>NC_137735.1:115421431-117875327 GCF_963264785.1 Psittacula echo | reverse complement strand
ACTATGTATATGTTCAGTTCTTCTAGGATAAATTTCTTTCTCTTTTCTGGACACAGGCACAAATTTGTTCACAAGTGGGCATAAAAATAAACCAGGGATTAGTTTGAAAATTTGTTCTGAAATTAGGATGAAACCGGGGAGGGGAAGTAGGGGAGAGGGAGGTGTAGAAGTACCACCTTTGTCCATGCAAGGAGAGGTAAAGGGCAGAATTGTTCTGATCACCTTCCAAACTTGACAGCTGAAGTCTCCCTCTCCTCCTCTCTGTGCCTCTTTGTCTCTCTCTCTGAAGCGGATGCTATCTGAAAGTGTGCCAAGCTGAAGGGGTATGCTGTCAATAAGTCCTTGATAGATCATATTAGTGTAGACAAAGTGCCATGTGAGTGGCTGCTTGATTACCCAGGCAAAAGAAATAGATTCATAGCCACATGTCTGGAAAAGCAATGCTTGCTTCTCTGCAAAAATACTGCAGCAAGGTAAACATGAGGGAGAGAAAATTAACATGCCTCAAGAACAATATTGGCACAACAAATACCAATAAGCAGATTTGCAAAGAAGAATGAAGCTAAAGATTAGACAAGTTTTCTAATAACCTTCAAAGAGAGAAGTATTCCAGCTTCAGAGTGTCTACTCTTTTCAAGGTGAAGCTTACCATATTTATGTGTGGGATTATATGAAGGCTGTGACAATGGCAAACCGGAGAAGATGCTGGATTAGAAGACCCTGTGAGTCCTATACAGAACAATTTTAGCAAAGGACTTTGATATTGAATATAAAGGGGGACTTACTAGCATTAATTTTCATTAGTCTGCATAACAGTACTAAATTTAAGCTAGGGAAAAGCATTTGCTTATTACATTAAAAATACAGCTGGATAAAACAGTTCTGGGAGTTCTTCATTGGAAACCATTTTTCAGAATAGATTTCTGACCAACTATAATTTCTTCAGTTGGGAAAAATTACTCCTTTTGAATTACAGATCAATCTTTTTTCAATGTGTGTTTTTTCTGCCTTGCTTGTCCTTTGTGTCTTGATTACAACATAGTTCACTGAACCTTGCCAAAATGAACTGTTAATCAGTTTCTCTCTCTCTTTTTCATCATACTTCCCTTCAGGTCAAAGATTAAACTAACTGAAATCTTATTGAGGCATGACTTGTTGGAAGAGAAGGATTAAATTTTTTCTGGAGCAAGGACCTTAAAATCTGACACAAATATGAGTCAGTATGATTGTAAAAATGTAAACTGTACATCATTTGATTCTAATTGTCCTTGATTGAAAATGAATATAAAAAGATTAGATTTAATATAGCATTTTGGTGACAATTACACAAATTGTCATAAGTAGGGTTATGGGATTCTGTTATTCAAAAGAAGGGATAACATCAGAGAAAAATGATATAGCTTTAGGTGCTGCCTATTAAACATGAAATAATAATGTGTTAAATAGGATTTTTGAAAATCAGATTATAAGGCTTTCAAGTTAGGCAGCTTTCCAGAAGTGCAAAGAATATTGGCCCTCTTTATATCAAAGTAATCAGCTTTTGCACTTACACAGAGTCCATTTACTGACTCTTGAAGGAAATGTTCTATTTTGAGAACTCAGCTAATTACTTTAAAATTAAAGGAATAGATTAGTGAAAAATATTCATTCTAATGCTTACTAGCTTGCTTGAGCTTTGGTAGAGATGTAAACCATCCATCAATAGGGAATAAAATACATTGTTGTAGTATTAAAACTTCTTTTAAAATCTGTAAAACAATAAACAATGCTAGAAATGTAAAGCTGTTTGAGATCCTGACAAAACTTATAGTTTCAAATAGATAACTAAGAATTGAAGACTTCTATAGTCAATGGTTAGATATAAGATGTCAGCATCTCTTCATATTAGTGCTGCAATGCCTCTGAGCACAATCCAGTTAAGTGTCCAGGACCCTTTCCATAGAGAGAATCAGGAGAGGTAGATTCTCGAAAATGACAGTCCACAAATCCCACACACTGAAAAGAAAGCTATCCAGAATAAAGCACTGGGAAATGCTAACTGTGGCTGTGTCGTGGTTTAAGCCCAGGCCGTAAATTAGAACCACGCAGTCTACTTCCCCCCCCCCACTCCCCAGAGGGATGGGGAGGAGAATCGAAAGAATGTAACTCCCACGGGTTGAGATAAAAACAGTCCAGTAACTAAGGTATAACACAAATCACTACTGCTGCCACCAATAATAATAATGATAAGAGAAATAACAAGGGAAGAAAATATGATACCGCTCGCCAGAAAAGAGCCCGACCGAAAAGAGGACGTGCCCTTCCGGGTAGCTCCCAGTTACATCCCCGGGCATGACGTGCTGTGGTATGGAATACCTCTTTGGCTAGTTTGGGTCAGGCGTCCTGTCCCTGCTTCCTCCCGGCCCCTCCTCCTCCCTGGCAGAGCATGAGACTCACAAAGTCTTTGGTCAGTCTAAACATCACTGTTATCAGCTTTGTTCCGAGGCTGAAAGTCAAAAACACAGTGCTGCAACAGCTACTAAAAAGGAGAAAAACTGACTGCTACTGCTGAACCCAGGACAGTCTGAAATCTTGCCTTTCACAAGTGAGGCAGAACTACAGCAAAATGCTAATTCTGATGGGGATGCAACTCATATTATCATTCTTTACTCTTCAGGGTCACTGCCTCAACCAGAAAGGTTTAGTTTATACAATAGTTTAAAATCTGGAATTTTTTTTTCTAATCTCCTTTCAGTTATTTGAAAGTCAGCATACAGTGCTAGACAGCTGTCTAGGATCCCTCTAAATACAAGGCAGAGAATAGCACTTTCCTTCCACCTGGCTTAGACACCATCTTGGAGATACTAAAAATTTTGCTGGACAAAGCCTACAGCAACTAGACCTAACTTTGATGTCAATCCTGCTTTGAGCTGGGTGACTCTCCTGGCTTCATCTTAGTAGTACTTAGTGGTGTGAAGTTGCCAGAGGGTCCAACTAGATGACTTCTACAGGTTTTTTTCAACCTAAATTACAACTAAACAACAATATGACCCTGGGATAGGGTAGCCTGTGGAGTATTCGCGGGCTGCAGCTCTGGAGGGAAGCCCTGGAATGCCTTATTTCTGTTATGCTCAAAATGAGCCAAGCTAATGTCATAGGCCAGTCATTTATATGGCAAAACCAACAAATTCAGACTTAGCCTGAGGCTTCTTAAAAAAGTATGTTGCCATCTGACAAAAGGCAGGCTCTGACCGTAGGAAGCAGAAGAGAATGGAAGAAGCAGACATCTTAGCAATCAGACTATGCAAATACAGGAGTGGAGAAATGAAGACTGACTTTTGGTCCCTAAAAGGGCTCCTTGCTTCTCTCCTATAGCTGCTGCCAGAGCATATATGCTGGCTGCTCCCTCAGCTGCAGTGACAGACTGCTGTACCAGGACCCCAAAACTGATAAAATATCTACGGTTTTTCACCACCATGCATTGACTATAGCCATAACTGCCACCTTTGTCTACTCAGAGCTGGCCACATATAAGTCCACCCTTAAGATCTCTTTTCCTTTATTGAAGCTTGATCAAGATAAAGAAAGTGCTCAAGTTCACTCACCAAAACACAGAGGGAAGGATGCCTGAATGCCTACAAGCCCAGATTCTGAGTTGTCCTAACGGAGGGAAGTAAATCCAGGAAGGACAGAGGTATGAGCTGGTTCTACTCTGTCCTGATACAAAAAGCAGCTCAATTCAGTCTGAGCTTTGTAAGAATGATGCAAAGCAATACTTTTTCTCCAGAGGAGGTTGTGATGATGCCTTCCTTCTGGACATTCTGAGCTTGCTGTGAGGCCCCTGTCAGAGAGTAAGTACTGTGGGGACTGTGACACTGTTTTCTAAGTCCCAGCTTAGTTCCTTTGGCTGCAGCACAAATTCTAAGCTTTATCACCCGGAGCTGCTGGAACGAGGGACTGAATCCATTTTGTCAGTTCAAATGCAAAATCCTGCAGTACTGAGTGCAAGCAATGGGATGTCTGCTGCGGACATGAGCTGTACTGGCAGAGCCTGTATTGAGCATGCATACTGTGTGCTACTTTCTCTGTATGACTCATGTGTGGATGCAAAATCAGACACCTCCTCAGCCTTTACAAAACCCTTAAAATACACCCATAGCATAAAATACAGCACTATCTTAAGTGAAATCTCTGGTCCCTCAAATTGTTATTTCAAAGGGGATTGTAGATGACTGCCTCCTGAAGTCTGAAAATAGTCCTGGTCAAGTCACAAAAGCGTTTTGTGGTTACAGTCTCTTCCATGGCTGAAGCATAACTCAGCCTCTGAATGTCAAGTGGAATATAAGGTATAATTATTGCAGAAAGACAATAACTACGATGATATAAAAGCTTTAAATACAGTGCCTTTCTTACATGTTTGAAGCTGCCACCTACTCTTTCAAGATGAACACAACTCTGAAGTGCAGCTGTTAGTGGCTTAGTAAAAATTGAGATTTTGGGAAAGTCTGTGTCACGGGCAATATTAATAAGTTCAATTTTGAACTAGCACTTTGCTTTTTTTAATCATTCTAATGACATTTTTAACTTTTTGTTCTTTAAAACAGCTTGACAACTGTTTCCTGAGTGTTTCTGAAAGACCCTGAGCTAATTAGGGTCCAGAAAAAGTACATTCTAAGGATTTTTAGCTTTAACTAAATTTGTAGATTCTCCCTCATTACTCCTTCCAGATTTGTAATGGTTCATGACATTAATTTTGATTCCCTTGGGTTTGTTTCTTCTTATACATTCTAATATTTGCTTAGCTTGTGCAAATAGCTCTGATATTTGCCTTGAAAATTCCTCATCCTAAATGAAAATGGCCTGCTGATTTTTTATTTCACATTAAAAGCTTTCAAAGGAATTATCACCTGGGCTAGGAAAAGCCACACAGTTAATGGAAGAATAAACCCAAACTTTTCCAGAGGCTAGAGAAAATTGTGTATGTTTTGAGTTTTTATTGATTTGTGGTTTAGATGTCTTTGCAGCGCTTTCTGCTTTGAAGAAAGAGCCACAAGCAGGCATGCAGTGGAAGTGAGTCTGTCACTGAATTTTCTGAGTATATTAAACCAGGAAGGACTGGAACACAGGCGAAAGCCTGCCTCTGTAAGACATCCAGGAGAATCTGCTTGACAAAGCTGGTTTTTGTTTTTATTTTTATCTTGTAAGCACAAAGAATTAGACTATTATGTACTCCTTTGGATCTCTTGACCTTTTGGGGTTTAGCATCTATATGGGGTAACTTCACTTACTCTATCTATTTTCCTTTTTCAGGACACAAAGGCACGTGTTCCTTTCAGGCTCTAATTGCTCAGAAATACGTTTCAACTGTGTATGTGTATGTAGTATGCATGTGTATATGCTGCACCAACAGCAATAATTCAGAAGACAAAGTTGTATAAACAAAAAGACCAAGATTATGGGAACATCATAACTTTAAAATAGTTTGCTTTTATTTTGTTTTTTTTTTTTTTATTTGTGGTCAGTTTAAATTTGAGCTGGATCCGTAGTCTGATCTGGCTGACATTCCAGGGCCCTGAGAGCGCAACCAGCCCTGAATCACAGAATCACAGAATCCCAAGGGTTGGAAGGGACCTCAAAAGATCATCTAGTCCAACCCCCCTGCAAGAGCAGGGTAACCTAGAGTACATCACACAGGAACTTGTCCAGCCGGGCCTTGAATATCTCCAACGTAGGAGACTCCACAACTCTCCTGGGCAACCTGTTCCAGTGCTCTGTCACTCTCACAGTAAAGAAGTTTTTCCTGATGTTCACATGGAACCTCTTATGCTCCAGTTTACACCCATTACCCCTTGTCTTATCACTGGACATCACTGAGAAAAACCTAGCTCCATCATCCTGACACTCACCCTTTACATATTTGTAAACATTGATGAGGTCACCCCTCAGTTTCCTCCAACCTAAAGAGACCCAGCTCCCTCAGCCTCTCCTCATAAGGGAGATGTTCCACTCCCTTCATCATCTTAGTTGCCCTGCGCTGGACTCTCTCCAGCAGGTCCCTGTCCTTCTTGAACTGAGGGGCCCAGAACTGGACACAATATTCCAGATGTGGCCTCACCAAGGCAGAGTAGAGGGGGAGGAGAACCTCTCTTGACCTACTGACCACACCCTTTCTAATGCACCCTAGGATGCCATTGGCCTTCTTGGCCAGAGGAGCACATTGCTGGCTCATGGTCATCCTCAGATCCACCAGGACCCCCAGGTCCCTTTCCCCTTCACTACTTTCCAGCAGGTCAACCCCCAACCCGTACTGGTACATGGGGTTGTTCCTCCCCAGATGCAAGACTCTACACTTGCCCTGGTTGAATTTCATCAAGTTTCTCCCCGCCCAACTCTCCAGCCTGTCCAGGTCTCGCTGAATGGCAACACAGCCCAGCACCCCCCAGGAGCCTACAGCCTCTCAGTCTCACCCTCTCAGTCCCCACACATTACCATTCAACCAAGAGACATCGCAATGACACAAGGGAGAAATTTTACCAGTTACAAGGGTCATGCAATCAATGCTTTACTATAAACACTTTTTTCATCACGTACACTTATTGATGATCTTTTTGCTTGACTGCTTTCCATCACTTTGTATTATCACCCAAACTGACTCTGATAAATGACAGGTAGATAGAAGCAAGAAGTGTAATGTTATAAAAGAAGATATTATCTTATGCTGAACATGCAAATTTTTATGAACTGGTGATCAGAAAAATAAATATTTGGTTTTGTTTATTTTACATAATGAGTTGATTAAAGTGTTCTTTATGGTTCTGCAGACAGGGAAGGAGGGTAGCAAAAACAGACACGAAAAGAGGTTTATGTGAGGCAATTATTTCTAAAATAGCCATGGCTGAAATGGAGCAACAAGAAGACAGGCTGGTTTTACAGTAAAGAAAATGAAGACAACCCAAAAATTAACCGAGGGGCTTCAGTGTCTGCTCAAAGCTTAAGAGCTTTGTTATTTCATCTTGGGCTAAGCTGCTGCTGTCCACTCTAAAGTAACGTTTCTGTCATTACAGTTTGCTTAGAGGTGTCTGCATTGTTTGTCAAAGACCTCACTGGGGAGCCTTTGTCGATCATTCAGGAGGCTGCTGTTTGGCTGCCTTTCTCACAGCACACATGAATTTTTAATTTTATTGAATCTGAGTGAAGTCCAAGCACTGAGTTTGTCTTTGGGATTTTAAATATGGTGTCTTGAAGGTCCTCTGTTTAACATCAGTCTTGAGGACTAGGAATTTCACGTCTGACTGCTAAGGTCCTAGGACTAATGTCCCTTTTCCAGACATATAGCCTGAGGACACTCATTTTCCAGAAGTCCAGGCAAGTTATTATTATAATTTACAATATGCCTCTCCAAGGATACAGCATAATTGAAGCTCATGAAAGCCAACGGTCTCAACAATTTCAGCTCTTTTCCCAATTACAGACAGAACGAAAATACAGACCAGAAAAAAATATACAGAAAAGACTACCCTGCTCTTCTTTATTTTCATCTCTATGTGTCTTCTATGGGGCTTTGTCAAGAGGCCTGAGATATACAGGATCATCCTCCTTAGCTGTCTCTTGCTTTTCATTTATTCCCCATTCTTGTCATCAGTGTGGCCTTCTGGTCTCTCTGAAGTGGCTAGTGAAACCTGCTTCCTTTTTAAGATAAGCCTTATCAACAGCTGATCAAAATGTATAATTGCTTAATCTTGACTGGCTCCATCTTTGCCATATAAACTTTATAGCCTTTGCAGACCTATTAAAATATGCATGAATCTCATCCGATTCTCACTTATCCATATGAAATAAACATGCTTGCCTATTATTTACCTCTATCTCATACCCAGAAGGATCATCCTGGGAAAGGTGTTAAACCTTTGAGGACAGATAACAAACAGAGCAAGACTAGGAAGGGAAATTTCAAGGTTATAGTGAAAGGTTAATTCAGTAAACTGTATGACACATATTGTATAGAAAAATAAAAATCCTCCTTTTCTCTCCATGCATTGTGAAAGTGAGAATCAAAAAACAACTCTACAGTGGTCAAGATTACTGCTTGATTAGTGATGATGATTAATGAAACGGTGAGTTGAAGCTTCTTGAGCTGGCAAATATTTAATATAACATCGGTAAAGTTAACAAACATAAGAAAGACCTGAGAAAGGACCAAGAGAGAAGCATCCTAAATCAGGCTGCTGTCACACTTGAATTATCTACTAATCTTAACTGGAATGCTCCGGTGTTGTTGCAGCCCAAGTATCTTAAGGAATCAGTTACCTACTCAGTGATCGTCATCCAAGGAAAGTTAATTTCTCCCTTTGGGGAGAGGGCTTCTCACTGACCTTTCAGAAATATAGTTGGACAAGAACTTTTATTGTGGAATTTGGGGAAAGCAGCATTATTCAGGTCACCCAGTAGGTCTCAAGCGTCTCCCATCTTGCAAGGGGGTAAAAAGTATTCCTCCTTCTTTGGGCATGCAAGCAAGATTAGCAACCCAGGGTCATTTTCCAGCCTTTGTAGTTGCTATGAAGGAGAACTGGGGTACAAAGTTCCCTTAGGAATTCAGGAACCCCTCACTCTGAGTCACCTAAAATGTGTATGAGGTGTTATGGACACATGTTGTGATCACAAATTGAGTGAAATCCAGCCACTACAAGAGAAAAAGGTAAAGGTGGGCAAGAGAAGGAAGTTGCTTACATGCAGTTTTGATATGGCTTGTCAAAATAAAGTCTCAGAAGTGCTGCTTTGAACAATCACTTTGAGAGGATCTTCATAGGATTATGATTGTTATAGTACTCTAAATATGAATAGTAGTTTACTGAGAAATATATATAAGGTAGTTTGTTTCAGAGTATAACCTCAACAAGAATAAATATAGGGAGGCAAGAGGAATGAATTTACTATCAGTTCTCCAGCATTACATTATGCCCGGTTGTCAACAGAACATGTTTTACAGAGCTCCTGGAGAAAAGCACTGAGGCTGAAAAAAAAATTAATTCTGGATGAGAATGACATGCTAGAATGAGATTCACCATATTTTCCCTTGTGACCTAAAACGTAATTTCATGTTAACCTTATTGCAGTTTTTTATCCACGTTTAATTAACTGATTTTTGACAGTGCTCTATTTCATCTCTTCGCAACATCCTGCTTCCCCAAGTAAAGGCCTAGTTAATAATCACAAGAATAATTTTCTAAATTTAACTCTTGTTTTTTAAGTAATTACTATAGCAAAGGGGGTTGGAGATAGATTTTTAGGGCAAATATAGAGGAAAAGAGAAAGAAACATCTAAACTTTCTGGAGAATAAAAGCTGCTTCAAGCTTGAGAGAGAGACAGTGATTAAAAGAACTGTCACAGAAGTCAGCGGCAGTCAAGGGGTTTAGGAATGTGGGTGTAGCTGACACAGCACAGATCCTTAGAAAGAAAGCAAGATGAAGATTTATCCATCAGCAGCCTGGTACAGAGCTGCAAAGAAACATTTTGGCAACGACTACAGAAAACCAGAATGTATTTAGGGAATTTCTCCATTTCAGATTTTAATAGTGAAATTTGCATGCACCACATACATATACAGAAAAAAAAAGTCTATCCTCTTTGAAATTAAAATTAGTCACTCCTTTGCATGAAAAATTGCAGCATTTTCAAATGAACTCCTAAACTTTCTACTTTTTTATTTTTTTAAATCCAATAGTTTCTGAAACAGTACACTGAAAAAAGGAGAGAAAAAAATTTGCATTTCATCTGCTGCTTTCATTCATTTTTTATCATCATATTTAATGATACATAGGACTGTATCTAAGCTATCCTAGCCATATAAAGGTTGTTACGAATATCTGAAATGACAAGCACCCTCACGGAAAAGGTCTTGTTCCTTTAGGGAACAATACTGCTTAAAAGTGACTTTAATTGAGGTTAATTGGAGCTCTTGACATTCAGCATTCTGCAATCCTAAATAAGAACATAGAAGCCTAAGAACTGGCATTTAGTTTTGAAAACTTTTGCTTTTAACTGTACAGTTTTTTCTAATTCTTTTTTATAGGAAGCTGTGACAACAATGTCTTACTATGTCTTTGGCATAGGTTTGCCAGTGTACAGTATGTCATCTATTTCACACACAGCTACATAGGAAAGAATAACAGAGACTAGAAACTTATTAATGTATTTGTTTTGCAGAAAAATGCAGTTTTATGCAAAAAATAATGGAAATTAACAGCTCTATAAATTATTGTTTATGACGGAAGCCAATCTGTTGACTAAATAATACTTTCTTTTTCTTTCCTGATCAAGAGATGACTCAGGAAAGGCATGCTTCTCAAAATTTTTCTGGTTGGCTTTGATGGTGATAATTTTAGATCTCCAGTCTTGTAAAGCATCATCAAAGGTAGAAAGAGGAATTATTTCCAATTGAATATCCATAAAACAGTAGCCACTGGTGTTGTATTGTAAGTATTCCAGGTTATCTTGCATTTATTAAAAGTTAAAAATTCCATTATGCTTCTTACCTGAAATGCCTAAGGAGGAATGTAAGAATGTGGATGATATAGGATAATGACAGTTACAAAGCTAATTCCTCTATTACATGAAAGTAGCTTCCAATAAAATTAGAGCCTCTCACAAGTGCCTAGATGAAGACATTCAGAGAAAAGTTTGTTGTAACAGAACTTTTAGTGAAAAAAACAGAAGGGATCAGGGTTTGTGTTTCTTCAGTACAATGTATTCGGAGAATTCACCTGTAGCACTGCCGTGATATCATACCATTGACTTCCAGAACAAAACACAGCAAATGTGTAAGAAACACCTGTATCAGCACATAACAATTTCAATATACTAGAAACTGATGCTCTGGAAATTGAGTTTGGGAGAGTTTCTCATTAGAAAAATAAATAATTCCACAATCCCACAAATATGCTCTAATTTTCAGTGGATTTTTTTATGAATTCACTTATTTTTTTGTAGTTAATCCAGCGAAGACTGTAGCTATGCTTTCAGTCTCGTCATCCCTAACTAGCCATTAGAAATTAAAATTTAAACATGACTAGTTTACACAGAAATGTATGCTGCCCAAATATCCTTATGTTTATTTTTTTCAAGAGAAGGAAGCCCATCAACATTTATAATAAGCAAGTGCTGCCACCTATAGCAAGAGAGACCTTGCCTTTTATCTTGTGTCAAGCACAGTACAAATTGAGTTATATTAGGAGGAAAAGAATATATAGAATTACAAAAGGGAAGTAGAAGGTGGATGACCGTTCACTGAAAACTGTAAATTAAATCTATGTGCAACAAGAATAATTATTTTTGTAAGTTCCTCTTCCCCAATTCATTTCCTATCACTGTGACAAAAGTAATCACTGGCAAAGTTACATGAAGCACATTCCTCAAAACAGCCTTTTTTTAATCCCCTGGTATGCAATATGATCATGATGATAATGTCAAAAATACCCTTAAAATTGAGCTAAAACTTACTTTTTTAAACTGCAAATTTCAGGTGTAGTCTTGTAAATTATCTGGATATGAGTTCAGAAAACTAATATTTTCCAAGTTTCAGATTTTATTTACAGAAATGTTACTTCTGCCACAGGCAGTTGTTCAAATTGCCAGGCAGCTAGTAGATTTAAAGTATATTTGGAAAACCGACTTTGTTCCTCAATTCATTCTGTAGAGTGTCACCAACCCCTGGATATCCTAAGTTTCTGAGACACAGGACACTTTTATTAATGATTTTTTGAACAAGCTGACAGGTAGCCAGTCATCAAAACCAATTGCCAACTAGTAAAACACACTGATATGTTGAATTCTCCCATGCTTCTGGGAGCTTCAGAAGTTTTAGTGATTCTTTAAGCGACATGTTAATACAGACAGTCCTAATTTCCTCAGTGATGGCAGGGATGTTATTTCTGTACATCAGTAGGTCTGAATTGCACACTGAGAATGCCAACCCCTAACAAAAAAAAAATATTTTTTTTTTGTTTGTTTTTAAAATCTGTAAGCAAATTGCATCAGTAAAATTATAGGATAGAAGTTATCTTGGCATAAAACCTAACTACAATCCTGAGCAATGAGACATGACATAGTCTTTTACTATGTGGTTTTGTATCTTATCATGGTGCCACAACTTATTGGTTAAACATTTACTTCAGATATTTGGCTTCTCCTCACACAAAGAAACATAAAGAGGGATGAAAGCTCCTATTAATGTCACAGTAGCTATAGTCAATACCAGTGAGAAGATTAAGATATAGCACTTAGTATGGAAGAATCGTAATAGTAAACAGTCTGGAATTGAAAAGAATCAGTCTCCAATGCAGTAAGACTATGTTTATGCTTTACAGGCAAGATGAAAATTGCTTGAGTGGCATGACATTATTCTAAAGCCCACAATACTTTTTATAAAGCGTTAGCTCAATTATATATTTTATGGTTTTTATAATAACTAACATAAAAATGCCCATAAAATATACAGGTTATTAATGAGTGCTAACTGATTATTATGTAAATATCTTTTATGGTAAATATCTGTTTTTAGAGTTGGAATGAATCACTATAGTTTATACATAATTATTTATGAATCAAAAATTAACAATGTTCCCTATTCCAATTCTTAGGCTTATTTTGAAAATCAGGACTCTTACAACTAAAGTAAAGGGAATAATGATTTATTAACAGTAGTAATAATGATAGTGCTACCATTTTATATATATTAACTTTTCTTCATATTTGCATGAAAAGAAAAATAACGACAAGAACAGATTGTTTAGATCAATCTTGAAATCTCTATAATTTCAAGTCTTTAAAAACAAGATAGACAAACATCTGTTAACCATGATCCTATCTTGAACAAAAGAATAGACTCAATAACACTGCTAGGTTTTCTGTAGCTTTAGTTTGTGATTCCAGAAAACTACCTGTGACATTACCTTGATGCTTTCCTCTCCCCTTATCTGCCTCTGCCCTTTGTTTCTCCTTCTCGTTGCTTAGCCCTGGTTAGTCGCGCAACTATTGGTGTGAATATACTTTGAACAAACTCAGAAACCTATAACAAAAGCAATTCGTAAAAAAAAATTGTTACTTAAAAGCAACTGCATTTTAAACTGCTATTTTTATGGAATATTTTGTCTTTTAAAATGATGGCCTTAGCTTCTGTGATACTGTGTTGTTTTGAATAATTTCCTACGAGCACAGGAATTCTTAATTTCTGCAAGGCATTTTGAGCCATCATATACTCCTAGCACAAGGTTGACATAGAGCTATTTACGCTGTAAACAGCATGGTTAGTAACAACAAAATCCAGCTTATATCCAGCTCATAAAACAGAAACAATAGCTCATGAAACATTTGTCCAAAGAACATTTATTATATACTTATTCTTGCAAATTGAGAAGATAAGCAAAATGAAACAGAAGGTCTTGTTCAACAAGGAATTTCATCAGATGTCTAATTTAAAACATATGAGCAATTCCAAAATCAAAGCACCTTCTCGTATGCATAAGGATTTTGTTGAATCTCCTGCAGTAGTGGGAATGAAGTAAGTGAAGGATGCCATAGCAACAGTAGTTCAGAAAGCACTTTCTGAGGAAGGGGGAATTCATAGCAATTTTCCATATTTAATTGAGGTTTCTATGTTTATTTTGAAAATGCAGTTTGCAAGAAATTGACTAAGTCTTTTAATTAGGGTATTCATGCATAGTGCTCCCCAACAGTCCTGAATTCTTAGTGTGGAAACAGCAGGTCATAATCATTTCATTGACTTTACGCATTAGTTATAAAGCAAGAAAATAAAGAAGTTTTTTCTGAGTAAGTAAGCAAGGTGCAACAGCTGACTAGGAACTGCCATATTAATAGGTTTCTAAGTGTCAAGCTTGTCACCAGTTCTATGAAGCGATAGCACAGAATATTCCCTGGAAATCTGGCAAATCTGGGAAGGCAAGATGCACAGTGTATCTCTTAAGAGTAGATAAAAGAGCACTGTGCCTATATATCATTACTATAGCTTTGTATATATTTGAGTGGGAATAGAAAGATGCATTCTTGTTACTCTTGAAGTCAGTAACAAATACATTTACTTTGCTGTCTTCCAGCAAAAACACACAAGCATAAAAACATCCTCTTTGATCTTTGCAATGTTTGTAATGGTGACCCATTATAAATGATAGAAGAGGAGAGGGATGGGAAACTTCAGTCCATCCATGTATGTCTCAGATGGGATGATATCTTCTATCTGTTCCTGTACACTGACTGTTGAAGAAGACTAAATGACCACCTAAAATGGCTACCTAAAAATATATGCCTAAATTTTAGGCCTAAGAGAAACATACAGACAACATATTTGGACATTGTTTTGCTCATTGCTTAGCTTTTAAACAGTATTTTCGTACATGTGCAGAGACATATATTGACCTCACAAGGACCTTTGTGCACAAATGAAAGTTCACTGTTAACTTTCATTTGTGCAGTTACACAAAAATACTGGAAACAATATCTTTTGATTGTATTTATTTCATATATATATATAGAGGTAGATTTTTACTCAGATGGGCTATTGACTAGACAAATATGATCAAAATTTATTAAAAAATAAGCAATAAAGACCATGAGGCAAAGCCTTGTCTTCACTAACAAAGAAATAACAATTCACCTGTGTAAAATGAGATGCTAATTATCTGTGAACATTTGAATGTATCAAAGACATGAATAACAGTACCAGCACTTTTCACTACATTAATGGGAGAAAGATGTCACAATGTCTGTATTTTTGTTGCTTTATTCACTTCAGCCAATGTGTTATTTTCAAGATCTTTCTATTTTCTCTTGCAGCAGTTGCCCACACAGTTAAAGAAGAAATAGAGGTGGAAAGGTGTTAATTTACTAATAATGAGATGTGAAATTCTGATCAGTATTACATTCTGCTGAAATAACACTGAAATAGTAGACAATATGATAAAATTAATATCATGGCATCATATTGCAGGGAAAGATTTAAAAAAAAAAAAAAAAAAAGAAAAGCTACATTTAGCTGAGTTAAACCCAGACCTGCAGAGATTTGTGCCCCTGCTTCCCTTCTAACATACGAGAGTCCTTTGAATATCCATGTGAGTTAACATATGAGTAGCTATTAATTGCTTCAGAGCCTTAAAAAGTGCCTTTGTTGAGTACTTACAAGCGCTGTTCACTCGTGAGGGGGACTGGAACCACTTGAGTCTTCAAAATATGTCTCAAATGCTGTATAGAGCAAGGCAGGATTTTACTAGAGAAGAGCTGGAATTTAGCTTTTTTATTGTATTAGTATCAGACAATGATTTAGCCCAGTTTTCACAAAAGGGGTATTGCTTGCCATTTCCATTTCCACTGGTGCTCAACTTTCATTTAAAGCCCTCTCCACTAGCTCCATATACAAAAGTTAATTTCACTACAATTTTGAAACTTCACTAGATACATCTTAAAATGAAGTAGAAACTCCAAACCAATTAAATGTAATACTAATTTGACAAGCATTGCCCCTCACCCTAAAATTGATGAGTGACTTGGGAAAATATCTTCTTATATGTATTACTATGAGAGTTGTCTTGCAAAAGACTTTATTTTAAGAACTGTTGCAGCAGGCAGCATTTTTCCTTTCGTAAAGGGCTTTCACTCTGTATGAATATGTGGGATGTCTGTCTCTCTTACGGTCTTTTATCCTTGCCAAACAGGATTTGGTGGTGCCTATATGAAGGTGTAACATGGAGTCTGCTGGAACTTCTGGAGTCCAGTCAGAAACTGCTCAAACCAGCTTTGGCATTGTGTAAAGGATATGTGATCGGTATTTGCTGAATTGGCATCTCTGTGGGGAGCTCATTGCTATTTTTAAATGAAGTAATTTTTCTCAATGGAATCTTAATTTGGAAACACTGACTCAAATTACAGCTCCTGTGTGGAACTCAATAAACTATATTTAAGTCTTAAAACAACACAGACAATTGAGAATGTGCCTGGTCCAGCAAAACTTATTTTTGACAATTGGATAATTGCAGTCTATCTTCACTGAACAGCGTACACTTGAGAGTTGAAAGGACAGCCACACATATATGTATAAATCTCAAACAAGAATATTTAAGGAGAAAGTTTTATTAAAAATAAGTGTAGAATTCCCGTCTTGATTTCTTCACTGTCATTCAGTTGGCAAAGGATTATGAAAATAATTAAGATTAAATATCTATTCACGAGAATTTATTTTTTTAATAGTGAATTAAAATTTAAAGCATTTAAGGGACCTCTCCGTTAAATCTAATAGGAGTCTTTACTTAATTCACTGTGCATCTGACCTGCAGCATCTGCTTGGCCCTACCTACCATCAGTTACCCAAACAAGACACGTAAACTAAAAGCATATTGTCCATAACTCCTTATCTAGTCAAAGAAGAAACCCATCCATTTTATGTATACTGATATTCTCCTTCCATTCACTTTATAATGACTATTCCAGTACATTAGGCAGATCAATTAGGTGTGTAAAGTTAGATGGGATGAAAAAGAGTGTATGTAAATAATTTCATCCAAAGCACTCTTACACATTTTCTTTTTTTTCTCTTCTGATTCTCCCTGCTCCACCACTTATTCCAAAATGTCAGAAAAATACTTTAATAATAAGTTAAACTTTAAGACTGACAATAGAATTATCACACTAACAAAAACCAATACTGTTGATTCAAAATTTTCTGATATTTATTCCACATGGTTAATTGAACATATTCAAATTTCTCTGTGTATCAAACCAGAAATAACAACAAAATTTTTTCTTCTGAAAAGGAAAAACAGGAGACTGCCATGATTTAGTGTCTTATAAATTCCTTTTTGCAAATTTGGCTTTACATTTTCACATCAACAGAGAGTAAAAACAAAATATTAATTATTCATATATACACATATAATGTACACATATAATATGTGCATAAAATATACACATATATATAATATACACATTATTCTTATCAGGTGTATCTTAAGATCATAAAATCACCATGTAAATCAGCTTTCAGTTAACACCTGATAAAGCCAGGGGATCAGAAATACACAGAGCATTTTGCAAAATGCAGCACCACCCACCTCACACATTAGTGAGAATTCTCTGTGTAATGAGAATTTCTATTTTTCTTGCTAATAAGCTTTATGAATTTACTAAAAAATATTTAAAAAATGGGGGAGAAAAACTCACAGGTTTTTTTTTTTTGTTTTGCTCATTAAAAGGCAGAATGTGCTTCAAAATATTCTGTTTAAATGTTAATATTTGTAAGATCCTGTGCATTTGTTATGAATGTGATGCCTTATTTTTATGTGCATCCTACTTCTTTAATTAGTTTCTGTTTATTAACTTGTGAATGCAGGCATCAATTTCAAATCTGTTGGGTGTGGATCAACACTCATGCTAATAAGGAGGTTGATATGAGCAAATATATGATAATACATGAGAACTGCATATTCATCATTTGTATGCTACATACATGAAATAAGTATAGTATATATTTTAATGATACAGTAATTTATCCTTCAGGTTAATTGTTCTCAACAACAGCAAATTGAAGCTAATAAGATATACATTTATTATCTAGATCATTCAAACTCAATCCTGATAACATTGTTTTCATGGACTTATACTTAACTCTCATATAATTTAATCAAGGCATGAACTCACAACTACTTGCCAAGCATAGGTAAAAACAGGCAGTGTAAGTCTGAAGACTGAAACACTGTGTTATGTGTATGTGTTAGATGATATTAAGGTCCTTTCCAACCCTAACTCTTCTATAATTCTATGACAAGGTCAAGTATGCTACTTTCATTAGGTAGATATGTGAGTATATGATATTGATCATGTTACAAAAACACAAAGATTTTCCAGTCTGAGCATTATAAAAACCAAAAATACCCATGATAGTTGATATATGATGGTTAATGAGCTGCATTCAAAACGCACAAATGAAAAAATATCAAAATAAAAATTAATCAGTCTTCTAGACATTGAGTAAACACAATGATTTTTAAATACATGGTATCATCAAGATTCTTCTTCAAATCTCATTGATGTACATGTGCGAGTTTAAATCAAACTGGAAAGTTAGATTCCAAAATAATTGACATAAATGATGATTCATTGTCTACGGTAAAAATATATATATTCTCTAAGGCATATATTAAGGATATTTGGGAACACTGGAACTATTATAGAATCATAGAATAGTTAGGGTTGGAAAGGACCTTAAGATCATCTAGTTCCAAACACCCTGTCATGAGCAGGGACACCCCACACTAAACCACGCCACCCAAGGCCTCATCCAACCTGGCCTTGAACACTGCCAAGGATAGAGCATTCACAACCTCCCTGGGCAACCCATTCCAGTGCCTCACCACCCTCACAGTAAGGAACTTCTTTCTCATATCCAATCTAAATTTCCCCTATTAAAGGGGATTATAAGTTAGAACCCATTACCCCTTGTCCTATCACTACAGTCCCTAATGAAGAGTCCCTCCCCAGCATCCTTGTAGGCCCCCTTCAGATACTGGAAGGCTGCTATGAGGTCTCCACGCAGCCTTCTCTTCTCCACGCTGAACAGCCCCAACTTTCTCAGCCTACCTTCATACGGGAGATGCTCCAGTCCCCTCATCATCCTTGT
Source organism: Psittacula echo (assembly GCF_963264785.1). Classification (NCBI taxonomy): domain Eukaryota; kingdom Metazoa; phylum Chordata; class Aves; order Psittaciformes; family Psittacidae; genus Psittacula; species Psittacula echo. Next base: position 117,856,671 of record NC_137735.1, on the reverse strand, counting down.
GGCCCTCCTCTGGACATGCTCCAACAGTTCCATGTCCTTCTTATGTTGAGGACACCAGAACTGCACACAGTACCCCAACTGAGGTCTCACGAGAGCAGAGGGTCAGGATCACCTCCTTTGACCTGCTGGTCACGCTTCTTTTGATGCAGCCTAGGATACAGTTGGCTTTCCAGGCTGTGAGCTCACACTGAAGCCAGCTCATGTTCATTTTCTCATCATCCAACACCCTCAAGTCCTTCTCCGCAGGGCTGCTTTGAATCACTTCCTTGCCCAACCTATAGCTGTGCCTGGGATTGCTCTGACTCAGGTGTAGGACCTTGCACTTGTCATGCTTAAACTTCATAATGTCGGCATCTGCACACCTTACAAGCATGTCAAGGTCCCTCTGGATGGCATCCCTTCCCTCCAGCATATCAACTGAACCACACAGCTTGGTGTCATCGACAAACTTGCTGAGAGCACGCTTAATCCCACTGTCCATCTCACCGACAAAGATGTTGAACAAGACTGGTCCCAACACTGACCCTTGAGGGGCATCACTTGTTACAGGTCTCCAGCCGGACATCGAGCCATTGAGCACAACTCTTTGCGTGCAGCCATGCAGCCAGTTCTTTATCCACTGAGTGGTCCATCTATCAAATAGATATCTCTCCAATTTAGAGACAAGGATGTCGTGTGGGACAGTGTCGAGCGCTTTGCACAAGTCCAGGTAGATGACGTCAACTGCTCTGCCCGTGTCCATCAGTTTCATAACCCCATCATAGAAGGCCACCACACTGGTCAGGCAGGATTTCCCCTTACTGAAGCCATGCTGGCTGTCACCAACCACCTTATTGTTTTTCATGTGCTTTAGTATGCCTTCCAGGAGAATCTGCTCCAAGATTTTGCCAGACACAGAGGTGAGACTGGCTGGTCTGTAGTTCCCTTGGTCATTCATTTTCCCCTTCTTGAAAATGGGGGCTATATTTCCCTTTTTCCAGTCATAGAATCATAGAATAGTTAAGGTTAGAAAGGACCTTAAGATCATCTAGTTCCAACCACCCTGCCATGGGCATGGACACCTCACACTAAACCATGTCACCCAAGGCCTCATCCAACCTGGCCTTGAACACCGCCAAGGATAGAGCACTGACAACCTCCCTGGGCAACCCATTCCAGTGCCTCACCACCCTCTCAGTAAAGAATTTCTTCCTTATATCCAATCTAAACTTCCCCTGTTTAAGTTTGAACCTGTTACCCCTTGTCCCGTCACTACAGTCTCTGATGAATAGACATCAGGAACTTCACCTGAGTGCCATGATTTTTCACATATGATGGACAGTGGCTTAGCAACTTTGTTTGTCAGCTCCTTCAGGACCCTTGGATGGATTTCATCAGGTCCCATAGTATTGTGTACGTTCAGGTTCTTAAGATGGTCTCAAACCAGATCCTCTCCTACAGCGGGCCCAAGGTCTTCATTCTCACAATCCCTGCGTCTGCCTTCTAGTACTTGTTTAGTGCTTCAACATCAAAATACTACTTAAGCACTCATGCAGCTATTTGTACCTAGTCACTTATTTTTTACACATAGTTTAAGCTAGGTAGACATATGCAGCTATTTGTACCTAGTCACTTATTTTTTACACATAGTTTAAGCTAGGTAGACATATTTTCAATATATCAGCTTCAGAAAAGAACAAGTTTTACAGATGATGCATTGGTATCTTCTCTGTCAAGCAGATGTCATTCCATAAGCCTATCCTAATCCTCTACTCAGAAAAGGAATTGATTTTTCTTTTTAAAAGCAGCCTTAGATGTTATGGCTTATGTTATCTTCAGTGTGTTTCTCAAGTATTTCAGAACAGGTATGAAATAGAAGTTACAATTCTCCAAAGGTATGGATGTACATGAAGAATGTTTACTAAATGAGAGTACAATTATGTTCTATGAAACATCTTAAAACACAGACTCAGTTAGTGCACACTTTTGTATTAAAAAAAGAGTGACATCTTCCTTGCTCAGGAAAAATAATAATAAGTCGCATAATGGTGCATTAGTTGGTTGTTAGTATTGTCCTTGGATGTGTCTTCAGTAACTTGTGCACATCTGAGTTCTTGCCACAAATGCATCACAAAATGGCTTCAAATTCCTAGGCAATGTGTTTACCTTTTTTTGATTTACATAATTTTGATAAGTTTATGGAGAAGTATTAAGAGTCATTCCCAATAGAAGTAAGGATAAGTGGAAGAAAGATTACTGTGGTGATTCATCTCAACACAGAGTGGAAGACACCTAACTAACTGTAACACAGCAGACTGGTCACTGGGAAGGTTTGCAATGTGAGGATTAGTCTGAAAAAAAATAATCTATTTTGAAATGCAAACAGAAGCACTGCACATTAAACAGTGATAAAATTATAATCAGGAGTTATCCATAACAGATTTTCTCAAAGACCTGTATATTGTTTCATCAATATACAGTGGAGCCGTATATCATCTATGGAATAATTCTTTCAGAAATAATTTACAGCATAGAAAAGTACAATTGGTGACAGCAAACATTAGCATATGCTAAGTTGTTCTTGTTCGATACTCTGTAGCTACATTCTAAATAAACAGACAATTCATATGAGGTCATTTTCTATATTACCAGGCTTAGTCCTTGAAATGCCACTAACTAACAAGTAGTATTTAAAACAATTTTGTCTAAAGCTGTAATTTCTTTTTTCCTGCAGATGTTTTTAGAACATTTCAGTGAAGCTGAGGAAATTGACTGTGGTCATAGGTTTTAGTTCGAGAAAAAGGAGAGAAAAATAAATATGTATTTATACTAATACATGTTTCTTGAATAAAAACTGATCTCACTGGTCTTGTTGCCTGAAAAGGAAAGCCAATATTTTGTCAGTCAAACTTCTTACTCTTCTCCTGCCTCCCTCTGCTATGCAGTATATTCACCTTTTAGTACAACACTGTTCATTCCATCTCCATGCCCCAACAAAGCCAATTCTTTCAGAGAGGAATGATTCCTCCATTTCCTTTCAGCAAGGTGAAGAAAAGGGGTATGAAAACAGCCTCTACTTCCACTCATTTGTTAATGCTTAGATGACTACGAAAATGAACATGTCTGAAAAACAGTCCCAATGTATTATCTTCTGGAGAAAATTGAGTCAGTCTCCTCAAAACAATTTGTTTAAAGGGCTTTTTCTACTACAGTTTCATGGACACAAATTTCTCTCTCGTGGACTTTGCGAATAGAAATGTTAAAAGCTATGATTTTCAAATGACCTGAAGGTACCAGAAATCCTGCAATATTTCTTTTCATTATGAAAGGAAATGACAATTTACTTCCAATTTGCAGTTGAGTGAAGTGACTAGATTCTTTACAACTAACAAGCATGGAGAAAAAACTGCAAGTGCAACTTGTTCAGTATTTGAGAAAATCAGGCTACAACTGACTATGCCAAGTTGATATTATAATGCATATATGCACAGGAAAAAAAAGCTTCATCTACATTACTGATAAATTCAAAATAAAATGTAAGCTTATACACTTGGGGCATCTCCCACAGTTTGCGCTAGAAACAGACAGAGGAGATGGGCACTTTAGAAGCCAAAAGATGTTCCTGATACTGAGAATAGAGAAAGGTGCTTAACATTAATGGATGAAGGCAAAACATTGTGAAAAAGAAGTACAAAAATAGATTGTGTTAACTGACAGCATAGATTTAGATAAAGGTAGCACCATGAATACACTTAAGAACTGAGACTGAGGTATCTGAACTGCATACAGAATGAACAAAAAAATAGAAAGATAAGATCACAAGAGAGTGGGATGGAATTGTAATGGTAAGGATAAAAAGAGTAGATTCCGAGATAACTGAAGAAAACAAAGTAAAAATATATGTAGAGAACCTAGACATGAAGAAAATAAGGCTGAGGTGGTGAGGGAAATTTTTGTTGTTGATATAATAAAAGGATGGCTGACAGTAACATGAGGAACAATTATTTTAGAAGATAGCCAGGTTTTAAAAAAATAACTGGTAAATATTTCTTATTGTCTCATTTTTTGAGAGGAGAAAACCAAAACCAAAATAACTTGCTGAAATAAGAGGCATTGATTTTGCTTTTAAAAAGTCAGAAATAACAACTTCATGCATTGTTATGACTATATCTTGCACCATGACTAGGATGGTACATTTTCCAGAGTACATTTCGTGAAACAACTCTGAAACAATCAACAAAAAAAAAAAATACCATAGACTTTTTAGAAAATGCTGTGGAACTGACTCAAATATGCTTGTGTCAAATTATAAAACCTGTCTTTTGTGGATTAGAACATTTGAGACCTGGGTCCAAAGGCCATCAAGCATCTTGTCCCTTCTGCAACAAAATATTTTGTATTAGAAAAAAACCACTGAATTTTAGTGAATTCAAGCAGGGAAGCTAACTGCTGCCAGAAAAGAAGGGATAGATCTGGGAGATTTCTTCTTAAACCTCAGAGAAAAGAGTGACAGAAACTACTTTAAAACATTTTTTTCTTAATAAAGAGAACAAAGAGAACAAGCAATAGTCTAGATTAAAAAAGCATTCTTTTTGCTTCTTGCTTCTGGCCTATGAATGCTGACGAAATCCAAAACTTGCATGAGTGAAGTCTAGATATTGCATTAAAGGTAGGTCTTCCCTGATACTTACACTTCTGTCTTTGGTGAGAAGCTGCTTTGCTAAGTGTCCCCTTTAGACATATTGTGCCCAAATGGTTTAACCTGAAACCCACAGGTAGACAAACGCTAACAGAATTAGTACAAGTTTATGTGCAGCTTATCTCAAGTCTGAAGGTCTGATCTCGGATAGCAAGAAAGCAAGCATGGTGTGACAGACCTGATACCAGCATTCCCAGATTCTCCAAAACATAGCTCTTTGCTGTGCACCCTGGGCAGTTCTGTGCATTTTGTGCAAAAATAACCTTTCCACCCAGGTGAGCCTTTCTATCTAGACCATGAGAAACAGTTTTTTTGGTGTGTGTATGGACAGCTCTCTGCATCATCTGCTAGCAGATGAGGCATCCAGTGAACCACTTGTAGGGCAGATGTTGCCTGCTTCTTCACTGGTGAAGGCTGTGAACATGCTGATTATCCAGGAATGGGGGTGTGGGGGTGTGTGGGGTGTGTGTGTGTGATTATACGGGAAGCCTTTTTGTTTTGTTGTAAATCCAATGGTAAGGTTAAAGAGAAATAGATTCCTAATATTATATTAGTTTCATCTATTTATATCCCTTCTCCAAAAGGATCTGTGGTGCCTTCGTATCTTCCTGAACCCTCTAATGTTTTCCTGCTTCATCCACTCACTACCCAGTGACACAAAATCCGTGGTCCATTGCTGCTCAAATTACATTTTCCCTGATCCTCTGTATTCTATTAGGCTTTTGTTATGTGTGTTTGCTTGTTTGCTGCTTTGCTAGGAGATGTCAGGATTCAAGGGAAAGGGAAGGACGCAGAGCAGAAAGTTGCTGTATAAAGCTGTTGCCATGTCTTAGGGCAGTGAATCTTGGTAAGGGCAGGGGAGACAGGGGGCAAAGCTGCTGTTCAGGGGTTGCAAGGAAGGATGCCACCACTGTGAAAATCTCACTCCCGACACTGAGGCAAGAACTGCTGTTCTAGTCCGTTTCCACCCACCTGTCAGGGGCTCTTTCTTGCATGCTTAGGCTTTTGGCAGAAATGTTTTACTCAGAGTGCCTATGCTTTTTCTGCTTTCTGATGGACTGTCAAGATCCCAAGACCTACAGTCCCTGACTCATAGGGTGTCTCCAAGTAACCACATCTGTACTTGCTCAAAGCACACATAGCCTATTCCTTGTATCTTTATCCTCTGTGCACCCCCTCCTTCCCTCCTCTCCCCAGCTCAATGCTAGACACTCAGTACCGCTGGATCCACTCTTGTCACAGTTCTCTGCTGTCTTTTAAAAGACTTTCATATTAAGAAAGAAAATAGCTGTAAGCAAAAGTTAAAACTTAATGGGAGCATGTCTGCTGCTGAATAGAAATGGGTCATCAAAATTGTTCATACAAAAGCATAACTGCTCCCCAAAAAAGCCAGCATAGCCCATAAGTTGTAAGGAGATGTACAAGGGAAAGACTGGGGATGGCTGTACCATCCTGGCTCAGAACTTTGAAAATCATGAGCTAGGAAAGAGCTGGAAGGCCAACATGGGGTAAAGATGAAGGAACAGACTGACTGTGCAATGTGTGTGTCTTCTTCAGGCAGCTTAAATACAGGGGCAGGCACAACGTCTGCTGTTATGAAGAAAACAGGGAAGGCCACAAATATTCATTGTTCAGGCCAGAGCTGTGTGTTTCACTAGCCCAGTATAGGCATATGCAGTAGAGCTCTGTGCTCTGTAGAAAGAATTCTCTTTTCCAGGTAAGGCTGACCCTCTTCCATGCCCACTTACCTAATACTGGCTGACCTGGAAGAAAAAGTCCTCCCCAAAGCAAGAAGTCTTACTTCCCAATGGAGCACACTTTATTCCTGCCAGCAAAACTGCTCTAGCCTGGGCTTCTATCTCTCTGAGGTCAAAGGTCTTTCCAGAGCCTGATAAACCCTAATCTAGAAAGAAATATCTTTTTTCTTTTTTCTAGGGGGCTTAGAAGTAAGATGGGTGTGGGAAAGCACCAAAAAGAATTTACTGCTATTTCAGAGTGAAGAAAAACTGTCCTAGCTTGCAAAATACTAATTTCCAAATTTCTAAAGTCAGCTTATTAGCTTGTATGTTCTTTCTGTTCCTTTCAGTGCTTCTATTTGTTACTTCCATTTCTGCAATGCTCAATAGGATATCAAATCAATTTTTCTTCTTGTATTGTCCAATAAAAGGGGATTTGTACTAACTCATGAGACTGTCCTCCCAGGATTATATATTGATTGAGAGTTGGATCGGAACTGATTGAATTTTATAGTGAACATGAACCCTGAGAACACACTCACTGAATTATCTATTGAGGGTGCTGGTGAAGCCTTTGTTTCATTTCTAAACCACAGTGATAGAATATCCTTGTCAATACTATTCAGATGTTTCATGAACTCTTCACACCTGAAACACTCATGACGGATTACCAGCTAGCATTTCCATTTCTCAGTTTGTTTGGCTTGTGGGGTTGACAGGGCAGAGCAGTTGATGTCATCTACCTGGACTTGTGCAAAGTGCTAGACACTGCCCCGCATGACATCCTTGTCTCTAAATTGGAGAGACATCAATTTGATGGGCGGACCACTTGGTAGATAAAGAACTGGCTGGATTGCCGCACACAAAGAGTTGTGGTCAATGGCTTAATGTCCTGCTGGAGACCTGTAACGAGTGGTGACCCTCAGGGATCAGTGTTGGGACCGGTCTTGTTCAACATCTTTGTCAGTGACATGGACAGTGGGATTGAGTGCGCCCTCAGCAAGTTTGCTGATGACACCAAGCTGTGTGGTTCGGTTGACACACCGGAGGGAAGGGATGCCATCCAGAGAGACCTTGACACGCTTGTGAGTTGAGCTGATGCCGACATTATGAAGTTTAACCATGCCAAGTGCAAGGTCCTACACCTGGGTCAGAGCAATCCCAGGCACAGCTACAGGTTGGGCAGAGAAGAGATTCAGAGCAGCCCTGCGGAGAAGGACTTGGGGGTGTTGGTTGATGAGAAAATGAACATGAGCCAGCTTCAGTGTGTGCTTGCAGCCCAGAAAGCCAACCGTATCCTGGGCTGCATCAAGAGGAGTGCGACCAGCAGATCAAAGGAGATGATCCTGTCCCTCTACTTTGCTCCCGTGAGACCTCACTTGGAGTACTGTGTACAGTTCTGGTGTCCTCAACATAAGGACATGGAACTGTTGGAACAAGTCCAGAGGAGGGCCACGAGGATGATCAGGGGCTGGAGCATCTCCCATATGAAGACAGGCTGAGAAAGTTGGGGCTGTTCAGCGTGGAGAAGAGAAGGCTGCGTGGAGACCTCATAGCAGCCTTCCAGTATCTGAAGGGGGGTTATAAGGATGCTGAGGAGGGTCTCTTCATTGGGGAGCGACTCTTAATTAGGGACTGTAGTGAAAGGACAAGGGGTAATGGATTCAAACTTTAACAGGGGAAGTTCAGGTGAGATGTAAATAAGAAGTTCCTTATTGTGAGGGTGGTGAGGCACTGGAATGGGTTGCCCAGGGAGGTTGTGAATGCTCCATCCCTGGCGGTGTTCAAGGCCAGGTTGGAGGGAGTCTTGGGTGGCATGGTTTAGTGTGAGGTGTCCCCGCCCATGGCAGGGTGTTTGGAACTTGATGATCTTAAGGTCCTTTCCAACCCTAACTATTCTATGATTCTATGCTGCTGATACTTTATTAATTATTGTTAATACTATTAATATTAATAATAGTAAAGCAAGCTTCTGCTACAGGAATGAAATTGTGTAATCAAAAAATCTTTAAAAGAATAGTTAATGAATTCAGCTGATGACTGAGAGTTTGTGAGCTATAGATGTGTCAAAGGATTAAGACAAAGTCAACGGTGCTTGACTTTCCCTATTCATTCAATGACAGATGTTAGATTCAAGGATGAAGGGGGTTTTAGAAATAAGCATTTATTTATTCATTCTACAGTCTCCTGCAGTAAAAAGCTACGGTAGTGACAGTGTTCACCCACACTGAACAGCTTAGAAATGGCAATTTATGATTTAAAAAAAAAGCTGATTGTTCTGTTAACATGGAAACCTTTCATAGCACAATAAAGGAAAAAATCATCTACAGCCAGGGTCTTATTGGTTACACAGTATGACACATACAATAGCACGTTATCACAAGTTTTATTTATTTCAACTTGAAGGTTGTGATTGCAGATTTTTTTCAAAACCGCAGGCCTAGAACTCACACTGAACCTTTTCAGAGAGCTGATTCTGGCCCAGTATATTAGAATCCTCTATAAATAAAACGTGCATTTCTTGGCAAAGAGGTGCATTTTATCCTGAATGTAGACATTACATCTAGATGAATGACCCTTCCACGTCTCCAGTCTTTTCCTGGAATTAAAGCTGCCACAGGAGGTGTTACCAACAAAATTACATTAGTGCAAATCAGTGCAAAGTTGATTATAGTTCCTTCACACTCCCAGGTCTCTGCAGAGCCAAGGAAGGACTGTCACATGGCTTTAGCATTCAGTATCTCCTTCTCTTTGTATATTGTGGATTATCAAAGTTCACCTTCCACTGTGCCATCATAAACTTTTATGATAAGGGGAAGGGGGTGCAAGGAGAAGGGTGCATTTTAAAGGAACATTTTTAAAGAGATGAACAACTGTTTGTAGAGAGGAGGGTCTTAAAATCTTACCTCTCAGCATTTGGGAGAACATTTCTTTTGCTGGTCAGCCTTGCCTTCACCCTCATCTGAAGACTGCCCCAGGACAGTGACAGCAGGGAGGCTGTGGTGGTGTGTGCTGGCAGGCCTGGGACAGAGGAGCTCCAGGGCTTGGCACATGAGCTGTGTGAGAGACCACGTGGCCTCCAGTGCAGCTCTGAGCCATAAACAGACAGGGATATCTGCTGCTTCCAGCAGTCAGGGGAAATCTGCAACTATCGATCTGTTTAGACCATTTCACTGCCTATAAGCTATGACACAGGTGATAATGATAGCCAACTGCAATCTCCTCTGCTCTGCCTTCCCATCTCTTCTCTGTCTTCTTTCACTACTCATGAATGTGTAGTGATGCTCCAGTGGAGATCTTCCTAACTGGGCAGGATTGTCCTAAAAGAATAATCTGCTGGGGTGATGTGAATGTGTTCCCAAAGCAACAGCTTTTTGTATTTAAAAAATTAAAATCCTTTCTTTTCTGGGATTATCAAAATCAGGCACTTGATTCCTCACTGTAGGAAAATACCCGTATTAAAATGCATCATTATGAGTATAATTTCTTACAGAAAATCCAGGTAACATCCCTTTGTATACCTGATTATTTCTTTCCATTACTCTAGGAGGACACATACAATGACTATCTACTGTTAGCTATCTAGCTTTATCTTTCAACAAAAAAACCTGCCATTTGCTCTGTAGTTTTGTGCATTCGTTATTCCACCATTTGCTCTTTAACTTTATATATTTATTAAAGGTCTCCAAAACACACTATCAAAATGTCAAGCACCTTGCAGCTCTGATTCATGTCTGCTCAGCATTCAGGAATTAGCTTAGCAAACCTTCTGTAAACTTTTAATTGCAGCTGGTACAAACTTCATGCTGTCCTTGCCTGTCTATAAACATCTTTTCATACTGTTCTGTGATGCATTTGAACCTTTTTTCTATAGAAAACCAACTCTGTTCTTTCCATTTCCTGATTGGCAGAAGGTGCTGTAGGTGCCCTGGAGGATCAATTAGAAACTATTTCATTTTTGTGACTAAAAGACAATCTGAGCTTTTTCTCCACTGGAAAACAAAACAAAACAAAACAAAACCAACCAACCAAACAAACAAAAAAACCCCACACCAACACAAAACCTAATTTATCTCAGTCCTGCTTTCTGTGTTAACCAGAGCTATGAACTAGTAGACTTTCACCTTTCATGGCTGACCTCAATACACAAGCAACAGATCATCACCAAGTGTTTGCAAATATGTGACATACAAGCATTAGTGTACATGTGCAAAATCCCATGTCTCTCATCCCTTAGCGTGGCTTTTTCTTTTAAACATCAGTGAATCCCATCAGCAACATCCATCTTTTGTGAGGAAAAAGTCCTTTGCTGTCCAGCTCTGGTCCACCCAGATCTCCTTGCTACAACACCACTGAATAGCAGAAACTCAAAATGTGTGTTTGTTTCAGGTTGGTAACTATGTCACTGTACCCCAAACTCTATTTTTGGACATCCCATGACTCTCAGACCTCTTATATACAAAGTATTCACGTTAGTGATGGGCTTCATATATCCCCATATATTCTCAAGTATTTAACTCACTCAGGCCGTGACTGTGGCTGCAATACACTTGTATATAGTCCTCAGAGTTAATGTTTCATCTGTGGAGACCTTATAGGTTACCGGATCCAAATGTCATTCCATCCTTTTGCTACAGCTTAGCCACGACATATCACAGGCTGACATGTTATCTCAGATCACCAGGAAGTGTATTTGATGTTGATACACCAGTCTATGAAGTATGGTAGTTAAGAAAGGGCCTTCTGCCTTTTTGCTTCAAGGAAACACAGAGCAGAAAGCTAGGGGGGCAGGGAAGGGTGACACTTTAAACTGACACGGCATGAACCTGTGAAGGTGGTGTCTCAGTCTTCAGTTTCAAACTTTATCCAGTGGGCTTGTTAGTAGGGTTACATCCTGCCAATTTATACTGCCTCAAATCCTGCTTCTTCCTTCTTCATTTTTCTTTGCTTTACAGTATATATTTCTGTTCCTTTCATCATTTAAAAAATCTTCTGCAATGTGTCTAAAATCCACCTTAGCATTTTTCCATTTGAGTTTCAGTGCTGCCTGTGACCTGAGCACATGCTCAGACATGCCTATTATTTCACAATGAAAGCTAACCTTTGGTGGTTCAGCATTTGTAAATGTATGCATGTCTGTTTCAGACTCAATTTACTGCAAGGATAATGTGTAAAATTTGTCCCCAGTGCAACTAACTGGAGTCTTGGCCACTGATTTCAGTGAGCCAAAGTTTCACCTTTAACTTCATTAATTTCACTCAGAAGTAAAAAGAGAACACTTATTAATGTGGTCTTTCCAGCCCCTTACCTGAAGTCTGTTTCTCTGTTTCTTAAATCAGTTTAATCCAGCTGCCTAACATGGAGATACTTTCTCTAAGGATTCAATGACTGATACTTTTTATTGATGATCAGTCTTAATGACTCAGCATTGATACTGCTTTCTGACCAATAATAATACTACTGCCCTTGAAAGAACTGACTGAAGGATGTAAGGTCAAGCACATCAAAAGTTAGCTTTTCTAGTGATTTTTTAACAGCACAGCTGATAAACAATATCCTAAGGAATGAACAAGACATCTGTGAGCATGTCTATTCACTGGAAATTAGGAAACCACAGAGGCTCATGAGACACACATGGAACTTGTGATAGAGCATAAACATCCCTGAGTTAAGCAGCCACCCAGAAAATATAAATGAAGTGTTTAATTATTCTCTGCTGTAAGCAAGTAGTTTATTACAAATAGCTGCTCAAGAACTCTATCCTAGTCAAAAAGGGAGGAGCTCGTCTGCCAGAAGAAACTTCTGTGGTACACGTTGAGGAAAACTTTAGAAACAGAGACTGTCAGTCATTGAAAATAAAAAACAAAAACAAAAAACATGGAAAGCAAAGCTTCTTCAGACGTAACACAGGGTTTTCATGATCAAATCTGTAGCAGAAAGTGCAGCAGAGGACATTACAGTCTGTGAGGAAAGAAAGTGGTTCCCATACAGAGAAGAAGCAAAGAGATGTATAAATAACTGCTTGTCGTGTATACTGACACTACAAACTCCAGAGTTACAATTAATTATCACAGATTATGACAGGTGAGATGTCTGTTCTGTCAGAAGTGGCTTATACTGATCCTAGCTGTGTCTGGTAATCAGTCCTCTTGTGTCAAAAAAAGCTCTTCTGGTTTGGAGTTATTATCTTCAGCACTATAGTGTTCTTCTCCCCCTCCACTTCCATGATTTCTAGAATCATAGAATCAAAGAATGGTTTGGGTTGGAAAGGACCTTAAGATCATCTAGTTCCAACCCCCCTTCCATGGGCAGGGACTCCTCACCCTAGACCATGTTGCCCAAGGCTCTGTCCAACCTGGCCTTGAACACCGCCAGGGATGGAACATTCACAGCTTCCTTGGGCAACCCATTCCAGTGCCTCACCATTCTCACAGTAAAGAACTTCCTAATATCCAATCTAAACTTCCTCTGTTGAAGTTTAAACCCATTACCCGTTGTCCTATCACTGCATTCCCTGGTGAAGAATCCCTCTCCAGTATCCTTATAGCCCCCCTTCAGATACTGGAAGGCTGCTATGAGGTCTCCACGCAGCTTCTTTTCTCCAAGCTGAATAGCCCCAACTTTCTCAACCTATCTTCATACGGGAGGTGGTCCAGTCCCCTGATCATCCTCGTGGCCCTCCTCTGGACTTGTTCCAACAGTTTCATGTTCTTGTTATGTTGAGGACACCAGAACTGCACACAATACTCCAATTGTTTTATATACTGATATGCTGAAGGACTTACATGCTGATTGAAAGGAAATAAGGACCATGAGAAAGGAAAGTGTGCAAGGAGCTCCTCTCATAAAGAACAGTAAAGGAAACATGTACAGCTTTCCCAGCTGGAAGAGAAATAGAATGCCTCGAGTCCCTAAAATCAGGAGGAGAGGAAAAGAGAGAACAACCCAGACGTTGTGTTTGTGAAGCTAATATCCAGGCTGCTTTGAGCAGCTGTGAAGAGTGACCTCTAATAAATAATTTACTGGAAAATAACACATAGAACAGCTCCTGTACTGGAAAATGTTCTTCAGAAAGGTAAGTAATTTTCCATTTCACATCAGTACTGAGTATGCCTGTTGCTGTTTCTCAAATGCAGTGGGAATACAGAGACTGAGGTCTGAGTACATAGTTTCTCTTCCTATGGACCTACCTTTCTTCTTGTCAGTATGCAAGCACAAATTTAAATCTAAGGACCACGAGACCTAATCAAACCAAAAACTTCTCTGCAGGCAAGACTTCTAATTTGCAAAGGTCTCTTCACATTCAAAGCATTTGATGTGAAATCCAAGCCTTGGTAACTCTCCAATTTGAGTCGCGTTTCAGACGCATGCACTAAGCAGAATACACATGCACTTTTCTGTGAGGAAGTGAACTGCAAATATAACTTTGTGAATAAAAGCCTCAAATGTCCTTCCTACAAGATTTTCTTTTTGCATTTCAGGTTTTAGACTGAAACCGATTTTTTCCCTTCTCCAAAGCATTGTATTTATTTCATGTGGGACTTTCTTCAAAGCTAGCTTCAGATATTAGAAAGAATCTTCCTGCAGACATTTAAAAAAATCACCCTGATTAACTAGGTCCTTTTGACTCCTCTTTTTGGTTACCTACAGGTATATGACCCATTCCAATTAACTATTACAGAGGATAAAAATAATCTTATTAGTTAGCCGCCACAGCTGCCATGGTACCCTCATTTACACTACAAGAAAGTCATGCAGAAATTAGAAACTTTAGAGAATTTATAAGTATACACAAATTATTGGAAATATGAGATTAAGTCCCAGTTCTAAAAAATTCTCTTTTATAGCTAAATCAAATAATGCCTGAGCATCATGACCTCCTAGAGAGGAGCTCAGGTTACAGAAAGGGGATGTTCTACCTTACCTCATAGTTGTCAGCAAAAAAAGCCTGGAACAAAAAAAAACAAAACAAAACCCCTCTGCTAAAAGTAGATAAAGTCAGCCAAATAAGATAGTTTTTGAATTACCATGTGTCATCTAAGTGTACTGAAAGGTTCCTGTGTTATTTCTGCTATTAGTAGAAAAAATTAAAAGGCCAAGCACATGTTCACATGTGATTTCTACAAACTGTGTGTGATTCTACAAATTTCTACAAAGCATTTTTTTTTTTAACTCAGAAGTAAATTTATCAGACATTAAACTATAGTTCTTTACATATTTCCAAGTAATTTGGGCAATAGCTTGGAAAAAAGAGGAACTATATCCCCTCCATCAGAGAGGGGTAAAACTAAAAGGTCTGCCTGGCAGCATGCTGCGTTCTCAGTGAAGGTCACTATATTTCAGGATCGTTAAAAGGAGAAATGGACTATGGAAAACTTTGGAAATTGCATAAGTTTTTTTGTTGTTAGAATGAGTCAGTTCTGAAGGGCTTTCATTTACAAATTGAAAATGTGGGAGAAAAGTTGGAAAAAAGGTTTAAATGGTGTCAAGCATTATGGAAAATAAAAGAAATTCTTTCAGTTTGATTACACACCATTTAAAAAAACACTGCCAGCAAATAGAAGTATCTACTATTCTTAAAGCTTTTTGTGCAGCATTAAAAAATGAGTTAGAAAGCCAGGGTAATGCTTCTGACTCAGAGATAGTCTCTGTGTGTGACAAAGAGCTCCCTCAGTGCTGCCGAAAAGTTGCTGCCTGTTCACTGGAAGTAGATACCTCTCTAAAAATACATGGGGTCATAGAATCATAGAATGGTTTGGGTTGGAAAGGACCTTAAGATCGTCTAGTTCCAACCCCCCCTGCCATGTGCAGGAACTCTTCACCCTAGACCGTGTTGCCCAAGGCTCTGTCCAGCCTGGCCTTGATCACTACCAGGGATGGAGCATTTACCACTTCTCTCGGCAACCTGTTCCAGTCACAATGCATATTGACAAAAAACCCACAACAATAAAATCCATTGTTCTCTAAGGAAAACTGCTTGACATTTGTGGCAATTAAACACCTTTCTTAAATGTAGTCAGGTCATGTGGTGAGAAAAAATGTCTCTCAGTCAAAGAAATAAGATGTCACAGAAACATTGCTTGTAAAGGACAGTGCTGGGATGCTCATTATCTCACACTGTGTTTTAAATTGCTGACCATCAGATTTTGCAGATGTAAGAAATGATGACTCCTAAATAGGAGTGTACGTCAGATGTGTTTTGTGACTAAGAGGAGGTTTAAAGCAGTGAATTCTGACTTGTGTGCAGAGACAGTGAAGGAAGCGGTTCTGTGGCTGAGGGCTAAAAATGATTGCACTGGTGGTGTAATTTTGGAAATGGTACAGGGAAAACTTCAAACTTCTCGGACAAGAATGCGTGCTATGACTGCTGAACCACCTTAGATAAATACCTCTCTTGCTTGACAGGCTTAAAAGTCCAATTGATTGCTGTGACCTCTAAGAGGGGTATGTAGATACTTTACTTATTTAATTATGTTGAAGCACTGCTGATGCTTGTCTTCGTCTGTCTCCTTTTGGTGACAGTCCTAAGTCCCTTGCCTTGGCATTCCTGAAAAATGCACTTGTATTTAGTAAGCTCTTCATATCAAAGCTGAATGCATTTGATTCTAAGGAAAAAGAATGGCATTAAAATAGCCCAGTGTTCTGCAAGGTTTAGATACATAATATCACATTAAGCATTGTCAATAGCACTTATTTTGGTTTGATAATAAAAGTAGTTTCCTGACTTTTTCTGTGTTAACATTCATTCTTCAGTCTCAGCACTATGAAAACATCAAGTCTGTATGTAGAATATATGTCTTCTATTTATTTTTTAGCAGCTTTTTAGTATTTTTCTCTTTAATGAAACTACATGAACTTTTTTGCAGAAAAAGAGCTATTTAGATGGATGTTTTTACAGCTCTTTCATTGTTTATTAAGCCTTCTTAGCAGACACATGCTTTATTTGGTATTTTTTGCTAAATTTGGAAGCATTTTTCCAAAGAAAAATGGGTATTTTTCTATTATTATAAATGTATAGTCCAAGTTGCAGTCCTTGCTATTGTTTTGGTTGATATTTCAAGCTGCACTGGGTCAAGTTTCAGTGGTAGTTATTTTATTCTTTAATGTACGCAAGTGAAGTAAGAAAAAACTATGGCACAATATTACATGAATTATCTGTAAAAATATTTCAGATCTCCCTGAAGATGCAGTGGAACTAATGAGCTACTAATATTCACTGTTTTTCTAAGGCATGTGTTTAAAGCCATATCTGTCTCATAGATCAATACTTTAGAGTAACATGAAAAAAGAGGAAAGTATTTTAATTATGAGACCAAAAAGTCAACTGCTTCTCTGTCAGGCTTGATCTATATCAGGAAGATCGATTGAGATGCTCCAAAATGTTGACAGAATATCTTTAAACAGAAATCAAAGCCAAAATAAAACACTAAAGTGACTAGAGTT
This sequence comes from Psittacula echo, assembly GCF_963264785.1. NCBI lineage: Eukaryota > Metazoa > Chordata > Aves > Psittaciformes > Psittacidae > Psittacula > Psittacula echo. Next base: position 117,839,814 of record NC_137735.1, on the reverse strand, counting down.
TGAAATGGGAAGATGACAAAGTCACTACTGGTTGTCATTCTAAAATAGAGGAAACACTTTTTAGTTTTATTTATGTTTGGGCTTTCCTTCGTAAATGCACTTTTTAGTGTCTGCTCAGCTGGACTCATTCAGCTATGTTCGTCAGTAAATAAAAATGTTTAGATCTCCATAACATCAAATTAAACCCCCTCCCCCCAACTAAATTAGTTGTAGAATTTAGTTTGTATTTGTGATATAGGAGGAAATGAGATTCAGTTTGTAGACCATGACACCTTATTAGGAATCTTTAACTAGACTTTCAGACCTATATCAAGCAAAGTGTGTAAGGTGTCATTGTACTGGGGAGATCTACCTTTTGCTGAGAGTTTAGATAACAGTGTGTGAGCATAAAATTTAGTTGTCTTAAACTTTCATTTAAATTCTAGGCATGCTTTTTCACTTAGATTTTTAATCTTGAAGCTGAAAACTGATCGTTTGAGAGTCAGGCAAAAAGCATCAGGTTCATTGATGGAAGGTTAAACAAAAGGTTGTGTGAGATTCTTGTGTTGATCTGTGTGAGTCTGAAATTAATAATTTTTGACTGTCATGAGACTTTTATACTTCAGTTTCTTCTGTGACCAAAAAAAAAAAGAGAAAACTAACAGGAGAACACTGTGGGAGACAGTGCTTTACTTAAATACTTTACTTAAAGTCGTGGTTTAAGCCCAGGCCGTAAATCAGAACCATGCAGTCCACTTCCCCCCCCACCTTTCTTCCCTCCGCTTCTGGAAGGACCGGGAGGGGAATCAAAAGAATGCAGCTCCCATGGGTTGAGATAAAAACAGTCCAGTAACTAAGGTATAACACAAATCACTACTGCTACCGCCAATAGTAATAATGATAAAGGAAATAACAAGGAAGAGAATACAACCGCTCACCAACCGGTACCTCACCCCCACCCTGCCATGATCCAGCCCTCCTGGTCACTCTCAATTCTACATCCTGGGCATGACGTGCTATGGTATGGAATACCTCTTTGGCTAGTTTGGGTCAGGTGTCCTGTCCCTGCTTCCTCCCAGCTTCTCCTCCTCCCTGGCAGAGTATGAGACTCACAAAGTCCTTGGTCAGTCTAAACATCAGTGTTATCAGCTTTGTTCCCAGGCCAAAAGTCAAAAACACAGTGCTGCAAAAGCTACTAAGAAGGAGAAAAATGACTGCTACTGCTGAACCCAGGACACTTAAGTACAAATAAACAATTCCCACAGTCTTTCTCTCATCAACCAGGCATGACCAATCTCCATGCTGCTAAACGCTCTTACCTTCTAAGTAGTTCGTTCTTGCAACTGTCTAATAAGAATAGTGTTCAGCCCATGCTAACCTCTGAATAACACTCAGGAGGTATCCAGAGCAGTACTAGTTGACTTGGGGCAAATCACCACAAGACCTATTCTAGCAATTTAGCTTTACAAACTGGTTACTTGGGGGCCTGAGAATATCACTTCGTACTCTAGTTTATTATTATAGATACAGCTTATATGTTTCTCTAGCAACATATTTATAGCAACATACAAAATCATGAGTATTCCTATGCTGTGGTTGAAGATACGCATTTAAATACAACAAAACAAGCACACCAAGAAATCTTTCAGATACTTTTTAAACAAAAAGAGCAAGACTGGGACTCAGTCTAGATGTACAAGATTAAATATTGTGCAAGAATGCTGTAGTTGAGGCTTAAAGCTGCAGAGACCATAACTGTCAGGAGAGTAGAAGGAAAGGGAGGGATCAGAATTTTGAAAGAAAAATCTTGGAAAATATCTAATGTTCAGTTACTTCAGCAAAATCAGAATAGGACTGATATAATCCAGTTTTCTCCATAATCCCAAACTGAAGAGAATTTACTAAGATGTGGGTCACTTTGAACTGAATTTTCCTTTTAAAATATCCAGTAATTTCAGGAATTTAATGTATAATGTTGGGCAGAGAAGAGATTCAGAGCGGCCCTGCGGAGAGGGACTTGGGAGTGTTGGTCAATGAGAAAATGAACATGAGCTGGCTTCAGTGTGTGCTCATGGCCCAGAAAGCCAACCATATCCTGGGCTGCATCAAGAGGAGCGTGACCAGCAGGTCGAAGGAGGTGATCCTACCCCTCTACTCTGCTCTCGTGAGACCTCACTTGGAGTATTGTGTGCAGTTCTGGTGTCCTCAACATAAGAAGGACATGGAACTGTTGGAGCATGTCCAGAGGAGGGCCACGAGGATGATGAGGGGACTGGAGCATCTCCCGTATGAAGATAGGCTGAGAAAGTTGGGGCTATTCAGCGTGGAGAAGAGAAGGCTGCGTGGAGACCTCATAGCAGCCTTCCAGTATCTGAAGGGGCTTTACAAGGATGTTTGGGATGGACTCTTCATTAGGGGCTGTAGTGATAGGACAAGGGGTAACGGGGTCAAACTTAAACAGGGGAAGTTTAGATTGGATCTAAGGAAGAAATTCTTTACTGAGAGGGTGGTGAGGCACTGGAATGAGCTGCCCAAGGAAGTTGTGAATGCTCCATCCCTGGTAGTGTTCAAGGCCAGGCTGGATGAGGCCTTGAGTGGCATGGTTTAGTGTGGGGTGTCCCTGCCCATGGCAGGGGGGATGGAACTAAATGATCTTAAGGTCCTTTCCAACCCTAACTATTCTATGATTCTATGTTTCTGTAACATTTTTCACATTGATTATTTTTCTGCTCTTACATGTGTCCTTGTTTGATTGTTTTGGACTGTTTTTTAAATGTCTTTTAACAGTTTATTCCCCATGTTGTATTTAGTTGGAAGGATAACAGACTTATTGATGTCTATTTCTGTTCTCCTGAACTGAAGCAATTAAAACTTGGTGCACTTTCAGTTTGTGTGTGTTGGGTAGATAGCTGTCAACATTACCTACCTGTATTCTCTTTTCCTCTCATGCATCTTTAAGTATATGTATTTTTCCTGTTTGCACATCTACAGAAATTTGAGCAAGGTCTGAATGGTAAGAGGAGAAAATGTCTTTTACAGAATCAGGGTGACAGAATGGTTGAGGTTGAAAGGAACCTCTGGAGAATATCTTGTCCATTCCCCCTTGCTCAACTGGTAACCTAAAGCCAGTTCTCAGGAGCATGTCTAAATGTCTTTTAAATACCTCCAGTGTGCAAGACTCCGTTATCTTCCTGGGCAACCTGTGACAGTGTTACAGTAAAAAAGTGTTTCTTGATGCCCAAACCTGTGTTTCAAGTTTGAGCCTACTATATCTGATCCTGTCACTGGGCACCACTGAAAAGAGTCTGGCTGCATCCTCTTCACACCTGTCCTTCAGTTTTTATATACATTGATGAGATTCCTCCTGAACTTTCTCTCCAGGTTGAATACTCCTAGCTGTCTCAGCCTTTACTCATACGTGAGGTGCTCTAATCCCTTAGTCATCCTTACAGACCTTTGTTGAAGTCTATCCAGTACATCCGTGTCTGTCATTGTCACTGACAAACCCAGAACAGGACATAGTACTCCAGGGATGGCCTCACAGTACTTAAAAAAGGGGAAGGTTCCTCTCCCTTGACCTGCTGGCAATACTTTGTCTAATGCAGCTGGGGATACAATTTGCACCTTTGCCACAGGGAGATATTGCTGGCTCACATTGAACCTTGTGTCCACCAGGACCTCCAGGTCCTTTATTGTCAAGCTGCTTTCGCGTTGTGTGACTCCCAGCACATAGCACATGGGGTGATTCTTCCCTAAGTGCAGGAATTTGCACTTCCTTTTGTTTCTAAGGTTTCTGGCAGCCCATTACTTCAGCCTATCAAGGTCCCTCTGGAGGGTAGTACAACCCTCTGGCGTATCAGCCACTCCTTCCAGTTCGGTGTTGATTGCAAACTTGCTGAGTGTACACTCATCATCCAGATCATTAATGAAGAGTTAAACAGATTTGGATATAATATTGACACTTGGGGTACATCACTAGACAATGGCCTCCAACTAGATTTTGCACCAATGTTCACCACCCTCTGGGGCTAGCCATTTAGCCAGTTTTCAGCCTACCTGCCTGCCTGCTCATTCGCCCATGACTTCCCCTTGGTGATGCCATGCTGAGTACTTCTGCTGATTTTCCATTCTTAACATGCCTGGAAATAGTTTCCAGAATTACCTTCCCAGGGATCAAGATGAGGCTGACCAGCCTGTAGTTCAGCAATCATTAGCCAGCTGCCTCAATACTTGTGGGTGCATCCCCTCAGGGCCCATGGACTATGTATGCACAGTTTGCTTAAGTATTCCCTGATCCCCTGATCTTCGTCCACCAAGAGTACAGCTTTCTTCCTCTAACCTTTCTCCCTGGTCTTTGGAACCTGGCATTCCTGAAGGCTAGTCTTACTAGTAAAGTCTGAAGGAAATATTTCCATTTTTCCATGTCCTGAGTTCAGTGTAACCAGTCCGCCATCTCACTGAGCAATGAGCCCACATTTCCCCTAGTTTTCCTTTTGTCTCCTGTGTTTTCTAGGCTTCTTAATTCCAAACACTAAAGGCTTCATTTATAGGGTCTTGTGCACTATCATAAATCTCGTATAGGAAAGGGTTACAATGCAAGAATATAGCTGGGGATAGTGCTATTCACAGCTGTCTTTGAATACAAAAGCCCAACACATAACAAACTATCCTATAATATAACCCTGGAGTCCTGATTCTTGCTTTGTGACTGCGCCAGATACTGCTACATCAGAGTCATGATATCCTGCACAAGGAGATATTGAGGTGGTGCAACTGGTTATATGTCTTGCTGTCTGAGTGCCTGGGCAGCCTGACAGGTCTGTGGAAATTGTGGGAGTTTTGTCACACCTCAACATACTCAGATCCCAGTCTGACCATCCTGGTATCTCTCTACTGTGAGATTCAACACCATCACGGATAAGGGCAGGCTTAGTGGAGGAGCAGACTAGCAGGCTTGGAGCAGGTCCTGGACATGTCTGCCACAAGAGTGCTTCCTTGTCTACCACAGCTTAGGGAAGGCTGTTTGCTGGGGCTGTAGTTGAGAGAGATTATCCACAACCTATTGCTTGTCCTGGATATCTCCAGTATTATAAACAGAGTGGCTGACAAGCTGTGCCGGCTTGAAAAGAATAGCAGGAGAATGAGTGTATTTGGTGAGACATTGGTTACTAATAACTTGAAAGCAGAAATAGCTATAAAACCCAAGTCCTCAGGTGAAATAAATAGTTCTGATGACATTGACTTGATTGGTCATGACAGTTTACATTAGCTAAGAATATCCCTGATATACTCATTGGTAACGTGTATTGCACCACTTCCAAAAATCATTTGCTACAGCAAGATGTTATTTTTCACATAATGTACAACACAGTTTTCTTTTTAAAGTGATGAAAAAGTAAATTAAATCCCATGGAGTAGAATGGAACAGAGACTTTAAATTAGCAGGAACATAATTCTTAATAGCTCTGTAAACTCAAACAGTAGTTCCAGTTCACAAAACATCTATCAATTATGCTAATGTTACCTATTAATTTGGCAAATATTTAAAAGGAAAAAAAAAAATGGACATCTGCCTGAATTAGTTCTTTATTTTTGTCTTTATGAAAAAAAAAATAAAAATAAATGCTTATGTTCCAACAGTTACAAGTAATGGTATTCATTAAGTGAAAATTACTTGATTTATTTTTAAACCCATCAGTATCATTAAGATACGAACTATGCAGTCAGCTTTCAGTGACTATTACTTGTATTTCTTTTAAAACAAATTATTTGTTTATTGATGTGATCTTAAAATTTATAATCAAAGTTTTAATTTTCTGAGAGTTTATATTGAAGAGCAAGTTATATGTAAAAAGTAATGTCAGATTGTTTCCTCATAAATTTATCTTTTCTTTTTCCTTTTTATTCTTCAGTCCCAAACATACTTCCAAAAGAAAGCAGAAAATATGATCAGGGATTTTCTTTAGTGATTTTCACTGGGTCTTGCCACTTGGCTCTGGATTTCAGGAAAAAATTATTACTTGGTTCAGCTACCATCTCTGGAAAAAAATATTGATTCTTTATGAAATCATAAGTTTTAGTGCTGGAACCTGACAAAATAATGATACATCTTGCTTTTATTGTGCACTGAGATATTCACTAGAGTGTGAGGACATGCTTTAATATAGATTTAATATTCTACCTCCAAACCCTCTTGTTCTTAGTTCCTTAAAATTATAGAATTTATATCCTTTTCTTGTAAAGCATGAGTGAAAAAACAGTTGGATGATTGTAAAAAGATTTGGAAGGTTTGCAAAACCTGTTAAACTATGGGTCTCTTAGGACTGAACTTCAAATTCATTCTATTTGTGAGTTTAAAGAGTTTCATGAACTGATTTTAAGAAGTAAAGTTATTGGTATTAAAATTAGCTACTGAGTTGAAGGTCATGCTAATTGAATTGTCTGAGAACTATGAAATTTCTTTTCCTTGAGAGAAAAGTATATAATGTGACAACTAAAATACCTAAAAATTACCCTTGTCTCTAAATTATGCATAGTTTCTCCTTATTTCAATGATGCAGTCCTCAGCCTGTCTTCTGTAACACCCCCAAAATTACATATTTACGTTCCATGATCTTATCCTTCTCTGATGCAATGTCATCAAAGTGGAAAAAGGATAAATAAAACTGATTTTGCAAAAAAGTACATTGTAACACAAACAGATAAGGAATCCATACTAATATGAAGTTTGACCATTTAACTCTTCAAAACTGAGCTGCATAAAAAGTCTTGAAACAAAATGGGCTATTATTATTATTAATAGTAGTTGTTGATATCTTACACTCAAGGTGAAGATTTCATTTCTGTTTCAAAAAAAGTAAAGCCAAGTTTGACCATTAGGATCTCAGCATTTTCTGGAAGCTCTGGGGTAGTATGTTAGAATACTTTCCAGAAAATCCTTACTTTCTGGAAATAAGGATTATATTATAATTATTCCTTACCAGATTTGTGAACAAAGTCAAGTTAAGTATTAGGGGTTTTCCACCATTACAGGAAATATGTAGCAAGGAAACTTTTCTAGGATTTCTGGTTTTTGTTTGGTTTTGATTTTTTTAAACAAACAAACAAGCATTCTTGTTATGACTAAATCCACATTTTGAGAATACCTGATATTTTGTAACAGTTTCAACATTTGCCTTTATTGCAGAAGAGTTTGTAAGACATAGTTTTGGGAGTACACAGAGGTGTGGGTATGAGCATACCTGGCACATCTACACAGGAGTCTCAGTTTTACTCTACTAATAGCAGCATGTTCAAAAGTGTAGTACAGATGGTCCCCAGCCTATACTGGCCAGACCTCTAACCATCTGCCCTCAAAGTGATGCGTCCAACAGGAAATTCACAGGGGTGAAAGTCGGTAGTGAAAAAAAAAACAAACAACAAAAAACTATTAGGATTTTGGAACAGCCTAATGTCAACAACAAGGAACAATAAGATCAATATGGAAGTCAGGTCTATGCTTGGAAGTGTACCAGGTTTTCATCTGTCTTTAGCAAGCTCAAGGACATTATAGATATTGCTTACTTTCAGGTGGCTCAGCACATCTTTGAGTTTTAGCTTGGAGGCAAATGCTCTTTTTGGAACTTTTTTTAGAGATACGAATACAGACAATGATCTTGCCTTATGTAGATTTGTGTTTACTTCACAAAAAATCTTGCTCTGCAGAAAATTATATATATCTATGTAGTAAATAATCTTAGATTTGCAGCAAATATTTTGATTTTTATTTTAAATGCACATTTGAATCACAGTCTGCTGCCTTAACATATTAAGAACAAAATGTCTGTGGCATAGGACTCCACTAACCTTTCTCTGAAACACAATGTGCTCATTTTCGCGTTCTCCACAAAAACCTGTCAAAATAGAAATTTCAGCAGTGTTCCAGGGAGTCATCTTTCATCCTAGAACAAACACATATGAACACCTGCTCTTCCATGTTGGAAAAGTCTCAGAGACAAGAAAAGAGGCTCTCATGTGAATCCAAGGATTACTCAGCAATGGCTGCTGCTGTCTTGAGCAAACACATTAGTCTGTTGCTTCAAACAGATGCAGGTCATGTTCCCTAGTCCAACAAGCACAGACAAGACTCTTGAATTGCCATCTGTGCTTGAGCTGTCACTAAAGATCAAACAAGGGTGTTCCAGCCTTCCAAAGGAAATGCTGACTGGTAGGAACAAGCACCAAGTTAGAAGGCCCTCCAGTCACAGGGCTTTCTTCAGTTTTGCCTTCTGTTTGATTGCTTTCTTAACTCATTATTTGGCCAAGATAGCCATCTTAATCAGTATAGATGTTTATTTAAAAGATTAAATACTAACAAAAAATAAATCCCTTTGAAGATTTTTTTTTCAATGTATTCCAGCAATTATGTAATTTCTGAACATGTCTGTTCTGATTAGCCATCTTCTTGTTAGAGAAATGTTGTTTTCTAAAACATGATTTAACAAAGCATGCATATAGGGATGTAAAAACATACAAGAAGTACTTTCAAGCTACTCTATTTTAATATATTATCTGAGACAATTCACACCAGAGTGTGTTTTCAGGAAAAATGTACTGCCAAAATCATTTAGTTTGACAGTGGGATTTTTAGTCCTCTTTTCTATGCTAGATGTACTTCTGTAGATTAAAAGTAGACTTTACCCTGCCAAAATCCATCTCTTCTCTGAATCTCTCCTACATATGCACTAATTCATACAGTTCCCTCTACCTTATTGCCCATCACCAAAGAAAGGATGTAATTTCACAAACGATGTATTATGACTCAGCTATTGTAGCAACTAAAAAAACATTAAATTAATTTCTCTCTAGAGGCAAGACATCTCTTTGCTAATTAGGTGAGGTGGCAGAGAAAGTTGGTGAAAACAAGATCAAGACAAATTTACCCAGATTTTAAATAACGCGGATAAAATGTATATCTTGTTTGAAGTGATAGAGTTCTACTGATTTAAATGACATCCCTACTAATACAGCCTGAGAATGAAGTTTTATGAGTTTTGAGGTATTGTAATTTCTTTCACAAACTAGCTACCCGCTATCGTAGGTTGGGTGGTGAAGGCATGAAGACAAGATAAAATATAAATAGTCAGGCAGTTTAGTCCCCCAGGCAGTTAGAGGGTCTCCCAGTGGTGTCACTGAAAGAGTAGGAGAATAATTTTCTTGTACCTTCCATTCTGCTGAAAATTTACAGCAAACTGAACAATTTGCTGGGCTTTAAAAAGTCTGCATGAGCTTGATTGCTTATGAAAGAAGGAAAATTATGAAAAGAAAGACTTCTGAGGAGAACAGATGTTTACTTTTTTACTCTGCCAGTGCATGAAGTCCTCATGAAACTTCTGTAACCTTGGAAGTTTTCTGTCCAAAGCACCCCGTTTTTCTAAAACTTACTGTTACGCTTTAATATGCCTTTGTCTTCTCAGATTATAAGTAGGGTTTTTTTCTACATTTCAGAGCTGAGCCATCCCTAGCCTGTATTTTAGTGAGCCTAAAAAGGATAAGATTCAGCCCTAGAATGGTAGCACTATTTTTGGTGTGCAGCAATAGCATATTGCATCAACTATAGGCACTTCTATAAACAAATCTCTGTTTTGCTTTTTTTTTAGTCTATGGACATAAAATCATCACTGTATTTCATATTCTGGATGGGTTTACACTCTGAAGCTTTATCCTATAGAGGCAATGGCATTAAAAATTCAGTGTGCAGGTGTTTTCTCTCCTTTTTTTTTTTTTAAGTCTCTAAAACATTTCTAAAGTAGCTTTTATGCACTCTTTCTGGTATATCCAGAAAACATGGCAATGGAATATAATGGTCATTTTGAGCAGTGCATAATATAACTTGATTCCGGTGTCATCATATATAGATAATTCGGTTTCCCCAAGCTCACGTTAGCAAAAATTAAAAATTATTTGGAAACAAACCCAAAATATGTTCTGTTTTACTTTTAGCAGAATCTCCCATGTCACATTGTTATTTTTTAAACAATAATTTGTCAGTGTGACCCTCAACTATGTTTCAATTCTGACAAATTGTGTTTTCAAGCAGTAAATCACTCTGTCAGACTCTCTGACTAGCTCTTCATGCTACTTCTGAGCAGATGGAAAGATACTTCTGCTACTCCTACAAGCAGCGAGATTCAGGGGGTTGATGCTTTTCACTTCCCAGGAATTTTTCCTGGCTTAAAACTCTTGTCCTCCCACTCCCATCCCTCAATCCTATTTGAAGCTGAAACCAGCTTTTTCTCCTGGTTTTCAGTTCTTGAATCTTAGTAGCAGTTAAAAATACTACCCCCCCACCCCAAATAAGATCTGGGATGACCCCAGGATACACAGACGCTTGTTTTTTTTGTTTGCAGAGTGCCTTCAGAAAGTTTTAAACAGTTTATGAATGGGTTAAACACGCTGAGATATTTAGTGATATCAAGTAAAAGATCGTTATTTTAACTGTAGAAAAATTAAATTGCAAAGTAGTTTGGCAACTAGCTCATCAACATTTGGCATGCCAGGACAGAGTGGAGCTGAAAACTCACGTTTTACATTTCTGTGGGCACATTACTCATTCTTTCCTTCACTATTTTGACTCTTAAGTATCAAACTATTAAAGCTATTAAACTATTTAGAGCTTGTCCTAAGAGGGCTATCTCTTTGATGCCCAAATAATGCAGTGCCTTAGTGCTCAGGTTTCATTTGGTAGGGAAACTGAAAGGATATCTTAAAGTTGTAATCTGGTCTTTTCAGGCTACTGTCACTTGCTGCAAAATGCTCTGCTGAGCAAAGAAAAGGTTCATTGCAGAGTGTAAGCTTGGATCTGACAAAAACCTTCAATCGCAAATAAAACCTTTTTCTGCAAAAGTCATGCCACTTTCTTAGTGAAAAACCTGTTACCTGTGAAACTTACAATGCTGAAATGCCTCTATTCCCCGATTTTGCAGCTTTCTGAGTGTGCTGGAATTGTACTGCTGCTGTGCTACAGCAGAGCTGTAAGGAGGAGGCATGAGAGGCAGTGTTGATGGAGAAGGAGCAGGAACAATCTTCTTCCCAGTGCCGTCTCTGCCTCCCTGCTGGCAGCCTCTGCCAGGTGCTGTGTTCCTATGTGAACTTATGATTCCCTGTTGCCTGGGAATCAGGAACAACTTTCTGGAAATCAATAACAAAATGTAGGGAGCTGGAAAGGAGGATGTTTGTTCATATACAGAAGAAAGAAAAAAAACCCAAAACCAATAAAACCCGACACACTGAATTCTGTTAATGAATGCTCCTCTGTTGTGTCATCATGCTGGCTACATAATTACTTCAGGATTTCCATCCACATTTTTCACGTTTAAAAGTTTTTTAAAAGGTAAGAAGATCCTTTAAGCTAGAGTTTTGAAGAAATGGTACAGTGCTGGGATTTCAAGTTTGTCATATTTGGGTATCACAACCTGGCCAGTCCTCTGACGAAAAAGATTGTAACTCATGTGTCTGTATGGCTTGCTCTTATCTAGACAACAAAAATATTTCATGGGCATCTTACTGTACATAAATGCCATATCTTGCTAATATGTCCATAGTGCATGCACGAGTCATCCAAAATGTTGCACCAATTTGAACTGTGTAATGCCTCAGAAATCACATTTTGCTCTTGGGGCTAGAGCTGGCCATGCTCTAGATGAGGTATGAAACTGAGTGCATTGTGACCCAGAGAATGCATCTTGCACTTGCAGGGCTGAAGCTCATTTTTCTTTTCTCTCTGGACCCTGTTCTTAAAGCCCAGTAAGGGACAACTGACATTGTAGATATCTAAAGTTAGGTGGGATGATTTCCATCTCAGGTTTAGGTTTGAAAACTTTGGCAAAATTATTTATTCCATCTGGTATACTGCTGTGTTCTTCAGAATAAGTTTTTACTCAGGTATAATTTCATGGGGGGAACAATTACTTCACATGTGTTCAGTTTTTTTAGTAGTTCACTGATTTGAAATTTTTAGCGCTGCCTGTTATTAGTGGTAATTCTAACTATAATACCCTGCCTTTAGTTGTTTGTAACTGATTGAGAATGGGACTGAAATATCCCATTATCCAGATTTAACTTCTGGAAAACTTTTAGTCAAATTAATTTTAGCTGTTTCTGAGAAGAAGACTATGAAAAGGTGTCATGTCACTGTTAAAAATCCTTAAGGTCTTTCTTTTTAAGCATCCTGTACTTTAGAGCAGGAACTCAATACTGAACTGAAGAATGACTTTTATTTTAAGACGTACCTCTTATGTTATGAATGAAAAATAAAAAATCTTTTTTTATTTGTTAATCTTTAAGTAAGTGCAGTCTAGGTATGACTGCAGGAGACTTGTGAAAGTTTTGCAGTTTGAGGATTCCACTCAGTCTGTGCAAACATGTTTTATCCGCGTGGGCTCACATAGCAGTCCACGTTCCATTGCAGAATTGGAAGGGGTTCAAAAAGATTTGGGCAGCTCTGGTCTGTAGCAGGCTGAGTTGGGGCTGGAGCCTAAACTCAGAGTAGAAAGCTTGCTACTATTCTATGCAACCTTGTGCTTCTACCAGGGAGAAAATATTTACTTTGAACTTAGAGGAAAGATGGCTCAAAAATGAAAGGAAGGATATATAGACTGAAACAAAGACTCTGAAGCTACATTTATATTTATATATATATATGGGAATATTAGAGAAGACTGAGGAAGTGGTCTAAATAAGAAATGAGAGACTGGGAAAGAGCTGGTTTTAGAGAAAGTGCTTACCATGGAAGAAAAGCTCCTGCATGGTGAAGGCTAGGATCAGAAAGTAATTTAATTGCAGTCTTTGTAAACAACTACATAATTTTCAAATCCTGTATACTCTTCTCCTAAACAACTGTCAGATCAAGGTGCCCAAATCTCTATTTTGGTGTAGCAATAACAGCAGGCAGCACAGAATGACAATCAGTCTCGTGTTTTGCAGTGCCAGATTAGATTTCATGGATTTTGAAGGATGTTACATTTTTGTAATGATATCAATACCTAATAGAACATAAATCATGTGGATGTCTCATTTGCAAAGAAAAAAAAAAAAAAAGGGAATTTATATTGTTTGGATTTCTTTTAAGCATATTCTTAACCTTGCATTTTCTTAAATTTCTGTGGCTTAATTTGGAAACAATTACAAGGCACTGTGTAATGCTTACATTTCAGATATATATTCTAAGCCACACCTTTCAAAACTCTAATTTCTGCAGGAATTGTATTGCTTTTCAAAACGTTCCTTCATGATCACTAGGAAGGTAAATGCAAACAATCATTTTTATGCCGTCATTAGTGGTGTGGAGCTGTGTTTTCAGTAGAATCACAGGTTTATTAGATCAGTGACTAACAATTACCTTGTGTTGCCAAAGGAGAAGAATACAGCCAAGGTAAAGTGCTTAGAGAATCACACAATAGCTGGGGTTGGGAGGTCCCTTTGGAGATTGCTGAGTCAAACCATCCTGCTCAGAACAAGGTCTTCTAGAGCAGGTTGTCTAGGATGATGCCCAGTCAGGTATTGAAGATCCAGAAATGGAGACGCTGGGTCTTCAGATGTCATCAGAAATACTTATTCATACACAGTTCGAAACAAATTCATGTTTTAGGGTCTGTGTATTTTGAGAAGCATTAAGAAACATTATTTGGGAGGCTACAAAATGTTATTGTCATACATAAATAATTCACTTTCTCTTTTCCTTGATGTGCCACATGTTTGAAAGTATTTACATGTTAGCTTGAAAATATTAGATACTGGTTGTCTGGAGAATTTATCTTAAATATAAAATGTAGCTTGGTTAAAAAGAATGGGAAAAGGAGGAGAAGCTGATAATATCTCTCAGCTGTTGTTCTTCACTGTGAGTTCCCTATGCCTGGTTCATACCCCCTTGGGAATGCCATTACAGATAATCCCTTTAGCAGATTTCGCCCAGGCTCTTTTCTGTTGTAAAAACAGCTTCCACTTCCTAACTTTTCTCTTTCTCCCATCCAAAGGAGTAAATTAAAATACAAAATTCTCCTTGTGCTTTTAAGTTAAAGTGGTATGCATGAGTAGCACTCATCTAACATCTGTAGTTTCTTTTGTCAGAAAATGAAACTGTTAAAAGTGCAATAAGATTTTTTTGACACTAGAAGCATTTTAGAGAGAAATTCATTATTTAAACCATATTCTGCCATGTTATTGAGCAGTACCACAGAGTTGCTTTTCTCAATTATATCACAAAAGCAGGTGAAATAGATGAAGCAATCAGATATTCAAGCCTTGGGATTCAAATTTTTTGTTACCAGATGGCAAGCCCCTCTGAAAGATTTATTTTTGATATAAATAATGGCAGAATTAATTCTGAAGAAAGGCATTTCAACTTTATAACTGAACTCATATTCGGGGTCTTTTAAAATAGTCTCCTGCCTGGCAACACCCGAGCAATATAGTGTCAATGGTACACCACTGAAATCAGGAAGATGACATAAAACTTGTAGATTGTGAATGGCAAAAATACACTGTAATAAATTCAAACTAGTTCAACTGTGTAGCAAAATTTTAAGTATTTTGTACTGTTGTGGTTTAAGCTCTGAACCCAGGACATGCACTAACAGCTGTGTATTGCATTGTCATCTTTTCTAAAACAATAACAGAATGGAGAAAAGGTATAAATATTCCAGCCTCATTGGACACTGTTATTTCAATAACCAAGGAAATAGTAAGAAAAGAAGCCAAAATTTTTTTTTCTAAATTTTGAATAGTAATTCACATTGCTTTAAATAGAAATGCTATTGCTCTATAATAAAATTATTAACTGCTGGCTAAACTGTTATCATTTTATCCTGCTGGTCTCTATAAGTACAAAAGCAATTAAAAATCAAAAAAACCATGCTACTCCCCCCACCCCGAAATATAAAGTCTGAACTTCCTCTTAATTTTCAAAATTAAGTCAGTGAAGATATAATAAGTAATAAAATCAGAATTGTTCTACATCAGTACTCATTTTAGCAGAAATCTGTAGCTAATATGCTTACTCCAAGCTTCAAATCAGCTATGGTACCTTCTTAAACACCAATATCTGTCGATTTCTATTGTCAGAATGAACAGTTTTCTTCTGTCCTCTTTTATAAACCAAATATTTGACTAAAAGCATGTTATTAAGGGCATTGTTCAAATGTGTATTAAACACTGATGGATTTGGGGAATATGCTTAGACCAAAGTTAGAAAAGGCTTATGTCTCATTGTTTTATCTTTGTGCACAAATTCAAAGGTCAGAAACAGAGGCCTTTCCTGCTAACTCAATTTTTCCTTCTCCCCCTTTTAAATCGTAACCCACGTAAGCATCATTCTCTATTAAGCAGCCTCTTAAGCCTAGTTTTTGACTTCTGTTTGTCTCTTATGATGGCTAGTAAACATATGTGGTTCTTTCACCTTGAGATGGAAATACTAATATTTGTGATAGTCTTATGGTTATAGTTTCAGTCACCTTAAAAAGTGAAGCTACAGCGTATCACCAAGCCTCTTTCCCTTCTTGACCTTTGGTAATTGAAAAATGATATGAGCATTCATGACAGGTCAAGGTGCATGGTCTGTGACTTGGCCACCATGCCCCAGATGTGTTTTTTTATTTCTTCTCCTATTTTTGAACTGCATTTATTTTACTTGACTGTATATATGCAAATACACACTTCAGTCATGAATAAGCAGGCTAAAGTGTCTGTTTATATAAAATAAAATGATTACCTAACAAGTACTGTTTTATCACCTAGTAAGGCTTTCTGTTTTCAATAGAAGAGTAATGCACTTAAAGCCTTTCTGAACAGGACATATGTGCCTGAGGGAAGCACAGGGTCTCTGAAAGATAAATCTGTGGGGTAGCTGGTAGTTAAAACTTTGGCATGTGTAATGCTAGCCATTTTGCTTTTCTGGTTCATATTGCACCAGCACCATCTCAATGTATATGAATCGGTAAGCAGTAGGCAGCAGGTTTAGAAGTAGATATACATATTTATTTAGGGAGCTGAATGTCAAGAGCTTACCTGCTCTTAACAGCTGATGATTTTACAAGTCAGATGCTTTACTTGTGCTGTCACTCTGTTTCAGGTTACACAGTACATATCATCTTGGTATTTCTAGTCTTGGCAGGCTGTGTGCTCCTCTCCTGCTGTTCCTCTTCCTCTTCTGTGATGTGCCTTCAACCTCCTGGGCCGTGGAAGGCAGGGGTCTATAAGAGGGAAGTCTCCATCCACAGTGCTGTGGTTAGCACTTCCTTCAGGCGTCTCTTCTGGCTCTTTCTCTTCGATTCTCCATGTGTACTCATGCTGGTCGATGATGTAGTTGCTGGTGTTGTGGGGTGCACACATCCCTGACTGTAAGTACCCTGCCATGTTCATGGGCCGCAGGCGCTCTCTTGCCTCTCGCAGCATTGCTGCTGGCATGTGCAAAGTATTAACCCAGCAGTGCTTCCTCACGTTCCAGTACAGCATTTTCTCTTGACCACTGCCACTCTGCTCATCTGCTTGGTCTTGGAGAAGGAGCTCAGTGCCTTGTTGTTGTTGATTCCTTCTCAAGTTGTGATCCTGCCAGCATGCCTCTCTAGGCTGCTCACGCTGTGGTCCATGAACAGGAGCCTTGCACTTGCCACCCCGTCTTCTGCAGCCATTTGAGAAAGATGCACTGGGATCCTGCTCTGTGAGATACCTGTTAAAAAAACATTCTTCCCTACACTGCCATTGTCTTCTGCCCCTGCCAACTTCCTTGTAGCACCAGAGCAAGTGCAGTAGTTTGTCCAGCTTCTGCTGCTGCCCTTGCCTGTTGCCAATAGCTTCATCTTGCTGCACTTTCTCACACGGCCAACATTTGCCTATGGCAAACTGTATGGCACAGCTGCATGATCTCTGCCAGGGGTGGTATCCTTTTCTGCTGGGGTCTGGGTCTGCAGCAAGGTCAGCATTCTTGTTCTTTTTGGGGGTGTTTAGGTGGAAGGAAGCCTTGTAACTTGTCTGATCCATGCTGACACTCTGAAATCTGGTGGACGGTCTTCACCTGGAGTAGCCTGGAAGCAAAGTGATGAAATGCCTAAATGCATTGCCACCCTGCCTAGCAGAACCAGCAGAGCATGTTTGTGACATAGGGGTGATGGCACCAGGGCGCCAGCCTTTGTGACCTCAGCCTCAGTGAGCAGGGGTGACAGGGTGCTCATGCGCCTTCTTAACAGATAAGCCCATCACTCTTACAAGGTCTAAGTGTAATGTTAGTCCTATTATTTTGCTTGCTTCAAAACATCTTGTAAAGGTGAGTGAATGTTATTCTGGCCATGTGGTGGAATAAAAAAAAACCCCAAAAAACAGCAACAACAAAACAAAAATGAAGCAAACAAACAAAGAAAACTTAAAATCCTGCATCAAGTCCTTTACATTGCCTGTTGAAATTAACTTTTGCCTTTTTATTATGAAAGGTAACAAGATGGATAACAATCCTAGTTCAATACTAATTTTCTATACATACTATATTTGCATCACATCAGATGCTATTTGTAGTGTGCCTTTTGTTGGCTTCTTGGGGTAGAGAATAAATAAGTTGTCTGCTAGGGAGAAAAAAAGCTATATAAAGGGTTGAAGCCAAGTGTTATGCAGCACACTTATCTATTGAAAAATAGGTGGCGTATCCTCATTCTCACCTCACAAAGATAAGGGTGTGGGTCTTTTTGTGGTCATGTTTTTCTCTGTGGAAGTTCACAAAGCTTGTGTGGCTAAGACTCTTGAAAGAGTTTCCCATTCCTGCAGTTTTCATTAAAGATTAAAGGAAAAAGAAAAAAAAAAAAAAAAAAAAAAAAAGAACCGTGCATAAAATTAACCTTACCAAACACACAAAAAACCAGGTCACATCAACCCTTGGCTTTTGGCTTTGGTATGATATCAGGTGTTACTATTTTTCAACACACGATGGCAGTAATAGTCCATGAAATGGCTAACTGATCATGCACACTAATGCAACAAAATCCCCTTCACTCCTTTTTTTCTAGAGCTAGCTGCAGGTTTTGCTTATGAATCTTGACAATTGCCAAGCTCAGCTCCACAGGGTAATGAAAAAAAGACGAGGTTCATAGTCTCTGCTCAATCAAGGTGGCCTTAACTGTTATTCCTGATACAGTTTGTGATCTCAGACTTTATGTATGAAGTGGGAGTCTGGTGTAATGCTGTGGCTGAAGGAACATCAACAGACTGTGCTGCTGAGACAACCCTGTATTCTCCCAGCTCCAGTATATAGCAGCAGAAATAGCTACGTTGCTGCAAAAACCATAGGTTAATAGGATTTACTGAGAAGGGTGCAAGGGTAACATAGCTCCACTATTTCAGACAACTGATGTCTTCCCAGCAGTTCAGTCCCCCAGACCAAGAAATGAGTTACAAGTTGTTCATTCCTCCTGTGACAATCCCAGCAGATGTTCTCAAAAGACGTCAAATATATGACTGCTGCAATTAATTGTTTATAAAATGTAACAGCAAAGTTTTCCGTCTAAAACCAGTACTAGCTTTACTTTTGTGACACTAACATAGCCTTTCTAAGAGCGTGGACTTCCTAGCAGAGAGAGATTAGCACAAATTTTCCCTGCAGAATCATGCTCCTGTGCACTTCCAGGCCTTTGCTACATGTCCAGGGAGGAGTGGTGGAAAACAGGAGCAGATTGGCCCATACATGACTCAAACACATAGCAATGATATTACTAGTGCTAACCTCTGAACTATTTTCTGAAGTGGGAAAAGCTTCAGCTGTATTACCTCTGATAACGCTGTCATGATATAAGGGTAGTATAAGACCTGGTCAATTGAGAAATTCAGGGCAGAAATACGTTTTCAGACAGTGGATTCAGAATAATAGGGAAAACTTTCCTACAACCCATGAAACCGGATAAGGCAAATTTGAAGACCTGATGACACACTAACGATGTCATAGTAACCAACTGGTGGAAGCTGCAGGTTTTTGGTTATGTTCCATGGCACTAAAGTTGGGCAGCATGGAATGCATCAGACACCTCACTTGGTGTCTGAAGACAGTAAGTCAAACTTTGCAGGTGTTTTCTGCAGGTACCCAATTCTGCCTTATAACAGTAGAATAGCACACAAAGTTATTTGCTTTTACTAGGCTTTCCTGATTATTGATCCAGCATTGAGTATTAGGAAAGTGAACTATCTGCAAATCTAACATTTTCCATTTGTCACTCATGTACTTAGACTCTGCGTACAAAGAATATATATATACTTTTCTGTCTAGGGAGGCGGAGAATTTCAATTTTAGCAGTACACCTGTCTTTCTGTGTCGAAAATGTACCCATTTGTATTCCCATTAGAACTTTAAAGCAATGATTTGATGTTAGGGTGTTCTAGGTCTGGGTGTGCTCCCAAAAATTCTGCTCTATTTAGTTGCTGAGAGAAGTGTTTGATTTTTCAGCTTCAGAGAAACAAGATTGTGGGGAGTGAAGGCGATAAGATTTGCATGAAAAAGAGTTTGGGAATGAGCTCTGAGGCCTTGGTGCTTGACAAGCCCTGGGGCAATGAGTTGGGGCGTTGAAGGACAGGGAAGGCGGAAGAGCAAGCCCTGGGGGGATGGGCCAGGATGTAGTTGTGGCGGGAGTCTCAGTTGAGCATGTGGGGGTTGTGAGAGAGTCTGCAGCATTGTGATTGTACTGGAGATTTTTACCTGGAGATTTTTACAGGGGCCAATGAGATTGAACGTGGCATATTTGTGCAGGTTGGGAAAGTACCAAACGGGGATAAAAAGGGTTTGGTTGTAATAAAGTTGGTTTTGAGTGTCCTCATCAACTTGAGTCCATGTTGTGAAACGCCACACAAGATTCTCTCCCTTTATTGTGTCCTGGCTTCCTTACTTTTTCAAACCCACTCACCTGGGCACACATCCTTTTACCTACTGTGAGTTTTCTATCTTATTGCCTGAGATTTAGGTTAGCCTCCCTTTTTAATAAATGAGAACCCCAAATCTCATTTCTCTTGCAATAATTGCTCATACAAAAATAATTTTTAAATGCAACCCAGAGTGACAATATTGTTCTTGCTGATGCTGATAATCTGAATAACAAAAGTAGATTCAGTGGCAGAGAACAGAAGAGATTATTATTTATGCATTAACATCCACTCACAACGCAAAGGTATCACTACTGATATTCTGTATGTATACAGAATAAAATTGAGAGTGTAGGAAGTGTGCTTTGCCTTGTGAACTTGCACCGAAATATAGTCCCTATAAATTGTTTTGTTTATTTGATTTCACTAGAAGGAAGAAATCTATAGTACCAGCACAGGACTGAGCGCAGTCTTTAATGCTTACTTTTTTCTATTACAGTTTTTTTTTGTTTTTAGCTGTCTTTTGCTAAAATCAATCAGGTCCATGCACATTCACTTTGTGAAAGTAGTGTGAAGATAACTTGAGTAGAAAATTTCTAAAGGCTTACCTCTCACAAAAATAAGTGGAAAATGACAGCTACACTTATCATAGAATCATAGAATAGTTAAGGTTGGAAAGGACCTTAAGATCATCTAGTTCCATCCCCCCTGCCATGGGCAGGGACACCCCACACTAAACCATGCCACCCAAGGCCTCATCCAGCCTGGCCTTGAACACCGCCAAGGATGGAGCACTCACAACCTACCTAGGCAACCCATTCCAGTGCCTCACCACCCTCTCAGTAAAGAATTTCTTCCTTATATCCAATCTAAACTTCCCCTGTTTAAGTTTGAACCCGTTACCCCTTGTCCTGTCACTACAGTCCCTGATGAATAGTCCCTCCCCAGCATCCTCATAGGCCCCCTTCAGATACTGCTATGAGGTCTCCACGCAGCCTTCTCTTCTCCAGGCTCAACAGCCCCAACTTTCTCAACCTATCTTCATATCGGAGGTGCTCCAGTCCCCTGATCATCCTCGTGGCCCTCCTCTGGACTTGTTCCAACAGTTCCATGTCCTTTTTATGTTGAGGACACCAGAAACCGTACACAATATTCCAAATGAGGTCTCACGAGAGCAGAGTAGAGGGGCAGGATCACCTCCTTCAACCTGCTGGTCACGCATCTTTTGATGCAGCCCAGGATATGGTTGGCTTTCTGGGCTGCGAGCGCACACTGAAGCTGGCTCATGTTCAGTTTCTCATCAGCCAACACCCCCAAGTCCTTCTCTGCAGGGCTGCTCTGAATCTCTTCTCTGCCCAACCTGTAGCTGTGCCTGGGATTGCTCTGACCCAGGTGTAGGACCTTGCACTTGGCATGGTTAAACTTCATAAGGTTGCCATCAGCCCACCTCACAAGCGTGTCGAGGTCCCTCTGGATGGCATCCCTTCCCTCCGGCGTATCAACCGAATCACACAGCTTGGTGTCATCGGCAAACTTGCTGAGGGTGCACTCAATCCCACTGTCCATGTCACTGACAAAGATGTTGAACAAGACTGGTCCCAACACCAATCCCTGAGGGACACCACTCATTACTGGTCTCCAGCCGGACATCGAGCCATTGACCATAACTCTTTGCATGCAGCCATGCAGCCAGTTCTTTATCCACTGAGTGGTCCACCCATCAAATTGATGTCTCTCCACTTTAGAGACAAGGATGTCGTGTGGGACAGTATCGAACGTTTTGCACAAGTCCAGGTAGATGACGCCAACTGCTCTGCCCATGTCCATCAGTTTCGTAGCCCCATCATAGAAGGCCACCACACTGGTCAGGCAGGATTTCCCCTTACTGAAACCATGCTGACTGTCACCAGCCACCTCCTTGTTTTTCATGTGCCTTAGCATGCCTTCCAGGAGAATCTGCTCCAAGATTTTGCCAGACACAGAGGTGAGACTGGCTGGTCTGTAGTTCCCTTGGTCATCCATTTTCCCCTTCTTAAAAGTGGGGTTTATATTTCCCTTCTTCCAGTCATCGGGAACTTCATCTGACTGCCATGATTTTTCAAATATGATGGCCAGTGGCTTAGCAACTTCATTCACCAGCTCCTTCAGGACCCACGGATGGATTCCGTCAGGTCCCATGGACTTGTGCATGTTTAGATTTTTAAGATGGTCTCGAACCAGATCCTCTCCTACAGTGGGCCTAGGATCTTCATTCTCACAGTCCCTGCGTTCGCCTTCCAAGACTTGGGTGGTGCGGTCAGAGACTTTGCCAGTGAAGACCAAGGCAAAGAAGTCATTAAGAACCTCAGCCTTCTCCAAATCCAGGGTAGCTAGTTCTCCCGATATCTTCCGGAGGGGGCCTACGTTGTCCCTAGTCTGTCTTTTATTCGCTACGTACCTGTAGAATCCCTTCCTATTATCCTTAACATCCCTAGCCAAGTTTAATTCTAACTGCGCCTTAGCTTTCCTAACCTGGTCCCTAGCTTCCTGGACAGCATCCCTGTATTCTTCCCAGGCCGCCTGTCCCTGTTTCCACCTTCTATAAGCCTCTTTTTTCCTTTGAATTTTCCTGAGCAGGTCCTTATCCATCCAAGGAGGTCTCCTGGCTCTCCTGCTTCACTTCTTTCTAGTTGGGATGCAACACTCCTGAGCCTGTAGCAGGTGATCCTTGAATAACAACCATGAGTCTTGGGCCCCCCTGCCCTCTAGGGCTGTATCCCATGGAACCTTACCAAGCAGGCTCCTGAAGAGGCCAAAGTCTGCTCTCTTGAAGTCCAGGGCAGTGAGCTTGCTGCACGCTCTTCTCACTGTCCCAAGGATCTCGAATTCGACCATCTCGTGGTCGCTGCAACCAAGGCTGCCCTGGAGCAACACATTTCCAACCAGCCCTTACCTGTTGGTGAGCACGAGGTCAAGCATAGCACCTCTCCTTGTCGGCTCCTCTATTACTTGCAGAAGAAAGATGTCTTCCACACAATCGAGGAACCTCCTGGATTGCTTGTGCTGGGCCATACCTTCACTCCAACAGATGTTAGGGTGGTTGAAGTCCCCCATGAGAACAAAGGCCTGTGAGCGTGAGGCTGTTCCTATCTGCCTATAGAGCCCTTCATCCACAGATTCCTCTTGATCAGGTGGTCTGCAACAGATCCCCACAGTAACGTCCCCCATCGCTGCTCTCCCTTTAACCCTGACCTACAAACTCTCTGTCGACTGCTCACCCATCCCCAGACAGAGTTCCATACTCTCCAGCCTATCCCTAACATAAATAGCAACTCCCCCTCCCCGCCTGCCAGGCCTGTCTTTTCTAAAGGGTCTGTAACCTTCCATTCCAACACTCCAGTCGTAGAAGCCATCCCACCATGTTTCTGTGATGCCTACTATATCATACTCCCATAGTCATACACACATCTCTAATTCCTCGTTTGTTCAAATGGCTCATGGCTTATGGCTCATGGCCTTGATCATATCCCATAGGAGTCTTCACAGACATTTAGAACGGAAGCCAATAAGAATAGACCTGTCTAGTTTCTGCATTTCCAGTGCTCTTTCTATTTCTCATGTATGCCAGACACGACATTTCTGACCAAAGGACATATTGTAGGAGGTTTTGTCTGTTTTTCCTTTTGTGCAGTTTTGGTACGACTTCTTCTTTTGGTGAAATTTCACATTGACTTCACATTGAGGGGATCAAGCTCCCGTCTGTGGTTTTGGAGGTTTCTTCCAAGACAAAATTTAGAGAGATTTTGTTCCATTCACTATTTCTTGACTTCCGGAATGCAATAGTTGATTTTTATTTACCACTGAAATTTCTCCTTTTTTTGCAACATGTTTTTTTCTCACTGTCCTTATCTGTGTGTACCTTGAAAAACCATCTTCAAATACATATTCTACCATAGAATATGCTTAGGAGCCACTTATGTGAACATTCATTTGTATAATTTATATGCACCACAGTCATTATAAATAGGAAGGTTTCTCTCTCTGACTGATATGAATCTTCCCTGAAACAGACGTTGTATGGGCAGCAAATCCATCACCATGGCATGGTGCTTGGCCTCTGAGCAAGAGCTTTGGTGCTGATTTAACTTATTGCACTATATTCTGTGACCTTTCAAAAGGGTTCTTATTTACCCATTTTCTCAGCCTTCATGGACAAGTCACTCATTCAAACCTAGGAAACCTTTTGCTTTCACTTCCATTTGCTGGAGAGGAAGGAGCTTGACAATTAGGGTGTGAAGTAAATGGTGGAGGTTGACATTCATACATACATTTTATAGGTAATGAAACACATCATGGTATGAAAGCATCCCTGTTCTGTAGGAATCTAATATTCATGTTAATTAGGTTACTACAAAATGCTGTTTGGTTTTGTTTGTTTGTTTAGTTGGTTGGTTGGTGGTTTTTTTTTAATGTTTCCTCAGGAACAGGTTTTTTTTCTGACATTCTCTTAAATATATTTGCTGGGTTATGCATACTGTTGGTTTGACTGCATGATTACAGCCAGTTTTGAAAACTTCTGCTCATCTACTCAGCACTGGGAAAACACTTTACTTAAACTGGACTGTCAGGCAGTGCCTGCGCCTATGTTAACTATTGTGAACTTGACTTGCTAGTTCTTTTCTGGCCGCATCTGTGGGAGTTCTGAAATGTATTAACATTAAGGGTGAAATGGCTGTAGATAAAGCAATGTTCAACTTGTCTGTATATTGAGGATATGAGTGCATAGACATTTGAACTCAACACAGAATCATGGTTGTTTCAGATTGAACCCCAAATCCTGCCCAAAGCATGTGTCTGAACATACTCATATGCTCAAGCAATGCGAATGCACAGAAAGTGATGGAGGGTGCAAGCTCTGGCTGGTACTGAGAAAACGATGTGTATGTACCATAATCTTCTATAGGCAGTATCTATTATCAGTCCACCATATTGACAGAGACAGAGATTTCAAAGAAAAGAACAGCCCAATAGAACAAATAATGCTTTCCTTCTCAATATTATTTTTGATTAACAAAACAATATAAAGCTCGTTATTTACATATAGATTGACAGAACAGGGAAACTGACTCCCAAAGGCAAGACAAAACAGCTACAGAATAAAGCACTGTAGATTATGTGTATTTAAGGATATATTTCATATCATCCTGTTGATCACTAAACACAGTGCCAAATTTAAGGCCTGAAACAAAGTCTGTAGCTTGGAATGGGTTTTTAAAAATCATTGACCTTTCAATTCCTATTAGAACTAGAGGATGGAAATAGAATATTGTTTCAGCTCTAAGAGTTATGTGTGTAAGAACAACTCATGTATTTGGAAGGAAATGTTAAAATGAAGATAGCTGTTCCTCTGCTGTTTGTTCTGTACAGGTGTCTGAAAAATTAAAATTTATTATAAACAAAGTGAAACGTCCAGCTATTATATTTGGTTTGGGTTGTTTTTTTTTTTTTTGTCTATCTAAATTTCAAGTAAGACTGCCAGATTGGTAATGATATATCATGAAGGCACAGTCACTGTAGCCTGCTGTATTTCTTCAACTCTGATTTTAGCCTGTCTAAGGCTGTTGTGTATAAACCCTGCTGTTCATGTTTCCTATCCTAGAAAGGATAGGAAAGGATCATGTTCTGTCCTAGAAAGTGGTGGTGAGTGTGAAGAATGTGGTCTCTGTGAACAGAGTTTCCATTGCCTGACCTGAGAGAAATTTAGTGAGTCAGCTGCATTTAGGTTTTAAACAAGCATGTATGTCCAGTAAGATGAAAGGGAACTTTGATAGGAAACAAATACCATCTTGTGTAAGTGGAAGGATTTGTTATGTTTTATGGGGATTATTTTGACTCAAGTCATTCATCAAACCTTTATCTCTGGAAATGTGCAGGTGTTCTTTGCTGCTTGTCACTGTAGAACAGAATTGCAAGTACCCATGTTGTAGCTAGTGGAACTTTCCTGGGGACTTTCTCCCTAGAAAAATGTACCAAAACTCACCCACAAAAGGAGGAGAGTTATTCAAACCACCCAAAGTGAGGTAATTTTCTAATCTTTAATTGCAAACGTTCTTGTTGTGGAATGGGTGGTTACCTCAGGCCAGCAGGCAAGATATGTTAGGAAGCTTGTATGTTCTTGTCCGGATTTGTCCCACACTCTAATACTGTCACATTACAAGGGGGGTTTCCTCCAAGCCTTTATATTTGACCAGCCTGACAGTGTCCCAGGAAAGACGACACCTTTGTGCCCAGCCAGCCTTTTGCGTCCATGTACTGGACAGCGCACCAAATTTGGGGGTGATTTGTCTAACCTATTCAGGGACCTGCATCAACAACATCGCTGAGTCAAATCCCTTACTTCAAATATTCAAGTCTCCTGAGACTTACACATAATGGATTTCAGCTGAAGATTTTAATTATATAAAATACAAGTTTGCAACAGGATAAGGTTCAGAGATTGCCAGTGATAAGATACTGTCTGCCAAAACAGCTTGAAGTGATACACAACCAGACTATAACCAGACTATAACCAGACTATAACAGCTAACATAAGTTAGTCATTTAATGTGCATAAGATAAAATTCTTATCAAATAGACATCCCTATGGGGGAGAAGACAGATTCAGTCTGTTGACTGATCCCAGAAGTTACAATAAAGTCTTCCCCTTTTCCTTTCTCTAATTTCACATATTTATGCCATTTGATTCAGGTTAGTAACTTCCTGTAACCTTCCCACGGAGTGTCAGCTAATTTACATAAGGTTACCTTGCTTTCGTCACAAGGACACCCTAGTCATGTTTCGCTGACATGTGAAGCCATATGTTGACGATGTCCATGTGCTTCCAGGATGCACCAGTCTTCCAGTCTTCAAGGGTGGTCTTTCCTGATTAGAGATTTGTTAGCCCTGTGTCTTGGTCCACCTACATAACATAAAGCCTCCTCTCCCACTATCAGTTCTTTGTTCAACAATGTTCATTCTGACCTTGTAGGAGGCCCTTGTATCTGTCTAGGTTTTTCCGTAATAACACTAGTTTCAATTTTTTTAACTATATGCTTATGGAGCTTGAGTGACTATAGTCATACATATTTTTGTTACTGATGGGTGTAAAATTCTCTTGCTTTTGCTTTTAAAAATGGTAACTTCAAGTTCCCACTCCTAAAGGGAGCATAATAGAGCCTGGCCACAGTGCCTCCACTCCGTTCCACACTCTGTTCAGTTTCTTTTAGTATATGCCAAGGTTGCAGGGTTGCCTGGGGAACTATCACCAGGTAGATTCTGTGCATGCCAACCACACCCCACCGTGAGAGTAGCAGCTGCATTTTGCCCTTAGATTTCCTTAGTGTTATAACTTTGGGGGGCCTGGGAGAGGTGGTCTCTAATTTTCCCCCGTTTTCCCACAGCTCTAAAACCAGAAGAGCAGAAAAACTCAGTGAAATTGTTTCAAATAACTGGAAACTGAGCCATGCCTTTACAAGGACATTTGTGACTTGAGCCTGTGAATTCCGGTTCATAGAATACTGAACTGCGATATTTTTTGTGACTGCATAAATACATTGAGGGGAACTTTTTCCACTTCCTATGTGGAATAAAGTTAGGTATTTCTCTAACAGACTATTTTACATGAAGCTTTTAGTATCCATCTAATCTGGTAGGCAAGTTTATCAAAGATACAGAAGACAGCTTTGGGCCTCATCACATTACACAGACCAATTAATACTGAAAAGGTATAAATAAATAGTTCATGCACTTTTGGGGGTAATCTGATACAAGTTTAAACTTTAAATTTCAGTATTGATTCAAGACAAGATTCTGTTTGCTTAGGAAAATGCATTTTTTTTTTGGCATATTGCTAGTATTTTTCTAAAATGAAGGGATCTTTAAGGAAAGACATCAAAAAGTGGATGAGTCTCTAAGAGAAAAATATTTAATTAAATGAAAAGGGATAAATATTCAATTGCATACATATTTTATTTCTATTTCTTTATTTATTATGTAATAGATTTTAACATATCAAATATTTCACTTTAGAATTCTTACATTAGATCTGAATAATTCAGCATAAAATGTTACAAATACATTGGTCTTTTATTACTTTTGGTACAGTTCTGGTAGTAAAATATTTTTCTCAATATTGCTATACAACTTGCAGTTGGGTAGATAATGGAGATGTCTTTAAGCATTTCATATTACTCCTTGTATCTCAGTAATTGATTTCATTATTAATAGAAATATTTACCAAATTAATGAGATTTGGAAAAAATAATCTTCCTTTGTGTATCAGTGAGCTAATAATTTTTCTTTAAAGATTCTTATAGTGTACAATATTGGCTTCTGTCAAAGCTTAGATGAGGTTGCCAACTGGCAAACGGGGTAGACACATGTACGCATAAGGTGTTCTGCTCAGGTTGATGGGATTACCATCCAGTCTGATGTCTTCAAGAGCCCTACGCACATAAGTAAGATCTTTAATTTTGCAGAAAGTGTCTTCATGCATCTCTTGAATGTTGTTGTTCTAAAAAACCACAATAAACCAGATCAGAACAGTCATCTGAAAGTATGTTTTAGTCTTTGAAGAACAAGTTATGGATGTACTTTCAATGCCAACAACATACTTTCTTGAATCCAAAGGACCGGATTGTGGCTGCAAGTCATCAACACAGAAATCTTCCAAAACAGGGGAAAATTTCTTGGCCAGTGTAATGCTTCAAAACTAGGTAACTCAAATCATGTAGCAGAGACAGCTTTTGCAGGAGGGGCCTGGTAGAAGTATAGAGTGTTTTCATTTCTGAGATCATAGTGAAGAGACTTACTAATGCAAATTGAAACCAGCATAGGTCGGTCCAAAAATCACAGACCAATAATTATCATCCTGAAAACTTGGTATGCCTCTACCTGAAAAGGCACAAATCTGCAGTCTGATCTGTGACAATTTTCTTTCCTCAGATCATAATAGCTTAACCCACATCTGTATATATACAGGGAAAATTTAATGCTTTAGATTTTATTACTTTGATTTAAATTCCTCTCATATAACTTATCATCACCAAGCTTTTGTTCTTGAAGTGAACCATTTCCAACAATGAATTGCTAGAATAAAATATTGTCTGAAAATTGAGACTAAAATGGTCATCTCCTAAAATGAGGGCTGTCTGAAAATTCTTCCCTTCTCCATTCCTTTGATAGTTAGAAATTGATGTGGAAAAAGTTGAGCTCACTAGCATTGGTCTGTAGCACCTCCACTGAATATTTAATTTACAGGCATGGGCAGGTGAAAAAAATAGTCAGCTACTATGTAGAGTATTTCTGTAGATTTAGTTGTTGAAAGATAGAGATCAAATTATGTAAGGTGCATTAAGTTATTTATTCAAATGTATTTTTCTGTATTTAATAAAAAATATCTTCTGAAAATCAAAACTGGGCATTGGTACAAGAGGAGATAAAGGGAATGAAGCAGAGGTGTAAAAGGTTAAAAGGAAGAATTCAGAAACAAAGGTTTAGGTAAAAGCAAATTAAAAAAAACTACAGAAAGATGATGAATGGAATATTCCAACATAGTGAAATCGAAAAATTTGGCTGAAAGATGTTATCAAGTGGGAATGGCCTTTATTAAAAAAAAAATGAAACATAGTCTATATAGGTACGAGCACTATGTAAAACAACTTTCTTTGGGCATCTAAATGTATTCCTAATGGAAGATTTGTATGAGCAGTTGGAAGGATTTCTGTCTTTGAAGTCTTTTAGGCTAATGTTACTCTTGACAGCTGTGAACCTGACTTTAGTCTGTACTCACAGTAAATCTAGAATTTTATGTTTGTATTATAAATTTTAATAATTAATACTTAGCTGACCCAAATTTTACTTATTTCAAATGCTGTTTTCACTAGTTAATTGTATGTTTCCAATAGTCTGTTTGGTCAAGTACGTACAGTTTTGGATAAACAGAAGAAACAAAAAGACAATCACTTCCCTTTCTGGTTTTACTTACTGTTTGAACATGACAAATAGAGCTATTACTTCTGTAGCCTACCTGAAGATGAAGAGCTTGGAGGCTTTCAGGGAGAGGCAGTGGAATGTGATCCAGGTTATTGTCAGTGATGTAAAGATGCTGCAGTTCATGTAGATCCTAGAGAATGAATGAAAAGGTGGGGAGAAAATGACAGACATTTAAAATCTCTAGCAAGTAAGTTTGAAATCTATCACTGCAATGAACACTGCTGGATACTAAGACATTTTGTTTCTGCATGATATGATCGAAAAGGCAGAAATTCAAGAGAGTCATAAACTTTCATTTGTACAGGCTGAGATCTGTTGCTATTAAAGATTATGTGTTTGGATTAAAATGAAATAAAAATATTTCTTTGAAATCTCTAGAAACTTGGTAATTAGAGATGCAATTTCAGTGACATTTTTCTGAAGTGAAAATACTGCCTCTCCCAGTCATTATGCAAAAAAGCTTCCTTTTCTGTTTATTTTCCTGCTTGTGTGACAAGCTTACTGAATTCTGCAGAAGTGTATTTATGTTGCAGCAAATTATAACTGCATAAGAAATGCCTGAGCTAATAATTTCTTTCATTTGAAAAGGTAAATAATTTTTTCCCTTGACTTAGTGAAAGAAGGAGCTTTATCTGGTGATTACAACCATAGTAAACCTGGCTAGGTCAATAAGAATCAGTAAAATAGTCTCATTTTGGCCCCTTTTTATACACATAATTTGTCATTGTACTTAACTACTTGGAGTGCAGTGTCTTAGTTTAATTCATACTGACAGAACTTTCAGATGTCAGGGTGAAGGTTAGTAGCATATGTGGAAGATTAATGCTGAAACTCCTTCATGGCTAAAATCAGGACACTGCAGAAGAAAAGGGTGCTAGGCCAGAGTCTCAGTTTGGAGGACTCATTTTTTCCCATCATTTCTGTTCCCAACACCTGCCTTGTGCTGGGCTAGGAGAGAATATGATTCTGTAACTGCTGTTGGTTGCTTCATTAAGAACCTGTTTTCCAAAGGAGGAATTCAGAGATGGCTGGTTACAGTTACCTTCTTAGATGGAATTGAATAGTGCATATGATCCAGCTCTGACATATGAAGCTAGCCTATATTCTATAAGGACCTCATATTTCACATGCAGTTATTAGCAGTACATGGCTGCTTCTCCCCACCAAAATTTTCACGGAAGGATGATCACTCACCGGTTCCAAATTCCCTGCTTTTCAAGGTGGAAAGAAAGTATATCCATTTAATGAATAGTCTAGCAAGTTTCTCTGTAGATACATTGCAAAGTAGGTTTGAAGGAGCGCCGTCCACAGCATTGCCCTTCTCTCCTACCTGCTTCTAAGGGAACATCAAGCACATTTCTGGAGTCTTGCTAGTCATGTGGGTTGTTGGTTCATAGATATGAACATAATGTGCCATCATATGTCTTGTGTGGATTTTTGTAAAGAAGAATAAAAAGGGTTCTTATGTCAAGCTCATAGAGCTTATATATAGTGCTCCATTTTCATAGATTACCCAGTTGTCAGTACAGTCATGGTGCCTATAGTCCTAATGGTTTTACTACTGTAGATGGATATTTAGGCTGCCCTTCTGACCACTTCATTTGTAAAGAGGAAGAAAATTCTTTCCCATCAAACCCAGACTTACTTTAAATGCCTCATTACGTATTCCTTTGCGACCAAGTCTGTTCTTACTAACGTCAATGAATGTTAAGGTAGATGGTAATTCAGGGAGTTTCCTTATCCTATTATCACGAAGCACCAACTCTTGAAGTTGGGGCAACCTCCAGAAGGCATCTTCATGAATCTCTGATATAAAGTTTGCAGTCAAATCAATCCTCTTTAAATTGTCTGGCAGAGAAATAAAATAGAACAGACATGTAAGAATGTGTTCCCTGAAAGTTTTTCTGAAAAAACAGAAAAGGCAAATGGGTTATTTAAATAGTAGGTGAAGTGCTTTGAATCAGGCCCATTCCTAACCCAGTATGTGATAGTATTTTCTCTCTTTCTCAGTATAAAATGCAATAATCTGTATTTGACCAGTTCTCATTAAGAAGGAAATCAACATCTTGTTCTCATGCTGTTTAGAACCGCCTGTGTTATTCGTCATACATCTTTTAGTGACAGATTTTAAAGTTAATAGTTTTAAAATTTCTGTGTGTTCTGGAAATATTTAAATGGCTATCATTTGGAAAAAACACACATTTAAATGAAAATAAACATATTCCCTGCCCCCTTGTTTCACGTTTCTTTATTTTCAACATTTCCTTCTATGTAAGAAATTTGATGTATTGATTTTTTTCTAAAACACACTTACTTTTTCCAATCATAAAAGAAAAATTAAACTGATTTTTGGCAAAACAGAACAACATCTAAATATCAGTGCACTAATATGCATTAATTTGAAATGTATTAATCTGTTGTTTAAATATATTTTTCCATCCAGAATGTTTTAAATTTAATTTTATTTTATTATTTTCTTATGCTAACAACATATTTTGGCCTAAATAAATTTTCTGTCTTCTTAGAATTTATTCCTCTTGCTCTTTTATACAGCAAACGTGTTCCTTCCCAGTCTTCATCTTGATATCAGCAAAGCA
Organism: Psittacula echo; assembly: GCF_963264785.1. NCBI lineage: Eukaryota > Metazoa > Chordata > Aves > Psittaciformes > Psittacidae > Psittacula > Psittacula echo. The sequence goes on along the minus strand of NC_137735.1, from coordinate 117,807,364 downwards.
GACCCTTCTAGTTTTCTTTCATAAAAGGATCTTTGCTTCTCACTGGGTTATTGTAGTAGCCTTTTCAGACACTGATTCCACACTTCTCATCATGAAATTAATAAGCTTTATTTACACAAAGCTAGGTCTAAAACAAAGAATATGTCTTGGTATTCAAGCTGGCGAGTGTACAGTATTGCCTCTCCCTAAACAAGGGAATCCTAATACTCCCCGAAAAAATCAAGTATCTTTAAGAAACTTAAGCAGTAAATGTGACAACATAAGGTTCCTAAATCACCACTTTTAAGCCACAGATAGTTTTACATTAGCAGTTTTCATTTACTGAAGTTTTTCCTAGATAATTCTGGAACAAACCAATGAACATATAATTTAAAGGTAAAATTGAAAATTAAAATTTTTTTACACAGATACTTTGCAAATAATTTAAAGTATGTCTACTTAAGAACTGATCTTAGGAAAACAGTACTTTCTTATATGCTACAAATATTCTATGGGCTATAGGCTTTTTTTCCTACCTTTCTAAAGCTGATTACAATCAAGAGCAAAAAAAAAAATAGATTAATATTGTTTTTTCTAATAATTCAAAAATTTGACAGAGAATCTGTATTTGAAGTATTGACCTTTACATTCAAAAATATCAGGCCGTTTCTCCACACCATGATGAAATATTGCATATAATTAATCGCTATGTCTTAGACTAGCATGAGCCACTAAACTAAAGCTAATTACACCAATACTACTACCCATACTTAAGTTAGCAAAGTCATTTCTGTTGATCTTCCTGATTCTGTTGTAGCGTGAGTAGAAATATGTGGTTTTCTTAGGCAATGGTGGAACAGCATAAAGTTCATGATCATCACAGTAGACTGTCGTCCCTAGGCATGTACACAAAAGACAAGTGGGAAGACCTATCAAAGAATTTGAAAGAAAGCAGTTAGTTACAAAAAAGATGTACAAAATTGATATGCAAATTACTGCAATAAAATGCTCACCTAAGCGCATCATAAGATTTTGTTAATGGTAAAGTTCACTCCTATTGTGTCTTGATTACAAGATCATATAATTACAACAAGGAAGTGAATCAATTCTGCTTAAAACTATTTTTTTCTGGCTGAGCCCCTTGGAAAATCATTTAACTTGTTCTGATACAGTGTTTCTGAGACTATGAAAATAGAATATTAGGTGACAGCAGCCAATCAAGATCACTTTCCCTCTTAACTAACAAGTGTGCACTTCCATCCAGCTCAAGAAATATCAGTTGATTACTGAAACTTGATATGATTTCCCAAACTTGGTCTGTAAATAGTATTTCTAAATAATTTGTAAAGAAATTAATATTTTTTTACAGAGCTATGGAGAAGAACCTCAATTTCCTTTGCATGTTTTTGAATTAAATTTTCTGATTTAATGAAAAATTTTTCTATCAGTCTGAGTTAAGGTAACTTGGAGACCATGTTAGCAAAACATTTCATTACCACCAGAAGTTCATGAAAATGAAAAATTAATCCATTTCATCTCAGTCATAAAACTGCATTAATACCATGAATTCAAAAATTTCCTTAGGTGCCACTGTTCAAATTTGGCGAGACTTGTGACACTAACTGGGTTGTTTGAATGGCATTTTTATTCAGGAAATGTTGTTAGCTGCTGTGCATGTTGATTTTTTGATACATCTTTTCTTTGATTATGGGTATAAATCAGCATATCTGTTTCTCATCTTTTAATCCCATAGAAATGCTTTTCTGTTTCGTGCTTTCTTCCTCCTTGTAGCAAATGGCTGCTTTGTTGTTCTGGTTACTTTATAAAATTGCAGTATAATTAATGAGTATGAGAACATTTTTCTCCAGATCAGTTGCTACATAGAAGATTTGCCTTTTTAAACTGTCAGCTACCAACAGACAGCAGTAACTAACTGAAGGGCAGGCTATATATGTGGGGTCCTTTCAGGCAAGATTAAAGACTCAGTGACCAGAGTACTCTTATATTTATATATCTCTACTTTGGCATCCAGGAAAAACTGGAGAGATAAGACTTTTAGTATATTTTCCCTAACTTCCTCCACTTGACAGTTTAAATTAGCTACATGGAGCAAGCCTGACACAGGGAGAAAATATACTGTCACATATTGAACTATTCTAACAAATCTAGGCCTAAATAGATGTAGAGCTTAGGATAGCTGACATTTTTTGGAAACATTGCAACATAGTACAGGAAGAAAGTTTCCTCTTCTGTCTAATTTTTCATCTTGGAGGAGTGTTATTTGCCGCTTATGTCTGATGTAGATTGAAACAACAAAGATGTATGGGGAGGATACAGAAAGATATCAATAAGAAAAATGAACTTGGCTCGATGTTCCTGAGCCTTGTAGTCTTCTATCCAGCACCACACCAAGAACAGCAGCAACATCTGATGAGAAAATATGTTGCTGAAAAAAAGAGACACAAAAAAGATCTGATTTGATATGTTACATCCTTGAGCCTCCCATGCATGTCTGTAGTTGATGCACTAGTTCATTTGCATTCAGTGCTCAAAAATGTTGACAGATACAGAATTCATGATATGTAAAATACTTGAAATGTTTTGTAATGTCCTGCAGGTTTCAAAAATGAAGAAAATTGTGCAGTTTTTTCCAGAACTCCCCAAATTTTTGTTTTCATTTTTATTTGTTTTGACATCAGTATTTTTTGGTTTGGTTTAGGTTTTTTGCGTGGCCAAGGATCACCAGTACTATGTATAAAAACAATACTAGGATCTTCACTAAGGACATGGTTTTGGAAGCATGATTTTTTTTTTTTCCATTTCTCTTCAATGGCACATATTTATAGTGTTTGGCATAGTAAAAAGTAGGATTTTCCTGTTGTTGTGTGTTCGTCACCATACAACACAAAGACCCGTCACATCTATGGATAACTCTAGTGAGCATCAAGTACAAAAGTTTAAAGTAGCTGCTAACAAATGCCAGTTATTAACATCACAATGTTTGCGTGGGAAGAAGACAGATTGTATTTTAAAATTTTAATTCCTCTGTGGGATGTAGAAAGTCCTTATTTCACTACAGCTAATCAGAAGAACAGAAAATCAGCCTCATCCAAAATTTCAAAATAGTTCCCTTTCCTTAAGTTTCGCAGTTTCTTGTTTTCATGTAAAAAATTCGTCAACATATTAATTGTATTTTGTATGAACAGATTTATAAAAATCATGTAATAAATCACTATAAAATAAAGATAGTTGGTAATGATATTGAAACCCAAGTCAATAAAAAATATTTGCAGCATTTGCTAATTGCTGGAAAAATTTTAAATTGTGTGTAGGCATTAAGTACAATTTTATTTAAAAAAAACCTTCATTGTTTATATTCATAAGGAAATAACATGAAAACATTTTGACTAGGCACCTATTGAACTTCAGCTAGGCATAGAATCATAGAATCGTAGAATCGTAGAATCATAGAATAGTTAGGGTTGGAAAGGACCTTAAGATCATCTAGTTCCATCCCCCCTGCCATGGGCAGGGACACCCCACACTAAACCATGCCACCCAAGGCCTCATCCAGCCTGGCCTTGAACACCGCCAAGGATGGAGCACTCACAGCTTCCCTGGGCAGCCCATTCCAGTGCCTCACCACCCTCTCAGTAAAGAATTTCTTCCTTAGATCCAATCTAAACTTCCCCTGTTTAAGTTTGAACCCATTGCCCCTTGTCCTGTCACTACAGTCTCTGATGAATAGTCCCTCCCCAGCATCCCTGTAGGCCCCCTTCAGATACTGGAAGGCTGCTATGAGGTCTCCATGCAGCCTTCTCTTCTCCAGGCTGAACAGCCCCAACTTTCTCAGCCTGTTTTCATATCGGAGGTGCTCCAGTCCCCTGATCATCCTCGTGGCCTTCCTCTGGACTTGTTCCAACAGTTCCACGTCCTTCTTTATGTTGAGGACACCGGAACTGCACACAATACTCCAAGTGAGGTCTCACGAGAGCAGAGTAGAGGGGTAGGATCACCTCCTTCGACCTGCTGGTCACGCTCCTTTTGATGCAGCCCGTTGGCTTTCCAGGCTGTGAGTGCACACTGCCGGCTCATGTTCATTTTCTCATCAACCAATACCCTCAAGTCCTTCTCCACAGGACTGTTCTGAATCTCTTCTCTGCCCAACTTGTAGCTGTGCCTGGGATTGCTCCTACCCATGCTATATGTCTTTTCAGCAAGAGGTACAGAAATTCTATACCTCCTTTACATTCATAAGCAAGCAAAGTGGGCTTACTCAAAAGCATTTCTACACATGCAAAACTCATTTTTCTTCCTACTAACCATCTTGAGTTTGGGGTCCAAGAACCCCAGACCCCTGTGCTGAAGACCCATCAATTAATTTTGGTGTTGATGCTTCCTCTTCAAGTTCTTCACTCAATGGGGCAGAAGAATAACTGTCTCGAATTATAGAAGGTAATGCTGTCCCAATCTCTGTCTAGGGAAAATTAAGAGGAACAGGAAATATTACTGTTTATTTCCATTGACAGCTGTTTCTCTTCCAGTTATTCATATTCTCCCACTAGAGGTCACATATGTTCTGAGGTTTAGTGCTTGTTCTGCATTTTATCCCACAGTTATAATGAATTCTGATGATGTGTAAACAATTCATGAACTCCAACATAATAACTTTTTACCTCAGTGTTTTAAATGTTTTGTTGTATCCATACATGTATATACTTCATTAGCGAGAACATGTGCTAACAAAATGCTTTTTCCATATTTATTTAAAGTTAGATATGTGATAAAAAATGATATATTCTGTGTGACAACTGAAAACTTGCTGTGAAGCATCAAAGAAATGTAAGTCATTTGACCATAAAATTGTAAATTGTCCCAGCATAAGTCTAAACATAATGTAGCTGTGCAGGCTCTGTTTTAAGAACACTAACATACTTTAAAAGCCTTATTTTCTAAAAATTATGAAGTTTAAGTTCTCATACTACTTGCTAATACATTGGCAGTGATTTTGACAATTTTCTTGGCAGACCGTTTCATGGAACTAAAAACATTTTTTCTTCTCCACTCAACATAATTAGTCAAACCAGTAGATTTTATTGTGTTAATTTTAATTCTAAAGATTAATTCTGTTGATATTCTATATGACAACTTCAGGATAAAAATAAAGATGTAGAATTTTGTTTGCATCGTATTACCCCATAAATACCATAGAGAGTATTGCAGACTTCCCAGGTTTTTTTAAAGAGGGGGGCCTCATTTGCAAAAAGAGAGAGTGGTTTACTGTAATTGCCGAGACACTGAGAATCCACCCTAGTTGTGTGACATTTGCAAGTTACTTTACCACAGCATCTTGATTTCCCCATGTATAATAATATTGTTTGACCATACTACGGCCTCCTTTGAAAATGCACTTTTTAAATTATAAAAGCCCAGACAATGAACTAATGTCCTTAGAGGGTCTTGCACATCTGAGGTAGAAGTTAAGTAGTACATGAGCCCCTGTAGGAGCTTCATCATTGTGCTACAGTTGACACTCCTTAGCCTATACCTAAGGCATGACCAAAAATAGGAATTTCATCACAGTATCGTTATCCCAAGTGTGAAGGCACTGAAGCCTAAAATTATGCTTCATCAAAGATTTTCATCCTTCTAGCACAACACCTCCATAAAACTACTGAATCCTGAGTTTTTCACCTGACCAAAATCTCCTTTCTTGAGATCATCCTCCAGATGCTTCTGGCTTTGCTGTCTCCATGGAGAACCAGTTGTTGAAATCACTCACATTTGTGCTCATAAATTGTAGCTGTAAAAGACGGGTAAAAGCATCCAGGCTAGAGAAGTGTTTAAGATTTTTTAAATTAGGCTTGCTATGTAGACTATGCAAACTAATGGAAGTAACACACCTGAAATCTGGGTCCCAAGCACAAGCAAAGCTTTTGGTATATTCTGATCCCTATTTAAATCTCTTGGTTTAACTATATAATATTCAGCAAGTAGTTATTTTTCTCTTATTATTCTGGACAAGATAGATTTTAAATATATTTTTGTGAAATATGTATGTACATTTGTCTGTATTTATATATTTACTACAATTTTAGAAGTAAACCCTTTACACTTTATAATATACTCCCTGGATCTCTGGTGTTGCTACATATCATTACTAGCAGTATTAAATATTATGATCCTGGACTGCTTGAGAACATCTAAATGACCATCTAAAATATACTTTTTGCACAGAAATTGCAAAAATTTCTGTGCAAATTTTGTTTAAGTTATGTAGTGGCCATAGTTTCAAATATTTTTCCTCAATTAGTTTCTTTGAAGTGAAAGACTATGGAAGTCATGAAAAAACAGGAAGAATTCTGAACCTCACAAACTCAGATTTTAACTGAGCACACTTCAAGTTCTCTGCATATTCTGCAGTTGTATTCCAATAAACCATAGATACTATTACTTGGTAGGATTTATGGATAAAAATGCCCTGATACAGTTACTAATATGCAGGGTGATCAGTTGAGCAAAATGAACTTCAGCTGAACTCTGAGTAACCTGTTGATGTAAGTAAGAGTGAGGAGGTACCTTGTTGCTTTGAGCAGACAAATACACAGTGTTCCCATCTGCAGCACTGAAAGTGGGACAGCTTAACCAGGAATGGACTTGGGGACAAATAAAAAAAATACTTTGGGAACAAAGGAAATGGGACAGATGTTCTCCAAATGGAGGAAACCTAGAGGGGGAGATGCATTCCAAACTTCTGTTGACCCAGGGCAGTACTGCACTAAAGTGTTTGCACATTCTGTCTACTTCTTCACCAGTTCTGTGAAATCAACTAAGATTCCCTGTCCCAAATTTTGGGACAAAATGCAGAGATTTTGAGACATATTACCAGCTTTGTATGCATCTTTTCGTGGCAGTTCTAATGAAAATAATATTCTGGAGAAAAGCATTTTCAAGACACAATTTTTGTAAACAGGCGTCAGACCTAAGATAAAGTTCCTTCCCTGTCATGGGAGTTGGGTCATCTACACTGACTGCCAATTATTTGAATATTTGAGGGCATACTTCATGGAACTTAACTACCTTGGGATTTGTGATTTGCTTTATGTTATCTTGGATGTTTTTAGTTGATTAATCACTGTAGCTGCTGGGTACCAAAGAAGTAGCATTGACTTCTAGTAATTCTGTTTCTAGACTGTTATCTCTTTCTTATTGCAGGATGTTATCTCATTTTGGAGATGCACAACTGAAAGTCTCCCCATAGTTTCCTTGTCAAGGTGCTAAATCTGGGTTCTAGAGAAACTGTTCCAGTTAGCATTATCAATGCCAACTCTTGCACCAGTTATGACTGTCATAAAAGATACAAATTATTACAGTGAATTTATGATGTTGCCATTTTTACCCTGGTAATGGAGTAGGAGTTCAGATACATGTGTACTACATACCAGACCCAGAGAATGAGCAGTATTTTTTTCCTCTACATAGGTACATATGGAACCAGTAACCTAAAAGTAAAAGTCTGTTTTCCATTATTGGTGATCTGATCCATGCGGCTTTCTATCTTTTGTGTATTTGATAAATCATGCAAGATTGTAACAAAACAAAGATGTTGGACTGTACTGTACAAACATCTTCCAGATGTTTGTTAATTTTTGTTAATTTTTGGCAACTTGGACTTTACTGAGAAATAGAAATAAAAATGATTCTATATCACTTAATGGTAATATTCTTCATAGGGTTTTGGAGGTTTTGGGGCTGGGGTTGTATTTCTTTTGCTACTCTAAGTAATATTCTTTATGAAAAATCAAAACCCAGGAAGAATATTGTAGAGAAATACAATAAAGCTTGGGGGTTTTGCCAACAGTTGCAAGTCTTCAAATTTCAACTACCCTGCTGAGCCAAATTTAATGCATGGCATATGAAAACATTGATAGGGGATCACATCACCTACCTTTAAGAATCTAACTCTGTGGTTTATAGTTACCCTCCTCTGTCTCTGAAATAAATCAAAAGATTTAGAGGATACCAGTGCTGAATATTAGCCACAGAGTATGTCAAAAGAGATTGATATCTTTCTTAAGATTGCATGAAGCATCTCTTTCTTTCACTTCCTGATATTTATCCCATGTGACTACATTTACAAATGAAAATGCTTAATGTGGGTGGCAAATTTAGAGGCACTTTTAGATCAAGAAGCTGCAAAAGTCAACAGTACAGAAACCTGAACATATCAAATACCAATAAAATACAATTGGTAAAAGTCAACTTGTAACTTCATTCATCTGTAGGCTAGGCATTTAGTCTATGCTAGCATCCTTTCACAGTCAGCAGAGTATAAGACAAAACTTCTGAAAAGCAGCTCCAGCCACTGACCACAGATGCTTCTTTTAGGATGGGCTTTTCAGGTATCTATCTCTCACAATTGGCTAAAAAGAAGGTGACACAGACGAAAAGGTTTTTAAGATTGGAAATGGCTCAGGAGGCTGAACTGTGTGTATGGGGAAAAACAAGTAAGATGAAAGAATATCTGTTGACTAGGAGTCAGTAGGGGTGGAATAGAATAGAAATGTAGGCAAACGTAACCTATGTGAGGATTATTGACCCACATAATCTAGACAAAGTAGTAAAATACAGAAAATAAACAGATTTAAAGAGGAAAACAGCAAGGCTGGAAGTTGTCACTTGCTACATTTCTCTTTTAATGTGGTGTAATTCCAGGGATAAATGTTTTGCCTATTGTTTTATGTTTACATCTTTTAGGATCAATGTTGATGTATTACATGTAGTAAGTTTAAATCCACAGGAGAATCTGAACTGTGTCCTGTTTCATTTCTTCTTTTACTGCAAAAAATATACTTAAAAACACAAATGACACTTCAGAACTTAACAAGAGACTTGCTAAGTCTCTTGTTGCACACTTGAAGGGATGGTTGTACCACACTGACCCATCAAAAGGAACTAGTTTTTCCCACAACAGTTCTGAAGTTACCAAAGGCTTACAAGAAAATGTCTAATTATGGTAGAGGTTTTCGGTTTGTTTTCCTTTCCAAAAGTGGCTCATAGTTGTTTCTTCTTGAATTTGCATTTAAGGTCTTCTTTTGTCCTATTGCTCTATCTTAAAAATAAATAGATCTGTGAAACATTGCACGTTAATGCAAGAAACACTTAAACTGCAATGATGCAGCTCAGATAAATTGTCCTTTTCTTGTAGAGAGCTACATAAATAAGTTGTGTATTAAAAAATTAGTGTAATAAAGTCAGTCAGATATTGTGGAATGGGAAGATGTTATTTGTTTACAAAATCCCTAAATAAAGTAATTTTACCTACTCACACTCATTCTTTCAGATTTTAATCACTTGTACATTTACAGCCACATATTCCTACATACCTAAATGTGTATGCCTTACTGCTCTGGCCAGGATCACCTGTGTTCAACACAGAAGGCAAGGGATAGAAGCTGCTGATTCCTTTTAGTGCCTCTGGGATTATTCTTGACAGGCATTGAAAACTAACCTTTGGACAATTTTTTATCTCTTTTAAGATTTGCTAGCTGTCATGGGGTAGTTGTCTTCCTCAAACTCTTGGATACTCCAGTATCCGTTGATCTTAAGACAGGTTGCTGCCCATTGCCTCTTTTCCTCATTGGGAACGTGATTTCATGATGGCTCACATGGAAAGGAATGGCATATATTGTATTCTGCAACTGTATTTCCTGTCCGCTGGGGGTGAGATGAAGGGTTTTTACCAAGAAGTCATCTGTGTTGCAATGTTATCAGGGTGCAGGACCTTTGTTTTTTGGCATAAACAACACATTCTTCAGTTTTGCTGCAGGGAACAGTGTCCTGGAAGTGGTACAGTTGAATACAGTGTCCTTCGTATCAATGCAGATCACTATTTAACACTTTAAGCCTTCTAATTTATTTTGTTGTTTTTGCTGGGTTTAACACAAGCACACACATACACACATGCATTTCCATTCATACTTCAGTCAGACCAGCCTTAATATTTAACTTACAAAACTCCAGAGTTGTAACCCAGCTCTCTAGAAATTAATTTCTGTGGCTTCAGCCTTGGAAAATACAGGTAGACTCTCAGTTTCTTTTGATTAGTCTTAGACAGAGAAGCAGTCCTTTTAGCACCTTGAACACAGAGTATCCTAAAACTTCTTGTCTCAAAGGCAAGTGTATATATTTCATGTCTGATTTTACCTGAGTAAAAATTTAATGCTACACAACATTGCTAAAAAGATTTTACTGACTAATTCTGTTGTCTGAGAACGAAGAAATTTGATATAAACTGAGCTAATTTGTATTTTCTTGAGTACAAATGTAGTCAAAGTCTCCTTCCAGAACTGTATTTGAAATTACAGATTTTGTTTCTAACATTCTGCTTTGAGGGCAATGCTATATCTAAGCCTACAAACAGCAGGCACTTTTCTTTGAAACAGTGTTAAAGTTTTGCCAGACATAAAATTTCAAAGAGAGATATGTCCATTTTTGAAATTGCACTACTATAAAGCACAAAAGAACTGAAAATTACTCCTATATATTTAATGAAGATTTCCACAGGAGCTGCCACTAATCCAAGCCACATACACAGCCAAAGTTGAACATCACTCAGAGACCAAAGCATCTACCAGAAACACTGCCAACCCTCAGACTTGTGGTAAGGAGCTGTCTCAGATCAATTTGCAAAGCTCACTGTAAAGGAGGGTTCAGGGTCTCAAGCATATTTCCTCTTGCAGTCCAGGCAGACCAGGCACTGCTGGAGCTAACCATACTTTTGCTTAGCTCATCAGTCTGGCTTTTCCTAAATGCACTGTGATTGTTTTATTTTAAATTTAAATCCAAATTAAAACCAATCAGTATTAGAAACATGAACAAAAAAACCCAGATTCACTCCCCTTAACTTCATACATCGAATTTAAGCTTAGTCTCATTGCGTTCCTGGTGCAGACAGTGGAGGAAGAATCACCTCCTGAGGGAGGTTCAGCACACCTATGTTGTGAATTAACTCCCTAAGGTGCCCGTCCATCTTCTTTTGGCTGTAAAAGAGACAATAAAGCAACTATATTTTCTACCACACATCAAGGCCAAAGTGTGGTGTTAGATCTGCTCTTCCTTCAAATTTCTACAGCTTATAGTTCAAAGACGTTTTGACTGATTTGATCCAAACCAGTATGCACACATAGCCTGCAGTGATACAGACATAGTGCTCACAAGCCGCTGTATCTCCAGACCTAGAGAAGTTTCTCATAGTTTGTCTTCACAGTGTGGACTGTCATGCTATATAGAAACATCCTGTCAGTGTAAGATCGGTTAATAATTATATAGTGACAGGTCAAGAACATGAATATGGTACAAGGAAGAAAGAGCTGAGGACAGGGGCATAGGCGTGAAATATTTCCTGCCACTGGAAGGGACATTCTGCATCATAATAAGCATTGCTACACAACTCTGAATATCAAAGAAGGAATTATAATAACAGAGCGCTTTTTTCTGCATATTAATTTTCTGTACTGCATAGTTTTTCTTGAACTTGTGGTCTGAAATCTATATTCAGGATTGATAGCTGCAGTTATCACATCCAAAGCTAGTATTTCCCTTTCTATTAATAAGACTTAGGTCAGGAGTGGAAATTGAAAAGCAAAAATTGAAATTGGCTCAAGCTTAGGTCTCCCATAAAGAAAGTCAGAGCCAAAATCATTCTTGAGAAATAACATTTAAAGTAAATTTTCAAACCCCAGATTTCTGTGATGTCACAATAATGATTGTGCTGCTATGAAATACATACAATTACTACAGCGGTACTATTTCTATACTATATTTTCTTTAAACAAAACAAAAAAACCGGGTACAGTCATTAAATAAAACAGCTATGCTGATACTGGTGGACAGCCCACTAAGTCTTTAAGCATCTAACAAGATATTAGGTTGCATCAAGGACTTTAGGGAAAGAAATTCAGTGAAGTTTTACTCAGCTAACTCATGTGTCTGATACATATTTTGCAGCTAAGGGTTCAGGCAGAAATTTCATTAGAGCTTTACAGTTTTGCATGCTCTTAAGATGTCTCTTGATTTCACTGTCTCACACTTAAGACTATTTGTGTAGGGAATGAGGCACTTCTGCACTTCAGTAATTCAAAGAACCCATCTACTAAATTTGCACAAGTTTTTTACTCCAGCTCAGATGAAAACAAAGGTGCTGTCTCTCCATTCATCCAAGGAAGAGAGCTGAGACATAAGTTGCTAGCCTGAGTAGACTGGCATTCCAAATCCTCCTGTTCCAGAAGACATCCTAATCACCAAATGGGGGCCAGAGGACAGTTTGGATGAGCTGTTGAAACAATAACAATACAAAAAGGCAGAACTCATGGCAGGAAAAGGAGAACAAACCAAAGGAAGCATGATTATTGAGCCTAATATGAAAGACCTCAGAATTTTTCAAAGGATTATTAATTAGATAATCACTAAACATGAACAAAGATAGAGCAGACTTGGAGCAGAACCCCTTCTGAGCTGTGCATCAAACCACACTGGATTCTGTTTTGATTGGCTCTAAAATTATTCTTATCTTAAATGATTTCTAAATGGGATAGAAATGCACGTTATTTAACTTGGCAGTGTTCAGGGGAAAAAAAACCCATATAGCCATGGGTACCATTTAAGAAATGGGAGTAATTTTCTAAAATATCTGTGTCCTTATTTCAGGCCCCATGTCGATAGTGATGGTGCACATTACTTCCTTCCGGCAGAAGTCACAAAACTTGAATTTGGGGGAGCCCAGGAGAAGGGAATGTTAAGTGACCAGGGAAATCAAGGGAGCAAGCATCTACTGTAAACGTTCTATATAATCTCACTATGGAGTTTCAGTTGTCACCTCTCTCACAGGAATTTCATATATTGTGATATGACACATTTCGCAAAGCCATTGTATATCTACCTTAAAGTCTCTTATTTAATCAAATACCTGCCACAAAGATTAAAAAAGGAGTGTAAGCCTCTCAACACTGTAAAATGTCAAGAGGGTGTTCTTTCACAATAAGACCCATATTTATACGTGTTATAGCAATAGCAGAGATGCTTTGTGTATATGCGCACATACATATAAGTGGAGGTGTGTGTATGACTCAAGTTCTGAGCTTTGCGCAGGCACCTGAATATTTTATCAGTTTAATTCAAATTCAGCAAGATAATGCAGAGTCAATATTAGGTTTTCACAATGCTTGTTTCTGATCATTTTGTGTACCTACTTTCTAGCTCATTTCTGTGTGCACAGACCAAGATCAACCTGTATGCAAGTCCCTTTTTTTTGCTACTTATTCAGTGCTAGGATAGCTGCTTTGCTTCTCAACCTCACTGATACCCTATTTTATTGATGAAAATATTTTTCTGATGCCCTTATATTTTCACTTCTTTTTCTAACTTAGCTTTTCCTATCTAAAGAAAAATGGACTGGTTATGCTTAACATGTACATTAATCAAAAGTTTCAACATGATTTTATTAGACATTAGTAGCTGATACATAGAGGGTATCTTTTGACAATCTGTTTTTCTCACACAATATCAAAGAAAAATTTCAACTTCAAGGAGTGAAAAACTGAGATTTCTTTTTTACTAGCAAGAAACTTACACAAGAATGCTTTTGACAGTCTGCCTTCATTGTATCCATTTTAAAAAAGGAAATCTATTTTTGTGTATGTTTGCAGAAGAGCTGGGACAATGAAGACCCAGTCTTGACTGGGGCCTCTGATCTCTATCATGATATAAATATTCATTGAAAATAATAATGAAACTTACTATGAAGAAAAGGAGCAATACAGCCGCTCATGTTTATACTGTTGGAACTGCCAGTTTCAGAATATAAAACCAACACAAAGCTTGTGCACTATCTTACAGTGACATTCGTCTGAAGTGCCTTTCTCCTTTAGGACTTTGGAATTTTTTTCCTTGGTCATAAGCTTTTCTTTTTTACATTGACTTTTTTAACCATTATCTGGCAGAGCTGATACCGTTCTCTCTAAAGTCTCAATACACATTTTATTTCCAACTGATATATTATTTAAGGTTTTTTGAAGTAACGATTTCTTATGGGATGCAAAGCTTCAGCTACCTATTCCATGTATCACTAGCCTGGGAACTTGAAAACCACAGATTTTATAGCCCATGACCTATCTAATGCATGACAATGCAGAGCTTTGATTAAGGGTTCAATACCATTCTCCTAAGTAATTCATAGCTACAAGTATTTTCCCCATGCAAAATACTGGCATTAAAAATGTATGTATATTGAATACAGTGAAAAGAATGCAAGAAATGAAACAGATCTGTTGATATGACATGGTTTAATGGTGGACTTGACAGTGTCAAGTCAAGACACTTAATGTTTGGACTCGACAATCTTAAAGGTCTTTTCCAACTTAAATGATTCTGTGTTAGCTAGCTATGTATGCTAGATAACCTCTGATTCCTCTTCTTAAGTAGCTTTTCCAAACCTCAAAGTTATTCTAAAATCTGTGAGAAAATTATGCAAATTTCAAGTGGAAAATTATCAACAGCTGTTATCTAGATAAAATGTTCTTAGAAAAATGTTTGCAAGGCAATGAAGTGAGTATGTATATACACGCATACACTTCATTTTTTGCATACGTGCTTCACAAGGGAAAATACTTCCAGAGTATGAGAAGTAGAAAAGAAGTCATGAACTTGGCTTCAATCACTCTTAATTAACTTTATTAAGCTGAAATTTTAGTGCCAAGCCTGAGACAGGTGGCTAGGGTCCATCTAAAGTTATTTGAGAAAGCTAGGTGCATTGGGTCTGTCTGGGAACGAGTTAACTTTCCCCATAGTAGCCGTTTTAGTGCTGTACTTTGCAAGTGTGGCTAGAAGGGTGTTGATAACACACCAGTGTTTTGGTGATTACTAAGCAGATGTCACACAGCATCAAGTGTGTCTCTTCAACACCCCTACCCACCCTAAGACTTATAGGCTGGGTGTTGGCGAGAAGTTGGGAGGGTACATAGCTGGGACAACTGACCCAAACTGACCAAACGGATACTCTGTACCATGTAGCATCATAATCAGCAATAAAAAACAAGAGAAAGGAGATGGGGAGTGGGGGTGGTCTTTTTTATTAAGGCGTTTGTCTTCTGAAGAGACAGCTACATGCACTGGGGCCATACTTCCCAGAAAGTGTTTGGATATCACCTGTTGATGGGAAGTAGAGACAAAAATCTTTTTGCTTTGCTTTGCTTTGCTTCTGCAAGCAACCTTTGCCTTTCTTCATTAAACTACCTTTTTATGTCAACTTATGAGTTTTTAATCTTAACTTCTTCCCCTATCCCTCTGATAAGGCAACATGACAAGCTCTTTCAGCCAGCCAAGGTCAGTGCACCACAAAAATAGCCCAAGAGTATGATTCATACTTGTCTTTGGAGGATGATCTTGGGATGCAGCATCTCATTTTAGCCAGATAGAATGAATGGAAGGAATCCCTCAACAATTACCCCTCATTTTGGTGGTTACACATCGAATGAATGACTACAGTACACGACAGGTAACATTCTGGAAAGGATACACTGCAATAGGCACTTCTGAGGAATTTCTTAAGATGCACAGGTGCCTGCGTAACATCCATTGAAATCAACAGGAGCAGCACACAGAATGCATCTGACATCCTAGAACCATTCAGTCTCCTGGACCTGCTGAAGATCAGGTGGATGCAGAACCTTGGAAAGGTTTCATTTCTTAGATGAGTCTATAAATGTGTTAAACAGAATGATTTCTTTTGCACATAGTTGAATTTTAAAATCTTAAAATGAAGACAGCAACAACAGAAAATGTTATTTTGTTTTTTTTTTTCTCCACTGTTTCAGAAGATTAAAAACATGAGTCAGAGATTTCTAAAAGGAAATACAGGCCTTAAATCAGGGCCTAAAGAGTTACTGTAAACAGGCTAGATTGAATGAAGGCCTGATGTTTGGGTCTCTGTGGTATTGCTCATCATTTAAGCTATGCATAATAAAAACTAGCCTTCGACCTTGAATAAATAGTGGGTTTTACACATAGAGCCACTTGTGTAGTTCACATCTTTATGATAACAGGATTGTAGGGAGGAAAGTCATAACTACGATCCAGAAATCAAATGCATTCCATTTAAAACTTGAATGACATCAATAATATTCAGTGCCTAAAAGACAACATGCAAGACTGAAATGCATAGCTATAAAGCCTGCTTGATTTCTACAGCACTGACCACTCTGAGCTCTCCTGGGTTTAGGGGAATCATGAATGCTTAGGATTGTTTTGGGTGACACATGATAAGTAGAAAAGGATTTTGGCTTAGCATCTAGGAATGAAAAGGCTCACACAGGGAGGTCCATCCATATGCAAAGCAACATTCATTCCAAGTGCTGTGATGGATGACCTTCTTTTGAATTTTAAGAAGGCTTCCTGAAGAGCTAAGTAATGTGCCATAATCCTGCTCCAGAAAAGAAATTTACAAGACAAAATGAAAAGACTTTTTGGATTCTGCCGAGTCCATGCTTCCCTAAAGAAAGAAACCTGTGATAGGACCTGTTGTACTTTTTTGTTGTTGTTGGGTGCAATATTGGTCATCTTGAATTTCCTTTCAGATGGAAAAAAATCACAGGAGCCCTGCCTTGTCTCTGTTCTTCACTCAGACTTGGAAAGGGACCACCCTATGCTTTAGTGTCTTAGGACCTCAGAGAAAGAGGACAGCACAGGAGGGTCCCACCTACCGTTCAATGCATTCCTAAGAAATCTATTGTTAGAATAAGAAAATCTCTGTGTTGAGGCATATACAAAATAGCCTCACCCATTTCTGGGAAGGAAGCCATTTTTTGTAGGACTGAGTAAGGCTTCATTTTTAAGAGCAAAAGAGCAAAGAAAGACAGAAACTGTAACATATTAGTCAGTGTGAAATAGAAAGAATACAAGTATCCAAACACTAGAAGTGTGGTGATATTAGCTGGGAAGAAAGCTCTAGCTTATGGGTATGTAAAGAGCTTTGATTCTGCATGACACAGGGGATCAGGCTAAAGTCAAAGTAATTTCTTTAAAGCAAATTTCTTTCAAGCAAATTTATTTTCAGTCCTTAGATGAGAAAAATTGTTTTGTACACATTGTAAGGTTCTGATCTTAGTGAAAACTTTGAGATTACTTTTATAATAGAAAAAAAAAAAATTCTTAATTTGTCTTTGTCCTTTGATTTCAAGGCTGCTACCCAATTTTGATCTCATCTTGATGAAAGACTAGATCCTGTCCCTCCTGCTGCAGTCATGAATCACTCAAAGGAACATGTTAACATGAATAATGTACTGCTATGTGAAAAAGTACTAAAATATTATGTGTAATAGCAAACCCCAAAATTATTATTTAAATGTTGTATTTTGCACTCAACTTCTATCCCACTCAATCTTGAATCATACAGTGTATATATCACATTCAGGAAAGTTGTGCCCATGCCTAGACAGCAGAGTGAGATTAAAATTAATGTAGCCTTTTAACAAATGTGAAGAAATACAGAAATACAGGGGGAGAAGGAAGCATGTAAGTCAACATACTCATAATATAACAGAATTTCAACAAGACTTTTTCAGTAACCTTTAAGTGCTTTCCCTTTCTTTTTTACTTCATTTTGCCCACTTCTCTAATAGAAATATAAACCACTAATATTTATAGCCTTGAAGAAATACAAGAAATACTTGCATTGAACATTACTACAAGAAATTACCTATTACTAGAAGAAATAACCCCAGGAAACAGCATTTTACAACCTCATTTAGTGGGGAATCCTGGATGGCCTATCTCAGCTGTGTTTGTGTCTGATCCAGACAGATAACTCTCAAGGACAATCTCCAACATATTTTGTGGCAACGCAAGGAAACCTGAAGGAAGCATGGTACATTTCACCTGCTCTCAATGATTACCACCAAAAAAAAACCAAACAAAAAAAACCAAAGAAGAAACAATCAGAAAATCTTTTGGCCACATTTGTAGATTAGGGAAAATGTGAATGAACTATGGTGTTTTATTAGCACAGAAAATTGTTGATCAACCTAAGGCAATAGCAACCACATACGTAGATATGTCTGACAACTGTTTTCATAGCCAAGAAAAAAACATCAGTAACCACTGCATTTGTGCATTTTGGAAAGGTAGAATAAGTGAAATTCTGGTTACCTCCAATTGGTCAGACTGCTCATTTTCATCATAGACAAATGGATGAGGCAGCTCTCCAAGCGGTATGTCATAAAACTCGGAGTCATAAATTATGTTATCAGTTATAGGTGCAGCTACAACAGACTCAAAGATAAAAAATCCCAGAAAAATATTTAGAAAGATCTGCATTCTGCTTTCTTTTCTGAAAAAGAAGAAAATGGACAACTTGTGGGTAATCTGGTATTTGCAAAGAATCTATGAACATTTAATCTCACAAATACATTACTTCTATGTGTGAAACTATTACTGATATATAACTCATTTATTCATGATGACTCAATGGTTTATTCTGTTCCTGGACCTAAGAATTTCTACAGGCTGCTTTGGCCATACTAACAAGAAAGATCTATTGAGTTTTATTGGTATAAACTGGCCTCAACGAGAAAGTATCTGAAAACGTGAAAGGAAGATACATGCTAATCTTTTTTCCTTTTCATCTAACTTCACTTATTTCCACTACATCATTGAAAAGAGCTTTTGCGAAACTAGCCAAAAGCTAAATTATTACATTATTTGTCTATCACAAAAAATAATCTTTTGAAATGTACAAAGATGTAATTTCACCTTCTGCTCCACCACAAAACCCAAAAACATTGGAAAACATTAGGACCTCTGGGGTTTTTGCTGCCTCTGGATAGGCATAATCAGAGTACATTTCACCTAGCAGATTTTTTGCCAAAATATAATTTTAATTGGTTGAATGGTGTGGCATATGTGGACCATGACTTCTACAAATGTCTATGGAGCAAAATACAAATGAATCTGTGTCCTCCATAGCCCAGTAAGTGGCAGTACTCTGCACTCCTTCATTACTCAATCAACACCATTTTTAAAGTAGTGAGAAATGGTAGCATAGCAGAGTCACCTGTTCTCCTTCGAGAATAGAATTATAAAATCGAATTTTCACCCATCTAGATGTTCTGTTTTAGCAAAATAGTAGAAAAGTCATGCTAAGCTTGAATATAAGTTTTTATGTGTTCCCTATTTTTTGTAAGTGATTCACTATTATCCTACAAGATGTCTGACACAAGGTTTTATTCAGCATTCTTTGCTTACACCTTGATTCAGATAAAGCACTCACTAAATTCACCAATAACACAGGCAGTAATGAGCAGTGTATAAGTCCAATAAATTGTACTTCTGATGTGATGCCATATTACACATACTCAAATATTTGGTTTTTAAACTGTATTTATTTAAAATAGGTTTAGTATAAGAAATGTATGTGATATTTTTTAATGTGTATGCTAAGGAACAAGCTGAATTTTAGCTTCATGAAAGAAGGTCTTCATGAAGCTGGTTTAGGCATGAGGATATGAAACTCCTCTGCAGATGGTCAGCAACACAAGGCGTTCATTTTTCCCCCATTTGCTTTATTTAGAAAAACTTCAGCTGCTGCTGAGAGAAGTTAGAGTCACTTGGGCTTGTGTTTGAGAAGACTTAGTTGAATTGCACCTTTCAGTATTATTTTCTAATATGACTAAAGACATTCTACTTTGCTACCAAAAAATGAAATAAAATAAAGTAACATAAAAATGAAAAAAAAAAAAAACCAACACCCAAAAAACCCAAAACAAGTGTTATATTTTCTCCTGCCTATTTTTGACAGGACTGTTTCTGGTCTTGCTTTTCTTTTGCGTCTTATTTATCCCAAATGATTCGTCTTTAGAAGATGTTACCTATTAACCCAAAATGTAATACTAACATGTCTGGTGTAATTTTTCCTCTGAATAAACAACTCCTAAATAATAAGAAAAAAAAAATTTATGATTCAAAATTGGTCTTGTTACACCTTGTCTAGAAACAAAAGGTTTTTAAAGGATATAAAGCTTAATAAGTATTCAATTTTGTATATATAGAGAGAAAACCAGCAAATATAATGATAATCTTGGTTAAAAAAAAATAAAATTACCTATGACTATAGTGTCTGCACCAACTTGCAGAGTCTGCACGTCTCTATTTCCCTTATGTGTAATACATTGGAACACACTGTAATGATATTGGCATCTGCAGTACTTGTAAGATCAAATATTTTGATAAAGATTATTTACTCCTCTCACAGGAAGGAACTAAGACATATCCAGGGAAAAATAAACATTATCCTCAGTCTGCAGCCAGTGAATCAGTATTATGCATGATAAAATGAAACAACTAGTATAAAAATATTTCCAGAGTTAAAAATCAAATTAACTGTTCTAAGAGAAAGTACCAAAACTTACCTTTAGCTTCCAATCTCTCAGATAGGATAGAGTTACTCAGAATGCAGAGCCAGTGGTATTAGACCCTGACCAATGGCAGTAGCATTCTGGGACTGTGGGAGGTGGTACAGCTTCTACCCTCAATTGGAGACCTCAGCCCAGGGAGTTTCTCGTTCTTGAAACACCTTTATATTTGATTTTGCTGAATTGAATTTTAACAAGGTCAAACAAAGGTTGGTTGTAAGCAAATGGCATTTATTTCATGTCACAGCTTCCTACCTCTTCCCCTAAAATTTCTCACTGCTCTTACAGATAGCAATAACATTCTCAGTTACATTCTGTAAAAAATCTTTTGGGTGTCTTGATAATTTACAAATTCATATTTTCCAGCTCCCAAAATCAAGTCTTAAGGAAATTAGATTTCAAATGAATATTTTTTCCTGTATGTAATATTTCTATTTTGGGGCTCATCGTATGTGCTAATGCTTAATGAGTTTCCATCTGCTGTGGGTATTATCTGGTGTGTACTTTTTTTTTCTTTACTTTTCTGCTTGTACTTATGAGGCAATACTATAGGATATACTCTTTCCAGTATGTTTTCCTTCTGAAGAGGAAGCACCACTTCTTTAGTAGATATGAGCTGCTTTAATATTCTGCAAATGATATACATGCACTGTAATATCATGTGCTTTATTACATCAGAAACAGGTTTTACAATGCTAACAGAAGTCAAGCTTTTTTCTTTATTAATGGTATTTTCTTTACTATCAGTTCCTACTTCATTCAGTGCTTACTTCTATGTTACCAATGTTTTATACAAAATATAACCATTGTTCTAAACTTTTTCATCATTCCTCCAACTCTTCAAAAGAAACATACCTCCTAATACTGTCAATGTCCTATATTAACTGTTAGGAAAAAGCAGAACCCATTCCTTATCTATGGAGAAATATAAAATTCATGTAGAAGAGTCCAATGTGCCTAGCAAAACTGATTCCCTTTGATTTATATAATTTCCTCATCAAAATTTTTCCAGTAAGAAGACCATTGTAGAAGGCAAAATTTGTATTAAGTACTGAAAGCATGTTAAGAATTTTAAGCCATCTCTCAATAATTTGAATGTCCAACATCAAACTTCAAGTGCTAGCTTATGGAATCCACTACATTTGAATGTGTTTGGCAGAAAGTTATGTCAAACAGTAGAAGCGCAACAGTTCTGTTAGCAGATAGGTAGAGTCTGATATTCCTGGACATATCAAATGAAACTAGGTGTCATGCTATTTTGACATTGAGCCAAATCTGCAGTGCCTTACAGTGCTGTGACTGCTCCTGGACTACAGACTTCTTTCTAAGAAAGGTTCAGCATGATTTGCTTCTATTAAAGTGGAGGTCTTGCATCATTATATCAGATATTTCTAATTTCCTTATTCACAGTTCCTTCCCATCATAAAAACAGCTTCTTCTATGAAGAATCAAGGCAAAAAGTACAATGGGAATACCACAGTACTGTGTCTTGTTGCTATTCTTTCACTTCAGGTCAGCGGCTTTGGTCTGAGTTTACTGCTTAAGTTAGTGACCTATTTGCTTTCAATGTGCTTCCCGGCAACAAAAAAAATAGCTGCATCTTCTGAAGCAAAATGCATCATTTCACCTTATTACTGTTACTGGTAAATTTTATGCTGCTCCACCTGTTGAAGTAATTAGCATTATTTGAAATTTAATTATTTTATTTGCTGCTATGCTTGGTTATTTAAGATTTATTATACTGAATCCTCAGTCCCAATATGTCTCTCTATATTCTCTCTAAGACATATTCTCTCTAGATAGATCCAGTATTCATTTATTTCACATGTACGAAAGAACTCAAAATTGTATTCTTTATTGAAGGAAAATTTTTGATCTACAAAAAATTCTTTGTATCTACACTGATGTTTTTTCTTCACTATTACACAACTAAGTTGATGTAGGCATACTGTGACCTAGGACCTGAAACTATTCTATCTTTTGGTCTGTGGGTTTGCTTTTCTTGTTTTATTAAGATCAGTGAAGTTCAAAGCACTTTGGATCTGTGTCTTAATCTTGATTTTAGTAGCTTACTGTATTTTTGTCAGAGTTTCATATGTTTCACTAGTCTTTTTTTCCAGAAACACTAAGCAAGTAAAATTAATTGAAGGCAAATATTAGTTTGTAAACATTAAAATCATCCTATTTTTTTATTAGAGCTGTGGAAACTTATCTGAAAAAAGATATATTTTATACAAAGCATTCTACAAGTTTAGGAGCATGACGTTTCATATGGTACATAGGTTTTGCCAAGAAGGGTTAAACAAAGAAAATGGTTTTGTTTGTCTCAATTTATGCTTTAAAAAGTCAAAACTTGGAGATTGAGTGGTATATCCGTAGGGGTCATGCCCTAGTTGATGTTGAAATTAATTTTTGGCATTTTGATTGAGCTTGGATAAAGTCCTGATGCTAGCAATTTAGCATGCTAGCTAGAAATCCAAGAGACTCAACATTTAAGCAGTTTGAGAATATTATGTCATTAAAAGCAAAAGAAAAGAAAGACTAGATATAGCCTTGTGGTGTTGTTGAGAAAAAAGACAAGCATTTAAAAAAGCTCACAGAAAATCTGCACTTGAGCTAGGGGACTGATTCAGATCACTGCCTTGTGCTTTCTGAATCCTGTTATCACAGAAGATAACGAAATTCCCGAGTCTGATTAAAAGACTGCTAGGGAGTGAGGTTTTCATGTCCTCTAATTAGTCCCGTCACTGACACTTGTTTTTTTTCCAGATCCTCTGGCCGTGCAGTTACTGCCTCGAAAACTTCCTCAGTTGTCTCTAAATCTTGCTGTCTGACTTACTAAACTAGAGCTTGATTAAAAGCTCACTAAAGTTAATGGAGAGTTCCATCACATTCAGTGGTTTTTGGAACATGACTTCAGCTGGAAGCATATCCAGCTGTGGTCATTGCCTAACACATTCCTAGCTAAAATGCGTTCCCATTGTATAATTGCTGGCAATGCCAAACAAATTAATTATTCCCTTGTTCTTGAGAAGCCTTTGTTTCCATTTCAGTTCTCCCGGTTCTTGGAGGTGCAATGACTCCTAACTGTGTTCTTGAACTCAGTGCCAAAACTTCAGGGTTGTCCTATTCTTGTTTTTCCAAACCTTGATTATAAAGCACTGAGCCTTTGATTCAGACTGTCAGCATCCTTTTGATATAAATATAATTTCTCTTTTCTTTGTTTTCTTTTGGGCCTCACAGATTTACCCCCAGGAACTTGTGATAAGAAAGAACGTGAGGCAAAAATACTAGTTTTGCCATTAAATGAAAAATCCTGTCTGTCCCTCAGAAAGAGTTTGTGTATGGTGTAAAGTTTCCTAATTGGCACCTTCTTGGACTGCCAGCCTGAACAGAATTACAGGTCTTTAGTCATCTGCATCAGCTCTGGAAAGACCTAGTGCTTTTTAACAAGAAGGGCTAGATAATATCCAGCTTTGGAAGGAGTGACAGGGGAGTCCCAAAATGAGTCATTCATTTGGTTGCTTTTACGTGGCACCTGGCTAAAAGATGCTCCTGGCCTGAAACTATAAAGTGAGAGCAATAAATGAAGATGCTGATGTATTTTTATATAAAACATTAGTAGCAGAATGAAAGATCACCTTCTCCTGGGCAGAGAACCAGCCTACATAAGTGAGAGGAAATGCATAGCAGTTGCAATACTGGTGACAGTAAATGCAGCTGCTTGGGCTACGTAGTCTCTTAAAAAGATACATTAGGTTTCCTACAACTCGTTTTTAGATTCTGCGACCAGAAGTGCATCCACCAGATGAACAAAATGTGGTCACTCACATTATGTGACAGGGGACCATTGCTGAAGATCTTTAAGTATTAATTTCTCAAGATATGTTGTGTCTCACGACCAAAATGCAGGTAACAGTAACAATCTAATGCTAATGTTATCATTAGATTTTTAACATTACTGTTAGTATGAGAAAGTGAATGTGAAGTGCTTAAAAAAGAAGGCAGGAAAAAATAGGTTGAATTGGTATATTGTATGTAAACTAAAGACTATAGGAGAGGTTCAGCAAACAGGGGCAAAAGCCATCTATTCTGAATAAAGTTGTTATGAGAATGTCATCTCAGAGACCACAAAGTAGACATAACCCATTCTACAGACATTCTGAACTATTTGGAAAAACACCTATTATTGTGAATTTATACAATTTTATTTTACAACTTAAAACTATGATTTTTCAAGCAATATACTTTAACCTGCATATATACCCAGCCTAACCCAACTGGATGAGTTTTAGTTTTCTAAATGAAAGTAGCATTTAGCACTCCAACCTATGTCCACTGAATGTTCATGAAGAACTTTACCTAGGTTCGTAGCAAAGAGCTTTCCCTTTTTGCACCTGGATCCATCTTCTTGGACATGCTACTTCCCTCAGACCTTTAATAATGGAACATTCCAACATTTTCAGAAGTGTTGTATACCGTACCAGAGTTGCTTTATGTCCAAAAAAATATTTACCTCAGCTTGTTCTTGTGATGTTACTATTTACAGAATCATTACTTATTATTTATTTTCCAATTTTAAATATGCAGTCAGAATTACATTGAACAAAGAGAGACCATAATGTAAAATCCTGGAATAATTGTGTTAGCTACAATCAATTTCAGAGCTAAAATACAGGCCAGTATTTAATTTTTTCTTCTGAGATTCTGAACACCCTAACTCTGTTTGTTTGTTTGTTTGTTCTAAAGGCACAGCAAGATGATGGAGAGGTAGGAAGCTGCTTTGATACAGCCTTTGGCTGTCTCAGTATCATTTTCATTTCATGAATTGCTGGATTGTGGAACCTATTTCACCCTAGGATCCTGGGAAAAGGAGCTCATCATATGAACCTCACTGGGACTAAGGAACAAAGGCCAGAGAACAGAAAAACAAATATCTTAGAGAAAAGGAAAAAGGAAGGAAATCATGTGTCCACAAAACGGATTAGCATTTCCATTTTGCTCATCAAAGTTAAACAAAACACAAAAGAAGGATTTAGAGTGTTCCAACTGTTCAAGTCACTATAAACAGGAGGAAAAAGAGAGTGAAACAGAAAATGTGAGATAGCTACAATTGTTTTTACTAATAAAGTCTTGTTTAGGCTTAGTTATTTCTGCATAAACAATGAATGCAAGGAAGAGAAAAAGCTTTTTTGGTGAGTCACAGAAATAACTAAAAAAATCAATCACATATGAATCAGTTCGAGAGCCTTATTTCACACTTCAGTTTGCCTGATTTTCAGTTCTGCATGATGAATTCTTTCAATTCACATACCTTTAAAAACTGTTATTCTTTTGCTTTTAAAGTTACTTTTATTGTCACCTCTTACTCCTATGGTTGATTAGGCAGATTAAAATGTCAAATCTTGTAGTATAAGACTTTTTTCCTGTTATTCAAATATCAATTTTTGTACTGCCTGTCCAGCTGTCTTTTTTTTTTTTTGGTTTGGTTTGGTTGGTTTGTTTAATCGTCCAGAAAAAAATAACTTGTGTATGTAAAATTTGTCAGACGTATGCTGAATCTGGTTAATATTGATTGCTAACAGTTAAATCTCAGAATATTTTCATGCTGTCTGGTCCACCAAACTATGATACTTTTCTAAATGTGCACCCAGGATATTGTTTTCTTGCATACGTAAACCCCATATCTATTTAGACTCTTAGTCACCATTGCATTCCAAACACTTTGAATTTCTCAGTTGTTAAGAATAAAGTATTAACAGGGACAATGTACATTTACAATAAAATCAAACAACAAATCCATAGATACAGCAACATGAATAGATGGCTCCAACTTTTGTTTTGGAAAGGATGATTTAGAACCTGTAATGTCTACTTTGCTTCTGAAATTATTAAACTTTATTACAAACTATGAGCATGATCCAAAAGCTATTACTTTTAATCATCTTTAGCCAGGTTTGTTGGCATGACTGTCCTGTGAAATTCAAAGATTCTCCTTAAATACCCTTTGAATTTTACATCCGTAACATTTGTTTGTATAATCAGCCTACAAGTAAAATCCATCACAGCCTGCTCCTCACTCTTTCTGTATGTTATAAATTTTCAAGCAGGTGAAAAGCTTGTGAGTTTATTACTATATATTATATACAAATAAATAAGTTAGTAAAGCACTTAGAAAAATAGAGAGCTCTGACTATCCAAACTCTGATAAAACAGGTCTGAAACAGCCTTTATAATAAATTATATTACTTTCACTTCTTTTTATTTGATTCAAAAGTTTTAAGAGAATATGTTTTTCTCAGGATATTTAGTAATTTTGGCTTGGACACAACTGGCAGATAATACTGAAATATAATCTACATAGAGGTAGGTCCTTAAGATAATATTTTTTCTTG
This sequence comes from Psittacula echo, assembly GCF_963264785.1. NCBI lineage: Eukaryota > Metazoa > Chordata > Aves > Psittaciformes > Psittacidae > Psittacula > Psittacula echo. Next base: position 117,780,528 of record NC_137735.1, on the reverse strand, counting down.
TTCCATGTAAATGGGTATAAGAGAGATGGAGAGATGTATTTTCTGAAGATTTTTCTGGAGAATAATGGGTCAGTTTTTTTCTACTTTGTTTCTAATCCTTTCATACTTTTGAAATTAATTGAATGACAACAAATGTGCATTTTGTGTTTCATTGGTCTATCAGCTAAGTTCGCACACACATATATATGCAGGTTATGCTGCTTGTTAATGAAGGCAGTATCAGGAATTCCCACTGAAGCCAAAAACAGGACTGAGAGCCTCAGACTCCCGTACTTGAGTTATATTCTACTCACAATAGACAGACTGCCATTTTTCTAAAACCAAATTTACAGTTTGCTGTTTAAGAGGTATAATTTGCATCAGTTTTGGGGAGTTGGGAAAGAAATTTCTGTTCTTTCTTTAATCACAGTTGACCATAAGATAGCACTGCTGAGTATGCAAGCATGTGGCATTGCGGAATGTTTTTTATTAACATCCAGAGCTATTGTCTGCTGTCCCAGTCCAGGCTGCGGACTGGTGGTGCTAGACCCTTTCAGGAAAATACAGTTCCTGGACCCAGAGATAGAAAAATTCAGCTTGTATTTTGCTTAATTAAACAAATACAGGTCAGAGCTGGGTTATCATATTCGTTGCTAAAAGATGTATGATTTGTTTGGGATGGAAAAATAAACCAGAAACAAGGTTCAATAAGACAAGGATTTGGAATTCACAAAACCACAGGCTTTGTATTGTATATTGTATGTTGACATACTCGTATTTTCAAAAGAAATTGTGAAGACCATTACACCATACTTATTTCATTAATAGAGACTGTAAAAGATTTTATGTAGCATAATGAGTTTATAATTATATTAATTAGTACCTATGCTTCCAAAATATTCAAAAAATGCTTGTAAAGAGGATAACATAATTGTTTACATTTGAATGCCATCATGTAATCCTATAGTTGCAACATAAAAATTACCTCTGCCTTCACTGAATTTGTTGTAAAATGATTCAATATTAATTGCTTGTAATCTTAAATTTTACAACATCAGTTCAACTCATTAGCAAGTAATTCTCACCTACAGTGATCCACATAAATTATAATTACTGAAACCTGTAGAACATAATCTGGGAACTATTAGTGCAGTGTATAAACCACTGATTATTATACTTCGCTCAGACACCAGTGTGTCAGATATACAGTTGGCATTCATGTTATCATATGGTCAGTTGCATCCTTCAATGTCAGTTATGCACTGTCTCCTTTTGATTGTCACTTTCTAACAGTACCCATGTTGATGTCTGTGATGGCACTGATCTCAAGGAAAGCTCTACTGACATTAACCTACATTGCTCTGGTCTGGTATTTAGGAAATATATTCATTCTCTTAATCTATTGTGGAATCAAGGATTGAATATAAAAGTGTCTTCTTCCTCTGGAAGAATGAAAAAAGCTGGAAACATGCTCATTATGAAGCTGGTATGCGAACAACAAAATAACTTTCGTTTTTCTTCAACTATTTTTATAGATGTTTTCAAACAAAGCCAACAAAAAAAATTGTCTTTCATCTTAAAAGTTATTTTAAATTCTAATAAAAATCATTTTTATCCCATTGTAAAAGCCAGGAACAAAGTGTGTATATTATTGAAATGTATTTATAAAATATGAAAATTGTAAATCTAAGTTTAAGGTTCTTAGAATGCAGGTCTGCAAAGCAGATTATTTTTCTAATTAATTTAAGTATGTACACTGTAAGTTGTAGCTGCATATGATAGTTGAAAGTGATTGCAGCAAAACAGATCTGTCACTAAATCCAGGGTTGAGCCGAACTTCAACAGGATTGCTATTGCCAGTCCAGCTGACTGTCTACACTTTGTTCTCTAACCATTACTTTAATAACATGGAAATGATCTTTTGAAATTGCATATGTTTTCATAGAGTTTTTTTTTCCCCTCCCCCTCATTACAGTCTCCAAGTTTTATTTTCTGTTAACCACCAGTTTTTAATTTTGAAATATTTTATATTATAAAAAAAAAGGAAAAAGAAAAGGCCATCATTCAGGCTTGCTCCACAGTTGCAGGAATAGTACCAGCAGTTTTAGACAAACTGTAGAGAAGAGGAGCAGCTTCACCACCACGTCCCACAGAATGACTTGTGGCATCGGAGATGGAGCAAGGGGGAAGGGAAAAGATGTATCATCTTTAGTAACCCTCCTTACTACTCCTCCTAGCAAAAGACAGAATCCACAGATTAGTTCATGTGATAGAAATACTATTGTCTGCTGCACAGGTACATGCAGGTAGCCTGAGTGATACAATGGCTGTGTGCACATCAGCACTAGGTCATCTGATGGGTGAATGACCAGGCTAAAACCAAAGATGTATTTCTCAGTATAGCTTCTGTAAAAGTATGAGTCCTGTTAAATGATCCAACCCAGACTATAATACAGCTTTTCAGGCTCTCTCATCTTTTGGACTCATGCTTCCAGTTTGTCAGCAGTCACCAGGCTTCCACTGGCATAGCTGAGAGGCACAGGAGGAACTGTGGCACTCAGTAGTGAATGTGGGAGGTGGACTATGTGGTTGGGGAGCATGGGGCAGAGCTCTGAGCCAGTCACACATAGTGAGACAGACATAGCTGGTCTGTGCAATGGCTAACCACAGCCTGACTCCAGGACCTCTGGCACTGTAAATGAGAGAAACAACACCCTTCAGCCAATATTTCTGTTTATTTGATTTTAATTTCTGCTTTAAACTGTTTCTTTTCTGAGTAGACTTGGGAACATGTCTTTTGAGACACTATTGCACAAAGAATGTGAGGCTCTAGATTTTTCTCATAGGCTTTAAGAAAGAATATTAATTTTCTTTAGCTGTTAGAATTACCATAGTGTTTTATCTATGATCTATAAAATGCTGTGGCTGTAAAGAAGAATGAAATACAACATTAGCCAGAACTCAATTTCTACAATTTAAATATTTGGAAAACATCTTTTAAAAAATATGAACATATACGAAATATCAACCCAGTTCAGCAAAAGTGCAGATTACTATTAGCATGACAGTAAAGGGGTTGAATGACTCTCCATAGGTTGAAGAGCAACACGTAAATTTCTCTACCATTTTACAAGTCAGACATTGGTTAGATTTATAAAGGCAAGTACCCAAGAAAAATACATAAATTGATACTTCGTGATTATTTGTGGTTGAACTGAAATACTAAGACATTGTTCTTCAGTTTCTGTTTGAAATATATGTGGTATTTCCCAAAAGTGTTTTTTCTAATTTATGCACACACGCATACACAAGACACACAGACAGATCCTGATAGATCACAGGATCTCAAGGCATTGCAATCAAATGGCCTTAAAAAGTCTGATTTGCAGGACTGTCTTTTGGGGGGGTTTGCTTGGTTTTTTTTCATTGCCTTCACAATGTGTTATTGATTCTCACTGATTAAAATTAAACTACAATCAGCATTAGCTCAGCTCACCATCTGCAACAAGTTACCATGTGGTCTCTGCTCTGTGAGCTCTGTCATCTCTGTATTGCCTTTAACAGAAACAGGATCAGAGTTAGCTGATGAAAGGCCTTTTATCTAGCACAGCAAATAGAGCTAAAATACAGCTAAAATTCTTTGTCGAGTGAAATTTCACTGGTGTATATTGTCCAAAGGAGACAAACCAAACCTTAAGCATTGGCTCTAAGCAGCTGTTGGGAAAATACTCAAGGACTGGATATGACATAAAAGGGAAAAGGAAAGTGTTAAGGGTCAAAGTAACTGCACATGTAGTCTGTCTCAGTGCTCTTTCAAGATTCCTAATGTCTTGTTTTCACACAAATTTGTGCCAATGAACATTTTCAGCTTATACAAGTCTCTTGAAATCAGGAAAGTCAGAATAATGCAGATTCATACAGCTTTAGACTGAGGGAATTACTCCAGCTCTGGTACAGAGGAAAATTCTCCATCCAATCATAAGGGAAACAGTGTTAAGTTTCATCGTACTAATGGTGCTTTCTGTTTCTGTCCTTTGATGAGCAATGTGGTAATTATAGTGCTGTTTGCCAGGATGCCCACAGTTATTTTGCTGATTCCTTCTGATAGTTGGTCCACTGCAAGTAACTAGAAAAAAAGAAAATCTGCTGCCACCATGGCAAAAGGGCCTGCATCAGCCACATATAAATTGAGGTGGGAACTCAAAAGTTTTCTAACTGTAAGAGAAATAGATTCTGGAGCAACTGACAAAAGCCATGCATAGGAATGATATTTCAGGCATAGGAAACAGTATAGTATGTAGTGACAAAATTCAGACAACAGCAGGAAAAAGGAGGGTTCAAAAGAAGAGGTGAGGAGAAATTAATAACAGCAAGACACATAATTAACACTGTGGAGAAATACAGAAGAAAAGGAGCCGGCTCCATGTTTTTTCCATTCTAAATTCTAGCTTCTATAACATAGCCTACAGCAGGAGATTGGGGAATCCTCTTCACAGAGGTTAAAGATCAAGTAGTGTGAATAAATTGACCAGTCTAAGGAAAATGAGCAATAGGAGATCAGCAAGGCATGGAAGAGAATAAGGTTAGAGCTAAGATCTACTGAAGAATGACCTGAGGACACCTAGGAATGGATGTTGCTTCGAAAACCATAAATAAAGCGCTGAACCACCAGTTGCTCACATGACCATTTTCTGGAAAGAGAACAGAAATTTCAGCTTCTCTCTTTTATGCAGACATGGAAGCGTGCATCTCATTTGTAATCTAGTATTTTGATGATTATGTCTTCTACTCAGTAAGGTCTGAGGGACACAGCCTCATCTGGTGACAATGACCAGATTTTCGTGTTTATGAAAGTTGAGCCCTGAACATTTTATGGTGGTTTAATGATGGGTAATACACAAACAAAGCTAAATATAAATTAACAATAGTGCAGTGTGACTTGTAAAACTCCATTACTGAACTAAAGCCATATCTGAGATAAATCATTTGGAGCCCATGGTGAGCTTAGTCTGCCGGAGAAAGTTTTTGCTTTCATTTACACCTCTGAAGCACCATTAACAAAGACTGATTCTTGCCCACATGCTACTTTAAACAGAATTCGAGGGCAGTAAAAAGGCCAGACATTTCTATCATTAAAAAGAATCCTACTGAGGCGACTGGTCTGTTTTGGTTGCTACTGTATAGTGCCAGTGACTGTCACCATATCAGCTGCTAGAGAGAAAAGTTAGTTCCTGTAGGATTTTCTGTGATAGAGTTTGAAATAGTTTCATTTAAATAACTCTGGGTACTATGTCTGCAACTTTAGACTGTTGAATAAAGATAATAAAAGGGAGCAGAGGAGAACTCCATAATATATTGTCTGAGAAGAAGAATAACCAAAAGCAACAAAAACCTTCCCTTTGGCAGTTATTTTTTTCCCTTTTACTCCATGAAACATGAGAACTTTTATTATATTAAACTGCTTTCTTGCGATTTTTTCCTTTAGGCTTGCCAATGAGAGACGATGATTTAATTCTTTCCAGATAGTCTGTTGATTTAATATAATTTCTTTCATGTGGAACAGAACTGGATAAATGGGCACAGGTCCTAGAATATCTATTCTCTTTCACGAATCCTTAAGGGTACACTTCATGGAATCACGATATATTTTTGTCATTCAATTCTTGCTGTAATTACATAGTGTTTGATTATAAGGCTGCGTCCTGCATGCTTGTCCTGGCTTTTTTCTTTGTTTTAATGGACTTAGACATATGCTTGAAAATACTATTTAAAACAAACATATTTGAATAACAACCCCCCTTGCCCAGGTTCTCTAGACACAGCTGTTACTATTGCAAACATAGAAGCTTTCATGTCTTATTCTCATTTAATTTCTCTTGGATTATTTCCCGAATAGCTTGAAGCATTGATTATGGTTAAAAGTTCATTTTTCTCTAGCTGAAACCAGTTATCATGAAAGTCTTAATTTCATAATATCTTTTATTCATTCTAGTGCCCCTTCCTCTATCCAGTGTCTTATGCGTACACAATGTGTTTCTTTTGTGTGCTACACATGCATTGAATTGGAAAACAACACACTGAAACAAGAGTACACGTCACTCCATCATGTGCTACTGACATAAAGAACAACCCAACCACTGTGGGATTCTGACAAGATGGTGTGTAGATATGGAGAGGGAATGCATGATCCATAACAACTTTTCTTTTCTTAACTAGATTATGTATTGAAATAAAAATATCATGTCAAGGTTGAGCCAAAAAAGCAATACAGTGGGTAAAGGGATTTGATGCAAGAGCTATCAAGTCCTTTCTCAGCTTTCTCTCCTACTTTTCACTGAAATTCGTCTCTCAAACTCTTTTTGTGCTGTTCTAGATACTGTTAAGGTAGAAAGGGACTTAGGGAAATTCACACAGTTTTCCTTTTACCCCTTTCTTTTCCCTTCATTTTTTAATAGGAACACATAAGGTCTCCCTCAGTATCTGGGTATGACTCCTTTGCTGACTTCATAGTCCAGAGTGAAGGAACAGCTAAATTTTGTTGCTAATGCAGCCATGGCCATATCAAAACAGTGCTGTTGTTTTCACTGTAGCTTTGTTAACAGGAATCTATCTGGGGCCAAAGTAACCTAATCTATCTATGTAGTAAGTGATTCATTCTTAGATTACTTTCATAAAGAAAAAAAGTACAAATAAAAAAAAATACCTGAGAAAAGTTTATCTGGAAAGTTGACCTGTTCTCTAGTGAAAACATTCCTGTGAGTTGGCTTTCTGATGTTCTGCAATCTGAATTTAAATTTGAATTTGGTCTATAATGTCAAGATTAAGTATTCAGTTCTGCATGTGTCATGAATAAGCTGAATTTACAAAGCCATTTATGAGACTGAAGATGTCGAAGATTTCATAGTTAACTAGTATTGTGATTGTACTTAAAACTTCTTTAAATGTTTCTATAACCATCCAATGTTGACTTTTCTTCTTCTGCATGGGCACCCTTTTATCTGGAATTCATATTAAATGAGGGCTTTTTCGTTGCATGATGTTGAGTGGAGGCTGGTAAGAAGCAAAACTTTGCTTTTGAGCTTGTAGTACTTCTGAGCCATGATTCAGCGCCTGAAAGTATTAAAACACCCATAGCACTTCTGAAAACACAACAAGTTAGCATGCCACTGAAAATTAATGGACCATGAATCTTCTATCAGCCAGTACGAAACATCAGCAGGTAAAACTAAACACAGGGAGAAGCACGTGCTTTACAGGATAAAGGTTAAGCCTGAGAACACTGCAGAGTTGATTTGCCAGCTGACATTGCATCTTCATGTGGTTTCCAACAAATCTTTAAATAAATCCATGGTTGTGGCATATTACCATATTCCTTCTGGAATTCCTTCTAAAAGGCAACTCCACATCAGCATGAAACAGTGCACAGAATATAGCAATGCATGATCTGAAGAAAGCTCATGGGTGTTATTTTAACATCGGCACAGTTTCTTTGTGCTTGGACAGGACTCAAATGTTGGATTATATATTAATCACAGCACTTTAGACAGCATCACAAATATTAAACACTATTAGTTGTTGCCAGTTCCCAAAAGAAGTAACACTAGACTAGACTGAGGCATTGTAAGTCTCAGGTTTTAGGGAAAAAGCACAGCTCTGCTATAAGAGGAATTGTCAACCAGTAGTTTCCAAGCTTCTAGGCTCTCAGTTTTTCTCCCAAAAAACATCTGAACTCTTTATGTCTCCTTTCCTCTCCTTTTACTCTCACGTAAAGGGGTGCTGAAAAAGACATCACCCTATATCCCAAATATCTTATTTTCCCTCCCTAGTCTTCTTTTTCACTTCTCATATCTTCTCTCTTGAAGTACTTGATTTCCTTTGTCTCCTTCCTTGTCAAATTGTGGTTATATTGGTGACATAGTAAATGACAAATACATTTGTTTAACTACTTGGCCAGATGTTTGCAGCAACAAAAGCCTTTTCATGTATCTGGAAGTCCTGCCTAAAACTGATACCAACAATGGCTGGAGGTCTAGCAAGGATTTTTGAGAACTCTAAGAATTCTCCCTAAACAGGCAGGTTTTTGCCACAACTACAATACTGTAAAGAGGCGCTTTTTTTTTTTTTTTTTTTTTTTTAAGTCAGAAAGACCATCAGTGTGGCAAAAACTAATATACCTTTCTAAGTAAAGAATACCATTCACACTTTGGCTGTAATGTAATAACTGATTTCCCATTTGTTCATATGGCCTGACTTTATCACATCACTTCCCTTTCCACAATGTTTGTATTTGCTCACAGATAACAAGTGATAACATAACTCCATGATCTTCTGATGCAGGTGGGGAAACAGCACCTAATCCTCGTCAAGGGCTGTGTAAGTTAGCTAACTTGCAGTGCTTTCAGCTTTTTTTTCAGCTGTAGAAAGCACAGAGCTTCAGCATGTTCCACTCATCTTTAGACAGCTAAGAGGCTTTGGTCTGAGTGCTTACTCTCATGAAAGAACAGAAGTTTTTTTCCCAGCAAGCAAGTAGATTGCAGTCACCAGCTCAGGCAGTTTCCAGTTTTTTAGGCATTTTTCTGAATTTGAAAACAGTATTAAAATTAAAATATGTGTCTGTACATACACACAGAGAAAGGACAAATTAGAAATTTAAAGTGTTTTCATTTCAATGGGATGTAAATATTCATCTGAAATGTGTTTTTAGCCAGTCAGTGTGAAAAGGTTTATCTAAAACATTTCAATTTGTTTGCTAATGATAAGATGCTTTTCAAAGTTTATTTTTGTTTAAATAAGAGGCAGGAATCCATTTGGGACTGTTATGGAAATGGTTTCTGAAAAGATGAAAAGTTAATGAAAATTCTAGGGGTATTTGACATACTCTCCCTGAAAACAATGACATAATAGCTTTCAAAGGTGATGTGGGGTTTTGAGGTTTTTGGTTTGGTTGGTTGGTTGGTTTGTTCTTTTTAAACAAAGGATAAGTTTACATAAGCATCACTTATAGCTTCTGGGCTGTTCCTGCACAGTTATATTTAAACAGTTTCTGGAGTCTTGGGAGAGCTGGCTGATGACAGTTTAGACCTGATCACAATGGCCAGTATGGAAAAAAAATTACTGTCACAAACCCATTCGTGCTACCAATAAACTCTTTACCCCAAGAAGGTAAACGAGAAGGGACAAATAGTTGTGCATTATCAGAAAGCTCTGCAAATCTCAAGTAAGTCAATGAAAACAAAAGATCCAGTTTTGGGGAAGGGGAAAATCCATTTCTACATTCACAGGTTTTCACTGTTTCTTCTTTCTGAAGAAACAGTCTTCCTGGTTTTACGCCTTAGCAGTGAACTGTCCAAGCTTCATGCATAGGTTTCCAAAGATCTCTCTCCCATCTGCACCCATGAGTTAAGCTAGCATGATTCAAGGCAGCTGCAACAGATCATTACATGCACTCAGTGACAAATGGCGCTGAACCAGGTGAAGGTGGTGTAGTGACGACAAAATTCTGTTCCTCAGCTCAAGTCACTGATTATAGAGAATTTCAGCTTTGGGTTTTTTTTAAAAAAAGTAAAATTTTTAGTCCTTAAAATCCAAAAGTAAATTAAGAATCCTTTATTTTTAGGTTGCCTTCCCCTTTTATTTAGATGCCCGAATCTAAAAGGCTTGGCGCATGCCTCCAACACAATGGCTGACATAAAAATTTCCTCAGCCAACTCAAGATCCTTCATTCCTTTGCCCCTCATTCATCCTCCAGACTTCCTTGTGGGAATAGAAGTTCAGGAAGTGCGAGGTGTCTTTTTTCCAGGTAGCTCACGGACATTCAGATCAGTCTGTGTGGGTGGCTGTTGTAAAAAAAAAGAACAGAGGAAAAAAGGAAAGCATAGAAATCTTGGCTCAAGAACAGAAAACTGGCTTTTCTCTTTGTTTATTTGATCATCAGGACAATACAAAAATATTTATGTCTATTTGACTAAGAATTAAATATTTTCATCTTATTGAAATGGAAAAGAAACCTCACACCGTGTTTATATATTGTATTTTAAATTGAATGTTGAAGAACTCCTATCAAACCAAAACAAACATATAAATGACTAGCTTTTTAAAATACCCATAACATCTTGACCTTCTGAGAAAATCCTCATCAACAGCTTTCATTTTCCCATTTGTCCAGTAATTCAGAGACAGGAAATCTGGGGGCTCTGTGCCTGCTCATTCTGCTGCTAAGCAGTGTTGGGAAGGCTTGCTATCAGTCTTCTAATTTGAAACAGTTCCTGTTGTTAAAAGAAACAAATATTAGGATTCAAAAACAGAGTGGACCTTCAGTCTGGTACTCAAAACAGCCTCCTCAGAGGAAAAAAAATCTACTCTTCAATTCACTGCTTCTGATTCAGACAAGGATTTGAGCCTAGATCCTACAATACCATGAAGGCTATTCTCACTGCCAGGATAGAGAATCAGTGATTATTTGAAGTCCTGAAACAAAGCAGGGAATCATAAGGAGATTACCTTCCTTGAAATACTCTTCGTAGGAGTAGTAATATGATTTCAGACAAATTCAGGGATTTCATTTCCTGGAGAAAGATATATCATGCTACATGGATGTCTTAGCAACAGGCTTCTTAAATAATGACATGAGCAATGATTTGTTGTTTGGTTTTGAGGGTTTTTGTGTGTTTTTTTTTTTTAATTTCCCATGTCTGAAAGTGTTTGCACATTTTTTTTCTGAATTCACTGATCATAAAAACTGTGGTAGAGCATTTTAATGAATAAATGATTTCTTGAAGAAGCCTAACTTCACTGAGAGCTGCTAATTCCACATGTAACTTTCATTACTCCAGCCCTTAATTAGGAACAGCTTTTGTTTGTGGAAGATGTGGTTCCAGTTTCTTCACTAATTTTCCTACAGAAAATACTGGGGACAGGAGAGGAAACCTGGGAAAAGAAGTTTCCAGGGATAGCTCATCTACACAGCAGCATTAGCTTGGGTCCGCATACGTGTACAGGAGGAGGTGTGAATGCTATGAGCAAAGGGGTGTGCTGTTCAGCTACGGTAGTTAGGATGGAGCTTGTCCTGGAAAAAAACAGATGCAAGTGAACTGCATTTGAAATTGAGGACATCAGAACAGCCATTAGTGCAGCTTGCATAAACATGCTGAAGCTGAAAAACACTGAAGAAACAAAACTAATTCAAGCTGAGAGGCAGATAAGTTGGTCAAATGCGTATACTGCAGAAACCAAGACAAAAATATTAAGAAGCTGGCAACTGTGCAAGGAGTGTAAGAAATAATTGTATTGGGAAAGGTTTCAAATTCATTACAGTATAGGGTGGTTTGAACCAGCACTGAGAGAGCAAGCACAGGACTCAGAAGCAATATTGCCTATACTAATGGGGAAAAAAGTAAATTAGCTAAGGCAGAACATGATACAGATGCTGCATATTGCTTCATATACTTGACCTGAAGTGGTTAGTACTGTTCGTATCATTCCACACAATTTGATGCATTGTGGAGCTACCTTTTCTATTTAAATGGGTAAGCAATTCTGGAGGAAAAAGATGCAATTAGGAGACTTGCAGGCAGCAGGAGAATGTTTATGTGCTGACTTCAACAATGCCAGAGATTCTCTGCCACAAACAGCAGAAGTGGGATATTAGCTGTTCAGCAACCAAGACAGCAGTTTAAGTGTTACAGTAGTGTGATTACAGATAGCTAATGAAACTAGCTGCCATATTATATCAGCAAAGAGTTTTTCTAGGCAAGAAAAGTGATAGCAAGCATTCGTGGCAAACACTGGGAACCATTTGGGTGCAACAAGGCACAAGATATGTGTTGGAGTTAGCAATTACAATCATGCAAATTTGCTTTCTAGTTATCTTATAAATTTTTACCTCTTTGTGTTTCTCCCTTCAAGTGTCAAACAAGCTGCTGATGTAGATGTCCCTGGCATCTACAGATGGTTGTTGTGGTGGTGTTTTTCATTAAAAATGTTGAAGAAGAAGGTGGTAGCAAACTGTTTGCAATATTAAGAAACAGAAAATGCCAGAGTATGGAACAGGGAGATCCAGGAATATGGCTGAATTTTTAATTCTGCTGGCAGCATCTCTAAAGGACTTTTCTTTCTGTAGATCCAGCTGCATTATAAAACCACACAGTCTTTTGATAGATAAACATCAAGCAATCAAACTGGCAGACATGTCAGATATGTCTGGGTCTTTCTCAGTTCTTGAGCCTCTCACTTTAATGCTTTTCTTTACAGAGCAACTGTCTATACCCTCGGCTGAGGTGATAGTACGTCTGTGTTAACGACCATGATTTCAATATTAACTCACACATAATACACATTTCTGGCAAGCACTAGGTGTTCATGGTTTGGTTAGCGATTGACCACAACTGCAGTGTGCTTAAGGTGACCCGCTTTGTTCTCAGCTGCTCATACTTGTAAATGTCTTTGTTTCTGTACATTTAAAACTGTTTGTGATGTGCTGTGACAATTAAATGAAACAAATGTCTGCTTTATGAAAGCAGCTGTGGGTTCTGACGTGACAGATGAGAAGCCTGTTACTTCCTCCTTGCAATAGAAGAGATTGCAATTTTTTCTGAACTAGGAAATTTTTGGTGGAGAGTGTTAGACCAACCTTGCATTGCGAAGAGTTAACATCAGACTTTCATGCACAGTGATGCTTTTTACATTGTTTTAGGGGCCTTCTTCACAGGGAAAAGACATTGTGTTTTACATTTTCTTCAATAGTTCTCTGGCTTAATGAATGGATTGAATGAGGTGTGGCTGAAAGCCTACACTGTTTAGTTCCACACGGTAATGCAATTTAGACCTGCTATTGTACACTAATGAGAAATTTCACCAACTTTCCCAGAAATTTTAAAAATATTAAGACTGTTGCAAATAGACACATGCATGCAGTAAAGCAGCTTAAACCCCAACCAGGGTTCATTTATCTTGTGAAGGCTATTGCAGTAACTTATCTCTTTTTCATTCTACCTTATGCTGATTCTGGGAGAGGCAATCAAGATGGAGCAAAGTGCCTAAATGAGGATACTTAGGATTTTCTCTTTGTTAAACAGTTACTAGATGTGTAGTCACAGCAGGTTGCGTTCCAAGTATAGAAAACAGGGCACCTGGCAACAGTAAATAACTTCAAAAACTTCAGCCCAATAGAAGTTTGTCCAAGGATGTATCATGAATTTTTGTCTTCACAGATTAACTGGGATTTGACAGGGACAAGTCTTAAGCATCGACCTGCATGTGTCCAAAGATTGTTCCACAAGATAGTAGTGACCTTTGAAGAACTAATTTATGAGACTTTCCACCCTACAGTGGATTGGAAAAATCCATTACTATAAGGTCAGCTGGTGGAAAATAACTGTTAAAAGTGATTTCATCAGATTATATGCCCCTAATTTCATCATATAATGCCCCTACCCAGAAAATTGAGTACATTGATGCTCCAATGTTCATATAATTTTCATATCATCGCTTTTCATCTCTTGGGGGAAGGGTTTTCTGTTTTCATATGTATATAATGTCTAAAAGGGTCATAATTTTTGGCTGGAATGTCAAGACACTTTGCTGTACAGTTAGAACGGCAATTAATGTTAATAATATGCATATATGCCTGTAAATATTCACTTTGTAGTATGTATGTTCATTCTTTTTTAAAAGTAGAAATTGATTTCCAAATACAAGCACGATTATTGTTATAATTTAATTAGTAACATTGTCAGGTTTTTGGAGGTTTTTTTGTCAAAAAAAAATTAATTACTGTGGTATTATTGAGTGAAGAATATAGGTAAACACACATACATATTGTAGAGACTTTTAAAATCTATATTTTTTCATATAGGGTGAACACAGAGGTACAGAAAATACTTTGCTAGAAAGGCAGGAGTTTCGCAGCAATCACATAAAAAGAACTGCAAAAATAAATGTTTTTGTGACAGGACTTCTGAGTGGGTTATTTCTATGCTGGATTTCTATATTGGATTATTTCTACAAGTGCGCTGGAACAGAATAAGGCCTGATTTTTCAGGTAAAAGAGATTGAATATTACAAATTAAAGTTCTCAACACTTTTAAAAATCTATGTTTAAGAAAATGTTTCATCTTCAAAGAAAAATTTTACCACATGCATAGTCTATAAATGCTTTCTACTGAGGCCAGTCTTATAATGTCAGAAATAGATACAAGCTATCAAAGAGCAACTAATTGCTTCTATCTATAACTAAGAGAAGACTAAAATAATATGACTGATGGATAGTACTGGTTATCAGAAATAAAAATGTCATACTTTCCCAGTGAATAGTTGACTCTAATATTCAAGTTCTACTCTGAAATACCAATATTATTTTATAAAAATAGGAAAAAAAAAAAACAAACCAAAAAAAAGTAAAAACAAACCCCCCCCAAAAAAAGAGTTTTCATAAAAAGATGCCTGCTGATATTGCCCTTGTTAGTGAATTGTGAATGTGTTGTATTCTAAATACCTGGAGTTTTCTAAAATGCAGTGTTATTACTTGCATTTGTATGAGTCAACAGATAGCTAAATACTGCCCTGAGTTCTTTGAATTTGGTTAAACTGATACAATTCCTTTGCAGATATTTGACTAGTTCGGTAAATAATCGGGAGGAGATGCACCTCTTATTTTTTTTATTTTCTCTTTATGACCATTATATTAAGTAGCCATTCCAATTTTTGTAAAGTACTTAGTCTGCAAAATATGTAATCATTACTGTTCTTGGTTTTTTACCTATGGAAACTAAAATAAACCAGATATTCAATGACTTTCACAAAGCTATAGGAAGAAATTATGCCAAAACTAGAAATTAAATACTGAAGAATGAAACAGCAGAAAATTGCCACTTTGATAAACCAAGATTTTATCTCATGTTCCCTTGTCCCTGGATTTGAGTTTTGATAAGTGTATTCTAATTCTGAAATCATACACTGAATGAATCCATACAACAATATATATATTCAGTATATTGCCATGGACTCAGCCTCATATACTTATGCCTTAAAAGTATCAGTCTTCATAAGATGACAACAATTTATGAGTTATTTACATATTAAGGGGTTGTTCTCCATTAGTCACTATCTTAAAAAAGACGGTGGCAATTCTGATAAGTAGTAGTCATGCAACTCATGATTTTCTAGCATATGTATTTAGCCAAGTACACTCAAATTCATTGTGTTAGTTACTATGTAAGAAAATGAGGAAATAGAATTTGTCTGTAGCAATGATATAAACAGGATAGTGTAACATTTGACAAAAAAGATGGAGTAGACCAGAATTTGCTTTGGAAAATCTGGGGTCTTACACAGATGACTTTCAATATATTTGCATTAGGAATTCTTAGGTAAAGCGTTAAGCACATGTTTCATGTACATCCAAAATCTCTTCTGAAAGAAGAACTATCTTTCCAGTTGTAGAAAAAGTGGGAGCAAGGAAAAAAGTTAAAGTCAAAATAAAGCTGTTATTTCTTGATGAGTTAGAACAAGTTTAATTCCAGCAAAACTTGTATCTTAGCACTCTTACAGTACAAGAGTGACACTGTGATATCTTTATATGACAACAGCTTGAAGTAGTCGGAAGCATATCATGACATCCAGTGGGATTGGAGGTTGAATTTCATTACCATCCAGGCGAAGGTATCGGAGGCGAGGGATGTTGCCATAAAAACCATGGTCTTCTGCTATGGCAATTGAGACTGGGCATATTTGAGTACCATTGACACCTGAAAATGTAGATCAACATGTTAGGTAATTTTCATGGGAAAGGCTCATGATGATAAAGTTCGTTAAGAAAACAAATAAAACAGGCTTCCAATGATATTTGTAAGGGAGACAATTTCTCCTATCAGAGTTGGAATATACTGAATCAACAACAAATTGCTTTTTTGATCAAGCAAGAGAGCATCTTATCATAATGCAATCTAGATCATTGAATCACAATATTTAACATACTGCGATTGCGAATGAAGGCCACTGGATGTATAGTTTTTCCTTGGAGAGAAAAGAGACTAATTTAGACAACTACTGGGCAACTATTCATTGAGAAATAGCTCTCTGCTCTCAGAAAGAGCAAAACAAGATTAATGCTGAGGGATTTTGAACATCTTACTGCAATTACAATACATTAATTTTAGCAGATAATATTCTCCACTGAATATCTTGCATTCAAAATAATAGCAATATTGAATCAGAGGAGCTTTTCATATACTGTCTGAAACTTTTAACATCTGTACTTTCTTGTTCTCTCAAATTCTTCAGTACAGTTGATTTTAATTGTGAGAATATAATTAGTGCAGTGAGATATTTTTTCTTCCTAATCTGAAAGCCAACAAGTCCTTAAAATACTTTATAAATAACACATAGCTTGCTACAATTCAGATAAAATTTGAAACTATGGCTTAAATTGTTGCCCATTTTATAAGAGTTGAATAGATTGGGTTCTTTACATGGTGTCCTCTAAGTTACTTCTGCACTGTCAATTGCCTAAAATTCTTCTCATATTTTGTCTTAGTGAGACTGCCGCTACCCTATTTCAGCCTTAAAATGACCTTGTTCTAGAAAACACTAGAGTGGTGCTTTATTATAAAAGATGTCAGATTCCCTTGACAAAATTATGGCATTTAATGATTAGTCTGACTGCCTGAGGATCTTATTGGGCCCAGATCACCTGCAAAAAGTGGTTGCATGAAGAATGTGTGTGTAACAGATTTTTTTGAGCACAGTTTTGGTGGGGGTTTTTTTCAGCCTATAAATAAGAAAAGAAAATCTTTTTACAAAAACTTTTCTCCCCATATATTTAGAAATGATAATATGCATACAGTTTTTGATTACAATACCACAAATTGGTTAACTGTTAATAAAAAATAAATAAATAAAAAATGCCATGGTTTTAGGTTTTGTTTGATTGGTTTCATTTGGGTTTGATTGAGTTGTTTTGGTTTTTTTTCAAAATTAAAAAAACATCATATTTGGAAAAACTGACAAGATGCTTGAAACATCTTGGAAATGGACTTTATCTTTGCAATGGAAACTAGATAAATACATCCAGTTGGCCAAAGCCTAAAACATTTATCATATCCGTGATATCAAAATGTCTTTGTCTATGTTGTGAAACTTGTTTAGTGTTTGTAAAGCATTTGATATTCTTGGAAGAAACAAACTATAACTTATTTTTATGTGTGAAGCAGGAAGCTGGAGAGTGAGGTTTTGTTATTAAAGCAGTTATTAAAATATTATAAGTGACTCAATATCTGCCTTTTCAGGTCAGTATTACTGTCCTTAGGGGACAAGATGTGTTCTAAAGCTCTGTGTTCTCTGACCAAAAAGCTATCCCACTGCACTAGTTTTCACTGGGTTAATTACTCCAATCTTAAAGTGAGGAAGCAGTTGTCTAACCATAGGCCACCTATGAAGAAGTTACTTCCTGATGATGTGTGGTATGAAGCACTTTGGGTTTTTATTCTCTTTCCATGAACAGTGAATCCTACCCAAACTACCAGATGAGTGAAAGCTTCCCGCTCTGCTCTTCCCTTGCTATCCTGTTCATAAGTATCCTGCTGAATTTTGCTTAAGCAGGAGGTGCAGGGCAACCTATCTACATGTTTACAATTCACCTTACCTAGACTGATCAATGTAGAGGATAAATGTCAGCATAAGTAAACCATTTAGACTCTTTTTATAAACTCTGGAGAGAGATGAACACTTCCAAATGGTGATTCACACCTCCTTAAGATGGGTTGATTTTCCCTCTAGAATTATGTATGCCTTTCCATTAATTGAGTAGATAGTCTGTATCACTAACCCAAACTAGATGCAAAAATCTAGGATCATTAATTCAAATAAGATTAATTCCACCTGTTGTCAACACTATTGTTAAATGGTGTAATAGTTAAAACTCAGACTTGAGTTGCTGTAGGGGAAAACTGCAGAAGAGGTTCTCATTAATGGCTAACAGCATGTCTGCTGCAGAACCACAGAAGATATTGTTTCTTTTCCAGTAAAAGTCATAATTTAGAAACATTCAGAAAGTAAGTTCGTCACGAAGGTAGATGCATTCTGACATATGAGCGTGAGGGTATTTCTGTTCTATTCTTGCAACATCTAGTTGAACTTACTGTAGACCAGCTCAAATAGTTGGACTCCTCTTCTCCTTGTCACACAATATTTGAGTGCAGCAGCCACAGATCAGTCAAGAAAACTTTACATTTCTAGGCTCTTCTAGCAAAGAAGCTAGTACCGTCCAATAGCGCAGAGGTCTGACAGTAAGTCAGGATCTGTAACTTCAGCCATTTCTTTTCAATATCCTATAATGGATTCTGACACACTGGCACTGCTACTCAGCCCAAGGACTTTTCCCTTTCTCTAGAATAGTATAGTATTAGCTCAGAGGGCATACCCCAAACTCTGGTGTTCCTCTAGGGGAAGTTATTGTTCACTTCCTTTTACCACTCCTTTGATAGCACTGTAATACCACTGCTTACCTTTGCTCACTCTCCACATTGTTTCATGCCTTCTCCTCTTTTTGTTTCCTCTAACACTCCCTTTTTCATCATTTGACATCTCCCTATAGCCTCACCTATGCATCTCATAAATAAACAGGTAGGGTGAATTGTAAACATGTAGATGGATTGCTCTCATCCTCCTGCTTAAGAAAATATGTTTTAAAAAAGAAAATTAAATGGTGAGTTGTAGCCATAAATAATTTCAATTTCGTGTTGATTTTGCTTCCAAATTTTAAGTTTGCTTTTTTTTTTTAACTCTGCACATTGAGACCCTTAGGGTAGAGACCACAGGAGAAATCCGGTTCCACTTAGACCAGTGATGAGGCTATCACTGGTTTCACTGGGCTTCAGGATATTACCTTATATTTTTATAAATTTTCTCTGGAGGAATAAGGCTTTGGACTTATGTGAAGAACTGATTTTAAAGCAGGTAAATACAGTTAACATAGAACTTTTCATGTCCTAGAGCTTGCAGTGCTAGCAGTGTAACTGTGAACTGCCAAGAGAAAATAAAGGAGTAATTGGCAGATGTGCAGGGGTATCTGACAATTAATATTATAAAAAGGACTGCACACATAAAAGTAAACTCTTATGAGGACTCCTTTGTAGAGAAACCCAACCCAGGATTTTACAGTTATTTTTCTCAAACTGTTTACTTTGGTTATCTTAAAGTATGACTGATCATCAGCTTCCGGGGTTTAAGAAGAGAAAACCAATCTGCATAATTAATGCCACATCTTATTACTCTTGCCTGATGGAATTACATTCCTTGTTTGCAATCTTGAAGGCCCTTTGAAATATTGTCTATTAGAGCAGTGTCTCATGGAGATGGTGTCATTATCACTTACCTCTTGAACAAATATGTTTTGTGGTAAAACATACCTTACATAATATCTACATTTCATTTAAGGTGTCAGGTTGCCTTTTTAAATGTTTCTGTATTACTTTATATATAGTTAATAACAATAAAAACTTTTTTTTTTTTAATTAAAAGCAGTGTTGTGCTTAAGTTACTGATTAATTTTGAAAAGTGTTAAAGTCATTAAGGGATATGAGGCTTGTGGAAAACTACCCTGATTTATGCTCGTGGATAACCATGTGTCATTGGAAGACAGCACCTGAGTTTGCATATACTTCAGAGGCTGATTTTCATGGTTTTAACCTTTTTTAAACTTATTTAGTAAAGGAAGACAATTTGGCAGCTCTTTAAATACTACCTAGACACAAAACACTTCTTAAACTGAACAGGCTACATTTTTCATGAAAAATAAATCCAGCATTCTATGCACAGTAAGCAAAATATGAGGAAGATATTCAAGCCTAAAATATTCAATAGCCACATTCGAATTATTCATATTTAAAATAGATTTTGTTGACTACTGACAATATTGTGTTCTCTCTAAGGCTGCATCACATTAAGCTCCCTACTACTTTAGGTGGACAGAGAGATACTCAAAACTGAGCATACAGCAGTTCTGTAAGTTTAATGGAGTCCCAAAGGTGCTCAGGAACTTTGAAAATCTAAGAGTCAATACAGATGTGGATTGAATATCCTCATTTGTTGCACCCACTTTTTAGTTGTTTTTTCTTGTTTATTTGTTCCTAGTTCTTCTGTGCATAATTAATTTGTTTCTACAAAATGGTTACTGGCATGTGTACAGTGAAATGTGAATGGACAAATTTTCCTTAATCCCCACGTTTCTGATCTGCTTGCAAAGTAGTTTATCTGTATGCATATGAATATTTTTTACATACGGTATTACTTCCATGCACGTATTTGTTGTCTTATTTTAGACCCAACTTGAAAACTGGCCTGTGTGAGGTCCTCTTTCTTTTCTTCCTATAATCTGCAGCACATTTTAACTTTTTATTTCAAAGAGCATTTTTTTTGGTTATATAAACATTTTAAAATAACTGTCTGGGTAGGATCCCACATTGACAATACACACTTACTTTTGATTCTGTTGTGATCAAGGTGAAGGTGCTCTAGATGAGCATTGATTGGTGGAATTTTAGTGAGCTGGTTGTGAGACAGCTGTAGATCTAGGATAGATGAAACATTAAACCCATTTGGGGGAATACCATCATCAGATAATTTATTGTAGTTCAGCCTGAGGAAAGTCACTTTGGGTATTGCACTGAAGTAGTTTTCTGGTATCATTTCAATGGAGTTGTTGTCCAAAAACAACTGCAGTGTGTTAGCTGGGATGCTTAAAGGCATTTTCTTGAGTGAGTTTTTTGCTATGTTGAGTTGCATGAGATTGTTGAGTCCTTGGAATGTGTTGCTTTGAAGAGCGCTGTCCAACAAACTGTTTTGGTGCAGATCTAACATAGTAAGGTTTTCCAAGTTGCTGAAGGCTCCTTCTGGGATTCTGGAGATTCTGTTTCTAGCCAGTCTTAGCTGTTCTAGGCCCACTGGTAATGGGGCAGGCACCTCTTCCAATTCGTTATCTTCAAGGAATAAGTAAAGTAGCCTTTTCAGCTTGCTCAGTACACCACTCTCAATTCCACTGTTGGTGATCTTATTCTTGTTCAGATTTATCCATCTCAGATAAGTGGCATTCACAAAAGACTTCTCTGAAATTGTTTCAATTAGATTGTTTTGAAGATAGAGGTACCAAATTCTTGCTGGGATTGGAGGTATTTCTTTAAGTCCTTTGTTATCACAATACAATGCATTGGGGAAACTAGGAGGACAAAAGCACTCTCGTGGACATTCAGAAGTGTAGTGAGACCAGTGCTCAGGGTCCAGCTCATCATAAACTTGTCTCACAGTTCGAGTCCACACAGAATTGAATAAGAATAAGATCAAAAGGCTTGTACAGACTTTTAGAGTCATTATTTGCCTTGGAAGGGAAAAAAACACAATTAGCCAACTCTCAACAGAACTCTCCAACAGCACACTAGATTAGATTAACAAACCAGTATTAAATAGAAAAGAGGACTTTGTAAATGGCCAAATTCTGTCCTCTGGGATATTACTTATGGTATCCTAACGAAAAAACCTGATCAGGAATATAAGAGAAATACAAATTTCAGTGAAACATGCTGAAGAACTTTTTCCTGATTCAACTTAGACTCCACATTGGCTACCAGTTTAACTGATGTTCATACGAATGTCATTTCAAAGAACATGAAAGCAAGGATCATTTTGCTGACATTAAATCAGCGTTTCTTATAAATTTGTTTTTCCTGTATACAGCTATACATTACTTTAAATAATGTACCATCTTCAGTAAAGTTATCAATACCATGATGATATAAATACTGTTATACTCAGTGTTTCTACTTTTAAAATTAATCATACACTCTTTTCTGTTTTTCCTTTCAAATACTAATATCATCTGGATCAGATTTTCCAGGGTCGTTTCTCATCACAGAGAAGTGAAAGATCAAAGAATGTTTTAACAGCTGTTTGTTGGACATGTTCTTAAAAAGCTTAGAGGGAACATGTTTGAGTAATCCGTTCTCCTCCTGCATTCACTCTCATATCCAAAGTTACGAATTTCTTTCTCTAAAGCAAACAGCCAAAACAAATGCCTGATCTAAATGACAAAAAAAGTAAGTCCTAACTAAATTATATCATATGCACTCATGCATCTTGTATCTCTTTTACTTACTTACTTTTTTGCTTTGCTTAGCTTGTCCCATGCTTAAAAGGTGAACAGAATAATCAATGACAATTTACTCCAGAAAGAAATATTTGTGCAGCGCAACACCAGTGCTTCACAAACTGTGCTAACTTGCTTGCTTCCTAATGAAGATTAGCAAGCATTTTGCAATGCAGAGGCAAGAGACTGATAGCTGAAATTTCTGGTCAAAATTAGGAGTTTAGTTTGGGGGAAAAAAAAATAAAAAATTAAAAGGGTTAATGAACCAGTAAGGTTAAAAGCTCATTTAAGTTGATGCATATATGTACTAATTTTATAGTTTTCAACATTGTTATTAGCAGTAACAAGTGCAATATCCTACAGATTTCTAGCCTCAGAAATTGCTATCTGGAAACATTCCAAAAAAGTACAAATAAAATATTTCTAAAGAATAACATCTCCAATTTACACAGTGAAATGGCACCTTCTCTCTATGTAAATATTCATAACTTTAATAGCATTTTAAAAAAGGAATATAAAGTAATTTACCTTGTTAGTCAAGTTCCTGGAGCTATCTGAAGCCAGTTAGAAATCATTGTAAATTCGCAGCTTTTTGGCTGCTAACCACTATGTTAGCTTCCTGTCCTCCTAAGTATTAATAGCATATAAAACTTGACGCACATGCTAGTATTCCCAGATGTATTACCATATACACCTTATTAGCTATTGTTTCTAATTTGACATTGCCTCAGAGTCTGGGCTTACCTCAGCTTTCTTAGATCTTCTTTTCTTTCTATTGGTCACTGTTGTTAGACTGTAATAGCTTGAGTCAGGCTACAAGCCGTGTTCTATGAATACAGCCTAATATATATGCATCGGTGGCTACAGCTTTTAACCCCTAAAATAACTAAGGCACCTCAGCACCTAGGCAGGAAAAGACAGGAAATCCTGACTTAAATAATAAGCAGCAACAGAGCTGAAGACATCTGTTTTTTACAGTTTAGCTGATGGGATGAACTAGTCTAGATGAAACAGGTAACACAAAATGTACCTTTATTCAAAACTTTTGTCAGAAGATACTTTACATGCAAAGCTCACTTACATCATAATTCATTCTCATAATATCTGAACTGGCCACAGAGAATTAAAAACAGTGCCATCTGTTTCTACAGAAATATTTTATTTGATTTTTATCAAATGCAGATGCTGCCATGCCTTTTAAAGACAATTCTTGATTAGGAGTAGGAGATAGCAAAAGCATTTGCTAAGAATTTTTTAATAACCTATTTTCATTAAAAAATTAAACCATATGTTTTCCTTTTTCTTGAGAGAGATTTACATAAATTTCTACAAAGTTCTCATACTCTCCAGTGCCTCCTGCAGTAAGGTTTGGTTTTAATCACCAAGGCACAAATTAATGAAATTGGCTTATCATTGATCTAAAGTAAACCCTTTCCAGCCAACTTGCTATTCAAGGAAAAGACACATATTTCTCATGTTAAGTACTTTGGAGGATTTTTGTTTTCTTTTTTAGTCCAAACTTAAAGCTACAACTTAATATCAGGAAAACTAGCCATGTTCAAAGCCAGAACAATGGCATAAGTGTTTTAAGGAAAAAAACTAATGAAGATATTGAAAACATAAAATATATCTTGGCACTTTTTATGAGTTTATATTAGTTTTAAAACTAAATTATATAATTATTTTAATTCAGTTTCTTCTAACTTATTTTAGGAATAAAAATCTCTATCCACATATTTTGTAATGCTTAATACTTTGTTTCCTAAACTAAACATATCTCAGAAGAATTTTACAAATAAATAAAAGGATAAGTAATCAAAAGAAGGAAAGCAACCTTAAGTACACAGGCAGCTTTCACTGACTTCAGCAAGTCTAATGTTAAAGAAGTCATAATTTTTTTTTTCATAAATGTATGTTTGTAATACTTTGGTTTTTGTTTAGGAAATATATAGTACCAGTAATTTTTAAGTGTGTGCTTAAAAACCCCAGTGCTTAAGTGTTTCATTCTGCTAGAACTACAGACTCTTCAACATCTCTTAGAGATTATTAGAGCTGTTGTATAAGCCAGGTTTAAAACTCTTTCCTTCATGAATACTAAACTGAATACTCAAAAAAGTTTAAATTAGATGAAATTAATTTATATCTAAAAATAAAGGCACTAGGTTTAAACAGAAATACTAATTATAAGCATAAAAATTAGATGTGATGTATCAACCTTTTCATTGTGAGTGTGACTTTAAACACCTAGGGCTTAAAACCTTTTCTTTGACCTCCCACAGAAGACGTTGTACCACACATCAATGATGAGGAGGCTTTTCAGCTGGAGTCTACAGAAGAGAGGTGGGAAGAGACAGAGGCACCCCTGTATGAAGGTTAAAATACTTGTGTTGTAAGCAATTTAAGGAGGCTTCACCATGAAAAGTACATCTATGACTCTTGTAAAAGCCAGGCAGTGCAACGTAAAACTGTTTTGCATCTATGCTAAATTTTCAACATGTGTAGAAAGAATATGGAAGCACTCAGGACTGTTTACCATTAAAGAATGAGCCGAGACATTCACAGATGTTACACTGAAGGATTTAAAATGGCGAGTCCCGGTGGTAGATATGTTGTGACACACTTAAATGCAAGTTGCCAGATGTTGCACATTTAACAAAAAAAAGAAAGATTGATTTATCTTATGCTTCATGGAGGTCTGAATTTACCCTTTAACCTTTTAATCATGTTCAGATGTTCATTATATTAACACAGAAGTCACCTTGTGTTAGGCAGTGGGACATTTGTATGTATTACTCTTCAGCAAGAGAGGCACACCACAGTCTATCCTTTGTGGATTTAGAGGACAGGTATCCATATCAAGCACATAACCTGCCATCCCATTCAAAGAAGCAGTTCTTAACTAGGAAAAGAAAACAACAAAAACATTTGCTAAGACTTTCTCAATAATGTGAGTTTTGATTTCTTCTGATGCAAACAAAGACCAGAAAAAAATGACAAGAAATGTCTTCAAAATCAGGAAAAAACAATGCAATTACTCTAATATGTATTCTTATGTGCACTCAAAAATTTTGCAAAGATATCTGCAAGAACAAGTGGTTGCTTGGGTGCCCAAGTAGACTTTACAGAAAGGTTTGTTTTCCATGAAACCTTCAATATTACACACATATAGTCAGTCATGCATTTGTTTTGTTCAGTCCTCCATGATCTGGCATACTATTTATTATTTAAAGAGTGCAATATATGGTGATAAAGTTTTACAGGCTAATAAAAGACCACAGCCAGGATTTAAAAAAAATTACTAATGGTTTGGGAGGTTTTTGTTTTGAGTATCCAACCTGAGACACTTGCCAGGGCTTTATTTCTTTTAATTATTTCAGTAAGAGAGGACTAGGAATTTTGTAGTAATGAGGTAATTTTAAGCTTGTGAAGCTGAGCAGTCAAAGGCAAATATCATTGAAACATAAACTGCTCCTGAGACCACGAGCAATCTCCCAAAAAGTAACAGTATGTCAAGTATTTGCATAACAATAAAAGGAAGTAGAAAAATTATTGCAGTAAAAATACTGTGAAAGCCCCCTGTCTGAATTTGGGAGACCTTTTAAAAGATATTGTTGGGAGTAGTCTAGTTTGAGGAAGATATCTCAAGCTGTTACAGGACTTTTGCTCCATATGTCTGCTGGCAATCCACATTGTTAATGAGTGTAATAAAAGAATCTGTATTAGAAAAAAAATATCAAAAAGTGAGGAGCACCAAGAACCACAGAGGGTCATAACATCTCCTTGAGCAGACTGATGTTCATGCTTGAAATTAGAACAGCCCATAAGCTTAAGAAAGACTAGAAAGGCTAAAGAGATAGACTTAGAAAGACTCATTGGGAGAAGATGTGGACAACTGGAAGTGCTATAGCAGCTCTTGTTCTCTTTCAGCATTGAAGTTGCTGACGCTGGAAAAATGCACTGTTTTCTTTCAGTAATGGCTGCCATATGTCTCAGATTTAACACAAGGCAAGGTCTGTTAACCATCAAGCACGTGTATAGTTCATCACCAGCAAACCCAGGAGTATACTACAAGCAGAACTAATTCACTGGCCCTGTGGATTGCTCCATTTAACAAAGGCTGCAGCCCAGTGTGCCCAATTACTGTGCTACTTTAGTGAAATGCTAGGTGTCTTGATCCAAAGGACAATCAGTTTATCTAAAACATGCACTTAAATCCCTTTCATGGTGACTGGAGAAAAGGTAACATTTTGATGCTTCAAAACCTGAAGAAGAGAGTAAGTCCAGTTTATGTACCTAAGCCTAATCATATACTCTACTGGTACCTCCAGACAGCCATGCAGACCATTTAAGGCAGGTGTTAATATTTACTCAGGGTTCAGTGTGCCCCTTTCAATTCTGACTGTCATGCAGGAGTGATATCTCTCTCTGTTTTGCATTGCTGCATGAAATAGAGAGGGAAAATGTTCTGAGTTTTACTCAGAATCAGAAAAACAAGCCTTCTATTTACAAACAGGTCTCTGGTCACCAAACAGCGATATATCCAAATGACTAATATCTGCTACTGCTTTTTAAAAAGATACCACAAAAGTTGAGCAAGTCCAAAGAGTCTAAAATAAAACAGATGAGCTTTAGATCCCTTCAGGCAAGCTTAAAGGACAATACAGACAGATCAAAAGGGCCAACACAGATGTTCCAGATTCTTCCCTTATGGATGGATCTTAGTCTACATCATTCCTGGTGAAAAACAAAACAGACTTAGGAGCAGGAACTCTGAACTTCTCCTAAAAGCCTAGAATTGCCTGCCTAGACCACTCAGCAGGAGAAATTGCATCTCTTACTTAAATAGCTGCACACGCAGGTGGCTAAAGTGTAATGAATTTACCTGGGGAGCTTTCAGGTAAGACCAGGAGATATTGTTTAAAGAAACCCTGGAAAATAGTTGGGCTGGTTTAATTTGTGAAATGTAAATGTCATCTGAGCTCATTTTTCTATAGGATTTAGGATGATGAGACTCTATTCTAAAAGTCCAGAAACAAGATCCTGTCAGTTTGCTTTCTGCACACCGTCACTCCCTTGTAAAAATCACAGTGAGAACAGAATAGCTCATCTTGAAGAGATCCTTGCAGACCAAAACATTTCAGAACAGAATAACTATGGAAAAGGGCTCAGAATTTATGGGGGATATACTGATCTCCTGAATATGCTTCATTAAGGAATCTTTTGGCTGTCTTTTTCATTTCTCTCTCTATTTTGAGCTCATTACCAGTGTGACACCATAAAGGTTCCACAGCACAGTTCCAAGATCTTGTATTTATCTTGGCTAGCTAGGTTTAGTATACCCATTATTTAAATGTGTCTGACTATCTCTTCCCTGAATTTGTTTTCATGCTTTCAACAATTTCAGCACTGAAAAAAATTTGTACTACACAGGGACCTCAATTTTAAAATGCTACATGCATAACCAAACATATTTTAAATTAAATAGCTGACACTCATTTATTAATTACACACATACATTGTATTTATCAAACAAACACATACATTAGGTTCTTGCTCCTGATATTTAGATGACTAATATTTTTCAGGCAACTAATTGTAAGTTAGAATATGAATTAATCATCTGATGCCCATTCTGTAAACACATAGCTTTGAAAAGTAAAAAGTCGTGGTTTAAATATTCTAAGATAGCATACAGATACTGAAAACAGGCTGTGAAGTGTTAGTGTTACTTTTGTTCCCTTATTTTAGTTCTGTTGTTAAAGTCCAAAAATATTTTAATTCTGCTGTATTTTAGATTCCCACAATAGGATGATAAATTCAGAGAAGCTTAGACCTGTAGAAAGATCTGTCCTCTAAATACAAAACAAGGGTTTCATAAAAAAGTATTCCCACAACCTAATTAAAAAGAATATTTTAGTCTCCCTATAATAAGCTCTGCTATAGTGATTCTGCCAAATTAGAAATTCAAGGTTCAGGTGATTTTTTACTATTTAAAAAGAAAAGCCAAATAGCATATATAAACCCAGCGCATATTTTATTTTCCATTAATTGTAGCGGGTTTAGTCTAATTTTTAATGCAGATACTCCTGGAATATACTGAAATTAAACATTAGAATATGTGATTTTGTTTTCTTAAATTGTCATGTTGGTCATAATTTTTGAGAGTTCTCATTTCTCAAAGCACTCAAGTTTTCTTCCAGAGTCCTGACTTGAAGCTAGAATCTCACTGACCATGAATACTCCAGTCACTAATTATCCTTTCAGATGGAACATATTGAAACTATACTACAGATGAAAGTCCTCAATACCCAGCACTTTGGTGCTAACTGACACCACCTTTTTCTTCGAGGAAGCTCTGGAACCCAGCTCCAGGGAGAATTCATGCATCTATCCCTTTCCAGTTACCGTGCAGCCCTCCAGAAGCCCTAAGCAGATAAGGCTGTGCTTCAGTGTTGCCTAAGCTTAACTTAAAGGATTCCCTGCTTATCGTGGTGGCTGTTGTGAATCCCAGAGATGAATGTCCCGCTCCTTTCTACATTCTGTTTATAATATGCACCTCATTTCGGGGCTGTGGTTTTCATTAGCAACAACATACCTGTCATTCTTTTGAATCTAGGGTGGGAATAAAAACACTTCAGGGAATTACTTTTCTTACCCAAACTTCTAATTTTTACACATGGTATCACAAGTTCTTCTTGAAAACTATGTGATCTTGCACATAATTTTGACACCTTATTAATTTCACGGGGGTTTTTTTGGTTGTTGGTTTTTTGGTTTGTTTTTTTTTGGTTGGTTTTTTTTTTTTTTTTTTGGCAGCAGAATGGTTGTAATAGTGAATTCCAAACGTGAAATTCAGGAAACATTTGTTTATCTGGCTTGGAAACCAGACTACAGAGTGAGATGGATGAACACAATGAGATACTGGAGAGTTGATAGAGCTGATTGAGTAGGAAAGATAACAGGAGCCACAACTTCTGTACCAGCATGGAACTCCTGACATGGAAGCTCTCCAGGCCGATGATATACTAATATCTTTCTCTGCTGAGTGCTGGTACATCAACCCTAGCAAGGAGTCCATCTAACTATTAAGAAAATGCATATTACCTGCCTTGCAGGCAGCTCAGCTATGCCCAGAGGTGGACCCAGCAAGCAGCTCCTCAACAGATATGAGATGTGTGAGGTTTTGTGTTATAGATGAAGGAGAGAAGAATAGAAGACTTAACCCTGTAAATTCTGGAATATTAAGCAGCTAGTTATGTCTTCTGGAGAAGAAATGTGCTACAATTCACATTAGTATCCCAGACTTAGTTTGCTTTCTGTCACCAACATTCACACCTCTCCCTTAGGGAATAAAAAAACCTCCACACTTGCAGGCCATGATTCTGAGAAAATATTTGGATAATTTTTCCCACCTGAGACGCTATAGTAAGGATCTCTCTGCAACTATAAAAGCATGGGCTATATGCTAATCAGAATAACCTTATAGTGGTTTCACTGTTACAGCCAGATCTGACAGAAGGTATAGGCAGCACTCATTAACCATTTTAAACAATGTGGGATTCCTTTCATGAATATTTAAAATATTTTTAAGGATCTTAAACAATGGATTTAGACACTATTGTTCAAAATGTCACTAAAGATTGCTTTCCTGGAGGAATTAAAAACTCCTCTGTGATCCTTTATATCTTTTGAGGTGGGTTTGATTTTCTCTCTTTTACCAGAAGAGTAGCACTTTTTCCAAAATTCCTTTGGTTCAGAATTTGGGTGCATTTGACCAAATCCTTCTGCTTCCACACTATCATCTGAACTATAAATAAAATTTCTTCCTTAATGTATTTACCTCATTTCTTCACAGGCTTTTAATTAAGACTTTATTTTCTGTTTTTCTTTAACAATTTCAGAATTAAAAGGTATGCTGTACCACAGAGGTACTCCGTAAGGGGGATTATAGTTAAATAATAATTATTCAGGTCATCAAGGCTTGTTATAAATGCTGTGTTTTCTGATCTGCAGATTAAGATTTCAAATTCTGAAAAGAAAGGTAACATCCACAAAGAATCATAGTTTATAATACCAAAGAGCATACATAGCTTCTCAGATATGCTGCTGCCAACTGAAATCCCAAGCTCCTGATTATAAGTCTATACTTTCATACACATTGTTGGAGGGATATAGGGCTGACAAAAAATAAAACAAAACAAAACAAACACAACATCTAGAATCTTAAGGGTCCACAAGAACTATCAAACTGATGACAACTCAAACTATCCAAACTGAAATCTTTAGGGCAAAGCGTTTATGTGATTCAGTGAGCACAGCCTTGAGCAATTCAACCTTACCTCTGTACTCATTTGAGACCTTCAGGCAGGTTACCTTTCAGAGAGGTTTGGTGGGATCCTTCTGATTTCAGCATGTGAAGATAGGTATCACAGTATCACAGTATGTTAGAGATTGGAAGGGACCTCAAAAGATCATCTAGTCCAATCCCCCTGCCAATTATTTCCTATCCAGCCCACAAGCACAATTTTACCTCAGATGCTGCATAGTACAGAGATTTAAACTGCTTCAGCCTCTTCTTTTAAAGCTGTTTTGCTTTGCGTAAAGAAGCAATCATTTGCCTAGAAGCTTGAACCTGACATTCCTACATTCAAGGTGAATGTGTCGGGAAGCACAGAATCAATACTACTTTTCTTTCTCTGTGCTAGCTGATGTTGAACTCTTCACACTAAATAGAAAAGATTTAAGAGCTATTATCCATGAAAGCTATGTAGCCTACTGATTAAGGTTTTTTTTTACAAATTGAATCTTTTATCCACATCTGAATCTGCAAAAGCTTCAGGACCAAAATGTCCTCCATGAGCACTCTGCCTACTGCGATAGACTGTTTCCCCTATTTTGTGCAAACATATTACCATATTTGTCTTGTGCTGTCCCACATGGGGCAGTTAGATGGGATGGATCTCCGATTTCACTCAGTAGCTCTCGCATTTCAAAATGGGAGCAGATTTGCACAAACCAGCTGCAGACATGTGGGCATTGAAGGAAAGTTTCCGCAGTTTTTACCTATGGAATCTATATCCAAATATTAGCTAAGTTATGATTTTGTGAGTATCATGGGAGTCTGAATTATAGACTGGAACCTGAAACAATAATTTTTACACATGAATTTACTTCAAAATTCTTTAGCTGTAGAACTGGTTATTAAAATTGATATTGTCCCCCACTGGTTACTAGTATTTTTAGAACCACAGGTTCACAGAAATCATAAATAAGTTTGAAGGAACACCTGGAGGTCATTTAGTTCAACCTTCTCCTAAGAATATGGTTAACTTCAAAGCCAGCTTAGTTCCTCAGGGCACTGGCATTGCAAGTTCTGAAAATTTCCAACGATGAAGTCCATAGGGTAATCTGCTTCAGTGCTTTACATGCTCATTGTGAAAAATTACTTTGTATGTCCAGCCTGAATTTCTCTTTTTACAACTTTTCCTTTGCCTTCTTGTCCTTTCATTGTGCACCCCTGAATCTAGCTCCTTTTTCTATAGTGTTCTTTTAGGCAGTAGAAGCCTGCAACAAATCATGGCACTGAGGCATATAGTATATTCAGAAAGGCTAAGACAAGTGATTTGGCATAGCCTGGAAAACAGAAGGCTGAGGAATGTTCTCGTTAGAACTCTTTCTAAAGCCAGGAAGGCCAATGGCATCCTGGGGTGTATTAGAAGGGGGGTGGTCAGTAGGTCGAGAGAGGTCCTCCTTCCTCTCTACTCTGCCCTGGTGAGACCGCATCTGGAATATTGTGTCCAGTTCTGGGCCCCTCAGTTCAAGAAGGACAGGGACCTGCTGGAGAGAGTCCAGCGCAGGGCGACTAAGATGATTAAGGGAGTGGAGCATCTCCCTTATGAGGAAAGGCTGCGGGAGCTGGGTCTCTATAGTTTGGAAAAGAGGAGACTGCGGGGTGACCTCATGAATGTTTATAAATATATAAAGGGTGAGTGTCATGAGGATGGAGCCAGGCTCTTCTCAATGGCTAACAATGATAAGACAAGGGGTAATGGGTATAAACTGGAACACAAGAGGTTCCACTTAAACTTGAGAAGAAACTTCTTCTCAGTGAGGGTGACGGAACACTGGAACAGGCTGCCCAGGGAGGTTGTGGAGTCTCCTTCTCTGGAGACATTCAAAACTCGCCTGGACGCCTTCCTGTGTAA
The DNA here is from genome assembly GCF_963264785.1 of Psittacula echo. Taxonomy (NCBI): domain Eukaryota; kingdom Metazoa; phylum Chordata; class Aves; order Psittaciformes; family Psittacidae; genus Psittacula; species Psittacula echo. The sequence continues at coordinate 117,748,212 of NC_137735.1, read as the reverse complement.
CCGCATCTAGGTGTTCCTGCTCCGGCAGGGGGATTGGACTAGATGATCTTTTGAGGTCCCTTCCAATTCCTAATGTCCTGTGATTCTGTGATTCTGTGAAAACTCCTTGCAGCCTTTCATCTTAGTGGCTCTCCACTGCACCTGATTTTGGTTTCTAACTTCACTTTCTCCACTGTCTTTGGTCTATGCACATTGCAGCTGTATGTATAACAATTCAGTCTGCCTTTCTTAATGATTTTTTATCTTCTTGTTCCAGGGTTTGGGTTTTTTTTTTTTTGCTGGTTTATGCTAAGCAACTACTATTTATCACCTTTCAGTAAAACTGAAGATTTGCAAGTAGCAATGGGACCCTGTCAGGTTCCTTGCAGTAGGAGGACAGCTGTGATCAACCACTGCTCACTCCTTTGTTGATGCATTGGACTATTCTGGACTTTATAAAGCAGTAGAGGACATACAGGATATTTACTTCCAGTGTATGTCCAGAAATTCACATGAGTTCCTGTTTGTTCCTTCTAGCGAAAGTCTGTAATTTAATCTAATAAGAATAATGTCCTTTAAAGCAGACAAAACTTGTTTATATGAAAGGTGACTCTTTGTGAATGGCTGTGGAACATGCTTGCAGACCAGTTCCTGAAATTTCATAGAAATTTTTTTGTCTGTTGAATCTGTACATTGTTGTAATACTGCTTTTCGTGACATTAGTAGCAAACTTTCCTTTTAATGTCTACTTTCAAACTCAAGTCTTTCCAAAAGATCTTGATTTTTGTCAACTCCTCCAGATGAGATTTCACATGAACGTGTCATGGCAAATTTACCCATTTTGACCTGAAAGGAGGACGGACATATATTGTAAAGAGGTTGCACAGCTGTACTGTAGACTGCACATTATGTAGCCCTAAACAGAGTTTCATTCAGGCTAATTTACCCTTTCAGCTCTCTCCATACTACTGCAGCTGTGTTATTATCTGTTCATATCTGCCTATGTTTAAGCAATGTGTTTGCACCCATACACGTAAGTATTTTATAATATGGTCAGATTAGGTGGGAGCAGGCATGTATCCATCATGTTTTTCAGTATCCAGAATATTGAGGGCTTTCCAACCAAGTTCAATCACCTTCCTTTCCATGAAGAGCAGAAATTGGAAGCTGCAGCGACTGAATTTCCAAGAGTCAAGCTCTGTTAAATATTCCCAAACACCTGCCTTTCTGCCTAGTGCCTAGAAAACAATTCACGTAGCTTTCATAAACTGAGAAAAAAGATGCATGCATATCGCTGCCTATTTGTTTTGTAAGATATGTAGAGACTGGGAACTTAGACTTTATAGGGGTTTACACCAATTCATTACTGCAGAAGTAGAAACCTGTGTTTCTGTGGCTCGCAATACGAAAGCACAGTTACAGTGTCCCAGTTTTTTAGCAGAAGGACCTCACACTTTTTTCACAGATAGTGTGAAGAGCAAGCTGTGCAACGTTGTCTCTCCCCAGCTAACAGGGAATTTCTGAACTACAGGAAAGAGGTGTTCAGGGTGAAAATTGCATTGCCAAACTTTCTTTTAGCTGTCCAAGTGCTCATCGTAAGGTGCAAGTTTCCCAGTTTCAGAGAGAGATTATTGGTACTTTTTGATATTCTGACAGAGGGCTTATTTCTACTGTGTCTCTTGAGCAGAACTTCAAAATGCCTTGTGAATATCTGTGGCTGTTTTATTTGCAACATACAGGTATGTAGAAAATGCCCTCATCAGCAAGTTTTAGTCTATCCTGAGGTGGACTGTTCTCATTTTCACTGTTCATGTTGTTTTATTTTGCATAAAGACAACTGGTTTGCTGAAACAAGCTGCAGAGAATACATCTGTGCCCTGTTTGCTAGATCACAGTTGTGTGGTGGCACAATTCAGTATCAGTTTGTTTCCCATATCTTTTTATGTTCTTTAGGTTGGTTTTTTGTTGTTTTTGTTGTGTTTTTGTTTTTTGTTTTTTTGTTTCTTTCTTTTTTTTTTTTTTTGCACATGCTTTTTTCTTCTTCTCCTATAATACAATGCCTAAAATATTACTCCATAATGATTCCCACCCTGATGTGTTCAGGAAGCCCCAGCTTTAGACTTTATTCTTCTATAAAAATTCTGGCTTACTTACAAAGGTTACTTTCAGTGGTTTCTGTATCTGGATAATAAAAGAAATAACACTTATGAATTCCAAAATAACAAAAAATAAGAGGGAAATATTTCTATTGTCTCTTACATCTCTCCTTTTCAGTCCCAGGTTTTTCTGTGAACTGTGTATTGATTCTAAACATCTGGAATCAGCAATGTGCCAACTAAATGTTTTGGTGTGGGGTTTTGCTTTTTTATTCAGAGGTGTTTCTGGTTTTGCAATAAGAACTAGCAGAGTTTCTGTTTGAGGGTTTAATAGTCTAGTACTTGAAAGGAAAATAGTACCTGTGGGATGATCTGTGTTTGCAAGCAAACCATGTATGTCTCTCAGTTACTAGCACATTTATTTTACTCTGTGTTCCCGGATGCTGACAATATTTGGATTATCCATTCCCAGATAGAATATACTACCATCTCTCTATCATGAGTAGCTAGGGTTGCATTTTACTCATTGCTTGTAGCTTCTGGAGACTTCATTGTCCTTTTGGCAATACTGAGAAATTAATTTGCACTATTTCATAGTGTTGTGACTTCCATACTGCAAACTCTATAAAGCATCGACTAAAAGGCTGACACAAGTGCAGTAGAGTATGTTACATTAAACAATTACAAATATTTTGAAACTTGAAAGTAGAGAAAACATTTTATTTAACCTTGCAATAAGTTTTAATAATAATAGAATAGCTTAGTTTATCTTGTCTTAACCTGAATTTGCTATGTTTTCTTTTCTACAGTCTGGTTAAAAGTAGCATGCAAATAATTGAATAAAAATAGTTGTATATATGAATTATTTCAACATAACAATTGTACCAGCAATGGACAAAAATCTTACCATGAAAGTTTAAATGAAAGTATGACAAAAAAGAAGACTAAAAAAATTTTTAGCCTGAAAAATGTTTCCCTGTTATCTTTCACATATTCCATTAAGTTAATATTCATGGCCTCTGAAAGCATATTTTCACAAATTGTTCTTAGATTGTTAACTAATTTTTTTTCCTTTGTGATTTATAGCAATATGAAAAAGTGTGAATAATTAAGAAAGTTGGAGAAGAATCTTGCATTTACACAGGCTAGCCCATACAGCTCAGCACTCTGATTAAACTCATCTTATTCCATGTAAGCCTGATACCAGCTGGCATATGTTGCATGCATGAACATCAATTTCTATGAAGCTGAATGCTTGCCATCAGCTTGCCTATCCAGATGGAGGCACATTTTGCACCACATTTCGTTATTCTTGTGCTTCCTAAATACAACCGTTTGTAAAAATATGCACACATTTCCAAGGTTGCCAAGTGCATGCTAAATATTAACAAACAGCATGGATAATATGCAGATTGACACTTTTTTTAAGGCATATCCTAATTTTAAAGAGATATCATGATGTAATTCCTGTAGCTACTCCCCCAATAAGGGATCTGGATGCTCCGAGCTATCTCACTCCAGTGATATCTCAGCAGCCACCCGAAGGCAGTTGTACATCTCTTGTGGCAGGTCAGCCCGACTGATATTGTTTCCATCCAAGCGCAAATGTGTGATCCTGGAATAGGTCGTTGGCCCAACAACCTTACAGAAGCTGCTTAATGGGAACTCTGAAACAAAAGGGACATGAATAAGAGAAAGCATTAATAATTAGGATAAATAGGGCAAACCCATTATTTTTCTACTTTTTTATATTATTTGGGAAATGTGACCTTAATTTATTAAAATATTTTTCAATATTTTGTATGTCCATTGGTGTAATTCTCCATGAGTTTACTGGAACTCGAGGGCCTTCTGTTAGGAGAGGTTCTTTCCATTAGTTGTGAGAGGTCAGAATTTCAAGAATGAGTTTTTCAAGTTCTGTGCTCCCAGTACCCATTTGATTTTTAAGACTTCAGAGTTTATATGGAAGTCTGACCTGACATTTAGAGAAAACAGAGACAACAATCTCCAGTAAAACTGGAGATGCAGAGGGAGGAATCTACTGTGGAAGGGTACATTAAAATGGAAGGGTAAAATATTGAGGAAAGAAAAAGGTTTCTGGAGAAATTGAAACCATGATATAGCCTTTTACTTAAGAACGGGTTGTTTAATGGGTGTTTTTGTTAAATATTATTTTGGATGTGTCATTTCAATTTACTACTTTTGAAATGAAATTTGAGGCTGGGGTTGGGGAAGAGTTTTCTATTTCAATTGTACAGTTGAAGCTTTCCAGAACATCAGGATTGGAAATTGAGTATAAATGTAAAAAATATTTATCAAAGTATTTATATTTATCATAATTTATATGTAGTGATATATGTAGCAACTATTCAGTTGAATTATTATTTTATTCACACAGCAACAAGCCAGTCTTGAATGTAAAACTGTCTTATATCTTATGAGCAGTATTAACTGTAAACTAGACACTACGTGAAGTAGAGAAGTTCTGTACTCAGTTTACATAAACACACATAATATACGTATTATACACCTATATCATGCAGAGATCTATCCTCAAGAGAGAAAGTATGTGAATAAACTTGATGTTCCCTACATACCACACTGTGTAATTCTGCAAAAATAATCCTTCATTGTCACCTGTGCTTCCCTTGAGTCAGAGAGGATTAGTCTATTGAAAAGCTCCATCACTGGTAAAAAAGCAGTGTGAGAGACTTGTTCTTCTTCAGGACATTGATATCCATTGAATTCACATCATCGAAAATATTTTACAGGGACTCCTTTAATGAACCCATTCACCAGTATGCAGCCAAATTTCATATCTTCAGTTGCTTTTATGTTGCAAATTACTAGTCTTCATAGATTGAGAAACCAAGGTGGTGTTCTCAAAATTGAATGCCATTTTAACTACCAATCATAGGTCATTCATGGAGTTTTGAAAGCACCACCTTGTATATCTTTTCTATGTAACTATTTAATGTGTCTAAGAAAATGTGATGACCTGCATCATATTGTAGTATTAAAGGAAGTGGAGGAAGTATCTTTATATTTCCACTTTAATTGGATACTTTCAGGCATTATGATAATCTGCTATCATTAATGAAATATGGCTTGTGAAAACAGTAAAAATTTATGCCCATCTGTACAGGCAGCTTTATAAAGTATGAGAGCTCAGGTAATTTTTTGGACAGTGAGATATGATATTGAAGAATGGGTAAAGATTGTATCTTTCACAAAGTAAGTTGTTTTGAGTAGGGATTAAGGAATATGTATTTCAAATGTTAGACCTTGATCACCAATTTGATTAAAGCAAATCAGAACAATTTCCTAGGGTTTGTATATTGCACAGCCTTCTTTTGGAAAGGTGAGAGATAAAATGCATACTTAATAGCACATTTATTGTGCAGTCCATATTACAATCATTTTAAGACTGCAGACCAATTCTGATACTCTTCAGATTCAGAATGTATCAGCTGAAGTGAACTGATGATTCCTGTGAGTTAGGATCACATAATCTGAGAAATGTTTACAGGGTTAGATCTGTGTGGAATTTTGTTAAGTGAAAACATAAGTTTCTGAGACTTTGAACTCACTTGTTTGGCTTACTGGCTATACCATTAACTATTTAGATCGAGTTTTCTGCAGATAGTTGGGTGTAATTTATAGAGATTAAAATAAACACAAATTCTAATATAGATTTTTTCTTCCCATTTTTCTTGTAATTCAACAGCTACCTTGTAAGTAAATTTTCATTAAAATTAGGCATTTAAAAACTTTTTTTTTTTTACCATATTGGTACTTCTCAGCAAAAATGCTAGCATTAGGTTGCAAAGCAAGTTATGCTTATAGAAGTTGGGTAGATGTTTAACTACTCAAAGGATGTAAACTTTGTGCATGTAAACCACAGAATTTTTCTGTGTTCCCAAAATACTAATCTGTGCTGATTACTTTTTGAAACTGAAACCACTTTGGAAGTGAATACGGATCTAGTCCTCACAGAAGTCAAAAGAACTCTATCATAGACTTCAGAGGGATTTGGCCCCAGTATTTCATGCGTGCTGTTTTCATTTGGGTATTAAATTTTTACATAGCTCACATAATTTTCAGTTGTTAGAAGCGTATTAAAAATTTTTGTTTTCTAATTTCAGTTTCTACTTGCAGAAAATAAGTGGATCTGGTAAATGTACTTAATGTACTGTTACTTACATGGTCTGTGTGGAAGCTGCAGTCTGTGAGACTACAGCACGGTTGCATAAAATATGTCAGTAGTTTACTTCCTCCTTTATTACACTTACTAATGTTGCAGGCGTTAAAATCTCTTCCTGATTTTCTAATATTCAAGTTCAGAGGCAGTGTAACTGGAATTTTCCCACTAGTGTAGCATTCATATTTTCCCAGCACAGAATTCCTGCATGAACTAGACACTGAGGATAATAAGGATTGAATGAAAACTGGATTTTTCATCTGAACAATTACTTTCTCACTGAAAGTGTCTGTTGCCATAAGAAATTCAAATATTCTAATAAGCTACCTGAATATTTGAAATATCTGGTGTGTGTGTGGGTGGAAACAGGAAAAGACATCTCTCCTCTCCTCTCCTCTCCTCTCCTCTCCTCTCCTCTCCTCTCCTCTCCTCTCCTCTCCTCTCCTCTCTTCCATGACTATAGAGCAAAATGGGAGCATAGAAACACATATCTCAGACAGAATTAAATTTTTACTATATGCTTATGTGAGAGTCTACCCCTTTTACACCAGCAGTGTAAGTAGCCTTTAGCTGAGAGGAAGATTAATTGTGCAAAGTTTCCTAGTTCAGGTGTGCAATATAGTGGGCAATCCTAATGGGATCTGAAGTCCCATAGTCATCTTTGCTGTTTTGTGGTTCCACAGTAAACGTACATTAGTCATTTTTGCACAGGCCATTATAAAAATATCCTTTTTGGGCTGGTGGAATGAGCCAGATGAAAAACCACAAAGAACCTCCATAACTAACTCTGGTTTAGAATAAGTATGATTTATGGTATAGGTACTGATCCAGGCAATGGACTGGAGTAGAATACGTGGCCTCTTAACTGTTCTGCGGAACATTTTCACATTCCCCCTTGTTATCCTTCATTCACATGGTGTCTTCTTACTGGGGTTTCATGTGGAAGCAACAACTCTCTCCTTAATCCCCTACAATTACAAATGAAATATGGCGAAGTCTGCCTTTGATGCTCTTGTATCACTGATTCTCTTTGATTCCTGCACTTTTTTCCATCCTACAGAGTTTCTTTTTACCTTAAGGAGTCTGTAAAACAAGCCTCTGTGTGTGTGTATGCGTGTGTGTGCATGTGTCTGTGCATAATCCTAACGGCATCTTAAAACATGGTAGCAAACCACTGTTGTCATTAAACAAAAAATTCCACCCTTAAATTACTACTAATAAGAAACATTTAAAAAAGAAGATTCTGTTTGAAGTTACAGTTCAGGTTTAAGGTATGGAAAAATCAAAGGCTTTTATAAACCATTCATGGTCTTATGTTAGCTTGCATGAGTCCATAGGGTAGCACACGCTCTGCTGCTGACCACTACTCTGGAAGTACGGCTTTCATTGCAAAATTGTTGTCTCAGTCTTTGACTTGGAAGCCCTTGAAAATGTGAATGGAAAGCAAACTTCAGTATGTGTGTATCTTGCAGGTGGCTCAGAACAACTACTTTAAGTGTGTAAAATTGCCTTATATATCTCATGAGAAATTAAACATCATTGTTAGCTCTTTTAGGAGAGAAGGAGTATCTGATAGAGTTCTCCAGGTCACTGTATATGGTGCCTTAGGAGAGAAATACTAACATTTTTTTTTTTTTTTCCCTCAGCAAAACAAGGGATTGAGATTTGTCTTTTAAAGGCTACATCAGTATGGAGTTAGCTGTGCATGGAATAGCTAACACTGACATTCTAAAACCCTGATAGGTGCAACCAGGCAAGCAGAAGAGAGGGGTTTATGGTTTGCTTTATGACAGCTGGCAAGATAATGTAAGTCCTCCTGCAGAAACACCGCTATATCTGACATATCTGCCTCTTTATCAGAGACCATCACTGACAGAGGTGCAGCTGGAGAGCTTCTGACATGATGTTGAGGCCTCTGCAGCTCTCCAACACCTCTTTCCCACCTCAGGATAAGGACAACCTTGTAAAATCCATCTCACTAAAAACCTCCATGATCTCATGCAAGCTGTGATTTATTGATTTCCGGAGAAACATTTTTTCGAATCATGACTGGAGAAAAGCTTGCCACATGATGATACCATGTGTGAAATGGGAATGAAAAGTAAAAAAAGCAGAGGCAGGTGTTTGGATTTCAAGATGGGTTTGGAGCAATTCTGCATGAAAGATGAGAGGAAAGAGAGAAAAGCAGCTACTTTGTTGTATCTTTTCCACTGTGCCTTGTGCCTGATACCTTATGAATCTGTTGTCTTCTCCCTCTTTCCTCCCTCCAGCACTTTCTCTATCAGCCTCCTGAAGTGTTACACATGCCATAGTCAGATGCTTCACTGATGCTTCACTTCTCTTTTTGCTGACTTATTAATTCTGGACATCTTCCACACTGATCAATCCTTTCCCAATGTTTATTCCTCAGTTGTATAATAAAACTCCATTGTCTTCTATGGATTTACTCCAATTTACATGAGATTTTGCCCAATAATACACATAGTAGTATGAGGACAGAAATTTCTCTCTTTAAGGATAATTTAAACAGCTTAGTGTCTGTCTGATAACATTAATGTGGACAACAGAGAAATGTCAGTGTACTAAACAATCTAACCAGTAACATTTCTTCATACTGCTTGATCTACCTTTTTAGATACTTGCATTGACCATCAGTGTCTAGACTGTGGCAAATACTAATGAAAATACCCAAATTTAACTCACTGTTAATTTTGTTGACTTGGAGGTAGAAGTTTTCGAGATTCTCACTGACAGTTGGAATGCTCTTCAGCTGATTGAAAGAGAGATCCAACTCAACCAGTGATGTGATGTTGAAGACATTGCCTGGTATTCCAGAATCTGTTAATTTATTGTGGGATAACCGTAAATATTGCAGGGCTTTAAAACCTTGGAAGTATTCATCAGGAACATTTGAGATCTGGTTATTATCAAAATATAGCATGAGTAAGGAGTGAGGCAGTCCTGTTGGTAGCTTTGTAAGTCGGTTGAAGCTTAAGTCAAGGTACAAAAGTGAATTCAGGCCTTTAAAGGCCCCAGAAATAGAATCTGCTTTCAGCTGGTTGTTCTGGAGGTGAATGACAGTCAGATTCACTAGCCCCTCAAGTGCACCAGGATTGACTTTTGTGATCTTGTTGTGACTTAATTGCAGGTCATCCAGAGTTTTGGGGAGTGGTCCAACAGCTTCAGTCAAATTGTTGTAGTTAATGTGAAGTTTTTTCAGATTCTTTAGTTTAGAGAAGACTCTTCCCTTAATTTTTGAATTTTCCAAATGGTTGTGGTCTAGGATCAGCCACTGTAGGTCTGTTACATTATCAAATGTGTTCTCTTCAATGCCCTCAATCATATTGTTTCGAAGATAAAGGTATTTTATTCCACTTGGTACAATCGGAATGGTTTTCAGTTTAAGATTGTCACAATACATGGCTGTAGGGTAGCTTAGTGGACAATTACATTCTGGGGCACAGACTGCGGCAGATGGCCCAAAAGGATCATAACCATAATCATCTGCAGGACCATAGTCATATTGGCAAAAAATGCCACTAATCAATAACAGAAAGACGGGTAGGGAGTTTAAAGTCATCTTTGCAATGTGTCTTGTACCTGTATGGTAAAATGAAATAAAAAAGTTAAAACTTTATTTATTTTCCTCTTTCAGCAATATTTGATATTTCACCATCTAAGCATTACAAATAAAAATGAATTAAGGCTTCCTGTCTAAAACTATTAATTAAGGTAAAAATATATTAGTTTGTTAATATCACATTGTTACTACTATAAACTTGCAGTCCCTATCTTGTTATAATCTGCTTTTGTAATGGAAAACTACAGGCCATTCTGCTGTTGTAAGTAAACTGTACTTTACATCTTCCTGAATTCATTCATTAAGTCACAAGAAGGATGATAAAATCCAAGGTATTTAAACTTGGCACAGAAGAGTTTTGCTGAAGGTCATGGTCAGAGGCTGTTCTGCAATATAAATGGTATCAAGCATTCCTAATATGCTAAATTGCTTCATATAAAAATAACACATGGTGAAATTACCGAAGTTTTAAAAAGCCAGGGAAGTTAGAAACTGAGGGTAATGTTGTACTGTATAGTGTGTTGTTAAGATGCTTGTACCTTGAAATGTCTTCTCATGGATCACATCCAGTAAAGCATGATCCACTAATTTTCATATTCACCTAAAGAACAAACTAATAAAAATACATAGCATATTCTCCTGGACATGTCAAACAATCAGCACTGCCTGTGCTTGCATGAGTATACTCTATTTACCATAGATCTGAAATGACTGAATTTGAGATGGTGTAAGTGTTCCTGTAAACTCTATATATAACAATAAATGCACTGATCATATTGCAGAACCATTCTAATTCAATAGAGCCATAAAGCTCTCGCTTCATGTAGTTGGTCTCCCAGTTCACATAACAGTAAAAGAATGTTCAGTGTCCTTGGAGCTGTTTTGCTGTGATCCAGTATGAGTCATCTCACCTTACTTTTTAAGGGCATTTCTCATCAGATACTCCATAAGATGCTAATATGTGAAGATCAGTGCCTTGCTTTTACTTCTTACTACCTAGATAGCTGTTGTGTTGAAAACTACTGTTCTGAGAGTGAGATGATAAGGAAAATCCTTAGAAACTTCTTATTCTCAAGTAATTTCAGAAAGCACGCAAAGCCTGTAAACAGACCACCAGACACTAATCTCAGATCTGGGCAATCTTCCAGCAAAGTTTGTCTTGCTATTGTCATTGTTTAGTGTTATACAGAGTACATAGTGGTAAAACGCAGGACCATAGCTAGATAGTCTTCCTTAATTCTAAATTTCCGTGCTTTTATTGACTTGCTAAAAGCCACATCACATTATGGTTAGCTAATAATTTAGCTAGTAATTTCAACTGAAGTACCTGTGGGCAGGGCCTATTGATCTCATACAGTACAGCACAAAATTTCTGAAAAATGTTTTCGTGTTATCTCCAGTCAGTTACCCACAAAGTCTCTCTGCTACATATTGAGCTGCTGTTCCCTGAATAAGGGGGATATGACTTTACCATGGTGTTGCTCCCATTACATCACAAAACAGAGAATATAGTGATCATTGAAATATGAGTTATCAGTATAATTTCCTTTGTCTGTTCTTCACTGCTGCATGAGAACATGCAAACTCAACCTTCAGTCCCCTGCTGGTATAAATAAGTACAGCTCTGCTGAAAGCAAAGACACTACAGTGATCCAATTCAGCTCAAAATCTGGTCCTGTTTAGGTACTAAACATTAAAGATGAGGGACTACTGCTTCTGTATTCAAAGTATAATGTAATGAACATCTTAGACTACACTCTGGCCTCACAATGACATTTTTAGACATCTGTACCATTTTATAGTCTTTCTGATAAAGTAGCATAAACATACTATTTTAAATTTAAATTCTATTATTATTCTAGTTTCAAATTATATTTTTAATGCTAAATTTTATTATTGATATCATAGGTTGACAGTTCTTTTAAGCAATATACTATGTTTAACTGCTCTGCAGAACCTTGGAAGAAATTAAAAAAGTTAAATATCAAGTGTTTTGAATTATTTTATCAGCAACATTTTAAAATGTGGGTGACAATTCAGTAGTGCAAAGGCATATGAGTAACATAAAAGAGCACAGTAAAGTACATATGTAGTATGGTTAACTTGTTTTATTCATGGATTTCTCATTCATGTATCTAAATGTTTCTGTGTCAGAAGTGCAAAATGTAAATAGATTGGGCATACATACTTGTTTGTTACATTGAACTGTATGAATCCAAAAGGTAAAATCAAAATACATTCTTAGACATTTCTCTTGTAACATAAACATGCTTGAATTAATTGCCTGTGTTTGTTCTAACCAGTTATGCTGTAAAATACCTGTGAAAATATTTTTGAAGTTGCTCAGGCAACTTGCCAAAATATACTAAATGACAAATCCCTGATTGTGGAAAATTATTACTATAATATAGGCAAACTATTCAAACTATCTTGGAGCTACTCTATGCCACTTTAATGCTAAAGTTGTTGTGAAACAAAATAAAAATGAACATATCATTCAATCAGCCTTAAGCTAAATATACCTTAAAGTTTCAAGAGTGTACTTAAAATGTGCTTTAAATTTAACACAAAATTTCAAAATACCTATCACTTTCCTCTCATTGTTCACTTGAATAATTATTTAAATATCAGAATACCTTTTCTTGTATATGAAACAAAATGATTTAACAAATTATGAATGAATAAGTGAGCAATGAGTATTCTTAAAAATGTCTTTGGACTGTACATCAACTCTTCTTTTGAAACAGAACAAACAGACTGTAAAAAAAATGCAACAGTCCAATGCTGATGCGCAAAATATGTGAGGTTTTAAGGAAACAGAGAAAGTGAATCCACTAAGCAACTGTTGATTTGTGTTCAATTTACAAATTGGCAAACTTATCCTGACATGTTTTCACGTTCACATTACAGCCACTTTTAAATAGCTGAATATTACAGTTAAAACATGCAGCAGCACTTACCTTACTGCCTTGAAGCTGTTTTCCTCAATTCCCAGAGCAGATGCAATAAGGGACTGTATCGACCAATATATGCTGTAAACAGTGTCAGGAGGTACAAGTCTGCCAGATCCTCTGTGTTACAAGAGAAAAAAAAAGCCCTAGTCACGCTGTTCTCTGAAGCTGCTATGTCATCATGGTGATCTTGTGGTGTGGCATGTACAAAAATGCAGCTCTCTAATGAAGTGCAGGTGGATACCATATTTTGTACAAGGACAACCCATCTGTTATTCCTGTGGGATGAAAGAATGGTCAGTGTTTCACAAGACCTGAGAAAGTTTAGACCACTAGCCATAACCTTATACAAGATTTTTTTTGTATTTTAGAGGGAAAATACTTTAGATTGTAAAATGAATTACAAACAGACTTTTGTTTTCCAACTTATTTTATGCTGCTAGACATGAGCTAACAAATAGCACTCAGACCTCAATGCTGCTGGGCTTCTTCAGCCAAGTGACTCATTTATTTTTTCTGCCTTTTTCTTTAACTATCTTATGTCCACAGTAAAGCATCCTTAATAAAAGTTTTAGCTTAATAATCAGAATCAGAGATGCAGGATTATCTTTAAATTATAACCTTTTCCACAGCACTAAATACTGAGTTTAAAGTTTCTTCTGCAAAGCATTGGAATTTATTTGGTCTGGAGATTTTCTTTGATGACTGAATGTACATTTGCTTAATAAAAACACATCCCAGAAAGGGCTTTTCAGCAGTTACTGTAAACTCACTTTATACATTTGTTCATTTTTGCACTTACAGCTTTCTCCCACTTTTCAGAATCTGGAACTACTCAGCTTTACGTTGTCTGTTTCTTATTCCATGGAAGTAGTTCAAGAATGCATCTTAAGGCTTGGATAAGACATTATTTTCACCAGGCAATGCCAAAAAATAATGCATTAAGACAGTAACTGTTTAAAGTGGGTCTTAATATTTCCATGAAAACCTTCCCTTATCTCTAAATGGTGGATGTCTTCCCTTTTTATGGGAGGCAAGCTCTTTCTTATAAAGTTGGATGGGGACAAACATGAAATGTGCATATAGAAAGCATGTGCAAGCCATTTTAAAGTGTCCTGTCTGTTTAATTGTATTTAAGTTTAGTTGTTGTGGGTAGAGGTTAAGTTTCTTTGTTATCTGCTGGCTATCTTTATGAAAAATTGTGGTGCAGGATGTGGCTGGGCTGGAGAAGCTTAGCGGCTTCCTGAAGAAGAGGAGCTTGGATGTGTGCTTCCACCAAAATCTGCTACTGATGCATTTGGGCCTCCATGTCAGTGCAGGTTACTGGGAGCAGGGAAGGGCCTGGCATACTTCACTGTCCTTCACAGAGAACAGGAAAGGCACTAAACAGTTACAGATCTGTGCTTCTGCAATAACGTAATTAGCAAAGTTTCTCAAGACAAGAGTGCTAAATACCAGTGCAGCCCATAGGGAGTGAAAGCTACTCTTTCAATGTTCTGACATTATTCCTATCATGGGAGAACCATTTACACACTAGGAAACATGCTGATGACAGGTTATGACTACTGAATGATGCAAATAAGTGAATGTGAAACACTGGGATTATGATGGTGAATTAAACTAAGTAGGTGAAGTGTGCATGGTATCAGAACTAGACATGTAGAAGTGGACAAAGTTGTTGTTGTTCTGGCTGTGGACAACCAAAGACCAGATGGAGTTTCTCATGCACAATATGATTCTTATCTGAAAAATACGTCATTAGTTTCTGCAGACCAAGGAAAGGCTGAGCTGTAGTTTTGACAAATGGGACAACAAGCAGAAGCATTCAGCAAAAGATCAACTGGAATAAAGAAAATATTTTTAAATATTTTCCCGTTAAGGAAGTACTGAGGTTTGCTCTGTTGAAGAAGGTACAGCAAGCTGAGCAATGGGGCACAATATTTGTAAAGAGAATTTTAAAATTCACAGGAAAAAACATTTGTTGTGTTTTCTCTCAGTAAAGATTTGTTTTGAAGGACAAGCTTGATATTGTAATAAATTAATACATATTTTGATCTTTTAGTAATAGTTTCATATTTTCAAATGAAATAGTTTTATATTTACAGTAGAACTGCACATTGACTACAAATACAGGATAGAGCAGGCTTAATATGTTTTTGGCACTGTTATATTTATGCACCAGTTGTTTATTACACTGATTTCTGTAGGTCCAGTATGCACTCTTTTTCTCATTCTATTAACAGAATTACAAAGCATGCATATATTTATAAACTGTAGAAAAATATTATTAAACAGAGGTGTTTTTTGCAATTAACATATGGTAAATATTTGGGTCACATAAAATTCAGCTGAGACTTTTTCATTCATAATATTCCTGTGTTGCTGAGTGTTTTAAATTAGCTAGAAGAATTGCATAGTTGAGATGAAGAATCATGTGCCTTCCAAGGATAAAATATTAAACAATAGATTTTTTCACTTTTTTTAATAAGATTTTTTTTAATCTTTCCACTCTGTTATTTAATACTGTCCCTTCAGCATAATTTTATATGCTTTTCTGGTCTTATTGTTCTGAATCATGAAGCACTCACCTCCCTCTGATACAGATCTCCCTCTGTATGGGAGATCAGGTGGACACTGAAGCCCAACAAATGGAGGTATGGCTTCTTCGGCAGCAAAGGGTAGGAAAGCAAGTGCAAGGTCCTACACCTGAGTTGGAGCAATCCCAGGCACAGCTATAGGTTGGGCAGAGAAGAGATTCAGAGCAGCCCTGCAGAGAAGGACTTGGGGGTGGTGATCGATGCGAAAATGAACATGAGCTAGCTGTGTGCACTCGCAGCCCAGAAAGCCAAACCTATCCTGGGCTGCATCAAAAGGATCGTGACCAGCAGGTCGAAGGAGGTGATCCTGCCCCTCTACTCTGCTCTCCTGAGACCTCACTTGGAGTATTGTGTGCAGTTCTGGTGTCCTCAACATAAAAAGGACATGGAACTGTTGGAACAAGTCCAGAGGAGGGCCAAGAGGATGATCAGGGGACTGGAGCACCTCCCGTATGGAGACAGGCTGAGAAAGTTGGGGCTGTTGAGCCTGGAGAAGAGAAGGCTGCATGGAGACCTCATAGCAGCCTTCCAGTATCTGAAGGGGGCTATAAGGATGCTTGGGAGGGACACTTCATTAAGGACTGTAGTGATAGGACAAGAGGCAACGGATTAAAACTTAAACAGGGGAAGTTTAGACTGGATATAAGGAAGAAGTTCTTTACTGTTAGGGCGGTGAGGCACTAGAATGGGTTGCCCAGGGAAGTTGTGAATGCTTCATCCCTTGCGGTGTTCAAGGCCAGGTTGCATGAGGCCTTGGGTGGTATGGTTTAGTGTGAGGTCCCTGCCCATGGCAGGGGGATTGAAACTAGATGATCTTAAGGTCCTTTCCAACCCTAACTATTCTATGATTCTATGAAAGCAGGTGGGTGATTTTGTCTTTCTGGCCTTATTTCATGTTTTTTGGTGATGGTTTGGTTTTTTTTTTTTGTAGCTCTCAAAAGTCATTGAACAGCATGTAAACATAGTCTAGCTAATTTCCAAGGAATACACAAAATACTATGTAAATTCACTTATGCCATCTAAGTTGAAAACTGGTTATGAATATGCTTCACACCTGGTAACTGATATTTTACCTTTATGGCAACTGTGCTCCTAATTAAGCCATCTCAGTAGGTTTTATCTAAAATTAATTTTCTTCTTTGTACTTATTTATTCATTTTTCTTTGATGCAAAATATGATCAAAACCTATTCTCATCTAGTTTTCTTCAGCTTGTGAGACATGAACATAAATATTCCTTTTATTTGTTTCAAAGCTCCTTTCTTGCTGATTCATATTTTCATGGCTGGAGATGGCCAAGAAGTCTGATAGGTTACAGTGAAAAAATCTGAAAGCAGAGATCACTGCACCTGTGTATCACTTTGTAGTCGCTAGTTCTAGCATTCAGATATTGTCAAGTTACAGCATTAGTTTTCTCTCTTCACTCAGAACTGACACCCTTTCTGCTTTTTCTCTCCTGTAAAAAACACCTTCTTTATGACTTATGCACTGAAGGAATGGAAACTTTTCCCAATCCTTTTTGCTTTTAATCCTCTTTTTCCCAAAAGATTTAAGTTACTAAAACCTAACAGATATTATCTACATCAACTGCTTTTTTCTAGTCTTAAGTCATCTTACCAGGTGTGTACACTAAAAACCAAGCCATTTGGGTGCCAAAAATTAGGAGTAGGAGATCTGGATCTTAGGAGCATATAGCTCCAGAAAAAGTGCTTGTGGAAATTTTCACATTGCCACACAAAATGAGTAATGAGGTTTTGCACCAATCACTCATAATTTAAATTAAATACAACTCTCAAGATTAAATGAAGGTTAATACAGTTTAATTGGCTACCTGCAACAGGAGGTAAAGAAATCTCCATTAAGGAAAAAGGACATTCCATGGGCACCATGCAGCAAGCCACATAATTATAAAGTAGTAGTATAGTGTTTACGCATTATGATTTCCATATCTCTAAATAGTGAATATATAGGCTGATAGCCTATATATACTGAATAAACAAAAATATGATATCAACTCAATCTCTAGTAATAATTAGTTCAATGTTTTTGTGAAGTCCTGCAGCATATTGAAAATATCACTTAAGGCTGACTCCTATCAAATGAGTTCCACTAAAAACAATTCAGTTCCAGATTCTGAAGGCTGTAGGTGCTTATTATTTTTTCATCTGAAAAATTCCATCCCTCCAAATTGATATTTTATTTATTCAGCCTCTACACTGCACTTCCATGCTAAATGGAAAGTGTTAGAACACATACTATAAGCATTACAAAATTTGTGGTAATCCAAATCCTTTTTTCCCTCTCTCCTAAAAAGGAAATAACAGCTTTGAAAATTTACAAAAATGGTAATAGTGGTACAACCTATTAGCAGACCGCAACACATATTTTAGTTGTGCATGAATCCTTGTTTTTGTCATTCTAAAAAAATTGTTCACTGTTTTGCCTCAAACTTGACAGTGTCCATATTCTAATACTGTTTAGCCTCCTCTCCACTGTTTTTCAGACTGTTTTTGCACAATACTGCTGTTAATTTTACTTGAATTGTCAATGGCAAAATTCCTTTCAGTTGATTCAAAACTCTTTGATCAAACCTCTTTTATGATAACAGCTGCACAGATGAAGGCAAAATACTGTTTTTAAAACAGATTCCTATGTATATACTGCATATTGAATTAAAGTATTTAAAACATGCTGATCCATGTATAAAAGAAAGGCAGGTGGCCCTGGAACATGAACCAATTTAAATGATTGCTAATGTAAAGACTGTAAGATTTCAAGGAGTTGTTGAGTTTGTAGGAAAGTTGTGGTTACAGGTAAAAATTATAGTAGCAGCTCTTTTTTTAAACAGTATAGTTAATCTATAGGAAAAGAAAGAGGTGAATTTGGCAGACTTGGCTAGCTTACTGCCTATTGTTTGCATATACTAATGTTGTATCAACATATACCTCCTTTGAAAATCATTGGGTGCTAAACACTTTCCCCTAATCTAAGCATTAGCAATGTCTGCCTGCTTTCAGATTACTATTTTTTAAGGTCAAACGGGATGTTGCATCGTGTAGCCCAACATGCTGTATAACACAAACCACTGAACTTCATCCTGTTACAACTATACTGAGTTCAACAAAACACCTTTGCCTACTTTTTGCCAGAAAACATATAACCATGGTCAAGACATGGAAAGCTTGGGAGGTCTCTAGTTTAGTGCAAGAATCTATTAATTTTTGCCCAGGCTGGTTTGAGGATATGGCCAGTTTTGATGGGTACTCATAACTTTCCTATCTGTGGGACGAAAGTTGCGTCTTGGTATGGCAACTGGCATAATTTAGACTGCCAGTTGAGTGAGTCTTATTTATTAGTTTTCATCCTTGTTATTCTTCCAGGCAGTACCCAGAAGAAGAGGACTTGTTCCCAGGTGTCGTGGCTTAAGCACTGCTGGTAACTCAGCACCACACAGCCTCTTGGTCACTCTGCCCCTTTCCCCCACCACCCATCCCGCTCCCAGAGGGATGGGGAGAAGAATTGAAAGAATGTAACTCCCATGGTTTGAGATAAGAACAGTCCAGTAACTAAGGCATAACACAAACCCACTGCTGCTACCAGCAATAATAATAATGGTAAGGGAAATAACAAGGGAAGAGAATATAAAACTAAAAGGGGAAGGTAACAAAAACCTACAATAAACACAAGTGATGCACAATGCAACTGCTCATCACTCACTGATCGACACCCAGCCCAACCCAAGCAGCGATCTGGGCCTTCCGGCTAACTCCCCCAGTTTGTATACTGGGCATGACATGCTGTGGTATGCAATACCCCTTTGGCTAGTTTGGGTCAGGTGTCTTGTCTCTGCTCTCTCCCAACTTCTTGTGCCCCTCCTCACTGGCAGAGCATGAGACTGAAAAGTCCTTGATTAAGGTAAGCATTACTTAGCAACAACTAAAACCATTGGTGTGTTATCAGCATTGTTCCCAGGCTGAAAGTCAAAAACACAGCACTGCACTAGATACTAGGAAGAAGAAAAATAACTGTTACAGCTGAACGCAGGACAGTATCCACCCCTTATTCCATACATTCCATACATAATCCTCAAATCCTACATTTTTCAATGTACCATTTTTGTCTGTCTCTCTATATATAGAGAGACATACCACGGTGTTCCAAGAGGTGCTGGTGTCCCACTAAGTGCTGGGGGCCCCATGGGTGACAGCGTCACCATAACTGATGTTGTCCCAAGGGGTGACGGTGTCTCCATAGGTGACAGTGTCCTTATATATATATATATATATATAAAAAGAGACAAATATATCTATCTATATATCTTTGTATATATATAAAGGGACAGAAATGATTTTTTTTTTATTTTTTACATATATAAATATATATATTAATTTGTCTATATATACACAAAGATATATAGATATATATAAAATATGTATAAAGATATATGAAACAAAAATGATTTTTTTATTTTTTACATATATAAATATATATTATATATATTTGTCTCTTTATATATATCTCTATATATTAAAGAAAAGAAAAAAAATGGTATGAAAGAGTCATTTTTTTTATATATATATAAAGAGACAAAAATTAGGGTTTTTTTGCATAATAATAATAATTTCTACCCATTGTCTTCTGTTTATTTGTAGCTCTATAAAGTTACCAGAATTCATTTCCCTCATCATAAGCTTCAGCTTCTTTCAACTGTCTTCAGCCATGTTATCTGTGGATCTGTCACTGATACCTTCAGTGCAACTTAGTTTTATTTTTGCCTTATACAGAGACACCATTGTATATACTTTATATTTCTCTGTTCTTCATGTCTCACGCTTTTTCTTTTAATTTTAACTTCTAATTGAATTTCACTTTTCTACTGAAACAAGAAAGCTTATGGCTAAAATTGGTCTTTTTCTTTTTTTTGTAAACTCAGGGGGGTTAAGATATTTGAGGACAATCTCTTAAATTCTTTTTATTATAAGTATTCCTATTTTTCTTCTAATATTTTTCTCCCAGAAAAATTTTCTCATCCTTTTCCTGTTTTGGGACATTTAGCTTCTCTGAAATACTGGCTGGAAATATGCTTTTAACCATATTAAATGGTCAGCTTTGGCAACCACAGATTCCAATCCAGTGATTAACTTGTCTTTATTCATCATAATGACGTCCAGGATGGATTTACCTCATGTTGTATCCAATACCTTTTGTCTTAGGAATTATGCAGTGTTGAGAAACTCTACTAATGTTTTATTATGGGCTGCATAGCACTGCTAGCAACATCTCACGAAATAAAAATTCCCATTAAAAAATATATTTATTCCGTATATCGCACCATCTTATATGAAGATTATCTCCATTTCTCTGTGTGATACAGACCACCTCTTTTATAGATGGTTTCAGACACTTTGGTCCTGAGAGACAGCAGACATAGGTGTCTACATGTGCGTCAGTAGGCCAAGCATTCTTCAAGGTCAATGAGGCTCTAGTATATAGAGTTATAGAGCCTAGGAAGTGGTTCAACTCCTTAACTGTCATGTGTATAAGTTATGAGAAATGACATGAAGACCTGTCGCTTTTCAGGTGGCAGCTGATGACAAAGCACAGTACCCCACAGTGCCTAATAACAAGGCATCTGCATTTTGGCAATTGCCTGTTTTCAAGGGGCTTCAGTGAGCTGGTGATGCAAAGATATCTACCACTGTCTGATGTGCCATGGACACTACAGCACATCCAAGTGGGGCTAGCTGCTATGGCACAGGATCTTGAAGAAACCTGTTCTGTCCTGAAGTAGTGGCTGGAGGCCAGGCACATCTAAGCAACCTAGAATGACATTAGACATGTTTTGATGCCCTTGGAACACCAGTCAGGGAGATAGTCAGTCTCCTAAATGAAGTAATATCCTTACTTTACGTAAACTGTCTGAAGATTATTTTGTCCAACAGTTTTCTCTGTAGACTTCTCTTAACTGATCATTCAGCACAATGTCTGCAAAAGAAATGTCACAGAAATAGAGCCAAGCAAAATGAGATGTGCAAGACTGGAAACAGTCATGTTCTATTCCACCAAAGGTATTTTCCATTTTCTTACCACCTTTAAAAAACATAATAATAAAAAAAAATAAAATAGGAATTTTTTGAAAGTCAAATCAAACTTTAGAAGACAGTCCTCTGCTTCCATTAGATCATCACCTGAGTCACACTGACTCTTTGTTTTAGTCAAGCAAAACTTTTCAATAGATTTCATATATAATTGCATAAGTTATACACATTAAAAAGGACAGAAGCAATTCAAGAGATTTTTGTGTCACAATCTTCATAGGCTTATTTTGAATTGACACATGAGTGCTTCAAAGTCTAATTTTCTCTCCATTCAACCCAAGAAGGGACAAGATGGAGCAATATTTCCCTAATCCTGTTCTGATTAAGGAGAATACACCACTTTCCAAGTATTCTTTTTCCCTCCCATAGATTTTAGATCTCTGCCTGCTTAGCCTGACTCTTTTTTCTTTACCTATTTGTGGTTTTTGAACCTCATTAACCACTTAGCAATTGTATTTGGATAATTATGTATCTGCACATTTATACGTATGCATGTCTGTTTGTTAAATGGCAACCTGATTTGGACCAAAACCTGAAATCAACGACTATCCCTTTAGCTTCCCAGTAGTCTTTTTCATATTTTCTTAATATTTAAAATTATTTTTGTTTATATAGGTACATCATAATACAAAACAGAATAGTATTTTCAAAGATGCTCCTCCTCTTGAAATACTGATGCAAAGCAAAGCTAGAAGAAAATTCTTTCCTTCTCTCTTCAAATGCTGGATTATAATTTCTTTTTTTCTCCTCAAAACTCAGTCAGATAAAAACTCCATGTTATAAGCTGTTCAAAGATATAAAAACACAGAGTTAAACTTTGTCATAAAGGGCCGAAGAAAGTATTGCAACTGACTGAGAAGAAAAAGATAAGAAAGCATTCAGATAGCAAGCCAGGTAATTGTCAATATTTGGATAGATCAATGCAAAATGTTAATGTCACTTCACTTAAAACTATGGTATATAAACAAATGGATGACTTATCTCCCCTTAAGGCTCTACCTCCACCAGTAAATCACATAGTGCCCCTGGCACTGACAAGACATTCCTTATAGTATTAATTTGTTAGAATGGGATTTTTCATGATTCTAGCCTGAACTGAACAATTACTAGCCATAGCTTAGTACTTAACACTCTCAATAGAGAGTTTAAATGAAGTCACTCTGTTTCGTGGGGTAAGATAGTCACATAGTAGAGATGGGGTTAAGTCATAATAGTTGGTCCAGACCTTGAAAATGGCATGATTTTTCTTAATAATACAGATGCAGCTTAGTCTCTTTATTATAACCTGAGCCATCAATACAAAAATAGACATTCAGGTCCTAAGGTCTGCTGACATTAGCTGACCCACAATTTGAATTTTATCAAATTATACTATCATTGTTTTCACCATTTTCTCAAAAATTATGTGTGCTTGCATGTGTGCCTGCATGTCACTCTTGCTATACACTGAAGTTTCGATGAAGATACATGGATTATTTTTAATTTTCAGAAGAGAAAAAAACTTGGTCTGGAAATAAGATCTGATTACAAGCTTTAGCAGAGTAATAATTTTTAAGTGGAAAAGATGGTTTTGCATAGAACTGCTGACACAAACTTAGCTACAGCACTACCAGTGAGCAACACTATAATTTAGGTCATGTTCCTGTCCCATAGATAACTTTGATAATATGGTTAGTCAGTTGCAGTATAGCAAAATCCATTGTTCCTATTCCTATCTCGTGAAAGAGGGACAAGACCTTCTTGTTTCCAGAGCTGAGCATCACACATTTGTAATAACTTTGGTCATGAATGGAAAGGTTTTACAGTTTTATGCTGTGTTTTAGCTGTTAAATCTTCACATTTATTATGGAAGTTTTAACACAACACAATCATTGGATAACCCTGAGAGTACCTGGTGTAAGAAAACAGTATAAACAGGATGATCATGTTAGAAAGACCCACATCTTCTGTAAAAGAGTTTTGTTGAGGCTTTCCTGCTTTTGTCCATTCACCTTTTGGCTCTTCACTCTTTCTAGGATTTAGTAGAAGGTTTTTTAAGGCATGTGAATGTTGATGAATGTGCAAGGCTATTTCTGAGCACATATGTGACCCTGCATCCTCATGTCCCCTACATCCAGACCCACCAGAGGTTTGTTCTGCTTCAGATTGCTGATTTTTCTAAGGAACCCATGAGGGTCATTCTTTCACATAGGTAGGGAATAGATGTACAGGTGATAGCCCATGACATTTTGATTTAAAGTCAGGTGAAGAGAAGAAGTTGTTTGCTTTATCAGTGACCATGATATCCTTCTCCTGACAGCCACTGTCAATGACTTGTCACATATTCACATGTCAAAACATTATCAGAAATGTGCCTTTCAAGGTCTTGGAAAATAACTTTTGGGCTTCTAATTCACTCAAGTGATGGTGAATATTTTACTCCATGCCTATGTACCTAGTAAAAGGCATCTTGTTTATGCCTGAACTGCCTGTTCAGCCTGGAGCCAAGAGTGTCCTCAGGGAAGAAACTCATTTATTACCCCCATACAAGCCTGCAAACAAGGCTGTTGGAGTGACTGGGAACTTCTGCAATCTCTATATGTGGCAACACACCAGATTCTCGGCCTTGAGCACACCAGCAGGCTCTGATTGCCCTGACCAGGCTCATCCATGTTCTCCAGCCATGCTGCCTTCACTCATTGACCCAACAGCTGTATTTAAGCTGAAGCCCCAGTCCTAGCTGTGTTGTGGGTATGCTGTGCCTAGTTTTGTACCTGGAGTTATCTTATTGACTTCATAGATGAGCTTGACTTTGGACCTGCCTCCTCAGGGGACATCTGTCACTGGATGGTTGGGCAGCCCTTATTGCAGTCACCAAAACAGCTCTGGTCTTCTTTGTTAGATGCTGTGAGATTGTGCACCTTGCTCATGAGGTTGCTGTGGGACTATATACTTTGCTCATGAGGTGTAACTAATTGCTGGTTCCCAGCTTGCCTTCCTTTGCACAGCTAGCCTTACCTTGCTGAGCTCCAATAATAAGTGCAAAAAAAGAACAAGGACTTGAACTTAAGTGTAGCTCCTGGGACAATGAGTGGTGGATGTCCAGGTAGGAAGAGGCTCTGGCAAAATATGGTCATGGTAGCCACAGCCTCCCAATATACTCAGGGCTTTGGCACTACATATAGAATCACAGAATGCTTGGGGTTGGAAGGAACCTTTAAAGTTTATCTAGTCCAAGTCCCCTGCCATGAGCATCTTTCACGTGTTCAGTTTGCTCAAAACCCCATCCAACTTGGCCTTGGACACTTCCAGTGATGAGATATCCACAGCTTCTCTGGGCAACCTGTTCCAAAGTCTCAACATCCTCATTACAAAGAATGTCTCCTTATATCCTTGTATCTATGCTCTTTCAGTTTAAAACTATTACCCCTTGGCAAAACCTGTCTCTCCACCTTTCTTGTAAGCCTCCTTTATATATTGAAATGCTGCAATGAGGTCTACCTAGAGCCTTCTCCTCTCTGGGCTAAACAGCCCATTTCTCTCTGCCTTTCTTCCTAGGAGAGGTATCCCAGCCCTCTGATAGTTCTTGTAGCCCTCCTCTGGATTTAGTGTAATAGGCCCACGTCTCCCTTGTGCTGGAGACCTCAGAGCTGAATGCAGCACTCCAGATGGGGTTCTCATCAGAGCTGAGTAGGGGGTAAGAATCACTGGACTGGCTGGCCATACTGCTTGCTATGCAGCCCAATATGTGATTGGCTTTCTTCATTGCAAGAACACATTGCCAACTCATATCCAATTTTTCATCCACCAGTATACCAAAGTCCTCTGCAAGGATGATCTCAATCCATCACCCAGTCTGTACTGATACTGAGATTGCTTCAACCTTCATGACATTCACATATGTTCATGTACTACTGCACATGCTCTCCTACCAGCCCAAAAGCTGTCCGTGATGTAGTCAAGTAGCTAGAAAGATCTTTTATTTCCCCTCTCTCACTTGAACTGTGAAGAAAGGTGGAGTGGGTGGGAGGCATCCCCTTAGCTTCCTTTGTAAGGCAGAGCTTTGGTAAATGGGAAATCTTCTCCAATTCCTGTTCCTGCTGCCTCTTTCTGTTTTCAGCTCTGCACAAGAATCTAAAATCATTGTGCGGTTGTTTTTTTCCATAGTGTGAGCACATTTCCACTGCATAAGATGCAGGGAACACAACAATCCTGTCAGAAGTTTGACAAGGAAGTTCAAAGGAAATGCTAACATTTCACAGTAATTTAGTCCTTTGACAGCAGTAAAGAGTCCAAATACTTAACTTCTTCCAGAACAATCCAATTATCTGCATCTGTTGAAAAGAAATTCACACAATCTTCTGTATATCCCTGTAGCCTACACATGCAGTAACTCCTACTATATATCAAAAATGATTGGCAAGTCTCTAAAGAACTTGGTGCTAGAAATGAGCAGTAAGGGACAGAAAAGAGAAAACCACCCAAAAGGTTAATATTTTTGTTTAATTTTGGTAATGACATGATTAAATATTAAATCACCTGAGGCTTAGAACCTCTAAATTGCTCTCCATTAGCCAGCACTTCAAAGACAGTGCTTCGTTTCAGGACTTCATTGCAACATATCCACTTTCTCCTTCCACATTAGAATGATGTGGATGGACAAAACTCTGAAGGATTATTCTCAGAAGCAAATAAGCCTTCTGAAGCATTTCACTTGTCTGGAGTTTCTAACATAGCCAAGCAATATTTAGAATTATTCTGTCTTTCATGTCAAGATTATTTTATGCATTTTGAAATTCCTTTTATTTTCTTTTTCCTGCATTCTGGATTTTAGTTTATTTTTTATAATCTTTTGATTCCAGTGAAGATTCAATACCTTGAAATTAAAAGATTAAAGGATTCATCAGCAGAATACTGCATGATTAACTTAGCTGATTATGAGATTTCCTGTTGAAAGGGCTTTCTAATGTGCATTTAGTAGTAGACACATGATCCCTATTTTCTATGTCTTTATATTGGAATTTGAACACATTCATAAAGTTACAGTGTGGAGAAGCACTAGCTTAATTCATCTCAATTATATCTTCATCTGGAAGCAATAATGTAACTTGTCCGAACCTGAAGTTTGCAAAAATAGCAGCAAAATCCTTAAGGCTTTTTCATTCAAATATAATGCGTAGTTTAATGCAATAGTTGAAAAATTAATAAAAGATGTAAGTATGATTTATCAAAAACTATATACCTCAATGCTGTTGAGTCAATAACATAAAGAGC
The DNA here is from genome assembly GCF_963264785.1 of Psittacula echo. Taxonomy (NCBI): domain Eukaryota; kingdom Metazoa; phylum Chordata; class Aves; order Psittaciformes; family Psittacidae; genus Psittacula; species Psittacula echo. Next base: position 117,721,458 of record NC_137735.1, on the reverse strand, counting down.
TGGGAAAAAATATGGAATTTTGATTGATTTCGTGTCAGCTATGGAAATAAAAATTATAGTAAATTGTAACCATTTGCGTATAATAAACCAGTACATATTCTATTGTCCATTCTGCCAAATACTAGGAAGAACAAAATTTAACAATTAATATTTGTGCATATAAATAAAATATCATGCCATTTATCACCAGAAATCATAATTACCAAGTATTTGTCTTCTCTGTCTTTGTCTGGGTTTTAACCAAAGACAGTACCTTTTGGGTCAGTTTTTCTGGGTGAAACAGAAGGTGGGTTCAGCAGTTTTTTGTTTGTTTGAAAAGTGCCTGTTATATTTAGACAGTGGGTGGCATTATTTTAAGTTCCCTTCAAAATTGAGTACCCATCTGCAGCTTTCAGTTCCTTTGACTGAAAACATTGTAACTATTCATGTTGATAAATATTTGTAGATGCAAGAAATACAATATTTGTCAATTTCCAAAACGTTCTTCATTGTACTGCCTGCTGCAGCTGTATGTGTGGATTCAGAAACATGACCATCGCTGCAGATTCCCTGATTTTATTAGTCCCCTTTATTATATTTTTTAGTCTAAAAAGGTGTGTGTGTATATATATATATAATTAAACCAATATATTTTGTCATAGTTTTGCCATTTTTTCTGACACAGATTTAAGTCCTGGTTAATCAGGCAGTAACACAGCATTAACATTCTTCTGGTCTGCTGACTTAAGACACCCACATAGAGGTAATCTCCAAAGCTTTCAGGCAGCATAACGTACACACTGAGTAAGAGAGCAGCCTGACAAAGCAGTTTGGAAGAAACCACATCTTTGTACCTCAGAAAGGGAAGTGTGGAATTCAACAGGCAGGGAAAGCAGCCCTCTGTAGTGTCTGCATCCAGACCGATCCTCAGGCACGCACGGTACACTAACAGCCCTGAACTTCCAGAGCAGGAAAAGGGGCAGGAGGCCAAAGGATGGTTTATGTCACTTTAAATGTATCCATTGATGAGCCTAGCTGTTTGTTTGTGTTGAATCTAATTCAAACAATAAAACAGCCTTTGTGCCTTTTCAGGAGATGCACAGATACTTTGTTCTATTGCAGCTGGAGCTGCTGGAGCACTGTTAGAATAATATTTTATGCTAAAATTTATCAACTATTTTTAGTTCCACTATTTTAGCTTGAAGATGATGCACTTAATACTGAACATCTGACAGCCCATGTTTCCTCTTCAGTGCTGTGCAGACTGCTCACTAACATGTTCCTTACTTTACTGATTTATTTTTTACTGAACAAACTGCTCCCAACTAAATTAGCGCTGACTAAACCCCTTTGCTAGTTTAAAATTTGAAATAGAAAAAACCACCTAGCAATAGCTTGGTAATGACCATGGAAAATAAGGCAAACTCGTTTGAAAAGAAAACAAATAGGCCAGTCCCTGTAGAAAAACTGACTTCAGAGCAATGTGTACTTTCAGACAGGATGAGTGAAACCACATCCATCTGCAAAGCCAGAAAATTTGACTGTGGATGTACAAAAAGGCTAAAGTAAGTATGTGAATTTGTGTAGCTTCTTTTCATAAAACTTCATGAGCGTCTTTCCTACTGGTTTTCACAATTAGTGACCAGTAACTTTGTACTGTCCCTCAGTGACACTAGATGGCACTTCAGAGTAGTGGTGGGATCAGTCTTCTGCAATCTTTTCTAGTTACTTTGCTTATGATATTAAAGATATATGAAATTAATGATTACATCAAACAAAAGCAATTTCTCAGCTTTTTGTTAATTTGCATGTATGACTGTGAGCTGGATGACACTATCTGTTTCAAAAAATAACAAGCATAAGCAGAAAGAGATTACAACAGAGTGGTTCACTAACAGGTCAAAACCCCAGGTTATGGGCCAAAATGCTGTTGCCAGACATTGTGTTTAGAGGATTTGAGAAGCAGTTTGAGGAGGGAACTGAAAAAAGATCTGTAGAGCTGGAAAGCAGAACAACACACTGATGCAAGGGATTTAAGAGTTGATCCTTTCCTGGAAATTAAATTACATTTAATGTCATCAGTATTTGATACATCAGCATAGTATCCGACAACTATCCATAACCTGATGCACTTTAGGAGAAACCAGCCAGCTCCTTTCTGGCCTTAAAAGGCCAGGGCAGTATGAAAGAACTAACTGATTTGTAGTCAAGTTTTGAAAAATAATGTTCTTTAGCAACATATGCTTTTGCTAACAAAAAATGTGAATGTACTTTTAGAAAACCTAAACTTGAGGGATATTATTAATTGAAAAAAGAAAATAATGTGGGAAGGATACAAAGAAAGCAAAAGAATAAGTTTACAGGGTTGACATCAAACTGCAGTAAAAACTTAAAGAAGCATCACGTCTGCAACACATCATTTTCATTTCCAACTTATTTAGTCAATTCAGTTAAAAACCTCTTATAGGAATTTTAATTAACACTTTAATAATATTCACAACTAGGGGAAGAATGATACATTTAGATAGCAAAAAGTAGTAGAAAATACTGTCCATAATTGTGAAAAGCACTTTAAATAAGAAAAAGGGAAGTTCAAATGTTTAATTAAGCGTGTTCCTGAGTAGTGTGATGAATCACAGGCATTATGAATTTAAGATGGCAGAAAATACATTACTGTCTATAATTTTATTTTTCTGTCTTTAACACAATCTTTTAGCTGAGGATCTGTCAAACAACTATTTATTCTTATATCTCTTGTTTACACTGACTTGACTTTTCTGATTATTAGGATATGTTTTGTTTCAGGCTTCCTCTGAGGGTCTATTCTCACACCCAAGAGATAGTCACACCCTTGCTTGCTGTATAGGATGAGATGCAGGATGAGATGCAGGATGGCTGTACTTGAAAGCAACAAGTTAGTTCCTTATGTGTTTGAGATTGTGACTGTTTACCATCTTTGTACTTTATGGAAGGATCAGAGATGCAATCTTCGGCCTAAAGGCTTTCTACTTTAGCTCTCTTATTTCTTTCTTCCCAATTGTTTATAGTTTGTTTGGGTTTGTTCTTTTTTTCTTTCATTTTTTCTTTTCTTTTTTTTTCTTTTTTTTTTCTTTGGTTTTTGTGTTTTGTTTTGTTTTTTTTTTTTAAGTAGAAGAGCCATCTGTTCTGTATTTATATGAAAAACAGTTTTAAAAGTATAGGGTTTCCCACTGCTTTGAAGTCTTTGCAGATGCTGTATATGGAGAGGGTTCTGTTGGTCAGACATTGTAGGTATGGCTGCACAATTTATGGGAAGCTAACAATGTGTTTACCTTTTGAATTTGTCGTGATCTTGCTGAAGTCTCATATTATAGGATTTGTTTATTCAGTTTTATTGCACAGGATTGGGAATTAGGAACATCCTGTAAACTTTGCAGCCCCTGGTTATTAGCACAGAATGTATTTTAAACTAAAGAGGGGAGATTCAGGCTGGACATGAAGAAAAAGTTCTTTACAATGAGAATAGTAAAATACTGGCACAGGCTGCCAGAGCAGTGGTGGATGCACCACCGCTGGAGGCAGTCAAGGCCAGGCCGGATGTGGTTCTGGGTGACCTGATCTCATTCAAAGATGTAACCTGCTCATTGCAGGGGGTATGGACTAGATGACCTTTGAAGGTCCCTTCCAACACAAACTATTTTATGGTTTGATAATTCTATTTTATGAGGAATAACTTGTACATTAGCACAAAGGGCAGCAAGCCTGGTGTGAGGCATACATGTGGGACATGTATTACAGAGGAGGATCAGGCTCAGGTATTTTTTTCTGGACTTAAAGTTGCTTCTGGTTTGAAAGAAAAGCCTTAGTATGTAGAGACTTGAAAGCCATGGAGGGAGAAATGGAAAGTTTATATATATGTTATGTGAAGTTTTATGTAATATGAAGTTTTACGTAACAAGTGATTGTTATCATTTATTGAATAAACCTCTTCCTGTAAGTTTTTAGCTGTATCTAATTTGAACATACAAACCCTGTGGAGTTGTTCAGGCTAAGACAATGCCTTTGTTCTCTTTTGAAATGCCAGTGCTTGTCTTTCTGTATCAAATCTGTCTTTAAATGATAGCAAATATCCAACCAAGAACCAAAAGGAAAAGATCCAACTGCTTTCTGGAGGGTTTTCCCTCCAGTGACAGAAGGATATCACATACTGCTAGTTTTGTTTAAAAAAAAACACTCAGAAAATGTGAAACCCAGAAGAAAACACAGATGCAAATGGGGAAAATCAGTGACTACTACAAGAAGAAGACAGCTAACAAGAATGTAAGCATGTTTTTTAATGTGTAATGGCTTTAGTGATTCACAATTGCTTCCGATTATTTACTACCTGTAGAAATGACAGCTATAAAGAAAATATATGAATTTTATAGAAAAAAAACCTATGAGTGTTAGGCATGAAAAATTGTCTTGAGGGAAGTGAATTTCACACAATTTGCTCCTATTTTAGCTATCACCATTACAAAGATGTTCGGTTTACATGACTTAGTAATGATTAACGTTGTGACACACTGTATTCAGTTATTCTATCAAAATAGAAAATAAAGACAAACACTTTGGAGTTTGCCTGTATTACATTATTCTTTAATATAAATGACATATAAGTTTTACAAATTAGAGAGATTGACCTAGGAGTATTAAAAGGCTGCAGAAGATTCTTTTAAGGTGACATTTTTATTGAGTATATATTTAGCTTTGTAGATTGATAGTAGAAATGTGCAGCCTACCTTTGATGTGCTTGCTACCCACTGATATGGACTGAAGAATCCCAGAGGGCTTCAAATTGTTGAAGCAGAGGGCTTCAAATTGTTCTAAGAAGACACTTCTACAAATGATGTCCCAGTAATGTCCAGCTAGGTCTTGCAGTTATTTCACTTCATATTTTGCTACACTTTATTTCTTACAACCTAAATTCCACAAATTCATCACATGGGAAGCTTGCATATCTCTACTTGGCAATTAAAAACATTGTTTAAAAAACAAAAACAGTAAAGGATGCTGACAAATGTACAATGCAGTACAAGTGAACAGTGAACTGCTATTGGTTTTGGTTTAGATATATACATGGATTGATACCAATGACTAAACCCTAATACCTTACTGTGCAAGGCAGTCTCACTGAAGTCATTATAACTGCTCTTGTGACTAAGGTGAGAGGGATTTGCCCTAGAGAAATTTAGTCATTGAGCTCCAGATAGAGGTTACAGGTTTTGTACTGCAGACTACTCATTATTTTGTTCAGTAGGATTATGTTAAGCTAATCCTTAATAGCATTGCTCTAGAAGAATGGCAAACTTTAGAGAACTATGTGTACAATATGAATTTATTGTCTTTTTTTCCAAAATAATAACATTAGCAACAACTTTATTTGCTCTGCTAAACAGATACATTCAGAATTGGCTTAGTGCTATAGTGGATATTTTTAAACCTCAAGGGCTTGAAATAAATTTAAAGGAGGTAACTCTCACTTTCTCAGGTCTCAAGATGATTTGAGAGTCCTTATTTCCTCTACTATTTTTGTGTGTGTGGCTATAAAAATATCCTTAATCACTATCTTCTTTTTTTTTTTTTTAATATCATAGCTTGACAAATATTTACTCCGAATCTCATATACAGTGGAATCTGAAAACCTGTAGCATTCAGCAAACTGAAAAATACCACAGAAAGCATGCTGTAAAAGAAGGCTGAAATAAATCAGTTTAAAGCACAGTCGGCAATTCCTTTTGATGTTATGCTTGATCTTGTACATCTGTAATGATTCGTTTATTGTACATCAATGGATCATCTCCACTTTAAAGTGAACTTTCTGGTATTTGGCATTAATTGTTAGCAACCATTTTTTTGAACAGGCCTATAACAACAGGTACTTTAGCTGAAACACAACCAAACCCCATCTTTAGACATCTATTTGTAATTTCCAATCTGTACGGCAGAGCGTTCATGGATACATCGGAAAGCAGAGGGCTGGATTTCCCAGTACTGCACAGGGTTGCTGAAGAGACTCACACCAGAATAGCTAGCCTTTTTGGTGTTGTAGCCAAGAGGGCAAAAGTCGTTGATTCCAACTGAAGCAATTTTGTTGTTATGAAGATAGACCACCTGAAAAGCATGCAAGTACAGAAGTGAGAAATAGAGCTACTGTGACAAATAAGATAAATGATTTGGTGTCAAATACTTGATAGGTATTGTGCAATGCTATATGGAGTAACAATATATCCTTTTTTCCAAATGAATGCTTGATTCTTCTTACTTTTTGAAATACCTACCAATTAGAAATTATTTCTACAGAAAGAGCAGAAAATGTGCAAGGCAATCTAATAACATTTCTATTAATTGAGCATACTGCAGCCAAACAGGAGTCAAAGATGTGGAATTATTAATACAGTGCTGTGGTTCAGAAGCATGTGCTTCTGAATAAAGAATGCATTTGGTGCTAATTGATTTCTCTCTAGTTCTGATGCTTTCATTCTCATGAGTAGAACTGTACAGGACTCAGAGCCAAAGTAATCACTAATGATAATTTAAGATAGCTCATGAATATTACTCTGCTTGGGAGTCACCATTTCTGATTAGTATTCCCAAGCTACATGCAAGAGATGATTTACATATGAGAGTCTTCATTCTTTGGGGGTTTTGTTCGTAAAATGTTAGTCCACATGAAGACAGATTTTAATTGGTTCCAAGAGGCCATATTTCTAGCTACCCAGCCACACAGACAAAAAATACTGCAGATGTGAAATGCATATTTGTGTCTCTTTGTTATCCTGAAGGCACAGCTTTGTGAGACAACAAAGGGAAGGTTCTTGGTAAAAGTTGCAAATGTGATTGGGTAGAATTAAAAAAAAAAAAAGAAATCAACAGAAGAAATGTTCTTTGAAAGCATTTTTTGAGTTAAAAAAGAAATTGAAGTACACATAATTCCATCTTTGTTGTGTCCCCTCAGACACACAGAGACAATGAATGCACATCTCCACATCTATACACCTCCATAGCCACATCCACACAAAAATCAGAATAAGAGTCGTCTTGTCATATGCAACTCTTCCACGCCTATTCAATAGTTTATGAAACATTCATCAAGTTACTTTTTCACAAATACTCTATATATTTCTGTTCAAGACTGAATAACCACACAAATACCATTAGGAATCTTTCAACTATTGCTCTCACAAGCCATATTATAAGTACCTGGATATATTTGTGTTCACCCAGCCCACCAGGTACTCTGACAAGTTCATTGTTGTTCAAATGGAGCTCTCTTAGGTGAGGTACATTGTTAAGAGAACCATTTTCAACTGAAGAAATGCTGTTGAAGCTGAGACCCAATCTGAAACAAACAAACAAACAAATAGGTTAAATTGCTCACATAACCATCTTTCTTGGGTTAGTTATTTCTTTATATCACTGTTGTAGACTAGACCAGCTAATTTTCAGTATTACACGAGGTACAGAGTCACCACTTAGAACTAGTTTAGATAAATTTGTTTAAATGTTTGACATCCAATGTGAACTATCATAATTATTGTTATATTCATTCAACATGTGCTCATGGTACTGCATGCTTCCATGAGCTACATGACGAATCCTGCTGTAAGCACATACTGTGTACGTACATTGGCACCAGTCTTTCTGTAAAAGCTGAATAAGAGTTTCTTGTATGACTTTAGAAACACTGGATGTAAATTCCTTTGTCAAACTACATAAACCAGGGTGATCAGAACTGTTAAGTTTAAATCTCTGGCCCATCCTTATCAGATACTTATATAGTTAGAGACATGTTACAGGCTGGAAACAGGAGCCAAGTCATAAGTAATGATCTATTCAGCAGGAGATAGAAGTGGGATATCTCCTAGGTTCCAGTCTGTATTAATACTATTTTGGTTTGCAACTACTTAACTACAGAATTTTTACAAGAAACTCCTAAGTTACAGTGCCCTGTGTTGCCGTGAGGAATTCAGTAGTAATTCTGCAGATGTTGCCATCATCAGGAGTATAATTTTGAGAAAATTATTTCTATAAAGGCTAAACTTACTTCATCTAGTTTGCTTTATCTTTTCTTTAAGCAATCTTTTTTAATTTTGAGGGAAAAAAATACTCTGAGATTTATTAATAACTGAATCAATTCAAGAATTTAAAATAGGTAATCAGAATCATAGAATATCAGGTCCAATCTTTCTAGGCAAAGCATGACCAAGACTAGATGTCCAGTCGAATCTTAAAAGTGTCCAGTTTTGGGGAATACACCACTTCCCTGGGGAGACTATTCCAATGGCTGGTTGTTCTCATTGTGAAAACTTTTCCACTTGTGTCCAGTTGGAATCTCCCCAAGAGTAATTTGTGCCCTTGCCCACATCTTTTCCATGGGACCTCTTATAAAATGGTAATCTTCATCTTCTTTGTAGCCACCCTTTAAACAGAGGAGGCTTTATGATAAAATAATTTGCTATGGATGAGTACTTTTAAAGAAAGTCTTATGAACAGTAATCTACTACCTGCAATTCTATGTGGCTTGTGCCAGATTCGAAAGTCAGAATCTCGACCTTGTATAGAATCACAGAACTAAAAATTCTTGCTTGATCTTTATGGCAGAGATGTTTCCAGAAATAACGCTATCCAAGAATGGAAGTATATTTTATACTTTTCCTTTTAAAAATAAACAAAGAAATCTCTTGTTAACCAGTATTATATATAATACAAATAGCCATATCATGCTCATTCAAACATTGTAATGTTGTCAAAATATTTAATGTCAAAGGAGAGCTTAGTGAGATCTCCCACTGACATTAACAGGGATTTATTTCAGTCAAAAATCGGTTCCCAGTATCCCATATATTTTCTAGAGTTTGGAAGAATTTTCATAATAATTTTAAAATAAATTTAATATAATTTTTATTAATTTATATGACTTTATATTAATATATAATTTATATTTAAAAATTATTATAGCATTTTACTTTTGAGTTGAGTACATGTAGGATTTGATCCTACAGAGTAATTTGGCTTGAAGATCTACAGAACGTCTATAAAGGACTTCAGTGATGGGTTCTCATAGTGAATGTCTTTAATAAGATTCAGAAAAACCCCCAAAAAACAACACTTTGGCAGAAGGCTATAAATTCTTGGTTGACACATATCTAAATATATATACTTGCTTTATATGCAGGCCTACAAGCAGATGTGTCACACATGGGGAGATCAGCATGAAAAAAGCAGGTCTGACTTCATACTGGTCTATTGAAGCAAAAGTACATATACTATAGCGATGGACAAGATCCAACTTTGCATTAGCTCATGCAGGAAAAGTCTTTAAGGGAAAGAGTGAAATTGGAGGAGTCTGTAGAAAAGTGAGTCTAACTCCCATAAGCAGTAAAATTATATGTAATTACATTTCATCTAAATGTGTTATAAACAAACTCTCCGTCACTTGGGGCTATGTTTACAAATGAAATAAATCAAGATTAGGGTGTAAAATACAGGGTGATTAAGACTGTTTGGAAAGAATATAATCTCTCTTTTTTTTCCCAAGGGAAAAAAGAAGGGAAGAATTTGAAAAATCAGTCTTGTTTAATATATTGGCATATTGCTTCCTTTTATATTAGTCAATAGGTAACATTTCTCCAGCGTTTTAGCTGATTTAGTCACGGTGTTCTAAACCATTGAAGGGCATCATCAAAAACATGTCTAAAAATTGAAGAAATCCTCAAATATTTTACACTTTCTTTTGTCTCCAGCAACCCTGCTGGCCCATTTTCACTTCTTAAAAACAAACTTCACACTGCCCAACATCGTTGGGCTTGATGCAATTCCCACTGTATGGAGATACATCTTTTCAGTAAACTTTAATAGGTTATAAACATTAGAAACTTCAGTTGAGGCTCATTTCTGCATGTAACCAGCAAAGTCTTTGTACGTTTTACATTAATGAGATTTATTAGAAGCACTATATGAAGACTTTTGAAAGACTTTAGAGTAATTTTACAAAGAAAACAACTAAACAAAAAGGATGTATGTTGCTGGCCTTCTATAACTGAAGAACTCAAAAGAGAATGAGCATTAGATCTACACCAAGCTCTTGTGTGGAACATTTTAAAGTTCAAAACACACCTTAACACACAATAATGACTTGTTTCTCTAGGTCTGTACTTTAGGGCAGCTATTAGACTGTTGAGCATGAGTTGACATGATCCAGGAGGAGAGTGTTCTGACCCTGTACTGATGTTCCTGAAGATTTACATCTGTCTGCTCTGTTATGTCCAATGTGTTCCTTTTTTTCACCAGTCTGTATTCTGACTTACTTTTCAACTTTGCAAACCAGGATTTCTGACTATGCTTAGGTTGCCTGCCTAAGAACAATCCAGAGAAACAGAACAGCTTAAAACCTACTTTGAGAAGCTTTGCATTTCCACACCACTCTTCATAGTCTCCTAACTCATAATTATGGTATTTTTACTTTTTCATTAAAATCCAGGGGCAGCTTCTTTTTAATTGGGGATGAATCAAATCTGAACATCAAACGTGAGTTGAAATGTCTTACTTTACAACCTCTAGAAAGATTTATCACTTGGAGTTGCCAGATTCTAGATAAGTGTTAAGTTACTATGTACTTCATTGCACTACATTGATGTCCAGTGTGTTTTGCCAAGTGGTAAACTTAACTCCTGTTTTTCAGTAATCTTTCTTTGATTTCTTTGACTATGACAAGCAGAATGATTAAGATGAAGATCAAGGAATTAGATTCAATAATCTGATTAATGGTCAATTACACTACTATTTTCGTAAAAAAAGTTTCAAAGTATCATAGTATTAAAATAACTTTTAATAAAGTCCCATTTCACTATTTTGTCATGTTATCTATCGTGAACTAATTCACAAATAACTCTGTATATTTATGACTGATCTTTGGGAATTCTCCTTACATTTCATACAGTTAGGAAAACACTCAAGAACATATTCACAGATTAGCAAGGTGCAATCACCCTAAAAAAATTACACTTTTTAATTTATGGTGCATGAGGTTTTTTTTAATAAATAAATAAATAATTTTTTTTCTTAAGTACACAAATCCTTACAAGCTTTTGCTGCTAAATTTTGTACTGCTTCAATGAGAATAACACTCATGAAGCCCAGAATGATGTTTTCTAATTGTGTGTGTAGTGGTTGCAACTTCAACCAATATTTTATTTGAAAAGAAGAAAATAATTCTTACTTTGCCAAGTTGGTGAGTCCAGACAGACTTTCAGCATCAATTTTGCTGATTTTGTTGCCATCAAGGTGAAGTTCAGTAAGGGATGGGGGGAGGCCTGAAAGAGAGCACACCAATTTAATTTTGATAAAACTGGATTATTATTTTTTTAAAAAGACTTGTGTTATACTGAGGAACTTCTACAGTAACAAAAATGTATTTACTAGACAGTGCCAAGAACAAGTCACTGAATGAAGCAAGGAACTTACACAATCATGGAAACTAGCAACATATTTGTCATGAAATAAGACTAAGCTCCTGAAGTCAATTATTGAACAGTTAATTCTTTAAAAATAGCTAAATGAATTTCTTCTCAGATATGAATTCTAGCCTTCACGATTATATAAATGGTACACATATAATTGTGTAAAAGTGCCTTCATTTAACCAGACTATCCTCATAAAAAGTCTACACACATTTTACACCTAGCTATTAAACAAATAGCAGCAGCAGAAAATGAGAATATAAAGATGAGGTAAAATAATTTTAATGTTATTTCGGGTAAGGCACATAATAATCTGCAAATTCTATTTATCAGGGAAAAAAATAGAAAAAAAATATTTTACCTATTGGAGGTCCCTCAAAGGAACATCCAAAACCAGGAAATGTGGCAAGAAAGAAATAACAACTAGTATTAACCTTCAAAAATTTTCATCTATTTCAAAACAATCTGCTGACTAAAGTATGAATAAACAATATAATTTCCTCTGGATTGGAACCATTCTGGCTTGTATTTTTGTTTGTTTTTTAATAGGTTAGATTGAAACTGCTCTTCTTTAGCAGCAATTTGCAATAAAGTAATTTCAAGAATAGCATATGTTTCTGGGGTTTATAGGAATAGTATTTTTGGCTTCAAACCCAGAGACTTGTGGATGGCTGATTTTATGTTTGTAGAACTTCAGTTAATACTACATGAGTATACATCTGTGTAATGTTGATCAGTTTCACCAGCCAGGGTTGGAAGGTGAAAACATTCTTCCACTTTATATTTCAGCTATGAGACAAGTAAAGCAAAATAACATAAAATGGCTTGCTTTTGACAGTGCACCTATTGTGGAGCTTCTCATAATTGAAAATAATTTTTTTCAAACCAGTAAAAGCCAACTAACCAAAAAAGGAGAAATACTCAAGGAATGGCTACTCTCAGGACTGACTCAAAAGGCTTCCATAACCATTTTTTTTTTCCAGCTGACTAGAAGTTGCAATATAATACCTCTGCAAATCTCTGAAATATTAATTGAATTTCTTACCTTTCGGGATGCTAGTAATGTTGGTGTCTGCGATACGGACATAGGAGAGCCTCTTCATCCCCTGAAAAGCTCCATTTTCAATGCCTGAACTCTTGATTGGATTGGTGCCTAGTTCTGCCAACAAAACATGGTCATGAGCTGTACTGCAGTGCAGGTACTTATATCCTTCAGGTCAAAGCTAATTTGGAGGACAGTTTATTGGAACATTTCTTTGTTTTCTACCAAAAATCACTGATTGAGCTAAAAAACAACATCTTGAAAGAACACTGAGTTGTTTTTGTTATAATTTTTTATGCTCATACCTAAGACAATCACTTGATTCAGTCCATTAAAGACAGCTTTCCTCAACTTGGATATCTCATTCTCATGAGCCCGTATCTCCTGAAGAGACTTTGGCATGTTTTCTGGGAGTTCCTTCAGGTTGTTCTTGGACAGGTAAAGTCTCTCCAGTTTCTTCAGAGGAGTAAAAGCTTGCGGGCTTATTTTGCTGATTTTGTTGTTAACAAGGATCAATGCCTGTGAAGTAATAATGAAGATCTCAGATGATCACTAGGGAAATGGTTTTAGGAATGAAACATTTAAAAATTATTATTATTTTTTAATGTCTCTTGATGTCTTTTGATGGCCAATCTAGAAAATGAAATGCAGTACTAGACCAAACAGATGAAGAACTTCTGAAACAGTTAAACAAGGCCTACATAATAAATACAAGTATTATTTTATTGCAGAGGTATATGCAGCGTCTGTGAACATTCATAATTCACACCCAAGAACAAGTACAACCCTTCTATTTGAAAGCTGTGAAAAACAAGACGTTCACATAAAACTAACATTATTAGCTTCATTTGATTATGGTTTTGCCTTTTTTTTTTCCCCTGATTTTGTTTTTCTCAAGCTACTTTTATACTTCAACCATCATCACACAACCATTAAACATTTTTTCCTGAACAGAGAATTCTGTAACTCAATAAGCTGAACACACAGATACGCTTAAGAAAAGTACTCATATCAACACCTACTTTGTCTTATAGTATGCACTTATTATATATCTATCCAAAAATTACCACATTTCTTCAGTGATATAAGCTATTTTTTTGGTAAGTGGAACTTGGTATGGAAGGGTAGCAATTTGAAGTGTCATACTCTTACGTCCAGCAGTTAGGGATCATGAGCCATATCAATTCTTCCTGCTATATAGGTGCTGTCTCATAACTTTAATATCTAGACTCAGGGTAGAATCATAGAATTATAGAATAGTTAGGGTTGGAAAGGACCTTGAGATCATTTAGTTCCAACCCCCCTGCCAAGGGCAGGGACGCCTCACACTAAACCATGCCACCCAAGGTTCTGTCACCAACCCGGCCTTGAATGCTGACAGGGATGGAGCATTCACAACTTCCTTGGGCAACCCATTCCAGTGCCTCACCACCCTCGCAGTAAAGAACTTCCTTATATCAAATCTAAACTTCCCCTGTTTCAGTTTTAACCCATTACCCCTTGTCCTATCACCACAGTCCCTGATGAAGAGTCCCTCCCCAGCATCCTTGTAGGCCCCCTTCAGATACTGGAAAGCTGTAGGCTGCTATGAGGACTCCACATAATATTCTCTTCTTCAGGCTGAACAGCCCCAACTTTCTCAGCCTATCTTCGTGCGGGAGGTGCTCCAGTCCCCTGATCATCCTCGTGGCCCTCCTCTGGACTTGTTCCAAAAGTTCCATGTCCTTTTTATGTTGAGGACACCAGAACTGCACACAATACTCCAAATGAGGTCTCACAAGAGCAGAGTAGAGGGGCAGGATCATCTCCTTCGACCTGCTGGTCACGCTCCTCTTGATGTAGCCCAGGATAGGGTTGGCTTTCTGGGCTGCAAGTACATACTGCTGACTCATGTTAAGTGTCTCATCAACCAACATCTCAAAGTCCTTCTCTGCAGGGCCGCTCTGAATCTCTTCTCTGCCCAACCTATAGCTGTGCCTGGGATTGCTCTGACCCCACTGTAGGACCTTGCACTTGTCATGGTTAAACTTCATAAGGTTGGCATCAGCCCACCTCACAAGCGTGTCAGGGTCCCTCTGGATGGCATCCCTTCCCTCCAGCATATCAACTGAACCACACAGCTTGGTGTCAGCGGCAAACTTGCTGAGGGCGCACTCAATCCCACTGTCCATGTCACCGACAAAGATGTTGAACAAGACTGGTCCCAACACCCATCCCTGAGGGACACCGCTCGTTACTGGTCTCCAGCTGGACATTGAGCCATTGACCACAACTCTTTGTGTGTGGCCATCCAGCCAGTTCTTCATCCACTAAGTGGTCCATCTATCAAATTGTTGTCTCTCCAATTTAGAGACAAGTATGTCATGCAGGACAGCGTCAAACGCTTTGCACAAGTCCAGGTAGATGACGTCAACTGCTCTACCCCTGTCCATCAGTTCCATATCCCCATCATAGAAGGCCATCAAATTAGTCACGCAAGATTTCCCCTTAGTGAAGCCATGCTGGCTGTCACCACGCACCTTGTTGGTTTTTATGTGCCTTAGCATGCCTTCCAGAAGAATCTGCTCCAAGATTTCCCAGGCACAGAGGTGAGACTGACTGGTCTGTAGTTCCCGGGTCATCCATTTTCCCCTTCTTGAAAATGGGGGTTTTATTTCCCTTTCTCCAGTCATCGGGAACTTCATCTGACTGCCATGATTTTTCAAATATGATGGCCAGTGGCTTAGCAACTTCATTCGCCAGCTCCTTCAGGACCCGCAGATGGATTTCATCAGTCCGCATTGACTTGTGCATGTTCAGGGTAACTCTAAGAAAATTAGCTCTCTGTACAGCCAGGAGGGAAAGGCCTCTGTGAAAGTTCTGTTACGTGTAATAGGTGGTCTCCATATGCCTCTGAGGACATTACTGTTAACTCTCTTATTTCTTAAACAAACATGACATAAAAAGGGAGAAGAAAATCTCATTACTTTCAGAAATGCAATACAGCTAATAGGAAGGATTTCCGGTATGATACATATCAGAATGAACCTTATAATTCCATCTATTTGCTAATTCTCAGATTTACAGTGCTGCATGTTTGTGCAGTGAATTAGGTAGAACGGGCTATATAAATACAGATAGAATACCTACTTATATTTTTTACTAAGGAGCTATAGAGCATCTTCGTCCACTAATTCCATTATGCTGTTTTCAGAAAAAGAAGACAACAGTTGCTGCTAATCCAGAGTTTTTTATGTTGCATATACTATCGTTGACATTAAGCACATTTTAATATTTTCAGAATTACACTTAGGTCTGTTTCTTGGAAGCAAACTGAACATTCAACTCTTTCCACAGTCAGTTATGTAATCAAACAGTGCAAAGAAGTCTATCAGCATCTGTGGCATCACCGCTCCATTATGGAATCTGGACAAGATGTGAAAAGATAGTTTAAAATGCTATTATTTGATGTGGTTTTTTTCCCTGATGGACTCCTCTTGCACATCACCTTGAGGAAACCAAGCAGCGTGTGTTGTACACGGTTTCACTGGGTATATGTAAAGCTGAGCATATCTGGTTTTAATTTTGTATGCTAGCTAGCAATAACACATTTTCAAGAGGAGGTAGAAAAGGTCACTCACGGTTCAACAGGGTATTTCCCTAACAATAAGCCTCTCTGAAAATAAATATATTGGCCAGTGGAAGACATGGCCCCAACTCTCTTTTATTTGAGCTCTAGTTATAAGAACTGCTATGAGAACACATGGGATACACACAGGGTGTGGTTTCCTGTGTCATCTTAGCCTGTAGTATAATACAGCTACCTGCACAATATTAGGATATGGGAATCAATCCCGTTATTATGAGGGGTACAGCTTGAATTATGTAGATTAGTCTCTTTCATTGTTTTTTTGCATAATAATTGAATAACTGAATTTGCTACTGCCAATTACATATTTTTTTTCTCTTAGCTTTACTGTGGGTTTCTTTTCCATACATCTCTAAGCCAACATTCAATGACTCAGCTTATTGGTACTTGAATTTTTTATCCTGCATCCTGCTTTGTACTGCTCGGTCATTTATTTCAGCTAAAAGTCTGTCTTATATTTTTTTTCTTTGTTTCATTTATTTTTTTTATATATGGTTGCCTTTTAGATAAATTTTTTTCAGCTACAATTATCACAGCTGATGATCTGATGTGAAATATTTCTTGCTAGAAATAGATAGAAATACATTCAGCTAGGCAGTGCAATGTAAATATTCTCTAAGTAGTTGATGTTAAGAGAATTGCTACAGCTCTTCAGAGTGGAACTTATAGTCCTAACCAAAACCAGAAGTTATCTACGTATATAGGATTAACCTGTTCCGCTTTGCCAATATTTTCTCCAGAATACAATCATGTTACCTTGGGGAAACACACAGAGCTGTTTTTTTATTCAAACATTCAGGAAGTCTCTCAATTAGAAAGGATGGCATCTATCAACTGTGTGTTTAAAAATACTGATTTCACAGTGGGAATGTCTGTACGATGATATAAGGTGGGAGGGTATGACAAGGCCATAGTTCTGGTGCAAAAATTTTGTACCAGTATATCATTTCCCATTTACATCCTGCTCTGCAATTCCCTGCTTCCAGTATTTTAAACCTGCATTACTTTTCCACACTGTTGTGCAGCTGTAAAGAAGAAAAAATAAACCCACACATTAGAATTTGCAAGAGAAGTTTTACTGTCTCCCACAGCAACAGCAAATAATGAGGATAACACACCAACATAGCACCTGGCAAGCCATACCCCTGGGCTCCTTTTCCACTTCACAATAACTCTATTATATGCAAGACTTAAAGAACTAAGTTAATAGCCTTAGAGCAATGCTGTTTACTTTCCTCAGAATGTGCCCCGTATGGTTTGGATGTAACAAAAGTTAAAGCAAACCAAAATAAAATAAAATGAAAAACTCGGGGGAATTTAGAGGTCAATGAAAACAGGAACTAGATGAGAAAAACCTAGGGAAAACATCTGCAGGCAATGATATTAAAGGAAGCGATGTTAGGCAAAAACATGCCACATGGACTAGGTACCCTGAGTAAAGCCCAGATGGCATGATGGGGCACTATATTAATTTTTTTTAAAGGACATACAAACATTTAGTATAGGGCAAGAAGTACTTTGATGGAAAATTAAGGGTCAACCTAAAAGTGCTGAACGTGCTGGAGCGTTTGGCCACAGATAGTACTGGCAATGCTGCTAATATGAGATGATTTGGCAGAAATCTGACAGCCCGGAACAGAGCCACAGGAACAGATACTTTTATTCAAAAATATATCTTCTTCCATGCTTCAATTTTTTTGTGGAAGGAAAAAGATATTTCTTTTAAAATAAATGTAATTTCTCCCCCACTCCATAAAAAACAAAAGGCTGAGCACATGAAGTATGAATTTACAGCTTTCAGCATGACCTGATATGGGTGCGAAGATATCTAGCCATAGGTGAAAAAAGAAGTAAGAAAGACACAGTGAATAAAGAGGCACAAATACACCAAGTATTAAATACATCACTTAGGCCTAGAGAGTTCATAGCTGTTTCCTATGGATAAGAGAAAAATTAGCTTCCATCCGCATTTTCCTGAGATAAAGCCTTTTTCCTTTGTTATATATAGTATGTAAACATTGCATAATAAATAATTGAACCATAAAATCATAGAATCAAATAGGTTGGAAAAGATCATCAAGTCCAACCACTAACCCAGGACTATCAAGACCACCACTAAACCATGTCACTGAGGGCCTCATCTACGTGGTGCTGTACCCACTCCAGCACCTCAATGCTTTTCTTGTAGTGAGGAGCCCAGAACTGAACACAGTATTCAAGGTGCAGCCTCACCAGTGCCGAGTACGCATTCACTTTGTTGTAATATTGCACTGTGGTAATACCTAACAACCACCTTATCATGACCAGCAGTTTAAGTGGTGATCAAAGAGTTAAAAAAAATCCAAGCTTTGCTCCAAAGATGGCTTAGTTTTTACTGAAACACCTCTGGTATTAGTGTAGTCAAGAAAAAAAGAAAAAATCACTGTATGACAGAAATAGATGCTGGCTCCATTGAAGTCAGTGGGAGTTTGGCCATTTAGCTCCCTCTGGCCTGGTTTCTACCTCAAATATTTATTCCCAAAACAAAAAGGAGGATTCACAATTCAGGAAAATTTTGGAACACTTGTTGGCAGGCTTTGGCAAAATACACCCTTACAAACTGCAGAAGGAGCATACGGCAATCATGTGGGAACTAGCACATGGTTGCTCTTCTTGGGGTTACCGAAACCTACAATTTTGACTTGTCAGGGAATGGGAAGCAGGGGATTGTATTTGTTGATGTAATTTCATTATGTGATAATCTCAGGGGATTGTTCTGGAGGAATTTCATCCCTACTTTTGTTCTTCTTTGTTTAAAATATTTTGAAGAGAAAACTTTGCCAAAATCAAAAGTGAACTGTAAAATAATAAGCAAATTGTTATCAGCCATAATAAATAGTAATCTGTTTTGCCAGATGGGGATGGTACTCTTACCTAAGACCAAATCTTTAATGATGCATGCGTCCTTCAGGGTTTAAACTGAAAAGTCAATCTGCCGACCCATTGGAATTTCTTTAATTTCCTGGGTTATGTATTACCTGGGGTTTATTGCAGTTCTGCTAGGAACAGGAATGCCTTAATAACTGTAAACTCAAGAGTCAGGCATTCAAGTAAAAATAATAATAAATTTCATCCTTTTTGTTTGCCTTATGTTTTCAGTTGTTAGGTCATAATCAGAACCTGGACATATAGTCAAGCTCTTTTGCCAAATAATTAGGAGTGGACTTACACTTAGGAAAACAAAAACCCAACAAAATGACCCCACAAATTACACAAAAAATATAAAATTGAACTTGACTTTCTTCTCTAATTGTATTATAAAAGAAGTCAGAGTTCTACGAAATAACTACTCATTTTAAAACTAAATTAAAAAAAAAAATCATAAACTTGAAGGAAAAAGAGCCCCTGAATCTATAAAGGTCTCTGAACAGAATTCCACATCTTGTGTCTCCTGAAGGTCCCATGATCTACAGTTTCGGCAGGAAAAGGATAAAGGTATAAAAAAAACCATGATGGTGTAATTATTCGTTGTTACATAAATTCGTTGGTGGGTTTGGTAGTAACCCTACCAAGCCTAGAATCAAATGGATATAGCTAAGAAAGGCAACGAAAAAGGGATGATATAGAAACAATAGGAAAGAGATGAATGAATTGTGAGGGAAGGAGATGGCAGGGCATTGAACAACAGCCTGTCAGTATAAACGAGAGAGGACTGTGGAAGCAGTTTGATCACATCCACAGCACCTTGTTGAATAAACTCACAAAGCCAGGGAGCCTGCTTCAGATTAGTCTGCATGATGTTTGAGCTCTCACTGATAAACCTTGTATAACATGACTTTCACAGATGATGAGGGAGCAGCTGTTCTTACGTAAAAAGATCTTTACCTTCTGCACATTAAAAACATTTTGCATGCATGTGGTATGTAGGACACTCGTTTCAGTGGAAAGTCTCGTGTGTTAAGCACAGCTCAAAGAAGAGTCTGAGGAAATGGCAACTCTCTGAGGGAGTGCTGCATTTCAGATTTTGTTTTTTCTCAGAATATTTGTTAGAAACCTACAGCTGTGTCAAGTGGAAAAACAAAAATAAAAATAAAAAATATATCAATCAGTCCTGTTGAGATTATATGCCATTGAAGATGGTAGGAATCAAGTTCAGAGGTAGAAACTAGACAGAGATATATGTCTTTGTTTTTTTTACAATATGCTGGTGGTTACTGATTCTTCTTTCTGTGATTTGCAGAGCACTCTGTTAACTTAACTTCTCTTTTAATCATGCCTGGGAAAAGGGAACTGAAGCTGTAATGAGTCATAAGAAAGAAGACTGTGTTCTTTCATTAATAATTTTTGATCTGTTAGGCGCTTTTCTGTATCCCTGGAAGATATCCTTAGACTTTTCTTCAGTTAATCTGGGCTTTTGTCCCTCCATAGGGAGCCTTTGTTTGATTAAAAAAAAAAAGGAGTGCATGAAAGTTTACTAATGCAACACATTGTTTTTCCACTTGATGTTACTACAAAGAGTGTATCAATTTATTTGCCCTTGCATTTAGTGTTAGTAATCACTTAGAGTGGATATGGTCATAACCACAAGCCCCAATTTTAAATCTTTGATCTCTTTCATGTAGGGTTTTTTTTGTCAGAATAAATACAACTAGTATTAGCACTGTTGTATGCACAACCATGGCTTTGCATAGTTCTGCCATCCTAAATTAAGCAATGTTCCATTTGATTTCAGGCCAACAATAATTTCATCTTCTTTTGCTGTACTTTTTGCTGTACACTGTGCCATTGAAAAAATTCCTGTTAGAAAAGCATGCAGTCATCATTCTGCTGTTTGTGCTGTTCTTACGGTGATCTAATACACAGTAGTTTCTTTTACCTCTTTTTCCGAGTGCCAGGTGTTATGCTGGCTTGATTTGGCTCTGCCACACAGCATGCAATTCCATGGGCTGTTTTTGTAGACTCCTCCTTCACTCTGCATGAGGGCTTACTCATGTAGTATTTTGGATTCGTTATTGTGTCCATGGGGTCAGCGTACTGTACTCTATCCAGAAGTGTAGTCTGTCTGGAAAATTCTGACAGTTTCATAGAAGATTTTTTTCCTGGCTTCTGCAATAGCACCCCTCTGATTGTTTTGCCATAGGTCTAAATTTTAAGCAATTTTTTTTTCACATATGACAGTTTTCTGAAACTGCAAAACTCAGTCCTTGACTCTAAAAGAAAGACTGTCTTCAATATTTTCCCTATTCTCCCAAGTCCCTGGTAAAAAATATATCTTATCTTTCATTTTTAAATACTGTGAAGTCTCACTGAGTCTAACATTAATAGTTTAGCCACTTTTTCCTGTATAAATTTAGACTATAAAAATATCAGGTGCACCAGAACTGTTGACTCTGGTGTTTTCTGGCAGGCAGCTATTATTTGCAGATAAATATTCCCTTAGTTGAATCCTTTTCTAATTGCTTGCCATATTTCCACAGCTGCAAATTTTAACTTCTCTTTACCTACTCAGGAGAACTTTCTGATAGAAAGAGTATTTGTGTAGGTACCAGTTTCTTTTTCATTTCTATTTCTATGTATTGTGCAGTCAGTGCATAAGCAGTTACATTTGTGCTGAAAGAGAAGACATGGGCAAGTTATATGTAGATCCTGTCTTTTGTCCTTACTTTGTCCTTTTTTTTTAGTACAAGCTGAACTTTAGGTTCAAACCAATTTCTCCACTATAATGTCTTCTAAAACTATTACATTTATGGTTGATGATGGCTATAGGAATTAAGAAGGAATTTGAAAGGAATATTCAAACAGAATGAACTTAATTTTTTCAATATCTATGAAAACTGGGATTTAAAAAGTGTTCCTTTAAGTGACCACTTCATGCAAGAGGTTAAGTGGAGTTGCTGATAATTTTAGGTTTTGGACCAATAATACTGATAATTTATGTAAATCTTCCTTGTTTAGTAAAGTATAAGAAGGTTTCCTAAAGTCTAAGAAGTCTAGAAACTTTTGAACATCACACTGTCAAGTATAGCATTAACACAAGCTATGTTTATCAGGGAATATTATTCATTATATAGATATCTATACATACATATATATCACACATATATATATCATTAAAACAAAAGTGAAAATGGAGCTCTGTCAACAACAAACCTTTCAGTTATGTTTATCTAAAAACAATATTCCCCTTTCACTGTGACTCTAAAGAATTTTTAATTGCAAGGTAGGGAATGGGACCCATTCCAGATATTACACAAGAAGAAGAATGGTGCCTGCTGAGAGTAAAGATGGTGGTTAGTTACATAAATGTACTGCATGAATAAACTGCTAGTTTGGGAGGAAATTAGAGGATTGTTTTTTGTGCTTCAGCAAATCCAGGAAAACTGCATTGTTTCGAAGGTTATTTGTTAAAAACTTATGCTACTGTTGTTCCTCTCCTATATGATTTCCACTAGTCCTTAAGCATGTACTGGTCACTTTTGGGAGTAAAGACAAACAAATAATCTCTTCCCTGAAGAGTTAAATATTTAATTCACTATTAAATTATATCTGCAGTAATAAAAGGAAGGGGAAAAAAACAAAACAACAAAAAAACAGAACACTTCCATGAGATGACATAGCTCACAACAGCTTAACCAACAGCAGGATGCATAACAGAGACGCAAGCTGAGTGCCCACTATGTAGAAGTCCCTGGGAGCGGTGCTTTTCATCTTCAATACCATGACCTAACTCATTTTATGCAGTGTCATGAAGAAGGATTGTGAAAAATTAACGTAACTGACAACACTTTTTTTTAGCTCCTTGCAGATGATGGTCACTCAAAACACAAGACTTTTCTCCAAGTGGAAGAAAACCAAAACAAGTGGGCAGGAATTAGGATGTTGAATCTGTTCAGTAGGCAAGAAAAGGAATTGGAAAACAAAAATCCTGTGGCATCATCTTATTCTAAAAGCAAGTCAGATGAAATGTGATGTAGAAGCACCTATTTCTCTTTCTTGACTGAAGAGTTTATCTATGTAACTAGCACAAGTATAGACCTAAAATTAGATGACATGAGCCCAGAACCTTCTCTCCTTAGAAATTTTTTAAAATGTTTCTTTTTGATGTTCCATTAAAAGAAACATTTAAGAGTCAATTTGGAAGCAATTAAGGAGATAAGTGTTTATAGGATGACTCTTTTTTCACTAAGTGTGAATGGCTGAATGCGGATTCTTATTTGAAACAGTGCTTATTTGGGTGATGGCATTGGCATCATGAAAGGACAAAAAGTGGGAGCTGGCTTTTTGGTTGTGAATGAAAACAGTAGAATAGAAAGAGGTTCTGAGAAGCCAGGAAAGAAAAGCAAAGCAAAGCAGTTTATATTGGTTATAAGGAAAAAAAAAAAAAAGATTAAATGGAATAATACACAGAATAAATTCAATTGGTGAAATGCTAGAAAAATAATATTTTCAGAAATATTCCTGAGTTGGAGTATTACGTTCAAAGGCAAAGAAGTAGTAGACTTTTTCAGAGATGGAAAGAAAGAGATATTTAAACAAAATTGAGGCAAGACTATGAGGTATGAATTTTAAAATGTTTATAAAAAGTATAGAAACAAGAGAGGAGGGCCTCAGACAGAGAAACAAAAATTTGGAAACAGAGGAAGGTGGCTGTCTGATGGAAACTTGGAAAAGAAGAGGTGAACCAGAAAAAATCTCAGAAACCAGGGAAGGAAAATATTTCAGCAAAGAGAAACAGCAGCACTGGAAGAGGCTGGCAGGTAAAGGAAGATGAGGATGGAGTTTTTCTAGGAGAAGGTTATTGCAAAAACACAATTTCAGGGGGCAGAACACTGAATTGAAAAGATACTTGAACTAAAAGTAGCACAAAAACCTTGCTGGCAAACATACACAAATCTCTGTGAGCTCAGAGGTGAGAGAGTGAGTGGGGTGGCAGGGTTGAGATGGATCTGCTTTTTAATAGAAATAACCAAGTCACTGTGCCAAAGGGAGTGAAAACCTCAATAAAGAGGTGAGAGAAATTATGATGGAGATCGGGAGACTGGCCCAACAGGAGGCAGGTATGAAGCAGCTGAAAAGAGGTAAGAAGCTTCTGTGGTATGAGAAGAGAGTTTGCAGGAGATGGATGGAAGAAGAAATAATAGGCTGGGCTGGTAAAGGAAGATCACAAAGTATTTGAACAATTTTCCTTAAGAATCTGGGTAGCAGGACAAACCCACATTCTCCATTTTATTCCCACCCTTTTGGGTTTTTTTTGGTTGGGTTTTTTTTTGTTGTTTTTTTTTTTTTTTTTTGCAAATGGTAGTCATTTATACACTTACATGAAGATTCTTCAAGTTCTTGAAATCTCCTTCTTTAATTTCAGTGATTTTGTTGTTCTGTAAGTCCAGCAGTGTTGTGTCTGAAGGAAGGTCTTTTGGCACTCTTTCCAGACCTAGGGATAGTGAAAAGAATAAGCAATTGACTTTGAAAGAAATTTTAAATAGGGGTCAGTACTTTTCTTAGCAGCATTTACCTTCCAGTAAACACCATTTCTAGAACTCATTTCCTGCAGAAGCTTATGAAGATTTATCTGAAAGTATTTCTGTCTCCAAACAGTCAAAGAGAGTTTCATTTTGCTATGTAAATCAAAATTTATTTGCAAAGGATTGATTTCTAACATGTTTAATTCCACTGAATTGTGTGAATAAAAATTGCTTTCAGAAAGAGGTATGGTAGTTATTAATTTCACCGTGTGTTACTGTATGTGGACAGGGAATATTTCCTGCTATTTAAAAAGTAGTAGGTTGGTTTTTTTTTCAAAGAAGGATGATAGTTAATTGCAATAATTTCCATGAAAAATACTGTTTGCTTGACAGTAACTGAATAACTTGAGGAAAGTCCACCTTAAAAATGACCAACACAACAATCTATCTCTCCCTTTTTCTTTCATCTAAAACATGTCCAAGTTTTCTGGAGAACAAATCTCTTGGTTTCACTACAACTGCCAAAAGAACATCAGACAGTTTAAATTAAAGACTCTCTTTGGGACTATTTTCTGAATAGCTGATATGTAAGTCCAATGAAGTCATGGAAATGAAATTATTTAGTGTTAAATAACACTTGCTTTACCCAGCTTTCCTTTCATACTGTGACTTGGAATATAGCAAATCCTTTATAGTCATTCTGATTTATCACAATATTAAAATTTTCTTTCGTAACTAGCCTTTTTTTTTTTTTTTTTTTTTTTTTTTAACAGAATGTGAAATACTTAATGAATGGTTGGTAAGAAGATTTATAGACATTAATAAAGTCTCTATGTGGGCATCTAACAGAAGTGGACTTCTCTGGATAGAACAATCTTTTTACCAGTAAATTTTTTTAACAAATATTTCGGAATATTTGAGCTCTCCTGGGAAAGATCTCTCTACAAGTATCACCAGTGTCTCCCCAGTATGATGGTGGACTGCATGATATCGCTCTCAGATGGAAGACATATAGCCATATATATATATATTAACTTTTTAAACCTATATATTTTAATCTCAAGCATGGCATTGCAAACACAGTGAGATATGCTTATTCAGAGATAAGACATGCTTTGCCCACAGAGGGTGGGGAGTATATAACTTGGAGATATTCAAAAGTTGACTGAACACAGCCTTAAGCAACCTGATCTAGCTGACCTTGCTTTAGCAGGGGCATGATTAGACAACCTCAGTAGGTGACCTCCGAACTCAACAATTCTGATTCTGTGGTGTTTAACGTTCATCACAAATTAAGTATTTTCACACCTGGAATCTAGGTTTCTTCATCAAAATTCAGTGTTAAGTGAAGCCCCCTCTCTTTCAATCCTTTTTAGAATATATATATATATGTAGAGTACAAAAAATGGTTGGCTTTTATTTGGAAGGATTATAGCAAACCATGAAAAGAAGCATATGCTTGGTACTATATTTAACCCTTTTAACCTACATAAAGAGCACTATTCTATAGTTACTGCTATAAAACCTCACCATAAACTCTATAGAGGCCACAGTGATGTGTTCTGGAGCTTTTTACTACAATTAGTGATACACTAAGAATTCATTATAGATGTAGCTATATTCTTAAAAATATCAGCATGCAGATGAGGCTTCCAAGGTTTAAACACACCAGCATTCAAAAGTTTTTAGAAGCACAATCATCCAACCTGGGATGAATTAGTAAGCTTCTACCATATGTAAAATGCCAAGAGTTAAAGCTCATATCTCATCCTGTTTACCTTACTGATATTCAGTATATGGATATATGATATAGATTAAGATTCTTCATATTACTAAAATAACCTTTCCTTATTCAGGTGTGGACTTCATTTTTACTGAAGGCAATTGCAAAACCCTCATTACTTTAAAAAGTGTGGGACTAGAGTTCCAAATATATAAAAATGTGATACCATATAATTTGTATGTTGGTTGTCTTTGGACAGTTTCTGTCTTGACTGGACAGAAATGATGTCAGCATCTAAAAATTCTTTCCCAAAAAGCACTACTTTTACAGGACCATAACTTTGTCATAAGAAGTTCTTACAGCCTAGCAACTTTTACAGCATTTTTCCCATGTAAATATAAGAAAAAAGTTTAATTACTCGAATTCAGAGTAATATTACTATGTTCTGGTTGTCAGTACATTTATATTACCACTCTGGTATCTGTAAGTGCATGCTTATGGCAGAAACAAGAGTATATAAGAGCTATACAGCTGTCCTTTATGTGATGCTATTGGAATTTTCAAGAACAATTGGATTGTTACTGAAGGGATAATTTGCCAAAAACTACACTTTAAACTAAATTTCCAACTGTACATTTCAAGCATCACATATCAACTTCTAAAAGCTCAAATGTTATCTTTGAATAAGGCAGAACTGATAATTCCTCAGACCAATGAAGTTAAACATTAAATGTTTCTCATTATAATGACAAAGGCAAATTTAATAATTAGATATCCATTTGTGAAAAGTGATTTATAAAAGCTTCCTATCTTGTACTAGAAACTAGAAGGGTGTGCAAAACCACAACTAGCTTTGCATGCAATAACTGCCATCTCTGAAAGTGTTAAACTTGTTTTAATTACCTATCTCATGTATATACTGTTATGCATTTCCTGAAGCGGGTTTCAAAAATGTTTCAGAAACAGCTATATAAATTATATTTGAGGGTTTTTTTCTTGACTTGTCTGAGATTTGAAGCAAAGCATGGAGCACAGGATGCACCCTGGGTGCTGGAGAGACATTAAGCAGTTTAGTACATTCTCCAGCTGAAGGCGACATCAACTGGAGTCTTCCAGTAGAGGAAAAGTTTATAAATGGACGGATCTGGACACTGCCTCATAAAATCAGCAGCTAAATAATTCAGGACTAAACTGTGTTTGAGGTGTGGACTGGATCCAAGTATTTCACCACTTGTCACATCTACGTTGGCTTCAAGAACTGTTCTTCCTTTCAGCTTGCAGGTCCAGGTCTCTATACAGCTACATGCATCTCCTGATAGATATGTATGGAAGTATTGGTGTAGTACAAACCAGTGTGTGCTGGAGATTCCATACCTGGAGAGAGAACCTTCAAACCTTTCTGGTCAGGACAGGTCAATAGACAGCCAGCTCAGATGAATGGGGAGCCTGAACTAACATGACAGCATGACAGAATTCAAACTGAATCAAGAAAATTGTAATCCCACTAGAAGCTGAAATGGCTTTTGGCTCCTGGTATGGAATTACTATTTTCCAGGAGGATTTTTTGATTCCTCTGCCTGGGAGAGACTGAGAATTTTAGACAAGAACTGTGGGCTGTCCTTACTACTAATTTCTGAGAAACTTGAGTGAAGGCCATACACTCCTGAAGCCACGTTGTACAGTATGACTGCAAATCCACCTACAAATGCCTTCCAATGAAATTTATGTAATACCAACTGAAAGGGGAACTCATGTTGTAAAATGTCAGCTGAATTACCTCTCAATCATTTTAAGAACAGTTTACACAAGTATTCCAGATCTTGGTTGTGATTTTTTTTATACATAAAAGCTTGCTTCTTAAAAAGCCATATGAAAACCTCTCATAGCTGTCTTTTTATGTGAATAATCAGTGCTACACAATTTGATATTCAGTTCCCTGGAAATATTTATGGCTTCTGGTTCCTGAGATTAATTTATAACTGTCTAAAGTTTTAGATTCTTCTGCCTTTCCCACTGCATGTTAAATTGAAAATACATATGTTTTACTTTGGTTGAATAAAACTAAGTTATGTTGGTAAATACATTTTAAAAATTCTACTTATACACAAATAAACAGACAAGGTACAGCTCCATCCTTCAAAAATCCTCATTTATATTGAAATTAAGAGCCTAAAGATTCTGAAAATATAAGGGATTTAATAAACTAGTTCATGTATCCTTAGTCATGAAGACCATTCCAATTTTCACGAAAATATTTTTCTGGGAGAAAACATGACTTCCTTATAGAAGCCATCAGTTCCTACAGCACAGGTCAGATATGTATTATTCTCTGCAGATTTCCAGAAGCAGAAATTTTCTTCTGTTCTACATTATCAACCTGTAGCACTCAAGTATTCCTACCAGTGTACATACACGTGTGTAAAAACACATGCATATGAAAATGCATAAAGAACAGAACATGCCATAGAACTACAAAATGGAAAAAAAGTGTGTAAGTAAACTTGAAATATTTCCTTTTGTTAGTCAGTATCAGCTGAACTTCTATTATCTCTGGCAGAAATTTTCCTAACTTGTTCTTACACTAGTCACTATACCACAGATTTTGGGAATAACAAACACTACCAAAATGTTTTCATCAAAATCCAACAGAGCTGGATCATCAACTGATTTATTTCATGCAGAAAACAAGGACCCACACTCACTTTTGGAAGCACTGAAAGGCTCATCTACAGTCACATATAAGATGCTTGGTTGGGAGACGTTAACAGGACCAGGAATCTCTCTTTAGTGGGAGGATGGAGAAGAAGATACCTTTGCAGAAATCGGGCTTGTCTCTGTGGGATCCTATCTATGTGGGGTGTAATTTTTTCTCATAATGTCTTAAGCAAATTACAGTGTCTGGCTGTTTAGTTGTGATTGCCTCACCTCCTGGAGAGGTCAGAAGGCTGATGGGTCTGGAGATTTTATGAGACCAGAAATTAGGCAGAGAAGAGCCAAGGCTGACATAATTCAGCCCTTATCCAGTCCCTGAGAGAGCAGCAGTCAGTGGCTAGCCATCTCCTGCCCAGCACTACACCAGCCCAACTAGCATATGCTGCCATTTAGCCAGCCAAACAGGTGTAGAAGATGTAACAAGGATTCAGGAATATAGTGTGGGAACTAAGGGAGGCTAGGTGGTTTGGTATACAAGACAGGTTTTATTACTTTTGCAGCTGGGGGACATACCTGCTCAGCTACAGAGTCTGTGATCAAGCAGTCGTGGAATTGTTTAACCCACAAAAAGAGAAGGGTGGCTTTGAGTTGTCCAAGCAATGGAGGGGTTTCAGTACACTGCTCCAGTTTCTCAGAAATCAGAGCCACAAGTTAGTCTGCGCCTTGGCATGGAGCCACCTTTCTGCTGAAGACATACAACTATGCAGAAAAGGAATGCAAGATTGATGGGGCCAGTGAGGGAGACTGAGCAAATGGGAGCCTGAGTCTGTAGCCCAGAGATGAGGACACTTCCCCGAGAATTGCATCCTTGAACACTGAGACCACATAGTCAAAATAACAAATATGTGAACAGTGCCAATTATAAACAGCTTTAAAAACACAAAAGAGCTTGTGGTTTGATTTTTTTGTTTGTTTGGGATGTTTTCTTTTTTTCTCCACCTATCCATTTCACAGCAAGCAGGGATGGAACTTACTCTTCTGAATAAACCTTTCCTTACCCAGCTGGAAAGAAGGGGCCAAAAGGCAAAGAGACATCTGAGAGCTATAGCTCAGATACATGTGTTATTATATTGCAACACTCGCGATTATTATCACAGGGGCTATAAAATGGGGCTCTTTTCAAGACTCTTTCAGTTTCCACAAACAGCTGCTGCCAGCTGAGGAATCTGGGCTGTGCTACATGTAATTCCCAACCGTGATCATCAGTGGCTACTCTCCCAGCAGAGGCATTCTCTCCAGCAGCTGCCTGTGCACGTTGCTTTGTGCTCTCCCATGAACTAAGCCCAGCTCTGCTGCATCTTATTGACAGACAGCAACCCTCCAAGGGGTGAATGCCCTTAGTAATGGCCTGAGTGGACTCTGGGGCAAACGAGGTGAACAGCAAATTTACGGTGTCAGGATACTGAGTCAAGGAAAACAGCAGGACTCAAGGGCTGCTCTCTGGAAAGATGTCAAGGAGCTTAAAACAGCTTTGAATGCTTTGACTTAGAAAAGTTCACTGATGCTTTCCTAAGCTATGTTCCTCAGTATTTACTGGAAATTTGTTCTCTATTGTGTGGGATTTGCAAATAAGACTTTTTTTCATTATTTGCATCCTACCAACTATAAATGAGAAACAATTATATTTCTCTTCAGAGAAGTATCCACAGATGTTTCCTCTCTCCCACTTTCAAAGTAAAAGTTAGTTCTCCACCTTCCCCTCACTTGCTATGAAATCAGCAGTAATACTTTTTTTCCAAGGAGATATGAAAAGCAGTGACCATTGAAATGCATGAGACTTGAAATACATCTTCTTAAAGGTCATTCACAACCATTTTTCAGATCTTTTTTCATCTCTTCAGCCTTTAAGACTCACCTTCCATTAAGATCCATTTTGGACTTTTTTTATCACAGATTATTGTTTTTGTATACCTCTGACCCTTCCCATAGGAAAAAATAAGAAAATGAACTCCATCCACTGTTGAACTCCATCCACTCTTACAAAGGTAGACCTACTGATATGTTGCTACGCTGTTTGTTTTTCCAAACATCTACAACATTGCTTCCCAGAACAGTGAAGAACATGGAAAACAGAAATAAATTCACACGTCATGATCAAATGTATAATTCTCCGTTATGATAGTTCTACTCATTATAAAGACCCTAGCAAAGGTTTAGAAATGAATTCATTCCTTTAACTGCTTTTTTCCATTTCCACCCACTCTGTGTAGTGAACACATATTTCAAAGAATAACGGATATTGCAAGATACAGATGTTATGAATTATTTTTCAGTGCTAGCCACATTTTTGTTACAGATAGATCCAGCCTGCTGGCTCCAAAAGCTAATACCTAAGAGTAATGATATATTTTTGAAACTAAAAATCAAGCAACTTCAATTTCTGTGTTTTTTTGTAACTGACTTTTAATTTCATAAGCCTGGAAGTTTTATACTTTCTCTAGGAGCATGAAAGTATTTTAGAAAGGCAGAAAAAATATTATTAAATAATCATGAGACTTCAGTGATTAAGACATTAAGTTAAAAAAAAATTAAATATAATGGGTTTTCTCAGCTGCTAGAATTGCCAGCTTTATATTTTCCACTGTCATGGTTACAGACATAAAGCATCCCCTCAGAGAACAGCAACTATCCTGTGTGATTCATGCAATCTGCCAGCAGCATGCGCATTATGGCTTTAGTCAAAGTGAATGCAATGCAGATGTACTATCTATGAGTACTCATGCATTAAGGTGAAACATTTATTTTTTTATGAGTGTTTTACAGAAGTCAGAAGAGAGCATTTCGGAGACTCAGAAAAGTGAGCATTATCTAACAAATTACAGTTTGAATCATCCTCTGGAGTAATATAATTTGATGTTTTCCTGGCTTGTAGTTTAACCAGTGGGCAACTGGTGACAATTTAAGGATAGCTCCCCCAATCTTTATTTTGGGATTTGCCAGAATTAGCAATAACATAATGTAGTAGCCACAAGGAGTCACTGGAGAAGAGGGGGGAGGGGAGAATCTTGTCTGGTTTCAAGTAAATTTACCCCTTCCTGTTCTGACCACATGGTCATTGCACAGCCCTAGTTTTATTATGACCTGAGGGCAGAGATATTTTCCTGGCTATTTCAGGTGCTTCTAAACGTAGCATGGTCATTTTTCAGAAAAAAAAAAATCGTAAAAGTTGTAAGACTGTTTTCAAGCTACTTTCATGCAAGCGAACAATGGAAGGATGGAAGGAGCGGCTGTGACCATGGACATAGGGAATAACATATAAATAAATGTTGGCAGAGAACTTCCTCGCTGAATCAGGGAGTCTGCAGACCTGCTAGTTTTCCCCTCTCTTCTAGATGATGTTGTATATATCCTTGTAGCTCTTAGATGGTTTTGCTTCGTTACATGTTTATTTTGTTAGTCATTTAGTGACAGACCCTCCCCAGGTCAGCTATCACTGTAGCAGCCATCTCCAGCTCAGAGGATGTAAGCTCTCCATCACAGGGTGAAAGAATAAAGAAGAGAAAATAAATTTGGTCAATTATCTTAAATTCCTCCTTCGTTTTCCTTTTTCTGAATCAGAAGCTTCCTATGCATCTCCTTTTTTAATAATTTCTAATTTCCTTTGAAAAAGCAAGATTTCCCCTTTCTTGTTCATACTACTCCTTCTTTTTTCTTTTCTGGGCTGCTGCTACTATATCAATTTATCAATTTTATTAGCACTGTTTGCCTTTCCTTTCCTTTCTTACTTTCTAGTGGTAAAAGATCACTACAATCTCCCCAGTTTGAAGGTGTGGAAATCAAAGCTGAAGACCTAACTCAACTTAGGGAAATTAATTACATCAGAGCTGTAAGATAGTTTTTTAGCCATCTTTAGATAACTCACTTATGCCTTTGCTCTTAGGTAGAGATATTCAGCAGAGTTGGTTAATATACTACTGAAAGCACTCTTCTTCCATGTCACCCCAAAATATGAACTCACTGAGAGCCTGTTCAGTTTCTGAGGCCCAAGCTGAAGCAGTAGAAGGGAAGACATGCACTCTAGCACAGAAATTGACGTTATCCCAGGCTTCCACATTTTAGGTGGTGCAGAAGGTGCAGGCAGAAACTGTTCTGAGATGATCTATTGCACATTTCTATTGTGCATACTGTAGCCCCATTTACACTTGCACGTTTTAAATGCTGTAGCATTTCTAAATCTGTCAATTTGCTGTTTTGCCATTAAATCCCTAAAGTTGCCATGAAATTTGGTGAGCAGAAAAGGTTTCTTGTTTTCTTCTTTAAATATGAATATTTATTGCATTCCTTTTCTTATTGAAAATAAAATTGCAAGCATCCTCTCCTTAATAGATTTTTGTAGCAACTGAAATAATCCAAATAGATTTCAGGAAAAAAAACAAAACTTGTATGAGATCCTCTCCTGGGTGCCCCTTCACTTAAAATCATGCATGCAGAGAGCACACAAATTCTCTAAATACTACTTTTCACCTTTCTCATTGACTGCCTAAGCAGTTTGTGGTAGAGTTGCCTGTATCACGAATGTTGCCTATAGAGCAAATGTGACCCTGCTAACAACAGGTCATTTGTACAGAGCTGTTCATGACCCATACCTGGTCTCTTAAGTTGAAAACTACAACTCAAGCTCCCACCTGTCTGAAAAGCCCTGTGCAGGCATGGTCCTTGGTCTTAAGGCCCCTTTGTGTGTGTTCACTGTTTACACCTCTTTCCCTGTAGAGGAGGCATGAGTAAGTTCTGTTCCATTTATCTACTTTACTTTCATAGTGTAAAGGAAAATAATGCTTTGTGTGAATGATCCCTTAAATGTAATACAACTAAAGAGATCTCAAATTCCAGTATTTGTCCACATTGCTTGCCAAGGCAGGCATTTAAAGCAGGTGAAATATGTTAAAAAAAAAAAAAAAAAAAAAAATTAAGGTTATATAATTAGATTTGAACTTTAGGAAAAAATAAAAGTATATGAAGAAAAGTGCTCATTTTTATTTTGGCCTACTTCCTTTTAATCACATAGCAGGTTCAGGACATGAGTAAACAAAATATAGACCAGTGAGTCCAAAGTTGATAAGCAGAGGACACTCTCAAATCTGTGTCTGAGGTGTTTTGAAATTCTATTTGAAATGAGAATGTTTAACAAATACCCTAGTAACTGGACCTTGTGAGCAGAGCTTTCCTCAGTAGTTTGAGGCCAGTGTTAGCAGTTCTTTGCTGTTATCATTGGTGGCTTCAAAATTCCCAGGTCTCTTCCTGTTGGCACTGTGTTCTCAGTGAACATTGGGAAGGAGCCTTTGTATTCTTTAGCTCTTTCTAAGACTTGGCTGGGAACCTTTTGTAGTTGAATAGCACAGGCTTTATGTTGTGAAAAGACCAATAGTTTTTATACAGTTATGTCTTACCAAGTAATACACCCTATAAAGATGTAAAGAACATAATACAAATACTATAGTTGCCCATGATACTAGTAGGTGTCAACAGTGATTATGCAGTATGTTTTAAGTACTGTAAATACCTGCTATAACTTATAATAATTAACTCACATTTTACTAGCTATCTACTAGCTATTCATTTGTGCATTGGGAAAATCTCGAAATGAACCCTTGTCACAGAGCAAACCAGAAAACAGCCATTTATTGTATCACTTGGACTTGGCAGTCAGGCTTTCCATTCCTGCCACTAGACTTTCTTACACAACATTTCCTAGTCTGAAGCAAGCAAACAAATCTTAAAAAAAAAAGTAAATAAAATAAAATACAAAAATAGAGTTGGTAACCATTACCTTGGAGTAAGCAGCTAATAAGGAAGGTATGTATTTAAAGTGGATTAATTTTCACTTAGAATCATGTTTATCAACTGGAACTGGTACATCAGCAATTCAAGTTGCAATACAACAAGACCTGTGTTTTACTGTTACACTGGCAAAAGCTAACGACTTTTTGTTACTATTTCAGCACTCTACATCCAGGCCAATATGCTTTCTTTTTCTTGACACCTTTTCAAGAGTGTTATTTAATTATTGGGTTCTTGACTTAATAATTTTTCAGGATGTACTGAGTACAGGCCTTTAATTCATGCTTTTTTTAAAATCCAAGGCACCCAAAAAAATGTATCTAAGCAGAATATATTTAAAAAATGTTACTAATCCATGGCAAATTTATTACAAACAATTTTAGTAACCCAAAGTATTTTTCACTTGCTATGTTTATCAGAAATAACTTCATTAATCTAAAAGTTGTATAGCCTCAAGTGGCCATTGAGGCCCTGTGATGGCAGTTTAATTCTCCAAGAGTGATGCATCCTTTCTGTCACTAACATGAACCTTAAACAGAATGAACTGCCCCGTGGAACAGCTGCCTAACTCTCTCTATGGCTGTACAAGGAGCTCAGGTGACTGTTAAATAGCTAACATCACCTGAGATTACCCCTATATTAGAGATAATACCTGTAATACTTCATATAGATCCTTCAGTCTGATCTCTATCACGTTAAGAGTACTATAATTTGTTCAATTAGCATGTGGAAAGCCCAGTGACTTGTGTTTGGTGACATCATAAGCAATGTTTGCCTAAAGTAAGCATTTGTCCATGAAAGCATTTAGTTCTCAGTTTTAAGGCCATGGTATTGTGATGCAGAGGCTGCTATCAGTATGTGACAATATGCTTTTTGTGGTCCCATTTTTACTGATAATATTTTTGTTAAATGATCCAGTTCAATGAAATCTAGGTATTTCATGAGAATCTCCTCTTCTATTAAACACAGAAGGAATAAGCCTCTAATCCTTATTATTAGAAGGAAAATATGTGTAAAGCATAGAATAACTTGTCCTAAAAACTCAGCAATTATAATGTAAATTAACAAAAACTTTTTTATTTAAAAATTACATTTGTTAATTTGTGGTCATTTAAACATCCATGCTTTCTCTTATTACATATGTAGAAACCCGTAAGATTTTGAGCTAAACCTTTAGCTTTAAAAAATATGGTTTTGCAAGATTGGTAAACGTTTAAATAATGGCGGTGATTCTAAAGCTAAGTATGCTAATAGTAAGTGAGCCTATCTGTTTTCTTGAACTGATAAAATGCCTGAAACTGATAATCAGTGAGGTACGTACTACTTTTCTTTAAAAAGATTTTATGCTGAAAACAGAAGTTCAAATCAAGGTATAACCCAAAGGAGATAATTTCCTATATAATGAGAGATGAGGTTCCCAAATGGAGTCATGATCGCATCTAGTTGATGACCAGTCATTAGTGGTGTCCCTCAGGGCTTGGTGTTAGGGCTAGTGTTGTTTAATGTCTTCACTGATGATCTGGATGAGGGGATTGAGTGCACCCTCAGTAAATTTGTGGTCAACTCCAAGTTGGGTGGGAGTGTTGATCTGCTGAAGTGTAGGAAGGGTAGGTAGGCTCTGCAGAGGGATATGTGCAGGCTGGATCGGTGGGCTGTGGCCAGTGGTATAAGGTTCAACAAGACAAAGTGCCGGGTCCTGCATTTGAGTCACAACAGCCCCATGCAACATTACAGGCCTGCAGAAGAGTGGCTGGAAACCTGCCTGACAGAAAAGGCCCTGGGGGTGTTGATTAACAGGTGGCTGAACAGGAGCCAGCTTGTGCCCAGGTGGCCAAGAAGGCCAGCGGCATCCTGGCCTGTATCAGCACTCTAGCAAGGCCAGGGCAGGGATTGTCCCCCTGTACTGGGCACTGGTGAGCACTGGTGAGGCTGCACCTTGAACACTGGGTTCAGTTTTGGGCTCCTCACTACAAGAGAGACATTGAGGTGCTGGAGCAGGTCCAGAGAAGGGCAGCAAAGCTGGTGAAGGGCCTGGAGAACAAGTTTGATGAGGAAGAGCTGAGCAAACTGGGGGTCTATTCTGGAGAAGAGAATGCTCAAGGTGGACCTTATTGCTCTCTACAACTTCCTGAGAAGAGACTGTAGTGAGGTGGAAGTCAATCTCTTCTCCCAAGTAACAAGTGATAGGACAAGAGGTAACGGCCTCAAGCTGCCCCAGGAGAGGTTTAGATTGGATATGAGGAACAACTTCTTCACCAAGATGGTGATCAGGCATTGGAACAGGGTGCTCAGGGCAGTGGTGGAATCACCATCCCTGAAAGTGTTCAAAAACTGTGTAGATGAGGCCCTCAGCAATACGTTTTAGTGGTGGTCGTGGCAGTGATGGGGTAATGGTTGGACTTGGTGATCTTAAAGGTCTTTTCCAACCTAGTTGATTCTATGATTAGAAAATGGATGTTCAGATGTTTCTGGAAGATTTTATACAATGAAATAAATCATCTTTTGTCAACAAATAAATTAGATGTTATCACATTATCATGATTCAGAAAGAGCCATCAGTTAATAGAGTTTAAACACTGTATATGTTGAGATAAACTGCTTCATGCTACTGGATCCCCAGAATAATGCTTTACATATCTGTGAGCTTTTCAGCCACTAATCTCAAAGAGTTTTTCAAACACACACTCCAAAACCCATGCTGTGCTTTAATATACCCTTCTTTACAGCTGGAGAAACCCTGCATTTCTGAGCTATGAGTAAGGTTCCAGTTTAAGATGCAATACTGCTTGAACTTTGATTACTGACATCCATCGCTTGCACATCTTTTGGAGACCACAAAACCTCCATGGATGCTCACAGGATGTAGGGACTCCCCTAGGGATCCCCAAGGAAGGTGATCTCATTGTATCCTGCAGAACACTGACACTGCTCAATTTGCAAGGGGCTGCCAGACTTGTATGAAGGCAAAATAAAGCTCTGACCACCACCTCTGAACTCGCTTGTGGAGCATTCTGTATCCGCTGCAGGACTGAGTAATCACATATGCATCCTCCTGCCTACCAGGGCACTGTGGGAGGAACCTTTTCTTGAGACTCCCTTTGGGAGGATGAGACTTCAAACGGAACAGTTAATCCTTGTTAGGGCTTTTACAAGGCATGTTTGCCTGGCCAACTAAGTGTACATCTTCCCTGTATTTATGATTTAAAACATGAAAAGCTCCCTCTGACCACCCGTGTCAGCTAGTCCCCACCTGTAGTGAGTGTTAATAAGGGAGATGTTTGTGATTTCTATGGAAAGTCTGGCTATAGCATAGTAATGCCTTATTCTTAGGTGTGATTGAAAAGTGAACCTGTGGCCCCCTTTAAGTAACAGGAGGTGACTTCAGAAATGGCAGTGTTTTTACAGATACCGCAGTGGCCTTCCTGGAGATCCTTCAGCCTCTTGCGCAAAGGTAATACATCTCCTACAAGGCAGGTACATGGGGCTCCACTCTTGATCTGTCAGTAACTGCAGCTTAGAGAGAATTCTTCTTTAAGGTGTGAGAAGACAGCATTCTCTTTCCTGCTAACTCAGCTCTTGGCTTGGAGGCAAAATGAATTAATTTGGTGGTATATGCCTAGGAAGATGTGACTGAAGCTTAAAAACACAGGAATGCAAAAATTCAGCTGACAAAAGTGCAATAGGAACACTGGGCTTTTTTTTTTTAATGTTTTCATTGAATTTGGATATTATTATTTTTTATTATTTCTATCCAAACCTCACGAGACAAGTGGAAAACCTGATCACTAAACCTTGGATGTGGTAGTTCTCCTGTGGTTTATTCATATAATGGTCAGATAGTTGCCTTTTTCCTTACAAATCCAGAGTTTACAAATAGCAAATGTCCCTTTGAACACAGAAAGAATCATGCTGAGGAAAAGGAGACTTCTCCCTTAAGTAGCCCATGTTAGGGTCCCCTAGCTGCCTTGCTGACATGCCCTCTGCACCCAGGAGCTCATGGCTATAAAGAATCCTCCTTCTATAACAGAAAGTGAGTGGGAGAAAGGATCCTAATCAGGGTTTCAACTTTACTTTGTGGGACTTGTTTTAGTAAGCTCTTAATTTATCCCTGGGAGAAGTCTTGCTGTTGCCTGCAGTTTTTCTTCAATTAGTGCTCCTGGGACTAGATGACCAAATTTGATAATTCTGGAGGAGAGAGGTAGCTAATTTGGTTGGGTGAGAAACAGCTAGAGCTGAAAGGAAAGACAGTCCAGGAGCAGTGGTTAGCAGGGACATGGGACTGTCATTGCTAGTTTCATGGCTCCTATGAAAATGCCTTCCTGGTCACTGTTTTCCAAGCACCATTCATTTCTCAGACCAGGAGCATGCTAGGTCATCCTGGCAGGATGTCCATAGTTTGCAACAGATGTTTGAGCTCTTGGGGTTAGCTCTCAGCTTTCCTCAAGTCAGTAGGTAAATCTGACTTGGTCTGAGTCAAACAGAAATAGGTTTAAAGCTGGAGGATTAAAGAGCAGAGTGCAGATTTGCCTGTGAGCAGCAAACACAGCTGTCCTGTCCTTGCTCACAAGGGCAGCCATTGGACCTGCACCCTGGTGAGCATCCCATTTAGTCCACAACCCATCAGGAGCTGTCATAGTCATTTGTGACAAGGATGGGTGAAACTTAATGTGAAGGCTGGGGAACTGTGAATGATTATGAATTCCTTGAGCTCTGCTAGGGAAATATTATGTATGTTTCATGGCTGCATATTTTAAGCCCAGGGAGATCTCTTCTCCTTCGTGCCCAGAGGCTGGATGTTATCAGCCCAGCTACTTCAAAAGCACTATCTTTTTATTGCAGTATCTGCACCATGTGGGTTTAAACCATGTTCAAAATATCTCTCTTTCTTATCACCCTTCTCAAAATTATCTGGGAAACACAGACCTGAGGCTTTAATTGCTGTCTTTCTGAGTCTCCTCGTCAGTATGGGACCCTTAACCCAGAAGCAGCTGTAGGCAGTGGACTGTAGCACAACCCTCTTGAACCCACGTGTGTGAGAAAGAGAACTGAATGAACATGGGAGCAAGTACAAGCAACAAAGGGTTCCTGTGTGAATATCTACTTTTTATTTTATCAAGTGAAAGCTCCTTACATTCTGCAGAATTGAAGCAGACGGGGGACAAGTTCCCAAAATAACTTAAATTCCATCAGCATTAGCCAGTGCAACAACAATAAAACCTAAGATCTTTATGACATGTGGGGCCACGTCCTCCCTAGTCCTCAGCCCATGTTTGCTACTATCTGGCACCTAAATGGTAAAAAAGGAAAGTATCTCTCAACAGGGACAGTACTGTGAAAGTTTTATGAATGCATGGCTAGGTTAGTCCGTCCTCATTTGTACAACTTGGCTTACATTGTTCACTGGGTCTTTGCCAGACCTCTCTGTTGCGTAATTTTGTGGCTTGCTTTAATAAATTCACAGAAGTTTCTAGGGATGTAACTAATATTTCCCCCTTCTTTCTGTAATTATACAACACCCACTACAGTGAGACCAGGTCCTAAGTGGTGGATTTGTGCCATGATTTATATTAATTATCAAAGCCGGTGCTATAACATAGGGAAATAGAAACACCCATTTATACACTTACACAGCTGAGAGAAGACTTTAAAAAAATAGTCTCTATAAAGTCATAAGAGTAGTTATTTACCTGTCCACTGAATAAATTGCCTAATTTCCTTCTGAGCAAAACCAACTTTAATTGATTTTCTGCACTGCACACACTGACTTAGACTGAATAATACTGGCTTAAACCAAGAGCAGTCTCACTGAAGTCAACCTCATTACTTGAGATTTCTGCATAGGAAAGTCAAATATAGTGATGGCAGGCATGGCATCACATCCTGCTGGTCTGACTGCAGACAAGCCCTTGTACATGGGGGAGAAAGGAGAGTTTTTGAGAAAGGTTCTCACGGTTTCAACTTGAGCAATGTCTAAGAAAGATATTTAATAAGGAGCTCCAAAATGTGTTCATTGTTTTGGAGTGTTTCCAAGCTCTTTCCTCCAAAAAGATGTTTCCAGCATATATGATTCAGAGTTAGTTATTCCATGCTCATGTATTCCAATTGAAATGGGATGATTTTTGTGTTGAGGTACTAGACAGTATGATTAAGGGTGTGGAACTTGGACCATGCAATTTAGAACCTTTTAAAACATTTCCATTCCAACATCTGACCTCACTGAATTTGCTTAATATGCATTTGAAGGAATAACTTTGAAAAGTTATTTTCTCCACAACAGAAATCTGTAGTCTTTCAAAGAAGAAATTAAACGTACATTAAAATATTGAAATGTACATTTTATGTACATGTATGTACAAAGTACAAAATGTACATTGTAAATACACAAAATGTACATTAAAATATCAAACATTTTTCGTGGTCACAACAAATATCCATCTCATTAGGGCTTTATGACTTATTTCATATAGTATGTTCCAGTTAACAGTGGCTATAGCATATTTCTGTGATAAAAACCCAGTAACAGAGCAGCAGTGCATAGCAGCCTCACTGACTCAGCTGCAAATCCATGGCTAGAACATAAGTATACACCCCATGAAGATACTCTTGGGCTTACCTAGGTCAGAGCACTGCACCACGCGAAGATGGCACTGGCAACGGAAGGGGCACACTGGTCCAAACCCAGATATGACAGGATCATCTGTCGGAGGCATATCAGCAGACCCTTCATCCTCCAGCATAAAGTCAAAGAGGCCCTGCTGGTGGAACGGCTTGGCCAAGCATGTTGGCAGCAGTAGGACGAAGAGAAGAGCCAGCTTCATGGCTTAGTTCATCGACTCTGGGAAGAACCTAGGGATCAAAGCAGGAGATTTACAACAAAAGTAGCAGTTTCCCATAGCTGCTCAGTTCCTGCTGAAGGAGGTTCGGCATATCCACCAATTGCATAACTGTTCCTTTCAATAAATGAAAACTGAATCATGAAAATAGGACAGTTATATGATAGGAGACTGGTAACTGCTTGTCAATAAATTTTTACAGAACAGTTTAAAGGCAACTGTAAACACATCTGTTTGCATATTTAGAGTAATATTTATTAGGAACAGGCAGCACTGTCAACTTTGTTATGCAAAACAATCAAAATAATAAGCCACATTTTCCATGTGTCTGTTTTCTGCCAACTTAACAGTCTACTTGATTTCATTAGCATTTGTTTCATAGCAATGACTTTGTCCCCTAGAGACAAACCTGAGGTTCCCAAACTCACTGTAATGCAGTATTTCGTGTCTTAAGTGATATTTTTTTTAAGTGCCAGCTTGCTGTGTGTTTGAAATTATAGCCTAGTAAAACTGACTGAGAAAGTGTACGGTCTAGCGATGGGGTGAAGAGAGAGGGGGGAAGATCTTTAGTTGTTTAAATGAGCTGTACTTCTTTCCCAGTTTAAACAGCACAATAAAATGCAATACAATGTTGTGTTATATTGGATACCCTTGGCTTTCTTTCCAAATTTTTCACTAGGGCATTTTATGATATAAACAATGTAC
This sequence comes from Psittacula echo, assembly GCF_963264785.1. Lineage (NCBI taxonomy): Eukaryota > Metazoa > Chordata > Aves > Psittaciformes > Psittacidae > Psittacula > Psittacula echo. The sequence goes on along the minus strand of NC_137735.1, from coordinate 117,679,137 downwards.
CTTTAAAATCCTCTGCTTTGCATTGTATAAGCACTTAAATTGATACTTTTAGTATTTTCAGCATACTTTCTAACAGCACTTCAGTGCCTCATTCTGCAGACCTTCATGCTAAGGAGCAATTTTACACAAGCACGTATTGCATTAATAGACATTAACAAGGAAAACTGCTTAAATACATGTTCTCAGAACCTAGCCTTAAATGCATTTCAACCCACGGTACATTGTGCTACTTTTGTTGTTGTGGGCTAAGGACACAACAAAAATACAAATCAGCTCTTTGCAGGCTTTGCATCAGGGCAGTATAGATCAGCTAATGTTCTGAAAATTATTTCATTTTTCTATTTATTTTATATAAGAAAGCTAATCTTTTGCAAACCTTCATGGGCCTAAAAACAACTCCCACAAAAAAAAAAGAAAGAAACCTGCCTTCAAGTTTCTAAGTGACAGAAAGGCAAACTAGCCATGTGATTAGGAACCTTTTATTTTAAATAGATGGCATCGTTTTGAATACAGGTGTTGCTTTTTGCAATTAAAGCAAAAACATTCACTTGCTTCTTTAGGTCAATAACTTCCAAAATGCTCATGTGGGTGCCAGCTGTGATTAACTTTTTTCTAGCAGAAATCATCTAGCAGTTAGGGGCATGGTATAGAATTTCTCAGCTCCATATTGACTAATGGAAAGATAAAAAAACTGGGGGAGAGGCAGAGGAGGAGGTCTGTTTCCTTCTCTACACTGATATATGGAACCCACCAAGTAGATGACTTACATGGGCAGCTGATATTAGGTAAGAGTGGTATATTGAGGCCTCCCTTTATAGAATACCACGTCCAGCTATTCTAACAGGAGTGTTTAGTAGAAAAAAGGTAAATAAATAAAAAACACAGTCCTGGAATTAGATACCATCTATATTGTGCATGGGTTGAGTTTCCTTTATGAATTTCTACCTACACATGCCAACAATGCAGTCCTGCAGACTAGGGTTCTAGACTAGGGTTCTGAACTAGGGTTCAGTCTTGAAAGGATGATAAGGTTACTTTGTAAAATATGCTAGTGTTTTAAAATCATAGCTTATATTCTTGCTATCTACCTAACAGGAAGATGGTTTTCTAGCATCTTCATATGTCCCAAAGACTTCAATGTGAATTCCCAAGGAGGAAAGCACCACTTCTGTTGTCTCTTTAAGAGACACAGTTGGTTTCTTAGTTGGAGACCAGAAAGCATTTTCCATTCCGGGGGTGGACATATTACCTACTGCATGCACAGAGGGGTTTCACAGACCCCAATGTCACCTAGAGGGTCAGAGCATTTTAACATGTCCTCTCAGCCCAACTCAGTGCTGTGCAAATTCATGCATGTAGGCTGTGTCCTTGTGTGGGCCATCTCCCTGTGCTTCTTCCTGCCCTGGCCTCCCACCAATGTTGGGGCTGTGTCCCTTCTCCAGCAACACCCCCATGATGCACACAGGGTACATGCAGACAAGTAAGGATGTCACAGCAAACTGGTGTTAATACGTGGTGGTGAGATCTTACTAAGGTTTAATCTAAAACAAGACTTTTGAAATAATGATTGTTATGTACAAATTGTTGTAAAATAACAACACAATATATCAATACTCTGAAATGGGTGGACAACTTGCTAAATCATCACCATTCATCATAATTATCTGCTTTATGAAAATGATCAATAAAACATCACCCCAGTACAACTCATTTTTCAGAATGTACATTAACATGTTCAGTAAACACTGGGAATGCTGCACATTAGCACTGGCAATCCGGACTTTTTAAAGAGCTTCCCCAGCTCTCTTTTATATTTTTTTATACATTTAAAAAATATTTTTAAATACTTAAAACTGCCTGTATTCCCCTCCTCTCCTCCCCTAGGGTCACTGCTGAAGCACCATCCATCCTAAGAATGCACAATCAGGATCTTATCCTGGAGTTAAATTACAACCCCTCAAAAAAAAAAAAAACCAACAAAAAACACCAAAACAATGTAAATGTACTTTGCAAGTGTCATTACACTTTACTTCTTGTTCACATTAATATTGATGACTTTACTTATCTCAGTTAAACCCTGTCTTAGGCCTTTTCCTTTGGTCTGTGTTTTGTCAAAACCAGAATAATATCAGCAAGAGCTGTGTGTAAAGGACAACAAAGGATATCAACTATCTAATCTAAGGATACAGCAGAGAAAATAGCAGACGCAAACTATTAATCAGGAAATAGGAATAGATATGTGTCTGCATATCTTTAGTCATATTGATATTTGTACAGCAGGCACATGTATCTGTTCCTATTTGCACGTGTAAATGAACATAAAGAGAGAAAAAAACATATACAAAACTATACTAGTAAGAAATGTTTACATTTTGCTCACAAAAAGAAAGGGGGTAGGGGGGTAGGGGAGTGGAATCTGAATCCTTAAAGGTCTGTGACACAATATTTATGTCTGCAGGACATAACTGTTTAAATTTGCTTTAATTATGTGTTTACAATGAGGAAGACTTTTCCACAAACAGAGGAAACTATACCATAGACTTGGCCACATTTCAGCTTAAAATACCACTGGAAATATGCTTCATCAGTTCACGTCACCACTGTATTGGTGGTCTTCTTGTCAGTTTACCTTTGTATTAAGTTTTAAATATTAGTTCATCTACTGTCACAAATCTCTTAAAATGCCACAAAAGGCAAATCAAACGATACATGCAGTTTCAAAAAAACCCCAAACCAACAAAACCCTACACTGCATGTTTTACCCATTTTGTGTAATAAAGTCTAAATGTGCAAACAGAGGAGCTGCAAGTTTTAAAGAGATTAAAACCCTGTTAACAGGAGTTTCAGCTCCAGGAATTTTCTTTTCTACTATTTCACTTGTAGGAACTTTCTTTAAATGTAAGTCTCTTGTTTGTACACTGTAACATAGCACTTTCTAACATTACAAAGGCATACACTGAGCCCGTTTAACTAACTACTACATATTATTTTCTCTGAAACCGAAATTATATTCATTAATGTTTGGAATACAAATGAAGAAATACAAACGAAAAAGAAATCACGTAGTGCAATTTAAAACAGAAATGTAAGTACACACACATTTTTTACACTCACTACATCACCGATTCTAAACACTGGATTGCAAACAAAGAATATACTGCTGCAAAAGTTTACAGTAAAGAAAAAGAAAGGACTATAGCAGTGCTTATACAAATCAAAACAAGAAACAGAAAAGTCAAATAAACAGTAGGAAATCTGCACAGTCCTTGAGAATGTATTCTCACAGTCCCAAGAAACAAAAGTGCTGGATACAAAACTTAACATTGCTAAACATTTAGTAGGATTTCTTCCTCGCTTCTCTTAAAATTCAACTAGTTCTTGCCGTAGACTTGCCTGAAGTTTTATTAGTGCAGCATAGTTCAGGAGAATTACTGAAAACCATACCTTTTAATCCAGGGATTTGCAACAGGAGCTCTCAAAGCTGAGATGCAATTAAACTAAATATTCAACCCAGGCAAAAAGCTTTGCAGGTGTGGAAAGGAGGAGGGGGTAAGTTCAGCTCAGTGACTGTCACTTGGTGGAAAAACCCTCCTGCTTCTATTCCATAGCACAGTTAAAAAATAAGGTTTCTCTCAATGAACACAATCCAGGCTGACACCCACATTAGATCATATGGTAATGATATGTCTCCTGTATTGTAGCCAGAAACTTTATCAGAACTTTATCAGCTCTTTTGCTTTCTTTTCCTCCTTTTTCTTTTTCATTTGCTTGTTTTCTTTTTTGTCTGTTTAGAATCCTAAACTACTTGTACACTATAAGAGAGATTCTTAGCTGTAATTCATCTTATTTTATTTATGTCCTTACAACATGCATTCAGGAAATTTTTTTGGTTTTAACTTTGGGGGTTTTTCTGACTCATTACTGGGAAAAATGTTTGGCTGTTCCTCTTGTTTATAGTATTTGTAATTCAAGGAAACGATATAAAATTAAATTTGGAGTTAGTCAAAGTAGAGATTAATATCAGAAAAAAGGGGTAGCATTAGGTAAAGCTATTTAAACAGATATCAACCTGCCTTTGCTTATGCTATATTATTGTCAAACCAAGTAGTACATAGTAATATACTATTATCTTGGCTAATAATAGAGCTTTGATGCATTTCTTCAAACTACTGCATTTTTTATGCATATATGAAAATCATGTTTTCATTAGTAGAACGATTCTAGCATTTGTGGTTAGAACTGTTTTATATAAACTTTGCTTTTTTTTTTTCACTTCTTTCTTACCAGGACAGCAAAGCAGAAGGGAAATTAGCTTTAACTGGGTTTTGGGGCTGGGTGTTTTTTCTTGGTTTTCTGGGTTTTTTTAAGAAACAGTGAAGATTTTTTTGAAGCATGAAAGGAAAAATGTATCCTACTTCTTGTTCAGATTTACATTTTAATTTAGTAATTTCTGGTTTGATGCAAATATCAATGGAACCTAAAATGTGATTTCTCTGTTCCTGCAAAATTTTAAAATCCTAGCAAACTGAGAGCAAATACAATAATTACTATTTATTTAGCAATTAAAACCACATTGTGAACATGTGTAGCTTCCCTTTGCTGTTGGTTGTCCTATCTAAATACTGGAGGCTTGTGTCTCTGTGTTTTGACTTGTATCCTTTTATTTCTGCCCCTAGGCTAAGACCAGGTGCAAATCTGAAATTAAAGCTTGTAAAATGTGAAATGATGTTTAAAAGAAGTCTGAGTTCTTAGAAACACAATAAACTCTTGAAATTTTATCTATTCTCTTCATTTAGTTTCAAGAAGAGACATTAAAACAACTCATAATTGTCCTCTTTTGGTGGAAGAAAACATGGTAGAATAGTTGATAGGTTTGGTCAGTGTAGCACAAAGGTATAATCAGATATCTTACATTACAGCTTCTTTATAGACTTCACTTTAAAAGTTAAGGATCATTTATTCACTTCTAGTCCTTGAGCTAACTTCTTCCCTCTGCCTTTTCACTGGATTCAAGACTGCTAACGATTTTTGTTGTGACATTTTTCTACATATGATTAGTGGTGTTCCAAGCTTTCATGCTTACAACAAAGCCTTATCTTTGTCCAGAAGTGTCGCCATGAGGCTTGCTGAAATCTTGGCTGCATCTTAGTAATGTCAGTTATTTGAACCTTGGTCACCAGCTGCATCTGGTGTTTAAAAACATTTCAAAGCAAGATTTTGATGAGGAACAGGTCAGGGTAAACTTGTTGTCACTTTGTTTCACAAAACCCATTCATATCCTTTCCCAGTAAAATTATAATGCATTTGTTCTGGTGTTTGTTATGGGGTCGAAAGGTGATATAATTTAATAGCTAAGTCATCTCTTTGGAGGCACAGGAAAGGGTGGACAGCCACCTCCTCTTCTTTTTTGTCTTGGGCATTAGGAAGAGTTAAACAAATGCATGAAGATCGAGGTGGGAACAGGTGGAGCACAGAGTGCCTGCTGCATGGACTGGGGACTCAGTTTGCCTGTGGAGGAACTGCTGCTCATGGAGGGAGAATTTCCCTACTTTCTCTTTAATGAAGTCCATCCCAAGGAGCTCAGAGGGGGAAAATGTTACCACCTTCAGGAATTTTGAGAACATTCATGCTGCCTGTACCAGAGGTTAAGAAGTTAATAGCCATAGGTAAAAGGGGTACATGTTAGGCATTCATGCCCTCCTGAAACGCAAAGCGGAGTATGTGGAGGACTGAGCAACTGAATGGGAGAGGACTTACAACACTGAATATTGGTGCAGAGCACTATTAATTGTTACGAGTCATTTCCGTGCTTTTACAGGAATGTGGAATCCTTTCTGATGCCCTTAACCCCACTCTTTGCCCCCTGCTATGTTACTCGGGAGATAAACAACTATTAAAAAAACCCAACCCAACAATGATATGAAATCATTATATAATTTTAAGGCCCATGACTATAGTCAGGAACTAGCATTGATAAGCTCCTCTTCCCAATCTGACCTACTTTGACTACAGCTTAGTCAATACAAAAATAATCATTATTAGAACAATATTGGTTTCTATATAATTTTATTACTCCAATTTAACAAACTTACAGGGCTACATGCTGCTCCTAATACTGATTCCCAGAAAGTTGCAGGCAACTGCATGTTAATGTTACTTATATAACAGTCTTTTTATTAAATTTTGATGGATAGCATCTGCTTCATTTACTCACAGCTTATTTTGTGGACCTTTCAAAGGTCAGTGGTAGGAGAGAAGACAGGAAGCCTGCCTGCCTGCTGCTGACTGCTCTGCCTGGGTACAGTGGAAGTCTCTGCAGGAAGGAGATGAATGGATGCCATCTAGGGAGCAAACATACTCTGGGGGAATTGCTCCTGCAGAGTGGGGCTGTGCTGGGAGAGAGGCACCAGGAAGGCATTCAGTGCTGCCAGCACAGGTTGCAAACTCCTCAGAAGAACAGGGAGCTGACATAATCTGCCCCCGGGCATGGAGAGAAAAGCTTATTTTTTAGGGAGCCTGGGAAAAAAAAAAAAAAGGTAGCCTTATTGCAATCCAGAATATATCTGGAAGAAAACCAAAGCAGGAGGACAGGATCTGTCCTGAAGGAACATGGTAGCCCAGAGGCTCAGGTTCTTCCCCATTCTAAGTTTCCACTACAGAAAAAGGCATTTTTTCTTGGGCTGCCTTCTAATAGATCCTAGCTTTGATGATCAAAGACTGATTAGTGTTGTTGTGGTAAAGAAGAGGGGCAGGCAAACCTGCCTCAAAGTCCTCATGAACAAGCCAGGTAAGTGCCAATCTCCATCAGGAAGGATTGAATCAGATTCCTTGTTTGGCTGTCTCTCAGGGACCTTCGACACCTCCCCTGTATCTCATGTCTAGGCTTTACTAGCATGGCATCCTCCATGTTCTCTAATGTAGTACTGCCTGTCTCTTCTCTCCTTTCTACACTAGGCAGAGTAATTTCTTCCAATCACCTGTAGTAAAGTGTTCTTACCATAGCAGTGGAGTTCCTCTACTAAAAATGCAAGTAAATACTGACCCAAGTTTAGCAAACATTGATCCAGGTAAATATTGACCTAGGCACAGGCTGACAAAGTAGCTAAAGAGGCCGAAATATAATTTCTGGATATTCTAAGTACCAAAGTTTCCTTCAGTGTTCTGTAACCTCACAAATGATAGTTCTGAACTTTTTGACTTCTCTACAGATCAAAAAGATTGATTTTACAGATTTTGTATGTGTGCTACGAGTAGCATTATTTTTCTGTGAAAGCACTTCTTGTATAACTGTTTGAACTAAATGCAACAAAACTTCAAAAGAGAGAGCCCTCTGTTTGAAGGAATAGTCTCTCCCCTCACTGTCTGTCTTCCCTCCTCTCCCTTTCCCACTCTGCCAGATAATGTACTGTGTACCCCTCATGGTCATCTCCCTGCTTCTTCTGAAGGGAATCTGTGGGATCTACAAGGTCACTGTAGGAAACAAATTCAAATTATCTTCAGCTGAAGTATCCAGTGTGTGATTACATCCTTTACTTTGGTCTCTTTTCTCTGGAAAGTCCAATCTGTTAATGGACTCGACACTGGCTTTCCTTTCTGCTTTTCCTTTCTATATTCTCCTGAATCAAATTTTCTTGTGCAGGTGTATCCAGCAGCTGCAGAAGATAGCCACATATCAATGCAGTCTTACTACTCATGATGATTTCAAATGCTCTGAATTTAACTTCCACCCTTGAGCAGGAAGCCTGTCCTAATTATTCCTCATGCTTTTGCAGAATAAACATACATTTAGAGATCACCGTTGCCTCTCTCCCTCAAAAAAGCAGCAAATGGGTAAAACTAGACTTTGCCTGAATCTTCCCAGCTCCAGACACCCTAGATGGGTGAGAGAAAAGTGATTATGGACCAAAGACACCAGAACCTCACTTTGACTTTACCTCTTCACCTTTAATTTACCATAAAGAAAACATACATAAAAACATTTGCTGTTGCACACACTGATATATCTCTCAGGTATAGTCAGGTGCTCTACTTGCTGCATTTCAGTGATAGACAGCATTACATTTTGTTTCTGCTTGGCTTCTGTGCAAGTGTCACCAGTCTCCTGCCCTCCAGAAAATCTCATACATGAAGGAAAGAGTCTGCTGACAGATGCCCCTCAGCAAAGGTACCAGGAGGCTAAAACTCCCTTGTAGAAGCCACTTTCCCAAGAAAGTGTGTCACTGGGAGTGTGGGCCATGACAAAAGGCAGTGATGACTGGAGAGAAGAGAGGATTAGTTTACGTAAGAGGAGGTGAAATTTCAAGTGAGCAGCTGTTTCATCCGATTTTGGCCTTTCTTCATATTTTGCAGTATCTTGAGTCCAACCATTTTCAAGGTTCAAATGAAAAATCCAAACCTTGATTTTCATTTCAATGGCCCTTAGATCATGCTCTGTACAAACCTTGTCATCCCAGCTGGATTACACAATGCCCTAGAAAAGGATGACAGTAATTCATGCAGATGTTGGAACTGTACTCCTTGCATGTCATTTGTTAGTCAGGGGTTATGAACCAGCATTCAAAATGAGACACATCCTGTGCAGCTCTGAACAGCCTATTCCCAGATTATGAAAAACATGTGAATGGACAGGTCATCCTTAATTTTCAGTGTAGTCATCACAGACGTAAACTTCTTCAGGGGGAGCTAATAACTGCATTACTAAGGAAAGTCCTGAAAAAAAGGAGTGGAATAGAAAACAAGGACCTTTACAGCAGCATTTGTCTCTGTGTGTGCATTAAAATGCTCGCTTTTATACATTGGCAATTTGCTGAGGAAATACATAATTTCTAACTTCAGCTAAACATATGAAATGGTGACTTTGAAGATACAATGACATCACAGAACTTACCGGTTTTATTTGGATTGTGTGACCTCACTATAGAGAAGAACTACTGAGAATCTTAAGGTGTATGGTGATGAGTTACATGAGAACCAGCCCTGTCTAAACAGGGTGTGTCCTGTGGGGTTCAAATGAAAAAGATGTGCATTTGAGTAAACTTAAAAACATAATAAAAATAATTATGTAGGAGCAGAATCCAATTAGCACAGATGATATCTAGTATTTAGGATGGAGAAGTGATCACAAGAACACATTACACTGTACTCAAATTTTACCTGATTTGAAGACATGGAAAAGTAGAACATAAATCTTTTCAAGAAATCATAGCTCCTAATAAAAAATAAAAAAAAAATCTTGAATATTTAAAACATCCTTTTCTATCAATATAGAATCAGATTTCTTTCAAGATCACTTGGAATTGGGGTCATCAGCCATCACATACTTCCAGGTTACAGTATTGTTCAGGGAGCAGTCTACAAACTATCCATTGCATTTCATTAAGTGTTTGAAGAGACATTCACTTTAACTTGGCATTAACCAGGTATGTGCCTTCTTTTGACTACTATTTAAAGCACGTTCTACTTTTATTCTTCTGTTGACCAAGTAATTGCACTGATGCTCTCCAACACTAATTTTCTATAGTTAACCTGGATAAAACATAGTGAGGCTTTCTAAATAAAACAAAGTTTAATTCTACATGTAAAAACTTTTAATGTAACAGCAGTTCCTTCAGCCATCAAAGTACAGTAGAATGTTTACTGTATAGGTAATCAGAAAAAAAATGAAGGTTATCCTTTTTCTACATTATTGTTTTATTTCCTTCTTTGTAATGTGTTTTTCAGTTACTTCTTTGTTCGATACTATGTTCTTGGAGAAACTTTCTGTTCCAAAAAGACCAGCTACATTTTCATTTAGAGGATAACATACATGTCCATTGTGTTTCAATTGAATAAAAGTTAAATTATGATTATGAATATTCTTTGTTTGCATATATTTGTCTCATTTTAGGGTTTTTTAGTTGTTTTTTGTTTGGGGGTTTTTTTTTAGATCTGTGCACGTAATAGATGAATTTATGAGCATGCTGGCCCAGCTCCCCAGACACATAAATCATAAAATCTTATTGAAATTGAAACATCCTGTGTTTTATGCCATTTCAAAATTTGGGCACTGAATTTCTTGACTCATCATCTATAATAATATACCAGGAACTCAAACCCTTTGACATCTAAGTCAAGGTTTCAGAAAGTGGCTGACAGATTTTTCAAAGTATCTCTAGTAGAACTGACTTTCAAAGAGCAGTGTTTGAAAATCGGGTATTGCATAACACACTGGAGGATGGACATAGAAAACAGCCAGGCACCCACACCAACCAATATCTTCTGAAAATCTCAGTATATTGAACTAGTTTGAATCTATCAACTAAATGTAAGGATGGAGTTGTTTTGCCTTGCACGTAAAAATTAAATAAGATGTTTCAAAATGAAACTATCAGCTTTTTTTAACAAGATGGAAAGATTGTCTCTGAAAAAACCACAAATACGTTTGCAAGCAAAGATCTATTCAAAGGTTGTTCTCCATTTATAAAACCAAACCACTGTGAATTGGATCTTGAGACTTGGACAGGTTGGAACAGGCATTTGTCATGTTGTTAAAGGTCTTCAATAGCATTCCCGTACCCTGTGTCTCCTCTAAACTGTTTGAATCAGTTATGCAAGAAGAATTACCTATCTTTCAGTCAAAATTAGAAAATTCAGCTCTCCAAGGAGGAGTTCACACTGTATGCAACCCATTCACAGCCTGCAATGCCATTTTTATGTCAACTTAAAATGAGAAACATTTGGCAAAAGAAGCAATAGAACTAAGTCATAAAAATAACAAATTCTTTTTCCAAATTGGAAAAGAGAAAAGAGAAAAATAGGTTTAAAAAATAAAAAAAAAATTTTTTTTTTAAAAAAATAGTTTTAAAAATGCATCCAAGAAAATTCTAATAATTTAGAGGACTTTCGACATTATTTCTGGCCTCACAAAAGCTTTTTTTTTTTTTTTTTTTTTTTTTTTTCCACCTATCAAACTTCTGCGTTAATTTAGGGTATATTTTAGCCTAAAGGACACCTACTATTTAGTTTGAAGTACCTATCTAATAATCATAATCTATTTGTCAAGTGCACATCCAGGACAGAAATCTATATGGTTTAGAGTCCATTTTGCAACTTCACTTCTCCTTCTGTGTCCCGAAGATGCTGAATTCCCTCTGCTCCAACAGAATAAACTTCTGGATTATGGATTACAGCAGGTTTGCAGGGGCAAGCTAAGGTTACTTAACATTCAGAAAACCTTAATACATTTTTATTCTCTTTCCATGGCTTGAAGTACTGAACTTGAAGTCACCTGAAGTCACTGGGATCTCCTATACTTTTCATTATAAGCAGTACCTTGCCATGCATGAGATGGCATTGCCAGGCTAAGAGGCTCAACAGCCTGATCAGTCTGATGAGCTCAAGTATTCAGCTATAATGACAAGAAGATGTGTTGCTCTGGGGTTAGATCTCTATTTCATCCATTGCCACCACTTTACATCATTGCCTCATTTCTCAGTATGTTTTGACTCCTCTCCACTAATGTTATAGGACAGCCATTTAATATGAATTTGGTACACAGTTATGCAGCTTCCACCATCTACTGAAATTCCCCTTCCTTCCTGCAAGTCTTCCCAAGACCTCTCAGATTTTGTGTTCATTGAGATAATTTGGTGTTATTTTCCAAAGTGAGCAGCCTCCTCACATAATTTGTTATTCAAATAGTGAATTAATAATTTATTACAGTACGTTGCAGATTAAAAGAGAACAAAATTGGTGGCACTAAAAAAATACAAAATGTATGAAATGTAACCCCAAATATGCTGGAGACAGCAAAATGGTTTTGTAGGTTTTAAAAGTATTCTTTGAATCTTGAAAGAAGGTTCAGCCTGCCTGACAATGTTATTTTTTTATGGCTTCTTTTATAAGATTATACCTCAGGATTTTTTATTTTTTAAAAATGAAAGCATAGTATGAACTTCTGTTTATAATAAAAGATCGGTGGCCGTAGAAGATGAAAATTCACATTCTTATATTTCAAGTCTGAAGCTTTAAAAAATAATATCAGATATCTTTCATCAAGGAAACACAGAGTCAAATTACTGCTTTATAAGGAAAGTTTGTGCAGTATTTACTGTGGCTTGATCTTAGCTTCCTTAACGGTCTGAAAGCTGCTCTGCCTGTTCTGAAAATAAAATGTGAATTTTGCCATTTTTCACCAAAACAAATGTTCAAGTGTATATTTTCATCTTGTCCAGTTGAAAAGAGATTTGCCATTTTGAACTCTAAAGGAAAAGGAATTGCTGTTTGAAACTGAGTAGAGATAAGCCTTGTGCTGGGTGCTAAGTGGGACTATAAAATTATTGTGCTGAGTCTATAATTACTATGACTATAAATTCTTGAGTCAGGGCAGCTGGCAATTATATAGCAAATTAGTACAAAATATAACTTAAATATGATGTTTCTAGACTTTGTCATCTTTTTTCCTAGTTTCATTTTGTTTGTATAAAGCTTCTGCACAGAAGTGATTAATCTGCCATAGGCAACACTTTTACCAGTCTCTGACCCACAGTGTACCTTTGCCCAGACTTCCCCAGTTTATCTTAGTGTAAAAGCTTCATTTCAGTTTGGATCTCCTGCTTATTGAATTATGGATTTCTATGTTACCTTTTCTGAAGTCCAAGAGATAATCCAAGACCTATCAAGTCATAATTACATAAAGGCACAGAAAACTGTGCATCAGTTTCTTAATTCTTCCAGTCTCTTTGATTTTTGGAAAACAGTAGACTCAAGAGAGGCAGTAACTGGACCCAAGGATATTCTCTATGACCATGAGAAATGACATTATATCCACATGCATTTTTATTTAGAAGCTTAAGCATCAAATTATTTTATCAGAATATCTTTTTGCTTGTCTTTCTAATCATCCAGCTCTTTGAAGAGAAGAAGACACAAAATTATCAGATAGGAAAATTGAGTGTGTGAATTGTGTGCATGAAAAAGTCCAAAAGTATTTAGCAAAACCAAAATTGAATTTGTATAGTGTTTTTTAAACAGCCAAAACAATCAAATGGAAAATTAATGGAAAATTATGTTCTTACTATAGAGTTCTGCTCTACATCCTGTTCCATGTAAAAATTCTGCTGAAAGAATCTCATTCATTATTTGGTTCTCGTGGGTTTTGAGTAATTTCTATGAAAGCACATGTATTTTATTCTTATTTAACTCAATAAGATTTTTCAATAAGAGTAACTATAAGCTGGATTCCCACATCTCTTTTATTTAAATGTACATTAGTCATTAACCAGATATATATTACATAGCAAATATGACATAGTGTTTACAGCATTGCCAAGCATAATAGAGTGATTTCATTCAGTGTTCCATTAATTTCCAGAGAAAAAGTATATTCTACCTTAAGACACACAAGTATCATTGGTTGCAGGTCTGTAAAAACTGTAGACACAAGTGTGACACTCTTTTGATACGATATCTTTTTGAGCTGATAACCTAGCAGCACCTTATAGTATATGAACTATATGCTATGTCCATGACACAGAAGCTCCAGCACACATTTTCTCCATAGTGGTATTCCACTGCAAGCTTGTCACAAAGTGCACGAAAATCACACTAATAATAGCAATGTAGGAGCAACAACAAAGATGACTATTTAGTCCATCTTCCTGCTGTGTGGTGGCACCAAGTAAAATACTTTTCAAAGATGCTGCTTTTCCCCCTGTGCCTGTTTCTGTTCCCAGTGCCCAGGCAGATCCAGGAGAGCCCCACTTCCCAGCACTGGATCCTATTACTCAGCTCTACTAACAGTTATAAAAGCTTTCTCAATATATAACATGAGTTTCTGCTGTAAATTAAGCCAATTGCTCTTTGTTCTACTTCTTGTGGGACAACTCATCAGTCTTCTTCATAGCAAGCTTTTCCATACTTGAAGTGTCATCATTTTCTTCCTAAGACTTCTCTAAGCAACAGTTGATCCTCTAACCATTCCTCTTGCTTCATTTTTTTCCCAATCCTCTGATGATTCATATATCCTCTCTCAGATTCTCTTGATTTAATCTTAAAATGGGCTACCTAACACTTTATATGAGTTTCACCAGAGCCTAGAAGAGTGGAGCAATCATCCTCTTATGTCTTGTCTGCTACACTAGAAATTTTTGTGCTTTTATCTCTATGGAGATATTTATTGACAGTAAAGAATGTTCAAAATTATCTACTCCTGGTCTGATCACCTTTTCCTTGAAATTAATTAAAGCTGTTCTTATTTTCAGCCTTAACAAATGGAAAGGAAATCCTGGTTTTGATTTTTAAAAAGGAAACAGCCCTTTTTTTGAAAGAACCTTTGTCATTGTGTTATGTTCTCTTACATGTCTCCAAAATATATGAAAAAGAGAAAACATCCACCTTTATATTCAATTCAAAGGCACCATTCCCCCTACCCCATGAAAATTGCAGATTATCTGAGATGACTTTATCATATCTTGTAGCTTTTTGTTTGTTTGTTTTCCCTTTTTATGGAAAAATTATGACATTGACTGTCCATGAAGAGTATCCTGGAGCTCGCTAAGGATTTCTACATCTTTGTGGCATTATAATCACATTTGAATAAATTGTGCGGTGAATTATTTGAATGCCTGGCCTTCCCTCACAGTCTTACCTGGCTTACAGTAACAAAACAAGATGTACATCCAGTGGATAATTCTCCTGCATCAAAATCCAACATAACAGTTCACAAATCAAAAACAACAGCTTCTCTAAAAGCAAAGATGATACTTGGAAAAAAGAAGGAAGAGCTGACATATCTTCTGGTTGAAACAGTATAAAAAGTGACCATCTTGAGTACCTGGCTCTTTTGTAGACTTCAGAATAGTCTGAATCAACAAACATGATTTCAGTCATTAAAAGGCTAATTTCTAAATACCTCCTCAGGGAATATCAGTGCCAAAGCTCTGAAAACTATCCTAAAACTATGGATAGTAATATTTTACTTCCAATATTTTTGTCTATCTTGGTGTACTGATTGTGTGGGTTCATCAATTAATGCAAGCAGAACCCAGCAAAAGTAGCCAAACTCCACTGTGTCTTGGAGGCAGAGTAAGAGATCAGCAACAAAAATACACATATAACCTGCATGCCATTTCTGAGCACTGTTCTACATTTAACAGCAAACGAATGAAACTGTAAATCTACTTCAAATTTCTGGAGGAAGAGATCTTCTGAGACTGTGCAAAAAAAGTCTTGCACAAAAAGTTATTGTCTTCCTTGAGGGATTGCAGATTTGGATTTATTCAGTTTGTCTGGTGTAAATATTGCAGATTAAAATGTAATATAAGGCTATGTTCAATCTGCTATATCAAGGTTTATGACAGCCATTTACAATCTACTGATTGAGGGGTTTTTTTACCCTTGCAGAGATCATTGGCAAATATTTCATAGGAAGTATGAATCATTTCAGAGAAACTTGGCAGTTTGTTTCATTTGATAGAAAACAAAAGACTCATATCTTTTAAAGTATCTGAAGTAAGAAGTTATGGAGATGTGCAATGCCATTTAGCCTGGGTTTTCCTCTTCTGTGGTACATTAAAAAATGTAGATGCAAATTTTATAGCAACCCCTTTCACATGAACTGAAGTGGGCTACATGAACTCAGAAATCATAGAATCATAGAATAGTTAGGGTTGGAAAGGACCTTAAGATCATCTAGTTCCAACCCCCCTGCCATGTGCAGGGACACCTCACACTAAATCATGTCACCCAAGGCTCTGTCCCCAACCCAGCCTTGAATGCCGCCAAGGATGGAGCATTCACAACTTCCTCCCTGGGCAACCCATTCCAGTGCCTTATCACCCTCACAGTAAAGAACTTCTTCCTTATATCCAATCTAAACTTCCCCTGTTTAAGTTCGAACCTGTTATCCCTTGTCCTATTCCTATAGTCCCTAATGAAGAGTCCTTCCCAAACATCCTTGTAAAGCCCCTTCAGATACTGGAAGGCTGCTATGAGGTCTCCACGCAGCCTTCTCTTCTCCAGGCTCAACAGCCCAAACTTTCTCAGCCTATTTTCATGTGGGAGGTGCTGCAGCCCACTGATCATCCTCTTGGCCCTCCTCTGGACTTGTTCCAACAGTTCCATGTCCTTCTTATGTTGAGGACAC
The DNA here is from genome assembly GCF_963264785.1 of Psittacula echo. Lineage (NCBI taxonomy): Eukaryota > Metazoa > Chordata > Aves > Psittaciformes > Psittacidae > Psittacula > Psittacula echo. The sequence continues at coordinate 117,663,014 of NC_137735.1, read as the reverse complement.
CAGAACTGCACACAATACTCCAAGTGAGGTCTCACAAGAGCAGAGTAGAGGGTCAGGATCACCTCCTTCAACCTGCTGGTCACGTTCCTCTTGATGCAGCCCAGGATACGGTTGGCTTTCTGGGCTGTGAGCGCACACTGAAGCTGGCTCATGTTCATTTTCTCATCAACCAACACCCTCAGGTCCTTCTCTGCAGGGCTGCTCTGAATTTCTTCTCTGCCCAACCTGTAGCTGTGCCTGGGATTGCTCTGACTCAGGTGTAGGACCTTGCACTTGGCATGGTTAAACTTCATAAGGTTGCCATCAGCCCACCTCACAAGCGTGTCGAGGTCCCTCTGGATGGCATCCCTTCCCTCCAGCATATCAACTGAACCACACAGCTTGGTGTCATCGGCAAACTTGCTGAGGGCGCACTCAATCCCACTGTCCATGTCACCGACAAAGATGTTGAACAAGACCGGTCCCAACACCCATCCCTGAGGGACACCGCTCGTTACTGGTCTCCAGCTGGACATTGAGCCATTGACCACAACTCTTTGTGTGTGGCCATCCAGCCAGTTCTTTATCCACCGAGTGGCCCATCTATCAAATTGATGTCTCTCCAATTTAGAGACGAGGATGTCGTGCAGGACAGTGTCAAACACTTAAATAAGCATTAAAAAAGTTACTGAGGAAACTTATTAACACTGGGATATACAATGATGTGATTTGTACACGAGAAAGAATAGCCAGGCAACTTTAAAACTGCAGCTTAGCAGAACTGTAGAGTTGTGCAGACAGAGCAGAGTTTCTTCTAGAGCTGAAGAGATTGTTTGCAATCCAGATATTTTCTTGTGAAAGCCATTTTTGGAGGATGGCAAAGTAGTTATATTCATTTAATTTTGTATTAAATGACACTAAATGTAAGACACTTCTGTGTGCAAGAATGTGTATCCCTTGAATATCTGAAAATTTTATACTCTAGCACATAGTGTTATAAATAATGATGGTATCTGGGAATGAGCATCTCGTGAAAAAATATATGATCATATATTTTTTATCACTCACATATGATAGAACATGAATAATAAAAGTATTAAATGAATTAAAGGGGAAAAATAAAAAACAACATAGCACAGAAAAAGGGGGAAGGAGAATGCTAGGTGGAGAATGCTTAAAATTCAAGATATGCCTACTGGTCATCAGACTGAATCACTTAAAGTTTTCTTCCCATAGCACATATATTTTTCTGACATCTTTTCCCATTATTCACCAAAGAGAATGAAGAAACAGGTGTGCTTGAACACTGCCACTTCTTTCTACTTTCTCTCACACTGAGAAATTTCTTCAGTCACATCTAGAAAAAAGAACCTCCATTGTTACAAAGCAAAATCTATGTTCAAAGTTTCTTAATTTAAAAAGTGGGCTTTTTAAAAAAATACACATTACAGATAGAGTGGATTGAACACTGGAATTGCGTCATTAAGAACTAGACTTCTTTCAAGCTTGTAAGTCACACAGAGGACACAGAAAGCAATCTGGCTGCTCATTGACTGCTGCCAGACAGGGCTTTACCTGAATATTTCAGCTGGGCTGCTCCGGTGTAGTTCTAGGGTTATGCAGAGTATGATAAGAGCAGAAGAGTAAAGACTGTCACAGACATATCCAAAGGCTTATGTAGCTTATTTAGGATAGACATAGAGGGAAGCACAAGGCTCATGGGCATTCATAAATTAGCAGGCAGATCTGCTTACTAGATATATACTGCATGGTTTTCATAAGGTTTGTTGTTCAAATAGTTATTTTTTTTTAAAAAAAGTTTTATTTGCTTTGTTTAACAAATAATTCTGCTCTTTGGAGCAAGTTATTCAATAAGTGAGGTTTTTTTCCTCCAAATTCATTCAGCTTTGGACATAATTTAGAAGAAAACTTAGTTCTTTCACAAGAAACAGGAAGTTCTAAATGCTTCTTTAAAACAGGGCAATGAACGCTTCCCAGTACGATGTAAAAGTAAAATAAATAACATTCTCAGTCACATATTGTTCAGACAGACACAGTATAAATAGATTTTCTGAGAGGCCGTGAGAAAACTGCCTGCATTAATAGGCTGAGATATGAAAATAGTTTGAACGCTATTATAGTGCAATTACTCAAGGGTATTTTCATCACTCCCAAGTTATACCTAGTTTCTCTTATGCACTGAAAAATATTTTTCTTTTCCTCAGAAATAGTTTCGAAGGAAAATTTTTTGTGATATTCTTAACAAGAAATATTAGAATTTATAGGAGGGGTTTGTGACTGTTCTTTACCAACAACCATTATGGTAAAAAAGACTTAGAATCACGATTTCCAAAATAAGTATCAGTTATCAGAATCAAACATTTTCCTGTACAACTTTTTAACTAAATTCTGATTTTTGCATTTTAAGGATTCTTTTGACAAACTTTCATTTGAGTGGATGTCTAAAGTTAAATGACTTAGAAATTTACTTTTTCTTCCTGCACACAAGGGAATTATTTTTTCCCTAATTTCAGTGGATGCTGGATATAACCATAAATAAATAGGTCAATTTTGTGCATCATCTCAGTTGTGTTTGCTCAGTGGGAGATGTGAGGATTCAACACTTCTAAAATGAGATCATATATCTAGATACAAGGATGTATTTTAGAAATTGCATTAGAAAATTCAAGATACTGTGAAATCATGTATAAATAAAACATTTTGGGAAGAGTAACCAGATATTTCTCACAATGAAAACGAAACTTGTTGGCTTACATGCACTTTAATAAATCCTTGTATTTTACTTCTGCAGAACAAGTTTATAAGGACTAATTTCACTAATACGGACTTACTCCAGACTTCATTTTTCTCCACTAATGGTAAGAAACCATTCAGCATTTCCCAGCTCCAGTATCTAATACTTTCTCTTTCCCTGGCATTCTTCATATAGGGACATATATTGACATTCTTCATATAGGGAATATTTATCTGACATTCTTCATATTGGGAATATTTAGGAGACGTCATGTAATATACAACTGTGTGTTAGTTGCTGCTTAGCTTTATTACCACACATGCAGAGTATCAGAGTAGGCTGAGTACCAAGCACTGCAAATGAATTAGCCTTCAGTGTAGCCCTATAGAATGCACAGGCTTCTTGGCAGCATTTCTCTTTGCTAATAATCATAGAATCATAGAACAGTTAGGGTTGGAAAGGACTTTAAGATCATGTAGTTCCAATCCCTCTGCCAGGGACATCTCACACTACACCATGGCACCCTAGGCTTTGTTCAGCCTGGCCTTGAACATTGGCAGGAATGAAGCATTTGCCACTTCTTTGGGCAACTTATTCCAGTACCTCACCACCCTCACAGTAAATAGCTTTCTAATTTAGCAGGAGTACTTCTAAATATCAAGTCAAATAGGCTTACACTCCAGAAAATGTTTTTCTGAGATCTGAAAAGCTGAAACAATAGAAAGTTTGAGGTTGTAAAGCTTTTGATTCTTTGACTAGAAGTGTTTCTTATCTGCTATCATGCATGTTCATATTTCTCGATACATCTTGTAGATACATCCAAGAAGTCTAGATATAATATGGAATTTAAATTGTTAGCAGGGAATAAAAAAATTTCCTTCTAATATAAAAGACAGAGCTGAAATGTAAACCACAATCTAGTGTCTGAATTTTTAACTCAGTACTGGTTTGCTCATTAATAAATAAACCTGCTAGACCAGACTTGATGTTTGCTTCTTGAGCGCAACAGCCAACCGTAAATAGTGAGAAGTGGCCAAGAAGTTAGGGGTCCTGTAACAACCTTATAAAACCATTCTGTTCCAGGCATCAAAACATATCCCAGAACCTCCAATTATGAAAAGAAAAAAAAAAATTCAAAACAAAACAAAACCCGACTTCTTTATACTTGTGTCTTTGATGTTATTTCCTAAACAAACAAGCATAATCACTTACTAACCATGCATGTCATTTGTGCAGTGACTCCCAGCTTATGGATACGAAACCAGTGTCTTCTCTATGAAGAAAAAACCCTGCACCTGGAAAAGATGCAAAGACAACCATTACACCTGGAACTGGAAGACAGAGCAAGCTGTAGCTGTGTCCCTTCTGAAATGCCCTTGCCAAGCCCCAGCCACTTAGGAACATTAGCAACAGAGGTTCTACGGCTCTTCAGCCAGCTGCTTCCAGTAGCAGTGAGGTGACCTTCCCTGGCAGTTGGAAAGGATTTTTTCCCACAGTCTATCCTAAAGATTTCTTGGTCCAGCAAAGCCCTTCACTTCCTCTTCTACCACCACTGAAAAGGAGAAAAGATGATAGTCTATTTTGCAGTCTCAGTAGTCTATCGGCATTTTCCTGTTCAGCTCCTTCTTCTCCAGCCCCAGTTCAAATTTTTGACAAAATTTGGCCAGTCACGATTTTTTACCCCAGTTTCTTTCTAAGCCTTGGTAAAATGATAAAAGCTGAAAAGGTAAGAACCAAGGGTCTCTCAGACAAATGGATTTCTTGGCTGTGCAAAGAATGAATGAAGAAGTCTGGTTCAAGGCTCAGCTGGCGGCTGCTTGTGGAGCAGTGTCAATGCCCTGTGCCAGGGCACCCCCCAGCAGCACATGGCACGGGGTGCATTCACCTGCAGGGAATGCGTGTCTGCCTGGGATTGCCTGAACCACGGCTGCATTTGCAGAAGGTGGATGAAGTGAAGCTGCTGGACCCACAGCTCTGATAGCAGGCAGCTGCCTGCAGCACATGGCACAGCCAGGGGTCTGAGCCCACTCCGTGCTCCCCGAGGTCCCTCCACTCTAAAGTGCAAGCTAAGTACCCAAAGGATTAGAGTCTAATTCACACTTTCCGGGCAATTAGGAATGGGCAATTAGGCAGTTTTGGTACTAATTTTTATTAGGGGCCAACTGCTTTTTTACAGCTATTTCAAAATGATAGCTTACTTCCATAGGCCATCCAAAAATTTAAAATCCAAAGAAAGCAGAAAGCCAAAAGACAGGCTGCAAACCATTCATGTTTTAATGAAATATATTATACACCTTCATAAATTTTGCTGATAAATCTTAGACAGTAAAATGCCTGGCTTAACAAATTTAGCATTGCAACTATGCTATCTTTATAAACTTTCCTTGGAAAGGTTTTGCTGCTAATCCTACTGAACTTACATGAACATCATTTGTAAATAGACACAAAAAGAAACTGCTTGAGTTTACAAAAAACTATTTAGGCTTGCTAACTAAAATTATATTATCATTCTGTATCCTCCCTTATAACTAATTAGAGAACAGACAGCTGACAATCTAAAAGTAAAGCTAAAAAATGGGGAACTATTAACAGAAAGCAAATTAAAGGCAGTTGTAGTTCTCCCTACTCTCGAGTCATAAAATGTAACTTTTACTATGACAGTTGCTTACATATTTAGCAGAATAATGCAGTTTATGCATGACAGAGTATAAATATAAATATAATTGCGGACAGGAAGTCATACAACAAGAAAAAACCTGAATTTAAATTGAAACCAGAAGTATGGAGATGTTCCATTCTTCTCTTTTCCAGTGGGGGGTTATTCTGCATGTGTGGATATCAGCAGGGGAACTTAGCCTCTCCATGGGTGTAAGGGTCTGCCCCATTTTGTCATTTTTAGGCCTCATGCCATAGGAAGTGAGCTATTTCATCATTTATGCCAAACACTTTTGATACTGATTAGTGATTCAGAGTTCTCTTTCACTGAAAATAAAATTTTATCATTTCACCTTTTCCAATGTATACACAGACAGCTTTCCATTGTTTTGTGTTGCTATGGGAAATGGGATAATTTAATTTTTCAGCTATAGGAGGAGAGAAACAAGAAATTAAATATTGCAAAGCTATCAAAAATGGAATGGGACTGAAACTCATTTTGACTTCTTATGCAGGTTTCAAATGAATGTTGGCCTCTTTAAGGCCTCTTTAAGGCCAACATTTTTTCCTTATTTCTGTGGAGGAGGAGCACTAATAGTAGTTAATGTAATGAAACAGTTCCTGGTTTCGTGGCATGTTCCAAATGAGTATAATGACCAGAGGTTCAAATCCTTCCTTACCAAGAAAGGAGTCAAGATAATAGCACTGCTACCCAAACCCGAGAGACTGAGATTGCTGCTTAAAAGGAGACTGAACTTTCATTTCTGTGGGGGAAAAAGAATGTTTTAAATACCTTTGTCACAGAAATAGTGCTTCTTTCAGAGTAAGGCCAAGGGAATTTTTTGAGTCTGCAGGAAGAAGGGAATGCCAGCAGCAGTGACAACCACTGTATAAATCCCCTAATCCATCGTTCCAGAAGAGTCAAATTCAGTTTCCTTTCCCGCCATCTCAGGCTTTGTATCTAATTGTCCTTTCAGAAAAACAACATAGTATTTTGTTTAAAAAATATCTGAACTGAGGATAAATTGGAAGCATTAATTATGAATGTTCTGACTGTCTGTTTGTTGGTTTAAAATATTTCCTGATGAAGTATAAAGACATTTTGTGCCTCGGTAGCATGAGTACAAAATTCATTGTTTTGAATGACTTAGATGTTGGAGGATTGTTTGAGCAGCTGTAATTTGAAGACCATATGAGAAAACACTCTCTAAGGAGTAAGATGATATCTTTAGGCAAAAGGGTTGTTTCAAATTAAACTTTCAGCTGATTCCTGCACATATTAGTAGTCAGATCTCAAGCCAGTCAATGGACATAAAGGCAGAAACTCCAGTAAAAACAGCAGCATAGGCACAGTTCTTTGTAAACCCAATATTATCCAAAACCAAAGGAAAAATGTACTGTTCTCACTACTTACACAGCCTTTCAGCTCTTAAAAAACCTAAATAGTACTGTGGTTCAGACGCTGCACTATCATCAGACAGCTGGGTTTGCAGAGTTTTTTAAAGACAAAGAGGGAGGTGTCCGCTTCTGTTTTAGGAACTCCCTCTCATTTACTGTTTGCTTATATACAGTTGCTGAACTGCAAATTCTCCAAAGAAAGGAGGTTTTTAATGGCAACCGTTGAAAAATAAAAGTAAGGCTAACATATCAAAAGAGAATAAGAAAAAAAACAACACTTTAAAAGCATATCAAGGCAGAAACTGATAACTGAATAATTCCTATTTATGTGGTCTCAAACTAGTAAAATTTATTCTTCTCAAGACTGAATTTGGACTCACTATATTAAAATCCCTTGGTCTAAGTAAGAAGGGACATTGGTGGCAGAAGGGAGCAAATCACTGGCACAGAAGAAGATTGAGGAGGAGAAGGCAGAGGCAGAGGACAAAGATTAAGTGGCAGCCATGTGGCAGAGTGCCACTCTGCAAAGGTTTGAAGAGATGAGGAGAGCTGCCAGTGAGAAGTGTGTCCTCTAAAGGCAGCAGAAGTTGCCTTTATTGCTTCTGTTGCATTATGCTAAGCCTCACAGTCTCATATTCAAAAAATTATATTGAATTTGGATAGTTGTTAGATACTTACAAGAATTTACAAGGTCTTAAGCTCTTGTTGCTACCAGCTGACTTCACAAGACTTGTGGGTGGTAGCTGGTGAAGTGAGCAGGAGTATCAAATTAGGCAAAAGTATCTAATAATAAAGCATAATAATATACTAATAATAATATTCTGTAATAATATATAATTATAATAATAATAAAGCATAAATAATCTTCTCTGAAAAATGCAGTCTCTACCTCTCCTGCCTCATTTCTCCAGGAGCATAGCAGGAATCATATCTATTGTGCCTTTTCACACATACCAGTATGAAAACAATTACCAGAGGTGTGCTTGAAAAACATTTGTTACATGAAGAATGTTGCATTTCAGTGTCAGAGATATTTATTCTGTCTTTAAAATTCCATTAAAATGCTTTCAAACAATAGTGCTTGGGAGTGTACAGGAACTGGGAAAAGCGGAGGAGAGAAAATGAGTTAAACATTCATAAACAGGCAGACAATCACACATTCATCATTGATTTGCTTCTTGTATTTTTAATTAATTTACTGCTTATTGTACCACCAAGTACCATTTCCTGTCAGCTAGAAGTGCCATTCTCGCTGAATGGATTAATGGAGCAGGGTATTAGTTTGCCCAGCGGTATTCAGTCTGCTTGCAGTTACTCGACCTCTTCAACTACTTTCTTAACTTATTCAACTAAAACCAGTTCTCTAAAATCACTAACTTAAGCTTCAAACATTGCTTTAAAATGCCAATGTCTGAAAAATTGTACAGTCTGCTTGTACTAGCTTTTATCAGAAGGGTAATTTTGAAATTTATTTTCAATTATCCAAAAATTAACTTTTCTATATGGATTAAACAAAGCAAATATGAGGACATTATTCTTTAATTAATAAAATACATAAACTTTTCTTTTTTTAGTGCCTCTTGTCAAAGAGTTTTGCTAGTCATAAATATAGTAACCACATACATCTTCACAGTTTTGGCAAAGCTACCTGATGGCAGGTAGTATACTAGCCTACCTGTAAATTGCATAATTTCTGCAATAATTCTTCCATAGAATTATAGAATAGTCAGGGTTGGAAATTGCCTTAAAATCACCTAGTTCCAACCCCTCTGCCATGGGCAGGGACACTTCACACTAAACCATGTCACCCAAGGCTCTGTCCAACCTGGCCTTGAACATCACCAGGGATGGAGCATTCACAACTTCCTCCCTGGGCAACCCATTCCAGTGCCTCACCATCCTCTCAGTAAAGAATTTCTTCCTTAGATCCAATCTAAACTTCCCCTGTTTAAGTTTGAACCCGTTACCCCTTGTCCTATCACCACAGTCCCTAATGAAGAGTCCCTCCCCAGCATCCTTACAGGCCCCTTTCAGATCCTGGAAGGCTGCTATGAGGTCTCCACGCAGCCTTCTCTTCTCCAGGCTCAACAGCCCCAACTTTCTCAGCCTATCTTCATAGGGGAGGTGCTCCAGTCCTCTGATCATCCTCGTGGCCCTCCTCTGGACTTGTTCCAACAGTTCCATGTCCTTTTTATGTTGAGGACACCAGAACCGTACACAATACTCCAAACTAAACTCCATCCTAAACTGATTATTCCAATTTGTGTTATTTCTGAGTAACATTGTTACCATGGTTTCTTTTGTATTCCCTTGTGCAGCCGTGTGACTACATAGCCTCAGGTATCCAGGAACACTGCTTACAACACTGAATGACATTAAAATAATTACATTTTAAACAGTACTTCAAACTGTCTTTGCAAGCAGTAGGGTACAGGAAAAAAAGGCCAAGCCAAAAGCCTTCTCAAGTCTTTCAAAACTATATGCAGAAGTAAAATTTTTGTAAAAATAGCTGACATAAGAATTCCAATAAATAAGTTTGCCAAAGAATCCTTCTTATAAAAATTAAATATTTAAGCTGCCCAGTTCAGATAGAAGAGATTACTAGACATACAGAATTCTAATTACTCAAGTAGCACAGCTTATAGTATGCATCTTAAATAATAGCAGCACTCACCAAGATCTCAGACCTGTCATAGCTTTCGCAAGCCACTATAAATGGCTTACTTAAAAGCAAGAGTAGTTCCAACTCAGTCTTTCTGATTGGGCAAAGCATTAACCAATGTCTCAGAAATCAGGGTAGGTAATCTAAGGGTAGGTTAATCTCATCAAACTGTGAAGCATAAATCTAAGTCTTCCACTTCATGGTTGCAAAAAAAACCCCACAACTCTCCACAATTAAAACTACAGGAAGAAAAGGCCTAACTTCTTGTTGAACTCAACAATATTTCTGTTTTGCCAGAGCATACCTATCAGGTAGGGTTTCCCAGAGTCATTGTAAGACCTTTTTCTAATTGATAATATTGTTTTTGTATAAGCTAAATTTTGAGAAGTCACTTCAGGTAAGTATGTTTCTGCACAGACAAAGCACATTCTGCAGTACCTAAGCAACTTCTGTATGTTGCTTGGTGGAATTTTTTTATCTCTACAGTCAGATAAGGCGCTGGCCATGACAGGAAAACCAGTGCGAATGTGTGAATGACCCTGAACTGCCTTCTCTGCACCCCCCAAAATACTGATGCAATCAGAGCAAAGAATAAAAATATTTTCTCTTTTCTGAAGAGCTATTTGTGGTAGTTTTAAGGAGCTGTTCAACAGCCTAACACTATGACCAGTTGTAACTCCACAACTGAGGAGAGAGTAAAAAGCACTAACGACCAAAGGCAGTACACAAGGGATGGAAACTTCCTGTGCTGGTTTTGCAGCTGTAGCCACCATTTCATGAAGATACAGTCTTGTTCCCTTAGTACACTTTGCTTTTGATGCTATCCACTTCTGTTCAAATTTCTCAAATTGCAGACCCCATATGCCCTATGAAGATTTTTGGCATACAGCCAATCTTTTCCATGCTCTCGACACGCTGTCATTGCTAATTAAAAGAAGATAACACTCTTTTCCCAAAGCAAAGCCAAGAATGTATCCTACAGCTGCTGATATTCCAGTTTACTCAAAAAAGCATACATGCCACTTAGTTTAGCCCATGTTCTTTGCATTAATGCGCATACCATCTGTCATTCAAACCTCAGATTTTGTTTTCAGAAATCTCTGTAATTCTCATCTGCCATATCCACATGTATGAAAACCAAATTTCTCAGCCACAGCTGCAGATTATTTTCAACACTTTTTTCATTAGTTTTTAGGTGTTAAGAACAATTTACACCCTGAAAGTGGACATGTTTCTACAGCAAAAATTATTTTAAGTAAGGATATGTGAGATTTGAGAGATACTATGTTTATTTACCAGGTGATGGTTGGAGTATGTAACTAAAACTAATTATATGGATTACATTAACTTCAAGTTTACCATGCTTGAAGCAAAAGAATTTGGCCACGCATGCTGTAGAGGGACAATCTGATCACCTCCAGTTCCCTCTGCTACAGGGCTGTAGTGGTTTTAGTTGACCTAGGCAATTTTTGTTTTCAACATCAAATGCCTTGAAGTAATTAACATTCAGTGTCTTGGTGGTTGACAGCTGCAGATCAATTAAAGTTTTGTCACAATTAGATACAATTTTAGTGTGTCCACTGTTCCCACCATATGCTTAGCAACTTTTGTGAAGTGCATACAAAAAAGTATGGAACACATGGTACTTGCAGGTATTGCATTGCCAATGTCACATTAAGCACTCAACTTGTAAGCAGCTCCTACTCCAGAAGTGGAATACTTTTACAGTGTTCTGCATCTTTCCCAGGTCTAGGTAAAGACCATAAAATGCCAGAGGTCTCTGAAAGTCCCTACTTCTCTGAAAATGACAGGTTTGAACCTAGGGCAGGGCAGTGCTGCAGACACTCATAGCAGAGCAGGACTGAGGCTTCTCTGATTTCTAAGATGCATAAAAGCATCTCTCTTTCAAACATTCTCCACCTGTGCTGAGTTGGGAGTCTGGCCTTTATTTGAAAACAAAAGTGCCATTTGTGGAGTCCAGTAGAATGCACAAAACTGTCCATTTTCTCTGTTTCATTTCCTAGCTTTAATCTCAAATATGCTAATGCATTGAATAAAAGTGATAGTATCAAATATACCAGGTGCTATAATTGTATGGTATTTTAGCATTGTAGCATTATAGTGCTTTTCTCATGTAACTTGGCAACAGCAACACCGTGTGAGAGGGGTTTCAGCCAATGAGCCGTATAAATCCCAACAGCATTGCCTGGACCTTTTGGTTAATATATCCCTCCCTTGAAAAATGAAAAGATTCTGTTCTGTAGGAGTGAAGTCATCACCAAACCAAGGTTTCCATAGTTAAAAAATATTTACAGTTTATTTGCTTATATTCAAATGCACTACTTCTTCCCAACCAGTAAGAGATTCTGAACTGAATGGTAACTTTCAGTACTAACTCCCAAAACCTGCAACAACAAATTTATTAAGGAAAGGGAAATAGTGGAAAGTGAAATTCCATATTAAGAAATATGCTCGGAAAATCATATTTTCTATCATTTCATCACACCTAACTGCATTAGCCAAACAGTCCAAGGGGTCTCTGGGACTAAAAATAAAGATTGATTTCTTGTTTATTGACTCCTTGTTTCTGTATGTGTTAGTAATGGACTATAAATTGGCATCAACCTGGAAGGCAGCCCTGGAAGAATCACAGCTGCAGCTTGCTATAAAAAGCATCTACTCTAAACAGGCAAGATAGATAAACTCTTTAATGGGTTTTACAACTACAAATGTGACCCCTGGAGTGGCAGAAAACCTCAGGCTGGGGGTAGTGTCAGGGAGAGGAGCAATACTTGGAGGAAAACACTAAGCAGAAGATAAAGGGGATATTGAAAGGAACAAGGGATAATGAAACAGGGTAAAGGGAAAAGGCAGTAGGAGAGACAGCTTAAATGGAGGCGAGTCCATAGTATTTACAGGTCCAAATCTCTCCTGCATAGGAATTTCTCCAAATGCTGGAAGAACCCTCCTTAGGCTACACTGGAGCTGCCCTTGTAGCTGAAATTTCTTACTGAATCTTCCCTTTGAATTTCACCCTGTAGGATGGGTAGGAAAGGAGGAAAATGATCTGAATTTTAATTTTCCCAAAAGTCTCTTGTATGGTTCTGGGATTAGAGTGATACTTAGCCAAGCAAAAGTTACAGCTGGGGCCCATCATGTTCCTTCTCCTCCAGGACAGATGCCCATGCCATCTGGTAGAAATGCCATTTCTACCTCACACACATTCTCTCTCACCACAGTTACTAACAAGGACTGTTTATTCCACTGTTGCAGCATATTCCCTCCATTGCATTTTTCTCTTCCCACCCATCATTTATTCATAACAGATGACATCGTTGCTGGACAAGTATATGGTGAAAGTATATTCAGCCTGTGTAAAAACTCTAAAGCATTTGCAGAAAATCCATTGACAGAGTCTTCATATATATTAGCCTATGTTTGTAAAAAATCCCTCCCCCTCTGCCTTTTATTGTTTCCTTTTGCTTTCCTTCCAAATAACACAGTCTACAGAGATGTAACACAAATATTTAGGACCCAAATCTCTCAAATACAATCCATGCCTGTTCATTTTCTTTATGGAAAGTAACGCTATTATTAGACATGAAATAACTGTAGCTAATAAATCTGCTCGCAAGGACTGAGTAATCTCATTACAAGTGGGAAATGACAGTTTATTCATCAACATATGGAGTGCTTTAGAAATGTTGGAATAGCCAAACTAATGTGCAGAGGCAGGGAAATTCAGCTTGAAGAAAGGAAGGAACCTCCAGTGATGTTTTACATATGTAGCAACTTATGTGAGAAAGAAAAATAATTTATCTTATGTCTACCCTGGAAAAAAGGCTAATGCAAAAGTAAAGATCTTCAGGGTGCAAGGCCTGCATAAATGTTTCCCATTACTATAATATGTTCCTTTGAACGTTCTTCATAGAGATGAGAACATATGTTATATGTGGTAGAAAGGAGGTATAAGTGTAATTTGGAAGTGCATTTTCAGTTTGCTTGGAAAAGTCAACAGACCTCTTTTCTGGCATTTCAGACCTCATGGTGAAGTGTCAGTCTGGTGTATACGAAGAGAAGATTTACTTCCAGAAACGGGATGACTTTTGAGCTAATTGTGTTTTTGCTGGTTTAATTCAGTTTGGGAGAAAATGAAAGCTCTGCAATTTTCCAGAGACAGAATCAATCTTCAGAGTTCATTTCTTCCTTTCATGATTCAATATAATGCCTATAACGACAGCTGTATCCACAGGAATGGAAGCTGCAATATCAGTCCAAAAGAACTTGTAACTGTTGACACCCAGTATGCTTTCAAGAACCTTGATTGCCAAACTAGAATGTTAAATTATCACATTTTTTCTCCTTTCATCTGTGAAATGTGTGTGCAATTTTTAAATTCACATAATGAAATATGAACAAAAATCAGGCCCTAGCTTTCTTTTGTGTATTTTTTTTCATGACTGGCTGTGCGCTGGTGTTTGCTTTTGGGGGTCAGAAGTCATATTCCTTCATCAGCTGTGCATGAATAGAAATGTTTAACTTTTTCATTGGAAAATAAAAGTGCTATGAACATCTCTCTTGGATCTAAATTAAATGTCAGCTTTTATACCTGTCAACCCACATCTTTCATACACTAATCACAAAGATGTTCTGGACAGCTGCCAGCAAATACGTTTATAAGCTGTGAATATGTGAATTGTTCTTCTTTCCAGAAGAAGCTGTTCAAATGGAAGAAGCTGTTGAGCTCCTATCCAGAACAAGACAACTGCCACCCTCTAGGCCAGAGCTCCAGATGTGTTTAATGTCTCAGCAGAGGTTGTGTAATGTGAGTAAAGCTGTCTCTGTAAACTGATGAGTGTACAGAACTGGGTATTTTTTGGTTGAAACTGGCTGCTTTTTCAGAAACAGATAGAAATTAAACTCTGGAAACAGTAAGAGAAACAAGTGTGGCCCTGAGAATGTGCTAAAAAAGAAAGACTGAAGACTTGGAAAATTTGAGCAAGGAAATAGACTCCATTTACCTTTCCAAGGAAATGGAACTTGGTATTTACTGTAAATAGACTAGATTGTGTCAAATAAATTTCTGCCTCATGAAATCATGTTCTCTTTACTGGGGGGGGAAAAAAACAACCCAAAGTTATGCAAAGCCCTGAATGTTGGCTAACTAACTGCTCAGATTTCTTAGGATAACAAATGTTTTTGCAGAAACTAGTAATCATAGAAAGTAGTAATGAAACAATGCTATCTGAATTTGTACATAACATTTCTTACACAGCCAGAATAGGGAAATTAATAGAACATCAGAGGCCAAATGAAATTTAGAGAATAATCATCAAAGAAGCTCAAGAGAGCATACAACTGAATTCTAAGAAAGGGAAGGAACAGAAACTCTTGTCAGGAGGGAAAGGACATTGTCTGTATTTCCCCAGATCCACAGAATGGTTGAGGTTGACAGGGACCTATGGAGATCATCTAAGCCACCTCCACAAGGAACAGGCTGTTCAGGGCTCTGTCCAGTCAGGTTTTGAATAACTCCAAGGATGGAGATACTACAGTGTAATGTGCAATTCCACAGGCAACCTCTGTTTTAGCAATACAGACAGACTGAATGAAGCAGAGAGGTGTCAAAATGAATATTGAAAAGGATCTGTGACCAAGGGCTAAGAAAAACAATTAAAGATGTAGTGAAAATGTTTAACGTATTCATACAAGGAGTCAAAAGAGAAAAAATCATAAAAAAAGTCATTTGGTGGCCTTACAAAATAAGCCTATAATTCAGGATAGTGAATAAGCTGCAAAATCAGTTTAATTTCATGAAGTTTCAAGGTAAATATGAAACCTTGGCTCTTCTGTAGCAAATGGCAATATTCTCAATTGCTTCCAGCATGGAAAGATGTTACTCTAATGTTTGAGAAAAATATACATAAAATGGTAAAAATAGAGTAGCAGTGGTAAGGGAAGTATTAAAGAAAAATAATGGCCAGGGAAAAGAGTTATAGAATCATAGAATCATAGAATAGTTAGGGTTGGAAAGGACCCTGAGATCATCTAGTTCCAACCCCCCTGCCATGGGCAGGGACACCCCACACTAAACCATGTCACCCAAGGCCTCATCCAACCTGGCCTTGAACACTGCCAAGGATGGAGCACTCACAGCTTCCCTGGGCAACCCATTCCAGTGCCTCACCACCCTCTCAGTAAAGAATTTCTTCCTTATATCCAATCTAAACTTCCCCTGTTTAAGTTTGAACCCGAATTAATGAGTTAATGCATTAAAAGCATTTCAGCCAACTGAGATCAGATTAAGAATGGACCAAGGCAATATTTTAACAGCTTCCCCTTCTGCAAAGCATCAGGGACACTTTAAAACAAGGAAGTAGACAAGACAATGTCACCACTGTGGCTGTTCTGAAACTTGCCAATAAGAAGTTCCAGAGGAAGTAAAAAAAAGAATAAATTCAGCGACAGAAGAAAACCCTCTAAGTTGCATCTCAAGATGTAGACTAGCTGACTGAGCTGATACTGCAGTGAGGCTTCTTACAGCACCCTGATGAGCTCATTTTATCCATGCTATTTTCTACCCCAGATTAGGAGAGGGAAGAGCTCAAGCACGGAGGAGAGACCCATTGTAAACTCTTGCAAAGTGTGGGTAGCTTGTGTTAAGCCACAGTAAAATGAGTTTGAAATTGAAAAGGCTCATTCACGCCATTGCGTGAATTATATCCAATCTCTGAGACACTAGTGGGTTGCCTACCAGGTTTTTAGGAGTGGTAGTCATTGTGGTAAGGTATCAAAATACTCCTGAAGGGTTCAGCTGTGCTCAGTTGAGCTAAAGGTAAAGGGAAACCTTAGTATATTCCAGGTATTACTCTATTCTCCATCAATGGTCAATCTTATTATTCTTATGGCTCACAATTTTGAGTATTGTCAAAATTATTTCACTACTAGCAAATCCTCCTTTCCCCTCCACTGCACATATTAGCAGGGAAGTGAACACTGACCCGAGTGACTGAACCGTTTAATGCCACAGGAGCACAGTTAATAATAAATCAAATCCAGAATGCCATGAAAAAAGCTGGATGAAACCAAACATCTGGACTACCTTAAAGGCCTTGATAGTAAATGTATTACTGCTGAGACATTAACCCTATTTCTAAACATGAAATTGTCAGTGGACTGTTAGACACTAAAGGTGAGAGAAAATCCAAAACCAGGTCCACATTTAAATGCTTACAGTCTCATAATTTTTTCTTGTGAGCATCAAATTAACACCCACATTGCCTTTGAATCCAATAGGTGGTTAAATGTTCAAGCCTTAAATAAGAGATTGCTGTTTATTCATACTAAGCTGAATTTGCTGAGAAGCTGAATTTGGCAAGACCACCCAAAAAACCACACATAAGTGCCTTGTAGAAACTGCACATTCCATTGTGGTGTGCTACTGATAAAATTTAAATTTAAATTTCTTCTTGTTAACTTTTAAAGCAGAAACTATCATTCACCTTCTCAAGGATATGACTATAAAATGGCTGATACCACAAAAGAGCAAGGAAATTGCATGGGAGATTCAGGGTTCACAGCCATAATTTTTAAAACTAAATACTAGTTGAAATTCTTATTTTCATTCATGCCATCCTTTCACTCTTTTTCTCTATCTGACACTGCAGTGAGTGCAAAGCTCTGCTATAAGATGTCTTGAGCACAGAATCAAGAGGGGGGGTGGTGGGTATTTTGTATAATTTATTTTTATTTCCTTTCTTTGGGATGGATCAGACTAATAATCCTAATCCGTCTTTGACAAACTGAAGAAATTATAAATCATTTTACCCTTCCCTAAGTCTGAAGCACTGAGTCTTTTTTACACCTACAGAAGTTTCACAAGTTTGAACTTAGCCAAAGGTAGTTTGTGAGAACAAACTGTGCTGAGGCCCAGACTCAGGCCCACTGAACACAAGAACAATTTAAAAATAAATAAATCAAAATCCATATACTGTATGAACAATTTCCATTGGTGAAAAACTCCCACAAAAAAAGACAGGGCCCCTTCCACAAGCAATTTCTTAAAGCTTTTCCTTTGCAACAGAGTAGAACGCAAAGCTATTTCAGAAATGTGGAATACTGAAGCAGTACAGAGTGAAGAAGGATATGATGGCAATAACAAATACAAACTCTCTTGTTTATGAGACAGAAAATATGCTAAAAATAAATGTCTGGGAAGTCCTGGTGCTTACCGCTTAATGCTTGAGCCACTGTAGGAAATAAATAAATAAATATTGCTACACATTGCCAAGCTGACGGGTAAAATGTTCTCACAGTGTTTCCAGTACTTTATGCTTATGGCTTGTTCATAGACCACAAGTAAAACTTTTCCATGAGCATTTTGGAATTTCCACTTCTGTGTGAGATTGGGAAATGCAGAGCCACCATCAGCACAGGAAAAAAAGGAGTTTCGGGAAACTTCTACCAAACTTCTGCACCAAAAAATTGTTTGAGTCTTTGAGTCATTTTGTTTTCATGCAGTG
This sequence comes from Psittacula echo, assembly GCF_963264785.1. Classification (NCBI taxonomy): domain Eukaryota; kingdom Metazoa; phylum Chordata; class Aves; order Psittaciformes; family Psittacidae; genus Psittacula; species Psittacula echo. The sequence goes on along the minus strand of NC_137735.1, from coordinate 117,645,043 downwards.
TATGTCACCCATAGCACTCCAGAACTCACTATGGTGACAACACAGCCACAGAAGCATCCATAGCAGGGCAATCCTGGGGACTTCTACCTGGATGAGAACTAAAACTTCATGAAAAGAAAATGTCCAAGGCTGTTCCACAGAGGCCCCATAGAATCTCAGAAAGCAAAAAAATGGTGGAATGATCAAAGTGGGAGCAGAGGGTGACATGTGAGAAGGATAAGATAGCTACAGTGGCACAGTAGGCACAGGTTTTTGTTTCCTCTGGCACCAGAGCTACTGGTGGGAGCTTTGGTTAGACTTCTTGGATGGCAAAGTCAGGGAGAAAATGGTCTTTCTGCTCCTGAAAAGCTTGCTTTTCCCTATCTGGCTGGCTATGCCCAGCTTCTGCAATGTATGGTGGGTGGCAGAGGAAGGCACGGTCCATTCAGGCTCCACAGGACTGCAGGACAACAGCATCCTACTGCTTGGCACACCTATAGTGAGCTTCGCCTACACCACATACCTTGGGCAGCTGGGCTGCTGTGCAGCATGGTGTTCTGATGACCATCTTGGCTGCTTTGGGTACTATCCTTTCAGTACTTCATTTCTGCTTAGTATCAGGTAGAGTGACACTTTCAGAAACATCTTTCTTGCACCGCTGGCAGGTTTCAGGGCCTGTCCCAGTAATGTTTCTTAAGGCAACATCATGGAAGCAGGTGGCTGGAAGGTGCCTCAAGAGGTCAGATGTTCAGCCTACCCCCATATTTCGGGCAGCTTCAAGAGTATGCATGACATATAGACATATGTGCTTTTGAAAGAACATATATTAGATGATTAAAGGGGTTCTGCACTTTCTCTAAGTAACTATACCAGTGTTCAGACAATCTGTGATCTAAATCTGTCTTGCTGCAAAATAAACCAGTTTCTGCAGTTCCTAGTCCCCATGATCCCAGAATCCAATCAGTCACTGTCCTGTGTGTATGCCTTGGCATATCTGTTATCATTTGCCTTTTCAACTCCTCATTTCCAGACTAAACAGACCCAGCTTTCTCAGCTTTTCCACATCAGTCTTATTTTCCAAATGTCTGTTTAGTAGGAAACCAGAGGCCAGTTTACAGGATTAACTTTGAAATGCAGGATTAAGCTTCTATTATCTATATACTACAAATAACAAGGTAATATCATATATTGCAAGATAACTGACAGGATATTTCAGAAGGGGATTTTATAGCTTGATAGTGCCTAAAAAGCTGTTACGCATAAAGGGCTATAGTGCTCTGGATAGTCTCAGACTGGTAGATGGTGAACATACAGGGGAACTCTGGAAATACCATGTTTGCTATGTTGAAAAATAATCTCTCCTCCCAGATTCCTGTCTCTCTCTAAACTCTGCAGACAATTTCAGTTGCACAGAGTAAAGGAAACCTACATCTGGAAGCAGAAAACTGAAAAGCAGTAGGATCTCATAGGCTTTTCCTCAATCTGGCCTGATGCTTTAGATGTTACAGTTAAGTGTCTTGCTCAGCATTTGCAAAGGTCACTCCACACTTCGTGGCACCATTGCACTTTTTGCTTCACGAGGGTGATGTTTGTCATTGACAATGCAACTAATGTCAGCAATTGTCTGTACTGAAAGTGTAGAGCTTTTACAGCCTCACAGTCCTTATCAGTATGTGTCATTTTTCCCATGTGAGACCTCCTTTCACTTATTTTTTGATCTTGCTCTTGTCTAGAAACCAAGTGGAGCAAATGTCACGTGTGCCCATATTGTCAAGAGCAGGCAGAAGCCCTTATATGAAGCTATTGGTGTACGACTGCAGATGCATGGGTGCTCACAAACAAGCCTGCTGTTTAAGTTTTGAAAGTGGCTGCTTGCAATAAGATTGTGTCAATCCACAAGGCAGCCTGTGATGTCTACAGAAGATTGCCACGGACAACCTAAGTTTTTATGAGGTTGCCAGAGAGCTTCCTCCAGCATGAATGGACCCTCACACCGGATAGTACCTGCTGTGTGGAGCCAAGTGGGAAGCCAGAACCGGATCTCCTGTCCCCTCCCTGCACTGCAGGTTGCCTCCACTGACAGCTACTATCAGTGCCAAAGTGACAGCAACATGACAGAGTGTTTGCCCATTGGCCCCAGATCAGCCATAGTGGGGGGCGGGGGGGGGAGGGATTCCCCCAAGTGTGATCACCAGAACACAGAATCACGAGGGTTGGAAGGGACCTCAATAGATCATCTAGTCCAACCCCCCTGCAAGAAGAGCAGGGTAACCTAGAGTACATCACACAGGAACTTGTCCAGCCAGGCCTTGAATATCTCCAACGTAGGAGACTCCACAACCCCCCTGGGCAACCTGTTCCAGTGCTCTGTCACTCTCACAGTAAAGAAGTTTTTCCTGATGTTCACATGGAACCTCCTATGCTCCAGTTTACACCCATTACCCCTTGTCCTGTCACTGGACATCACTGAGAAAAGCCTAGCTCCATCATCCTGACACTCACCCTTTACATATTTGTAAACATTGATGAGGTCACCCCTCAGTCTCCTCTTCTCCAAGCTAAAGAGACCCAGCTCCCTCAGCCTCTCCTCATAAGGGAGATGCTCCACTCCCTTAATCATCTTTGTGGCTCTGCGCTGGACTCTTTCAAGCAATTCCTTCTAAACCCATCACAGGCTGTGAACAGCAGGAGAGTGAGGAGGTCCTACTGCCATCTTTTACCTACAGATGTTCATGCTGAGTCCTGGAAAGAAGTGCCTAGGATAACATGTTAGGTGTCTCAAAAAACTTAAAAGGGAAAAAAAAAAAGAAGTGTCTGACCCAGAATACTATATGAACTTTTTAACAAAGCTTCCACATTGTGCCTGATTTAAAAAGAAGGTATGGATGTCCACAGTGCATCAGGATAAGCACTATTCCCACCTCAGAGTGCTCAGTGATCTGGAGAAGAAAATCTCTGTTCTCACTCATGAAACTGATGTGTTTCTCCCATGGTGTAAAGCCTTCCATCATGCTTAATTCCCTGTTTCTTCAGGGGTCAGGCCACTAATCTAATGTTTCTCTTTCTAAGCCACATGGTTGTTATTTGGAGTCATAATTACTTCTGAATCTTCCAGTACATTTTTTACCGTGGCAAGGGAGTGAGACTACAGGGAAATGCCAACATTTTGTAGTTTCTAACAAGGTTTCTGAGATAAATCACAAACATAGAATCATAGAATAGTTAGGGCTGGAAAGGACGTTGAGATCATCTAGTTCCAACCCCCCTGCCATGGGCAGGGACACCTCACACTAAACCATGCCACCCAAACATGTATAGCAAATATTAGCTATAGCAAATTAAAATGCTTGGAAGAAAACTCTTACGTGGGCCTGCCACGCTTCTCTCTAGATTTTCCTCCACAGAAATTCAAGTGTCTGTGCTGTGTGGTGCACCCAAGTTGTGCACATTTTACACTATTAGTCTGTGCACAGTAAATGTAATTATTTCAGTACGCTAACAATGAGCATAGTTACTCATCTCTGAAGCAGATACAAAGTAGGTCCAGAGCTTTCCAGATACATGTAGGATCATGATGCAATACATTTCACCATGCAGTTGCTTAGGGACGTACCTGAGACTTCTGGATATGTGTCAGTGTGGCTGGAGTTTCTGACCGAGAGCAATCACATCTCATCTGCCAGCACTATCAGGTGACTGCTCATCTGATAGCAAATCTGCAGTATCCATATGAACATTTCTAGAAAAAAATTCATTTTCCATGAAAAATAAACATGGTAGGGAAAATACAAATATATAGTCTCTCTCCCTCTTCATCTTTCTTTCCCTCCCCACAAGCTACCTGCAATTAGCCTATTTTTTTTAGTTCTTTAATTTCCTCCATCTGCCCCCTCCCTCCCTTGCTCCCTTCCTCCTTTTTGTGCAATTAAGTCTGCAAAAGCCAGCTAGCACATAACACAGGCTTGTTCTTTATAGCATCCTCTGTTGTGGAAGATATAGAAATAATGGCAGCTTTGAGGTTTTCCAGTGTTACGGAGCTGTGATTCAAGCAGATCATGTCTAAGATATCATTGAAATGATACCCTGCACCTTTTTCAGTCAGTTTTCTTCTCTGCTTGGCCTATTTGATCCATGTACCTCCAAAGCCTTTGCCCACTCATGATATACCAGCCAGGCCATCAGCATACTTCAGGTTGTTCATGCTTGACCTTTAAATGACTTCCTTTTCTATAAATTAAATCCATATGATCTTTGTCTTTTTCCTTCTTCCTTAGCCCTAATTTCTGACTAAACTAGAGACAGGATGAAGGCCCTGTTGACCCATGACCAGGCTCTGTAACTCAGAACACATCTGGGAAGGAAAAGCAAAGCAGTATCTGGTCCCAGCTATGTCTGACATCCCTCTACCTGCCTTGCCTGCTTCATTTCTCTTTCTGCTGCCCTGAACTTCTAACCCCCTTTGCCCTTTAACTGCTCCCTGGCTTCTTATTTCACTTATTCTCATCTATCCCAGCTTTGGGAAAGAGTCTCTCTCTCTTTCCCAAAGCTGCTGCTTGATATTCCTCCATCACTTCCCATCCAGCTTGCACATGTTGTACTTTCTTTTCACACCCAGTTTCTGGTTAGCCAGTAGACTCTCATTACATTTCTTCCATAGACACACACCCCACTTTAGCAGAGCTGGATTTTAGTGAAATGCCTGCAGATATTTCTCAGATTTCAGCCAACAGCAAGGTTTAGATTTAGATTGCTTAGGTGTGACATGAAATCAGCAACCAAAGTATGTTCCCTTGAGCAATTAAGTTATTATAACCCCCAGCTCATGGGCAGATACTTTCTGGGATATTCTGCTTGCCAGCGCTCACTCTAATTCATCTGGTGCCTGACAGCTAGGCATACATCTCTGTGAAAATGAATCCCTTTTCCTTTTTTAATCTTATTAAAAAACAAAACAAAAAGCAACAAACAAAAAACATCTCCTTTTGGTCTTTCTTTTTTTTTCCATGGAAGCACAATTATAATCACCTGAGAGTACCTTGCGTAGGAGTGAAATGAAGCTTTGTGAGTGTCCATAGGAGCTTACATAGCTGTCCACATGTACACACAGCACTAGATTTCACCTAAGAAATTGGGGGGTTTATTCAGAAAGTTGCACCTTAAGAACTTCTTGCTTATTGAACCCAAGGTCTCAACCACAAAACCAATCCTGCATCATGAGCAGGCATGTACAATTCTAGGCAAGACCAGCAAAAGTTTATGGCCTTACATGAAAAAAATTTTGCAAACATCATGAGTTCTCCACCTTAGCTACAACAAAACTGGCAATGTACTATAATAAAGCACTTGAGGGCTCTGGCAGTTGCAAAGCAGAAACATAAATGCAGTCCTGCTTTTCTAACATAAGCACTTTAAAAACAGTTCTGCTGTAATGGGTAAAAGAGCTGTTAGAAGAGAGCATCTTTGATTAAGAAATCTTAAACCACATCAGACTTACCCTATTGTCTCGTAACAACTACCTTCAGAAAATTCACAACATGGCTTGCATATGCCAAGTACAATGCCTAGGATGGTCAGCCACTATCACTGCCTTCCCTTTGTGATCTGGGACTGAGAAGATTGGCCTCAACCTTTCTCCTCTTAATGACTCACAGATGACTTTGCTGGCGTTTCACCCAGTTCCTCCCAGAAGAAGTTTACGAAGTGTTTAGGGTTCAATTATTGCTGAATCAGTTCATCTTCATTCAACAGGAAAAGAGAAATGCATTTCCATTATTCTCTTGCACTGAGGTTAATTAAAAGCAGCTCTTCAGCTGGTTGGGGCATGTTTGCCAGGTGCATTTTGACACACATTACCAGTGCTTCTGAAAGCAGTTCCGCTTGTTTATTGGGGCACACACTTATATCTGGTAAAGGCAGTTCTGCATACTAGTGTTTAAAGCAAATGTCCTTGTGCTTATGAAAATGTATATGCATATGTGCATGTATGTTTGTATACACACATATATATATTCTGGGCCTCATTCCCTCATGTCCTGTAGTACACATAATCATTCTTATCAAGGACAGTGTATCTAGCCATATTTCCACAGTGGATGTGATCTAATTTCTGGCTGAGATCATGAAAACCTTGCTGCAAATGAGCAGGCCTTGATATTCTGATTTCACAGTTGTGGCACTCCACTCACTTTGAGAAAGCCACCTCCAGTTTTGCTCTCAGATGAGGCAGACTGGTTTAGAATACCTTCAAATACTTCCTGTTAAATGGCAAGGATAAAAAAAGTATTTACCACAAAGATTGTGCAGGGCTACACTCTCAGTCTTGTCAGTAGGAACAAGCAGCCATAGTGCTGTGGTAGTTTTTTTCATATGTTCTGCATGGGAACCAAAAATCCTGCTTGCAGAGTTCTCCCACTGCCTTCTATATGGTTTTACATTTTCCTTGCAGTTGGATAGTTGAAAATGCCTGCTAAAATTCTAATTACAGCTGCAGTAAAAATGAAAGACTTCTGCAGTTAAATTGCACACATAATACTGATTTTGGTTTGGTTTTGTTTTTAATATGAAAACAAAAAACATCCCACAGCCAATTATACACACCTTAAATAAAGTTCAAGCAGAGAAAGACCCTGATCACCAATACTGTTTAACTGTCTTCAAGCAGCCAACTCACAGAACTGCAGATGCAAATAAAGAAAACCTACAGATATTCCACAAAAATGCTGGAAACAAATGCTTGGCCGGCCCACTGGTCTAGCTTCAGTAATTCATGTCATAGAGTTAAAGGCTGCTGTTCATTGTTCCTCCAGAGTGCTGGTTTTACAAAGGGAAGAGTGGTGAAGGTTACTCAACATGCAGACCCTGCCTTCAAAGATATTGCTACTGATTTTGGCCCCAAGAGAGGTTAGTCACCCCCTGCTTGAAAGTGAGGAAAGTCTATTACCATCCAAGCTCATATGATGGAAGGTATGCAGAAAATCAAAGGAGTGGTTTCAAGAATGAAAAGGAAAAAGATCAAAAGGACACCATTTGGATTTGCCTTTAGTTGAGGCTCAACTTGGAGACTGCTAACAAAGGACTTCTTTGATCTAGAATCTTTTATTACTGCACAGAATAAATGTAAGGAGCAAAATATTCACCTTAATTATTTTTCTCTCTTCCTCTCCCCTGCCCCAGGAAAGTGAACAATTCAGAGTCTGATACAGGTTTTAGAAATGCAACCATGAACTGTGTTTCAAAGTTCTTTTATATCCTCATTTCTAGCAACAGCCACAAAAACTAAAGATTGTTTAAAAAAAAAAAAAACCAGGGGGTTTGGGCTCATGCTAAAATGAAAGACTGATTCTCTAGAAAGCTCTGAGGCAAAGTAAACTGTGCCAAGTGTAATTTCACAGCCTTGCTGATTGTCCTCTTTCTTCGGTGCAGTCATTCATTTGCTCTGTCACATGTCCCAGATTATACGAACGTTATAAAGAACATTTATCAGAAAGTTTCTGGCCCATGACTGTTAATGGCTATGTGGGTTTCTCTGGAAGTTTCCCGACTTTTTTATTCTCTGTTCCCAAAGATGTATCGCCTATTTCTATTTTTAAAGAGGATCCGAGGTGTTATTCCTGTAATTGCAGAGATTGTTATTGTGTTATTCATACTTCCTTTTGCATCAGCACAAATAAAAATCAGCTTAGTCAGAATAAAATTAATCTGATAATTTAGTGAAAAGATAGCTTATACAGAACTACCCAGAACTTATCTGTTTCTAGTTAACAAAACCTTTGCCAAGGGCGGCTATAACCTGCTAGCGAATCTAAATACGAGGTTCCTGACTTTCTGGGGGCTTGAGCAACACAAAATTGCATTTGAGGCTTTGACTAGGATAGAGCTGAGGCAGATGCTCAGCTTTATAAGTTAGTATGATATATTAGTCATTTTTTTGCCAGTAAAACTTCAAGTGCAGAGCAGAACTTACCTTTTTATAGTTCTAGAAATTCCAAGAAATTGTATCTGGACCCTTTAGCTTCTGTGAGGCAGAAGACAGCTTGCTCTGAAAATAGATGCATGATGCTTCCACAAGGACCATGAAGTCATTAGAATTTACACTGCATAAAGGGGAAAAAAAAAATCCCTTTTTTTAAAGTAATGCTAGATATGCCTTCTTCTAGCATTAGGAATGAGCTGGATAAAAATACAGAGAGAGATTTGATTTTTCAGTTTAAGTAAAAACTTAGTTGTTACTTTGTGAATAGGCCCTAGCTGTTCTCCAAAATTGTGATCTTTTCCTATGATAGATGTCCAGATGTTACCCTTCAACAAAGTCTGATATTTTCAGTATAAAAATTGCTGGCCTGAAGAATTCTCATAAATTGGGTCTTTTGAGGGATGACCCTTGGTATCATGTAATCTCTTATTCAGATATAAACACAGCAGCAAACAGGCAAAGGAACTAGAACATTTTAGTTTCTTAGCTGTAACAGTGGAATACATGACTTGTAGTTTTACTATGTCCATTTTTGTGTTTGAGTCAGTTGCTGCCTTTGTAGGAGCACAATTGGCAGAGCAGCTGCATCCCAAGATGGAGATAAGACAACAGAGCACACTGGAGAGCAGCCAGCCAGGAACTTCTTACATGACTGAAACAAGGAACTCGTGACAAATATTTGGTTCTGATTCACTCCATTTTGGTCCAGACACTGGCTTACTGTAGAATTCAAATGAAGTCAAATTTTGTTCTTGTTCTGGTTCTGACAGCCACAGACTCCCTCTGTAAACGCCAAACACTTACTGTGATGTAACTAATAAAGTTTGAGCCTTCATTTTTTCTTCTGCTGTTTATATAAAGGACTTTTGAATAAATTCAATTTAAAAGAAAGCCCCATGGATTGATCTTGGCAGTTAATCACAGGCTATGAGCAAGAACGGAGCTTCTACTTCACATTTCTTTAGATCAGTTGCTGAATCCTAACAACTATGCAGCTACTGCTGTCAGTTATGAAACAGATATCCCAAAGAAAATTGGTCTGTAGAAATTTTTGAGGAAAATGTGCCTCTTTCCCTCACCATGATTTTGAGAGACTCACTGGACATAAGAAAAAAACCTAAAGTCTTTCAAGAGCTATTGTCAAAAGTGTATATATATTTTCCTCCACCTGCAATATAATATAGGATGGTATTAACATACGGGATTATTTCTAGAAGCCATTTCCATTAAGGACTCTGAATAAAGAGAAAGGAAAACAGGAATTTGGAGCAAGTTTTACTCAGTTATATTTGAGTTCAGGCTTGCAGATTTTTGTGCTTTTCCAAATAGAGTTTGATGGCATCACTAATATGTAGCATACTGGGAGACAGAGACCAGCTGTGCTTTGAGAGTTAATCTCATAAACTGCTTCCAGAGAAGGTCACTGTCAGAACCCTGAGGGCTTCCAATCTGTTCAGACTTGAAAGGTATGTCAAGGAGGAATTGATTTTAAACCATCCTATTTTAACACACAGTTGGGCCCCAGCACTGCGAATACCCTATGCACACAGCAAAACACCAGTATACAGAGCATGTTCAGAAGCAGGCTCCCTCTCTCAAATCTCCAGGAGAATACATGTAATAACCAGAGATCCACAAAGCTTAAGTGATTTATTTGTCACCATACCTCCTATGACCTTTAAGATAAAAAGGTGCATTTTCTCTTACAGAAGTCATTGCTTGCAGTGCAAGTACTCCCTATAGTATGTAGAGTTCTGCCCTGATTTGTTAACTCCCACACTTCACTGCTGTTTTCAAGCAAAAAGCCCCTAAAACTATCAGGCAAAAGTTCACTTAGCCTCCAAATACTTGTCAAAAGAAAAAAAAAAAAAAAAGAAAAAAAATGGAAAGGAAGGGAAATTAAATATTCATTAGAATTCAGACAGTATATTAGACCAGCTGCCAATCTGAGATTTAGATTCAGGTATATGCAAAAAACCCAAGAAGGTGCCACCCAGCCTCCTTTTTTGCTCACTTTTAGATCCCTTAGAATTTTAATAATGGTCACATACTCATAGAGGAAAAATATCCAGACAGATTCAGTAAAATTCATTCTTTCTAAGGTTGTGAGGTGCTTCTTATTAACAGTTAGTCCATCTCATCTGAGCCAGAGGAAAACTACTAGTAACAAGATTTTTCTTTATGAATTGAAAGGAGACACTTTCACAAGCACTGAGTAAAATCTGAGCCTCATCATGGACAATGGAACATGAACAGGGAACTGTCCCAGAAGAAAAGTTCATTGCTGACAATCAGATTTCATATCTTGCATTCACAGGAACAGATCTGTATACCGGACTCTGGCCTTTTGGTGTAGAGCAGTATTCAAAGGTGGGTATTGCAATAAAACTGTTCAAGGAGACAGCAGATGTTAATTTTGCAGGCTAAGATAGCTAGAAGTGCAGATGAGAGGAATTAATCCTCATTCAAGGGTTATTCAGTTGTCATCTTGGTTCAGGTATTGCAGCAATTTAAAAAGAAAACAACCTTGTTTTCTTCTGCTCTTGAATATCATTGAATAACGCCTACATGTTTCATGCGGACATTTCAGGTCTGCGTTACTAGCAATTAAAGATGATAGCATTGCACTATTTAAGATTTCTTGATCCTGCAGATAATCTCAGGGGTTTTTACTTATTTGAAGGTAACAGCATGATACAATTAGTGAGAGTAAAATTCACACTATGCAAAGAAATGACCAAAGAAAAATAAAATATGTTTGGTTTAAGTTAAACTTTTATTGTAGGTCGATTTTTAAATTACAGTTCCCAGCTGGCATCACTCTGAAATTATAGCCACAAAGATGTTTCCACAACATTTCCAGGTGTCTTCACTCATACCCATCTACAGAACTTGTCTCTGTATGTCAAAGCTATGTTAGAAAGATGAAACAACAGGTTCCTTTGTCTATAAGGGATAGGATAAAAAACTGAAGAATCACAATGAACCCAAAGGACTGATTCCCCTTTCCCACCTGTGTTATCCTCAGAACAGAACAAGAAACTGCAAACGGGGAGTTCAAAAGTTTTGTCTTATGTTTTTCACAGCAACTGAGATACCTTGCTCACAAATTACACAACAGCAACTAGGTGGTTATTTATGGCACTAAGGGGTGGGGAGTTTCATTTCATCTAATTTCCATTTTCTGTAAGCTGAGCGCCCAGTGTAATCAGTTATGTGTGCAACCTCTCTAGTGCATGGACAGGGATAAGCAGTTATAGAAAGTGATTTACCCTGTTAATCATATAGACCTATATTAAGATGAATCCATTACTACATGGCTATGCAGTTTCATTCCACAGACCACAGAAGACTAGATGGCTAGCTAACGCTGGATACCTAAAATCCATAAATCACATCCCTAAAGTACTGGAAACCCGTTAAAATCTGTCCTTTACACCATCTTCCCATCCAAAACAGCACTGCAGTGTTAAGCTACAAGGCATATTTGCTATTGCGATATCAAAACCCTGCAGCCAGGTCCCCCTCCCATTCACATGCTGTTTCTTCCACATGCTGTACACGCTCAGTGACAAGAACCATGCCTGCACTGATTTATAAAAGGAAGGCAGTAATTACACAACTCATCTGTCCAGGATCTCTATCCTTTACAGGATATCTAGTATATCTAAGCACAATATGAGAATGAGTATTTTTACTTAGGGATAGTGTGAGGCTGCTCCTTCATAAACATTTTTCTGTGAGGTCAGTTTACCCTTGGCTGTTGTAAGGAAGTGAAATCTGTGGTACATTTCTTCTTGGATCAGCTCTCCAGAATACAAATATACTGTGTTTAAGCTCTATTTCAAAGCTGGGCTTTATGGAAGTCTCCATAATGAAGACAGATTCAGCTGTCAAACATTCTTCCAGACTCCAAAGACCTGCTCAAGTACTGGGTGATGCTCTGCTTTGTCTTCAGGCATTTCAAAAATATTCTAAACTATCTTAAACTTTATAAATATTGAAATCTTTGATTGTTGACCTTAATGGCAGCACACTGGAGTTTTCTTCTGTTTCCATGTTGAAATTATTGCCAGTTAAGCTGATCAATTTACTTTTTGCATTTTGAAATTTGCAAGCTCAGACATACAGCTGCATGGAACTGAGTTTTTTGAGATTTCATAATGGTCCTAAGACTTCATAAATTTTCTCCTTATGCCAAAGAACAATAGGAGAAATTACGATGTCCCAAAATACTCACTTTCTGGAGAAGTGAGGCAGTAGCCTCCCATTTGATAAACCTAAGATGAAGCATCACTTGGGACTAGGTCTAGAACTAGCACAAAGCATTTCCACTGCAGTGTGTGTGTGCCTAACCACCAGGCAACTGAGTGTGTGTGGGCTTTCCTGCTTCTCTCTTTCACACTTGATCAGCAATTCTATCCTGAACTTAAAAAAGGTTTTCTTAATAAATGTTCTTTAAATAGCACATTCCTGTGGAAAGGCTTATTGTCAGCAAACAATTTTATGACCAAAAAGAATATCAGGATAACTGTTTGTCAAAGAGCTTTTCTGACAGCTCTATTAGGGCAAAGCAACCTAATGCCACTTTTCAGATTACGTGAGTATGCTATCAGGAGTTTTCACTTGATATATCAGCTCACACTTCAGTGAGTGCCCTCATGCTCTTCTTACAAATTTCCTTTTGGGATCCCTAAAAGTAGGATTTGAAATTAACATCACCATTTTGAAAAACTGCCAGCTTCCATGATATTAATCTAAACAGACAATACTTGATGTTCTCTGCAAAGCCTCAGTCCAGTGAGTTTAATATGAAAGTTCTATGAGGTGTCATATAAGAATTGCATCCTATTTCTTAAGGCAATTTGTGGGCATCCTGCTATTAAAAATAAAAGACATAAATTATCACTCAGGATCACTTTGAAAGCACAGAAAGCAGAAGGTAAGCATGAACTTTACAAGTATATCTTTCTTTTTTTTTCTACTTATTGCAATCTACTATGGGTTTTGACCAAAAATTTGGCAATTCTGGATTTTTTTTAAGCAGATTTTTAACAAAGACCTTTGGGAACATTTTGTTCATGGTACAGACCACAGGGCATTTCACAATGTTTTTCAAATCTACACAAGAAAGTTTGAGGCAGATGTCATTGTCCTCTGTGTTACTTTTCTTGTTCTTTTCACACTTCCACTTCCTCTCTTGTAAGTCCTCATGTATTTAATCCTATCTGAATCTAATCCAACAGTGGACAGGATGCAAAATCTAAGGAGGAACAGCTATGCGTACATATGTCTCTATATGTAGCCACGTTCAGAAATATCTGAGAGTGTATTTCCAAATTTCCATCCCAGCTCCTCTCAGCTTGCCTGAGACACTAAAGGAGTACATGGAAATACTTCTGCAGCATAATTCTGAACCTATTTTTGCCATGGAAATTCCAACAGCACTGCTGTCATTGCTCTATACTGAGTCTGCCCATACAGCACTGGTTTTACTTTCATATGAGAAAACCAAGACCAGATTCCTAAATCTGAAACCCAGCAAGTTATTTTTTTTCCCATTTGATTTTTCTTCTCCATAGTACATGTCTACTGTTTTCTTTTCCTAGGGTGCTCTCTGACATTGTAGTAAACACAAAGCAGCATTTAAGGGATTAAATAACAATCACTTTCTTATTGTCCTGGTGTTAGCAACTTCACAGGAAGTGTGAGAAGGTTGCACTGGGCAGATGGGAGCTTAGTGAAACAGCATACGTTGTAATTTGCTGTTGCTTTATGCACTGCCTGAAAATACTTATTATAAAGCATGTGGTCACTGGGCTTGGGACAGGCACATGTGATATCTAACCAGAATTTCCTGGATGCTTCAGCCTTTTTTTAACCCCAATCTACAGAACTGCTCTAGAAACCAGAGCTATACCGTGCACTCAGAGGGCTCATAGTTTATAATGCACTACCTGGCTTCTTAGGATCAAAAGGTAAAGGACCAGGATAAAATAAGATTCGTAACTTTAAACAAGCAGTTCGGGAAAATAGGAGCAAATAGGGAAAACCAGGGCAAATAACACTTAATTGTCACTGCATTAAGCAGTTCAGTGTTTGTCCAGATGCTTTGTGTTGGCTGCTGTTGACTGCTGCCAAACTGTTCTCAAAGCACTTTTCTGCTATCACTTTTTTTTTAATTCTCTTTCAAGCTAAAATAGGGATATATGGTGTCTGCTCTCCATCGAGCTGGACTGAGATGAGATGAACTGAGATCAGTTGCTAGGCAGTAAAAGCAGTAAGTAGCAGTGAAGCTGCTGCAAGAAAGGTGCTATCCACTTTTAGTTTTGAAAACATGTATTTGGAGCTAATATTTCTGGCACCAGGAATTCTCATATGAGCCTCCTAAAAAGCTCCCACAGGCCAAGATGGTCAAATGCCATGCAGAAATGGAAGCGGGTTATGAAAGAGGGGGGTAACATTGCCCTTGCAAATTTCTTGGACCATGGTGTTCCCCTTCAACAGGCTTCCAAGATGGAAGGACAGAATATTTTTCTTTTATGTTCCTATTTTTATTATTATTAATAAAGTTTATCCAAGCTTTTAATACTGTTTTACTAAAATGTCTTTCATATCTGTTTTCCCTCTCCATCCTGTATGTCAGGGATTCTTGCCAACTGCTTTATATTGTCCATAGAAAGACTCAAGGGAAAAAGCAGCTGTGGGCATGGGGTCCCCTTTCATCAGTTTTGAGGCTTTCCCCAAATGTTGCCAAGATCCTGATTGTCTTATTCCATTAATGAAATAAAGAATTTTGTGAATGAAATTAATGAGACTTCATTCTTCTTAAGTACTACGTTAGGGAGAAAATTCTGGTGTTCTGCTCTCCAAAAATCCACAGTGAAGTTAACAGGAAGAGGAAAATTATAGCCCTGGACAGGAAAAAAAAAAAAAACAAACCCAAAACAAAACAACAAAATGGGCTTCTTCCACCATCCTTAGAGTATCTGATGGAAACAAGAGCAAAGGCTGTCTTAGCAAGGCTGGTGAAGGGGAAAAGGCGGGGTCCAAGTGTAATGGGCTGGAAGTTGTTGAATAAGGAGGTTACAACACCACCTCAAAGGGCAAGCACCACGTGAAGGAATAACATGAAACAGATAAGGAGAAGGATGAGCTAGGTAATATGCTCCTCCAGTCTCAGACAAGGCAATAGTCCAGCATTAGCCAGAGGATCCCAGTAGCAAGGAGCTACTACAGGCACTTGCAGCTTTGGGAAGACACCCCATACCTCACCCCAGCTCCCTAAGCCCCCACACCCCTCAGTCTGTTTACAATGCAGTTGAGATACCCTGCAAACTGGCTTGCAAAAATCATTGAACTGCTTTATGTGGGGGCTGGGAGGCGACAGCACACAAGCGTGCAGAGCTCAGCTTTGTGGCTCCAGACATTGCAGCTAGCCACCATCACAGAACATCCTGCAAGCACAGGAGTTGGCCACTGAAATCCCCACTGTTGAACAGAAACTCAGCAACCCCATTGCTTCTGAATTCATCAGCAGGGTTTATATAATGATGAGCCATCAGCTCTTTCACTTCAAGTACTGCCTCCATTTACGTGGCATAGCAGCAATCTGGCTTTGACAGAGAAAAATGTGAAGGAATGTGTCCCCTGGGGAGTAGTGCAATATACAGACAATGTGAACAAGAAGGCGGCTGTGCTGCTAAAGATACGCATTTCCATCCAGAACATTTTTATTACGCTTGGAACTAAATTAAAGTTTCCATTCTCATTTGCTGCAGGTTAATCCCAATTTCTATGAGATGTGCCCAGATACAATCTCTTTAATGAACTGCTCTGCCCATTCATTTCTTCAGCTTTTCTGTTTTCTCCCTCATTGATGATACTAGAGACATATGGAAAAGAATGAAAAAGAAAAGAGCATGTGAAATCAAAAAAACCTTAGACTAACAGATAAAAATACTAGGATTGTCAGTTACAATTTAAATACGGGACTAGATAACGTTTCTACTCTAAAAGCAAAATGCAAATTATAATTAAAAAATGTATAATTGTGTAACAGAAATACCTTAAACACCTATTTGTCAATCTCTTTTCAATCTCCTAAGAAATGTCTTTTGCCTTTTAAAATATTACCCTTTAGAACTTAAATAAAATATTTGCTACAATCTAATTTCCTAGTGTAGCAGCTGATATGCAGCTTGCATTGTTACTGCTTTTTCTGCAGCTCAGAATATCCACTGTTCAGTCCTTTCAAAATTTCTAGGTGTAGATCATTCTTTTTCTTTCTGAATTTGTTAATATTTTTTCCATCATTCTTCTTTTGCACCTCATTGATCTCACGCTTATTTCCTTAAAACACTATGTCATAGGCAACATCTCAACAGAATCAACTGGTAAAAACAGATGTTTAAAAGCCACCTATCAACTCCATAAACTTGTTCCCCTCCTTAAATGCTTATTAAGATTCCTGAGGCTCCAATACACCTGATTATTCTCTCTCAGACTTCCTGATTTTCAGACTGAAATATTTTGGTTCAGTGTCTTCAATAACTTTCTTAAACCCTCTTTATTTCCATCCGACATTTTATGTCTCATGACATACATTCCATTTCACTGACTTAATCTGATGGGATTTCCAATTTATGGAATAATATTGCTTTGCCTTACTGAACGTTTTCCGTGTTTCCATTATGTTTTGGTTCTGGATTTGGTGTGTTCTTTTTGTGTTACAATACTGAGCATGCCAGCAACATTTATTAAATCCCCATCAGACAGAGACCAGGACTAAACCAGCAGGGTCACTCCAGAGTTTAGCACCTCTGCTGGTAAGTGCACATCAGCACAAGAGAAAAATCTGACTAATTCTGAAAAAAAGAAAATCTAAAAAACACAAGTAGTGCATTTTGAGTTTACTGCCCCAAATCCAGACAATCAAGTCGTGTATGAAATGCTCTAGAGATTATATAGCTCCTACAACAATATTAGATCTCCAGTTCTGGTTAGCTTTTGCAACCCACAAGACCCTGTCAAATCTGTTGTTATTAAAAATGTAACTGAGACTTCAGTTTTCCTAAGCATAAGGCTGGTCAGACAGCCAGACCACTGAGTGTCCATGGCTGAGCCTGTCCCACTAGTCAGTGGTATTTTTGTCATTAATTAACCACAGGAAACAGAGAATCTAGTCCTGACAGCAGAGAAAGGTATTTTACCTATCTGAAATTTAAGTTCCATGTTCGAGGTGCCTTACATTTTCAGAGGGCCTGATATTTTCATTAAAATATTTTCATTTCATTTTCATAATGTGGGTATGCCATTCAGATGCAGCTATAGAAAAATTATACATCTAATCTAAGTTACTCATTTAGGTTCTTCCTGTAACCAGTGCAGACAGAGAAACAAAGATTCATCCCACCTGTCTTAGATAACTATTCTAGAATAAAATTAAAAAAATCTGGACCTGGTCTCTCCACTGACCTTAAAGAAAGCCCACATACCTATCTTTCAGACAGCTAAAAGAAATGACCCCACTAACCCAAAGTTGTCTAACTTGAGCAGTGCTACTACAAACTCAAGTGTAGAGAAACAGTTTAGACTTGCTTTTCTTGCTACTCTCCTACAAATTGAGCTAAAAAGAGTCCCACTGCTTTAGCTGGGCACCTATATTAAATGGCTTACATGCGGCCTAAAATTTTCAGCTGGTACAGGTGAGAATAGCACTGATGGCTACACTGGTTTCTGTCAGCTACAAACTGGGTCTAGAAGGTGAGCAGGGAAGATCCTGTGGGCTCTATTCCTCACCAAATTCACATAATCACTTCTGCAGTTAAACAGAAGGGCCTCCTGATCCTGTTAAAAGGCCCCTTTGCTATTTCCAAGTTTGGTTTAGGTTTTTTTGTTTATTTGGGTGGGGGGTTTTTTCACATATTTTCCCTTTTCTCCCAACTCCTGCATTGCTAACTTCCACAGGAAGGAATACAAGGCTGTTAATGAACTACGGTTATGCTCTTATGTGTCACAAATATCCTCCCTAAACCCATACTAGTCTCCATTCCTTCTTCACATATTTTGCATCTCAACTTATAGTTTCAATTACTACAAAAAATATTCCAAGGCAGCGCTGTCTTTAGAGGCTACATCTGTTAAAATGGGCCATAGCCTGCTCTATGGGCCAACAGTCAACCAGAATGGCAGCTGTAAAATATGTTGTAGTTACCTGTTCTGATGAGGCCACACAGCTAAACCCTCTCTGGCCCCATTATTCCAACATCGTAGATTTATGCAGACTATTTACCAAGAACAGGATTTGGCCCATGCTATCCCAACAGGCTCTTGCACTGCTGGAGAGGTGCTTGTGAGCTCAGGTCAAAACTGTGCCCTAGACACTGCCAAAGAAGTGGTAGGAAGAAGTGCATCTTGCAGAGTTTTAGCCTAATTTTACTAGTATAGGTATATCCAGAGCACCTAGTAATGCCAGTAGCTCATACTAACCCAGTTCTGCTGTCATACTAACCTTGAATCTGCTGCCTAAATCCATGAGCATCATGTCCGTGTGAATGAAAATATGAGCTGTAACACTTTAAATCTAAAGTTTAATACACATGCTGAAGAGGGACAGTCTTATCCTTTTATTCTAAACTTTCAGTAAGATGTAGTCTTGGAAGTTCCTTGCCCTCATACATGTATGTTTTAATTCCGTGTGCCATTTTACAAAGACGGATGACAAAAACATTTCACCAAAATTTTAACATCAGAAGTATCTAATGTCTAGGTGGATAAACTCTTTAAAAAAAAACCAGAAAAGCAGAGAGAAGGACTCTTTTCTCAAATGGAAGACAAAATGGCCCTAGCATTCTTGCATTGAAGAAAAAATGTGGATAAAATGTGCTTATTGTGAAACTTTCCATCAATTTGAAATAAACGTCAGGTTGTATCATGACCAACAATTTCTGTTCCTATTACATCACAATTTCCCTGTCCTAACTTGACAGGCTACATTAACAGGCTATTTATCAACATTACCACTTTTACTTTATCCGGTTTACTTTTTCCCATTTGGATTTCTTTTTTTTTCTCGAATGCTCCATCCCTGGCAGTGTTCAAGGCCAGGTTGGACAGAGCCTTGGGTAACATGGTTTAGTGGGAGGTGTCCCTGCCCACAGAAGGGGGGGTTAGAACTAGATGATCTTAAGGTCCTTTCCAACCCTAACTTTTCTATGATTCTATGATTCTTTCTGGAATATGATCAACATCTAACTCAGAAGTTCCCCCAGGTTTTCAAAAATTTACCTTAGCATTTAATCAGGAGTGAAAACAGAGGCAGGTGGGAAGAAACTTTGTAATTTTGTTTACAAGCACAGATTTTCAGAAACCTCATGTGAACTCAGTGGAAACCTGCCTTAATTTTCCTCCTGAAAAGGATGGATTAGGTGAGGGTGCTGGAAAATGATCCACTTCAAATATTTGACTGCATGCTTTTGCAGCCTTTTATAAGTCTGTTAAGGTCATGACGCCAACATGTCTTTGTGTTACAGTTCTTGCACCTTAACTGCCATTGTGAACATAAGGAGCTACAGTCAAAAGTAGGGTCACACTTAATCAGTGCTTCATATCATCAGGCCCTGGAAGTCACCCTGCTTCCCATCAGAAGTCTTATAATCAAACACTTGCAAGAATGGCTGATACCAAAACAACAGTAATTCAAATAGTGCCCCATTCAAAACTTGGTGTATGCAGAGCTTTTTTATAAGCTTTGGAATAAAAATATGAAAGATAACAATGTAAGAGTTTGTATCACTTTAAAAACTATTGTAGTCCTAGCTAGGTGCTTTGTCTTTACTGATTCCACCACAAACACACACTAGAGAATGATCCTCATTGGCTTCAACAGGGTAAGCAAGTTTTTAAAGTTCAAAGTAATGGGTAATTAGAACTTATTGGAAAGGTGACTGTGGCTGAATCAGCACAAAAAAAAAATGGTTAGAAAATCAGAACAAAATTGTACTTAGAAGGCACAGGGGCCCTATCAAAAATTTCAAGGTTAAGCTTTGGGTAGTCAGGAGAATTTTTGATGCTTGTGTCAAGACTGGGTTTTTGAAGTTATCAGCTGCAATTTGTGCATCTACTTAAAACACAAAAATACAACAGATTTAAGAAAATAAAGAGAAAAAAGTTCATTCACTACAATACCCTCATAAATTATTGTTTAAAATAGTCTAATGTATTTTCTTGTATTGGTATATTTCGCGATGTCATGTCTCCAACAAAGTCAATCTCTTAGGGCTACTTACAGAATATCAGATTAAAGTGTTACAAAAATAATTGAAATACATTCCAAACAGTGGTAGAGATGCCAAAGCAGCACGGTTCTTTCAACATTCTTATGATTACTTAAACATCACCGCCTAGTTGCTAGTTAGTGAGTCATTCCTGTGTAGGTCAGTGTGATTATTTCTTGAATAAGGCATCATAAAGTACACAAAGGGTGTTTTGAGCTAACCACAAAACTGAGGTGAGAACATCAGTAGTCTCAAACTAGAGAAAATGAAATAAAAAAGCAATCCACTTTTATAGTGTGGCGTGTATCTTTTATTCCTAGCTATAATAAAAGCCTTTACCCTTACAGACCAAAATACTTGGCTTTATAGGTGTTTTCCATTTGCCCAAAGAACTGCCAGAGGAAGAGGTAATGAAGACTTAATTTATCACTTCATTAGACCAACTGGGATAAAAGATTCCTTTTGTGGTTTTCTGAGACATGAAAAAGAAGTAACTATGAAAACTAACTCCTAACTTTTCACTATTTTTGCAGTTGCTTTTTCTTGTTTTCATTTCTCAAATGTGCGCAACTATGCAGGTGATGAAAATAAAATAACTTTGGTGCTTTCATATTCAGAAAAAAAAATCAGTATTTTCCTGTTTTCAAAGTAATTGAAAACGTAGAGGAATATAATAACATGAGCCTTTTATATTTTTGTTGTCATTGCTGCTGTTGTTGCTGTCACTGTTATTGATTGTTAGCCAGTCAGTGTGGCGGGTCTATGTCATTTTCTTGAAATGAGACCTCAGGACTATAAGAGAGCCTTTTAAACTCAGAAGATAGATTTTTGGGGGGAAGGGAGTTGGAATGTAAAAAATGAACTTTTCCTGAAGAAAAAAAAAAAAAGAGAGAGAGAGAGAATGGAAATAGAAGAACATAAATCTGTTCTCTTTCTCTATCCATTCCTTCTTTGCAGGGCAAGTCTTTTCCTCCAGACCTTAGTATAGCAACTCAGGGACCACCAGGGTTACAATAAACTCAAAAATCCCTTTGAATCCTCAGGAAAAGTCTAAGGAAAAGCCTAAGGATTTTATGATTCCTCTTTGCCTGCTTCCAAAACTATTGCAATTTAATAGTTTTTGTCTGATTGTTTCTTACTAATTTTTCTCTGTCCTCTTTCTGCCTTTTCCTAGGCCTTTAATTCAAGGCATGAAATACTCAACAAAAAAACTCTGGAACAGCTGTACAACAGCCTAGGGATCCCTTTTTCTGGGCACCTCATACAGGTAATGGTCCAGTCCCCTATACAAGGGAACTCTGTACTAGGATGACTATCCAGGCATAGCCTATGTGGTAGAAGAAAGTAGATGGAAGGACAGAGGTGATGAAAATGAAGTTAATGCTTCCCAGTTCGTAACTGCCTGATATTATATTTAGGCATAACAAGTCTAGCGAAGCCTACATCTCTTGTAAGAAGTTCTAAAAGCTGGGAACCTCACACTGAAGAACTGAAATTTAGCTTGTTCCTTAATTTCTCCTATTTTTCCCCCTGCACTGGGCAGAAGGATATTGAGCACCAAAGAGGATCTGGGACAGGCTGTGCAGCAGTGCATCTTCAGCAGGAAAAATAAGCACAGCTGCTCAGGTATGTTGAATGAAAGGCCCCTCCCCAATTTCACTAATCACTGCTTAATTGCTTCCTTTCCCCTGAAGCACTAGGGAATGACAGTAAATGGAAGACATTTATGAATCTACCAGTTTATCTTGGAATAACATAAAGCAAGATGACTTCTTCTGAAACACTGCAAACGTGTAAGACTGCTGTGTATATATGTGCTAACATATCTGCTGTGACAGGGAGAAGCCCATGGAGTAATGCATGTCCTGTTTGGGGGAAGGACTCATCCAGGATCCTGACTAAAGCTCATGGAAGCACTGAAATGCTCTCTGGAAATCACATTTAAAACTTACATTTTATAATGAAGAAAAATTAATTCAGTGTTTTTAACAGTGGAAGCCCTTCTGTTGTCTCCTTAAATCACTGGAAAATACTGCGGGAAGACTATACAGAGCTTTACATAAGCACTTTGTTATTTTATCTTATCTATGCTTAGACGTCCTCTAAAGTAAACAAGGTACTTTCTCTCCACATTGCCCATTGGGATGAATAATTCATACCAACAATCTCACAGTATAAATGATCCTAAACATTCTCACTATTTGCCTTCTTTTTATTCTCACACCAGCCTCCTCACCACTAACTAATGCACCATCTCTTACTATCTGGAAATCCAGAGACTTTTTTTCATAAGTACAGATTCAAACTCATAGGAGATGAATGGTTCTCCTGCTCTGCTGTTGGGTACATTCACTCTCCATATACATTTTGGCTTGGAGAGTTAAAACTCTTATTTAACTTTTAGTTATGGCATTGGACTTCTAGTTTTCTACCTTTATGGAGTAGGTTTACCTTGTATCAGAAACCTAACATTAATTTCGTTAGTCAACTAGAGACTGGATGGTGTGACTAGGTGTAATCGGGTGTGTAGCTCAAGACCTTATTCTGCTTGATTTGGCAAGCCTGATTTACCACATACCTGAAGAATACTATGATGACCTCCACCCCACAACCACAGGCAATTTTAGCATGTATCTCTGTCTCTCTGTTTCACCTTGCTTTTATTAGAAATGCCATCCAGTGGAAATGTGTACCACTATATGTCTTTTTTCAGATACAAATCTACTTCCCAAGAGACTTTTTTAGCAACTTTATAAATTTAATAATAGTAATAATAACAATAAAAACATAAAAAATAAAAACCCCACAACAGTTTAAAAGCTTTTCAGTTGCCTTTAATGGTAAGAAAGTGAAGGTTTATTTTTAACGGAAGCTTTTACTGAAGCAGCAATTATTTTTATTTTCAACCAAGATAGGAGTGTCTGGAATGTTACTTTTTATTTTTAAAATAAGTCATCATTTTCACCATCAGCACTCAGATAGGAGTCACACTGATCACAATACTAGTGGTTGAAAGGTCCGAGGATTTTTGTGGATTTTTGTGGTTTGTTGAATAAATATCAGTAATTCAATTTTGGTGTTCTCAAATTTGTGGAATGTGATATTTGAAAGGGTATGAGAACTGAAGATCATTCTAGTCCAGAAAACAAACGCTTTCAATCTCATAACACTGGATGGAAGAAGGGTTTTTTGGTTTACTTTGTCTTTTCCAAGACAAGAACAAATAAAGTCTCTGTAACACTTAACCAGCAATTGAAAAAAATGTACTTGCTGACTAGAAGATTTTGTTTCTTTTAGATATGCTGATCATATTTAGCTCATCAATACTCTGTGTTCTACCCAAGAGTAGCATTCAGTCCTGATACTGGAAAATGTCTTCTGTGAGGGATTCAAGAGTAACAAGCTTATAGAGTTCCTAATTTTATTTTTCAGGGAAGGGGATATGGGGGTTTCCAGCCTCACACTCTGGACTATCTATTTCTGCTCAGTGTCTCCAATCCATACTGCAAAAATCCGGTCCAAGTCACTATGCAAATAGTGCAGCATTTATTTTCTGTGTGAAGTGTCTGAAGACAAAAAAAAGATCTTTCAAAACATAAAAAAGGCAAAAAAGGCCACAGTTGTCCAGATCTGTCCTTACAGTTTATGCAGTGAAGCATTCTGTATTTTCTGTTACTCAGCTGGTGTCACAAGAACTCACCTCTGCTGCTCTACCTATTGCCAAATGGGACACACTCACAAAGAAGCCACATTTGAAGAAAACAACATCTGGGAACACTACATACAGTAACTGTGCTGGTCAGAGGCAAGGTTCCTTCCCTTGGATGATAACTGTCATGTAAGTGCCAAGAACGCCTGGAGCTGGAAAACTGTCATATGGCCACAAAATAGGATGACTAATGTTCTCTTTGGTACTGTTTAAAGGATCCAGGGCCCTTGAGACCCTATAAACACCGAAACCTACTATTTCTGGAATACTATCCATAGCATTTGACTCTTTAATTACATGTCACTGTTAGAAGTGTTGCTTATGAGGATTTAGTTGGGCCTAAACTGCCTAAAGCTGATGGTCCAAAGGGAAATAAAGAAAACTGGAAGGATCTGCTATGGTCATTTGGTCTCTTGGTAACATTGGTTACTCTCCATGCAGCCACCCCCGTAAGTGTCTCTAGCTACATTTAAAGAGTGATCAGGCTTCGCAGCCACTCCTATACCTCCAGAGCATTCATTCTTGTAACTATTCACATGGCATATTTTCATGCCCAGTTTTTGCAACTTCTTTTCTCGTGCCAAGAAAAAAAGTGCTGAAGCAAAAGAGGAAGCAGAGGGGAGTTAACAGAGGAGACAAACTCACACATGCGCACACAAAAGCAAATAAATTCTTTTAAAAGGGAAGGAGAGAGGGAGAAAAGAAAACAAACTGTATGGAGATAACAGGGAGACCATACTTTCTCACAGAATGAGACCAAGAGCTGCAGGAAATAACATACACTAGCAGTTAAATGCTCAGTGTAGTTTGCACCACTGACATCTCTTATTCTGTACAATGTCCAGATCCCTTTTGGAACCTAGAGGTGGTGTGAGAGATCCAGCTGGGTGACACCTACCCTCCCACCCACCAGGCCTCACAGATGTGGCACTGGGAACCCTCTCCTGACCTGTGAGATGATCTGGACTACACAGTCCATCAAGACACTAGACTTGTCAGTACCAGGAGTCAAGCATTCATCTAGTCAGCCACAAACAGGCAGCTGGCACCCTCCTTCCCCTCTATAACCCCACAGGAGGATCAAGGGTGAAACAACTGTTCAGAGAAGATTTGTGAGCTTTTAAATTACATCTAACATAATTTCTTTCATCTCTGCCTACAACTTTGGTGTGTAAATATCACGCTGTGAAGACTTAAACAGACAAACGTGTTGACCTGACTTATTTTTGCTTTTCAAAAAATGTGAATTCCTTGCGGAGGGGCTCCCTCCCTACACAGAAACCCAAGTCTATAGCTTTCTATTTCAGTACAAAACCTGACAATGAAATAAGTAGCAGCCTATATCCATTCCAGATAGGGGCTACTGGCAAATAAGCAAGTTAAAGGAAAACAAACCCAGAAAGCAGTAAAGACAGTGGGGTGGAGAATTATGGGGGGAGAAATACAAGACGGGAGAAGTGCAGGGGTGGAGGGTGTAGTTTTTGATGGCAAAACAAATTGGATTCCAGAATGAGGGCATGACTGTGTGGATGGATACTATCTGGTACAATTATTGATTGGGGCAAACATCAGCAGCAGGCAGATGAGGAGGAAAGGATATCTTTGTATATTTAGCTCACAACAGTTTCTGGAACTAGAGCTACTATATGTTCCATTTTAATTGCTGTCTTCCTTCTCAGTTTTGTAATTAGTTCTTCCTCATCTTTCCTTGCAGACAATGAGAACCAGGATAAGCAAGCATGACCATAGTAAAACCTCAACCTAAGAGTGGGCCTGGTACGTACCTAAACACATTTATGCTATTACTGAATTAATATCAAGTAAAAGATTAGATTACAGTGGCATGGGGAGGGAGAAAGGGAGGAGCATCCATTCAAACGTGGAAATCATGGTGAAAGGGATAATCCCATTTCAAATGCAATCTTCAAAGTTAGCACACACAGGCAAATTACAGTCGATAACACACTCCTCAATAAACAGAACAGATGCCAAGGTCCTCCCAGACCCCTCAGTCATGTCCCCCCCCCAGACAAAGAAATGAAATTTCAGCATTTCACAGATATTACACAGGTTCAGGACCTGCACAACCCACACAAGCCTCCAAAAAAAAAAACAACAAATAAAATGTGCAGAATTTGACACACAGGTTACACAACATTACAAATTACCCCTTCCTCCATCAGCTGCTTTATTTTCACAAAGGAGCTAAGCTGGGCACAAGGTCTGTGCAGGGCATTGCAGTAAAGTGTGAACCTGGGTTTTCAGTTGCTTTGCACCACTGTGAAACCAGTGTGAGGGGAACAGCTCCTGGAGGGAAGCTTGTGCCTCCTTCTGCGGCCAGTTTCGCAGCTGCAGTCCGGTAGAAAATAATGTGCTAGAGGTAGCCACTGCTATTACTGCTTTAGTAGAAACAGTAAATGTTGATGTGGTTTATTTTCATTCCATTAAAATTTCAAGATTCAGAACTACCTGGCTTTGATGAACAAACAGTATCTGTGGCTATTATAGCCTTTACATGGGGGCTTCCTTTTCTTGCTTCTATTTTAACAAAAAAAACTCTGAAAGTGATACTCCTCTGGTAGCCAAGTTATGTGTGTGTGTATGTATGCATGGAACAAAAGGGTGGAGAGGAGCTCTGGGCTGTTCCTACTTGGAGTATGTCTGCTTTGTACTTACTAACCTTATGCTGCTTCCAAGAACAGCTCAGTAAATCGTGCCTCTTCCACAGAAACTGCATACACACCACTACATTTTCAGCAGGGATCCAGATGTGAGCAATTAGGCCACGCTGTGCTATTACACTGCCTCCCATATATGAGACATGGCTAAATAAGAATAAACCAGCTTCATCTTAAAAATGTGCACAGTCCTTCCCAGACAGGCAGCGGTTAGCCCTTGCTGGCAGAGGCAGCTTTCCAAACTCATGGTCTAAATACATGCCTAGACAATGTCCTGACTGTGTGTTGGGAAAAGATCTTATTGCACATCAGCCCTCGCTTCCCTCTTGTTCTGTAAATGTGCATTGCTCTGGCTCCCAGGCTGGCAGGCAGCTATGATGTGCAGCACCCCCTTCCTCTTCTCACCCCACAGCCACCCAATTTGGAGAACCAGGAAAATAGAGCACTCTGACACATAATACACTCTAAAGTCCAGAGACAGCTATCTGGACTGAACTCACCAAGAAGTGTGTCCAGGACTGCTCTCAGTCCCTTTTGGGCATGAAGTTTGCCAGGACATCTCAGAGGAAGCCATCATTTCTACTTGCTGTCAGTCCTGTGATGAAATCCCAGGGAAAAAAAAGCACAGCTAGAGAAAGCAAGCCCGCTGGAGACAAAGGTTTAGGCCTTCAGTAATGTCTAAACAAATGGCAACAAGCCACTCGTGTTGAGTATTTTTTCCTCGAGAGATTTCTGACTGTTCTGAATCCTGTAAACAAAACCTGCCACTGGGAAAGGCAGACATATTTTAGTTTTCTCTTGAGAAACATCTGTTGTAGATGTTATTCTATGTTCTGTGGTAGAGAAAATGTTTCTTGAAGCAACTGAAGGTCCCCATCAGTGAGATGCTGAGAGAAAGGCTCTAAGAAAACAATTTGATTCCTTTTGAAAAAGCACTGAAGATTGATAAACGTTACAGAGAGACATTACAGACAGACTTTAAGACATTAAAAATAACATTCCAGCCCACTTCCAAAACTGTAACACTGGATTAGCTCCTTTTTGCTCACTATGATACCTAAATTGTTGTTCCACCATTGAAGTATTTGACAAGTCCACTGGGCCAGACTGAGCCCACCCTAGCAGATGGCTATGGTGAAGTAATTAAGTCATCCTATGTTTCTGTCCCTAGATTTATTTTTGCAGTGTGTAGACACACACAGAACTATGAAAGCAGCAAAGCCAGCCATGATAAGAGACAGCAAAGGGAGACAGAGAGAAAACTATTTACAAGAAACTTTTATATCCTCCAACTCTCTTCAAGCTCTGAAAAATCTCCTTGGAAACAACTGAGAAGAAGGGAGCAGTCACAGGCTGCTCATTGCTGAGTATTTGGAGGACAGGGGAAGAACAGCAGTCATTGAAACAGATGCAATGACTTCAGTAGTTTGGAACAGCTGTATTGATTTACTAAAACTATCACATACACAAAAGGTGTATTTTACCTGTACAAAAAAACAGTTAATCCTTTACTTCCCAATGTGTTTACATCACTTCCACACAGAGTCTGATACCCATTAACATCCTAAACATTTCTGAAGTTCAGACATACCATAGTCATACTTTTTTTGCTAGATCTTCAAAAAGCTGGCTGCAGCAATGCCTTTCACTGTCTGGCTTGTGAAGGTTTTGGACATCCTTCACAGCTACACAACAGAGGTTTGGCTCTACCTGCTGGCTCATCTGCCACCTGCCCTTTCCTTTTGGTTCAGATTCCTGGTTGACCCAGTCAAGCAGCAACGCTGCATGCAGCAGAGAGAACTCTGCATTTCAGTTCCCCCACAAGAATGTCTGGGGCTGGTCCTCAGGAAACATCCAGCAGCAGGCAGCTGAGGAAGCAGGGAATGTGCTCCTGACAGCCAGCACACTCTCCAGAAATGTTCATCTCTAGGTCTGGGTGTATCTCTTTTATTACTTTGATTGGTCTGTAACAATAGAGCCTTCTCAGTACTGGTGGATTTCATTTACAGCACTCTTTCCCTATCTAGATTCCTCTCACCCTTCTCAGCATTGCCACTCGACTAGGGCACTTAGAACCTTCAGCAACCTTTTTTCTTCTTGTGCTTTTTAATTTTCTCCTTTTTGTCTTGTGTCTTCTCTTCCAGATAAAGATGAGATGGTTATCCATAAGCAAATAACATCCACTTCATTTGCTTTTCTTGAGAAAATGCAGGTTACTAACACTGGGCTTAGAAGAAAAGCAATGTAGGCAGCCTCTCTCTTGGGCTACTATGAATACTGCATGTCTGTAGACAGCAGTAAGAGATGACTTTTCAAACCTCCCCATAGCCAAAGGCAGTATGAGGAAATATTTTTTTTGACTTTTTTAATGGACTTTGAATCGGACAGATGGACCACATAATCATGTCCATGGACATGGAGCATCTACAGCATAAGACAGTCATGTCTATCCCTACCTATTCTGATCTTTGAACTTTCTCAACATCCATCAGGTCATCAGTAAAGAGATCTCCCCTTCCTGACTGCTGCACAACACGCCTTTCCAAAGTCCAGCTCTTCAGCAGCTACTTGCTGGGCTGGTTCTTTTGTTACTGAGTCTCTAATTTCAGTTAACTTCTCAGCTACCCAGAGTTTTACCTTGTGGTGGTCCCTGAGGCGGGTTTAGCGGTTTTTCATCACATTCACTCACTTCCACACAGCCAGTCTTATCCCCCAAGCAGATACTCTTTGAAACAGAGGGAAGTTGAACCCAAACTTCAGTACTGAGCTCTGCCAAAAATTCTTCTTAAGATAAACATGACCGCCCCTCAGCTTCTGCTAACAGCTGTTACAAGAGAACAGAGTTCCTCATGCAGGGCAAGAGGACAAGCTTGTGTTTCAACTCTTCTGGCAGTATGATGAAAATAGAGGGCTGGTATTTTGTGGAGTATTTGTAAAACTGAATGTTTAACTACAGAGTCTTTCTTCTTCTTTTTTTTATTTTTATTTCAGCTGCAAACTAATGAATAAAGAGGTATTTTACAAGCTCTCCAAAGCTGAATGCATGGAACATTTCAAAGAAAGAGTGTATAAAAAAGCATCATATTTATCTCATGAAGTTATAACATGGGCAGTAATTTATCAGGAACCTTCCTCTGTCATTTCATGCACAGTTCTTTCCAGTCCCTGCTACATGGTATATTAACAATCCCTTTCTATCCAAAGCAGTGGTCAGACATGCTTCAAACCAGGGCACTTTTCTAAGAGTTTGTGTGACCCTTCCATTTTGTAGGTCTTCCCAGAATAGGATGATGAATACAGTCTAGCTTGTTTGAATGTTGGAAGTGGTTAACAATGTTCCTGTGGCATGTGGTGTCTACAAAGCCTGCTATAAAATATGTGCAAGCTTGTTGATATGAGAAGCTACAGTGCTGGTAAAACTGGACAGCTGTAGCCCTAAAGAAGTCTTCTGCAAAGCCACAGCAGGGGGAAAAAGCACGTATTAAATCCAGTTAATTTGGCTTGGGAACCCTACCTACAAGTGTAAGTGTATAGTAGTACTTTCTGACCTCACTCCTGACCTGCCAACTCGGACAACCAGGCAACTCAGGAAGATGCTGGGAACACAGCGGTAGGGAGGACCACCACAGCATTCACTCCCCTTTGGACTAATATCCATGTTCTCTCTCCTCTGCATTTCATTTCGAGATCTGTTTTTGTTTAACCCTGAATTGCAAAGGGAATAATCTAAGTTTAAAACAAAACAAAACAACTACAGAAGACCCCCTCCTCCTCTGTCTTCAGACAGTTCTGCAGCAGCAAACCTGAGTCTGTTTTTTCCATTCAAAGCCACAAACTGGACTCAGTTTGCTAAAACCTGGGTTAGCACATATGAAACTTCATCCTGCCTGTGTCCTGCCCTGCGGCTCGAGGAATTCAGAACTGTTCTGCCCATTTCCACCCTCGGAGTCCCCCAAATTTGCTGCCAGCACCGGTGGAGCGTTTGCGAGCCCCAACACCGCCCCTGCGTGGCTGGAGCCGTCCTCCTGCATGCGGCTGTGCCTCGCACACTGAAACTGGAAAGCACTGGTGTGTGTATGGAAAGGGGTGGGCTCCTCCAGCCATCCCACCCTCTCCCCCTAAATTACAGTCTTGAGCGGGAGATCAGACCAAACGGGCTGCGTGTCCTCCTCTGAAACACACTGTTCCTGCCCCACCCTGCATCCATGCTTTGGTCCTGAGAAGGCAGGAGCTCCAGCTGGTCACACAGCCCTTTCATGACATTTTATCAGCTTTCATTCTGTTCTCTGAAAACCAAAGCTCTGCTTACGTCTGCAACTGCCTTCTCTTCCAGGCAACGTGGCACAGCAGACTCAGTGCACATGTGTGCGGGGCAGGGACAGAGCAGGGCAAAAGTGCACGTAGCACACCTTTGCACCTTTGCATCTCCTCACGTTCCTGGCAGGACCACACTATAAATTAAAGCACTTGCACAGTTGCTCTATTCTGCTTTCTGCAGCAGCCAAGAATCTTCAGCTCCTAGCCCCTGTCCCAGCCTAACCATGGCCATCACCCAATCCCTACCCAAAAGCTGCCAGAGGTGTGGAAAAGAGCCATTTTCCCTACATATCCCTGCCTAGGATCCCACTCTCCCTTCATTGGTCCAAGTGTGAATCACCAAGGGACACCACCAGCAGCACAGTCCCTTCACTCTGCTGGCGTGGTAGAAACACAGAGCACTCAATACCTTATTTGGGGTTTCATTTCTCCATTGAAACTTGAGACACTCTGGCATGAGCAGTGCAACCAGATGTGGCCAGGCTCTGAGATCCTCACATATCCCAGCACATCTCTTTAATGTAATGACGGGATTAATACCTGAGCAAACATATAAGGCTTTGCTTTCTCTTGCCTAGGTGAGAACACCTCTTGCTCCCTATTGCTGAAGTGAGGATGTGTTTCATGACTTCTCTGCTCTCTGAGGCAGGCTTTTGTTATCACATTTATTCTTTTCCAAGCCTTCTACATTTCCCCCGGCCCGAGAAGCTGATGGCTCCTTTATCAGAACCAGTCACTGCAAACTGCTGAATGACACAAACCAGACGGCCTGCATCCGCTGCAGACTGAGACAAAAGATGGAAGCAAAAGATAATAATGAAGCACAGCTGGCTGATAAGCGTGTTTAAATTTTGCAGAGATTAGCTGTGAGAACAGGAAGGAGTTCTTTCTCTCCCTCCTGCTTGTTTAGTTTTCTTTAATTGTTTATTTTCGGGATGGAAAACAGGCCCATTCGAAATTATCAAGCAAGTTAAAGCAAGGCACAGGGAGAAATTCGTCTCATTAAAAACATGAAAGCCCCATTGCAGCCAAAAGTAAACAGGACTTTCCATTTCCCAGAGCCACGTAAGCCGGATCCTGGCTGTCCTCGCTGGCGTTGGCCGCGAGCTGGGGCCGGTGGGGAGCAGCGAGCTCAGCCCGTGGGTCCGCCTGGCTCCCCTGGCTCCGCGACAGGGAGAGGGAGGGAGCGGGACTGCACAAGCGCCTCCTCACTTACAGGCGGGATACAGCAGTGCGGCAGGTTTCGTAACTGCTCTCTGCACGGCAAAATGCCCCCATTATTTCTGTGAGCCGTTGCAGCGTGCACTGTAAGTACAGGTTATTCAGCAGCGAGCCTCTGCTGAAGTCTGCGAGTGAGCGTCTGTGCCTGGCTTCCACAGATGTAAGAACAAGTTCTGGAAATGAAGAGGTTTCGTGAGGGGAACAAGCAAAGAAAACACATTTGGAGTGAGTGCTGCAGTCTGAGGAACTGACACTGCTGCAGCAGGGTGACATGGAATTTTTTTCCTGATGTGTTGTGAAGGGGGGTGACCTCATTGCAAAATTGGGTGTTTCACTGCCCTTCTTCACCTGCCTACCTTGTGCTGAAGGCCGGTCGCTAAATCTGACCAGCCTCTGATCAGTTCCCACACCTGCAAGCCTGCATGTCTTCTGTGAATCCCCACTGGTGCAAAAGCTGCAGGACCAGATCAGTGGTATACAGCATCTCACTTCTCCCTACTTTCTGACCAACAGCACACACAGGAGGTCCTGAGTAACACGCTTCTACAAAGGTTAAAGCAGAAACTCTATCCAAGCTGTTCACACCTAGTAATGGTACAAATGAAGAAAGAGGCAGCAGGGTCAGCTGTACTCTTGAGTGCCTTATGCTATGAGAAGGAAAACTGTGGTGGAGCTGGGTTTCCCACGGCAGTGCATCCCTGGGGTGCTGCCAGACAGAGAGAGATGTGCCACTGAAAGTCATCACCCTTCACTGGCACTGCTAATGCTCAGGCACTCATAACACTGAGCTACAAGACTTTGTTCAGGCCTTTAGGACTATTCTTTCACTGGTCACAAGGGGCTGAGACAACACCAGACCAGGAGGGTGAACCTGTGATGCTCTCCTGTTACCTTACCTTTAAAATAGTACCAGCATGAAATGGAGAACAAAATGGAGCTATTGAGGTCAGATATGCTTTCCCAACAGTCATCTTCAGCGGGAGGGGAGAAAAGTTTTGTTCTGTTTTTCAGGATATATTAAGACTATTACACTAATATGTGAACAAGGAAAGTACAGCTGACAGAAACAATGTGTTTCTTGTGTTTTAAACGATGTGGTTTGTTCACATGAGCCATCCTTTTAGATGGCTACGCAAACCTGTTTGCAAGACTCACAGTGCAAAAGTACAGAAACCAGCTATAGTCTTAAAGCTTGTTGGAGCCTGACAATTCCCATGACTCACCTGAAAACTGACCAGCTGCTTCTTCTGTTGTCCCCTATGTTGTTGCCACTGCAAAATTATTGTTTTATTTACTTTTATATTATGAAAAAATAACTTCTTTCTTTGCTTAGGAAAAAAAAAAATCTCTTGTAGTTGAATAACATTTCTGAAAGCTGTAGTTGGCTCCAGAATCTCCTTCAGTGCGATGATGTTAATCCTAGTGGCACTGCAGCCTCCAGAGGGCTGTGCTGCTCGGCCACGTTGCAGAGCGAGAATGCATGTGGTGGCCAGGGACTAGGGGGGGCAGCTGGCTAACACCAGCACACACACACCAGCTTCCCCCAGCTGTGCACAACTGCCTGGATGCTGCAAGCACTGCAGACATGTAGCACATTTTTTATCTGACTTAAATTACAGAAGGGTGATGAGAATGATGATTTATTTCAATAGATATAGCAGCTGATGGCACCTGTTGAGACTGAAGCCTCCTAGGTAATTATAAACAGCAGTAAAACACAGTGTTTGCCCTGAAAAGCTTCCTATTTAATTATAGATATTACTCAAAAATTATTAAAAGCTTTTTTTTTTTTTTTGCTGTCTGAGTTCATTTATGTAAATTACACGTATTTTAATAAGTACCTTACGTACATATCAAAGATTCAAAATGACTTGAGGAATTGCAGGTGCTTTGTACTTCCTGTACAATCCCATTTTTATGACATCTCATGTAAGATGGAAACATGAATACACCATGTAAGTAATTTGAAGGCTTGCACATTCCCAGCATGTGTTTTGCCATTTCTACATTTAAAAAAGTAAATCAGGATGGATCAGAATCTCACACTAGTGGTACTTATGTACTTTGCTGTAGTTGCTGTCTCAGAACCCAGAAGATATGAGTTGGCTTGTATGAAGTACTGTTTTTCTTTTCTGGTAGTGGATGGGATGGAAAGAGCAGATTTGAGTTGCCAAAAGGTGAAGGATAAGTACTGCTGCAGAGAAACAAAGCTGCAACCAAGAAAATTACCAGTGGGTCCATGTGGTTGCTGTGAGACCTGGTTTCCTGCCTTTGTATGAGGTGTGTTTTCACACAGAAGAAACAGTAATAGGAGCTCTGATACTCCACAGCCTGAGATGTTGTAAATAAATAATTGGATTGGTAAGACAATGACGTATAATACCTAATAATTGTGCTCTTTTTTTTCATTGTTTTAAATGGGTCACATCTTTCCTCTCTGACTCTGAATCAAATTTTCCTCTGTGCTGAGGGCCAAACATGTGACTCTTTGTAGCTGTAGAGAAGAAAGCAGCAGCAGACCCTTAGGATATAGAGATATTACAGCAGCCACGCAACACATTTCTGCATTCAGAAAAGCTTTAGTGTTGGGTCAGGCAACAGCTACTAAGCAGGGACATACGATTATTTATTTTTTCATGTTGTCAGAAGAAAATGTGTAACTGATAAGAAACACCTGTGGAAATGGAAATCCATCTCAAAACCCAGGGTTTGTTTAGATGATGAAGAGATAAAATCTGAAGGCATGTGTTGCAAGGCAGGGTAACCTTGAACAGAATGTCTGTTTAAAAAAAAAAAAGGAAGAAGAACCAGTAGTACATTTCAGGTAATCGGCTTTCTGTGCAAAGAAAGGTCCTAGAGGATCATAAGGCAACATTGGTGCAGTGTGTAAAACTGCATGAGCTGCACGGATGTTGTTCATTCATTTTTCTTCATGGAAATATGATTCCATTTACATTTTATTTGCATCTTGTAAATATTTTCTTAGAGCCCCAGCAGGACACTGGAAAGCATAAAAGCACACATTACCAGCTGAACATATGTAACCGAAGTTCTCTCTTTGCTTGCAGCTCAGCCTATTCTATGTGCTCTGATTTAAAGCCCTGTAATACATTTACCACATAGGAATTCTGGTTTGCCACATTTAACTTTTTTTGAGAGAAGATTTGTCAGTTCATTTGTTTTACTTAATGCATGTATATTTTCAGGCTTTTGTCCTCCTTGATGTGAAATAAGCATTTTTTAAAGGAAGTCAACTTCAATATTTCTGTTCATAGTCTGGAAAGCATGCAGTAGTTAAATGATAATACTGGGAAATGTGCTGTACGGTGTGGATTTAATGGAAACATTGCCATGATTCTACGCCTCAGTGTTGTGGCATTAAATCAGTCAGACGACGCAGGCAGACTGCCGGTGTGTGCGATGCCCAGAGGAGGAGGCAGTTCCAGTAATAATTTTAGAGACTGTAAAGTGACTCTAAAATGGAAATCTCATCAGCAGTTCTAGGAGGGCCCAGCTGAACAAGATTCACAAACACATGACCAGTTTTAAACATACAAGTAGACCTAAAATCAATGAGACCACCCACAGGCTGACAAGGTCTTTAAGAATTGAGCCTTTAATTGCTCAGGAACTGCTGCAAAAAGAAATCAAGTTTCCTTTGTATTACTTATTATTAAAAAGGGCTTTGACAACATTAAACACTGGAAGAGCCCAATCCAAATGAAATGGATGAAGTGAGGAACCAAAGCAGTCATGCAGGAGGGCCGCCTTTTGCTAAAATTCTCTCATTTCAGCCCACGTTATGTTGCTCCTCCTGCTGAGATTCAGTTACAGCTGCTTCCCACTTTCTGTGATGAGCAACTGACAAGTTCTGGAGGTGTGGGGATAATGTGTTTTTGTCACAAAGTCCTAATCAACTCCTCATTAGCAAAAAAGTTATATGTGTAGGCAGATTTGTTTAAAAACCTGGGGGATTTTAAACAAAAACTGGGGGATGCCAAGCTTCTTGGTCTGCAAGGGCATTTCTACAGCTTCTCAAACTGTGTTATGTGAGTGGCAAATGGACTTTAACAAGCTGATCTTTTCACAGTGTATGAGGCAGGGAAGTGTTAATATCTCTGCTTTACAGATGGACACCTTATCTGCAAGGGGTCAGAAACCTCAGCTGCAGAAAATCCGGAAAGCTGAGCTGACTTTATTGGAGCTGTGCTGATTTATACCAGCTGAACATATGGCCCCAGAAGATTAAGTAGTCTGTGTGAGAAATCTGTGGCACATCTGGGACACTCCAGTGCCTGAGTCACAAGATCATCCTTCCTGCCCATAACACTTGCAAACATGCCTCTACTATGCAGGAGCCTCTGCTAACTTTTTCTCTAAGCTCCTGGCAAAGCAATAATGAAATTGTTTGAATGATTGAGCCCAGGGAAAGTTGGGGTTAGTTTATGCTGTTAACAAAATTGCTTTCTCCAGTTACTTTGTGCTTGACATTATTTTGTGCAGGTAAGCCAAAACCATATAAAATATTGGATTATTGTATTTGCAGTCATATTCTAACCAAAGACATAGCAGAAGAAATTTAGGAAAGAGTCTGTCAAAATCTTACAAAATGGGAGCTGTGTTTCCTTTTTGCCCCAATCCTGTGTCATGCTGGATATGAGAATACACCCCTGCAGAGGTGTTTCCGTGCTTTTTTTAATCATCAAGGGCTTTATGTAAGCCCCGCACTGGCATATGCACATTTTCTTAGCTATTTTTTGCCCAGGAAAGAGGGAATTTGGAAATACAAAAGGTCTGAATAAAATCACATGTATACTTTAATAGGCTATTGGAGCATGATCCTTTTGTAACTGGGACAACTGTTGTAGCCACAGCAATATTTATTTAACTATTGCTCCAGGACAGAAAAACAAAGCAAAAGTTAAATCACAAACCCAGTCTGGATCTTATTCAAACAGGTTTCCAAAGAAATATATTGGGGCAAAGCCTGCACAGTCTGTGGGGAAAAAAACAATGAAGCTGTTCATGTGCAGGCTTTGGTTGATGTGTGGGTTACAGTGATACTCCAGGCATGGCTTCAAAATGATACCATGTTGACTGGTTGCAATGTTCATGTTACAATGATAATTTCAGATAATGGTACTGGTGAGAAAGGTCATAGCACCAATCAGCTATCAGTAACAGGAAAATACAATGAAAACTAATTTAGAACTTGGTTTATTACTGCATTATATTTAATTAGCAAAAAGTTTCAATACTGAGGGGAGCAACATTGCAAATGACACGAGGCAGTCATTCCAAATATGCAACACTACTCAGTGTTCCTAATTCCCAAGGAGAAAAGTAGAATTGAACTGTATTTAAAAGAAAAAAAAATAAAAAAAAAAATAATTAATAAAAAAAGACATAAAAAGAATTATATTCTTGAACAAAGGAAAAGAACAAACACATACCCCACAACACTAGTTTGGAAAATGACTGAAAAATGTAATCGAACTATTCCAGAAGTTACGAAACACAAAACTTCTTTATCAGCTTCCACAGAAATATTAGTCAACTTGCAAGATTTTTAAAGGATTAATAACATCTTTTGCTGTGAGTTATATTTATCCCAAACTCCTGAGTATTTATTTTAGCAGGATTTATTTTTAAAACATACTTTCAAACATTTGTTAAACTACCTACTGAAAAGGGGTAAACATTCAGTGACCCTCCAATAAGGAGGAGGAGAAAAAAAAAAAGGAGAAAAGTTTGCTCAGCGTCTATTTCCAGCCTGTTATTCAACAACGAAGCAACATCTGCAAGCAGTTTCTCAAGCGCTTTGCATAACCCAGCACCACCACCTGCTGTTTGGGAAGGAAGATTCAATTTCCCTTGTCTTCCACATTAAATTCCCAGTACCAGGCATGCAAACAGAAATCGCCCATTTCAAGCATTCAAAGAAAAAGAGGAGGACAAACAAACAAAACAAAAGAAAACAAAAGAAAGCAGAATTTCCCACCCTCAGTAATGTTTGGGAGAGGCAGCTCTGCCCATTGTAACAACGGGGAGATCTTTCCTCGGGTATGGGGTGAAGAAGCTGAGCTGGTCACACCAGCCATAACAGCACACTGCTTCTGCTCTCTTGGCGCATGGTTCCTTGTGCGATCTTTATAGATTTTGGCAGTGCATATCACTTGCCTCCAGTGTGCTACTGTCTTCCCCAAAATCCTGTAGCTTGCTAGCAAAATAGATTATGTTAGCTGTGTTTCGGCTCTTCTGCCTGTGGGGGCTGCTGAAATTTCCTTGCATGATGCTTTTGTGGAGAAGGTCAATTGAATGCTGCCCTCTCAGATTTATAAACATGGATTATGTTAAGGTCCAAAGGTTTTCCTTCAGCAAACCTGGTGAGGAAGCCCCTCATCCCTTCCCATGGGTTGGATGGAAAAGAGAATCTGTGCTGTTTCTTTTTATTTAGTAATGGACTAAAAAGAAAGAAAAAGGGCTGAGTAACTTAAGAAAGCCAAGGGAAGATAGTCCATACTACTCTGCTATCTCTATCCAAAGATGCAGTTACAAGCTGTGTCAGTTGCACCTGAGAATTTGACCTGCCTTGGGACTGCAAAAGAAACTGAATTACAGCTGATGGGAACAGCTGCAGGGAAGCCATGCTTCACACAGGCTGTTAAATCACAGCCTAAGAGCTGCCTCTTTTTTATCACCAGCTTTCCCTTTAGATAGGTAAATCTCCAGCTAGCCATTTAGATCTATCTGCATATCTAATTCTTTCCAGGACCGATGCTCTGTCCTATATCTTGTGCAGACATGCACAGAGCATGTTTAAAAGGGCACGTCACTGATGAATGGCAAACACTGCAATTCCTAACAGATAATAAAACATCCCCTGCTGCTAAGCGGTAGTCAGTGAACTGTGATGTTACGCATGTGCATTTCTGTGTCACAAGTTTGGTGAAACTCCACATTTGGCTGTGGTGTCCACAGTTTCTATTCACCCAAAAGATGAGGTTTGAGATTTGGGGGTTGGGGTTTGGAGAAGGGGAAGAAGGTGGGGGGTGTTGGTTTTTTTGTAGTTATTGCTTCCTTCCCCAAAATGATAAGTCTTTCATGCTCTAAGGCTGCTCTTTCTGTGTTGTCTGTTGCCATTCAGCAACTAAGTCAAGGTGATTAGGTTCTGTTTTATTTGCATGCCCGGCACACACTTCGTAGAAATAAGCCCATTATTAGGTTGATGCAGGTTACATTTTTCTCCTCTCCTGGTCTGTAATCCTAGAGCTGCTGCATGAAGCACAGAACAGCTTGACTACCTCAGCGCATCCAGACCTTGGAAGAGTTCCAATTTGCAGATTCTGTCCTTCTTAAATTCCGCCTTTGTTTAAAACGTTAAAAGAGCTAAAGACAATTTTGAAAGTAGAGTTTTGTTGTTGTTTGTTTTGGTTTATTTATTATTTATTTATTTTCCACAAAATGGAATAGATACATCCTGCGTATTAACAAAGCTGAAGGAACTTCAGCTGGGAGCTGGACCAGTTAGGTGGCACTAGACCTGGCAAAAACAGGCACACAGGAGCCCGCCTGTCCTACCACCATGGAGGACAGTCCTGCAAGAGGAAACTTTGATGAAGCTGAGGAGTAAATATTGGACACACTGGTTGGAGATCTCTTTCCAGCTCTTTTCTGCCCCTATCCCTGCAGCAGGGATGCACTGGGAATGTTCTTTGTAGCAACAGCCATTGGAGTGAAATAGCATGCCGGGGGGGAAAGGCTTTGTTGACAGCTTTTTTATCGACATGATAACTGAGATGTGATCAAGCAAGGGTTGCTTCCCTCAAACAAATACACACATCTGAGCCCATGTTCACTTTCACTAACTCCAAGGACACCTAGGAGGTGATCAGATTTTCAGTACTAAACTGTTCCTGCTGGCTGCAGAAATAGTTAAAGGCAATTCTTTTGAAGCTAGGTGTCTCTGTGCAGTGCTCCTGTTCAAATGCCCTGAGGCTGGAGGCTGCATCACTACTGGCACCACAAATGACTACAGGATCAGAGAGCACACACATTACTGTGTATGTAAAATGAATATGAACTAATACCTAAACTTTTATAAGCACTAAATGCACACTGGAAACACCTGGAATATTTCCTACTATAACCAACAGTGGATTTTTCAGTGGAAAATCTGCAACATTACTTAGAAAACATGTAGCAATAAAATAATTTTATGAATCCCTGCAATGACATATGACAGCACTGAACTTATCAGTGACTTTCAATGTGAAGCATTTAGGATTTTTTAAAAAAAACAGGACACCTTTGAACAGCAAAAAAAACCCCCAAAAACCAACAAAAACACCAAAGCCCTGGAAACTGACAGTTGTATAACATGGACTGTAACATGATAGAGCTCTTACTTCCCTGAGCAATTAAAAGACCAAAGTATTTTCACTTTGGTAACCTCAAGGAGATACTGATTATAGAGATGTTTAAAGCCAGTACTGCTAAATACTTTTTTAAAAAATCTGGTGTTCTACTCTTGTGTGATTTTATTTAAATTGTTTATTATTGCATAAGCAGAAGTCAAAAATTAGTATCTATCCATCCCTTCCACCTAGAGCAAATCCCACTCTGGTGTCTCTAGGTTCTCTCCCTCCCCTTTTAAATATATTTTCGATAAAAGTGGACTTGTTGGTAGCCTTATAGACCTCTAAGTGCACACAAACTAACACCATCAAGGTTTATCTGGCTAGTCACTAACTGTGCAAGACGAAAATGGCTCTCAACATTATGACTGCCAGGTAAAAAGTCCTGTGGCATAGACTGAATATAAGGATTAAAGAGAAAAAGAGACTGTAATGTGATAGGGTTGGTGATGAATTTCTGGTAACTTTTTAGGACTTAAGTCTAAAGGAAAGAGACCTTGTAGGCCTCTTTTTCAGGAATGTTCCATGTTATATGGAATCTTTTATTATTTCAGAGATCAGTCTAAGTGAGATTTTCTAGCCTAGACATGTGTCTCGCTTCGCTAAAATCATTCTGCTTTTGTTAAGGCTGAGCTCTTTCAGAGATGAGGGCAAATTCTGGGGTACTCCAGTAAGCAAATCCTTTGCCAAGTTCAGGTTTTCCAGTTTAATCATGTTACCAAAAGCTGCCTTCTTAATGCCCTTCTCAGTAATTTGATTGTGACTGAGATCAAGTTTTTCTAGCTCTGACAGCTCACTGAAGACATCAGTAGGAATTACTAATATTTTACTGGCTGCTAAATATAATTCCTTAAGGGCAAAGTGGAAGAATTGGGAAAATGAATGCTCCTCAGTTGACTGCAGTTCATCATGTGTCAGGGAGTGAAAAAACACTCTGGGGCAGGGTTGGTGGGTTTACTTTCTACTATGGAGGCTAAGCGCTGCCAGGTTCCTGCACCAAGCCCACTCTGTGGACAGATCTGCTGGGATACTCCTAAGGTGAAGACACATGAGCCTTTGCAAGCCTTTTTTATAGCAAGGCTATACTTATTGCAAGGCTTCTTTTATAGCTCCATCACTGAGTTGCTTGTTCTTCAGGATCGAGAAGTCTAGTGACAAATATTCCTTCAGGAGACCCAGCTGAATGAAATATATCCTGTTATTCCTAAGCAGTAAATATCTGGCACTAAAGGGGATTCCTTCAGGGGATATCTGATCGCTTTTTACCTAAGAACTAAACCAGTCTGAAAGTAAGATGAGAAAAGCCAAACCACCACTGTTGTCAGCAACAGTTTCAAAACTATTTGTGTGAAAATTCCTTTCTAATATCCATTTAGCTGTGATAGACATAATTTATTTCTGTTTCAGTAGTATGAACATAAAAATGTTACTATTTACTAGTCATCTGATCTCAATATCTTCTACAAACTAAGTTCTCTACAGTTATATAATTTGTTTTTATTTTAAGCTGATTTTCTATGTCTCTTTTTTTGACTGTACGTGATGTATATTCTGACACCAGTATCCCTCTCTAATGGCCTTTAAGGATCTGTTTTCTACATTTTCATAATTTTTTTCAAGAAAGGGAAAATTATTAACCATACTTTGAGGTATGCTGATGTATGATTTATTCCTTCGGTACTCACATGAATGTGATGTATAGCCACACAGAATTTATAGTAATGTGTCTCTAATTACTTATATCTTATGGTATGACTATTACTTGCCTATGACTTTCCACCGTACATCATCAACACGTATAGCTTCATGCCTCAGAATAATTATTTTTAAACAGCTTACGCTGAGAATGCATCTAGACAACTTTATCTGGAGGGCTCCAGTGCCTGAGCAAGCACACGCTGGAGGGCCAGAGTCATCACCAAAAGAGGCTGGCAACCTGATCATCTCATCTTCTGCATCCCTATAGCATGATTGTTTTCTGTATATTGTTCCTCTGCCTTTCACTCCCTTTGCTAGGTTAAGACTTGTTTCTGAGCATTCTGTCTTTGCTTTTTGCTCTTTTAATACCTCTTGGACCATACACCCTTCCTTATTTTTTTATAAACTCTTTTCTTCCCTTTGCTAGGAAGAATGTTGGTGATCCTTCTCCTGAGATTTCTTTCTGGAGTAACAGTCTGACTCTGGCATGAGAGAACATGCACCCTTGCTTGATTTGTGACTTTAACACTTCCGCCAGTTGGAAGGTGCCTTTGTCTGTCCATGCTGGGAGAAAAGGCCTGCTTGGCACTTCAGTGTCAGTAGTGATGCTCCTACCCAAGCAGCATCAAAGACTGGCCTTGATCTCTGCAGGGGACACCACAAAGACGTGTGAGGTGTAGCAACAAAGAGAAGAACACTCAGCAACACACAGGCTGTACCCTCACGCTCTCTTACAGATGCAGTCTCACCCACACATTTCAAGACTGAATTAGTGCCATTATGTTTCAAAGGCAAAACTGCATTTCTAAACTTCTTGTTGAACATATAAACCAATCAGAATGTCTTCACTGCTATTTTTCCTGGGTTTGGGATTTTTCCTGTTCCTCGTATAGTTGTTAAGGAAAAGGCACAAATACTTCTGGAGAAAAAGTCAGGAATACATAAAACCATAAATCATAAATCATACAGTCTATTAACATCAAAGCCTGTGGACTGAGTTTTTAAATAACATAAATTAAGGAAACTTTGCTTGTTTCCTTAACAAGATGCTTCTGCTTCTTTTCTAATTTATACCAGCTCTGGGGACCTGGATTCTTTGGTAACAGAGAACATAATCTCATCTTCTGTTATGATTGCTTGTTGATTTTGAAGCTATTAAGTACATTTGTTATATTTTAACATGGGTCAGAATAGCATCACTCTTTAAACTGGAAATTGTATTTAACCCACCTTTTAACATACTATCAAGTTATTTCAGTATCTTTAGATATATGGCACATGAGAATTCCTGTGTTTGGGGACACAGATGGCCAGAAAAGATGTAGAATTAGTAAAACCTTGTCAGACCAAAACAGTTTAGCCATATCTGCTTGAATTTCTGAATTAATAGAAATTAATATTTTCATTTATAAGTAAGATGAATGTTCATTTTGCTAGCCAGTATGAAAATTAGAAGGATTTTCACTGTTTTCCTTCTTTTAATCTAAGATACACATTTCTGGTTGTACAGCAATTACCTAATGATTATGTCAGTAGATTTCCTACCACTATGTTTTCATAGAGGTTTTTCATCACCCTGCACTGATGAGTGGCTCTGCTTTATGTATCTAACTCCGGTTTTGTTTTGTTTTTTTGTTTGTGTTTTTTTTTTTTTTTTTTTCTGGTACAGCATTTACATGGCCACGGGGGAAAAAAAAAAAAAAAATCCCATATATTTCCGTTTTCATAGTGCTCTGAATTTTTTCAGCAGTAGTTTCAGTAGCAGGACACCAGATGGAAAAGATTGTGCTCTGCATGTCCTTCACCTGCAGGAGACGCTAGACTGTCACTGCTGTAGCACAGCCCCTGCAGCATCCCACAGTACTGCCGCAGCCCACGACCAAGGGAGGGGTCGAAAGCATGAGGTTTGGCATTTAATTCCCTTACCCTTAAACCAGAGATATAACCATAATGCTTGCCATCTTAACCCTTTAGTACCTGTAAACTGTTCTGGAACTCCTGACCAGAAGGACTGCTGTCCAGAAGGTCCATGCTAGTGCTTCGACTGCTGAACTACCTCTGCACAGATTGTCACTGAATTAAAAAAAAAAAAAAAAAAAAGGAAAGAAAAATTTTTTTTTATAAATTACACATCTCTATAAAAAAAAATTAAAAAAATCAACAAAACAAACACTGATTGACAGAAATAATTAGAAAGTAATTATATCACTGCCTAAACAGTTTTGATTTCAGACAGGTAAGATGACAATCCAGCAGTCATTTCCCTCCTGAATGCTTGAAATAGGAAGGATTGCCTCAAGGCTTTACATTACAATTATTCCATTGTGTATTATTTTTATAATCATTTCCACTCCAACTATGTGCTGACATTTACATATTATAGGTTTCAGCTTGTTCCCAGCTCTGACTGTATTTTGCACTGTAGGCTAAATTCTTCTGTTATTACTGGTGTTATTTTTCTAACGTGTCTGCCTGAACTGTCCACTTAGAAGACACTCTGGTCTTATGATATGCTTTGTTG
The DNA here is from genome assembly GCF_963264785.1 of Psittacula echo. NCBI lineage: Eukaryota > Metazoa > Chordata > Aves > Psittaciformes > Psittacidae > Psittacula > Psittacula echo. The sequence continues at coordinate 117,600,253 of NC_137735.1, read as the reverse complement.
GGATTAAAACTGGATCAATTAATAATGGTTAGTGATCAGAAGGACCTCTCAGTTAGGTTACATAGTTTAACATGACAGCATAATTCTTCTTAAACAAGTCATCTGTCCCTAGAATGACAAAGTTCATGATATAAAAAATACTTCAGAAAATAAACACATTTCATTTTCATAATGCTATCAGTAAGTAAACATACTTAAATTGCTTGGAATTCTCTATTATCTCTCGCACCAGCACAACATTAATGTCTACAGAAGTCCCAGATATGAAAAAGAGAGTGGAAATTGAATGGTCACCCTTTAGCCTGTTAGATACAGACTATCCACTTACTATTCCCCTAGAATGGCTAGAATAAGATACAACTGTGTGATGGTGTGGAGGCATTTTCACACAGGGTCTGTAAAATGCCACTGATCCATGAAACATGGGCTGAATGGTATCTGTTCTTTGTTTTTACTCAGAGGGGTTTCTGCCAATGTACAGATTCTCATGCCACCATGTCTACAGAAGAATGTACCAGACTGGAGCAGGATCAAATTTGGAAGCCTCTACAAGGCCTTACATTGTCAGGGCACATCAGAAGTCTCACTTCCAGTCCAGTAGCTCTGAAGGAGCTTAAACATAAGTGTTATTTATCATTAAACTCTTCTCTTCAGGACTTGAAGTCTTTTCTTGTAAGATGTCTTCCTCTGAGAACAATATAATTTTAGCCTGTGTTGTAAATCTGTTCAGTTCCAGTGACAGGAGTAAGTGAGCAGGGTAAGGTTTCTGGTGGGCCGTAAGACTACCACAGAAATGTTAGTCCAGCTTTCACAAGTCAAGGTGGAAATCTGAAAGCCAGAGATGTCAAAAAAAGTTCATGAGAATGACTGAAGGACTAGGTCTGTCTAGGAACAGACTCAAAAGGGTCAGTCTGGTGAGAAATACTTATGTGACATGATCGTAAATGTGTCGTAGATATGGAGTAAAAAAGGCGATAAAAAAACATTTTCCCACTTAGCAAAAGATCAGACAAGATTAAATGGCTGAAAGTTGCAACCAAGGCAGCTTTCAGGGAAAATGCAGTACCCGTTGACCTCAGAAGGTAATTAATTATTACAACACCTCATCAACTGTTGCAGCTCATTCAGTAGTAACAATCTGATCCTGCTTGGATATTTTCCTAAAAGGCATACCATTACAAGAGATAACACGGAAGTCCCATTGCCCATGTAATAGAGTAAGTTGGAAAAGATGTTCATAATGGTGTTATCCTTAGAAACCTGATTGCATGATCCTTGGCTTATGAAGCAATTTCTTGGGAACCTTTACACGCTGGTACAGAGAAGAGTTGTGACCTATAAGCCCAACTGTGACCTGCTCTGTTTCTGAGATATTACAGTATCACTGTGTCCACTTTCAGTTGTGTTTAGATAATAATGGTTTTCTATTTTTATTAACAATGGTACTTGTTTTCACTAACTCTTATTTTACCTAGCAATTAAGCATAAAGTTATCTGGGTTTTTGTTCTTAAAGTGAGATACTTAATGTGAGCTGGAATTAACCATGAACTGCTTCCCATCCCTAATATCTATGTCTAGGCAAGCAGGACGACTCTGCTTCAGGTTCCAAGCTTTCCTCATGTGTATTTTACAAAACATCAGTAAAAAGTGCTCTGCCGTGGAAAAGTGGCACAGGCTGGTAACATCAATACAGTGACCACCAAGTGGCTGATGGTCCTAAGATGAAATTTTGCCTGTTTGGTTTCTTCACCAAGGTTGATCAGACAACTAAATTAAGCAATAGCACTTGCCTCTGGCTGCTGCCTTAGCAGTGGAGGCAGAGCTGCACTGAGGGTCTTGAGTCACTGCTTCCTGCCACAAAGTAGGAGTGGGTTTGGTATGTGTGGGATGTGGTGTGCCATCTGAGTCACACTCTGAACAAATATTGCTAAAGCAATATATTTTCCTTTTTGCTTGCAGACGCTCCCTCTTGTTGCACCTCCCCTGGGTCAATACCATGTTCTCTAATAAAAGGTTCCCTTTATTGTATCTTAGTCTGCCTTTATACTGGTAGAGTAGATGTGCCCAAGAGAGCCCATGATTATTCAGCCAACAGTCACAGAAATGCCCAGCACCATACTGTGTAAGTGTTCTTGTTTTCCAAAGCAGGTAAGACACCCTTCCACTTCCAGACTGCCTGGAGGAATGGCTTCTGTCCCCTGCTGTCACCAGGGCTGCAAATCATCTGAGACAACACAAGTTGGCCTTGGCCAAAATTGTGCCAGGAACTGCTCTATCTCTGTATCTTATTTTATTAGACTATAAACAATGAATTAGGAAAATTAAAAATCATCTAGGAAAGGAGAAAAGTTGGAGTAATTAATGCTCAGAGAGCTGTTGCTCAGCCTTGCAGGGGTTCTTCTGTAGGCTGCAAATGCAGGAAGGAGGCCAAGGAGGGCAGGGACCAGTGGCCACCAACCACCACAACTTCATCTTGACAAAGGTTCTATGCCAGGAAGCTTTATCAGAATGGCTCTCATAAGGCATATGAGTAACTTCAGTGTAATTTATGTGGACTGAACTACACTGCTGAAAAGGGACTCACAGAAAAAATATACTCAGGACTCCTTTTGTCTGAAGCATTGTGTTTCCAGGGAGGCAAGTGGGGTGTTAGACACCGGTTTTATGCTGATCTTCCCTGAAACTTAATTTTTGGCTCAGATTAAAATGCAGTTGAATGAATCAGAGATTAGTCAACATGTGTAGCTTGGTGGTGTCATTTCCAGAGCATTCCTTCTAAAAGCAGCCCTTCAGAAATTTGTTTATTTGGATAGAGTGCTAAGGTAGCTCATACACTCAAATTTTACATCAAACATTTGATGCTTGCTGATTGAATCAAAAATTGAAAAAATAGCCTGAGCTAAAACTTCTGATTAGATCAATTTTCCTTGTGTAAGTCAACCATTGCATCCAAAATCTGAATAATTTTCCACAAATATTTACAGCATGTCTATATTAAATGCATTGCACATGAGCAGTCCCAAAATGGTGTAGCAATACCTACTCTACCCCAGTCTCTACTTCTGGTCACCAAAGAGGTGTGAGAAGCCATGAATAGCTAGCTACACATGATGCTGCCTCATCTCACCAACAAAGCACTCAAAGCATATTCACCAACCAAGCTAATAGCTTTTCCTATTCCTCTGTCACCATTTCCTGTTGTCTTACCATCTGGCAACACAGTTAAGGTACAAGACTTTGTGGTGCCACTTCTCCAGGGAAAGCAAGACAAAGATGGGCCAAGGAGTCAGAGCAAGCCCTACTCCAAGGCATGGGAGTATTGAGTAAAACTAATTTCACAGCCCATTTATTGGCTAGGGAAATTATCTCCATCTCCTCAGACTTGTTCCAAGTGCAGCAATACAGGCACAGTGAAAAGCAAAGCTTTCTGTTTAAAAGCAGTTGCAGAGTTTCCACCTTGACTGCCAGTGAGATAGTACCAGACTGTAACTGGGGAGTGCTGCAAGATTTTCTGAGCTGTGAAAAAAATTCAAGTTTCCAAAAAGGATATGCCTTTCTTATTACTTGTGCAAACTTTCAAGCACAGCAATGTAGGTTCTTTAGGTTATATCCCAGTTTGAGGAAGGATAAAGATCCTCAGAAATCATTTCTCCCTGAGCTAAGGGGTAATACTCTTTCCATGTTTCTTTTTATGAGCCTTGCTATAGTCACAGTAAGAAGTCATATTTTCACCAATGTCTTTTTATTCTTCCAAGCTGTTTCCCCAAGGAACAAATGCTGACAAATCCGATGGTTTCCATCCCCTTCCCTATGCTGGTATGTAGCTGTCTTCTTGGCACACTGCTTTTGGACTGTCTGCTGCCAGCTGATGCTTGCCTTATTTGAACCTCTCTCTCCTCCACTTATAAATCCTCCCTTCTTTTACTTTTCTTCACTGCTGTTGACATCTGCACCCTTTCCTCCCTCTCAGTCACATTTCCTATAATCTTTGATCCTACCTCCCTCAGCCTCCACCCTACATACAAGTTCTGGCAAAATACTGCTCAGATACTGTTGGGGTTTTGGTTTGCTGTGGTGTGTTCTGGGTCTTTTCACACTACAAAACCATGACTCTTCGTTGCTGTCTTAGGATAATAAATAGCCTATGTTTTCACAACTCTGGCTCTATATGTTGTTACTTTCTCCAGTCTAATTTTGGCTATATGGATGCCAATGCCCTCCAAACAGCTCAGGAGTTCAAACTTCAATCTCAGCCGGTCAAACAGGACAAGTTACCCTCCCCACTGCCTTTGTGGTCAGTTGAGTCTTTCATGTTACTCCATGAAATAAGTTTACATTTCTTAAACTTGAAAGTCAGCATATTGCAGACCAGCTGCAGATTCCCTCAGTCCTCATGCTGTCTCCAAAACTTCTCTAAGTTTCTTACCACAGCACAGTTTTTTTACCTTGTTTTCCAGGATGCGCTAAAGGCTCACAGTAAAATCATGTCTTACCACTTAGTTACAACGCACAGCCTTCTCCCTGGCTTTCAGAAGGGACCTCTCTGACAGATGCAAGACTTCTGCTTTGCACATCGTGAATAGTCTCAGGTTGCACAGAAAGGATTTAAGACCAAGGCTGGAATAGAAACCCAAGGCTGCCAGCCAAAGGGACTCCAAAACCCTAAAGGGATCTTCTAACTGAAGTCATTAGCACTCAGATCAACCTCCCCCACTGACTAGTCCTCAGAGAATAAATGCCAGGCCTCTGCTTGCTCACTTTCCATTCAGCACTGACTACATCATCTCTGTGGGTCACTCAGGAAAATGAAAAAAAAATATAGTCCATGGCAACCCTTCCTATATCATTCTGTGTCATTCTGCAGCGTAAATGGTGTGTTATACAGCTTTCTTGCCACAGCTGTCTATTCCAGCCCCAAGTGCTTTATCATTGCACGTATTCTCTCCCATTAGACCGAAGTTTGCATCTAATTGATAAATCTCATAAAAGATTTTCTGGGATTTAGCACCTTTTCAGGAGACAACTAAGGAGAACTCTACTGCTGACAGAAAGATAGAGATACCCAGTGCAACTATACAGGGACTTTTGAGCAGAAGACCACCTGTATTCCACTTTTGGTTACTCACTCTCCCCTTTTTTCAAGCCAGACTTGTGTAATCATGCACATCTCTGCAAATATAGCAGGCAAAGAGCCCCTGGCAATCTGTGTCAGATCGCTCTCTCCTCCTTGTGGTTTGGCTAGAATGGAGTCTGATGATGGACAAAGTCAGCTTTAGATACATTTATCAGACAGCCTTGCATGGAAAGTATATGCTGTCCACAGTCTTTCAACCAGCCAGATGGACATACATCTGATTTCGTTTTCAGTTCCAAAATCTAAAATAGTTTCAGAGGCCACACCAATGTCTACTGTTCCTTTGTGAGGAAGTCACAGACATGATGGAAGAAAAACAATATTAAGCCTGACTCAATGCTAATATGAAAAAGTACAGAAATGTATCTAAAACCTCAAGATTAATTTATTTTAACTGTTTCCCTTCTGGGACCTGTGCATGCATATGCAGTAGGGTGTGATGGGGAGTTGCAGGGAGGATGAGGATGGTAACATGTGAATGAGTGAGTCTACCAGGAGGTACCTGTGGAAAGTCAGCATTTTTCCTACATAGGAAAAAGTCCTTAGGAACTAGGTTCACAGTATGGGCAGGTGACTAGTGGCAGAAATGGTGCAGAAGCATATGCTCATAGCTGTCTTCTGCTGGTATTTGTAAGGAAAGATTGGCCTCAAGAAGTTCAGTTTGTTTCCTGGGGAATGGAAAACTTGTTTCTTTCTTTTATAGAAAAGGCTGTAGTCTGGAGCTCCAGGAATATTTCTGGTGTGTTAATGGAGGAAAGGATTATCCATCGGACCTCTGTAGTACTGTAGCAGGTGACTCATAAACCACAAGTCTCCAAACTGCAACTGAAAGCATTGCTCTGTTAAGCTTACAGAAGTGAGTGCTTTTGTGGCACCATGTGTGAGATATAAAGATTGACACAATTTCGTACAATCACTCCATCAAAATGATTCAAATGCCCCATCTTCACTCTGGAAGTCCCTAATGGTTTACTTCCATCCAATCCATCATCTTCACTTCATCAAACATGATGTCCTTCCATTGCAGCCAGTCTCCATTGCCCAGTTGCAATCTTTCAAGCAAGCATTTTTATTTTTCTTCTATCTGATCCTCAACCTTGGGAAGAACTTCTGGTAATCATACATAAATTTACATCATTTCCTTTTCCCTTCCTCCTAAAAGCCTACTACCTCTGCTTCAAAGGCAGCTGAAGCATTGGGATTTCTTAGCTTGCTATATGCTGAGGCCACTACGTATCACATTAACAGGTAAGGTCTCCTTATTTCTCTCTTATAGATCTGTTCATATTTTTCCCTTGATAGAAATGTCTTTTTCTCAGTGTATGCTGTGCCTAACACAGACAGTCCTGTTCCAGGACCTGGCTTTCATACAACATAGAAACACAAATAACTATAAATAAATGTTTGATTGTGCACATGTGAGAGTGAGGAGCACATTCCCCCACATTTCTTGAGTGTAGAGGAGTGAAATATATCTATAGGGCAAAAGACAGCAATTTAAAATTAATTTAGTTTTGGTTCTGTCTGTCAGATAAAGAAGCTGTCTGGAGTTCAAATTTGTCCCATTTGCCCAGTGTCTGTCAATGTCTCGCCAACAGTAGAATAGAGGATGAAAAATGTTATTTTTCCTCTTTCAGGTGTAACAAAATTGCTCTCCAACAAGTAAGAATCCAGAATTTTAATTCAGCTTCTTCCCAAAAAGGCAGCTCATTAAGCTTCCTGACAGAAGAAAGCAGTCTGTTAAATGTTGCTCAGCAGCATGCCAGAGCTTCAAAGAGATAGCATGTTTCCTTTTCAAAGAGGCCTTATTCTTAAAGTATGCACTCATAAAAAATGAGGATTTAACACAATGAACTCGTATGCTTTAAGAGTTAGCTGGAGCTAAAAAAATGTAAATAAATTCTATCTACTAGACTTTGCTATCAGTTAAATCAGTACACTCACCATTGAGAACATGTGTTTAAAGTTTCTCTATTTATGAGGCAAACAAAGACCAGATATACCTTCTGTGCTGATGCTAGAAAGCAATAATCTCACAAGGGGCTTCCTTCCATATATCAAGTTCAAAGGAGGAAAAAAAATCCTAAATCAAAACAAACATCATGAACACAAAACATAAACTCCAGGTCGACTAATGAATGTGTGCACAGAAACTCATCTGTTAACAATATCATCTTACTAAATCAACTGGTTTAATGCATGTGAAAACATGTACAAGGGATCACAGACTAGCAGAGCTATTTAAATTAGAAAAACTTGTGCTTCAAGCAGACAAGTTTTTGATCTATGATAAAAAAGAGATTATACTGGCCATAATATGACTTATTTTGTTATCAGACCTCAGCTCAACTGACACGTTAAATCATCTCTCGTGTACCTATTAGACACAGAACAAAATCAGATCGAAGCCTTAGTCCAAACTTTGGGAAACTTAGTTTAAGATACAGACTGCAATTTCACCATTCCTAATTATTTTTCAGGGTTTTCAGGTTTTGGCTTTAGTTTTTATTAACCGTAACAAATAGTTCTGATTTCATGAAAGTCCCTGTCCAAGTCTATTAAGTTCTTCTTTGAGTAGTGATTAAGGATCGCTAAGCTAATTCACTCTGTCTTCCCTTTCAGCCTTCTGCTCCATCTCATGTACTCTCATTGAAGTTTTTCTTCACTTACTTTATTCTCATCTTCTTTTTACCATGGGAAGGGCTTTATGGATGTCTTACAGAGCTATATTTACCTGTTCAGTGTAACCTTTGTAATGACATCCTGCCGTTTCCCTCTAGGCACTGAATTCAGGTATGAATCATTATGAATGATCTGAGGAGCCATACTAACTCAGCCCTCCCTTTCTCCTCTTTTTTTCTTGTCTGTCAACTGATCAGTACAAATGGCTCCTACAGAAGTCCACCAAATAATTCCAGGGTGGTTTTTTATTTATTCTTTGCCAAATGTGGAATCATAACCTTGGATCATGCCTACCATAGCAAGGCTGTCCAGGTCATTTCTCATCCAAGAAAAAGAGAAGATTTTGAAGCAGGCCTGCCTGAATTTTCTCAAAGGATGAACACACAAAGTGTTTATGAACTACACAATCATGGGTTTTTACAAATATCTTCCCTTTTTTGGCCATACCTGTTCTGAAAGCTGAACAAAATACCACAGGTATCCAAATGGGTGACTGCAATTGCACCACCAAAGCTGAAACAGTTTCGACAACTGGAACCACCACATGCAGTCCACTGATGGGGTTGTGGTCAGTAAGACACTGGTCTTTCAGGAACACCATTCTATATTTCAGCCAAGGTCAAACAGAGAAATGTATAGGATCTATAGAGATATTGAGCAAAATTCCATTTTTACTAATACCATGAGATATTATGATGTAGGTAGAAGAAAAGTTATTTCAATTACGCCTTTCCTTTAGATCAGACCTTTTATGCTCCTTTTCAACAATATTTTCTAAGAACTGTAGTTAGATTTGTAATGGCATACATAGTTATTATTTTCTTCAAAGTTTGGGTAAAAATTTCCAGCAGCCTTCCATCACTGTCTTTAACCTTACATTGTCTTTCCTGAACAAAACATTAATTTAAATACTGGATCCTGCAGAACCTGACTCATTTTTTCCCCTTTGGAAGAGTAAATAGTGTGTTAGTGCCAAACAAAAGGTGATGAAAAGTCTGTCTGCAGATGGCATTGTAAAAGGTATAAGCTTTGTTTTGTTAAAGACAAGCTCAGTTTGCCAAATCCACCAGCTGCATATAATGAAGTATTGCTGTACCAGTTTTCCTGAACCGTTGTCATCCAAGACAGGAAGAATTTATTGATCCTTTCTTGCTATTTGAGTCTGTTTGTTTAGCATCCAGCTGATGAGAGTACATGTGCTATTTTTCATTAAAAGTACCAGAGGCCCATTTCTCTGGACCAGGGAAGCATCACACATCTTTATTCGGTGGTATTCTGCCAAATCACTCCTTCACATTCTATCCATTAAGTTCAGGACTTTCAGAGTAACACTGGATTACAGATCACGGCCAATTCTTTGAATGTGATTGATACTACATCTTACTTGTGCAGGCCATATATGATTTCAGTGCTTGTGATCCAAATTTTAGGATGTTATTTTTAATGAACCACATAAGTGTAAAGAACATGAAACACCTGATGATGATAAGAGAGTCAAAAAGGTCATCTGTTTCCCTGGACTATTTTAATAGCCTCTGTCAGTATATCAGATTGAGGTACATTACTTCTAAACCTTCTCAGAAATTGGTTATTTCTGATCCAAATTCAATTTTAAATTAAATATTCTTGTATATATTGGTACTACTTGTTCAGCTTGTTCAGATGGGGAATCTTGAACAATAACCTGAATCATCAGGACAGAAACTTCAGAAAATAAACCAAATAAATGTAAGAAATAACAGTGATGCCGATACTATTTTTTTTTTTTTTTGTCTCGCAAATATATTTACAAGGCCTTTTTCTCTTGTATTTCTCCTGTATGATTCAGTTCGAGACTATTCAGACAGTAAGACTATAAATGAGATCGGCTCATTACTGTGAAAGCATTAATGCAAGCACAGTTGTCTTTTAACAATAGCTTTGTAAAACTGCTTTGAGCAGCACACATTGTCCTACTGCTTAAAGGTAAAGTCATCAAATAAGCAACTGGTTCCACTGTGTCTTGGCTCATGTAGCAGGTTGTAAATAAGAGGAGAGAGGGAACTGGTGCTGCTGTCTCCTTGGATGGAGATCCCACTGCTTTCCTTGCCAATGCCTTGATCCTGTCAGTTACAATACACCACAGGTGCATAAAATGATAGGCAATGTCTGGAGCCATTTCAGCATTACTCGATCCATCACTCGACCCTTGGAAATATGAAGATGTCATTAAAATACATAAATATATATCAATGGAAAATTATCTATAACATCCATCCAACTCTGACTAAAGAATTTGAAGTCCTTTAAATTAATGGTACATAATGAATTGAACATACCCAATACAGGCAGATGGAAAATTAATGAACAGCAATGTGTATGTATTTTAAGGTGGTCTTGAAGTCTCTCCAACAGAAAAATGAATTTCCCAGGAGTGAACTTACTTTTTCTCATTAGTAAATATCACACTCAGGTAATAAATTTTAAAGTAAATGTAGAATATACTACATTTTAAACAATTCTGACTTCAGCTGATTTTATTTATTTGTTTCTCTTACAAGCTTGGGTGCAACATTTAAGTGCTCATGAATTTGGCCTTAATTTCTATCTTATGTTCTACAGATTGACTTCCAAGAATGGCTGCAGTGCAAATGTATGACTCCTGTGAGAGATGGGTGCTTGTAAATCCCTTGAGCAAGAACATCTATGTCAGAGATACTGATCCAGTAGAAAATCCCATTTTGAATGGTTTTCTTTCTCCTAATGCTTTCCAATAATAAGCCGCTTTAAAGAAGATAAGGAAACAATAGTATAGTAACCAAGTACACTGTAGAACACTTAACACACAGAAAATTATCTATGCGTAAGTTTAAAATGTTCCTGAAAGGAGTAATTATTTTGGCTGTCATAAACATCATCTCGCCACATCTCAAAAGGCAATTCTCATCTTCAGCTGAGTGACTGCCTCACCTTTAACAGACTGTAAGAATCAGAAATTGTATTAAAAAATATATTGCCTGGATTCAAGTGCTCTTGTTCTCAGAATAACATTCTACATTTACTTTTCAACTGGAGGGTCATGTCTTCTCTGATTGAAGGAACCTGGTCTCTTACTATGCCACACAATCTGCTTCAATTTCTGTGCACAAGGCACAGCCTTCACATCATTCTAGGCCAAATGCAATAGTTGCTCAGTGGTAAAACTACACAAATTAAACAAACCACAAGAAATGGATTGTGGTGTGGGGAGCATAGAACAGGGGAAAGTAAAGCATGGGCTTGAGTAAATATTATGTTTGATGAAGTGAGTCATCTAGAAGAAGGTCGTGTCATGGATCTAACTTCAGGAAGAATAAGGGACTGCAGGTCTATGCCATAATGGAAGGATGATCCTTTTGGTTGCAAATGTCATAGCTCTTCTATTACCACAAGATGGTGACAATTCAGGATGATTCATGTTGGCTCCTGAGTTCTACTTTTTCCCCAACTGTCACTGCTGCTGAAAACTCCTCAGTTCCATTGCTTGAAATTCCTTTACATGTATGATTATTAAGATTTATAAAAGTAGCTTTCACTCCTTCGATGAATAATTTTTCCCTAACCAAGAACAGAGGATAAGGTTTAGTGATGATGTCTTAGACCTTATTCTTCAGAGAGCAAATCTGGGTTTCTTTTCTGCTAATCTCTGAAGAGTATCTGCAGAAACAAACACATAATCCATGAGCATGGGTATGGCTGGTAAAACAGACAATATGTACAGCTGTAAGACCCAAATATTCAGAGAATCATAGAATAGTTAGGGTTGGAAAGGACCTTAAGATCCATCTAGTTCCAACCCCCCCTTCTGTGGGCAGGGACACCTCCCACTAAACCATGCCACCCAAGGCTCTGTCCAACCTGGCCTTGAACACTGAGAGGGACGGAACATTCACAGCTTCCATGGGCAACCCATTCCAGTGCCTCACCATCCTCACAGTAAAGAATTTCTTCCTTATATCCAATCTAAACTTCCCCTGTTTAAGTTTGAACCCATTACCCCTTGTCCTATCACTACAGTCCCTAAGGAAGTTGTCTTCCATACAATAGAGGAACCTCCTGGATTGCTTGTTTGACACCATCAGGTGAGACCATAGTTATAAACTGCATTCTAGCTACAACATGTTGAATCCATTTAATAGTGGTTTTATTACTTGTCTCACCTTATTCACCCTACAAGGGAATGCTTCTGGCCAGCCTGAAAAAGTGTCTGTCAATACCAACAAATATCGATAACCTCCTTTCCTAGGTAATTTAGAAAAGTCTATCTGCCATTTTTGTCCTGGATAGTTTCCTTTTCCAATTGTTCTAAGTTGATTTCTGTTTTCAGTTTTAGGGTTATTTCTCAAACCCCCACCTGTTTTGCCGAGTTTTGTGAGGGTATCCCCTTACTTTTTTGAGTTTATCTATTAAACATGCACAGGTATTCATATTAAATTTAGAAAATTACTTTAAATTTCTGGCTACAAAATAGCACAGTTATGCTGAAAGGAGTAATGAATCCAAAATATAAACAGAATGTTCTTTCAGCTGTAAGAAAGACATCTGTGTCTTTAGAGGTGATAGTGAATTCTGAGGAAGAAGTGTGTAGCCAAAAAAGTTGAGCATCTTTGAACTGTGATACAATGTACGAGGTTTTGCAAATACTTATGTTTGGCTGAAATATTTCCATTTCATTTTAAGATCTGACACCAACGTCTGTTTGGCGATCCATGGATGTTCCTACAGAAACTGATGTAAAATTAGTGGAGTTAAAGTGAATTTCTGCTGGGGCAGCTGAAAAATATAATGTAGTCCTTGATGCCTGTGATCTGAATGAAACGATGAAACTAAGCCACCCTGTAATTTCGGCCTTGAATGATGGCTTTAAAGTGGACAGTACCATCTAGTGGGCAAAGAAAGAATTAAGAGTACAAATACAGGTAACAAGAATCCTGAGAATCGAAGTATTATATTAAGGAAATATGTCAATAAATACCACTTCCAGAGTATAAGATTCATAATATTTCATACTAATGTGAAAAAAAACATTGAAAGGAAGACATTTAGGAAAAATTTAAAAGAATTTGGTATATTTCTTTCACTACCAGTGATGTACTTCAGCTAGATATGATTATAGCCTCTTTCTCATCATAATTTTCAAGCCCTATGTTCTAGTCCTTTAGCTGTTGGATTTAGACTGTCTCATAAATCTGCACAGTCTTATTTAACTTTGGTTTAGATGCCTTCTTTTTCTTCATGAAAATCTACATCATAGTTCTTATTGCCTTATTGTTAATGCTGCTCAAGAGGAAGAACAGATTTCAGTTTTTGAATTTATATTTTGTCTTTTTATTATCTGCTGGCTTAGCTATTTTAGACTGCCTCACTTCTGGGAAGCTTCACTGCTCCTGGTTATTATGTCAGTCTTTAAAAGTACCAAATTCTTATAATATTGACTGCTCTGTACTCTTGGTGCTGTAAAATCGGAAGGTAAAATGTTATTTCCAATTCTCCATCTCACTCTTTGTGTGACTTCGTGTAATAAAATGTATAGATTACTCTTCCCTTTTTCTGTCTCTAAAAATTTAGGAATCTTTTTGTCTCTTCTGGAAATCAGAATTAAGTTTTATTACAAATTTTTCACAAATTAGTTTCCATTTTCAATTACTTCTGCTTTTCTTCTTTTTTTTTCCTTACTTTTTCTTCCTTTTCTTCCATAAAATACATTTATGTTTATGTATACAACTCATTATATAAAAACAACATTCTGCAACAACTAGAGTGCTAGTAACTGATAACTAGTTCCTCACTTGGGACAGTGTCTCACAGGCAAGGATAACTGCAGTATTTTGTAAACATATCTGTGTGCCAGCTAATATTCTTCTCTGATATTTCATTTCTGTTTTGCTGATGGGGAACCACCAAATTACAGTTATCTCAAGAGGACCACACTCTTCTCACAGGATGATTTATGAGTGAAGAGTATGAAGAGTATGGGCTCCCCTTGAGAGCCCATCCCTTTTTGCAGTCAGGCTGAGAGGAACCTGAGAGGACTACGTGTTCCTGGGTATCTTCAACCAGCCAGCAGTGGCTGAGGATGTCTCAGAGGCAAAGTTTGTACAGGTTTACTTAAACTTCTTGGGCCTAAATTCTTAGCTCTTAATTGTCATCTGTTCATCTCAGACCATTTACAAGGTCTGTGAATCTTCCTCTTCCTCCCTCTGCCCCCACACAACTTACACAGTGAGTTGTTAATAATGCGTGTGTGGAACATTTTCCTGGGGTTTATGGGACTTTTCTTGAGAGCCATGAAGCTGTAGTCAGCTATGAGCAAAAGCACAGAGCAGTGACAAGAGTCAAAATTATTTGGAAGGATGCTACTGCAGAAGTTGCTGAAACAACTGTGAATATCTGTACTGTTGCTATTAGACAGTATTTGAATCTGGTGGCAATGGCAAGAAGGTGGTAGACAAAGCTTTTCCTATAAAAAGCTTACAATCTATTCAACTCCTTTTGCTTAAATAAAACTCAAATTTAGCTTACTGAAAATGCAGAAGTTTAATATACTATAGAATCAATAGGTGATGACTCCTTGTCACCAGGGAATTGAATCACAGATTTTATTTGAGTAGATTCTACAGTCTTCAACTTTACAGTGCCATTTTTGGAAGGACTAGAAATAAATCAGTAAATAGGAGCCTTAGCCTCAGAGAGTTCTTTATGTAAAAGGTAATACAAGCTCTTAACAGAAGACTTTTCCAGGTGTCATATATAAATTATGCTACAGTATACATTCTGGTCATAACCTCCCATTTACCACCTCATAGTGTATCCAGGACTTTAAAACCACATTCTTCAGCTTTTATTGCTGTTTCTTTCACGGGAGAGCAAGGGTGACATCCAGTGGTCTATTAACTTAGCTGTACAGACGGACTATGCCTTCAGTGAAGCAAGATGTCACAGAGGCCTTAAAGACGCAAAATAATACCTATTAAAGCTTAGATCAAACCGATTGCATGATTTCCCACCTGCGTCCCAGACTGCATCTTTTAATAAATCATTTCCATTTCTCCATACATTTTAATTCAGAATTAGGAAGCAAAGAGCATTAGTAAGCAATAGGAGGCTAAAGGAATATTCTGAGAACTAGCTTTTGCTCAGATGAAGTAACAAGGTTACTCCCAAATTCAATAGCTTCCCTAGGGTTGATGGATGTTGAAGCCAGAACCATCACTGATAAATGGAATCTATGGATGTACCATTTATATTTGTAGGGCTTCCCTTCCCCAGCTTTGCAACAGAAAAACAGTGAGAAAAAAATCACTTTTCTTTTTTTCCTTCATTTTCCTGCTGGTTTTGGGTATTTCAATATCAGGAAAGGTATTATGTAGTCATATGAAGAGGGAAGTATTATTTAATCTTAAATCCCTTAATTCTTCCAAACAATATTCACCAAGCTGCTAGAACTGGGGCACTTTACTGAGCAGAGATATGCAGTGAATATGTTTCTGAAACCCATGGCAGCATATTTTCAATATTTAATTTTGGGAACAGAAGTAAGCATCAAGTTTCTCCTGATGTTTCTTGCCTTCCAGCCCTGTGTATGTCTCAGGGATAGCCTGCAGCACCCCTAAGGCTGTTCAGGCACATATTATGGCATAGACAAATGCTGTACATGTGGGGTCTTGTATGCTCTGCAGGGCGTCTTCCGGCTGTATGTCAGGCTGCCTTTGGGAGTGTGCTTGCTGTAGGTATTGATGATCCACACAAGGCAAACTAGGTATCATGCAGGAGAGGTAGCTTTCTCAGTATTAAGGAACTTTCAAAAATGAGACTTATGCCTAAAACGCTGAGGTTACATAAGAGCCTGCCTTTCACTGAAATTTAATATAGCCCCACTGAAACATTACAACAACTAAAAGTACTACTGTTACCTTCCCTTTAGGGGAAAAAAAAAATAAAGGTGCCTTTTAAATCTTAAACTGGCTTTGAAAAATTTACAGTGATGCCACAATAGAATTCTTTATTAACAAAAAAACAAAGAGCTTTTCAAATAAGAGTTATAAGTTAATAGTAAGTTATAAGAAGTTAATTACTGGAGAAAAATGGTGAAAAAAAAAATTGAAGTGTATCTGTTCATTCAAATATTTCTATTTATGCCCTCAGTTCTGTAATTTCAGGATAAGAATTTCTATAACAAGTGGATTGACTACAATTTTTTTAGCGGTTAATTAATTCATGAAAATTTGATGGTACATTCATTCACTAATAATATGGACTGCGTTCACTTTATCAAAATGTCTTTTGGGGTCATCTAATATCATGGTACACCTTCTGATGCCAATAAAAAGCAATTTCAATGAGGTCTGTAAAACCAAACCTCCAATAAAAGTGCTATTGTATACACCTTCATGTACCATTTCTGTCTGATACTGGCAATGCCAAAACAATTATGATGCAGATCAATAAAATTACCTCTGTGTCCAAACTGTCTGGCGATATCCCAAGCCTTGATTTAGGCAGGTAGGACCCCAATAAAGTGAGGATGGCTCAGAGAGTGAAGTAGCATCTTTCATTAGACCAGCTGATGCCATTAGAATTAGTACATGAGTCTCAGAACCCATGACTTCATTCTGAACTCAATGTAAAGATTAAGGCATCCTACAGACAGACACAGAAAACCCCGTGGGCTAAATGGGGATATGCCTGCACTCACAGAAGTTCAGGCTTATTATTTGTGCTTCTTCTCTGTGAGAAGGTGTTAGCTGGGGCTGACAGGAGGTGCTGGTCTCTAGATGATGATTTTGAGCACCGACCTTGATCTCTATTCAATACACAAAGCCAAGGGGGAGGAAGGAGTACACCTCCTCCTTTTGCACAGTGACTCACTGGTTAGCTCTCCTGTCCAGCAGGAGGAAGACCTGGGCTACATTCCTCTTTGGAGCCTGCAGAGACCTGAAGGTTCATCTCAAAGACCCCAGGTGGATGCTTTCTGAGTTAGAGAGGAGAGTCAATGCTCCCGTCCCTGCTCTCACAAGTGTCTTGAGCATTTTCCATTTAGTGTTCAACAGAGCTTGTGCAGGAGTCAAGCCACCCCCATCCTTGTCCCCAGGCCATAGACTTATGCTTTCTCTGCCCTAATAATTACTTAATTATTGCCGCATGGAAAAGTTTCAACAGATGGTCTGGAGCTGAATAAATTCTATTCCTGCAGGCAAACGATTCAACAAAATTGGACCCCACACCCCAGTAAGCCCTCTAGCAGCTGAGCCAGTGAAGCTGGCAACAAGCCTTGAGCCTTTTACCAGATGATGTATTTTGTGGCTATTCTCTTAAGTGCCTATCAAGACTGTAGATGAAGGAGCACACGCATCTGGGCAGCAGCTGAGCAAGCATTTTATGGGTATAAGTTTTAGATCTACATACCAGTGAGGTGGTTCATAGGCACCTCTGTCCTTTATTGCTCTAAGTGCAAACATCTAAACAGTGGGCATATTTATGGTTTAAATCCAATTGGTAATATTTAGGATAATGCTTTTTTATGAATGAACAGGAAAGGCTTGCCTCATACCTGATTCTATCACTACTTTGTTTCCCCCATATTCCCCCTTGCCATCCCCACAGTTTTGGCCCTAGTTGCTCACAGCCTTGCTGCTCCTTCCACAAGTCCACAAGTCCTGGGTTTACAGCAATATTATAGTATCTGAACAAAGCAGGAAGTCAATCAATCAATTTTAAACCAAGAGGCCATTATGATCAGCTGCTTTGACGAGTTATACAAAACATGTTAAGAGGGGGGCATGTCATATAGCACAGATCAGTCCTCTCCAGCAACACCTTAGGAGGATTTGACCGGCCAAACAAGGCTGTGGGAGGGCAGTCCAAGCTACCAGAATAATACTATGTGCCAGCTCAAACAGCACCATTTATTTCAGGACTGGCTTAAACATCACAGATATCCAAAAGGAATTTCCAGGCATGAAAATGAAAGCTGTCTTACATGCAATGATAGTAACCATATAAAAAAAGATTGAGGGCCCACTGTACAGTTTAAATATGTTTAAATTGGGCTGTGATCTGGGGAACAACAATAGAGAAGGATTTGATATGAATTCTTGTTGGAAAACCCAGCATCATATTCTGTCTCTGTTGGTGCCATCAAAGTTACACAAGCTACGAGTGAAATCAACTCAGCATCATCTGGAAAGCACTGTGCAACATCTAGGGACTGAATTTATATAATGTCAAATGGAAAAGCAGCTTATTTTTAGCTGACCGTGCGTAGCAAACAGGCCTAGAAACTGAGACTGAAATATGACAAAACAGCATTATCCCAGGAAGAGAAATGCAGCTAATTAAAACCAAACAGACACACAGTGAGTCATGAGAAAAAAATCAGGACTGACTAAACAGAGCGGGAAGTCTTGATATGTTCAAAGTAAGGGTTTAAAATAAAATCTATTCAAATGAGCTTTGTATGTTGTGCTTGTATTTTGCAGATCATTGAAGAGGCATTTACAGTGGCTTCACACCACATCACCGTGAGATTTTCAACTCAAGTAGGATTACTTTTTTTTTCTGCTCCAGTCCATTTTATCTCTGACTCCTTACACATCCACTCACCACCCCGCTAAGGCTGAAGGTCTGGAATACTGTGAAATGAGTTGCAAGCTCTGTGCTTGGGTTTACAGAGGACAATTCTATCTTGTGGCACTTAGAAAAGTGTAGCGTGTGATTTTTCCCACTGATTTGTTAAAAAAAAAACCTTTCAGTCCATGATATGAAAATGCAGTTAAAATACGTGTCCCCTCACCTCTGTAGCAGGTGTGCATCTGGATCCTCTCGCATACTTTGCTGAAGCCTGTCGCAGAGCTGAAATACACAGGGTGGTATGTTTGGCTCCATCAGAGACTTTTGCAGATGCCACTTCCACAAGGGGTGAGGAGTGTCACACTTAGCAAACAACAAGCACTTTGCTGCAGTGGGCAGGAGCAGCAGCCCCAGATTCTTTATCCTGACCTGTGCTGCTTCACAAGCTTTTGCCTGGTAGATGCTCAACTCATCTCTACCCAAAACCTCCTTCCACAGGAAGAAATTAATGAAGAAATAAGAAACAAAGCTTTCAGGTTCAAACACTTCTGTTAATAAGAATCTCAATTTTAGTTGCTGCTGTTTCTGTGCAAAGTATCCTTTCCAAATAGCCATCATCTAATTAAAGATAAACCATTCAGATGTGCTTGTACAACGAAATAAAACATAAGAGACACTTTGGACTCAATAAACCTCTAATAATAACAACAGCAGTTATTGAGGAACTTAAGAAACTCAAGAATCGTTGAAAGTTTTCCAGAGGAAAAAAACCAAATTCGGTAGGGTCAGCCTGAAATATTTAAAGTCTAAAGCAATCATCCAAAACATGCTTTTCATGCTGTAGATTTTGTTGGCACATCTTTCCACATCCTGCTTAGAGCTACCTGCATAAGGCATGCATTAATTAGTTAGAGATACGTAGGCAGTGAAATATATATATGAATTTTATGTAAATTGTCTATAGCGTACAGTTTGACTCTTGTGTCTTTGATCTGCTGATAATCTCCAAGTGTGTGGATTTCAGCAGGCCAAATAGTTTTTATCTCTGCTGGGAGTACTTTTGGCAAATTTTCCATCAGTAGGAAATGAGCTGGAAAACTCTGGTGAAACTTCAAAGCAACAGCTTAAGGTGATCTTTCATTTCATGAATTTCAGTCTGTCTCTGCTGTTTAACAACATACTGAATTCTTTCTCCCTAGAACACTTTTAAAAACTGAATGAGTTTATGAAAATCATACACAAGATTGTAAGAGAGATCCTTTCACTTTAGAATACACAGGGCACTTTGCAAGCTACGAAGATACTAAGGGAAGTATTGAAGCCTCAAATGCTGTCTATCATTAGTGCATTCCTTGGTACAAATAAATAGACTTTAAATTCTTCTACACTTCAGAGTAGCATTTGCTGGGGCAGGAGGTGCACTGTTCATTTGTTTGACTGATTTCTGCTTTAATTTTTCTCCCCATTTTGTTATAATCATCCCACATCCTGTGATAGTGTATTTCTGAGCTCTAGTAATGCCCTCACGTACACCTCACATGGTACAATAAATTAGGGAGGATGTGAAGTTTGTTGTAACTCATTCTAGGATAGGAGGCAACATAGCTAAAAATCTGAAAAACACAAAAGAATCTCTTCCAGGGCTTAAATTCTAAGGTAAGGCAAGACACAAGCATATTTAATTAGGGAGAGAATGAAAAGAAGTTTCAGTAGCAATCTCTTCAAAAATACCTTAAAAGGTCATCTGGACTCAGAGGTGAATGATGTGTGGAGTCCATTTAACTGTGCCTTCTCCTGGAGCAATTTATCCAGCTATTAATTGTCCAGTCATTAACTGGGTTTGTGCAAAGAGCTTCACATGCCAAGTGAGGCCATGATATATTTAACTTTTTTAACATTATTTGCAATTGCATTTCTCTCAGTCTTGGTGTAATCATTATTCTTAAAACAGCCTGTTTCCTTCTCAGAAGTAAATGTCACTTCACAGCAAAAATGCTGCTGAAAGTCACAGAAAAGACGACTGCATTTACATAATTATTGCTCCAATTCTTGGCTAAACACCTAGAAAGCAACACAACAGGATCTGAACTAACTGGTTGCCATAATGCATAATCCTATCCCAAGATAAAGTAGAAACCAAATAACTTCTAATAGTGACCAGTTAAAAAAAGAAACTAAATCAACATGAACAGTTCAAATGTTTGTTCACTTGATGACAGTAATCTTGAAGAAAAAAACAGTAAGATGATGCAGCTCTGAGAGATCATTTACTTTTTCAGTGCGCTGGAAGAACATAGAATCCATTGACCTGGAACAGCAGCAAGAACAAAAAAAAACCAACTCCAATGATAGTGCCCCTGGCAGCGGCTAAAAGCTGATGTTTCAGTGATGGGGGAGCCCAGAAGGCAGCACACACCAGTGAGCTTGCCAGAGCCACAGCACCACCGGCAACAGGGATGGATTTCAGCTTCATCTCAGATGTTACCTTGCTGTACAGCTGCTTCTGCCGTATGGTACAGCATGATTTGTCTAACTCGCATTGGGTTGTGTGTCCTGATTCTGCCTAAAGCTATCTGCAGACAGAGAAAGGATATGCCCAGAGATCTGGTTACCTTCTCCTCACTTCATAAAAGAATGCATCAAAGCAGTAAGAAAGCAGGGAGAGAGGCAAGGCAGGTTAATCATTCCCTGGTTAAAAGAAGCACTGGCAATAAAGAAAGGGAAGAATCAAGTCACACCCTCAAGGCAGAATCTGCTTCTGCACCCTCCAAGTGAAAAGAATGGAGTGGGCACCCCACAGATAACACATCTGTAAGTATCTTGTGAAACAGAAAAAATTCTCCAAATCACTCAACATAGGAATAGGCCCAAGTGTTATTCCTCAGGTCTAAAGGACCATCACAGATAGCTCCATTGAACTGGCAGTAGCACCAAGGAAGCAAAGCACTCCAGACACCACTGGACAGAGAAATGGGCCTGGAATATGGCTGTGGCTGGGGGTGTTCAGTAACCCAGACTCATTAACTTGGGTAAGAACTGACACAAAGGTCAGAGCCCTTGAACATGAGCCATGCCTGGAAAAGGATAGGATCAGTCCCTATCTTTACATTGTTCCACTATAATGACCGTACTGTAAATGCTACTGAACTCATTCCCAGTCCCCAAGGCAAAGCACATTGCCACATTCTCACAGATGGGGAGAATATGAAGCTGACCAGATAGGTTGATGTAGCCAAATATGTTGGCTGCGTATTAAGGATTGGGACTAAATGTGGATCACTGTATTTCCTCAGGGGATGCGCCTTCCCCATTAAAGAACTACATTTCAGAATTGGTTCAGATGTAGCACAGAGCAGAGGAAATTAACATCTATTTCCAGTACCAAAATGAATGCTCCCGAAAGATCAATCTGTTCTTTTGATAAATGTTTATCAGTAATGGTCCCACCATTTGAGATTGTACATAGGTAGGGACATCCTGCAAAACAATGCTGAAAATTAGTCCAGTTTGGTTAGAACCAAATTCAAATACTAATTCACTCCTAAATCTGCACTAACAACTAGAAAAAAACCCATCCTGTATTCCCTGTCTTCTTCCAAGGCCTAGGATGCAGACATTAATAAGGTCTCATGGCAAGCTGTGGTGCATTAGGACTAGGACCAGGAGCCATCACCTTGCTGGTTCACCAGGGACTCCACTATAGAAACTGCTTTCACTCCACTGACATTGTAAAAACAAACCATCTTAGGTTTGTATAAGAAACGCTGTAATTAAGGGTGGGCCAGACTTACTCATGTCTTTACTGCTTAACCAGAAATGCCAAATAGGTGAGTTTGTCCTTACATATCTGAAACAATGTGGTTTTGCTTATGAAAATAGCTGATATGCCTCCACTGCAAAAAAAAAAAACAATCACAGTGTCACATTAGTTTAAAAATTTTATGATGCATTAATGTCTCTCTGAACTTCAGGTCCTTTTAAAAGCAGCTTGGAGAAAAAAGCAGCTTGCAGAGTGTTTCACTGGCACATTAAGTTATGCATTCTAAGTCCTAGAGGTGAAACGTTTTTAGCATTTATGGGAGCTCTGGGCTTCCAGTCCTTGTGCTGAGCCAGCTATTAATACATGACAGAAAGCATCTGTGATCTACTGCTTGCAGGGTTCAAGCCCCAAAGCATCCAGAAAGCTTGTGCATAATCCTTCACTCACACGGCTGATTGACCGCACCACATACAAGTCAATGTGATGTATACGCTCTGAAGTGACAGGTTCAAAATATAATGTACTCTGCAAATGATTTGATCTTAATTAGAAGAACAAGGGTCTTTTACATGACAATTTTCTTTTAGAAAAAGGCATAGGGCATGGAGAGATATTAATGTCAGCATCAGTCCTCATAAAACACAGAGACAAGGTCTATTTTAAGGCGTGTGGATATGAAGTACACATTAAAAATGAGATTATGCTGCTGCTAATGGGAAAATGATTGCCATTCTAACTTCCCACTAAACCAGACTGGGATGTCATTATGAACATAATAGCTCTTTACAGAGAGAATAACAGCCCACTCTTCTGTTGGAAAATGCCTCACCCATTTCTTTGATGTCCAGGCTTCTGTTAGTCTCTGTGTGAACACACAGGCAAGTACACGGGTGCAGGACCAGGCCCAAGCAGTTGGCCCAACATCAGGCAGTAACAGACCTTTCTGAATCATATATATAGCCTTTGTCACATAAATGTTCCTACTCTGCACTGGGTTGGGGTATTTTTACTGGAAGTCTGGATCAAAGCTGCCTAGCTAGAAAGAAATTTCATTCACTTCAGTCAGCATGGAAATATGTCGGGTTTAGACTTGAATTTTGAAGACAGCATATTTTCACAACTTTGGTCTTCCTTGAGTAATATGATTACTCCTTTTTACCTGTTACGGCATCAGTGCCTGCTATCTAGCAGCTTTTCCTTGTTAGTGCAGTTTCTGCAATTAAGATGTCAAGCTGATAACCAGGGTAATTATGTAAGTGTTGTCTATGGGAATTCTGACTGCATGAAAACAAGGGAAAGAAAAAAGGCGTTATGATAATACCTGGCAAAACTATACGTAAGTAGAGAAGTGTGCCTTTGCCAGCATGTCTTGGAGCACTGCATGGGAGAACAGGTTGTATTCTCCAATGCTTTGCACAAGGAAAGCTTTGGGAAGACCTGCAGCGCAGCCTGCAAAGTGGCTCATCACACTCCTGCCATGGGGATGCATCCCTGCAGTGTCTCTTGCCTTTCTCAGGCAGCTGCGAGTCAGGGTGGTTTTTCTTCTGTAGGAGAGCTCTGTATGAGGGAGTTGTGACTGCACGTCTGAGGCACTGAAAAGCTTATCGTGCTCATCTCCCTGAAGTCACAGCATGGCAATACAAATGTGAGACCCCATGATCTGCAGAATGATTTTCCCAGCAATGGTCATTCCTTGCATTACAGGGGTATTGACCCTGATTTCCCCAAATGTAGGTAACTCAGCTGCATAACTGGGGGGGGGGGGGGGCAAACTCAGACATGGTCTTCCCCGAAAACAAACAGCTAATACGCACAGCCTTCACATGCTCAGTCCACACACTGCAGGGCCATTGGAGGGGGAGGGGGATGCAATCCCGTTAGCTCATCTAGAAAATCTGTGCCTGTTCTCACATGCTAGAAAAACACAGTCTGAAAGACAAAGCAGTGCATTTGGGAACAGACCACAACAGCAATTTCCTTTACTGGCTTGATTTAACAATAGTGGAGAGCAGGCATGCATGTCCCAGGTCCTGTTGAGAATTGTGGTAAATTTTATCATGTTTGGGCTAAATTCTCTAATGTACAGTCATTTTAACTCACTTGCTATGAAAAGAGCCCTTGACTTGACTCCTCACCTCCACAAAAACACAACACATTTTTTATGTCATTTGCACCCATTCCAATTCACCTCACTGCACAAAGCAGAGCCTTTAGGTTGGGAAGCTACAGAAACTGCACTAAAAAAATCACTCATACAATTCAAAACCTACTGGAATAAAAACAAGAAAAACATATAATTTGGACTCAGAGTGACCAGAGTGAAAACTGGGGTGCTGCCACCCGCATGTTCTGTATGGCCTCTGTGTGAGCCAGAGGTCATGATACTTTGAGAGGAAAATGCACATCAATTCCAGTAGCACATTAGAACACTTTAACATCCACAGCTATACACTGCAATGGTCTGCAATGTGTCCTAGTCACAATTCACAAGTCCAGTGCTGCTTGGATATTTTAGTCTTGCAAATGCATTTTTCTCCAAATGGGTTGCTCAGCAGTAATGATTATTCAGAGAAAAGTGGCAGACAGGGTCAGGCAGCAGCAGAATGAAAAGTGAAAACTTGAAAGATGCTAGATGAATATTTATGCAGAGCAATCTTCACTCCTGCATTATGGTGCATAATGGGATCAGCAAAGCTAACGGAATTCACACTGCGTGAACTTCCTCTGTGAGAACTTAAGTTTAATCTGCATGTAAGACTGACAACCCGTGAACAGAGAGAAAACATTCAATGGCATGTAAAAATTTCGTTGAAATAATGTTTCTGACTATATCAATATTCTGGCAATGACAGAATAAACAGCTTTTATTTTTTTCCAAGCAAATTTTAAATCCACAGGCCACTTTTTTTAAATGGCATCCAAACATTGTTGCAACAGACTTTGTTCTTTTGTTTCACTGCCGACTTGGTATGTCCTACTGGCAACTGAAAAGCATCCATGGGGATCAAGTAATGAGGACAAGGATTTCAGAACAGCCTGACAATGCCCATCACATGGGCTGGTGACGACAAGGAGCAGGCAGGCAAATTTCTGCCCTGATACTGCAAGATTTGTCAGGGAATACTTTTCATTGCACAGTGAATGGCTGTTGGATGACTTTGCTGAGGCTGTCTTATTTTGCAAGATTTTCTCCTCGAGGTGTACAAAACTTTCTCAATGCACGTGGATGCCGAAATCCATTCCTACGCTGTAGGCTCACCACAAGGCCTGCAGATCAGTTTACTCCTTTTGGGGGCTGCAGATTTACTGCACAGACAGGTCTGCATTTCATCTGCTCTTTGTATTTATATCAGCAAGTCACTACAAAGCCCAAGAATCTATTACAAACCATCATTATGCACAAACCCCCAAAGAGTTGATCACCTGTGGCAAAATACCTGTATATTTAGACAGATATCTGAATTCCTTATACTTACAGAAGAGTCTTTAAAACTTGCTTAGCAAGAACATTTTTTTCCTTGACATTTCTACAGTATACTGATATTGTTACTGCTTTAAAAAAAATTAAATATTAAGACAGTTTTCCTTACTGTACTTTAGCTTTCCCTTCACTAACCCAGGGGCCCTGCTTCATCCTTGTACTCCACTGAATGCTTCAGTGCATGCCTAATCCTTCAGGAGTATATGAAAACACTGTATTGAATCTGGACCTCTATGAGAAACTGGAAAACAATGCAATTCCAGCTACCTGAAACATATGAACCTTCAAAAATACTCAAAGTTGGTATTATCTGTGTTTGTGGCTCATCTTGTTTCTCCAGAACCTACACATCTATCATTATTCAGTAGTAACCGATGTGTCAGAAGTACATCAGTTAGAAATAACCAGCTACCTTACGTGTGACTTTGAGAATATACAAAATAAAACTTCAGAAGATGCAGAATTTAGCCCATACCAGTAATCCTAACTTTCCCTCCTGACCCTATACATTTCAAGAGGCTGTGCTCCGCCTGTGCGCAGGGGTAAAGGGATCAGCCATTCCACGCGCAGCACCAGCACAAGGCCATCCTTCTCAACGTTTCAAGGCCAGGGAAAGCAAAGCTGTGAAGACAAAGGATGGAGCGGTCCGCAAAGCCATTCTTGGCTGCAGCAGCCATTGACATTAAAGTATTACTTTAACACGACACTTTGCCGGCCTCTCCCCTCCTTCTCCACGGGGAAGGTGCGCGGCAGCCGGGGCTTCCCAGGACCCTGCCACGCTCTCAGGCGTTAGTCAACAACCAGTTCACTGCTACCGGCACTTCGCTTCAGCCATGCGAACGCATCCATGCGCGCCCCTGCATCCGTCCGTGCGTGCACCCGCCTCTGCTTGCTCATGCTAAAAATAGACGGGAGAGCCTGACAACTGCTTTCTGATTGGCTGTCGCTGAGGCGCCGCCAGCCTATGGGAGCGCGGGGCGCGGCGGGGCGCCGAGACCGACGGCTGCTTCGGCAAGGCCGGACCGGACCGGGAAAGGCAAGGCCGAGCCGAGCAGGCCTCGGCGGACTGGTGGTTTTGAGCGTACGTCTGGGAGCCACCGAGAGGGGCGAGGCTCCCCTCCGCGCCATGGCCGGTGGGGTGCCGCGGCTTTGGGACCCGCCGTTTGCTTTCCGTACTGGTCGTGCTTTTCCCCTCTGTGAAGCCTAAAGCCTTAGAATTAGCGAGGCCAGTGATGCTGCCCCTGCCCATGCTGCAAACACAGCCCCACCTCCCGCCTGCACCCCAATAGTCGCCGACGACTCGGCCTGTGGGGGCCGCTGCCCGCCCGCGCTGCCGCCGCGGCTGCGGCCCTCCCGCGCCGGCAGGGGGCACTCGTGGCTGTTGGCGGAGCCGCGGGCAGGGTCTGGTGCCCGCGGTAGGGGCGCGGTCGTGGCGGCGGGTCGGGACTGGGATCCGCAGGAGGAACGTGCCTCCGGGGGACTGCTTTATTCCACGGGGCTTAGGATGCGGGGTCGGTGGCACTCAGCCCGCTCTGGCAGGTTTAGTCAACGCGTCTTTCCTCAGTGAAGTAACCAAGGCCTTTCGCTGTAAATTTAATCCCTTTACGGGAATCTGTTACCAAGCTGATTTTATGTATTTTGTAAATTCTAAAGACATTTCGTGGACTTCGGGGTATCAAGTAGTACCTGAGGTGACAAATTCTTAAAGCAGGGAAATAACAGGTGAAAGGACCAAAATGGAGTAAAGTGGGTTTTTGTTTGGTTTGGTTTTTGGGGTTTGGTGATTTTTTTTATTATTTTTATTTTTTGTTGCTGTTGTTGTTGGGTTTTTTTCATGGAATTATCAAGAAAGAGTGTTAAAACAGTTGCAATAGAGAATTAGCAAATGCTCTCAAATCTAATTTCAGACATGTATCCAAGTGCACGATAAATACATCAAACCAGTAGTGTCACTGGAAAACCACCAATTTTACGTATAAATACAGTTATATAAACAGTTTGAGACCTGCTGTATAGGCATATTTATATAAAAAAAGCTTGATATCTGCTAGTGCTTTATAGCCACAAAAAGTGCACTTAGGGAACTTGGAAGGAAGAAGCAGGAGCTGATTAGGAGGATGGTGTGTCCTAATGTATTCAAGCACTGGATAACACTTCTGGAACTGTTAAAAGATCTCACAGTCTCAAGGAGTGGTTTGACTCTTTTATATCTCTTTTCCAGAACCCTTTTTCTCATGAGTGCCACACAGACTGAGCATCACAGAGGTGCGAGTCCAAGTGTAGTGAAGGTAAGAACTGTAAAGAAGGGAAGTGAAAGAAGACTTTCTCCCAAAGAAATTTGCATCTTCTGATTTTCACTGAGCCTGTGCCTTCATTCACACCGATAGAAGGAAGCAAGCAGTTCTGTGTTCCGATCCACCCAAAGTTAAATGCTTTGATGCTTCTAAAAATCAGTATTTTCTATTGATTATGCATTAAGCACAGGTAGCCTTTGGTTCATGAGCATTATCTTGCCCCTAAGAGCTGTCAGTGTCAACTTGTAATTTACATACTAATTGGTTGCAGTCTTCAGCAGTAGAAAAGCTAACTGTCCACAATTCAAAGGATTTCTTAATTATAAAAGGAAAGTACTTCATGGCAAAGAGTGTAGCCAATAATTATGTACTGCCAAGTGCCAAAACACATGTGAAATGAGTGTTAACTTCTGGGAACAGAAGGAAGCTGATTTCTTGTGTAGCAGTTTGAGGCTTCTAGCATGAAAAATAAAATCATTGTTCACATATTCTAATGTAACAGCATTTTCTGTGTGGTGATGGCATTCAGGAGAAATAGCATAATAACTCTGGCACAGTTAATTCAGAGGTGATGCAAGTTATATACAGAGGGGCCATTCTCCACATGGGTTCTGAGTACTTGAGGGCTTGTATCACCCCTTGCAGCTGCTGGGACTTGTCCAGTGTGCACACAGTCATCTTTCCTGTCTCTGGGCAGCAGCAGAAATTCTGTGGTTTTTAACCAGTCCCACCATCTGATCATAGCCTAATCCTGTCCTGTGTCGTTACCTCACAAAGCTAGAATGAAGGAGTTAAGATTTTTTAGAAAAGTAAATGTGTTTCTCTTGGATTTAACTGAAGGATTTCTCATGCAAGTTATAAATGCGAAACTCCTTTAGATTTACCCTTTCACTGTATAAGAGAGTCCAGCTGGTTTGGGTTCTGCTGTGTGCAGCTGCAGATATTTCCAAAGCTTAGGAAAGCGTAATAGCTTGGAGATCTGTGTCTAAATAAGTTTACACTACACTATCTTTTAATACAGCATCTGCACACCTTCAATACCACTGCTTGAGGATTTATCACAACACTAGAGATACCTTTCGAGATGAGTCCTTCAACAAGAACATCTTCAGCTCTTATTACTTTTTATGCATTGGTTAGTAAACTTTTAACTGCTTTATTTGCAGATTAATCCCACCTATATTTTTATTTTTTCTTTTAAATCTGTCACACATTTTATTTTCGCCTTATTTCTTGTCATTTATGTATAGCTTCAGTCTGTTAGAACTTCCAAACCAACAGATCATGGTGGTATGTCTTGCTGCACGTGCTCTGTTATGTAAATCCTATGTTGATTACGGTACACAGTTCTTAAGAACATCTGTCCAGGGATGCATATATAATTTCTTTCCCTAAAATGTTTTATATAGTCCTTTTCTGAGACACCTATATTATATGTTCTTTACCTTTCTGCACAGCCAGTGCCTCTGGGCTGCTTTTCTGAGGGCTTTAATTACTGTGCTGTCTGGAAGACAATTGCATAATTAAGTGGTTTTCATTTTCATTCTGAATTTGATAATTATAACTAAAACGCCGAGAAGTACATCAACTACAGTATGAAGAAACTCAATCATTAAAAGAAAATGTACCTCGAAGAGAAATGTGTTTGAGAAGATTCTACTAATAACCAGTAATTGAAATGAAAATTAAAAAGAAACAGGGCGAATTGAGCTTGCTGAACTCCTTCAGTCTGTTGCTGTAAATGATGAACTTTGTGTTGCTTTGATGAGCACAGAAATGTGACAGTCTGAGGAAAATTTATAATTGTAGTAGTTAAACATTACCCCGAGTATTAGAGTGCTGAAAGGACAGATGTTTTATTGTTTTTTAATTTTCCATGTTTAATATTTTAGATTCTTTATTTGCTCTCCCTAGTTCCTGGAGTGCCCCAATTACATGTGGGTTTGTATACATATATACTTTTCATTTTTTATTGAAACAGATGGCATATCTACTCTTTCAAGGCTAAGGCATAGGAGTTACAATAGGATTAAAATTATTTTGAAACGAGAAGACATCTTTCTCATATCATATTTCCCATACACCTGTTAGTTTTTCAAGCAAGCAATGACAGTAAACACTCAGAAATAGGTACTGTGTTTCATTTGTGGTGTTCTGAAAACCCTGCCCTGTTCTTTGGTATTCAGTTCCTATGACTACCTGTTTTCAAAAACAGATGTCTAAAAGCTAACAGCTGAGCTCTGCTGAGCTCAACACTAATACTCCTAGCAATGACAAAGGGAGCAGATTAGGCATTTGTTCCAGCTCTCTTAGAAGACCTCTCACCTAAATCCACCAAAGTCACCTGAGGCTCATTGCTTTTAAAATCTGGTGGTTTCTTAAAGCATATAAACATGAGTTCAGAAGCCTGATTTTCAGGTCTTCATTGTGAAAATATTAGACAAGCTTAATTTCTGCAGAAATACTACAAAGTCAGGGTTTCTAGAATTTAAGATATGTATATGTGCTCCAGAGAAGACTTGGAATGCTATGAGTAGAATGGTTTTTTATGCCTCTGGAGTCTGCATATATCATACATATATGTATGAAACATTATCCATGCAACAATGCAGTGCAGGACATGTGAGTGGAATGGTAGTGACATCTCTGGAAGTCCAGATTAAAAAAATGGCTTGAAGCAGTTAGCGGTCCTGATTCAGTCAGAAGTTTCACATACGGTTGTGCTGCCAGCTTCAGTGGGTGTTTAGGCAAGCATTTATGCTCTTTGATGAATTTCCACTCAGTCCTGCAGGAATGTCTGTTCAAATGCATGTTTGAGATACTTACATTTCTATCAGAGTAGTGGCTGTGAATATTTTGGATTTTAACATCTACTGTAACGCTTACTAAACGAATACAAGAGTTACATAAAATGTACAAGACGTTTATTTGGGGACTCAGTCCTAACCTGCTACTGGTAAAACAGATTTCCCAGAGCATGGAGAATTCTGCATTTGTGTCAGCATGCTTGTGGATATAGCATAGAACTTGATCACAGAGGAAGCCTGGACAGGCAATCAGTTAAAATTATCCTCTTTTCTCATGTGAACGTTAGCCATAGAATTGAGACCTTCAGAACATGTTTTTATATATATTTTAGGAATGTAGTTATTCTAAAGCTATAATTCACATCCAGATTTATGATAATAAAAATGCAGAATGAAGAGCAAAGCCTGCAATTTAGCATTTAAGTCAATCATTGAGTTACACAGAAAATCAGAGTTGAAAGCTATCGTGGTGATCATGAGTGCCTACCTTCTTAAGTCTTCATGTTACCAGAGAAAGGATTAAATGAGTCAGGGGTCTAATTTAGTAATTCCTGTTTTCCCAGAGGTTTCCAGGGCCCTTTTTGGTGAATACTGGGTTGTTTTGAAAGACAAAATATCAGAAGTTTGAGTAGTGGAATGAAATCTGCACAGTCCAGAGTTGTACATCTCTAACTCTTGAGTTGTGTGGCTTTGATATGTGGGCCATAGCTAATCTGTAGTGTTCTGTTAAACAGCAAAATTGGTAGTATTTTCAGTTACAAGTTTGGTAAGCAAGCTGTACAGCAATCCATGAGAAACTTGGAAAGATTGATGATTGTTCTTTGGCTCCAAAACCTGGAGAGGTGGCTTGAAAGACTGTTTTGTGTGATGTTTTAGGGTCTTAACAATGTGTGTATCACAGTATCACAGTATGTTAGAGATTGGAAGGGACCTCAAAAGATCATCTAGTCCAATCCCCCTGCCGGAGCAGGAATACCTAGTTAAGGTTACACAGGAATGTGTCCAGGCGGGTTTTGAATGTCTCCAGAGAAGGAGACTCCACAACCCCCCTGGGCAGCCTGTTCCAGTGTTCCGTCACCCTCACTGAGAAGAAGTTTCTTCTCAAGTTTAAGTGGAACCTCTTGTGTTCCAATTTGTACCCATTACCCCTTGTCCTATCATTGTTTGCCACTGAGAAGAGCCTGGCTCCATCCTCATGACACTCCCCCTTTATATATTTATATACACTAATAAGGTCACCCCTCAGTCTCCTCTTCTCCAAACTATAGAGACCCAGCTCCCTCAGCCTTTCCTCATAAGGGAGATGCTCCACTCCCTTCATCATCTTAGTTGCCCTGCGCTGGACTCTCTCCAGCAGGTCCCTGTCCTTCTTGAACTGAGGGGCCCAGAACTGGACACAATATTCCAGATGCGGTCTCACCAGGGCAGAGTAGAGGGGAAGGAGGACCTCTCTCGACCTACTGACCACCCCCCTTCTAATACACCCCAGGATGCCATTGGCCTTCCTGGCCACAAGGGCACAGTGTTGGCTCATGGTCATCCTGCTGTCCACTAAGACCCCCAGGTCCCTCTCCCCTGCACTGCTCTCTAACAGGTCGTTCCCCAACCTGTACTGGAACCTGGGGTTGTTCCTGCCCAGATGCAGGACTCTACACTTTCCCTTGTTATATTTCATCAAGTTACTCCCTGCCCAACTCTCCAGCCTGTCCAGGTCTCGCTGGATGGCAGCACAGCCTTCTGGCATGTCAACCACTCCTCCCAGCTTAGTGTCATCAGCAAACTTGCTGACAGTACACTCAATTCCCTCCTCTAAATCATTGATGAATATATTAAATAATACTGGTCCCAGTACTGACCCTTGAGGCACTCCACTAGATACAGGCCTCCAACTGGACTCCGCCCCATAGACTACAACTCTCTGGCTTCTGTCCTTCAGCCAGTTCGCAGTCCACCTCACTACCTGATCATCCAGTCCACACTTCCTCAATTTAGCTACGAGGATGCTGTGGGAGACTGTGTCAAATGCTTTGCTGAAGTCAAGGTAGACCACGTCCACCGCTCTGCCATCATCCATCCACAATGTTATTTCCTCATAAAAGGCTATGAGGTTGGTCAAGCATGACTTCCCCTTGGTAAAGCCATGTTGACTGCCCCTCATAACCCTCTTATCCTTGACATGCCTTAAGATGGCATCAAGGATAAGGTGTTCCATCACTTTCCCAGGGATGGAGGTGAGGCTGACTGGTCTATAGTTACCCGGGTCCCCCTTCTTGCCCTTTTTGAAGACTGGAGTGACATTTGCTTTCCTCCAGTCCTCAGGCACCTCTCCCATTTCCCAAGACTTGGTAAAGATGATGGAGAGTGGTCTAGCAATGACTTCCGCCAGTTCCCTCAGCACCCGCGGGTGCATCCCATCTGGACCCATGGATTTATGGATGTCCAGATTGCTCAACTGGTCTCTAACCCATTCCTCACACTACATTTTATATCAGACATTTAATAACCACAATCAAATGTTTCTCTAGTTTTCTCTCAGCCAATTTTTACAGTGGTATCGTAGTTTTCATGGTAAAGCACACTTCAAATATCACATTTTGATTCAACTTTCAGCAGCCCACATTTGCCACTCAACTTTCAGTGAGCAGCCACAGCTGGCAGAATGTTAAGAGGGTGTCAGTACTAATTCACATTTGAGAAGGCAGAAGATCCCATAGACATGTTAAGATTCATTATTGATCAGGACTTTGTCTCCACAAAGTGGGGTTATTATTTTCATTGGAGTCAAGAGTCACTCTGCTTTGACGAGGAAGTAGCTTGGACCTTATCCAGCTATTGATATTTCTAAAGTGATGATCTGGCTCTAAATCTGGCCACAACGATGCATTGCTTCACCACACAGCTCTTATTACATGTGCCTGTCATTAGTAATGCTTCTGACTTTGACTTTTGAATGCCTTGAAAACAGAGCCTTGTGGTTTTAGTTTTAATAGGTTTTGTGTGTAAGGCTGTTCATCCTTTTACTCTTGTATAGTGTTGCCCATGGATTGCTTACTGTTCACAATCATATAAGAAAGTTGCTGTATCTGCAAAATGTGCTGCTTGGGGGAACTTGCACTACTGGAATACTTTTATATAAAAAGGTAATCTGCACTGGTTTTCACCACTGAAGTTCAGAATTTAATATTAAGATCAAAATGACATGTCATCTTCTTATTTCTAGTTTTTCATATTCATAAACATTTCTATATGACTCATTTAGCAGTATTATGGGCTAGTAAGAATATCTACTGCAGTACATAGGATTCCAGATTCAATGGACCAGAGTTACTTTTTTCTTTGTTAGAGCTTATATGATTTGATGGAAATGTCACTGAGCTACAAAATGAGTAATGAAACCTGGATCTGATCTGGTGATGGTTTTGGCTGCAACGAGTGGGCCTCCCTTAGCTTGTGTGGTGAAACAGCATCTGTAGCACTGTGGGAGTACCTGTGTTCCAGCAGAGCTCTGGCAGAGCAGTCACTGCATACCCACTCACACCTCCTGTGCTGTAACCCTGAAACGTATCCTAAGCAAGGCTAAAGTTATGAGAATGGAGATGGTCTGAAAGCCAGGGTGTTTTTCCCCTTTTATGCAAATACACATGTGCTGCTCTCAGGTCATTGCTCTGTCTGACTGCTGAGTCAGCCTATCTAGTCAAATGCAGGTGATAACTCCTTTCACACTGCTAGCAATAGCTTAAGCAAAAGCTTGACTACTGTACTGTATATATTTGTCACTTCAGGTGAGATTCTTCCCACAAAATTTTGGCACTTGCTTTATAGAGATCTGCTCTCAGTTTAGTGTACAGCCATCTCATTTTAGTGTACAAAATGTATACTATTGTATACTACATTGTAGATATTCTATTGTAGATGTGTATGTCTGCTATTATAGACATTCATATTAATAGTCTGAATCCCATATTCCAAACCAGTGCAAAATATGACTGCCTTCCTCTTTGTATGCTACTTTACCAGGAATACTTTCCTGTTTTGTTTTTATTCCTATGAATCTGTTTGTGATGAAAGGGCTTGGTCTTCAAGCTCATTCGTAAAAAGAGATGCACATGTAATTTTAAAACTAATTCTGTCTTAATAGTTGTCCAATTTAACTGGCTTTACAGGAATCTTGTCAAAGCCTGGTACTGGAAGAAGTCTTTTTGACATCAGATTAATCAGATTAATTCCAATTGGCATATATGTTATAATAGGCAAGTGGTATTTATTAACATTTCATTATTTAAGGGTATACCCAGGCTTTCTGCTATGTATTTGCAATCTCAAGATTTTGTGTATTTTTCATTTGCCCACGTGTTTTGGTAGTAATAATAGTAGCTTAGCATTGCCTTTTGCCATTTGCCCTGTGCTTACACATATTTCATAAGTCAACTAGCAGAGTCATCATTATAAATATAGTAACTTTTGCCTTTTTTAATATTATTTTTTTATTTGGCATGATGAACAAAAGCCAAAAAAAAGTTTCTAGCTTTATATACCTTCATAAATATGTTTCATTCATAGTATGGATTCAGTAAACCCTTTGGCCTGGTTGAAAGGATTTTCTTGTTTGTTTTTCTTTCCTGATTTTAAACTAGAGTAAATTAATCCAATTTAAAACTGTTCAGTGGGAATATTTATTGATCATTATTTGGGTGCGTAATAACCACTCTGGCTTTATTTAAAAGTATTGAAACATTCTTTAGATGAAACCTGAGCAAACTCAATTATAGCAATGCCTTGCTTCCTCGAGTCTTGCAGTTCACCTAACGCAGAAATTAGAATATGGAAAAAATAAAAATCTAATACCAATGAGATAAAACTAGCACAATGCAAAAGAAGATAATTACATTGCTCAGCTGTCACAAGGCCAATCTAAAAATGAAGTGACTCATCTTCCTTCACATGCACAGCCTGCTCAAACACACATATATAATTATTTATTTGTATGATTTTGATTCTTCAGCCAAATGTCACTACTTTATAATGTGGTTTAACCACTTCGGGATTTTGTTCAAAGTGTTCATTTATAGTTTTATCATTGAACCACAAGAAAGTATTCTAGGCTCCGATGTAATTAAATTGCCTGCAAGTGTTGTATATCATTAAATCCTACTTTGTATGAGTACATGAGTTCAAAGACAGCTCTCCTGCAAAGATGAAGATACAATATGCAGTGAACAAGGGCTGCTTTCTAGTGAAGGCATATATCTTACCAAACCAGTGTATCAAGCAAGGGTATGCTGAAGACGTAAACATCAAGAAATCTCCATATAATGTTGTAATTTTTACTTTGGAGGTAAATGGAAAATTGACTTAGACCGTTTCTTAAAAAAAAGTTACTAAGACTTATAAGTGATTTTGATCTTATGAACAAAATCTATAAAAATGTGCAGTATACAAAAATGCTGGTAAGGAAGAACATTGTTATAAATTTTGACTAATAATTGCCATTGATTTAAGAATTTTGACAAAATGTGATACCCCAGTTAGGTCTGAAATAAGGAAGAAATGTTTTCTGGGTTGGAGGTAAAAATAGACTTTTGCAGTGAGTTTTTATGCAATTCTCAAGCTGAACAACGTGTAACAGATTTGCCTCGTGGAACTTAATGTAAAGGTTAAGGCTGAGCAAATAGTATTCATGCTAATTTAGCTCTTTTTTTTTCCTGGCTGGGAGTCATTCCTGGGTTTTGGGCAGTATGTTAGTGGTTCATGTTTACTGAAGTTACTTGGATGAATTTGGATTTTCAGCTACTGAGTTATTTACAAACTGTTTGCTTTGGCTGTTCACCCTGGTCTATTAAGTATTTGCTTTGGTTCATTCTATTGAATCTAATTAATCAGCATCAGATCCAATATGTGCAATGTGTGCCAGTGCAGATGAGAGGAACCCTTTGGCATCATGAGGTGCTTGGGTAAATCATACTGCACTGACATGCTTCAGCATCTTTCTCTTTGTTGACACAAAAATGAGGAAAAAGGGTAAACCTAGTGGAAACAGATCTTTTTGTGATTTAGGAGCAAACCCAGAAAACTACTGTTAATAGAGGAAACTTCCTGAACTATATGAAAGTCAAACCATTGACGATAGTAGAACTACAGAGTAAATGTAACTGTAAACAAAAAACTTGCTGACTGGTGTAATTTTCTTGTCGATCTTGGCAAATATCTACTCTCAGGCAAGCATCCTAAGTAGTGACCCACTTCGTAGAACTGATTTTCCCTTCTTTTATTTTTTACAAATCTTTTGAAAAAAATAGTTCAAAGGGAATAAAAAGTGACATTATGGTTGAACTTTCTGTAATCTAACGTGACTGAGGAAATGGGGCTGTTTAGTCTGAGTTCCCTTCACAGATAAAGACGGAAAATAAGCACTGTCGGAAAACAGCCAATGCAATAAGAGGTCTGTATTGGAGACCTATATTATATTGGACCTCTATATGCAATAAGAGGTCCTTTGAGGCTGTATATTTTTTTCTGCAAGATAGAGATGCAAGAAGTGCTTACTTAGATGTAGATCCTCGTATGAGATGGAGCCAATGCTAAAAGAGATTGGAAAACTGGCATGAGTTCAACAAAGACCCAGAAATGCAATCAGGGGCTGGAAAACCTACTCTCGGAGAGAGGATAAGGCACCGGAGCTGTCTCAGCAGCTCCAGCAGTGGCTTTGGGGGTTTTATGAGGCAGCAAGAAAATGGAGTCATGCTCTTCGCGATGAGGCAGTGTCCATAGGATGAAACAAGAGCAAGTGAGACAAACTTTTCACTATGAGAAAGGTCAAGCAGTCCCTTCCAATCTGAATTGTGATCCTATTTTACTGGAAGGTCTGACTATGCAGGCTGTTGGGTGAGTTGTAGGATCTCTACTGGTGTCTTCTGTCTCATGAAGTCATTAAAACATTAGAAAAGGAAGTGTCACACTGCTGCTGTAAAAACCCTTTGAGACAGTGAACTGTTGGAAGATCCTCTGTGGCATCCAGTCTGGTTGAGAGTCATTAATTGTAAGCTCATTTCACACCGTTTTGTGTGAAAAATGAAAAAAAAAAATCCATTGTTTTCTCTGGTTTTGGTGTGCTTAAGGTGACGTTTGAACTATATCCACCAGATTTCACTGTGAATTTTGTGAGCTTTTTAATAGAAATGCTGAGCTTTTACATGATATTTTCAGTCCTTGCACCTGTAGAACTCTTTTCCTCTCAAGGGCCAGCTGACATATGTATCTTGACATGTCTTGTTCCCTGCTTTTCCATCTCTCAGAGTTGCCCTATTAATTTCTGTTCAGTACTGCTAAAGTAATGAGTTTACTACCATCCCTGAAGTAGATCATAAATAAAGCAAAGCTCTTGTGGCCTCTATGACTCATATCCTCCTTTAAAAATTCCTAACTCTCCATCAAAAATTCTTTGTTACTCACAGCACAGAACTCATCCCATCATCACTAAAAACCAAAGAATAGATTAGAAGACTATCCAGAGACTTAAACCTATCCACTAATGCTATTGTTTTTCTGGAGTTTGCTGATTTTGTCCAGTTAGTTAAGTATGATACCTTATTTTTATGGCTTCTCCTCAGTTTCCATTTGAGAAACTTCATATGTGCAGCTTAGCATACAAAGATGCTAGCAACACAAACAAGCTGCAAGTGTCAGACTTCAAAAGAAGGAACACAAAATGTACTCTGAAAGGCAAAATCAAAGTGACAACTCAAATGGGAGTAGTCTATTCCCACTTACAGAGAGGTAAAAGTTACGTGAGGACTTTACTAGAATCAGCTTCAGGTACTTACTGACAGCAGAGGCATGGCAGATACAGCCTGAGCAAAAAAAGATCTATAGGGTGAACTCCACCTTCCCTTTCAGACACAATACAGATCATTTCTTGTTTCGTGGGTAGTGGGGTGGCAGGGGATGGAGGAGGAAGACCTGCTGCTTGTGTTGTTTTTTCAAGCAGATACGATGCCTGGGTTTCAGTACAATGTAGTAGATATCCAGTTCATCTTATGAACCTGGAGAGCTGAGACTATGTTCTGGGTCTGTGAATAACACTGTGTATTATGCAGGACAATTGCACATTTTACATTGCTGATCTTCTGTTGCCCCTCTTACACTTTGCTTGTCTACGTTTATAGGCATACACTTGGGAAAGAGATGGAGTCTGACTATGTGTTTGTTGAGAGCCTCTAAGGTTTTCTAAAATGTTTAAACCATATTCTGGCTATTTAAAAAAAACTAACTCAAGTCATGACTTGTGTTCTCCACAGCTTCGTGGATTTTACCAATACTGATTCTCGATTTGACTGGCTTAGTTTCTAATCAATGCAAATGTGTTCCCATCATAAGCAACCTGTGCTAAGTTCATGATAAATAGAAATGAAACACTTATAAAGACTCTAAGGTGGTTAAAATTTTTCTTCATAATGGCTCAAAAGCTGAGTTTGGCACAGTAGGTTCTCCTTTCATTTCCTTCAAGGAACTGGTTGTGTTCACAGTGTCATCAGCATGCTTTATGTGGAACAAGGCTCTTCTGAAAGTTGCTTGTGCTAAATCTGCGGGGATTTACTTTGCTTTGTGGAAAAGGAGCAGATAAAGGCGTTTAGAATTAAGGGTGGAGATTACCTACTCCATATCTGATACTGAAAGCAGATATAAACTCAAACCACACTTTTCATTACCTTCTGTATCCTCAATGTGTGTCTTAGTACTAGCTGCTACAGCTGTTTTTTTTACCAGTATCATCCTCTTATTTCTCATAACTGCTGTTATGAGAACATATTATGAGAACTGTTATGATAACTGGGAGTTATCTGGGTCTTGCTGCAGCAGCAGGGTGCAACTGCTGTTTCAGGAAAAACTTCAAAAAGGCAACTGTTGAAAGGTGACTTTAAGCCTAAAGGAATACATCTGGTGGAGTGCTTGCTACTGAATTAATATTTTGGAGGGCATATTATTGATGCTGTCAGGGCCTTCAGGCTCAATGCCTACTGCTTTTTTGCTCATTTGGAGGATGAACATCTAAAGAGATACTTTGGGATACATGCTCCTTAACATGTGAAATTAAGGTCAAAAGTCTCTCTTATGCCTCCTCACCCTAAGTTTTCCCACAGAGCACCAGTTGTGTGAAGTCAACAGGGAGAGGGGTGAGTTTCCAGTGTCTGCTGGTCTCTGCCACCCTCCAAAGACATCTCTGGAAGCAGTGTGGCTGAACGTGTCCTGTCACACACTCTGGTTCCAGTCCCAGAGCTCTCCTCTGAGG
Organism: Psittacula echo; assembly: GCF_963264785.1. NCBI lineage: Eukaryota > Metazoa > Chordata > Aves > Psittaciformes > Psittacidae > Psittacula > Psittacula echo. The sequence goes on along the minus strand of NC_137735.1, from coordinate 117,560,221 downwards.
TGGTATACAAGGCAGCTGTAGTCTCTGAAGCCCTCTGGGGGTGTCAGTAGGCAGAGTGGTTGGATGTCAGAAGCAATTGGTTATGGGGCTTTCCAAGAATCTTGATCTGTAGCTGAGAGGGTGTAAGACCTCCCTTTCTGGCAAAGAAAACACTTCTTAGCCTCACAAAAAAAAAGGGAACAAAAATACTTTGAGCTGGGGTACAGATCAAATTTCTGTCACATCTGGGTTACTCATTTGCAGGAGAAGGAGTCGTCCATGATTATGGATCTTGATTTTGAGTGGAATGAGGAATGCCTTTTGAATGAACAGATGTGGAGGGTTAGAAAGAGTGATACAGAAGGTTGAGAGATATACTTAGAGTTACAGATTAGAGGTCTAAGCTAAAACTGGGAGTCAGATTTTAACGTAAAGCTTAAAGCAAATCAGGTTTTGTTTTTTTTTTTTTAATGTTTTCTATTTTTATGAAAGAGAATATTGGATTTGTACTACTGGGCTTTGGAAGTTAGGTTTTGTAAGAAGAACCTTAAGAGAACATGGAAGTTTAAAAATCCAATTGACAGAAATGCTTTCCATTTCTAAAGATCACCTGTGGCCGAGAAATGAAAAGGCATTTGAGTTGGATGAGAATAAAAAAAACCACAACCCTTGTTCATAACACTCTTCTATGGTGTCTTTGTGCCACCTTAGAGTTTTTATTGTATTCCTGAAACCTCTTCAGTTACCTTTCTGTAGTGATGAATTTGAGGGTGTAGTATTGCCTTTACACCTGTCTTGTCCTTCAAATCTGTTACAGTAACGTGTTCCAAAGTTCAGTTTGGCAGTAGGGTTTCTGAAAAAAGAGAAACAATTTTTTCTCTTTGTTTCTCTTTTATCACCAATCTTTAGTTGAAATACACTGCAGCACTGCTATATGGGGCGACATGAGTGCACAATGAAATTAGGAAACTTAAGGGAAGGAGAAGAATCACAGAGAAGGAAAAACGGATGGGTTAGTGTGCTATGTCCGTGTGTATTACATACGGGAGGTTTTCCTAGCTTATTTTCCAGACAGCCAAGTACTTCACGTTACAGAATACACTATTCAGCATTTGGAATTAGCTGGGCAAACTGGGTTTTCATATGCTGGGCGTCTGCCACAATGTGGGAGTTATCTTCTTTCTGATGGTTTAGCTGCTTTTGTGAGATGTGCATTTTGCTTTCTGCTTAAAAATCCATCCATATTTGACTCTGCTATAAACCAGGTAGAATTGTCTACTTTTACCTGCTGAGCCCTGTCAAACATTAAAACTAAGGGGAGTATGGAGGGAGAGGGGTGTTTAAACATACTAGCTGTTCTCGTTTGCCCTGAAGCCCATGCACATGGGAAGAAAGTCATTCAGATCTGATCTAAACTAATTGAGGCGAAGAACATAAGATAAAGAAATTAAGACTAGAGGTTGTTGGTGCTGCAAGGAAAGGCTGGTTTTGAAGGCTGGCACTTGCTAAGAAGAGAAAGGCAGACTGGTAATTGGGGAGGAAAGGTAAGCAGCACTGGGAGTCAGCTGTGAGGAGAAACAGTGCTCATATCAGCACCTGGTAGAAAACACAGGTGAACATATGCTTAAAATTGGTAAAGTCATTCCTGATCCCACTGAATTAAGATGTCTTATTATATTTCCTTAACCTCTGATGTTTAAATTGTACTATTAATGTCATTTTAAGGCAACTGACTCTAACCCTCCCCAGAAATGCACTTTAAAATATCTGTGTGTTTTTCACCTCTATACACATGCATTGTGTTTTAACTGTCCACGATCATTAGTGGTAGTGGACAAGCTGTAAAACATGGAGTGATCTTCACTACTATATCACACAACTGAGAGTAAAGAAAATAGCTGTTGGTAGTGGTAAGAGCACTACAGAATAGTGCATCAATAAAAGCATTCCTTCTTCTTCCATTGTGTGTTTCTGTAGAAAGCTGGTGATACCTCCAGAAGTTTAATATAAATCATTAGTATACAATTTGAAAATAAATGTAGATGATTTAAAAAAATAAGGGAAAAAAATATCATAGCAGTCTTTTAGTAAGCTTAAATAAAATACAACGATTAATAGAAATACAAATGTCATGAACTTTTCTGTCTAAAGCAATCCATAAGCAGCTCAGAAACAGTTGATGTAATGTGTTTGGTTCTTTCGTCTTAATAAAGACCTCATTTGTTTTACTACTAAGATTTTTTCATCAGCTCAAATATGCCATTTGTTTTGACTTCTTTTCACATGCTTTAATTGCCAAAGGGTATCTTAAATGTTCCATTCTTCCAAAGGGGAGAAAATGTCTTTAAAAACAAATTCTCAGTTCATTCAATGACAGTATTTGAAAAATGCTGGGTACACTGAAACAGGAATGTTTAAAACCCAAAAGCTCACTATGCTGCTTTCACCTGAATTCTCTTGTCTGCTATAAATGAGGAGGAAGTCTTACATATTGTTGAAAAAGGGCCAATTTGAGAAACTCGGCTTACTGGCCTACTTTCAGATATTATCTTCTCAAAAATAGCTTTAATCCATTTGTTTAGTGCCTTATCCTTGAAATAAAGAGCTGAAGAATAAGTAATCCATTTCTGTACAAAAAATACTTGATGTGCCTATAGCTTCCCCTACAATACTCAATTACTTTAATCCTTTGCCACTGTTCCCTGGTGTTTATTTCATGGTTTAATTCAGATATTGCTGCAGTCTTCAGAATTCACCAATAAAAAAACCTTCCTTTGAAGAAGCACATTTTCCTGTGCTGGATACTCACAGCACTGAATACTCCCTTCAGTCTGCAGGTGGACGCATTACTGAACTTCTTCCACAGCCTTTTCTAGCCCAAACCTCAAGTGGTTTCTCACAAAACCACTGCTGACCCAGTGCTTCAAACACAGGGCTTGCAAACACTATCTGGTTTATGATGATGACATCGCTGATAAAGCAATTTTCACTTGTTTTAAAACATGTACAAGACCCTCATTCTCCACCTGGCTTTCCTGCACAGCCTTCCAGTGGAAGTGTCAGGCAGGATTCATCTACAGGTCTGACTTGCAGCTCTTCTGTGGGTTTCCTGATGCCTCTCCATTTATGCTGTTTAATGCTTACTGGTGTTTGTGCACAGTGGAAAGGGTAACCTGTCTTTCCCCTTGCCTCTTGATTCTTGTCTTTTCTGGTTATACTGAGGTCTGTTTGTACCAGAGATCACTCAGAAAAGATGTCTGAGATCACTTCTTGTAAGTATCCCAGATTTTGTCTCTGGTGTCTATTGTGGGTTTAGCGGTATAAGGCTAGAAATGTCATCTTTAGATTTTCTGAATCAAAACATAATATGCTGAGCTCTGAGGAGCTGGATATCATCAGTACTAAGAAAATACTTCTAGGCAGCAAATGATTCAGACACTGTGAGCTAAAAGTGTATTGTAAAGCAATCCCATCCTTCTCTTTGAAGAAACAAGTGTGTCCGTGCTTCCTGACCTAGTGATATTTTTTGTCTTTTTCGTATTGAGCCTTGAGTATACAAAATATGAACAATATCTTTCTCAGTCTGGAAAGGTCTTTTAATACACCCACAGACAAAAATCATACTATTCACAGTGGCCTTGGTGCTTGTTAGTGTGAGGAAAAAATCTGTATAATTCCAGCTACCAATACTACTGCAAGAAAATAAGAGAAAAACAATGTTGTGTATGAACCTTATTGAATTGCAAACTGCTTTCTCAGCAATCAGAGCTGTACACTAATGCAAATCAGATACTTACATAATGCTGTTATGCAAGGAGGGTGACAAGAGCTGCAGTGATTAAGAAACTCTTTGTGCGTTCATACCATGTTGTCCTTTCAATTCAGAGGGAAAAAACACTGACAAATTAACTGCTTGAAATGGACCATTCCAAAGCCATTTAGAGTCAAACATCTCTGTATGGTGCTGACTTTTCACCTATTTTTTTTTTTTCTTTATTTCTTTTTCTGTTTTGGGATTGTTTTTTCTGAAGTTTTTTCTTTTTTTTTTTTTTTGGAGGGGGGGTTGGCTTTTGGCTTTTTTTTAATTCCCCAAGGTGCTTCTTCATGGCCCACAGCAAGATGAACAGCCTATTTTTTATGCCGCATCCTGGGACAGCGCTCTTGTCTCAGATGCACATGCATGTGCTGTGCAGAATGGCACATGGCTAAGATTAGGATGTGGTCTTTAGCTGACATACTGATGAAAAGGCAGCTTCTAATTTAAGACATGTGCTCTGCATCACGGCACATCCTGTCTAATACAAATTATAGCATGAGCATGGTCTTGCAGTAGCTGTTTTTCAATGGAGCCGTGTCACGAATCGGATTGGAATCTAATCTTTATTCTCTTAGTATAAATATAAGCATATATATACTAAACACTTCTGGTTTAAATGTATAATGAGATTATTTTTTTTCTCTCTTATTTGTCTTCCTCAGCAACTATCCCTTTGCAAATGAGTTGAAAAGCACATCAATGAGTAAAGACTTTGTTGAAAATCAATTTATTTAGAACTGACAAATATGCTGCCCTAATGGAAACTCTGTTTGTGGAATTTTATGTGTCTGTATCCAACTACACTGTAATTTTTTTACATTTCAGATAGTAAGTGGTATCAATGAACTGCTTGTGCAGAGTCCAAAGACCTAGAATTGATGACAGAGATTGTAGAACTACTGTAACCAACTAATTAGAGATATAAAGATACCTCCCAGTAACTCTTTTTAATTTCTAGATGACATGCATAAACATCAAAGCTAGCTCAAATGGCCTTAATCTTTTTGAACTGATGATCATCTCCATGTTTCTTGGGTTAATTTTACCATAGTATAAGATAAAGCAAGTAGCATTTCATGTGGAATTAATTCAGATAAAGTTAGTAGGGAATTGAAATAAAAGCTTTCTGATAATAGCAGAAACAAAATGAAATAAATTGAGTTTGGGGAAAAAAGCAGAGAACATTTTTGTGCTAAAAAGGGTGTTTGTAAGGCTATCAGTCTGTAGATTTTGTTTAAGTTCCTTTAGCTTACTCCTTTCCAATAAAACATTTTTACAGCAACATGAAATTGCTGTGCAAGTAGTATAGCTAAGGCCAAGTCGTGAATAAGACAAAATGTGAGATGGTAAAGAAGAAAACATATCAGTCATTTGGATTATGTCCTTTTCCCTCCTTCATTTTTCTCCTGAGATCACCAAGAACAAGAGCGTGAAGTCCTTTTGCTGCAAAGGGCGATGAATGAAGCACCAGCAGTTGCACCAAGACAGGAATGGAAACAAGAGGAAGAAGACAAAAGAAAAAACAACGGCTAAATAGTAAAAGATACATTTGTCCAAAAGCTCATACTATCCATATGGCAATGGTACAGTGTTGCTATTATCTGCAACTTACCTGTAGGTTTCAGCTGAGATCCTGCTGTGTGGCTGTTAGAAAAAACACTTTAGAAATGAAAATCTGTATCTAAAATATCCTGAACATTTGAGACAAAGCAGGTGCCTAACATACCTTAGACTCTGGTTTTGATTGTGGTACTGATCTGATTTTGATTGTGGTCTGACTGCTGGCCAGAAACAATATATTTTAAATGTCTATTTATATATAAAATTTTTCACCCCATGTCAGAATTCATATCTGTGGCAAAGCCAGAAATAGATCCAGGTCACCTGGGAAACTAGTTTATTTCCTTATCCCAAGAGTAACTTATTATATATAATGTAATGATAGCTTAGCTGACTAAAATCCTTTCCCACCTCCATTCCTTGTAACTAGTTGGTGGCATTAATTGCATTTCCACATTATCTGACCTTCCATATTTATTCAAGTATATTAACACTCTTCCCAGCGAATTTAATCTCTTTGCCACAGGACAGCTCTATGTAAAATATTGAAAAAACTCACTATTAAGAAACAGCAAATAAAAAGAACTTATTACATCTGCCTGATCTTATGTCAAATGGCTCCTCTAGCTCATAATGCCATAAATAAAAAAAAAAAAATCACTGATGGGAATTACATTGTCTTTCAAGCCAGCTGGTATTGTAAGTGAAACTCAGATGAAAGAAAGTCAAATCAAAAGAAATAAAGATACTCCACTCTTCTCTGAGCTTCTACTGCAATCACAGAACCACATGAATTGAGGCATTTATCTTTTGCATTTAATAAAATATGAAAACCAAATTTTTTTTTATTACATGAAATAGATAACATTCAGTAGTGGAATGCATCTTAACATAAGGTACTATTTTGTGTAGCTTTCATTTGTTATGCTATTCCTAGATATTTTAAATATTTTTATGTCCAGAGTGTGGATGAAAACACGTCCCTGATTACCTGGAATGTATCAGAAAATGTATTTGGGTTTCCGTATACATTATCTGGAAATAGGAGGTACTGGTGTAACAAGGGCACAGCAAAAATGCAATTTATGCATTCACTTTGCATGAATTGCTTTCTTTCTGATAGGGAAAAGAAAGGTTGTCCTGAGAGGAGCCCAGCCTCAAAGACTGGAGTGGAGCTCTGCTGTCTTACAGAGCCAGACAAGCCAAATGTACAGCGTGAGCTCCTGCTTCAGAAACGAGACAGAGTATTAGGTATGCCTATAGGCACCAAACTTAAGTCATATTTGTAGTCAGTCAAGCTGGATACCTTGAATGGAGCTGAACTGTACACAGGAGAAATGTCATGAGTAAAGCTTTTGACACTTGGTTCTGAAGGAAATTCCTGATTTTTCCAAACTTTTTTTTTTTGCTTTCTATTTGGAAAATCAGGATGCAATATTTTGCTTGGGATTTCATATTGCCAAGTCAAATCAAACACACAAAAAGCCTTTTGCTTTAAATTCAGTATGCTTCAGTATCATGTTTGTGAGTCAGGGGCTTACCACACAAACTGGGATTAAGGAAGACATTTTGCAGTGGTCTCTGGGAATGATACTTCCTGAGTTAGTTTGTTCTCAGATGAAATCTTGTCGTGCATGCATTTAGTCATGACTGTCAGTGATACAGCTTTGATTGGCAAGGCTTTTTCTCTGGTTTTCAGGAAAATTTTTACCCTAAAATGGATTTTTTTTTTCTTTATTTTCCTCACAACTTTAAGACTGTTGTACAACATGTTCTATTTTTTAATGTGTTCTTTATTACTTAATGTGTCCCCAAAATTAGTCTGTAACAAGAGTTGCTGCTGTAGCGACGTTGCTGTAACTCACTATCCACAAACAGAAATGAGAACTGACCGTAGCACAAGATGAATCTGTTCCATCCCGGCACCTCCAACTGTAGATGGAAGACGGCAGCATGGTTGCTCATTCAGGCTCTGACAGGAATGAGAAATAGGACAAGGGCAACTCTGGTTCTTTCTAAGGATATGCTTTGAAATGCTTTATGTCCTCAAAATCTCATACAACAGCTGGTTTATGCAGCTTTTCTACTTGTCCATCTTTTTAACCAAATTATTAAACAGAGGAAAAACTAAATACAGTTTTCACTAGGGCTTGATCCTACAAGAAACTGGCAAACTGGCAAGCTGCTTGTAAAAACAGCAAAAGTGACACAGAATGTACAGAAAAGACCTCAGGACACGGGAATCATTCAGAAACAATCTATAAAGCTTCCACATCTTCTCACCAATGTAATGTTGACAAAGAAGTGTATTGGTCTAGGAATAGTCAAAGTTGGATTGAAAAAGAGCACATTCTTGGTCCAATTTTGTGAACACCATCGTAAGGATTTTTGTGTATCTCTACATCCCCAGATCATTAAGCTCTAGTTTGCAAATTTCCCTGAGAGGCAACACCTGTGGAACAAACCTATGTTGCTAATTTATAGTTGCAGCTACTTCTAAAGTGTTGTCCTAGATTTTTTTTACTTGGCTGTTATCTTGGCATATGCCAATAATCATTGACAGTCCTATCCGTATACCTCAGCTCTATTCCCTTCATATACTGTGTATTTCTGTGTTCTTTCAAAAGCATTACATAAAATGAGTCAATAAAAAGACATATGATAATAAGCATACATGCCTCAGGCTTCAAGGGTTTTAAAATGTCATGCTTACATAGAAAGTATTGTTTGTTAGACGTCAGCAGTCTCAATAACCCATTATAGCTTTGTTTACTCAAGGGCACACAATAAGCTCTAATTTCAACTCCCAACCAAATGCTTCTTTGCTTAAACCCACAGTACCCCATCACATACTCAGGCTGCCATTCACCTCACAGGCATTGTTTTAGGACGTATTTTCCATAACATAAAGTTGCATCTCATGCCACCCTAAAACCAAAACCCTTCTGTGAATCAAGGGCACAGTTATTTCATTATACCCTGTCAGTTCCAGTCTATGCATAGACTTCTTGTCTTCTCTGCCTCTTCCGATAGTTCCTTCAGTCAAGTCAGAAGTCAGCTGGAATTCCAAAAGTTTTGATGGAAGACATTTTGTGGCATTCACATAATGACACTGAAACAGGTTCCAGGGCAGTTTTGGCACTCTGGCCTCTAACTCCAAGAACTGTAAGGAGGCAGGTGGCAGTTAAACAATCAGCAAAGTTATCTGAACTTTGTGGACCTCAGATGATGTTTAGTTTGGGTGCAGACCAAGCTCTGGGCAGAGGTACCAAGCATTCTTATTTAGTAGGACCTGGTTTTATGCTCTCTGTAATGTGGACTTTGACTGGAGCCAGTTTTCATTTGCATTATTCTAGATATGTGTATTAAATAAGTAACATTCAGGTTATGAATTTTGGCAACCCTGATCATGGCTTGAATTTGAAGGCAATTTGTAGTTTCATCATTTTCATAACTACATTTTAATTTTGTTAACTGCTAAAGCAATTATTTCAGGATTGGTTTTCCTCTAAATTTTATTAAGCTGCAAAATGAATTCTTTTCCTTCCCTCTAAGAGAATTGAAAAAGCAGGGGAAAGTCTGTTCTCATACTCAGCTGGATTCTGTAGTGAGAGAAGTGGTTATGGGAGTGCCTGTGGTGCTCCTTGAGGACATGACAGCTGGTCACTTAAATCATGGATGACCTCTTTCTTGGGGATGCTTCACAATTATGTTTTAGGAGCATGTTTGCCTACAGCTGTGTTTTAGGAGCAGATCTTTGCCTGATATGTCAAGCTCTTCAGTTTCTTGCTTCACTTTAGTATCTCTGGTACAAGTTTTACCTCTTAGTATCTTCCTCACAGTGTTGAGAGTAACCGAGTATCTTGTAAGGTTTTTGCCACTTTCAAGCAAAACAGAATCAAGGTAGTAGGGAACCCTATACCAAAGCAATTTCACATGACAGTAGTGAGTGGTACCATGACCACCTTTCTTCCTAACCCACTGGGCATGCTGCAATTGCTTCTGTTGCATAGTCTACATCTTTCAGCATGTTCTCTCCTTGTATGCTCTGAAAGACTGTTATTTGCTGCTTTATTCCTGCCCAGTTCATGGCCTCTTTTTCTGGATGCAGATTGAAGCTGAACCACATTTAGCAATGCAGTAATTTGCCTACACTCTTTCTTTAGAAATCATGGTCTTGGCTCTGCTGTTTGTTGAGTCATTCCCATTTCTACCTTTTCTTTTTCCTCTCCATTTTGTCTTTTTTTACTGTTGTTCTCACTAGAAGTTCCAGATATTACTGGGGTCACTGTGCACTGGTGTGGGTCTTCAAATACCCAGTTTGTGTGGGACCCTTCCCCAATGAGCTTAGAATTTAATGCCCATTTGGTAATGCTGCTGATTTTGGCTTTGTGCACATACGTAAACATAGCAAGAGTCATTGCCTGCCTAAGAAGCATATAGTGCAAGCAGATGTACAAAACAGAGGAAACCCAGAAGGAGGTAAGTAAATTAAGTAGTTCAGTTTATTGCAGAAAACAGTAGTATTTATTCCTTTATTTTTCTATTTTTAGATTTTTTTTTCCATTTAATTCCTGCCTTTCAGTACCTTAAACTGTGTTTGGAGTCTGTCAGGGGATCCCGAACGTTAGAATAGAAACCACTAATGATACTTAAAGATTATTACACTTTCTTCCACAAACTCTTGTGGCTGAGAACTGGTCTTTTTTTGCCACCAAGACCTATTGTATTTTATTGGCAAAATAGTTGAGCAAGGTATCAGTATCTGGTATACAAACAGTTTCTCCAGACTGGGCAATCAGAAAGCTCAAATACTATGCATCCAAGCTACTGGAGAAGCTGTTCCTCTTTTTAAATACCAAATATGCCCGAAAGGCAAGGCAGTGTGCTATCCTGGCAGTGATGGGGTCTCTAGTGTCTGCCTACAGAAGAGAGAACTTGTTTCCTGCTATGGAGTACTCCAAGCCCCCAGCAGTTTGCAGCCCAAAAGCTTTCCATGTCTTTGCGTTCCCATGTTTTGCCACTGCCAACTAAATGGCCAGACATTACTACAGTGATTTCAGATAGAGAACGTGGAGCTGAGTTTAACTGCCCATGCAGTACAGCTGAGAGAGCGGTTCATGGGAACGCTTGCTTCAGTGCAGAAATAGCCAGCATGGGCAAACTTCTCAGTGAAAGCCCTCCTGGGCATAAGCCTGGCACTTGGTATCATGCCCTCTTAGGAGGGAAAGGCTTTTGGAAAGCCTACCCACTTCCAGTCACTTCCAGTCAGGCAAGCACTGGGAGTTGATCTGTGCAATATGGTTGAAGATGCACACTGCCCTTGAGCACACCATGGCTCAAGTACTCTGCTCTTGAAAGCTGATCACTGGTAGCCCAGTGATGGAAGTGTGCTGAGGACAGTGCATCTCATTCCCCTGCCATCAGTAAGAGATGGATGTGCTCCCTCTGTTCAGGGGTGGCGAGTGACCTTGCAGTCTCTTCTTGAGCTAAACTATTTTATGGGCATCACAGACCACCGATGCAGTGCTTTACACATCAGAGTATGAATATAAACATGAGCTGGGAGGGCATGCATTTAATGCATGCAGTAGTTCACCATCTTTTGAAAAGCTATTGCTTTGCTCACTGAATTGCTGGCAGGTATAATATTAATCTGTCTCTTTCAGGAAGAACACTGAGGACAAGAAGAGGTTAGAAAAGAGTAAATCAGTGCAGTGCTGGGCTGATCTTGGATTTTTCCATAAAACATAAACCTGATTCCTCTACTTGGCAAAGGAACAAAGCTGGGCTGTGTGTCACAGCTCACTGGGTGTGACATTCTGAAAAAAGCATCCACTCCATTCCTGCCAATGATTTTCAAAAACAATTTGCACTTTATCTCTGTGACACCATGAGATCACACATTAGCCAACACAGTCAGGTATCAGGAGTGAATCAATAGCAGGCTTACCTCCCAAGGTCTGTCTCCTAGTTTTATTACTGTTGACAGTGGAGCCGGCAGTTAAAGGGCAGCATGAGATGACCATTTTGTAGATAGCACTCGGTTTGGTGCATCAGCTGAGCCTACTGGGGCACAGTTTCCTTCAGAGTGATGATAAATAGTGTCAAAGAACTTCCAGGACAAACTTGCAGAGCTTACCCGGTTTTGTCTGTCATTTGAAGCCCCACAAATGTTGTCTTAGACAGCAGGATAAAATACAGCAACAAAAAGAATAACAAAACCAAAAGACATATACAAAATGCAGCAAGAAGCAATGTCTCGAGAAAACCGTGCCTTTTAGCAACTAGAAGTAAAACCCAACATAAACACATGAAGTAGGTGTAAGACATGTGGTATGGGATATAGTACCACATTTTCCATCTTCTTTAGGGAAGGCCACACATACTGTCTGTGAATGGGAAGCAGCTGGGAAGTAATCTCTATCAGCCTGAAACGTATACTGGCAATCTTCAGAGCAAGCTATATTTTGCAAATTATACTACTTTCATTGCCAACTGGAAAAATGTTTAATGTGAAAAGTGCAATAATGAAAGGATTATAAAGTAAAAATAACAGATCCACTTTTAGCTTATTATTATCTGACATAGGAACATTGATAGTTGTTAAGGATAACTGAAGACTATTCCTACTTAAAAATCTCCAGCAGAGTGGCTTTATGTGGTTCTATTGAAACCAACAGTAAATCCACTGACTTATGTAATTTCTCTGCATAATATTCCATCAGCTCAGCTGAGTATGAAAGTCTGCCAAAACTTCTGTTATTTCAACCGTTTTTCCATAATTTACTGCATTTTGTAACTCTTCCACAACTTGTGCTCATCTTTGTTTCCCACTTCTTCTCTAAGTCTTTTTCCTTCTAAAAAATTTAAATTATCCTGGAGTCCCAATCTTAAATAACCTTGAGCATTAGTGGGGAAATGAGTCTCTTTCAAATATTAGTACAAACTTACGCGGTCCCTTGCTGGCCACAACTTGAGAGCCATGGCCACATAGTTTAAATGGGTGAATGTTGTGTATGTAAATTAGCAACACTATAGTGTTGGCTCTTTGTTACAAATCAGAAGAACAATTTGCAGCCAGGATGAATAAATGAAGTCCTACAAAATCACTCAGCTTTTTAAAAATAGCTTGGATCATGGTGCTGTATTTTCAATGGACTCTTTCCAGTTTGATGTGGCTTGTGTTCTTTGAAGTTCAAGGAGAAAGATGCCTCTGCATGTCAATGCAGCTCCTTTTCCCAAATATGGAAATGTGAAGGATCTAAGGTGAAAGTGTCTGCCATTTTTCCCTCCACAAGCCCACTAGTTGTTTATCCTAACCTGGCTTTAGCAAGAATGGCTTTAAAATAATGCTTATAAACACACAGATAAAGGATGACCGTGACTGCAGGTGGAAGAGCCTTTGGATGATTTGTTAAAGAGGAGTCTAGGCAAGCTCTGTGCCTTGCCTGTGGTATTACCAAAGCTGAGCAACTGAAGGAGATGTGGAACAGTTGTGAGGTGTTTGTGAAGATCTGGGGACAGAATTAGGGAGTGCCTCAGTCCAGTCCTGATGGACATCTCAATATTGAATGCAAAGGGTGTTGTCATCCTTTCCCTGCCCCTATCTACTTTGTGCTTCGAATTTTGCACAGTACTTTTATTTTCTCCTCTTCTTTCTCCCACAATTACTGCATTCCCTGTCTTCTGCTTTATACCCTCAAATTTGACAGGAAACTTGGTGATATCTGAATATGAGTCAGAACCCATCCAGAAGCACAGTTTACTTACCATGTTGATAGCGTTGGGCTTTTGCTGAGTTCTTAATACCCATTGTATTGAGTCACTTTTAAAGCACAGTGTTGCTTTATACAAATATTAGATCTAAAATCTGTCACTCTTCTTACCAAAGGGCAGATAACAGGTTTACTCATTTCCTAGTGAAAAATCATTTTTACTGGTTGACTTGATGATTTGAAAAGGAAAATAATTTAAAATAGCAATAGTGTAGCTAATTATGCAGTTTGAGTTCAGGGGTGTATTCTGAGCATTAGGCAGAGTATTGTTTAAATGCTATAGGTGACAATGATTAAGGCGAATTGATAACCTCTTCAGAGTGCTGCATCTGTAATCCAGTATTCTCCTAGGATACATTCAGGTGCATACTGATGAGGAATTACTAATAGTTGGTGGGGGGGTTTGAGTGTGTGGAAACTGTGGAGGCAGCCCGTAACTGTTTCGAAGTATCAGACATGTTTGATTTTAGATAAACTGAAATTTCCTGGGAGGTATTGGGTATCTGTTAATAGTTTTTCATCACTTTGGTGAATGGTCAGGTTTTCAGCCTTCTCTGCTTTTTTGGCATTTGTGTAATACCCAATGAATCCTTCATTACTTGGTACCCAATTTTATGCATGTACACCCATACAGAAAAATAGACATGCTCTTATCTACATATTTGTCCATACTAGGGATTCACATGGATATTTAAACTCTTTAACATGCATGCTAATATTACAAGATGGCTTCACATACAGTAAACTGCTTGATGGAATTTCTGCTTTTAAAAGACATAAAACAAAGTTTCTTGCAAAAATGTGTCATTGCTGTTGTTATGCATTCATGTAGGACCAAGCCCATGGTAAGCAGGTCAGAAATTTTGAGGTAAATATATTGCTGAACAGCATCAAGGTTTTCCACCCTAAAGTCATTAAAGAACACTGTAGGAGTTCAACTTTAAGGCCTTCTATGATGGGACTATGGAACTGATGGACAGGGGCAGAGCAGTTGACGTCATCTACCTGGACTTGTGCAAAGTGTTCGACACTGTCCCACATGACATCCTTGTCTCTAAATTGGAGAGACAGCAATTTGACAGGTGGGCCACTCGGTGGATAAAGAACTGGCTGGATGGCCGCATGCAAAGAGTTCTGGTCAATGGCTCGATGTCCGGCTGGAGACCAGTAACGACTGGTGTCGCTCAGGGACTGGTGTTGGGACCGGTCTTGTTCAACATCTTTGTCGGTGACATGGACAGTGGGATCAAGTGCGCCCTCAGCAAGTTTGCCGATGACACCAAGCTGTGTGGTTCGGTTGATACGCCGGAGGGAAGGGATGCCATCCAGAGGGACCTCTACACACTTGTGAGGTGGGCTGATGCCAACCTTATGAAGTTTAACCATGCCAAGTGCAAGGTCCTACACCTGGGTCGGAGCAATCCCAGGCACAGCTACAGATTGGGCAGAGAAGAGATTCAGAGCAGCCCTGCAGAGAAGGACTTGGGGGTGTTGGTCGATGAGAAAATGAACATGAGCCGGCTTCAGTGTGCACTCGCAGCCCAAAAAGCCAACTGTATCCTGGGCTGCATGAAAAGAAGCGTGACCAGCAGGTCGATGGAGGTGATCCTGCCCCTCTACTCTGCTGTAAGTGAGACCTCACTTGGAGTATTGTGTGCAGTTCTGGTGTCCTCAACATAAAAAGGACATGGAACTGTTGGAACAAGTCCAGAGGAGGGCCACGAGGGTGATCAGGGGACTGGAGCACCTCCCCTATGAAGATAGGCTGAGAAAGTTGGGGCTGTTCAGCCTGGAGGAGAGAAGGCTGCGTGGAGACCTCATAGCAGCCTTCCAGTATCTGAAGGGGGCCTACAAAGATGCTGGGGAGGGACTATTCATTAGGGACTGTAGTGATAGGACAAGGGGTATAACAGGTTAAAACTTAAACAGGGGAAGTTTAGATTGGATATAAGGAAGAAATTCTTTACTGAGAGGGTGGTGAGGCACTGGAATGGGTTGCCCAGGGAAGTTGTGAATGCTCCATCCTTGGCGGTGTTCAAGGCCAGGTTGGATGAGGCCTTGGGTGGCATGGTTTAGTGTGAGGTGTCCCTGCCCATGGCAGGGGGGTTGGAACTAGATGATCTTAAGGTCCTTTCCAAACCTAACTATTCTATGATTCTATGACCCTAAAAGGGTCAAAAAATACCATTCTTTGTAGCACTAAACATGATGATGATATTTCAAAAAGAAATTTCACTATGCAAAGATCAGTGTGATGTCCTCTTTTAGAATGGTGTAATTGGCAAGAAACCCAAAGCTGTTTTAAGCTCATTCCAAATATCTTCAGGACACCCTTGAGAGTGAAAGAGTAGAAGCTGAGTAGGAAGTCACGTGCTGGAGAAAAATAAAACAAATTAAGACCTAGCCTAGTTGAAAGTTCAGTCTGACGTATCAGAAGTTGCCTGTAGTTTTCTTCATGCAGTCTTCTATCTCTCAGTTTTGATTATGCCTACAACAAACTGTGATTTCTCCCCCTCCCCCAGAAACTGTCAATCTGTGCCCTCAGAATGGACATCTCATATGGAAATTAGTACTTGCTTTGCAGATGCCACAAATACAAAGTTTGCTCAGTGGAGTTCAATTTAACCAACAATCTGCCAGAGGAAGAAATGTAAACAGCACTGAAAAGACCTCTGGTGCTGAAATCACATTTAAATTAACTCTGTGGAACAATAGTGACTCTAAAAAAGAATACTACTTTGTACTACCTCTTATTTTTTTAAAGGATTCCATTTTATTGCTGGGGTCAAAATTCACGCAAATGCCCAAATCTTCCCTAGATTCCCATCCCAGAAGCAACAAGCCTATTTCTAAAGTATTTGGAGCAAAGTGCTTCATTCCAGCATACCTTGAATGATATCTCTATGACCAGGAAAGTTAGAATTCATCACACTTGAAGGACAGAGTCCCTTTATAGTTGAAGGAAAGAAAAAGACATTTCTAGGACATAGTTTCTCTCATCCCAAAATAGATAGCTCTGATTAATCATTCCCTAAGCGTACCCATTTCTCTTAATTTTCTCTAGAAGGAACTCAAAAAGGAGGCATGTGAATCATAGATGCTTCCATGAGATCGGTCTCACTCAGACTGTCTTGGAATGTGACGGATATTCCATGGGAGCTGCCATCCAAGGAGATTCTTGGGATAATAGCACTGAAGATCATGATGTGCTGAGATACTAAGTTAATAAAGTTATTAACAGCCTCATTAATATAATTAACAAATGATTAGCTTGAAATTAGTATCCTGAATATATCACTAACTCCTGATGTAGCCTAAAACATATTAACTGAAAGGTCAAGATTCTTATTTTCAGCTATGTTCTTGTATAAGAATATTTAGGTATAAGGAAAATTAACAGTATTTTTTAGTGTTGATATTGATGAAATTGGAAACGGAAAAATGGAAAAGTAGAAAAAATGGCAACTCAGCTTTCATATTTTTTTCCCCTGAGTCTGAATTCATTATGGTGTTCTAAAAATGGTTAAAAGTATCAAGAAAAAGAAAGAAAAAAGACAAAAGAAGAAATACTATCTTTGACTACAAAGTTGAGGGTTTTTTTCCATTTATATCTCAACGGTTTATTTTCGCAGGTAAAATTAATATGAAGATGTCTTTGTTCCTTGGAGTTCCCTCCCACAAAGAGTTTGAATTTAGGCTGCAACTTTGTCAGGAACCTCTACAACCTTTTAAATTTTGATTTTTGGATCTAATCTTTCAATTCTGAACCACTATATTGATAGAAACTGACAAATCTAAGCCAAAAAATTAAGCCAAAATGCCTTGCCTAAAGTGGTCTTTCCACTAAACTAGAAACAAGTCATACACCCTCCTCCCTCTTTCCCCCAAGCAATCATGAATTTCAACCACAAGTTTGACTTTCCTGGCTCAGCTTGGCTTCATTTCATGTCTTTCATACTTCCTTAAAGCTTTTCATAGCTTGATTTCCTTTCTGCTGGCAAGAAAGAAAGAAAAAGCATCATGTTTCCACATGAATTAATCTCCAGATTCTGTGATGTGAGATTCTATGATTTGTTTAATAAATTACATAATCAGGTACTCTAAGAATACCTTGTCCACAGATTTTTGTCATGAACCACTGACAATCCTATTTTCTTTTGATCTTTCTGCTTGAAAAATATCAAATTTTGATTCTGCAGATCTGCACATGTCCAGTAACTCCTGTAGTAACACACTAGAGTTTATTTTTTGTTGTGGGACCTCAAGATTTCTTTGAGACTTCCAGTTTTGGAAGGACCTGAGCTACATCTTGCTCCTTGTGGCATGCCTGCACTGCTGCCATGCCACCCCTTGTGCAGACAGCAGGGCCAGGGAATGGTCTGGGAGGGAGCTGCCTGTATGGCACTGTTCTCCAGCTGGGATTTTGGTCTGGCCAGTTATGGGACCACAAGTACGTGTGGGTTGTGGAGTACATCTTACCCAAATTCTCATAGATACAGTCTAATCCTGCTGGATATTTTACTTTAGGCATGTAAGTGATGTTTTGGATTACACTGTAGATCTCTGCATAGAGGATGCAAAGCCACAGAAGATCCTATTCTACTGTGTGGAATGGTGGTTGCCCAACGCTGTATTTCAGCTGTGCAGTGTGAAGAGATATCAGGATACAGTGAATTTCTTATCTCTCAGAGATTTTTTTGGTTGTAAAACAGCATCTCAGACACTGGCTAGTAAAATTAGTAGACTCTAAATCCCACAATCTAAATCACTTGTGGGAAGTGTTAAAAAACATAGTTGGAAACAACACATTCATCTGACGTAACTGAACTAGTTCATAAAAGATGTGTGACCCTTATTGATTTTTTTCCTCTTTGAATATAATGGCTGCTGCTTGAAAGGAAAGAAAGAAAAGAAAGGAAAGAAAGAAAGAAAAGAAAGGAAAGAAGAGAAGAGGTAAGGAAAGAAAGGAAAAGAAGGAAGGGAAGGGACATAATATCGTGTATAAGCACAGCTACTCTATCACATGAAATGAACAATTTTCATGATGTTTTTGCTCATTCTTCCGGCATTTTAGATAAAATGTAGATGCTGAGTGTGTACACTCAGTAGTAAGATGAGAAATTTAAAATTATGGAATTATTTTTGGAAGTCAGTCTATGCAACTAAAAGCTGAAGAAACAGGCATGTTTGTGTGGGCATTCAAAGAATAATACGATTGGACCACTTGCTTTAAGTTGATATGACAACCAATACTGATGGAAATAGTCTGTAATCTGAATTACCTCTTGTTAAAAGAAAGGACAGACAAATTAATTGGTTTCTGTAATGCAAGGACTTCTCTGACTAGCAAGCTAAATTTGAGTGGCAGATCTCATCTTCCTTCTACTGATAGAAGTTCTTCTTCATTTCAATTATTGAAGTAATAAAAACTTAGATAAGTGAAAAAAATGCAGTTTCTGGTGCTGATTTAATAAAGGCTACATACTGTGCTGCTTGATTCTAAAACATATTTTTAAAATCCCTTATCTTGCCCTTCTTTCTTGTCACCTTTCTGTTTATCCCATTCATCATTTAAACATTGTCTTTTCAAATGGGATTCACCTAACTTCAGCCATCTAGAAGTTAATAATCTAGTCTAAGTGAGAGTCAATAGAGAGTGACAGGAACCTCCTGAGGGTAATTCAGTTTATCCTAAAAAAAAGTAATTTAGACAGATTAAAATGAATTGCCCTCTGGAAGTGGGCTACCCACTTACTTTTTAAAGGGAATGCAGCCATCTAGCGTGGAGTAGATGCCCAACTGCTATATAGGTAAAGGTATGTGAATCTTACCTCTAGAGTGGAAGCTGTTTGAGGAAGAAATTCAGGGACACAATATGAGTAAGTCTTCCAAATGTTCCTGTAGATACCCATGGGATTAAAACAATCCAAACCAACCAACCAAACAAAACCAAACCAAACCAAAAACCAACCAACCAAACAAACAAAACCCCACCAGAAAAACTAAAAAGCACACCAAAACACAAAAAGCTTCACCATTTCAAAATAACAACAATAAACCTCCTAAACACATATAGATATGTTTGGCTTCCACCAATAATTTTCTGTGACATCTTCCCCAGTTGTCTTGAGAATCTTGGAAAAGATGACCCTTTATGTCTAGATGCCTGAAAAAGGCATAAAGATCTTTGGGCTGCTTGAGACCTGCTGGAACTATTGGAAAGTCCAAATCTTACACTTCCAATGGTATTGCAGAGTCCTTGTGAGCTAGAGCTCTTTTTATGTTGATCTGCCGAAGTTTATGGTGTGCACACCTGTTTTTATATATTTATAATTATTTTTGTATGAAAGTGAAACTAGACATATTGCATCAAATATTTTAGCACTTCAAGAAGCTTTTTCTTAAAACCTTTTGGTTTTCATTAAAAAAAAATAATAATCCAAGAATCTGTTCTTCCTTTCCTTGTCCTTGGTTCACTTGGTTGAAGAGTTATGAAGATGCTGTTCTGCAGTATTGTTATAAATGATGTTTCTTAATGATTCTTTCAGGAC
Source organism: Psittacula echo (assembly GCF_963264785.1). Classification (NCBI taxonomy): domain Eukaryota; kingdom Metazoa; phylum Chordata; class Aves; order Psittaciformes; family Psittacidae; genus Psittacula; species Psittacula echo. The sequence continues at coordinate 117,540,536 of NC_137735.1, read as the reverse complement.
TTGCTTCCTTCAAGATTCTGTAAATAAGAACTAGTAATCAGAAGGTCCTGATTTTTGTACATTGAAACTTTTTTTTATTGCAACTATTTTTCTTTTGATCCTCAAAAACAAAGGAAATATTGCTAATCACTTCTTCCTCATATTTTAGGGAACATCGTTTAATCCTTCCTTAAACAGAAACCTCTGCTGGAGCAAGAAACAGTTGCTGAAGCCAAGAGCAGATAAACATAAACATGTTTATGTCAGTCATGACGAACTAGGATAATCCACCAGTATGTGCTTCTTTGCTACTAAATGCTTGTAGGCAGTCAGAGGCTGTGTGTGGAAAGGCTCTCACCCAGCACTTCCCAGGACCTGCAGGCAGGCTGGATGAAGGAGCACTGTCACTCCTCTGCAGGGGGCTGGGGAGAATCTGTGGGATGGATGTTCACTCTCCCACTACACTTCTAACGTGCTCTGCCTTCCAAACCTGAGGTCTCTTTAAAGGACTGAATGAAGGCTCTTAAATACCAAAATCAAGTTTGAGTATTACAGCCCCGGATCCCTGACTCAGCTATTTTCTTCTTCTGTAGGTGCCTCTCAGACATCTAGGGTCCCCCAGCAGCTAAAAATCTGTTTTCTACAAGACCATGAGTTTTGAAGTTGGATGTTTCAACATCTGTCTTCCATTCAGGCTTGAAGTGAATCCAGCAACATGGCATTTTCCAATGTGAATCCCCTCAAGGGAGTAATCTGCTAGCTATCCTCACGACATGGCCAAAATAAATCAACAAGATGTGATTCTTCGTAAAAGGTAGTTGCAACAACTTATCACTACAAATTACATCTAATGATACAGCTTAGTGGCAAGGACAGTTTCCCAGGATGTGTAAGGCTGCTGGGCTGGACATCTCAGTCTAACAAAGACTTTTTACAAGGGCATGTAGGGATAAGACAAGGGGTAATGGTTTTAAACTGAAAGAGGGTACATTTAGATTAGATATAAAGAAATTCTTTACTATGAGGGTGGTGAGGCACTGGAAAACATGTTATGCAGAGAAGTTGTGAATTCCCCATCCCTGGAAGTGTTCAAGGCCAGGTTGGGCGGCTCTTTGAGCAACCTGGTCTAGTAGAAGGTGTCCCTGTCTGTGTCAGGAACCAGATGATCTTTAAGGTCCCTTCCAACTTTAACCATTCTATGATTATGATTCTGTGATTCTATGTTCAAGGTCTCTCCCAAGCAAAGCCATTCTATAATTCTATCAATTTCAAAGGCACAGTTCTTGCTTCTGAAGTGATGGCCTTTCCCATCAGGTTAAAAGCAATTTGTATAGGACAAGCTCTTCACCTCTCCTTCTGGAGACATTACAGCCAAGACTCCAGAAAACCATAAGCAAGCAATACAGAGAAGCTAAATTTGCATCTTGAGTATTGGACTGTCATCTTTAACTAATGCAGCCTGAGTTGTGATCCTCTCATTTTAAAGTCAACAGCTATTTTTAAGTAAATAGAGGAAAAAAAAATGTTGGAAAAAAAATGTTGGGATCAAAATCTAACACTTGGTCAGAACCGTGGACATCAGTCAGGACAATTTACCACATCACCTTTTGTTGTATCCCTTTATCCTTTTAATCCCTTCCAGCCTTGAGCCTTTAGAGACCAGATTTTAAAATGAGGTGTTTTTCTCTTGGAGTTTTCTACATGAATAACACCTTTTCGCAATGCCCATTTAAATGTTGCTTTCTGTAATTACAGTGGAAAAGTACTTAAGGAAAGGAAGAAGAATCACATTTTTAGACTGGAGAAAACATTTTATGAGGTCTGAATGCTGTAGAAATAGAAACCCAGCTTGACTACAAACAAAATTAAGTGGATGAAGCCAGCAAGTGGAAAAGCTGCATTCCTCATAGTAACTCTGCCAACAAGGTACTGACAAAAGAAAATGTTGAAAGCTGCAGTTTGTTAGAGCTGAAGCTGTGTTCAGAGAGAAGCTCTGTTATTTTCTTGGTGTAAGAATTAAATGTTTCAGTTCAGGCTTTTTAGAATCTAAAAGTTACTGATAGGCTTGTATAATGTTGCACAAATGGTATCTTAACACTAAAACAACTCCTGAATGATAAATCTAAGCTCACCATATTGGACCGTTCCTTGGCCTTAATTCTGTATTCGTTCTCTCACTACATAATTAAGATTTATTTACATGGGAAATCTGTCATCCATTCCCCTTGAACTCAGAAAAAAACTTATGCACGTTGTGAGTAATGTATGTACATGAATCCCTTAGGTGAACTAATGATCTCATATACCACATATGTTTTTCAGACACAACAGCATCACTAGTACTTTTGATTAGAATTTGTACTTTAAAGGTTGAAGGTGATTAAGGCAGTTTCTGAAATTACATCATCCCAACTCTGACAGGCTAGTGGAGACTGACATTTTAAAGTAATACTGTTTAAAAGCAGAGCAGTAAAATTATAAGAGCATTTGCCAGGTTAAAGGTTTTTAAAAATAAATAAAGTGCTCTTCAGCTACGAGTGACTGGATAATGTATCAAGAATATGTTTCATGAAAATATGACCTGCAAGTATTTGCCTTCATTTATTGACTGTGCGCTGAAAATCCTAAAATTATTTACCTTTTCTAACCCTGGGGTGTATTTAAAGAATTTTGCCTATTTTGCCTATTGTCACAAATGTTGTATCTTACAGAATCACTCATCTGCAGAATATCATCTGCCCTCTTTCCCACCACCACATTTGTCTGTGCTAAATTGCCCACACAGAAGTACCTCCCCTCCTTCTTTCATACACCAAAACATACAAGTACCATAAACAACCTTCTCACACAGGCTAAGACACAAACACATGCTGTCAATGGAGGGAGTTTTATACTAAGTAACCCCTAAAATATTTTTTTCCCTTTAGCTGATGCTAAATGGGTGACCTCAGCCATGCAGACCCTCCAGTTTAATTTCCCAAAGCATTTATAAGCTTGAGCTCTCAGAAATATTTTTCATATACTAAGACGGCTGTGTATACTCTTGTAGAATGGCACAAAGGTTAATCTAAATAAATTTGTGAGGCTTTTTCTGGGGACTTGATTTTGATTGAACTTCTAGAATCTGCTGTTAAACAAGATCTCCTGTTTTAGCAGCTGGCTAAAAGACTCTCAGGTGAAATCCTTCAAGAATCCCATAGTTTATATTTAATAAGATTTAATTATTTTACAAATTATCTCTTTCACATTAGTGCTGCCCCTGCATTTGCCACATCCAAAAGAGCAATCCAAGTGTTGAATTATGAAAAACAATTCCAGTGTAGAAATATAGGTAATACACACAAGGTCAAAAAACAGGCAAGAGTAATTTGCAACAACTAAATTGCTTGATATAATACTTTGGCTTGATAGTCTTTAAGAGGAGACTTTACATAAGTCAAAGGTCTTTGGAGTAATTTGCAAATCAAAATCCTACCACTCTCCTAAATCCTTTTAATCTAGTCGTTAATCTCAATAATGACCTAGTTTTTGGAACCTTTACTGTGTTCAGCCACTTAATGACATTACCTAGTTTGCCCTTTGAAACTTTTAGAGGAGAAATACATGGACATAAATAACATCCTGCTAAAATGTAACTGAAGCCATCCTGAACAAGTGCAATTTTATAGAAGAAAATCTCCTAGCACCTGCTGAAGTCTCATAAAGCCTCTCTCTTTACCATAACACTATGATTTTTATTAGGTAGTAGAGCTTTGCATAATAGAAAGGAAGAACGAGGTGGATACCAAGTAGCTGACAGTTGTTAAAGACATCAAAATGAAGAATGAGCAGCTATTACATAGTCTGGATTTTTTTCTCAGTATCGACTGCTGTGCATTGTATGGTCACTGATATACCTGTTTTTCTGCAAAAATAGATCATGGAGAAAATCACTGGATTCAAAACTATGAGTTTTGAAATTATAGAGGAAAGAAACTACCAAACATGAAAACACACAGAGCGACTTTTTCCACGTAATTCTCTTACAGAGAGAACTGTTTCAGTTTTAGTGGGAAACACTTCCAAAATACCAAAATTCATTAACAAAAGAAGGCATAGACCAGCTAAACCACAGCAATTGTACCGCACTAAATGCTCTCCAATGCTTACGCACAGGTGAAAATTAAAGCCTGAAGTTCACTTACAGTCATTGCTTAGCTGGCATATAGGCTCTGTACTGTGTCTGGGGAAGCATGCCAGAAGAGTTTTACACAGTAGGATGATGCACTTTCTGTGTAATTCCACCACCGAGATAATCACATACCTGCTGGATTCCCAGATATCTTTCAAAACTGTTAAACGTATTTTCAGATGAACTGCTTGAACAGTGGGTGTTTTTTTTATTTTATTTTATATTTTATTTTATTTTATTTTAATTTAATTTAATTTTATTTTATTTAATTTTCTGTTTCATTTTATTTTACTTCTGAAAGAAAGTTCTTAAGCCAATCATATTTAAAAAAGAAAGAGAAATAGTTCTTCTGTCTCTGATCTTTTCATAGCCGTCCTGCACTGGAATTGAAGTTAAATAGTGTTTTTAGCTGTTATGTCTCAGAGAGGGTACCAGAGAGTAAAAAAGGAACTGGACCCCGACGAAATGCATATAAAAAGACAGTAATGTATGCATTCTCCATAAGGAGTCACAAAGGCTAAAAGCATTTGTTAGATTTCTAAGGCCAAAAAGCCATGACAGGTACAATGCATGCTCTAGTAACTAGACACAACAACTCTGAATTGAGTTTATTATTATTGGGAGTTCTGGGGTTTTATGCAGTGAAAGAAAGCCAAAAATAGTAACAATAAAATGAATGAGTGTTCACACTACTGTTGAGGATCTGAATGATCTGAGGAAGTCAAGAGTCTTCTGTAGAAAAGTAATATGGCTCTAGAAAATTACATTAAAAATCTTTCATGTTTAATCACAGAATCACGAGGGTTGGAAGGGACCTCAAAAGATCATCTAGTCCAACCCCCCTGCAAGAGCAGGGTAACCTAGAGTACATCACACAGGAACTTGTCCAGCCGGGCCTTGGATATCTCCAATGTAGGAGACTCCACAACCCCTCTGGGCAACCTGTTCCAGTGCTCTGTCACTCTCACAGTAAAGAATTTTTTCCTGATGTTCACATGGAACCTCCTATGCTCCAGTTTACACCCATTACCCCTTGTCCTATCACTGGACATCACTGAGAAAAGCCTAGCTCCATCATCCTGACACTCACCCTTTACATATTTGTAAACATTGATGAGGTCACCCCTCAGTCTCCTCCAAGCTAAAGAGACCCAGCTCCCTCAGCCTCTCCTCATAATGGAGATGTTCCACTCCCTTAATCATCTTTGTGGCTCTGCGCTGGACTCTCTCCAGCAGGTCCCTGTCCTTCTTGAGCTGAGGGGCCCAGAACTGGACACAATATTCCAGATGTGGCCTCACCAAGGCAGAGTAGAGGGAAAGGAGAACCTCTCTTGACCTACTGACCACACCCTTTCTAATGCACCCTAGGATGCCATTGGCCTTCTTGGCCACAAGGGCACATTGCTGGCTCATGGTCATCCTCCTATCCACCAGGACCCCCAGGTCCCTTTCCCCTTCACTACTTTCCAGCAGGTCAACCCCCAACCTGTACTGGTACATGGGGTTGTTCCTCCCCAGATGCAAGACTCTACACTTGCTCTTGTTGAATTTCATCAAGTTTCTCCCTGCCCAACTCTCCAGCCTGTCCAGGTCTCGCTGAATGGCAACACAGCCTTCTGGTGTGTCAGCTACTCCTCCCAGCTTAGTGTCATCAGTGAACTTGCTGAGGGTACACTCAGTTCCCTCATCCAGGTCATTGATGAAAATATTAAACAGCACTGGTCCCAGCACTGACCCCTGAGGGACTCCACTAGTCACAGACCTCCAGCTAGATTCTGCCCCACTGACCACAACTCTCTGCCTTCTTCCTTTCAACCAGTTCTTGATCCACCTCACTACCTGATCATCAAGCCCACACTTCCTCAGCTTATCTATGAGGATGCTGTGGGAGACAGTATCAAATGCCTTACTGAAATTAAGAAAATCCACATCTACCGCCCTACCATCATCCATCCACCTAGTTACTTCCTCATAGAAGGCTATAAGGTTGGTCAAACATGACTTCCCCTTGCTAAAACCATGTTGGCTACTCCTCCTCATCCTTGATATGTCTAGAGATGGTGTCAAGAATAAGTTGTTCCATCACCTTTCCAGGGATGGAGGTAAGGCTGACCAGTCTATAATTACCCGGGTCCTCCTTCTTGCCCTTCTGATAGACTGGCATGACATTTGCCATCCTCCAATCCTCAGGCACCTCTCCTGTTTCCCACGACTTACCAAAGATGATGGAGAGTGGCCTAGCAATGACCTCTGCCAGCTCTCTCAGCACCCGTGGGTGTATTCCCTCCGGACCCATTGATTTATAGATGTCCAGATTGCTTAAGTGATCCCTAACCCAATTCTCATCTACCAAAGCAAACTCCTCCTTTATCCTGACTCCTTCTGGGGCTATAGGAATCTGGGGCCCCCGGGGAGAGTCTGCAGAAGTAAAGACAGAGGCAAAGAAGGCATTCAGCACCTCTGCCTTCTTTATATCTTCCGTCTCCAGGTCACACTCCTCGTTCAGCAGTGGGCCTATATTGCCTCTTGTGTTAGTTTTATCCACTATGTATGTGAAAAAGCCCTTTCTATTGTCCTTAACCCGACTTGCAAGATTAAGTTCCAAGGAGACCTTAGCTGTCCTAATTGCCTCCCTACATCCTCTAACAACTGTCCTATATTCCTCCCAAGTGGCCAGCCCCTCCTCCCATAATCCATAGATTCTCTTTTTCCACATGAGTTTGCCCAGCAGTTCCTTGTTTAACCATGCTGGTGTCCTGGCTCCCTTACTTGATTTCCTACCCATTGGGATGCTCTGATCCTGAGCTTGGAAATAATAAATAGAAAATTAAAATCTTTGTCTAGGTTTTCTAAAGTATCCCATAGAATTCTGTGGAAGTATATTTTGCACATCCTAGTGCAAAACGTTTCAAAAGGTATTTTCTATCATATAAATGTATTTTCCAGGACTTTTGTTTTAAGAATTGTTTCTTCAGCTCATAAATTCCCTTCTTGGTTTATGTCTTTTTAGCTGTTATAGTATTTCAAAATAGATAAAATTGTTTCTATTCTCATATGAGAATAGAAACTCATATGTATTGAGTTTCTACATTAAATCACTTGAACAAATAGTTATGAAGTTTTGTATGTCCTTGCTTTACCTTCCTTTTTAAGACTACCCATGTTCTATTTTGAAGAAGAATTAGACTGTTGCACAAGTCTGTTTTGAAACTCAGATCCAACAGTTTAGTGAGCATGCTGAACAATGGTTTGCCATAGTTGTTCAGTCAGTAACTTACAAGATTTTAGATAATTTCTTTATTGTATGGCCTGAGTTCATGCTATGCTAGCCACTACTCTTAGATATTTATAAAATAACAGAGAATCAGAGAATGGCTGATGTTGGCAGGGACCTCTGGAGATCATTTACTAAGACCCCCTTGCTCAAAGCAGGATCAGCTCCAGCAGATTACTCTTAACGGTGTCCAGTGGGGTTTTGAATATCAGCAAGGATGGAGACTCCACAACCTCACTGCGCAACCTGTTTCAGTGTTTGATCACTCTCATAGCAAAAAAAATTTGCCTTGTGTTTTAAGTTTGCACCCATTGCCTGTCATCCTGTCACAGGGCACCACTGAGGGAATCCTGGATCCATCTTTTTACTTCCCTCATGAAGTATTTGCATGGATAAGACCCAGCTGAGCTCTCTCTGCTCCAGGTTGAACAGTCTTGGCTGTCTCAGCCTCTCCTCATATGTGAGATGCTCCAGTTTCTTAACCATTTTCCTAGCCCTTTGGTGGACTTGGTCAAGTATTTTTTTGACTCTCTTTTACTACAGAGTCCAGAACTGGACCTGGCCATCCAGATATGTCTCACTGAGATGAGTTGAGCAGAAGGATCATCTCCCTTGACCCATGGGTCTTCATAATATAGCCCAGGATGCTGTTGGACATCTTTGCTGCAAGGGCATATTGCTGGCCCCTGGTCAGCTTTCTGCCCACTAGAACTCCAAGGTCCTTCTCTGCAGAGCTGCTTTCCAGATAGTGTACCTCCAGCCTGTACTAGTGCATGGGATTATTCCTGCTGAGGTGCAGGACTTGGCTTTCACCTTGACTGAACTTAATGAGGTTTCTGTAAGCCCATTTCTTGTACCTGTTGAGGTCCTTCCAAATGGCAGCACACCCATCTGGTGTATCAACTGGTCCTCTTAGTTTTATGTCATAGGCAAACATGTCGAGCCTATACCCAGTCCCAGTATCCAGATCATCAATAAAGAGCTTCAACAGTATTCTGCCTAGTATTAACCCAGGAGATGCATCATTAAATGACTGGTTTTCAGCTGGACTTTGTGCTGCTGATCACAACCTGCTGAGCTTGGCAGATCAGCCAGTCCGTTGTCCTCTTATCTGCCCTGTTCTAAGTCAATAAATAGTATCAATTGCTTTGCCTTCCCATTCTCTTGAAGAAAATAAGAGCATGTACCAAGGGTAAAATTAGACACACATATATGGATATATTTTTATGACAAGAGCATGTGCAGTCTCTTACAGTTAAAATTCACAAAATTGTATGCATTGGCCTCCATATAGCTGAAAATATCCTTTCTATTGAATTTGTGTAGCTAAACAAATTTAACTTGGACCTGCAAGGCTCTGCAGATTTTATCAGAGGCTGTGTGGATTTTTACCATCCCTGGTAAAAAGTTTCTGTAAGATTTAACCTAAATAAACACCTTTGACTGTTTGAGGTACAGTAGTGAAAACAATTTGCATGGAGCGTAGTGTAGGAGAGCACAATGGTATTATATGAAATTACATCAAGGTAACATTTCAGTCAGTGCATTGACAAACAGAAAAGAGAATAACAGCTTACTGGTATTTTCAAGGTTGTATTTGCCAGTTCTAGTGACTCATCTTTGAGGCAGTCTCTGAACATCAACAGATATTGTTCAAACAGATACCTTTCCTAGTCAAAAATTGCAAGCCACTTCTGAGACACCAAAAATAATGTGGGGTTTTTTTCCTATCATTTTTAAGACATCTTCTTGATGAGCATTGAAAAATATCACAGGATTCTTATTTCTGCGTCAGTAGCAACTGCAATCCAAAGGAAGCAAGATAGAAATCAGAAAGATAAAGGTCTATAGTAATATGCCAATGTGGCAACTGAAATTGGAGTTGACAAAAAAAGAAAGTTTAAAAACTCTTGAAGCATTTGTGGAAAGGGGAAAGGTAGGATAAAAAAAAGATTGTACCAATATCCACATCTCTATATAGCCATGTTCCATGATTATGGTTAGGTTTATGCATACAAATACTCTTAGTGAAATCAGTGACCAATTATACCTGTAAATACATCCAGGATCAGAATTACTGTAAAAAGAGGAAGGTTTGGGATGAGGGGTGGAGGCAGAGTACCTAAGCTAAGACTACACAGAACCATAGACTGAGGTTGGATTTTAGTTGGAGGTCTCTAATCCAAACTCTAGTCTGATCACATGCTGAAAGGAGTGCTAACTTCAGAGCGAGGTGAATTTGCTCAGGGCCTCACCCACAGCTTCCCCGTGCAGTCAGTTCCTGTCATTAACGACCCTTATCCTGAAGAGGTTTTGTGCTGTAACCCAACTGGATTTCCTTTCTTGGGACTTTCCACTGTTGCCTCTTGTGTGTGTCCTAAATTCTTTGTGGGAGATATGGGAAGCTCTAGAAGGCAATCCGGCATATATGAGTTGGAGCTGCCTTCTTGCATTTCTTGTCTTTTTCGATACAAGGAGTTTCAGGTGATTGTTCTCCTAAAGCTTGCAATTCACTACGTGAATGTCTTCACTACTGCTTTTCCTCAGAAGGAGAAATAAGTGAGCTACATGAAAGAATTCTGTCACATGCTGTACCTTATATCTTAAACTCTGTACTTGAAAGACTCGTAGTCGGTCAGCTGTACCGATTGTACCTGCCATGCTTTACACTGATTTTTATTGTAGAGTATTTTTTCTCAGCCATGTTTCATAACTACTTCATTAAAATGCAATACTTATTCTCCTTTCTAATGCATGTTTTCCAGGCTTCATAAAATTAGAGCCCTCCATACATTTGTGTCTTAAAATGTTGACACTCATGGATGACCCCTTTAAAATAAGAATATAAGACAAAAAATTGCCCTGGTAAATAACATGACATGCTGCTGGCGAATCAATACTGCATACTACTGTGTGCTGTGTGCACATCCTCACTATGAGGACCCATCAAAGGCATTTGCATTTCCACACATGATGTGGTGAGTCACCTTCAGATTTAAATGACAAAATAGCACTTTAAAATGAGGTTGAATGCTGCCATGTTTAATTCTTTATGTGATCCAAACCTAAAAGTCATGGCCAAATTTCCCTAAATGTGTTCTCATTTAAATCAGTACACTTGTATCAATAATCATGTAGCACTTGGTTTTCATACTTGTTTATCATAGAAGCAAAGGCTTGAAACAGACCTCAGGATCACTTAATCTTTCCCCACATGCACACCGTCTGTCAAAAGAGGCTCAACAATGTCTGTGTTAGTTCTGATGGGCATCAAAGACAGAGAGTAGTTGTGGTCCTTGGGCTAAAATCCTTTCCAACAATGGCAGCAGAGCTTTCCCCACAGTGCAGAAGGTTCTGTGTCTCCACACCGGTATTTGTGAGTGGAGTTGTCTCTGATAGAAGAAGAATGTCTGGTTAACAGCAGAGTCAGTCTGCTGCTAATCAATAACCTGAGGCCCAGTGCTACGTGATTCTAATGCAGTCTGCAAAAACGAGAAATCTGTGCTGGCTCATAATTCAGATAGATATGATTCAGGTATGGAAAGAAAAGATATGGGGGGAAAGGGGATCAGTATTGGGAAATCTCATTTATAGCTGTCATCTGAAAGCACCAACAATTGAGTTTTCTGTAACCTGAAACATTATTCTTGATGAAGTGCAGGGGTTGGGAAGATGAAAAGGGAACATTAGATAACAAAATGAAACCTCTTAATGATTTTATCAGGTCCAGCTTTCACTATGACTCACATAAAAGTTGAAAGAACAAGCATAAAGATCTGCAGCCTTTCAATACTTAAGACCTTCAAAGTATGCTCATATTGTTCAGGAGAGTTATTTTGCGCAGTCAGCAAAATAACAGCTGAGAAAACCTGAATTTAAAAACAGTTCTCAAGAACATCCTTCTGAATAGCCTAATATGAAGATACTGGTCATTCCACCACCATCAAGAAAATGCACACAGCAGTTTGATTTAAAGCTTTTTGTTTTGTGAACACAAGATTCACACATACTGAAAAAGCAGTAAGCTCTTGTCCTCATTGGAATTCAGCACAGAATGAGCCTTAATAAGGCAGCTATTTATACAAAGAGTGTGGTGAGAGCCATCATGGTTTAAGACAGAGGCAAGATTAATATATTCAAGATACCAAACTAATTTAAAGCATAAAAGGGACATCAGACCTAAATTTGTAATAATCTCAAACCCTTTCTAGGTTGAAAGTCATTCACTCACTGGAAGAAAAAGAGAAAAATAGATGTTGGCTAATCTGGATTGTCATTTGTTTGATTCAATTTTGATTGCATCAGGATTGCCTGGTTTTTATATGCAAAATTTTCCTCTTTTGATTAGTGTTCCTCTGTCCTCTGGATATCAGCTATAAATCACACAATAATCATGACAAAGTTTGGTTTTGTTTGAATGCCTATTATGATTCCATTTGTCTCATTTATATCCTAATCAAATAAATCCCACTGGAAATTAGCCAGGGGACAGAGATAAAGCAAATGACAGTAAATCAAGAACTCATTTTCCTGGCATAGAAAGTTTTAACCTTTGCAGGACAAGTATTAAGTCTGTAATGAAGAAGAAATGTAGCAAAAGAGAAGACCGAGCTATCTGAATAGTTTTGAGGCTGAAAGCACCTCCTCTGCTGCCTTCAGAGCCCAGCACCAGGCCTAGACATTGACTTTCACATTGCAGACAAAAAAGGGCACAGCTCATTAGGACTTAAGTGCCAGATGGTTTCATGGGGCGAAATAAATATTTGTATGCCATTATCTACACGTTCCATTCCTCAGTTGTGAAAGTGTGCTACTGGAGGTATAAAGCTACAAACAAGGTATAAAATTACTAGCAATGAGTATGTGCCTTGAGGTTCTCCCAAGAGCACAAGCTGGTTTGCAAAGGCAGCACAGACCTGTAGCCATGACTGTGCAGATGGCTGTGAGATCATGTCATGTACCTAAGTGCCCATCAGCAAGTAAAGCAGGCAATAGTAGGTTGCGTTCCCTTAAAGTACTCAGCTAAAAATTTACCATCACAAATTAAACTTCAGGCTACCTATGGGGCATAGATGCTGCACCATATGGACAAACCCTCGAAGTAGTCTCTATTGTGCCAGGCTCCATACAAGCACACACAAAAACGTGCCTGAAAGAAGCTTCCATGTGAAAAAGCCATGTTGACTCCTTGTCCTAGAGGGATGGAGGTGCAAAAGGGAGATTTGGGATGAGATTCATTTCCTCTGACTTTAGGCATCTACAGTGCAGATCATGTGTTATATTCATCCAGGGTTCCTTCTTGCACCTTGTGCAGCACTGCAGAAGGCATTTTTTGGCATGATTTGTCCATCCTGCTTGGGATGTCTACTGTAGGATGAGAAAAACTGCTTTCTAACAATGCCTGTTTCTCTCCATAAATCTAGCAAACAGCCTACATGGCAACTGTGTTGTAGGTACCTACACTTGGTCAGATGAATTCTCAGCCTTGTTGCTTTCTCCTTCCCCTGCATACACAAGCTGAGGCAAATACAATCTGCTCGTAATGCTGGTTTCCAAATTTCTGTTTGTGAGTCTACAGAAAACTGTCATCCAATCTGGGTAGGAAAAAAAAAAAAAAAAAATCAAAGATTAAATGTTTTTAATGCTTTTTTGAGCAGCAAGGCATCTAGTGGGTATTATATAGGTGCCTTCTCCCCCCCCACAGTGGCCCTGCCTTTGGCCAGAAGGAGAGTAGGAGGCTTTGGCTGTGTAGCAGTTGCAGCTTGAGGCCTGAAAATTTGAGGACCCTCTCCTGACCTCCGTATGCTGTCAGGACACTGGTGTTCCTTATAGGCTAGCCTATTGGCTCCACGTTCTTTCCCTTCTTTAAATAACTTCACAAAGGGCAGGGAATAGAACATGAATTAACAGAACTTCTCCCTGTACCCAAGCCAGGATACCTACCTATGAACACTTAAAAGGCCCCTGGTATTTGCTTCAATTATATACAGCATGTAAGAAAACCAAATCAATTTTAAAAAATTGGCATTCAATAATATGTAAGAAACTAGTCAGAATTATTTTTTATACTCAGGCATTTGTATCTATGTACTAACATCTTTTTTCAAATAGAGTTGTCTGATTTTGTTTTGAGTGCTTTTTTAAACCTAGCCACCAGTATGAAAAGGCATGAAAGCTAAAATAAATCTGAATTAAAAATGTTTACTTTTTGTAGAATTTATTATGCACTTGAGCATATATATGCCTCACTTTAGTCATAACATGAGAGGAGGTGATCCATGTGAATGTAGAATCATAGAATCGTAGAGCAGTTAGGATTGGAAAGGACCTTAAGATCATCTAGTTCCAACCCCCCTGCCATGGGCAGGGACACCTCACACTAAACCATGTCACCCAAAGCTCTGTCCAGCCTGGCCTTGAACACCACCAGGGGTGGAGCATTCACAACTTCCCTGGGCAACCCATTCCAGTGCCTCACCACCCTCTCAGTAAAGAATTTCTTCCTTATATCCAATCTAAACTTCCCCTGTTTAAGTTTTAACCTGTTATACCCCTTGTCCTATCACTACAGTCCCTAATGAAGAGTTCCTCCCCAGCATCCTTGTAGGCCCCTTCAGATACTGGAAGGCTGCTGTGAGGTCTCCACGCAGCCTTCTCTTCTCCAGGCTGAACAGCCCCAACTTTCTCAGCCTGTCTCCATACGGGAGGTGCTCCAGTCCCCTGATCATCCTCGTGGCCCTCCTCTGGACTTGTTCCAACAGTTCCATGTCCTTTTTATGTTGAGGACACCAGAACTGCACACAATACTCCAAGTGAGGTCTCACGAGAGCAGAGTAGAGGGTCAGGATCACCTCCTTTGACCTGCTGGTCATGCTTCTTTTGATGCAGCCCAGGATACAGTTGGCTTTCTGAGCTGTGAGTGCACACTGCGGGCTCATGTTAAGTTTCCAATTGACAAACACCCCCAAGTCCTTCTCTGCAGGGCTGCTCTGAATCTCTTTTCTGCCCAATCTGCAGCTGTGCCTGGGATTGCTCCGACCCACGTATAGAACCTTGCACTTGGTAATGGGATGCCTGGCTATACTGGAGATTCCTCAGTCACAAAACAGAGCAGCATCAGTGCATTGGTGTCATTCTGTGCCTGACAACAATACAGTGAGAGCTGGAGAAATGTTTCTACTCGCTAGGTTATTCAACAGGAAAAACCGAGTTTAATGACATTTTAATTAGATCATAATTTTTGTCTTAAACTGACTGAGAAAGTTTGTTGTTGTTTGTTTTTTGTTTAAGGAATCAGTAGATTCATTCAGATATGCTGCATGCCGAATGTTTCAATTTCTAAAGACAAAATTCCGAAGTTAGATTTTAGTGAAATGCAACTTTTCACATTCTACCAAATTTTTGGGTTTGGTTTGGTTTGTTTTGTTTTTTTTTTTTTCTGTTTTTCAGTTTCATCATCAAAACAATGAGTAGTTCTCACAGCCATGTTGCTATGCTGCCATGTGCTATCACAAACATGTTTCTTTGGAAGTTTTAAAACAGCCCAGGGTTGCTTACCACTATGTGGCTTTATTCCAAATATGTAGGGAAAAAGCAGATATTTAATGTAGAGCAAAATGGTTAGTAGTATCAAGTACTATTTCTACTGCTTTCAGTGTGCCAATGTTTTCTTTGACCTTTCTGATGATGCTACGATGTCACAACTCGGCAGCTTTGACCTATTTTCTGCGTAGCCTCCACTGGGCTATATTTGTTGGAAATAAACATCTTGCATAACAGCCCGGCTGTGCACTCAGCTTTTTTTCTTCTCTATATTTTTTTTCTGAAAGAGATTTTCCCAGCGTGAATTCTGCATGTACAATTAACATTTCCCAAATTTCATCTTCAAAATCTGTTAGGGTTTATAAGAAGATTAAGGGACAGAGCTGATGTGCTTCATCACCCTTCCCCTGTAATCACACAGCTTTGCACTAGGAAAGAGAGTAAGAGGCAGGTTAAAACTGCAGTAATTCTCTTGAAAGGAGAACTAAAATAAAGGACTGTGAATGTGAGAATCTGTACTACTGGGATTATTTAAACAAAACCCTTTCAGGCAAGAGCAAAGATCAGATACAGGCTAAACTCAAAGACATAAATAATACCCTGACCTGATAGCTTTTGCTGTTACGTTAATAGCAAAGATGAACAGTTTTGCACAGCAGAATCTTTAACTCTTTTTCTTGTTTCCTGTGTTTGTTTTAACTGAATATGTAGCAAGTATGTATACAGACAAGGACTGGATAGGAAATCTTCCTAAGGAATAAAGGATGAAATACATTTACAGAAATATTTTTAACCAAAGTAAACACAGAAATAGGTGCATATATGCCAAAAGGAATAAAAAAACAAAGGCAGAATATATACATTGAATTGGCATTACCCAAGTTACATAAACAGGTTTTCAAAATTGGGGAAGTTTGCAGAGAACATTTTGCACAGCTTTCAGAGTTGTTTACTTTTACAACTAAACTCACAGGAGATGATGCCATTAATCTCTGCTTTCAAAATCACAAACAGTTTAAAATTAATGTCAATTAAACCCCAGTATTTTTGGCTTTCTTATAGTTTGTCTTCTGTTTTTACAGCCTTTTGGCTTTAAGTCATCACATTTTACTCCACAAAACACAGGCAGGAGAAAAAGCTTACTTAAAAGAACATGAGGAAGATAAAATTTGTGGTAGTCTTGGGCACTTCAAATAAGGGTGGGGTTTTTTGTATTTATGGTACCAGATCTTCTCTCTCTTACACTGATTTCACACCTTGTATCTCTCTTGGCATTAGTGGGTCAGTGGGATGACCTGATCAGATAAACAGCATACTAAATGATCAGGCCTATGATTTCCAAATCAGAGGTGTTAAACCCACTGTTTTAGAAAAGAAATAATTGACATGCCACAGTGGAAATTAAGTAGCTTCTTTTCATTTTTAATAATTGAATACTACCTAAGCCTATGTAATTAACCTAATCACTCGCATGCTTCGAGAACAGCCTGTCGTACTACAGAACTGCATAAGCAGACTCACCCACCCTCTGCGAGTCTGCGAAGACCCTTTCCAACTGCAAACTGCAGGATAAATGCAGGCTGACTTCCTCCACTGGCCAATGCACCGCATGAACAACCATGCAATCAATTTACAGCACACAAGACAGGTTTTTCCAAACATTGTTGAACTCATTACCTCTATCTAAGGCCGTGTTATTATGTTTAATAGACTTCTTAAATATTTACATTTCTCTGGAAATAACACCTCTTCACCTCAACATTCTGTTTACAGTTACAGGATTTTAGGAATAATTCTTTAACTGGTATTCTTCCTGCCTTAGGAAGAGCTATGCAAGTACAATTTATCCTACAGTCCTCACTATATCAGATCATTTAAATGTTCTTTCTCAATCAAAAATCCTCTACTTCCTGCTTTCTTTTGATCTTTCTTTTTCACTGTAAGTTACATCACTGTAAGTTACATCACTGTAAGTTACATTGGAAGCATTAGAAGTGATACTGCAAAGGAAATCTTTGCCTGTCTTCTGAATGGCCTCCCAGTTTTTGAGTTGAGGCAAAACAGAGAATTGTGAATGCAAAGACAACCTAACATTTATATTATGCAACTTGCTTTCAAGTTATGTACATTTTTATGTCCATAAAACATGAAACAATAATTTTAAGTTTGGTTTAATGGATGTTGTTTTTACTTAACTTATCCCATGGGTCTAATACCTATAAAGCAAGAACACTGAATTTAGTCTTTAACATGTTTATTGTGTTGGATATAAGCCACACTGCAAATCCTGATGTTACCAGAAAATGGTAAACTATAGACCAGTACATCACATCAATTAAGAATATATCACTGAACTTCAGAGTTGGCAGAGGCATTTACCTCTTAATTCATGTTTAATTCAAAACTACCACATTTAATGAAGGGGTCCCAAAAATATGTAAAATTAAATTAAATCCAGGTGAGTAAAGGAGCGTTCACTGTCTATCAAAATAAACTTCTTCCATTTTCTAGAGCCTTCCCAGACTATCGGCATTGCATTGTTTTTAATCTGGATTTGTAATGGCAAGGTGGAATGGCATGGTGGGAATGGCCTAAAGGCTGCATGTTGATAACCTTTTGTTGTAATGAATGTCATCAGCAGAGTATCGCAGCCAAGTAACACCAGAGCCAGTCCACAGAAGAACCGCTTTTAAGAAGCTTTGATTTCCTGATGAGAGGAAATTTGGACAAAGATGCTAGAAGAGTAAGCAAGTAAACTTGACAAGTGTGTGCTATTGGGAGATTGATCTCACAACTTTTCTTGTCTAAGCTGAGGAAAGAAAAGGTTTTTATTCTCTGCTGCTTCTGTATGTCCTTGACCATAGACTGGCTTTAGTTTCTCAGAAAATCTTTCTGAAAGACAATTAGCTGAAACAGAAGCTGCTACTGAGTCTGCAAAGTAGGAACAGGGGAAAAAACCCCACCTGCTAGTGGTGTTTATAGAATGACACTGCCCTGTTCAGTCATATTCCCTCCCTTGCAAACCCTGATTTCACTTCTACCTGTGAGCTTGATTTCTGCAATTGAATTCCCCTTGGGCTTACATTCCTTGTAAAAGTCACAAATACAAAGTGACAAGGTGTCATGACTTGAGGTCAGGACCATAATTCTGGAAATCCTAGTTTAGAAAGAACATGCGTAGCAGCTCAATAAAACATGATCATTGTCCTACACTGAAAAACACAGCTACTTCTTAAAGCAGGAAGTCAACCTCCACCCATACGATGTATATTAGAGGTAAAAATGCATTGGTTACAGCATTCAAGAGGTTAAAAAAAAAAAAAATAAAGAGCACACAGTCATTTCTGTGTGAAATAGAAGTGAAAGTTCTTAATGGACGGAATTCTCTGTATATAAACTACTGCAGTTTTTTGAGCCTTCAACCAAACATATATAAATTTCCCTTGCAAAACCAGGTCGAAGATATCCAGGTACCAGATGTATATATGTATATTGTATATATATACATATATATTATATGTATATATATGTATATACAGGTACTGTGTATATATGAAGAGCTCATAAAACATGGAGGAACTCCAACATTTGATTTGCCTTTAAGGAGGAAGGGTGATTTTTTTGAAGTTCATTGCTAACCAATAAAAGGATTATTCACTTCATAGGAATAAGAAAAAGTAATGTCTTAAACGTCTTAAAGCAGCACACAAATTTAAGATAATCTGAAATCCAAAATTTAAATTGCACGAACCTCAAATGTATTATCAGACATGTTTTGTTTTAAATTAAAGCACTATTATGTATTTTTTTATTAAAAGACTTTTAATTGATCCCTCCTCAACTTTTTTTTTTATACAACTTTATAAAAATGCTTTGATTTTTCCTGACAGTTTTGATGAGCTCTTAAAAATTTCAATAGTGCCTATTTTTCCTTCAGATATGCACTAAACATCACACATATATTTCAGAAGGCTGATAAAATATTTTGTTAGCAGTGATTGAAATCAGCACTGCTTCTATAAAAGAAATGCCCCATTCATCCACAAACAACAAAAATATCAATTCCGTCTCAGAAATTATGGTCAGACTTGGTCTGTGGGTAAAACCTGTCCTTATACAGAGAACTATCATATCAAGGATATCTTCCTGGGAGAAGATGTCCTTTCTCCAATACCCACCTTTCAGAGATCTGTACTGTTTTGGTTCCTGGGCAGAGTACTTTAAAATTCTCAGCCAGTGAAATTTTCTAAAAGTTGCCTAAGGGACAAGAAAACTGATGTGAAAAAAAAAAAACCAACAAAACGAATGACAATATAACTTTGGTGCACCTAAATGAAAATTGATACCACAGCTCTGCCAGAAATCAGTTGTGCTGCAGTTTTCAGATTCAAACTTCCATAGCTAATTTAGGAAAGTAAACCTTCCCCTTAATCTCATCTATGTTCAGCAATATTGTCCTCTTTATCAGTGTAATCAGAGATAGAGAAAAATCTTTCAGGCTTAGTAATGCTGGCTTTCTGAGAAAATTAATAAATAGATGCAATTCATGACCTCTTTATGGTAAATCAGGTTTTAAAGTTTGGTCTGAGGCTTAGTCAAAGTTGGAGAATACCGGAAGTGGAAACTGTATGCCCACATTATTACAAGCCGGGTTTCCAGGAGAATTTATGAGCTGAAAAGAATTCATGTCTCGGACATCTGTGACTTTTCCTCTTAAAACTGGTACATATTGTGTATGATTTATGAGAAACACTGAATAAAAATTGAATGCCAAATTGAATCTGTTCCTTAAACCAATTTTATGTACATCTATAAAAGTTACAGATACAAGATACAATATCAAAACGGAAAGGATAACCAACCAAAAGTATTAACAAGATGTAATGTTTCACCTCCCACTTCTCCAACTACTGTTCAAGAAAGGAGAAAAATACTGAGTGGTGGGGGATGGTACCGGTTCTCAAACTTTAGCAGCACTTCCTACCCTGTGACAGTACACAGCTTTGGAACATATAAGCAGGAAGTGAAAATATGAAAGCATCTGCTTGTAAAAGAGCATATTTTCAGAGGTTTTCACCTTAGCTATTACTTAGCTATTGCTAAGTTACATAAACTCTTACCTTATATGAGGATTCCCAGTTGGATCTCAGACACTGAAATACGCTGATTTTGTCACACACAATGGCTATGATTCATGATTAAACAGTAAGAATTCCAGGCATCATTTAGAAGGTGATATAAAAGACATCCTCCTTTACCTCATGCTGCCCAATGGACCACAGTGTCACCCAGTTCTGCATCAATAATTGCATCCTATGCTGAACATACCCTTACCATTTACATGGCCTAAGAGGTCTGCTCCAGACTGAAAGTTTTTGACTGCTTTCTGTGGCACATAAGCCAGAGGAATTATACTCCTTTGAAAGCAGAGGTTTAGCAATGCCTACTTAACATCTGCTGCCTCACCCCTTTTACATTGTGGAAAGAGGCTGGACTAATATGAAGCTCTGACATCTTCAAAATTAATCCAAGCAATATTCTGATTTGTCCTTCCTTCCTTTTTATGCCCTGTATTCATGCTCATTACACAAAGATATTAAAGGACAGGTAACCCAGATGCCATCATCCTTTTGAGTCAATGGGAATTCACACAGGGAGTGAAACTGGCTTCATCCAGATGGTGTTTAAAATCTCTTTGAGGCTCCTTAGGTTTAGTATGAAACTGGGTGAATTTCCTAGTTTTCTTGTATTTGTTTTTATTTCTGCAGGGACCTAGAAAATATTCCAGGAAAAATTATGAGCCCCATTATAACTTTTCTAGCAAATAATTCAGAAGTTATAGAATACCTACAATTATACAAATATGTCTACCTTATGAAAAAACTCATTTTATACTTTCATGACCTGCAATTGCCCTTGACAAATATGTGGCTAGCTTTAGTTCATGTCATTAATAGCAGCATGACTACTCATGAATTTGCAATTAAGAGAATTTTTGGATCAAGGTCTGCGCTGACTCTATCAGGTGCTTTTGTGGGAATATGGGAACAGAGGGTTCAAGAAGATCATCTGAGCCTTCAAATCTAGTTCTCTGTGATCTTGGTAGCATGATGTGTGCCACATTAGACAAAGAAGTCTAATTTAGAAGGGTTGCATCTTTGTCGCACCACCTCACAACTACACAGATACTTTCAAGCATCTACAGTAGCATCTAAACAAGAACAAACCCAGCCAGACCTGTCACAAAGCACAGGAACAGGCCAGGATAAAAGGAGAGCAGAGGTGAAAATCTGGACTAATGTAAGAGGAGGAAAGCTCAACTAAAACTGTTCAAATAAGCCTGGAAGGAAGAGCAAAATCCACACTTCACAAAGAGCAAGAAGTCCCAAAGAGCTTGGTTTTGTTAGTCAATTAAAATAGAATTCATTAGATTGAAGGTAGATGCCTACTTACATTATTAATGGTCAGTAGAATGAAAGAAAGGACAAATTAATTTCTTTGTAAACTAAATATCTAAAATTGGTTGCATTTTTTGCACCTTAAAAGTGTTTATTTCACTCTATGGGTTGGAAAAAAGATAACTAGCTCCAAGGTAGGTGCTTACACTGTAAAAGATCATTGAATTATCTGAATCCCATGCTTAAACTGTAAGATATATTTTACTGATTTGAATTGGAATTGCTGGGGGTTTTTTTTCCAATAAATTTTCTTGCTTTTTTCCTTTCCACTCTGAATGACAGGTAAAACAGATACATTTCCTGAGCGCATATATATTTTTGTCTTATTCATTCCAACAAAGGTGAAAAAAAAACCTTCTTACTGAAAAGCAACAAAAAATCACTGCAAATAGTATTTTCCACCTGTGATTTGAGCCCAGCTTCAATTGTTAGAAATACAGAAATTGAATTTTCTGAGTGAAGAATGATATTACTCATTATAATATATATGATTAGCATGTGATTATTTTGAAAGGAAAATACCTTGTAATTCCAGGGTATTTTCTCTAGGCTTAATTGTAAGGCAAATTCCTAAAGCTGTTGTTTGAAGTTTCCCACAGACATCACTAAAATCTCTTTTCAGCACCAAATACCAGCACAAGCTTGAACAAGCTGCACTTAAATGTTCATTCCCACAATTCATCTACTGGTGTTTCAAAATGGCTTGCTGCTTGCACTAATCTCTAAGGCAAAATTCTTCCTTAATAAAGCTGACAGTGGCTTATCTCACAGAAATCCAGTGTATTGTGTTACTGCATAATGTAGGCAGGCTGGACAAAGATGATTCCTGACCTGTGAAAGCACAAAATATATACACTGGTTTGGGTAAAAATGTTTCTCATTCCTGTGCAAGCAGAATCTGGAATTTTTTGCCATGGTGGAATCTAGAGAGCAAAAACACTGATTCATCAGACATCACCGCAGTTTTATGGACTCCTTTCTGCATATCCATGACCACATCCTTTGCTGTGACTGGCACTGAGAAGATCTGCCTCTCCTATAATCTGCTGCTCCACAACCTTGGGCAAGTTGCTTGGGGCCAACTCTAATAAGGAACTTTAGTGCCTAAAACAAAAGGGCTACAGAACAAAATCATGATCTTGAAAATAAACATTATAATTGCTGCCTAAACCTAGATGTGCGTGAGCTTGCCAGGGCCTCCTCTTTTTGTAATGTGGAGGTCTCCACATGCAGAGAAGTGCCAATACATAGAGCTGATTCTGGCTTCTGAGTGGCTCAGCATCTCCTTGTACCTGGGCATGTCTGTTCCTCGGCTAG
Organism: Psittacula echo; assembly: GCF_963264785.1. Lineage (NCBI taxonomy): Eukaryota > Metazoa > Chordata > Aves > Psittaciformes > Psittacidae > Psittacula > Psittacula echo. The sequence continues at coordinate 117,517,795 of NC_137735.1, read as the reverse complement.
TTTACACAGCGGGTCTAGTCAGAGTGCTGAACACAAATATAGCAGGACACGGCTCCTTGCAAAATGCAGCTGTGCTACCAACTTTGGCAGATGCTGAAAGTCTCCTTGAAGCTGAGATCATCTTCTTCAACGCAAGTGCCCATTACACCAAGCTGGTGAGCAGCAGCCTGTCTTGTCTCTTTTCATGTAAATCTTGAACATCTTGTTGCACAGTTACCTGGCTTCAAAGAGGAGTGTAGCATGTCTCTCACTGCAAACCCACGTCATCCAGAAGCATCACCCAAAAGTTTAAAGTGTTGACAGTGTTCACAGTGGAACCTACATGGATGGCGGGCAGTGCATAAGGGTGTGGGTGAAACTTGCCCCTGTGCACCAGATTTCCTACTGTAGCTCTGTGAAGTTGTCTGCTAGGTAGCTTGCTTTAGACACAGCCCCCTCCTCAACAAGATAGCCTGCGGCAGCTCCTGCTCCCTCATTGCGCCATTCCACGAGCTTTGAAAGACATAAAAATCCAAAGTTCAGCATCTGCTCTAGGTATTCAGTTTCTTTCTCACCAGCAGCTCCATGCCTCTGCCAACATGATTATCACAGTACTCCATATTCCTGCTTGCCCTTTTTGTCTGCAGTGAGGGAAGAGTCAGGATGTGTCATGGACCTACTTACTAAGAAGACAGATTAGAAAATGGAAGCTGCCTGTATTTAAAAATTATATATCACCAGTACGTTTCCTGCCTATGTGCACAACTAAACTGAAATAGTTTGGAGACAGACATCTGTGTACTTGTAAGGATATTGTCCTTTATTTCTTTCTGTTCCTCACTTAAAAAGAGCGGATTGTTGTACTTTTTCTCCTGATCCCTTATATACCTGGTTGCTATAAACTGTCTTGTTTGGTTTTCTTTTATTTGATATCTCATACAAAGTCTCTACAAGTCTTCCTGTTATGCTTCAATGGACATGTAGTAGGAATAAGAGATAATACTCCATGCCCCTCTGAGGCTTGTATAAGTATTGCTCAGAAGCATTGGTACCTTCAACTTCTCCTGAGACATTTAAACACATTCCTTAAATGAAGATTCCACTGAAAAATATTTACAATAAAAAAATCACTTCCTGTATTCCTAAAAAATTATTTTCTTCTTTTCACGTTGCTGTTCTGGATTTCAGTCTGCCCATGATAAATTTTCTCAGCCTTGAAATTTGTATTCTGAAACATAAAGCTAAGCTTTGCTAGGACAGCTGAGAGATTTAGATATTCTGCATTAGCGGTGTGACACTTAACAGTAAATTTCCCTAACTTACTGAATAAAATATGTTCAGCCAAAGCAAAACTTCTTAGAGTTGTGTTTGTTTTAACACAATAGTGACACCTCCCAGATGCTGCAGCAATAGAAATAAAACCAATAGTCATTTTTTTGCCAAGCTTAGACTGAAGGACATTTTATTTAAACAGGATATTATATAAATACATCAAATATTTTCAGCTTCCTCAGAATATCTTTGGTTTATCCCTCACTGTTTGGCTTTTTGTCTATCTTTTCTGGCTTTGCTAAGTTAGGTATAAAAATGTAATGCTTGAAAATATTGGCTAACACATGCTAAGTCCGCATGTTTTGGAAGTCTAGTTTTGGCAAAGCAGTCTGCCTTCATTATATACTAAACTTAAAGCTTAAGGGGACCTAAACTTGTTTTGATTAATTCAACAATAGTTTAAAGATGTCTATTCTGCTTAAAAGAGAACTTTAGCATGGTGAAACAGTATTTACTAGGAGGAAAGTTTATTGTTGTTAAGGACACTGGCAGTATTTTCTCAACCTAATTGTAGGCATTAAAGCAGGTACCCTCAGTCTGAACCTGAAACTATGCCCTGTGCCCTTAGTAAGATGCAGTGAGATAACACATTATTGTAATATTGCATGTTGCACATCCTTGGATAATATGAAAATCAGAGTTTCATAAATGAGCAAATGATTGCCTCCAAAATGCTCAAAATGCAGAAAGCAGATGACATTTGTATAGCTGTCGGTCAAAATGGTCTTAGAACCTTAGAATCATAGAATCAGCTAGGTTGGAAAAGGCCTTTAAGGTTGGAAAAGACCTTTAAGATTGAAAAAGACCTTTAAAATTGGAAAAGACCTTTAAGATCATCAAGTCCAACCATTACCCCAGCACTGCCAAGACCACCACTAAACCATGTCACTGAGGGCGTCATCTACATGTTTTTCGAACAGTTCCAGGGACAGTAATTCCACCACTGCCCTGGGCATCCTGTTCCAATACCTGAGCACCTTCTTGGTGAAGAAATTGTTCCTAATATCTAATCTAAACCTCCCCTGGGGCAGCTTGAGGCCGTTACCTCTTGTCCTACCACTTGTTACTTGGGAGAAGAGACTGATTCTCCCCTCACTCCATCCTCCTTTCAGATAATTGTAGGGAGTGATAAGGTCCCCCCTGAGCCTTCTCTTCTCCAGACTAAACCCTCTCAGTTCCCTCAGCTGCTCCTCATCGACTTGTTCTCCAGGACCTCCACCACCTTCGTTGCCCTTCTCTGGACCCCCTCCACAACTCAATACTCTTGTAGTGAGGGTCCCAGAACTGAACACAGGATTCAAGGTGCCACCTCATCAGTGCTGAGTACAGGGGGATGATCACTGCCCTGGCCCTGCTGCCTACACTGTTGCTGATACAGGCCACATATTCAAGATTATAATTGATACAGGCCAGGTATTCAAGACTATTCAATATTATAATAACACAAATAGTTGCTGCAGTCCTGAAGGTCATGTTTCAAAATTAAGGTAAATTTATGTGCTCTAAGAGAACGCCCTAGACTTACTATGTTGATTTGTGCTGTTGATTCATGTTTGTTCATACTGGGACTGTGCTTTTGAAACAGATTTCCCAGTCATCTCACCTAAACATGCTTTAGTCTGCATGTTGGTATAGTCTTGAAGCACCTAAACTAGAATCCTTTAAGATGAAACTAAACCAGAAGCTCCCAGCTCTCTGTCGTATGCTAACCCTCCAGCAGCACCTGTATGTATGCCAGCTGCTACTGGGTATTCACTCTATGGGAAAAGCTGACCCAAAGTACAATCCCTGTATCACACACAGTATGGGTGTTGGTTCCTCTGTATCCTTGCTTCACTCTGTAGATTGAGATCCATGCTCCTCCATTACATTGCAAATGTAAATAGAGCCTCTGTAACATAAAAATCACAGGCCTGAAGCTCAACAGCTGTTAGATCCAGGTTCTTTCTTTAAGATCAGTGATGAAGCTGCACTAATATTGCTTAAGGATCAGGGTCTAGTGAAAAGTTTTTGAATGAACTTGGAAGATATTTCAGGAAACAGAAGTTAGACACTGACTTGACCATTTTGGGGTTTTTAACCAGGCATTTCTTACTTTTTAGATGGCTGAAGAGTAAATCCAGTGAAAGCTGCAAAGCACGTGCTGATCCCCTGCTCAAAACCCTTCAGTGACCTTCAGTAACTGTAGGGATTCTTGCTAATCTGAAGCTGCAACCCGTAAGAACCTAAATGCTGAAAGTAATAAAACAGATCAAAGCTGTGTACAGAACAGAACCAAAAGTTATCTAAAAAATTTAGTTTATTATCTAGAGTGGGGTCTTGGCCCTACCAAACGACCTTGGCTTCCTAAACCCATGAATTGGGCTTTCTCCCATTTCTTCCACCAGACCCATCGAATACAGACTTTCAGCTGGAATCTGGGTGTATAGTTTTAGTTTAAAGACAATTGAAAATGTAGCTTGATGTAACTACGAAATTTCATACAAAACCACTGCTGAGTTTCCGAGAAGAATTAAATGAAAGGAAGTAAAATATATTTCGCTTACTTCTGGAATTATTATTCATTATTGTTATTATTAGTGAGTGGCTTGGAGTTGTGGAATGAATACAAAAGGATTCATATTCTCCTCATTAGTGATAAATGACTCTGTTATGTGGGAAGCCATTAAACTCCTTACACTATATAGTTCACATTTGTTTCCTAAGCAATGAGGACTTGGATCATCCTAAACCCTTGCCATTTTGTTTTGGAGATCAAAGTGGGTGATTACAGTGGGTGATTAAAGTGTACAGGCTTTCAAATATGGTGCTTGTTTGTATTACTACATCATCAAGACAAAACCCACTGTGCCAGGCCAGTAAAAGACACACGGTAAGAGACAGCCTTTGCCTCTGGAGGACTCACTATCTAAATAAATATATTCATTTTGTATTGTAGAAGTCAGCAGAGAATTCCCCTGAGGCTAAGCACAAAATAGTCTAAAATACAATTATTGTGAATTGTTAAATAAAATACACTGGATGAATGTGAAGTGTCACCATGATTCGGGTATGTTTTGTAAGGCTTCTTTTTAATTTGTCTGTTCTTGCACACCAACATTTTCCAAGCCATTAAAATACCCCTGGCACAGCCTATTAGTGTTGCAGAACAAAATGCGTATTTTCTCTTCAACATTATTTTTACAAATGTGGGCCTTCTACCAGCTATGCATACTGGAGACATTAAGTACTGCTGTATCTCTGTATCTTCTAATTTGAAACCTGAACTGAGTAGGTCCTTGTCAGTCAATGTGATGGACTGCTAGCACTAACGTCTTAGAAATGGCTTTGAAACAAGCAGGATATGTAACTCTAAAACTGATGATGTCCATCAACTTCTCCAGTAAGGCATATTTTCCATGTATTAGACTTATTTATTGACCTTTCACACCATGTGTTCCATGCTCCTGGCAACTAATGACAGCCAAAATTTTCAATTAGAAATTCAGACCATCTGAAGAAAAGGCTGTTTCTTTTCACTTACATTTCTTCCTCATTTATTTTTGTATGTATTCAAGGGCTCTGGAGAGCTGCAAATACTACATTATGCCCAGTTAATTTACAGCCCTCATTTTTATTGGGTTACTGTGAATTCCAGCTTTTAAATCAACATTGCTATGTCACAAAAAGACATGTGTGTACATCTTGTATACAGGACTCATTTTGCATGAAAGTGAGTGCTAGGATGAGGTGCTAGAATGCTAATAGCATATTTGTAAGCTACATAGCAGCAGAGCTGACAGGCAAACATTCTGGCATGCCATTTCAGACTATTTTGTCATAAAATTAGCTTTGTGAAAATGTTTTTTAGTGCTTTGGGTTTGGGGGAGCTTTTTTTGTTTTGGTTTAATCTATATTTTCCTGAAGTCTTCTAAACTGAAATTCGTTATGTTAAAGTTTCAAGCTCTAATGAATCCAGATCACTTTTTCCTAGTTTTGTATTTACAAATGTTTCCTGAGTGTGAAAGATTTGAAAGGACAGGGGAGGACAAACTCACAATAGAAGATATTTGATGCACTTATTTGTTAATTTTTTGTATCTAATTTCTGCTTTGATTTTGCCTGGCTTCAGTCTCCAGCCATTTATTTTTTTTACTTTGTCTTTGCAAGGTCCCATTACTTTCTTTCTATGCAACACATGGTAACTAGTCCTTAAGCAACCATAAAGTTTTGGTCTGTTTATTAGTAATTTTTTTTTATCTATTATGAAGTCCAACCCAGAGTCACCTTTTAATGGGTAAAATACTTTTTTGTCTGACAAAAGACAGACACGTTTCACAGACATACTAGCCTGGAGCCTGGATAAGCACAAAAAGTGGGAAAAAGCCAGTCATCTCAGTTGTGTTATGCAGCTCTCTGGGGTCACTAAGGAGTTGTATCCACATGCTTATTCTCTCTTTAAGTTGCTGAAAGCATGTAGGGAGTTATTTGGAAAACTTTTAAATGAAGACATGCCAGCCAGCTTAATTATTTCTGTTTCAGAGCAAGAAGCAGAGCCCAGTGTGAAATCTCTATCCCCTTGAAGCTAACAAGGGATCTCATGATGTCTCCCTTGGTCACCTACATTTCTTTTCATTGTATTCCTCCTTTTCAGTAAGCCATTCTACTTCCTCCAAAAGGTCATGGGATCCCCTTGATTTGCACCAGTCAAATGTTTGATTTTAATCAGGTCTGAGCAAAGCAGTCAGGGTTGGTTGGTTTCCTTACCCTGTATCATCTTATTTAGCACTGGTCGAACACAAAACTAAAAATTGAATACCTGATATGTAGCCCTTAATATTCCAAAACATCAATGACCATAACATTATCAAAGTGCCTGAAGCCATAGTTCAGGGGCAGTGCAGTTTTAGGAAGTTACATTCATCTCCCATCCATCCTGCTGCTGATTCCTCTCCCTCAACTCCTCAGTGATACAGGAGTAGCTTATGAGGCCATACTCACACAATACAAATGATTAAAATAAGAACCCTCCCCAGAATAACCCTTTATTTCAGTGACCCTGCAGTGCCACAGGTACTTCTGAGGCAGCAGAGAAACAAACTGGGAAGTCGATGGGAACAAACAGCTCAGATGAGGGAAGCAAACCAGTCAGCAACTTCTTCAAATGGCTTCTCTTCCTTCATCTCTGTGCCATGCGCATGGCCTTGCAGGAGTGTTGAACAGTACCTAATAAAAGAAAACAGTATGCATGCATAAACTAAGAACAGTGGGCCCAGGATATTACCTCTGAGATAGTAAATTAAGAAAAAATAATTTTGTGACAGCTTCACAGAAAAAAATACTGCATAGGAAAAAGTCCTGACCTCTTCAGGGCATATTATCAATATTTTATGAGAGTGTGATGAAAGGAAACATTTAGCAACACAGCATTAAATTTCTGTCTGACAATATATATCTATGGCAGGCAACAGAAATAGTAGCTTGGATTCTTAATCTGTGTAGTTTTTCAAGGAATTCAGAAATTACCTGTGTGAAACACATAAAATTGAGACAGAAAATGTAGCGTTTAAAGTTACTGAGTAGAGTTTTATTAAATAAAAATTCTTCTGTAATGGCTTAAAAAAATACTCATTTCAATAGCTTTCTGACAAGGAATGTGCACAATCTGCTGAGAAATATTATAAGTAACTCTAAGTTTAACCAAAAAAAATGTGTCTGGGACTTGAGCTTTTCCCTCCAGGAAGAAAAGATTGAGCAATATGCTTTCAGGTTTAACAAAATACTGAAAAGAGGTGATTAAAAAAATGAGGAAAAGGGTTTCCATTGGAAAACACAATTTAATTGAAATGGAAATATTTTGAATGAATGAATCTGTTCCACTGAAATCCTCTGGGGTAAATATTTCCAAGGAACTGTTCTGATAACATAAAAATACTTTACTTGCACTTCTAACTTCTTTTGTTTAGACTTTTCAGGCATATGAATATATCATCCTCTATACAATATACCACAATATATCATTTACTAGATAAAATAAGAAGACTGCTTTTTCCTGGAAAATAAATGCTTCCGTAATCTTTAGTTGGTATTTATTTATGAACTTCATATTCTCCTAGAATTTTCTGGTGAGAAGTAAGCCATATACGGAAACATTAACATTTCCCAGAAATTTTATTTCATGACTCCCACGATCTTCAAATCCTCACTCAGTCTTTCCTTAATAATCCGAGTGCCATGTTATCCAGGAAGAAGTTTGTGGATTTTTACAGCAAATGATTCTTTGAAGAGGTTACCTAGCCGCATTTAAGGGCTTTTCCATCATTAATACATGAGGTTAGGGAAGGGAAGATTTGAGGAGGGAATAGGGACTCAGCCAGCAAAGATCTTTATTTGCCTGGGAACATAATTAAACAAACACATTGCTCATGACAGTGGGTGGATTAACAGCCTCTCAGCCTGAATGTATTATGTCTGAAGAGATGTTCTGCCATAAAAAATTCACCACACTATGCTCATAATGTGGTCTGGAAATCCACTCTTGGGGCTAAAGGAGCTGGTCAGCTTTTATCCTACCACAAACTGCCCTCTCTGCCAAGGTAACAAGATAGGTTAATGGAGTGAATCTGTGATGGCCACAAAAAAACGCTTTAAAGCAGTAGCCTGTTTCATACAGATTGCTAAAATCTCACAAGCATTCAGCTGCCAGCCAAGTGCATCCAGGATGGTGACTTCAAGCCCTGCACCATGCAGTTTTCCACAAGAGCGCTTTGCCAAAGAGGAGTGGCACTCTTATCAGTAGTTTGGGATTTTTCCCCATCTGCGTGGTTTTTCATAGCTTTTGCTTCATTTGCATTTCTTAAAAGCCTCTTTGACAAATACAGTGCATCTGCAGTGATGAGTGAAAATGCCTCATTTGTTCCTGAGACTGGATTGTGGAATCCCATCAAACAAAAATGCTAATGAAGTACAAATAGTTACTTTTTTTCCTGAGGGCAAATTTAATCATGGATGTGTAGCGCTTCTAAGTACATTAACACCTGCAGTACAGCAAAGAGAAGGTGGCAGTATCCAGTGTTTCCCTCTAAACAGTCATGCAGAATTTTTTTCATTACAGAGGCATAATAGATACATTTACCAAAATTAATGAACTATGTTGTGATTAGAACTGAGCGAAGTATGTGTATATATTCATATATATACATTTGCTTACAGATATATTTGTGTGTATATATAGGAAGTATATGTGTATATTCATGTAATGTATAACATGATATGTATGATCATATTATCATACAATTACTCTCTTGTGCTAGCTCTTCTATACAGAGAAAGACAGTGTATATAATAAGACCACACCATATCTTCTTATTCAGGTGTCCCAGTGTTTTCACATTTACTTGGCAGATAATCAGTTCATGCAAAGATCTTCAAAACCTTGAACTGGTTCCTGTCAGAATCAAAATCAAGTTTGACTGCTATAATACAACTTCACCTTCAGTGCAGATGGGTCTTGTAGTTATTAAAAAAATTCTATTTCGACAGGAAAAGAGAAACTGTAAGAAAATCTAAGTGAAGGTGAGGGAGGAGGTAAAGAGACAAAACTGGAGTCATGTGTAATAGACTTAAGAAGGGCTTGTAATACACTCATCTTGAAAAATATAACTTTGGCCACCACAGATAATATAGAAAATGGGAAAGTAGTGAATGGGCTAAATGCTGTGACTAAAGCTGCAGATCCACAAAGGGGTTGCATTCTTAACCACAGAAGAATTTAATTTAGGCCAGGAAACTATCAGAGCCAGATGTATGTATGGATACAAATGTTAAAAAAAGCTTTTAGGAACGTAGCAGAATTCACAGAAATTCACATGTGGGCTAAGTATCTCATTCCTACTGATTTCCACAGTGGAGACAGTAGGCATCTTTGACACCTTAACATTATGTCCTTTGTCCATGGTCTAATTCCCTTTGAAGTCTGTGGGAGCATAAAGGGAACTAATCACAGTCTAGACAAACAGCAGCACTGATATAAAGGTTTAAAGTAAAAAGCAACTGAAGGAAAAGAAAGGGTAACAATCTTCCTAGCTCCAGGCCATTTGTACTCATAGATCTCAGCTTTCCTCACTGCAGCTCTCAGGTGTTCATCTGGGTTACTGTAGAATTAAGCTCCCTTGAGAACACCCAGTGAAGGCAACAAAATATAGAACAGTACTTTGTGCTGGTCTTCCAAATATGATTTTTGCTGTACCACTGTAAGCAAAATTAATAAATAGTGCTTTTAATTAGCCACCGGCAAGCGTCTAAGCTTTTATTCTCTGGCAGTGCTGTTTACACTTCCTGGAGATGTCAATTCTTGTCATCTAAAAACTTGAAACTGTTGGTTAGCTACAAAGTACACTAGCAAAGTTTTCTTCACTACTGGAACAGTTAGACACAGAAATATGGCATTAGCAGTTCCCATGTCACTTTAATGAAAGTTGAGAGACATGCAGTTGAACACTTTGAAGAACCCAGCCATCATAGTATACCCATTTTCAACTTTTCATGAGCTGCACTAACTGGCCATATGCATGTGTTTAACCAGTCCCCTTGCGAAGTGAAATGTGATCAACTGAACTTCAATAGAAGTGGTTTAAGCTGATGCATATTCCTTTGCAATCAGGACAGCTATGCCACATACAGGGTTTATTATAAGAATTTATTAAGCTGCCAAACCCTATAGGTTTTATTTCAATATATGCTGACATACTAGTATTTTACTAATATAGCTTGACTAGGATGGGCATAGGTTCAGCGTTGTAAATATGCTTACTCTAGTAGTTTATTCCCCTCCCAGTATAGGAATAGCTTTTAGTGATAAGTATGTAAACATACATATAATCATGTTCACATACCTCAATGCCATTGTAACCCTGCCCAGACCAGGAAGGGCTGCTGCCTTACTTCAGATCTATCAGTATATGTACAGCACTGTAAATTTTGCCCTATCTGTTGTGGTTTTTTTTTTAAGAAAATGGTGAGGAGAATAAGAAATTGCCAACCATCTAAACCACTGTCTAATAGGTCAAATTGAGACCAGTCTGTTCATGAAGAATAACTGGTGACTGATAAAAGACAAGTGGATTCAATTTATGCCTTTGGCAGATATATTAATTCATGTATGTTAACCATATGTGAGATATGACTGTTTTCCGAAACTCCACTGCATCCAGCCCATGAATGCCAAACCATTATAATAATATTTCCACAAGAGGGGCCAAACATGTATATGAAGAATAAATACTTTGTGAATGTGGTAAATGGCTCGTGCACTGCTGTCACATTGTGGACACGGGAGAGGAATATGTAGTGTTCATTTGCAGTTGTAGAACATAGAGCCTGTCCCCTGTGTGTAGCAGTGTGGCAAAGAGAATAGACAGCCTCATTTCTCATCAGCCGTTCTGTGCTGGGACAGGTGTATGGGAAATCCATAAGAAATTCAATGGTAACTAAATTTGGCTTCTGTTTTGCTGCTCAGAAGATGCTTCATTTTGGAGAGAGAATGAGGGAAGAGGAAACATTCCGTGTCTATGAAATTACAGATTAGTAATTTAAATCAAAAAAATAACATGCTTTCATTTTCCTTGCATAGAAGATATCAACATGTACTTATAAAAGAGTGAAGTAGGAAAGGGCACAGGAGAAATAATAATCAGAAAGTAATGAGGTTTTTCAGAGTAATTTCTCTTAAATACACATTTCTTGTGTATTTGTTTAGTAACATGAATTACGCTAACTGCTTGTATCAAATGATTTCATCTGAAAGCACCACCATTTGCATAATGCCCTTAAGCTTTGACTGTGAAAAGATTTATGTATATATTTAACTTAAAGTACCCTGGGCCTTATTTCTAGTCAAACTGAGGCCTTTTTACATCTTTGCAATGAATATAAATGCACTTGATGACTACTTTCAGACCAGTCTCACTACCAGAGCATTTTAGAGAAACAATGTAGTAAATAAGTCATAGACCCTGCGAGTAGTCCAATTGATTTCAATTATGCCATTCACAATGGGTTGTGTGTCTGTGTTCTTGTGCATGTGAGTGTTTATACATATGAATCTCTTCACAGAATCAGTTTACACTTACATGTCTGACCTCTATTATTGTCTGAACCTAAGTGAGAACTCTTGGTAATTATATCCTCCAACCCTTCATATTAAGCATTGTGCAATGAGTTGCTGCTCTCCTTCCTCAATTACTAGGGATAGTTATTGTCTCTGGGTTGCATGATGAGACAATTAGGTTTTATTCTGAAATCTATTATGTATAGTCATTATATGTAGCATGAAAAGTCGTGATAGTTTACCACTGAGTGTGGATTATCTCTTTCTGTGCCTAGCTAGCTACAAATGTTAAAGGTAATGCTCCCCATCTACAGCCCTTTGCAAAAGGTGAATATACCTTTTTTCCCGGTACAGTTAATCACACTGTGATAGAGATTACGCTAAATACATTATCAGGACCAAACCATTACTCAAATGTCACTCAGATGTGTCAGTGAACAAAGGGTGGAATCCAGAGATGATGCATTTAATAGACTTTGAGTTTTCAAGTCAATAATAACTCTGATTCTTCCATCCATCAATACAGGCAAATGCTGTATTTCCAAACAAGGCTTAGATCTGACAGCTCAATATTTATATGTGATGAGAATTGTAATCGTTTTAATTTGAATGGTAATTAATTTATTTGTTAACTGCCTCTTGGGCTTGTGCTCCATCTGGCCTGGTTTCATGTCACTTGGCAATATTTATTTGTGGTCTGATGATGAACACAAGGTGTGTTTATATACTTTGAAATAATACTGTTTAATGACAGGAGGTGTTATTCTTCCTGAGGCAGTCTGCCAGGTATTTAATTGTGAATCTATTAATTTTATTATCTGAATTTGCATCTCTGTTATTTTTTGCATATACAGTGAAAATCTGAGTTAAGAAAGTTTCCCATGTATACTAGCACACACAGGTTTTTTAAAAGCATTGTGGGTGAGACTCAGATTATTACATTATAGTGTTTCCACAGTCATTTAGAGAAAGCAGGGCATCTGGGTATTGGTTTAAATTGATAAAATTCAGTACAAAGGTAATGGACTTTTGGGAGGAACAATCTAAACTACTCACACATGACTGACTTTTAAATTAATGGCGAGCACTCAGGAGATGTTCTGGAGCCATTGTGGACAGCTCAATAGAAACATCTGCTCAGGGACAACACTGGCAAAATAACCAAATACATTATCATTCAAGCCAGGTCCTCACCTTTCCAAAGTTGTGGAATTGAAATGGGATTCAGTTCACTAACTTCAGCAATTTAAAAGTTAAACATATAGTGTAAAGTAGTTACTGAAGCTCCTTCTGTGGTCAGTGGGGGGAGACTAACCTCCAGAGGACAATCCAGCCAGCTAAAGTATGTCTGAAGTAAATGGAATTAAGTGCCCTTTTGAGGTGTCATCTTTTCAATCAGCTGTAGAAAAGCAAAGCAGTTGCTTTACAATAGAGGCCTAGCTGTGTCATGGTTTAAGCCAGTCGGCAAGTCAAAACCACAGCGCTGTACCAGCTACTAAGAAGGAGAAAAATTGACTGCTGCTGCTGAACCCAGGACAAGCTGTTAAAGAGATAAAGCTGCGGAAGATGTTACTGCCTCCATGCCTTGCTCTTAGCCCTTAACATTGCATTTATTTTGCTGAAAAAATGTGGGGCTTGGCTGAGTGTGGTCTCCACATGGCTGTTATGGATACTGCACTTACCAGACTTTCCATGCCAGGAACTGTAGCTGTCTTCAGAAACTGTTCAGGGAGTCAAGACTTTGTTGTTGTCAACCTCATCAGCTTGACCTCTCCCAGCTGGGATGCTTATGGCCACAGTGCACCAGCACTGCTTTCCTCTGTCAGTTGGCACTCCTGTTTCCTCTACATTTTTATAGTTTAATCAGTGGAAAACCTGAAGGCTGATTTTTATTTAAGTTGTTGAGTTTATTATTTGGGATAGTCATGTTTCTGACTTCTCATCTGATCTGATGGATTAACCTAGTAGTAATTCACAGGTAACAGTAGGCAATTTCATAAACAAGGGAGAAGATTGCTGTTGGTGTAAGACTATTTCAACAGAGAAACTCCCTGTCACAAAATCTAGTAATAATATGGCCCATTCCCACAAAAGACAAAAAGATTTACATGATTCACAGGAAAAGAAATTAATAAGTATTTTTTAAAAAATCTTAGCCATCTTTAGCTGTTAACAGATGTGATTTGAAGCTCCTTAGTTTTAACATGATGTGTGAATATACTACATGAGCATAACAAGTAGCATGCCTTGTGCATTTTTAAACCTAACACAAATAAACCCAGTGCCCTGTGAATACTGACAAAGCTAGAATTTCCATGCTGAAGGAACAGACTATTTGTTCTAGTTAAGCTGTAAAAACTATTACACAGTAGTGCGGTTAGAGTTGTTCTTCCAGCTGCTAATGGCTGGTTTGTCTTCAAAAGGTTCTGCTTGCAGCTTGTTAGGATTGATAAATACACAGCTCAGCAAATTCCATCTGGGTATTTTCAATAAATTGGAGGGCAAATGCAAATAGGAATGTGAGTTTCAAGCTTTTGTACCTCCCAATGCCCTCTACGAAGCAACACCAGATAGTCTATTTGCGTACATTTTCATCCATTTGCAGAAGGCCCTATAAGTGCACACATCCTTGCTTTAAAGTTACAGTATAATAAAGAAAAAATCAAATCAAGGAAGAGAGATTAATTCTATATACTTGTGGGACTGGGGTCAATTTATAATAAATGCCATATAACGAGGTATGAATCTGATACAAAGAGAAGAGATTTTCATTAAATGTGTACAGTTTCACTCCCATGGTAGTGGGATACTGAATAGTGACAGTTTTCAGCTAGACAGGACAAAGAAATAGAAATGTCTGGTCAAATGAATTCTAATATAAACTGAAAAAAAGATACAGGGCAGCAACACTACAGAGTTTCATATCTAAAAATTAGCTTATTTTGTTTTTTCTGCAGTGGAATTTGCTTGCTGTCTTCAGAGAGCAACTTAATCAGCTCTGAAGTAGCTCTGAAATAGTCATAGCAAAATTAAAATAGGAATAAGTTTAAATTAGAATTATGTCTCACAAGGGAATCTGTACTTGAATAATCTAGAAATAAAGAAGAAGAACGTCTAAAGAGCTCTGCTGTGAGACAGCTTTTCACTACCTTCTTTTAGAATGGCAGAACAAACTTGCTTACTTTCATCCTATGCAGAAGACCGTGGAATTTCAGATTCACCACCTGGTGTTTCATTGTCAATTATTCTTTTTAAGGCCAGGATTAGTAAACATGAATGTAAAGATTTACTGCTTGTGCAAACCACAGATAACTTTTATTCACACCCAAAATCTGATTCGAGATCCACCTAGCCTTTGTTATGAATTTTAAGTAGAATCATAGAATCATAGAACAGTTAGGTTTGGAAAGGACCTTAAGATCATCTAGTTCCAACCCCCCTGCCATGGGCAGGGACACCTCACACTAAACCATGTCACCCAAAGCTCTGTCCAACCTGGCCTTGAACACCACCAGGGGTGGAGCATTCACAACTTCCCTGGGCAACCCATTCCAGTGCCTCACCACCCTCTCAGTAAAGAATTTCTTCCTTATATCCAATCTAAACTTCCCCTGTTTAAGTTTGAACCCGTTACCCCTTGTCCTGTCACTACAGTCCCTGATGAAGAGTCCATCCCCAGCATCCTTGTAGGCCCCTTCAGATACTGGAAGGCTGCTATGAAGTCTCCACGCAGCCTTCTCTTCTCCAGGCTCAACAGCCCCAATTTTCTCAGCCTATCTTCATACGGGAGATGCTCCAGTCCCCTGATCATCCTCGTGGCCCTCCTCTGGACTTGTTCCAACAGTTCCATGTCCTTTTTATGTTGAGGACACCAGAACTGCACACAATACTCCAAGTGAGGTCTCACAAGAGCAGAGTAGAGGGGCAGGATCACCTCCTTCGACCTGCTGGTCACGCTCCTTTTGATGCAGCCCAGGATACGGTTGGCTTTCTGAGCTGTGAGTGCACACTGAAGCCAGCTCATGTTCATTTTCTCATCGACCAACACCCCCAAGTCCTTCTCTGCAGGGCTGCTCTGAATCTCTTCTCTGCCCAACCTGTGGCTGTGCCTGGGATTGCTCCGACCCAGGTGTAGGACCTTGCCCTTGGCATGGTTAAACTTCATAAGGTTGGCATCAGCCCACCTCACAAGCGTGTCAAGGTCCCTCTGGATGGCATCCCTTCCCTCCGGTGTATCAACCGAACCACACAGCTTGGTGTCATCGGCAAACTTGCTGAGGGTGCACTCAATCCCACTGTCCATGTCACCGACAAAGATGTTGAACAAGATCGGTCCCAACACCAGTCCCTAAGGGACACCACTCATTACCTGTCTCCAGCCAGACATCGAACCATTGACCACAACTCTTTGCGTGCGGCCGTCCAGCCAGTTCTTTATCCACCGAAAGTAAATTCATCCTTCCTTCATAAGAAAAACTACAAGCTGTACATGAAAAGAAAATATCTTCTTTAAACACAAAAGGAGATTAATTTTGAAAAATCCAAATGAGCTTTATGGCTACCACATTTTTCTGTTCACTCATGCCTGTAACTCTGAACAAGGTTTGAAGGAAGAGCACTCTGCTACATCAATACTGTGGGAAGAGCAAGGGAATTGTCGCTTTTTCCTGCCCACTATATATTATGTATTTGGCTCAAGGAAGTTGATATTGCAGGTCCTGAATCCAGAGGTAAAGAGGTCTTGCGTTGCACTGTTTTCATAGTCATAAGTGATTAAATCTTTATTCTTCTGAAAATGAGTAGTTCATTTTCTGGAACACTAGAATATAGTATGGAAATATTTTAACAGTGTATGTGGTGGCCTTGTGTCCTGGGTTCAGCAGTGGCAGTCATTTTTCTCCTTCTTAGTAGCTGATGCAGTGCTGTGTTTTTGATTTTAGTCCGAGAGCAATGCTGACAACACACCAGTGTTTTTAGTTGTTGCTAAGTAGCGCTTACTCCAATCAAGGACTTTTTTAGTCTCATGCTGTGCCAGTGAGGAGGGGCACAGGAAGCCAGGAGGAAGCAGAGGCAGGACACCTGACCCAAACTAGCCAAAGGGGTATTCCATGCCACAGCACATCATGCCCAGTATGTAAACTGGGGGGTCTGTGTATCTGATAGAAAAGCAACAGGTGACACAGCTCCTCAAACTCCAAGCACAACAGCTACACCAACCCCAGCAACAAGCACAGCAGCTACTCAAACCGTGACAGCAACAGACAACGCAGCTACTCCAACTCCAAGCACAGCAGCTACACCAACCCTGACAACAGACACTGCAGCCACTCCAGCCACAGTGAAAGACACTGCAGATAAACCAAAAGAACCAATCTGTGCCAGTATCAGTTGCCACTATAAGCAAGGGGAAAAGCAAATGACAGCCACAAAGATCAAACCGTGCAGTGAAGAAAGATGAAGACTCAATGTGCGCACTAGAGGGAATGCCATCTGAATGAGAGTTATTACTACTTCCTGTTTATATACTGTTTTTAAACCATGACACCTTGAAATGTTTACTTTACTCAACAGAAATGCAGTTTCACCCAAGGACTCATCTCCAACGTGCAGTATTATTTTTTGATATCTGTATGGATGTTCTCACACTAGCAATGTCAGTTAGTCATGAAACAAAGACATCATCACACAACAGAAGTACATGATGAATAACCATGGCAAAGTGTCAGTGACATAGCCAAAAAGAGTAGTTGATAAGTGTATTGTAAGTTCAGGTTTAGCCACAAGTGAACTGCCTAGCAAATTGGTTTTTTGACTTGCACGAATCTGAATCAAGTTAAATCTGCTGAAGATCTGTAGACTAACCAGACAGTATTTGTTTTGAATAATTCAGCTGCCTTACTAACCAGTAGTCTGGTTAACTTGCCAGTTGAAATAAATGGAAATGTTTTGCATCTGTTGACATATGTGCAAGTTTAAAAAAGGAGGGGACATCATGGTTGTGACTTAGCTGAGCTCCAAGAGTATCATACTCTGGGAAACATTTAAGACCATATCTGTTGAATTTACTAATTCGTGGCTGAGTATCATTCTGCTCATAAACTCCACATGGACAAGAAAAGAGTCAGGTGGTGTTGTGCAGCTGCTGGCGTCTCTAATCTGCACTCTGCTCCAAGCTCTTAAACAATTAGCTTAATTTTTGTAATTAGTTTTGATCTGTGGTTTGGGGTCTGCAGAATATTAGGAGCTGTTTCAACAAGCATCCATAAAAGGGGTAAGTAGTGTTATAGCTGGAACATATGACTGAATTAATTTTCTCTCAGGACACCTGGAATCAATATTATCACCCAGAAACATGTTATGTCCTGTATTTTTTTCATTATCTCTAAATTGTGCTTTATGAACCCTGGGTGGTATAATGGTTAATATTGTGACAGGAAAAAGGATTTTCTGGGTTGATGTGACACTGTACAGCACAGTGATACACACATCTCTTTTGTGTGGAGCTGGGAGGTATTATTTATTCATTCTTTAATTTATTGAATGTATAGACACTGTAGTGATCCTGCATTAAACTGTAGCCTCTAGTGAATAATATTCAGACAACTGTTTCTAATCAGTGGCAATAAATTGGGCCAAAACCTTGTGTACTAGAAACAGAAAGAAGATATCATAGCAAGGCTGGACTCTTCAGCCACACAGATATAGAACAGAACAATTTACGAGTTACTGGATTAATGTGTGAGCACATTGATAATTTGCTCAAGATGGTGCAATGCTGAGCACTAATCATAACTGCCTTTTGTGTGAACTGTTACTGAGTCAGCAGGTATCACCCCCCAGATTATGGCATTGGTCCAAAATGAAGAGGTGTTTGGTGCTGGATGTATGCACAACAGGTCAGTATCACTTATGGTTTTCAAGAACGCCTGGCAATTCCAAGACCGGGAAAGGGATTCATTATTCCACGTGTATTCACTCTAGAGTGAAATCTGTTTAAATATTTGGAAAAAGACAAAATATGGTATTTGATTTCCCATATTTTGCTAGCATGAGAATCAGTTTTTCAAAAAAAAAGGGGGAAACTGGAAAGTATGGAATTTCTTTCACAATTCTTTTTTAATTCTGTAATTTCGAATCTGTAAATGGGAGAAATTTCTAGGCTTTTAAAATGGAAAGGCTTTCCTTGGTAATAGGTCTTCTGGACATCATGTCAATACAATAATTCATAGAAGAAAAACAAAACAAGAAACCTTATTTGAAATGCATTAATAGCATGATCTGAAAACATTCAACATCCTTTCAAATTGAATTCCCATATCTACATTAGACTAATTAGTTCTACAGAAATATAACAATGGACTTAGCGCACTTGTCTGTCTCTATCTCACCCAGCATGCATTCCCTGTTATGCTCTTTGGATTCATTAGTTATAGAAAAGATAAACTAATGCTGTAGAGAAGCACAGGATTTGTAATGGTTTGTAAGGTATTTGATGAGTACACCCATTAAAAAAAATCATGTTTACATTGAGCCCCCTACCTTTTAAAGAGCTGTAATGGCATTACTTATTTGAAATGAATGCTATTTGTTTTCTAAAGCTACAGGGAGATTTTTGGGTCCATAATGATGAATATATTAAGCCTGCTTTTAATTAGGTTTCAAATGTGGAAACATATTTACAAGTAAAAATCACAGTCTTTATAAAAAATGCGTTTTCTGGTGCTTTAATATGTCAAACATGCTCACCTGCAAATTGACCGT
The DNA here is from genome assembly GCF_963264785.1 of Psittacula echo. NCBI lineage: Eukaryota > Metazoa > Chordata > Aves > Psittaciformes > Psittacidae > Psittacula > Psittacula echo. The sequence continues at coordinate 117,498,636 of NC_137735.1, read as the reverse complement.
GTGCCATACCAGAGGTAGCACGTGCCTGTTCCCAAGCTAGCTATCATTTCAAATGCACTTCAGTGGCTTGATTTCTAGATAGGATGAAGTTACTCTCCCATGCCTGAATCACTCCTAAGGATGTCCTAGTCATGGTTTCCTGGGAAAGATGACCATTCTGAGAGGATCCCCATCTATATTAGCACTACAGAGCCTCAATGCAGCCAGTCATCTGCAGGCCACCACATGGGAAGACCACATGAGTGCTCTCAATGTTGCAAGCCCACTGTCATCTCTCAGGGATGCAATCTCACAATGGATACCAGTTCCAGCCATATGCCTGCCAGTCCTCAGAGCCCTCAGAGAAGAAGACTGGAGACTTCTGCTGTGCATATCAACCCCACTGTATATTGATCATCCCCTAAGTTTGTCTGCGGGCCTCCATGTCAACAGTGGGCTGCTATTGTCCAGGCACACAGTTCAGAAGTCTGCTCACTTTGTTCCAGGAGTTAGTATGGGGTATGGAGCAGCAGTATCTCATTTTCTGGGCCCAGCCTGTTTCAGAAATCAGTATCGCTCCTTGGGTATTTATTACGCCAGAGCTGTGTGGGGATAGAAGAGCAGTTCAGAATAGCCAAGGACCTTCTGCTCTTGTTCCTGAAATTCTGCAAAACATTTCCCAACCTGCTACTTTCCATGATGTCCCAGCTGTCGTCACTGGTGTCTGGAAAAGTGAGGTGTCCAGCTGTGCTGAGATTGTTAGTGAAGCTACTCACAGTTCCTGTGATTATTGCAGCCGTAAAGCTACTGTCCCACTTCAGGTAGGTGAACCTCAGCTGCAGTGAATATATGCGTAACACTCACACCTTACAGGGATCTACCCAGTTCTCGTGTGGCAAGTGGAGCACCCTTTTGCTGCTCTTCCATTAGTGATGCATGTTGATGTATGTGATATCATCAGCAGTGGCATTACCCCTGCTGCTGCAGGACCTGTGTGGATGGCCTGACAAGCACAGACTCTAAAAACAGTTCAGAAGTACCCATATGTCCTGCCTGCTGCCTGGGAAAGGCACTGCCCATCAGAGGAGGTTTGTGGAGAATTGAATCTGATGACCTTCATGGTCTGTATTAGAATGTGGTGGTTGGTGGTTAGTGGTTAGTGCTCAGTGGTGACTTACCAGTCTTAGCTCAAGTTCCTTTGTAATAGCAGCATTTTCACAAGGTGCCCCGGCAGCCAGCTGGGGTTCAGATATGCAAACTGAGCTGTCTGTGACTTTTCAAGTCTGCCTCTACTTCTGAAGCTGCTGGCTCTGACTATCCATCCAGCCACAGCCACATACTGTTGCCAGCAAAATTCTGAGTTTAAGATTGCTTCTTGTAAATATTTGTAAGGGTCTTAAATGTCTTCTGAGCCCCAAGTAGGTCCCTTACAGAGAGCTGACACAATAGAGAAATTACCAATTAAATAAAATATAATTACCTTCTCTTTCAGTTCCCAGAACAAGGATTTTCTGGGGAATCAGCCAAAGGGCAAGAAGATGACAGTGGGCAACATGATGTAATCTCTTAAGCCCAGAACACGGAGCAGTCCCTAGACAGATTCAGAGCCCTATAAAACCCTTAGGATGTGAAGCACTGAACCTGACTGCAGATATTTTTCCAGTTCCTTCAAAGAAGTGCAACTGGTGACTGTGTATTCTGTGGCCTTCATTCCCTGTCAAGTATGCAAACTGAAGTTTAGAGGAGGCTTTTGCCAGAAACAAGCTCATCCTGACTTTCCCATTTGGTTTCTGAATAGCCTACTGAAGAAAAATTCAGTGAAATGCCATAGGGTAATGTTGGAGAGTAAAACTGTGACAGAATAACATGAGTGACTCATAGACTGCAGTAGGAGTTTTAGTTTTTTTCTGGGCTGTTATATCCAGGCTCTGAATACTGAAGAATAACAATGCAAAACATTGCATTGTTGCAATGTTGCCCAGGGGGTTGTGGAGTCTCCTACGTTGAAGATATTCAAGGCCCGGCTGGACAAGTTCCTGTGTGATGTACTCTAGGTTACCCTGCTCTTGCAGGGGGATTGGACTAGATGATCTTTTGAGGTCCCTTCCGACCCTCATGGTTCTGATTCTGATTCTGAAAGAGCAAGGAAGTAAACTGGGTATTGCAGGCTTTGTGCTTCACTACTAAACAGCTGTTTCATAAGTCTTCTTCCTGTTAAACCCAGTGTTGCAAACACTGGTGCAGAAATTATATACTATAGGCCCTAGAAAACCACGTGAAAGTCCTAGATTCCAGAAACAAAAGGATAGATCACGATGAGTGGCTGAAATGCTCAAAGAAAAAAAAAATCCTTTATGAATTCTTGACCTACATTCAAGTACAATGTTACTTTTCAACTGCTCTTAAATCTTCTCCTCAGCTTTATTCTAGAAAGAATATTGCAGCACATCTGCTGCTTTAGTTTTAAAAGGCTGAGATTGCAGAATTCTAGACAATTGACAGAAATTCTGTCTCAAATGGTAAAACACATTCTTATTCTAGGGAACAGCTGTATTTGTTTCAGTTTTGGAAGAGCTGATACACATAGAGAAATTATTTACAATTAATATCAAGTAGTTGCACTTTAATTACAGTACATTTTTTGCTTTTCCTTTTCTGATCAGTTGCACATTGTTCCTTTCTTTCTCCTCCTGTTGTCTTTACTGGGAGTTTCTCATTTATTTTCTTTGGATGCTGCATGTTTATTCCTTTCCATTTTTCCAGCTTTAATATCTGTTAGTCCAGTATTCTAGAAATGAAATGTCACATATTCACCTGTGTATTCCAAAAATCCAACTAGAAGAAATTACTTTTCATGTTTTAAGCTAAATCTGAATGAGTTATTTTCTCTGATGTTAAAATTTCTGACTCATTCACTCCTTTTTTGGAGTTGCTTGGTATGACTCTTGAGCCACTTTGCATTTATCACCACTGCTGGACATTCCATATTTAATATTAATCTTTCCAAATTTTGCTGGATGGACTGATTCAGAATCACAGAACAAATTATTCAGCCATGAATAAAATGCAAGAATCCAAGATTATTAACTCTTATAACTGCACTGTAAATCTTTTGATAACAAGTAGGTCTTAAAAAGACCTATCTGATCTTCAAGTCTTGTAAATGTGTGACAGCACAGATCCATGAGAGTCTCAGCCTTCACTCAGTGTGAATCCATCTCAGGAAACATATGAAAGAGCCAGAGAGAAATATGCTTTCTATTGCATTTAGCAATGCTGTTTGAAATTAGTTCTATTACTCTGGGGGACCTAATGTACAGTGTTCAGGCACCAGGTGTGTGATGATTCTGGTGGTGCTGATTTCAGTTCCTTCTACTGTTGAGACCTTCAGTGTCTGGGAGCCAGTCATTTTACCAGTTCTTCCACTCCTAATTAGGATTTGCATCTGTTACAGAAACTATGGGAAAATTAAGACAAATTCTCACTCTAAAACTTTTTCTGTTTGAACTTAGGGACTGAAATTTACTGCAGATTTCTTCATATGAGTGAGGCTTTTTTAATGCTTGATGATGATTTATGAAGCAACAAAACCATTCAGCACAAAATTGTTCAAACACTATAGCAATAAATAATGTAATTAGCACATTTGAAGATGGTGAAAACTGCAAAATAAGCAGGCATCAGTCACTAAAGCAATAGATTGATTTTTCAGCATGTGTTCCAGCGCTTTTATCGATACCATGCCTTAGTGCTTTCAGACTATATCATTCTTCAGTCTACTCTTTGCTGGCTAAAAGTCAATAGAAAGCATAATATCTGAACTTATTAGTGCTTTTAATCAACTATAAATAACCGGCTGCTATTACCGGATACTATTTGATGGTCAGAAGTGTAGAGGCAAGCATGGAGAAATTGCAAAGGTCAGTGACAGAATGACACAAATTATATTAAGCAATTAATTTACCCCTTTCTGGCCTTTTTTCTGTTCCTTTTGGAGGCACCTTCCTTTCACATACTGCCTTCTTGCTTTCCCAGAAGAGACAGGGAGATAGATTACATTCTTATAGATAGTTTCCTCAATTTGCTTCTCAAACCTGTAAAATGTTTCTTTGATTATTCTAACTCTGATCCACTAAGAGATAATAAATAGCTTTTGCTTTGAACACTTGAGTAATGTCCTCTACTGTCAGTATGTGGCTAAGTTTAACCAAACCTAAATGGGAACTGAGACACCTAAAATAAAATTCTGTAATACATGAAGCAACTAATTGAAACATCTGTCTATGTTAAAATTCAGGATAGTAGGGTTTTTTTTCTGTTAAGACTAGAAGTATTATCAAGGGGAAAAGCTGAATTCAAGGTCTTACTTACAGTATAAACATTTTCATACCTAGTTTTGCTTAAATGTGCCATCAGTAAAAACACAGATGAGGGTCCTCTATTCTTATAAATATTCACAGTTTCTTTCATGCCTGTGGACTGCTGAAAAATTATCCCAGGTGAGGAACATGGAGCTTGTTAGCCAGAACTCTGATCCATCTGGATGTGAAGACAGCTGACCTAAAACTGGGATGGTACATGCTGGGATTTTTCATCAAGTGAAATATACAACTTAGGACAAACACAAGATGAATGGAACAGTCTGTTAAAAGTCTTTAAAGCAAATGGAAACAAATAAAAGCCTGTCTTCACAACACAGAACTTTTAAATTAGTCTTCACTGCAGAGGATTCTTCCTGTCAGACTATGATTTTCTGGTTAAAACTTTCCAAAAGCAGAAAGACATTTTTATATACCATGAAGTAGGCTTTAAAATAGGTGATGCTGTTGTATAAATTATTTGCATGTCTATGAATTACAGAAGCATTTCATCCCTTTCCATTAAAAAAATAAAATAAAGCAAAACCTACAAAATAAAGCAAAGCCTACAAGTTTAATGAATGAAGACCTTGATGATAAATCTTACTTAAGATAGGCTAGCAATATTCAAAACACATTGTTTACTGACTGGCTTAGCCAAAGCATTATTCTCAAGAGAACGTTTTGCCCTTTCAGTAGAGTTAAATAAGTAGTGGAAATAATATTTAGAACAACCTTTGCACAGCAAGAGCAAGAAGATGACTTTTGCTTGGTAACTGTTTAACTAAGCCCAGCTGCTTCCGTCACTTGGGAGCCTGATTGCGGGAGGGTAGCAGTAGCTTTTCTTTGAAGTAAGGCCAACAGCCCTTGTCAGGGACATCTGTGATACTCAGCAAACCCTGAGAATGCTTTGGGGCAGCTTAAACTCTACTCTTATTATAAAGGACCTGAAATAGGTTGGGTTACTGAAATAGTTTCCATATTGATAGTTAATCCACAAAAGCCAGGCAGGTGATGTCGCTTGCAGTGACCAGGTTTGCTCCATTTGTACCTTCCTGACATTTTTTTTTTTTTTGGCATATGATTAGTGCTCTGGTGCTTGGATCACTTTTCTGTTATCTATGAAGCATAGCTCCATCAGTGAAATCCTGACCCCAGATGAGGTCCTCCATGGCCAAGTTCTAACTGTGAAGTTGTTATTACTGTTTGTTCTGCTGGGACCAAAACTGCAAATCTTTCAGAGAAGATGGATGCTGTAACAGGGTCTGAATGTTATGCAGAAAACCAAAGGATGAAAACAGGGTGCAAGAGTAAAGCTGAAAACAATGCCCAGGAGGTATAACAGAGAGAGACTTGTCTGTGGGTGGAGCACAGGTAGCTGACAAAGGACTGTGTACTTTAGTACTTGCTTCAAGCTGGCAAAGTAATATTATTATTGTCTTTCTTTATTGAGGAAAAATATGAGCAAGTTTTGACTGTAATAATGGGGTTTGGCTATCGAACTGCAACTCCCCAGTGTTTGTGTGGGGTGCGTGTCCCGTGACTATGCTATCCTTACATGGGTCTGGCAGTAGCCTGCATCCCAGCTGTGAATGGAAGTTATCTACCACCAGCAGGATCTCAGTGAAAGCATGCAATTCTCAAGGTGTCCACCTGGATAAAGTGTGCTGGTGACCCTGCGTGGAGCAGTTCCATGAAGCCTGAATACACTTAAGAGAAAGGAATTATTTCAGACATGCTTCTCAGGTCTGTGCCTGAGCAGTTATTTCCTAGCTCTAGGCAGCTCAATATGTGGGTTTGATTGGATTGCCATTCTGAGTCACATAATTCTCCCTCTGTAACAATTGCAGGCATTTAATTCTGTCTTCTCAGCTAGCAGCTGGTCCTTAAATACAAGGTAGAGAAGTGCTTAACTCAAGACATCTCCGTCCTGTGCTGCATGTGGCCAATGAGAAGAGCATTCCTAGCCTTCAATCCCTGTGGGGTAGGCTAGCAGTCCAGCCATGCAATTCATTTCACAACCATGCAAATATCACCCCTGCGGGGCTTATTGTAGGCTAAAAGCAGAGCTTAACCTTAAACTAGCTTGGCCAAATTTGACCATTTAAGCAGCAGTAGTTTTTCATTGTGTTTAGATTTTGTATGAGTCATGCATTTTTATGGTTAATTATAAAAGCTTTTTTTTTTTTTTTTTTAAGAAAAAGGAAGATAATCACATAGTGACTGTGATCTGTATATTTACTGTAAATTTTGCAAAAATGAAGGATGAAGACATTTAAAATATTGTGACTAATCTGTTTCACTGAGGAATCCTCTGCATTTACAGCATTTATGCTGGGGATTCTACTGAGAACTTTCCAAGGTTTGGCCCCAGTGTAGTATCGGTGAAGTCTGGACCAGTACCACTGCACTCTCTGTGGCAGTGAGATTGAACCTCTTTTTTATTTATATTGCCTCTGATACTTGAGTGATGTTTTCCATTGTTAGTTTTTCTCCATACAGGGAGAAATGAACCTCCCAGCCTATTTGCATCCACCAGCAATAAAGCCTCATTTTAATGAGAAAATGAATATTTGGACTTTACACTTTAGCCAGCAATGTATCATTTCTGGCAGCTGTGCTTTTTATACACTCTGACTGAAGCAGCTTCAATGACAGCAGCCAGGATCCTCCCCTTTTGTTCAGCTTTTCCATAGAAGGCAAAATGAAATAGATGCCTCTAAAGATAGGACAGCACTATTTTAAGTCCCTTCTTTTTCATGGGATCATGCCAATAAACAAAAGAAAAAACCTCATTCCTACCTTTATCCTTTGAGCCAAAGCACTCTTTCAGGAATATTAACTATTTCTTCCTACTTATTACTTCAAATTCACACTTTTCCTCTTTCCTTTTTATTTATCCTTAGCTTCTCTTATCATACTATAAAAAATGTTAGGTCTGTGTTAGATTAGGTTTTTTTAAAAAAACAAGTATTATTTAACTGTTCCACAAGGTTTTAAAGCTAAGGGTCCAACTCACAGATAGGAAAACACTGATTCGTATCTTTCTTTGTAAGCAACATTGCCCGAAGGGCATTAGGCAACTCTGGTTTAGATAGGGTTTTTCTTTTTTTCCTCAGGGATGAGGACTCCAGAGAGGCTGAACATAACAGTGATCAATTGAGCTGCTTTCTTTTCCGTTCCAGTTTTACACAACAAAAGGGTCTGTTGATTTTATTTATCATTTATTTATGCTTTAAACAAGTCTGGTTTGGAAAATATTGGCTTGTCCAGTAGGCACTTCTGCTGTTGGTGCCTCAGCATAAATGTGTTTTTTCCCCTGTCTGAGATTATGAGGCAAGGTTGTCTGTGGTGTTACTGAGCTGAAATAAGCAGCAATATTGAGAGCTGTAGCCTTTTCTAGTTACAGCTAGTGAGAATTCTGTTGCTGGGAGCTGACTATAATGGGATACAAATCAGGAGTTAACATGTTGTTGTGTTGACTTTAAGCCAAATCTAAAATGTGCTGTAATTCTGCACCAGTCCAAAACTGCAGTCTTGAAAAGCCCCACTTACCTGCATTTGCTTCTGTGTTTGCCTGAAGTGCTGAGACATTTTTCCAGGTGGATGTGGGTAGATCTCACAGCACCCACAAACAACCACAGTGTGTCTATGCCTGTCTTACCAAGCCAGGGTGTGAGACCTAGGAAGTGCATGTCCAGCTCCTACATGCTGTAGATGCTGTTGTGGTGAAGATCTCTGTGCAGGATTCCTTGCCAAAATGAAGCTTTCGTTCCCCTTGCCTTTAAGACGTAGCCAAAGACAATGGTGGTGATGATCATTCTCTATCTAGTGGTTGTATTATTAAAATCATCTTTACAGCAAATGGATGTCTCAGGTTTCTGCTCTTTTGTCTGAGCAGGAGATTTAAACCTCTTTTCCAAATATTCCAGATGATTGCCCTAATCCAGTGATCTATCAAAGCAACAAAGAGAGCAGTTGGAGCATTAGGCTTGAAAGGGGAACACCTGCCTCTGGTACTTTCTCCCAGGACTGTAACAGAAGTAAGCTGGTGTTTGAATGGCATGAATGCTATACTTCTGACCCTGTTTGAAAACACGATGAGTGAACCTGGCCCAGTTACTCAAAAAGACAGTATGTACCTGTTCTTGGGAAATTCCTCCAGGCTGGGTCTCCTCATGGACTGCAGCCTGTGAAACAGAAACAAGGCTTCCTTGCACCCTGGAGGCATGTTTGAGACTCCCTCCTTGTAACACAGGGCACAAGTCTCAGCAGTGGTTCCTGTTGGGTAGCTCAAGGCATCTTTCTGCTCTGGGACCCATGGGGTCTCCTCTGAGTGGCCCCCATTTCCATACATCCACTATGCACATAGGAAACCTAGGTACGATTTTCAGTTCTTCATTGATGCCAGAGCAGTAAGAACTAGGTCTCATAGTGACCAACAATGTGATAGCAGGGCAGAAGGGTGCCTGTAGCTCCCTAATCTAAGAGTGCCACGTATCCACATGTAGCTGCAAAGCCCCCTCCCATGACAGCAATCACATGCTGTCCTGCAAAATCCTAAAAGACAAAACATCCTACTGATTCTGGCCCTTTGTTCTCTTGCCCAAAATATACATGGTGTTGATAAGCCTTTTGCTTTGTTAAAATTCTGCATATTAGTAACACAAATTTTCTTACCACATATTGGTCACAATATCCTCTTTATAGCTACTGATATCTCTGGCATAAGTAGTTTCTAATTACCTTTATTCTCCATGGTGAATATGTGAAAGCAGTGACACATACATTATTAGTATGCAGCTGGAGAAGTTTGAAACCAATGTGCTGCTGATTTCTCCCCTCACTCCTTCGGAGGGGGTCTGCTAGTTCATAGCAGTCACAAGGTGTGTATTATGTATCTAAAAAGGGGAAAATTATAAGTAAGTTGCCAATTATTATAGAAAAATAACAAACAAGCAAACCCCCCAAAGAACCTACTGTTCATTAGCTGAGAAATGAAGCTTTATGTTTCAAGAATGGTACAGTTCATTTAAAATACTGCTGACCCAGATTTGTACTTCTGTACTGAATTGCTTCAAGTGAGTAATGCACGGTCTATTTATAGGTTCATTATTAAATTGGCACTTGCATGGCTTAAATGTCTTTGCACCAATTCACAAGGGAGACTCAGGCACTCTTGCTACTGGCACTCTTGCTACCAGAGGGCAGCAAGCTTGGGTTACTGTTCACAGAAGTGGTAGTCTCAAATAGTTTTCCAAAAGAAATAGCTAACTGAGTTTTAGTTGCAGAAAGGGCTTGCTGTAATGTGGAAACTCATCTGACTTATTTTGGACTTCTACTTTTGAGTGAAATAAAATATACTCCTAAGTGCCTCTTTTTCACAACTTATTTTCCATGGCTGGCTTATTGAGGACTGTAGGTTTCCAACATCTGTAGTGAGTTTATATAAACCCACCCCAGGGTCCAAATTGGAGCTGGGAAAACCATCACTAAGTATTGTCATAGTGTTGCGTTGTGGTATTCCCAATTTGTTGAAGTTGGTAGTAGGCAGTTGTGCCAGGGCATGTTCCACTGACCATTCAGTATATGCAGTTTTGTGTCTTCTTTTAACTAATGTAATTGCTACAGCAGTCAGCATTGCAGGCATCAAGACAATCCTTACGAAAGGGCTCTGAAGCCTACCTCCCTTGGAAATGATGGGAGCTAGGTGCTTAACTTCTGTGAAAAATTCAGTGAGTAGAAGATATTTTGGAAGACCTAGCTAAGAGTGTTATTTTCAGACATAAGCTAGGCATCTTGAAAGCTTGCCAACTTTGATTTCAAAGGCAGAACCAAACAAAATCAAAGAGACAGCTGACATACATAGATCTGTCAAATTAATTTAGTGCGCAGCAGCCATAAGAAATGGAGTTAGGATGAAGTCCTAGTCCTGGCTTGGTTTTGCTTCCATTCTTCCTTCCTCTCTACTTTTACTTGTAAGCTGGAATGTTGTTTGAGGCAGGGGCTGTGTTTCATGTCCATGCAGTGTGGCGCTTGGCATCATGGGGCTCTGATCTTGATTAAAGTGTTCCCGTCAAGTCGTCATTTATGTAAGTAATGATCATACATAAAATGCCAGTATCTGAAAAACTTATTTGCAATTCTAGCTTTGCCTGTCACTTCAAATCCAGCTTTACTTTTTGTCTTGCTACTCAATGTCACCTTTAGGTTTGAGTGCATTTTTCCTGCAGTTATGCAGTGACTTTAATGCTTTAATGCATTTTCGATATAAAGCAGTGCAAGAAGCAGAATCAGAATACGTTCCTTAGGAAAAAGTACTCTATAGGCCAATAAAATTTTGAAACCTTTTTCAAATGTTTATCTACATCCTTGAGAGAATGAATTAAAATAAATGTCCCCTAACTTTAACGGTACTCTATCGAGAATAGGGTCAGCCTTATGTATCTTGTGGTCCAGTTGAAATGTGATTGTGCGGACTTATACAGCGAAGTAAACAAAAGTATTACAATTATTATTATTATTATTATTATTGTTATTATTCATGAAAGTGTTAGTGTTGTCATTTTGAGGTAAAAATGTTGCTAAGCACATTAAGAGCAAGCAGAAAAGTTTTTAACATAACGGACATGCACACTTAGAGGTAGTCATTTTTCTGCCAACATTAAATCCTGAGACACTTTTATAAGTATGAACAAAAATAGTAAAAATAATATTATTACCAATTATTATTATTATTATAGTTGGTTTGTTGATCATAAAATCTATTTCATCAACATAGAAGATTTTGCAGAAATATATACATTCAAGGACCTGTTTTTTGAGAGCTTGGAAAGTTTCTCTTGAAACACCTAAGGAAACAAATGTCATGATGGATAGAAAAAAATCCTAATCTGCAACAATACAGCTCCTTCATCCTTGGCAAATATGTATTCAGAGGTGACAGACGTTTCTTCAAGCACTATTTTCTCTTGACTGGCCAGGCTTTATTTAATGTGCCCAGGCATAACTGACTTGGGAGAGGACCTTCTTCCCTGATCTGTGAGGCCTGAGATGGGATATCTTTTTTCTTATTTAAAGGGAGATGTATATCTAATGTAGTTTAGATTCAGCAGAAGTCCAAGGGATAAAAATAGGGAAAAACAGATTAAATTCTTCACATCAAAAAATGCAGTACTTACTTTGTATACAAACATGTCCTAATCCAGTCTGAAACTTGGCTACTAGAATTCTGGTGTGAAATGTCTTTGTATTGCTGGGAATACTACTCTTCTGTCCAATAGCAGTTTCAAAATAGGGTGTAGAAATTAATCCAGAGGCTTGTCTTAGACCCTGGGTGCATTATTGCACAACAACAAGTTTTAAAAATACAGAGAAAAGGACCAACTCAATACTCCAAGGCAATGGCCATGTGCATGGTTTGAACAACCCTCAAATATCCGCTTTCCAGCCAGCTCAGTTTAGAGCATCTGAAATCCTTTCTCACACTGAATGTTGTTTCAGGAAATTATGGCAAATGGCCAGGCCAGGGACTGGGTGAGGCTGTGGCCATTCCAGCAAGGTCTACAGGCTAAAGCCAGAGCTGCCTGGCAGAGGCCAGATGTGCAGCTGACATGAGCATCCAATTCAGCCTTCATTGCTGGAGCAACACCAATGCTAGGCTTTCCACTTGGGTATTTTTCCTCTTAAAAAAAATACAATCACAATAAAGATAAAAAGGAGTGTTTGTGTGGCCTCTGTATGGTGTGAATGCGTGCAGCTACCAAAAGGCTGTTAGAAAGATTAGATACAGAATAAGTAAATGTTGTCCTTTTTAAAATTTCACTCTTGATTTAAAGCTATATATTTCCATTTAAAAGATTTTGTTCACTATGTGAACCATAAGCAATTTATCCTATAATGGGTCCTCTGAAACACAAACACTGTTTCTGTGAGTAGACTGGCATGGTGATTTTGTGATCTATGTATATACAAAGTGGTTAACAAAATTAGCATACTTGGTTATCAAAATATGCAGTTATCTTCTGCAAAAGGAATTCCTTTTTTTTTCTTGTTGTGTGTAATGACTTAACATGAAAATATTATCAGATATATCAAAAAGCACCCACAGGTACCTATTCTGTAAGTCAAAAGTATGTTAAACGCATTTTGTTGTATTTACAAAAAGGAATGATTTTACAGAGTTGATGCTAAAAGGATGTTTTCTAAAATTCTGTGTCACAAATGAAAAAATGAGGACATGCATGATAGCTTCAGCTGAATAATTAAATTTGTGGCATAAATTTACAATAGCCAGAAAATTCACAGATAGGACATGCTTTTCACTGCAGAATTTCTTGATTTGTTGTTTTCTGTCTCATCCTTTATGTTATCTAAATGCTGTTTCAGCCTGTGAATTGAATTTTCTTTTAATTTGAGGAGATCATATATTCATTTGTCAACACTCTATCTTCATCAATCAATGAATTATGCTAGGCAGCTTCATCTCCTCCTGAAACATAACCTTGGATTATGTCATGGCTCAACTCTGTATTGCTCCTACAGAGATAATGAATTCGCACATGTAAGAGGATCATTTACCAATGGGGGTGGGATGCTGTTTTGAGCATATCATTTCCATCTGCCACAGGATGATTCCATTTGCAAAAATCGATCTCCTGGAGGAGGATTTCTTAGCTACAGTAAGCACACTGTAGGCACAGCGTAGCAGAGTGTGTCATCTAACAGCAGAGAAAAAAGGGATCAAATTGCTGCTATTGCCCCCCAGAAGGTCAAGGCTGCAGGGATAGGTTTGCATCTCTTCACACAGAGGCTGGGAAAAGGAGCAAAATGGGGCAAACAAGCCCTTTTCTCTCATACCAAGGGGTTGCAGCTCAGCAGGGCTGAGAGAAGGAATGCACCCGCATGTCAGGGTGGTATGGTGCAAGCACAGGCATAGTTAAACCACTTCTGAAATGGCTCAGCTCCAACTGTGCCAAACTCTGTTAGATGCTGAAGCAGGCACTGCTGTGAGATGACCTCTTTTAAACAGCTTTAGGATTCAGCTTAATGGCTCCCAGAAAGGAATTAAGCCCATATTTAATTAGTGTGAATAAAATTATGCATTTCATCAGCTGTAAACAATAGTAATCACACGTATCACAATGAAAAATTATGCACATCAAGCAACTCTACTTGTGTAGAGTGGAGTTTGGCAAGAGGGAGTGCAGATGGATACTTAAGGAAGCACTCTGGGAGCTCCCAGGGTGGACCAGGAACAGACGCATACCAGTTTGATCCCTGCAAGCCTTAGATTGCCACAGGCATCAATAAACAAGGTAAAGTAGATCTTGCATATTACATCAGTGATCATATACCAGCAAGATCAAATTATGCACAAGGCAAACGGAATCACAGCGATAGCTAAGCAACTTGGACACTGTAAGTATTTGTATCCCCTGCCAAAATTTGCCAGAATTGCATCCCCTCCTGTTCCAGAGTTTCCCCTCAACCCTACCCCAGCCATGTAAGGCAAAAGACAGTAGTGAGTTTGCAAGAGCAGTATGTCTTTGAATAGCCTTGAAAGTATAGAGGGAAGTCATACGACTCCCAGAGTGGCTGTGCACATGTGTAGCATAAAAGTAATGAGCTGAGTAGAGTTTCAAGGAACTCACCAAGTCCTGCCAGTTCTATCTAAGTGCTGTGGAAAGAACAAACTCATTCAGCATATTTAAAATAATACACTTTTTTTTGCTACAGAACCAAGCCTTCACAGACCTGTAGACTGCTCCCTCAATGCAACTTGCATCATACTGACAGTTCCTCTGGCTGCTCCACTCACACTGGTTGCAACAGGAGATTCAGGTGCAATCCTGGTCCTGGTGACATATACATGTCCATGCAACATGAGAAGGACAAGATGTCTCTTTTTAATGCAAGTTACTGATTACAGGCAGACATTTTGTTCAGTGTGTTTTCTTGTTCATTTTCAGAGAAACATGTATATTTTTTTCCCAGGGTCCACCTTTGCTGTCATATTTTGGTATATTGCATGTCACTGTTCAGTGAGCATTGTGCGATAGTGTGATAGTATCAGTTGTCACAAAAGATAATCTGACAACCTGGTTCCTAATGCAGCTTGACAAGATGAAATTTGCAAAAAATAAACATGATTCCTGCCAATACCCACTGTTCATAATGATTTCAGGTGTACCTCCCTTAATTGATCACTAACTAATGACAGTTTCCTGATTAGCTGCCAGAAAAAAGGCACAGTATCTATGTGACATATTTCAGGCTGACATACAGACTTACAGAGATATTACCTGTGTACCATGCAGTTGCTAACAGGTTTTTCTGATTACTTTTCTGGTTCTTGCAGATAGGCAAAAATATTAATCCACAGAAGCAGCTTTTTCTTTTTGAAACACATGAATCAATCTGAATTCTTTGAAATTGTATTTTTCTAAAGAGTGTTCATAAATCTTGGAAACATAATTTATGTTTCTAAAGAACTATATTTTCTGAAAGACAGTTTGAATTTTCACCTGAGACCATTATAGTTTCTATGACAAGAGAATGGATAACAAATTGAATGGATGGACTCTCATTAAGCATAAAATTACTCGACAAGAACCATTCTGAATCAATTAATCATAATGTAACAGGACTCTCATATTCTGGCATTCTGAAAATCAAAAGAAAGTATTTGAATCATTTTTCATCATAACAAATATGATTATTTTTATTTACAACTGATGAAATACATTATTTTAGTCACAGTAATTTAATACTGGCTCCACTTCTTTATTGGGAGCCATTAAATTGAATTATAAGGTTGTCTAAAGAAGGTTGTCTCACAGCAATGCCCTCCCACCCTTTACTGTCTTCCCTATATACTTTCTATGAGCATGTGCAAAAAGGATCAGAAAATCCAATCTATATGACATAGCATGATGCTGTGAAACATATCTGTAGTATGGCTCATAAAATAATTCAATTTATATATTTAAACTGAATTAATTTTCTGACTTCTGTTGACCTCTTCTATTATGGTGTAAGTTGTTTGTTCCTGAATTCTACTATTCCATTTTCCCTGTACTGTTACTCTGTATGCATAAGTCCAATATTTGAATACCAACCAACAGTCTTGGGCCCTCCTGCCCTCTAGGGCTGTATCCCATGGAACCTTACTAAGCAGGTTCCTGAAGAGGCCAAAGTCTGCTCTCTTGAAGTCCAGGGCAGTGAGCTTGCTGCACGCTCTTCTCACTGTCCTGAGGATCTCGAATTCAACCATCTTGTGGTTGCTGCAACCAAGGCTGCCCTGGAGTGTCACATTTCCAACCAGCCCTTCCCTGTTGGTGAGCACAAGGTCAAGCATAGCACCTCTACTTGTTGGTTCCTTGTCGTGGTTTAAGCCCAGACATAAATCAGACCATGCAGTCTCTGTCTCACTCCCCCCCTTCTCCCCCCCTCTCCCAGAGGGACGGGAAGGAGAATCAAAAGAATTAAACTCCTACGGGCTGAGATAAGAACAGTCCAGTAGCTAAGGTATAACACAAACCACTACTGCTACCACCAATAACAATAATGGTAAAAGAAATAACAAGGGAAGAGAATACAACCACTCACCACCTCTCGACCAATACCCAGCCCGACCAAGCAATGATCTAGCCCTTCCAGGTAACTGCCCCCAGTTCTACATCCTGAGCATGATGTGCTGTTGTATGGAATACCTCTTCGGCTAGTTTGGGCCAGGTGTCCTGTCTCTGCTTCTTCATGGCTTCCCCTCCTCCCTGGCAGAGCGTGAGACTCAGAAAGTCCTTGGACAGGATAAACATGACTTAACAACAACTAAAAACATCGGTGTTATCAGCGCTGTTCCCAGGCTGAAAGTCAAAAGCACAGCACTGCACCAGCTACTAAGAAGGAGAAAAATGACTGCTACTGCTGAACCCAGGACATCCTCTATTACTTGCAGAAGGAAATTGTCTTCCACACAAACAAGGAAGCTCCTGGATTACTCATGCCGGGCCGTATCGTCCCTCCAACAGATATCAGGGTGGTTGAAGTCCCCCATGAGCACAAGGGCCTGAAAGCGTGAGGCTGTTCCTATATGTCTATAGAGTTCTTCATCCACAGATTCCTCTTGATCAGGCGGTCTCTAACAGATCCCCACAGTAATGTCCCCCATTGCTGTTCTCCCTTTAACCCTGACCCACAAACTCTCTGTCGACTGCTCACCTGTCCCCAGACAGAGTTCCATACTCTCCAGCCTATCCCTAACATAAATAGCAACTCCCCCTCCCCACCTGCCAGGCCTGTCTTTTCTATAGAGCCTGTAACCTTCCATTCCAACACTCCAGTCACAGGAGCCATCCCACCATGTTTCTGTGATGCCTATTATATCATACCCCCGTAGACGTGCACACATCTCTAATTCCTCTTGTTTGTTCCCCATGCTATGGGCATTTGTACAGAGGCATCTGAGCCGAGCTCCAAATGAAGCTAGCTCACTGGCTGGAGGGGCTGAAATTGGGTTGTCACTATATGTATATGAAGATATGGGGTTGTCACTAAATGCATATGAACTCTTCTCTCTCCTCTGCTTGCTGCTTTAACAGAAACCCTACCAATTCCTCACTAGCCAAAACATAGACTTGGATCTAAATAGACACAAAGATATGCTTTTTAGCCCTTATGATGTACCCCTTATGTACCCTTTTTCCGTGTGTCGTGAAGGAGCTGGCGAATGAAGTTCCTAAGCCACTGTCCATCATATCTGAAAAATCATGGCAGCCAGATGAAGTTCCCAACAACTGGAAAAAGGGAAATATAACCCCCATTTCCAAGAAGGGGAAAATGGATGACCCGGGGAATTACAGACCAGTCAGTCTCATCTCTGTGCCTGGCAAGATCTTGGAGCAGATTCTCCTGGAAGGCATGCTAAGGCACATGAAAAACAACAAGGTGCTTGGTGACAGCCAGCATGGCTTCAATAAGGGGAAATCCTGCCTGACCAATTTGGTGGCCTTCTATGATGGGGCTACGGAACTGATGGACAGGGGTAGAGCAGTTGACGTCATCTACCTGGACTTATGCAAAGCCTTTGACACTGTCCCACATGACATCCTTGTCTCTAAATTGGAGAGGCATCAATTTGATAGGTGGACCACTTAGTGGATAAAGAACTGGCTGGATGGCCACACGCAAAGAGTTGTGGTCAATGGCTCAATGTCCAGCTGGAGACCAGTAACGAGTGGTGTCCCTCAGGGATCGGTGTCGGGACCAGTCTTGTTCAACATCTTTGTTGGTGACATGGACAGTGGGATCAAGTGCGCCCTCAGCAAGTTTGCCAATGACACCAAGCTGTGTGGTTCAGTTGATATGCTGGAGGGAAGGGATGCCATCCAGAGGGACCTCGACACGCTTGTGAGGTGGGCTGATGCCAACCTTATGAAGTTTAACCATGCCAAGTACAAGGTCCTACGCCTGGGTTGGAGCGATCCCAGGCACAGCTACAGGTTGGGCAGAGAAGAGATTCAGAGCAGCCCTGCGGGGAAGGACTTGGGGGTGTTGGTTGATGAGAAAATGAACATGAGCTGGCTTCAGTGTGCGCTCGCAGCCCAGAAAGCCAACTGTATCCTGGGCTGCATCAAAAGAAGCATGACCAGCAGGTCGAAGGAGGTGATCCTGCCCCTCTACTCTGCTCTTGTGAGACCTCACTTGGAGTATTGTGTGCAGTTCTGGTGTCCTCAACATAAAAAGGACATGGAACTGTTGGAACAAGTCCAGAGGAGGGCCACGAGGATGATCAGTGGGCCGGAGCACCTCCCCTATGAAGACAGGCTGAGAAAGTTGGGGCTGTTGCACCTGGAGAAGAGAAGGCTGCATGGAGACCTCATAGCAGCCTTCCAGTATCTGAAGTGGGCCTACAGGGATGCTGGGGATGGACTCTTCATTAGGGACTGTAGTGATAGGAAAAGAGGTAATGGGTTAAAACTTAAACAGGTGAAGTTTAGATTGGATATAAGGAAGAAGTTCTTTACTGTGAGGGTGGTGAGGCACTGGAATGGGTTGCCCAGGGAAGTTGTGAATGCTACATCCCTGGTGATGTCCAAGGCCAGGCTGGACAGAGCCTTGGGTGACATGGTTTAGTATGGTATGGTGTCCCTGCCCATGGCAGGGGGGTTGGAACTAGATGATCTTAAGGTCCTTTCCAACCCTGACTATTCTATGATTCTATGATTCTATGATTCTTTGGAGAAATATTTTGGCACCTTTGGAACTGGCTAAAGCAGCAAGAATATAAAAACTAATGTCCTTTAAGCTTGAGAAAGTACAGAAGAAATGCTGATGTGTACAGTAGGTTAAAATTAACTCAGGTACTTAGAGTGATCTTCCATCAGCACTAAGGTCTAGATTTAGAATGCCTTGATGGCTAATTACTTGCTGAATCAGGGTCAGAATGCTTATGCAGAAAACCTTTACTAATTTGGCAGAGCAAAAGTTCACGGAGAATGTGTCACTGTTGAAATGTGTATGAAACTTCTGACAAAATTAATAGGGTCATTCCTCTATCACTCAGTGGGAGGTACCAGCTTTTCATGCCTGCGGCCTACAGGTTATCAGTGAACTTTTAAAAACATTCCCACACTCTCCTCCACCTTTAATTCTTCCAAAGCAGGATTGTTTGTGGGAAGATGATATAGGGAGCTTACCTGCGGGGCAGGCAGGTGTGGACTTAAAAGGCATAGAGTGATCAGCTGCTGTTCATCATCCATTTGCTGCAGCTCTCAAGTTGTCTCCAGACTGTTGTGTTTGGGGGGAAGCTAGTCTTAGTCTTCTGTGTGGTTGGCCCCAGTTGAGCATCTTCCATGGCCAGTTGGTTGCCAGCAGAGCCTCACCCTTATCCAAGGCATCCAGACTCCACTCTGAAGTGTCTTTCCTGGGGTACTAGCCAGCCCTTTGCCCAGGTACAGGGTCGCTGACAGGCTTTCAGTCCCATGGGAGCTCTCAAGAGCCACCAGCAATGGCAGGGGAGAAGGAAAGGCTCATGTCAGTCACCTTGGGCTTTCCCACTTGGCCAAGAGTTCTCTTTCTGCATGGGGGAGCCTATCAGGCTGATAGACCGTGGCAGGTTATAGAAGAGCTTGCTTTCAAGGAACAGTAAATTTAAAGGAATGTGAGTTTTCTGGGTTAATAGTTTGATATATCAGAATGCAGCACTTCTCTGCATGTAAGGGTGGGAGAAAGGACCAAGAAAGATGCTAGAGAGAAAGGCCTGGTACACACACATCTGCTACTAGCTTCTAATCATGAGTGAAGACATAACAGTGCCACTCCACATCATCTTGATGAGGAAGGAGGAGTAAAGAAAGGCACAGGAGACTGGATCAAGTGCAACTCTGACCCTTCTGTGATCAATAGGAGTGTGGTTGCAGTGTCCAGGGGGAATTTCTTTCCTAGGGAGGCTAGTTAGGTCATGCTCACTGCTCAGCTGATAACTTAGGATTCAGTGGGGTCTTGTACTGATTAGCAGAAGATTTAATTTCACCCTGATTAAAAGAGAGCAGATGAAGTAGGATGCTGAATAATCCTATGGCAAATCTTAGACAAACATTCGTTTTAATCTACTGTGTTGAATAACCCATGCACTCAATTTTGACTCCCTTGACATTTTTTTTCTGAAGAGCTTTTCTCCATAAATCTCCCAGGCTCTTGGTTTTTTTATAGTGACATTGTCCCAAGTGCAGACAGAAAACAACCTTGTTTCTGCTATTCATTAGAATCTAGATTTAACTATTTATATCATCCAACCAGCTTTGTCTTATTTTGTAAATTTTGTACAAAAATATCCTGTAAATATGCTCTTAATAATGACTAACTTGTTTTTTAGAAATGCAAGTTGTAAATGTTAGGCATAAGAAAATATCTTACTGTTTTGCTAGTTTTAAATAACTGTGCATATTTTAATACATTGAGTCATATTGGCTAGGGATGTTAAGGATAACAGGAAGGGATTCTATAGGTACGTAGTGAATAAAAGACAGACTAGGGACAATGTAGGCCCCCTCTGGAAGATATCGGGAGAATATCTTTACTGTTAGGGTGGTGAGGCACCAGAATGGGTTGCCCAGGGAGGTTGTGAATGCTCCATCCTTGGCGCTGTTCAAGGCCAGGTTGGATGAGGCCTTGGGTGGCATGGTTTAGTTTGAGGTGTCCCTGCCCATGGCAGTGGAGTTGGAACTGGATGACCTTAAGCACCTTTCCAAACCTAACTATTCTATGATTCTATATATGAATGTAATTAAAAGATATATATCTTCCTCTTGCTGGGAATATCACCCAGAAATGAGACAGACAACATTTGTCTCTTGTGAATAGCTGTTCAAAAGATTCATTCATGTCAAATTTTGCCTTTTTGAGGTTGCCTGCAAGAAGCTGAACTCAGGATGGCACCCATATGTGTTTACACATTTCCCACTCTAGCACAGCCACTGCCATGAGAAAAATGCTGAAATATGTCTGAGCTAACATACATGTGGCAGCTGCTTCCAAGGGTTACAAAGGTGTACACTAGTTTAAGGAACTGTATTTGACATAGAGCTATTGTTTGAAAAGTGAAAGAACATAGACAACATAGAAAGATGTGGACAGCTGCAACATGTAGATATGGCACTTGGGGACATGGTTTAATGATGGACTTGGCAGTGCTGAGTTAATGGTTGGGCTCCATGATCTTAAAGTTGTTGTCTAACCAAAACAATTCTATGATTCTGTAGTGCATATTATCATTACAGTTTTCTTACAGTGTTTTCCAAGTGAGGAAAGAATGTGAATAACGTTCTTCAGGGAATTTTCTTCTCAGCTAGGCAAGGTATAGGAATAAGTATGCTAGCTGTACAAAACATAACTGCTTCACTCAGGTTTTGCAACCCATTGTCAGAACCAAACCAAATACATCTGGGGGCTTGAGGCAGGCCTTCAACTGGATAGACTGAGGCTTTTCTCTAGCACAGTTTCCCAAGTGTTTGAACGTTCAGTAAAGCTCTTTATCAGAATCCTTCTCCCTGTTTAATTCTTCTAAACTAGCAAAGTACATTTGCAAAAACAAGTTGCTGCTGGCTGAAGCACTGATGCCAGCAAGGGGTGGAGTGGCTGTCGTGGTTGTGCAAGGTTCCTGGCCATGCCAGTGACAGCAGG
Organism: Psittacula echo; assembly: GCF_963264785.1. Lineage (NCBI taxonomy): Eukaryota > Metazoa > Chordata > Aves > Psittaciformes > Psittacidae > Psittacula > Psittacula echo. Next base: position 117,477,115 of record NC_137735.1, on the reverse strand, counting down.
AACCAAGGTCATCCACCACTCAGCAGAGGCGACCCTGAGGGCCAGGCCAGCACCACCAGCCAGGGGCTGCAGCCTACAGCAGGCTCTCATTCTGCACTATGAGTTGGTTCAGTCATCGTCTTCTCCACCCTTCTCTCCTTTTAATTTAAGACAGAGGGTGACATTTTGGCTCCAAGTCAATAGTTTTTACCATTGCTTTCAATGTTGCAAGAATTTCATCCAAACTCTTCATGGCTCACTGAAGACAATAACACAAAGAACACTGTTTTGGAACAGAGAAAGGCATCATGTTTGCCAGGAGCTTTGTTTATTGTGTTTGGGGGCTTCATGATGTAGTTGCCCACCCACTTCTTTATTAGTTTGGCTTTTGAAAGTTTTATAAGCTACAGTATAGTAATAATTAAAATTTGGTATGCCATTTCCAAAGCTGTTTTTCATTCCTTAGAGAGTATTAATTCTGATTTAATTTGTTTTTCATCTTCATTGTGCAACAAAACACAGCTTGTTTTTAAAAGGAGGATAAAAGTGATACTGAAATAAGCGTACATGTGTTGGCAGGCATTTCTTGAGGAGAGATGCAGCCCATGATCTTGGACTTCAAACAAGAAATGTGAAGAGTTCATATGAACTTGAAGTTGCCATTTTATTTGTGACATCCATAAACATTTATGATGCTATGTTTTTAATCCCAGTAAGTCTATGTTGTTACTCTGGGTCTTTTAATAGTGTCTATTTATATTGTGAAATCATGACAACTGTGTTGTCTTCCCGTAAAGCCAAAGATCAAGGGTCTGCTACAGCAAATACTAACACATGTGAATAACTTCACTCATATGAATAATCAGATTGATTTTAACAGGGAGGTGTTTTTAGGGTCAGGCTCCCAATATTTTGACATACTTCCTGAAATGTTTTGTGGGTAGGAGTTACTGACTTTCATATGGTGATAAAATGCTCTGAACACACGAAGAACTCCCCTCCAAAATATAGGAATATGTTTGGGTTATCAAGTTTTAACAATTACAATTTTACTTGTTAGCTTTCTTTTTCTGGGTAGAAGTAATGTTAGAAGAACATGTAGAAGAGATCAAATAGAATTATTGCTAACAATTTCTATAAGTCAATGTATATTATGTTCCTCTCCCCTCACCAGCAAGCCAATGTGTAACTACATGTTGGGGATCTCAGTGTATTTTTTTTGGCCTTCATTGTCTGGGAAAAGATGATGAAATTAATTACTATTACAATAGTGATGTTTTACATTTTATAATTTACTTTGTGTACAGATTATCACTATGATGAAATAGATGTATGTAAGAGAACTTTCTCTAAATCATAAAACTAAAAAATTAACTCTTTCTATAATAAATATTCTATTTTTAAGGCTATGCTTTGCTGTAGTGACTCTATAGTGCACTATGTGCTGTGAAAGTAAATAAAAGAAAGACCCAAAATTCCAAATAAATAAGGCATACATAAACTTTAAGGTAGTCAGAATAAGCAGCTTGCTTTATAAAGAGAATTTCCTAGTTGTCTTTTGAGATACTACAGTGATCCTTGGAAAGGTTTTTTATGAATATACTAATCCTGGTTTTCCTGCTGCTTGCACAGATTCCAGCTGTGAATGTAGTTCTTGCAAAAACTTGTGTCAGAAAAGCATGTCAGGAACAAATTGGCTTTCTGCTTTTTATTGGAATTTATTCAAGTGTTTACCATGTTGCCTTCTGAAACGTATTCTCAAAATACATATTTTATAGCTATTCTATTAATTCTTGTTGTTAATGTAGGGACGAGCTTTAAAAATATTTATTTTTCCTATAATGGTGGAAAAGTCTTGGAAGAGCTGGAGTGTAGATGAAAATCCACGAATGTCAGTATCTTTTAAATTTACAAACTTATATGTTATTATCTTCATATACTTTGCTAAAATACCCTTCTTGAAACATTTCTTTCAGCAATAATGCCACAAAACTCACAAAGGACTTGCTGTCTAGGTGGCATAACCTTCCTCATGGTAAAAGGAGCACATTTCCCATTAACGTGGAGTCATGTGCGTGGTCTATCCGGTGATACGCAATGTCATTTGAGACATTCCGTCGTTCCCTGCTTGAACATTCTTTTCTAATCTCATGAGGTATCCAGGGAAGAAGCAATGATAGCCAAAGCATTAAAATGTAATCAAGATATGCAAATTCATATCTAAACGTGATTTGCTTGGAGAGAGAAATTAATCTAGGCATGGTCAAATAAACAGTGTGTAATATGGATAATTAATCACCAAATTAGCAGCTGTAGTCCCATGAGAAGATTATGCAAATGAAAAAGGCCCCCATCTACCGTCACCATTAAACTACTTAATACCAAACTATAAACAAAACTCAGCCTCTGGGAACACCATGATACAGATTTAATGGGTCATCCTCCAAATTTCACAGATTTTGTAAGTACTTTATTTCTTCTCAGTTACAGAAATCGATTTATTTTCCCAAAAACATACTAGGCTCATTGAACAACCTGTAGTGTCACTAACTTTGCTTTACACAAAACTGAATTTCCATTCCTGCAGTATAAATCAGTGGTTAAAAGAGGTAGGGAAATTTTTTGAGCTTTCCTGAGCTTAAAGCCAGTTTGGTTTTTTAGATACTGGACAAGATGTAAGACAGACAAGTAAGAGGTCAGCTTCAACCTTAGAAGTTCACTGAGCTTGGGCTGGACTGTCCCTGGGGCTTAAAGTACAAATGGTTGATGGCTATGGGTTTGAGGACTATTAACAAAGGTATTTCTTAAGAGTCCACGAACAACTATGAATCAGGCTGGAAGAGTAGGGCTAGGTTTGGGAGTCCTGTTTGTGAGCAGCTCCACTGAACTTGCAAAAGCTATTTGCTTAGTAAGGTTATCACCCTTTGTGAGTAAGGTAAAATGCAAATCCATTTCCCTTGAAACAGAAAATGGAAGCACTGCTAGAGCTGCAGATTTGTGAGGCAATGGAAACCAGTCACAGCCAAATTGTAACCCAAAGTGTCTCCTGACCTGTGCCAGCCCTGCTGAGTTTCATCTTATCTTGATAACTCTTCCTAACTTGTGACAAATTATTGCATTCACACCTTCATGCTGACCATGGCTGACTTTGGAAACTAGTAATTTCAGAGAGGGAGTCCTGACAGAAGCACTTCTTCAGCCATTCATCTAATACGACAGCTCCCACTGCAGTTAATCAGGGTGCGTCCTGCTTGTACTTAGTGTGCCCAGTGTTGCTGCAACTGTCACGTTAGCAATTATACTCTTAACTACATATGTATATGCTACATATACGCTAAGTTCTGCTCTCTGTTACAATTGGTTTAAATCTAGAAGATTCTTTTTTATAAGTGATCCTGACCTGCCACTGGGAAAAAGGGCCGTTAATATGCTGGTTATGCAAACACCAGCAATGGATCAAACTGGATTATTACGTTTTATATAACTGTTTGTTATAGCTCAATGAAACGTAATTCCAAATGAAACAAGAAACCTGCCATAAGGACACAAGGGAGCAGGCAAAGTAGATTAACTGGTAAGACAATGATATTGACAACATTTTCTTAAATTCTTATTAGGAAGGTAGTGTCATCCAGCACATCTGAGCAGTGTTTTGAGGGAAAATTACTCTCTCCAGGGGAATATTTTAATTAAGATAAAATCATTAGATTGCTGTGAAATTCTAGGATTGACAGTCTTGTCACAGAATTATTTTTCTACTAATAGTGTATACAGTTTAAAAAAACAAGCAATAATTCTGTGAAGAATACACTACCTTGTCAAAAGTGCACAAGTAGAAGTTAGTTATTTAGTTTAGGTTTTGATATCAGGAATGCCATCAGGAATGGGAACACACCAAGAGGAACACCTTTCCAAACAGCCTGATTACTAACACACCCCAAACATTTTCATCCTTCCAGTGCTCCCAATTTACAATAATAAAACATCAATGCTGGTAGGAAAAGATTGGACCTGATGTCATATCTGGAAACTAATTTAATGGGAAATTGGATAGTGACAAAATGATGATGATTTATTTTTAATGGCAGATGCCTCATTAGTTATGATTTATTTAGATGACCTTCTCAGTCCCATGGTATTTTATTCTATGGTATTTTCCTCCTGTCTGCATTCCAGCCCCTCCAAAATTCTGTGCACTCTAAAAAAAAAAGAAGTAAATACTGCTGATCAGTTGCCTGATTCTGCGGACATTTATTCCTGTTGGTTAGATCCATTAATTTCCATAGTTCTGCTTATGTATGGAATAAGCACAAGACAGGCCCCTGGATCATTCTTACAAACCCCTATGTATCCCTCATAGGATGCTTATTATAAAGTATCCTGAGGCAACAAAAGAAATTTTGTTCTTTTTGATTGTATCTTTTTTTTTCACTTGTCTTACTTGGATTTTCACATTGGTGATGAAAGTGACATTTTGTTTTGCCTGAAATACATTGAATAATCTCCCTGGCTCTCACAGGAATTAAGAATGCCATGCTTGAATCATTATTTAAAGTGCACAGCTTTTTATATTTTTTAACTTCTTCATCCAGTGAAATCAAGTTAATGATTGGTTGTTTAAACTGAAAGTCTGAGAAAACAGCCCAGAGAGTAATACTCAGTCTCCACTAAGCAAGAAGAAGAAAAAAAGAACAACAAAAATCTAGCATCTTTGTTTTAGGAGCAGGGCTAGCAGGCTCACAGGTAAGCAGAGCCAGAGTCAGCTTCTCTACATTAATGTTCCAACTCAAGGTATGAATCCCAGCCACAGCAATTCAGAGGAGAAACTACTTCCAATGTCAAACTGCATGAGGTTCTTTACAATCCACTTTTCAAAATAAGTCTAATTTTAATTGTGTCTTTCCCTATTTTCTCCATCTATTGGTCTAGCCTGTTAATGGAACTAAAGGGAATTGTGTGACTGATTTTCCTGGGTTCCTGATGCTGATTTCGGAGACATCTCACTAAGAATAGAAACCAGTCATCACAGCACTACAGAGGGACTTATAACCCACCATGTTAACCTAATACAACCTACTTTATATTCCTGGTTCCAAGGGTAGAATTCAGATCACTGCCCCCGATCACTTCAGGCTGCTGCAAGTGTCTTTCCACAGCTTTAGGTCTTGAGGCTCAAGGCTTCCCTGGCTTCATGTAGTACCCAGTGAACCCAGGTGGTGACTCAGCGCAGCAACCAATGCAATATTAAACATGTTGCTTCCTGGTGTGCTGCTGGCTATGGACACTGATGTACCTCCTAATCCAGAGTGCCAGCTGGGTTTAGAGACAAACTGAGTAATTCTGTATGCGAAAGATAGGCACTGCCTGAAGCTAGGTATGAGAGAAATTATGTGTCCTAAATCTCGTCTCCTCTTGTGCACTTCGCTCCTTCTTAAATGTATCAGCAAAGTGATCCTATCCATTTAAGTTGGTCTCCCAGATCTGCCACTGAAAGGATCATAAATTCTTCCTTTAAAAAAGGGAAATATAGATGATGTTTTCTCAAATCAGTTCTTGCAGGTTAAATTTATGCAGTGAGGGCAGGAAGCCAGGATCCCTTTTGTGCACTCCCTGCCCATGGCAGGGGGGTTGGAACTAGATGATCTTAAGGTCCTTTCCAACCCTAACTATTCTATGATTTTGCAGAGCTATGTTCTCTCTCCCACCTACAGTTTCAACAGATATGGTCTCCCTTCCCCATATCCTAATGCTTTGAGCAAGAGAAATTGTTATGGTAACAGAGAAACAAACTCAGATTTTCCTTTGCCCTGGTAAATATTTGAGCCATTATGGGAAGGAACAGCACACTCCAGGTCTATTAAGAATATTATGAGTGCATTTTGTATGGGGCCTGATGGTCTCAAAATAAGGTCTCAGAGCAATGACAGTCGAATTCCTGAACTCACATTAAAAAGACTGTCTTTGGATTTTGCCTTAAGTAAGATATAAGATGCTGGCAGCTTTGGCCAAGTGTCAAAACTTGCATGTCTTTTGTTGAAATGTTTTCTTTTGAAAGTTTAGGTTTTGGTGTTTGGCTTTGCAGACAGCTCGTCAGATCTTGCCAAAGGAAGGTGACTCTTTCCAAGAGTCTGAAAAAAACAAAAAAGCATGTAGAAAAACGATTACTAGGAGGTATTTATCTCCTCAAAGCCCTTCAGAGAAGGATTTTTTTTTAGTTCAAGGTGTCTGAGGACACAGACTTACTTCTTTAAAGAATATTTGTGCCTATATTTATTTGCCAAAACATGAGCTTCAGATTCCTTTTTTTTCCTGTGGAACCAGATGATAGTATCTGTTACTTTCCCTGAGGTACTGGTTCAACAGGTTTCCTTTTTTATCAGCAGCCCTTTTTTCTTCTGTGACTGCCTGCTTCACAGCTCTGGACTCACCTTTGCCATGGAAGAAACACCCATGAGCAGCACAATGGGAGCACATCTCCCAAGCAGGAGCAGCACTTGCATAGAGCAGAGCTGCATGGACCTTCTCCATATGGATTGCTCTGGACTTTTTTCTCAGCTACTATTTATTAAATCCTGTTGAACAAATGGTAGTTCCAAACAGCTCTCCAGTTCTTGCAGTTTTTCCATTGCAATAGAAACAAAGAAATATTCAATTTCATTTCTCTATTTTGAAACCCAAAGTGTTGAAAGCATAATGCATATGGGAAAAAGATCATTTCAGTGTGCATTTTTTGCCGGGTACTTTATGTTAAAAACTGAAACCAACCATGAACCATTAAATTACCATGAATTTCTCTGGTAATTTAATAAAAGTTAGATTCAAAGTTTGAAAATATTGAAAATAACCTTACCATTCTTTATCACTACAGAAAATGAAGCAACATAATATATTTATGAAACAGAGGAGAATTAAATGTCTGACAACACTAGTTCTAGCTGCAACAAGTCCATCAGTATAAAACCAATCATGCCAGACTCAAAAGCCAAATTGGCTTGCAGAGCATGCTCAACATTAATTATTAACACTTCTTTTCCTACCTAGAGCCACTTTTTTTTGCAAATGGCAAAACCATTAATGAGCTGCCAAACTATATTTTCCATGTAATTTAAATGTTGAAGTTTGGGTTATCAATGGAATATGAGGAAAATAAGAACTCAAGGCTCTTGTGACATTTTTACTCTCTGAGAACTCCATAATCTTGTCTAATTTGAATAATTATAAGCTTCACAGGGCTGACAAGGTTCACACAGGTAAATCACTGTGTTATCTGCTGCATCTGCTATCAGTTGAGGCTTTAAAGGCACACAACTGAACATCAACATTTTGTCCATTCCTCCCCTTCTGTAAATATATGAGTTGCACAGTTTTATGAAAATATAATATTGAAGAAAATAGTTGTGATCAAAATAATCAGGAATATCTCCAACCATGAGTTAAAGTTTCATACCCAGAAGATTCAGTAAGAGATATATTAGACAATCTTTTCCACTTTGATCTTTATTTTAAAAGGTATAGCATATTTTGAACATAAGCATTCACTTTTTTGATATTTTTTAGGAGTCTCATCTGCAGTTAATTCCTCTCCCGCTCACAGTGTGGCTGTGTGGATATAACTGCTTATCTTGCGAAGTCATCAAGCAGTTCTTTCTATCCTTTTAGATAGATGTATTAGAAAGCTCAATTTCTTATATCAAAAGATAACTTTCTTCCATTCTCCAAAGATCTTTGAACAGCACATAGAACTCAGCAACCGAAAGAGAGCATTCAAGATGAGTTTTCAATGGTGGAGAATAACAAAACCAGACTCAGATTTCCTGGAGCTTAAACTGATTTGATGATTTTGTTAATCTTTTGTATTACAGCAGTAGCTAAAAGACATGTGCTGAGTATTAGGAAAATATAAGCAAGGGTAGGAACTTGAAGAATTTGTGTGATACACAAGAAATGTCTCTCTGAGTGGAAGAATGCATCTGCAAAGCCCTGAGCATCAACACTGATGTTTGCATGCATATTTTCTCAAATAAAAGTTAGCATCCTATTGAACCAGCTCTAAAACTTCCCACAAGCAGTGGGAGGACTCCCACTGACTTCAGTAGGCTGTGCCTTTCGCTTCTATATGTTCATATGCAAACTTCACTCAAACAAAGTCAATCCATAGAGACCACTACTTACCTCAGAGGCCCCTGCTGAATGTGTGTTGCTTAGCAGAATGGGTCCAGCAGCAATTTTGTCATACTCTGTATCCCCAGAAGGAGACCTCAGTTCCAGCTCTGCCTACACACTTCACTGAGCAATTGGTTACAGCATGAGTGTGGCTCCACGACATTCTTTAAAAGAATTAAAATGGCTGTGGAGCGCTTCCCCCTCCCAGTGATGCTAGCCAGAAAAGGTCAAGTTACAAATATTACCCGTTCTGCAAGGGTCCTGCAACATTTGTCCAGTATTTTTTTGCCAATTCTTACATATTGTTTCATATAGCTGCAGAAAAGCCAATTGGGTCTGGGAGGTTTCTTCTGGAAATTTTCATGCAAAGTTATTTTAGAGAAGGAAGATTTGACTCTAAGCAGGCTGTGGGAAGAAATCCACTGATTTCTGGGATTTGCATAGCTTCTGGAGGAAACACCTACAGGGAGGGTCTGTCCCCCCAGTTTAGATGGGGACACAGCACAGAGCAAACAATACAGCTATATTTCAGGCTAGTCAGCTCCTCTTCCCTGTCCTTTAGCAGATGTCAACCAAACACCCTTCCAATTTTGGGAAATATTTTAAGATGGGGTAGTTGTTTTCATTTTAGACCTTATCAAAAAACCTTGCAGATGCTTTCCATCTCTCAAAGCAATAACAATTCTAATGAAAACCTTATATTCACTTCTATAGAGTAGGTTCCACACACAGGGCAGGATTTAATCTCTGGGTCCAGATGTTCATGTTCATTTAATTTCTTTGTGTCTAAATCATTTGGGTTCTTCTCGGGTAGCAATGATTTGAGGAAGGAAAATGATACTTCAGGTCAACTAGGCTGGAGATGGTCTTTCTGTATGTTTTACTTAAAATGAGTCCATCAGGGACACCAAAAGTATTTTCAGCATCTAATATGCTAGGAAGGCAGGAAGGACAGAATAAAAGAGAAGGGATGACAGTCAATTCCCTCTCCATTCTACATCTCCCAGGAGAGTGACAGTGTTTTCCCTCCAATCTCCTTTCTCTCAGACGAGCAATTTTTCAGTAGTTTCCTGCACTGCAATAGCCACTATTTTTCTCCTTCAAATCACAAGAGAAATCATAGTTTTATTTCCCTTGGAGGCTTGGCAAGGTGTTTCCACCTTTGCCTGTCTCCCCTTGTACTTCATTTATTATTTCTATGATTTCTCTTTGTTGTTTATATTATGATACCTGAATGCTATCAATAGGAAGTATCGCTGACTCCTTGATCTATTCTTATCCTCTTTATCACACACAACCAGCTGTTTCTGGAGGTTTTGGCAGTCATTTTGTCTCAAGTATGAACACTCATTTTCATGGCCAGCATGGTAACTTCTCACTAATCTTGTCAATATATGAACATTCAAGGAGCACGTCTCTTCCCAATACATGTTTCTACAGTAGTAGTGAGATAAAGAAAAACAGCAATTGATAATTAGAATCATACAAAGGACCCGTGGAGGTCATCTGGTCCAGCGCCTCAGCTGGAGAAGGGCTGTATGGCTCAGGATCTTGTCCTTGCAACTTAAAACTATTGTACCACTGCAGGACTTTCCACATTCTTTTCTGTCCCCATGGGACTGAAGAGACATATAGGTCACATCTCTGGAAATTTATTTGAGGGGATGTGTTAAAAGCATGATTGGGATGGTCTTGCACTTGTTAGAGGATATAAAGGTACTTCCATATTCTCTTCCCCGCACAGTTTGGCTAGCAGCTTTTATACACTTGCTGTCCCCGTCACCATGTGACACCTTGTCGACATCTGGGATAAGAGGGGGTATAGAAATGAAATAAAGGAAATCAGTTTATAAGTTGTTATATTTTTGTCTTCAAATTACTCTTCTGCTCTTGCAGTCTTCTTGATTTGCCATATGGGCAGTTTTAAGTGGAAATGTAGTCTTTTTAAGCCTTCCTTGACATAGGTTTACCTGAAATTTATTCCATCTTTCTATGGCATTTTCATCTGAATTTTTCTAACTTTCCTGCCAAAGTGTTCTGTGTTTATATCAGCTGTTCCCATTCAAGATTGGCAGGAATCTGATTCACTGGGTTTTATGATCTAAGTTAACTGTGTTTTGTCTCTATCTTTCTGTTATGCTGAAGTTAGGAATACATGAGGTGTGTGTCTTATGAGAATCATCATAAGCATACACCCCCAAAGTGACCTTTGCCTTCCAATATTTCCTTATTAAAAAAAAAATAAAAGTTACTATAGTTAGTATAGAATCAGATTCAGGGATCTCCAAAATCCAGCTCAGGTTATGCAAGTGATGAGGCAGACTGGACATAAAATTGATGTATTTTAGCACTTTCCAGCTTCAAAGCACTTGACAAATTCTAAAATCTCTGCTTTTGGCACATCAAACATCAGGAATGCTGGGAAAGAGTTGTACCACTTGAGTGCTAGCAGATGGTCATGTTAAGTTTGCAGATCATACTGAGCTAGCAGTGAGCCTGGTGCCAGAAACATGGGGAAAGCAGTACAGATCCAGCAGAGACAGTTCTGTTACCAGCTCAGCAGATGAGTCATTGTGTGATCGAGAGAGTGACCCACAGGATGATTTCGATTACTCATGTCCCAGTTCTTCTAAAACAAACAAACAAACAAAAGCCTTAGGAATGAGAATAATTTGTAGCAACCCATCAAAGCCAATTGAGTTATTTGCATGTTGAATTTTTAACTATCAGCATGTATGTTTTCTGGATCAAAATTTTGTGCTTTCTTTTTTGGAAATGGCAGCTAATTGTAATGTGTTGGATTTTTTTACAGCATGGATCTCTAAGGAGATTTTGATCTAAAGAGTTGAGTCCCAAATCTCTGTCTCTTCCTCATATGAGAGGGTATTTGCCTTTAGCTTTTGATTGCTTCAACTTTCCATCCATATATGTAACCGCAGACCTAGACTTGTTAGCTTCCTTAAAGAATACTGAATAAAGCATTAGCCTAAGAGTTGCAACCATTAGTTCTAAGGCACATGCAATATGTTTAACTAAAATCAGCAGGACTTTCTTTGGAACAGTTCAGACAGTTTTACCCCATGTGAAGAGTTTCTTGCCAGAGCGTTTAATATTACTAAGTTATAGAATCTTCTATTATTCTACAATTATTTTACTAGTACTTGAGCAGATATATCAAGTGCTTGTCTTCTTTTTAAGAGGAAATTGTGAATTTGGGGTTCTAGAAACACTGCAGTGAGCTCCCTGTGTGAACTAGAGATTAAAGAATTCTCATATTCCAAAGTTAAGAAGATGTACCTTTTAAAATAATTTTGAACTCCACAGGTATATAACCTCTAGAAAACATATTGTAAGACTGTATATATGGAAACACCCATGGATTCTTTGCTTTGCTATTCTCAAGCAAGAGCATGTGACAGGTGTCTGCCACAAAAAGATACACCAGTGAAACAAAAACCACACAGAGTGATGTTTATTGTTCTATGGCATCATTTGTTCAGATCTGTAGACATTTCCAAAGATAGCACAAGGGAAGAAGGCAGGAAAGTTCCAAGACAAAAATACATTTTTGTAGAACAGTTTACTCAAGGATACTGTGTGGGAAAACGTATTAGTAACTTGACCATGTGACTAGCTCAGAGCATCCAGAATAACATAAAGGTTCTTCAAAAAAGCCCTGAGATTCAAACTAGAAAGGAAGGATAAAACAGTTTCTTTTTTCCTTTCTTAGTCAGAACTGCTTTGGTTTTAAAGGTCACAGTCCACCAACAGTCATGCATATAAAGCCTTTCTGTTCACTTCACTGGAGGCTGTAAGCCAGTAATGTAACTGGAGAGAAAATCTGGCAAAAAAAAAATACAATTTACTTCTCAGCAATGTGTGCTGTTTGCATTCCTCTTAACATGTTAGCCATCCAAGCAATGAAATGACAATGCATCCACAAAGTAAGCTGATAAGAGGGCAATTTCAAAAAGTATTGGCAACAGTGTGCAGGCATTTGTACCCAGCCTTCATATTCAGAGCACCAGGTCTTGGTCTTTCAGCCCTGCATTTCACCACTCATATTTGTATATGTTCATATGCAAATCACCCACCACATCGACATGAGTCTCAGGCATGCATAGGCTTAACAGACAGTGTTGCAATCCTATTGCTGGTGTCACAGCTTTCTCACTGTATATGGTAACAAAAGAACCTCCCTTTATTGCAGGTATTGGAAGGAAAATATAACATGTACAGGTAAACACCTTGATTTGAATGCAGCATTATGCTTTCTTGAAAACAGTGGGACATCTGTAACTGTCATCAGTGGTATACATACAGAAAGGTCTTTCAGAATGACTTCTTTCTAGACAGTATCTTGAATTTTTTCAGTGAAAAATAAGAATATTGCAGACATTCCAACTAAGTACAGTGTGCCTCTGCTGAGAACAATGTGCTTAGAAGCTATTGATAAAATCCCAGAAGAATGAACAAAAAGTCTTTCATATGAAACTGCTCCAGACTTTTGAGTGTTAGATGTATTCACTACAGAAATGGATTATTGTGCAGAACACAGGTGAGATGTTAAAGGTTGTGATTTCATCATAGGGATATTGCCATTGTGGATTGAAACTGAAATAAATGTTTGCACAGATTTCCATTTATTGTGAAACCTCTGAATTCTGTCAAATGCTGCATCTAATTTCTCTGCCTCTCTTTAGTGAGCATAAACTATAGTATCTATTTCCAGTACTATTTTTATATTGTCACAAGTTCTAAAGCGGTGGTGTTGTGGAAAGCAAACCAACTTACCAATGGAAGCATACAGTACTCAGATTCAAGATTCGACTCTCTAGAATCTAAGCTTTTAAAAACATAGGAACCCAAAAAAATCAGAAATCTGCTTCTATAGTGGTGATGTAAGCTGTAAAAACATGGTCATATTACTCTTGTAGCAACCTTTCTTATCAGTGACTAGAAATATAAGCAATTTTCCTCTTACTCCTGCAGACATTCTGTCAGTATTGACCACATTAAGCCATATATTGTTTAAAGAAAAACAATATACTGCATAAAAATATAATAAAACAACAAATATCTTCATTTAAATAATGTAAGGCAAATCAGCAGTGCTATTTGCAAAGAAAATTGGAATTGACTGAACAGTTGGAACACCATGATGTTGGTACTGCAAAGCATTTCTCTAGCAAAGCCACAGACTTCAGTTAAAGCCAGTAAAATAAAATGAAGATTGTTATATAAAAGGTCTATAAAAAGCCAGGCAATATGAACCTCATCATCTTGGCAGGTGAGTGGAAGGGGGGGAAGCTCGGGCATAAGCATGCTGAACATATTTGAGGGAATGTTGACCTGAAAAAGCAGAAACAGGAAAAATCTTGTGTCTACTTTCTTGAAAAAAATTACTGGAGGTTTTAAATCACCTTGTATGCTCTGCAGTCCTATAAAATAAGAACTTCATTTTTTTTCTTTTCATGGAGATTGTATTCAAAATGACTGTCTTCTATTCCTTCATCCCTGTGTCTTATAAAATATTTATATTTGTTGTGTTTATTTTTTCTTCCCAATGCCTTGGAATCTCATCTATGTTAGCTCTCAAAGATGAAGCTTAGTTTTTGAAATGCTGTTTTGATGATTTTCTGAACAGAATTTCATCAGGATCTTTAGTCTGAAAAATCTGACTACCCTAAACATTATTTCCTTTCATAATTCTGGGCTGTATGAGGATAACTGTTCTTTTTTAGATCTGGAATAAAATATAACATTACACAAAATATTTGTGTTTAAACCTGCATATGGTTCACAGTTTGACTCCCTGGCAACCACGGATTTCTCTTCTACAAACTTCCCAATGGTTATTAGTTTACTTTTTTTATATTAAAGTTATCAGCGTTGGTCATATGCTCTGACATAGGATTCTGATTAAATAATACTACCCTCTATTTTTCTTATTGCCTTGTTTAAAATGATGGTCAAAGCTAAGCCTTATTTTAATGGCTTACAGGAATGCTTTATTATGAAGCATTAAGTATGTCATCCTTCCCTGGATCATAAGCTGTTTGTCCTCCTTCCCCTCTCAGATGTGGGCCTACATTTTCTCTTATCACTTTTGCATTTGTGAAACTTTGATTTTCCCTTTTATTTCTTTTGTTTACTGTGACTCATTTGGCAGCTTGTCCCTCACTCACATTATTCCCATGCATTTCCACCTGCAAGACACAGTCTCCCACAGCATCCTCATAGCTAAACTGGGGAAGTGTGGTCTGGATGATCAGGTAGTGAGGTGGACTGTGAACTGGCTGAAGGACAGAAGCCAGAGAGTTTTAGTCTATGGGGCCGAGTCTAGTTGGAGGCCTGTATCTAGTGGAGTGCCTCAAGGGTCAGTATTGGGACCAGTATTATTTAATATATTCATCAATGATTTAGAGGAGGGAATTGAGTGTACTATCAGCAAGTTTGCTGATGACACTAAGCTGGGAGGAGTGGCTGACACGCCAGAAGGCTGTGCTGCCATCCAGCGGGACCTGGACAGGCTGGAGAGTTGGGCAGGGAGTAACTTGATGAAATATAACAAGGGAAAGTGTAGAGTCCTGCATCTGGGCAGGAACAACCCCAGGTTCCAGTATAGGTTGGGGAACGACCTGTTAGAGAGCAGTGTAGGGGAGAGGGACCTGGGGGTCCTAGTGGATGGCAGGATGACCATGAGCCAACACTGTGCCCTTGTGGCCAAGAAGGCCAATGGCATCCTGGGGTGTATTAGAAGGGGGGTGGTCAGTAGGTCGAGAGAGGTCCTCCTTCCCCTCTACTCTGCCCTGGTGAGACCGCATCTGGAATATTGTGTCCAGTTCTGGGCCCCTCAGTTCAAGAAGGACAGGGACCTGCTGGAGAGAGTCCAGCGCAGGGCAACTAAGATGATGAAGGGAGTGGAGCATCTCCCTTATGAGGAAAGGCTGAGGGAGCTGGGTCTCTATAGTTTGGAGGAGAGGAGACTGAGGGGTGACCTTATTAGTGTATATAAATATATAAAGGGGGAGTGTCACGAGGATGGAGCCAGGCTCTTCTCAATGGCAAACAATGATAGGACAAGGGGTAATGGGTACAGACTGGAACACAAGAGGTTCCACTTAAACTTGAGAAGAAACTTCTTCTCAGTGAGGGTGACGGAACACTGGAACAGGCTGCCCAGGGGGGTTGTGGAGTCTCCTTCTCTGGAGACATTCAAAACCCGCCTGGACACATTCCTGTGTAACCTTATCTAGGTGTTCCTGCTCCAGCAGGGGGATTGGACTAGGTGATCTTTTGAGGTCCCTTCCAATCTCTAACATACTGTGATGCTGTGATACTGTGAACTTACCAATGTGTCGTGTGTGTCTTCACTGCTTAGGAAGACAGGAAGTTGGCAGTTTTCTAGTGGTTTGTATTTTACAATGAAATAATAAAAGCAAAGAAGTTGTTTTACTATTCAATCTAAATAGGCACTGAGCCTATAGTTATAGAAGAGGTAGCTATACAAGATTAGTTCTGTAACCATGACCATGACTGTTTTTATTTATTCTATCTCATAGTAATAGTCTATTGCTCCCAATAGGATTTTACAATAACAAAGGAAAAGTTTTTAAGCTGTATTACAGCAAAAATATATGTTTTGATGATTACCAGAAGTCCTGCGCTCCCCAGAGGCACTTTGCTGGTCTCTAGCAGATACAATTCCAGCTTGCTCTGGAAATGGTGATGTGAGCTAGAAAGAGGAGTCACTAGTTATATGACATGCAATTTAAATTAAAACCAGTATATGCTGTAGATATGCATACATAAAATACTCACCTCAATATTTTCAAAGGTTTCCTGAAAATCCTGTGCTCAAGAGATTGAAAAACAGAAGTGTAAGTCAGATTTTAATAGCAATAAAAACATAAAAAAGCTAATAATAAAAAAATGATTGCCTTCTCTAAATAGACAATCTTTTTGTTACATGTTATTTCTAAGTCTAAGATTAACGACTTGGAATTGAATTCAATATTGAGTCTCAAGTAGAAATAAATTCCCTGGTAAAATATTTATCCTCAGTGAATAGTGTCCTACCAACAGAACAGAAATCTGGGGAAACAAAACCCAGTAGCAAATGGCAGAATAGCCATATGTAGGTCAGGAACTGGAAATGTTGAGATTGTATATTACATTCGGTCTGTTCTAATAATCCCTGTGTTCTCAGACATGAAATTCATCTAAACCTTTTTTCCAAAATAATGAATTTGACTTAAAATAGAAAAATATCTATGTGGGAGAAGGCTTCTAAAGATAGAACTAATAATATTTCAACACATTTATTTATCAGAAATGTTATTTGTGACTTTTGGGAGTGCTAGTTGTTAAAAATATTAATTAATTAAAGAAGTCTTTTTTTCTGCAACCCATCTGCTGTTCTTTTTCAGTCTGCCATGAAAGTCATGCTACAGACACAGCAGTATCACAGGTATTTCTTTGCCAAGAGATCGTACCCTCAAAATTAGATATGATGGCATCACTGAGAAGTTCAGTCAGTAAGAAATATTTTGTTCCTGTAGTTTGGGTGTTTTCCCACATTTTCCTACTTATTTCTTTAAAAGCAAGCAGAACATTAAACTCTTCCATAGGCATCCACAGGTGTTTTACATTGTGTTTTACATTTACATTTACATTTACATACATCCTTAAAATTTGACCACTTAGATGAAACTTTGAAAGGAAAAGTATTACATGCTGGAATTTGACCTGCAAAAATTGGTATATCTGCATCATATTTACATGTAATTATGTAGGTTTACACTATCTGTTAAATTGATTTGCTATTAATGCAAACTGTCAAACATTAGTGTCACAGGAATACTTCATAAATAAGGAAGTTAAGAGGTGGTGCCAAATTCTCGTTTTGTTGATGTGTGTAAATTTGGGATAGATCTATTGGCTTTAACCCTATTTCAGCAGTGAAACAGTAACAGAACTTGGCTCACAGGTTCAGCTTTGTTGTTTCTGCAAGCCATGTTGGACCTCACAAAGCAAACAACAACAATGAAAGCTGCTGACTTTGAAAGTCCAGGTATGGCACCTGCATGGAGGAACTGCCAGTCAGCGGTAGCTTTTAATAGTCAAAATGTATTTGGTGAGCAGGAGCAGCAGAAGCCAGCTTGCAAACCATGATGAGAGATACCTGTTGAGCAGGTCTTATTGCTCATTTTAGTATGCTTTCTAAGGATAAGGTCCCCTAATATTTTTCAAGATTATCTCTTGTTTATTTTAAAGAGGTTTCTGTGATGTCTGTTACACATTCTTTTTCATCTGAGAGCATGAAGATGAATTTCGATGATGTAACTGATGCTTGTTGTCTTTAACTTCATAATCATGGCATATATTATATGAACATATAGAGATTCTTTCTCTTCTTGTTCTTAGGTCATTTTTGTTGATGGTAAGAAAAATGCAGAAAAATCAAGATTGGAGAGTTAAAGGGTTGAAATATTTATTATGCTTAGCTCCTTAAATTATACAGCAGGCACATCTTTATCCCAGTGCTTCTTTTTGGCTTGTTTTGCTTTTAATTGTGGAGGTTTTTTTCCACCTAAGTGCTTTTCTGATTGACTTATGAAGCATCTTCTTTCCTGAGCAGACTTACTGGTTTTTACTGATGAGTAATTCACATAAAAAGTAAATTAAACCTTTGACCTGATGTCCCAGATGCTTCTTGGCACAGGAGGAGTCTAGGCCACTTAGTTTCCTAGGAAACCTGTAAGAAAGTCTACCTGTTACTGTTCCAAATAATTTAAATTTCCTTGAGTTTTTACTGCAAAATATCATGCTATGGTAGCTGTATTATTTTCCAATGCTTATGCCCTTCACACAAGTGAGAAAAGAAAATTCTTTTTGTCCCTTTCTCTTGGGAGGTTATAGTTATCACTCAGAGACAATATAGGCCTCTACAATTCTAAGCTTTATTTAACAGCCAACAAAATGCTGTGTGATTTTCTTTTTTTGTATGGATAATGCAATTTACTATGCTTTTCTTTACAATGTGCCTTTACCCACTAAAACTGATATCTGGTATTTTGCTCAGTCAGTGACATAGTTGAGTCAGTAGACATTATTGAGACCTCATATTCAAATCACGCAAACAGTTCACTCCTTAAAACCTGTGTAAAGTAGTATTATCTGAGGCCAAATTATTCTGTGCTGCATTTCTGTGAACCTCTGAGAAGTATATCATGCTCTAGGTGAGTGCTAAAGGAACTCAGCAGATGAAGAACAAATGTAGATTACAGGTAGATCACAGTGAATTTGCTGGATAAAAACCTCAGCTGTAGCAGACAGCACTACTGAATTCTGTAGATTCCTCCAGTTTACACTAGCTGGATTGAGCAGCCCAGTGTAGAAATAATAGAAGGAAGTTTTTCTGAGCATCAGATCAATGGGATAATTTATACTTCTTTTTTTTACCTGATTAGAGTAAAATTAGAGAAATTAAGATATATTCTATTTTGGATTTCTGTTTAGTTCCGGTCAACTGGTTAGAAACCATGGCTCATTACAAAAATAAAATGTAGGTTCAAACTTCTTGTGTCTTCAAGATAGTCACTGAGCTCAGTATATTCACCAAGTCTTCAACCGCTCATACCATGTAGCTTTAAATAACTATCAGTCATCCGCTGAATCTTGGTGTACAGCTGTATGTCCCTTAATTAGGTTTATATCAAATATATATGCACATAGTCATAGGGAAAACTGTACTACATGCAGAAGTAAAGCAATTGCCAGTAAAATGCATTTTGAAACTCTTGCATTTTAATGAGTTTCAAATTAAAACAACAAATCAGAGGAATTGGCATCAGTGAATACTCCTCGTATGGACTTTGATCTTTTCTAGAAGATCCCATTTCTTTGATTAAAGAAGGTAAGAGAAAGCTTTGCGTCTGGCTCTGATGAAATAATTAGTCAAATAGGCCAGGATTTCATGTGTTAATGTCAGAAAGAAAAGTACTAGTCCTCTTGAAGAATCAATCCGTTTGCTTTATAGTTATAGTATACTTTTCCTATTGCAATTCTAAACAATTCATCTTCAGAATAGCATTTACTTAAAAGTTTGTATTGTGAGAAAGAACTATCACTATTTTCTATATTTAACCCTATTTATAATAGGCTCTTTGATTTAACAGATTAGAAGATGACATGTATAAAGTCTTTTTACTTGTACCTTGTTATAGACAGGTATATAACAAGGAAGACTCCTATCTTTCTAAGCCTACTAGAAAAAAGGAGCTGTTCAATACTCTCTTCCATGATTAATGACTTCAAGCAGATCTACAATGAAACAGACTACATCTGAATGGAGACTTTGCCTAGATGTCTTGAGACAGCAGTACTTGAAAGAAAGGTGGTAGGAAAGGAATCTTTATGTTGCCAGTTTTCATGGGAAGTGATTATACTGCATGCAACTAACTGTACTTATGGTCTTAGGCAATAAGCACATGTTTTTTTACATAAGTGAACAGGACATAATGAACAGGACAAGTGCTGGCATCTGAATTTATGGTTTGTTTTTCTCAGACATTTTCTTTCCTCTGTGAAAGTGTCTCCCTGTTCTCTCCACTGCTGTAAACTGTTTTAGCTCCTAAAATAACTTTAGAATAAGCAGGATTATTGTAGTTTTCATCTACCGCTATAAATATATCATTCTGGGAATTATATTCATGTGATTTACGACCACCATGAAATCTAGGATCTTATGAAATCTGCTGAATTTTCCTTGCATGGTTTAAACTGCTCTCTGCATATTCTGTTTAATAAAATCTAGTCTGAGGAGAAAAGAGACTTCACAAGTGCATGTATTCTTTAGCCAGTAGTCTACATGACATTTCTTTGTTAATTTCACATAAAATCTACTGATGTTCTGATTTTTAATCTTGCAATATTTTTAGTATTATTATCTATTTCTTCCCCTCCACCCTGAGCACTCAACTGCTGTTTTATATTCTAAAGCTTCATATTCCTGTATTTATATTTTGTGTTATATATGGAGATAAGTGGTAGTGGGATGTCTTGTCTTGGTGCTGAGCCCTGAAGGACCAAACAGTTATTCAAGATCTGTCTGGCTTTGCTGATGTCTAATCTCAAATTGAAGCTGGAATGTGAAGCAAGATTTAAAAGCTTCATCTTCTTCTATCCCCCAAAACAGACAAATATCTTCAGCAAAGTTATTAAAAAAAAACCAAACCCAGCACAGTTTTTCAGCTGTTGTTAAAGCTTCCTTCTCAGTTCATGCCAGCAATAAGAGAAGTATAAGGAAAAGAGGGAAGGACTATTCCTCCAAATTCTCTTAAATATTTGTAAAAGTGTTTCAGGAACTGATCCTTAATACTTACACATTATGTGTGATAAGCACTTATGAAAAGCTTCCCAAGCCTCTATTTCTTTAAAAATGCAAGTTTTGAGTAAGCATGGGCTTCATTTTTGTTAAGAAAGTTACCGTTGAAGAAGCATGTTAAAAAGAATGCTGTGGCTATCTATGACTTTTTATGAAGAATCTATAGCAACAGCTGGTGATATAGACTCTCACAAAAAGGTTAGGGTTTTAGACAATCGTAATTTTATTATCAACTTAAATAAACCAGATATTTAGAGGACTGATGGGTTGTTTTGGTTTTTTTTTCCTTTATTCAGTTTATTTTTCTCTTTGAATTGTATTAACAGCTTCCAAGTTGTGGGTGCCAGGGTAATAGAATGTGAATTTTGGCAAGAAATGAAACAATAGTAAACATAGTTTGGGCAAAGTATGAGTGATGTTGTTTAATGTCAACAGTGACTAAAACTGCCTTCCAAGTGACTGAGGTTTTGCACTTTTTATTAACTTCAGGTCTGTTCTCCTTAAGTTAATTTCTGCTTCTCAAAGGTCATTACTTTAAATTGCATTTCATATAACTAGTGACTCCTCTTTCCAGATCACATCACCATTTCCAGAGCAACCTGATGATGCATATTGTGGATGGATTCACATTTCAGGGTTATTTTCTATTCATTTCATTTCATTATGCCTGCCTGCCCTTTTACAACAATGGAATCTTAAATTTTTTAATGCTGCTAAGTCTAAAAAAATAGAGACTGCTATTTTAATTTTAGCCTCTGTGAGTACTTTTGGTTTTGAGCACCTGATCTTGCAGAGCTAGTGACTGCCTACATTTCAGCTTCCATACAAGCCAAAGCCAGTGAAATAAGATACCTAGCATGTGAAAAGACAGCTAAATACAGTAAGTGCAGTATATACAAACACAGTAACTATTGCCTTCTGATTTCCCTATTCTCATGTTTGGATAAAGATTGTAGGAGATGGGAGAAAGAGGGAAAGTCAGAGCTCAGACACAGTAACTGTAAAGAAGAAAAGAAACAGTGCAGAGGTTGTCTGCTGTTGTTGAGATGCAGAAAGTTAAGACTTCATACTCTTTTAGGCAATGCAGTTCCAGAGGTGAGGGGTTGCAAAACCCTCAGATCTGCTTTGAGTCCTCCTCCATCCTCAGGAGGTTTGTCTAGAAACCCAACCCCCGTGTTTCTCATTTATTTAGTTAAGCCTCCCTTATTGTCGGAGATGAACTCGAGATGAAATCCCGGCCTGAGTGAAGTCAGTGAACTAATTCCTGGCAACTGTGTGGAACAGAGTGACACAGTTTATGCAGCACACCCCCACTGTAACTTTTCTCCTTTAATCTTCAGCACTATCAAGATGTAAATATTTCCCTCTCTTTAATGAGCGTAACTTCCTGGTACAAGTTGTATAACAGTATTTGCGCAAAAACAATCTATAACAAAATGTAATGCAGAGGTTTAAAGACAAAGGTCTCAAAGATTATCTATTACTAGATGTGGAAATATATTGTTACCTTAACAAGTCTTTATGTGAATGACAGGAAAATATCTTATGTGGTGGTCAATCTAACCTATTGCACTTTCATGTTTAAATTTGCATAAAAGCAGCTTAAATTTGCTAGGGATTTGGATCATGAATCTCCTGAAAGCTAAACCTTCCATGTATTATTGGAACAAAAAAAAAAGGGGGAAGAGGACATGCTAATGATGGTTTGAAGGCATATTGGAATAGTGAAAGTGTGAGATACCACATTTTCCTAAATCCCACCTCCTTTTGGGATTGAAAGGAGAAGTTATCTATTTCAATAGGTGGTATATCTAGCTGTCCTGTCTCTCAGGCAGAGCAATCTGCTCTCTGCAGCTGCCACACTAGTAACTGGAGCCTGCTCAGACCAAAAAGCCTTTTCCCTCAGACAAGAATGTATTTGCTTTGAGTGTAACACTACTGTTGAGAGGGGAAATCTATAGCTGATGCTACTTTAAAGGCAATAAATCTGTGAATCACCTGAACTGTCCCCATCCTCATGATATCTGGAACAGGGTTTTCCTATGCTATGCCTACCTTCAGAAACGCTTGAAGGTTTTTTTTCTTGTCATGCCACATTTCACTTTAAACATTCTGGTAAAGTTCAGGTTAAAGTTTTCGTCCCCTCCAACGGTTTCATTATGCATGTGCTAGTCCTGTGCTCTCACATAAGATCTGAAACCCAACACATACATTCTAGTGCAATTAGGCTGTGATTCCTGTATCAGTCAAAACATTAGGGAAGAATTAAAGTTTTCAGTTCCCAGGGGGGATCAGAGAATAACATGTTGGGCCATTCACTGCCTGTCACTATCTGATATGCTAAGGATTACGGAAAACTTGAAATTCAGGCTTTTCCAGATAAGGCAGGCTACTTTATGAAAGAGTAGCTTCTGTCTTTCTGGGAAAAATGAATTTAACATATTGCCTTAATCTTAGGCAGATGAAGGACTATTGTACACATCCACCACAAATTCAGCAGAATGAGAACAAAATTTCCCGTTTAGTTAACAGCAGTCAGAAGAAACAGTTTAAAATCAACAGACTGCAACCGCATTATTCCTCCGTCATCTTCCGCTTTGTTTTATTTTTGTCTTCGTGTTTTGCTTAATTAACCTGTAGGAACACAATCTCTGTTTTTCTCTTTTCCTTTAAATCTATAAAAGGAAACCCTGCAACAACCTGTCACTACCCCATGAAGTTACCCCTCTTTCTCTCTAGCTAAAATAACAATGAGCAGTGATAGTACATGACCGCTGTCCTGCTAAAAGGCAATGCTGGAGACTGGAGGAGGCATGAAGCAGAAATCTTCAATGAAGACAAAAAATCAAATAAGGCTGGAAAAGACATTGAAGTTCTTAATTTCACCCGCTTGACTGGTGGCAAAATCGTACCTGCAGTATCTGCCAGGCAACCTGGCAGAAATCCCTCCTCTTGTAAACTCAGATTTTCAAAATTCCCAAATTTTCAAAAGATCATTGTTGTTTTAACTTTGTTCTGCTGCAATCAGCAGTAAAGGTCATACTAACCACAGTGGGGACAGAGCTAAGCAAACTCTGACAGCTCCTGGAAATCTCATTTGCAACTGTGATCACCCTGGAACAATAATGGATAGAAACCAATCACAAACAATGTGTTGGGAAGGAGGACACTTTTGGGACTGGAGGGCAGAACTGAGAGGAATTTTCTCTTCTGCCACACAAGAAAAAAACCAAACAAATTCTTAGCATCTCTAGCAGTAAAATCTTCCCCATAAGCAAGATACAGAAGGACATATTCAGGCAGAAGGCCCTCTGAGGGCTCTGATCTGAGGTCTGATTCATTACAAACTGATTAGGAGCTTTAGGATTTCACCTGTTGATCCTGATCAGCCTGCTTAGGTACTACACAGAGCTGCACTCTTGGGAAGTTTGAATGACAAGCAGAAAGGCAAATATTCTTCTCTCTGATGCAGTTAATTTTGCATGCCTGCAAGTTTACATGTAGGCATTTACTTTGACTAGTTTTTGTGGCGGGCTGACCCCAGCTGGGCACCAGGTGCCCGCCAAAGCTGCTCTATAAACCTTCACCTCATCTGTGCAGGGGGAAGAACGTACAATGCAAGGCTCCTAGGTCAAGACAAGGACATGCTTACCCATTTCTGTTAAGGGCAAACCAGACTCCACTTGGGAAGCTTAATTTAATTTATTACCAATCAAAATCAGAGTAGGATAATAAGAAATAAAACCAAATAGTAAAAGCACCCTCCCTCACCCCTCTCTTCTTCCCAGGCTTAACTTCACTCTCGAATCCTCTGCCTCCTCCCTGCCAGCAATGCACGGGACAGGAAATGGGGGCTGTGGTCAGTTAACCACAAGTTGTTTCTGCTGCTCCTTCCTCCTCAGAGGAGGACTCCTCACACTCTCCCCCTTCCCCAGTGTGGGGTCCCTCTCACAGGAGACAGTGCCCGTGAACTTCTCCAGCATGAGTCCTTCCCATGAGCTGCCGTTCTTCACAGACTGTTCCAGTGTGGGCCCCTTCCATGGGGTGCAGTCCTTCAGGAGCAGACTGTTCCAGCCTGGGTCCCCTGTGGGGTCACCAGTCCTGCAGCAAACCTGCACCAGTGTGTGCTCCTCTCTCCACTTGGCCGCAGGTCCTGCCAGGATCCTGCTCCAACACGGGCTTCCCACAGGGTCACAGCCTCCTTCGGGCATCCCCCTGCTCCAGCGTGGGGTCCTACAGAGGCTGCAAGTGGAGATCTGCTCCACTGTGGACCTCCATGTGCTGCAGGGGCACACACAGCCTGCCTCACCATGGGCTGCAGGGGAATCTCTGCTCTGCCTGGAGCACCTTCTCTCCTTCTGCACTGACCTTGGTGTCTGCAGAGCTGTTGCTCTCACATGTCTCACTCCTCTCCAGCTGCTGCCACCCAGTTCTACCTCCTCCTCCCTTAACTATGTTATCCCAGAGGCGCTACTACCATCACTGATGGGCTCAGCCTTGGCTTCACAAACCAGGATATGTGGCAGGGAGCCTGAATCAGCTACCTATACAGTCGTGTCGGCTCAGGTTCAGGTCTTGGCAGGGTATACGCTCACACCAGAATATCCTGATTGCCCAAATATGCTGGCTTTTAGCCTAGTTCTGTCCCACACAGAGGAACTCAGGCCCCTGGCAACTCAGAAACTCATAAAATAGAAAATGGAAAACAAACAGGTTGGAATACGGTGCAAAGAACCTGAAACAGCAGTATATCCACTTCTGCACAACTGATAGAAGAAATCTAGGAAAGAGGATGCTTGTGAAAAGCACTGATCAGAGAAAACTTGGTGGAAGGAAAGCAATCAGCACAACAGTATATTATGAAAGCTGGAAGGAAATATGCAAGTGATAGCTTAGTACTACGTGCCAAGGAGAGCCTAAAGTTAAATCAAATTAATACCCTAGCTGCTTCAATGGAGTCTGCATGGGTTCATCTGTGTGGAACACCAAATCTATATGGATTGAAATCTGGGCCTGAGAAGAGAATATAGTCCTGTGTCTATACCATTAATGGCCTAATCGGGACAGCAGCACTGAATGTAAAGTGCAGAGACAGATCAGGTCGAAGAGGCAGCAACGGCAGAAGACACAGTTTTATTGAATTACTTCAATTACCCCCGTCTCAACTGGGAAAATGTCACGGGGGAGCATGGAGCAGAGTTTATACGTTTAGATGCTTTCTGTGGCTGCTGGTTGAGTGCACAAGAGGAAGTAGCATCCTTAATGCCAAGATACGTCCAAGATCAGGGTCAAAAATCTGGGTTTAGGTGTGCAGCTCTGTAACAATGGACGTGAATTTCACAGGTCATCCCAATAGGATTCTCTAAAGATCCACCACAGCCATGCTCAGCTTCAAAGACAACCATTTCAAGGTGAGGAAGTTTGTTTAAAAGCAACCAAAAGGGACAGCTAAAATACTAAATTTTACTAGGCAGCACTAGAAGGACATGGCACTGTTCAAGGGAGAAAGAGAATAGTACTTGAAAAGTAGGGCTACTTCCTCAGAGTGAAAGCTAAGGACCTTTCACAGGTGGCTTAGAGGAGAAGTGATGGAGTCAACCAAAGCATGTGTAGCACTGAAAGGGGGGAGGGAGGTCAACTGGTCATCATCCCTCCCAATCAAAAACTACTGACAGTCAAATAGATCTAGCAGAACAAAGTTCAAAACAAGCGAAAGGATGTGGCTCTTGAGACAACAGCCACTCTGTTGACTACCTCACCAAAGGGTTTTGTGGGTGCAGAAATTTCAACACAGTTCAAGTGGAGACTGGTCTTGGAAGAGAGATATTTTGTAGGCTACCAAACATACAAATCATACTAGGCTCAGGAAGCCTTCTTTGCTGAATGTGACTGGAGAAAACTGTTAAGGAGAAATACCACAGAAGTCTGCTCTATTCTTAGTCTTCCCTAGGCATCTGTTTATGGTCACTACTGTTTTTCCTCCCCGATACAACATTTATTGTGCCAGGGAAAACATTACTTAGTTGAGGGAGGCTCAAGGGAGGACCATCAAGTCACAGGGAGAGTTTATCCAACTCTGTTTTTATAGGGGATGGTTATTATTAGAGACAGAACACTGGGCTAGACAAAGGAAAGTTCACAGGGTCTATACTGCCCCCAACCAGTAAAGCAATCTATTTTCCAAACTCATAATGAAACCATTTGGAAATGAATAGAACTCTGTCAGTACAGAAAAGCAACTAAACCGAGTCACCTGCCTCTGTGGCTGCAGCTGAGACCTGGACACAGAAGCATTTTGGGTGCCTGAGGGCCCTGATCAGCCCTTCACTCATCAAGCCCAGGTTCTTGAGACCCAAATGATATAAAATTCAGAGAAACAGACACGGCAAGGAGAGGTGAAATCCGTGTATTTTTACATGAAAAAAAAGTGTCCTTTTGATGAGTCCACTGTTGTCGTGGGAAAGAAAAGCAGGACAAAATTGCCAAACAGCTGTACCTAGTCACTTGGCAAACTTTCAGAAAGCAGAATTTCTGCAGCTTCAGCAAACTGTGAATCACACAGTGCCAATCTCTGAATTCAGGACAGTAACATCAAAGACACTGGTAGTCCCTCAAGAATAATTATTCAAGTAGAGTAGGATATATGGAGACTGCTTCGTGCTGTGTTTAAAACCAGCTCTTATCAGTACTTCTGCTTAAAACAAAAACTATGTACAGATTCCATTAATTTGCCTTGAATTCATAGGTATATCAGCATTTATTGTCTTGCACACCTCCCTGCCTTTGAATAGAGGAGAACTTGATAATACAGTGTCCTGGGTTCAGCAGCAGCAGTCAGTTTTTCTCCTTCTTAGTAGCTGGTGCAGCGCTGTGGTTTTGACTTTCAGCCTGGGAACAGTACTGATAAAGCCGATGTTTTCAGGTGCTGGTCAGAATGTTTACCCTGACCAAGGACTTTGTGAGTCTCATGCTCTGCCAGGGAGGAGGAGAAGCCGGGAGGAAGCAGGGACAGGACACCTGACCCAAACTAGCCAAAGAGGTATTCCATACCACAGCACGTCATGCCCGGGGATGTAACTGGGAGCTACGCGGAAGGGCACGTCCTCTTTTCTGTCGGGCTCTTTTCCGGCGGGCGGTATCGTATTCTCTTCCCTTGTTATTTCTCTTATCATTATTATTATTGGTGGCAGCAGTAGTGATTTGTGTTATACCTTAGTTACTGGACTGTTCTTATCTCAACCTGTGGGAGTTACATTCTTTTGATTCTCCTCCCCATCCCTTTGGGGGGGTGGGGGAGGAAGTAGACTGCGTGGTTCTAATTTACGGCCTGGGCTTAAACCATGACATACAGGTGGTCCCAGACCTGCCTTTTCCCTGTAGTCCTTTTGACTGACCGTGTAAATATAGTCAGCAGTAATTTGCATGCAACCTAAGAATTTTAGTATGTTTTCAAAAGGATGAAATCGATAATGCTATGTAGAATTATTTTTCTTTTCCCTAGAGACTGAGGACGTCAGAGTCCACACTGCAGTATTTTGTGTTCATCTGTAGAATTCTAAAGATTATCATTTTCTATTAAGCTTAATAAGAGGGTCCCAAAAGTCCATAGAAAAGCTCTTTCTTCTTTTAAATTGAAACCTGTTGTGCTTTTCTGCAAGGGATTATTTTACTCAGTTTCAAATAACAGACCACACAGTAATTTGCTTTCTCAAAATCCCATCTCGTGTTGCACGGCCCAATGAAAGAAACACTGAAAATCAGTACCTATATATATCAGTATATCTACTTAACTGTTTTGTAAGAAAGCAGCCTGCATGAAAGCTTGAGCTTTTGAATTATTTCAAAGACCCAATGGACAATTTGTATCTGATATTTATGCGCTTCTAAGAGCTTGCTTCTTTAGTAAGTGAATCATCATTAAAAGTTACAGAAGCATTCAGCAATGAGATGCGGCATGTTCTTTTGGTAATTATGTCATGAATATAATTATCAAACTCAGTGAATGCACACATTTACATTCTCCTTTACGAGAAGACAAACATCAGTGTCTGGCCATACTTCATAATGCTATCTGTAGAGCTGTTCTTTTTTTTTTTTCTTTTTTTTTGTTCAATACTGCTTTAAATAAGAAGACTGATTATTACAGTTAACGCATGGCGATAATTAAACCTCTCAAGAAAAATACTTCTTAATTACTGTACGACCGAACTGGAGAGAGGATAAAGAAACCAAAGCTTTAAATCTGTTTTATGGTACTTTCATCATATGAAAGGAGACCTCTATAAAGACTATGAGCAAAAGCTCCTCTGTAGTTGTTATAATCCTAGCCTTCTTAGAGGCACTGGTAAAACTCACTATAAACTCAGTTACAGTCTTCCCAAAATTGTGCGGCAGCAAATACAAGATTCAGTTGGTAATAGCCAAAATTACATTGATTTTTCTTATCTGTGTTTTTAAACTGCACTGAATACAGAAAAGATGCGATCTTTTCCCTCCATTCCAAAGAGCAAACACATTTAGTTTTTATTATAATTCCATATAGCACATTGAGGTGAATTGAAATCCCATAGAGGTAAATGAAAGTGATATCACCAACTTCAAAGAATTTGGACTCAGATTGGGGTTTGACATCATTAATGCAAATGTTGAAAAAATTTCCAGCCATGAATAACAACACGATGCAGGAAAATGGATATAGAGTGAAAAGACAAATTTGTAAGGTCCAGATTCTCTCTCAATTACTCACACTAATTAGAACCCTATTGTTGAATAGACACATCCATTTCTTCGTGACTATTCAAGCTGTTTACAGTACTCCCAGCAATAAAGGCACCAAAATCTCCAAATAAAATTAGGCTGGAGAAGAGAACCTGCATTTTTGCTTTTATCGAATTAAGTTTCCGCAAACATTTGTGCAAACAGCATTTTATTTTCAGGGATGCTGGCAGCAAGAGTCTAAGGAATAGCAGTTTGTCTGGGCTGTCCTGTGATGATTTTACATAGGCAAATTCTGCACTACATGAATGAATGTGTGAATAACATCTACTTTGATTCAGAAGCAGTTCTTCCAGGGACAGAAATGCACATTTATAGCTAAACTACTAGATTCCCACCCCCCCTCAAATTTTATTCAACAGAATAAATTTTATTCAACAGAATAAAGATTTTATTCAACAGAATAAAATTTCATATATTTAGTTTGAAATGCATGTTTGCTAGTGAGGTAAATGCTATACTTCAGAGATATGTACATGCAGTGAACTGAATTTCAAAATTAAGTCTTTTTTTCAAATTCCTAAATTCAACATTTTATTCCAAAAGCATCTCAGGGCAATGTTTATCAATTAAGGAAAAATTAATTTAAAAAAAAAAAGAAACATTTGTTGGCTGACGCAAGTTGTAAAATTCAATCCACCTCAATCTCACTAAAATAACAACAAAGAAGAAAAGTGCAGCCAAGTATTTTTACTGCTACTTATTTCACATAACTAGCTTGAAAGCACTTTAGACTAGAAAGATAGGATTTAA
This sequence comes from Psittacula echo, assembly GCF_963264785.1. NCBI lineage: Eukaryota > Metazoa > Chordata > Aves > Psittaciformes > Psittacidae > Psittacula > Psittacula echo. The sequence goes on along the minus strand of NC_137735.1, from coordinate 117,447,054 downwards.
GAAACATCCTGCTGCTTTCAAAATTTGGCTCACAAACACCTCTTTCTCCACTGCCGATGAGGCTTGCTTATGAATGAATGTTTCTTCAAGGATGCGTACAGCCTGGAGGGATTTTTAGGGATCCATACGCTAGCTCTTGTCTTAGGCCAATGCTGTGATGTGAAGAGGAGGGAGGGGATGAGGAGCTCTGCCAAGGCACGCCCTTGCCTTCAGTAGAGTTTGGAAGTTCAAGCGTAGCGTGGCACAGCCACACTGCTCCCAGCTGGGCACTAGTGGGCCAGCCTGGGGACCTCACCATCATGCTGAATTTGGGTGGTGATGATAGGAAAACTTCCTTAGGTCACTAGATTAAAAATAATCTAAGGTGAGCAAGGAAGAATAAGGGCAAACCCACTCTGTATTGCATGTTAGTAGGAGCAAGTGCCAATGGACTTTAGGAACAATAGCTGAGTAGAAGCAGGATGTCCCAGCTTCTCAGCAGCCCATTTACCCTTAGATCGACCCTTTCCAAAAGACCTCTGTGTTCTTTATGTTGTAAGTTTTCCATTGTTACTCCAACCAGTTTTCCATCTACTCCATCTCTTTTGATGGAGTTCCCGAAAATAACTGCTGATGGCTGCTGAATAAAAGTCTCTGAAATGTACATGGAGCTATGTGTTGCTGCAGGGTGTGTTACAGAATCCTGCATCACTGTGGAAAATGTGTGCGTGCTTACTCCATTTCCTTAGGGGAATGGAAAATCTTGTCTGTGGGCATTTGCATTAGTTTCTTGCAGATGCAACTGTTCTGTCTGCAGGGTACATGCTGTGATACCTTCCACACCAAAATGCATTCTGCTTCTTGCAACCTCAGTCTGGTTGTGCTTCTCAGATTTTCTCTTAATGCTTTCAGTGCCTTCTTGTTACTGCAGGTTTCTGTAAGTTTGTGGTGTCGTAATACAAACCATCATAGAATTGTCTCCATTTAACTCAACAGCTTTCATTCTTCTCTGGTTCTGCTGAGACGCCTCCCAGTCACCATTGTTTCTTCAAAGTTTTTTATCAGCCTCCAAAGTTACAAACCAAGATCTGAAAGGACAGAACACATCTGTGTAATAGGTTACAGAGGTTTCAGAAATGCCTTTTATTTCTTTTCATATGAAGCCGATAGCATTCAAAACACCATTCTTTAAGGGATGTTATATTCTATAACTCATGGAGCGGGAGCAGCGGGAGTGGCGAGGATGGGGCTGGGCAGGTGTTGGCTGGACATAGCTGGATGAAGCAGCTCTGCCAACTGTGCCTGCTGAGCAGTGGGGGCACCTCTACCTGCAGCTGTGGGGCACCTCTGCCCAGCTCAGCAGAGGTGTTTTCTGATTGTTTGGATGCCACTCGTGGAGCATCCCCCCATGATGGGAGCATGGGCAGCCCAGGCTGCAGTGCCAGGCAGGGCTTACCCAAGGAGAGCGCTGACCCAGAGTTCCTTCGCTACTCGGGAGCTGCCAAAAGAGAGGAGAAACAGCCTGAGTGCTTGCTGTGCCCCAGCGGAAGATGCCCCATGGGGTGGGGCGGGGCAGGACAGGGATGCTGCCCACCCCTCAGATGGGACGTTGCACTGGGACTCACCAGAAAGTGACAACACAGGAGCCGCAGGGCCAGAGGAAGACAAGGGAGCTGGTGGCCTTCCCTTCCTCCTCCTCCTTCTCTTTGGCAGCATTGCCGGCTGAGCCCTTTCCACTGCTCAGAACCTGGAGCAGGCCCAGGGCCAAGCACAGCAGTGGGCGCTGGGTGCTGCCACGTCTGCAGAGAGGAGTGACATGGAGTGACCTGGAGGTGGCTGAGCCCGCTGGCTCCCCTCTAGTGCCCGCCTGCCATGGGCATGGCCACGGGTGCATCTAGCACAAGGGGCCCGGGAACCTGGGGCTGGTTCTTTTTCTGTCCCTGCTCTAGTGCTCTGGTGCCCTGGTGCCCTGGTGCCAGGGCCACGGCTTGGGAGGAAAGGCAGCTGGGCTCTGCCAGTCTTACTTGGTCTTGGCGATGATCACACTGTCCTTGAAGAGGAGGAGGTCCCTCTTCTTCCTCTGGCCATGGCCGTGGCTCACCCGCACACGCTCCCTCATCAGCAGCTCAGGCAATGCCTGGTCAGGTGCGCACTGCTGGTCGGGACCAGGGTCATCCCTGCAGGGCAGACGGCGTCGGGCATGAGCAAGGCGGCTGCTGTGCACTCTGGCTGTGCCAGTATATCCCCGAGCTGTGCGGGAGCCCACCTGGACCCGCAGCAGCAGAGCCACTGCCCCATCCCGACAGAGGCAAGAGAAGGCTTGCAAATAAGAACTGCTAACTCTCAGGATAGGAGTGCTCCGCCACAAAAGAGAAGCACCCCCGGTGCCGCTGGTGCTGACACACGTAGCACCGTCCGTGCAGGCACTGGGGCCGTTGACAGGCCAGCACCGGCTTAGTACGCAACACCATTGTGACCTCGGTTCTGGAACCTGGGGGCCCAGCTGGGTGCCCTCTGGGACTCTCCCCGGTATGGCCATGTGTCTATCATACTGCGCAGCACAGACCTGGACTAACATCAACCATACCTATGCTAGAATGAGAACAGGGCCACAAATACTTTTGCATCTTTGTTTCCAGTGTACGGGCAGCTCCTTCCAGGGGTTCCTAAGTCCGTTCAGAAACTCTCAAGTTCTGCAGACCAGGGTTTCCCTCCAGTTTAACATCCTCAGCAAACTTACTTGTGGTGCACTCAACTCTGGAATCTAGATAACTGATTAAAATATTGAGCAGAACTGGCGCTTGAATTGATCCCTGAGAGCCACCACTGGGAACAGCTGCCAGCCAGATGTAGCTCCACCCACCGTAACCCTCGGAGCACTGCCGTGCAGCCAGTTTTTTGCCCAACACACCAGGTATTTGTTCTTCTCACAGTAGCACAACTTGTCCAGAAGGCTACTGTGAGGGACAGTATCTTTTCCAAGTGACAAAAAAGAATCTCCTTTCTACAAACAGAAGCTCCCTACAATCTTTAAATGACTCTTTTCCTAACAGAGTCTGTGATATGGTAGCATGGCCAAGAGGTTTGGGGCTTTGGTCCTGAATGTGAAGAAGGATGGAATGAAGACATAGCAAGATCACAAAAATACTGACCAGTGACCTTCTGAGCAAAAGCAGTGCTTCTGTTTCTAGAAGAAGTAGCAACATACTCAAGTCCTTTTCTTGTCAAGACCTTTACCTGGATGCAAGTGTCAAGAAAAGGCTTCTACACCTGCAACCATTGCATGACCTTTTTATCTTCTTGGACAGGTAAGTATCAGAGAGAGAGAAGTGAAACCCAGAGGTGGAGAGGGGAATAAAAAAGGAAAGGACTCATCAAAATAGAGAGACTGGCCAGGTATGCATTTGACACTTTATTTCTGTATAGAAATGGTAAGAAAATTCAGAAAGGCATAACACATATGAAGAAATGCTGAGAACCGCAGGCAGTCTGCGCAATGTATCCCAGCAAATGCAAGGGGAATACGCGTGCATCAGTCGCTCACCCCCATTACTAACTAATCACTCTGTTGGTACTCAGATTTGAGGCAGCTTTGTTTGCAGATGGCTGCGACCCCTGCTATCATTTACCAATGGCATTTAGATAGTCTTCTGTTTATAAAGTATCAGAATAAACACTGGGCATCTTTGGTAGATCACACTAAGATCTTGAGAGCTGATGTTTCTCCCTTTTGAGTGCAGAGGGATTTTTCTTTTTTTTTTTTTAATCCAAAGTAGGATTTAGGCGGGTTTTTGTTTGTTTTGTTGGTTTTTAGTTTGTTGTTGTTGTTGTTCTTTTTTTTTATCATCTCCCTGCCCACCATGAGAAGTTGTCAATGAAAATGCAGTGGTGCAATTCAGTGCTCCTTTCTGCTGCCTGTCTGCATTTTCTTTTAGAAGCAAGTTTCTCCTTACTTCTGGACCTTAACAGGTGTCTAAGATATGCAGCTGTATTCCAATAGCAGGCAGTACTCTTCTGGAGCTTATTCAAATCTTTTTCAAGGTGTAGCAGTGGTTCTTCTGCATTCATAAATATTTTCCTGTAATTTATTTCGTAATCCAAAGACTCTCTCAGTATCCTTTCTTTTCTGTTTTCCATTCTGCAGGATGTAGATGGCAAGGCAGAGAGATACGACTTTTGTAATTCTTTCTGCTTTTTTATTAATACAGCTGAAAAGACACACGAAAAGTAGTCTTGTGACATAACAGGAAATTACTGGAAGTCCTTTCCAACCCTAACTATCCTATTCTAATCCTAACTATTCTATGATCCTATGAAGTGTGTACTTAAACAACATGAAATAACTACTATCCTATAATGTGCTTCCTAAGCTATATCCTAAATATATCCTATATCCTATAACTTGTTTCTATATCCTCAATCTATCCTGAAGTACAACCTTAAAGTTGCTTCTAAAAGACCTAGCAATAGAATAATAAACATAGTTATAAAGTGTAACAAGTGGAGTAGCAATCTTAGGAATAAACGTAGTAACAAACATAGTAAGCCAAAGTCCAGTGGCCAGCTCCCCACTTGGGGAGATGCTGCAGCGGGTGGGCATTGGCTGGTGGAGCAGAGGAGTGAGCCAGCAAGGCCTCCTGCGAGGGCTGGGATGGGTTTGAGGGCGCTGCTCTGGCTCCGGCGTGAGGTGGTGGAACCCTCCCTCCAGAGCAGAAGGACATGGTGGCTCTGTCCTCGCCGCTGCCGAGATGGTGCTGGGGCTGCAGGGTGGAACGCCAAGCCCAGGCGGCAGAGCTCATTGCGGGAATCTGAAGCAGTAAATGGGCACCTGCAAGGGCAAAGTCAGAAAGCACTGATGAAACCCGGAGGGCAGGAGCAGGCAGGACTTGGCTCCTGGGGTTTTTGGAAGTATACTGTAAAAGGAGCCATTGCTAGCACAGGAGAGAGGCTCCTGACTGGCAACTACAGTGTTGCTTTGGTCCCTTCTCAACACGTGTGATACCCTCAGACCGCAGGAAGTTGACAGAGATGGGCCGCGCCCCCTTGCCAGGCAGCAGGGAGCCCTGGGAAGCTGGGATATGGTCCTTTCCAAAACCCAAGCAGCAGCGTCCCTCGCTCTGCCATACTCAAATCGCAGGTTGGCAGGCAATGCTGCGGTGGTATGTTTCTCCTGACATACATGTTCCCCCGAGGGCAGGTGCATGCCTCCTGTCCAGGACCATCCTGTGCGCCTCAGGAACATTTCCTATGCCCAGAGCTTGGCAAAAAGATGGAGCACAGGGTCTGCTACATACCTGGGTGCCTTGTTCTTTCCCTGCTTCAATTCCATCAGTCACCTGAACCTGACAGCTCGGGTTTGGTCTTCTTCCAGCGCGGTGGCCCATCACTGCCCTCGTCGCAGGTTGTTCTTCGCTTCCTGTTCTTCGCTTCCTTCGAAAGCCTGGGAACCTTTCCATTCAATAGTATAGTTAGACAGGTGAAGCCGTGATTACCTTGAACCAAGCAAAGCCAGGCATTTTTACCTTTTCTCCCTGCAAAGTCTCCTCTGGTGTTTGCTCTCGGGAGCGACAGGAGGCACCCGCAATGCAAACATACAGGTTAGTAGGGGGCAAAGACGTCCTTGCACAATTGCTAACCTAGCTCTAAAATGCACATGCCTTGGATGGGTTTGCTCAGCCTTAGGTGAGCCAGTTGTGGAGGGACCACCTCACAAAGCAGGATGGCCAACTTGCATCAGCCTTGCTCTGCACTTTGCAGAGCTGCAGGCTGGTGGATGACCATGCTTGTTCCCGTGGCAGCAGCAGCCCCGCCTTCTGAGGAGGAGGAGGCTTTTGGCGTCACGCTGCTTGTGCACTTCACTTACCTCTGCGGTTTCCAGCTCTGCTTGCGCTGCTGGTGTCTCCTCATCCCCCTCTCTGGCCAGCCCGGCCACCTGCTCTCCAAGGAGCTCCTCATGGTGGTGGATGAGGAACTCGACGAGCTGCGTCACCTGCACACAGCAAACCACTGCTTTCACTGAGGGGGCTGATGAGGGCTCAAACAGCCTTTCCCAGCCTGAACCGCACTTCTGTGCAGGAAGGTGCAGCCGTGGGGCTGCTCTTCCTGGCTGCTGCCCCATGGCTTTGCTGACGGTAGGAGGCAGCCAGGGGCCTCTGAGCAGCAAAGCTGGGGTGGGCTGGGGATGCTGTAGCCGGGTGGTGAACACAGCGTACCTTCCTTGTCTCCAGAGCCAGGACATGCAGGGGCAGCTCCTGTGGTGGGCTCAGGAGGTTTGGTGCCAGGCAGATGGCCAGGTTCCCAGCAGTCATCTTGCTAGCTGCCACATTCTTGCTGATGCTGCTAAGCAGCGACAGCAAGTGGCGGAGCAGGAGCAGGTTGGCCTCTGGTAACTTGCTGGCCACTCTGAGTGAACAGGAGCACAGCGTTCATGAAGTCGGTGTTGACAACACAGGTCTCCCAGGCCGATCTCACCCAAGGCCACTGCCTGCTCTACAGCAGAGGGACTGCCTTTGCTGAGATACGGCCTCCTCCCTCCCTCCCTGCCCTTCTGAATGAGGCCCTTGTTGGAGCAAGCCCCAATGCCTGTGGGAAGTGCTCCTGGGAGAGAAAAGCTTTTGGGCGCCCCTTTCCCCCCAGACATAAACCCCACAGCAACAGGAGGTGGCTTGCAGGAGCCATGGCTATTTCAGGCAGGCCATTGCTTTGCACTGGAGTCCCAGCCTGTGCCAGTCCCTGCTGGCTGCTGCCACACTTACTCTCTCAGTGCTGCCAGCCTCTCCTGCCTGCTGGTCTTCTCCATGGCTCTCATCCACTCCTCGAAGAGATGGACATTGAGGAGCATAGAGGGGATCTTCCGAAGGAGGTGCTGCAGTGCCAAGGGCTCTGCGTGAGGCTCTGGCCCCTGCCCCAGGAGCACAGGCAGCATCCCCGACCCTTTGGCTCATGATCAGGTGGCTGGGTTTCTGCTTGTGCTCCCGCAGGTGCCCATCAGCACCAAGAGAGCTGGAGCTGCTGGGCTGTGGGTCAGCAGGGCTCACCTTCAAGAGGACAGCCAGCAGCAGCATGGGCTGGTTTTCCAGCTGCACGGGCACCCCGCTGTCCAGGGCCTCCCTGATCTCGCGGGAAGCGCTCTCGCTGGCTGCCAGCCGGAATATCCCTTCCGTGGATGGGCCATGCTCATTGAGCAGAGCCAGCAGGTCCCGAGGGCACAGAGGAGGAGAATTGCTGGGCTGGAGACAGGCCCTGACGTAGGTCCTATGGACAGCCTGTCTCTGGAGGAGCCAGCAGGATGGGATGGGATGGGATGGGATGGAATGGGATGGGAGAGGATGGGGAACCCCAGCCAGGCTGGCTTACCTGGATGGGCTGTGGCAGCCTGCCGTCCTGGATGCAGAGATCTGCCAGGGGTCTGCCAAAGAGAGTTATAACAACATAGTTTGAGCTCAGTATGAGTGATGTTGTTTAATGTCAACAGTGACTAAAACTGCCTTCCAAGTGACTGAGGTTTTGCACTTTTTATTAACTTCAGGTCTGTTCTCCTTAAGTTAATTTCTGCTTCTCAAAGGTCATTACTTTAAATTGCATTTCATATAACTAGTGACTCCTCTTTCCAGATCACATCACCATTTCCAGAGCAACCTGATGATGCATATTGTGGATGGATTCACATTTCAGGGTTATTTTCTATTCATTTCATTTCATTATGCCTGCCTGCCCTTTTACAACAATGGAATCTTAAATTTTTTAATGCTGCTAAGTCTAAAAAAATAGAGACTGCTATTTTAATTTTAGCCTCTGTGAGTACTTCTGGTTTTGAGCACCTGATCTTGCAGAGCTAGTGACTGCCTACATTTCAGCTTCCATACAAGCCAAAGCCAGTGAAATAAGATACCTAGCATGTGAAAAGACAGCTAAATACAGTAAGTGCAGTATATACAAACACAGTAACTATTGCCTTCTGATTTCCCTATTCTCATGTTTGGATAAAGATTGTAGGAGATGGGAGAAAGAGGGAAAGTCAGAGCTCAGACACAGTAACTGTAAAGAAGAAAAGAAACAGTGCAGAGGTTGTCTGCTGTTGTTGAGATGCAGAAAGTTAAGACTTCATACTCTTTTAGGCAATGCAGTTCCAGAGGTGAGGGGTTGCAAAACCCTCAGATCTGCTTTGAGTCCTCCTCCATCCTCAGGAGGTTTGTCTAGAAACCCAACCCCCGTGTTTCTCATTTATTTAGTTAAGCCTCCCTTATTGTCGGAGATGAACTCGAGATGAAATCCCGGCCTGAGTGAAGTCAGTGAACTAATTCCTGGCAACTGTGTGGAACAGAGTGACACAGTTTATGCAGCACACCCCCACTGTAACTTTTCTCCTTTTATCTTCAGCACTATCAAGATGTAAATATTTCCCTCTCTTTAATGAGCGTAACTTCCTGGTACAAGTTGTATAACAGTATTTGCGCAAAAACAATCTATAACAAAATGTAATGCAGAGGTTTAAAGACAAAGGTCTCAAAGATTATCTATTACTAGATGTGGAAATATATTGTTACCTTAACAAGTCTTTATGTGAATGACAGGAAAATATCTTATGTGGTGGTCAATCTAACCTATTGCACTTTCATGTTTAAATTTGCATAAAAGCAGCTTAAATTTGCTAGGGATTTGGATCATGAATCTCCTGAAAGCTAAACCTTCCATGTATTATTGGAACAAAAAAAAAAGGGGGAAGAGGACATGCTAATGATGGTTTGAAGGCATATTGGAATAGTGAAAGTGTGAGATACCACATTTTCCTAAATCCCACCTCCTTTTGGGATTGAAAGGAGAAGTTATCTATTTCAATAGGTGGTATATCTAGCTGTCCTGTCTCTCAGGCAGAGCAATCTGCTCTCTGCAGCTGCCACACTAGTAACTGGAGCCTGCTCAGACCAAAAAGCCTTTTCCCTCAGACAAGAATGTATTTGCTTTGAGTGTAACACTACTGTTGAGAGGGGAAATCTATAGCTGATGCTACTTTAAAGGCAATAAATCTGTGAATCACCTGAACTGTCCCCATCCTCATGATATCTGGAACAGGGTTTTCCTATGCTATGCCTACCTTCAGAAACGCTTGAAGGTTTTTTTTCTTGTCATGCCACATTTCACTTTAAACATTCTGGTAAAGTTCAGGTTAAAGTTTTCGTCCCCTCCAACGGTTTCATTATGCATGTGCTAGTCCTGTGCTCTCACGTAAGATCTGAAACCCAACACATACATTCTAGTGCAATTAGGCTGTGATTCCTGTATCAGTCAAAACATTAGGGAAGAATTAAAGTTTTCAGTTCCCAGGGGGGATCAGAGAATAACATGTTGGGCCATTCACTGCCTGTCACTATCTGATATGCTAAGGATTACGGAAAACTTGAAATTCAGGCTTTTCCAGATAAGGCAGGCTACTTTATGAAAGAGTAGCTTCTGTCTTTCTGGGAAAAATGAATTTAACATATTGCCTTAATCTTAGGCAGATGAAGGACTATTGTACACATCCACCACAAATTCAGCAGAATGAGAACAAAATTTCCCGTTTAGTTAACAGCAGTCAGAAGAAACAGTTTAAAATCAACAGACTGCAACCGCATTATTCCTCCGTCATCTTCCGCTTTGTTTTATTTTTGTCTTCGTGTTTTGCTTAATTAACCTGTAGGAACACAATCTCTGTTTTTCTCTTTTCCTTTAAATCTATAAAAGGAAACCGTGCAACAACCTGTCACTACCCCATGAAGTTACCCCTCTTTCTCTCTAGCTAAAATAACAATGAGCAGTGATAGTACATGACCACTGTCCTGCTAAAAGGCAATGCTGGAGACTGGAGGAGGCATGAAGCAGAAATCTTCAATGAAGACAAAAAATCAAATAAGGCTGGAAAAGACATTGAAGTTCTTAATTTCACCCGCTTGACTGGTGGCAAAATCGTACCTGCAGTATCTGCCAGGCAACCTGGCAGAAATCCCTCCTCTTGTAAACTCAGATTTTCAAAATTCCCAAATTTTCAAAAGATCATTGTTGTTTTAACTTTGTTCTGCTGCAATCAGCAGTAAAGGTCATACTAACCACAGTGGGGACAGAGCTAAGCAAACTCTGACAGCTCCTGGAAATCTCATTTGCAACTGTGATCACCCTGGAACAATAATGGATAGAAACCAACCACAAACAATGTGTTGGGAAGGAGGACACTTTTGGGACTGGAGGGCAGAACTGAGAGGAATTTTCTCTTCTGCCACACAAGAAAAAAACCAAACAAATTCTTAGCATCTCTAGCAGTAAAATCTTCCCCATAAGCAAGATACAGAAGGACATATTCAGGCAGAAGGCCCTCTGAGGGCTCTGATCTGAGGTCTGATTCATTACAAACTGATTAGGAGCTTTAGGACTTTACCTGTTGATCCTGATCAGCCTGCTTAGGTACTACACCGAGCTGCACTCTTGGGAAGTTTGAATGACAAGCAGAAAGGCAAATATTCTTCTCTCTGATGCAGTTAATTTTGCATGCCTGCAAGCTTACATGTAGGCATTTACTTTGACTAGTTTTTGTGGCGGGCTGACCCCAGCTGGGCACCAGGTGCCCGCCAAAGCTGCTCTATAAACCTTCACCTCATCTGTGCAGGGGGAAGAACGTACAATGCAAGGCTCCTAGGTCAAGACAAGGACATGCTTACTCATTTCTGTTAAGGGCAAACCAGACTCCACTTGGGAAGCTTAGTTTAATTTATTACCAATCAAAATCAGAGTAGGATAATAAGAAATAAAACCAAATATTAAAAGCACCCTCCCTCACCCCTCCCTTCTTCCCAGGCTTAACTTCACTCTCGAATCCTCTGCCTCCTCCCTGCCAGCAATGCACGGGACAGGAAATGGGGGCTGTGGTCAGTTAACCACAAGTTGTCTCTGCTGCTCCTTCCTCCTCAGAGGAGGACTCCTCACACTCTCCCCCTTCCCCAGTGTGGGGTCCCTCTCACAGGAGACAGTGCCCGTGAACTTCTCCAGCATGAGTGCTTCCCATGAGCTGCCGTTCTTCACAGACTGTTCCAGTGTGGGCCCCTTCCATGGGGTGCAGTCCTTCAGGAGCAGACTGTTCCAGCCTGGGTCCCCTGTGGGGTCACCAGTCCTGCAGCAAACCTGCACCAGTGTGTGCTCCTCTCTCCACTTGGCCGCAGGTCCTGCCAGGATCCTGCTCCAACACGGGCTTCCCACAGGGTCACAGCCTCCTTCGGGCATCCCCCTGCTCCAGCGTGGGGTCCTACAGAGGCTGCAAGTGGAGATTTGCTCCACTGTGGACCTCGATGTGCTGCAGGGGCACACACAGCCTGCCTCACCATGGGCTGCAGGGGAATCTCTGCTCTGCCTGGAGCACCTTCTCTCCTTTTGCACTGACCTTGGTGTCTGCAGAGCTGTTGCTCTCACATGTCTCACTCCTCTCCAGCTGCTGCCACCCAGTTCTACCTCCTCCTCCCTTAACTATGTTATCCCAGAGGCGCTACTACCATCACTGATGGGCTCAGCCTTGGCCTGTGGTGGATCCATCTCTGAGCTGCTGGCTTTTGCTCCATTGGACATGGGGGAAGCTTCCAGCAGCTTCTCGCAGAAGCCATCCTTGTAGCCTCCCGCTACCAACACCTTGCCATGCAATCCCCAAACAATATATTCTCTCTGATGCAGTTACTTTTTCATGCCTGCAAGTTTACATGTAGGTATTTACTTGAATTGTCAAATCTTGGCAGTGCAGGACTCTTGCTGTAGTGAAGAAAAAAATCCCTGGGCACGAATAAATCTTACATGTTCAGCTGTTCATACTCCACTAGCATTTTTCTGTCACCCAAGGTTTCCCTGATAGGATTTCTATTTCTTTGCCTTTATTTTTTTAATTTTGTTCAGTTGCTCTTTAAGCGTACCTTTTTCTTAGGGGAAATTAGTTAATTCCTTCTATGATCCCATTAAAAATTCAGATCAGTTATTTTATGCTAGTTTGCTTTATTTTATGCTAAATTGCATATTTTAATTGTGATTGTGCAGTCAGTCATTTTAAATTGAATTGGGTGCTTTCCTCACTGCCAGGGTTACTAGGCTTCACAAACCAGGATATGTGGCAGGGAGCCTGAATCAGCTACCTATACAGTCGTGTCGGCTCAGGTTCAGGTCTTGGCAGGGTATACGCTCACACCAGAATATCCTGATTGCCCAAATATGCTGGCTTTTAGCCTAGTTCTGTCCCACACAGAGGAACTCAGGCCCCTGGCAACTCAGAAACTCATAAAATAGAAAATGGAAAACAAACAGGTTGGAATACGGTGCAAAGAACCTGAAACAGCAGTATATCCACTTCTGCACAACTGATAGAAGAAATCTAGGAAAGAGGATGCTTGTGAAAAGCACTGATCAGAGAAAACTTGGTGGAAGGAAAGCAATCAGCACAACAGTATATTATGAAAGCTGGAAGGAAATATGCAAGTGATAGCTTAGTACTACGTGCCAAGGAGAGCCTAAAGTTAAATCAAATTAATACCCTAGCTGCTTCAATGGAGTCTGCATGGGTTCATCTGTGTGGAACACCAAATCTATATGGATTGAAATCTGGGCCTGAGAAGAGAATATAGTCCTGTGTCTATACCATTAATGGCCTAATCGGGACAGCAGCACTGAATGTAAAGTGCAGAGACAGATCAGGTCGAAGAGGCAGCAACGGCAGAAGACACAGTTTTATTGAATTACTTCAATTACCCCCGTCTCAACTGGGAAAATGTCACGGGGGAGCATGGAGCAGAGTTTATACGTTTAGATGCTTTCTGTGGCTGCTGGTTGAGTGCACAAGAGGAAGTAGCATCCTTAATGCCAAGATACGTCCAAGATCAGGGTCAAAAATCTGGGTTTAGGTGTGCAGCTCTGTAACAATGGACGTGAATTTCACAGGTCATCCCAATAGGATTCTCTAAAGATCCACCACAGCCATGCTCAGCTTCAAAGACAACCATTTCAAGGTGAGGAAGTTTGTTTAAAAGCAACCAAAAGGGACAGCTAAAATACTAAATTTTACTAGGCAGCACTAGAAGGACATGGCACTGTTCAAGGGAGAAAGAGAATAGTACTTGAAAAGTAGGGCTACTTCCTCAGAGTGAAAGCTAAGGACCTTTCACAGGTGGCTTAGAGGAGAAGTGATGGAGTCAACCAAAGCATGTGTAGCACTGAAAGGGGGGAGGGAGGTCAACTGGTCATCATCCCTCCCAATCAAAAACTACTGACAGTCAAATAGATCTAGCAGAACAAAGTTCAAAACAAGCGAAAGGATGTGGCTCTTGAGACAACAGCCACTCTGTTGACTACCTCACCAAAGGGTTTTGTGGGTGCAGAAATTTCAACACAGTTCAAGTGGAGACTGGTCTTGGAAGAGAGATATTTTGTAGGCTACCAAACATACAAATCATACTAGGCTCAGGAAGCCTTCTTTGCTGAATGTGACTGGAGAAAACTGTTAAGGAGAAATACCACAGAAGTCTGCTCTATTCTTAGTCTTCCCTAGGCATCTGTTTATGGTCACTACTGTTTTTCCTCCCCGATACAACATGTATTGTGCCAGGGAAAACATTACTTAGTTGAGGGAGGCTCAAGGGAGGACCATCAAGTCACAGGGAGAGTTTATCCAACTCTGTTTTTATAGGGGATGGTTATTATTAGAGACAGAACACTGGGCTAGACAAAGGAAAGTTCACAGGGTCTATACTGCCCCCAACCAGTAAAGCAATCTATTTTCCAAACTCATAATGAAACCATTTGGAAATGAATAGAACTCTGTCAGTACAGAAAAGCAACTAAACTGAGTCACCTGCCTCTGTGGCTGCAGCTGAGACCTGGACACAGAAGCATTTTGGGTGCCTGAGGGCCCTGATCAGCCCTTCACTCATCAAGCCCAGGTTCTTGAGACCCAAATGATATAAAATTCAGAGAAACAGACACGGCAAGGAGAGGTGAAATCCGTGTATTTTTACATGAAAAAAAAGTGTCCTTTTGATGAGTCCACCGTTGTCGTGGGAAAGAAAAGCAGGACAAAATTGCCAAACAGCTGTACCTAGTCACTTGGCAAACTTTCAGAAAGCAGAATTTCTGCAGCTTCAGCAAACTGTGAATCACACAGTGCCAATCTCTGAATTCAGGACAGTAACATCAAAGACACTGGTAGTCCCTCAAGAATAATTATTCAAGTAGAGTAGGATATATGGAGACTGCTTCGTGCTGTGTTTAAAACCAGCTCTTATCAGTACTGCTGCTTAAAACAAAAACTATGTACAGATTCCATTAATTTGCCTTGAATTCATAGGTATATCAGCATTTATTGTCTTGCACACCTCCCTGCCTTTGAATAGAGGAGAACTTGATAATACAGTGTCCTGGGTTCAGCAGCAGCAGTCAGTTTTTCTCCTTCTTAGTAGCTGGTGCAGCGCTGTGGTTTTGACTTTCAGCCTGGGAACAGTACTGATAAAGCCGATGTTTTCAGGTGCTGGTCAGAATGTTTACCCTGACCAAGGACTTTGTGAGTCTCATGCTCTGCCAGGGAGGAGGAGAAGCCGGGAGGAAGCAGGGACAGGACACCTGACCCAAACTAGCCAAAGAGGTATTCCATACCACAGCACGTCATGCCCGGGGATGTAACTGGGAGCTACGCGGAAGGGCACGTCCTCTTTTCTGTCGGGCTCTTTTCCGGCGGGCAGTATCGTATTCTCTTCCCTTGTTATTTCTCTTATCATTATTATTATTGGTGGCAGCAGTAGTGATTTGTGTTATACCTTAGTTACTGGACTGTTCTTATCTCAACCTGTGGGAGTTACATTCTTTTGATTCTCCTCCCCATCCCTTTGGGGGGGTGGGGGAGGAAGTAGACTGCGTGGTTCTAATTTACGGCCTGGGCTTAAACCATGACATACAGGTGGTCCCAGACCTGCCTTTTCCCTGTAGTCCTTTTGACTGACCGTGTAAATATAGTCAGCAGTAATTTGCATGCAACCTAAGAATTTTAGTATGTTTTCAAAAGGATGAAATCGATAATGCTATGTAGAATTATTTTTCTTTTCCCTAGAGACTGAGGACGTCAGAGTCCACACTGCAGTATTTTGTGTTCATCTGTAGAATTCTAAAGATTATCATTTTCTATTAAGCTTAATAAGAGGGTCCCAAAAGTCCATAGAAAAGCTCTTTCTTCTTTTAAATTGAAACCTGTTGTGCTTTTCTGCAAGGGATTATTTTACTCAGTTTCAAATAACAGACCACACAGTAATTTGCTTTCTCAAAATCCCATCTCGTGTTGCACGGCCCAATGAAAGAAACACTGAAAATCAGTACCTATATATATCAGTATATCTACTTAACTGTTTTGTAAGAAAGCAGCCTGCATGAAAGCTTGAGCTTTTGAATTATTTCAAAGACCCAATGGACAATTTGTATCTGATATTTATGCGCTTCTAAGAGCTTGCTTCTTTAGTAAGTGAATCATCATTAAAAGTTACAGAAGCATTCAGCAATGAGATGCGGCATGTTCTTTTGGTAATTATGTCATGAATATAATTATCAAACTCAGTGAATGCACACATTTACATTCCCCTTTACGAGAAGACAAACATCAGTGTCTGGCCATACTTCATAATGCTATCTGTAGAGCTGTTCTTTTTTTTTTTTCTTTTTTTTTGTTCAATACTGCTTTAAATAAGAAGACTGATTATTACAGTTAACGCATGGCGATAATTAAACCTCTCAAGAAAAATACTTCTTAATTACTGTACGACCGAACTGGAGAGAGGATAAAGAAACCAAAGCTTTAAATCTGTTTTATGGTACTTTCATCATATGAAAGGAGACCTCTATAAAGACTATGAGCAAAAGCTCCTCTGTAGTTGTTATAATCCTAGCCTTCTTAGAGGCACTGGTAAAACTCACTATAAACTCAGTTACAGTCTTCCCAAAATTGTGCGCCAGCAAATACAAGATTCAGTTGGTAATAGCCAAAATTACATTGATTTTTCTTATCTGTGTTTTTAAACTGCACTGAATACAGAAAAGATGCGATCTTTTCCCTCCATTCCAAAGAGCAAACACATTTAGTTTTTATTATAATTCCATATAGCACATTGAGGTGAATTGAAATCCCATAGAGGTAAATGAAAGTGATATCACCAACTTCAAAGAATTTGGACTAAGATTGGGGTTTGACATCATTAATGCAAATGTTGAAAAAAATTTCCAGCCATGAATAACAACACGATGCAGGAAAATGGATATAGAGTGAAAAGACAAATTTGTAAGGTCCAGATTCTCTCTCAATTACTCACACTAATTAGAACCCTATTGTTGAATAGACACATCCATTTCTTCGTGACTATTCAAGCTGTTTACAGTACTCCCAGCAATAAAGGCACCAAAATCTCCAAATAAAATTAGGCTGGAGAAGAGAACCTGCATTTTTGCTTTTATCGAATTAAGTTTCCGCAAACATTTGTGCAAACAGCATTTTATTTTCAGGGATGCTGGCAGCAAGAGTCTAAGGAATAGCAGTTTGTCTGGGCTGTCCTGTGATGATTTTACATAGGCAAATTCTGCACTACATGAATGAATGTGTGAATAACATCTACTTTGATTCAGAAGCAGTTCTTCCAGGGACAGAAATGCACATTTATAGCTAAACTACTAGATTCCCACCCCCCCTCAAATTTTATTCAACAGAATAAATTTTATTCGACAGAATAAAGATTTTATTCAACAGAATAAAATTTCATATATTTAGTTTGAAATGCATGTTTGCTAGTGAGGTAAATGCTATACTTCAGAGATATGTACATGCAGTGAACTGAATTTCAAAATTAAGTCTTTTTTTCAAATTCCTAAATTCAACATTTTATTCCAAAAGCATCTCAGGGCAATGTTTATCAATTAAGGAAAAATTAATTTAAAAAAAAAAAGAAACATTTGTTGGCTGACGCAAGTTGTAAAATTCAATCCACCTCAATCTCACTAAAATAACAACAAAGAAGAAAAGTGCAGCCAAGTATTTTTACTGCTACTTATTTCACATAACTAGCTTGAAAGCACTTTAGACTAGAAAGATAGGATTTAAGAAACATCCTGCTGCTTTCAAAATTTGGCTCACAAACACCTCTTTCCCCACTGCCGATGAGGCTTGCTTATGAATGAATGTTTCTTCAAGGATGCGTACAGCCTGGAGGGATTTTTAGGGATCCATACGCTAGCTCTTGTCTTAGGCCAATGCTGTGATGTGAAGAGGAGGGAGGGGATGAGGAGCTCTGCCAAGGCACGCCCTTGCCTTCAGTAGAGTTTGGAAGTTCAAGCGTAGCGTGGCACAGCCACACTGTTCCCAGCTGGGCACTAGTGGGCCAGCCTGGGGACCTCACCATCATGCTGAATTTGGGTGGTGATGATAGGAAAACTTCCTTAGGTCACTAGATTAAAAATAATCTAAGGTGAGCAAGGAAGAATAAGGGCAAACCCACTCTGTATTGCATGTTAGTAGGAGCAAGTGCCAATGGACTTTAGGAACAATAGCTGAGTAGAAGCAGGATGTCCCAGCTTCTCAGCAGCCCATTTACCCTTAGATCGACCCTTTCCAAAAGACCTCTGTGTTCTTTATGTTGTAAGTTTTCCATTGTTACTCCAACCAGTTTTCCATCTACTCCATCTCTTTTGATGGAGTTCCCGAAAATAACTGCTGATGGCTGCTGAATAAAAGTCTCTGAAATGTACATGGAGCTATGTGTTGCTGCAGGGTGTGTTACAGAATCCTGCATCACTGTGGAAAATGTGTGCGTGCTTACTCCATTTCCTTAGGGGAATGGAAAATCTTGTCTGTGGGCATTTGCATTAGTTTCTTGCAGATGCAACTGTTCTGTCTGCAGGGTACATGCTGTGATACCTTCCACACCAAAATGCATTCTGCTTCTTGCAACCTCAGTCTGGTTGTGCTTCTCAGATTTTCTCTTAATGCTTTCAGTGCCTTCTTGTTACTGCAGGTTTCTGTAAGTTTGTGGTGTCGTAATACAAACCATCATAGAATTGTCTCCATTTAACTCAACAGCTTTCATTCTTCTCTGGTTCTGCTGAGACGCCTCCCAGTCACCATTGTTTCTTCAAAGTTTTTTATCAGCCTCCAAAGTTACAAACCAAGATCTGAAAGGACAGAACACATCTGTGTAATAGGTTACAGAGGTTTCAGAAATGCCTTTTATTTCTTTTCATATGAAGCCGATAGCATTCAAAACACCATTCTTTAAGGGATGTTATATTTTAATGAATTCATTATCATAAGCAAAAAAATTTCCTGGTCTTTTTAAGGGAAAAAACAAAATACTTCAGATTTTTTGTTCTTTAACTTTTTCTCACCATCTTAATTTCTGCTCAGTTTTTACTTGTTATGCTTCTACTCCTGCTTGTATATACTGATCTTTCTTAATAACACCTAGCTGACACTATCCCATGTTCTTAGCTGGGATTTAAGAGATGTTAAAACTAGAGCCAATACCCAACTTGATTCTTTCCTGTATCAAAATATAATTTAACGGAGAAGTAATAAAACTTCCTGTTCCACTAGTCATTGCCAGCATCAATGAACTTTCCGAACAGCTGCTGGCTTAAGGCAAACTCATCTTGCATAAGGGCTACAAGGCTGGCAGACTTTTTTTTCTGTATCTTCCTGCATACATTTCTGAAAGACCTGATTGTATCTCAGCTTGGGCAATGCTGAGAGCTTTTAGAGGTAAAGACTTTTGTGACTTACAGACCACATGTACCTCCATCTAAAGGATGCACTTCAGTAGCCATTTTTCAGAGCATGTCTAGTGGAAAGGACCCTGCACCAATACACACTTCTTGGATCATGTTGAGAAAACAAGAAATAAAAAAAAGCTATGCTAACTTTCCTCATATTGACCAAGTAGGATCACTTTTCTGTGTCACATAACATTTTTCTCTTTTTATAGAACAGTGACAATAATCTGACTTTTCCTTTGTCTCATCCTGGCTAGACAATGGTGATTTGCAAGGAAAGTGATGTTTATGTGTCCATTTTCACTCTGAGAACAGACTGCTGCTATGTTTGAGAGAAATGTTTAAACTACTTTTGCTTTGCTATTATTTGCGCTATTGTTTCTTTGTTGCCTGTGTTGTCCTTTATATGTCACACCAGCTCACCACTTTAGTTGTTTATTACTCCCCTTTTTCCCCCTGACAACATATGATTTCATCTCTGATGACCTATTTTACCACAATGTTTCTCTGTAACAGATACATGTATAAAGGTTTATTTTCTATTGTCACCTTAAACTTCTGTTATAATTTAAAAAGCTGAAAGTTTTGGTTTGATTTTATTTTGTATAATTGATGTCTCCCTTTTCTTAGCGATGTAAATAAATCCAATCAAAAGGTAGAAATAAGGTCATTTGTTGATTCAAGTGTTAAAATGCCTGTAACCAAAATGTTAAAACATGATGTCATTTCGTTTAAGGCACCTTACTTTCACGATACAAATCTGAAAAATCAGATTACTTAATAGGAAAAAAAGTACTTAAATATTTGCTGAAACGTATCATGTATATGATATAAATATATTCATGTGTATATACTGTTTATATATATGTATGTGTATGTATATGCTGAAACATCTTGTCTGTGTATGCACACATGCATATGTGTGTGTGTATTCTCCTGCTGGATGAGCACATTTTGGCAAATTTTGAAACTGAAAAACAGAGGCTGCAGTTCATGTACATAAATCCACCATGTGAGATGTGTATATGTGCATTTTATCTGATTTTAGAAAAAAACATATTCTGAGTTGCATGTTGTTTTTCTCAGAAGGAATTTATTTTTTAGGGGGTTTGTTGTTGTTGTTTTGTGTTGTTTTGTTTTGTTTTGTTTTTCTTTGTCTTCAAAACACAAGCTCCTATTCATGTTATATACATTTGAATTTAGTTCAACTCTGGAAAAAATTGTTAAAATAAAGGCATTTTCTGCTTAATTTGGAATGAGAATTTTTGCAGCCACGGGTTTCTAGGACATACAACCATGCCCACTTACTCCCAAGATTTTTCTTGTTTGTATTTTAATAATAGTAAATGCACATGAACAATAGCTAACCATAAACACACAAGAAAGAAATATATCTATCTATTACAAGCAATTCTACTTTCCTCAGAAGAAACAGTTTGGAACTGTTACTCAGCTGCATTTGAAATGTATTGATTAAATTACATATGTCAACACATTCTGAGGAATATATGCAAGTCACCAAATGCTTGCTTTGTTACTAGAAAACCTCATTACCAGAGGAATAAAATAGCTCATAAGTGAATCTCATTACTTGTCTGTCTCCTTCTGCCATGTCAATAACATTTAGATTTTCAAATAACATATTCTGATGTGAGGCACGCAGCAGGTGTGTGTGTGATGGGACTACTTCTGTTGGATGTTGATTACTCTCTGTGTAATGTGAAAAGCTTCCTATTCCCACAGCTTTATGCAATATATCAATGGTAATGGATTCATAATGATTATCAAGCTTGATAGAGGCTTGACTACCATAACAGATGTCTTCTCAATTTTCCTGTTGCATATGTTCTTTTCCCTCTGGAATAATGCTTACACAAAATTCCAGTATTAATGTATGTCTTTTATGTTGTTTTGTATCAGTCGTTGACTGCTGTGATCAATCTTTTAATTCAGATGAATAGGTAATAACTACCAAATGCCAAACACATCAGCAGAAATTCAGCAACTGTCAAGCAAACCATAGTGACCAGAAATACTGGTCTTTGATAAAGATAGCACAAGGATGTTATTGCATGTTTATGCAACAGAATAGGGTTTCCATTGGCAACAATAATACTTATTTGATACTTTGCCCTAGCAAAAGGAGATAAGTAAATCTTTTCTTTTTCATTCTTATCATGAGTTTCATGCAAATGAGTGCTGACCAACTGCTGTCCCACCTTTACCAGGGTAAATTTCTTCAAATATATACAAAGCACAAAGAGCTCAATCGTGTTCTAAGCCTTAAAAGGAAAAAGGAAAGAAAGTAATCTCAATGTTTTCTTTAGAAAACAATGTTTTTCTTGTCTGAAATATATATTTCCATGTACTTCCTGTGTTGATCATTTGAAACTGAATTTTCAGAAGACTGCTGCGATAAAAAAACAGATGTCTATTATTTAAAGGAGGCTCTTTCAGTTCCTGAGCTTGATATTTTTCCCCTTTCTTCACTTCTGGCTCTATCCTTCATGGTGCAGCTATACAGATTCTAGACAATTTCCTCAGGAGTTCAGAGCACCTGGTTCAGCTTTCAGCATTGATGCCCTTGGACACCAACATATATATGTTTGTCATATGTACATGTGCTTTTTTTTCCCCAAAATTATCCACCACTTGTTTAGCTGTAGTCTAAGACCTTTTTTCAAGGTAACAAACAGCTGTAACAAACAGCTCTCTTCTGCTGATAACCTTCTGTGACCCGTGTGTAGTATAGACTTCTCTGCTATTCCTGTTCTCAGAGCATGCAACAGAAAGCCTCTGCTCCTTCGGACAAAAGAAAAAAAAAAGAGGGGTCCTTTTTGTTAGCAACAGCCTATTCTAGACTAACAGAAAAGTAATGAGAGACAAAGGCCAGTGGGTTCAGCTTTCATAATAAAGGTTATTATGTTTTTTTCAACAAGTTAGAAAATACTTGCAAAAAGCTACCTTTTCTATGTGAACTCATGTGTTTCTGTTATTTTCATACGATAAAATCAGAGGAAAGTAGGATCGCAAAAAATTATCATCCACTGCATTCCTCTGCTATAAGACAGGAGAAACTCTGCGTATTCTGACATATAGCGATCTAACTAGTTAAAAACTTCTACTACTGGCATATTCACAGCCTCCTTGGTCATCACTTACACTATTTCATAATCTTTACATGCAAGGTTTTCTAACATCTAACTGTAGCATTTCTTGCTGCAATTTAAACTTACCCTTCCCTATTTTTTACCAATCCTGTACATGGATAGATGATTATTCTCTTTCTCTTGGCAAAAATGTTTACATGCTTAGTCTGGTTTTTTCCCTTATTCCCTGACTAGCTCCAATCTTCTCTCCTTTAGGCTACAGGCAACCAATTATTTCAATCTTCCCCCAAAGATCATGTTTATTCTATTATCTGGGAAGTAATAAAAGCATTGAATGAAATTAAATCTGTTTTCCAAGGTTTTGTATAGAATACTTCTTGCTTTTATGCCCTTGAATATTTCCATAAGTAACTATCTCCAGTTATGTACATGCAGACAGCTTTGCACCTTCCATACATCAGTTTCTTAAAGACTGAGTTCCAAGCTTGCTTGGGAGCATGCATTTGAAGCAACTGCCTCCAAATATTTGGTTGACTGACTGTTCCAGAATTTTCCCTGGGAACTGAAATCAAGCTGATTAGTCTTTAATTTCTTGACTCATTATTAAAGTTAAACAGTATATTTGTCCTTGTGTAATCTTTCAACACCTTTCACCATTGCTTTTCAAAGACAGTAGCTTTGTGATTACTTCAGACAGCACTTCAAATACGCTAAAATGAAACTCATCTGGACCAACTACTTTGAAAACTTCATAATTATATGTGGACTTGTTAACCTGCTTTTTCCTTGTTCTTCCCTTCATTTCTGTGTACCTATCCCATTTAGGAACCTCTTCACTGAATTTTGAAATGGTAAATTTAGACCACACAGCATAAAATCTCTGTTCCTTGTTTCTATGATCATATGTACAAACCAAGATACTTGCCAAGAGAATTCCCAAACCAGGCAGGGAGTTGTCTAGTGAATATAAATAGCTCCAGGGCTAGGCAATCCTGGCAAAAGGGCAGATGTGGCTCACAGGCTGGGGATTACTTAGGTTCTAAGCACCTGATTCCAGTTCAGCCAAGATTTAAACAGACTTAATCCCTATACTTGCTTTCTTCAGAAAGTCAGTTTTTTCCTTAAAAAAGAAAAAAATAAATTGAAAACAATTTTACCAGTGATCTGCACGTGTTTCCTTTTTGAAACTTTTGCCATTCCAGGGAACGACTAGATGAAACTAAAGTGAAAAATTATGACAACTCTGCACTTGGAATGACTATTGTATGTTTACTGCTGGTTAGTGGTTTAATAGCATTAATTCAAATATGATGATATTTCCAGATAACTTCAAAATTGGAGAGTCTATAAACATTCAGGGAGGCTGGGCTTTGATGTGAACATGGCCCTGAGGGTAATTTTAGGTAGGTAGGTGAGGTTCGCTATCAACAAATGCTAAGTCTCACAGGCAATGAGAGGAAATAAACAAGGTACAAAAGGAGACAATAGAAAAACTTCAATGAAGCAGTATCCAATCTGTGAAATCAAATTTATTTCCCATTTTTCAGCTTTTCTAAGGTTGTTTTTACAGACCACGCAGAGCTGTGACCAGAGAGGGCTCAGCATTTGTTATCTTCTGTTGAGCTCAGACTATTAAAGAACTAGGGGCAAAGCTAATTTGCTCCTGGACCTGGGCTCAGCTTCAAACAAGGGAAAGGAGATTCAGACATGGATTTCAGCTCATAGAGACCCAGATAATATCCAGAGATCCAGAGAAGCTGTTGAAGAAGTAGAAACGTTAGGGGCTAAGGTGCAGCACCCAGACACAGCAGAGGTCTGCCAGAGGAATGTCCAGCCCTGGAACCTGAACCTTCTGCCTAGTGCTTGCTGAGTGATCACAGCCGACCTGGAGCCACATGAACCATGCTACAAGCCTGCTGCCAATATAACCTCCCCACCCTTGTTCTTTAGTTGCCTTCAGCAAAGTTTGAGAATGAAACTTGGAAATACCCATGGGGGAACTTCTCTTTTAAGATCTAACATATGAAAACATTTGATGTACCAAGTATAATAAAAATAGCATAAGTTTGAGACATGATCAAAGCCTCTTTGTGCTTGCTACTATTCAAAGCATAATGGGTCAAATTCAACCTAGGAGCACCCCTAAAAATTGGCCTGGCATAGTATTCTTTTACATAATGAGTTGGGATTTGTAAAATGCAATTGTGCCAACACTAGCAGGTCAGGAAGTAGTAAACCAAGTGCCTCCCAGGTTAGACCTACTGAACATGCATGACAGGCCTGATGGGCCATCGCCTTCCAGACTGGACTCCTGGGCTACCAGAGATAGATTTGTCACTTGAGGAAGTGGCAAATTATTTTCAAAGTGAATTCAAGGAACTATGCAGAGGCTACGAGGGACTTTCCTTCTCTGTAACTAGAACCTGTCACAAGAGGGACTGTGCATCTGCATAGGGGCCTTCCCGTCACCACCACCACCCCATACACACACACATACCCCGCCTCCCCAGATAAGCAAAATTGCTTTTTACAGAAGGAGGGTTGGTGACATCCCCTCCAGCAGTGACAAACCAACCACTCAAGCACAAACACGGATGCTTTCCACTCCTGGGAATGGCTGAATTCCAGGAGGAAGGTTTGAGTTCCTACCACCCATCTGAGTCTGTGCATACATATATGCACAGAAGGCTACAGGTTGTGACACAGTTTTCATCTAATTAATGAAATTAAGAGCTATGCAGTTAATTAAAAATATACTAAAAAAAAAGAGAGATAAATGAATTTCAATGAATTATTCCTTTCATCCATGAAAAGATTGTGTTCTTCATTACATGTTCTTCATTAGTACAATCAGACTTTTTAGTTCCTGTAAGAGGGTGTGTGCAGTTCACTTTAGATTTTATTTATCTCTTCATATTTCATAATCAGTAATTCATAATTCATTAAGGAATCACTGGCATATTCAAAAAGAGGCTTATGAGATAGACCTGTCTTTAATGTTTGAATTGAGAAACTAGTTTGTATTGTGATTTAATCTAAAATAAAACTGAAAAAAAATTATCTAACATAACTGTCAAGCCATCACAGACCTTTCCATTTTGCCTGCCATCAGGGACAAAAGACAATCAGTGAACTTTTCTACAGGATATGTAAAACTGAAATTAAACAACTGTTTTAGAATGAAGGAAAATCTAGAATGATCTAATGGTTAAGACACTGTCATGCATGTTGGAAATATGCAAGTGCAGGTTTTCTTAAAGTCACATCACTATTAATTAAGAATGTAACTCTGGGCACTAGGTTGTACCATTGTTTCTTTTTTTCTGATAAGCAGCTCCAACAGCTCTCTATGCTTAGGGCCCCAATGCTAAATAAGTTTTAAAAAAGTAGAGAAGGAAATAAGATCCTATGCCATAAATCCATTAAACATTTAACAAGCTCACAAGTGCTGTTTGGGTACCTTTCTAAGATTTGAGAGTTCAGATTTAAAACGGTACATTTAAAATGCTCAGTTCTACAGTGCTTGAAAAACAGCTCCTGGCTTTAGGTTGAAATTCATGATGCTACATCTGGTGCCTAGGGTGTAGCTCTATATTGCAATATCTCTGCTGGCAAAGCTGGTTTGAGAGGTTCCCATCCTGAGGTTTTGTTCCCACCATTATCCTCCTGAGTTTTCCTCTCTCCAAGTTGTGTTGATTAAGCTCTTTGTAAAGCTATGCCGCAACATGGTATGAGCAATCAAGCGGTAGCACAGCCCTGTAGAGAGCTGCACATATCCATCTGAAAGGGTTGGGAATGCAGTGGTAAGGGAAGGTAGGACCTTCTTTAAGCAGGATTGTACCTAGTGACAGTGGGAGGCAACACCACATAGCAAGTGACAAACATATTAAACTGTGATTTAAGAATAAGGAACATAAAATTTGTTTTCTTTTTCTCAGAGCCTTATTTTGGAGAGCTCAGTTCCCTGATCTGGCGTACAGCATACAAAAGTGGCAAGGGCTTGGGTGTAGGGAAGAATCCCATAAGCAAATACTGATGCTGATTGTTTTGAATGGTGAAACCACAGGGTAGGCTCCCCGTGGGAAGCTGGTGGTGAAGCCAGCTGCCTGAGGCAAACCACCAGGAACCAGGAGCATCACCCTGCAGCCCACCATGAGGACACATGACAGAAAGAGCCCATGGCTCATCCTCTACAAGGGTCTTCTGCTTCCTGTGAGGGCAACAGTATAGTGAATTACTCTCCTGAACTCAGTTGTCCAAATCCTGCTTGTGTCATATTTTCATGTGGGGGAGAGGGTTGGGTCTAGCTATTACCAATCTTTTGAGATGTTGCCTCGCTGACACAAGCTGTAAAAGTGGTTTTCTAATACAATAGGTGGGTGTTCATATTATTATGGTGCTTAATCACAGTTTACACAACAGTTTATTGCACTTGGAACTATTATCTCAGATCCATAATTTAAAAGTGCCATGTGTTTAGAATTATTAAATTAGCATTTCATTAAGGCAAAGGATACGGTATTAGGGTTTTTTGTCTAATTTATTTGTAATTTAAAAAATTGATTTGATAAAAAATGCGAAGCACTTAAAAAAAAAATTAAAAAATTAGCAAACCAAAGAAAACCCCAAACATTCATTACAAACTACCCTTAAACTTTAGAGCTCTACTCCTCAAATACCTCACCATGGCAAAAATAAACAGAATCAGTCTCTTTCCCCTCATGTCTTCATGCAGTCACACCCTAGAAGAAAACAAATCTATTAAAAATTCAAACAGAAGAGCTTATAGATGTGTAAGCCAAAATTTCCAACAAATACAACCTAAGTGAAACTAAAAGCCAATAAGAAAAATCAAATAAAATCTAAGGAAATTTTATTCTACATTTAGGAGCCAGGATGTTGCTATCTTATCTGACAAATAAAATTGAAAATCCTCAGCCTCTTACACTCAAGTTTTATTAAATACTCTGAAGATTATCTTTCTAATCACTATTTAAAGTGAAGAATCAGCCAATTTAACTGATTTTTAGACTTGTAGCAGCTCTGTATTTCTCTGGGAGTATCCAAAAACTTGGTATTTTTCTTTACCAGCCAGGTAGCTCAGCAAGATATTGACACAGGTGTCACCCTAATTTTTGGAATACCTTTTTGCATATGACTGTTTTCTTTTTAAGACATAGGATATGATCTTCTCATCAATGAAAATGGGACAATCCTTCACAACAGAGGTTGACAGGGGATTTCTCTTTTGCTGAGGACCTCTGTGGAAAGAGCATCATATTATATATATATATAAGTACATATCTTATACTTTCAGTACAGAGGTGTATATATATTCTGTCCTATAGAATGAGCAATATACATGGTAACACAATGGCTGCTGCTTCTGGATCAGTCTCACAGGACAGGGTCAAATCTTGAAACCAAAACTGTTTAAACAATTTTGGCACCATTGCATATGGATTATCTCCATATGCACCAAATTTCAGCATGACTGCTCTTAAATTGGAGTCCTTGGGCTTCTCTCAAAGAGCCTCTGACTTGCATTGCAGTTTAATATTTTCTTGCACTAATACATTCAACAACATCTTTAAGCTATTTAAATCCAGATTAGTTTTCTCTTAATCCTTAATTATATCCTTTCAAAACAAATTTCCATCTGTTCTTCTCTAAAGTTTCTGACATCTTATCTTAGGAAAGAAACATAACAAAATGCAGTCTATTTCTTAATGATCAAATAAAATAAAATACAACCCCACTGAATAAAATGTATCCCTTTCCCAGGTTCAGAAGAGCTGTATTTCCTCCATTCTTGAGAGCTTTACAAATAGAAATCCAACACATTTTTGATATTTATGAGACTCCCAGTTTTGACAACAGATGAACAGAGCTTTTTCTCACCCTTTTGGCTTTAGACACACAATTCATTTTTTCAGCTGGACCTAAACACAAAATGAAACAGTGTCTATATAGCCAGCAGAATCTGCTAAAATTTATTTTCATTAATACCACGCATGCTTCTATCCTCCCTTTTAAGTATATCTCACAAAACAGGTCTAACTTGTACGAAAAATAGGAATCTGGAAGCTAACAATTCTTTTCACACTATGGACACCAAATGACTTTTTTATCTTATGAGGTGGCATCTGCCACCTCTCTGGGCAACCTGTTCCAGTGTTTTACCACCCTCATCATAAAAAATTTCTTCCTTATATTAGCACGAATCTACCCTCTTCTATTTAAAATCATTACTCCTTCTCCTATCACTACAGGCCCTACTAAAAACTCTGTCCCCATCTTTCTGATAAGCCCTCCAGGTATTGGAAGGCTTCTGTAAGGTCTCCCTGGAGCCTTCTCTTCTTCAGGCTATACAAGCCCAATTCTCTCAGCCTTCCTCCCGTAAGAAGAGGTGTTCCATCTCTCTGATCTCTGCACCCTCTCTGCACCCTCTCTGCACCCTCTCTGCACCTCTGCACCCTCTCCAGCAGGTCTATTTCTTTCCTATGCTACAGACTCCAGGGCTGGATGCAGTACTCCAGGTTGGGTCTCACCAGCATGGAGTAGACAGGGAGAATTACCTTCATTTATAATAAACACTTCTTTTATAATAAAATAGTTTCCTACATTACATAGTTCTAAGAAGAGTTGTAGGAGCCGAAGAGGGAGTAACCAATAAAGAAATGCTTAAGGGCAAAATTAAATGTAGAAATGCTTGGTGGCAAATCTACATAGAATCATAGAATTGTTAGGATTGGAAAGGACCTTAAGATCATCTAGTTCTAACCCCCCTGCCACGAGCAGGGATGCCTCACACTAGGCCATGTCACCCAAGGTTCTGTCTAACCTGGCCTTGAACACTGCCAGGGACAGAGCATTTACCACTTCTTTGGGCAGCCCATTCCAGTGCCTCACCACCCTCACAGTAAGGAACTTCTTCCTTATATCTAATCTAAACTTCACCTGCTTTAGTTTAAACCCATTGCCCCTTGTCCTTTCACTACAGAAGAGTCTTCATGAAGAGTCCCTCTCCAGCATCCCTGTAGGCCCCCTTCAGATATCGTAAGGCTGCTGTGACATGCTGCAACATAATTCAGTTCAGTCTCACGTTAGATTAAATGAGCTTTGATTGAACATTATGCTGATTTAATCTATTGTCTTTAGTATTGGAGTGACTGTACTAGGGAAAATATTTAGGAGCTCTGCACTCTGTTGTCTGCTATAGACTGGCACAGTATGGGTTAACAGAGGACGTAGAACTATGGTACTACGAAGCATCAGCTTCCTCACTCATTTCAGTGAGGTCTTAATTCAGCTGCCCACTGATAATGATCAAGGATTAACATTTCCAGCCGTTGCAACCTCGAGGGCATGGCATCACTGCAGAGTTTACAGTGGGTGAAGTCTCATTTTGCTGCCAAGTAGGGAATGTTTTGGAAAGGTGCCCATCTATTGTTCCCCTACTGGGAGACAAGCACAGAAAGTCTAGGGAATAGGGTCTGCAGTCTACTGTGACTGATGTCTTATTTATTAGTCTATAAGAATTCATATTTCCATTATGACAATAGTAATAGGCAAACTCCGGAAAAAATAGTCCTCATACTGCCCAAACTTTTAACACAAAATTTGGAAAGTAACAGAATTCCAGAAGAAGAACCATCAAATCCTACTGAAACTGAAAATAATGATAATTAGTATTTTTCCAACTATCTACTGTGCTTGTCAGGCACATTGTTCTAGCTGAAGTACAGATTACAGCATTTAAATAATAGCTTGTCTGATTCCAAAAATATATGTAGGCTATGTTAAATATTTGGCAGAAACCCAGGCAAATCTCGTGTGGATATACTATGTCCAATCATGAAATTACATTTTCTGCCAAAAATGCCAATCCATGATGCAAGTAGTTTGTTTACTGGTGAATTGATATTTTTCGTTCCATTCTGAGATATAGGAAATAGCTGTAAACAAACCCTCCACACTGATGTTTGCCTGTTAGTCAAAGTTAAATCTGAAAGCACAGCAGATGCAATTCCACTATAGTTCACTCTGTCACGAGACTCTAAGTCAAAGGCTCACAAGTTAGGGAGGTATTAGTCAGTACATTTACACCTTGGTGTAAAATAGAAAGTATTTTGTAATGGTCTTTGAAAACCAAGAGAATGCCATGCATAATTTTTTTGGCTGAACAGCGTGCTGGGATATCTAGTCTATGCTTGCCTATAAAGGTTGGACAAAATGATCCTTGAGGTCACTTCCAACCTAGTATTCTATGATTCTATGATAATTAAAAGCAGAAAATGTACATGGGTAGCTCTTCAGCTGATGTAAATAAACATTTCTTGGAGGAGCCGTACTGCATGCCCTAAGTTTTCTGGGTTTTGTTTTATTTTTAAATTGAGCTGTCAAGTGAATTATTCCTCAGACATCTAGTGTCTGAAGAACTATGTCACTGTGTGACAGTCACCTTCATGAAACTCACCTATGCTTTGAAGTTTAGCAGAACTTGATGATGAGTACAGCACAGATTATGGCTGTACTGTGATACAATACTAGTATGTCAGTATTGTGTAATAAAGCAGGATGTGTGGATACTCAACCTAAACAACCTGGTAAAACCAAGGAACAGTGAGGTGATAAAGGTTGCTGATGGCAAAGTTGTTCAGAATAATCAAAATCTACAGTGAGCTGTGAAGAGCCGCAGAAAGCTTTCACATTACTGGAGAGACAGGGTGATAAAATTGCAAATGAAATTCAAAGTTGATAAAAGCCAAGTGCTGAGGAAAAAATAACCCTAACTCTACATTTTCTAGTGGTACTCTACCTCTGCTTCAATGATACCAGCTGTCATTTTTTCAGAGATGATCTAATTGATACATATTTAACTAAACTCTGAACAATTGGTCTGTGCTTGTCTTTAGCTTTGAAAGCTGCTGTTTTCCTTTCAGATCTGAGTATCTTATGTTCCCAAGAGATTGTTTTTTATTTTTCAAACTATGCCAGTTGTATAATGAAAGATATTAGTTCTGCTTAGATTTCATCCCACTCAGCTGCATATACATAATGAGCTCTCCTCACTGTATCTCTTGAAGACACCCTTGTTTTGTCTAGACCCAATCAAGAGCCACTAATGAACTCCATACATTATTGGTATGTATATGTTTGTATAAAATAAGACTGTAAATCTTTCTATAAAATATCAGGTCTGGTGTACTGGAAAGATTCACACACAGATTTATGAAGTGGGTTCTGCTGAAAAAAGCATTTTACCCTCCACAAGTTAAGACTTTAAGTGTCCTGAGGAGAGAAGGAAATATTCTGGAGAAAGACTGCAGTTAATACTGCAGCAAAACACAGAACAAACTGTCTCTTGAATAAGCCACAGCTAATGAGTGTTTCTGCAAGACACAAATTCGCAATACACTGATCTAGAGCATCCCAAGAATGAGAATACATAGTGCCATGTCAGCTGCACAAGTCACTTGAAGTGGATGTCTATGGAAAAATGTCTTGCATTTGCTAGAAAAGCTCTCCAGCCTCCAGAGATGTAGTGGGGAGTATAATTGAACCCAAATAGTCCAGCTTATGACAACTCTACATTTCATTTTACCACATTCAGGAAAGTGATGTTAACATCACTGTGAACAGCTCTCTGGAAGTGCCAGCTCAGTGCTCAGCAGCAGTTACAAAGGCAGATAAGATATTATGAACTATTGGGAAAGGAACAGAGGACAAAGCAGAGGGCTTTGTTAGGCCACTGTATAATTACCTGATGTGCCCACAGCTTGAAAACTACATGCATTTCTGCTTATCTCACCTTTGATGGCACTATTTAAGTACAGGGAAGGTCGTCCAGGATAATAAGGGATGTGCTACTATTTGAGGAGCAGTGAGAACTCACTGCAGAAATGTCTGAGGGAGATAAGGGTGCACAGTACACAAATCCATGGAGGACAGAGTAAACATGGAAGACTGGATGCAGCTGCCAACATGAGAAATCATTAAATCACTAATTGCTGGAAGCAGGAGGGATCTTACTACACTCCTTTCCTAAGCAGACACTGCAGGTGAGTGCTGAAAATGGTCTCCAAGGCCAGGATTGCACCCTGACATGTTGCACTTCAGCTTGTCCTATGCTAGCACAGACCCACGTCAGTACATTCAGACAGAGAGGAGAGGGACTGGTTTTCCCTTATTTCCTGGGGGAAAGTTTGAACTTTACAGTGCTGGAGAGGATTTCTGGATCTATTTCTAGGATGCTCTAAAAAACAGAGATCTAAGCCAGTGAGCGCTTGGACAAAGATCATGTGCCTTTCGTGTGTCACTCTGGTTGGTCAAGTTTTGTCTCTCCTGGCTTTTCCAACTAGAAAAGACTCTCATGTCCCTTGGACAAAGTTTTGGTTCCTCGGTGGTAGATCTTACCACATTGTCTAAGGTTAATTACAGTAGCAGGAATACAGGAATGAAAATTAGGAAGTGAGCTCTAGAAACAGACCTAGCCCAGCTGCAGTAACCAGTGACTGCCCTAGGAGTAGCCCAAGAATGAAAAGGCACAAGAAAATTTTAATCTTTCCTAGGAAACCAGCAAGCCTTTTTAGCTAACCAGAAGAAATATCACTTAGCAGATGCCTATTTCAAGTGTTGAATGTTCCTAAGAGGAAGCTTTGTTTCTTCTTCACATTAGCTCCAACAAAGTGCTAGTCTTCACTACAGTCATTATTAATGTATGCTCTTTGTGCTTCCCAAAAGAGTGTGGGGTGGGGGAGAATGATTTATATATGCATTTCCTCCCACTTTGTGGACTTAAAATAGTCCTATTATGCATCATTAACAGACAGCTCCTGGTACACAGGAATAATAAATTAGCACCTGACCAAAAAAAAGACAAAGAAGTACACATTGTCTCAGAAATATTGACATCGAATTTTATTGTTGGGTAATACAGATGAGCCACATGAAAGAGTAATAATATTCATAAAGATCTGAGCTGTGTGATTTACACTGTCCTGCTAGAGGTGTTTGAAATGAAACACTGAAGAAAAAAGAAAAATACAGCAGTAATTAAAGCCTCCAAATGTTGGAGGTTTATTGGCTGAACACCATAAAGTGTTCATTCATAAAACTCTTGGCACTCGCAAAACAAACTATAGTCTGTGAAATTATTTTGCGTTTTACATACTTCTTGTTACATTTTTCCCAGGATGTTTCTGTTTATCTCCTAGCTCTCTGATGGGGAAGGAAAGGTGGGCCACTCAAGCTATATTATGCAAGTATGCTAGAAGCATGGGTGCAGAAATAACTTGCTCCCTACTCACATCAGTGCTGCAATCTGACCTATATAAGGTACAGACTGTGAATCCAAGTAACAACTTAGTTTCGCTTTGTCTGCACACAGTGGTATGCTCACCAGAACACTCAGATTTTAATCTATTTTACTTTTATAAGCTTGCTGTTCTTTTTCTTTTTTTTCCTCTTCTAAGATAGAATTACAATGGACCAATGCCCTGACTTTTAAATTAGAAACTCAATAGGTTAAACAGTACAAAATGCTTAGTCTGTGCTAACGTTTTATTTAGGGAGGTCACATTTGCCTGTGCTTAGTCTCTCACGCTCACACACATATTCACACATATCTTGCAAGGTCTCAGGAGGAATATAAAATATTCTTAATTGCATTACCAGACAGCAGGAGCAATCTTACGTCTTTCATAGGTAAACTCCATAGGCTGACTGAGATTGAATGGGAGACAGCTACCCTTTGTTATGTCTACACAGACGTGCCTTCAAGCAAGCCTGAAGTCTGCCTTGGCATGTAACCAGCCACTTCAAGGTTGCGTTCAAACCTTTGCTCTTTTCCCGTTAGCACTGGCTAATTGATGGGCAATTCCTGCCGTTGGCAGGGGCAGCTCTGAAAGGGAGGTGTGAGTCACCAGCCCAGCCGGGCACGCATGCTGCTGGTCCACGACCAGCAGTGCATCTCCGCAGGGTGAACAAGTGGCTTCTGTGGCAGCCTGCCCTGGATTGCCTGCTGGGGCTCAAGGGGAGGTGGAAGTGCTCCAGACTTGGACTTGGAGCTGGGCACTGCCCGTGTGGCAGGAGATGGTATGTGTTTCACATTGGCTGGTTTGGACTACTCTGGGAGTGTAACAGCTCAGGAGTTCAAGTTTTGGAGACTTTTCCATTCTGACGCAGGCCATGCCAAGAGATCTTGCAGAGCTCCATGTGAACTAAGCCTTCCTGTCTTCTGCTCATGCTCCTTCCAATGTCAAATTCCCTTCAGATTTTGAAATAACTCAAGATCACATACTGGTCTGAACTTTCTGCAGTGAAACAGCAGAAAACTTTTGATGGGAGTCACAGGACTAGTGCTCTCAGCAATGAACTTCCACTGCCTGGTCATAGGCATACCACTAAAAATTTTTTTGCATGAAGTAGAGTTCTCACTCAAATTTAGAAAATTTAAGTAAATTGTAATTCTCAATCTACTGACTATAAGAAGTTAAGGTTTAGAATTTAAATTAACTATTTCTGATTAAATGTGATCCATTATTGAATCTGTGCCATGTACTAGTTCCAAAATAAGTATGCTGGAACATCTTGGACACTAATGCACAGTTTAAGAATCTTGTGGCTACATAGAAGACAATATTTATTGTTTTGCCCTTCACATTTAATAACTGAGCATATCCCCTTTAAAACAATTTCTTTGATGAACTTACCCCAGTAATAAATACACCTGGTTTTAACTTCTAAGAAAGACTCTTTAAAAATTCTTGACAGATTTTTATCTATTTTGTTTCAATAAAAAAATAGGTAGTTATTTCATTCCACCTCTTTTTCTGTTGTTATGATGAAATTCTTCTATATGACTATGGCTTGACTACAGGCATATTCTCATCATAAGACTCATAATAATAGAAGTTTTTCTGGAAAAGAATTAATTTTAATTTTGAGTAGCATGGTAATTGTCTTTTGCATTAACACCTTCTTTGTTGTAGCCAGAAAAGCACAATAATTTCCTTCTCCAGATTAAAAAAGAATTGATGATTTTATAAAAATACTTCTTGTGTATTGCAACTTCCTCTTCTCTCTCGGAACGTGCTACAGGACACATTGTGAGTTTTGAAAACTTTGGTTCAAATGATTATAAAGGAACAATGTTTAGAAAGAAAAAATCTCCAAAGCAAATTTCTTGGGGGGGGGGGTGGTGGTGGAGGGGGGGTGGTAAATCAAATACCCATGGAGGTTCATGAGAACAACTATTGTGAAGTTCAACAAGCTTTGAGTTATGTGGCACAGGCCACTGGTACACGAATGAATAAATGGCGAGGTTATGAAATGCATTGAATGCATCTTTCTAGAGCAGGCTGAGGTTTGCTTTCAGATGTACCAGCCAGTTGAAATACCATGGAAGAGCCCTCAGGTTCTGCTCACACCTAGTGTTTTAGGAGACACCACCCTCAGTTGTTATTAAATGTACAGTCCCATAGAAGAAGCTTTTAAATGCAAGAAGCTGATTAACAGCCATATTGTGACATTTAGCTACAGGCTTAAAATGGTGACTGTGCCCTTCTCAGCTCCAGAGAGACCATGCCTGAAGTGTTGCAGTCCCTTCCCTACAGTTTCAAGTCCTGTAGTGTGAACGAAGTGGCGTGCTTTTGCCTACCCAGATTTCAAAACAAAACAGAATTTAATGCATTTTTTTGCCTTTTCTTCACTTTTATTTGGACATTAACACCCGAAGTAAGGATTTGAGGAATAGGCACATTATTAATTCATGTTGCCTGACACAGAAGACTTTCTCCAGCTGTGTGCTGTAATGCTTCTACTGCTGTGTTGCATGGGACAGCAGACAGGAGGAAGGAATCTGTGTTTTCCTTATCAACTTCCTCCATCTTGAGCTAAAACCACAGGACCTGATGGGAGAAATGCTTAAACCTGTCATTAGGAAAATGATGAGAGTTATTAAACCTGATGATCGTCCACTGAAATGAACCACTCCTGAAGACACTACCTGCAATTGATTGAACCTTGGAGAGAAAGGAGAGATGACCAATACGGTATTTGAGGGGAGGCTATCATCTTTTGATTAGATTAATTAGGAAACTCCTAAAAAGAAGAAAACATGTCAGACCACTCTTTTTAGAGAGCAAGTGGAAAGATATAGAAAAAAAATAGTCTTTCAGAAAATAACATGTGCTAGAGAGAGAATGTTTCCTTCCTTACAGCCTTAAACACAAGGAATAAAGACTGTCAGAAAAACAGAGGTACAGAAAAGACTTAGGCTTTAGCATTTTTCTCCAAAGTTATGAGTGGGATCCTTGATAAAGTCTGTAGTATTCTTCAGCTGTAATGCTGGATCCCTGGACCCAGAATACCCATCACAAGAGAGCTGTCGGAAAGACTGCTCTGAAGTTGAGAAGGTTTTTGTGAGGAGGCTCAGGTCTGTTTCTAGGAGCCAAAAGCAAGTGTCAGTTTATTAAAAGGCCTAAAAGAACCCTGGAAACAAGCAAAGGAAACTGAAGAACCTCAAAACTAAAGAAAAGCCAGGGAAAGGGACAGAGCTGCAGCCTACTCAAGTCAAAAAAAAAGTCTGAAGATGCACAGGCTCCATATGGTAGGGATCTCAATTCGGTTTGTCCAGCTGAGGATTTCTAGCTGTTGGTTCCAAATGAAGTCTTTGCAATTCTGTTCTTGTTCCTGACTTACTGTTCATATAAATATACAGATATTTCTTGATCTCTAGAATTAGCATAGCAAAGCACATGAATGTTCCCATTTAGAGCAATGAGTTTATTTGCATACTTAAATGCTTTATTTGACAGGGTTTATGAACTCAATCCAGCAGCAGTCGGTGAGGACAATGAAACTCTTTCCCCTGACATGAACGAATAGTGGCTTGGGTCTGATAAAGGTAACTATTTATGCTTGCCAGGCTGTTATGGGAAATAAGCATAATACTCTTTTATGAGAAGGAAGTACAATTATACCATACCAAGAAACCATGTCCCTCAGGCTTTCAACATTCTTCCCAATGAATGAAGCCTTATAATTACCACCACTACCTGTGACAGCTTGCTAATATTGCATGGATAAGACTCAGAGTTTAATATCTCTTTTTCAAAAAAGCAATAACAACAACAAACAAACCCCTGTAAGCAGTCTGTGGCTTAGAAACGATGCTGCGTTCCTGACACTATTACCTTACATGCAAATATTTTTCTCCTCTTTGCTGTGTTTTTTTTCTTGATTTGCTCAGATGGTGACATGAATATGTAGATGATCTAACACAAATGCCTCAGCTATCCCTGTAGGCACGTCTCACCACAGGTTCTTAGGTAAAAGGATCAGAAGGAGATAAAAAACAAAGGATTTGCTCCTGAAGAGGCGCATTTCTTTACCTGGGAAGACTGAGTAGAGGACTGAGAAACTTTCTTAGCACTCAACCATGCCACCCTTCTGTCCAGTTGCTCTTGGTACACAGTATTTTCCCTCACAATCTGAAACAGATTCTGCAGCAGTTGTGAGCTCCTTCCAGAAGAGCTGCTATCATGAAAAAAAAGTATTATTTGAACAAACACATAAGATGTAGAATAAGATTAATCACTGTATCCTTATTAGATGGATATAGATGTTATGATTCTGGTCTTCCCTTCATGGGTTTAAGAGTATTGGAGTAGTGGTACCTTGGTGAAAAGCGAATTTTAATTTTCTGCTTTTACTCACACCTCAGTATCATGAGTAAATTTCCCAGGTAGGGAGGCACATTTGGGAAGTTTGGTCAAACTCAACTGATTCTGGTGAATTTGCTTGGTTTCCACAAGCTTGGACTAGATTTTATGAACCAGTCCAGAAAGAGCCATAACTATGTGAGAGGTCCTGTTGACTTAAACTGCAGTTGCCCTGAAATCTCCAGTTGTTTTTCTCACCTACTGGCTTAGATCTGCTACTCATGTGCCTTCTAGTGTCACTGAATGCTTTGGTAACAGCTTTGGTAACATGCCTTGGTAAAGTTGGCCAGGAAGAGAGCTTTGCTGGTTTCCAAGTGAAAAGATCACAGCACCTAATATCTCTTGGCTGTATTGCATCTCCACTTTTAGCATAAACTACATTCTTTTTCCTATTTTGTCTTTGTTGGTGGCATTTCAGTTCCTGCAGCAGTGGGTGAGCATGATGCGAAGATGCAGA
The DNA here is from genome assembly GCF_963264785.1 of Psittacula echo. Classification (NCBI taxonomy): domain Eukaryota; kingdom Metazoa; phylum Chordata; class Aves; order Psittaciformes; family Psittacidae; genus Psittacula; species Psittacula echo. The sequence continues at coordinate 117,408,991 of NC_137735.1, read as the reverse complement.
ATAAAAGGCTGGGGTAGGCACTGGGTTACCAGAAGGACCAGTAGGTGTGACACACGGATCAGCAGATGTTTTGGTGTCCAAACAGTAACTGGACCTTCAAGGAGAGTTACACCTGTGTACATCATAATCCTTTACTCAGGAGCAGCAAAGAGGTGAGGAGGCAGGAGGCACGGCTGCAGCAGCCCGTGCTGCCATCCCAGCCAAACCCAAGGCCTTCAAGTTCAGGGAAATGAGATGGCTGCTTTTGATGACTGTGACCTTAGCCTGCTCTGCACCTGGTTTTTCTACATTCATCCAAGAAAGTGGATTAACACAACTGTGCAACATTTCCTATTTAGTTCCTGCAGAACTAGTTCAGTACACCACATGAATTTATCAGAAGAAAAAATAAACAAATGTTCTTATATGCCTTTATGTAGCAATCATAAAAATTGTTATTGGCACCTCCAGGTTGTGGTGAGAAGAGAAAAATACCGAGACAAATCTAACAATTCTAAATTTTAAAAATAATTTAAATAACATACAGGATGAGGTCTAGATTCTAATAATCACCAAAGTAAAATGGAGAACACCTGCTGATCAAGGAGAACTGATTGTCATAGGCACAATTTAGTATTGCACTAAACATTAAATTGCTAGAAACCCTAACTATCACTTTTTGACCTCACAGTACTTGACCTTGTAACCTTAAAACTTCTGAAATTTCTTTCAGTTTCTCTGCTAGTGACCTGGAAGACCATTCGTTCTGGAAAAAGGAATTGCAAGAGCATTATAAACTGTAAAGTCCTTTTTCAGACAAATGTTTTTCATTCTTCCCCCATACTGTGGGACTTAAGCCCATTGCTTTCAACTGATCTGCACACACTGCAGTTTAAAATTTAAAAAAGGTCAGAAAATGGGTTGTAGAGACAATTTATCTTCCTCCTAGGTAAGTGTTCTGTCAAAGATTTACCTTCCTTTGTTGGGTAGGTTTTCTACACTTTGCAAGGTTACTAACACCAACTTAATTTTCCACTTCGGTATTAGTCTTTTAAAGTATTGGCTGAATCACAGTTTCAACAGCTAATCATAGAGCGTCTAGTGAAATACCTTCATAACTAGTGGGAGTTTATGAAAAATCTATGAAAACTGTGCAAAGTAAGAGGCTTCCATACCAGAGGTACTTTTATTCCCATTGCTGGCAAACATACCTGGGAAACATAGATCTCATGAGCATGGATTTAAGACTTTGTTTGCTTTAGGAGAGAAGGTAGGATTTGTATTTGCTTTTCTCACAAAATACCCTAGCAAGTTGATAGCTTAAAAATATTTTTAACAATTTCACTATTAATTTCTAAAATTTATGTTATTTATAACTTTAACTAAATATTTAAATATTTTAAAGAATTTTATTATTCTCCTAAGAAGTTGTTTCCACAGTGGATGTGCCTGTGGCTCATGTGGCTTATGCTTCAGTAGTGACACTTTATGCTACTTTTCACTTAGTGCTTAAGAGTTAAACAGGGAAGACTTCACAGAGTCTCTCCTCTGTAAGGAAGCCCATGCTCAGCTCAGGGAATCCCAGTTACGTGCGCCTGCTCTACACAGTCCCAAGAGAGAGTCAAACACCCTGTCCCTTTGCTGGATGTCAAATTCTTTTCTTAGGCTTTATGTCTGAAACAGTGGTAAGCCTCCAGGGGTATCCCCTTTTTGAACATGTGAGGTGATGAGCTGAGAGGTGAGGGACCTATTTCTTAGTCGGTGTTGGGAAGTTCAATAGAAATGCCACAGTACACAGTCTCACCCATTTGCTTGCAAGTTCTGATATTAGTTTTGTCTAAAACTGTGTTTCTTTATTTGATCTTTCTTTCCTTACAAGAAAGTCTATTATACAGAAACCATAGCTATTTGCCAGTAAAAACATCATAAAACCCCTTCCAAGTGAGCAAAAAGGAGGTGTTGGCAGCAATGGATGGGGTGAAGGTGAAGACAGACAAAATATAGGATTAAGACTTTTCTTACTGTAATTTCTATCTATGATTCCACTGATATCACTGTGTTAGCCAGTAGAGCAATGCCATTCCCCTTCCCATGGAGCCAGCCTGGCATTGGCCAGGCTCCAGATCCAGCAGGAAAGTATTTTTAAAGAGGACTAAGGAGAACAAAGCACATCCCACGACTCTTCAGGGACAAACCTGCAGCTATGTGCCACTATTGGTGGTGCTGGTGGGTGAAGCAAGTGAGGAGGGCTGATGCCAGTGCCCCAGCAGTGAGACAGGAAAGCGACGAGGGGCAACACTGCTGAGGGCAGGTGGGGCTGCAGAACAATGTTGAGGGGCACCCTTGCAGGGAGCTTCCACTCCTGCAGCCTCCTTGGGGATGGACACCCCAAATCAACTCTCGATGTCTGTGCCCTGATTCCTCAGTCTCCCCAGCAGGAATGGGTACTGGCATACCCATTAGACGGGCAATTGGCACAGTGAGCTTCCTTGTGTCACCACTGCAGCACTCAGCATGCCCCACTGCTCACTGAGCCTGAACACAACTTTAAGGTAATCGCATTGCCTCTAGAATAAGGCACAGTAAGCAAGTTAAAACAAACAAACAAACAAACATAAATAAATCAAGTAATTTTTAACCTTCCCCTCAGTCAAAATCCCTGTTTCCAGAGTTTTGGAAGGCATTCATTCTTGGAAGGAAAAAAGGGTGTTAGTAAAAGGGTCTTTTTTCCTATCCCCACCCTGAGAGACAAGGCATCCTTGTAATGAAAACAGGTATTATTAGCTATTGTCTAACCCACTTTAAAGGCTCTGATGTATTCCCTCAGCGCTAAGACTTTATTGAAGACTGCAATAAGAGAACTTTGCAGTTTAAGCATTTTCACCCTTGGGACTTAAACTTCCATTTAGGTTTTTATTTGCTACAACCCCAAAGAGCCTACAAGGTCAGTGCCTGAAGAAATGAGGCTTGAGAGGTGATTATAGTTTGATGTGGAACAAGAGCTGTTATGAATTGGAAGACAGATGCTAAAAACTGAGTCAGATAAAGGTACCTACTTTGCACTTGCAAGATAGCACAACGCCTTCTGCTGTGTTGCAATCTTTAATCTCTGTCAGCACATCTTGTACTACAAAATAAGTGTGGATCATGCATATGGATATATGGGAAATATTTATTTTAGGAAGACTACAAACTGCCATACATACACGTAAAATGTAATTAAAAAGTACACCATAAAAGAGCTACTTGAGAATTACAGAAGCTTAGCAGTATTGAACTGTTAAATGCTAAAAATATCTTGCTATCTTGCTCTAGATGACTTTCAGAATTAATTGCACAGACACCAAAACATAACCTAAATACTAGTGATGCCACTTCTTTTCTTTTTCTGTTCTCTGAATCAGTTCTTGCAGATTTATTCAGATGTAGAATTTATCCATTTACTGTATTTTGATCACAGTTATATTCCTCTTCAGGATCAGGTTTCAAGTTCATGACAAGACCTAGTCAAGGGTAAGTTAAACAATAAGAAAATCTAGGAAAAGGCACATTTTGTGTATAGATAAACTTCAGAGGGCAAGGGGGAGAATGACAGCTACAGGGAAGTCCCTTCCTCTTTGGCTTCTTTGCTCACACACTTAGCCAAAGGCCTGTCTCTAAGACAGGGGAAAGAACCCACAGGCAGGATGGTGTGCTCTGGGGTGTTTTGTGAGCATCACTGTGAACTCAGCCCTCAGTGGTACAGAGCCATGTGAGAGCTGTGAGCTTGTACAAGGCACTTGGTGCTACCAGGTTTCTGAAGATACTTCTTTTGGCTTTTGAGAGCCATTACGGGTGGTGAGGCACAGGATAGAAGGAGATTCATTTGGCTACAAGAACCCCAGGTAAACTTCCTGGGTGCAAAACTAGCCGATAAGAAGCAACACTTCTGCTACAGTTAATTTGATGATCAAGTAAACATGATGATCAAGTAAACGGGAGTGTGGGGTGGGAGGGTGTCTTCAGGCATTTCATGCTGCTTCAACACATCAGTTCTTTAGAATAAACTTGCATTTAATTGTTGCTGACACTGCCAGACCTTTGCTACAAAATCGTGCTTGTCCCAGCCTACAACAGTATTAACTGTATAGCTGTTAGGACATGTGTATTTCACTTACCAACAGCTTCCATTTGTGAGTAACTGTATTCTGCACTGCCTCACTTCTCAGATGACAGTGCACAGGTGCTTACAGATTTGGATGCCTATTAAACAGATCTGCAAAAAGTACAATGCTTCACAAAGGTCAGAAAAACATGTCTCTAAGTGGTCACCTCTTCCTGACCACTCATAACAGAAGATAAATGGTTACACTCTAAATCTGGGAAATGACAGAATAAATATATCTGCGAATCCTTAATTTGAAGTGGGATCCTCCTTGCCTAACTTGCAGTGTCTTTGTCATTGTCTACAAGCCTTTTCTGGTCTCTGGTGAGAAACAGATATTTCCAAAGCATAGTGCATTTTCTTCTCCCAAACTCATTTAAAATGGGTGATACAAATTGTGGTTTAGAAGTGCTTGTTTCTATCTAGTGACTATACAGGGAGTCTAGACAATTAGCTCAGACTGCAGTCTGTGCTGTAAACTTCTAAATAAAGAGTGAGGAATCTCACCCTTCTATCTATAGGACATTGGGCAGACCTCCTCCATCACCTTTCTTCTCCCAAACAAATTCAGTCATGGCTGTGGATTATAAACAATGGTTGAAGTGAGATTCCCAGGACTCAGTTTTCACTTCAGATACCTGCAGCCTTTTCTGAATGTGGCCCTTGCAATCTCTGTAAATTACCATATTACTGTACAAATAAGACCAGTGGCAGGCTATACCATGGTTTCTATAACTTCTATAACTATGGCTTCTATCTTGGTAAAACACGCATGCAGTAAATTTCATTCCTTTGGATCTGAACTTGGCAAAACATGTCACTAGTATGGATGAGGTTCTCTGAGCTGTGCAATAGCATTTTATTATGGCTTTGATCAAGACAGTCGCAAAGTTCTTTGTTCTGCGAGACCAACTGTGTATACATTTTGGAAAAAAAATAATTCAGTGCAAACATCGTCTCTGTTTGCGCTAGTATCAGTCCAGATCACTTTACCAAACTCTTCCTCCTCAGTTGCAAAAAAAAGGCCAGATTTCTACCATGCTACATGGGTGTTACATATCAGCTCTTCAGTACAAGGTTCAGAACTAGTACAATTATTCACATTTTCATCTACATCACACCTTTGTTGATACATGTGATACAAATTAAGGTGTCAATGCAATAAAGCGTTTGATTAATAGAGCTTAATTTTAAGCACACAAATACTTTTCTGTGTTCATTAGGGAAACTCAGGAAGCATGCGAATAAATGCTTTGTTGGATTGGTATCTCTATTCTCATGAGAAAACAGAAAAGAAAAAGGAAGAGAACACAAAATCCTGGGTATGAGGAATCTTTCTAGGGAAGATTGAGGTTCTAGGGTTGAGCTCTAGCTAAGCAGTGGAAATTCATGGAAAAGGGCATCACATCGTGACCTACACACTGACATACATAAGACATAACATAGGGATCCAAGCAGAGATAATACAGGGAAGAAAAACTACTAGCTGATACTCGGATGTTGTTAGAAAGAAATAGCTCCAGTGGTATGATGCACAATTATCAATTAATTACCAGTCTCTGCATAAGCTGCATAAGTAACAATGCTCTGTGCAAATACTGGGTGTAAACAAATAGCAGCAGGGATGGAGGATGAGTGGACTGTGTGCAGGGCATGCCAGGAAAGTAATGTGAAAGCCACAAGGGACACAGAGTAGAAAAAATAGACTCAGCTGATACTGTTACCCAGAAAACCAGAACTGGACAACTGATATTACCAGGAGAACCAGGAGAGCACCTCCGCTTTCTGCAGGTAGATGCTTTTTGCCACCTTTGCTTGCAGAATTATTCACAGTCCAGTGGACATGAGTCATTAATTTTATAGTGCCTGTTCATGCCAGCTTTCTCCCGCTTGACACCAGCATGCTTTTACACAGGTGAATTTGCAAACCCACTTATTTGTGCTCCTGTTCCTTATGGATTCAGAGGAACTTCTCAGTAATGCAAAGCTAAGAGGCTGCACATTTTCCAGAACAGAGGGCTCTAGACATATTTTGCCACGTTTATCTGTCACATGCATGTTTCAGCCTCTGTCACTTGTACTGTACACTCAAAACAGCAGTATCACTCCAGTTTTCAGAACACAAAGATTTGTAATGTTTAATGTAGACCACCTACATAACGTCAAGCCACATCCTTTCCTGTTGACAGATGTGATTATGACAAATCAAATACTTTCAAACACTTTCAGAAAGGAGAAATTACTCTGACAGAATAGCATAATACATAAAAATAAATGCATCGAATAGAATAGATTTTTTTTCCAGGATGTTTGTGTTTGTGACCTTTCAGTATGTCCATGTACTGTTTTTCAGCCTCTTACTACACCGAAGATGCACAGATAAATACGCAGGTGTGTGTGGTTTTGTAAGTATCTCTAGGATCTGATGCTTGCCTTATCTGTTAGCTAAGGAGAGCTGTGAGAAATGATGAGATTGGCAGCATTACTCTGGACAAACTAGATTATAACATATGCTTCTTTCCTACAGCAATGCTGATGTAGTTCTGGGGGCTGTTATTTAAGACTGTGATGTTACTACTGGGGCATGGGAGTACCCAGCTGAAAATTAAACTGTAGTACTGGGTGCATCTTTCTCAATGGGAGTGCTGTTGGGAGTACCCAGGCCAGTTGTGACCCTCTACAGCCACCCCTGCTGTAGCAGCCCAGCTTTTCACACAGATGTGCTGTGAACGCAGGATCAGGGTGAGAAATAGTCTTCACCACATGGCCAGGCAAACACTGCCCTGACACAATGGAGAAGAGGGGGCAGCAGGAGGTAGGAGGAAGGGCTGGAAAGAGGAGAGCAAGGATTTCTTAAAAAGCTCTGTCTGTTCAATACAATACTAAAACCCTTTTTAAAGTCAGCTGCATCCCAAATAGCCTGTTCCTATTGGTAATCTAGACCTTGTAATGGAAATCTGAGCAGAGCTGTGACTATTACTAATGCACTTAATACATTAGGAGTTCAATTTTGAATGCCTTGAGCACTTAGTTCCCCTGCTAAAGTGGATCAGAGCTGGGGTGGTGTAGCGTAACAGGCGCAGTCCTATAGTCTTTGTGACCTTTTGTGAGCATCTGAAAGAGATTGCATTTAATGATTTTAAAATGTCAAGGCCCATTTCAGACAAAAAAGAAATCAAATTGGGTTTCTGGACTGTGTAAGCTTTTGAAATGAGTCCACAGACATCCTCAGACATAAAACACTGGTCTGAAATACCATGGAGGCTGAATACATTATATTTCAAAATCAGGTCTCAGAGACAGTAATTTCAAAATCCAGGCCTGCAGAATAATAATGTTACAGGACATGCCTGCCGTAATTTGCTTTTTAGTTCATTCTGGATTACCTCAGCACAACGGAGTAATTCATCAGTGCATAAAGCATTCAGTGACTGGAAGTGTGAATTATGCATGAAGGATTATTTTGCTCTGATGTTCTGCTGGATGTGTATGTTTGTGCAGTGTACACTGAAAGCTGCACTAACAGCCCATGATGACTGTGTGTTGGTTTGTGGGATATATGGGGTGCTGTTTGAAAGCATAGTCAACTGTGGTATGATGCTAGTACAAAAACTGCATCAAGAGTATAAATAAATGATGGTTTTAAAATATGAATTATGCCATAAATAAATGATCTCTGCTTCTCACATTCAGCCTCTGTAGAAAGCTAGCTAACCAAATTTGTTATTCACTATCCGTAGACACCCTGGCCAAACAAGGTTGTTTACTTCATTGACACAGACAGATCCACCAAAGAGTGCAAACTTGTCATGTAACCAGTAATAAAATATCTGTTGATGACACAATTTGTCTGGCTGGTTCTGACATGTCTTAGATTTGAATGAAGCTCTCCTGGGATTTAAAATAAAGATGCAGAATTAGACTTCTGAAGATGGAATCCAAGTTAATCATCATAATTAAAAACAATAATAAGTCATTTCTGATGCATTATATAATAATCACGTAATAACATGTTAAGTTGAAGCTAAATCTTCAGGCATATATTGGTTGATGTGAGTGCCTATTAACTTTTCAAGAACACCAGCAATGAAAGCAATAGAAAATATAGGAAATGTGGAATTAACATGCAATTTCTTTAACAAGTTAGTTGACCATCTTAATTTTAGAACTGATTAAAGAATAGAACTATTGTAAGAAACGCTTTTAAAAAGTCACAATTATTTTTATTTTATAAACACATTAGGAAATTATACTTTTCTATTATTTTAAAACTATATGAAGATGTTACTTGATTTAGCAGATTTCTGGCTTTTGTTGCTCTGTCTTGCATTTTTCCATTTTCATTTCCACTTTAGAAAGCAAGATGATTCACACAGAGAAGGAAAAAACAGCAAACAGATTTTTCTATATTTGGTTGATAGCTGCATTTAGAAATGCAAGAAGGTAATTTCAGATTAAAAACATCCTTTTTTTTTATTTTTTCATAAAAGCCTGAACACACTTTATGTAATCTTGACTTTTTGATTCTATCTGGTAAGAAAAAAATTCTGTTAGCTTTTCCTGTCATATTTTAAGTCATTAACTTAACCTAAGAATTAGTAATGCCAATTTTGAGGGTAAAACATTGGTGTAAATTTTAAGGAGGGGAAAACATTTCCATTTTAGTAGTAAACAAGTTGCAGCTCTAACCATGCAGCTATTTTCATTCACCTGTTCTGCTTAAAAGCAAATGGCCTATTCTGTACTGAAAACAATACTGAAAGATATATCTTCAATAAAAATAAAATTTTAGTCCCAGATATTTATTGGGGAAAAGAATAAAATTCCAAATTTATATGGTGCTGGGATCACTGCCAAAGGTAAAATTAATTCATGAGAGATGTTGGAAAAAAAAGCAAGAACAGAAACCAGCAGCCCTCCCCAGGCTCCTACTCCCAAACCTGCAAGGTGCAAGAAAAAAATATCCATGGGATGTGTACCAGTCCATGATGACAACAACCAGAAATAGCTCCATGCTACCCTCAGGAATACAAGCAACTCTGTGTTTGAAACAGCCATTTCTCAAAGCTCTGGTGCAGTCACTCACTGCAGGAATCACTGCTGGATGGTTATCCTGCCCATGAAGGTCGTTCCAGATCAAGATAAACATCTCAGTACTATAGCAGTGAGGCAAATGGTCCTATACTATTGCCACTTTCAACAGGCAAGAAAGAGATTGCAGTGAGACAAGGGAACACGCAGATCAGCCCTCACAAAGAACTACATCTGCAATTGCTGGCTGTGGTGGTGGCTTCCTGAATGGGGAGCAAAGATAGACACTATTGCACTGTTTTCACCATCACCCCCAAAATAACTGCCAAGTAGTTTAACGAATGCAGGTTCTTGCTTATTTTTTAGTTATTTAAGGCACAGTAAGTTCCATTTATCGTAGCCTTTTCTGGCAGGGTAAACTAAAGGCTTTGGGGTAGGATCTGTTTAACGTTCCTTTTGCTACCTGGAAGTCATGAGGCTAGTGTGAGCTAACTGCCTAGCTTCCACCCTATAGTCAATGAACATACATGGACATATCTAGAGACTAATTCCTCCTGTTTATATTAAGCATCTATGATTGGCTGGAGGTACCCTTTTTAGCTCAGAAAAGTCTAATGTTTGCATTCCTATAGATAGGCTGGGTAAATTAGAACCCTTAAAACCTAAGTTTTGAAAACAAACTAACAAACCTCAGCATAATAGCAAACAGGAAAACACAGCTGACTGTGAGTGCTTGCAAAAAATCCATGTATTTTCCTTATTCCCTGAGCTACTATGTTTTGTGAAAATGTCTAGGAATCATTCTGTGAGGTAAAAGTTAATAAATACTTCCAAAAATAGGTATGGCAGAAATAATTCCTCTTATCCTACACTGCTCACCTGGGCCCTGAGAGGTTGTTAATTAACCTCAAGCAGGTCCTTTAGCAAGGACTGATATTTAATGGGATTGCCCCAATGCAGAGAAGCTAAGCAGCCTTCTCTTTCCCCCTGCAGCTGAGAACAGAGTTATCGTTTGGATGCAAATGCAGAAGAGGTTGCTGCTTCTGATGCTGAAAAGGAGTTGTGACGTATGCTGGCAAGATGAAATTCTGCTCTAATTCCCCTATGCTCTACTTAGGCCAATGAAAGGAGCCTGTAGTTGCTTTTTCTAAAGGGAAGATGTGAGCTGCTGTACATTGTGTTCCTGTCTGATCTCTATGTTCATAATATTTCTATCAGCTGCCACTGGAAAGCACAAGTCCCCAGCACTCAGGACCCTCAGCACACCAGCCCCTCCACTGAAATTCAGAGGTGATTAGAGTCTTGCAAACAAATCAATATTTTTTAATAGGTATTTCCTGAGTTTTATTAAATATCAAACAGAACTGAGACATCCACTTATTGCTTATATCTGCTGTCAATATTGCTTGCTTTAGTTTTATTTTTTTTATTAAGCTAAAGCAGATGTGAGTTAGTCACTGGCAGACTTCTCATTAAAACAATGTTTGCCGCCTCTTTTGTGGGTTGCATAGGAAGGCTGGGATAAACACTTCACATTGTGTCGCCCATCAGTTGCTGCCATTGTTACTAATGAAATACTAATGCCCTGATAATGCCGTTGTAAGTCTAATTTACCTCTTAGGTTTCAACATTATTCACAGAATAAAAAAACGTTCTGAGAAACCAATTCCACTGAGCCATGACAATTTACTCCAGCTGAAGACCTTCCCCCCCTACTCTTGAGGTAGGCTTGGACTGGAAAAAGGAGCTGTCTGGCTAATACAAGCATACTCTGTAGCCTTTGTCAAAACAGTTTTTATTCTCATCCAATGCAAACCTCAGGCATTATTACAGGGTTTCATGGAACAGATGTTCTTGAATTTGCATAATGACAGACAGACTGCCTTTTCTTCATGAAAGGTCACTAAAAACCAGTGCTACTGTTCAATCAGTCCTGCCTTCGTTAAGCAATTTCAGGACAAAACTGCTTTGTCTTCACTTACTGTTTTCATGACCACTGCTCTACATACTTTAATCAGACAAAATTAAGGCCAAATGATTGGCTTATGCCACACCACATGCCTGTCTAGCTTCCCCTAATTCCTAAACATTGGCCATTCTTGCATGATTGTTCAAATAACAGGACCAAATCCTCAGCTGCCGTAAGAGTAACTCCAGTGGAACTAGATGACCTTAAGGTCCTTTACAACCCTAACTATTCTTTGACACTGGTGAAGCTCTCTTGGTTGATGTTGGCTAAGAGAACCAGCTCTCAAAGATAACATCCCAAAACTGGGTGATTGTCCTCAGTTTGAATTCACTATTTAGTGGGTGAGGGGTTTTTGGCAATAATAAAATTAAATTGATGTGAAGTTTCGAAGCAGAACTGGTGTTTCTCATAAAGCTGATTTCTATTTAACACCATGTACCCCTATGTATAAGCAAGCTGTTCTTTTCTTTGTGATTTGTATATGCATATCACATAGGTGAAGGGAAAGTTTTAAATCTTCTACATGTAATGTCCCAGTGACAGACAAATTCCTTCATGGAGATTCCCAAACAGAAGTGCATATTTGCCTTCAAGGCAAAAACTGAACTTTGCATTGTAGTTGGCATGCAGGAGGAGCATTATTGAGAAAGCTGATAGACCGTAAGGGTCCTCATAGAAAGTCTTTGGGAGGGGCAAAACCAAGGTAAAAGAGATGCACAGCACTATGCAATACTTTTAAGTCACGTTGAGATGCCTGAGACAGGGGAGAGAAATCCTTTGCGTAACAAGAACATGGAAATGCGCACAATTCCAGCCTATGAGATCCCTCAAATAACCAAATACTGGAAGGTGAACCACGAAGGCTTGCAATTTTTTTCTACATAGCATAATGTCAATTTTCAGTAAAATATTCAGTTTTCCACTACGTTTTCTTTTTCCCTAAGTTCTACACTTGCTGTTGCTGTTATAATACCCAGAACTAGGTGATGATGTTAAAAATTGTCTCTTGCCTGTATTTCAGGTTAATTTAATACAACTAAAAGAACTAATGGCTGGCTTCTGCACATGCAACTGAACATCAAAACAAAACAAAGCATGTGCTATCAGAATTAGGCAGATACTGCCTAGCCTCTTGAAAGAAGAAGAAAGGGAAGGAAAGAGCAGATTTGGTCCTTGATTTGCTGGACAGTAATTTAGAGGAAGCACTAATTTAAGCAGAAGAATAGGAAATTACTGAGAAAGAAGGCGAATCTGGACAAGCTGTCCCACCCTCCTTCAGCTGACAGTCCAGGCTGAGATGACAGGAGCAGTACCTCTGCAAGCTGAAGTGGACACTGCCCCTCAGGGTGCACAAACACAGAACAGCTCCTGTTACTTTCGCTGAAGACTCAGTTCTCAGTTCCATGGCACCACGGGAAGCCTGGACTTTCCTCTGCTTCTTTCACGTCAGTCAATGTAGCTCTGGTGAACCCAGCCAGGACCATCAGGGACAACTAGGGGAAAGCAGCTTGGGCACGTTGTGCATGGAAGAAGAAATGACTCACAGCTCCCTTTCAAGCGTAACTCTGGAGAAGAGGAAGTTCAAACATATCTATTTACAATAAAATTCCCATAATTCCTTAACTCTTCCAATATGTATCTTGCTTAAAAACATTTACACTTACATTAAGTTAAACAATTTTGCATTTACTTAGCAGAATTTTAATATGGGATGCTATATAAAACCATTCTGCAGTCATTTAAGGATAATTTACACAGTTCATAAATATTTGACTGTTTTATTCCTTAGAGCAAGTTCAGGTTGCGCTTGTTCTTCAAGTACAAGTTGAATTTGTTTGTGCTAGCACTAAAATAGATTCCAATAATAGATTATTAGTTTGCATGATAACACAGGAGGTGGAAAACCTCAGGATTTTCTGGTTTCTGATTTAAAAGGCTGATATAGTAGATGGGAAACTGAAATTAACTTCAAAGTTTTAGATTAAATTATCATTGCCTATTTGGATGATGAGCTAGTTTCCCTCCAGTATCTGTTTCCTGATGTGTCTTTTCTATTAAAAGGCTCTTACAAAGTACAAGATAGGAAGCCTGTGACTATCAGTCCTCCTCACAGACAAAATATTTCAGTACACCATGTCTGCAGGTAGTATTTTCTAGTCGGTCAGCCAACATTGTTGGGGAAAAAAAAAACATGCTTCAAGATTTAGATTGTCTGTTTTAATTTCTTTCTTTAAAACTTTATCAGTCGACCTAGCAGTAAATATTATCTGTGTTTATAAACTTTGTCTTGCTTATACTATGAAATCCTCACGCTTACTGTAATAAAACAGACATCTCATTTCTGAAATAAAACAATGATAGGAATGAAGCGTTTTTATTGATTAATACTGGTGAACAAAAAAAGATATTCTGGTTTAGTGAACTCATTCACATTTATCACTAGTGAATAAGTTGTTCTTAAAACATAAGCACAACCCCATAATAAAGTAATGTATTTCCAGCATGTGGAAAATAGCTCTTTTCTGTTGTGTGAAAGAGAGCTGAAAGCTATACTACAGCTAAGTAAAATATTAATCTTTACTATGCTTATAATTTTCCTTTGTTACTGTTTTTTGAAAGTACCAAATATTCACAAGATGTGTCAACATTTAACAATAGAGGAGGCAAAAATCCAACTCCAGATAACTATGCCATAAGAAAACTGTGCTCGTGTTATCCTACGGAAATTTTTCCTAACCAGAGAAATTCAATATTTTTTTCCCAGGAGTCAGCATGTATTCTGTCGTTCCTGTAATATTCATCTCTGCCTTCTTTTGATGTCTGAAATGTGATTCTTTGTAGATTTTTCGCTGGAGATGCTCACTTATGAGTACCAGAAAAATTCTTAAGAATTTACAAACTTCACTTTCCACTGGCAGAAGAGAAAGGAAGTGAAAACAATTGTTTAGATATTCACCATATGACAGATGATCTCACAAGTTCAATCCCTGCAGGGCAAATATGAATCTAATTTTCCAGGCTACAATTTTGCAGGATATCAGCTGACTGTAGGCTCCTAGTTCAGCTCCTGAGTATGTGCCTGTTTCCCACGATGCTGATATCCTTTTGAAATCAAGCCCCTATAAAATTGCTTAAATATGAATTTTAGAAATTTTATATACACGCTCAAAATGTCTTTGAATTTGCTCATAATGCACAGCAAGATCTAACTTTTAAGTGTCTCCTACAGTTACTATAAATAAGATTTACTATTTTAAATGTAGCCAAATAGAATATCTGTTCATCATCTCTCAAAACCTGACTAGCTGCACTGGGATAGGAATGATATGTGAATGTAGCTGAAGCAAGGCTTTTTCCCAGTAGCTATGAAGTCTGGACAAGATAGGTAAAGATTTGGCATAACCTGAAATTCATCACTGAGCTCTTACTAAGATTTGGAGGAGGGGAAGCTATGGCACAGGCTTGCCTGCTTACTCATTTTGATAACAGTGACAGCAGGTACTCAGCCAGGAAATAAAGATGTCACGTCTTAATACTAAAGTCAAAGATAAAAATCATTTTATGTCATGGTTAAGGGAGAGGGAAAGAAGGAGATATTCCACTGGAAATGCCATGCCACCTGACTAAGATGAGATGTTCTGCTGGAACAGGTAAACAGCAATACTGAGGTAGGGAGGGAGCATTGTGACTGGCAAGAATAGTGAAAAGATACTAACATACAGGTAAGAACTCTACCAATATCCAGGTCTAACCAAAAGCACTTGATGAAGAAACTCACAAACATGATCCTAGGACTTGAATGCTTAACTTCAAAGCACTTGAAATGAAAAAAAAAAAATCAAAAGAATGTGCCTCTTCCACTTCCAAGCTCATGGCTGTGATTTTTTGCTTGGAAAAAGATGCAAAAAATATTTGGGGCTTTAAGAACATTCCAAAAATCTTGTAACATAAAATTATAAAACATCAATTCTAGCATGCATGTAAACTTAAAATGATACATATAGCAAGAAGCATCTGTCACATAATTTTATATTTGTATAAAAAGTCATTTTAAGAGTTGGTTGATAGTTGAAATAGTATGAAAATCAAAAACTTCCATATCTTAAATATTTTAAATTCAGAAATAAGTGTGTCTGTCAACTTCTTTGTTTATGTCAGTAAAAAATAAAAGGTCTTGAATAAACAAAAATGCCACATGAAATTCCCATGCAAAATTAAGTTTCACTGAGCCTGAATATACAAAGCAAAACCAGAATAGAAAAACCCTAGTACTCAGTGTGGGAAGGTTCATTTTGTAAAGGTCAGGCTTTCTGTTAATTTTGTACCCAGTTTGCAAGTTTTTTAAAATCAAAATCTGGCACCACAAATAAAATTGTGAGCATGTGCTTTATCTGCAAAAGGAGTGACTACCTTCAGGGTATTCTTTCAGGACTAATCCTGAGACTATTCAGATCATTCAAACAGAAAGACATGTCCAAGCAGCAGGTTCTTCCTTCTTTGAAGAAGCCTAGATTGTGAAAAATAAAAAAAAAAGTCAAAGGAGTCCACCTTTCTCACCTACTTCCTTCACATTTCACCTATACACACATATATTTCTAATACATATTCATAAACCCTTATTTTAAATCCACTTATTATCATGAAGGATGTTTAAATATGTTGGTCAGGGAGCTCTTCTGATCTTAAAGACTTTTTTGTCCAGTCCATGCTCAAAGGCAAAACAGCACACAAATACAGAAACACAACTGGCAATACTGAGAATTGCCATCATGTCACATTTTGTTCCCTTTCTCCTTCCCTCTGTGTCAGCTGCTTCTTTTGGGGGCCAAGATCTTCTGTTTGCTCACCTCCTGAATGTTAATATTTGTCAATTTGTCCTAAAGTTTGAATGCAGCCCTGTTAGTTGAAATGGTTTTGAGGAAAAATATCTGCTCTCTATCTTAAAACAAAATTTAAAACACCCAAACAAACACACAAACAAAAAAATTAACCCACAAGAAAACACAAAACAAAACAAAACGCCAAAACCCCATACAACCCACAAGCAAAAATCAACAAGATTAGGCTCATTCAAATCTTGCTGGCATACAACTCAACATACAGAAGTGAAAAATGTTAACACTAGAGCTGAGCAAACTGAAGAGTGTACATCTTCCTCTGAACCCTGGGGCAGAATTGTGCATGTAGAGGCAGATACTGTGTCACTTGCTAACATAGCTTTGAATTCTTAATCACACTACCTATCTGGGTGCATCTTGAGCCTGTAGTTAGTATGGAAGGGAAATACCCAGATCCCTCCCCTAGCCTTCTGCAAAACTGAAACCTGTAGAGAGGAAACAGCTTCCATTAATAGCAAGCACCCACAGTGGCAGCCTAACAAATGATTGCTGTCTATTTGTGAAATGAAAAGAACGTCTGATGTGCAGGATTGGTTTTCACTGTCGTTAAGTATTCTTTTGGTTAGATATGTTCTCTTGACCTACAGTGCATAATGAATTGTCCATTTCCTGATGTCTATGTATAGCTAAGTCTAGAACTTGGGTCCTCTTATGGTTGTTTCAGCACACCAGCAAAATCCACATAAATGTAGTGTTTTTAACAGCTTGTAGCTGGCTTACTGTGCAGATCAAAGCACACAGTCCCCATCATGGGACTAATCTGGTCATACACTAAAAGCCTACAATCAGTAATCTGCAGAAGGAGGTCTAATGTTACGCTGAGTGGGAGAGCTACGGTGAAATCATTGTGTCTCTGTGACAAGAATATGCATCTTTAATGGATAATATGATGCCACATGGTTCCCTTTACCGCTATCTGAAGAAAGAATGTTTAGTCGCAGTGACATAAATAATCCCTTTGAAGTTTTGTTGTGTTCCTTTGCACATACAGCCTGTTCCTCTGTGAGCAGAGTGTGCTGTTCTGGCTGCTGCAGCCCTAGGTCTTGCTCTGGCAGTAAGACTCAAAGCTTTTCCTCTGACTTTTCCATTAGGCTTTTCCTCCACCCTACCTGGTTATACAGGCTTTTAGGCAACTATTTTGTTTCATGTCATGCCATCATGTTATACTTTAGAGGTAGATAGAGAGATTTCCTTTTATCGTATTTCATAAAATGTGAGCTGGTGTTCCATACATAAAATTATTACCCTCTTCTTCAACAAAAAAAAAAAAAAAAAAAAAATTAATAGTGAAATAACTACAAACAAAGGTACAAAAATGCATCAGGCAAGTGTTTCTAAATATAACTCATGCTGTTATTGATCAGTTGGAGTTTGACAGATTAAATAGCAAAACTGAAATGTCTGTTCATATGTCTTAGTGCTAATTATCGTCATTTATCAAAACAAAACCATAAAGCCTCATAAACAATGAACAGGATGGTGATTATTCTATAGCTGCATCAAGAGGCTTGCAGCATAACTAATTTAAAAGCTGGTAATCGAGCATTTTCAAGATTTTTTTTGTTTCATGAAAATATACAAAATCATTGCAACCATTTTGTTAAGTGAAAAAGGTAAAATGTTCTGAAAGTTACTGTTGAATTATTGCTACTATGAAAAAAAAACATGCAAACAAGCAGCACTCTGCTCCTGGGCAGTGCATTCTACTCCATATATGCCAGAGCTGCACGTGTGTCTGTATAGACACACATATAGACAGTACACACTGGGTTTGCAGACATGACTGTGAATTGAGTAATTCTGGAGTGACAGAAACAAAGCAGATCATTAATCTGCTAACCACAGAGACAGAAGGTCTACAACTATGCTCTTCAGTTATACCAAGTTTTCGTTCTTTGTTACCAAGTTCTTCAAAACAAAATGATGGAAATAATGGCCAGAAGCCAAAAGCTCAAACACTGAACAAGAACAGAAAAACTAAAAAGAGTGCAGAGGATAATAAACTCAAACATGCACAAGTGCAAGTAGCCCATACCTTAATTTATGAAACAAGCTGCTATAGGTATTGCTTTCACTATGGTAAATCCTCCAAGACTCCTCTCACTGTGTATGGCTAGTGGCAATCATCAGTCCCTCTGGATTCAGACTTACAGTTGCACAGAAGGAGCAATACAACTGCTTAAACAACAAGGGTTACAACTTTTTCTTGACTAGTCATGTAGGACAAGTGCCGCAACAAAGCTGAGAACTTATCTAGGATCAAAATCAAAAATCTCAAAGCCTTCATTAAGTTGCTGCTGTGATCACAGCACTTAAATACCCACATCTCTGAAGTCTGCACCACTAATACACTTTGTAAGTATCTATACTTCTATTACTTGGGGTTCTGTACATATCCATGCAAGTCCCAACTGAAGCTCAGATGTTTAATCATCTGAGTCAGTAGACATACTCTTTCCTCCTCTTAATTCTCAAATAATGGCTCAGGCTATTCATCCCCCCAAGTCAGAATCCCAACAGGATGTAGGCATCTTTCAAAAATTGCAAAATAAATTTAAGATTTGTCCCCATCCTCAGAATTTCTTGCTCAGACAGGCTGCCTTGTTGGTATTCTGGGTTCCTCTCTGAAAGACTGGAGCTTTTCGAGGGACAAGCTGGATTCTGCTTGAGGGCTGGGTGGCTGGAGGCTACTTTAGGCAACAGTAGGGCAGAATAAGTGTCTAATTCCCTGAGAGAAGCAGGGACTGACATAAGAAAACCCCAGATATTATAACCATGGGGAGAAAAAAAAAAAAGTATATATATATGAGACTGATGAAAAATCACAAAGTCAATACAAAAATCTACATAAGAATAAAGAGGGCTTTGGGTTTCAGTCTTATTTTGGCAGTACAGTTTATCTCTTGGTGAAAAGATATTTTGCTGAGGAAATGGGATACTACAGGAACCAAAAAAATGGCCAAAAGGAAGTCCTCACTCCATGGAATTACAATATGGCTTTGGTTCAATCCACCAAAACTATTCAATCCTTAACACCACTTCTGAAGAGCATAATGCTGGACACCTAATCATTTCGTAATTATCACACTGTACTTATACAGGACTAGCAGATAGCTCTTTTAATCTGTATATTCAAAATCAGTACAGGTAGATGCTTAGCTAAGTACAGTTAGATGCTTCATCTTTCAGCTGAAGTGAGATTGGGCTTGGTATTTTTTATCTTCCCAAAAACCTGGTTATCAAATATAATGAGCTCTTTTGGCATCAGCCTTTGCGCTCTGACATAGATCCTGCTGGTATTAGTTAGCATTGCTCTACTGACTTACTGGAGCTTTATCAATTTAATCAAAATGTAAATTTGGTCTGTTAGTTTAGGAAAAGAATCAGTATCTCCTGATAATACTTAAATATGCGTGATTTGGCAAACAGCTGAGTCAGTTTACCTGAAAATAATTGTGTAATTGTTGTGTACCCCACACACTGGAATTTAAAAATTACAGGAAAAATTTTACATTAAGATGCTGCTGTATTGTTTAAATCCAAAAAGCTATTGAATTTACTAATATAGCATATGCAAATATGAATGTCAGAGTTTAGCATAATATATAGAGCATGAATGAGAAAAAAGAAATCCATCCTTGTATATGTGAATTCACAGAATGCATTTGAAGATCATAGTTTTCACACCTTGTGAAGTTTGTTTCTCACTTTAAAAAATGTGCTGCAATATACAAAGAATAAATAGGGCAAAATGGTGCCTAGAGACCAACACTGACAGGCATTGCAACCTTCAGAGAAGAACACAAATATCACTTTTGTAAACAGCCAATGTTTCTGCTGACCTACCTGAGGGATGCACTTGTGAGTTTTCTTCATTTGAAGATTTTGTGATGTAGACAAAAGAGAATTTGCTTTCATGGTAGCTACGCAGAAAATGAAAAGTTTAGTATGTTCCCTATTTGACCACACATACTTTCGGGAAATACCAGTTACCTCTCTGGAATGATAACACGTTGGGGAAATATCCTCACTGCTTATGTCTTGCAAACTCTTTTCTCTGGGACTCAACACCATACTGAATTGCATTTTAACAAGGCATTTCACTTCTTATTTGGATCCTGTGGTAGGCAAGTGAAAGAATAAATCATAATATGCTTATTCAAATTCATGTATTTAACTGTGAATTAGAATGTGCTGAAGATCCTTTAGAAAATAATTAAAATATTTAAAACATTTTGAAGAGGAAGACTTTCTCACCTAATGAGCTCCTGGTGCCATGAGTGATGAAATACAGCTATCCTAGAAAATGAGGTTAAGTATAACAGGCAGAAAAGATACAAAAGACACTTATCCACCTAGCAGAATGACAGAAGGAGAAGCAAAGGTGTAACAGCTACTTTGGATTCTTTACCTTTATAACATCTCCTCTGAAGCTATGCTCCTCTTTCCGTTTGCTGCCATGTGCACTTCAGAATTCAACATTCACAGACCATACAAAATGCGAATTTTAGCATACGAATCATGAATGTTTAATTCTTCTTTTTCATGTTTTTTCAAGAACATTTGACAATTATTTCACAAGACAGATTTTTTCCTAAGTGAAAACGAAAGCCTGCGACAGCTGAACTCAGATATCTGATAAGATGACTGCTGACAGAAGTGTTCGGGGATGCTCAGACTGCTATGCAGAAATGTTAGACGTGCCATTTTTCAATTGCGATTCTGGATTCACTAAAAAGGTGATTTGCAACATGTAGGTACCAAGGCTTTTGTGCTGGCATACTTTGCACATGTGTGTAGGTACATAGCGAAGAAAGACACACTCCAAGACACTTAGAAACCTCCTCAGAGGTTTTGGTACAGTGAAGTGTAGAAGGTTTTGGCCCAGACAGGAGTTGGATAAAGATGGGTGACAAGCACGCACTGCCTTGACACAACTCACTGCCTGACCACTCCACATGGTCCAGCATACCTGAGGTTAGTATGAAATCATCTGTAGGGGAAAAACACACTTTACAGAGTGAAGAGAAGGTGCTGCCCATACAGCAGGCACTGCAGCAGAACCACCTGCTTTGAACCAAAAAGTCTTTAGGAACCTACAACCCCACTTTTGTAATTTACTAATTCTCAAAAATGTATTTCTTGTGGGTTAGAAAGCTCTGGTGAGACACTGAGAAAAGTTGAAGAGCATGGGACCTGAATCAACACCCTCCATATTGGTGCAGTGTTATAAAATATATCTGGAATTACAAGCTGGATTTTTGGTCTAGGTTTTCTGCAGCGTCAGAATGGCACAAAGGGGCTATAAAACTATATTAAAGCTGATTCAGATAAAGCACTTTTATAACAAAATAAGGTTTGAGTTAGCATGAGCAGAAATAAACCTTTCCCTCAGTTCTTTCTGAAGCTCTATGGCATAAGAAAGAATAAGCAGGGAGTTGGCCTAAACACCAAGGTGGGCAGGAAGAAACTATACATGGAGCTTTATAAAGGCAATTTTAGCCAGTCAAACAGGAATAATGAAAACCTTGTCGGAGACAGAGCCTATCTCACACTATTGCTTGACTCAGAGAACACAACCGCACAGGCAGACCAGCATCTCAGCAGGCTGCAGGCAGGGCTAGCACCGACTAAGGAGATCGGTAGGCAGAGATTCTTTGCCGCTTCTGAAAAGACATGTTGTTTATAAAGCTTACAAGTTCATTATAGTCTCATTCTGGAGCCCTTGAGGTATTTAATCATAAAACATCCTCAGCAAGTTTTAATAAGTCAATATTGTCAATAGTCATCACCTCCCCCCCTCCACATGGTACATGAATAAGGGGGGAAACAATGACTGCAGTCATCCAGCTTGATCTTCTGCCTAATGCAGGCTGCAGGACTATGAGCTTTTCACCACAAAAATTTAAAACTACATCAGGCCTCTATTTGGCCCTAGATATTGTTTTGTCAGAAGGATACTATCCTGCTTGAGCAAGTACAAAGGAGGCCACGAAGATGCTCAGAGGGCTGGAGCACCTCTGCTATGGACATAGGCTGAGAGAGCTGGGTTTGTTCAGCCTGGAGAAGAGAAACATTCAGGGAGAGCTTATAACAGCCTTCCAATACCTAAAGGGAACATATAAAAAAGCTGGAGAGGCACTTTTTACAAAGGCATGTAGGAATAGGAGAAGGGGTAATGGCATTAAGCTGAAAGATGGCAGAACCAGATTAGATAGTGGAAAGAAATTCTTTATCAGGTGGTGAGACACTGAACAGGTTGCCCAGAGAAGCTGTGTCCTCATCCCTGGAAGTATTCAAAGACAGTCTGGATGGGGATTTGAGCAACCTGGTCTAATGGAAGGTGTCCCTACCCATGGCTGGGGTGGTCTTAAGATGATCTTTAAGGTCGCTTCTGACTCAAACCGTTCTATGATTCTATTATTTATTTCTATCGATGTCATATCTGGAAATCGTGACTGTGATAATGTGGCAGGCAGTGTACAGCAGTGTGAGTCATCTTACTTTATCTGTCTATAGTTTAATATCTGTTTTAAAGTATTGTCAATGGGAAGAAGTAGTGAGAATGTCCAGAGAGCAATTAATGTTATTCCAGTCTTAGACAAGAAAGATGAATCATCCTTTGAAAGCATCACTCTCTCTTTCTTAAATGTACAGGGAGTCTTGATAACTAACTGAAGTAAGATTTCTCACTTTTAGAAAGATAATGTATGGTGAAGTGAGGATCACGTAATTGCTTAAAAAACTTACAGCCTCAATGAGGTAGACCACAAATAGGAAGGAAAATAATTACTCTGATATGAGGAGTGGTCTGCCTGGAGTAACACAATTACTTTCCCAGGTGATTCTTTCCAGCAGACTATCACCTTTTTGCCCATTCTTCCTCTTCACCACATTTTTTCAAACAATGTCATGCAGTAAGACCTAAGAAAAACAGTAATGAGTCCTTCAGTTTGTCACCCACACAGTTAGGTGCTAAGATGAATAATCAGTTTTCACAAACATTTCCACACAGTTTTCAAATATAACTTGTTCCTTTCCAGGAAAAAAAAAGAGGTGGAACTGAATGAAGTATAATAACTTGCTCAGTTTACTGCAGTATTGTTAAGCCTTACTATTAGTATGTGGGATTTTCAAAGTAATTTCCAAAATTACTTCAAAAAGGAAGGTCCAGTTACATTGGGGACGATGTAAAAAGACTTAACTAGTGCTGCTGGCTTTCCGCTTTGTCATAGAATATTTAAATACAAAAGAACAGATTTTCCCTGCAGATGACAGCTTCATTGTCTCAAGGCCCCATCCGATGGTTATGAAATAAAACATAAAAAAAAACCCAAAAAAACACATCAAAATATTTTCACTGACCTTTAGATGAGACTCTATGAGTCTTTAAAAAAAATAACTGTGTTTCTTATTTTAACTTAATCACAAAACTTAGGGGGCAAAATTCCTAAACTATTGCCTGGCTCTTTAAAACACAGTCAATGAAATGCAACCCAATTTTTTAAAAAGAAGATATTACATGAAACAGCTTCTCCCTGAGATGTCACCTATTACCTTTGCCAGATAATACAAGTTTTGTTGTAGAATGCTAGAGAAATCTAATACTGTTGCTGAATGTGTCATCAAACTACTTTTTCAGGATTGATAAATATAAGGTTTAAGAAGGAATGCTGAGTAGTCATACAAACGTCAAAAATCCAAAATAACTTTATTCATCCACAAGTGTATCTTATCAGTCAGAATGGATGCGCCAGTAAATATGTGTGCTGAAGACATAACTATTAAGAAAAACAAGCAACTTTCAATACTATCACAAACAAAGGTACAGAAATGTTATCAAATGAATGATGATATTGTATAAATAATGGTGCGTCCTTGTCTGGAATACATCAAAATGTTCATCAAAATGTTCATCAAAAGAAGTTATAGCAGAAATAGACTGACTTGTGTGGAATATGAATAAGCAATGTTACTGAAAAAAACAAGAGTTTGCGTACATGAGAATAGAACGTGTGATATAGAGACCAAAAAAAACCCAAACACACAACTACCTATTGAAAACACAAATCACTTTCTGGCTTACATGACCCAGGAATTTGCTCCAGCTGTACTCATATCTGTGTAACAGTGGTTTTCTGTAAATTGTCTAGCCATCTGATTCTTGTCAGACTTCTTATGAGAAAAAGAAATTTAATAAACTATATAAACAGGAAAAAAGAAAAATTAATGCAAACATGATTGAATATTAAGGTCGTTAGTAAACTATCAGCAACGTAGCTTCATGAAGATGTTTAAGAACTGCCTCCATAGTTCATAGTTTACAGATAGGGATGCCGAAATCTTTTTGGTTTTAGAGATTTGGCTCTGAGTGAAAACTTACTTATTCTTTTCTAGTACAATGCTAAGTGCATGTGAGAGGTCTCTGACAGAACATAGCTGGCAAACTCATTAAGAATTATGAAATCAGATCATTCCAGTGCTATTTGCTCTGATGGTCTCTCTGGTCTGAGCATACAAAACAGTGCAATGATGTGTTTGAGTTTATGTTAGTTTGCTCATATTGGCTAAATAACTATCTGGATATGGAAATATCAGCATTCATTGCCTTCATCAAACTACAGAGGAGTAGTTTGGAGGATGTAGGCAGCAGGGAGGAATTCATTACAGACCTCCACACTGTCCCTTCCCTGAGCAACCTGTGACTCACGGCTCTTGTTTTTATTTTCTCCTTCACAGCAGCCAATTTAGAGATAGGCAACCTCTGACCCAAATAAAAGCAACTATTTCTAGCTGTTTTGATGTCATTTAGCTACAGTTTTGTGCTGTTTCCCTCAGGCAAGAAGTCTCTCAGCTCTGTAGTAAACACTGGTCCTTGTCCCCTGAGCTCTCTGGCTCTCGCGTACCTGCCCTGGAGCTACCGGCTGGATCCCAGGCTTCCTCCTCCATCGTTTGACTGAGAAGAGCACTGACATGTATATGGCAGCATCAACATCCCTGCAGAGCACAAAGCAGCACAGTTTCACGGGAGAATTCAGAAACATCCTCAGATTGCATGAGGATGTAGCTGAACATCTCTCATTGCACGTCTTGCCTTTCTAGTACTGGGGGACAACCACCCACTGAATGCTGAGCTATAGGAGCACAGTCTGAGGCAGCACCTTGCCATGACAGGGTGTATTGTGAATCCCAATGACTGATCGATAGAGCCATCCAAGATTAAGAGATGTGTTTGCTGAAACACGGGTGTTTCTCATACATAAATACATACATATATACATATATATATGTGGGTATGTTTATATATGCATAGTTATGCATAAACATATATGTATACAAGCTAAAAAAGTGTGTTTGTACAGAACGGTTTTGTTTGTCACCTCCTCTCACAAATCTCCAAAAAGAGGGTTAGGAGAACTTAGAAAATGCCACAAGAGACTGAGTTTGGTGGACTGATCTGGGCTTGGTTCTGGGTTTTTTTGTTTTGCAGGGGGTGGTGATTCAGTGTTTCACTTGGGCATTTTTGGAATGAAATAAAATCTTTTAAACTTGTATTTTATTTAAAAGCCAGGGATAAAACTCAAATGGTTTAGATCAACAAAATGGTAAGTCATCAAAAAAAGACAGGGCAGCTCTCCCTTATTAAAGTGCCTGGAACGCTGTGGTGCACTTTTTGAACTCAGAGAAAAAGCTGGAAGGAAAGGAATTCCCTCACAAGCATACACAGCCTATAATGTTCACAATATACTGCTTAGGTAGCTGGGAACCCGGCTTCTCCCTCGGGTACAGAGAGCTAATATCCAGAGCTGGGTAAACTACAGATTTGGATGTTCCTGTTGAATCCTGAGCCCCAGGGCATAAGGTGGACCTCTGTAAAATGTGAGGTCCAAACAATGGGTGGCTTTTAAGCTGATACCAGCACCACTGGCTCTGCTGCACTCACATTACTGTTTCAACAATATCTGAGGGCCAGACAACTATTAATCTCAGTGTTGGAGCACTGTCGTTTATTTGCTGTTAGGTTTATTTGCAGTTAGGTTTATTTGCTGTCAGGTTTATTTCCTGCCAGGTTTCTGAACTGCTGTTCTTACAAACCTCTGAAGACACATATGATGGTCACTAGTGATGGGTGAGGCTTTAAAATGCCTGATATTAAACCAATTCATTTAGTACCTCATTTTTGTAATACCATTTTTGAAAACAGTAGGTATTTATGTTTTACATCTGGCTATAAGATTTAAGGTATTTACCCAACCAGTAGCCCATTTTGATCACTAATGGTTTCTCTGTAGAGATAGAGAAATTAGCTCTTAAAAATATATATATATATAAAACCAAAAGTGTATATATATCTGTAAAAAAATGACTAAAGGATAAAGGATAGAACAGAACACCTTATGCTGAAGTATTGTGTTTAAACACATAACTGCAAAGGCAGAAACATACTTTTCATGAAGGACCAGAGTAAAGTTCTTGTCTAATATTACCCTTAGTAGTCTGTCAAATGCTATTCATTATATTTACATTATGCATTTTTTTGATGTCTTTCTTAAAGTAAGCCAAAAACCTCTAGCAATTATTTATCAGAGTTTAGAACAGTAGTTATGTTGGATTGTTTAACATATTTTTGATGACTGGAGCTGTGACCTGTGTTGCAGGAATGAGGCACCCTGAGCAGTACAGAAAGAAGGTTGTGCAAGATATAAATATACAATGTTGTCACATTATCTTCCTTCCTTATTAATGCCAGAAATTCATTCATATTTCAGGTATTAGTGTGGCATTTCTATAGACTCTAAATGTGGCGATTAGCCCTCTTTGACTCCATGGTGCTGTATTTTGCTGTGCAGAAAATTACAAAGTGTGTAAATATTTAAATGTACAGAAGATTTTCATTTGCTGGCACTGTGTGCTCAGTGTACATGGATCTTATTGTAAAGGAAGAGCAGTATTACATACTCTCAACCACACACACACTTTTTTATTGTTTCTGTATCTCTGTTTAACCTAAAGCAAACTCATAATGATTGAAAGAATACAGCAAGCTGCACAACAATAGTCAGTATCCATGGCAGTTTCCTAATTGTGTAATTCTCCTGCCGCACTGGAACATACGGATTCCTTCCTTTCTCCTCCCATACCACCTAAATGAAATTTTTAGTACTCCTATTTAATTAAAGTTAATTTCTGAGGACTGACTGCTTGGCTCATTTTCAAAACTGTTGGCTGATATAGACTGAAAAAAGGCAAAAGATCAAAATCTTCCTGCCATAATGGGGTGTACTGCTGAAAAATAAAAACTCTCAATCCTTTTCTAATTTTGAAAGGAACTTACAAGACAAAAAGAAATGCTCTTTTGGCTACAGTATATACATACATGTTTTCTTTGCTTTTCCTCTACTTCCTCTTTTTTAAAAGCAAAATGGGAGAAGGCAGAGAAGGGGCAGATATAGACTCAGGAATAAACAACAGCCTTAAAGGTAAACATTTCAAAATATAATCAGAATATAATCAGAAAAGTTCATTGTGTAAGACTGATGAAAAATTAAAAAGAATGCCTGCCTTCATTATCTGTTTTCTGAAAAACAGATTAATGAATTTTAACCTGTTATTAGGAAACATTTCTTATTTCTTTTAATAGGATGCTGTGACTGGAAGCAGAATATCAACTGTCCATCAGTTCACAGTTTCCTGTCAAATACAAAACTAGGTGGAAAATTGTTTAAATTTTGTTTTGAACCAAGTTGACAAAGGATCTTGATGACAGCCCTGCAGTGTTCCATCTTGGCCTTTATCAAGAACAGAATGTCTGCATTTTCTACTCACAATGACTTTGTTCCATTTTCTTTTTTTTTCTTCTTTTTTTTTTTCTTTCTTTTTTCAGTGTCCTGCAACAGCAACTTCTGGTTTTCATCAGACCTGACTGTTCCAGCTCTGTTTCAAAGACTGACTCTGTTGGACTGCAAAATGATAAACACCTAAACTTATTTGATTTTCATCTGCTAATATCCTTTTATTTTCGAAAAGAACATGTTCCTCCCTGCATTGTTATCTCACAATTCAGCAACTGCCTGTGTTTGGCCAGTCATGAGAGCTTTCTGTTGGTTACTTTATTTTGGCAAGGTTTAGAGATGGATGTGAGTAAGAAAGGACTTCTGTCTCTTCATCTGTTTGCCCCACTTTTTTTGTAAAATAAAGGCCATCTGGATTTGATTTTGCACTGAAGAATGTACAGCATGTACAGAATTTGTTTTCCATGTGAGAGACAGCATTCAGTTACAACTGCTTGGGTTGTAAGCCTGCAAATGTTTGTGGCAAAATACCTGGCATTAAGTCCTGCTTTCTAAAAAGAAATGTGAGCTAAGCCTGATCTTGGGGGTGAAGCAGTGTGTGTGGGGGGGGGAAATGCCATGTTGGAAAGCCTGAGAGTTTAGTATAACTCACACACAGCCATTAGTGTGCTGCCCTGAACTTTGTGTGGCAGATCTTAATAACATGTGGACTTCTATAATCATGTGGCAGTTCTGGTGAGAACAGATCAAAACCACAAATAAAACATATAATGGCTTTGAGCTGGAGGAAGAAAAAAAAACCAGCTAAAAATCAACTTGAGGAAAGTATAAATTTAGCGTGTGGTGTACTATGTACTCGACACAGGGTGTCAGAGAGGGGTGTGGTTTGTTATTGTGAACTTCTCTGCTTTGCAATAACAACTCTCCCAGCAATCGCCATTATTGCAATCATCTCCATCATCATTATTCAGAAAGAATATCTGGGCTCTGTAGGGAATATTGTGGGTATAGTATAGATATAATATGGATATGATACATTTTTTGCATCTGAATTCTTATGTGCATATACTTAAGAAAACTTGTTCAAAATGTTGATGGTGGCTTACATGGAAGGTGCTGCCTCTTCCAGGAATACAGCATGGCTCAAGTGAGTAAGAAGGGAAGCACGGTGATGTTCTGCCCCCTATATCACCAGCATCACCCTGTGTG
Organism: Psittacula echo; assembly: GCF_963264785.1. Lineage (NCBI taxonomy): Eukaryota > Metazoa > Chordata > Aves > Psittaciformes > Psittacidae > Psittacula > Psittacula echo. The sequence goes on along the minus strand of NC_137735.1, from coordinate 117,379,969 downwards.
GTAGGCTTTCAGGTACAGAGGGGTCAGTCCCATAAGGGCTTCACTGAGCTACTCTCTGCATTTCCTAACTTTCTAGGGAAGAAGAAACCTTGCCAATCTACTGAGAGGTAAGAACAGCTCATTACTTCCCCTTGGAGAGAGGGCAAAATGCCATAGTCCTAAAACTGAATCTAAAAACTAAAGAAATTTTAAGACATTCTGTGAAGTAAGAGATCAAGCTATGCTGGAGGACTCAAGCAGTAGGCCTAGGTTCAGTCTGAAAGACTGCTGTAAACCTAAGTCTATCCCAGGAGTTTGCATCCAAAGGTGTCTTTAAAATAAGGCACTGCTTGCAAGTTTAGGTACAGGGAGGAGAGAAGGATGATTTTACATGTTTCCTTTCTCTCTTGGCTTACTTCAGTACTATCCAAGCTAACTGAGAATTAAAAAAGAAAAAGAGAGAAAAAGTAAAAAAGAGATGCAGTTCAGAAATAATCATTTCAAGCTACATGCATACTGAACACACATAAGCAGTCGCATGGAGAAGCTCTCAAAGTAGCAGCAGTAGGAAAGTGGCAATCTAAACTCTCCCACACTCACTCCAACTCCTGCTCCACACATCTACAAGCTATAGACATTTGTTAGTTGCAGCCATTTTAACATCTAATTGTTTGGTCTAAACTGAACATTTAGGCTTCCCCCTATAATCAAGAGCAAGGAAAGGCACGTCTAGAGGGGAATTTTGAGATAAGTGGACAAGACATGGTCTGCTGCTGCCTGGACATTGTCCATAGAGGAAATCTTGGCAACAGGCAAGCCTAGTTGCTGGAACGCAAAGGAGTCTCCCTTCACAGAGGTACACACAGGATGCAGGACCCACAAAAGACTGCAGGAAGTTCAGCTGTTGTTGATTATAGTATTTCTTTTGCCTTTTTCAAGTGTATATCAGCCAACAGCTTTAAAACCTCTTCGTTTTCTTTCAACTACCACATCATGGTACATTGCTGACATGCATGTTCCACACACTGTTCACAAGACTTGTTTTTCAAATTGCATCACTTGTAAAGCATTGGTTAGCCTTTCCTGAGTCCCAACCAGAATGGAAACATTTCTGCCTGTATAGCATATTTCCATTTCTCCAGAAATATATAATATATTATTATTTTAATAATCTATTATTTAATGTCATCAATCATTTAATATCTGTTTTATCTCACACACATATAATTGCAGTTATTATCAGGCTACATATTCTAAAGGTATGTTTGATCTATCCCTTGTGGTGGGTTTCACAAAATCTCTGCCAAAAAATACTGAAGCAGTTTGTGGGAAGCTACAGAAAGTTCAGCCTGCACAGTCTGTTTCATTAGGTCTAAGATTATATTTTGGTTTTAAACTCAAACAGTGCTCACTGAAATGCCATCAATCAAGATAACAAATGAATTTTTAAATGCCATATGTTCTCCAAGTGGAATTTTAATGAGATATTAAAATGTGCTTTAAAGCTCAGGTTATACAAAATATCTTAATGTCAACTATCTTAGTGTCATACAAAATATTTGACTAAGTCAAACAGCTATATGAGTTTTCATGGCTTGTTTTAGTGGGAAATGTCTTTTCTGGTGGAAGAAAAAGCTAAATAGATTTTTCTTCCTGAATAGAGTGATTCTTTTGTGGAACCTACCACTTTTAATATTAAACTCACTTATTTTAATAATAAACATTAACCTGAAAATTACTAAGCTAGTGAGGATTTCTGCTTTTTTTGTGAAGAGTTACATGCATTGTTCTGTATTTAATAGGTTCATCACCCCATCACTTTTGTCTTATCCAATATGAATAGTTTCTCCATTAGGCAGTAAGGTTTTAGAGAGGGTTTTCTGTACATGTGAGAGCAAACTGGCCCTCCATCTTATAGAAGCATCTTCATTTTCCTCTAGTCTGCGTGTTTAGTAGTAATACTAGCAAACCATTACTTATTTCAAGACTGATGTTATTTATTCATTTGCAATATTCAAAACCTGTCAGAGGTTGAACTGACAGCCTCTCATAGGTCTCCCTTTCCCAGCTTTGCTAAAGCTGATGGCCAGGTCTGCTAGTTGCGTGTCGTGGTTTAAGCTGAACCCAGGACATTGTGTTAGTGCTCTGAGGCAGTGATCGTGCACCAAGCAGAGCTTGCGCAGCAACCCATGTCCTGCTGACAGTCATGAAGGGTGTTTAATGGGGATCCTGCTTTTCCTTCAATTACCAAGGAGAAGTGATCTGACGCCATCTTTCCCCCCCCATTGTAATCTCCAAGAGACAACTGTGGGAACTGTACAGCATCTTTTTGAATGCAACAACTTATATTACAAAGAGCCTGTAGAAATCATATCAATCATTGTATTACCTCTTGAGAAACAAAGAAAGGAACCATGGAAAATGTTCCAATAGATGAGGGAATTTTCCTGACTACCACCAAATAGAGCTGTTTTTTTACTTCTTGTGCAGTAAAAGCTCTTCAAAGTATTTGCTAGGTTGCTAGTTCTTGCAAAATTTTTTTCATGTTCCTTAAAGAGCTCAAATAATGCTGTAAGTAAGGCTAGGTAGGAATTTATATGTGTGTGTATAAAAATATGAAAATAGTGTACTTTTAGAATCTAAAAATGCATCAGTTTCAGTGAAGCTTTATAGGGAAAACTGGCTCTCAGATTCAAGCTGGAATTTCAAGTGGGGAATGGAGGAGACAAGCAGGCTGAAATGATATTTACTGAGATAAAGGGTAACTTGGTGCCAGGGCATTCTCTCTGGGTATGAAAAATCCCAGTTTACATCTGTGGCCTGGATTACAGAAAAATAGCCTTTTTCCTGGTTTGATTTGGTTTAGGGAGTCTAAGGGTTATCATTGGTTTTCTTCACTGAAGACCTACAGTTAGTTGAGATTTTGTCTTAAAGCAGAATAGGGGAAAAAAAGGTTTCATGGGACAGGAAAATAATTTCCTGCTTAACCTGACTAGTAAGAGCTGGCAAAAACTCCACAGCTGCTCTGGAGTGTCTCCCTGGTGCTGGGAGTTGGACACATCAGAGGGAAAGGAACGCAACATGAGTAACATGATGAATATTCATGTCCTGGATGTGGGTCTTGGAGTCAGCAAAAGTGAGCTCCTGCCAGATGTGAGGGTTCAGTCCAGACGAAGGAGGCTTTCAAAGAATCCTGTGGAAAATCTGTTGTGCTCCTTCTGACTGAGAGTTCATGTCTCTCCTAGCTGATGACTCAATAAAACGATTTTTGCTTTAAATTTAAAAAGAACACAACTGGGTCTGTGTTTGTGTGCAGGCTTGTAGAAGGGAATGAAATCAAGTGGAGAGCCCAAGTAAATATTTTTCTTCATCATTTGAGTAACTATGAAGTGCTTCAGACGTCTATGCTGCATTTTCTTTCTGGTATTGACACACCTAGTGCTGTTGGTAACCACTAAGTTCAATAAAAGCTTTTTACTGGCTTTCTTTACTACATCCTTGTTATTTATCATTAACCTGTGAGTGCTTTCAGGCTAACAAGACAAAATCTTAGTGAGTGTGGAAACAGCTCTGTTGACTGCCCTTGAGTGGCTGCCACATCCCAAATTGTGCACAAAGATAGCCCTGAGCAGGGCTCACAGCTGTCGAAACTGCAGAGCCATCTCAGCCTTGCCTGATGGAGCTCTGCCTTTTCCTTCTCGTTAATCGTTTCCTGACCCTCCACCCCCTTCCAAGTGTGTGGGCCTAGAAAGTACTGGCAGTCCCTCAGTTCATTGTACGTCTGGGCTACATACTATTTACATTACAGTAGCTGTGAATGGCTCCAGTTGGGACTAGGGCTTTTTTTTTTTTTTCTTAAACACTGAACAAATAAGCATAGAAAGTTTGGGGTCTAAAGAGATGACAATCGTGAGCCTTAAGAGCAGCTATTGCAAAAAGAGCCTAGGAAAAAGGATAAGAGATAAAAATGAAAGATAGAGGGAGAACAAATGGACAAATACAAGCTTGGCTTTGATCTCAGACCTTCTCCTGATAGTTTTTTTTAACACATTTCTTATATTTTAGCTCCATAAGCTACTATTTTCTTATGAGCTGGAATCAGCATCAGGGCTAGAATCATCTGATGTGTGTCACTGGGGACTGTAAGCAGAATGGAGAGCTATGTTTCACCCTAACGTGCTGCCCATCACATTATTATTCTTATTCTGCCACAATTGGCAGAGAAACAACATTTGAGTAACTTGTTCTGTAATATATCAGACAAAGTGATCTGGTATATTAACCATCCCGTGCCTTATATCTGTATGGCCATAGTAACAAGAGCCAAAAGATATTGAAAATGTGTCAGGAAGGAGAGACAAAAGAATTTGGCTTTATGATCTGCCCTCATAATTTTTTCAGTCATGGATAAAGGATCCAAAAAGAATATATGTGTTCTGAAATTCAGTGCATGGTGAAAAGTTGGTATCACCGTGAAGACCTTAATTTTCTCAATATGGTATTCTAGTGGTAACAAGCAGTTCACCTTTGAAAAAACATGAAATGTACCATTGTACAGAGGCTTTGCTAACCTTATTGCATTTGTTTTAGGATAAGCTGAATGAGACTTCTAAGAAGACCCCATAGGTCACTTATGATGACAGGATCGGAAGAAGAACAAAAGCAAGTGTAGTGGTTCAGTCAGCTGCAAACTTTGTGTTTGTATAGACCACTGCAAAAATAAACAGAAATTATACTCTTGCAACATGATAAAAAAAGTGATTAAAATAAAGTGGCAAAATAAAGATTTTGTGGGGTAATTCATATGCTGAAAAATTACTAGAAGGAATACAGGTTGTTTATCTAAGGACATGTGGGGAAAGTATGGAAAAGTGATTTGAAATCACAGGGTAAGCCTAATGAAATAGGGTTAACAATGGAAAGGAGAATAAGTGTGGAGACTGGAATGAAGGAGGAGGCAGATAGGCAGATCACCATGATCTGATGAAAGATGAAGCTTTATGTGACCTGTCCATTAAAAGGACAGGGCTTGCTTGGGGGATTTTAATCACTCACCTTTTCATTGGTAAAAGAAAACAGCATAATATGGGGAGGTCATAATTCTGGGTGTGGTAGAAGAAGTGAGATGGAAGAATTCAAGTAAGAAAGGACTACCTGAGAATAAAAAGATGGTGAGCTTTTTTTTTCATATTGTTGCCAGAGTGCAGAACCTGGTGGTGAAGGTACGCCACGTAGATGCTCATGTACCCAAGAGTCAGGCCACTGAGGAACACCAGAACAACCAACAAGTGGATAAAGCTGCTAAGATTGAAGTGGTTCTGATGGACTTAGATTTGCAACATAAAGGTGAATTATTTTTGGCCGGGTGGGCCAATGACACTTCAGGTCATCAGGGCAGAGATGCAACATACAGATGGGCCCGTGATCGAGGGCTGGACTTAACAATGGACACTATTGCCCAGGTTATTCATGAGTGTGAAACATGTGCTGCAATTAAACAAGCCAAACGGTTAAAGCCTCTTTGGTATGGAGGACGATGGCTGAAGTACAAATATGGGGAGGCCTGGCAGATTGATTATATCACACTCCCACCAACCCGCCAAGGCAAGCACCATGTGCTTACCATGGTGGAAGCAACCACCGGATGGCTGGAAACATACGCTGTGCCCCATGCCACTGCCCGGAACACTATCCTGGGCCTTGAGAACCAGATTTTGTGGCGACATGGCACCCCAGAGAGAATTGAGTCAGATAATGGGACTCATTTCTGGAACAACCTTTGGCACTTGGGCCAAAGAGCATGGCATTGAGTGGGTGTATCACATCCCCTACCATGCACCAGCCTCCGGGAAAATTGAATGGTACAATGGGCTGTTAAAAACTACACTGAGAGCAATGGGTGGGGGAACTTTCAAACATTGGGATACGCACTTACCAAAGGCCACCTGGTTGGTCAACACCAGAGGATCTGCCAACAGGGCTGGCCCAGCCCAGTCAGAACTTTTACATATTGTAGAGGGGGACAAAGTTCCTGTGGTGCACATGAAGAATTTGCTGGGGAAGACAGTCTGGGTTATTCCTGCTTCAGGTAAAGGCAGACCCACTCGTGGGATTGCTTTTGCTCAGGGACCCAGTTACACTTGGTGGGTAATACGGGAAGATGGGGAAGTCCAATGTGTACCTCAAGGGGACTTGATTTTAGGGGAAAACAGCCAATGAACTCAATTGTATGCTGTTGCCTGCTATGTAGCACTTTTATAGCCCAACAACTAGACGTCTTCAGGTCACCAGCGACTGGCCCTGACTTCCCTCTGACCATCATCCAAACAAAGAATGAACTTTGATGAAACGAGACGAGTTCTGCAGTATCATCAACAGGCAACAGTCCAACACTGCACACAGTCTCTCCTGCTCTGAAAGACTGTTACAAGAGATGGAGCCTGACATCATGGACCAGATGGACTCAGCAGCTTTGTAGGGATTGGTCCATGCACTAAGGAATGATTTCTCTCTCTCTCTTTCTCTCTGTGTGGATGTGTGTATATATATATGTGTATATATATATATGAGATAAGAGTGATAGTATATTGAAAATGTGGGATCTGAGCATGACATGAATGGTATGGAATAAGGGTGGATACTGTCCTAGGTTCAGCAGTAGCAGTCATTTTTCTTCCTTTTACTAGCTGGTGCAGTGCTGTGGTTTTGACTTTCAGCCTGGGAACAGCACTGATAACACCGATGTTTTTCGTTGCTGCTCAGTAATGTTTAGTCTGACCAAGGACTTTGTGAGTCTCATGCTTTACCAGGGAGGAGGGGAAGCAGGGAAGAAGCAGAGACAGGACACTTGACCCAAACTAGCCAAAGAGGTATTCCATACCACAGCACATCATGCCCAGGATGTAGAACTGGGGGCAGTTACCCGGAAGATCTAGATCACTTCTCGAGTCGGGATGGGTATCAGTCGGTGGGTGGTGAGTGGTTGCATTCTCTTCCCTTGTTATTTCCCTTATCATTATTATTATTGGTGGTAGCAGCAGTGATTTGTGTTATACCTTAGTTACTGGACTGTTCTTATCTCAACCCGTGGGAGTTACATTTTTTCGATTTTCCTCCCTATCCCTCTGGGAGTGGGGGGAGGAAGGAGGGGGAGTGAGCGAGCAGCTAAGTGGTTCTGAGTTACCGGCTGGGCTTAAACCACGACAAGTAATAAGGATGAGTATGAAAGAAGAGCACAGACATGTGGGGACAGGTGAAGAAAGGGCACTGTACCAAATGAACAAAGAGAGGTGAGTCATAGTCATTCAGTAACAAGATCAGTAGTTGGAAGAAAAAAAGTTGACAGATGAATTAAGAAAGATGAAATATTTAATTCCTGTTTTGTTCCCTTCTTCAATATGAAGGTCAATGGCAATCATGCAGATAGCATATTTAACGTCAGTAACAAGGGAATGAGATCTCAGGTTAGAATAGGAAAAGAAAAGGGTAGACAGTAGGCCAGGATACAGTATTTATCTAAGTTGGATTGCTTTAGATCTACAAATTCTGATGAAATTTGCCCTAGGGGACTTAGACAACTGACTGAAAGAGTCTTCAGGAGCATTATTAGTTATGTTATGCAATCTGAGGGGACCAGGTGTGGGTCCAGAAGACTGAAAAAGGCAAACTTTGAACCAGTTGTAGCTGGAAAATGAAAATAAACATGACATTAGTGACCCAAATCAAACATTGGAACTGTTTCCCTAATATTTTGGCAGATTCACTATCACTGAAAATCTAATTTAAGCTTGGATGCCTTTTTTACAAGAGCTGCTTGTACTCAAACGGAAATTATAGGGAAATCTGTGAAATTGAATATGTAGAATGGAGAATTCTTTACCTGGGAAACTGTCAAATATTTAGGGTGTTGCAAAAGAAGGAAAAACAAAATCAGGGCAGTAAGTCAATGTAATGGACTAATCATCCTATCTCCATGGAAACAACAGCATTGAAGTAGTAATCATAAAGTACAAGGCACATTCTAAGGTACTTATCATTGGTTAATGCAAACAAACTGTAGCGAAGGACGATTCTTATGAAATAACAATGCGGTGATTGGGATATATGGGCACAAAAATACTTAATACCTAGCAGTATCTCACCCTGTTAAAGCCTCTCTTGATCTTGCAATCAGTGACCCCACTCTTCTCTAGACAAAACATAGTAGCAGTATCAGTGTTAGCAGACCTGGACTATCTTTCCAAAGAAGACAGTAGCTCAACATTAATAATACTTTTAAAGACTTTTTAAAATCAAGATGCTTTCTTCATGTCTCCTTGCTATTTTTAAAATTCCAGAATAAAAATTAAAAGTCCTTAGAATAATCTCTATTCCAATTTCTTTTCTTTTTCACTTTCAATTTCCTAAATAAATTCTACTTAAAGATTAAGATTGTGTTAGTTTATTCTTTTTTAATTGAAAAGCACTCATATTTTGATGTCTTCAGAAATAGCTAGATATCTACTTCTAATCAGTAGAAAATCAGAACACTGAAATTCTAGGAAATTAATTTATACCCCAGAAAACAAGTAAAAGTGCTTTGGGGTCTTAGATGTAAGATGAAGAAAGCTTAAGCTACTGAAATACATCTTGCTGCTTAGCTAGAGAAACGTATTTGAGGTTTTAGGTAGAGGCTGCAACTCTAAATGGTGTGAATGCCTCTCTTCTAAGACTGAGCCTTTGAAAAACATAGTACTTCTCAGAGGGAGCACATATTATCTCTGCAGGATTTTCAAAAAGCCTGCAATACAGAGGAGTCATAGCAATAAGAGCAGCTTTATGGTAGCTACAGTTGATCACGAAAACATGTCTTGCCTTTACAAACATCTCTATTCAACTGAATTCTTTTTTATTATTGTTACTTTAGGGATTCTGAGTGTTTTCAAAAAAATCTGATTCTTTTTTCAGAAAGTAGCTGGATTCTAACAGAAATAATGTTTTGATTTTAAGTTTTGACTATTCATAGCAAAACAATAGTAAGTTGCAGAAGTCCATTTTGCTATTTCTTTTGGCCATTTTGTACAACATTTCTATTTTGTCAGAAAAGCATTTGCTTAAAATAAAAGAAAGATAAATTCTATTGAGTGAAGGAAGAACCTGTTTTTCTCCAGTTTATTGCTTTTATACTACCATATTTCTTAAAAAGCAATATCTGCATCTTTCTGGATATTCTGGCTTCTCCCTGCTCTAGAAGTCATTGAAGCTGATAAGCTTCCAAAAAGGGACTGGCTTCTGAGAAACCAGCTGGCTACTTCTGAGTGCAACTGAGAATGGTCCAGAAGTGATTTGAATCTGCACTGTGCCTTCCTCCCATAATGGCATGCAAATTCTCTTGTGCCTTCCCTTGCTTGCAACCAGAAGGACAAAGGGGCTAACCCAATTCTTTCTGGATCAGAGAAGCATATGTAAAGGTCAGCAACAGTAGCCCACTAGCCCACATCTCTGTTTCATCCTGCATGCCCTCTGGCATTTCCTAGTGGCTGTTAAGTTGGGAGCTGGAAATGGTCTTATAAAAGCCTGGAAATTTTCTTTGTTTTCAGAAAGTGTAAATTTTATCATTTTTCAAGGAAACTTTTCCAATCATAGCTTCTCCCAAATCAAAATACTGTTTGTACTCAAGGCGTGGTTTAAATATGCTGTCCAAATCCAACAAACCTATTAGTGTTTGTTTTACCTTTCCTTTCCTTGCAGCTGCCACCTTTTGTTTCATAAACTACTACTTCAGAGCAGAGTTCAAATAAAATATTTTATCTGGCTTAAGTAATTTTCCAAAGTATTTCTTTTAGTATTAAAACTTTCTTGTTCTGATAAAGGCAAATGCAAAAAATCTGCATGTTTGCATGTCTCATACTTCTTGTATGAACTTCCTCTCACTCAGCTGATGTTTGTATGGCATTATCTAATGTAAGCCAAAGGGGAAAACTCCATTATGGGAGCATGCCAACAACTGTAGAATGAGATAGCAGCTTCCTTCCAGCAGTTTGCTTTGATTCATGAAAGAAAGCTTTTATGTATACAAGCTGATCTTGGAGACATCAGAAATATCTTTTTTGCATTCAAGGAACCACTTCCATATTCATAGGAAATAAGCATAAATAAAAAGCACAAGGAGTAGCAAAAAACTAAATGAAAATCAAATTTGTAAGGAAAATATCTGGTCATCCTTCTCCCCAACCATGGGCAACATGAAGTTTGAAAATTGCAAATGAGGAAATTTTCATCTACCTTAAAAAAAAACTATGTGGAAATTCCACATTCCCAGAAAAGCTCTCATTTCCAGCCTTTTGTCAGAATGAGGTAATCTATTTACAATGTCATTACCCCAGAAGACTCTGTAATGACAAAGATTTGCAAGAGATGCAGGTATTTGTGACATCCCAGAGTGCTGCATTCTGGGATTGCCCTAGCCAGACTTAACCAGGAAAGCCTGAGGCTGCTCATAATACTTAAAGAGAAGGGGGAAAAAAATAGAGTGGATTTACTTCTTCATCTTACCTGACAAGACAACCTGCATCTCAAAACATGTTTTTCATCACTCGTTACCTGTTCCTGGGCCTCAATTCCAGAAACCAGTATAGGAGATCGTGAACATTTGCTGGAGACATCCTTGCTGGTTTCCAGAATTCCTGAACAGCTTTATTTACTGTTCATATTCTGAGTGCCTTTTGGAGGATTATCCAGTGGGTGGAGGTAAGGAAAGTGCTAACAAAGACGACATCTCTGAGTAGTAGGGAAATGGGATTTCTGTACAGCAGCACAAGTCCTGTGGGAATGCTCTGTTTAAAGGATGATGAGGGGGATATACATATGACACTAAGTGGGCTCCATTAGAAGAGGGCAGCCTACAGAAATTGTCAGTCTTGGGTATGAAAGCCAGCCTGCAAGATCTCCAGTCCTCACACATGCCACTGTACCATTTCCCTAAAGAAGGTCCTTTGACATCTGTCCTTTACAATGTTCTATTTCTTGAATAGACTGCGGCAAATATTGCGGGCCTGTCAGTCAATCACCCATTCAGACACATTATTGCACATGCAGTTTCCAATGGGCTGGTAAGCAGCTTGGTTTGTATTGGCACAGAGTAGGAATTAGTACTCACCTCAGGACCCCGAATCAGCCTTTAGAGGAACCTATCTCTCTGGACATATCTCTGATGGCAATATCGGATAGCAAGATATCTAATTTACACTCCCACAATCCACTTAGTGGGGCTAAGCACTTATTTCTCAAGTATCACAGTAATAAAATGAGACATCTAAAGCAGTAAGTGAAAATCTGGCTGAAAACCTGTTGGGCAGTAACACAGTATTCACATTCTCTTTATAACCTGTCACTCAGTGAGTTGCCTAATTTTCTGGGAAGCAACACACTCCAGTGCCTTCCTATGAATTCACACATTTTATATTTGTAGAATTACTCAACCCTCAAGCCTCTCTATCCCAATAGCTAGGAAGTTCTCCTTGGAGGGAGAATATTCACCTTCAAATGCTGCTTTTCAGACCTCACTCCAAATCATATTTAGTGCTTAAAATGTAGGATCAGTCCTTCATCTATTCAGTATTATATATATATATATATAATAATATATATATATATAATATATATATTCCAGTGTGCTGGTTTTGGCTAGGGTAGACTTAATTTTCTTCACAGTAGCTAGCATGGGGCAATGTTTTCAACTTGTGCTGCAAACAGTGTTGGCAATACAGGAACGGTTTAGCTATTGCTGGGCAATGCTTATGCAGAGTCAAGGCCTTTTCTGCCTCTGACCCCACCCCACCAGTGAGTAGGCTGGGGGTGCACCAGAGGCTGGTGTTTGTCTTCCCAAGTAGCCATTACGAATGATGGAGCCCTACTTTCCTGGAGCTGGATGAACACCTGCCTGTATAGGGGAAGTGGTGAATGGATTCTTTGTTTTGATTTGCTTGTATGCACAGCTTCTGCTTTACCTATTAAACTGGCTCTATCTTAACCCCTGAGTTCTCTTACTTTTACCCTTCCAATTCTCATAGTTGTGTGGTGCTTAGCTGCTGGCTGGGGTTAGATCACAGCCAACATAAAGCACATAAACCCAGTTACTAAGTAATGTAATTTGTCTGGCATACCCATACAAGACATACCATTAAGGTCAGCTGCTGATGGCTGAAAGCAAAATTATTGCCAAGTAATTGCAATCCAGGTAATACTGATGGTGATCTATATTGTAAAGGAAAATGGAGATCAGCCTTGTTCATGTATAAACAACTATAGACCCAGAGTAACCACTGGGCAATATAATTTTAGCTCATTGCATTCAGAAAAACCCAAACACACTATATTATATGAACACGTCTGAATTTAAAATACAGAGACAGATATAACACGTCTGAATTTAAAATACAGAGACAGATATATAGTCCAGCTTCTTCTCTTTTGACCAACTAAATGAATAAGTGAAGTTATTCAGCATAATGCACATTGTACCTTTCTGCTAAATGTCTTACACCCATTACAAACTTGGTTTTAAACCAATTTGCCTTATTTCCTTTTCTGAAATGGCTTTGCAGTTCATTTATGAACATGCTTAAATATATGACTATACATAAAGCCAATGCAAGCATGTAAGTAAAGTGGAACCAAAGTTGTCAATACAATGAATGTGCTTGAGGACCATTACATGAATTAAATTTTGTTAATTTGCTTTCTAAAAAAAAATATGCTTTAGGTTCTTTTTGTATGCCTCATGGTTCCTGCGCTTTGAGGATACATAAGAGTCATAGTTTGATTCTCTCTTCATTGAGTCTGGGCAAAAATTATACTGCAAAAGGGAAAGGCAAGAATTAAAAATTAATAAGAACAGTGGGAAGAATGAAGAGGTAAGGAGAAAAGATAAATGTTGATAGCTGTCTCCAACTGATCAATGGCCTCGGCTTTTCTCAAAGTAAGCCTCTTGCAGGCCAAAGACCTTGATGACAGAAGGCAACCTGGGACCATAGTGCAGACTGGAGCATAAAGTATATAAAAAAAATTGCTTTCTGCTCCTTAAGAAGAGAAGAGACACTAAATTTTAAGCAAGGCTGAACATCAGAAACAAAGTATTGCAGACCTTTCTTGCCCAGGACTATTGTCAAACCAGAGAGTTGCTCTTGATATATGCCTCTCTTACCAGGAAGCAGGATGCTTCCACCATCCAGGATGAAGTTCTGTGAAAGGTCCCAAGACAAGAAAATATTAACAAACTCAAGCGATTTTGTGCTTCCCTACTACTTTTAGACAGAGGAGTAGTTATTTATTAAAGTTCCTTCATGGTCCCTTGTGTATCCCTACTTCTTATTTCAGCATTAGCTTCCAAGGACAAGAGGTCATTTGCTCCCTGCTTTTTCTTTCCTTTCATTGTCATCCTGATCCCCTGAAGGTGGCCCCTCTGCACACCAATGAAGTTTGAAAATTGCAAGAAATTAAATTTCCATCTCTCACACAATGGCAGGTGCATCCTTTTCTGCTCTGCTGGTGGAAGAAGAATAGCAGCTGCCCCACCAGAACAATAAAACTACTTTCCAGCTCTCTGTGACTGGCTGTCATTGAATATCCATGCATAAATATATTTCATGGGGGTCCCAGGGGTGGCATTTCTCATCTCTTATCAGCTGTGCTGCACACACCAGAATTTGATAAGACACCTAGAAGGATGATAAAGGCTGCTATCAATCTAAGTAGAAATAATAAAAGTAATAGTAATAAGATCAATAGATATATGGAAAATCAGTGATGCTCCTTTAATTATTCAGTCCTAAAGTCTTTATTTCTTCTCTTTAAGCACAGGTCAGCTAAAATAGCAGATCTGTATTTTTATATTAACTTGGCAGATTAATACCCTTTTGTATGCCTGAAACAAGCTCAAAATATCTTCTGATTAATAAAAAAAAAAAAAAAAAAAAACCAAAAAAAATGAAATCACATTATATTCCTTCAGAGTAATCTCTTGAACCCTTTTAAACATCCACACCACTGTGCATATACACAGCCATATCTGGCCCTTCTCATCACAAGTGTTTGCAAAGCGGTAGTATACATAATCCTGCTAAAATTATTTTGGGAATTATTAACACTGGAATAGCCTGGTGATCTGCCTGGCTCCATATCCTTTCTCAGGCAATGCTCTATGGCAGATGTTCCAGAGGAAAACATTAAATTCCCTATAGTGTACTTGACAATTGTGTAATACTATCGCTCAAGGGGAAATTTAAAACTTTCCCCAGCTGGCAATCAGCTCATATATTGAAGTATAAGGACAGATAATTATTATCCTACCCAATGCGACTGCAAATTATATTTTTATTCCTGAGCCCTTCTTTCTGAATCCTACTGATTACTTTCTTTCAATAATACCCTGTGAGTTCCCAGGGCTAACTTCGTGTTGCATTTGGCTTTGTTTCTGTGGATCTAAATATGCATGTTGCAGTTTAGTCCAGTTTTCTCTTTTTTTTTTCACAGTTAGTATGAAGAGGAGATTCTAGCTGTCCTCGACTGTCTTGATAATATGAATCATTTTATATGCCTCTATGGCATCCATTTTTACTTCTTCACTCCTCAAAAGAAAAAGGTTGTGTATTAAACGGGTAGTTCTATTCAAAAGTCACACTGTTCAATCTTACCTTTCCAAAAATCCCAATAACCCAGATAGGTCTATTCCATCTCTTTGAAACTAAAAAAAAGCACTATGTGAGAACACACTAACAATAGTATCTAGTGAGTAAATTAAGGCAACTGGATTCCCCTTTGTAACTACATCCAAACATAGCCTTGCAGAAGTTTTTCTTGAGTACATTAGCAGTGCTGGTGGACACTTTTACATGTGAGGTAACCCCATCCAGAGGAGCAGCAGTAGCTGCATCAACTGTTCATTGCAATATTTTCAGAATTGGTCCTATAGATGCAAGCATTACTGCAAAGTACACAGAGAAATAGGCTGTCAGTGAAGCACATCCCTCTCACTGAAACCAATTGGCAGCAGGAGGATCAGCCTCTCTGCCGTGGTGCTCAGCGAATTATCAGCAGAGGCTTTCCTTGCACACCTGTGTCAGAATATGTGACTGAAGTATCTTAAACATAAAAGGGATGTCAGGAGCACTTCCAATGAGTCTTTCCATCCTATAAATATATAATTGCTGGTCTCAGATTTCCACATGTTGAAATCTGTTGACTGGAAAAGGTATCATTTGAATAGATACTGCTGTGGAAAAATGTGTCTTTTGTGTACAAGCTGTAGTGATACTTTTCCAGTAAACAGAAAGCTTTTTAAAGCTTGGTTATCCAAATTATCTCCTTTTGTTTAGGAGGAAAAAAAAAATAAAACAAGCTATAGTTCAGTTTATTCTCTTATACATGTTTGATGGGAAACCAGAAAGCACAAATTCTCCCTTTCAAAAAGGGAGGAAAAAAAATAAGGTCAGGCCTGTAGATCTTCTTGATGTATTGGGCAAGGAAGTACGCATGAAGCTTTAGAGGTAGGAGGCATAATGAAGCACCATAGGGAATAAAAGTCAGTGGGGTGCACGGATGCTTCCTTTCAGAATGATACCAAGGGGGTTAATGTCTGGCCTAGTGATAAAATCCTGGCATCTGTTACAGAAAACACAATGAGCATTGTTGTCATTAGGAGAATGGCTCTGTTTTTCCTGGCATAAGTTACTGTTTGGAAGCTGTTTTAAAATAGAAAAGAAAAAAAAATCTCACTCTGAAAACTTAAAAATAAAGGGCTGTGCCAGAATCATGTTCTCCACTGTATTTCTAGGAAGTGCTGTGGGTTCATTGTTCTGACAACATTATTTACATACCTTACATACAATTGCAGCTGAAAAGCATAGTAAACTGTATAGACTTTGACACAGACACCAACTACTTCATTGGATGTGCATAAGCACAGAAATAGAGGCTAAGAGAAGTCTTCCCAAAGGCTGGCTACAGTCACAGGGCAGTAGTCCTGCTGGGCTTCAGCCTTTGCTAGTGGAGAGCCAGACAGCCGCAGTGCAAGACTCAGATCACCCAAAGTAAGACTGTTCCTAGGCAAGCTTCTTTTTTTTTTTTCCATTGAAGATTAGCCCCTAAAGTTCATCTTGCAAAACATGCCAAGTATTCACATGTGAAATGGGATTACACCTGCCCTCTTCACTAATCAGTTCCCATTTTTATATGAGTTTTTTTCCAAAGTTGAAAAGATTTTGTTTGTACCTTCCAGTCCATATACATTAACAATATATAAAAAATCCTTATGCCATGGCACAGTATCCCAGTTTATACCCAAATAGACTCTGCACTCACTGTTTTTGGTACCTGTGGCAGTGCAAGTAGACAGCAGTCTTCTCATTTTCCCTGACAGTTGTTCTGTTCATGCTCTGTTGTTTTCTGCTATTTGTTGGCTATCAGGTAAATAAACACAAGCAGGGTGGAGAGGTGAAAACAAACAGTTCTTCTACCTTGGTTTTGATGTCACTGATTCCCCTGTTATGAAACTTCAGAACTAATAAAGAAAATAATGTCTGTAGGTGCAGAGCAGAGGAGACAGCATATGTTATTCCCAGGCTGCGTTACTTGCCTTAAAGCAATGCAAAAGGTCATGCTGACTATGACCACAGCTTGTAATAAAACATTGTTTTTCTGCTTATTCCAGACAATGCTGCCAGTCTGAGCCAACTCCAGAAACCCTAAGCTGTCCACAAGAGGCAACAAACTGAACCCTGTACATGTGGTGAATAACCAAGCACATATTAGCCAATGCAGTCCATGCTCCTTTTACTTCCTGGGAGGTGACAAAGGAACAGAGGTGATAAGAGAGATTGGGATCGCATTCAGGGCACCAGAATGGCTCTGCTGTAGCTCCTTGGCACCAGAGGAAGCTAGGTGTTGATGCAGCAAAGAGCTGCTACATGAAACCATCACATACAACCTCTTCAGCTGTAGCCACGATATGCCCACACCTCTAGTAAATCTGTGCCTGATTCAGTCAATACCATGGCCCAAACTGAATACATTTCAGAAAGCTGAGGACATTTCCATGGTTTGTTCACGCCACCATCAAATGGCTTATCTAGCTTCCAGACTGCCTCATTAAGAAGCATTATAATGTGCCTGATGTGTATGTCAAGAAAGTTCATTGCCTCTTTTAACAACTGGCAAGTGCACTTTTGCTTTTCTGTAATTAAAACTGAATTTTCAATTAAATAAATTATAGAAGAAAATTATCAAAAAGTACATTGAGCAAACCCATTTAAAAAAAAAAAAAATAAACGAAACCAACCAGCCAAACAAAAAAGACCCACTAATTTACATATCTTACAATGGTTGATTATATTGTAGGTAACATATTCCATTAAGCTGCAATGCATCAGACAGCTCAGACAAGTAACACGATAGCAGAAAGCTTAGTTCAGATTGGTCCAGTTATTCAAAAATAGCTTTTAAAAGCCAGGAAGCTCAGAGTTGTGATTACATATATGGGAAATTTCAAATACAATCTGCTTCATTCATTTTTCAATGTACAGAATGCATAAATAACCCAGCTAAGCTCAAGCCTTTATAGTTTCAAAGAAGGCACACTTCAGTCCTTTAGCTGAATGGTGCATAGGTACCTAAATGTGCTTTGAACAGTTTGGATTCATTTACAGATTCTCATCTCTGGACCCCTTAATTTGCCTCCTGAAACCTGGAGTGTATTCCTGCCTACTCCATGCATCCCATAACCTGCTGCCAGAAAAGCCAAAACTCATTTTAGTAGTAGCAGAGAACTGTCATAAAATCTTAAACTGAAGAAATCATTAGTGTCACAGTACTGGATAGGGGATCAGAGCCTTTGCTGGCAAGCTATGTAACACTACAAGTGCAATATAGAAAGAAGCTGGCATCAAAAATTCAACGGACTGAATTATGCTGTCAACTAAGGAAGGAAGCTCTACCAGCCAAGAAGCAGCCTCAATACAGCACTCTGTCTGCCCATTACCCAACATGAGTCATAAGAAGATGATATCAGCCTCTTGCCCTGTGCCACCTCTGACACCTTTTTCTCATGCAGGACAATTAGGACAAGTCAAACATCTTTTTTTTTTTTTTTTTTTTCCCGAAAGCATATTCTAAAAAAAAGAGGTAATAACAGAATTAATAGCAAAAATCAAGGAATGTCCGGAGCATCACAGTAGTTTCATTTTTCTCTGAATGAAGTAACTGATCTTACCTGACTGCAGCCCTGCTTGGCCTGTCTGTGACAGGATAGTGAACAATAGGAGAAGGACCATTGCATAATGAGCATTTGAGTTTTCATTGTAGCTGCATTCTGACTCTGGGTACATTCAAACAGCAATACCTGTTCATGTGCAGCAATAACCTTTTAGTGACCGAGTTAGATAAAGAGATTAATTCGTTTTTTTTTTTTCTTTTACCTGAGAAAACCATGAGGTGGAAAGAGAGAATGGAGAGAGGGTATTTTCTGCTAAAGAAGATGGACACAGAGACACTCAAAAGTCCTCCTATTTGCATACCTTTTAAATAAAGGATTCATATTTTTTCCTTATATAAATTTCAGTTCCCAGAGATAAATCACACTTGCTGAAAGATCAAGAGGGTATGGAGGTCAGAAACCTCTGAAAAAATTCAGTCACTGCACATTCTGAAGTCAAAAAAGCCACATAAACATTTAACCGTCTTTGTTCCTTTCTCTCTACTGAAAAGAATTACAGCCACCAACTGCATTGCTGGGGATCCCAAACTGGGATGCTTTTAAGCTCCAGTTTAAGCTGTAGACCATCTTGACTAGCACTCTCTATTTTGAGGGGGGGTGGGGGGGGCGGGTAGGGGAGCTTCAAGTAAATGTTCCCTGAAAGGAAGTCACAG
The DNA here is from genome assembly GCF_963264785.1 of Psittacula echo. Classification (NCBI taxonomy): domain Eukaryota; kingdom Metazoa; phylum Chordata; class Aves; order Psittaciformes; family Psittacidae; genus Psittacula; species Psittacula echo. The sequence continues at coordinate 117,361,090 of NC_137735.1, read as the reverse complement.
GCATCCTCTCAGTGGGAATCCCACCTCTCTGAGAAGAGCCATCAGTGGCACACGTCAGCAGCATGCTTCCAATTATTTTAAAAATTATTCCCATTTCATCGTTAAGAAAAGAAAAAAGGTGAGAGAGAAGAAATCTTCTACATGAGTGAAAGCTTACAGTGGTTTGCAATACCTTACATAGGCATCCAGGACAAAATCGACTCATAGCATGTGTCTAAGGCCAGGGCCTTGAGACTTCATCTACCAGCCACACACAAAGGAGCCAGTTGCTGTAAGGTAGCACCAGCAGAAACTCCAATCCTGCCCAACACTTTCTCCAAGATGATTCTTGCAAGACTCTGATTTTCTTTCTATGAACCACCTGCCAGCGTAAATAAAGGTTACTGATACCTATGGACCATTACACATGGTTTAGTCTTCATGTGGGTGCTTATGCTCCACCAGACACGTTAAATTGCCTCCTTCTCTGGCAGCATCTAGTCCCCACCAGGCCAAAAAAGTTCTTAGTTATGGAAATGTGCACTAACAAATAGCCATCAAATGCTTTTCAGGGCTATAAGCAACCTCTCAAGCCAGGAAGATGTTACTAAACAAAAAATACAGCTTGAAGCCATATTCACATCCTTATAATGGCTTCTACACACTAGGAAGCCCCTCCTTTGAACACAGCCTTCCTGATGGGATAGCTTAAATTTTGCCTCCAGTGAGATAACCTGGAGGAAATCGTTTAGAAGTGCTTGTCTGTTTGTTTGATGCTGTTCTTCTTTCTCATTTTTTTCATGTGCTTTGTTTACTCTTGAGAAAGGATTTGTGTGCCTGTGAAGATGATTGAAGCACCCTGTTCTCAGTCTTTCCCTGGATCACTTCTTTGTGCTGTATGCCATCCTTTCTTCCTTCGACTCTTCCCTTTGTGACAAAAAGCACTGTTAATTGCATAGATTAGTTTCAAATCCAGGATCAAAGGTTTAGCATTTCGATTTTCTGCTCTTCAGACATTTTATTTTCTTTCTCTCATTATGAGAAATTTGAAAAGCCACTCACAACAGAATTGAACTGATTTTCCTCTTCAAGTTGAGGAAAAAAGCTAAATGAGGAAGGGGAATATTCTTCCTTGACCTATGTGCTGTTTTAGGAGGTTGATATGCATTCTAACATTGAAAGTGCAAAGTGATGGTTTTCAAGAGTATTTACAAAACAACTACTGCTGGAAGCCACACTGCTGAGAAAGGAAAGGCTGCCACTGTGTCACTTTTAGCATTCATGACAGTGACAAAACCTAACCAACTCTAGGCACATAGTCTGCTTATGCACTGTTCTCTAAGTTAAATAAAAAGGCATGCTGTGCTCCTAGTCTATCAAAAATTTATACATGCATTCAGAATGGACATCTGGCATTTTGAAAAGCATTGCTAGGCTTTTCAGAAAAAAAAAAAAAATACATATATATATATTTTTTAAATGGAATGACAGACTTCCATTTCAAACATCGACAAAGGACAGCACTTGTGAGAATGCCTTATTCCTGAGGGCAGCATGAACTTGAAGTTCCCTGTGCACTTCTCAACTAAATGCAGCCCTATTTTCTCAACTCACATTTTTTATTTATTTTTTTTCTTTAAAGAGGGGGAGGAAGGAGGGTGGGAGGAAAGATTTTAGTATTTTAAACCTGGCTTTACTTATCTTTTGCCTTTGAAAATAAATTTTACCCTTGATTCAGTTTTGGCAGTCACATTTTGCAAAATTGCTTGCATGCAATTTGAGCAACTGTTTTACACCATACCTTGACATGCTGGGTTAAAACAATCCCAGGTGTAATACTCCTGGAATAAGCAGTTACACTGAAAGTCAACCTATGAAGTAAAAACTGTGTACATGAAAGAATATATTGCTAATGCTGCGTTTAAAATATTCCAACCAAAGTAAAGAACTTACACTTAATGACATGGGGGTGGCAAAGATGAAGCTAGATAAAAGCACAGCTTTCCACTGTGTTGGAGTTCTTTTTCTTATGTATAATCATTACAGAGCTTTCCTTTCCCTTAGCAGTAGCCAATCAAAACTGTGCAAAAATGGCAGATGACTAAAGCATCCTTAACAACAAGCCGCATATCGTTTGCTGTCTGCATTAGCTAATTAAAATAGAAGCTGAAAGAATCAGAAGCAGATCTATTACGTGGTTTGCTTTTATGTAAGTTGGATTTATTTGTGTTCGAGCTTACAGATAAACAGTTCATGATTCAAGAAAGTGCCTGTATGTACAGGCTGTTCATATGGTATTTTGTTTCTTGAAAGGTTCCCAAAATTAAAAATAAAGAAAAAAAAAAAAAAAAAAAAAAAAGATCTACCCTTCCTATAGCTACATTTTATCATCAAAGACAATGGGAGTGCAGAATGATGGTTTACTTGCCCACACACCAAAGCAAATTGTATGTCGTTCCTGCATCCTAATTCACTGATGACTGCAAGGGATGGATGTATTTTCTTTCTCCTTTCTTTTGTTTCTTGCTTTAGGGAAACTTGAATGCCCTCTTTCCTTGGTTTTCCCACTGGGCCATCTGCAACACCTAATAGGAATTTTTACCAAAGATGCTTGGTCACACTCCCAGACCATGGGAATGAGGTTTTGGTATTCTATTGTCACACAGGTTTAAAAATATAAACATCTTTTTCTATTTATGCTTTTTCAGACAGTGAGAAAAGACAGCATTGAACAAACACGCAGCATTAAAGTAATAAAATATCAAGTGAATTTCCTCTGTATTTTAAGCTAATTATTTTTCCACTTTGGTCACACAGAGCTAAGAAGCATTTCAAGTGATGCAAATTAGAAGAGGGCTAATATACGAACTATAGTTTCATCTGCCACTTTTCAAGCAACAAATCACTCTTCCCCCTCAACCACCACTTTCAAGTTCAAGAGCTTAGTGTAACCATTTTAATTGGTTTTTTTTCTGCAAGGCATGAAGATAAACCATGCATGAATCAATACATGAATGAATCAGCCTCTGGTCTAGCTTACTTATGTACTCATCATTTATATCCTTGCATAATTTACAGAAACTGTAGCTGGTCTTTGCATTCAGCTGAATGTGGCTTGTTTACACAGTCCAATAGGGTTTCACGTTCCAGAAAACTTAATTCTGTAGGGATTGCTCAAGTGGAATGAAAACACCTAGGGCTTTGTGCTGAAATAGACACAGTTAAGTACCTAGGTGTCCCAGCACTTTAAGCCAGAGCCTGGTAAGATCACCAGCCTCTTGGCTTTGCCCATGTGGTCTCACTTAATACAAAGGGAGATTTGGCTCCCCAGGAAAAATGCCTTGGGCCTCAAATTCAGTAAGCTGAAATTCACTGACTATGAGTCAGACTGATCTCAGTGAGCTGTAGTTGCTTAAAAATTAAGCACGTATTCTAAGTTACTTGTCCAGGCTCCTGCAATGCACTGAGATACCTCCCCCACTCAGCTATTCCCCAGCCCCTGGAGGTGTCCCTCAGATAGCTGGGATTCAGCTTCTGGGACCACACTTCCCAGCTGGCGGACTCTTGGATATTAGCCTCAATTGCCCTCTGCCACTAACCTTAAGGAAAATGAGATTTGAGGCCACAAAAAACAAGTCACAGTAACTATTCCCAGCATTTTTTGAAAACTCTCCTTTTTATCAGCATGTTCCCTTCTGCTTTCTGTGTCTTCTCTTGTTATATAGCATACGGATGAGGACTAATGGGAATGCAATTCCTGCCAGGTCCCCTCAGAGATCTTCTCAGGGAATAGTGTTCTTCCTCCATTCTCTCCTCCTCCTCACAAACACACCCCACAATTCCCCCAGGCACCAGCGAAAACAGGAGGCCCTTACATACTATCTGCCTCCACGGTCTCTCTGTTACTTTGGATTCCATTGGCATTTGGTAGGGCAACTCTGCTTTTGTCGTCTCTCTTGGTCGCATTCTCCTGAGGATATGTTTTTTTATATTCTGTGTCTTAAAAGATTCCAGGGAAGAATTTGCGTTCCTCAAATTTGTGTTTGAAGTGCTCAGATTTAGCAGTTACAATTACAAAACAGTAGAAGCCTGTATGTGAGGAAAGATGTTTTGGATTGGAAGGATATTTTTATTTTGGTTGTAGCTGTCAAAGGGGATTTCACAGCTGTTCAGATTACATCTCACCCCTGCAGCTGACATCAGAGCAACCTTTGCTGCTTGAGTAAATGGAGACTCAGGGAGATACATTATTCAGTTTTGCACAGAGAAGGAAAGAAAATGTATTGTCAGAACCAGTCTAGAGCTTTACATTGAATAACATCTGTATTTAAAGAGAAACATGGGGCAATGGTCTTAATGAGTTATTGTTATTTCCTAAAGGCACAGATGAAGTGTTTGGTTCTGTGGAAGTCAGAAATCTCAAAACAGCCACGTCCCATTAACACGGCACATCAAACACCAAAGCCTGATTTTTAGTTCAGCTGAAGGCTAAGGATTTACACCACTGACAACAGCCATGCATCTGGTCACATACAGTCAGGAAATGAATAGCTCTGCTTGAACCGAGGAGAGCGAGGGTGCAATAAAAACATATCCTGCAAAAGGATCTGTGAAGGGAAGTGGGAGGAGAGAACTCAGCTCGCATGAGAAGAACAAAGCCTGTCTCACGCTGGATCCCACGTTTCTGCAAAACACAGTGCAGGAAAGTGCCTGAGCCTCAAAACATCACCAGGAAGATATTTCCAGGCCAGTAACTCAGCCTGCATGATGGTCTGTACCCAGGGTGCCAAGAGGGCACTGAGAGGTCCTCATTGTGCAAAACCGAGTCCTGGGCTGCAGGATACTGGTGAATATGTTTGGCTTGTCAGTCACTCAAATGCCCAGAGTAACTAAGAAGTCCAGACTGCTTGATCTGTGTCTGCTTGTGAAGTAAGAAACTACACATTTTATTTGGCTGGGCCACATACAGTTTTGGTATTCATTTCTGTAACTGCATACAGATTTGGGAAGTAGTTAAACAACAAACATGCCCAGAATGGCTGGAAAAGGGTAAAGGAGTGTGTGCTCTCTTGATAATATTTGATAAACCCAAAGTAAAACAAACCCAGAAAAAGAAGCTGTGAGTCTTTTTTAACACATTTTAATGCAGTGAGAAGGAGCATAAATTCTGGTTTGTTTTGTTTTGCCTTGTTTGTACATTGCCCTCAGTGACTTCAGTCTTGCCCACCTCAGGCAGAAAAAAACCTTGACCGAGAAAGTGTGTTTCCAGAAGGGAAGCAAGACTACTCAGTCCCTAAGTGGGTTAAACAGAAAATGTACCTACTCTTGCTTAAAACTTAAGCAGCTTTGTATGGTGACACTTGGTGGCTTGGCCTGTTTCAGTAACGTAGTTTATCATGATACCATGAGCATGCCCTTCCTATTTGCAGAGAGATGTTTGTGTTCTACAGACATATGCCTTGTTGATATCTTTGGCCACCTGGTGTCTTGCTTTATCTGATTAATATTTTATTGATTTTTCATGTAATTGGCATAAGCATTCACAAGGTAATTAAAATCAGAAGTATTTTGTTGTGTGGATATCCGCACTGAGTTGTGACACCTGGCCTAGATGGTGTACGTGAACATCTTTTATTCATAGATTTTGTGACCTAGAACTAGAATTCTTTTAAAGTAATTAGCCATGACAGATGAGTACTAAATCAGAAGACAAACAAAATAAAACATAAAATGAATTATTTCTTCTCTCGCATTGCTGTTAATGGCAAGAAACTTCAGTGTGTCTTGGCAGAGTGCTCCACTTCCTCTTCTGTATGCATGTGTGAAACAAAAGGTACATTTTGTATTAATGTAGGTATACTATACCTAAAAATAAATACATGTGATCTCACCTTCACAGAGGAGTAAATGAGAGCAAAGCCAGGCTTGCATCTTCAGAGGAATGTAGACAGATCGCTGAAGGGAAGAGGTGCTTGGGCCACTTGGGCTAATGGTGCTATTTGCAGAGCCAATTCAAAGTGCTCTGAAGTCAATAACCAGCTAATTGGCCTTGACCAGCTTCAGATCTTTGGTTCCTGTGACAAAAGTACGAATCTGCTCAACTTAATCTGAGAATGTTAGTTAACACTTCAATTTCAGTGAAGCAAATGGTGTAGTAGTCTATACTTTCTTGTAGGTTATTGCAATTTTCCCCTGCTGACAGATGAGGTGGGATTGTTCCTCAGATGCAGGCAAGATGTATATGGTATTTTTGAGAAATCACATGCCAGAGTAGAATTAGGGGCTTGAAAGCTCATGACAGTAAAAGACAAAGGGAGGTAAGACATACTGCACACTGCAGCAAAAACAGACTGTGCATATTGAAAGAAGGCTTTTATTGTAACTACCAGAAGAAATTCTTGAAATAACTTTCAAGACGCTCAGCCTCACAACTAAATTAACGGCTCACTCTATTCCAGCTTTCCTTAGGACCCCTATGTTGAACGGACACGTGGTTTTTATATTTGGATTTAGCCCCTGTTTCTCTGTGGTCACACCTGTTGGGCGATCCTACCTGCCTTCCCAAGTGAAGCATACCTATGTCTGGCTGACAGACTGGGAGGGAAACTGCCAACCACCACCAGGCCAGGACAGTTCTCAGCTTGAAGTTTTGTCCGCAAGAGATGGGAACAGCCTGTCCAACTCATGAAATGCAGTGCCAAGGAGAGGAGAGGTGCTGGGGCAGAGACCCTTCCTTGCCCTACTGCTCAGGATCATGCTGTAAAAGGAAGCCTCTGCCAGCTATGTGGCTGCCAGATCCACAACAGCCCCTGTCTTCCTCAGGAGTGACTGGGGGCCACGCAGCCACCCCATGGCAGCACATAGGCAGCACTCCTGCACCAGCCTGATTTCCAACCTCTGGCAGCCCAGATGGTGATGAGAGCCCTGCAAGGTGCCCACGGCCATAGGTCATAGGGATGCAGGAAGGAGCAGCCTCTCAAACCACCTCCCTGCTGTGCACCATGGTTCCTACAGCACTCCCCATTCTCTGTGCAAAGTGCAGCAGATGAGGGTAGTTATCTGATCTAACCTCACTGACCTTGCACCATTGTGGATACAGAGCAGCCACATGGCCAGGGCACTGGAAAAGAGGCTTAAAATCTGCTCTCAGCTGTTTCCCAGAGGGTGTTTACTTCCTCCCAGCTGACAGGCATGACTGACTGTACAAACACTCCTTGCCCCTTTGGGGACAACGTCAAACAAGCAAACCTTCAGCAGCAATTTGAGTTTGTGTGACACTGCTCTCAGACACATTAAGAGTGATTATATGGCAGGTAACTGCCTGTTGGCTGGGAGATGGTAACAAAGAGCTGAGAGTTCAAAGACTAGCTGGAGTCATCTATTCAGTTATGATAATAACTAGGGTGCAGAGGATAACAGACTGTGAAACAGAATTGCCATTACACTTCACAACAGATGTGTAATTGTTCCCAAATCCTTCAGTACTGAAAAGTGCACCTCAATGATTTTAGCCCCATGCAAGATTAACTGGGCTTGAGCTCTCCAAGTTAAGGAGCCTCAGGTATGGATTCAGACAGAAGAGCGGCAAAACAAGGATCTCCCTGAGCAACAGTGCTACAGGGCAGCAGCATTACCCTTCTGTTATCTAGCCCCCCCGGACATCTTCTGCCCACATGAATGCTGAGCCCCAGGAGGAGAATCACAGGGAAAGGAGGGGTGGGCTAGCCATGAAAAAGGGATCACGAACCTGCACTGCACCGTAATGGATGACTGATTACGGTGTGAGGTGTTGGTGCCTGGATGAGACATAAAGCCAAGGCACTGTTTGCTATGTCTGCTCTTCAAAGCTCTTATCATTTTTACTTCAGAAGAGCAGGATGTGACACTTAGTTTCCTCCCCAGATTTTAACCAAGTAATTAATTTATTTTTCCCCTTCAGTGTAAAGAGTGTTTTGCTTTGTGGTAGCATTCAGTGCTGTTTGGTGCCCTTAAATCCTCACTGTTGTCCTCCCTGACAAAAGCCACAGCTGGAGAAAATAATTTTAGCAAAACCAACTATTTTTCCAATAGTATTTTGGTTGAAAATGCTTATCCACCCTCATAGATGTACCACCTATGTCTCAGCCTCAATTCTGCAGCTAGACTTCCTGTCATCTCTCTGGTGAGCTTCGCTAAACACAAATCAAATCAAGAGAAGCTTTTATTGATGTGAAATACAACTGAGAGAGCATTTCCCAGGGTATATGTCCTAACCAAATGGATTTTCTTTTCAAATTTCCAGCACAATTTAGATTCTTCACGTGTTACTCTGCTGCAAAAAATTGTTGTCATGCAAGATAAAACTGCATTATGCTTTCAAAGCTGCTACCATGTTGAAAGGAATATGGAATACCAATCAGAGGTAATTCAGTTGCAGATCATTCTCCTTTGTTGGAGGAATTGGGTTTTGGCCACCAGGATGTGTAGAGCAATTGTCCATCTCTGTAATAAAAAGCAGGACAGCACATGTATGTATGTGGGGGAATTTGAATAATCAGTTCTACTTTATAGCAGCTGTTAGTAGGATGGTGTTCCTATACAAATACCTGTTATTCCATATTTATTAACCATCAATTTATAGGCCAGATCTTTAGCTGGTGTACGTCTGGACTGCTCTGTTGAGGTAGCTCCCTTGTATTATACAAGCTGCTGCCCAAAACTAACATACTGCACATTTCCTAACATTTCCATATTTATAAATAAGGTGTTTTAGACAGACAACACTTTATAAAGTTTTGCTTGGAAAGCAGAACACTCTTTTTTTAACACCAGCGCATGAAAGGGGCAGCGACTGAGGGCATATAGTGACTGAGGGGAAATAAGGGTTTTTATTTTCTTGCATCCACGCATAGCCAATCCAAGGATTTGAGACTTCAAAACTACAAGTATTACTTAGCACTGACAAAAGCACCAAGTGTCTCCTGACAAAAAGGGGTTGGTTCAGAGCTGCAGAAGCAAGATGTATCAAATGCCTTTAGGTTTCCTCCCTCAAAAGTAAACAACTCTTATAGAATACTGAGGTTGACAAACTAACAAAATATCTAACTGAAGCAGATGCTTTTGAGTCAGAAGGCCATAGTCCTTTGTCTGAGATCACAGTCAGCCATATCACCCAGCATTACCAAGACAGGAGTGAGCCACACAGTTACCTTGTATGAGTCAGTCATGGGTGACTTTGCTTATGACTTTAGATAATTTTCACAAACATACCAGTTAGGACTTGTGGGGCCCATTATTGAGTACCCCTTAGTTGGGTACAGATTGCAGAGTAGGACTCGATGGGCCTGATTAACCAGTCTCTGTGCTGATGAAACACCATGGACAATGCTGGTTGTGCATGGAGGTAAATGGAGGGGCTACTGGAGGGCTCTGCTTTGAGACAGAAAGGCATTCAGTGAGAATCCTAAGCAACAAGCAAGGGCTGACTGTGCTCCAAGTCAAGAAAGGAAGAAAACTGAATGCAACTGTAAATGTTTTGGGGTTTAAATACATGTAATTGTCATTAAATGCAAAATCAGGTATTCTCTCTTTTTCCCCAAAAAAATACTCAGATTTTTAATAAACTACAGTACTCCCTCCCCTCACAGTGCTGTCAGATGACTTCTCACAGACTGTGTTGGTCAGCTGGCTCCACTTCCAACCCATGCTACTTTACCTGATATTTTTAGGTGCCCTATTAGCTCAGATAGGTTGCATGAGGAAAGGAGCATAACAGTATTTCTGGGTTTTGCATGAGGCCAGCGATTTGGTAAGTGTTTTAGCCATGCCAATGTGTGCTGAAATGTTCTGTCCTTCTTTGAAAGAGAACTCATAAATTCAATCAGTCTGAAAAATGAACCATGGCATAATGTTTCGTAATCAGCTATAAAGTCCCTTTGGTTACAAACCAAACGCTGAGCTTCTTTGCAGGAGAATGTAAGTAGTATGAGCAAACAGTCACCTCCACGGCTCCTGTTCCCACTTGCTTTCCAGCTTTGGCAGGGGCAGGGATACAAATTCCTTCACGTTCCCATTCTCTGGGTGATAACAGTACTAATGACGGCAATGTTGACAAGCAGGGCTATTTATCAGTCTCTTTCCTGACCTCATTCAGAGCTCAGCTAGAGATGACGCACTGGGTGTCACCAGGCGCTGTTCTCTGCCCTCAGGGGCTGCCAGCTCAGGACTCTGCAGACCCTCCAACCCTCTGTAGCGAGGCAAAGCTCTTTCCATTTGCCAGACACATCAATTCTGGTTGAGTGTGGGTCACCCGTACACAATGTATAGTAGGAAAACAGTCGAAGCTCTGCTTCCAGCATCACTGCAGCCTGCTTCAGTCCCACCTAATTTTCACTTTCCAGCGGTGTAAAGTCCACCCTCCTCGGGTAGCCAAAAGAAACTGAGGCCCCCACGCTGCTTCTGCTGCTGTTTACATGGTCTTCTCACAGCACAATGGGGTACACAACAAATGTGGCTCTCAGGAATGTGTGTAGATTAAATCATATTAAAAGAGAAAGTGCAGATGGAGCCACTAATGCTGTCAAGGTACATGGTGTTACCTGATTCTTCTCATTATAAAACACTGGTTTTCGGCTGTTGGCAATTTTGTGAGGCTCTGGGGGAGGACAGGGGGAAGTTTGCCATGCCAGGTACCTCCCCACATCTGAATCTTTTATTTAATTATTTGATAGAGTTTTAGCAAAGTGGTCTAGCCATTTCCAAGAATGAAACTGGGGGCATGGGAAAGAGACAGAAATGTTGTCGAGGCAACGGTAATCCCATTATTTTCTAACTTATGACTGCCTGACTAGGCCAACTTTATCTTCTTTTCATGCCATTTTTGTACATAATAATAATGTTGGAGACAATTATTCTCATCAGTTTTAACAAAAGAGCATGCCTGGGTAGTGAGGGGATATTAAGACATGCATTTGCAAACAAAACAAACCAGCACCTTCATGTTGTTGGCTGCTGGATCTCCCATTGCTACTTTGCAAACAGGCTTTCAGGGCCTAACTACTCTGTTAGCAACATCTTTTTAAATTGCCCTCCACCCGGACAAGATCAAGAAACTCATTTCCGCGGCTTGAAGTGCAATTGACAGCCTCCACACGTTCTGGTATTGAAACCGTTGAGCATATGCTAGTGTTCAATAATCATTTCCCTTCAGATTTTATGGCTCATTGTTATTTTTCACACAACAAAATGTTTTAAATGAGGAGGAAAGCTCTGCTTTATGTTTTGGGGAATGTCCTTGGGGAGAGAATTTTACTTTCTGCATGATGGGGGAGGCTTTTAAATCATATTGCATCAGTTACAATTTGTCAGATAAGATGCGTTCTTACTAAAACCCGAGCCTATGGCACATTTGTAAAGTGCACTAAATGAAAGAAGAAAATGAAAAGAGAAAAACCAGTAATAGTCCTTTCAGGAGTCTTGCAGGATTTGCATGCTTTCTTTTCCCACCTCGAGAGCAAAGAAGGACAGTAAAAAAAAAGTCAGGGTTTGGTTTGTATTGTTTTGGGTTTTTCCATTGGAAAAAACCAGATCTGTCGATACTGGAAGTACATACAGGAATATAGATCAGAGTTTGTTTTGGAAAAAAAAAAAAGCAGAGTGGAATGTGACAGTCACACTTGAATAGATCATTTTGTGTTTCTATTCAGAAAACATTTTATTTACATTTTTTGTTGTTGTTTTACATTTATATATATAAGTAATTTCTGGTATTTAAATACCATTGCTGCAGATTTTTGTATTTTCATACTGAAAAATACGGAGGCAAAAATTTCTAGCAAATAGACCACTAGGTTACAGTAAATGAAATTTAAATTCTAATCAGGGTTTTGCCATTGCATTTCTGGCCTGTATGACAAGCCATTTTATTTCTGTTTTTTTTTTTCTGTTTCCCAGCCCATGAAATTGGAATGATATATGATCTCTCTGATTAAGTACATTAATATCTATGATAAAAGGCTTTGAGGAAAAGCTGGGTTTTATTATTTGTATGTTACATATAAAATATATAGTATACGAAAGTGTTTATCTGTGCATAAGAAATCTAATGGGCATAAGAAGAGATCAGATGCTATAATAGACATCAATATTATTGATTTTGTTCTTATTCAGGTTGAGAGGTCCCCAAAAGTAGTACTTTTTCCAAAGCAGAATGGCTTCTGCTTATGTTTGGTGCCACCCATCAGGGCCTGTGTCTTGGATTTGCCCTCAGTATTACTCTGCTGTGCTACTTCCCATATCATCAGAGCTTGCCACCTTTCTGCCATAGGAAACTGGGCTCACATTTCTTTTTCAAGTATGTTCTGACAACCCATGCAGCTTTGCACGTAGCCAATATGTGTGTAGGTACTGAATCCAATCCAGCACTGTACACCAATTAAGTAAGTGCACTTCAAGAACAGATGTGACACTTAAAAAATCTCATCAAAACTTTTTGCCAGCAAAACATCAAGCATAGCAGTGCTACGAAGAATTTCTGAGAAAATCAGAGATGATTTTACTACTGCAACAACAGCAACAAAAATAAACCCATGGCAGGAACAGGAAAACACACTTGTTAAATAACAGCCAAATCAGCCAGTGTGAAAATCTAATGAGAAGTTACTGGATGCAAAGGAGTACATGTGCATGCACCACATCGCTGCCACAGAGATACAGGATGTTATTAGTACAACGCGAACCTTCCCTCAGCTGTCATTAAACCTCAGGCTGTGCTTGCTCTTGGGTTGTTTGACTAATTCTGAGATGCATTTGGTACATTTCAACTTACACCAACTGTTCTCCACCTGACAGGGTGAACTATGCCACTTTTTGTCATGTGGCAGCACTGAAGAAACAAAGCTGCACGTGCTTCCTCCTCCTCCCCAGCCCCCTCAAAAACAAAGTATTGCAGTAGTGCATAGATAACTTGAACCGCTCACCTGCAAATGCTTAAATGTGTGCTGAATTTTACTCTTGAGCTTCCCAGTTTGACCTAGTGCAGGGTTTTATCCTGCCTGTAATAAAATAAGTGGCAGGATTCCCACTGGGAGGAAGCTAAATTCTTGTGCCTTTGTAGTATCATGGTTTAAGCTGAACCCAGGACATGCAGTAATAGGAATATGGTTCTATGCCCACAGAAGTTCATGTGAGTTTTCTTACTAATCATGCATTAATCAAACTCTTTGTTCCAAATAATAGCAATAATTAAGTACATTTCAGTCCCAAGAGGCAGGTATAGCGATGCAGGCATGGGTCAACAAAGTTCATGCACTTCTAACGTGGTCACTACAGAGTTGACACATTGCTAGGCTTGGAAATCAAATATAGATGCTGTTTATCTGTCATTTAAATTACTACTATAGCACTGGCATGGTGGAAAAATCCACAGCTGTGAAACAGCAGCTGGCAGCTAGTTGTTTCCTGCACTCCTCATGTCTTCAAAGAGCTAAAACACCTGCTGCTTTTCTAGCTCTTCCAGAAATATAAAGGTGGTTTGCAAAGGGTAACAAAAGTCATACTATGGCCACACATGTATATATGAACATATACAGTGACACCTCTGTAATTACTGAGAAACTGAGGGTCAGACACAGAAAAACTGCAGTTTTTCAAAATTAGTAACCAAAACTAGAAGTGTGACATAGATGTCCTTGCTTACAGCCTTCCTTTGAACAATAGGACACAGTTCTGACAAGAAACAACAGCAAGCACAGCAACATCAAGCAAGCATTAACGGGCTTGAGGAGATGGGCTCTGCATGAATTCTCTGTGGGTTTTGGTCTGGTAGGCATCTGCAACAGCCTGAAATGCCCCAGTGTTGCTCTTTTCTCACCTAAGCCATGTATCTGACCTTTCTGTATCAATTCTTGTGCAATCTATGTGGATAGCACGAGAGCTTTAAACGGGCAAGACGAATAAAAGCCAACAGACATGACTGCAGTCACATTACCCGTTCTGGGTGCTTTTGCTCGGGGGTTGCCTCAGCTTCATTTGCTGAATAGTGGATGAATGGCACTTTTGCAGATTTAACCTTTGCTATATGTTACTTCTCATTCCTCTGAGTCACAAGGAGTTTATTCTCTGTTCTTGAGCTCACCTGCAAAAAGCACCATTTCCTTTCTCTGCCATAAAACATGCACACACAGTGCAGAGACAGAAGCAGCAGTGTTATCATTTCTCCTTGGCTGATTCAAAGAGATCAAGTAGCTAAAAGCAAGACTGTCTCTGCCTTGTTTACATTCCTGCTGAGCAGGTACAGGCAGGGCACAGACCCACATATGTCTACCAGGGCACTGCTGTGAGCACACAAAAACTCCTCTAGAAATTGAAGCTCTGCCAAAGGGGAGCTCAAGGGTCTTTTCACAGTATCTAAGGTGGGGATTAACGCTTGCAATTGCGTTCAGGTTTTAATTTCCTTGGGGCAACATTTCTCATGCCATAAAGGCATAATTCTGGGGTTTATTTTGCTTCTAGTTACTCAGCATACCTCATAAAAAGAGTAATAGAATATTATCTGACTTGCTCTTGCTGTTTTACAGATCATATTTTGCCAGCAGTGCCTTGCCCGGTCTGAGGGTGCTTTCAAACACTAGTCAAAAAGGACCGTTTTCCACATTTTTTAAACCTGAACTTCTCCTTTCATGTTAATTTTCTAAATGTCTAACTTGGCCAAATTTTCACATGGAATTCCTGAATTGGAGTACCTCCCATTTTGTATATCTGACAACAAAACAATTTTTTCCAGGGAATTAATTTAAGTACTTTTGGCCTTTTAAGCATTGATCCCATGGGATTTAACCAGAACTCATCACAATTAATTAGACATTTTTGAAAATATGAGCAAAATCTGTACTCTTTCTAGAGAGGCTTTTCAATGCCAAATGCTTAAATTGTAACTTTTTCCCACTGATGGGCCAGTGGGGTGGCACATGCAGTAAGTTTCAGAATAGCTCTGTTCCTGTCTCTCGTTGTTTGTAGAGCTAGGGCAAATCTCCCTACATGTAAATTTTCACAGGCTTACTTGTGGAGTGACTGGAAATCCATCGAAGAAAAGTGTTCCTTAAAATTGAGATGCTGTTAGAAATAGTTTGTGAATCCTCACTCCTTCCCTCCACCAAAATTATATACTTCAGCAAGCAAGATGTTTCTTCCTATCTTGAGGACTGTTTATTTGCTCCCAAAGAGCCCTCCCTCTCTGGCTCTTTCTGTAGACACAGCTCACAAATAGCCACAATGGTGCAAATGATTTAAGTTTTATATGTAGACAATATGATTTGAGTAAGATGGGCCTAATCTTCTTTCCAGCAAGGCCAGATATTGACCTGCCAGTAATGTTGCTGAGCAGGATTTTGTCCTGCACCCACACAAGCAATACCAGGATCCAAAGGTGGAGAAACAAGCAGGGCTTTCTGAGCCTGGGAGATGGCTTCCACTTGAAACCCATGCCCATGTGGCTACTTATCTCTTCCCTGGCCACATACACTTGATTGCTCCACTACAGGTATTATATATAGTACTTATACAGTACTACAAGGTACATCGTGTACCTTGCTGCAGATGCTGCACTTGGGTTGGCATTGCTGAGGGTCAGCAATCTCCCTGTCACCAGTTGAAGCAGGGACAGGCCACCTCCAATGGCAACATGTGGAAAGAATATGGGCATCATTGAAGGGGAAGGGAAGAGGCAGGGAGAGTCAGATCCAGCCAGGGGAGAGGAAAGGAAAACAAAGTAAAAGACAGGGTATCTTCAGAAACTGGAAACATCTTACCTAACAGGCTCCCGAGGGTAATAACACCTCCAGTTTGGCCCATTGCCCCAGACATTTCTTCCAATTGCTCCCAGTGTCATATGGCCCCAAATGCCTGCCTTCTTCCGCTGCACCACCACTTGTCTACTTTTCCATTGCAATTAATAAAGCTCCAAACACCTTTGTGTAGTTCTTGTAAACTGATGCTTACTGCTGATACATTCATTCTGTTGGAAAAGTTTGCAGCATTTGAATCTAATTTGTCTTGGCAAGGAGGGACAGACACACTATTGCTAAACTGTCAGCAGCTTCAGCAGCTCTGGTTGCAGTGACTGGTTCAAACATCTAGGGTTTAACTGGGAAAGAATCTTGTAGGGAAAAAACCTTCTGGAGCTTAACAGTCTCCAGTGAAACAAGCAGTGTTTGCACAGAGCCTGCTGTGCTTCTCCAAGCTATACCCTGACTTTTGCTGTCTAACTGCTTGAAATTTTACATAGTCGTTAGTGAGAAAACAACAAATCCCACCCTATAAAAAACCCCAGCCAAACAGGAAAAACACTGGTGTGATTTGTACTTTAATTTCAATTTGCAGGTCACATGCTATTAGAAATTTCATATAAAAAGGTCCAGCCTTTATGATTATGATTTTTATTTTTGAGACGCCTTTGGCTAAGAATAGTGAACTGTTGTCTTTTGAACTTAATTTCTCAAATATTGCTCTACCACGTAGACATAGATGAGAGACCATCACCATCAGTGAAAGATAGACTATTAAGGATATTTGCAATTGGGAGTAATGTCATGTAGTAACAGCTCTGAGTTTCTGCTGAGAGAGAGAGAGCTGAATAACGCTTGTCACCAGGCTGGAAATACGAAGCTGTAAAATCCATGGTCTTAGGCAAAAGTCTGAAAAAATATAGCAAATGTTGAGAATCAAGGTCAGCTGTTCACAGTGTTGCCTTCAGATGGTCTCTGTCAGCAAACCTACAAGCATCTCAGCTGAAATGAGCTTCAGTGGTCCCCACACACATATGAACACACACAGAGTATCCAGTAAGACAACCATAAAATTTACCTAGCAAACTGCACAACAACTGGCAGGAGATATCTGGCTGTTGCTTGAAAGATTAATGGCAAACCACCAATATCCTTCATGCTTAGCTTCACACAGCTTTGTTTATTATTTATTACTCATGGGGCAGCTGAGAGAAAATTCGAGGATGATCAGCCTGAATTAATAAATGCACAGTGTGCAAGAGGGGGAAAATAATAAATCAAAAAGGCCATGTGCACCTCCTCTGTGAAAAAAAGCCCGTAAGCAAACAATTCACACTCCAGTAGCAGTCATGCTGCCTATAGGATTCACACAACTGTATAGTGTGAATTTATTTATCCAGAAACAATGAGTTATTTTCCCTTCAATTCTGACAAGTGTGAAGTGCAAGGATAAAGGTCTGGAGATGCTGTGACAAGATATATTTGAGCAATGAAGATTTTAACAGGTACCCATGTGGTGGGCTGCTTCAGGTTGTGCTCTTTGGCTTATACCAAGGGTAGGCAACAATCTTTCACCAAGCTGCCCTGAGATTCAGAGAGATAAGGCTGGATGGCTTTTACAAAAGATGGCAAATGAAAGTTAAGGACTTGCAGACAGAGCGTTATTAACCTACCAAAATTGGAACAGATGCATGAAATGTGAAAAGAGAGCAGGAAGGAAAATACTCCATAAGTACATGTCTACTCACACAGGTTACACTTTTATCTGGATTTTATGGAGACATACAGTATTGTGACATCACTCTCCTTACATTTGGGTGGCTTATGTGTAACTCCTTATTGTTTCAAAACAATGGTGAGAAAATGGTAGAAAATCTGTTGTTTGTAAAAATTTCTCAGTGTTTCCAGGAATGTTCTCCTTTCCTGAGAGGAAAAGTTCCAGCTACTATTTCAGTAACCCATCCTGTTGTGCTGTCAGCTTGTTCAGTCTCTCCTTAAAAAAGAGTCATACAACTAGCATTAAAATCCTGTTCAGCACAGAGAGCAGCTGTACAACATGAAACCATAACAAGTGCATACTGAGTCAGACCAAGGGTCCATGTTGCACAGGATTCTTTTTCAACACTGAGAAAACAGATGCCATTTGGGAAGTGCACGCGAATGAAGACACATCCTTTTCTCCTTTCCTCTTATTGGGGTGCTAGAGGGCACCTGCTTGCCTATTGCTATCATATTTACAGATGTGTCTTATCCCTCTACAAATCTGCTGACATCTGCAGTAAGTTCAAAAAGTTTGCTACCCAGTGAAAAAAAAAAAAAAAGAAAACTTTCCTTTTACTAACTTTAAGCTGATCTTCCACCAGTTTAATCAAGTAACACAGGCCCACAGTTCCACACTCAGTGTATCCACCACCTTCATTTTATCACAAACCTCAATCTTCTGTTCTCCAAACTAAACAGTCCCAGATTGGTTTCTTTAGTATCTTCTCTTAAGGCAGCTGGTCCATCTTTTTGATCATTGGAGCTGCCCTTTTCTGTACCTTCTCCACCTTCACTGAATCCTTCTTGAGATGCAGAGGCCAGGACTGAACATGTTAGTCAAGATGGGGTTTTGAATAGCAGAAAATCATGCCCCCTTTCCTGTTCTCAGCATTCTTGCTCATGATGCTCAGCATTTTAAG
The DNA here is from genome assembly GCF_963264785.1 of Psittacula echo. Lineage (NCBI taxonomy): Eukaryota > Metazoa > Chordata > Aves > Psittaciformes > Psittacidae > Psittacula > Psittacula echo. The sequence goes on along the minus strand of NC_137735.1, from coordinate 117,342,669 downwards.
GGCCTATTTGGCTATACTGCATACTGAGCTGATTTCAGTGACAACAACCCTAAGATCCCTTTCTTGAGTTGTAAGGGCTAGTTTGAAGTTCAGCATCATATAAGCATGATTTAGATAATTAGATTACTAATGCAAATACAGAACTCAAGTATATTTTGATACTATACCTAAAATTAAAATGCAGACAAACCCTTTTTACAGTCCTTGGAACATGGACTTATTTCATCCTTTGACAACTTTTGTAGCATAAAATATGATAACTGTTTTCAAGGAAGAAAATTTACAAAGTGTCTTAGAAAACTAATCTTGTAAACATTGAAGTACAGCAGGTTACTGTCAAAAGAGGTCTGTTCAACTTTCAGGACTAAAATTTAAAGCAGACATCCTTCTAAGCTTAGAAAGTTCTTAGTCTTAATTTTGTATTTTCATCTATGTAATGATGATAAATTAATTTTAACATTATTAATTCATTGAGAATTCATTGCATGAGGCATTGCAGTTCTGATCACTCACCAGAACTGTCACCACACACATATAAAGCAGTTGTTTTCAATCGAGTTAAATATTGAATGTAATAGCTAAGTTTGACAGAAAAATTTTAAGGATAAGTCCAAAACTGAAGCAGGTCATAGGATGAAATTTCCTAATGTGGTGAATGTTGCTGTTCAGACCATATATTACAGATATAGGTCATACTTTTAAACTATGGCATTGGAGCAAATTCTACTTATTGTAAACTGAAGCTATTTATCACTTTTGCAGATATTTTTAACAGTTTGCTGGGCTCTGACATATGTGTGTGTAAATCACCTGTCTCAGATGATTGCTTTTGCTGTAAGTGAACTTGACTGTTTTGCTAAATCTGCTCCTTGTTTTCTACCAGGATGTTTTGGAAGTGGACTAGACAGCAGCCCTGCCGATTGCTACGAAAACAGCATTTACCAGGCAGAGGAACTGATGCTTATGGATTTGTGCCAAAAATAATTGACCTGCTTATCCTGACTGGGTAAATATCAGAATACCGGCTGTAAAGAGTCTGAGAGAAGTGTATTCATGTCTTGGTTCTAAAATCCTGTTCATTGATACTTTTGCCAGAGGGAATGAAAAATAAATACACAGAATAGTCACTGTAATAAACCACGGGATGTTTGTTCCACACTGTGTAAACTGCTGAAATATTCTTGGTCCTTGCCTCTTTATATGAATTCAGTCTACTGAAATCTGTATGAGCTAATGTCACCTGTTTGAAATTGCTGTAGAGGCTGGAAAGATAATTACCCAGTTTAAAGCAGCATTAGTTGGTTTGATAGGCCCAAAAGGAAACACCTAATCATTTTAATTTCATATTTCCTTAGTCTTGAATAATTTCCTACCTCCCTCTGCAGGTGACAACAACTTGCCTCCTACCTCCCCTACTGAGAGCTTGAGCAAGCCCAAGATATGTATGTAAGTGAAGGTTTGCAGGGAAATCTTCCTGCCTCTGCATCTTCTGAGGTGGGACCTTGGACCCTTGTTATTTCACTACACAGTGTTCTATGTCTGGCAGAGACGTCTTGCTAGTTCTCATCTTAGAGAACTGTGTCTCCTCACAGAAGGAGGGCAGGGACAAAAGACACACATTCGAAGATGGTGTCTCCCAGTTTGGTTGATAAATATGCCTGGGTCAGTAGGTTTGTGTCCTGCCTCTACTTAGGGTTCAGACAAGGCCACCATTCCCTCTTTGCAGTGCTAACAGTATTTGTTTTGGCTTGTGTCATAAAGATGGAGAGAGACTCTGTCAGAATACCCTGGGATGTCCTTATCTGCAAAGCCATTTGGAAAATCCTGTATTTTGGGACATGGACCATTTCAATGCCAGAATATTGCCTCCTGAAGGAACATTCTTCAGCTCAAGGACAACTTGTCTCTGTAGGAGGGTCTGCTGAAGAAAAGGTTGGTTCTGAGGGCAGCAAGGAGATAGAGTCATAGAATCATATATGTTGGAAAGTTTACGTTTGAGATCTGAGTCCAACCAGTCCAACCCAGCACTGCCAAGTCCACCACTGAACCACATCCCTAAGTGCCACACCTACACGTCTTCTAAATACCTCCAGGGATGATGCCTCCACCACTTCCAATGCTTGACAATCCTTTTGGTGAAGAAATTTTTCCCAGTATCCAATCTAAACCTCCCCTGGCGCAGCTTTGGGGCCATTTCCTCTTGTCCTATCACTTGTTGCTTAGGAGAGGAGACTGACACCCACCTCACTACAACCTCCTTCCAGGTAGTTGCAGAGAGCAATAAGGTCTCCCCTGAGCCTCCTTTTGTCCAGGCTAAACAACCCCAGTTCTCACAGCATCTCCTCATAAGACTCGTGCCCTACACCCTTCACCAGATCATTCTGATTTTCCTTCTGTCTTAATATGGGTAAGAGGATTTAAGCAAGGGTCTCCAGCAGTGTTATCCAACACATCAGAGTCTGTGGGAGCACCTTTGTGGGGGTAAGAGGAAAGTGCAGCTCTTTCAAATTAGGATGTGATACTGCTGGGAATCAAGAAGATTATTTTCTATAACTGGAAACAAATTTCAAAAGCAGGCTGTTTTTTGTTTGATGTTTTCAGACATGCCAGCTTAAAGCTAATCAGGCAAAGTATTTTTTTCTAGTCCTCTGAGTTTTGAGCTAATGTGTTTTGCTGGCTAAAGGACTTGATATTAGCCGGCCATGAAATCTGAGGTACCTTTTTTTTTTTAAACTTGTGATTCATACAGAAACCTGTAGCATTTCAAGCCTAGCAATTGTTATAGAAAATCAAATTGATTGAGATTAAAAATGCTGTTTTATTTATCAAAACTAAACTGGCTATCAGAAAGCTGAATAAAGTTAAAGAGTTAAAGCAAATCAGTGATAAAAGAAGGGCAAAGAACAAAACATCACTGTCATTCTCTCTTGTGTAGAGAGAGAAAATGTGAATCCTTCCTGATTTCTGTATCATCACCTGATAGAGGCAGCCAGCTTCAGAGCTGGACTGCAGCATTCCTCACTGCTGCTTTCATAACAGCATCACCCACACCAATTCTGCTGTGAGCAAATCTGCACACCTGAGTGCTCTGAAACAACACTAGGTACAGTTCCTTCCTACTTGGTACCTGGGACACATAGTTCTCCAATGCTAGCAGCATTTTCATGAGTGAAGGGAAAAAGACTTGATTCAATATTCATATACTTCAAATTGTCTTTCCACATATGTAGGTATAGAAATGGAAACCTCCTCCCTCTTTCCCAGGAAATTAGCATCTGTGTTCATTGTTTTCTACATTCTCAGTTTTCAGGAAGAGCTGTAATCCAGCTACAGTCATAGCCCTCAACTTTTAGTTTCCACATGAGTGCAGAATTTCAGGCCCTCACAGCATTCCTCCTAACACATCATCACTGCCCATGAGAGCAGAATCAAACCTACCATATCAGCCTGGCATCGCTCCCTAAAACTGTACACTTGGCAGGAGGGAAGGAGGAAAGGAAGAAGGAGAGGAGAGAGCAGGAGCTGTGCTGATGTTGTAACTGTATGAATTAAAAACCCTTGAAATTTTCATCTCTCCTAGACTTTGATGGAAAAATTGTATATTTCTCATTAGGTCAGGATGTCTTTGGCTAGAATGTATGATTGAGAAATGAGAAAATCAGATCAGGTTTTAAGAAAACAGGTAAAAGTCTTAAATATCATCGATATTTTAAATATCATGAAGGTGCATCTGTTCTTCCCCTTCCCACCCAGCCCCAAGTTAACATCACAGAGTAATTTCTATGGATTGCATCATACCAGGATACCTGGTTGTTATTGCCCTGGTTGGTGTTTTATCAGCAGGCTGCTGACAGTCAGCTTGTGTTTCTATGCTGCACAGCAATGAAAGTAGATCATTCGTGGGACTAAACCATGGGGAGGGACATCAATAGGAAAACAGCTGTTTAAACATTAAGATAAGTATCTGAATAGTTCTTGACTGGGAACTAATTTTTAACAGTCTTTGTGGATATGGGCAGACGTGAGCAAAACATTGGAGTCATCCATTTATAATTCCAGCCTACAGGCAAAAATGTTGGTCATGTAACATCTTTATCTTCTGATAGGGAAAAAACCTTTCAGTTAAAGAACAGCAGATCTAAACTTTTAGGAGCCAGTCCTCCTGAGTAAAAGCCAAGTACTGCTCCATTCAAGGAAATTTTGGAAAGGACTATGAAAGTACTGACACATGTGCTGGTGCAGGACAGGGGCAAACAGTTCTCCTTGGGATCAGGTAAGGAGCATTTCCAGACAAGGAATAGCAAATGCTTATTCTGCAGCCAGAGAAAAACGAGAGCTCAGCAACCACAGCTGTCACTGGGGAAAGAAAGAACATTGATCCCTGCAGAGCACGACTGCCCTACCACCAGTAACGCTGCCCACACCTCCAGGTGGGGAAGCACACAGCATGCGAGCACATACCCTAGGGCAGCAGAGCCAAGTCACAGGCAGTGAAGATACCTCTTTCTTTCTCAGTAGTCTGATTATAGATATGATGAGCAGTAATCAGGAACATGTGAGATGACCTCTCCTCTCAAAACTGATACATTCCCAAAAGCAGCTGTTTGTGCCAGACCCGGCTCTACCTTATTACTTCCTTCCATCCCTCTTCTCTCCCCCTTTAACACTCCTTCTGACCCACGGTAGCTCCAGCTTAGATGTTACCCTGCAACTTTCTTTCTGCAGAAGGTGGTTTCCTGCTGCAGGAAGTCACAGTTCCCCTTCGACTTCACCAAGGCAAATCACCTCTTGTCCTTCACCTGCATTTTCAACAAAACGGATGAGTTACAATCTGTGGGTAATTTGCTTAATAAAATGTTAGATAAAAATACTCCCCTTTTCATCAGGCTGTTTCACCTCCCATGCCATGTGAGTGGCAGAAAGAAGGTGGCCCATAAACTCATCAAAAGAAGAGCAGAGTCTGTAGCATGGCCTGTAGCACTTTGCAGCGAGACGGCAGCTGCCACACCACTGCTGCAGAGAGCAAGCCCTCTCAGTGTGAGGAAATGCAATCGACTGAAACAACTTATTCTATCCCAAGTGTACAGTCCTTTTTTTCTTTGGTTTTAGCTCCATACAGTCTCACGTTCCAGAGCTTTAAGCTTGAGCTTCACATTCATGTAATCCCTCCAAACCTTTACATGAAATTTGGTGTTAAATGATGAAATTTATACACTTTCTCCTCATCTGGTCCCACTAATCACTCCACAGCTCCAGTTTCATCCAAATGTCTTGCAAGCTTTTCAGTAAATCTAGATTGTTTTGTGCACCCAGGGTCAGGTCACAAGAGCACACTGGCTGATGGCAGGAAAGGGCAATAAGTTCAACAGTCTGAAGCATTAAATTTCCCCTCCAAAACTGAAAGCAAGTAGCAGTCATAAAAACTAGAGAAAAATATGTACTACCGTGTGGTGTCCACATTAGCCTTTATTACATGCAAAAATATAAATCTTACTAAGACCAAACAAGTGCCCAATAATGACCAACTCAAACTTTATCATACAGCAGAGGTCTTCGTAGCCTGAAGTAGCCCAAAAATCTTTCAGAGACCCCCCAAACAAGTAAAACCCTTTTAAGGGCACCATAGTTCACTTCTCAACCGTGACTTCCCCTGCCAGAAACTGATGAGAGCAGATAAGTAATGACCTTGGTACCCTTTCGGATACAGCAGTTTTGTCCTGGTAGAAAGCTGTTCTCAGATGTTTCTCATCTGTAGCCCAACTCAGTCTCTGACAGGAGTAACCAGCCACATTTTGGATGAGTCAGTGTAAGGGGATGTGACATCTGGGGTAGGGAGAGAAGATGGGGAAAGTATTGCACAGCACTTCAATACTGTGGCTCTTCAGTTGAAACATGTGCCAGTTTGGTGGTTTCATTGAGCTGTTTACAAAAAAAAAGGAAGATGAAGAGAATGTTAATGATGTCTGTAGCATGGACATTGTGTAAGAAAGGGATTTTATGAAAAGACAGTAAAACTCTGTTCTGAAGAGTACCAAGCAATGGTAATCTGTCTATAATATCATATGAGAATGCCTTAAGGGCAGCAAAGACACTGAGCGAAGAGTAAGGAGACTCCTCCACACCCATGCACATAAACAGCTGTTAGTAAAAGTGCAGGGATATTTCCTTGGGAAAACAAATTCAGATGAGTGATCAAACTGAAAGCATTGCTCCATACTGTGAAAGCATTTTTCACTCTCACAAGCGTGGAAGTGAAGGGGATGGGAGTGGGAGTTTACAGCCAAGGACATAGAAAGGCTTCACAGCACCCTGTGATGGAGCCAGGATGAATCCTCCTGGAAGCCACTCTAGTGGTTGGTTCAGACAGAGTAGGCAACCATTCTTCTGGTGGCACAAATTGTGACAAGCATAACATGGAAAAGTCATGGATTAATTTAGCTGCACCTTCAAAACTGAGATATAATAATCCATTCAGAAAGATACCTGCATAGCACTGTGGTATTACACCAGTCCAAAAGAAAAAATTACTAGTCACAGGGAGAGGAATTAAAGATGAAAGGAATAAGAACAGGGAAGTCTTAGAATGAGCCGAATTCAAAGTTCAGACTTCATTACTGAGAGCACTCTTTAACCCTTGAAAATGTGAAGTAACATGAATTATCTTTATTCACATTCACTGACATTTAGGCAACAGTACACTTGCCTTGGCTGTGGCTCATTTAGTGCTGCAATGATGAACAGGAAATTAAGATACAGTAATTGAATTGAGGGTCATTAGCTTTAGAGTTTAAAGAAACCTGTGAGATTGGAAAGCTCAGCAAATAAGGCTAGTGGGTATGCATGAAGGAAAGGTAGCTGTTGGAGGACTGGGCAGAACTCTCACAAGTGAGAGAGTATCCTCTAAGAAGGAAAAGATAGAGAAGATGGATGTCGAGGAAAGCATGGTAAGGAGGTCTTATCAAATATTGCATTCCTTTTAGAAGTCATCTACCCATGACAAAAGCAAGAAAGAAGCTTGAGATAGAAGCTAAGGTAGACAAACTAGGACACTGTGGGCACAAGATGTAGCAAGAGAGGTGAAAGTGACAGACAAAGATATCAAGATTGTTGGATTCCTGCACTGTCTCCAGACTATTCTCAGTGTGTTAGGAGGAGCTGATTGTCTTTTAGATTGGATGCATTTGGCAGGATGCAAGCATGCATATGGCTTCCAGAGATACACTGAATTTTAGAATAGACATCTAGGTTAGACAGTATAAGGTGTGCATTGGTTTTATGGGGACACTAAGAAGATAGCTAAAGCCAATGGTCCCATTTTTAGATGGTTAAACTTTGATTTGGATAATCCATCTTCAGCAGATCTTACATCAGTCCCATTACATCATTTTACATAGCTATAACCCTATAAACACCCTTGGGGCAGTTCACATGAGGTTTTCAGCCTGGGCATGGAGTACTTCAGCTCATACACTTATTTGGGGTGCCCTTCTCCCCATCTGCCCATAGCTTTGAAAAGCTCAGTGTAAACATTGTCATGAACCTGGCACAAAGCAGGTGGCAGTTTCAGCAGGTTAGCTTACATGGGTTCACAAGAGCAGGAGGAAGCTTCTCCAAGCTTACCACTGTTTCTGTACTCCCTAAATGCTACGGGTTCCCAGGAGCTGTGCTGCCAGCACTCCCTTTGCTCCACGTAACACCAACCGCCCTTCCTGCAGCAGGAGCAGCCAAGCCTTGTGGTTGAGCCACAAGGAAAGCCAGCAGGAAGAGCGCCCACTGATAACCATGCTGCAGTTAGTGTCTAGCTTTCGGTGCATGAAATCACATTATTTCCTAAATATATGACATAATCACATCAGCATGTATCCCACTGCAAGAATATGATCCAGTTCTTAAAAGTCTCAATGATATCAGCAGTGGATGCCAGTTTACTGTTGCTGTTATAAATACATAAAGAAGGACTTGTGATAGGACAGTGGAATTTACCTACAAGAAGTGGGAAGGAGGTTTTCTAGCTTTTAAACTGTAGTTATTGCTTCACCCTTATTTACCCTATTCTTTCTTGTCAGTTGAATAGGAATTTAAAAGCAGAACTGAATTCTTTTAATACATAAACATTTGTGGTAAGCACTGAGCCACAATAGTGTCGCAACCAAAACACAGTTGCTCAACGGCACCTGTTAGTGCAATTACTTTGACATAAAATGTGTTCTTTACTGTTGTCTACAGGGAAAACCAGCAGCAGCCTGTTACCCTGCAGCTCCAGCTGGCAACAAAATTTGTTACCTTGATCTTGCATAATATTGCAGATGAAAATAACAGAATTCCAGTGATCAAACTTGGTTTTCAGTTATTACCAAGTGCAAGGTATACCCTGCAACCAGATAACCTTGAGAAACACAACTAAACCAAGCTGCTTATTTACAGATAAATATTTTCATGGGACCTGAATTTATATACATCAAGGGAAGCATACCTGAGGGCGTATTTTTTCTTTATTTTTGTCCAGGGTTGAGTTAGTGCTAGAGAGAAGGCAGTCTTAACGTTAGTCATCTAATTCTTTGTATGTTCTCACAGACCCTTCCACAGTCAGAAGTAGGGGGAGACTTGAAAGTAGTACTGGAGGCAAGAGGACAGTCATATAATTAGGATCTGATCAGAAGTTCCACCAAGTTTCTCCTAAAATAACTGTTATTGTAGAGTGCACAGTGCAGATGTTACCCATATATTTTAGTTTAAGGGGTTTTATGGTTGTTAAAGACAATATCTAAGAGGCATCTGAAAGATAACTGAAGTAAGCAAGAGCAAACTGAAGGCATTCCAGTTCACTGCAACAGGGTATTTACTTCTGTTGGGAAAGGTGTATAGGCTCATAACTTAAAAAAGGTTAAACTGCATTAGCCAGTGTGGAAGGTCAAAGAGACACATGTTCTTAGCAGGTCTACAGGGAGCCTGATCCATAGGTCCCTGAGGAACCATATGAAATGGGGACATTTCCTGACACTTGGCTCCTGGACCAGATTTTTATACATCTATGTGCAAGGTACAGGGAAATAGTGTAGTAGACATAGGCTGTCCAAGGCCTTCTGGAGGGCATGGGATTGGCATTGTTTTCTATCTTCTATGTAGCACTGTAGCACAAGTATGATAATTTGGCTCTGAAGATGTCTACATGGTTTTGACACCATTACAGCAATGTATAGGCTGTAAGACGCTATACATTCAGTCTATACATTCATTCTAAAGCCAACTTTGTCAGAATAAAAAGGCAGGAAAAAGAAGAAGCAAGCAGATGGAAGGATAAAAGATTTCGTGTATCTGTGAAATGAAAGAGCACAAAAGAAAAGCTAAATTTATCATGGACAATTTTCATTAAGAAGATCTGACTTCAGACTGGTGGATCCATACAGCCAGAATAAGCTGAGGGCTTTTAGAATCATAGAATTGCTTAGGTTAGAAAATATATTTAAGATCATCAAGTCCAACTGCTAGTTAGTTAGTGCTAGTTAACCCAGCACTGCCAAGTGCACCATAAAGCGTATATCCCTAAGTGCTATATCTACGTGTCTTCTAAATAGCTACAGGGATGGTGACTCCACCACTTCCCTGGGCAGCCTGTTCTAATGCTTGACAACCCTTTCAGTGAAGAAATGTTTCCTAATATCCAGCCTAAACCTCCCCTGGTGCAGCTTGAGGCCATTTCCTCTTGTCCTATTACTTGTTACTTGGGAGAAGAGACCAACACCCACCTCGCTAAAACCTCCTTTCAGGCAGATGTAGAGAGCAATAAGGTCCCCCTGAGCCTTCTCTTCTCCAGACTAAACAACCCCAGATCCTTCAACCACTCCCAGTAAGACTTGTTCTCTAGACCCTTCACAAGCTTCATTGCTCCTCTTCGGACACATTCCAGCACCTCCATGTATTTCTTGTAGTGAGGGGCCCAAAACTGAACCCAGTATTCGCCATTGCCGAGTACAGGGAAGTGACCCTGTGTCCTGCTAGCCACACTATTTCTCATACAGACCAGGATGCTTTTGGCCTTCTTGGCCACCTGGGCACAAGCTGGCTCATATTCAGCTGCCTATCGAGCAACACCCCCAGGTTCTTTTCCGTCAGGCAGGTTTCCAGCCACTCTTCCCCAAGCCTGTAGCGTTGCATGCAGCTGTTGTGACTCAAATGCAGGACTTGGCACTTAGCCTTGTTGAATTTCTTTCAGTTGGTCTTGGCCTAACAACCCAGCCTATCCAGATCCCTCTGTAGAGCCTTCCTACCCTCAAGCAGATCCACACTCCCACACAACTTGATGTTGTCTGCAGACTTACTGAGGGTGCACTTGATCCCCTTGTCCAGGTCATTGATAAAGATATCAAACAGAGCTTAACCCAATACTGAGCCCTGGGGAACACCACTTGTGACTGCCCTCTAACACCACGCTTTGGGCATGCTCTGTGGCACTTATATAAAAGTCATTTTGTACGAATTATGATGGAGCGAGGTCTTCAGAGAAAGTGCTTATCTTGCCATTTAATGGAGATGCTGGGAGCTGGTAAAATTAAAGTTGCAAAGCCAAGGAAAACAGCAAGGAAAGCAGGGCCCTGTAACAGAGACAATCTTGTAAAGGAGACTCAAGAAAAAATGGAATTTGAGAAACCTGAAAGTGGGCCCACAAATCTATGTTTAGCATCTATTCACAGCAATGAGTAGCAGACTGGGAAAGGTCTCTAAGATTGTTGTTCATTCTTCTATTTTTATATATTCTTTTACCTTTAAAATTGGAAAAGAAAGAATCTCAAAAAATGAGCAAAAAGCACACAAAAGGACACCTGAGTGAAAAAGGTTGTTCTTTATAACTTGCAAAGCTAACATTGTATAACAACAGAAGGAATAAATGTCAAAGAAACCCAACATTGTGTACAGTGCCAGCAAAAGGGCATTACTCATAGCCTGATATAAACAACTAACAACTCCCATCTGGCAACAAAAGTCTTTGCAAAGGGAAATACACTAAAACGCCTGCCGTTGATGACTGAGGCCTGTTACGGGAAATGCCTGCAGGATCCAACTGTGATTGCAGCAGAGGGAAGGGAAATGACACGCTTATGTCTAAAATAGCTTGGAGTCCGACAGTATTTGAGGCATTTCAAAATAGCACACATTCAGAAATGAAAAGCAGGTAAAAGTAGACAGCAGGTACAGAGCAGTTCAGGCAGGTGAGGTCTGAGATGGCTCCTTGCCCCTGAGTTTTTCATGACAGAGCATCTACCTTACCATAAACCCTAACATCCTATTTGGAGGAGGGAAGAACAGAACCAGGCGGCAGTTGTTCAAACTGAAAAATATAGGTGCAACTCTTTGGGAAAAGAAAAACAGAAACTGAAGATGATTAATTTTTGATCATTCCAGAGAAGAAAATGTCATTCATATAGAACTTGAGCCAGAGCCCACCAAGGCCAAAAAGAGCCTTGCTGTGAGATTCAGTGGGCTTTGGCTCATGTCCATAGGCTAAACGCTTTCTCTGGCAACTCTACAGAGTGATTCAGCCCCAAACTGCTCAGCACAGCCAAATTCAAAAGCCCTATTCATATTCTAAAAAAGGCAACTGGACATCATTCCGTGGTCCCAGTTGCACAATTGTCTTCAAACAGGTGGCAGAAACTACATCCGTTGCTGGCCAGAAAACCAAAGAGAAAGTCAGGAGCCTGTGCTGGAGCAAGATTTTACATCTAACACTCATACTGTGGAACCAATTTAACATTTACCACTGAGATTACTGTCTTTAAAAGCACTGGTCAGTTGTCCTCTAATTTTTTTTCTATTGCCTCCTCCCCCCCACCCCAATTTCACTGCAGGACTAATACATTCATCTCCTCTTACAGGAAATCATATTAGCATGTGGAACTGATACAGCAAACAGTAGCAGGCATGGTAAGATACTTGAGGGGCTTTCCATTATTGCAGGAAGATACATCAAAATTAAATTAGCATTTTTAACTAAAGGTATTAGTATTATTATTTTGGATAAAGGAGATTGGAGAAGAATACATCTCACAGAACAGGAATTTCTGGTAGGAAGAAAGCAACTATTTTTATAGATAACCCAGGAAGGACGCAAATCAATAGGCATAAAGATACATTATTGTGCCCATCTTTTGTAAATAGAGCTTTGTCATAAGATCATAGTTTTCAGCATTTATGTGACTAATATCTTAAATAGTGGGTAGTGGTGGATGATTGAACATCTCAGAGGAGATTGGTGACAAGTGGTGTCCCCCAGGGGTCTATACTGGGACCAGTGTTGTCTAATATCTTCTTCAATTACATGGACAAGGGGATCAAGGGCACCCTCAGCAAGTCTCCAGAAGAAACCAAGCTGTGTAGTGCAGTTGACATGCCCAAGGGATGGAAAGCCATCCAAGGGCATGGACAAGCTGAAGAAGTGTGCCCATGTGAGGTTTAACATGGCTAGGTGCAAGGTCCTGCACCTGGGGCAAGGCCACCCCTGGTATCAGTACAGATTGGGGATGAAGGGATTGAAAACAGCCCTGTGGAGAAAGACTTGGGGGTACTGGTAGATGAAAAGCAGGACATAAGCCAGCAATATGTGCCTGCAGCCCAAAAAGCCAATCCTGTCCTGGGCTGCATAGAAAAGGTTGCTTGAAAAAGGTGAAATGTTTATTTCAGTATTTTTCTAAATGAAATTTTCCTCTTTCAAAATAACATTTTTTGCTTTAAAAGAATCCAGCTGACAAGGAAAAAGATGTTGAAGATCCCATGGATTTAATGAAAGGTTTTGAATTTAACTTAAAATTTGAGTAGTGCATCTTCTGCTTGACTCAGACTCCTCACACTCCGCCCTAGCTTTTCAGATTTGGGCCAGTGAACAAAAACATTGTGTTGTTTGAACAGTGACATGGGGTGAATCTGCAGTGTAATGATGCTCCAAGAGAACAGACAATATCTTGGCAAGGGAAGAAATGCTCCTTATGATAACAACACTGCTGAATTCCCCGTTGCTTTGTGCTCATTGTAAACAGTTCATGCAGGTCAATGCCTGTCGAAAACCTTCACTCCCTGAAGGCAATATTCCTTACTGCTAAAAATAGATACAGGACAATACAAGATCAGGCCCTATGGGTCCGTGTCATAAGTAAATGTTGGATGGTATCACAGCACAAAGTTGTTCTAGAAACCCCTTTATGAGAGAAAGGAAAGAATAAAGCTAGCTTTCCAAAGACCTAGAAATCCAGGTTTTCATCATCAGTGGAGAAATCCTGATAGTGCTCTAAGTCATCAAAAAGTTCCCAGAGATTTCAGTGGGAACAGGAATTTAAGAAAGTATGCACCAGCCTCCCTGCAGACAACTCATTTCCTTTTCTCTTAAACTTAATGTAGGGAGGCTTTTTGCTTTTTTTTAGTCTTGGGTAAAGACACAAGGAGGAAATCTCCATTCTCTTGTAATAGGTGCATATAGGAACTTGTTGAGGAAGAAACAATGAAGAGCATTCCTATTGGCATTTCTGAACTTCTGCAATTTCACTGTTCAAGTACTTCTGGCACTAAAACATAAAAGATCATATAAGTATTCCCATTTACACATTTTGTCATTTTTTCAACAAGAAAAGCATCTTGAAGAACTTGCTTTATGTTTGATGAAAAATTCCAAATTCTTTGTAAGATAAACATTCATGTTCAATAGAATTTACTACAACTGCTTCCAAAGGAGGAAGAAAAACAAGAATTAATAAAAAAAAAAAGACAGGCAGGGAAAGGAACATGTCACACAGATACTCTCCAAATATTCTCCCCTTGAGCTCTGTTTCAGATTGGCAGAAATGGAAACAAAGGGGTAGATATGAGAATTTCTTCCTTTCCCTGTCCCCCTTGCCTCTCTCTAGTTGGAAGAACAGGCTAGCAGAAAAAAATTCCCCTGGTGAACTGTAATCTCTGTTATATATATATATATACTAGTCTTAAGGCCATTATACAACTGAATAAACATACTTTCATCTTTTTATTATCACTTATCTATCTTTTCATCTCACATAAATCACTCAGCTTTCTTCTCTGAATTTCTCCCATTCCCCTGTAAACACACCCATTTGCAGTCTGCTGTGAGGTTCTGACCTTGTCTTCAAGGTCCCACCAACCTGAAAAAAAGTGTGTTGACCTTGCCGAGGAAGAAGGACCAGGGCAGGTAGTGCAGGTTTGTTTTCCCAGGCAATTCTAGACATACAAGACATTTATAACTGAGAAGTTTAAACATGCTTTAAGAATATAAATATGCTGTATAAAGTACGTACTAATATGTCCTGACAGGAACACTTGCATAAACTTTGGCAAACAATCAAACAGTATATAAAAGCTGTCTTTGCTCACTTCACATTGTAGTGTTTTTAATTTCTTATTGTTAAATTAACTGAATAAATCAAATTACAAGAGTTGAAAGGAAAAGGTGTACTGAAGAACTTCCCCAGTCAGGACCTAGATCTGTAGATAATTAATTCTGACCAACCATATGGCCTATTGTGACACATCTCTACTGCTTTTTATTAATATGTAAAGTTCATAAAGTTCATTAAAACTACATGAAGTTGCAGAGTCAGCATTCAAAAGGTTGAAATTGCCAGAATGAATTGGCCAACATCAACCCAGCCACATATGCGAATGCATGCAGATAAGTGTTAATTTTACAACCACACATTTCTTTCCTGTTCTCTCCTACCCTGCCTCATTGTGTGCAGGAGGCTCAACACCAGCTATGTCAAATTCTATTTCATATTTTCTTTTTGAAAGTCAATTAAGCTAAAGAAGAATGGACACATAATGTGGCAGTGAATTTCACAGATGTTTGTTGCCAGTGAAGAAACTGGCATTTCATTCCAGGCTGCAGATAGAGGTATGCATAAGAGAAGACCACACGCTCTTCTCCTGACCAAACTGTCCTGCTCCTTTCTGTCTCTTCCCTATGTCTTCTACTTCTTTCTCGCACTCCCACCCCTCCTGTTTCAGTCTCGTTATCCGAGGCCCAAACATTCCTTCCTACCTTATTGTCAGTCACAACATTTTTCATGCATTTTTCATAATGGTCTCAATCTCAGACCCTCACATTTCTATTTTCTTTCCACCCTTCATGATCCTTACCTTAGTAAGTACCCTTCTACCACCACCAGACTTGAACCTTAGCTCTAGATACTCCTTATACAAGGTAAATTAACTCCTCTTCCAGACCACCTGAGATGCCATGAGCAGTCTACTTACCTTCTACAAGGGCTCCTGGCACCAAGGTAGCACCCTTCAACTAGAAAAAACAGTGTCAGAGAAAGTCCTGATTAGAGCAAGGCACCCTGGACCTAGCGTATGTCTGTGAACGACAGATATTTTTCCTCCTTTATCTTATTTTTCTCCTTTATCTTCTTTTTTATTTCTTCACCTTTTGCTTTGCCTCTTTTTCCAATTTTCTGGGAATTTAGCTGCCAAACTGTCTCAGTGGAGCACATATGAAAAGATTTTTTAAATGTCCAAGTTGGCCAACACCAGTCAATTTGTCCAAAGGCGGAAAAGGCAAAAAGAAAATTCCTTAAAAATAAAAAATCTTTTCAGGTTTCAGAATGTTATTTTAGAGTTGTCGAGGTACAAGTTTTGACCAATTCATTAATGGAGGTGTTGAGATTTTTTTCCTTTTTATTAAGAAAAACTTTTTTTTTTTTTTTAAAGTGGATTTCAGAAGAGACATAACTACTTTACCTGTAAAGTTTTTTCCAGAAATATTCCATTCAAGGCAGATAGCCACTCTGGAAAATAGCATATGGTCTTATTTCCTCAGAAAGGTCCTTGCGGGCCCACAAAACCTGAGCTATTCCACCCAAATGGTCATCCAGCTTCCACCCTGCTTCCTAATAAAATGCTTTGGTTTCTTAATCAAAACAGATTTTTTTAATATTTTTTTTTTTTTTTTCTCCAAAATGAGTGTTTTCTGTGCTTTGTCACAAATGAATAAGTTTTTTTTTTTTTTTTCCTCTTGAAAGCTCAGTTGCTGAAAAATGGAAATTTGGCTGACTGTAAAGCACTTGATATAATAAAATCATGGGTACCCATTGCACCCCTGTTACTCAGGAATATCAGCAAAATTTGAGAAAGATGCAATTCAGGAACTCCTCCAAGCAAGTCTACACACAATGGGTTTGGAAACGCTTCCTGATTTTTTGTTGCAGTTTGGTTTGGCTGATGTGTACTTGGAGAAAAACAAAAGTGCACATCTTGTTCCTGCAAAGATTGACCTACATGCTTAATTTTACCATTTGAAAAGTCAGTAAGACTAAATACATGCACAAATCTTTGAAGAGGTAAGGCCTGAACAATCTTCTGGTGGTGGTACAGGGGAATATGTGTGATTGTGGATGACATCTTTTTCTCTCTAGATACTACAAAGGCTAAGTGTAGTCTGCAGCAACTTACAGATTAATTGTCAACTACACACGAAGTTTTTTTCATTTCTTTCTTCCTTTCTTCCTTCTTCCAGCTGACACCTGGTAGTTTTATTTTGTTCTTACTTTGAGAGTGCTTACATTTGACTAGCAATAAGTCCTCTCAACGAATTCTGCTTGGAGTTTCTTGCATCACAGAGGGTCTTCCAATCAATCCCATTTCTTCTGGCAGCAAGTCCAGAGATTTCCAGCAACTCACTTTCAGTGGATCACAGCAATGGAAATGCCCTTGAAGACTTTTCCTGGGAGGGTTGGTCTGCTCTGGAGTATTTACAGCTCAAAAGTAATTACCATGTATTACCAGGAGAAACTGTGACATGGTGGCACAAAGGTACACTAGCACACTGTTGAGAAAAGGCATTCAGGATGATTTAAAGCAAAAAAACCCCAACCAAACAAACAATAATAAAAAAATCCACAAAACGTTCTGGGTTTGGAGAGTTGCTTTTGTTATGTTTTAGTTTGTTCTTACTGGACTCTAGAAATCCTGCTATTCTAACTTTTTCCTTTGGGAATGAACCACTTAAATGCACTATTTTTGAAGAAGACTATCAAATGCTTTGTGAACTCCATCAGATAAGACACTGTAATATCGTCTCTCATAGATCTGCTGGTGTAAGTAGGCTAAATTTCCACAGAGAAACTGGGAGAAACTCTCTGAAGTCAGTCCTACAGCACATGCTGAATTTCACTCCTGAGAGAGAGAAAATGTCTATCAAATGCCATGCATCTCTGACATACTGGCTGGGAGACAAAGCTCAAAATGAACGTAGAGAACAGGGTCTGACCCACTGAAGCAATTCAAAGTATATCTTAGGAAACAAACTTCATCTAAGGTATTTGTATTAAATCAAAATGCTGAAGTAGAATTAGCATCAAAAGCACAGGAAGGATGAAATAACTCACTATGCTTATAATCCAGTTATTAGTATAATGGCTTCAGTGGTTCAAAGAAGCACTGCGCTAGTGAAACCTGCAGTGGAATGAAACGGAGCTTGGAATAAGCTCAGGCTGCAGTCCAGAAAGTGGAGAAGGTTTCACTAAAAGGACCTCAAGAGTGATCACCACGTCAGCCTGAAAAGAGAGTGGGATGCATCCTGTGTGTCACTTCAGCAATTCCAGATGTCAAAACAATCACTTAGCACATTACAGAAGCTAAAGATGGACAGTTGAGAGGACCGATAAAAATGCAAATTTCATGCCAAAATATTCAAAAAGTATGAGCAATGGAAACAAACCCCAAAAAAACCCATTCAGCCAGGATGTTAGAAAGCATGAGTCAGGAGAATGATGAACGCTAATGTGCCTTTGAAAAATGTGAGGCAAATACTTTTACAGAACTGGACAGAAATGAGGTTAAAAAGCCAGTGAAGAGTTGAGGAAATAACCTAAGTGTTTAGCCTAAAAAGAAGAAACAAAACAAATTCACTGCTGGTAGCTGAAATGTGAAGATGTGAGAGAACTTGTAACCTGATTTAGCATATCAGGAGTGGGACTGCTCAGGAGGTCAACACATGCCAATCACCACATACATATACTGTCTATTATAAAACATGAAAAAAATCAGAAAACCAAAATTCAATAACCACAGTCCCACTAGATGGTACATAACCATTCAGCACAGTATACAAAGAAATAAAAATGGTTAACAAGAAAACCAGTTTATCTAACTTCTTTATCATCGTCAGCACACATTATGTAAGCACACAGACTTGGGCATGGACAAATTCAGTACTGGCTAGCATATCACACTCTTAACAGTCTTTGCCAAGAACTGCATTTTCAAAACAACTCACTAAATTTGCAGCAGATAATTTGGCATCCCAAATATTAGGCACTTAAGTGTTTACCATCAGCAGTGTTCTGAACTTAACTCCCTCCCCGTTGAAGCTCCTGTTCTGAACATCCTGCCCAGTTCCTGAAAAACTGAAGTGCTTGCAGGAACCATTGGCTTTAGCTGTCATTGTGGCCGTTCAGCTTCCTGCTTAGCCGAGGACTTGGAGCCTCAAGCTTGAGTAATTGAAATGTAGTAACCTAAAATTTGCAAAATAAACAAAATTTGGTATAAATAATTGGTCTTTGGAGAGTTTATCTTAATCTACGGCATATTCCATCCATCTCTCTCCTCCCCAACTATCCCTCAGCCCCCCAGAAAATAAAGCACATTTTTGAAAAGTATAAGAAGGAAAAAAGTGACACATCAGAGATTATTGCAAGTTGTAGACAGAACGCTCAATAACCGAGAAACAGTAAAACTTTTTAAATTACCTAAATCAAAATAGGAGCTACTTTATTTGCAGATCTTAAAGGGACCAAACTACATTTTGTGGTAGATAAAACTCATAAAATCAGAGAGCTAAGGACCACAATGACTTGGAAGGCCCAATGCTCAGGAAAAACTGTATGCATGCATTTGTCCCACTGAGCTCCTGGCATTGCAGGGCTGAGGCCTAAATCTGGGTTTGAATTTCACACTCAAAGTCTTGCAAAAATAAGTTTAGACAAATTGTAAGAAAGGTCGGGCTCATTTCATATAACAGATACATCTAGACACACACAAAAAGAACCAAGTGTGTTGAGAAAAGAGTTCTATTGTAATTCAGTTGAGGTTTTCAGAAAGCAGTACATGGCAGTACACGGGTGGTTAATATTTTGCCTGACCCATTGCAAAGAACTAATAAAAGTAAAAGCTGTGCAGCTGCCCCTTCTAATCTGAGAACAAATCACAAAGGCAGGCACAAACAAAAGGCAGGTGAGCTCTCAACTGAGCAATTAGGAGGAGGACAAACAGGGAAAAAAAAAAAAAGTAAAGTAATCCACCCAACCTCTTTGACAAAATTTAATCAGAAAAGCAGCTTAGAAAGGGGCTTCAAATCTATTGAAAACAAAGTTTCAAATAACAAACACCAATAAAAGTATAATATAAATAATAGCCCTGAGGCCAAAGTGTAGAGATTAGCAGAGCAATCAAAAGGAGGCAGAAACAAACAATCATAAGTTTGTGAAGTAGTCTGTCAAGCAAACAGCTCTCAAAACTAGATTTAGAAAACAAGCTCTGTAGAAGGAATGGTCAAAGGCTGACTGATAGAGTCAATATATCCACCTAGGCTGGGAGTTCTTAGTGAATGTCAATCTAATAAAACAAAAAAGACTTTTCCTAAAAGGCAGCTACACATTGCCAGGATAAGGCATCACAAGGAAGAGACCAGAAGTTTGCTGCCATAATCTTAGCATTAAATAGAGCTATTCCCACTTGGCACTGAAAATTTTGGTGATGTTGACTTAGGCTTACTCTTAGGAAATATCTTATGTGTACTGGGGGATACAGTACACAATAGCCTAAGTGACAATAATCAATACATATTTGGCATACAGTCAATGAAAATGTACACTGAGATTCAGCAGCCTTGCCCCGAGTATGGAACTGAGTACTCATTTGTGATAAAGTAGGCAAAATGTCCCTTTTTTTATCTCCTGCCCTCTCCTGAATTTTTGAGATTCAGAGGCTACTGCAGCTCTTAGCCAATTGTGGACTTCTCTTCTAGGATAAAAATGTCACTAGATGACAATGTGGTCATACACGACCCTGACCTTGCCTGCAAGATCATAACATCCAGGACAGTAGTATTTCAGAATAAGCCAGGCCTTGAATTTAGACAGTTGGCAAGTTGAATTTTATAATTGTACATGAATATTCCAGAATTCAACTATTAAAAAAAATCTGCCAAATAATAAAAGATAGAGCTAATATCTACTTCCCCAAAATATTTATTCTGCTAAGTTTGACTTTCACCGCTTACTCTGTAAAATCTCGTGTTGCACCTTCTCTGCTGAGGCAGGCTTTTGCCACATTTGGCAGTAGCAAGCCCCAAACCTGCAAAGTCTGTGTGTATTCTGAAATTTCAGGTGACAAACTGTGACACTGAGGTTAGCAGGACTAATGACATGCATGAAGGTGAGTGCATATCTAATCAAATATTTGTGGGGTCAGACCCCATTATAATATTATTAACACAGGATCGTTTAACGGAGAGACCTGAAACTTTTCATTGTATTCGGGGAATAAATCGCCTACTGTTTCAAAGCTCCTGAACAAATAGGGGTTTCATATTTGTCTGTGGCTGTTGTCTATTTTGGATCTTTGTCATTTACCTTGCCCCACATTTAGGCCTGGAGCAGCTGGGAGAAAAGTCTGGATGTGTTTATTTTTCTATTTGCCATGGAGCCAAGCCACGAGATAGTTCTCCCCAAAAGGAAACTAACCCTGACTGCGTGACTGACAAGACTGTAGTAAAAAAAACATAGCTCATTTTAAAGTTTACCCAAAAGCAGTGTCTTTTCAAGCAGCATGACCCTGTGGCTTCATTTAACATTTCTAGGACAGAGTCTGCAAGGTTAATGTGTTAAGACAGTAAAAACTTTCTCTTTGCCTCAGGCACATCACTTCTATTCAGCAAGGCAAATAATACCCCACCTACAGCAGCCTGCCCAGAAGCCCAAAGGCTGCACAGCAACAAGCCTCCATTTCTTCCCTGTCTCCTTGTCTCCTTGGGACCGACATTGCCTGGGTGCTGAATAGCCTGGTGGGAAGAGTTCAATGCAGGGTTTGCACTTTCCCAGCCATTAGCCAGCTGCCACCGCATTTCATTATCTTAGGGGCTGCTTTTATACATCAAAGGCACTTCCAAACAGTGTGATGAAGTGGAAGTAACGGAGCTTGGTCCACGTTGCAAGTCGCAGTATTATTTATTGTCATTATTTTTTTGCACCCATCTCATGCCATCTGGCCCGCTAACTGTAAAGGCCAGTGATGGAAAAAAGGCTCAACACACCCCTCTCGGTTTCTTGGAGTGAATCCTGCTGAACAACTAGGCCTTGGAGCAACTGCCTGTCGTTATCAGGACTCTCTATTGTTTTGCACAAGGAGCCCTCTAAAAAGCAAAGGGAAAAAAACAAAGGTAGCACACAGGATCTCATGTGAAAACAAAGTAAGCAGAGCATGAAAAGCGGCACTGAGATGGCTTTTTCTTTGCCTTCTTTCCAACATAGCCAAGAAATAAAGAGTTGAAAAAGGTTTTCTTTCAGTTTTCTAAAGAAGCTGCCTGTGAACAAGCCAAGGTAGTGGGGTTTGCATTAGACCGCCTCAGATCACTGTTCAGCTGTTTTAACTTACTTCAGTTTTTGTCTTATTATGTCTTTCTTTTAATGACAAAAGCCCATATGGTCGGTGATTTATTGTAGTTCTCCAGAGTTTGAGACCTGCTTTCCCTTAACGGAAATCTCTAACTGATACATTCAGAAAATGTTGAAAATTACATTAAAAGGCGAAAAAAGTGAAATCTCTCTCTGTGTTGCAGAGTGCTAATTAGTGGCTTAAACAGGAGTTGTCAGTGGATGTATGATTAAGCTGCACTCTTATATGGTAGCTTGGTTTTACAGGCCAGGGAATAAACTACATGTTTCTACCTCTGCTGTGCCTGCCTGCCACTAAAACAGCCTGTTGCCAGAAAAATAAACCCAACAAGAAATGTTCATACTTCCATACTGACATGTTTTGACATATATATTTTGTGTAATGGTTTATTTTACCTATCAACTGGAGGCTTTAAGAATATCATAGTTTGACTCTGAATGAGACAGGGTAATTGACTGCAATGTCAAGGTAGGGAGGCTTGAAAGATGCCCCAGACATGCAGGTCAGTGCTTGCAAGACATTGTTTCTCTTTTTAAAAACAACACAACATTGTTTTGCATTTTTTAATGCTTGCCATGAAAATAAATATTTGGTATGGTGAATACTGGTGTGTAAGGCCCTGATTCTGTAAAGTGAGTCATGTAGGTAAAGCTTTTGCCCATAGAGATTCCGAAGGTGAATGTGCATGAAAAAGAGCTTGAAGCATCAGGGTCAAATCTGGCAGCCCTTTAGTAGGCTTGATTAACTTAATTTGAGATTGGCATGAATAAAGGCTGAGACAGTACAAGACTTTGAATTTTGTCCTGAAATCTTTTTCTGTTCCGTGCTTGCCGCAACTAACCTGTAGCTGTGAAATATCTCCCTGTAAGCTAGCAATTAGATTGTTATCTGAGACCAACTTGGAAATAGGAGTCAGAGAAGTCAAGCTACTGGCAGCCAACATCAAAACCAAAAATCCCTGACCTTGACTGCTCTTAACACAAAGGCCCTTTTCCTGCTGTTTTTGCATGAACGAAGGAATGAGAGCCAGCAAATGATATAGCAGACACTTTCTTCTGAAAAGATAAAGCAAATTTATTTTATTTCTGTATACAATCCACTATCCAAACACAAAGACAGGAAGCAATATTGGGAAATTCCTAAAAATATGATTTATGCTGGATAGTGTCTCTTCCTTCTCCTTCATATCACTTGGAACTAATAGCGAGCCAAGAATTTCCTGACCTTTTGCAATTCGTTTGGAAAATGTGCTCTCCCTTCATTGCTACTGCATTGTGAAGAAAGCATTTATTTCTAGTAGTAGGTTTTAAATTTCACTTAAAATAAGACTGCATCTCATACACTCTGTCTCTACTTCTTTCTTTGGTATGGGATTGAACAGGTGCTGCAACACAGCTTCATTTTCAAGCTGCACAGATAATCTTCCCCATTTTAGAGCATGGCAGGCATCCCTTCTTGGGTGACCAACCCCACACCATCCAAATGGAGGGAACAGTCACAAAGAAAGAAGTCCTTTGCTCAGTTTTAGAAATATGAGCAAGCCAGATGTATCCTGTAAGTCTCCACCAGACAGATTTGTGAAGTGTCCCAGACGAGGTATCCACAGGAGATCTAAGGCTCATGGGACAGATATTTTTATGCGGATGAACTAGGGGAATTGCTCAAAAGCAATATGACCAATGCAAGTAGGTTTCCCATCTGCAGAAGGCAACAGGATAGCACTTCTTTTGTCATTTCAATGAGCATTTACTCCCCATTCAGGATCAAATGTGTAAAACAGGGTCCCTCCATAGGCTGGATGGGCAGCGTTTTACCCCAGCAGCCCCACAAGCTGTCGTTTAGGCTATGGCACCTGGACAAACCCCCCCATGGGGAGGTAGCGCGCAGTGTCTTCTGAAGGGAAGTGGGCAGCCAACACAACCCCTCTTTGTGGTGTTGAAAGGAGGAAAACACAGCTGAGTAGCACAAAGCTGCAGAGCGTAGGGCTCTGAGCAGTCTAGAAAGCAGAGGAGAGAAAGGCTTCTGGAAGGCCCTGTGTTCTGGAGAGGTGAGTGCTCAGTCTTGGCAGTAGTTTTGTCTGGAGGGAGAAGCTAATTTCACCCTCTGATAAACTGGATTAGAGAAAAATTCACTGAGATAGCCTTCAGGCTTGGTTCCTCACCTGATGAAAGCAGGACGGGCTTTTATTGTCCCACCGGAGCAGAGCAGCAGCTGAGGACGTGGCTCCCACCGCTTTCTGCCCTCCTGCAAGCTCTCCCCTGGCAGCGATGCTGTCAGCCCCTCACTGCAGGCAGGTGCAAGCTGAGGGCCAGATTGCAGCTTGCTCGAACACAGCTACCACAGAGAACACGGTCCTCTCCAGCCCTCACCTCCCCCTTGCCATCCCGCATGGATGTCATATGGATGCTTTTCTTTGCCAGCTGGTTTGGAGCAGCCCTAACTGCTACTGTGGCACTTTCCTGGTGTGATAGGAAGGAGAAAGGAGATTGGATCTGGTATTGCTGCAGGGAAAACAGGAAGGAATCTGAAAGAGAAAAATGCAAGCAGTGCTGTATTCAGAGCTACATGTAGCTCTTTCCCTTCCCAGAGAAAGGGGAAAGTGGAAACATATTGCAGCACTCAGGATTGCCTGTCAAACCATGTAGCAGCCCTGGCTAAGAGCTGGTCAGCAGGGTCCTAAATCTGATGGTCAGAGAGAAAAGCAGTTCAAACAATGCATCCCATTCACCAAAACAATGATAACAGTAGGCTTCCATGTGAAGATATGTTTCCTCTGCATTGGAGTATCTTTAAATATCGTGACAGAAAAGATTAAAGTTAATAATAGTTCATACATTGTTTCAGACATGGTAAACTAAAAGCAGCTTTCTTTAGCTTCGCATTTCATTAAAGGTCACCATGAATTATGAATCTCTCTTCTGAACTACTCAGCTGTTTCCATGCAGTGTCACTGTCTGGACAGCCCTCCTAACACAGCAACAGCTAACGAGCAATGACAATCAGCTATGAAGCACAATTCAAGGAAACAAAAAACAAAAATGGAAGGATGTGAATTCTATGGAGCACACAAAGAAAAATGGGTGGGATGCTCGTTTCCTCAAATTGTGTATCAACTTCATAAGTTAGCTACAAATTATCCCCCTTTAAAGGATGAGGGTATCGTACATCCCACCTTTGTGTTCTTTTTCCAGCGCTCCGTTGTGGAACCTGATCTCTGCTGCTTCTGTTTGAAGAACTGTAATTTTTTTACATGTGTTTGAAAGATAAAGCACCGTTGTTGAAATGATTCAGCGCTGGTCTTGCAGCACAAAAAAAAATCAACAGATGACTTCAAAATATCTGAAGAAAAAAAATCACAATGCAGACTTACCCTAACTTATGCTCGAATGATAGTGCTTAGACTATATTTAGCAAGTCAATAAATTAAGGATTGTTACATCTTGAAAACAAAACAGATTTTTGATACAAAATCTTGCAGTAGCTCTCAGTCAGGATGTCGCATTTCTGAATGAGACATTTTTAATATGTATTTTTAAAACTTGTGGGTTTGTTTTCCTGTTACTTCATTGTCTATTTTTCCCTATAAAAAAACCAAACTCAACAAAAGCACTTTCCTCTTTCATTTGTTTTGTAACCCAGTACTTCAGGAATTCATTTTTAATCCAGTTGTTTAGTTTCTGCATTATCACTGACATCTTCCGCTTTCAATGAGATATACACCGTAGCTAAAAATGCTGTTGCACTGATATACTGTATGCAGTACACTGTGTACCAAATGTGTGTTTGTTTTTAATGCTTAGCATTTCTTGGTCATTAGACTAACAGAACTTCTCTCTCCCCTCCTCCCTTTTCCCTTCCATATTACTTAGGAAAAAAAGGAAAATCATAGAATCATAGAATAGTTAGGGTTGGAAAGGACCTTAAGATCATCTAGTTCCAACCCCCCTGCCATGGGCAGGGACACCCCACACTAAACCATGTCACCCAAGGCCCCATCCAACCTGGCCTTGAACACTGCCAAGGATGGAGCATTCACAACCTCCCTGGGCAACCCATTCCATTTTAAGAAAATAGTTTCTCCTGTAGTATTAAAGGGTTTGAAACATTAATAAGTTGCAGGTTTTTGAGAACAAAATGAGAAGTGACTCCATGTAAAAATACTGATTTACAGACCAAATTTGTGCATCTTTTGCTTCACAAATAGAGACTTGCAAGACAGAACAAACATGTTATATCTGTAAGGGGGCATTTTCTAAGTAAATACTTCTGTGTTTAGGAAACAGTAAATCTATGTTACTGTAGGATAGGTTAATTAAATGCCACCTCACCATTACAGCAAAGAACATATTTGTTTCTTACATGAAATGTACTCTATCCAGACGAGGAAGAATTGCAATTAGATGTAACAAGCATGGGTTTGTGTTGACAAACAAAATAGCGAGTATATAGTATAATAATTCAAGACAAAGCAAAACAAATGGATTTTTTTTGCTTGCTAGAATTTCACACAATAGATGCAAATTCAGAGTTAAGCAAATCTAGAAACAAATAAAACTGAAAGAGGATGCTCTGTACCAAAGAAAATTTAGTTTGACATTGTTAAATAGATAGCTGGGATCTGCTAGGAATACATACCTTGGTTTCATCTGATTGACCTCATATCATTGTTATGGCACATAACTACACCTGACAGGTCATTGATTTGGCAATATGTAAAGTGGATCCTTAAGGAAATAGCCTGGCAGAGAGCAGTTTCCCATGTTTTTTACATTCCCATAGCAAAAATTCAAGTCTCTATCATAGTATTCATCACATATGGAGAGGAAAGAAAAACAATGCTCTTACAAAACGTTTTATAAAGAAAAAAGATGGTTATCAACAGCCTCACATGTCACTTCACAGACTTCAGGGCTCAGATCACAAAAATGACAGAATAATATTGATTACAAATTTCAGAATGAAAAAAGCAATACATTTTTTTCTCTTTTCAGCCCAGCTTTCACACCACAACTCCAACAACTTTAACACTTTTTGTGCAGAAGGTCCTGCTTGATAATTTTGCCAGAAATATGCAGTACACACGTGCACAATAACAAAACGAAATTAGAATGCTATTTATTCTTCTGCCACAAAAGCATTTTTACTCTACTTTGTGCCACCAAATGTACCACAATGTTTTCATCACCAAGTTGAAGAGAGTATGCCTAATGGGTTATATGGTCCTACTGCACAAGAACCCTATTCAAGCATTTGCTCAAGTCATGCATGTCTTTAGTCACATGCATAATAGCCTACAGACAAAAGGCACAAGAGACAAGGAGGGCTTTATGTATCAAACTGAAAGTAGTATTTCCCTGTGCTAATACTATGTAAACAACAGAGAGCTGCAGGATATCATATTAACATGATTTTTTTGTGAGAGAGAAAGA
This sequence comes from Psittacula echo, assembly GCF_963264785.1. NCBI lineage: Eukaryota > Metazoa > Chordata > Aves > Psittaciformes > Psittacidae > Psittacula > Psittacula echo. Next base: position 117,315,565 of record NC_137735.1, on the reverse strand, counting down.
AAGATTAATCAATACCTAAAAACTAAAGTACCTGTGTCTGCAGAGAACAAACACATAAACAAAAATTATTATGAGAGACAAAACATCAATTTAGATGAAAGAAAAAAAACGAAACAATGTTTCTTACATGTCTACAATAAACCAAATTATATTACTTTAACATAGACTAATCAAAAACCTTTTCATTGGGATATAAAAGAGCCACCTTTTGGGTTTCTTATTAGATGGACATACACACAATTTCAGGAAGAAACATAAATAGGTAAAACATCACTATATATTGAAAGAAGAGTGTTTAGCCATAGCATATTCCAGCATCCAGTGCCTATATAAAACCTTATGCATTAACATGGGGCTACTGCTCTGGACTCAACACCACTTATAAGGTGTCACTCCAAGAGACAAGAGTAGGGAGAGGAGAGTCATTAGACAAAATCATCTGTTGATGTAAACTGACAGGACACTCCTCACTCCCCACTACTCCACCCCCTGCCTTCACAGCAGCTGAAGCTGCACTCCACAGTAGCAAACAAAGACTACAAAACTATGACTGAAATCAGTGTAATCTGACCATATTCATGGACAGCACATACAGCTCTTCTATGAATCTAAAGGGCAGGTCACAGTCAATAGGGTTGCCTCAAATCAGATGCCTACTCAGTAACACAGGACTAGTTTGGGGATAAACTGCCATTTTCGAAGCAAAAAGCAAAGGACCCATAGGGGAAGCAGTCCTATGGATCAAGTCCTTGTTTCCACCAAGAAGACATGATGCACCTCTTCTGTGTGGTCTCATTATTCAAGAGTGCCAATAAAAGCTGATCTTTAGAAAAGCCCAGTCTTTGAATCTTGATACAAAATGTTGTTTTAAAATATACAGAAGTCATATAGATAAAAATACACCTGCAGCATTTCCATCTGTAGATTCTGAAGCATGGTATGAATGAGATCAGCAACTGTATTCTCTAATGAAATTCAGGATATTAGGACAAGGAAAGTGAACTAGCCCCAGTCCCTCAGCAACCTGAAAATGAGCCAAGTCCTTTGTAGTCGTTTCTGAGTCCAAGTGTCATATCTACAAGAATGTGTCACCTCCCTCAACACTAGGCTGGGACCCAAGCTGAGAAAGACCTCTATGGCAAAGAGCTGCATAATTCAACAAAGCAGTGTGAAATGGAAGTTCATTCCAGATCACAAAAAAAAAGGTAACTTATAGAAATGAAAATTTCTATGGAAATGGCTTACTTTTGAGAAAATGTTCAGAAAGAAATTGTTTCTCAGGTTCAGAATAAGATTTTGTTTCAAAATGAATGAGTTAGGTCCCATAGTTTGAATCCCCATGTACAGTGTGAGCATTTCCCACCTGATATTTCATACTCTGGCAGTTTTCTCACAGCCTAGAAGACAAACTGGTGATATGAGGTTAATAGGAGAAGAGGTTCAGCTTAAGCCTTCTGCCTCCCATTGAATGCCTCATCATCAGGCTGTTAACTGTTCTGGTGTATTTACATCTGGTGTGCCAATAGCTTCAGTGTCAGAAAGACTGAACTTTTAAAGTGATATTTTTCAAATATTTTTCTAAGGGTTAATGGTGGATGATCTTGACTTACTCATTGCATGGGAATAAGAGGTCAACAAAATCCTCCCCCACAAAAGAAAACCCTAAATAACCAATGAAACACACACAAAAGCCATAAGCCTTCATTGGGTAGTAGACTACAGGATGATGCACCCTTAGGAGGAAGCTGAGCTGCTGATCTGGCAGTTAGATACCAGCACTGCCCTTTGCAGGATGCTTTGCAGGATAGCTATCTGGCTGTTGCACACACAGATACACCCTCTTCTAAGGGAACATAACTATTCCCACACAGTGCACTTTTGCTTCTCATATCTTTTACACATTGCCACATAACCTGAGCCTTGTTAAGAGATTAACTCAATTTACCACTACACGTTGTGTGCTTTATTGCAACACATTTTTCAGACTGTCCATCTGTGTGCACTAGCATTTCTAAAATTAAACAAAAACCCTGTGTGGAGTGCCAGTACCTATAGATTAACTATACCTTCAGGAATCTAAAATATTAGAAAAGAATCAGCAGTTACCTTTCAGATACCCCCCCTGCAGCCTGCACTGCTCAGTCAGTGTGGTTATGCTTGCAATCGGTTTTAAGCACACTTCAGAGCCACCCAAAAAGCCTGGCAGTCCCCAGATCCTGCCCTGCCCATCATGTTATTTCCTTTTTCCTATTTCCAATTGGGAACAGTCGATCAGCAGCCCTCTGGTCACCCGATATCAGGAACAGACATGAACTGAAGGAGGAAAACTTCGCCAGGACTCCAGATTTTTGCTCTTTCCTCTTGTGCCAGTTTGAGCAAGGGTTATACTGTGTGTAGACCCAAGTCCTAACTCATTCATCAGGACTGACCCTTGGATAAGCCTTATAACACCATTTGCAAGATAGAAGCCTATATATAGTGTTTGAACAAGGCAAATGGAAGTGTGATAAAGCTTGAAACTAAGGGTTTGACCTTGGCTTAACATTTGTGACAACATAATCAGATACAAGATAACAGGCAGCTCCTTTATTTACCATCCTACAAAGCATGCAGGTATATTAAGATTGCTCTTTTAGTACTGACAGAAACAGATCACTTACTAATAAGTGAAATTTCCCATCAGCTTTTAAAGCTAAGCTCTGTCAAGTGAACATACAGTCTCTCTGAAAGCCAACAATGAAACTGTCATAAGCTTTACCGAATTGATCTTCAGGTTATAACAACTATGAAGTACATGAAGAAGTAGGTTTTTATTTTTTTAAGGGATTTAAAGAAAGTCATGAGAACACAGGTGAAATGACAACTGAGATTTTTTGTGGAAATTTTTTTCCCCTTTGTTTGCAAAAGAAAAAATAAACCGCTTAAACACCTCTTTCAGCTATACCAAAAGCTTTGCAAATTTGGCTTAAATTGAGTGAATGAATTTGACAGGCTGAAATAAGGAAAAGAATCAGAAACACTGAAACCTTGGCTTTCCACATTTGCTACTCAAACCATGTAGGTTTCTGATTTTAGGATGTTTTCACTCAGAAGGCTGCTAAAGCTTTTTACAAGCAGCAAGAATTTTAGTGGATTTTTCTCTTGGGGAATTCGAACAATTTTTTCCACTGTGTATTTTGACTCCTAAATACATAATTTCCACAACATTGATTCTTTAGATTAGTTATTATGACATAACACTTGTGTAACTCTTAGAAACAAGCAAATTCATGTTTACCGTGAACCCAATATAAGAGAAGAATGTACAAAGCTGGTTGGTCCCTCTGGCAATCACACCTCTCTCAGCAGTTCCTCACCACTACCTGAAAACAGTGTAAAACTATTAAGCTGTCCATGAAAGGAGCTTTCTAATAGGCCTGGGCTCTGTGATGATGCAAACCTGGTGTAACATTTGTGGTGTTGCTCCCCAGGGCTGCTCTCAAGGCACATTTCTGTGAGAAGAGCCACAAAAAGGCACAGGACTGTGGCTTCTAAGATGACCAAGCCGCTTCTTTCACCACCGAGATGGCAGTGCACAAGCTTTCAGGTCTCTGAAGTCCCTCTAGTCAAGCACGCCAAACTCTTTCAGTATTACAGTTCAAGCCCATTGTTAAATGGCTGCTTCCACCATTACAGCTGCAGGACAAAGACATGCACCAACATGGGCAAAGATGACTATTTTGTATCAAGAAGTATGGACAGGAAAGGACGTCCAGGGCGTTTACTTCAGCCTCCTTCCCCCCACTGTGTTGCAGGAACTATATTAATCAGACTTTTTTACAATAACTGATGGAAATCTCTAGGGACCTTTTACTTACGAAAAATAACAAAAAGTAATATTGCTGGCAAAGAAAACAAGGTGATTTCTGAGCCACCAAAAGGCCTAAACAAAATATTGATGGCTGGGTTTAACCCAACTGCAGCAGTAATTTTCCAAAATTAACTGCTTCATTTATTATGACAATAAAATGTAGGGAGAACCATCATATGCTTATTAATGCAACATCTACAGGACTGAATGCAGGGATCACTTCCACAGATCTGACTGGCTCACAAAAATGCCCGTGCAACCGGAAGTTGTATTTGTTCAGTAGCCATTGACAAAGTGTGAAATCATGGTCACTCCAGGTAGAAGATAAAAGCTTCTTGTTCATTCAGGCTTCTTGTCTGAATTTGTGTTTACGCAAAAGGAAATCAAATATGAGTTCTGTAACTGATGGAATAAGAAATATACACCAGACTTAAAACAGCTGGATAACCTGTGTACACGCCCTGTCCCATACAGCAAACCATACTACCATGATTTAGTCAACATATGCAAAATGCTATTGCTTTTCAATCACATCTATTGGGCTTATAGACTCCTTACTTGGGGGACCCTCTCCTCCTAGAAGCTAAATCCCAATCTCAGTCTTAAATGCTAGCCAATAAGGTACTTATGAAAATAAAAGGATTAATCAAGCTTCTGTCTTTCAGTACTGTTGTGCATGTTAAAATACTGTACTTAACACAGAGAGGTCCAAAAACTGTGAGGAATCTGAGGCAGGTAACTAATTTGCCACTATGAAGTAGCAACTGATGCTTTGCAATTGTCAGATGCATTTGGAACTCTAATATATATTTAAACATGCATTGAAACAATTGTCCCTTGTATACACTCAGTCACTTTTCCTATATGAACTCTGGTCATATTTTTGTTTCCCTTTTGTATTTACCTTATCCTCTATTCAGTAAACCATGAGCTCAAAATGATAACATAACCTAAGCAAAAAAACAAACAGGCATCAAAGCAATGAAAATGTTATTTTTGAAAGGTACAATTTCAACAATATCAAATACACAGGAAAAGCACTTTTGCCTTTCAGATTCCCTGAGAACCTCTTCCCTTCCTCCAGGCTTCCTATACCAGTTCAGATGAACATACAAAAGACTTCATTTTCACAGTACTATCTGTATGCTACTGCCCAGAGCAGTTTTCTTACATTCCTTCACTTCCATAGTGACAGAGGGGTTGACTACACTTGGAAAAGCAGAGTAACCCAAAAATATTTTAAAAGGCCTAGTTTATACTTTTATAGAGATTGTTTATTCACGCAACTTTTTTTAAAGAATCAGAGCTGAAGACAACTTAGTGATCACTGGAAAGAAAAGAAGTGTCTCTAAATGTGTATGCACCACTGATGTTAATGAAAGGAAGGTTCTTCCTCTCTAAGAAAAAGCCGAAACCTAAACATTCATAAAGTGTCCAGGACGGTGTTTTTTTGGCTGGTTGGTTTGGTGTTTTGTTTGTCTGTTTGGTTTGAGTTTTTGGGGGTGGGTTTTTTGTTGTTGTTCTTGTTGGGGGAGGTTGTTTTGGATTGTGTTTTTTTGTTTGTTTGGTTTGGGTTTTTTGTCAAGACAGATGCATAACGCACAGCTTGGGAAGAATGTACAAAAAAATCTGCAGTTTTAATGAACTTTAGACCTTACAAAGAATAAATACCAAGGCAGCATGGCATGGCCAGTTACTGAACAGGGAATGCAGGCAAATGTGAGAAAATGTCCCAAATATAGAAGCTTACATATGTGTAAAGTCAAGAGTTTAAGGGAATAATAATAATAAAAGATATAATAAAAATAAATATAATAAAAATATAATAATATAATAAAAATAAAATAAAATAAAATTAAAAAATAAAAATAAATATAAATAAAATAAAATAAAATAAAAATAATAATAATAAAAAATTATGTACTGTTCTATTGTTTCAACCTCTCATCTATCACATTTCATCCAGATTTTCTAATAACAAACCTACTAACTGGTGTTTAACTTAAATATACCTTCCAGAAAGTCACATGGCTTTCATTTGCAGACACCAGGAAATGGGTCCCTTGATTCCTTTGGTAGGTTAAACCCTCTTTGTGAAAAATGTGTAATCTTCTTCCAAAAAATGCCTGGATTCAGGCATTTCCCAAACTTATCATTATCTCCCTCTCCATAAGGAGAGGATTCTTGGTCACCAGCACTTGATGCTGGGAAGGTTTTTTCAGGCTGTTAAGCAGCTTCCCAGTCCTGTCCTTTTGATATGCTAACCAGGATAGAGAGCTACAGTCCAACTGCCAGGAACTCTTTCAAGCCTGATGTCATTCTGGTGGCACTGCTCTGCTCTCTCTCCAGTTTCTGAAGTCCTTTCTACACCAACATGGTAAGCAATTTCCTAGCATGTCATGTTGCATTTCAAAGTAAAATCACACCTTTACTTCCTCCAATTGTTATGCACCCAAGGAGCTCACTTTCTGCCCTAACATTTTGCTGTTAGCTGCTACTCTTTCTCTTCTGCCAAGCTGCAATTTCAATTCCAGCCGCTAGACAGTTTCCCATTGCATAAAGAGGATCTTACAGAGGATTTTACACTCTTAAATGTATTAAACTTTGTATACGTTTCAAAAAGGTCAAATATAACATAAACAGACTGCTTATTAAGCAATATAGGATCACTTGCTGTAAGCACTTTATTGTCCCTGTTTTATGCTCCTCCAAACTGTGGCATATAGGCATTTTAAGAGCAGAGATTATATGAATTTTCAAAACACTAATGAAAATCCTTAATGGCATTTTCACAGTGCTTGTCTCTGCAGAACTTCACTGGAAATATTTCCATTCAGTGATGAGTCTCCATTGACGGTCTTTCTGAGAACAGCTAGTTCTACTCCATTTATTGCTTTCTATGATACATTACATAGTTCTTAACAAAGCTATTATGGCTGGAAAAAATATCCAAACAAATGAAAGCTCTGTATGTCAGAGCACCAAGGGACAAATCCTCTTCTCTCCGAAATCAAGTAGAGCCTGGGAATGTTCTTTGTTGAGAGCAGGAGCAGCCTCAACCTAAAAAAAATTAAACCATGACTCACACTCACAGAGGAAATTCATTTGTGGCAATCAACAGCATCTTTCCCTCTAATTCAAGGTAACACCAATCTATTCTGCGTAATCTGAGTTACATTGTACATTGTGAGGAACTTCTCAGTGGATTTAACTAAAAGGATCCGTCAGCATTCACAAACAGACAGCAAGCCAAAACTGAATAGCAACTTACTTTTAAAAACAAAGCAAAACAAAACAACCCACAACTATTTATTTCTAGGTGTATTAATTTACGAATGGGATAAATTCACTCCATGACCATATCAATGGATCATCATGCAAAAAGTATGATACTGTGGGGGTTTATGCAGTCACTGAATATCCATACATTCAGCTTAAAGGTGATGTTTAAAAAAAAATGTGCAATAAAATGCACAGAACAAGATAAAATACAGACAGACCCCCTCCTACCATTTAAAGGAAACACAAGGGCAAAATTTAGGAGAAACAATGAAATTTGATGGACTTGTGTGCTACTCTGGAGTTGGGCTCGCTGTCTGGTCCTTTTCACCATCACTTTCAGCGGGACAGATAAACAGGAGTAGGAGGCAGCCTTATTTACAACACATCAAAAGAAAGATAAGGTGGAGTTCAGTGTACCACCTAAAGCAGTGACACCTCTGAGTCTATCTGTTGCTCCCTGCTCCTTTAGTGACCCTGGCTGCCCTTCCCTGAAATGAGTAAGCGTCTTCCGTGCCATGAAACAGCCCTGTTTCACAAGATGCCAGTTCAATACAACCACCCTCCTGGTTTCATGCAGCAAAAAGAAAACAAGCACATAGGAGTGTGTTAGCAGTCTCCTAAAGTAAGAGGACATGGGGGCAGGCCCTCTTGCTTCCTAAACTTATTTCATTATTTCATAAGGATGATGTTATGGTTGCCCTGGTTCCCTGGGCTGCCCTTCTGGATTTTAAGAGTCCCAAAGCTTCACAGCAGCATACACCTCTCATCCAAAAATGGATGTTTGAGAAGATAAAGACAGCCATAATCTGGAGCTGCATGAGAAAGATTGGTTTTAATCTTATTCTGACTCCTTATAGTTTACTGCTGATACTTTTACTGGTGGGTTACAAAAAGTAAACAGGTATGTGATCTCTAGCTACTACATATAAGTATTGCCATTTAAGTCCCTTAAGATCTCTCAAGAAGTCAGCAGTAGTACCGGGGAAAATTCTCAAATGGTGCACATAGCCTTTTCAAGACTGCAGAGTACAACAGGCAGCATCTATTATCCAGCTGGGTTTGACTCAGAAAAACAACCATGCTAAGCTTGCAGAAACTCCCTTACCACACACTTTTCGGGATGCAGTGAGAGTACGTCTCCTGCACTTTGGTAGCCACTATCAGACAATGCTTTTCTATTCCTCTGAGTCTGCAACACCTGCAATGCTACCTGAAAGAAGCAGAGAGACCCCATCCTATCGTGTGATTCCTCAAATGGTTTATTGACAGCCCAATACTCCTGTCCAAACCCTGAACAACTGAACTGGAGGTATAATTCACCTGGCAGGGCTACCACCCCAACAGCTACCACTGAGGAGTCGGATTACAGCTGTGTTCAGTTTGGGAATGGACTTCTGAAAACTGAGAGAAGCATGAAATGAGGACTGAAACAAAGACTTACTTCTTCTTTACCTCAAGAAAGTAATATATATAAATTAGCATGTAGTACAAAATTCCGTGAGGAAAAATGTGTATGCCCATGGGCACAGAGCATGGGAAGCTGCCATGGGATAAGCCAAACCCTGCAACTTCTCAGAAATACATTTCTACCGTTCCAACTATTCAAGCACATGCTTCCAAAATTCAGGAAACATATTGCTAAGGATTTTCCTGCCAGGTACTGCAATTTCAGTGGATTCCCAAATGAACATGTGAGCAGAGTAAGCTATTCCTCATTTGGGGCATTAGGAGTTATTAAAATAATGACAGGTATCTAATCTATACACTGCAAGTTAAAGCACATTAAATAATCACATGTAGGACCATGTGGAAGGAGAGGACCTAACTAGATGGACTCAGTGCTCTTTCTTCATAGAAGAGGGCCCAGTGCTTACTCTGGAATGCATCCCCTCTAGCCTAGGACACTGAAATCAGTTTGAGGATTTTTCCATGAAGAACGGTTTCTCTTCATCAACCACCAGGAAAGCCTTGGGAAGAGGTCTCAGACTCAGGTGTGGAGGTGACCGGAGACAGTTAATTTGGGGAGAGAGAAGCCAACAGGCCATGGAGAGGCATTCTCACCTGGATGCAGGGCACTAGTGAAAGAGTTGACAAGCCTCTCTGAAAGTATTTTCTTTACCTGTGGATCAGCTTCTCCAGCCCCCGATAAAAAACAACCAAATTAATTTAAACTCAAACTGATGACATCTATGGCACGATTAGTTCAGAAAAGGGCATTTGTTCATGGCTTGAACATTTTGTAATGAGAGCCCTAACTTCAGACTTTCCTTTGACTTTCCACCCTCAAGTTTCTCCAGTTCCCTCCTCTCACTGGCATTTCGCCAAAGGGCAGAACTTCAGATAAAACGGCTAAGTATAAGAATTCTCCCCATGTTTCCAGGGAGAAGGACATCGGGTGTTGTCTTGCTTTTGGTTCTGTCCACTACTTTTTGCACAAATATTATGCAATAATAATTGTTTAACCATACCAAGGTGTCCACTCCAATCTCTTCTTTCACAGCTTTCATTTTGGTTCTTGTGTATTCGCATGGATATACCTCCATGTACATGCAGCAAGTATGTACCTGAACTGCTGAACCTTTTAAGTAACCTGACAATTCTCGAGAAGATAAGGCAGTGCCCAAGCCCACCATAGGAACAGCCAACCAACCACAATTACCTCTCCTTGAATAATTTCCACTGAAAAGGACTCTTTCTTTAGAAATCATTAGCCAAAAAGGCCTGTTTGCGGTTTATATTATAACCCACCACCATCCCCACCACAGCCGACAGAATAACTGCCCTCTACATCACTGCAGCTCCCCTGGCTGCTGACCTTACATAATCTGCAGCCCAGGCTGGATCCACACTGCCTACAGCTACATCTGGAAAGCAGGCTGCAGAGAAAATAATCACTTGAGAACCTAATTCCAGCAAATCAGCACTGTCATTTATCTTGGACTTGAGCAATATATAGTAACAGTGGAGGCAGTCAAACACATACCAAACTCAAGGACCACGAAGACGAAGGACAGGATTATCCACTGAATTGTGAACGTGCAAAGTCTGTTTCCTAAAATACCACTGGCGTGCTACCTAACAAGCAGGTAACATGAATGCTGCAGAGTGACGCCCCACGCTCCTGTTGGTGTCTTAAAAGCAGCTGTACAATGCTTGTTCACTTTTCAGCAAACACACTTAGTTCACAAGCAAAATTCGCCAGGCTTATTGGCGCAGGAGCCTGGGGCAATGAGATGTAGAACAAGGAAACTTTCAGACATACACAAGAAGTAAGCTAAATTTAAAAGCTTGCTGGGTACTTTTCCCCTGTAAATTCCCTTGCTTATCCTCAAGGACAGCATATAAATGTGTACGTTACAGCCCATGTGATCAGACACTCTCAAGAACTATAAACAATGGGACTGTGAGTCATTATTACATGGAATTACATTCGGTTCTTTCCCACTGACTCACCATATGGATTGTCCAGTCTTTTGCTCTCTCCTCTCCTTTCTCCCCCTTCCCAGACCATACATGACCCCTTCCTAAATTTCAGCACAAGTGTGTTTGCTTTACACATCCTAGCTCTTGCAGCCCGGTGACAAAAGCAGTCTGCAGGGCTCACACATACAGGCGCTGAGCTCACCACATCTCCAACACCCGCAGCCGTCTGCCAGAGCCTGCCAGCTCCCCAGCAGATGTGACAGCAGCACTGGGCTCCCATTGTGTTTCAGGCATTGCAGTCTAACGTGACATAAATTGACCAACCCTAACAACTTCAGCTAATTCTGAGCAAGCATCAGAAGAGCCATTTCTGCCACCTCACCTAACAGGATAGTAATTTCTGGCAAAGTGGAGGAAGGAGTGGGTTTGGATAGTTACACATCTTAACCCACCACAGCTAGGTCAGACCTAGCAATATATCAATCAAAGCTTTCATCTTTCATTTAAAAGAAAAAGGTAAAGCTAGTTCCTAGCCTTCATAGTTGTTGAAAAAATACGTTAAAGTTACGACTTCCAAATCTTCCAAGGCAGATTGTAAATAAAAACGCTGACATTTATTGCTTTTAAGCAAATCACATACTGGAGTGTGACTCATGAACATTGGAACTGGCAGGCACCGAGGCAATCATGTTGAGAATGAGATCATGATGCAGTAGGTGTGCAGCATTCTCTTTTCAGCCTATTCACTATCTCTAGTCTACAGTAATGAAGAGGAAAGTTTAAGTCAAAAATAAAGATTTTAATGTGCCTTCCAGTACCTATGGAAATGATAAAACCCCCACATTTCTGCTTCACTGGGAAAGCTTTTGACACATACTTGATCTCATAAAATACCGAAGGGCACATGACGTATTCACATGAGTAAGTCAAAAGGCTTCATGGTACTCATAACAGTAAAATTAAGAATGTGCAAAGGCTAGGGCCTTAGGTTTTAAAAGTGCAGATCACATTGGAACTCCAGTCTTCCTTTTATTGAATGCAAACTGCTTACAAAGGCATGCTCCTGTAGACAGGGAGGTGTACCAAAAGGGGCAAGAAAAGGAAATGAACATATTTGCACTGCAGAATTAGACACAGGGTTGCATCAGTTTGATAATTCAGGAGACATTTTGTACACGTATCAGCTTGGCTTGGAATTAACTTCAACCTCAGTAAACTCTACCAAGAGTGCACATATTTTTCTACTGAATAATTGCAGAAGCTATCACTTTCAGTATTCAGAGTCAGGGCTCTGCTGTTCATGATGCAGGACTTGTCAATTCTGCAAGCAACAAGCTTTGAAGATAGTCACAGGAACATTAGGATAAACAATCAGGCAGATACATTTGTTCAGCTGTCCTTCTGAAAAGTACTTACAACACGGTTTTTCTCAGTTATATTACAAAAGCTTCATCCATGTTAAATATATCCAGACAACAAATGAACTATGATAAATATCATCAAAATTTAGACTCTGATACCTTCGTCATACAGAAACAGATCCTTCATAAACATGAAACTAAATTTATCATTTGCTTTAATGTCATCATGATTCAGACTGATACTGCCATTTCCACTGCCTTATTTTCTCCCTATGGATCTGAAGTCTACAAACAGCTGATTGCAAGCTGGGGAGTTAGATGACTGGCTGTACATGACAAAGGAAGCAAGCAGTTAGGGGTTAAAAAAGCAATTATTATAACACGAGCTAAAGGTAGGGGGGGAATTACAAGGGTCGGTTAATATCACCAGTATAACTTTGTAGCAGTAGGTGTACCACACAGGCAGCATGATATTGCAGTTATGATATACAGCCTTTCACACTTGTAAACAGATTTCTAATTCACACACTACAGAATCTGAATTCTATCAGGCAGAAGCAGCTGTTCTGGTGCACCCATCTAGGGAAGCATGCTAGGCTCAACCAAAACGAGCCCCTTTTGCTGGTTGTTCAGACAACTGCTTACCAGCAACCAGGGAAAGCTCTCTTCTTCATTACAAAGTATTAGTATGAATACTAATAGTTAAGATTCTAAAAGTATCTTAGCTTTATTTCATTTCAGCCTGATGTTAAATTGATTAAAATGTTGCAAACATTCTTTTTGACAACTACAAATTGCTTTAAAATGCTACTGAAAATCTTGAAAATCTGCTCAACTGAGTAGCAAAGTGAGCTGAGCTGCAAAGTCACATTCAGAAAATTGAAAGAGAAAAATAGGAATACATGTTCCTGTTAATATCACTGTATTAAGGCATAAAAAGTGAAAGAGGAGGAGAATTTTCCTCCATCTATGTGAATTTACAATGTTCAGAACACCTGCAGTGATTTGTGAATTAAATCACAGTGAGCAGTAACTTCAGGATGACCCACCAAAAAATACTCTAGCAATTGAATATGTGCATATATATATATATATATTTATAAAAGAAATTTAGATATGTGCCCCTGTGTATAAACAAATAAAATTTGGTTTAAACTTCAATGCATGGAAGGATGTTGTCTTCAATATTCTTCTCAATATACAAGAAACTCATCAATTAACCTGTGGCCAGCAGAACTCCAAAGACACATATTCTTAGGTTACAACAAGCAATAATAAATTAATTTTATAGAACACAGAACAGCAAGGGCATATTCTGCTGGAATTTTTTAATTGCAGCTAATATCAGCAGATGATACAATAGGTACTAGAAAGCTGTCTTTAAGCTGACCCTGGAGTTAGAAGCTGTACCCAAGCCTTAACTCCTTGTTAAATAGCCCTTCAGGTAAGTGTGCAGTCTGGAACCCTACCATGAAAGCTGGGCAGCACCACCAGCCCTGCCCCTGTCACTGGGCATTTTAGACACTGCTGCTCTTTTCATATATTCAAGGCTGCTCCAGGAATGCTGAAGTTCTTCTTCCTTGTGTTCCTACAACACTAACAGATTCATTTATTTATCACTTTATTCAGTTATATAATCAGCACATAAAATTTTAGGACTTAAAATCACATGAAATCATGCTGGATTTTACAATGCCCCAGAAAAACTACAAAGCTAGAAGGCATTTCCTGACATCCAAGAGGTAAAATAAAGCTACACCTCTCAAGAAAACTTTAAAAGGCTGTTGCAAGTCGCGATGAGAGGCTGAGCAGCTGACCACAGGAATCGCAAGGTAAAAACTCATCTCTCTGCAAAAATGTACTCTCCATTTTCTCATCCAAACAATCATGTTTGCCTTCCTCATGTATTGTCATAGGTCCCTTTCAGTGAAGAAAAACCTCAAAACGAAGATGCAGTATTTTGCTTTTTTTCCTCAGTTTCAAGACATCTCTCCTTGCCAGCTTTGCAGTCACAGAACTGCAATAGTACTAGGGCAAATATCTGCTGTCACGCATGCAGTATTACTGCTCATGTGGATTTCTTCCCAGCAGCTGGGAGGAAATGTTCCTTCTTGTTTAGACAAAAATATCAAGTGGTTAGGAAATAAGGAGTTAGGAAAAGCTGTAGACAAGGTTCATGCTTGAGAAACACAAGGGCACAGAAGACTTAGCCACTAAGAAAATTCCACTGGACATTAAGTTACAACAATTCAGCTCTGCTTATTTATGGTAAGTCAGCCATTTTACTGTTGACCTACTTTGTATCAGCAGTAATTTGTCATAGTGCATTCTCCAACAGCTACTGAAAGAAAGGTTGAAACCATACATTAGAGCACAGTGTCAAAGCAACTGACATTAATTATACCCTGCAATTCCTATGTTGATGAAATTGTCACTGCTAACCATTAATACAGCATTTACTGTTTAAGCCCAGCTTGCTCTACCAACCCTTGAAAGCCACTGAATTAACATCCTGCTTCACAATGTTCACATTGGAATGTAAATCTGAAACATGTAAAAATAACCTCTGCTATTACACCAAGAACGTGTAAATATACATTCCTTTTCTGGAGAGCTATTTATCTCCAGTCTATAGATGTTTCACTCTTTAAACTAAAAACAGCCTTAATGTTCTTCAGTCAAGTGGCAGCTTTTGCCAATATAAACTATTTTCCCTAAAAAATATGGCATCAAGTAGAGGAAATTTTTGAAAATGTAGAGTAAATGTAGAGTGCTACTTGATTTATGGAAACTCAGAAATAAGCTTTACATAGATACACAAAAAAAAGAAAAGCAGCAATGTTCTTAATTTTATTCATTGCTAACCTGTACAATAACAAGAGATCATATTCTCCCAGCATAAGTAAGCAAGGTTAATTAGAAGGACATCTTTTGCGTAGTGTTCATGTTCAGTGACATCTGCTTAATTTGGTGACAGAAATGTTTACAAGCATCAGCACGAACCAACCACTCCAGGAGCATTAACTGGATTCTTTATGGTTTGCACATCAGCAAACTGTTTTGTAAGGTCCTACTATTGCAGCACAGTTCCCCCTCCTTCTAAATCATCTCCCAAGCTACTCTTTTACCCATATAAATGGAAGGCAGTCAAGAGCATATGGGCTGAAAAATATTTAGCCTTCAGAATTGTCATCACTAGCTATGACACGAGACAGCACAACTTCATCTCTGATCCAAGAAGACTCTTTTTAGTGACAAATAGGAAAGACTTTTATCCTATGAACTGATTCAATATGAGATACCACAAAATTAGAAGCTGGTGGTGGCATTTTCACATCAGAAGAGTGCCTTACGTAGGTTACTTCCAAATTCTCATGTAGACTGATAGAGCAAACTAATAATAAGAAAATCCAATGGCACAATGAGTCCTGTCATACAGATCTACCAGAAAATCTTTGCATAGTCAGCAGAAAAGTACAAAACTAAAATCAACATTATTAGTAATTGAATGAAAGCAAGCCCTCACATCCCTATCCAGACCTGAGAATGACCTGAAGATCTACAGGAAGAAAATTATCATGGTCCACATAACTGCTTAATCCAGATGCCTATCTCCAGAATAAGCAGGGAGAAAATACACAACTGCAAAAAGAACAGAAGGATGGAAATTCTTACAAGATATGTAAAATACCATTCTGTATAGAAGGAGCATCATTACCAAACATGAAATACAAAAGTAAACTTGAGTGCATAGGATGATACAGAACATGCGTAGAACATACTGTGAGAAAAAGAAACATTTGCTCACCTGGCATAAACTAGAAGGCAATTGTGCACTTTATAAAGACATTCACTGAACGGTGAACAACTCTTAGACTGGTCCATCAGTATAAGGAGAGCAGTAACATTAAAGTTGCATATAGCTGAGCCTGCCCTCAGACCAATAACAGGATTATTCAGTGCTTCATAAGGAAAGTCCAGCTAATTTAACTAATGTGCACTGGGCAAGCAGGCCTTGAATGTGCGCTCTCATCTCTAATATTTGCATTAAAATAAAAGCCTTGCTAGTTTCATAATTGCACCTTAAATAAAATTCAAAAGCGACAAGTGTTTAGCTTAGTGCTCTGTTTGTTCTACTTACACCAAAACATAGGATTGGCAACAGCCTCCCTCCTACAGACATACTCCATTTCTCTCAGGAGTCCCTCCTATGCCCTGCTGCCACAGTATGCTAAGTACTTTCAAAATCAAACAAGGGCACATTGTGTGCACATTGGGGTATATTTAAATTTCAGCTGGAAGAAATCCCAACAACTCCGAGGACACACGTTGTACCAATTACTAGTTACAGCTGCAGTTGAAAATTATGACATGAAGGAAAGCACCCTACCGTAAAAGGACTAAAATGTTAACCATCTAAGATGCAAACTCATTCTTGGTTCAGCGTCAATACCAGCCTCGCAGATGGAATACTTGCTGCCTTGCAAAGCTGTGCTTATCAAAAGAAAGTACCAACAGCTAATGCTTTCATAATGTGCATAGATCATGTCAAAGACCAACTACACAGCTATCCTTTCTGATGGTGTTCTTTCTGTGCAGCAGCAAAGACTATAAGCAGCACCACGATATACCAAGCACAGCTAAGTCAGCAGCGAGCTTCATGAAAGTTTAATATAGCTTTACAGGAAGCCAAGCTCAATGTTTTTCTTTCTATTTGGATACACTTATGCTGTCTGCGGACATGTAATGCAACAGAAATGCCTTTGAGTACTCCTACAGCTTGAATAAATCTTTCCCTTACAGACTTAACTTGAAAGCATCATCTTAAAAAGTAGCAGAATTTTTAAGCTACCAGGATGTGCATCTACACTTTGACTCTATGTATGAGTAACATCAGCACTTTAAAGCAAGCTCATTCTGAGGCTTCTGAAGATCTGTTACTGCCAGATCCAGATACTGAGAAGGCTCTTTAAAGTTCACTGCTTCAGGAGCACTTATGCTTCCACCAGCCTACGCCACAAAGCCATAGTACAGGAGAAGCCCCAGCAACACTTTACAGTGCTGAATGTTGACATACGTCCATGGCAAAAATAGTGTCTGTAAAGCTAAGCTTCTAAAAAAACAGTGGGGAAAATATTAGTAAAAAAAGCTCCACTGTTCAGTCTTATGTTTTTGCTTATCTATGATCAGTTATATTACAGAGCAGAAGACAAAGATTGAACTAGATATGACATTAGGACTGCCACACTGTAAAGGCTCATATTTGAGCAGTAGCTGCCACAATGCATGCCAAGTCTAAAGCTCAGTTCTGTCCAAGCTATTAAACAGCTAGCAAGTAATGATTATTCTTCCTTCAAAGAAAAAGCAGCATTTCTCCTAACTGAAGTGACTAAGTCAGGTAGGCCTTTTATTAAATACTCAGAAAACAAAGTACACAGGAGATAAGGAACAGAAAGTTCTTGAGTTTTACTCCGGCACTTCAGCAAGCGTAAATAAAGTGGTAAGGAATTCCTCTCAAGTGTAACTAACCACTGTGCTGTATACAAATGACAGTGTGGTGCTTAAGTGAATCACATCTCCACATCATTCATTAACTTTGAACACACATGTAAGTATGGGCCTCAACCAACCTTTTAAGTTTGGGAAAAAAGATCTACATACCTTTTGTTGAATCCCATCTTAATGATTTCTAAAGTGAAAGTCTTGCATCTGAAGAAAGCAAAAGGCGAGCAACCTTTCTGTAGAGTGGTTAACCTGCTCTTAAGGCTAAGGGACACTTGCCCCAGAAACTCTTATTGAGCAGGGAATCCATCAGGGAAGAACTGAGAACTCGTGAGCAAGTAGGTCAAAATGGACATTTAGGTTTGCTATATCCTTCATCAGGAAGCCAAGTAAACTTTAATCCTCTGGATTTATTCAAGTCATCTTTGGTGGATGTTATTTCTGTACCTTTTCCTTATATCCTGGAATTACTGGCCCTGGAGTTATTTCCACATTGACTGATTTTAAAAGATTTAAAGTGACATGTACATCATTGTGTTTCCCTAAACTTCTCAAAGCATTTATATATGAGATCTTCGTTATTCCATGTCTGCAGCAAGTGTCCCCTAGCATCAGGGTGCCATTGATGTTCTTAAGCCTTTATAGTACCTGTTTTGTTTCTACTGTGAGACAAAAATAGTTTAACTGATCCTATGTAATCACGACAGGAGATTAATTAAAATGCCAAGATAGGAAACAATTTATTATAGAGAGAAGAAAAATTTCTCATCCAAAATATAGAAATCTGTACAACTTTGCCACAATCAATATACATGAACTGTACAAATTTACACCAGTTCATAATTTACCAAATAAAAGATGACTAACAAAGTTCACAAAATAGATGGTGGTTTGTGGAAAAGACTTTTACCCAATTAAGAACAAGGAAATTACAAACCAGACCTCCACTTTCTAAAAATAAGAAGTTTACTCAGTCTTAGAAAACTACAAGCTAGCAAATGTACAGATAGCTGGCTGGTGCTAACACCACAGTTCAGACAGTGTCTTTATAAGGTCTTTTTAAAGCCTGTTGCCATGGCAGATTCTGATCACTTGCTACTTTTGAGTCCAATGTAAAGATCTGACCATTTCCCCAGGTCATACTTACTCGTTTATCTTATGTACATTTATACATATTTGTAAGTGCTAGGCAAAAGTCTGAAAAATAAAATTTCCAGTACTATGGTGTTCATAATAATATCTTGTTACTGAGCTGCCAAAAATGCTAACAATTAATAAATGTAATAGTGCAAATTTACTCTGCAAGACCTACCGCAGAGAATCACTTTATAAATACAGACTGGGGTTGAAAATTGGTGTAGAAATTAAAGTAAGATGTCTTGGAGAAACTGACCCTTCCTAGATCTTCTTCACTCCCTAGCAAGTTGCAATCATTTTGACTCACAGGCTATTAAATCACTGAAAGGTACTGTCCAAACTATGGCACTGTCACTTTAAAGTATACCACTCTAACGTGTGCCAGATCTTCACAGCTGTGACATGGGTTAAATTCCATAATCCATCCCCAGAGGTGCCCACCCAAAGTAAAAACCAAATTTATCCATCCATTTTAAGGTGATCCATCCACAGACTATATCTTAACCTGATACAGTCATCATATTGTAGCTTTTGGAAGGGCTGGTTCTGCCCAAGAGAAGTTCCTCCTTACAGCTTATTCTGCTGTCTACCATCTGCATGTTGGTGTTATTTTGGCTACCTCCTGCTGGTGCAGCTTCATACAGCACACAGATGGAGCCATCCTCTCCAATACGATAGGACACTTCATACGGGTCAACCCATAGAGTGAGTTCGCTGGGAAGAAGCTGGAACAGTTCCTGACTGCTCAATCCAATCCGCTGTGCTGCCTGTCCAATGAGAGGATCCATTTTATGGTTGATCCGGATACATCGGTAACCTGATCCCTTGCATGGCTTTTCTGGGAACCAGTGGTGTTTATAATGTTCTATAAAATAAAATAAAAAAAATTATCCTCCTTAATTCCCTGATCAAAAAGACGTACAGTGATCATTGTTCGCTTGCAACTTTCACGCCTCGAGATGTTGGGAAAGCTGATTGTTTTAGCATTGAGTGACCTGAAAAATCATTATACCCTTTATTTCTGCTGATGATTTACATAACTGCAGCACCCTTTGGGAAACACTTGCGTACAAAGTTTCATGCTACTATACACAGACAACAACATTTGCCATCTGAAGGGAGTAAAATGCAACTTCCTGGTATTCACAGAAACCAACAAGAATACAGAAGTGATTATACACACAGCAGAAAAATTCAAGGGCTTCAAAAACTCCAGAACCAAGACGTGAAAAAGCACCCTTCCAGCCTCCTCTCGAGATCACACCCATGCTTAGATCCTCACATTCTAAGAACACCCAAAAATAAACAGGGAAGGAGCTGGGCAGCATTTACCGACTGACTCAAGCCGTATTTCACCACTGCTCTTCCCAGCCTGTTTTCCAGGGCGAGACAGCAATGACTTCACTTACCTTAGGAGTGTTATCCCACCCAAAGCCCTCTTGGTCTGAGGCTACTTATAGGCACTATCAAGCGCACTGGGACACAGGCTTGGGATTACAAAACCCACAGGGCAGCGAAGAAACCCTCGGTATTTGATCCTAACCAGGGCTGTCAGATGGCTACAAGACTTTCCAGAAGAAAGGGGAACTGAGACTCATCGTCCACCGATTAGTTTTACTGACAAAAAAAAAATAAAAAATAGCAACTTCGGAGCATTTTTCCTTGTGTAAACTGGGCGGTTTGAGCCCTTGGAGCGGAGCCCATGTCCGGGCTGCTCGGAACGCTTTGTCTAAGGAGCCAAGGAGGGGCTGCCGAGCCCCTTTTGTTTACAGCCCACTCCTGCCACCCCAACCCGAGGAAGCCGCCTCGAAACCGACAGGGGATCCCTAGAAACGGAGAGCCGCTGCCACGGAGCCCCTCTCAGCCCCGCACCGGCCAGGGCCGCTCTTCCCCTTCCACCCGCCCCAGCCGCCCGCGGCGCTGCTTCGACCGGAGCTGCCGCCCGCACCCCACCGTCCCGGGCGGGCGGCCCCACGGCGGAGAAGGGTAGCGCAGCTCCCTCCGCCCCGCGCCGCCTCACCTGCCAACAGCTCCTGCAGGCTCTGGCTGAAGGTCTGCAGCTGCCGCTCGTTCATCAGCCCCTTGGTCCGCAAGAACTTGGAGATGAAGCCCACGGCCGCGGCGATCTCGCGTATCATGCTGGCCCGGGTGTACAGGGCGGGATGCATGGAGGCGGCGGCGGGCGGCAGCCAGCTCTCCGGGACGGCCGGCGCTGGGAAGGGACGGAGCGAGCGGCGCGGAGAGGGACGGGACGGGGACGGCACAGCTCTAACTGGGAGAGGAGCGGGCGGCGGAGCGCAGCTCACATCCCGGGGGCGGCAGCCTCCGCCTCCTCTTCCTTCGGCACGGGGGCGGCGGCAGCAGCAGCGGCGGCCGCAGCAGCTCTCCCCGCATTTCCTGCGGCGAGAAACGAAGAGAACTACCCGCTGCACGCCGCCTCTTATAGACCCCGCCGGACGGAAGTAGCGTCAGGGCGCCGGGGGCGCGCCGCCGCCAATCCGGCGATCGCACCATTGTGACGACGGGCTGCGGGGCGGGGACGGCGAGCGGGAGAGGGGGGAGGGGGTGACGTAATCGATTGTAAACAAATAGAGCCGGCGCGCGCGGAACTCGGTGCAGGGGAGATGCGCATTGTGCAAGTGCTTCCGCGTGCTCGCTCGCATTGCGGGGTGTCCCGCCAGGGCAGCGGTGCGGGGAGCGCTTGTTCCGTGTGTTCCCGCTCAAGTCCCGCCTGAGGAGTGAGAGCGGCGCCCGTAGTCCGCGCTCCGGCGGGGCGAAAGAGATTAGGGGTGCGTTGCGCGGGGCTCACGAGCGGCACAGCCGCGCGGAGGCAGCGATGCCTGCCTGCGCGGGTGCGCAGCCGGGGGCGGCTACCACGTTAGGGTGGCGCGGCGCGGGGGCTGAGCGGCGGCCGTGCGCTGTATCTGGGGAAAGCTGAGCCACGTCAGCGGCGGGCGGGCAGCAGGAGCGCGCAGGCGGGTGAACTTCTTCACTGCCCTGGCGCTGCGCCTGGCTCCGCGCCGGCTGCGCAGGCGGCCGGCGGTGTGTCTGCGCGGGGGAACGTGCTCGTACCTGCCTCCCCAGTGGAACCAGCTGTGGCGGCGGTGCTCGAGGATCTTTGTTTACCCGCACAGCCTTCGGAGATGACGCGGCTTTCCCCCTTTTCCCGGAGTGCCCCCGTGGGGCTGCTCCTGCACCCACCACGCCGGAGGGTCCGAGCGTGGCTGTGTCCTCACGGTTGTTCAGCATGGCGGCAAGACCACGGTGACATGAGGGGCTCCAGGCAGGGTCCTTTGAGCAGAGCGAAAGCCCTGCCTCTGGGCACTGGTGGGTCATCGTACCCCGTGGCAAGCATGGCGAAGGGCACGCCGGCCAGCAGGGGAAGGGGCTTCTCCCAGGCCACCGACTAAGCCTCAGCCTAGGTTCTCTAAAGACAACCCAAAAATACAACTTCTAGTCTTCTATGCACCTCTCGCACGCTGCTCAGCGGCATATTCTCCCTCGGGACTACATAATTAACCCGTTTTTTCGATCACTTGCCTTGAAAGGGGAAAAACCCTGGATAGGTGGGAGGACTGATGTATGTTGCTCAACTAGCGATGGCCAGTAAGAGTCTGAAATCTAAAGCCTCCCAATGCCGTGTGTCTCTTTTTGCAAAACCAAGGAGGAGATAAAAGAAGCAGCAGAAGTATTTTTTCTTTTTTTTTTTTTAAATTTTATTTTTGTTGTTGAAAACACAAAGTGTAGCTTATTTGACAGAAAACTCACTCTTCCCTAGGGTATATGCCCTGCCCCTGTGCAAAGCTGCAAATGAAATACAGCCAGATATTTACATGTACAGTTCTTCCAGCCAAAGATCAGAAATCAGACCATTAAATGCACAATAATAGCACACAATTAAATCCTAAGATTTCTTCTTTAGTAAAAGTAATTCTATAATGAAATATATAATAATACACGTGTGAAATCATTTGAATGAAAGATGAAAGTACACCATTTTTTGCTTCTTGGTGTTGGAGCATACCTGGAGTTTTGGCCTTTTCTCTGCACTCAGGAGCTACTCTGTGTGAGACTCTCAGCCTCTAAGGGCTCTCTTTGTCTATACACAGGGGAGATCTGCAAAACACCCTCAAAAGATAATCCTGAGAGCTTAAACTCGAAGCTTTACAGCATACTAAAAATGTTGGTGTGGGTTTCAGAGCACAGTCTCATCCATTTTGCCCTTACTAACCTCTGAATATTGCACTAGTGATCATGAGCCGTCTATCTGTCCTGTGACAAGGGAGGAGCTGCTAATCTGGCTCCTCCTTTTGCTGCTCCATAGGTGCCAGCCATCTGTACATCCTTACCAGTGTTCTGCAGTGTGTGTGAGATATATCCAGAGCTGCCATTTCTGCTCTGTTCATACGTTGGATTTTTTAATCTTTTTTCATTTGTTTGTTTGTTTGTTTTAAAGTGAGACCATCAAAGGGTTTCCCTCAAATCTCCTGCAAAGTCAATAAATTAAAAACACTTTAACGATCAAGATAGTTCCTGTTGCTTCTGATCAGTTACAGCATGTATAAAAAGGATCTTGTGTATGGCAAGGGTAAATGGCTGTGCAGTCTACTAGGAAGGAATGAGCTACCTCAGTGTTTTGCGTGTGCAGCCAGCAAGCAGTTTAAGTATAATGTTGAGGGGAAGGCACTGTGAGATGACTGCCAGCAGGATCTCATCCCTACCTGTGGGAGGGAACAAGGTAACAGGAGCTGCTGATGCAGAGAACTATCTTGTTTTCCCAGTCTAAGCAAGTCTGCCTCCATCTCAGACCTACGATGGGATAACAAAGGAGCTGCTGCCATTTCCTGCCTGTGAAATGCTTACAAAGATCCTCATCTGTAAATTATGCGGACTCTTAGCAACAATGATGATTTTGGCATACAGCTCATGGTATCAAGGAAAGTCAACTTCAGTGGAGAACATCAGAGAAACTGGCCATACCTTAGCCCATTGATGGTTTGTACCTTAGCTTCATGGCAGTATGTCAGCGTGTTTCACTGATCCAGTATTCTGCTCCAGACTTCTTCAGCATCTGTACATTTTGGCATACAGGTCCCAGCTGCCTGTCCTGCCTCTGCAGCTCCAGACACAGAGGAGGCAGTTTGCCTGGTCAGTAGTGCAAGATGCTCACCGATACCTTAATGGCAGGGTGCTGAAGAAGATAAATGTAAACATTTAACAACAACCTTATTCAGCCCATCTGATACTTTAAATGAAGCAGAAGCCCTAGAGAGAGAAAATAAGGGAAAAAGAGTATGTGATGATGTAATTAAAGACTTGATCATAATGAATATGCACAGAAAGGTTGAATTAAGGTTGTACTGGCAACCCAGCTTCTGATATTTCCTAACTTTTAAGCAACACAATGCAACCTTTACAACACTTCTTTCATGTTGTTTTGGCAGGAACTGTTTCTCGCTATTGGTCTGAAGAGAGCCTAGCACTTTGTGAGTTCTGGCATAATGGAAATAAGTAATAGAAATGCAACTACTTTTATCTGTGCCACACACACATACACACCCTGCAACTATTGCAACATGCTCTTTTTCCCAGCTTTTTCAGAAGGAAGCTACTGAGTGTTCTTTACGTAAGTGGGAAGACTCAAGAGTTCAAAGGAGAAGAATTAGAATTATTTGATTTAAAAAAAAAAAATTGTTCTGGTCTTAGAGGCTGAATTAGTATATATTTGTTTATGAAAATACATACATGTACAGCATGTTTTGAGGGGTTTTTTTTCCTGTTTGGGAAATTATTCCTGACAGAACAAAGAAATGCATGAAAGTCTGAAAGTGTTAGAGGCTTTTTCTGTGGTGTCTTGTTAAAGCCATTCAGTGTAGAAAAGTGTTAGGTCTGTTCTCTTGCTATTTCGCTGTCAGTTCTAGCTATGGTTTTGCACTGTTTGGCATTGACCTAAAAGAAGTAACAGTTGAGAAACAATTGGTATTTGTTTCCAAAAAGCTGTATATGTGCCTTATATTGGCATAAGCTTTCTCTCACCAGTTAGATGAAGAGTACTGTTTGCAATACATAAAATACAATAACAATCCATCTATGTATAGAGTTTAGTGTAGGCTAATGTTATTAAGATGCCACATTATTTTTGTCATTTAGCAGACATTTGAAACTGCAAGAGGTTGCTGCTTTATTTTTTGTTTCTGCAGAGGAAAGCTAAGCCTGGGATGCATAAAACATGTTTTAATGTTTAGCTCTCTTCAATCTTTGCTCTGAATATGTAGTTACAGCTGTAGCAACATGAAGTTGCTATTCCAGGAGGCAGATGTAACCCAGAGAGTCCATAGCCATCCGTTAAGGGGAAGATAGAAGCAGTTAGCCCCCATCCCTGCAAGATGAGGGCCCTTAGGTTCCTCTCAAGGGGTATCCTTGAAGCTTTGAGAGTAGGTTGTCATTATATTGTGTTGCCACAAGAAATGTTTGCACCCAAGCTCAGGTTCAGACCCAGGCTTAGAGTTGTCTTATGGATCTAGCCCATGTGTAAAGTGGCAGTCTGCAGTAGAAGCAGGGATAAGGGCTTTTATTGTAAGCTCTGATTGTAAGCCTTTCTGTCAACCCAGCATTACGACACTGAAAGTAACCGCAGTGTTGTAGCAATGAGTGTTTTATCCTGAAAAAGTGTGGGGGTGAAGAAGTCAGTCATATATTCTTCTAAAATGGAGAAGTCATGCTTCTGAAAGCGTAAGATAGACTGGTATGAGTCAGAGAAAGGGCAAAAGTCTGATTTGTGACCACAGCGGGAACCCCCTTCTCCCTCACCATGCTCACTCGTACGCAAACACACACACACACGAATGCACACACTCTGCAGTTATAGACTGGTCTATCAGGCAATGAATTCCTTAAACCATTTATCACACAAGTAGAGTCTTGTGTAAGCAAGTGGAACAAATCCCAGAATCCCACTCTGTGGTCCAGCAATAGTTGAGCAAACATCTTTGCCACTGCAGGAAGCTTGAGGGGGGATGGAAAGACTCAGAGAGACAAGGAGAAGCTGTCAGCAAAAGTAATTTCAGGAAAACCAACTCATGACATCCTAAAATGACAAAACTGCTGCACTTATTCCATAGAGAAAAAGGCTTATTCTGTGGGAGATAAGTTTGATTTCAAGGGGACCACTTACAGAGAAGATATTCCTTATGGCATGAGCCTCGGGTGGCAAAAACCAGAATCTGGCCAGGACAGATTGAACAGAAGGCTTTTCCTATGCTATTACTTTGATTTCAGCAAACAGCATGTGACAGCATGCACATGTAGCAGATAAAAAGCGAATTCAGAAAATAGTATTCTGGTTTTGTCATAAAGATGATGGATTTTTTTTTTTTTTCAAGTGGGATAGTAGCAGGTGTGGCAGCACATGGGGCGCTTATTTTTAACAAAACAATCATAGTTCAGATCCAGTAACAACAAAAATTTAAGAAGACAATAGAAGAAGATTATTTGAAAGCTTGTCAATAGAGAGCTCCTGACAACACGAAGTTATACATAACCATTACTGCACAGCCAATTTTTTCATTTGTATGCACTTATGAATAAAACAGGAGAGGCTAGTATAGATGAGATAAACAATCAGACATTGCAATCCTGCATGGGAAAGTTATTAACAATAATATTAAAGTGAAAGGAGCTTTAAAGTGGAAAGAATGATTTAACCATTTGTTGTCATGCTTTGCAATCAAATGTTGTAATCTCAAATTCCAGATTTGTACCTCTCCAGTAGTTTTTCATAGTGCAGCTGGGATGGGAGGGGTGATAAAGAGGTTTAGAGTTCTCTGTTTCCCAGTGTTTTCCTTTCTGACCTATGGTATAGATTTAGGAAGGCCTGAAATCATTTCTGAATTCCCTTTTCCATTGTGGCTGTATATGGGCTCTTGCACGGCCTGGCGATCTTAAAGGTCTTTTCCAATTTGGTTGATTTCATGACTCCATGGCTGCCAGAACAGCCTGTGTCAGTCAGCGTGGCTGTTGGGCCTGCCGTGGTCAAGCAGAGGGAGAACCAACAGAGCTAGCCTGATGGAATAAGAATATCCTGACATCCCTTAGGCATTTCAGGGATTCTTCCTGATGCTGAAATAGCTTAAAGAATTTGGGGGATGAAGGCCTAACATTTATTCCCATGTTTAATTCCACATTAAGTGGTGTTCTTGAAGGGGTGATTTCTGGGTTTGAAGGCAATAGTTCCCTCTGCAGGGGTCACAGCAATAACAAGTAGTGTTCTCAGCTCAAGCACAAGTTGGTTTCTTCTGGTGTTTATGCTAGTAGTTGTGGAGGCATGAAATCAGCAGCAGGGAAACAAGATTACATCTAGAACAAGCTTATTAGCTACTGCATTAAGGACTGCAAAAATCAGTATGGATTTATAATGTGGCATTCTGCATAATGTTTGTGCACAGAATAAGCATCTAAACATCTGATCCATCTAAATACACATCTAAATACATCTTTTTATAAAGATAATCTCTAGTAACAGAGCTTCATATAGTGAAGAGTCCATCAGCCTAACTATTTTAGCCAAAACACAGGAATTTTAATAATGCTTTCATAACAGTATTTCTGTATGTTAGAATTAGAACTATGTCTGCAGATTTTGAGTGCAAATTTCATCAGAATAATTAAAAGATTTTAAGAAACCGCTATGTTGGTCCTGCAAGTGTCATTTTTTTCCTTCGTATTTGCAGATTATGTACTTTGATGAGCAACCTGGTCTAATGGAAGGTGTCCCTGCTCATGGCAAGGGAGTTGGAACTAGATGATCTTAAGGTCTTTTCCAACCCAAAATATTCTATGACTCTATGATGTAGTTAAAAAAACCTAGAAAGATTTTTAAAGAAAAACTTTAAAATATCTGAGAAAAAAACTGAACCCCTTTCATTTAATTTCCAGTTACGTCATAAAATTCTCTTAAGCAGTTTTATTTACTTTTGTGATTTGGAAACCAGGTACACTTTCAAATGAAGAGTTTTTGGACTTGGTATTAAAAACTAGCTACACACCTTCAGCAAATCTCTCTGTCTCAAAAATACCTCAAAATAGCAAAACATGGAGACATGGTGATGGTAACACTGGGGACTTTAGTCTAGACCTGCACAAACTACAAAGGAGCTTGCCCACTAATCACTTATTAAGATGGAAGAATCAGTAAAACAGTGACTGTAGTATGTAGGTAGACACACACCTGCCTCACAAATTCTTAACATCCCTCTGCCAAAGCTGGACATGATGGTTTCGGATGTAAATCAGGTGCTCCTATTCATGCGTCATGCAGTGCAGGGTCTGACTTTGGAGGACAATGATTTTAGATTAGCTGTTTTCTATTCTTTCGTTGTGGTTTGTCACATCTAAATCCTGCATATCAACATAATGAATACACTCTTGTGAAAACAGGCACATACCATTTTATTTTTCATTTTTCCTAGCCAACACTTACCACAACTTACTCTCCCATTGTCATTTGTAGCGCTGCTCCTGTTACAGCTTTTTCTTCTCCTTCCAGTGGTATTAACTCAAGCATTTTAATCAGAGACAAAAATTTAGCCTGTGAATTCTCAGGACAAAATTAATATAATTAGCTCTCTAGAAGAGATTTGGCAGACTGAGGGAACATCACATTGAGAGTCTTTGTATATTACCTTCTTTTGAGCATTGATAGATTTTCGGGATATAATCAGGTAGGGGGAAAAAAATCACAGATACACAGTTCTTACTTAACTGTGTAGCTGTATATATATTGCTGTTTAACTACATTTATGTGTGAACACTTCAAACATGCTGTGTGAAAATATAGTCATTCATCCCTTTAACGGGATTGTATTGCATGTTGCATGCCTAAAATTAATCTGCTTGGCCAGTCCCTATGCAACTTGAACTCTTTCCCCAGAAGCAATGAACACTCACGAACTTCCTTTCCTAAATTCACTCGTGAGTAATCTCCCTGACTTTGATGAGATTATCCATATAATTGCAAATCAACAGGATCATGATTTTAGGGCATATATCCCAAGACTTTCCATCTCAGAGCTCCCACCGCATGCTTTTTCTCCTTTCTGAGAGATGTGCCATAAACTGAGGAACCAGGTTTTAAATCGCCAATTCCTGGGGGGAAAAAAAAAAGTTTTAATGGTGCTGTTTTTGCAGGACATGAGCAATGTGACTGCTAATACAAATATGAGCATGCTTGATAGCACTAGAAAAGGGGGGAGAGGGGCCTACATACAAGCAGAGGTAGTAGGCTACTTTTATCTCACCGAAAAAGAAATAATTTATTTACCTCCACTGTTTGTAAAGAACATCAGAAAAGACTAAAGTCTTGACAGCAGAAACATGCATCTCTATAAAATTAGGCCATTAGTTCTGATTAACCAGATGTCTCAAACAGGCCTGCGATGAAAAACAAGAAAAGCACAGCTTTTTAATAATAATCATAAAAAAAGCAATGCATAGCGTTTATGAATCTAAAAAAGCACAGCCTTGTGATCTAAGTCTGTTCGTCTTCTGCTTCCAACACCACCTTCAAACAGTGACCATTTTCCCTTCTGATGCATTTCCAGACACAGAGGAACAAAAAGCTGCTTGATACCTCTCTTACAATAGAAAGGAGATGTGCCTGGCTGTGTGGGAGGAGCCGCTCGATTCTTCCGTGCAGTGCTGGGTACACATACTTTGAGCGGCATTAAGTGTTCCTGGGAGCAGGGAACAGAGTGTTCCAGCAGGCAAAGATAGAAAGCCATTTTCTTCACAACTACGCAATGCATTAATACAAGATCCCGAGCTTGCAGAGGATGAACCTACTGCTGCAGAACTTTTTCTTTCCTTTTTTGCATCTCAATTAACTTTTAAATTATTTAAGAGGACACTCTGATTTTCTTCAAACATGATTTATTTTTTTTTTAAATTCACTGCTTGAAGAAAGCCTGCTTATAAAAAAAATGCATGAGAGGCATAGCAGTCGCATAAAGCATCCCTTAAAGATCTTCATAAGATGTCTTTGTGACAACATTTTCTTTGCCTTGGGGTATTGTGCCCTACAACTCTGGTAGCAGTCAGTGGAGAGGGAGCAAGTAGAAATTCATGAGATATCAAGGGAGAAGGGAGAGCTAGAGCCATGCACACCTAGTCTATGGAACAGTAACATGTCCCACCAGCTGTGTCAACCCTACTGTGATACCACGTCATTGCAGCCAGCTCAGTCCCTGAAACTGCGCTACTTCATACCAAGAAACCAACATGTGCAAGGCCGAGGCAGGGAATGTCTACAGTGCATTCCTTTCCTCCGTGTAGACATGCCTTCATTGTTTCCGCTCAGCTTTGTTACCCTGGAGCTGTAGGGTATTTCCTCCAGAGTCATCTCTTCCCACCGGCTCAGAGCTTCAGTCTCATCTATCTACCAGGCAGCACGGTTTCAGTAGAGCCATGCCAGAGTTGGTGCTGCCAGCACCCAAACACTTGTTTCACATAAATAAAATTTAAAAAGCAAACCGTAATAACAACAAAAAACTTTGCTAATTCCTCCCCCTCTTCCCTTATACACCCCCCCCCCCAAAAAAAAAAAATAATTCCAGATCTGTTCAAAGCTCCTTTCAAGTGCTGAGTGCATACCCCCTGGATTTTCCGTATTGATACCAGAGTATAAACACATTACTAAGGATGTCCAGGAGTTATCATAAGAGAACTCCTTCAGTTGCTACAGTCCTAGAGGAAATGATCTGGCCATCAGTTATGCAATTTCCTACTTTATATCAAAGGCAAATTCAGTAGTTTATATAAAGATGGCTTAGTAATAGCTGATACTTCCTGAACACTAGTCATCTTTTTCATTTCTAAAGTAGTGGAATGTACGGTAAGAAATAGTGATTGAAACCTGGATTTCTCATGTACATATCTTAATTGCTAGACTACTGCAGTGATTTCAACACAAAACAGACAGTCTTAGAATGGTGAACCAAGCCTTACTTCTCTTCTTTGTTGATTTAACCTCAGTATTTCAGCCAATGGCCAAAACTACAACAAGATGACCTTCAGTTGCTTGAGATTTGACGAGAAGAGTAATTACAACCCTCAGACGAGCACAACAGCTATGAGGGCTCAAAACCTTCAGGAGCTTTGATGATGTGAAGAATCCCAGTTTCTTGGAGTGCAGATAGAAAGTTCGCCTTTTGCCATCTTATGTGCATTTGATAACTGTGGATCTCATTTCATTTTTAGCCTGATAATCTCAAATCACTTTGACCTTGTGTTTGTAAGTGCCAGAAGCATTCTTTACCTTCCCCACTCCAGCTATAAAGCAGTACATTGACCACATAAATGCTTATGTCATCAGTGGAGGGTTTAAAACAAAGGCAATAGAAGTTTTACTATTCCTAATAAGGGTAAACACTCTCCTTTGTGAGGGCAGACATAAAGGATTATCTGTAGTAAATAAAGGTATGGATGGTCACATAAAAATGCAGTAGTGTTGCTCATTAACTCCAAAGATGGGAGACCAAGCAGATGTTTAATGGAGAGTGGAGGAGACTTTTACATGTACTCGTTTCTGAAGCAAATGAAACAAAGGCAGTGGAATATTTTTTGTATGCATATAACTGCCATGACTCCTTTCCAAGTACTTGTATAATTATCATTACTAAATTCTTCATTGATTATATATCAGTCACACTAACTCCTTGAAAAGAAGGTGACCAGCCTATTTATCCACACATTCCTCTTCTGGAAGCATAAGGTCAACTTGATTGTGCTCTGATGCCAGCTGTTTGCCAGTGCATACACTTCCCAAATTCAACAGGCTTTCTTCTCATGTCAGAGTAATTTCGCCATGGACTTTTGTGGAAAGAGGGCAAGGTTTTTACAATATTTTTCATTGTGCTGAATGATTTAGAACCCTTTCCTTTAAAGTTTACCAAGCCAATTTTCGTTTCCCTCACCTGGCTTTTGATCTATTGACTGACATTCACACTTGTTGTTTTTCTCAGTTTTAACTGTCAAAGCCTTAAAAAGTTGGGAAATAGCTGAGTTCTTTTTCACCAATAGCAGAGTATGAGATCAGGCATTGTGAAGAGATAGAGTCCAAAGGATGCTTGGTAGGAACTATAGACCTTAAGAACTTAGTAGCCGTTTAGCATCTAGCTCTAAGTCCTAGGACCGGAGAACTTTGGTTACCCCATGCACATGGCAGATGGGTTTAAAAGCTATCAATCAAAAATGCCAGAATACTGAAGGGCCACTTCAAAGGGAGTTAGGCATATATATGATTGTAAAAGGTAAACGTTATTTCTAGGATGGTTGAATGAACTGTTTCTCTCATGCAAATGAAGCAATACAAACAGCAATGAATATCACCCGTTTGCTAATTTGAATTATTTGAATCCCTCTGCGACTGCTAAAAGAACTAAAACCCATTTTTCGTGGTCTAAACTCAGTCAGCCACACAGTCTCTCTCTCACTCCCCCCCTTCCTCCTCCCCACTCCCGGAGGGATGGGGAGGAGAATCAAAAGAATGTAACTCCCACGGGTTGAGATAAGAACAGTCCAGTAACTAAGGTATAACACAAATCACTACTGCTGCCACCAATAATAATAATGATAAGGGAAATAACAAGGGAAGAGAATACAACCGCTCACTACCTGCCGACTGATACCCAGCCCGACTGAGCAGTGATCTAAACCCTTCTGGGTAACTGCCCCCAGTTTATATAGTGGGCATGACATGCTGTGGTATGGAATACCTCTTTGGCTAGTTTGGGTCAGGTGTCCTGTCTCTCCTTCCTCCTGGCTTCCCCTCCTCCCTGGCAGAGCGTGAGACTCAGAAAGTCCTTGGTCAGGGTAAACATTACTGAGCAACAACAGTGATAACAGTGTTATCAGCGCTGTTTCCAGGCCGAAAGTCAAAACCACAGCACTGCACCAGCTACTAAGAAGGAGAAAAATGACTGCTACTGCTGAACCCAGGACACCATTTTCTAAAAAATGATGAATTACTGCACAGATAAAACACAGTTCAATGGACACTTTCATCAACTTGTCATTCACAATTTAAGTGAAAACAGCAAATAAAATTCTAAAGAAGTTTGAAAATGTTTTCGGTTAACATACTTTGAAGTTTTACTATTAAATTGGGACTACACTATTCACACTAATAAAGTCCTAACCCAAAAGAGGAATAAATCCATTTTGACTTTCAATTTCATATGCACAAGTAGTACTTTGAAGAGAATTGAGTATATCCCCTGAAAAGAAATTAAAAGTTTAAGCACTCTTCAACTTGCCAGGACAGAAAACAAAGACATAACTGTATAACTGCAAGTAGTGGAGCAGTTCAGGTTTATTTAGGTATGTAATTTGTACATCCCAGAGCTTGTAAAAGATGAGCAATTATTTTTGCCTCGACCTAGGAAAGCCTTTTGTGAAAAGAAAAAAAAACCAAACAGCAATAAAACCAAAACAGTCAGCCCTTTTTTCTTTTTGTGCAGGCTCTCCCATACTCTCTCTGCATGTCCCTGGCTGTAGCTGGTTTCCCGTAAAGATGAGAGGACACTGGGGTCTCTACCCCGCTGCCTCTGGGAGATCTGCAGAGGGCTTAGTTAACACAAGCTGCATCCACAGGCATGCCTAGAAAGAAAAGCCAGGACAGAAGAGTCTTTTTGTTCCTATCTGATTCCCATTTAACTCCTGAATGATTAACACTTCTTTTGCCTGTTCTGCATCTCCTCACCCTGAATTACAGCTGTGCCTGTGTGCTGTGGCCCAAAAGAAGCAAATTTAGAGAGTGAAACTTTTGGTGATGAGGACTCAAAACTCAATATACATCTTCTGGAGCCTGGTCCTGAGGGCTGTATGTGACCACCCTATCCCAGTCCCATGGGCTCTATGTGCATTAGTGGATGGACCCCATTAGGTAGATGGTCCTTCACGAGGATGACATATGTCAGGCTACTTAAATGCTGTCAGCATGGAGGAACGCACTGCTGCAGTGGTAGCTGATAACACATCTAAATATACCAGTGACTGGGGCTACCCTGCATAAAGTCACAGCTCTGTATCTCCCATTTGAGGCACAACCACTGGCCTCATGACACCACAGACATGAACTCTGTGACCTGTTTTCCAAACTGGTTTTTTTTGAGCACGCTTTAAATATATGGGGTCCCTGTAGTAGTGGATCACCACAAATGCAATCCCTTCTCCTACGATGCCTTCCTTAAACTCCAGAAATTGTACTAGGGTGAAGCAGGCTACATGATTAGGAAGTCATCTCCTTAATGTTTTAGATGTGTGTGGGTTTGCCACCTTGTATTTAAAAAAACAAAACCAAAACCAAACAACACCCAAGAATAAAACAAAACAAATTAAAACCACTGAACTCTGTCTACAACAAAAGCTTTAAGCAAAAGCAAAAGCTCAAATTCCAGCATTTCTTTCAATCATTTCTTTTTGTCACCACTATGGCAACAATGAATGAGATACCCTGTTTTGTTATAATGCCACCTCTTCTTTAGGGGCCTCTGTTATCTGTCTTACACATTTCAGGGGACAGAAATGGATACTGTGATCCTGACCAAGCCGTTCTAATTGCTTGTCTGTCCAGGGCTGAATTTAAGGCATTGCTGTCTACCTTGACTAACAGGAGTCCCTTTGCTCTCCCTCAGAAATCCCCAATATAATTACAGAAGATTCAATTCTTCTTGTATTTTTCCCTAGGCAATGACCTGCTTTGCTTGTATGGGAAAATCAACCCCGATATTATCATCCAGAGGATAACAAAGTTGCCTTATCCTTTTCAAATAAATACAACTGGGAATTGCAAAAAGAAAAAAAAGTCCTTATTCCTTTAATTGTTCACCATTTTATCATGAAGAAGTTACACGCAGGGGAGCCTTGAAACTTCTTTCATGTTCATACCCTTTAATTCAATTAAGGCCCTAAGCTAAAGCAAAGAGCTAGCAAGAGTCAGATACTATTGCTACTGATAATGTAAGTGCCAAAAAAATTAATGGCATATAAACAATTCAAGTAGCTGTTTTGTTATGAGAGTACCCTTTTGAAGCAGATTCTTTTGCCTAGTAGATGACAAAATTATAGATGAATTCCTGACTCACTTTTTTCAGTCTTTGATTTAAAATAGGCCACTGGATTTAGGCACATGAGGTGCAAAGAAGTTTTTATATTTTCTAAATGGCTTTCTGTGATCTGAAGAGATCAATGGCATACATTTTACTTGCATTGCGTGCATTTGGAGCCTAGGGGGAAAGGAAAAGCACAAATAATGGATTGATTTAGATGGAATTTGAGATTATAGTCTAAGGATTTCAGACACATTTTGAGGATATGTGAGAGGTCATGTAAAGACCCAACCACATGGGGGGGGGTGTTGTATGATAAAGAGATTAGCTGCCAAATGTGTGACTTTAAAGAAAATGGAATTTAGGCTTATAATCATTAATGTTGTCAAAGGGAAGGATCGTCATCCTGATCCTGAGCCCTAGAGTGTAAAACAAAAAACAAGTCATAGGAAAGCAAAAAAATATTTTACTGAACTAAAAAGTTAATGTAGTCATGATGAAGATTTCTACACTGACACATTTTCATGTA
The DNA here is from genome assembly GCF_963264785.1 of Psittacula echo. Taxonomy (NCBI): domain Eukaryota; kingdom Metazoa; phylum Chordata; class Aves; order Psittaciformes; family Psittacidae; genus Psittacula; species Psittacula echo. The sequence goes on along the minus strand of NC_137735.1, from coordinate 117,280,378 downwards.
GTATGAAATAAAGAACTCACTCAGAAATATCTATTTTGACCCAGAGAAGAAATATGTGTATATAAAATGAAAAAAATACTCAGAAAAATGTCTGAAAAACCCATGCAAATACCTAAATCTGCTGAAAATATGTGAAGAAATATATTTCATTATCAAATAAAGATATTGTAATAATTGACAAAGATACTGAAATAATTGGCATTGTATATTTGAGGAGCTGCATTTTTCTCTTTTATGTTGTTTAATTAAATAATGACAAAAAGAGAAACATGGACAATATTGGCTGTACACATTTGGGATGACTGGACTGAAAAAGGCAAAAAATTCTCACCTGCTAAAGGGAGAAGTCAGGTAGAGCTGTTGCTCAATTATCTACCTGCAGATCCCCTCTCACAACAGGGATTTTAAGAAGAAGATACTTTTATCTGCTTTCTCTTGCAGCTCTTGAATACTGCTTTGGATCAGACTGATTGGAAAGTTCCCACTGAGGAACTCTGAGTGGAGTTGAAGGCAATGAGACATTGGCAACCTGGTTTGCTTGTCATCTTCTCCCAGAAACTCCTGAGTCACTCACAGAGTTTCTCAAAATGAGGGTGAGGTGGGAAGGAGGAACCTTCTCCCTATGTAATACATGCAAATGCCCAACATCCAATTTGGTAGGATCTTCAGAAACCGTTATAGGTCCTGTAGGTTGAGTTTCTCCAGCTAGCTCTTGGCTGTTGGACTTCACTGCACCTCCTTAGGATGTCCACGCTGCCTGACCTCATTAATCTTGTTTTTCATGGTCACTGTACTGTGCAGTTATTCCATTAACATATTGTAGTGCTGCCCGAGGCTGCTCTAATGTATGCTATATTCTATATTTGCCTAATTTATTTAGGCATTTGTAGTGCATTGCCCACTGTAGGGTCTCTCTTTCTATGAGCAAATGGGAAGAGCATATGGCATGGAACTGTGAGCTATTGACTGTGCCTCTGGAAAGCCCTGTGAAAGGGCACAGATACCCTGGCACAGCAGTTCTACACACCAGCTCAATTAAAAAAACCAATACACAGAGGGAGCATTTTATATACATTTATGTGTACTCTGCACCGAAGGAAAGGAAGAGAGGAAGTGTCTACAGCCTGTAATAGGTGCTTAAACCGCCTGACAAATCTGGGATCCAACTCAAAGAATAGATGTTGCAGATCTTAGAAGCAGACCATGTTGTGCGACAACACAGGGAGCAGCACACAGTTCACTCACTGTATATTCTATTTTCTGTCAGTTTTTAGAGAGAACAATAGAAATGGCCAGATTCAGCAAGCAAAGTAAAAAAAACTGTGACAAGGCACTAATGGAAATAGGGCTTCTTTCCATGAGATCATCTCTTCTGCGTTTTACATATATACATACATTTCCTTGCTTGGAATTAAGGGCCACTAAATGTATACATGGCCTCTTTCTTTAAGAACACACAGAAAGCACAAGAAGCCAACTGACGGAAGCTAAAAAGCATGAGAATTGTTTTTTTTCATTATGCTGAGGTTTAATATATGTTGGTGGAAGTTATGAATCAAATATAAATGATTTTGTTTTGCAAGAAAGCATAAGCATCATCCATTATTGAAAAACATTTTTAATATTAAATTGCTTCACATCCAATCCTTATTAGCATCTAAGTTTTATTATTAACTTATTTAGCAGCGCAAAAGTGGAGAGAAAGCGTGGTATGTTACTGTTTCATTCTTTCATCATTGGTGTTTAAACTGTATTCCATGTTTAATGGATAGTCATAAGACAGTACCTGTAGTTCATTCTGAGTTGTTTTCCCTATGTTAAGAAAAATATTATGGATTTTTGATTACATTATTCAGAAATGATTGGTGACTTTGGACGCCAGATTCGAGAACCTTTATCCTTAACAGATGTACCCATGGTTACTGTGAATACAGTTCACACACTAAAGAACTAGCACAATATTAACAGTGAGAGACAGAAACTGATTCTCTCCAAGTCTAGGAAAATTAAAGAGCAGGCAGCCTGTCTTTTGTTTAAGCATTAAAACATCCATTCATCTCCAAAGTAAGCCAGAACAGCACCGCTCAAAGTAATGAAAAGCCAGTCTCAGCTTGAACTAAGTACCCATCACTCCTCTGTCACTGTCATTACATGTGCAGTTGCTGTAGGCACAGAGAAGACATGCTTTTAGACCAGGGAGCAGTTATAAGCTCACAGCCTTGCCTTGGCCATTGGTCCCTCAATAACAGCAAGGAACAAGGCAATTGGAAGAATAGAGCTGAGTGCTGCTAGAAGGGTAGGAACATCCTGAAAGGCTCAAAAGCTTGTTCAGATTGCTTAATGGCAACGAAGTAGCCTTTGAAATTATTTGAATTACAAAGAGTGAAAGTTTATTGTTAAACCAGTTATTGTTTCTGGGCCACAGGGGGCATCTGAGCAGGGATGGAAGAGCTTGAGTCGGATGGAGGAGGGAGCTTGTTACTAGTGTGTGGCCGGCACAGCATCTCGAGCAGTGCTAAGAGCAGATGTTTGCTGGGGAAGTAAAGCCTTTACCTATTCAGGATCTATTTAGTTACCAGCACTGATCAGCCTGGTCCTGGGCTCAGGTAGGCTACAGGAGGAAGGAGACACCATGGAAATACAAGAGGACAGAAGTATAAATATCTACGTTCTTCTCTGAATCTACTTTCCTCTACAGTATTGCACATAACTTTATCCTCCCATGTGATTCTGACTTCAGTTCTAGGTGGAGCTTCGGGAGGTGAGAAGATACGGAGAAAGTGTTGAAAGTCTGTAGTTGGTGTTTACATCTTGTATGTCCTGAGGGAGCTGAGTTCATCTTCTCACAGCTGTAAAACCTGGGAGAAGAGTCCACAAGCAGGTATGTGCACACTATAATGTGTGGTCCTGACATCATAAGGCCATATGGAGGTAGTTTTTCTGGAGAACTGATACTTTCCACTGATTCAAGTCAAGAGAGAAACTGTCGTCTCGAGGAGAAGTTCCAGATTCCAGAAATCATGCAAAAACTACATTCTTGCATTCTACTGTACGGAGAAATGAAGTTTAAGAACCGCTGTACATTATAGCTCTACTAACGTGACTGACCAGATCTCCAGAGAAAATCAGAGAATCTAAATACAGCCACTTGTCCCACTGATACTAACATATCAGCCTGAAGTCCCTGATTTTAACCATACCAGTGCGTCCTTGGAACAGGAAAAAGTATTTGCTCAGAAAATGATGTCCAGAAGTGTTAGGAGCACCAGCTGATTCAAGCAAAAAACATGCTATTCCCAAGTCTGCGTAACTGATTTATGCTTCTGCTGAGGGGACACACCATGAATAAAATTATGTCTTATTTCAGCAAGACTTCCTGCCTCCAAACAGCTGAAAGCACATTATCAGGGCAACAAGTGACAGCTTCAGCTCTAGGTAGGATGTATTCTGTAAAGAAACCAACTCTGTGATGAAACACAGGAAAACCTGTATAACTGCATACATTGCACAAAGTAAATTAGCAATTTATAACTCATTCACATGATGCAGTTGCTCACAGCAGGAAGCAGACAACAATACCATATTCAGTGAAGCTTTAGGAAGACACTATTTTCACTCTGCTTACAAAAACTGGTTGCTACAGAGGCCAAAACGAAATTGTAAGTGTTAGCTAGCCTAACCGTTGTGGATTTGACTGCCAGTTTTGTGTCATATCAAGGTTGTGCATGCTTGCATGCACATCTAAATGTCAGACTCCTTAAATGCACTGCAACTCAACTGAGTCATGTTAACAAGATATTCAGAAGTGTGTCTTTAGGTGTTCCTCCGGCCAAACCAGCTTTAATCAAAGTCATTCCTCAGCCCCATCCTCAGTAACAAAAATACACTTGTACTTTCCTCTTACCCTTAGTGTTGTCAGAACTCTGATTTGATGATCTGAGATAAAATGTGTATGCACACGTTCACATGCAAAACTAGTTCTTCGTGAATGTCAGAGTGTTTGTCTTTGGAAATTTGTTTGAGTTGCTTATTTCCTGTCTGAGCTTTGTAGAGGCGTCTCACAGTGTGACTTGGGGTGAAGGAGTGGTAATGCATGCAACAAATACATGCCCAAACCATTAAAACATTTGTAGACACCAGCATGCTCATGCCCAAAATATAAGAACTTAGAAAAAGTTCTCTCTCTGTTTACATGGATTTTTTATTTTTCTTGTCTTTCACCTGAAGTGGTATCAATGTAGAGGAGCTGTATGCACAATGGGACTTAATTCAGAAATAGAGCATTTGACTAGTCCCATGACATGTTATTATTTTGCAGGGTATTTAGATTACTGAATGATTATACAGAAATTTACACATTCATGCTGTGTTTGTCAAAATGGATTTCATATTCTTTTCTCTCACATTCATTACGTAAAGAAAATAAGTTCTGATCTTTATAAATGGCATACAAAACCACTCTCCCCCTCCTTTTCCAAAGTTTAATCCAACAATCAAAAACAACAACAGCATAGATAAGCACAAATGTCAGCCAGCTGCACACTAGCACAGACATGTTTCATGGAAGATGTGGTAATTCTCTTTCCAATATATATGTTCTTAAAATACTTGTATGCTCAGTTAAAATGAAACAACTGCTGCTAACATGAAGACAAGCTTCAAGTGACCCTTCAGTTTTCTAGGTTATGGTTTGTTATCTTGAAATAACACATGCACACGCACATACACATGCTGTCGTGCACAGAGATAAATTTTCTAAATACTAGCAGATTTTCTTAGTGCTCAAGTGCTTTTGTTGCAGAGCATGTTCTCTATGCCAGAATGAATAGTTTGAGCCAAATGGAGCGTTTTTTCTTACATTAGACAGAAACTTCCTCCTCAAAGCCCAAGCACAGGGAAAGCATGGGAAGTGCAAGAATAACGACTGCTCTTTGGGGAAGGGGTGGCTGGCTTCCAAGGGCACAGAAAGAATACATGTCAGAGCAGCTGCAAATGCTTGAACTGAGATTCAAGCACACAACCGCAGCCCTCATGGTGGTTAAGGGATAAGTTAACTCTCTGTAGAAAAATCTATTATTTATAACATGCAGTGCTCAGCAGTCTACCACCAAGGAGAGAAGCACCAACTTGGCTTCTTTTCTCCAATGTTAAAGTTATCAGCAGTTTCAGATCATTCCCCACACATGCTGCACTTGAAGCTCAGACACCTGGTTATACCAGCTTTCTTAATCATGCATTTTAAATGCATTCCTCCTCTGATTTTATACTTTCAAACCAGTTCAGCTATCACCTGATTGCAGTTTACACACAACCCTAATCAACACATTACAGCTTGGGAACTGCTGTGCCATGTCTTTCCATGAAAAGGAAACGAACTGTTCCTGTGATGCATCCAATTGCCTGTTCACACAGCAAGTTAAACCCTTAAAAAAAAAAAAAGAAAGAAAAAAGAAAGAAAGCAGCAAGTATTAAATGCTTTCTGAACTGTGCAGCCATATGAGGTTAAGCCTTTCCCACCCCCTGCATAATGCTACTCATATTATGCTTCTAGAAACCTGTCCAGGTGTGCTTCCCGCTGCCTGGAATCACAGGGTTGGTGGAGACAGGATCTGAAACCGCTGACATTGGCTTTCAATAGACTCCTCATTTCTAAGTAACTATTCTGCAAGCGTGTGATTTTTTGGCACTACCTTAACTATTGTGGCATTGCCCTGAAGGACAGACTAACCCAGTTTAAGTGTATTTAATAGTGCAGGGCTCTATAGCCTGTCTAGTAGGACTTTAACCATGGCTTTGTAAATGATTTCAAAACCAAGTCACAAACCAAAGTGAATTTTTTTGTTATTTTTTTTAATAATAATAATTTAAAGGCTGTTTTTCAGGTTTTTGTTTCTGCAAAGTGCACAGGTTTACCTAACTGTAAGCGTATTTGTGAAGGCATCAGATTTATTTTTTGCTTTTGAATCAGAACATAGATTAATGTTTTAAGAAAGTTTTCTGTATTGAGCTTGCTCAATATGTGTGCAGCCAGGAGGAAAACAGACCTACTGACTGACCTTCCCTCCCTCCTACCCAAACACACAGAAACCCTTATACTAGAGCCAGATCTAGTAAATGCTGTTTCAGGGGGAGTTAATTTCAACTTCTTTAGTTTATGTCCAGCACAGTTGTTGTGGTTTATGTCAATGGCCATGTACTACTGGACAGGAGATTCAAATCTTTAATGGAAAATACTTAGTTGTGTTATTAGTAAAGTACTTGGTTGTTAATTTATCTACTAATAATGAAACAAGTACATCCGTTAATCTATGTTTTAACACAGTAAGAAAAACTATTATCTTCAAGAAGCAAAGAGTCCTGAAATTATTCAACATGGAGACAAGTTACTCAGATAGAGTTGTTCAGAGGTTTCATAACAAAGCCATGCCCAGTTTGGAATTTATTGCATGACCGACACATTTGGACTGTGCTTGCTGTAAGGTCTATATGCTTCTTTCAGAGATTCTACACTGGATTTTAGCTATGCTTCTTGTGAGCCATTTCATAACCAAGTGATGGGAAAACTGTGGTTTTGCAGTCTAAGCAAAATTTACTGATTTCGAAAAATGATGAGATCAAGACTCCAAAAATTGAGCCAAGGTCAGGCTCCAAGTACAGAACATTAAGATCCATCATACTGCTTTTTGCTGGATCTGTATTTTCTTCTTTCCTCTTCCTGCTCAATCATAGAATCAGAATGATTTGGGTTGGAATAGACCTTAAAGACCATCTAGTTCAAACCCCCCTGCCATGCGCAGGGACACGTTCCACTAGTGAAAGTGGCCTTGAATACTGCCAGGGATGGGGCATCCACCACTTCTCTGGGCAACCTGTTCCAGTGAAGTACAGATAGAAAGTGACTTTAGCAGCTAAGTTAAAGCCATTAAATATTGTGTCTGTCACAGTAACCTTTCTTCAAAAGATTTTGTTCTGATGGTGATGTTGCTCCAATTCCCATTTTAATCCTTCATTTTTGTTTCACACCTGGTACGGGGACAATGAGATAACCCTGAATGATATACAAATACAAGTTCATATTTGCACACCACTGCCTTTTTTGCCCATCAATATCCTTTGAAACAGGAAAGGATTTTTCTTTGTTAGCACATTGGTCTACAAAAATATAAGAATGGAACAATCTAGCCATTATTTCTATAACAGAAAAAGCTCAGAAAAATGTATGAAATTGTCCTGATGTCTTGTATATGCAAGATACGACCAAAATTTTGTTCTTCTCAACTGACTGGCATTCTATGTCTTCTTTGAATGGGACTTCTAAGGACTATTAGAAATCTATTCAAAGCCACTTCAAATGCAGAATGGACTAGGCCAGTAAGTCAGGGAAAATGTAACTTTTCTCCTTGTAGACCCACCTTTGATGTAATAATATTGGCCTAAGTACAGCCCTGACAATTTGAAGTGTTTCTCTTGCTAAGTGAGTATGAAGTCTTTGCCTTCATGTTCAAAAACAACCAAGTTTTAATTGTGCTATCAGAGCTCTGGTGTTTGAGAGACTCTCAAATACTTGCTGATGATTCTGGAGACAATCAATGAGATGATTCTATATTTTCCCAGTATATTTTGATTTTTAAGGGAGAACCAGTCCTCAGGAGACAGGTGTCTAGACCAAGGAAACAGCATTAAGTGGCCGACTAACTGACAAAGCAGATAGCAGAAGCATAGCCTCATGCAGGCCAGTCAGACAAAGCTTCACAAAATCCTAATTTTGCCCCCTCAGCAAGATATTACTTATGTCAGGAGACAGACATCAGAAAAGTGGTACACAGATGGAAAGTGGGTCATTCAAAGGTGAAGGGGCACAAGAGGAAGTGTTTAGCTGCTGTCGTTGCTTGAAGATAAGATTATCTGAAGTCTTGCATTTTCAGTTGTTTATAGATGCATCTTACTATTTGGTTCAAATATTTACTAGAACCCATCAAATAATCAAGTGAGATTTATTATTGTTTTTTCCAAAGCTGATTACAGAGAACAGATATTGCTTGTTAATCTTGTCCTATTCTTTGATTATACACTTAGAATATATGCTCCTGGATCTCTCTTCAGCGCACAGATGCTAAAACCACAGGACATCATTTTAATCCTCAGGTACTGTCACAGCTATGCATCCAACTGGTTTTATTCCAGGTAAAGTGCAGCCGACTGCAATATGCCTACTTGCAAAACCATAATTGGGGTAGTTATCAGCTAAGCAAATAAGTTTTAGCTGACCCATACACAAAATAAATCCCTCTTCTTTCGATATTGACCTTATAGTCTCTTATCGTCTTATATGATGGGAGGTAGGAGCAGTTCAGGAGTTTGTCCAGTTTTGGTAGCAGAGGACAAAATGTGGAGCTTATCGAACTTGAATGCAGCCAGACTTTGACCCTGGCTAGCAGGGAAGCACAGCACATTGCCAGACTTGCAGATGACTCCATCACCTTAGCTGTGAACCCTGTAGAGGAAAATAAAGAAATAAATAAAAAGCTCCTGAATTGCATAGAAAGTTTCAGCCCCCACACTGCAGCAAGACTCCAGTGTACTGAAACAACCAGCTTTATCTAGTGATAGAGAGCAACTTGTAAGATAACCAGTGAGGAATACAAGCACATTTAAAGCGCTTGCTTCAATTTGCAAAGGAAACCTAAAGTACATACTTCTCCACTTCAAGCCTTTAAAGGAAATATTTATGGGTTATGGCAGTACATGGGTTGCACACTTAAAAGGATTTCTTAAATTAACAAGGGAGAAGCAGTTGTTGAATTGATTCGTCATTAATTAACAGGGCCCTGGAAATAAAAGTATTTGCCAAACAAATAATTAAAAAAAAAAAAAAAAGAAACTATTTCTAGAACATGGAATATTTCTTGTTTAAAACTAGCTGATTAAAGAGAGGACAAGCTGTATGAGAGCATCCCAGCTACAATACTACAAAGTTCATGGAGAAGAGTAAATCTTTACTGAGTACTGGAGGATGCACATCAGCAGCTCATGTGAGCACTCCTTGTTTAATTTCCATTCTCACAGGTGTCCAGAGCATTGTTCCCATGTCAGCTGGCAGAAAGGCCTGAAAGCACCCCAAACACTTTTGTGAACACCTATTTCTGCATAAACACAAACCTCTCACATGTGCTCACCAGGCAGGTGCATGCCTGCCTGTGCACACAGCGGTGTTTGGTTTATCATCACAAAACAGCTCATGATAGCATAGGGTGTGAGGTGTGGATCTGGCACCTCAGGTACCCAAACAAGGGCTCCTTTCTGTGTAGTCTTTCAGGCAGCAGAGCCATACAGCTGCCACTTCAAGGGCAGCAGCCCTGTGGAAACACCTGGGTACAAATATCACATACCCTGGGCATTAGTCACAGCATGTCGCGGGCTAGCATGTGTTCTATACAAATAGCATGGAAGTCAACAAACATAAAAACCCTGTCATTTGGTCTCAAGTGAAAGTATGCTAACAGGAAGATGCATTTACCAGGAGCAGCTGCCAACCTTCATCTGGCCTCCCAGGACGGTGCTACCTGCCATTGCTAAATCTATTGCTGAGCAGACCTATGGGAAAAGCTGTTCCCAAAGCCACCCATGCCCTCCAGCTCCAACCTGACCCTGAGTCTGCTTGGGTAGAGTTATGGGCCACACACAGAGAATTGCCTCAAGAAATTCCCACGGGGCCAGATCAAAGAAGGGGATGTCTGAGCTCAGTTTTCCCCATATTGTTCATTGTGCAAAGGAAGCATCATGCAATCACCACCTTCACTCTGAACACTTTTTTCCTGCTTTCCTCTCAGTCCTATCAGCATTGCTCTATGTTCTTTCCAATATGCGCTACTTAATCTTTCATGAACAATTCCACTCCAAAAAAAGAAACTTTTATTTTTTATAGGGTTGATAAAGTCCTCCAGCTTTACTTCTTCCTCTATTGTAAATCAGCCATCCCCAAAGACTCTGGAGAAAAAAGTGCGTATCTAAGGGATACATTGCCACCTTTTATTTGTGCAGGGTATTTACTAGCTTAGATTTCTCCTGAGAAATATAAAAAATGTACAAGCCAGGAACATAAATTAGTTTACAAATGACAATTTCTTAAAGTAGTGAGACATTGGAATCCTTTTACTAGCCTCCATGACTCACATCTAAACAGGCTGATAAAGTGATTCATCCTTCAGGAGAGTCATGTTTAAATATACTGCTGCTATCACACTTCCAGCCCCAGAGCAGTCAGTCCAATGGCTTTTCTTATCCCAAGAGGCACCACCCATCCAGACAAGGCGCAATGCAAGTTCATTCACACTTGCAGGTTTGACAGTAAGCAGGCTGACACTACAAGGTGAATGGATAAAAACGGATCAGAAGAATGTCCTTTACAGCTGCTGCAGGTGATGGCAGGGGGAGGAGGAAGAGGTGACTTGGGCTCACTCTTGGGTTTGCATTAGGTTGAGCCTTTTGTTTTTACACTTGGCAGCTTGCTGTGAGACCATCCCACATAAATTTAGAAGGGCATCATCCAACAGCCTTTGAGTCAGTCATTGAGTCATTAAATCATTAGTACTACCACAGCTGGGAGATCTATGGCCAAGGGCCAATGTTTTAGAATATGTCTGATTTTCAAAAAGACACAGAGATACTGCCTATTTTATATCTTCTTCTTAAGAAAAAAACTAAAAAAAGAAAAAGAAAAATCTTTACTTGCAGAACAAAACTAAAAAGACTTAAAGTTGCACCAGCACTGATTTTATACAGTTTTAAAATATTCCTATGTTTCATTCAGGATCAGTAGAGAGACATATTTCATACAACTTTTCTACAACTACTTCAGAACAGGAGCAGGGAAGAATGATTGCATGCTCAACAATACCAAAACCATATCATTTCAGCAGAACATTAATTTTTTGATCTTTCAGTCTCTCAGACCCAGTTCTGAGAAAATTACTGCTGTCGTCAGGTCAGAACTTGTTTCGGAGAGCCAAGTGTTAACTTTACACTTACAGATTATGCTGGCAGGAGTCCGTCTGCTTACACAGGATATGTCTTTGCCCTTGACCTGCATTATTTCTATAGCTCTCTAGTGCAGAAACAAGGAATTAGCCTTCCAACACAATTTATAGATGACATTGATCATTGGGATAAAAATCCACAGCTGATTAGTTCTGCCTTCTTTAGGAGTTAATGAGAAAATAAACCTTCCCTTTAATGAGAGGGACGACATAAGAAGTGTTTTCTGGGAAATAGATAATACGCCCTAGTGCAAAAATGATATATAAAAATGAAGTGCCCCAAGCCCCATAGAATTTATAAGGCTCAATAAATAGATGATCAGAGGCCTATACACCCAAGTCAGTTTTGTTAGAAAATGCTAAAACAGTATTGAAGACCGTCAAGAAAACCATGCAGTCTTGTGGTAGTTTAACCTTTAGCCTGTATGGAATATTAGACAGGAAAACCCCATTTGTTTTAGAACTTGCCTCTTAAATGGGAGCCTTAATTGTAAATACTTGAAGCTTATCTCAAATGGCAAGAGAGATAGTGTTGTAGGCACAGGGAAAGGCATATATTAAGTACCTGTCTTTTTAGAGAACACAAATAGAGTCATAAGTTACATACAGCACAACACCAACACCACCACGCCGAAAAATCCCTAAATGTAAGACGTTTGGTGCCAGTTATACCATTGCTTTCCAGAGGGAGTCCTCTGCATTTTCAGAAACATCAAGATCTCTTGAAAAGCGCCTCAATTTGAATCCCAGCAACAGAGACACTTCTCAAGTTATGGGTGTTATTGAAACACGGACTATGTGTAGATCCATGTATTGCATGTTTTCTTCCCTCTCAGGCCAAATGCATTGCTGTAGATGTGTCACCATTGACTAAAATAGTTACAGTGTGGTATGTGAATTGGCAAAGTAAATTTTTCATAAAAACTCAATTTCCTGTCAGAGATGTATCTGTCAAAGTTATAAATGCTGTTGATAGCAGTTGAGGTCACCCAGATAAATACAGTGGTAAGGTATGGCAAAAGTACAGCATTGGTCGGTTTTACTTGTGATTCTGTATTTGGGGTTATTTATATAACTTTTCTGCATCAAGTCAAATAAAACAGTGTTGTCTGTAGGAGCTTTTACATTCTTCAAACATGGAAGTGGAGGAACTGCTTCTCTTCAGTTAGTTCTGAGTGGAATCTGAAAACATCAGGATGTTATACAATGGTTGCATTGTATAACAGCATGATATTTCAGGGAGCACAGACAACAAATTTATCTGAGGTTCAGCTGTCCATCCCTCTGTACCATGACATTAGTCTTAGTAAAGGATGCAGTAAGCTCCGTAGATGTAGGAGTGAGACCATGCACAGATGAAAAGAGAAAGCTGTTTTTCTCTTACAAAATGGCAATCTGTCCTGTCACTACTTTGCTTTCATTTTCCCTCAGTCCCTTCTTCCTTGTACGTTATTTTTTTCATTGTTAGGCTCAAGCGTAGATTCTGCTTAACCTGAGTTCACTAAGAAAGTTGTGCCAAGTCAGCCCTTTCAGGTCTCACGTCTGTGGCCAAAGATATCAACAGACCAATTTGCTTGTATTTCTCCCCCCACACCCAGGGATTTTACTTGCAATAGAGACCCAAAGATTTAATTTTCAAGAGACATCCTTGCAAAGACAGTTGCTACCTGACACAGCTGCTACAGGACACCAAGGAAATCACACTGTGAAAATAATACTGCCACCTCTGGGTATACAACATATACATCATTCATGCAGTGTTACAAGGATGATGGAATGACAGGTGGGGGTAATTTTAAAGTCCTCCTAGACTGTAAAAACGTGCCCTCTCCAGAACATAGGTCACATCTGCATATGTGTGCCTTGTTGCAGGTATGGGAAAAAGAGTACTGAAAACAGTAAAAAAGAAAAATAATAGACCTCTTTTAAAAAAAGACTTTACATCCCATATGGCAGTGGATTATTACACTACCATCATTGGAGACCCTCTCTGCTCTATTTGGTCTGAAGTCGTCTACAGAGAGCAGGGAAAAGACAGGATTAGCCAAGTGTGGCATGCTCCATGCTGTCTTGGAAACATTACAGATCTCATAATAATATCAACTGCAAGGCATCCCTCAGTTGTAAGAGAATGTGGATCTAAAACAGACAAAGAGAAGAAGGATCACCAGCACAAGACTGAGACAGCAAAACAAGAAATGAAGTGGAATCAAGAGACAGGAAAACCAAGAAAGGAGAGAAATATTAGAAGATAAGAAGGCAGAGAGGGTGCAAAACTAGGCACAAGAAAACAAACACATTTTACACCAGAGTAAAGGGCTCATGACATGCCAAAAGGCCCCCAGTTGCTTTGGCACCTTTTTGATGACAGTAGGACTAACTACTGCGTTGCATCAGTGCTGAGCTGCAAATAGTTATCTCACGCCGACTTTTAATCACTGACACCTCAAATTCAGAATAGCACAGCAAGAAAGTACCAAGAGGTCTGCATATCATACAGTGGCCATACAATGACTTAATCACCTTCCTCTGGTGAATTTATGAAGCAGCTGCTCTCTAAGGCCCCAGTGCTTAAGTATGAATAATGTGTTTTTAGGAATACTGCTCAGTATGGAGGAAGATTCCCATGCATGTCCTTATCCATGAACACCAGGAGATGAAGGAGCTGTTCTGCTTGACCTTTATTATAAAGAAGAGAAAATTTTGGAAAGAAAAATGTGATTATTTGTATGTCGCATTTTGTAGCCTACATAACACTTTTCCAACTCATGCAGCTGTGTTTGACTGTAGGCAAGAGGAGCTCTCAGATTTTATTCTAGCGCTTTTCATATTGAAGGGAATGTAATGTTGGCCTCCTTGGTGCAAATACCTGTCTAAAAAAGAGATTAACAAAGATTGCTTTCTCTTCCTTTTTTTCCCTCCTAAGTGTCACATTTAACAAAAATATTAATCAATACACTTTTTATTTATATACACTTTTTCCTTATTCTGGTTATTATCACTTAGTATCCTGGAGAAGTAGGGATTTCTTCTGGCAATTTAGGAAAGAAGTCTTACATGTAAAAATCAACCTGGAGAGAAAGAAACTCTTCCCCACATATTTGCTGGAGTTTTATATTTACCCTGAAAGATGCCTGCACCCCCTTAGGAGAGGAAGTAGCCAGCTTCAGCACTTGGAGATGGTTCCTTCAGGTGGTAAAAAATAAGAAAGATTTACCTAAATGTTTATGAGTACTGAATCACTGTTTTGTTGGAAAAATTGCAGGAAGCAAATACACTGAGGTTTTTTCTCTTTGCTTTACTGTGTTTCATACTATGCTAACAAATACTATGTAGAACAAACCAGGAACTTGTGCATAGCAGAAATCTTTCTGTAGCCTTCAAAAAAACACACAAACAGACAAAGGGAAGTCCAGAAAATAGCATCCATCAAAAATATGTTTTGTCATGATTTGCGATTTGAAAGTATCAGTACCATCCGAAACTCAAAACCTAAGAGGTACTGTTCCCAAAATACTCTAACAGCTTTAGTAGTGACATTACTAGCTGAAAAAACAAGCCACAGACAGACAAGGTCAACTGGCCATTTAGAACAGCAGAGTAGAAACTGTGTAAACCATTGGGAATGCCATAGCGTGAATTTCAATAAACCAAGGATTTTGAAAGCGCTATTTGAGACGTCTTAATTGAGCTTGATTTTTGGAGAATTTGGTCCTTGAAAATGAGTCCTTTGAATGATTTGCAACACAGCACTCATTTTGAGAAAGTCACCCTTTCTGTAATCACTGTGTCTAATCTCTGTAATATTGTAAAGACCTTCATATTTTAATTGCAAAATAAGCACTGAATCAAGCTTTGCAGTCTCTTGGTCACAAGTTGTCTCCAATTTCCAAAAGAAATTGAAGGTAATGAAAATATTTGCAAGAGGATGAGTTACAGGAGAAGGTTTTAAATTAGAAGGGTCAGTAACATCTTAACAATTTTTATGCTACATTAAGTCAGAAAATTATTTCTGTGCTTGTCGTGCTTAACTTTCAGGGAAAGCTTCAATGCATATCCAACATAACAGTAATTAAAGAAAAGCTTTAAAAATGTGGGCAAAATGAAAGAGTTCATTATCAGCCATTATTAATTATTTTCCTAAATAATAAATATAAACATATATTTTCATTTCAAAACTGGAATTTTCCAAGCAGATCTGCAGCACAAGTTAAACACAATAGAAACAAAAAAACTTTTGAAATTGCAAAAAGTTAATATATCTACATTTTCTACATGTCGGTGTTGCTAAGGAGTGACAAGATTTGGTCTCCATTTGTGTGTGAAGAAAATAAGGAGTGATATCTGCAAAAAGGCATGCCTGTATATTATGAATAAATACTGGCAATTGAATACATTCATGCTTATGACTAAGAATTTCTGGTTTAAGTGTCCTGAGATGTACCTGAAACACAACACAACTCCACCATAAAGAGCTTAGAACAAGAACTTTCTGCCCCAGAGGGGAAAGAAAACAAAGATAAGATGGCAGGTCATGGTCATTATAGTGCCTCATACTTCACATTAGCTAGCATACCAGAGCTAACACCTCTGCTCTAAATGAGGATGCCTTGGTCTTCCTAACATTTCCTGGTTTTGGGTGATCCTTGAGTGACATGGTTTAGTGGGAGGTGTCCCTGCCCATGGCAGGGGGTTGGAACTAGATGATCTTAAGGTCCTTTCCAACCCTAATTATTCTATGATTCTATGATTCTATGATCTAAAATACTTTGTCCATAACACCATGCTGTTCGCTGAAAAGAAAGAGTGGCACTTAGTCATCTACGTGGTATGTCCGATCCTTGTAGAAACTTCCCTGAAGAATTTCCCCAACCAAGAATTAGTCAGAGCTGAGCAAAATATTTTGCAAACAGCTGTGGTCCAAGCTAGAACCTTGTTCTATTGTCAGCCATCTGGATGAAGTGAGTACCATAATATTTACTGTTCTTGCTTGCTTGCAAAAAAAGAGAGAAAAAAAGACAGCACAACATGTGGACTGGCTTATGACAGTGCAGCTGAGCATAGGAAGGTCATGGCAAATATCTCCTCCAGCCTGTTGAAAACATTGGCAGTCTACACTATAGATTAAATATGAGTGGTGGTATCTTGCCATAATTTCACTGATTTCAGCAAAGCTATGATGATCTATGCCACAGGAAATCTAATTTGTTGGACTGTTGTAGCTAAAATAATGTTTCCTGTCCACTACCCATTCGTGTACACAAACAAAACAAATAGTATTGAAAAATAAAATAATAAACTAATATAAAAGTGTCCTGGGTTCAGCAGTAGCAGTCATTTTTCTTGTTCTTAGTAGCTGGTGCAGCGCTGTGGTTTGACTTTTGGCCTGGGAACAGCACTGATAACACCGATGTTTTCAGTTGCTGGTCAAAATGTTTACTCTGACCAAGGGCTTTCTGAGTCTCACACTCTGCCAGGGAGGAGGGGAAGCCGGGAGGAAATAGAGACAGGACACCTGACCCAAACTAGCCAAAGAGATATTCCATACCACAGCATGTCATGCCCACTATATAAACTGGGGGCAGTTACCCGGAAGGGCTAGATCACTGCTCGGTCGGGCTGGGTGTCAGTCGGCAGGTAGTGAGCAGTTGTATTCTCTTCCCTTGTTATTTCCCTTATCATTATTATTATTGGTGGTAGCAGCAGTGGTTTGTGTTATACCTTAGTCACTGGACTGTTCTTATCTCAGCCTGTGGGAGTTACATTCTTTCGATTCTCCTCCCCATCCCTCCGGGAACGGGGGGAAGAAAGGGGCTGCGGGGGAGTGGACTGCGTGGCTGACTTGCCTACAGGGTTTAAACCATGACAAAAAGGAAAAAAAAAAAGCCATATGAAACTTCACATGATCTAATTTGATTTCAACTTAGAAACACTTTTCTCCTCTTTGAGGTACATACGGAGAATATTTTCCCTGTCTCCAAGCCTTCTCCAAATATAGAGGAGCTGCCTCATCTTAAACTTGCATGGGTGACAGTCTTACTGTCGTTGATTACCCTAGGGTCACACTTGACACAAAAGCTATAGAAGCATTTGTTCATGCACTGACATAAAAATCACATTTTTTTTGTCTTCCTGCCCTCTTAGTGTTCTTGCTTCCTTCATTAGGAACCTTCATTTGAGATCACATCTTTCACTTTGCAAAGTCTAGCTGAGAGACAGTTTCCTTTCTGTTACGTTAGTTGTCCTTTCTCCTCTTACTCAGAAAGCATATAAATAAAAATCATACTTTCCAAATAATATACAATAAAGAAAAATAACAGACTTCTCACTTAGTCATTGAATTATCTGCCTTCTTCAAACTGTCAACAGCTTCTTGATGGAAATATTCTGTGATTCATTTTTTTCTCATCCCAGGGAATAATTTCCCTCCTCTTTTTCAGCCTAAGATACAAGGCTCACTTGTTTGTTTAGATGGACTGGTTAGCTGTTTTGGTTTTGGATACTGTGCCATTGAAAACACATAGGCAGATCATAGAATCATAGAATCATAGAATAGTTAGGGTTGGAAAGGACCTTAAGATCATCTCGTTCCAACCCCCCTGCCATGGGCAGGGACACCTCACACTAAACCATGCCACCCAAGGCCTCATCCAACCTGACCTTGAACACCGCCAAGGATGGAGCATTCACAGCCTCCTGGGCAACCCATTCCAGTGCCTCACCACCCTCACAGTAAAGAATTTCTTCCTTATATCCAATCTAAACTTCCCCTGTTTAAGTTTGAACCCATTACCCCTTGTCCTGTCACTACAGTCCCTGATGAAGAGTCCCTCCCCAGCATCCTTGTAGGCCCCTGTCAGATACTGGAAGGCTGCTATGAGGTCTCCACGCAGCCTTCTCTTCTCCAGGCTGAACAGCCAGTTCTATGAAGTGAAGAAGTATGAAGTCCGATGCTTTAAAATATTCCACTTGAGGTCAACCTGGGTTTACAGAATGTCACACATGGTTTCAGTGTGTGTCCCTGACTTGGGTATTGGTATAGGTGCATCCCTGCACTGCCATTAGTTATGGCAAGCATTCAGGCTCAGAAATCCCTCCTTTTGAAAATATATGTGTGCAACAGCATGCATTTCAGTGGAGCTTTACTCATATTTAATGAAGTTTTGAAGATCTGAATTTTTAAATGTTTTATATGCTTGATTTCAAGAACCATCCATTTGGATTAACTAAGTAGCACTGAGCTTACTGGTGATGACTAGATCTTCACAGAGTTTCACATACTGCTATTTGTCTGCAGTTGCTAGTGTCAATAACATTTAGGATAAATCATTTGCCTATAAATACTTTTATGCCTGTTTATATCCAGCTCCTGTAGATCAGTCAGTATGAGCACATATTACAAATCTTTGCTTTGGACTGGAACAGTCTATGTCTGCTCCTCACAATTCTTCATGAGTACCAATCTAGAAATTTCCCTTAGATACAACCAGACAACTGTTTCCCTGAAAAATATGAGAAAGACTCCTTAGAGATTTGTTTTATGAAAGAAGATACAGATAATCCCCCTTAATAACAAATAGGTTTTCCTGTTATCTTCTACTGAACAAAAAAACCCCCACATTTCCTATAATAAAGGGAAAATGCAATCTAATTTTCCTAAACAGTACTTAGTCCCTTGTTAATTTTTTAAATAGGAATGAGGAGAACAGCAGCATGGAGCAGCACACACTTAACAAAGACTGCCGTTAGTGCTATGTCTCTCTAGCTGCTGCCTTATTGAATCCTTTCTTTACAAGCTCTATTATCCCTGCATCATACTTCTTGCTTCCTCTTCTTCACCAGCATCTTCCCTACTGCAGGTGGCCACTGCTGGCCCTGAATTGAAATTTTCTTGTGCCATAGACCTTGTAAACTCTCCTTTCAACTGCACAACCTCCATTCAGTTCACAATATACTAAGTAATACTGCTCTTCCTTTCAATTATTGTGGCTTCAGCATTATATCGGGTCATTATTTTTCTCGTTTTTTTCTCGTTGTTACCTCTAATATGAGAAAATAGTGCCTCTGATCACTGTAGACATATAATCAGGATAATCGAAGTCAGTCCCTGTAGTCTGCAAAGATACATTTTAGAAAATCGGAGCACTTAAATGTGAAAGTCTTGGATTAGATAGTTTTAGACATGTTTAGATAGGTGCTTCTAAGCACGTATCTTCAAACAGACATAAATACAGATTTCGATAGAGCCTTCAGGCCCCATGTGTTCAACACTAGTTCAGAACCCGGTAAGACACAAAAAATAGTATACCCTTATAAAGTTAAGCATGGTGGTAGTCAAGCCCTTGGAATTAAAAACCAGAAAACATAATGCACATTCAAGGACCACTGTTGCTACATTTTTATTTCACAAGAACTTACTGTATTAAGATGCTACATCTAGTCCACAGGTAAAGAAAGAATTTGACCTAGTAGCTGGGAATAATTGGCTTCAGATTAAAGCCGATTTTCTTTACAGAGTTTTCTGGACCAAATCCCATTGCCTAATTAAAAAGTACAACTAAACAAGGATATTTTTGCCTTTTGCAGTTTTGTCCATTTAAATATCTGTTACATTTTGAAATAATATAGGTTACAGTTACTAATTTTTAGGTACTTAAGGAAGAATATGGAAAACATATGTAACAACACATACATTGACTTTTCCAGTTAGATTGAAGTATGTCTAATCTGCTTTTGTGAACTACGTATTCTAACAAAAAAAAAAAGTAAGAAAAAACCCAGGGATCACCTCTAAAACACTTTTTGTATGGGCCCTACCAAAATCATCAAATTAAAAGTCCAGAATTACAAGATTTTGACTAGGACAGACACAACGGAATGAAAACCTTTTAATTTTGGACTTTCATTTGCTAAATTCAGATCTGGCATGATGACTTCAGTTGTGGCCCATGGATGCAATGTTAAACTGGCTGCTTTGCGGTAGTCCAGCTGTAAGCTTTGCAGAACGCTCAGTTATGGCTGAGATCTCATTGTGCTAGATTTTATACACGCAGAAAAAAAGACAATTATTTTATTCAGAGGTTGCAAATCCTGTACTTACACATAAATCCATGTATGAAATATACTACAAGAAATGCTATATATGAAGACAGATTTTGTCAAACTACTGCTTTCTAAGATATATGTTAGATTAATATGTTAGACTGACATTTTGGCATGCTGAAGATCATAAGATGTGTTTTCTGGTGCATTAAAATCTCATAATAACAATTTCAGAGGGTTAGCATAATATATTATTCAGAGTTAAATACTGCCTTGAATGATAAGGGCTAACATGCCATCAGGCTATAATAAACTACAGCTTTGAAATATCAATTTTCATTTATCAGGAAAGTAATTTACATAGGTAAAGCAAGAACATAATGATGTATTTTTGCGCTATCTTGGAGGGAAAAAATGAACTTATTTTCCAAAGTCCAGAAAATACAAAAACATTCTAAGAAATCCATTATTAAGTCATTTAACCTTTCATGCAAAATAAGTTTTCATGGATCTAGTTATAAGATGCAAAAAAAATACATTCTGGTTTCTTATATTAAATGTAAGTAAACATTTAAACTCTAAGGGAAATACGTTATTCAGGCACAAATGTATTACTCTAACTGAAGCTTTGGTAAATTGTATCTGTCTATCTGACTTCTGTAAGTGACACAGAAAAGCCATGCAACCTTGCGGCACTCCTCTATAACTTCACTCTAAGACAAATTCATCACCATGAGTTACTTAGAGCTGCACATTGCCCTTAATCCACATGTGAAATATTGTATTTTAAGGCCTTTAAGCTGATAAAGCGCATGCTCATACAGTTAATATGGTGGAAAAGAGGGCAGCTGATATAAGAGATGGAGAAAGGGGCCCTAGATTAAAAACTACCTTTACTCTTAAGTCTCACTCTAACCTCCTCCATCTTCACATTCATGGAGCGCCTCAGGAGTCATGACTGTTGTGCCAACCACTCTGGAGAGCTTTAGCTTCAACTGATTTGATGGCCAAAATCTCAGTCTGCAGTAGCCCTTCCCTTAAAAAACACATGGCCAGGCAAAGCAATGAGCCACCAGGAATTCCTTCCCATCTTCCTTTCCTTTCCCTTCCTTTCCCTTCCCTTCCTTTCTTTTCTTTCAATATAAAAGAGAGAGGAAGGACAGATTTAAGATTTCAAATAAAAGAGAATGCTAGGCTTTTATTCTGTATTTTATCTCAAGGTGTGATTGCATGTGCCAATCACTGTTCACATGCCCCTGTGAGATGACAAACAGGCCTGCAAGAGTAGAGCGAGTTCAAATTAGTATTTAAAAGATATTTTCTTTCTGTACCTTTAAACCTTGAACCTTTTCTATTTTCCCCTTCCCTCATTCCCTTCATACACACAACATTGCTGTTCTTTTATTCTTTTTTGTCACTGGCCCTATTAACAGTGCAGTAAAATAAGAGAGCTGATGAGCCTGTATGGAATAAAAGGATGTTGTCAGGCTGGTGTCAGGTCAGATTGGACTTTGAGGAAAGAATGAAACAGCCCCCTTTCAAAATGATTGATGCCTTCTCCAGCTTTAGCTTAATAACTTTGTGCTTTCTTATCGGCACCTTTGGGTCCACTGCAGTGAAACTCCTAGCACTGCTTTTGTCATCCCTGCTGAAGAGGTTTGCAAGATTTTCACCTAATTTAGGCTAGTGCAGGGGACAGAGATTAAAACCACTGTAGTCAGCTCCTGCAAATTCCCTTCAGTGTTGCCAGGCTATGGGTGAAATATGCTGGGAGTGGGCAGAGGTAACATCACTACCCTGAAATTAGCTCTGGCCAAAAATTAATAACCCTGCTTTTAATATATGAAGGTAAGACTCAAATCCACATCTAGTTAAGTGAATGCCCTGATTTTCAATACTGCTAAGAATTACTAGGTGTGCAGTACAATGAGGGAGAAAGGAAAGAAAAAGCAGACACTGAGGCACAGAATTAGGAGCCAAATCTTTGCTGGCATGGTCAGATCAGAGGTCCACCCGAGCTCTGGGGAAGCACTTGATAAGAGCACCAGAAAAGTGACATCATGCTGTAGGTTTTGATTCCCTCACATTTGTTTTCAGACTCATTTGTCAACAACAAAAGGACAAAGTTCAAGCAAAATGCTACGGTGTCATTTCTTACCAATAACGAACAAGACTAAAGACACCTCCTGCAGATTAATGACTGGTTGGAACCAGTTAATCACCTCAAGCCATTAACCCTAACTGCTATTAAGCTCTAGGATCTAAACCAAGTCCTCAGTCATTGTGGCTGCTATTCACCCTTCCTATTTACAGACCCATCCCCCAATCTCTCCCCTGACTCACACTCCAAAAAATCCACTAAAAATTGCATGTGGGAATTTGTATTACATGTGTGTGGAGATATAGAAGCCAGCTGCACAGATAATGAAGTGGTCCATTTCTCACCTGTTTCAGAGCAATATTCATTTCACATCACATACGTATCAGCACTAGGTATTTGTGGGCATTGAAAACTTGACACGTTAGGTAATCAGGGCTCACCGATCTTTCCACAGGGCAATTTAGTTTATAATATAGCAGGAAACAAGAGGAAAAGAGCAGAGAAAAAGGAGCTGGGGGGAAGGCAGGCAAAAAAAAGAAGGAAAAACCCCCTAACCTGCAGGAGGTAAATCCAAACATTCCGCTTTCTGAAGAGGAACCTATTCATAAAGGTAATTCTTGATGTATTTGGATAGGTTTTGTTTGGGTTTATTTTGTAACCCTATTGTGCAGTAGGCAGTCTGTTGTTTGCTCTAATCATCTGTTTCCATGACCTTCACCTTTATTGATTTGGTTTCTTCCTAACTTTAATGCAGTCTCTGAGATTAAAGCCATTTTTTCTCCAGGACAAGTTGTTTAACAGTGGATTTGCTTTAAGCAGTAGAAATTATTTTGATTAATAAAAAAAGATTTTTAGCACAGAAGGTATGTTTCAAGTAAATAAAACCTCTTTACAGAGATAAGCAATGGAAGGTGGATTCTAGCTCATAAACAAAGTCAGCATCTTTTTTTAAAGTGTGAAAAAGTGAGTGAAATAAATAAAAGAAGCATTGCTTATAATATATTTATGAGTGCTATCAAATACTGCAGATTTGAAGACTAAGGTACACAGGATTTTATTCTCCCTTCTCAGGTGTTATTTTAAGCAGGCTTATAGTTTCAATAGGTAGAGATTCGTACAATGTGAAGTAATTTCCCCCACCAGATAGAGTAATATAACTCAGTATTTTGCAAGTGTAGCAGTTGAGATTATAAATCAAAGACAGAATTTACTGCAAAAATATAATAAGCCCAATCCCATTTTCCCTAACAATTTATAGCTCTGATTTGATTATACAGCTTATTTGCTTGGTTTTATTACTGCATTAAACCCCCTCCTCCTTGGTGATACTTTGTTCCCTAATGTCTGCCGTCAACCTTCAGTCACACATTTTGATAAGAAAAACACCCAGCTGCTGCTTGCCCATAGTATATTAAACACTACAGACTTCCTTTCCATAGTCACACTTACATGGATTTGATTCTGCAGCCCCTTTACCTCACTTGAAACCATAATGAATTACCAGAGATAAACAGACTGAACCAAATCCACTGTAGTAAATGGAAAATCGTCTGTTGACCTCACAGGGCTTTGAACCATTCCTCCCCTGACAGCAGACATTCATTTCCTGTTCCCAGCCTCTGCCAGGGTAATAATAAATGTATTACCCAACTCAGCTCTAGCACTTGGTAGCAAAATGAACAAGAGAGAACATGCAGTACAAATTAATATACCTTTATACCTTTTTTTTTTTTTTTGTATCCTATATAAAATCCAGAAGAAGGAAAAATATTGTAGAATTATCCTAATCTGAAAAGAAATTGAAAAAGAAACTTCAGCTACATCTTCACTCACATTTTTTCTCAAATACTTTCTTGCCATTATTTTTCTATTACCACAATATAATTTCTGTTAAAAAACCATAATACTGTCATTAATTAACTATGCATTTGTCTTATAATATTTGAACCACATACTGCTTTCTGTTTTACTGTTAAAATGGGACAGATTTACTGGAAGAGAAACTGAACAGCAACTACAGAATCACCACTTCCTGTTGATAACAAAACCTGAGCTCTGCATCTGTTGTCTGGTGTTTCCCTTATAGTGCTTCAGCAGTGTTTTCTCTAGCTATTGTTTTGTGTTCATCCCTAGGAGTTTTCTAAAATTCCTCTGAAACGGAACAATTGGGGAAAATAATTATTGAATGTTACTATGGTAACTAAAAAAATGAAGAAAAAAGAAAACAAAAGAAAAACACTTTAGGCAGACTGATGACTCCGGGCAGGGCACAGCTTCTCACCAGCGACCGATATAGAGCAATCTGAGGGCCTATTTAAAGGTGTTGAACTCAGGGAATATTTTAATGACATACTCTTTTATTTAGAATAGAGGGGTTTTATTTTACTGAGCAGCTGTACTGCACTATTTTAAGATAATATTCAGGTCAAAGCACTACATGCTCAAAAATTAGAACCAAAACTGAAAAATAAAACAGAATATCAATTAGACTTTTTACCCTCACACATAACGTAAAAGACTGAAATGACATTTCTTGTTATCAACAGCTGACAGGATCTTCTGGGTTAATGAGACCAATCCTGAACTATTTCAGGGAACCACACTGCATAAGCCCAGATGTGAAAATACCAGGCTCCTTAAAACAGCTATGACTTTTGCATTAATGACTCCTGTTAAGAAGCCGTCCCACAGCTTTATTCTTCTCATGTCTCAAAATCATCCTCTCATTTTCATTCAAGTTTATTTGTTGACAGATTTATTTTTTTATTTTTCCAGATTCTTCCCCCCTTCCCCCCCCACCAAGCAAGCACTCTCCTTTGGCTTAAACAGCTCCTCTCCCTCTTTGGGATCTAAAATACCCTCACATACTCATACAGAACAGCATTTTCCCTACCCAGTCTTTGTTCTATGAAACTAAACAGTTTACTTTGCTCATCTTTGTTTCTAAGATGTACTCTCCTTTTATCTATAGTCCCATAGATTACAGTCCTGTAGTCCTCCTCAGCTGTTACCATGTAATTATATTCTCACTGAGCAGCAACAAACTTCAGATGTGTTTTTACCTGGATGTTGTTCGAAGGTACTAATGCCTCTGTGCCATCATTGGGAATTGCTACCCTGATTCATCATGGAAAACATCATTATACTACCTTTCTCTTAGGCTGTGTATCAATTCATGCATGTTTGAAGAAACCATGCTAAATTACGCTTAAAACGCATATTACAGTATTTAATCTTTTCATGGAAATTAGGACTAAGAGAGACTTCTAAATTAAAAGACTTTTCATCTCTTTCCTTTACAAAGCAGGATATTTCATCAAAATATCTCTACTAAGTCCAGTGACTTTTGGGAAAACCAATGTTTATCAGTCATCAAAAGTCCTATGCAACCTAAAGTAAGGAACACAAAAGAGAAGGCATTTCTTTATTTAACATGATGGTCACATTGTGGAGACCTTCAAAATGCAAATTAACAAATGTAAGAAACAAAGAAAAAATACTATTTCTTAGACACTTGGTTCACTATATATTCCCTATGTAATAGTCATGTCATAGAATCATAGAATAGTTAGGGCTGGAAAGGACCTTAAGATCATCTCGTTCCAACCCCCCTGCCATGGGCAGGGACACCCCACACTAAACCACGTCACACAAGGCTCTGTCCAACCTGGCCTTGAACACCGCCAAGGATGGAGCATTCACAGCCTCCCTGGGCAACCCATTCCAGTGCCTCACCACTCTCACAGTAAAGAATTTCTTCCTTATATCCAATCTAAACTTCCCCTGTTTAAGTTTGAACCTGTTACCCCTTGTCCTGTCACTACAGTCCCTGATGAATAGTCCATCCCCAGCATCCCTATAGCCCCCCTTCCATAAGCGATGGCTGATGCAGTTACTCACAAATCTTCCAGTCCATAAGAAAATACCTGAGAAATAAGGGGACTGAGGCAGAAGATAAAAAGAAGGTCTTTTGATATTAAGAACTTGGTAGAAGGGATGGTGGCAGATTTTTAAATAGTTTAACTGTGTCCATCATCTTACTTGCAAAGAAAGCAAGAAATAAATCCTTGGGAATAATGGTCTATAAACAGCTTTCTTTAAAAGTAATTGTTAATTTCAATTGCTATGATACTTCCATCTCAGAAGAAAGGTGTTGAAAGGCTTGTAGCACAGGGTTGAAAACTGTTTTTCCTTGTCGACTGCAGGAGAGATTCAAAACTATCTCATCCTGATGTTGCACATAAATATATGTAAGTATAAAGCAGGAGCTGAACAAAATAAAACAGTGGGTTATAGAAATCAATCAAGATTTGACAGAATTTTCATCACGAAAGCAAATTCTTTAAATCAAGTGCACATTTACATTCCTGTAAATATAAATACTTTGATATGGAATTAGTCTTTGAATGTGGTCAGCATTTTTACTGGTATATTTCTTTTTTGGTGCTGCGATTTCAGGGTTGTGCAAAAACTGCGGTAGTAAGTATCATCATTGACCACCCTTCAGTTTAAAAACACAGATCTGTAGCTCAGTGTCACCTTGAAATAACACAGGCCTATGTGGGATAATGGTTCTGTATATTTGCAGTTTAGAGTTCATGTAAGTGTGAAACTAATAGCATTAGCAAAAGCCAGGCAAAGCATCAGCAAGCAAGTTATAAGCTTTCCTTGCCTTGGTCAGGGTCTACTTCACCCTTATCACTGCAGGCCAGGGCAAAGACTGCCAGACATGTCACCGCTGTGACAAAAGTTTCTGATGTTCAGAAAAGGGCCAAAGGTGAGACCAAACTCATTGTCTCTTGTTGGCTCAACTAGGATTTGGGTACAGTGTCTAGATAGGAAACTTAAATAAATAATGGTAAAGCATTTCTTTACTACAGGATGTAAAAGGATTGATGCAGAGCTCAAAAAATCCGAACAACTACTGTACCTTTGTATCCCACAACTATGACATGATTAAGCAAATAATAATATTTATTATTTAATATATTTATCATACACTAAATAAGAGTAATATATACAATATTATTTAATGTATTTGTAATAAAAAATAATATTTTTTAAAAAAATCAGTGTACTAACTATAAAATGCAACATTACAAATGAATAAAAAGTGCAAATAGAAGTTCAAAGATGCAGAGTAAGGTGGGTCCAGTACCTGGCCAAATGACATGGCAACATAAAGGGACGGCAGCATACCTGAACGAATTTAACCCAGCTGAACAGTTAACATATGAATACCACAATAAGGCACAGCTCACAACTAATGGTTGTAAAAGCCAATGAGCCCCTGTGAAACAGCCTCACCTTCGGAAGCCATTGCAACAACCAATGAAGAATCAATGGCAACATTACGAAGAACAAAGTATGCGCACACCATCTCACAGAGGTTCCCCTTGGCCAGCATACACTCCTGCCAGCATATTGCTCTGATCACAGAGGAGCAGAGGTGTTGATATTCTGTACAGACACCCATTACACTGACTAAACAGTAAGACCCTAAAGATGTATTTTAAAGGGCACCTCTTAAAGGGCACCTCACTGATTTTGCTGCCTGTTTCTGAATTTTAGAGCTTTTAGAGCACCTAACTCTATTAAGCTCCTACTTCAGCTTACAATTAAGAAGAAAAAAAAGACCAACTGCAATGCTTCATGATGATTTCAAGGTGCTATTTTTAAAAAGAGCTGACTTTCTAAGGCTGAACTACACTACCTCTTCAAAAATTCAAGCTTCTTCAATTTGCCATCCAAAATCCATCTAAAGCTACAAATCATTTCTGGTTATTTGGGTAATTATTGTTGTGAATATGCAGTTATAAAATTCTTCCACATCTACCTAGGGAGACAATTAAAACAAAGCTAACTTGATTATTTTGGTTTCTGTTGTCATCTGTTAACAAGCCTTGAACCAATTCATGACAGATACAAAATGCTCTTGGGGTTGCATCAGTATTACCCAGACATTGAATGCACTCTTGGTTACATTTGTTATATTCTTGCTCACATAACATTATTTATCACATGAATAGGATTTTAATGGCAACTCAGACCAGCTTAATCTGTGCCTAGCTTATCCATATGTCTGGCTAGTTGGGAGACTTAAGTAGTAACTAATCTAAACAACATATGTACCACTGATTTGCTCATCTAATTTTATGTTAATTCAAGTGAAAAATGACCTTAGAAAGTGTGTCAGACGAAGGAGGTCTGATTAGTATTCTGTAAAAACTAGAAATAGATTATCTTAATTTAAACACTGATCTAATTTTTTTTGTTCTTCTTATTGTTTTATACTTACAGACTCTATCCAGGGTAGAAGAAAGGGAACGTACGGACAATCAAAGCACAGAAAGCTGAAAAAGTCTGGGGTTTTATATATACATATTCTCTTTCTGGGAGATGCAAAAAGCACAAATTAAATTACATAAGTGATACAATTCTGCAACTTCATCATTTGTTTATAATAATGCAGAAGACTTTGCTGAACATCAAAAAAGAAACCTTAAGTTGATCATAGAAGTGTACTGAGTGAGGAAATGCTCTTGATCAGATGAATGGCACACACTTGAGACCATTTCCTGAAGTAGTGTGAGCTGCTAAGCACTAATCTATTCCTATGGAGATGAAAACTGAGGATGAAGGGCAAGGCTAATCCTGCCTAGACTTTGACCTATGGCTCTAGGAAGATTAGTCATTTTAAACAAAAAAAGCACCCAAACAATACTATTATTCAGTACCTTTTTTTCTGTGTTTACGTGTAAAATCTTCCCCTCCCCTGACAAATAAAATGTTTATTCATCACCTTACCCCCGAATTTTTCCCTCTTTCCCTACTCCTATTCTTTGTGCACACTTCAGTTTCCCAGTCCACAGGCTTATCCAGCCTAGGTATAAATCAGGTTTCAGAGGGTGATATGTCTGGTCACCTTGGGGAAAAATTCAAAGAGCATCTTGTTATGTAAGTGCGGTATTTGGAGTATGTACTAAAAATTGTATTTCATCTGTTTACACCGACAGCAGTGGGTTGCATCTTTCAGGTTATACAGATCTAGATCTGATTTTTGTGATGCACAGACAGGCAAATCCTCTCTACCACTCTCATACAGCCTTTCCTCCTCATCCAAGTCTTTCTTGACAAAAAACTGGTTCCAGCAACTGAGCTAGGGGGAAATATGGGCCTGTTGCTTTAACAAGGTGGTGGACTTACGTTTGGTGTGATGAACCTCAGTTTACCTGGATGCAGAAACATATGCTGGAGTGTTAGCCTTAAGTGCCACCCAAATCCCACCACTTCCAGGGTCCTTTATCAGCAGAAGTAGAACCAGACAAGCACTTCCTCTGCTTCTTATGGCATCTTCTTACTGTGTCTAGAAACATGGGTCAGCTGGATATAATAGCATGCTGCAAAATATCTTACAGAGCAGCTGCATCACTTCAGGCTTGCCTCTGCATCCCTGTCTCAATGACAGCCCCACTTGCCCACAGCCCTACCCCTGAAATTCTTGTAGTGTGCCAAAGGTGCAAGCTGCTGCTAAGGACCAGGGCAGATAATGATTGCAAAGCTGTTCCGGGCAAAGCCACAACAAATTAGGGTGAGCTACAGAAGACTGTTTTCTCATGGAAATCCCTCGTATTTTTAACCCTCCGTTCTTGCAAATACCTTTTCATTTTGCCTTAAGCTTCCTGGAAAAAACAGGATCAGATCTATGAAATTCAGACAGACTTTGTTGGTTAGCTAGCAGTGAAGGATGAGCCAAAATCAGGCATGAAATTGAAAACTCTTCTCTCAGTGATAAGGAAATAAGCTGTCAGAGGCCTTGGACAGAATACTTGACCTAGCAGGCTTTCCATCTCTAATTTCCTTGATTAAAGTGATCATAAGCAATTTTCTTAATTATGCATAATATTTCTAATTTTCTGTAGTCCTTGCTTTGTCACCATTAAATTCTTGCAGATCAATTTCATATTTCCTTAGTTTATTGCTAGTTTTTGATATAAGAGATTAAAGAGATATTTAACTTCATTGCATGTCTGTACAGCACCAGCCTTCAAATTTGCCTTCAATCCATATGAAACTATTTTTTTTGTAGTATCTCCAACTGAATTTCTACCAATTGTTTCATTCAACAGTGCAGCATTTTAAAAGACACAGTATTATAAATAACACTGTTAGCAAATTCTTCTTACAAGCCTCAAGCCATGCTGCACCCCTTAGTTGCAGGGGTTTCTCCAGGCCCCTGATTCTGCATTGTGGTCTCTTCAGAAGTTGCAGTGACAGACCAGAGGGCAAGAAAGAAGGGCAGTTAAACTCAGCTGAACAATGGGTACAAGCATTAAGAAGAAATCTTTCCTAGAGAGTAGGTAAAATAAGTTTTTGATAAATCGTTATATAAAATTAATAAATTAACACATAGTGTAAGGAAGTTTGCTATAACCAATTTATAAATATCCACAGGCTTAACAGACTTTTATACAGACATCTTTCGTCAGCTTTTTTATTTGCCTAGATAAAGTAATGGGACTTCTTCTGATCCACCTATTCAATTAAACTTAATTTTAGATATGTTTTAGAACTCAGTGCATTTTAGTTCTAAAAACCCCCTCGGCTGGTACATAGCATGGATCCCATGTGCCATGCTTGTTTTGCCTAGAACAGCCGGTCTGCTATTTAGCAATATTTTCTTTAAGGTGGATGCTAGTGCTGAGCCATATTGTTTTTATAAGTAAACAAGGTATAAATTAAATCACTGTGTGATCATCTTGCCATGAGATAAAATCCGTTAGCATCCCTCTACCCATGGTTTAGAAAGCTGAACTGGCAACTGGAATCACTGCATGTATCCTGGTACAAAGATTGTTCTTCCCCTATGTTTCTCCATTCTACCTGCATTATACCTCTACTTTCAGGTGGAATTCCACATTATTACATCTTACTTTTCTTAGCACAGTGATAAGTGTCAGAGTTAAGATATGAGGATTTTCCACATAGAAATCAAAAAGCAACGTTAAAATCTGCAAGGAATTTCAGGGTCACTACCATTTTGTCATTTTTGAGACTAAAATTCTGTTTGGAATAGGGATGCTGGGAAAATACAAATTTAAGAATAAATCTGAGATTATGGCTGTCATGGCACATGGCTGTGACATAAATGATTTACAATGCATGCAAAAATGTGATGAGCATTTGGATTTGCCTAATCTCCAAGGCCAGGCCATTCCATAACAAACCTTGCTTTCCCTACCCCTTTATTCCCCCAGACAGAAAAGTCTTTATATTTGGGATTTGTAACCTCCTCAGCTGTCGTAGGATTTTGGTTTTTTACGTATGTGAGACTCAATCCCTTAATTGCTTTGTAAGCTAGGACAAGAGCTATCTCACAAAACTGGCATCAACAGCTGACTTAAATAACTGGAAGACCTCTCTAAAGACCTGTTATGCTCACACTGACCCAAGCCACTGGATACATGATGTTAGCCTTCTGCCTGACATTTTTTGCTCAACTTTGGTGATACCTTTGGAGAAGGTTATATTCATGGATGGATACAATGATGCCTTAAGGGACTTCTGTTCACTTTTACCTCACTATTTAGAAAACAACATTAACTGTTCATCCCAATTTCATCAGCAGCTAAACACAACCCCTTCATCTTCCCAAGACTTTGTCACATGTTGACAAACAGGTATATTATCTTTCATGGGAAGGCTGAGAGGATATCAGCCAACTTTGTATTTCACTTTACTGACCAGCATCACTTAAGTTTTGTGCAGCTATTTTTCATCCAAAACTGCATAATCGTTGCCATTTCCCTGATGTGAAGACATTGGTTTTAGCAAAATGCCCTCTCCATTCTCTTGGCAGCTAAGCTACAATATGACATCATTTCCTTCTGGATCATGAACAAAGATCATATTTTACCTTACAACCTCCTCATTTATCCTATGACATCTCCATATCCTATGACCTCTTCATTTTGTATCTGAATGTTTAGTTGCTATTTTGATCAATATTAGCAAAATATTAAACACCACAATATTAAGCAACACAATGACTCCCCTTTTCATGGTATTGCTCCCCTCTGTACCTGCGGTGGAAAAGAATTGCTTATCCTTGAGCCACCATAAAATATTAATTAGCAAATAAGTGACATGAAATTTAATACAAAGATTTGAAAGAGTTTATATGCCAGATTGCAACAGCTGTAAGGAAATTAATAATAATTTTCTAAGGGAAGATCTGCTAGCCCCTCTGGTTCTTCACAGACTATCTGACATAGTAAAATGTGACACTATGCTCTTCCATCCATACACTAGGTTTAATTTTCAGGAACAAAGCTTAAGCCTTCCCAGAAAAATCTACGTTTTGAAAGTCCATTTGCAGAGTGGCATCACCCTGCAAAGCAGATGTGAAAATGAGAAAGATTTTGCTTAATGAAGATTTGTCTCCTTCCTCTTTTTGCAAGTGGAAGGCCTGCGGGTACAAAACATATTAAGGATCTTGAGCTGCAGAAATACCTGACCGTGCTCATGAGTAAAGGTTCCAAACACTGCAAGGATCTCAGAAGATGGTCTTTGGGGGAATCGCATATTGACTTAGTATGTCTGTATTTTTCTGCCTAATCTGTGGTTCTTTTTTACTTCCTCCATCCGTCTGTCTGTGTTCACCCCCCCCCACCTCCTTTCTCTGTTGCTCATAATGAAAAGAAATATAGCTGGCTATAAGGAGAATATAATAAAGACAAAACTAGAAATGCTATAAGAATGACAACTATAGCAAAGTTGTTTTTTTTTTTAATGTAATTGCCATGCTATAATTGCCTATTCACTCTTTTTTTCACTTGATCTAAAAAAGTACTAAAAAATTCTATCCATTCCATCATAAATCAGAAATCAGATATGAGAAAGTAAATGAAAATGAAAAAGTAGCTTGCTGCTCTTGAGTTAACCTCTCATAGAAATAAATAGGTGCATTCTCAGATTCAACAAAGAGGAAGATAATGGGCAAGGGGAAACCATTCTTTTTCATAGCACTTCTTGGCATCAAAGCCTCAGTTTCTTGTCAAGAAAGAATAGAGACTACCTAAGGAGAAAAATAGTAATCTCACAGCATACTCAGTTTGCTTCTAAAATAAGACTCTCCCTTCAAGCCACCCTGCACTAGCATATCACTTCACTCACAGATCACGTTGGAGATGTCAACCATGCAGAAGTCTAATATGGTGGAGGTAAAGTGTATGGTTTGCCTTGTCCCGGCCCACTGAATCTCAGATGAGGTAAATCCATGGTAAAGGATATTTTTCCTTAGTTTTCAGAGAAAAAAACCCAAAGAGTAACATTGTTATCACCAGCGTACTTTATAAGACATCCCTGAAATCCATGCTCTCTTACATTCAATTGTTTACTTGGGCTTGAGCCACATTTGTTATCTGTATTTGAACCTTTTTGTGGTTATTTGCCATTGAATCAAACACATTGATCAACATGCCTGGTTTCAAATGGTAATATCTTTCTGAAAGTGTCAGCTATAGTCATAGACACACTGTAAAAGCCCAATTTAACATTACTCACTCAGTAACTGTGAAAGCTAAAACACGTATTTTAGTCTCATCTCAATCATTTATCTTTTGAGTGGCCTTGGCAACTGATTATCTCTTTTTCTTATGGTGTCCATCCTTGAAGGAAATAACAAGCAGCCAAACTTCAAAGTAAAGAGCTCAGCTGTATAAAAAAATAAAAAAATAAAACAAGTATTAAATGTTACTGTTGCTAAGCCTCCTTATCAACCTGTTCTGATACGTACTAAATAGCACTTATCTTCACTATCTACCACATACTTGCTTAGTAATATTGTATCTTTATTACCATTTACAACAGTAACCTGTAGAAATGTTACTGAGAGCAAACCTATTCACTCATTAGTAGTGAAATAGAAAAAGGCAGTTTCATATTCAAAGTTTTATTTATGCTATTTCGGGATTTACTGAGACTTAAATGCATATCCCAATTTCTACACACAAGCAACTGTACAAGCAGATACAGTACACAGCATCAGCTTGTTTCCTAAGAAGCAGAAATTTCCAGGGACTTCACTTGGGAAAAGAACTATAAATGAGAGCCATGAGAGATAGCTAGAGCAATAACTCCCTGCCTCCTTCGTTTCAGCAGCACTGAAGCAGCTGAGATTGAACTGCCCTTGGAGAAACCTGTGTGAGCATGTGCTGTAAGGCTAAGATTATCAGGAGAAAACAAGAAACTGAATGCACTCAGCACTAAAAGACAGTCAGAGACCACTTGCGAAATGGCTACTTCAGATCGGCACGTACTACTCTCTGCTGAATTTAATGGAGCCACTTTACAAAAAGACAGGCTGGGAAATCTGCCAAGTGAGGCTTGAAGAAGTCTAAACTATTATTATGCAAGAAACTATTGAAAGGACTACCATAAAGGGATTCAAATTTGACTTATAGTTAGTTCACAACTCACATGTTGCAACTATACTGCAGATTGTAGATATTGCAACATATCCTGGATATCTATAGATATTGCAATATATCCAAATATACCTATATATTTACAATACAGATATTGCAAAATATCCTGGCATAGGGAATAATCAAAGTCACTATGATTTTTTTTCTCAGTTTTTCAGACTAAATATTTTATATGTTAGGAATGCATACTGTCAGGTAATTAAGCACTTTTATTTCTTTCATCAGCTGTTTTTCTCTTAATGTTCTGTTCCTCAGGTGCATGTAGCCTAATGTGGGCTTTTCCTGCAAGGATCCACGACACGTGAACTGATCATATCTGTTACGGAAGAGACAATTCTCCACAAAGGAATGGGAGCACCAATTGCTCTCAATTCTCAAAATTTTTTAGTCTCTTCTCATCAATTCATGAAAGCATAATTAAAACAGGTGATGAACTAGAATATGAATAAGCAAAAAACCCATATATGGAGACTCATTGACAGCGGATTTTGGAGAAACCTAGATGTTTACAGTGAGATGTATGCTTAAGAGTACATCTGAATCAAAGAGGTATCTGGGAGCGGGTTCCAGAGTAAGTGAAATTACTTTGTATTTTCTAAACCAAGGAAAACTAACAAGATTAGGCTGAACTGAATTAGAAAGCAAGGGTATTTACAGATGATTAATAAACATTTCAGAGTTCACTGAAGGAGCATTTGTCTGCCTTTGGCTGCAGTCTATTGTGCTTCATCAATTTTTTTGCATTTATTTTTGGATTTGGGTGAAGAAATTTCTAATTTCTTGTCATTTGAGAAAAAAACACATCTTGCAGAAACTGATGCATTTTTTATTTTCCTTCTTCCTCCCTGTCACTGTGATCTCAGGTCACATACGTAAGCATCTCAGAAGATAATTCATAGGCTTCCCTGTATCCAAGCCTTCCAACCGTTGGGCTGCCAACTGTGGTGTCTCCCAGCAGCCAGGGTAACTGCTGTTACTTTTATATCCATATCATCTCACAAATGGTTCTCTACTTTTGTCACACTGTTACCATGTTTTCATAACCTTCCTACAATTTCTTTAGCAATTTCATACCTTCTGACCTGCCTTCCTCATCAGTGCAGCCAAGATGCTGCCTTGACCTCTTTTTCCAGTCCACCGGGGTGGCTCACATAGATCTCACATGGAGAGCAGCACATTGGCTTCACATTTGCATCACATGTAAATTTCGTGATTTTAAATCTCCACCAAATTTATGTTACCTCCTGCCATTCCTGTCTTGAGACCTTTAATTTGTTCATTCGTTTCACACATCCTTTGAACCTTTGTCCCACAAATCCTGGTGTGACCAAGGTGTGCTTGAAATGAGGCACCAGTTCTGTGACCAAGACAGTTTCCCCTGCCCATGTCTCACCAAGGAACCCATTTTTCAACTCTCTCCTTATTCTTTCACTTCCATTCCTGTGCTATTTCATGTTTATCTCATGAGATATTTAATAGATAAACTCATTGAAGAACAGAAATCATGCAAAAAAAAAATTAGATCACTTTGTGGAAAAATCAGACTAGAACGTTGGTTAAATTTCACCCAAAATCCTGTAGAAGTTCCACCAGGCATTGCTCCACATATGTAATAATCTCTTCAGCACAAGGGTTGGATCTTTTAGATTATTATATACCACAAAATTCCCAGCTTCTGTATAAACAAATCAACAGTGTTATGAAACACAAATTGTGAGTAATAGGGGAAGGAAAAGATGCAGCCTAAGTAATGGTCTGAGATTCAGGGGGTTTCAAATCAATTCAGGTTTTACCTGGATGTAAAACCTTCTGTGTGCCTGGAAAAGTTATTTCATGTTTTCATGGCTCTCTGTAGGACAACATTGAGCTTCCCTGGGATGACTGTTCTGCCATCTCAGCCATTAGCACTGTAAATTCCTCAGGGCAGAGTCCACCTTGATACACGTATAGATGATGCCTGCAGCAAAGAAACCCCAAACCCATCTGGGCTTCTAAGTTTTAACATTTTATAAGCACCTCATTAAGAGTTTATTATTAATATAGAGGTTACTGATAATGCTGAAAAATGCTTTTCTTTCTTCTTTTTTTTTCCTCTCTCTCACAGACACAGGCATACACACCCTGTTCACACAGGCTTTCTTTGGCTGCTATCGCCACCACACACTGACCTTTGAAATATGGAAATAAAAGTGCTCAGAAATAAAGCTGGCAGCAACAGCAGCCCGACTGTCGTCATTCAGAATCTGAAACAAGTGGGGCCATAGTTTGCAAGCTGTCTTCATAATTACTTGAAGCAGTTGTCACTCTGGCTCTAGTTTGTTCATTACACCCCAAACAAACAGCTGATATTTGTTAAAGAACATAAGCCACTTTGTTGAGGCAGGGTACTTTATTGTGAGGAACCCTGCAGCTGCAAGTCACATGCAGTTCATAGTATTTTGTGATTTCCTTTGCTTTATTTACTTCCCTGCATTCCATTTACAGCAATGTCTTTTTTACCAGAGAGAGAGAGAGAGTAAAAAAAAAATCCCAAAACAATAAGGTAAACATTAGCTAACATAAAGTTTGATAGGCTTAAGCTTTATGACTCAAATCTGGTTCCCATTAAACAAATACTTTTGCTGTGGTAAGGAATGCTTAGCAATAAGAAAGTCATGGATGGAATTTGAGACTGCTGCACTCCAGTGAAACAACTGCTGCTTACAGTTCAGTGCCTTCCGTCTGCAGTAGCCTGAAGGGAAACAAACGGATGGCATCAATCCGAGCCAAGTCAGGAGGCTTCTGGGAAGGTCCTTTCTTTGCTCACTTACATCCTGAAAATTGAGGTTCTGGCAAGTGGTCTGCAATATTTCATGTAAGAATGGTCACCTGGCTGATGGTTGTGGTCTTCTCTGGTGAACTGCTGGGTAGTTGAATGAGGAAAGATCACCTTTCAGTCTGCAGTTGGCAGGTCACCATGACTGCTCGTGGAAATGAAAGAAGGAATGGACAAGGTATGCAGAAAGAAGAGCTGGTTTCCTCTGACTTGTATGAGATGAGAAAATCCTGTCCAATGAGACTTTTTTTTTAAGCCTACTCTGGCAACATGCGTTTGAAAGAATAAAGACAATAAATGAGCTTAGTAGGCCAAAGAAATTGACACCATCTTGTACACGACTGAACAGCTCTAGATGTGTGGACAGAAATCTCAGCCTGATCAGCTTCACAGCAACTATCACTGAAAGAAATAATGCATTTTCTTTTAAAGTTATAGAAGAAAAAAAACAAAACAGTGAAAGCATTTTAAATGTAGCATATTTCATTTTGATAGCATTCTCATGACTTGCAGGGAATTTTTATATGTGAAAAATCCTGCTTGGCAATCTTTCAGATGATACAAAAGATGTTATTGGTTGTCCTTGTTGGAGGGTGTAGTAGCAACTGAGGTGTTGCTACTGCAACACTTCAAAATGTGCATGAGGCAGTCATGGTGAGCAAAGACCGGTAAACAGAGAAAATGTGATATATTTCTATCCTGTTGAGTTGTAGCTCCCAGCTCTTTGTTGTGGAAACATGAGCCCAGCACATTGTCTTGTCTTACATCTGCGCATCCAGCAAACTTGTACCGGTGCTGAGCTATTTGAGATAATGCTTTTGTCTATACAGCAGCTGACGAAAGGTACACTCCTAGACTGCTAATCAGTCTTCACGTTAAACATGAGACAACGAGAAAGAAAGAAAGTGAGATGCAGTGCAGGGAGATACCGGGCAGTCTCACATGTAGGGATGGTAAGGCCATGTATTATTTAAGAACTTCAGGGAAGCCAGGGAAGGAAATAAAATCTCATGGGTTCTTCTCCCAGGAAAGGGGTAAAAAAAGCAAAGCTCTATGGAGTGAAAGTGGGTAGGAGCTGAAGCCCATTATACGATGGGCTTCTTTTCCATTTAGTCACTTCCAGTCTTCTGCTGAAAATCTATTAAAATGCAGTATGTAGAACAAGTTACCTTTTCATTATTCATAATTTAGGGTTTAATTTCTCATTCTCTTTTCTTCATGGTATCTGTAGCTTGCTTTTTATAGAACTAACCTTATATTTCTGCTCTTTTCTGTGTCTGACTTTTGTACTTTGCATGTAAGAGGCCAAGTTAGACCTCTGCTATTTTGTGTGAGGCAAGAAGGGGAGCTGGAAGTTGTACAACTGATCCCCAGTCTAAACCATCAGGGACAGGACTACAGGGAGCGTCCTTTTGTGCAGCTGAACATAGTCACTGTGACTTTCTCTCTCCAACAACACCAAGCCCGTATTGCCGTGGGTTATCTGCCAGTACAGAGACAAATTGCTTCTATCCTGATGGCAGTTTTCTGTGATTCTGCCTCAGCTGAAAGAGTATTTTTCCATTTTTGTATAAGTTAAACTATGCCCAACACTAACCACATTGTAAGTGCTCAGAACTAGCAATAGCATTGTGGGGCAAACTTGCAAAACTATTTTATTTGTTTGCTGATTCCCAATTGTGTGAAAGCCGAAGTAGAAACATGACGCTCCAGTAGATTACCCGTGTTGGGTCAGTTATACAGGGCATGTGCCTCTACTTGCATCAGTCCTGTGCTTCCTGGTTTACCCATGTGCATAAATAAAGGAAGTTTCAGTAGAGCTTTGGCAAGCCTGGCTTTCTCAGCAGAAGCTTTTCAGATTATTTTCCCTGACACTCCTACAAGTAAGCTCACCCACTGAAAAGTTAACAGAGTGTTTATAAGAAAAGGGTGGCAGCAGAGTAGCAGTCTCCTAATACACTTCTCCAAACGTGCCCTTCAATGACAAGAAAACTTTTTATTCTGGGAAATTTTAAAAGAAGACAATACGGTTGACAAAGATCAGAGAGGACATGTCAGTGTAGAGTACTGCCATAGCAAAGTGGTACTGGGCATTGAATTTATGACCAAGCTGAACCTCCTGTAGCAATTGTAAGATTTATTTATTAAAAAAACTCTAAGGCAGTACTATGATGATATAGAAATACATGTTAAAAGGTGATGCTGAGCATTGTAAAAGCCTATATACCACAGCTGGGAAATAATCTTTCTGGTAAAGAAAGTCATACTTCTTTCCCTTCAGCAATTATTTGTCTCACTTACTAACAGAAATGTTTGTCCATACAGAGACAAGTACAATCAAGCGTACTGCTAGGTAGACTGGAGTTAGGCAGAAACCAAAGTAGAAAGCATCTTAATAAAACAATAATGCAACCAGGATGTATTGAACTCTTATTATCTGTTTTGTCCTACCACAAAATACATTTTAAGAGGCTGACCTTGAGAAGTAGCTATTTAACAAGGGATTTTTTTGTTTCCCTCTTTTTCTCATTTTCCTTCTGTTTCCTGAATGCATTCTATTATTTGAATATTTTACAAGATAAGCAGCATTCTCCCTCAATTTAAACCCTGGCAAAAGAGCATTAGAAAAAGTGACAAGACTATCATTCAAAGGAGAGGGTCACACTAGTGGCTTGTTACTTCATTTTCATGACAAAGATTGCATCTGACATTTAATACCCAACATCTTTGAAGAAATATAGTGAAGTGCTCCACCATTTTGACCTTTTCTTGAGTCTTTATTTCTGATTGGCCCATCCATTCCACTCTTTCCTAGGCATTATGGCCCTATCAATCAAGGAAATAGAGATTACAGTCCACTGTGAAACAATACACATTTAAAGGAGGCACCATTAAGGTTGTTAGGACCCACATCTGCACCTTAGGATTGTTATAAATGGATCACTATAAGCTATTTCCCCTTTTGTATTCTTTCCCAGCCTTTTGCAACAAATTAAGAAACTAATGAAGTCTTCAGGATTGGTAAAGATGCTGTGACCCCAGCACCTAACAACATCTCTAAGCAACAGGTTTACATGAGGAACAGATTTGGCACCAATAACCGAGGATACTCACTGAGAGGTAGAGGGTTTTGCTCCTTTCCAGATCAACCTTTTTGCAACAGCAGCTTTGCTTCTCACTCTCATGTTCTCACGCTCTTTCTGCTCCCTGTGTATGTTCTGGGAAAAGGACAGATGAAATTTAAATAACACTTTTAAAATGTCTACCTGTAAAAAATATTAATCAGTAACACCTACTTTTCAGTGGCACATTTCAACTGCGATCTCATAGTGCTTCCCAGAACTGGTAAGGGGTATTTTTGGGAATGCCCTGTGTTTGATCCTGAGGCCACTGTGCAGCCAGGAGTGAAATCCAGTGTTCTCCATTCCCCTTAAGAATCAAAATAGTAAAGACATACTTTCAGACTTGTAGGAAGGTAACATTAAAAAATAAGAAACACTATGAAGGACCATCTGCATCTCCTTTATTCGGTTTTGCTGTATTTTCTCACAAAACCCTCAGTGATTTGTATACTGCAATTCATGGCAATGACAAATAGATCAAGGAGTTTACGGCCACTAGTGACTGACTTCAGCACTGAATTATATCCTGCAGTGCCCAAACTTTTAGTTGCGTTACTGAAGATATAGTGAAATACCACTGAAGTTGCCATATAGTTAATGCAAGAGAAGACAGTGTACAGTTCAAGCAGTGCAGCCAACAAAATGGATTACATTCATACAAAGGAAGAAAGAAAAATAAAATGAAATGGACAAATAATAGCTTCAGTGAAGGCATTATCAAAAATGCACAGACAACTAGAGAGAAAGCATGACTGAAAAACTCCAATCTGGAATGGAAAAACTGAAGAAGAAACCCCCTGCTTTTCATTGCTGCTGGTGCAGAGTCAACAAATTCTCTGTTTCATTGCTATCATATGGCTATTGTTGCTCTCTGATTTTCATGGTCATTAAGGGAACCTTTTGTGCATGTTCCGTGCATAGGACAAATATTCTGGCTGCCTACTCACTCTTGAAGGTGAGGGCAAATATCTTCTGGAGTTCTAAAAACCATCGCAGCCTTCAACTTTGAACTCCTTCTGTCTTCTCTTTCTTGCTGCTTTACCTCCAAGGGCTATTTTTTTTATTATATTGCTGAGTGTTCCCCAGAGTAATAACATATTAGGCCCTCCCATATAGAATCAGAAGAGACGTTAAAACTTCTCTTGACCTTTGGATAGGTTCTGCCTTTTACTTTTTCAATTAAAATTCTGCCCAGGTGATCTTTTAATTTGTTTTCTGAGAAATATTCATTCATTCATGGTTACTTTTATATTTTCTGTATTTCTGTGGTTGTTTGCCATGAATGGTTTTTAAACTGTTTTTTTCAGAGTGGGCAAACAAAGTAATCGATGTTGTGAGTGGCATTCTTGACACAAGTTTCCTCTCAAAGGAAAATTTATGTGGCTTTCACGAGAGATGGGACTTAGTCTAACAGTGAGATTAAAGTTAGTCACAAACTTTGGTTAGAAATCCGGGTAATCTCTATGGAAATTTATGCAGTAACTGGACCCCATCAGCAAACCGTTGTTTGTTAGCAGCTATCAACTGTTTCACTCTGCTTTTTGAATCACAGCTATAGCAAGCTCTGATATCCCAGCGTTCACCCTGCAGCGAAGTTCAAGTCCATAATTCAGCCTTTTTAGGCCTCATGCTATCTGCATTTTGGGAGCCATAGCTTCTGGAGAAGTGTCCTAAGCAAGGGAAATGCTTGGCACTGGGGAGTGGTAGCATGCTTACACACTCCCAGAGCAGGGACAATGGGATCTTGCCTCAAAACACCACACAGGAACAGATGCTGAACCTCCTCTGATGATGCCAATAGCCATTACTAGCTCAGCAGACTGCCTGAGTTTTCAGTGGTGGTCTCTGTAGAGCACAGATCCTTGTATCCTATATGGATTTTTTTCTTTCCCCTAATTTGGGATTTGTTTTTGACTTTTTTTTTTCTTTATTTAACCACAACATAATTTATGTGAGACTTGATAACGCGTAGCCTTCAGGCTCATGCCTGAGAATGTACCTAAGCATAAATTATTGCACAATAATTCCAGCCCTGTCTGGTCTTATTGCTTAATAAAATTAACATTGTGATATGAACCAAAATGTCTTGAAGTGAAACTGCACTTTTTCGAGAGTTCAATTGAAAGGAAGAAAAACACCACCCAACAAGAAAATAAGCAGGTTTTTATGAGTGAGGTAAAATATAACTCTCTTTCATCTCAAGACTTTCTTTTTCCTTTTTACAAGCCAGCAACTTAGTTGCTTTTTGTTCTGTAAGTAATGTGAGATGCCTTTTTATACACACTCTGAGTTGTTTCATCATTCAGAAGCAAAGCAAAACCAGAAGTTGCATGTGTTCCTGGATTTTATCTTTAATGAAAAGTACCTTTTCTCCAGTTTTTGTAATTCCAGCAGTAAAAGGAATAGTACAGTGCTCTGAAGAAAATACCTAGGAGACAAGAACTTCTCTGACACTCTTCTTAAA
The DNA here is from genome assembly GCF_963264785.1 of Psittacula echo. Taxonomy (NCBI): domain Eukaryota; kingdom Metazoa; phylum Chordata; class Aves; order Psittaciformes; family Psittacidae; genus Psittacula; species Psittacula echo. Next base: position 117,237,310 of record NC_137735.1, on the reverse strand, counting down.
AAGTTTCCAAAATAAAAGGCATGCAGGAGTTCCTCAGTGTTGTCCTGGTGACAAACCAGGGGGACTCTGCTCCTCTTACTTCAAAATATGCACTAATACACACCAGCACACAAGGAAACCTTAAGTCTAAGATTGTAATGACAAGAAGTGTGAGGAAGACTGAAGATGCAGAGCCCTGCAGTATCAGTTAGACTGACAGGAAGGCTTAAGAATTAAAGGTGGTAAAGTGATTGTGACAGGCAGCTTATTTGCTCTTTTATGTCTGCAGGAATGTAGAAAAGCTGGCCTTTTACTGGAGAGTTCAGCCTGTCATAAGGTCCAAGTATACAGCCTTCTGCAGATCAAGAAATTGTACTGGCTACACAGAGACAAGCCACAGATCAAGCAAACACTTTTCCATATGCATAACTTGCAACTGAAGTTACAGAACCTAATTTGTGTATAACTTACACTTAGTTTTAGGTCTTTGCCTATGAGATGGAAAAGATGCAAGTTATTTCTAAGCTAAAGGTCCAATTGCTTGTTCATAGTTTTGAGTGGTTTTATTTCTTGAATTGAATGAGCCTCTCTCTCCCCCAGATAAACAGGGATTATACTGCTCAATCTATTTCTTGTCAAGACAGGAAGATTGTTTAAAACAGTCTATGTGATGGTTAATACACTAAGCCCATGAGTGGTGCCATGGAGATTATTTTGCAAATGCACAAAATCTCCTTACAAGAAAAGGTCTGAGTCTGGAGCAGATATTTATTAAGGCAGCCCCAAGGAACTACAAGGTAGTAACTGCTGGGTAACACAGAACAAAAAAGAAATACAGGTCTAGAAGTGTAATTGAATGAAACAAAAAAGCAAGGGTAGCCTTTTGTCAGCCTCCTATATGTGCCGGAATGAAAAAAAATCCCAGTGAATTTGAATCAAAATCAAAGACAGAGAAACTGCTGGATCTGCTCTCTACATGCCTTTGAACTGGCCTAAGCATGCCTCAGTCTAGGCTGGAAAACGTGCACATACTAGTTTGAGGATTTCACAATTATGAAAACTAAAAGCCTTTTGTTTGTATATTTTGTTGAGTTAAATGTAGCACCATACACATCTTGTCAAAAAGGGTTTTGAGCAAGTCTTTATGTACTTTTAAAAGGCAACTAAACAGACAGAGGGACACTGACTGGTTTATCTCTCCAGCCAGCACACTAGGAAAGCAAATAACTTTTTCCAGGTGCTGCTTTTTAATTGGGTTCTTTCCAGTGTAAACTTCATGTGGGCTCACAAGAACTCCTTCAGGTGGTCCAGGAGGTCCCATTTGTGCTACGGAAGTCATCTTCTGTACATTCTCCTTTCTGTATTATCAGTATCCACCCTCAGGCCTGGGAACGGAGGAGCAACAGGACAATCAACACAACAATCCCAGAGTGCTAATACAAACTGGAAATAAAAGGCACAATTTCCACAATGAGGAAAAGTTCAATGTGAATAGCTTGGAAAAAATCAAAAACCTCGGACAGAATGAAGAAAAGAATTAGGTCACTGACTCTGAGCCAGGAAAAAATACACACAAGAGGAAATTAGAACAGCAGAACTATTTCATATTAGCTCATCCAAAGATTCAACGTGCATGGGCAGCAGTATGCTCTGTCTTCTGGAAAACTGTTATAGGCCGGAAAGATTGTTAGGAATTTCTATGCCATCTCCACAATGTAACCACTCCTACTCAATGAATTACATGTGGCAGTATACGTCTGATATGAGATATCCATTAAGCCTGAAAGCTAAATGCTGAACTCACCCTGATGAGAAACAACACAAAGCCTGTTTATTAACCCTTTAATATTGTACATTGCACATCAGCAAGTTTACAAACATTGCTATTCTTCTCACAGCATATGTGGATATTTAACTCCATGTTAAGATTTTTTCACATCAAAACCACTGCCTTAGAAGCTGAAAGCAAGCTACTGTTGTTTCTAAGGTTTCATTCTTTTGCAGAAGGTGGATGCAATATAAGACATGATAATTAACTGCTTGTAGAAGGCATTCCCTGGTGCATGAAGGGTAATGAATGATCAGAAACAATCTTCACAGAATTACCAAAGGAAAACTGTGTACAACCTGATTGCAGCCTGGGATGAAAGACTGTGGATAAGGGGAGAGCGGTAAAGATCATTTACCTTGATTTCACTCAGGCTTTTGACATACTCTTCCACAGTGTCCTCATAGCTGAGATGTGACCTAGACGGATGGACACAGCATAGGTGGGAAAAAATGCTGGTCTGTTTGCCTGAAAGGGTTGTACTCAATGTTCTAAAGTACAGTTGGTGGCCAATTATGAATGTGTTCCTGGAGTCAATACTGGGGTAATATGTTTAACATCTCTATTAGCAACCTGAGCAATGTGAAGAAGGGCACCCTTAGCAGCCTCATGGAAGACACCAAACTGGAGGAAGCAGCTCAGATGCTGGAGGGCATTTTCCTTTATTTATCACTCATGAGCTCTTATCTGGAATATTCTGTATGGTTTGGGACCCTTTTGTATAATGCAAACTGGAAAGAGTCCTCTGGAGGGCAAATGAGAGGATAATGGATGTAAAGCACAGAAAAGGAGAGGCTGAGGGAACTGGATTTATTTAGATGGAGAAAAGAGGCCTGCAGGGGACCATCCTCCACTGCCTAATAGGGAATCATAGAGAGCAGTTCTCAGAGGTGCACAGAAAAAGGACAAAATTCAGTGAGTGATCACACACTTCAGAAAGGAACATTTCAATAAGAATAGTGAAGCAGTGGAAGAGGGATCCCAAGAAGTAGTGGGAGCTCCTTTCTTTGACATCCAGAGAACTCACCTGTACAAGGCCCTGAGCAACCTGACCTAGCTTAGGATGTTGGACCTGCCCTGAGTAGGGAGGTGAAGTAGGTGATTCCCTTCTGACCTAATTTTTATTATGTTTTTATTGTTCAAGATACCAGGTGCCTAAAGAGACCTAAAGAGAGGCGCCCGTATCACACATTAACTTAGCCTCTCTGCCCTGACTAGGATGAGACCCAGCAGATAAACTGCCCACAGCTAATATCTGGTGATCATGGGAATGTCCATGCTTTTGGAAAAAGCAATACCTATGAAGTGCTTGTAGCACTTCAAAGGCACTTTGAATTCACAACTCTTATCTTGCAAGAAATATTCTAACCCTTGAGCAACTCACCCCAGTTCAAAAGAGAGTTGCTCTGCAATTCATTTTCTGAAACCTCTGTTGGAACAAGCCAACATACAGTAAAAAAAAGTAATTGTATGGCCATTAGAACAAACAAGTAAGGACTGACTCTACAGTCAAATGATTAAGGCATTGAAGTAAGTGAAAAAGAACTGGTGACAATTAGAAAAGGCAAAGATCAGGTTTCTGCTTTTCAGCATATTCACGTGTTTTACATGTGAGAATCATCAACTGAATGATCCATGGAGATGAGAAAAACATCTAGGTCTTTGTGCATCTGCATATTTTTTGCATCTGCTCCCTAGTCAATAATAAGGGAAAGAAATAATAAGGGAAAGAAAGTGAAAACTTACACTGAACAGACTGGAGAACTTAACTATGTCCTTTTTTCAGACACAGAATATCAATGTGTTACAAGGCCTGTCCCTCAAGCCAACATTTCACAAGACATAACAAGAGTCCTTTGCAATCAAGCTGATTCCCTGAGACCTAATACAGAGAATACTGCTCTTCTTCCAAATGCAAGTAGAGCCAGTGTGAGCTGTGTTGTTAATATACAGGCTACAGCTATTTACCACTCAGTGCTCTCAGGACCAGCTGTATGAAGTGCCTCTGCCTATATTGTTCAGCTCATCTTCCAAAACAGCATGGACTTCTCCACAGTCTACTGGTGTTAGTTCCTGTTCTGGCTCAATTCCTGTGCTCATTAATTGTCAAAGAGGAATTGGCATGAGCCAAATCTATGTCAGAAACTGCTCTAACAATTCACAACAGTATCTGAGTGATCACCAGAGCATAAGGCTTATGGCTACATGTGGAACAATGAGAAAAAGTAAGATATTGAATAAATGGTTGTGACGCAAATGCTGTCCTCCTCACTTAGCAAACATAGCTTTCCTGTGCTACCCTTCCAAATTAGCCCTTCAAATCTTCCCTCTGCTTTCTTTCCTGAGCTGTTGAGTAGGTATGTGAGATAAAATCTTAGTGCACTACTGATCAAAATCAGTAAGATGCCTCATTAATCCTCCTGCCTGTTTTCTTTATCTGTTGTGGCATTTTAAACTTCTATTGCAAACTCTGTGTAAGGGCTCATTTCATCTCATATTTTATAGCGTGAAATCCAGTCAGAACCCAACCCCGGCTAGAACTGCTTGCAATAAATAACAAAGGCTGTCAAAAATTATAACAATGTTTTTGAACAGCAGTGTTTTTAAGACTTTAAAATTGTTGCTTTAAATTATTCAGCTCTTTAATTTACACTTGGTTTTGTTTCTCAGTTCAGGAAGTCTGACTTAAATATTCTTTATGCTGATTTAGATCATCAAATAGGAAAAATCTTGCAGTTCCTAGTTCAGGGTATCTACGTCTGAATAGTGATAGAGATATCTCTGAGATGTCTCTAATTTGTACCATTTTAGGAACAATTGCTTGAGACAAAAGGAGAGGTCCAGAAACACCAGCTTTGGAATGTCAAGTTAACAGATCTCAAGCCTTTATACTACCTTGAGGTTTTTCCCAAAATATATTAATTTTTCTTGGAGCTGCAACAGGCCCTAGTACAGTAGACTACTTTGTGACTGTATTACATCTCCTTCGCACTAACCTGCAATAAGTAAGCTGATAGGTCATAGAATCACAGAATGGTTCAGGTTGGAAAGGACCACAAGATCATCTAGTTCCGAATCCCCCTGCCATGGGCAAGGACAGATTCCGCTAGACCAGGTTGCTCTAAGTCCTGTCCTACCTGGCCTTGGTCAAGGTTGAACAGAGTCAAGATACAGCAGCAAGGTTGTATGTTGAATAAAGTGATGTCACTGCTCTGTAAAAGCCATATTTTGACTGTAATTGTAGACCTGTCAAAACTGAAATACTGAAGTCCTTGCTCCTGCTCCACAATTTCACATACAACTAGGAGGCCTGAGACACCAAGCGCACAATCCCCAATGCCTGGTGTACCACAATGGAAGTCCATTCTTCACTCAGTCAGAAATTCAGCCCCATTCTGAAAGAATTCATTCACTCAGCCCCATTCTGAAAGAAGACTCTTCCATGTGGATGGCATAATGGAAAAGCCTTTTGTCATGAAAAAATGCCAACCTTTTGCCAAAAGGAATTTCAAATTTGGGAAGTTTTTGGGAAAATGGAATTAAATCTCTACAAAATCTTAATCAGCCAGGCTGACAGCTGCTGAGGAGACAAAGGCATTGTGAGCCAAGAAGGCTGGGCAGCCATCAGTTCAGAGAGATTAGGAATGCATCAGCCTCAGGAGCTGGGCATACCAAGGGAAGCCAAGCAGCTTGGCAGGCCTCGCTGGTGGAAAACATCAGCTTCTTTATTGCCAACAATTTTTTTTCAGTAGAAAATATCTTTCAGCCTATTTTTCAACAGAATCTAATTCTTAGAAATCCCAACAGTGACACTACTAAGTCACTCTAACTATGCCAGATGGGAGGGCCAGTTGGAAAATGATGCTCAACTTCATAAAGGAAGGGGAAGCAGAAGGCTAGGGGAACTCCCATGTCTCTAAAAAAGCAAGGTACCACATCTAGGTCCCAAGTGCTCTTTGCTACTTATACTGTAGCAGAGAAATTACTTCTCAGTAGCAGATATCTTTTTTCACAGAGATTAAAGGGACTACAATAGAACAGGGGACTGCTCTAGTCTCTTCTGTTTGCCCGCCCAGGCTAGAGTGGTCCCCTCTAGGAGGAGTGAAGCCAACACCTCTTACAAAGTCGGAGGCACTTTGTAGATCATGATTTACTGATCTGTAACATGGAGTCACTGCAGAAGTTTAGGGCATTCACAACTCAGGGTAGAGCTGAATGAACTGTTGCAGAACAGCTGAATAATTGTAACTTCATTCAGATTATACCCTGTTGCCGAGTTTGTGAATTTCTATGTCTTTCTTTCCTTTAATAGAAATTCCCTTGCTTTGCATGTTGATTCACAGCTATGACAAGGTCAAAGCACTTTTTAGGCCTATAGACAGTGAGTGCTTGATGAGACTGACTGCAGGAGGATATTTTTTTCTCAGCCTAGACAGCAGCCAAATCAGTTTTGTCAGAATCCTAGACCCTCTGAGTCTAAATTTTGTCGTTATCATAAATTGCCGGATTATTCATGGCATTGCTACAGTAGAATAGACACAGATTTATCACACATGACCACAACATGAGCAAGTCTTTCACATTCCTTCCTTCTATTTGACCCTTTGTCCTGCTTTCTGGCTCCAATCCTCTCTAGACATCATATTCTACCCCAAGAACTGATCTTTATCTCCATCTCACACTCTGTCCTTTCTATGGTTGCAATCTCTCTGAATTCACATTATCCCACATTTCAGGCCAAGGTAAGGCCTGAAGCACAAAAATCAATAGGGAAGTGCAAGAAAAGTAGCACAATCCAGACCTAGCCACAGGCAGCTCCTTTTATCTTCCTGAGATGAAATGTCATTTCTGTAGCAAGTGCCTTTTCATTTGGAATCCATCTTTTCAGTGATGAAATAACACTTCTGAAAGCACCGCATCAGAGAGGATGGTTCTTTGGGGATACAGTGATAATAAGCATAGCAAGTGACAGAGGATAATCTCAGCAAGCATTTAGTAAGGTAGGAAGCACAATATCTATTCAACCTTTGATTAAGTAGAAAACTTCAAACTGGGATTAAGCCAAATCTCTTGCATCCATGACATCTGTAAAAAAGGCAATCAGCTGGTGGGGCATATAAAGAGAAATTCAGAGACTCCAAAAGGCTCAGGATGGTCTTGCTCCAAAAAGACTTATCATGAACAAAATATTAGTATACAATTAATTTTAATTATTTTCTTCAGAGTTAGTATTTTCCCATTTCCAAATACAAAACAAAAAGATTTCTATTCTTTGAATCAGTAAGATCTCAGTCTTGGCCTTTCATCTTTCTGAAGTATCCCACGACAGTACTGCCATCCACAGGCTTAAATTCTCTGAATTCAAGTGGCTTTGCCCCAGAGCACTTATAATCCCACAGTTTTCATTAACATGATGAGTCATAATAAAGATCTACAATTTTGGCAAACCAAAATTTGACTTTTTCCCCCTTTCTTAAATAAATAGGAGCACAGCTAAAAATAAAAGGCAAAAAAGAAGTTCTGCTGTAAATGAGTGGTTCTGCTTCAGTTACCATCAAACCTCTTGTTTCATTGCCAGTCATGTAGCATACCTGGGTGACTTATGTTTCCTTTTAATTTGTGCAATTCCTAGAAAATAAAATGCCTCATTATGTTCTGCAGTACTGTAGCATTCCTGTAAGGTCCCTCGAATCTAATCATCACAATACTTTCATTTTTTTTTCACTAAAATGAACAGACAGGCACAGAAGATATTTAGCTTTTGGCTTTTAAAAGAACAGTTGGCATTCACAATTTAAAGTATTTCTGTTATTTCAGCTAAGATGATTAATAGAAAACAACTGTTGTCTGGCAGATTGCATTTAAAACTGTACTACTGAACACATCCCCAATTACTACAAACCAAGCAACGTACAAGGAATATATCATTAAATACATTTTAGGCAGGGAAACAGCTGCTAACATTTAAGACAGGTAATTGTATAAAGTTCAAATAATACTGACGGAAAACCCACCTATTTCAATAAACCCATCTCTTTGAAAATAGAAACACTTTCCTCTCCCAGTAGAAGAGATCTAAACATAAAATAAAAAATACACTTAGATGTCCTTGTGGTGTGAAAATAAGATATGCTTTGAGATCAAGTTTGGAAACCAACAGGAAAACTGTTTAAATACTGGTTTAACCATCAGAAGGGCAATTTAAAGATATAAATAAGAGTAAGACTGTATCAGTTTTTCTCAGATTTATAGTTTCATTTACCATGAACACAATTTTCACTGAAACAGAGGGCAAGCACAAGTTAAACCTTTATTTAAAACCAGGTCTGGAGTGTCACAGACTTGTCAGCTGCCTCTATATGGTCCTGGGGTCCTGCTAATGGGGAACCAAGTCAGGAGATTTGCAAAGCAGGGGTGCTCAGTGCTGCATTATGGTTTCTGATTGTGTCTTAATTTTATCATTAGCATCTCCCTCACCCGCATGACCTCCTACTCTCAGTACATGAAAGCAAGCTGGAATGTAAAGAGCAATGCAGCCTGCTGCTACCTGCGGGTCTGGGGAAAGCAGGGTCTGGGCAGTCATTGCACTGTGGGTATTTCAGCTGCTATTACGGACAACCAGCATCATGGAGGCATGCTGTGGGGCTGTGCTGTACATTATTATGTAAGACAGGCCTTCAGCTTCAAGTGCACAGCAATTGGCATGAATTTAAATAAGACACTGAAGGGAATTAGCTGCAGAAAATTAATGTCAGGCGAGCCCATTCTAAACAAAACATGCTCAAACCCCTTGTTTGAAAAACAATAAAGCTGAAAGTAGATATTCATAATGTTAAATTGCATGCTTGCATGCATGGCCTCTGAGCTCAGCACATGCAAGCTGTCTCCAGCCATCACACAGAGGCATGCATACACTCACACGCATGCATACACACAGAGTCACAGAGTTCACATGCACATGTAAAAGCATTCTGCTCACTTTTTCCTCATTACCCATGTTAAATAGGCCAAAATATTGAAAGAATATACATGAGGACGCACATGAACAGCTGCATGTGCCAGGTATAGAACAAGCATATGAGAGTGTAAATATGATGCACGAGTCTGGATTACCACAAAACCAAACAAAAATGCACAGAAATTACACTTAGGATTTCACAATTTATCATTTTATATTCCAACCCCATAAGCACCTTTGTGTGTGTGCATGGTTAGACACATTTCTAGACACCCAGATCATATTTTTCCCATAGTTATTATATTCTATTGATGTTCTACTCAATCTGTATTTCAATTTATAATGACACTTCTTTAACAAGAAAAGAATTGCATGGCATTAGTAAGGTAGTCTGTACAAAATGCAGTTGCCCATACACTAAACAAAATTTCTAAGTGAAAAGTTTCTGTTGTATTGTACTTAAATTGAAATTGTTATTGAAAATTAATTATTGAAAATAAATTATTATTGAAAAATGATGCACTACCAAAGGTATAAGAGGTGTAACCAGAATCAGTAGGTATGGCTACCGATTGACAAGATATGGTAAGTAAAGTTGTGCTTTGTATAGGCATATAAGGAATTAAAAAATTAGAATTTCAGTCCTGAAAATGGGAATTCTTAATTGGGATTACCTGTGACAATTTTATAGCCCCAGATGTGGTGCTAAAACAGTAGAACTGACAGAGAAATAATCACTGTATTCAAAAGTAGTTAAATTTTCTTACTTTGCTCCCGCTGACAATTGATAAGCACATCTTCCTAGCTACTCAGCATCCCAACATATCAGGATACTACAGCAGTACAAACGGCAGATGCTGTGATTTATTAATAAAGTATTGAAGGTGTGTATGTAGACTCCAAATTTGAAGATACATCACTCAAGAATTTTTTGTGGGTAGAATTCTTCTATACTTCTAAATGTTAAAGCTCAGTACCTGACATTATACAGACAGATATTGTCTGTATAATGACAGATTGTGTGTTATATACATGCTTAGATCAAATAGTGCAGACAAATTTATGGGGTTTTTTTAATGCACCATATTAAAAAAGATGTGTAAGTACAAATAAAATAATGCTCTAGAATTTAAAAATAGTAATTTAATTTCAGGGGGTTTATCATTTTGGCAGAGGACAGAAGGAGTCAGTGAGATAACATTCAATGACAGAATTATTACCCAGATCTGCAGTTAAGCTATGTAAATAAGTCATCTCCACACCAGATATGTCTTTTTGAAAATGTACTGCATATCTTCCCTCTGTGATGAATGTATTACACATCATTATTTCAGTGTTAATTGCAGTGGAGAGCAGATAGAGGAGCTCAGAGTGCCTACTGTGCAAGTGAAATTGTTTGCTCTATTCAAAAGCAGTAGTGCTTGACGTGGTAAAGGCTAAATGCCATGAAGAGCAGTGAATGGTTTTCAGTCTTTAGTGCTGATAAACAAGTTTATTGTTCTTATTGTTTATTTTTGGAATTAAAGCTAACCCATTCCTGTTAAACCTAGACATACGTCAATTAGTTGCTATCTGTAAAGGAAGAAGCAATGTCAGTTAGACCAATACGAGAAAAAGACCAAAGAGTATTTCATCCATTTGGCCCTGAAAAGAAGTTGTTCATTGGACAGGAAAATTATTGAGCAAGCATCAGGAGCATATCTGAGTATTGTTCATGGGTTTTCCTCTGAGGCAAAGACAAAAAAGAGATTTTGAAATTATTTATTACATGAGAGGTTTATTTGGGATTGCTGAAAGCAAAGTGCTAAGTAAGTGCTGGAGAGACAGGCCTCCTTTCATCTAGGTACAGACGAGAGCAGCACTTTGTGCTTGCTGTCAGCTGTGTAAAGATAATAAACCAGGTCTGCAGGCAGGATGAAATGAAAAGGCCAGAGTTTTTGGTTTCCCACAACCCAAGGCTGGAGATCCAAACATAATACAGCACCCACAGTGAATGAGTGATAGTCAGATGTCTCTTGTCTTTCTGAAGGAAGCACATTACTGTAGTGCTTAAGAGCAAAGCAAGAAAAATATTACTTTTATGATCTTGGTCTATCTGTTCTAGTCCAAAATTGAATGGGCACCATATTTGTACAGCCCTTTAGGTAACTTTGGAAAAACACAAGACTCCTTTGAGAGGTTTAAAGCTAAATGAATTCTCCACTTGAAGATCAAGACTGCTGTTTCGCAAAACCACTCATTTTTAATCAACCCTTGGATAATACTACACCAGTGTCCCTGCCCTAACTTTGCCATTTCTTAAAGGAGTCCTCAGGCATTTCTCTGCCCTTGCCACTCTGCTCCTATCTCTGTTCCAGAACACACAGATGAATACATATGCAGATATATATTCTTTTTCCAAATACTATTAAATTAAATTTATTTATGTCTGGTCACCCCAATAGACTACTAAATACCCCTTCCCCTCCCCGCAAAAAACTTCCCATCTTTTTTAGTGTGTGACACCTTAACCAGCTTTGTTACACAATCAGTCTTTTGTCTGTCATTGCTGGGGATGCTGTCTTGGGTGCTGGTTTGTCAGCCAGGTTGCCATCTCTTCATACACATGGGCTGCCATGTGAGTTGTGATCACCCTCCCCTCCCTTTGAATTTCTGTCCCGTCTTAATGTGAAAGGCAGAGAAGGCAAATGATACTCAGCTGAAAAGGAGACTGCAACTTGCAGCAGCTGCACACAATAGAGATCCTAATAGCAAATAGAAATCATAGAAATAACCATCATCTCATCATAGCTACAGTACAACAATAGGGAGCGATTCAGTTTGGGATACATTAACAGAATGTGAATAGCGCTGTAACAGCAGTGTGATACACACAGTTCCTGCCTCAGCTATGTTATGAAAATACTGTCATGCTTGCAAAGTCCTTGTGAGGTGTTAGTTAATTTTCTCAGTGCATAGGAAGAGCTAACTGATCTCCAAAGGTATTTGCTAAGGTTATTGTCCCCACAAAAATATATTAGAAGAGGAAGGCTATTTTTAGTTTATGCTTCAGTCACTACAAAATCCAAAGACAAAACCAACCAGCCTAGCTGGGGCTAGAACACAAAATCTGGGGTTTAGAGATTTTGAAACTTGAAGTTCTAAAACCCTGGGAAATTCTGAATTCTGGGCAAATCCCTTTTTAGTTCTCAGATGTGGGGGATTTCACAGCAGTGGCAAGAAAATACCAATCCTGTTATTTATGTGTAGTTCCTTCTGGGCCAGGATGGGTGCTTTTGGACTGAGCTTGCATCCATCAGTTTCATATTAAAACTGGGGGATTTTCCTGAATTACCACCAATATGTTATGTGCATTCATAGGTGACTCCCATAAAGTCACTGCTCATTTTAAATTATATACTGTGATCAAGATTGTAATCAGAGCCTCATACTCCTGCCATTCCTGTCTTGCTGGTCATTTGAAAGGTCTTTCAGCCCTGTACACTAGCTTCTCTGTTATGAGCCTTATGTTTCCTTACTACTTACATACTTCATTTCAAATTCTACAGGACCCTTTAATACACAGTTTGTATTCTATAACATTGCAGGACATTTGTTTTCAGCTTTTATTTTCCAGCTGGGGAGCATTTTCAATGGGATTGCTTGTAATTTTGTGTGTGTTTTACACATATCAAGACACAGAAATAAACATGATATCACATGATATCCTACAAGTGAAAGTCCTAGGCAAATGAGACAACAAAGGACAGCCATGTTCTAGATGAAAAATGTCTCAGGAAGGAGTTCCTTCTGCAGCCTGCTGCCTCCTTTAACAGTCTTTGGGAGACTCCCCTCAACTGGACACCAAGGCTTTGTCTCTCTAATGACTAAATTCTAATCCTAGGTGTGGACTGGGCCTTACGAAAAGACTTTCCGCTCTGGCCAAGATGAACAACTGGTCAGTGCAAAATTCTTGTCATTGCCCTAACCTTCCCTCAACAGGCCCTTTACAGCCTTATCACAACCAGACCCTTAGGCTTTACACCTCTGCTAACTGTAAACCTATCCCAAAGAGCAATTAGATTTCTCAGGGGAGAATACCTTTGGTTGCCCATTTGCAGAACTTCTTAATTGTATTCCTCCATCGACTTTGTCATTCTCCTGACCCTAAAAGTGGCCCAAGCTTTAAACCCAGACAACCCCTGCCTTGGCCAAAACAGAAAATTCTTCAGTGATATTAACTTCTTTTGCTCAGACTTTCTGTGGGTAGCTCCTTGGTAGCCCCTCTCCAACTGGATCCTTAGGGCCTGTCTTCCTCATAACCATCATACCCCAGTCCTAAACCTAGGCATTTCCTAAGCCTTAGAAGCTTGGGCTTCGTAAACCTCCCAAGCCACAAAACCCCATGAATTTGTTTGGCAGCCTAATTGCTATTGTCCTTCTGGGCAGATCTACATATTTTCTCTCTCTTAACTTCAGTCCCAACCATAACCATAATCCAGTCAAGGACTAAGCTAAAATTGTCCCCTGACAGGGGCTAATGGGTTCAAACTTCAACAGGGGAGATTTAGCTTAGATATAAAGAAGAAATTATTTACAGTGAGGATGGTGAGGCACTGGCACAGGTTGCCCAGAGAAGCTGTGGCTGCCCCATCCCTGGCAGCGTTCAAGGGCAGGTTGGATGGGACTTGGAGTAAACTGGTCTAGTGGAAGGTGTCCCTGCCTGTGACAGGGGGTTAGAACCAGATGATCTTAAGGTCTTTTCCAACCCTAACCATTCTATGATTCTATGATCCTATTACATAGTGTTCATCTGGGCTACCTATGGGGTTTATTTTTTAATATGTGGGACACACCTCAAGGTTAGGTGCACAGGGCTTCAGTTGTATTGGCATTGCAGAAAGGCTACCAAGGAAAGGCTTGGACAATGAAAATAAGTTTCTTTTGTGAAATTTTCTGTCTGGGATGTCAGCTGGAGACCCAGACTAGTGCTCAGATCAGGCTTAGTCAATCTTCTTACCCACGGTTAGCGTAAGAAGAAATACAGTTCTGTGGCCACTTCTAGGGAAGAGAGTTAGGAAAGACAAAACCTTGTGATACAGCTGGGATGGGGTTGCAAAGAGATTACCAAGAGAAGGTTTGGGCAACAAAAAGAATTTTCCCCTTCTCATTTGACAGTGGGCAAGCTGCTCTGGAGTAAAGGCTTCAGCCACTTTTAGGGTTACAGTTAATGCAAAAGCCTAAGGGCCCAGTTGGAGCAGGAGGCTGCAAAGGGTCTGCCTGCAGAAGGTTTGGGCAAAGAAAAGGCCGAGCTTGGAGGTCCTTGTGTAAAGCTCAGCCCTTGGCTGCAGTTAAGATTAGGGTGAAGAGAAAGACAGACTTGAGTCCCATTGTGGTAGGGTCACAAAAAGGTTGCCAAGGGGAAAGCTGAGCAACCGAATGACTTCTTTCCTGAGAACTTTTCTACCTCGGCCATTGCTCAGCATCGTAACACTAACTCACAGCCAACAGCAATATTTAGCTTTTATATTTTCTGATTAAAAGTTTGAAAATTAAACAGAAAGTTTTCAAAGTGACATAAAGACTCAGCAGATCTAAACACAAATACATCAAATTAACAATCCATCTTCAAGAGAAATATAAACCCTTTAGAAACTTTCCTGTGGTTATAAAAGTTGTTTCCAAGACATCCATATTACAGCTAGAGCTGGTAGTGCACTTCAGGGTAGTTTCACTGATTCAGTAAGGATCAGGACTATCCTTGCAAGTGTTCATTTGAGATCCTTTCTTATAGGCAGCTCTCACTGAGGAAACTTAGGGAACAATTCAGCCTCAAATAATTTCACTCTGCAGGGGCTGAAAGTCAGCATTTTTACACTCCAGATGCCACCAGATGAGACAGCTCTCAACACTCAACAAAGCTTGCTTCTACTGAATGGAGATGGCCCCAGCCCTTAGATGTCCACATCTCCTGGCAGCACGTACCTACCTGTCGCTCTTAGTACTACTTCTGCTGCCTTCCCACCCCTTCCCTGAGTTGGACCAACTCAAGGACACAGCAGAAACACAGCCCAGCAAAAGAAGTGTAGAACTTCCTGCTGGACTAGTGAGTTGAACTGGTTCACGTGGGGTGAAACAAGGGACAAAGCTGAGGAGGAGGAAGATTTGGTGTTGCAGCTGTGCCTTCAAAGAAAAAGACAGAAGTACAGAGAGGAAAGAGATAGAAGCATAGAGAGAATAGCAGTGTGGAGGAGCAGAACCATCACTTTAGGATGGAGCAAAGAATTTCAGCCTCCTTGTCTGACTGCACAGTAGAGGTGGGCTGTGCCAGTCCAAGAACAGCCCTGCTCTGCTCCCAGCTCCAGATGCCTTCCTTCCCACAGCGCTGTCACTTCTGGGCCATTGCAGCCTCCTAACCAAAGACATGGAGTGACTGCTAATTGCTAGGTCGTTTTGGAGTTCTTTTGCAGAGCTGAGCTCTTCTTGGTTTTCATAAAACTTCTGCTTGATAAAAGACCCCAGAGCCTTGGCCAGAAGCAGTTATAGCTAGGGCTGCAAAGAAGATGACTGGAAAACGTGATTTCTGTCTCCTGAAAATGTCATGTTTGAGAAAAAAGGATTATCTGGGCAAAGCACACTAGGCAAAACCAAAATCATGCCACAGAGAAAGAATCCTGAAAAAAAAAAAAAAAAAATCTATTTAGGAATTGGCGTCCTTCACCTTTCTGAGAGGGGTATTTGTGTGTTCGCTTTCCCCTTAGCAGCACCTTTTCAGACCAGCTACAGGGTTCTATCTGGCTGTCATGCCCATTTTCCTGGAGAAAAATAGAGCCTGCTTTTTCCCTTTGGAAAGCTTCCCCTTTCACCTTTGCCCAGAGGACAGTTTCTGCAGGAGGACCGTTGTTGTGGGCACTGTGTGTCTCAGCCGTCATAGAGGCCACCCTGGTGCAGAGCTGTTTGGCCATGCTGCTGCTGCTCTGAATCGCCAACACAGCCCCAAGTTCCTTGCTGTGGGGAATGGATTATACAGGGGAAAAAGATGAAAAGAGGGGGTTGAGGAGAAGGAGGAATAAGCAAGCGTGTCTGCGTCAGTTTTAACGTGGTACAAAGTTGCAACCACAAGGTTAGAAACTGTTCTGGAATCCAGCGATCCAGTAATACAGACCTAGGCAAATTACTAGTATTAATTACTGTGCCAGTCGGCAAGTCAGCCACGCAGTTTCTAATCCCCGCCCCACCCCCCAGCCCTCCCCCCCCCCCGGAGGGATGGGGAGGAGAATCGAAAGAATGCAACTCCCATGGGTTGAGATAAGAACAGTTTAATAACTAAGGTATAACACAAATCACTACTGCTGCCACCAATAATCATAATGATAAAGGAAATAACAAGGGAAGAGAATACGATACCACCCACCAAAAATGAGCTCGACTGAGCAGAGCGTGCCCTTCCAGGTAACTCCCAGTTACATCCCCGGGCATGACGTGCTGTGGTATGGAATACCTCTTTGGCTAGTTTGGGTCAGGTGTCCTGTCCCTGCTTCCTCCCGGCTTCCCCTCCTCCCTGGCAGAGCGTGAGACTCACAAAGTCCTTGGTCAGGGTAAACATTCTGACCAGCAACTGAAAACATCGGTTTTATCAGTACTGTTCCCAGGCTGAAAGTCAAAAACACAGCGCTGCACCAGCTACTAAGAAGGAGAAAAAGTGACTGCTACTGCTGAACCCAGGACAATTACCTTGATGCTGAGGCTTCATTAATATGCTAGCAGCCTCCTGAGCTGCATTCTGCCTCTCATCGCAACAATATCTACCTTATGACATCAGCCTTGATCCCTTTCATTTGAAGCTGTTTACAAGAAGCAGTGATATTCAGACAGTATTTATATACCTTTTGTAGAGTACCTCAGCAGCTGGTAATAAGGGGCCACAACATGAGACCAATGAACCCACAATAAATACTCCCTTGGACAACAGTTGAAAAACTCTGGTTTATGGCATTATAGAAGCAACCTTATCTAATAAGAAAAACATTAAAGATGACTGAAATAGCTCACAGTTCCCTGGAACATCTGGGCTTGTAGTCATTTATCACATAAGCTGTGAATATGGCCAAATGAACCAACAGTCCTTCTGCTTTCCTTTTCCTTTATGTATAGCTTTTTCCACTGGAAGAATACACTGCAGGCCCTTAATCACTTCTGCAATATCACAGAGTGTCAGCTTTATTTAGTGAAGCAATACATATTTCAGCAACAAGGCTGTGTGCACACATTTACATTTTATTTTTCTGTTTAACTAGGTGCTGCGTTTTAATCCCAAGGGTTTCTTGATGGATTAAGTTTTTTTATTTGGAAGCTAATACTGACTTTTTGGGTAGTGGCCTGCCAGTTCTGCTGGAATGCATTTTTAAACTTATCTTCTTTTATGCAAGTTTTCTGTTTGTTTGTTAACAGCTGCTTATGTATTGTAGTGATTATCCTGTGCACTGAATCATGTGGACGAAGACCACACTGCTATGTAACTAAAAAACTGTATCATAACACATACATGCAAGGGGTTGATTACAGCTTCAGAGGAAGTGAATGTTTTGACATTTCCTAGTTTCTCGCTTCCTCTGTTTGCAATCTTGAATAACATCTCTGTTAACAGAGGATTTTTTAATATGATTTCCTAAATTTGCCTTTTCTGTTCAGTTAGATGGTAGAACAAATTGCGCTGCATGCAGTGGTCTATTCTTCCCAATGTATATTGCCGTCAGAGATGCAATCCTGTTTTTCAGCCCTGCAAGCAAAGACCTCCACCATTTCATTTACAGGATTAATATGTTGTTGGGTATCCTGGCCTCAGGGTGAGCTGTGCCTTCCCCTTCCTCTTGTGCACACCCTTGAGAAATGACAGACTGAATTTCCTTTACATCTTGAACTGTGGCAATGAGCACTTTAGACTGGATCTCTGGATAAGTATGTTACAATCTCTGATGAAACCTCCCTTTTTTTATGGCTGACTGATGTGGCAGGGCCAGCTGTGTTTGCCACATAGAAGAAATGTTCCTTTTGCCATCCCAGACCTGCAGCAGCCTAACACATGGAGAAAATCTGGGAATTAGAACCGTTCCTCTGCTGCACTAAAAGCTCCTCAGACTCGCAAGCTCTGCTCCCAGGTCTCCATATGCAACAATGATGTTCTGGAACCTACATAGTCCCCCATCCTGCTCACAGGCCATCTGGGACTGCCCCAGTCTCTCCAAAAGTGAACTGAGAGCCCACCAACTAACCAAAACTCCCTTCCACCAGTGACCTGGGAATCTATTGCATCTCCCCATGCCACATATCCCTCGCTCCTTTGAGAAAACTGTCTATAGATGTGACCACAAGCTGCTGATTTACACAACCCAACCTCTTGCAGAGAAACTCTTTGGTAATTCTGCCACAGGCACACAACGAGCAGGAACAAAAAAGCCATACAAGCTTGGTACTCATATTAAGTTTGCTGTTCCTCACATCCCTTGGGGCAGACTAGCTGTCAATGCACTATGTAAGACCTGTGTTTTGATCACCTCTACTATATGAAGCCACTGCCCCCCAAATTCTCCCTGTCCCTCACTTTTCTCCAGACTTTCTAAAGTGAAAGCTTTAACTGATAAATGTTTGGGTTTGGTCCTTAGCCTTAGCAAGTAGGCTTTGCAACTCTGCTTGGAATATAGAATCAAGATTTCCCCAGTCAATTGCTTGACCATTGTTTAAATTTTTGATGCTATACTCAAAAGATGCCTTATCTCCTTGCCATTGTTTCTCTTCCTCCTTGACAGTACTTGCAGTTCCTTTTGATTCGAGTCCATCTTGGCAGGCAGAATTACATCCCAAAAGTGCAATGAGGTATGCAATCCATCTAACCTAACCAAACTGTTTAAGTTCCACATCCAGTCAGCAAAGAGAGCAAGATGCCTCTGAAGGCCTGCTGAGGGGTATCTGGTCTTTATTCAGGCACATCTAAGGGGCAGTGTAGTTCACCAAATCACACATGGACTGGTAGAAAGGTGGCAAGCATATCTATGTAGCTTCCTAGCCCACTTCTGAAGTGAGGCACTGGGAGATACAGAGAAGGGGGTGCTACTTACCCCTTACAACATAGAGCAGTGTGAGGGCAGTCACTCAGGAAGCAGGAGGCCTCTGCTCTAGCTTCTGCTCTGCTCACATGTCAACTCCCATGTCTGATGTCCATGCTTTAATGACAGGCTGTTGCATGGACACCATGCAAAGGCCATTTTTTTTACACCTCTGTGTAAGGAGATTTTCATATCTTCTTTACAAGCTGAGCCACCACGAAGCCAGACATGTAGGGGTACTGCAGCCAGCTAGAAAACACACAAAAGCAATCTTAATTTTATGCTAGTAACTAGGACACTCTTCAGGCTGATATGGATAACATTACACCTTGATAGAAAACCAGCTAAATCCTTCAACCTCAGATTGCCTTTCTAAATGTTAAAACTGTAGTTAAGACTGTTATAGAAAAAACTGGACTGCCACCACTTCCTACAGCGTGGTTTGTTATACTGCTGACTTTGCCACATCTCCTTCGGGTTTCCTCTGGGATCTTATGAAGACTTTGTGTGCCCATCTACACTTACACCTGGATCGCAGCAGGGCATACACAGGAAGACTGAGTCCCATCTACGCTATGTGTCCTTCACAGCACCTAGGAACAGATACAATGAAGTGCCAGTGGAAAGAGGCAGGCACCTGATGAATAGGTGCCTGCAGTGGTAGGTAGTCCATTGAATCAGGCAGGCTTGATTACTGTCTAGACTTCAGCTGGGCTGCAGGTCACCATGAACACAAGATTCAGGCAGACAGGTCCGCACCTATATAATCCGTAAAATACTGTTCTCTGTCCTATGCATCTGACAACAATGGAAAGTTACTGTCTGGGAACAGATCTGTTACTATATGGGAACTGACTGCTGTAACCAATGCTGAATCTTTTCAGCTGGGTTCCTGAGGGACAGAAAAATTATTTTCATAAGCTGGTCTGTTTCTAATTATCTTCCTGAGGCTGTCAGCTTGTGGTTTCCAGGCGGCTGCTGCTGCTGCTGCTTTTCCTTTGGTGGTATTTTTTAACACAGCTATTTAAAAATGTTTATGTGTATTTATTTTGTGCAAGATCTTAACATTTCTCTGAACAACACAAGTGTGAGGCAAGAAACGGTGATTTCTAGTAGTTCATACCTCTGCTAAACTTCCCTGGAATTGCATGGGAGCAAGAAAAGACACATCTCTAGCCCAAGGCCCTCTCTCTTCTGAACTTCAAAGCCTGTCATAAACAACAAAAGTAGTAAGACTTTTTTTTTTTAATGAAAAAGTGAGCAAATGTTTTATAATTGAGAGTATAAGACAATATTCATGTATATTCTATTCTATGATATCACCACATACACACAGATGTTATCAGTATCCTCTGTAAAGCTTCAGATTTCTAAACTTTATCAAGTAATTGAATTTGACAAAGCTTTATGAGGAAAGCAGTGGGTTATTAGTTGGTCAGTTATCTTTTAAGAGCTAAATAGACTTCAAGAAAACTAAGAAACCACTACAGTGGTGCAAGCAGAGCTAAAAATAAACTGTTAGGTCCCAAACACAAAAATGCTGAGAGTCAATAGCCTGAGGTAGGCAGCAGGATGCAGAGCACCAACCCCTGTACATGAAACACCGTAATAGCTGCAGAGAAGCTGTCCAATAAAATAGACCAGTGACTCAAGGTCCGGGAGATTCAATCTGACACCATTCCAGGGTTATCAGCATATGACTTCAAACACTGCATTAAGAGATAGAAAGCTTAATAGCTGCTTTCTGGTTTAGTACAATGCCTAGTGATAATATTCCTGAATTTAGAACTCGTAAAATATCTGTTGCCTCCAGCAGCAATATCTCAGTACTTTACTGAGATCAAATCCCTTAGTGAAATGGGTCAAACAGGTCAGAGGAATATGACAGTACATGAGAAAAGGCACTGCCTCCATAAAATCATTTGTAAGAAAATGAATATATAAGGCCAGAAGAGATATATGGGAACACATACATTAATGACTTCGTAAGACACTTTCAAGCCTTCGAATTCTCCAGCCATATACTCTACCCAATATTTTCAGAAATTAAAGAGAAAACTGGACTGGCAGACATAGGCAAATGAGGAAAGCTCAGTAAACCTGCCAAGGATATATGAAAAAATGGATTGCCACTGGTTTGGATCTATTACTTTGGCTTGGTGAAATGGTCAGGCAAGAAAGAGAGTCTCACCGGCCAGTTCCTTGAGACTGGCTCTTTAAACCAGGGAAATTTTCTAGTAGTGCAAAAGAACTGATTTCACTTCCAGATCTTTTTCCTTCAGGTGGTGGTCTTATGCAGTTAACAAACACGCAATTCAAGTATCAATACTCCTTTACCTTGGACACCAAACCTTTAACTAAAAAAATTTCAGACTATTAACCTTTGGAGCCTGAGAGTCAGCTAGAAAGTACTTTTCTGATTGATTTTGCTTTTCTGCCAATCTTTGTATGAGACTTGCGTAGGAGTTGAATATTTACAGCAGTAATGACCTTTGAAGTTCAGTCCTTAAAGGCATTGAGTTATGAAAAATGGTTACCCTGGAAAACTGAGAACAATGGACCTTACTTATTCATTCTGTATGTTCTGTCTAATAACTCAGGGCTAAGCCTCACCCAGCTGTGTTTGACTGAGGTCAAATGCAATAAAAGACTGATGATAAATACTGAATTGCAATAGCAGGATCCTAGCTGATGGCCTTCTTGCATGAGTAAACTGAAATCAAGACTACACTTTGCAGTAAGCTTGTAGAATTTGGAAGAAGGTTGTGAGATCTGTGGAGTTTTATCTGTTATAATTCAACAATCTCCTACATTTTTAAACAAGACTCTACAGAACAAGGTCACAAAGGACATTCCTTATTGTTCATTAAAGCTACTATTTCCTTGTATATGGTACTACAGGATGGAGTACAATTATTTTCTGCAAATCAACTGAGAAAGCTATTAGGATACAATAAAATTCAAATGTGTATTCTTATCAGATCCTTCCCTAAGAGCTAAATATTTGCATTATAACTGCATTATGTTGGATAATTTAATTTATTTACTGTGGATCTTGACTCCAAGTAATCTGCTCTTCTGCCATGCTCATATTGTATTCAGTATTGAAACTCTGGGATATGCTACCAGTTTTTTGTTACTCTTTACATGTGAAAAGATGTAAGCTCACCACTAGGTTAGGTGACTATGCTAGGTTTATAGTTTTGATTTGCCAGAATAGACCACAGCACCAAGAGGTGGAACTAGTTTTAGGCCAAAGCAAAACAGGAGACTGCTTAGGGTAGCAACCTTCCTACTTTTGCTTCTCCAGCCAGAAGAGTGACTGCTCTGTAAACACAAGGTGGAACAGCCAGTTTCTGACTCTCATCTGCACATTTCAACCTGCTTCTACTGAGGGACAGGCAGAAGCAGTAACCACTTACACTTGACTGCTAGTTTCCTTCTTTTCCCTTCATACATCTAAAACCCAGACTGCTGGAAAACTTGTAGGCCCTTTCTAGGCATTTTCACATCTCTTACTTCTCTAACTTACCCATCTCTCTGCTTTGCTAGACCAGTTGCCTTGACCTCTGCTGATTTTCGCAGCCCTTGCTCCACTAACTTCCCTCTAAGCCTGAGCTGGTCATCCCAGATACAAGAAGAGAGAGAAAAATTAATTCTAAGCTTCTGAGAAGATTTAAGATAGCCTTGGCTAGACTGACCTCAGGCGATATGGTCTGTAAATGCAATCTAGACATTTCTACCCCATCAGTTACATAAATTTTGTGGAAAGGAATGCACAGATACTGCTGAATGTGTCTATTTAAATGTAAACTTTTTTTTTCTTTTTAACTGAATCAATTTAATTATCATGCAGTTAATTACAGAGCTGCCTCAACCTGTATTTCCCAAGTTGCAACACTAAGAGTGATGGCAGCATAGGAAAAGCAGCTAGTGGGTTGTGACCATGCTCACTGCGATGTGTGGGCCAGGGCAGGTGACTTCAGTGAGATGTGGAGTGAGATGTGATTTACTCAAAAGAATGCATTGAAAATATTGACGTGGGATCATGAAATTTCTAAGAAGCCAATTTAATTCTTTTCTAAATCATTTTTATGAAAAGGTTAGCAGGGGGGTTGGGACTAGATGATCTTAAGGTCCTTTCCAACCCTAACTATTCTGTGATTCTATGGAAAGGTTTTAAAGGTTATTCAGTACTTTTGTCTAAATTTTTTTCCTAAGGTTTAATATTTAGTAACTCGTGTTTCATTGCACACATCTTAAGCAACGAAGTTGCTACCCTTCCCTTAGAGAAATATTCCATAACTTGCAATTACTCACTTGTTAGAAAATTTTCTCACACCAGCTTGCATGTTTCCTGTACTAATTTCTTCCAGTTGTGCTAGCAGTATCCTCATCTACTACTTCAGCAAGAGCAGTAATGAGTATTGTTGTTACTATTCTTACACTATTCCAGCAGCTACGGGATGCCTCTGTGTAGCAGGTGCTATATAACAAAGGTCCCTGCTCCAAAGTAGTAAAACCCTAGGCATTTCTTTCAGAAGTGAAATAATACTTTGGCAGTCTCATGAGAGTTCATTTCACATGAAACTTTTCCTCTCTTTTTCAGTGACACATAGGTGTAGCCAATGTTAATGTTTTGAAATGAAAAAATAGCATACCTTTTATTTTTAAGCCATTGGTGGATTTGGAATTCAATATCCCAGAAAGCTTTTGGAGTGAGCTTCCTGGGATATGATGTTCACCTGCAAGGCAAAGGCAGCCAGTGTCGGTTTATTCCCCCTTAGGAAGTTCTGATACTTTTTCTTCAGCATAAAAAGAAGGGTTTACTTTTGGGGTCAAGAATGGAGACCAGCTTCCCTGTCTGACTAGTCCTTGGGCTATCTGGTGAGTTTAGCACTTTATGTGAAGTGTGGAAACTCAGCTAAGAAAGAGCTAACCAAGCTACAACACAGCTCTAAGTGTTAAGGCCAACAGTTGCAAGTGAACTTTGGTAAATACAGCATCAACCACGAAAGGCAAGACACTGCAAATGGTCAAAACAGCAATATAATTCCACTGGGATTTCCATTATCTTAGAAATACATTTCAGTTCTGAATTTTAAAAGATTGCTGACTGATGGCCGGCTGAACATGAGCCAACTTGTGCCCAGGCAGCCAAGAAAGCCAACAGCATCCTGGTCTGTATCAGAAATAGTGTGGCCAGCAGGACTAGATAAGTAATCATTGTCCTGCACTCAGCACTGGTGAGGCTGCACCTCCAATACTGTGTTCAGTTCTGGGCCCCTCATTACAAGAAATACGTTTTGTTGCTGGAGCAGGTCCAGAGAAGAGCAACGGAGCTGGTGAAGGGCCTGGAGCACAAGTCTGATGAGGAATAGCTGAGAGCACTGGGATTGTTTAGTCTGGAGAAGAGAAGGCTTAGGGGGGACCTTATTGCATTCTGCAACTACCTGAAGTGAGGTTGTAATGAGGTGGGGGTTGGTCTCTTCTCCCAAGTAACAACTGAGAGGTTGAACTGAATGATCTTATAGGTCTTTTCCAACTTTTTCGAATCCTAGCTGATTCTATAATTCTAAAGGATGAAAATTGTGAAGTTTCCTTAAAACAAACCTTATGGAAAACTTGTCAAATGGAACTGGAACATTATCATTTGCTAAAGCCAAAATGTCTTGTTCTGGGTTAAATTTCTTTTTTTCCTTTGTTGTAATGCTGTGATTTATAATGCTGTGTACTGAACTTAAAGTTTTATTTTAATTCCAAAACAAAAATGTTTAATCTGTTTTATCTAAGTATGGAAGTGTCTTGATCCAAGGTTTTGCTTTCAGTGTAACAACATTTCCCTACCAGAGCATACCCTACTGGAAAATTTTCAACTAACTCTTTTTAATGCATAAACCATTATCCTTCTTAATAAACTTGATATTTTGAGATAAACAGGAATAGAGCATGTTTGTTGAAATGGAAATTTTGCTTAAATTGTCAATTGTTCAAGTGTGTGATTCAGTGCCTGGAACTACAAATAACCTAGGTGATTTTTTTTTTCTTTTACATAATTTGAACAGCTTGCCAATAAGTTGGGTGTGAACTATTCAAGAAATCCATTCACTCCCTGTATGTGCTGGAGTCACTAAACCTGACACGTGTGTATACCGCATTTTTTTCGAATATATGGAGTGAAAAATTGTGAATCCTTGAGTAATAGTTTTCAGGTAACTTGTTTTGATCACGCTTTCCATTGTGGAATTTAATCTTAAAAGTTTGTACCATGTGACGCGATCCAGAACCTAACAAATATCTCTTAAGCAATACCTTTAAGGATTTTTCTTTATTTGCTATTGTTTTGGTTGTTCGAAGCATAACAATTCTGAATAGCATGGGACAGAATCCAGAATCTAAACAGAGAAAAGTAGTACAGTTGCTGTGTATGGAGATCTTCAGTCTGGCTTGACTAAGAATCTTTACCTTTTTTACATTAAACCTTTATAAGATTGGGGCTTAGGGAATTTGTATATCAAACTTATAGTGAAAGTTTAATCTCATTTATCTATTTTTTTCTTTTTTTCAGATGTATATGGTGTTTTGAAAGAGGGCTATGGAATTACACCAAACAGTAACTACTTATCTAACCAGTGTCTTGTTGAGTGGCAGATACCGCAGATTTTGAACTGAAGCTGAAAAGAGGGAAATGATTGTCAGAATGATGTGATAGTATCCTAATATTAAATACTGCCAGTCATGGGAAAAAAAAATCTAGTCAGTTCAGTCCAGCTTTGATCACTGCATTTCTACAGAGGGCATGCCCCAGCACTGTATGCAGAGTGCAAGCCTGACTAGACTCCTTCAAAAAGATCCTTATGTAGGATGGGGCTTCCACTGCTGGGTTGCAATCACCTTCTGAATAACCTTACCCTAAGAACATTCATTTGAAATAGTATGATTACAAGAAAAGTTGCTCCAGGAATACTGGGTTTCCTGGATTTTCCTAAGGGCAGATTTTTAAGATGAAACTGTAAAACAGTAAAAGGGTATCAAGAAGTAAAAGATTATAGAAATCTACACTGTCGAAAATAACCAGTTTCAAAATACCTTGCTAATTCTTTTACTTGAACACATAGTAGATGTGAGTCCTTTTTTAGATCTCTTTGCCTGGATAGCACATGATTTGTAAACTTTCAGCTGGACTAGATTAATGGAAATGGAAATGGCAATAGAGGGCAAATTCTCATCTCTGATTCAGCAGAATGCTCATGTATGTTTAATCCCAAACACCTGATTCCCTCTAGTGCAAACTTTAAAGCATGAAGGGTCAACTAGTCCCTTTGTGACTATTACTAGTATTACTGCAAAACAGGCAGCTTTCAAGTCATGTAAGTAGCATGTATCCCTGAGATCTACCAGTCAGGTTAAGTGAAGAGCTTGGTTTTTTTTATGTCCTGCTACCTCATGAAACTAAAATGTGAAAATACGGTGCATGGTGACACTGAGTGCCCAACTGAAATGGTACTGCAATGTCAAATAGGTATCAGGATGTTTACAAACAAAAATAATAATGCAAAGAGAGAATGATTACATTTGCAAATACTGTAGAAAGCACAAATCAGTAACTTTAGTGTAAGAAAATAACAGGGAAGATATGGCAAAATCCAGAGAAAACCAAAGGCACAAGTAAGAAGTTTAGAGGAAACAATGAAGTTGAAGTTGTACATGTGTGACCTTTTTTCCAGCATGTGTTGGAAACAGTAAGACGTGGGTACTGGAGAAAATGTTGAGCCAGGTATTAAGTGAACAAGTCAGACAGAAATTTGGGAAATTAATGGGAGAAGAAATGCATCAATGACTTGAAAAGGAAACTATCAGCACATCTAAGAAATCAGTAACCGTCCTGAATTCTGAGATCAAAAGTCTCACAAAGAAATGTGGAATGCATAACACTTCAGGGTAGGAAAAGTTAACGTGCTACAGAGGAGGACAACAATAAAAAATGTCTATCCTGAGAGGAGGACAATAATAGAAAACCCAAAGTCACACATTATCCCCAAACCATCAAGGCTCTAACGCACTGTCCTGCACTGTTCAAGCTCTCTCTAGACATATGACAGAGCCAGGGAGGATTGCTGACATACACCTCAGCTGAGGAAAACTTCATCCCAGTGCAGAAGTCTGTCTTTGAAGCTAAATTTTTTCTAGATCTGTCTCCAAAAAAAGGCAAAAATATTCCAGTTTCAGTCTTTCTTTCACTATGTGGATGTCCAGAGGAGTCCGCAGTTGGGTGAATTATGCTAGTTTTAAACAGTCCATTATTTATTCTGTGATCACATCATGAGTAAGTGGAATCTTGCTTATGACAAGTTATAACAACTTATCACAGTGTGAATTTTGGACATGTGGCTTCATAGACTGAAATTCATCCATCTGTATTAGGACTCCTAAAATGCAGATGCCTGTCTTTATATCTGGTAACATAGACTCCTTTTTGACCAGAGAGAGAAATAAGCAATTCTAAAAAATCATTCATTTCTTCTGCTTCAGACATCTCTAGAAGAGACAAAACACACCCCATACGTGTCAGTGATGCTTCATTAACTACAAACAGGGTTGTGGGTGACTACAGCAGATGGAGCTCACTGGAGCTCACTGTGCCGCAGGTGTCTCTCACTTTGAATGGAAGTAGCTTAGATCTTAGAACAGCACCAGGGCTATGTGATTTAACTGACTTTTTTAACAACCGCCCCTTCATTACAGGAAAATTAAATGTGAATTGCCTTCAAGTAACCTGGCGGACAATCAGATTTCATCCCAAGTACCAAAGAGTTGGAAGGGGAGTTCAACTTAACTGAATTCATTGACGGAGAGCTGGAAATGCTGTTTGCAAGTCTATGTGTTAAGGACTGCTTATCAAGTTGATATCAAGCATGAAAATGTCATTCTTCAGATATTATCACTGATTTTCATAAAGAAACCAAGATCAGAAGCAATTTGAATTGAAAAAAAGAACAGAAATCCTGGCCCAAGCAGTGCAGCACTGACACATGAGGGAGGGTATGCAGCCCAAGCCAGGCAGAGCATGAGGGGCCTCCTTTAGCCAGAATCTATCCAGGGTCCATTTTAAGTATCATAACATTTCTGATGCAATTTTCAGTTTGCATTGATCTTTGTGTCATCCTGAAGCAGTTTTTTCACTCCCTGAATGCCTTCCCTCCACTTACCAGTCCTCACAGGTCAGACTAGGAGCTTTGCAGGACTGAACCTGTCCAAAGTAGAGTAACTATCAGAGAGCTCCTTCAGTTACTGCTTCTGCAGCTACTACAGCATGTACCAAAATTAATATAACTAGTAGTCAGGGTATCTGACAAATTATATATCATAGTTTGGTGCGATAATACATCATAACGGAAGTTTCAGAGCCTGCAGAAAGTGATGGTACCTATCAGCAAGATAATTTCTAACCCAAATGCCACGAACTGTGTGACGAACTTCATCAGGAGCAAAAAAAGGTTGAGGCATGCTTCAAAGAAGTTTTGAAAATGGTACAATATTTTGTATGATCACATATTGTGATGAGCAAGGTCCGTGTTTTGATCCTCTCCCTCTCTTACTATTATTCTGTTAAAAGGAGTAATCAAAAAGAAGGAGAGAAGAAGGGAGGGGGGTGGGAAGACTTGTTGCCAGATAGTCTTTTTGAAGTATTTGTTCTCTTGATTAAGAGTTCTCAGTTTGGCAAGACCTAAATCAAGATACATCAAAGAGGGTTCAAAATAAAGAGCAGCTGAATAAAAATGTATGAGATGACAGAAGGAATAAACAATAATAACTATGCATATGTTTAAGTCATCTGAAAGTGATTGCAGCAATGTGTAAAACATCCGGAAATAGATATTAAAACGCCATCTTAATCCCCTAAGGAACAAGAAATCTGCTTAAATCTTAAATAAATCCTGTTTAAAATAAGCTGCATCCATTCTCCCCTTTGTGTTATGACTTCAGGAGCTTTCCCATCTCTGTGGTTGGTTATATGTAACATGGAAACCACTATTGTTCCTGCTCAGATTTTATGCCATGGTAGTGGGTTTCTGGAATATACTGGTAACACAAACAAAAAAAGAGCCTCCCCAACAGTTATAACTCATATGGAGGGGATGAAGAAGCAAGGGCTTACACATGCCTTTTGTTTGCCAGCATTTATTTCCCCCCAGCTGAGAAGTTCTTTTTCCAATAGAAAGTTGTGTGGAAAGTGTGATTAGAGGTATGAGGGAAATGATTTACACTTCACTGCATGATGGCTTGAGGGTTGAAAAAAAGGCCAATGAAAAGAGATGAAAAGAGAAATACAGAACAAAACTCAGGAAGATAATAGGCAGCAGAAGGCAATAGGAGATTAATAACATGATGGCATCAATTTCAGTTTCCTTTTTTAAAATTATCCCCATTCTGTTACATACAGAAATCTAAAACAATCTGACAATGAGGCAACCCTAACAAAGCTGCCACAGATATTAACTCAGGATCATGTTTCATCTTTAAAATATCCCCGTATCTTATACTGCATATACTTTCTTTCAGTTGAAAACCTTAAAAACTAATATGAAAGAGTACAACTCTTACAAAACTATTTCTGACGGACATTATTAAAAGTGAGCTAGCTCTCCACAATACTGTGACTTTGCGCTGCCTCTATATTCATTGTGACATTGGAAACACTTTTGAATGGCACCACCACAGTTGTATTTCAAGGTGACAGAATAATGGCATTTTCTCTGTTGATTTTTTTCAAACTTTAGGAATCCTTGTAGTTTATAGCTAACAAGTGGAGATTAATTTTTGGCTCCAGTATTATCTGACAGGGTATCATTATCAGTCACTAATGTCTTTCATGAAATAGATGAAAGGTCCAGAATATCACTCATGTGCCTCTTTTAAAATGCCCTGAGGTTTACTGTTTTGTTTTGTTTCCGGTTTATCTCCGTCTGTGTGACAAAATGTGGCAGACAGGGAGGCACCACAGTATACTTCTGAATCATTTCACATATGTTGAACACAAGGTGTTTAAAGATAAAGCTGTGGAACTCAAAGCATATATAGATGCTTTTGCTTTACCCTATGCCAGATAGTGCAGCACACACGCTAATGCTGCAACTCTACACAGACAGCCAAGTGCAGATTATTTGGACCTGTATTTACATTGCTGTAGTTTATAAGGAAGCATATGGGATATATTTGAAAACATGAGATGAGGATTTTGATATAAGGGCAGTTTGCTTTCTGCATTATAACAAGTAAAAGGGAGTATAAGTGTGGAATATAGCACTGTCTGTATTGTTATATGATGCTTGATAATGTATCATATGCCTCCAAGCTAAAATATACCCTCCTTATCTCCTCACTTAGTCTCAAACAATGAGAAGCTTACAAGCAATGAATGGGGTTCTATAGGCTGGCTGAAATTAGATCATATCTCATGTTCTCTCTCCTCTTATTCTCATGTTCTTCTGGCCTAGCAATTTTTATGAAATGGTGGTGGGATCAAATATCTGTTGCCCCCAGTTGCAAACTATCTCTTTTTGCTTACCTTATACTGCTAGATGACCTTCAGTCATTTCTAGCCCAAGGCAAAAGAATTGGTGGCCTGAGACTGGCTGAAGAAGTGAAGAGTTCTAATTAAGCAACCAGCTAATCCCTTTCTCATCTTTCTGCACACCCACTAGAGACAAACCTAATGATCAGTTGTAGGATAATGGGATCTGCTTTTATTTGTTGTCTACGGCTTAGTAGGTTAGACTGTCTACTATAATAAGAATGTGCTCCCAATGAGTAGTGCTATAGATGGTCAAGCGCATGAACCTAGCAGACCAGGAATGCAGCCAGATGAAGAAGCATTTTCCCAGAGCTGGCAAATAACCTAACGTCCAAAACAACTGCAACTCAGTTAAAGCAGTACTGGCTTCTATCTATGAGTCTACTCAGACGTGATCACTAACTGGAGCACTTTGGTACTGATTTTCTACTTAGTCTACCACTCATCTGCAAGTTCTGTAATGTCCTGCAAAGTCCTGCTTCTACTTGCCATGTTCATAAGTATGCTCTTCACACTCCTGAGCTTTGCAAAGCTCCTTTCCAGCTTTTCTTCCATTCAGGATTCCCTTTCTCCCTGCCTATCAATGCAGCCACAGCCTCCCAGGAGTGCCCCAGCACCTCTTGGATCACTGATTTTTGAAGAATTTCTTCCCCTTCCTTGTACTGCCAACAGTGAGGACGTGTCTGTCTTGGTGTGGTCTGACAGATCAAAGTTTATCTAGGAGAAGATACTTGGAAAAAGTAGTTTCTTGTTTAAACAACTCATCACAATACTCAGGAAAATAGGCTCATTACTCTCATTTCCAAATCTGATAGATCATAGAGCTCCTACTGCTTTGAAACTGCAACAGTTTACCAACTACCTGTTTGCCCTTAAACACATTTCACTCCTGGCTGGAGCCTCATCACCTCAGCTCCTTCCCTTATCACTACCTTTTCTCCACCTAGTGCAGCCTCTTCCCTCAGGATTCCCTTCTCCCTATTTTATCACTCTTCCTAAGTAAAACTCATCCTCTCTGACACAGAACAAAACCAAACCTAAAAAACCCCTCCAACCCAATTGTAGCACAGGGATCCCATTCTCCAGCCATGGCCGTTCTAATGTTATGTCCCTTCTTGCTCTGACTGCAAACTCTGTGCCCATATGGAGCATGCCTGCAGAGGAACGTTCCTCTGGGAGAGGACTGTCATGTGCCTGGTTAAGCCGCTACAGCAACACATGCAACCTTTGGTGGGAATTTCACCAGTTTCAACAAGCTCTTAGCTGGTAAGATCTTCAGGGCCTGTACTCTTTATACAGCATCTAGCACAGAGGAGCCCTCTGGCATTTAAGTAGTTGGTATGGGTAATTCCTTTAGATATATCAATATAGTGCATTAAAACACCTTTCTGGGTTTCTCTAAGTAAAAAGGGAGATAATTATTTAACAAAAGAACTTTCACTCTGGCTTAGCCTGTAAGTATAGAATCATAGAACAGTTAGGTTTGGAAAGGACCTTAAGATCATCTAGTTCCAACCCCCCTGCCATGGGCAAGAATACCTCACACTAAACCATGTCACCCAAGGCCTCATCCAACCTGGCCTTGAACACCACCAGGGGTGGAGCATTCACAACTTCCCTCGGCAACCCATTCCAGTGCCTCACCACCCTCTCAGTAAAGAATTTCTTCCTTCTATCCAATATAAACTTCCCCTGTTTAAGTTTGAACCCGTTACCCCTTGTCCTGTCACTACAGTCCCTGATGAAGAGTCCCTCCCCAGCATCCTTGTAGGCCCCCTTCAGATACTGGAAGGCTGCTATGAGGTCTCCACGCAGCCTTCTCTTCTCCAGGCTCAACAGCCCCAACTTTCTCAGCCTGTCTTCATACGGGAGGTGCTCCAGTCCCCTGATCATCCTTGTGGCCCTCCTCTAGACTTGTTCCAACAATTCCATGTCCTTTTTATGTTGAGGACACCACAACTGCACACAATACTCCAAGTGAGGTCTCACAAGAGCAGAGTAGAGGGGCAGGATCACCTCCTTCGACCTGCTGGTCACGTTCCTTTTGATGCAGCCCAGGATACAGTTGGCTTTCTGGGCTGCGAGCGCACACTGAAGCTGGCTCATGTTCATTTTCTCATTGACCAACACCCCCAAGTCCTTCTCTGCAGGGCTGCTCTAAATCTCTTCTCTGCCCAACCTGTAGCCGTGCCTGGGATTGCTCCGACCCAGGTGTAGGACCTTGCACTTGGCATGGTTAAACTTCATAAGGTTGCCATCAGCCCACCTCACAAGTGTGTTGAGATCCCTCTGGATCGCAATCCTTCCCTCCGGCGTATCAACCAAACCACACAGTTTGGTGTCATCGGCAAACTTGCTGAGGGCGCACTCAATCCCACTGTCCATGTCACCGACAAAGATGTATAGTAACTTTCATGTTATTCTGCTAAAGAAAAATACCTCTTCTTGCAAGATGTGTGTGTAAGTTTGTGAGAAGTTTCCTTCCTTCTGTTCATAAAACTAAGAATGGGTAAATGTCTCTTCAGCATCAGTATCCATGACTTCTGATACATTTACATTTAAAAACTGTATCAATATTCTCAGCACTGCAGCCAAATGTTAAGTCTCCTACATGTTTATGTTAAATATTTGTTATTATTCGCTAAGTTTTAATGAATGAATTCAAATACTAGGAGAGGAATATGTTGGGGTTTTTTTTTGGAAACTGGAAAAGTATTTTGAAAACATTCTCACACTGTTATAGTAGTCCCAAAATGTATCTGGTAGGATGCCAATGTATGAACGATGTTACTGAATATAAAGTAATCATGAGAGTTAGGCTTATATGTCTGAAAATGGTTTTCGAAGAAAAACAAACTTTTCAAGTTTTTATTCTGTCAGAAAGCAGTTTTTTTCCAAAAAAAAAAGTGATTCTGAATGTCAAGAGACCAGTATTATGTGTAAAGAGGAACCCATTAAGTACAGTGCATGCAGCTGTCAGTAGTAGTGCTGGATGAATGACTGTACACATAGCTAGTAAGTCTCACTGGACTCATCACAATGCTTTCTATTTGCAATAATAAATCAAATTCTCTGTCCAAAAAGAGTCACCACTTACTGCTAAATGGGGTCATATGATTGTTCCTTAGCCACATGATATTGACTTCACTAAATGGCTGACTTATATTTGGGAGACACGCCTGAGAATAACATTGCACTTCAAATTCCACAATGAAAATCAACAAGAAAACATTTTAGGAAGAGAGTGTGAGAGACCAAGCTTATTCATGAAGAAATGTAATATTCTTGAGATTTTCTTTGGATATATTTGCCATGTTCTATATCAAAGGGTAAGTGCCATATATTTCATTCAATTTGTCAAAGTTTTAAGGTGTTGGATTCTCCTATTTACAGAAATAGAGGAAGAGATCTGTCAGTTCGTTGATATTTTAAGTTCAACATTTTCTTCTTAAGCAACTCACCAGCTCCTTTCCTCCCCTTTCTAACGAATGGCCCATGGAAGAAGTATTTCTCATTCATAGCATTTGCTTCATGAAATTACACTTACATACCTCAAGATTGTCTTCACACCACCATCTCTGTGCAGAAAAGTTGCTGGAGTTCAGTGAGGATCTTGGACCTAAAATATATTTAAAACATCCCCAGATGAAAAGCAATTTTATAATTTTATCACTGACACATATTTTCCTTTGTACAATATTTTTTCTATAAGGTTGACCAAAAGCAGGTCAAAATACTGTGCAGCAATATGTTATTGCAGACATAGTTCGCCTGACACAGATTTTTGGCTGTTATAGTCCTCATGATCTACAAATTAATATTTTCATACCTCTTTTCCAGTTCCCTGAATCTGTCGGTCCCCCAGAAGCTCAGGTCCTCCACACATCCATTCAGCCTCCCTCTTCAGCAGTGGCTTCAGTTGCTCAGCCAGAGTCTCTTCCTCCTGACTTAGCAGATATTATTTTCTGACATTTTACTTTATCATACCAGGAACAGAAAAAATTGTAAGTAGGAAGCGTAGCTTCAAAACAGACCAAAATCACTGTTTTTATACACGATTAACCACTGAGAATAAAATAATCTTATTTTTGAGAACTGCTAACTGCAACAAATTTGATGAAATAATTAGATTAATATCAGAAATATTACTTTGCTTTAAAATATTCTTGAATATGAGGATGACAGATGTGCTCCTTTAATCTTCTGTGAAACAAAGGGCATTTTAAGAAGAATGCAAGAATGCAAGAATTTTAAGAATGCAAAATCAAAGCCTATAACCTGTAATACCAGCTGAAATGCAATTAGTGCATGTAGTAGTTATACAAGAGAAAACTGGGATCCAGGAAATTTCAGGATGGGAACTTGTCCATTAAACACACCAACTAGGTAAATATGTCTTTGGAAGTGCAATAAATTGAAAGTGGAATGTTTATGTTTGATAAACATAGCACTGAGCTGGAATTCGAAATTTTCATTCTCAAATTATTGTCATAGAATGTACAAAAAATATGAGTCAGTGTGCTAATGGAAATGTATGGAAATTTGTACTCGTGTAAGTACAAGAGATCTCCGAAGTTGGTAAAAAAAAATCCCTGCTTATAGGTAGGTTACAGAAGAAAGAAAACAGGCACCGGGGGATGATACACAAATAATGGCGCTAATTTAAAACTCCCCGGGTGTTTACTGATGACTGACTTACAGACAGACACGTAGAGGAGACTGGACTGAAGCACCAGCCAGACAAGACACATTTTGCTACTTTCCTTCCTGCAGAATACTGTAAACCAGAAGCTTATTCTGCTGCTCCCAGATTAAATACTCAGGCTGCCATGATGTGTGCTTACTGAAATATCTAAAATAATTAGTAAGATACCTACCAAAGCAGCTTAGTAATTCAGTAGAGCTACAGCAGCAGAGAACATGCAGTGCTCTTTCAAACACCTATCATTTGATATTTGACATTGTATGCAATGGCTTCCCCTTGCCACCTATTATTGTAGCACTATATTATTGACTCCCACTGTTTCTAATTCATACAGCACCTTACTTCCTGGAAGATACCTCATTTTTCACTTTCCGAATGTGTTTTTCAGACCCGCTACATCTGCTCCCTATCTCTGGCATCATATAGATGTCTCCTTGAAAGGCTCTGTTTACTTCAATAACCCATTCCTCCTTCTACCAAGCAGCTTTCACCTTTCTTGAAATATTCACCAAAGTGATGTGTTGCGAAATTAAACCTCCCCAATGCGATTTCAAAGCCATTTTAAGTATATCCAAACATAATGCAATTTTTTCTAAAATCTGTATTCAAACTAAGAAATATAAATTAAAAAAAAAAAAAATAAATCAAAACCCACTTCACCTCTTTGTTGTTTGTAAGCACACTTCGTTTCTAAGTGGATAACTGTGAACCTGCACACTGCTCCACCTCTATTCACTAACCCCAGGCTGTGTCCCAGTTGTGTCAACCACTTAAGATAGAAAATTTGCTTGAACTGAAGTTCAAGTTGCTCACTTTCATATACATTTGTAGGTTTATTCCCATGTATTACAGGTAGAATGAACAGAAACTTTAGCAAGTGTAAATAAAGCCGCTTCTGCCTTCTTTCTAATAGTCCTAGAGAGTCCTAGAGAGTACTGCTGGTGGCATTATAAGTGCCATACATACTGAGCTCTCAAGCTTTTCCCCAATATTTCCATTCTCATTTCCACTCCATTTTGAAGGACTATAATCTTGTGGTGTCCCTTTCCAAGGCTTTCTTCTGCTAGGGGATTTCCTTGTTTGTATAGTGAATTTCACTGAAGTCCTGTGAAAAATATCTCTGGGTATTTCTTAAGCATAAATGAATTTCATGGAACTAGGAGGAGAGTATTTTGGCTTGACATTTTGTGGATTACTTATACTGAACTGTGTAAGTTTATAAGAAGTTACAAGTGACTCATCACCTTGTAAATACAATTTGCATTATATTTAAGAGAAATTTAAAAATCACTCCATTATATGTACTTGGTGTATACTTTACACTTGGATATAGTAGCAATTGAAGCTGTAATAGTCCTGGTAGTCAGGACTTCATACTCCACTGAATTCTGTAGAAGTTTTGTAGTTTGACTCATTGCCCTCCCCCAAGTGACACACATATGCATATATATGTGTGTGTGTATGTATTATATTTATACATAGAAACACTGCAAACTGCATCATGCATTTTAGTCAGAACAGCTTAATACAGATTACAGGCCAGAAGTATGCTCTTTCAATATAATCTCAGAAATATAGTTTTTCTTGCTGTTTCATTTTCTTGAAATCCTATAGGCAGAAATCCCAGCAAAGAATGTGATAATTGAAAATGAAAGATTGTTTTTCGCTGTAAGATAGTTCCTATCATAAATAGCTCTGCTAACCATCTTCAGCACTACTGAAATTTTTAAATAACTTATAATGGAGACCATCCACTGTAGAAAAGACTTTGTACATATAAGCAATTGACTTCTTAACTGCACAGTACTAATGAAAGCCAATCAGGCATTCACCCATTTTCTGATAATTAGCAGCTGTTATCTGACAGATGCCATTTCCTACACATGCTTTTGCTCAGGGTTAGTATGAGAAAGTTTGCTGAAGGCAGGACTATTTTTGGCCCAGCAACACTTATGTTGCTATGTGCTCTCAGATTACTGGGCAGATAGGCACACAATGAAGTCAAACAGCTGATCTGCAAAACTGAGAACGCTGTGCCATTTCCTCAACTGGGGCTTGTTTGTGTATAAATACGCACATGTGCATGAACTATGGGTAATGGAAGGTTATTTTTCTCTAGATGTGCTTGTCAAAGAAAAAGGCCACATCCTGCATCCTGTTAAAACCCTCTGTTAAAATGCAATCAGAACCCCTTAGCAAGCCCTGTGAAATCACTCCAAAAAGTCATCCCTGTGACAGTTTGTACCTTCTGTCTCACTGAGTAATTTAAAGTTGATCTTAGTTAAGATAGAAGGACCATGTGCCAGTGCTGCTGCACACACTGCTTCTTTTGGTCAGTTGATAACAGCAATGTTGAGAGCCTTTGATCATTACCATCACAGAAAGCTTGTGGTGGCTGCAAATACAGTACCACTTTTAATCCAGGTCAGATGGAGGATTTTTCCAAGGTCATTGGTAAAATCTAGCAGCTACCTCTAAGGCTCCTTCCAACCCTAACCATTCTATGATTCTATTCTATGATTTTACCTTCTGTAGAAGGTTGGACTCAATACCTTTCACCTCTCTTTCCATTCAACCATTGTACTTGGTGCCTAGCGAGATAAAAGCCAGGCTGTCTCTGTAGGATAGTTAAAAGTAGCACCAAACTTGAGCCTGTGTATTTTATTACTAAGCACCCTCATAGGCAATTAAACTCACCAATAAGCATGGTAGACTCTTTAAGGGAGTCTGTGATATGTAGGTGTGTTGGCTTATACTGTCAATATGTAAAACTGCTTTTACCACAGTAGGCAGGGTAAGAATCATCATAAGCAGTACACACAAAAACTGCAAAATACCTTGTATTAGGTGTTGATATATGTTAGTTCTCTCAACCACATGCCTGCCGTATGATTAATGTGTTACTTTAGTTATATGCCACTAATGTGGATAAATGTTCTACATCCTGTCTCAGTTACAGACACAGTTACAGAAATAAATGCTTTTCTCTGTGTTTTCACCAAATGCAAGGATCCTATGGGAGCAAGTGCCTCTGGTTTCCACACTACATTCCCCAAAGCTGCATCTGCAGAGAGGGAAGAAAATCCCTGTAAAACTGTGTTGGAAGCAGTGAAGCTGATTTTGGCTTTCCCTGTTTGCCCTTTCCTGTTCTGCTGGGATATTTGGCACAGCACAGGGCATCAATGCACCAAGAAGATTGTTTTGCATTCTACTAGAAGTAGCTTTTTATAGTGTGTGAGTGAAGGTAAATTTTGTGAATACACATCAGGCAGCCATCTGGGGTACATATGACCCCAAACCCACTGCATGGGAGGGAGCAATACATTAGGGTCCACATTTCTCCACTTTCTGAGTAGGAACCTGCTGGCCACCAGGAAAAAGCAATGAGGAGTATCCGGCACCCCACCCAAGATGTCTCAGGCTCATGTGACAATAGAGGTATCCCACTCCAGACACAGGGATGGGGAAGGGTGGAAACCTGCTCCACTTCTTTAGTGACAACAAAGATTCTTCAGTCTAGTACATTGTGCCCTTTTGAAAACCCTGTCAGGGGAATGAATACAGTTAATATCCCATTTTCTCCATAATTCCTTTGGGATGCATAGTTTATCCATGTATGCACTTGTCCTCAGGATTAGACCATCAATTTTTTAACGGCTCTAATTTGCTTTCAGCTTTGCGATGGCTTTACAGAACTTTTTTTGGTTTTGTTTTTCAAAGATCTTGCTTCATAATCGACATGTGATGATAAACTTTGGTCCTGCTGAAGCACAGCATCTCACTTTTTCATCCTGCAGATTAATGAGGTAAACATCAGGAAAAGAACACAAGTTTCAGGCTCTTTTTTCCAATGAATCTAATCCAAGCAATGACATATGACTTAATTCAGTGGGGTCTTTCACGTTATAACTGGACTCACTGTGGCAGGAGCATCCCCTGAAGAGATCCTTCACTGAAGAAGGTGAGTGAGCACCTCTGTGAGAAGGCGCCGCTAGTCTTCATTTCAGAGGCATGTACCTTGATTTTTTGTTTTCAGTTGGGATGTATTAGTTCCCTAAATGTGGTGTACCTTATATATCAGTTAACACTGGAAATGCTCTGATTTTACTGTGGGTGGGAAAGGGAAAATCCCAGCTTTGAAAATCTCCATTACTCAAACATATCTCTTGGGCATATTAAAAAAAAAGAGAAAAATGTTTTAGTTCAAACTTGAAACAGGAACAAGAGGGGAAATCCCTGACAAGACAGAAAAGAAGAACCTGACATTTACTTAGGACTTTACAACTGAGCAAATTCTTAGGAAAATGCTATTCAAGTTGGAAAGCCATAGGTTTCAGCACCAGTCGCAGATTACTGAGGGCAGTTGCATAGCCTGTATCTGTCTGCAAGTCCCTAACTTCAGGCATCTTTTGGAAATTTGCTAATAAACCCTTGCAGCTTCTTTTCTTCTTTTCCTCCCCCCCCCCACTCTTTCTAGATTTTTAAATCCTCTTCAGTGCTGTTCATAGAAGTCAACAACTGAAGACAGCAATTCCACCCTATGAAAAGCACCTTTGCATTCTGAAACATTAAATAAGCCCAGTGGGAGAAAGCAATTATCAGGGACTTGCTACTGCAATAAGCAAATGTCAGTCAGTAGGAAAAATGAAAATATTATAGAGTCGAAAACAGATCACCGAAAGCAGATGAGCCTAAGGGAGAAAAACACCACTTTGATCTAATATACTCTTTAATGTCAGCCATATCCAAGCATGAAGAAAGAGTTTGGTCTCTGACCATATTTTTAGTATGTTTCGATTAAAGATATGGGAATACAAGTCTACTCAGGTATCTGCTAAACAAAGCTTTGCACAAAGGTTAAAAACAAACAAAGATTAAAATATGAAAAATCACAAAGAAAAGAGCGATATACATTTTATTTTGATGATTACACTTCATATACATTTTTTCACTGGTTGGTGCCAGGGAAACTACTGATGGGCTAGAAAATTTATCTACTAAGATGAATCTCAGAGGTGTTGGAAACATAGGAAGAATTTTGCTATTATGTAAGAATCTTTGGATGACTTTGAGGAAAGAGTGGTGCAAATGGAAGTAGCAGCAGTAGAGGCTGTTGCTTCGTTGTATGGAGCAAACACCAGCTACTCAAATACCAGCACTGCCTTTTGGCCATAATGAGGCAAATGAAGTTTTAGGAAGCATTAGGCAAAATCATGTTATTTGGAACAGCAGTGCGGAAAAGTAACCCACCTGGCTTTGAGAAGAATTTTATCATTATATGAAAGGGATTACATTATATGGTTGCCTGCAATAGCAGGAGCTTGTGTTCCAGGAAGCCTAGACCTGTTTGTGGAAATCAAAGTAAAAACAAGATCAAGAAGACAAGTGCTACTTAAGTTGCTGAAAACACACCTTGCAGCAATATGTTTATTATGATGTTTGCAGTAGCTTGAAAACTATTATTTGCTCAGCTTTTTCATGACATCAGGAGGCAAGGACTCAGAGAAATTTCTTTTTTATCTGTACACAGCAACTTTGCTGTATTTTCTGTAATCATCAAGAAGCTTTACAGGTAACAAATTAGAAGGTTTACAAACAGGAAGAATAAAAGATACTTGCTTGCTTTGTCGATAACTGGATAAAGCCAAAAAAGGATAATTGTGAGGTAGGACGGTAAAAGGATCACCGACCGGCCTGAAGTTATCTAGAAGTGTTGGGCACTGGCAAGGCAAACGTAACTTGTTTATCACAAAGCTATGCACTATAAGATATTGACAAGTCAATGTTGTCACAGTAGGTCTGTATGGTATCTGCTGCAGAGGGGTGTACCATTCTTCTGAGTAAGTGCTGCAGGGCAATATATAGTCAACTCTTGTGACATATCCTCAAAAGGGATATACTGATTACCTTAACAGGAAGAAAACAGTTTGCATACATGATTGAACTTTCATGCTATCTTTACAAAGGGTCTGGAGAGTGTGAAATGACGCATGGGTAGCTTCTTTTTTAGAAGGCTGCTGAATAAGTTATTAGACATAACTACCCCCAGGCCAGTATATTGAGCTGAGAGAACAGGCAAACACAGAAAGAAAGAAAGAATGAAGGAATAAAGTGTGAGTGAGAGAGAACAGTTGCTTTTACAATACTGTCCTGCTTCCAGGCAAATACACTGTCTAGTGTCTTAAATTTCTTCCTGTAGTAACACACTGAGGGCTATACTGAACTTTAAAGGCCTTCATTATTTGCTAAGTTATGCTGAGACCAGCCACAGTGAAGCGATTCGATGAAGATATTTCATTATTTTGTTACTAGACTGCTTAGCATCTCAGTACCAGAAAGAAACAAAAAACCCCAAAGACCAAGCACAAATTAGAGCTGTTAGTCTTTAAAGACAGCTAATCTGTTTGAATATTCTGGGACAGACTTCTTGCTCTCTGATACTAGTAGAGATTGGTACTTAGGAGAGTCATTCTTGTATAAATGAGAACTGTTTGATTGTGTTCTTTAAATTAACATTTTTCATAACCATATTGAGCTCAGCCACATGAAATTAGCTGGCATTTGCTCGCTCTTGAGGATTTGCCTCTCCTAGCAAAGATATTCCTGCCCAAGGTTGCTGACATAGCCAGCTATGAGGCCATTCAAAAGCACTTAAGATTTTGTGTAGGGAAAGAGAAGATGTTGGTACACTGAAGTGCCTGTGGGTGGTTGGGAGGTTACATCCATTTAAAAGGACTATGTCTGCAGCAAAAAGAAACCTCTTCTTCAGCAGCTTTGCTCAAGCTGCAAAACAGAAGGGAATACTCAATGATTTATTTCGAATTAAATGGTTTGACTTGCTTTTGCACCATATCAGAACTGGTTTGATATAAATGAGGTCTCTCCCCCATTCCATGTATGCCTACTCTAGGAAAAACAGCAACAGCATAAGGGAAATCATTATTCGTCTGTTCCACCATCTCCTGTCAGTCTCCATCAAAATGAAAACAAAATTGTCATGCAGCATAAATAAGGTAATACGAAAGTATAGTCACTGAAAGTGGACTAAGTGGTTCTTTCAATATGCAGGAAGATTCTGCTTTGATTGTATTTGCAGTTGTCAGTTATTAGCTGCCTGACAGAGAAAAACACAGATTTCTCTCTCCCTCCCTCCAAAGCTCTTCCCTCCAATATTTGTTCTACTGAAGTCTCATCAAGTTATAAAAGTCAGCTCAGAGCTCTTTTTAATTACTGCCTAAAAACATGATTGCAGTGGATCAGCAAATGTTAGACTCACTTTAAAATTTTTATTTTCAAGCTTATTTGTGGCATGAGAGGGAGGTAGGTTATGAAATTGCCATCTGATTGAATTTCACTACAAGGAAGTGGTGAAATGATAAAAAAATTGCCTCATCCAATTCCCTATGAACGGTATGAGTCTCGAGATTGTAACATGGGATGTAGTCATGCTACTGCTTCCCTGAGTAGATACAAGCTAAATGTATTTATCTACCAACCTTATAATCAGATTTGTCAGGTCCACAGCTGAGTGCTCTGGTCTTCACTCTGGACGTGAAATGGGAATTGGTTTACCCAGAAAGGAAAGTAAGAGAGACTGGAAAACAATACGAAGTGATGAAATAGAATGTGCCTCAGTGATAAGAATTTATTAATAATAATTATATTCAGTAGTAACTTCTATTGTTCCTCAAGGGTCCATATGGGGACCAGTACTATTTAATATCTTCATCAACAATATAGACAGTGGGATTGAATGCACCCTCAGCAAGTTTGCAGATGAAAACAAGCTAAGTGGTGTAGTTGATTTGCTGGAGGAAAGGGATGCCATCCAGAAGGACCTTGAAAGGCTTGAGGAATGGACCTGTGCAAACCTCTGAATTTCAACAAGGCCAAGCACAAGGCCCTACACCTGCATCAAGGCAATCCCCAGTATCAGTACAGACCAGCAGACCAATGGACTGAGAGCAGCCCTGTGGAGGACTTGGGCATGATGGTGGATGAAATATTGGATATGAGCCAGCAATGTGTGCTTTCAGCCCAAAGCTGATCGTATCCCGGGCTGTATCAAAAAAAGCCTGGCCAAGGGAGGTGATCCTCTCCCCTCTACTCTGCTCTTATGAGACCCCCCCAGTGTGTTGCATTCATCTCTGGGGTCCCCCGTACAAGAAAGACTTGGACCTGCTACAGCAGGTCCAGAGGACAAATATGAAAATGGTCGGAGGGATGGAACACCTCTTCTATGAAGAAAAGCTGGGAGAGTTGGTGTTTTTCAAACTGAAAGACAAGGCTCCAGGAAGACATTATAGCAGCCTTTCAATATATTAAGCCTTATAAGAAAGACAGAAAGACTTTTTACCAAGTCCTGTAGTGACAGGACAAGGGGCAACAGTTTTAAATTGAAAAAGGGTAGATTTAAATTGGATATAAAAAAGAAAATTTTTAATGGTAAGGGTGGTGAGGCACTGGCACAGGTTGCCTAGAGAAGTTGTGGTTGCCCTATTCCTGGAAGTGTTCGAGGCCAGGTTAGATGGGG
Organism: Psittacula echo; assembly: GCF_963264785.1. Classification (NCBI taxonomy): domain Eukaryota; kingdom Metazoa; phylum Chordata; class Aves; order Psittaciformes; family Psittacidae; genus Psittacula; species Psittacula echo. Next base: position 117,193,650 of record NC_137735.1, on the reverse strand, counting down.
CTTTGAGGAACCTGGTCTAGTGGAATGTGTCCCTGCCCATGGTAGGGAGGTTGGAACTAGATGATCTTTAAGGTCCCTTCCAAGCCAAACTATTCTATGATTCTATTAGCACAATTCGTCTCAGGATCTCAGTCCCTGGTGTGACACCTGACAGCAGGATGCTATATCTAAAGAAGTATCCCACTAGAAGGAACTCTTCTTTAAATAACTCACTAGAAATTTGCCTAAGATTGCTAGCTGAATTCAGCTCAGCTATGTACCCAGTCGTGCCTGAACAAGACTTCTACTAATTAAATTTCATTTATTATATTTGTTCATTTTCCTATAGCTATGTTGAAAATTCAAATAATGTCAGCATGACCTGAAGAGGTTTGACTGAAAAACAGAAACAGCCAGAACCTTTTTTCACTACCTCAGTCTATAGTTCTAATGAAATATTTATTTCTTTAAACATCATAATTTATTTTTTATTCTTTTAGCACCTCCTCTTTTTATCAATAATCTCACTAGAAATGTTATTGCTGCAGAACTTCCTGCTGAGATCATATTAGGAAGCAATGGGAGTGTCACAGAGGAATATGTTCTTATATTTTCAGTATCACCTTTCTTCTTTTAATTTCCTCTCTATTTGTATGGGAGGAAGGGGAGAGTCCAGAAGCCAGTGTCTAAAACACTTGTGAGATTATCTTCCTCTCATTCTCTGTTAATACAAGATGCTTCCCTGCATGGCATCAGCTAATGTTTTGCCAAGTCATCAAAGTCCCAAACAGAAAAACATTTTCCCCAGGAAGATTCATATCTCACTATCGCAAAGGGTTGTTTCATGCTTAGCCACAACAGTCCTTTTAAAGGCTTTCCATGTAGGTCTATCAAAAAGTAACACCCAAACTATTTTCCTTCCTTGGAATATAACAGCCTCCAGTTATAAACAGATTTTTGTGAGAAAGCAGTTTATTCTGTGAACATTCATGAGCAGTTGTTACCTACTACAGTTAATCCAGGAACCCAGTAAATTTCAGACCCAAAATTTCACAGTCCTTGAAGATACCTAAAAAAGCCCTAAAGAACAGAAATATGCAGGCAACCTTAACTATTGGTTTTGTTATAAACTTCAGATAGAGTACTTATGAGCTTCACAGCAGTGAAGGACTTTAAGAGCTTATATTTGTGCAGACCTTTAAAGATGAAAAGGTTGAAAGTTGCTTTCTGAGTATATATATGCTTGTGATGGTCAAATAGATGAACACTGGACAGGAGCCTCTTGGGCTGAGAAGCCATTATCTGAACTTACAGTGCAATAGATGCTCATTACACAGGACAGGATTTCAGCAATATGCATTGAGGATTCTTTTTTTTATATGTGTTCCAGTTTGAGTGTGTATGGGACATGTATAAAGGCATGTGTACAAATGGTCCATCCCTAGCGGTGTTCAAGGCCAGGTTGGACAGAGCCTTGGGTGACATGGTTTAGTGGGAGGTGTCCCTGCCTGTGGAAGGAGTGTTGGAACTAGGTGATTTTAAGGTCCTTTCCAACCCTAACTATTCTATGATTCTATGTATAAGGCACACAAACACAAATATATAAACATACATGGGCATTTCCTATTGCTTGTTTTCCAAATCTATCTTTCCAAATATAAGCAACACTAACATGGAGCTAACTCAGGAGTTTATGTAATTTAGTAATTTAGACTGAAAAATATTCCAAGAATTCTGTAATTACATTCAGATATTTCTTTTTATATTAATAATTACAAATTTAAATTCAACGCAAAACCTGACAAGACTTGGAAATACACAATTACAACATAAATAACATATGTTTCTTAAACATAATCTTTCCTATATGACCAAAAGGAAGATTAAAATATTTTAAAATCAGTTTAGTTAAATTTGGTACTATTCCCTATTACTTCATCATTACCATAATGATAATAATGATCTAGTCTTTCAAGTATTGCTTTCTAGCAACTTTCTAGCAAGCCTGACGAACATCTCATTCAAGAAAAAAAAAAGCTGTCCGGGTCTTTCTTTCAAAGTTCTGTTATTTTAATATCTGTTAATATCATATTTAGAAGAGTCAGTTCTTCTTTGGAAGGGTCAATATTTCAGAAGTTAGCATTTAGCAAGGCTGCTTCCCTTCTCTTCAGCTACTATGTGCCCAAGAAATTCCTTAGTACATTTCTCATTTTGTTTTCAAATCAAAACAAACAAATTTAATGTATTGATTCTTGTAAAAGGACTGTATTTCTAATATATTTTTCAACTTAGTGTATGAGAGAAGAGTAAAAGCTTCTGGTTTGCATCACTCCTATATGTCTGATAGAAAAAAAAGAATGACTCATACACGGTACAATATAAGCAATCAGCCCACATGATCACTGTGAATACTGACTTGCAGGAACCAAAGAAGTATGGGGCTTTCCAGATCACCGCTGCAATGTAAGCGACTTTTTAGGGAGAAGAACTATTTTGTGAATTCACTTGCGTCAGATCACAGGCAGCCCAGGAAACACCCTAAGGATCAGGAGTTTCTGATGACTGACACAAGCAGCGCAATGTGCAGACAGAATGTGAGTGAATACGGAAGGTGTAAATGCATTAGAAAAAGATAGAAAAGACTGCAGCCAGTGAGTTTAGGACTCATTCAATCCCCTGGCCACAAGCCATTGATGTATCAGAAACTATTACAGCTAGGTTTGTGCCTTTTACAAATTCCCCATTGTAACTTTCTTCCCCTTGGAAACTGGTCTTATTGCTGTCAGGGTGTATTTTTACCCACATTTACTCATGCAAGTCAGAACAGATGTTCAGTGGAATGCCATTTGAGGTAGGCAGGGTAGCCTCTGAAGATCATAGAGCTGGCTGAAAATTTTATGGTGAAGTAATTTCATGAGAAAATGAAAATCCACCAAAATCAAAAGGTGCTGCACAAGGCTGTTGGCTTCACAGCCTTCTGGCAATTGTTGTGTCATGATGACACTAGTCAGGCCATTGAGCACCTGTGAGCCTCATGATAGGACTTCCTCAGGGGCCTTAGGACTTTCAGAGGTTATCATGTGCAGCTTTCCAGACTTCTGTACCCCTTCCAATGGTAACAAAGCCCTGGTATCACGATCCTTCCTGAAGACTTGGCTTCCCCTTATGGTGCAGGGAGCCTGGCAACCTTGAAAACCCTGAATCATGCCAAACCTCCAAGGTCTGTCTCTCATGCTCATTGATCTTGGCTCTACATGACGCCAGGGCTCCTAACCTCCTGGCTGTCTTATTGATTTTGTTTTTATAGCCAAGCCAAGAGCTGCAGTGCTTAGCTTTCTATTCCCACTTTCATTATGAGCTTACTAAACCAGCTGATTTGATACATTTCTAGTTTTCCATATGTAGGCATCTTCATTTTTCTTTTCAAAATTAAGCATTCTTGGTCAGCTGGTCTGCATTATTGAAGTGATGCCAGTTTAGCTTTATATTTAGATGTATCCCTGTAAAGCCATAAGCTTTTAAGGACAAAATCAGCTCCTCTGCTCATCTAATTAAACTACCTTCTGTGCTGGAGGCTTTACTAGTAAAAAGGTGCTTCTGACAGAAAATGTTACACCTGTATGGATTTTTGCCAAGAAAGGTTGGATCAGATGAATCTTGAGGTCTCTTCCAACCTGGTATTCTATGACTCTACATGGTTTTCTCTTTGTATTGATATTTTAAGGATGGGAAATTTTTTAGGTCATAATGTTGCTATGCCAGCTAATCTGGGTATGCCAGCTAATCTCAACAGACACATGCCTTCTGCACACTGGCAAGACTTAAGGATTACCTCTATATTCTATTTCAGTTTTCTGGGAAAAAAAAATCCCTCAATGTATGACAAGTGACACTTAACTGACCAAATGCTGGTTTTAGGCTTCACCAACAGGAAGTTCAGGTGTCACTGCTGAGTGGTCTCAAACCTTTTCTTTCTGCCTGGCACAAAGCTAACTTGCATCTGTAGTGAAACCTGGGTCAGGGCAGCAGGGAAATAGCTGCTGTCTATGACAGGAAGCACATGCTGTGGCAGAAAGTTATAACAGCAAAATCGTATTCCCTAATCACACTAAATTCACCTGTGCACAGAGAACTACAGATATTTTTCATCTCCCCTGCTGGAGCCAAGAGAGGAGACTGAGAGAGAGAAATACATAATTATTCATTTTTTAAGATTAAACTGAAAAAAAAAAAATTGTTATCTCTCAATTCCAAAGCAAACCAGTAAGAGTTCTGCAAACTTCAGGAACCTGCTCATCTCCAGAAGCCTCATCTAGCACAAGCCTCACAACTCTGCTGCAAGGTAGCTGTGATAACTTATCATTACCACCCTATTGCAGATCACTAAACAAAACCAGTTGGCTTCATATTTCCTTTTTGATGGATTCTCTTTCAATGCTTAAAATGGCCTAGCCAGACATATGAAGAGTAGTAGCAGAATCCAAAATTGCTCAAAGAGAAGACAAATGGAAAATAGCTAAGGTTGATTGCAGGTGCTAGCTCTGCACCAGAACTAAAGTTTATTTGCTTTAAAATAAAGTTTCCTAATTTTTTTATTATTATTATTTGTGTCTTCCCTTTGACCTCAGTGAAGAACAATACAAAGAATGCAGAAACCCTTGCAGGAGTGGACAGATTTTGTGTTGTGGTTTTTTTCACACAAAGGCACTCAGAGGCATTCAGATCACACTACTTTAAAACAGTAGCTACCAAGTTTCATGTAGAGGGGGGTAAAATATTTTATGTAAATTATATATTACACTAAACTGCACTTTTCCTTATAACTGTGCATATAGCTCGTAAGCTGAAACATGACACTGAAATCTCTGCTTGCCTGCCACATTGTTTCATGCAACACTTTCATTGGTTGGGGTTTCTTGTAAAGGGATTTCAGTGTCCAGTTGAGACTAAAGAGAAAAGATATGATAAATTCACAGTAATTGTGTTACCATAAATAGGAAAAGAAGAAGAATAATGCCAAGGTAATGCTAAGCACATCAAAACTAATGCAAGATGAACTACTTTAGTAGGACAAGTTAAGGAACTTAGTAGCAGAGCAGTCAGTAAACTACTAGTTTTGAATAAGCATAGTATTTTGAGGGTAACCATCAATAACAATTTTGCTTGATAGTTATAAAATGGCTATGTATATTCAGCTATAATTTCCTAGCATCTTTAAAATGTAAAGGTTTCTCTAAGTTAGCTGAACTGACTTACTGAAAGTCAACATAAGAGCCATGCCATTGGTTATATGACAGAAATTTTAAATTGTCTGCTAGACCAAGAAAATTATTGACTACTCTCACTGCTTCAGCATAATTTCTTACAAAATACTCTGCCTAGTACATAACAGGAAGACAGATACATGTGTCAGCTTAGTATCTCACATCAGACTGGGAAATCATTGACATCAAAAAGATGGTTATTACAACTTGGTGTATCGCTGAGCTTATATCAGAGTCAGATGTAAACAACGACTGCAATCTGGGAGACAGTATTTGCAATATTGATCTATTTTGAACATGCTTGGACAGCATGAGGAGCCTTGCCATTTTTACTGCATAACGAAAGTGTCTCCTTATGCCCTCTGTTTTTGTTAGGTCAGGGCTGTCTGAAACAAAGTTCTTCCAAGAAGGTGGGGAATTTTACGTGAGTTCAGATGAACTAATTACTGCATGTTCTGTCTTGGTGCTCTGCTGAAACATACTTTCCATACTTCACTCTGTCTAGCATGTATTAAATCTTGCCATTAAGTTAGATAAGTGCTTTCTTCATTTTTTTCCTCTCACTTCCCACTGAGCAGTAACCACAGCCCTTCACCATGGTGGCAGAAGGAAGAATTTGGTGGCTTGTGCTGCAGTGTCACAGGCACAGGAGGAGGCATACAGCTATGTTTGTGCTGTGTTTGCTGCGTATGCAAGGTGTTCCTTGCTCACTAAGATGAAGAAGTAGGTTGGATGAAAATGCCCTGTGAACCATGGTGCAGGCTCTTAGCTGCAAGCTGGACCACACCAGCTTCCGGAAGGGCATGTGTGAAGGCAAGACTACAGTCTTTTGTCTCCCAGCCCAGCACTACAACATCAGAAAGACCTTCAGTGTGAGATGAAAATAGAAAGGATATGCTTTTTCCGAAATATGTCAGTAAATGTTGGCTAGCAGAGGATGTCACAGAGGAATTTAGCAAGGATCAAGAAAAAGAAATAAAATATTAGTAACAAGAATTTCAAGAATTATTGTAACTATCAGACAAAAAAGAAAGCAAGTATTAAATCTCATGAAGTAGGAGTTAGTCAACCTCTGAATACCAGAAAAGAGGGTGATATTGGGAATATGCACTTCCGTGTTGACCTGCTTTGGTTCCCTTCCTTTCTGTGTGGCCTGTCTACTGCTTGCTGCCACTAATGCTAACAGTGGTGTTCGCATAGCTAATCTAGTCTGGACCTTCTTATTTGCCTCAAAATATTCTTAAAACATTATTCGATATGTATGACAGACCACTGGTTGTCCTTCCCCTGATTGTTCCAGCCAAGGTCTGGACACTAGTTGAGCTTCCTCATCCGATAAGGACAAATATCCAGTCCTGATCTCAGGCAAGCTGCAGTCATAGAAATAACTGAACTTGTGTTGGACATAGTATTAAAGTATACATGAGCTTTATCTGCAACGCTAACACCAAAAAAGTGTCAGAAAACTAGCAGAAGGAATGCTACCTTGAGAATATCCCTCTGTCGGAAGAAAATGTTGTGCTCATTCAAATAAATGCAGTATGTCATTTAAGACATAGCAGGTACTCAGCTATCAAAACGACCATGCTGTGGGTGAGTAAGCACCAACCCAGATGCGGTGCACTGGCCACAAGGCAGCAAGTGGAGAACGAGACCACAGGGAAATCATCCTTTGTGATAGTATAAACCAGGTCTCTGCTGCATCTTTGATTTATCTGTCTCCTGCTGCCGCTTCTCAGCTGCAGGATGAGTGCTTCATCTCACATGCCATGCATCCAAAAAGCACTCTGGGGATTAGGAACAAGGAAGGAAAGTTTAGACTTCCTATAGCTCCCTGCTTTCTGTCTTGGAAATAAAAACGGCTTAAACTCTCTGCTCTTAAGTCTCTACCAGTAAGGTGTTAAAAAGATAGTATGTATGAAAAATTAAAAAAGTATTATATTAGGAGTTATGTTGTAAAGAAGACCTCGAAGACTAGCTCTTTTGGCTAGAGACCAACCCCCATATTAGTTCTGCAAAAACCTCAATGTGCTTTAGTGAGACAACTGGCCAGCCTAGAAAACTGCAACCCCATTGTCCCTCCAGAGGCTCTAAACCCCCACTTCTTGCAGAGGAGCAAGATGGAACCAAGTGCAGCCTGGTGGAGTGAAGCTCTCCCAGGAACTCTTACGTGTGCACTCAGATCCAGGGAACTGCTGCCTGACCTTAAAGATTTTCACATGGAAACAAAATCCTCCTGCTTACAAAAAGGGAGATCACGTGTGAAATTTCAGCCATTTCAATGGGTATGAGGAAAACAGGGAAACCTCAGGGACCTGCAAAAAATTTTGCAAAATGTGCTTTTGAAAACACATTCAGTGGTCATTAATCTATTATTATCTAGGAATAGCAGACTGTATTACTTGTGAAATAGCAGCACTGTTTTTCACAGCTATTAAAAACTTGGTATTGCACCATCTCTGGATAAGCATGTGTCAGATAAAATAACTCTAAGGAAACTGTATGAAAGAGAAAATGAAGAACTTAAAGAACTCAAAGCAGGAGACAAATCGTTTTGGTTCCTTTGACAAAGGCCAGCCTACAACTTTATTTTAATTCACTGGAACTTCTACTATACTTAGTCTTAAGCACACAGTTACATGCTTGACAGGAGTGAGGATTTTGTTACTGGTATCTCTTACCATTAGAACAAGAAAACAGTGGTTAATACTCTCTGCTGAACTCCAGAGCCTAACAGAGGACATGACTGAATGAGTTGTGTGATTAGCTACAGAAAGACCACCCATATTCAGACCTATTCATGGGATCATGACAGCAGATGCCAGAACTTATATGCAGCTCCTTTGCAAGGCAACGGTAAGCTTCAGAAAATCACAGCTACATGTAGCGAGGCATCTAAAATAATTTTTTATTGTGAGGTAGCTCTGCATACACTGAAGACAAAGAAAGATAAAAAAGCTGTTTAGTGGTATGAGTCAAAGGCAAAGCTTTTCCATGGCAAAAAGGCAGATGTAGAAAACATCGCCTGAAAACTTCTGACTCTATTCCTCCCGCAGCGTGAGGTTTAAAAGCAGCAAGCGCAGGCAGCGGAAGGGTTACTGCTTTCCCAGCTGTTCACACAAAAGGACACTCTGCACCTGTTCCCAGTGAATGAAAGTTTGCTTTGTGTAAAAGCAGTTCATCACCCCAGTGTTGGCGTCAGGGTGGTGGAGCAGGGCAGAGCCCAGGAGCATTCTGGCTGGAACCAGCACTACCAAGGAAGAGGGAGGCTGAAGGGCAGGCCGTTGCAATCAAGCTTCATTAGCTTTAACGTGTAAACATGCACCCACTTGAAGGCTGATGTCACAGTAAATGCAAACAGCAGGGATGGTCAGCTAAGCGTAAGTAAGAGAACATGCATTTTTACCATAGTTCCAGCTCTGTTTAGTTTACTGTATTTGCTCAAGGCTGGCTTAATTTTCAGACTTACCAGTGAGCTATTTTTCAGAAAAACCTATGCTACACTGTCCCTGTATAATTATAAAATAAGGTATTCCATGCTTCCTTTGATGCTCTCTTAGATGGATATCTCCTAAATTGTGATTTGCTCAGTAATTGTCATTAGGTTTGTGCCAGGCCCTCAACTGGGGTAAATAAGTTTGAGTCTGTGGGATCTCAGGGGAGTCCTAGAAGTTCACACCAGGACAGAGCATCTGGGCTGTTTTGGGAAAGTCAGTTCTCAGGTGATACAGTCATGGCAAAGGCATGGACTATGGCCAGAGTTAGAAAACACAAGGAGCTAGGCAAGTATTTCTGTATTAAAAAATAAAAACAGAATTAAAAACAAAACTCTGTAACTAAAATATCAGCTTCTCCTTTTCTCATGTCAGCTGTTGACCCAGCAGTTTAAATGCTTCTCCTCCTCAGCACAGGGGTCACAAACAGGGCCATCCATCTGGGCCAGTACGGCAGCAGCGGGATAGATCCAGATTTCCTCTACATCTTCACCCTTCTGACCTTCAGAATATATCACCTCCCACCCCCACTTTAATCCTGGGGTCTTTATTTTGGAGCTTATAATAAATCAATAGACAGTAAAAGAAAATCCCTGTGGGAGCAGCAATTGTGGCCCTATTTCAAAAGCTTAAATTCCCCACCTGCCACTTGACCAGCAAAAGGCTTGGATTCCCCACTCCAGTCCAGATTATGTAAAACTATTCAAATCCTGAGTGACAGTATTTATGAAGACAGCTGTTGGGCTCTCCAACTGAGGGAGATAGGGGCAAACTCTGTGGAGTCCAGTAAGAGCTGTCCTGCTATTCCAGAGATCCTTACAATGCCTTTTTTTTTTTTGGTCCAGGTGGAGGAAAATGGATAATCAGTCAGAGAAACAAAAAATTCCAAAACATAAAGTTCTCAGAAATGCCCTTTAAAACCAGAGACTGATTCAGAGACCGTTCTCCTCACACTCGCCACCACCCCTTTTTGTCCACACCATTTTTGGGTTACAATATTCATCACAGAAAGTGGCAGGAGGTGGTGGGGTGAGATGCTTTGTGAGCTGGTCATTTGTCAGCAGTGTTCAGCTTGGTACATTTCTGGGAAGAAGATTACACTAGAAAGATGCTAGCATGTTTTCAGTCAAATGCTTAACCACTCACCTTCATCTCACTGAATCTCTGCCATTGCCAAGTACTGCCATTCTTGGTGGTATTTCAAACTACTGTTTACCAGCAGGGGGTTGAAATTCAGTAAAACAAGGTGGTTTCCCATGACAGTGGTTACCATGCATGGGGGAAAGGCTAGAGCAAGAATCCCAGCCACTCACCATTACAGTCTATTGTGAAAGCCCTGTTGACTTCCCTGGGTTCATTGGGTTCTGAATGTCCATGCCATTAACTACAGGAGTAATTGGAGAAGCCTGCCTGTTTACATCTCCCTTTCTTTTTTTTCTCAAAGACTGGGCTTCTGCAGAAGTCATTAAGGTTTTTTACTGGGGGGTAGATCAGACCAATGAAGTTTTACTGAATGCTCAATGTCCATTTGACCTACATCACATCTGAGATTGGCTATAACAATATGATGTATCAGCATTTGATAAAACCTCCAAGATGGGTAGCAAAAACATACACATAACATGCCTGTTGAACTATGACTGTAATTTTTTCAACCTTAACTTTAATTCTGATATGGAGCTTATTCCTTATATTTGTTGAATTTGTACAGTTACATTTTTTCATGTGTAGACCCTGGTCTTTAATTTGTTCGGTTTGGCAACACAGAGATGCCATAAAATTGTGCCAAGAGGAAAGCTGGAGATTCCCTTGCACAGGGAATGTGACCTGCACCCAGGTCAAACTCAGACCCTCTCTTCTTGGCATCTTCCAGGCTGTTGGGCAGTGCAGGGCACAGCCACAGCTCTTGCACTCCTACTGCTCCTAAATCAGGATCGGGTTCTCTCATGTAACATCAGTCATCAAAAAGATAGGTGGCTTACCCACCTCTCTGAGAGAGGTTGGATGAATTGCCTGCTGAGCTGCCTTCTGTTCACGGACTACAGAAGGCTAGCTGAGCCCAAATGACTTTTATATGGCTAAGAGTAGGTAAAGCTAGTCTAGACATATGGGATCATTACACCCACAAAGTTCACATCAGCATTTCAATCTGCCACAGAACTGAAAAAAAATGGAGAATTAGGTTTTTTTAGTGTTCTATATTCTGTTATCATCCTAAATAAAAGCCAGTGCATTTAAAGTTTCGAATTTCCCAATCAAAAAGTTACACTTCTGAAACTTTCACAGATGAAAAGGGAGAAAAATAAAAGCAATGGCAAACATTAATCCTGATGTAAAGAGAAGTGTTGTGCAAAGTCTTTCAATTTAATGAAATAAAGTTATATGATTAATTTTAAGCACCTGAATTCATGTTATTACCATTTCCTTAATAATGAACACATATTTCTGACTGGAAAGAAGTTTTGAATTATTGTCTATAAATTTTGAGACAGAGGTTAAGGAAACAGATCATGTATACCCCGTTAAATGAACTGAACACTCCTGATCCAGAGAGACTGTCAGCTTCCTTTGCAGGAGTGAGAAGTATTCATTGCAAGTTAAGTTGAAATGAGAATGAAAGGCATACAATCCTTCACAGTAAAAGTTCTTGTATATGCTTCTATACTGAATTTATTGCTAATTATTTGACTATATGAACAGCTCATAGACACATGTATCAATTATAAATATTTATGAACAGGGGGAAGAAAAAAAAAGCAGTTAGAAAATGTCTACCCTTCCCTGATTTGCCTTGTCAAAATATACATATTCATTTATTTGTTTGCCCTTTCTTCCTGAGAAACATCACTGTAATGTATTACAAAGCTTCACAGCAAAGAGGGAGTCACCATCAGGTTCCACACCTGCACCACTATTTGCCACCAGAGAATGTACTCTAACAAGGCCGAGACAAGGAGGGAGAAAAGCTAAAGTCTAGTTTGAGGAAGTGAGCTATGAAAGGGTGATTTCCTCACTGGAGTTCAAAGTACCCAGGGTTTTTCTTTGCCTTGGGGAGACTCAACAGCAGTTTCCCAGTGATGCTGCCAATAGGCATGCTCTGATTAAACACTGCAGTTGTTCTTTTCACACACATTTGGGACATGGAGCCCCCATTCCCTGATGGCAAGGCACCTGCCACATCCTGGGATCATGCTCAAACCACTTGTTAGCCCAGCAGATACGTTAACTAGAGTGAACTTGGCAGTTTTAAGTCAGTCCCCAGAGACAACTTTATCAGAAGAGCCATTTGTCTCCAGTGGGAGCAAACACAAGCACCTATCAGACTCCTTTCCACAGCTCTTTGACAGAGCCCGATGGGAAAAAAAATAGCAGAATTTCAGCAGTCAGGGTTCTTGCTACCCTTATTTATTGACAGTGTTTTGTTTGATTTTATGATATGTCTGGCTATCTGGCCTGTAGCTCTAGCAAGGTAGCAACAGCTTTAACCAGAGGGAAACCCAAATCATATATGCAATGTTTCCCTGAATGCGACAGCATTCAGATCCGGCTGTGCCAGCGCAGCAATGCAGGCATCATTACCCAGAACATGAAGCTATACAGTTTTCATCTTTATCAATTCCTTCATCCTTCCCTTTTGAACTATTCTAGACTTCAACACACACACAGAGTTCAGAGAGAGTTCAAGCTCGCTGCTTACACCAGGAGGGCTAAAATCTTTGGTTTCCGTTTCACAGGGATCGCTGCAGGTTCACAGAGCGGGTAAAAGGTGACACCTAATATTTGTGCCAGCCTGGTACTCACTCATGCTGTTCAGCCTCCTAAGTCTCTGCTCCTCGCAGAGCTGGGATGGAAATCCATTTGCAGCTAGAAAGGCTTGGCACATCAAAGGGGTGCTGTCAAAGCGGTAGGCCTGATATATTATCTGTCCTCTCTTGTCTGCATTTGTTTACAAAATACACATTGTCTTTTCAATATAGAAGTATTTTATATCCAGGCACAGCTTGGAGTGAATACTTTTCTAGGTCACTATCAATGTCAGAATCAGTAACAGCCCTAGTCTGATGAGTACGCAAAGGAAAAACAAAACAAAGTACACACACACAAAAGGGGGAGAGGGTGAAGACATCTTAGGAACAACTTAGTTTGGACTTACAGAACATTATCAGAAATGACTATGAGAAAAAGCAGATTTTTGGAAGTTAGAGAAACTATATGTCATGCACCTTCCCAAATGGAGGCTTCAGATTTCATAATTCAAAGAAGGCATAATATATTTTGTTTTATTGACTTATTTGTGGTCTGTGATAATATATCATATATCAGGCATCATCCATTATGCTACAGTGCATACTAAGGAGAGGGGTGGAGAAGGAAAAACTGCATTCCTACAAACGGAAATGTTTGTGATAAACGGAAACTGAGAGAATTATCACTGAACTGTGTGTTCCCAATATTAAAAAGTGCAACACTTTTTTTGATCTTCTTTTAAGTCCTACTGAGACATTTGCTTCAAAAAGAAAATGGTGGTAGCAAAACCAACAAAGTACTTCTGCTGAATTAACATGCTATTTCATTTGCTGCTTTAAAGTATGTTGCACCATTTAACATTATCCATTTAGTTGTAACAGATTAGGTGGCTGATCTTTATCACACTGGTGTAAGTAGGAACATGTCCCTTTCTGTTTGCTTAGAGAGCAAGTTTCAGCGCTGGCATTCAGGCCATAGCAGAAGGCCTGTTCATAGAAGGACAAGGGTGACTTTCACCCTGCGGAGGGTATAGCACTTGCTTCTGGACTTGCAGGTGTTCCCAGCCTGACAGTGTGAAGGTTTTCCATTTGCCAGGTACAGACAGCATTACAGGTTACTTGCCAGCAGTTTATGTAGTCTTTTTGCTTGCTCTCGTTGTCTCTGACCAGTGCAACGTGATTGCTTACTCCTTGTTGTGCTACAAATAGCAAATGAAATCTGCCTTGACATTCCTTCATCCATGCCCTCCCTCCAAATCAAATGGGTCTTTTAAGTACATTTGGGTGGTAGGTTTGCAAAATTGTAGTCTCCCTAAGGCAGAGCTAGTGTCATCTGATTTTCCTTCACAGGACCCAGCAGAATGAGGCCCTAAACTTCATTTGCAGCCTGTAGGCATTACAGTAATATCACTAATTTAATACAAATGACAATGAGAGGAAGAGACATGTTATTCACAATACTAACTTCTTCCCATCCACAGATGCTTGGCAGGACTTCAGATCTGCATTTAGGGAGCTTGTAGGCTTTGCTGAAATGGCCATTCTTTGTACAAATATGCCCCCAAGCAGCAATAAAAAGAAACAGATGCAGATTAGCACTAACAAATCACATACCCACTGCGCTATACGTGTAATGCATGTGAATAGTCCTAGTGGCTTTATATCTGCTACAGAAGTACAGCCCTATGGAAGGCATTGTCCTCTCTCACAGCATCAGATCTCCCCAGAATTTGAAGGCAAAGGGCACAGCACCCACACAGAAACTGGGGGACACCAGAGAAAGGCAAAGTGGAGTAAAGTCACCTTCACTGTGCCTAACAAGCCTTCAGAATTTGAGACATCTTGTGAAAACTTGCTTTCTCAGTTCATTCTGCTCCCCATGGGGAGGTACACAGGGTGGGCTGATTCATCCATTGCACGACCTAAGGGGCTTGTTATAAATCCAGGTGGTTGGAGCTGAGGGGGAGCCTGGGAGACCTGATTACCCTGATCTTTCAATTTTTATATTACTAACATTGGGTGAAATAAATCTCACTGATGGCTGACTGAGCTATCCTGCCTACCACAGTGTCAAAAGTGAAGTGGGAGATAAGTAAGTATATCCCGGGCTGTCTGAGGCAGCCAGACCTCAATCACAGCAGAAAAGGTGTTTGTGGCTTTGTAGGCAAGCAGACCAACTACAATAGGTGCCTAACTTTGATATCATGTCTCCTTCCCTCCACTGACTGCACAGAGAGAGAGATTGGTAGCCCAGCTAGGACAAGGATCAAAGCACTTATTGTTCTATTGTCTTAGACACCATTATAGGTGTGACAACATAATCATACACCTAGATGAGCGACCCAAAATCTCCAAGAGTTCTCAGAGTTATGGATTACGATGGCACTATGCCTTTTGGAGAAGGGATGCAGAAGTGCAGAGAGGACAAGCCAAAGGGACTGAGGGACTGACAAAAGAGTCCATAAATCTATTTTTACTCCAAATGGATCAAATGTTTGATTGCTAAAAATATACAATGGAATAGATGAATTGTGTGTTTATCTGTCTGTATACCTGTGGCTTTCTGTAGGAAGTCCCAGAACCTCACTACTTCTACCTGTTTTTGATCTGCCCTCTTGTGTCTTGTGTTTTTGATGTGTATTTTGACTTGTATGAATTCACACCGCTGCTTGCCTGCATCCTTTTGCCATGTACAGAGACCAACAGTCAATGACCTTCTACGCTACCTCCACTGCTCTTCTCAAAGGATCTATTATGTGGCTCACTGGAAGAGCACAAGCCTGGTTCTGTTTGAGTCAGCATGACTCTTACAGTACAAACACTGAAAAAAACCTCTCCACGTAGCTAGCCTCATTTTGCATTAGTCAGGAAAGGTCAAGGCAAAATTGGAGTCAGGATAAAATTGGTCAATGTTTGGAATCAGTCCCACTTGAGCTTGATTTCCTGTTTCTGAAAAAAAAAAAAAACAACCCAAAAAAAAAACCCACACCAAACCACACTGCCTCCCATTATCTGAACCTGAAGTTTAGTGAATGCTGCTATACATGCCACACAAGCACATTTTAGATGCAATAATTCCTTGAGTGCCTTAAGAAACTACCAGCATGAGTAGCGAGGCTTCACAGCTACCAAGAACCAGATGAAATGTGAGGCCAGAGTTTATATTCTTTCCATCTCTATCTATATTATAGGGTTGGTGATTCAGAGAATTGCCTCTAAAATTAGTGGCAATCCCTTCTAGAAATATACCCAGGCCAAGAGAAGAAACCAAACTGGCAGCTTCCCAGTTAGTACCCGGACCCACCATTGTGGATTCAAAAGTAATCGAAACAGCCTGAATTTCAAACTGGGAAAAGGCAGACAAAGCTGGCTTGATGTTTTGTTATTTAGTTAATTAGGCTAGAAAAATGAAAGTGCACTGTACCTACTTGATCTGAACGAAAATAAAATACCAGTCTGTAGAGAGAGTAATTAGATGCATTATTGATTAAATAGTAGAAGAAAATGACAGTTTGTTAGCTGTCTGTTTTTAATGGAATATCTGTCAAAGTTAGAAATTCAGTCCCCCCCCTTCCCTTCAGCCCCGTCCTTCCATCTGGCAGCAAATGCTTATGGAAGAACCAAAAAACAAAATGAGACAGACAATGAAATGGCCTCCAAGCTTTATGGATTTGAGGGTCCAGGAGGCACAAGTAAGCACTTCTTATTAATATTCCAGTATTGTAGATACCTAATAGCTACCCAGTAGTATCCCAGAGAAGATATCTTCTCAATTTTCTTGCTCTGTGTTATTCCAGCCTCAGTACTTTCCGTTAGCTAATCCTAATTACGGTTACAGTACTTTCCGTTACCCATCCTAACTACCGAAAGTATAGTATTCTCTGAAAGAATAGAGAGAAGAGGGCTTAGGGTTTGGGGGTTTTGTTTGGAGTTTTGTGTGGTGCTTTTTTTTCCTTCCCACAGCAATTCACTGTCCTCTCCTTTCTGCTGGACTATTTTTGGAGTGGAAAAGGTAATCTCTGCTCACAATACATAGATATGACCTTCTCGGTTTTCTTCTGAATATAAATTCTTTAGTACACATTAAAACGGAGATTTCTGCAACATTAACCTGCTTTTCTCTGGCTGAAAAGAAAGGGTCATCATTGCTCACATCCTTCCAGTAATGGTAAAGGCGTGAAATCTTTCAGAAATGCAATGCATTATAGGTTCCATGAATCAACCACAGACCTTTTAATCAATGCTTCATAAGAAGTCCTATGTTCTTCTTCAGAGGGATACATATAATGCAGGCAGCAAGAATACTTAAAACCAAGCTATTTTATTCAAAGCTTCCTGAACTCCCCACTACCATCCCTCGATTTCCTATCTCCACATACCCAACTGATGACTCCAGCTCTATTTATAGAATCATAGAGTCATAGAATAGTTAGGGTTGGAAAGGACGTTAAGATCATCTCGTTCCAACCCCCCTGCCATGGGCAGGCACACCTCACACTAAACCATGCCACCCAAGGCCTCATCCAACCTGGCCTTGAACAAGGATGGAGCATTCACAACCTCCCTGGGCAACCCATTCCAGTGCCTCACCACCCTCTCAGTAAAGAATTTCTTCCTTATATCCAATCTAAACTTCCCCTGTTTAAGTTTGAACCCATTACCCCTTGTCCTGTCACTACAGTCCCTGATGAAGAGTCCCTCCCCAGCACCCTTGTAGGCCCCCTTCAGATACTGGAAGGCTGCTATGAGGTCTCCACGCAGCCTTCTCTTCTCCAGGCTCAACAGCCCCAACTTTCTCAGCCTGTCTCCATACGGGAGGTGCTCCAGTCCTCTGATCATCCTCGTGGCCCTCCTCTGGACTTGTTCCAACAGTTCCATGTCCTTTTTATGTTGAGGACACCAGAACTGCACACAATACTCCAAGTGAGGTCTCACAAGAGCAGAGTAGAGGGGCAGGATCACCTCCTTCGACCTGCTGGTCATGCTCCTTTTGATGTAGCCCAGGATACGGTTGGCTTTCTGGGCTGTGAGTGCACACTGAAGCCGGCTCATGTTCATTTTTTCATCGACCAACACCCCCAAGTCCTTCTCTGCAGGGCTGCTCTGAATCTCTTCTCTGCCCAGCCTGTAGCTGTGCCTGGGATTGCTCTGACCCAGGTGTAGGACCTTGCACTTGGCATGGTTAAACTTCATAAGGTTGGTATCAGCCCACCTCACAAGCGTGTCGAGGTCCCTCTGGATGGCATCCCTTCCCTCTAATGTATCAATGGAACCACACAGCTTGGTGTCATCGGCAAACTTGCTGAGGGCGCACTCAATCCCCACTGTCCATGTCACCGACAAAGATGTTGAACAAGACCGGTCCCAACACCGATCCCTGAGGGACACCACTTGTTACCGGCCTCCAGCTGGACATCGAGCCATTGACCACAACTCTTTGTGTGCGGCCATCCAGCCAGTTCTTTATCCACCGAGTGGTCCACCCATCAAATTGATGTCTCTCCAACTTAGAGACAAGGATGTCATGTGGGACAGTGTCGAACGCTTTGCACAAATCCAGGTAGATGACGCCAACTGCTCTGCCCCTGTCCATCAGTTCCATAGCCCCATCATAGAAGGCCACCAAATTGGTCAGGCAGGATTTCCCCTTAGTGAAGCCATGCTGGCTGTCACCAACCACCTCCTTGTTTTTCATGTGCCTTAGCATGTCTTCCAGGAGGATCTGCTCCAAGAGTTTGCCAGGCACAGAGGTGAGACTGACTGGTCTGTAATTCCCTGGGTCATCCATTTTCCCCTTCTTGAAAATGGGGGTTATATTTCCCTTTTTCCAGTCGTTGGGAACTTCACCTGACTGCCATGATTTTTCAAATATGATGGCCAGTGGCTTAGCAACTTCATTCGCCAGCTCCTTCAGGACCCGTGGATGGATTTCGTCAGGTCCCATGGACTTGTGTACCTTTAGGTTTTTAAGATGGTCTCGAACCAGATCCTCTCCTCCAGTGGGCCTAGGATCTTCATTCTCACAGTCCCTGCGTTCGCCTTCCAAGACTTGGGTGGTGCAGTCAGAGACTTTGCCAGTGAAGACCGAGGCAAAGAAGTCATTAAGAACCTCAGCCTTCTCCAAATCCTGGGTAGCCAGGTCTCTCAATATCTTCCAAAGGGGGCCTACGTTGTCCCTAGTCTGTCTTTTACTCACTACGTACCTGTAGAATCCCTTCCTATTATCCTTAACATCTCTAGCCAAGTTCCATTCTAACTGGGCCTTAGCTTTCCTCACCTGGTCCCTAGCTTCCTGGACAGCATCCCTGTATTCTTCCCAGGCCACCTGTTCCTGCTTCCACCTTCTATAAGCCTCTTTTTTCCTTTGAATTTTCCTGAGCAGCTCCTTATCCATCCAAGGAGGTCTCCTGGCCCTCCTGCTGCACTTCCTCCTAGTTGGGATGCAACACTCCTGAGCTTGTAGCAGGTGATCCTTGAATAAAAACCAAGAGTCTTGGGCCCCCCTGCCCTCTAGGGCTGTATCCCATGGAACCTTACTAAGCAGGCTTCTGAAGAAGCCAAAGTCTGCTCTCTTGAAGTCCAGGGCAGTGAGCTTGCTGCTCGCTCTTTTCACTGTCCCGAGGATCTCGAATTCAACCATCTCGTGGTCACTGCAACCAAGGCTGCCCTGGAGCGTCACATTTCCAACCAGCCCTTCCCTGTTGGTGAGCACAAGGTCAAGCATGGCACCTCTCCTTGTCGGCTCCTCTATTACTTGCAGAAGGAAGTTGTCTTCCACACAATCGAGGAACCTCCTGGATTGCTTGTGCCGAGCCGTACCTTCACTCCAACAGATGTCAGGGTGGTTGAAGTCTCCCATGAGAACAAGGGCCTGTGAGGGTGAGGCTGTTCCTATCTGCCTATAGAGCACTTCATCCACAGATTCCTCTTGATCAGGCGGTCTGTAACAGATCCCCACAGTAACGTCCCCCATCGCTGCTCTCCATTTAACCCTGACCCACAAACTCTCTGTCAACTGCTCATCCATCCCCAGACAGAGTTCCATACTCTCCAGTCTATCCCTAACATAAATAGCAACTCCCCCTCCCAGCAACAACTCTGAATTTCCCCCAACAACTCTGAATGTATGTCAGTACAACTAGTAACTTCTCCCACTCTCTGCTGTACACTTTCTGCTCTTTGTTACCAGCCTCCTACAGGTGTCCATCTTGTTTTCTCACCAGCATTTACTCTGGCACAGTTCAATACCTGTGCAGAGCCTTGCAGTACCCAGCAGGTAAGACACCATTTGTGCACTAGCACATTCCTGCACATGCGTATATCACTGCCAACAAATAAGCTGTTACTCTAGATCAACTGGGAAGACATAACTTTGTGGGAAGGGAGCTAAAAAGTCCAGAAGCCAAGCTCCTTGTCCCAGGAAGAAAAATTTTGCCTGTCCAGACTGATCACATCCCAGGTCTTTCCAGCCAGCCTGAGCTGTTGTGTCCCTCCATGATTGGCCATGGCTCCCTCACAGCCTGGCTTGGCCCCAGGAATCATAGAATGATAGAATGGTTAGAATTGGAAGGGACCTTTAAAGGTCATTTAATCCACTCCCTCTGCAAGAAGCAGGGACATCTTCAACCGGATCAGGTTGGTCAGAGCCCCATCCAACCTGGCCGTGAATGTTTCTAAGGATGGGGCATATGCCACCTCTATGGGTAACCTGTTCCAGTGTCTTACCACCGTCATTATAAAAAAATGTCTTCTTTATATCTAGTCTGAATTTACCCTCTTTCAGCTTAAAACCATTATCCCTAGTGTCCTATCACTACAGGGCCCATTAAAAAACCTGTCCCTATCAGCAAGAGGGGAATGACAGTCATCATAACAATGGTTATGAGAGACGGGGGGGGAAACATGTCTGAAAAGTCTCCCTGCTGCCTTGCTCAACCTTAATCTCCAATGTCCTAGAGTCATAGATTAAAAGATAGAACAAGCTCTGGGAGCTCCAGGTAGAACTGCTGCTTCAGCTCCTGTATCACCCACTTACAACATCAAGCATAGATTGATTGCACTTAGCAAAGGATAAAGAGATCATGTAAAGGAAAAGCAGCAAGCAGAGTGAGGCCAGCAGAAGTCTTACAACTGGTTTATTTGCTCTGGTCATTGTATATACAATGACAAAGGTCATGTTGCTTTTACACTGAAGAAATGAGGATGTGAGTGACAGCAGCTAGACAACCACCAGTGATGAACCACTCCTTCTCAGTATGGACAATACTTCCCAGCTGTGTGTTGAGACCTCGTGGAACTAGTTCTTATCTCTGTGTTGACTGCCCTGAGGTGTGAGAACAAGGAAGCAAACAATGTTCATCGTAGCCTTTTACTATTGACCTGGAATCAGTTTGCCAGCCACAAGTTATAAGCCAATCATTTTACACAGAGTAATAGATAGTCAGATGGCTGTCACTGCCCACCTGCTGAAAGACCTGTCTCATTGCTGGCAGATGTGATACAACATTAGGAGTGACATGGTCAAGCCAAGCAACAGGGATGCACTTCAGCCAGGGCAACATGCACACCAACCTAGGGAAGTCTGAGAAGTTGCTCTAGGGCTTGCAAATAACACTTCAGAACAGCACTGTTGCTTGAACATATATGTCTTTAGTTTAAAAATAATAGAGTGAACTAAATAAATAGACTCCATAGAGAATGCAGCAGAAGGTATAGGAACGTATGCATTCTCCCTTCAGGCAAGCACACGTTTGCCTTCAGACTAACTTTGAAGGTTAGGACATAAGTGTTATTTCTTGCATCATCACCATGAAATAGCAAGGAGACCCAAGAATGACACAGCCAAGAGAAGAAAGGGAAAGGGAAGTGGCATTTAAAGATACAATGATTCAAAATCTGTGCGGAGGCTAGCAAACAGAGCTTGAAATGAATCATAAAACAAAGATAACACTTTGAAGTAGTGAATGTGATCTGAAAAGGTAGTAGATTGTTAAGACACAGTAGTATGATGCAGACAGAGTGAATGTCAAAGGACAGCTTAGCACCATGTCTAGCATGGAACATAGGTAATTTCTGTGTTTTCTTGGTCTGCTTCCTCACAAATAAACTCCAGAAACTTATGCTAAGGCAAACAGCTCCAACTTCAGGAGAATAATTTCCTCACCTCTACACAAAAGCTCATCACTCAGTAAGCAAGAAAAATCAGAAGGAAAACCCAACTACAAAACCCCTTCAGCAATATAATGCTATTTATAAGATGAGCTATACCATTTTTAAATATTAGGAATGGGTAGGACAAAACAAATCTTTCTATGTATTTTGAAAATGTACCTTATAACACTCTAACAAAAACTCCTATACAAATGCCAATATCATGGCTTTTAATAATGAAAAGAAAAACTAATTCAACTAATTTCTTACAGTGCAAAACCGAAAACTTGCTAGCAATTTATTAACAGGAGCTTTACTTCTATTGCCTTTATTAATGTAAGCTGCTGAGCTATTTAGTCATAGAATCATAGAATAGTTAGGGCTGGAAAGGACCTTAAGATCATCTAGTTCCAACCCCCCTGCCACGGGCAGGCACACCTCACACTAAACCATGCCACCCAAGGCCTCATCCAACCTGGCCTTGAACAAGGATGGAGCATTCACAACCTCCCTGGGCAACCCATTCCAGTGCCTCACCACCCTCTCAGTAAAGAATTTCTTCCTTATATCCAATCTAAACTTCCCCTGTTTAAGTTTGAACCCGTTACCCCTTGTCCTGTCACTACAGTCCCTGATGAAGAGTCCCTCCCCAGCACCCTTGTAGGCCCCCTTCAGATACTGGAAGGCTGCTATGAGGTCTCCACGCAGCCTTCTCTTCTCCAGGCTCAACAGCCCCAACTTTCTCAGCCTGTCTCCATATGGGAGGTGCTCCAGTCCTCTGATCATCCTCGTGGCCTCCTCTGGACTTGTTCCAACAGTTCCATGTCCTTTTTATGTTGAGGACACCAGAACTGCACACAATACTCCAAGTGAGGTCTCACAAGAGCAGAGTAGAGGGGCAGGATCACCTCCTTCGACCTGCTGGTCACGCTCCTCTTGATGCGGCCCAGGATACAGTTGGCTTTCTGGGCTGCGAGTGCACACTGAAGCGGCTCATGTTCATTTTTTCATCGACCAACACCCCCAAGTCCTTCCCTGCAGGGCTGCTCTGAATCTCTTCTCTGCCCAGCCTGTAGCTGTGCCTGGGATTGCTCTGACCCAGGTGTAGGACCTTGCACTTGGCATGGTTAAACTTCATAAGGTTGCCATCAGCCCACCTCACAAGCATGTCAAGGTCCTTCTGGATGGCATTCCTTCCCTCCGGCATATCAACGGAACCACACAGCTTGGTGTCACCAGCAAACTTGCTGAGGGCGCACTCAATCCCACTGTCCATGTCACCGACAAAGATGTTGAACAAGACCGGTCCCAACACCGATCCCTGAGGGACACCACTCGTTACCGGTCTCCAGCTGGACATCGAGCCATTGACCACAACTCTTTGTGCAGCAAAGAGTGGTGGTGAGTCATCTTACTCACAATCTTTAAGGAGTTTAGTTCACAAACTTACATACAATTGTCCTACTAATTTAACATCTGACTTGAGAACACAACCTAAAGTCATTAACACTTCACTTCCTCTTTTTATTCTTTTTCTAAAGCAATGCATACAAATACATACATATAGGCAGTTCTGTGTGTAGCTGCCTGAGAGCCGTATCTAAAATCTTTCATCATGTGTTCATCTTAGCATATTATCATTACTTTGGATGTATAGCAGTAAAGTCTAGTGGGCAAATAAGACTATCAACTAGTATCTCCTTTTAAAGGATACCATAAACCATAAATCTGCATGCTTTAAAACATACATGATCTTATAGGATATTTAAAAGATTATTTTAGAGATTTTCTGTCTTGTCTCTAAAATTTTCATTGCAGAAATACATGCACACCATTCTGCTTTCAAATACCTCTGAGAAATGCTAGACACAGAAATTTTACAAGTGTAAATAAAATAAACTAAAGCCAAGGTACTGTACCTAAGTATCCAAGACATCCTACACAGGCTGGCAGATGTAGAGCCTGTAGGAGATCCATCTCTTTCTGAAACCCCAGCAGGTTATCCCAGGGCACCTCCAATGTACCAAACTCTTGTGTGTGCCAGCAACTTGAACAAGTCTGTAGACAGTAGATCCAGTAAAGTAAATCGCTTCTCAGGACAGAAAGCAAGCGATCTCAGTTCAGCTGTGTGAGACCTGTGTCTGTAGATCTGCAGCTGAAGGCTGGGTGGGATTCCTTACTAACATCTCCAAAAACTCCAGAACTATGGTTAGGCATCCAAATTGAGCTTTGAGTTTATCTTATGTTGGGAAGAATCACTTCCTAGGCTCATCTGGCTGCATTGAGGCAACTTCTATTGACTGTAGGAGGAACCTATAAACCTGCTGTGCATGCAGACACTTTTCTGTAGACAGCAAATTTAGTTTTGATACTGAGTTGAAACCCATCCTTTAAAACTAAAAAGGAACAGACACAGCAATCAAACTCTTTCATTATGAGCAACCCGCTATTGTTAATACCTTTGAAAACAGAGACAATGAATAGACCATCCAGAGATTTAATCTGAGAGAGTAAGTAAATTTTATTGTAAAGTATGAAGCTGGAAACAATGCATCTCAGGATTTTGAATTAGATATGTCTGGGGTAGAGTTACATACTTGAAGAGTAGAACATTTCTTCATATCCGCTGTTGGAGGGAATTTGAACCTATACTTTTTACTATGGGGATACTGTCCTAAGAATCAAGCCATCACGTGTGCTGTTCTTCCACTTTCTTCCCAGAGTCACTGCTCTTTCTATGGATATGTTAAATGTTTACTGATCCTAAGAGTGAGGGAAGTATTACCTTTAACAGGGCTTGAGTGCTTGGAGCACTCAGTTAGCAAATGAAAGACCTCTGCTCCAGTTCCTGTGCTATATCGAGTTGAAAACAGCTTTGAACTTAACTCCATAGACAGAGAGCAGAAACTTTGGCTTGGTTTGATTTTATTTTATTTTTTATAATGAATATCAGATTTATAGGTAACACAAATCAGTTTGATTGAAACTGCAGAGAACACATAATGAATGTGACCTATTCATCCTCACTTTGACTTGCTGTTTTATCAAATGTATTTGGCTTAGCTCTGTTACGATGAAAAAGCAGTGGAAGCAAAATTAGGAGAAAATTCAAATAAAATGCTCTACTGGCTGCTGACGGCTATGTAGTCAACAGAGAGTAGTATATGTTAATGAGATCTCCCATATAAAGGCTCAATTCACACATGGAGTGAAATATAAAACATTTATTTTAAAGTTCCTTTTATGGCAGCAAAAAGGCAGTCTCATTGGGCTGGAATAAAATATTTCTGAGAAAAACATGAAGAAAATAGTCAAAGCATCCACTTTCCAGGCTATCCACAAGCTATATTTATGATTGATCTGGCAACTATGGCAACTTTAAAGATAAGACCCTACTCAATGGGACTGTTTATCTGCTCAGCATAATGATACAATACCTAGAAAATGTAGAGAGCTATTTTTATATAGATAGATAGATAGATACAGTGCAGCAGAACCATGATAAGTAATTTGTAAAGCAAATGGAAAGAGACCTGGCTTTTGTATGCAAGACCAGTATCTTAATTTAAGACATCACTCACTAAATGATATGTTTCCCACAAACATGAGCTATTCTCACACAAGTGATACCCTTCCACAAGCAAACTGTCCTTACAATTTCTATATTCAGCAGATGCCCAGAGTAGTATATTTGTCCTTCAGAAGGAACTATTGAAAGCTATTGACAAGCTATGGAAAAGCTTCAGAAGTAACTATTGAAAAGCACTGCAAAAGGGATGTTTTCAGTGTCTCCAAAACCTCACTTATTTCTCGTCTTCGTTCTATTGGCTGAACAAAGAATATTCAACACAGACATACAATGTATAGGGAAAGAGAATAAAGATGCAGACCAAGTGCTGGTCTACATGGTCTGCTACAGGTCTCAAACAAATAGCTCCTGAAGTTATAGTAATATTGACAATGATGCACTCTACTGTATTTGTAATAAATGTTTTCATCATTTGTCAGATACTGAAAGGAAATAAAAAAGAAAATACTGTGTAGCTTGCAGAATACTTGATGGCAGATAGAAGTTTTGTATTTTCAGTTGGATGATGGATGGATGGATCTTTAGAAAAGTATGACTACTATGGTTCCCAAAAATGAACAACTCTTGCTAAAATACAGGATTCTATGCTACAAAACTGCTGGGCTCTATCACTGAGTGGCATTAGGAGTTAGGATTAATTTTCCTGGACCCTACTGTATTGTTCTTGGACTTCATTAGTTTCTGATGAACAGTTGCATATTGATGAATGGTGTATTGAAGACATCAAGTGTCATTGCATAGCATGTTTGCAAATGAGATTGCTCATTACCCTGGCTTGTTGATTGGCTTGCAGCACAGTTTGTAAGGACTTTGCTCCCAGGTTTACCCTTTTATAGTACAAGTGATTTTTGTAATTGGAATCCTCTTTCTTTAGTTGAACTTAATTGCAACAACAGTTGCTACGATGGTCTACAGAGTTGTGCAAAGTTTAGGATACTGATAACACTTCAGGCTTTTCAGCAAAGAGTCCAGATGAAGTTGTTTTTACTGTGGAAAAGGAAAGAAAACAAAGAAATCCAGCCTTTGAAATGAAAAATAAACATTCAATGTTTCAAGGTCAAGTGTGTATGTGGGAAACCAGTGAAGGTTCTGCTTTTCATGCCTGTTGGCCCCTTTTATGAAATTACTGCTTTGCATTTGCACCCTCCTTTTGCTGTCTTCCTCTTGATGTTTTGGCTGAAAGCAGGAAGTAGAGCAGTAGGTGAAAGCTCACACACACAGGGGAAAAACAAAGTTAAAAGATTTTCCATGGTAACAGGGGGTTGGGGTTTACACAGAGGACAGAGAATGTTTAATTTAAAATCTGGTGAATCCAAAACCGGTTGTGCCCACCTCTAGGCTTAGCCAAAACAGAGCAGGCACATTAAGGTCAGTTCCACTGAAAATACAGACCAAGCACAAAATGGAAAAGGGCAACACAGGATGGTGAGGGCTTTAAGTGATGCGGAGAGAAAATTCCACAGGAAAGTATTAGTTTGAACATAAGCTAGCTGTGTTATTTAATGATGGGAGGCAGGTCCTCTGTGCGCTCAACTTTTTATATGTTTTCTTGTAACAGCCAAGCATTCCATTCAGGTAATATTCACAGTTTGCAGAGCCACTCTATAAGTGGCTATGTAAGGGCTATATCTATAAGGGCTGCAGATTTTCAGCAAAAAGCCATTAAAGCCATCCAGTTCTCACTTTGCATTAAGCACAGCTGTGCTTTGTGTCTTGTTTGCTTGCACTGTATGTCTCAGTTAGAATTTCATATTCTTTTAATTTTGATAGATTCTGATTAATCATGAAACTTAAGAAAAATGGCTGGAACTGAGATTCAACTGGGTTTGATACCTCAAATCCCCTTGATGCTCAACAGACCTGCAGAAACTCCTACAAGTCATCTTCTGAGTAAAATTACTGCCCAGCAACCCACAGATACTGTCCAGACTCCATTCTCCTCTCTCTTCCATTTACAACACTTAGCATGTACAAAGACCAGAAAGCAAACAAATCCTTCAGCTAGGATTGCCTTCTCCAAAGAGAAATCACTGGCCCTGATGGCATTGCCTTCAGTTTCCCACCACCTTCCCTCTGCTGCCTGATAAAGTTCAGCTGCAGGCTGATAAAACACATAAGCACGTAGAGGAATCTTATAATTTGGGGATGTCAGGCCTTCAGCTGCAGTGAACTAGTGCACACACTTGCTCCCGTCGTGATCTCTCTGCTCAACAGCCATAAGCCTGGGGTGTTACAGCTCATTTTGTGGTGTTTAGGCAGACAGAAAAGATATGGCCTGTCCTAGTTTAAGTTCACCTGTGAAAATGGCACTGTATGTTTCCACACCAGGTGGATATCATGGTAATCATAGCCTGCATAGGGAAAAAACAAATCCACTGTGTGGCTGCAAATCTGCTTTCTTTTACCACCTCTTGTTTTCAGGTGCTTGAGTCTATGACAAACAGCTGCCCACAGGGTTGATTTTTTCTAGACAATTCATTGTTGAAAAGGTAAGCAGTTTTTTTCAAAACTAGGCACAAAAGCATTGAAGAATTATTATCTGAGAGCTGAGAGGAGTTGTGAATACTCCTTTTTCACAATAAAAAATCATCTGGTCTCCTTTTGACTAATTCTATAGCTGAGCTGGCTGATGTTTGGCACTTGGTATATTTAGCTTATACATACTTAAGCCCCTAAACTGTGTCTCTAGAAGGCTAAAGTACACTTTGAAAATAAATATTTATGGACTGTATGCTGGCAACAGCAAGAACATAGATACCAAGAGAAGAGCTCTGATAAAGCAGCAGGCATGTACTCTGATAAGTATGTTCCTGGTGTAGTGTGTTGGACTGGCTGAGCTGGAGTTAATTTCCCCCCTAGCAGCCTCCATCGTGCTGTGCTTTGTACTGTTAGCTAGAAAGGTGTTGACAATACTACTGCTGGACAGTGCTCACATGGCATCAACCTTGTTCCTCCAACATTCCCCCTCACCAGCAGGCTGGGGAGAAGGGCAAGATGTTGGGAGGGGGCACAGCCAAGACAGCTGACCCCAACTGACCCAAGGGATATTACATACCTCATGATGTCTGCTCAGCAATAAAAGCAAAGAGAAAGGAGCAGGGGGAGTGTTTGTTATGAAGTTTGTCTTCCAGAGCAACAGCTACGCGTACTGAAGCTACATTTCCCAGGAAGTAGCTGGACACTGCCTGCTGATGGGAGGTGGAGAATAAATCTGTTTTCCTTTGCTTCCACATGCAGCCTTTGGTTTTGCTTTATTAAATGGCCTTTATCTTGACCCACAATTTTTCTTAATCTTCTTTTCTCTCCCTCCATCCTGCTGAGGAGGGGAATGACAGAACAGATTGGTGGGCACCTAACACCTAGTCAATGTCAACACACCACATGTAGCTATCCAGTCCATACTGAAACACCAACCAGCGAGCACTTGTCAGTGCCTGACAACACCAAAGTCCAAGTCTGTGCATGTATTGGATTGAGACTGCAACAAAACTGGTAGAAATGAATATGTATATGCAGCTGCAATGCTGATCAAAGCCTGCAGAATCCTTTGAATTTCTTATCTCTGTGATACTACATATGCCACTATACTTACATAAGTCCTCAGGCACAAGCGGACATACTGCAAGGTGCACACAGCTGGTTGAAGTTAGAAGGTCAGTCTATGAACTGCAGAGGTTAAGGAAGAGGCACCCCTCGGCTGGGGCACCCCTTGACACAGAGATGGTAACCCCCAACTAAATAGTGGGCAGCACTCCTGAGGATGGAGGCACGTTCGATCACCCCAGCAGGGTTTGCACTGGTTGTTTTAAGGTACACTCACAAGTATGGTACACAACGATTTTTAAATGAAATGTCAAGATACCTTTGAAAACACAGACGTGGGAGTGAAAAAAAAACACAAACAAAGAATACATAGGGGCCCTGAAGAGCTCTCAGTAGCTGGGAGGCACATGGAAGGTGGCCCTTGTTTGAGAGGAATTGTTCAACCAGCATTCAGTAAAAATCCTCAGTGGAGCGTGCATGTGGCATTATAACCTCATACATGAAACCTGCATTTTACTCTTTAATATCATGCAATCAACTTTCCACTCTAAAAGTGATAAGATGATCACTGTGCATGCCAGTGAAGAAGCATAACTATTAATGCATGTAGGCTGAAGTGCATGCATGCTGGAAACACTGAAGATTTGCTTAGGATCTGAGAAGTTTAGGGAACTTTAATGGACCTAATTAGGTGCAATACCACCCCCATTTCCCTCTGCTTTTTTTTTCTTTCCCAAGGAGACATCACCTCAGGGAAAATTCTCTGATTAATAAGTTCTCCCAACTTCAGAGATACAGAGATTGCATTTCCAGCTGAAAGCCTGAGTTACTAGGAAGGCTGGAACTGAAACTTGTTTCAGCCTGTAAATCACAGGACTATGTGCCATGGGCCAAGCTGTGTTTTGATTTGGTACAGCATAAAGAGATTTCTATCAGAGCACCCCATATAAACATCCAAAAAAGATCATGTTTCGAAGCCCACAGCAAGGAGCAGATGTAATTTTCCGTGATTCATTTACGGGTTAAAAAAGTCAAGAAGTGTTACAAAATGTTCAGTTCAGTTCAGTAAAAAATAGCTACTAGCTATACATTAAGCAACCTCCAAATACATGATAACTTCTGGGAATGTCAACCAAAGAGCATACAGACTGGTTGGTAAATTGCTTCTGTGTCAAAAATAACGAGTGTGTTTGTTGAGCAAGGTCATTACTGTGGTTCAAAACTTGTGGTCAGCAGCAACATCTGGATGTTGCTGAGTCTGCAGTTTCATGGCAATACAAATATCAACAGACTGGCCAACCAGCGCAGTCAGTTTTTGTAACTGAGCACTGCAGGACACGTTCAAGACTCTGATTTATTAGAAACTTCATCAACAGCTGAGTTAAGATTTCCCCATTATAGCCTTTTGAAGTGCAAATGTGAACAAAATTACAGCACATTGCAAACCCAATATGTTTTATCCAAAGCTTTGCATATGATTTTGATTTAAAAATGCACAAGTCTGAACACTCTTTGGAATGTTTGTTTGTTTTTTTCAGCTGTAGATACACTCAGACTCAAGTACATCAAAAGATAAAGTAGCTTTGCTAAAGTTTCTCCAGGGAAAAGACCTAGTAAATCCAACTATTGAGAGAAACTGGTAATTAACATGAGATGAGGTGTATTTGGCAGCAGCAAAGTACATTTCTGGTCTTTTGTCCTATCTATATATCTCATAGTTGTTGCTGAACTTTATTATTACAACAATCTTATGAAGACTGGCCTTATTTTGCAAACACAGTATATATTTAATGTGTATAGGAACTGATAAAAAGATCTCAAAAATGAGTTTTAGAGGTGGTGAAAGAAATCAGCTTCTTCCCATGGTTAATTCCAGGTGCAGAAAATGATAGAACTTGGTAATTTATTTATTGTAAACTCTTCACCCAGCTGTAGCAAAATAGCAGTAAAAATATTAGCAGTCATACGCTGAACCAGGAATCACCACAGAACCCTCTTTCTAACATTTCCAAACTTTGCTTCCTTGATCCTCTGGAAAAATCCAGAAGACTTTTTTAACAAGATGCAGAATTAAACAGCATTTTCTCTATGATCTAGCTATAACTGTCTATAAAATTATTTTCAATCAAACAATATACTTTAGATAAATATAATTTCTATTGTAAACTTTCAAAATTTCTGTAGAATCTTATTAGCTTCCATACTATTGTGATTTTTCCACAGAACCATGCCCAGCCACAAATACCAAACACCACTATTTACAGAAACTGTATGTTCCTGACATTCACATTCATTACCACAACATCACTGTCTCACCCAAGCAGCAGTCAAGTGACTAATTCCTTTCAGTTCCTCACTCCACTGGCTGCCTGTTCCAGATTTCCTAACCACCTAAGCTTGTTTTATTAGGTTCTCAAATGAACAGGTACCCTGATAAATGTTTTGTGCAAGTGAAAATCTAAATGCAGTATGCCTTCCTGCATGCTCCTGAACATGAACATTTCAAGGCTTGAAAGGTGGCATGCAAGGGATGAAAGGCAGGCGAGAGGCAGGAGGGAGTCTTTGCATGCTGGTGATAGAGCTGGTAGGAATGCCAGTCCTGCTCATGGGACCTACACTCACAGCAGCAATGTACTATTGTCTATCCAGCTTACTAAGTAAAACTGCCAGACAAGATTTGTTGGGCTTTTTTCTGCCAGCATATAGAGAATAGTTCTGTCCTCACTAAACCACAAATAGTACTACCCAAGGACGATGCTGAGGAAATATGATATATAGGAACAAAAACCAGAATGCTTCAAGGATTTTAATCAGAGCTGAGACAAGTTTCAGGAGTATGAATTACCACTTAGATGAGAAGGGAGCAGGAAACAAAAAGAGCGCAACGGTTGAAACAGAAATGTCATTCTAACATTGTTATTAGTTTACAGGTTTGAGGTGCTGGGGTGGTTTTTTTGCCTTTTTTTTTTTTTTTTTTTTAAAAAAAAAAGCTAAGCATTAAAGTTATTCAAACAGACAGCCATCTGCCCTTACTGGATTTTAATGCAGCTCCTGAAATCTGATCTGAATTCATATAGGCAATAGTGTCCTTTGAAGTTAGCAAGCACATAAACACAAAAGCTTTATCAGTAGGGCCATTCATACAGCAGTAAAGTGATTGTAGAGTAAATTCATCCAGCCACAGCCTGTCCCAGCACAAAAACCATTCCCAACAAAGCATCTAATTTTGAGGATGGGATCCCACTCCCTGAGCACACACAGTCTACAGTTACTCATGTGGTGTGCCAGGCATTTAACAGGAACAAGAGTGGGATTGACCTAGTGACCTCTAGGACAAGCTGCAGGGCTGTTACGCAGGCATATGTGGCCTGAGTCACTCACTGATTATATAGCAACAGTGAGCTGAAGCTTTAAAAAGATCTAAAAACAAGGTTCTTGTTGTGTCGTTCAATAGCTATGCAGCGCCAAGGAGGCTGGCAGAGTCTGTTTCATAGGATGGCACAGGTCAAACTGATCTGTGGTCTGTAATTTTAGCTCTCTGCCCAGCACAACGTAGCAACAGCCTCTTCTAGCTGGCTCTTCTGAGAGACCTCCTACCCACAACTTCCTTCCTACAGCTCAAATTAACAACAGTTTCTGTTAACATTAGCATAGTTCTGAATGTCTCATAATGATACAAAGCATTATATAGAGCACTATAAAACAATATAGAATGTCAAGAAGTGTCCAGTTAATCTCTGGGGTGTCCTGCATTATCAGGAAAACCTACAGGTTTCCCCTAAGTCATGAGGACACTGTTAGGCAGTGGGACGTCCCTCAGCTCCACTTACCTCATCTCCAAACTCCCATTTAGCCTATCAGGATTGTCACCTGCCAAAGACATTCTCAGACATAGCAATTAGATCACCATCCTTATTTCCATCCCCATCACCATTTTTCCAGCTATACATCCACCTCTGGAAATGTCACACTGTAAAGAATAGAGTCACAACTTCATTAAACCACAAAGGCAACTGGATACACACTGTCTGAAAGCAATATTTCCTATCATTGCCAAGTATGGCACAATTTACACAAAATTGTGGCAGCTCCAGGATCATATCCTGTTGGGGTTTCATACAGCTTTGTTTGTCCTTCTGTGTAATTGCAATTCCCCAGCAACTGCAGGGTGAGTTTCTAACATAGCAGGCATTCTTATCTTCTGGCTTCTCCTGAAAAATTGTCAGCAGGTGATAACTCATGATTCATTAGTGCTGTTCTGCAGTTCCACTCCTCCTATCTCAAATCACAGTTTGATTCAGATGTCTTCTGCTATGAAGCACTTTATTAGTTTCTTAATATTTTCCAACTGTTTGATGGGAAGTAATAGGAACTAGTGGTTACTCATCTAAAGCTGCATTTCCTTCAAAATTACCTAAACTCAATCCCACATCAGACAGGAGCTTTTCCTGAAAATTCTGTCTAGCTACCTAAAGTTGTAAATGCATGGCAATACCTCCTCTTAACAGTATCTTAGGAAAATGGGAACAGTATAGGCCAACTCCAACATTCATTTTATCTCTAGCTAACAAACAAATTGGTAATCATTTTCTTTCAATAATTCAATAGATCAACAGTTCTTTTGTCGACAAAAAGGCCCCTTTGCTTTATTTGAACAATATTTCTGTCATATACAACATATAAATAGTTTCCAGGCTTTCACTGTTATTTTGAAACAAATCTAAAATATACCCAGCACTGCATGTTTTTTCCCTATCATTTAATGATTTTTACATGACACATTAACATACTTTTTGTCGCACATTAGGAAGTAAAAGATGCACGAAAAAGAAGTTCATGTCTAGGATTAACATGCAAGTGATCAAAAGATCTGGGCATACACTGACCTCAGTAGTTTTTTATCAGGAAGAGAACTTTGTCTCATACAATCATTTGTCTGAGATTTGAAGGGGAATTTATAAACTTGACATGGTAAAAATATAACTCAGGTGTTTCCTCAAGGCCCTCTAATATGTTTATCTGCTGCAACCAAGTCTCTCTCAACTTTCAGTTCATAGTTGAAAAAGTCCTAACTTCTGTATCCATGGAAAAGGTTTACGAGACCCTTTTGGCAAAGACAAAAGAAGCTTGTAGATATTTTTAGCTAAAATAGACCTCTTACCAAAACAAGTAAACAAAAAG
The DNA here is from genome assembly GCF_963264785.1 of Psittacula echo. Lineage (NCBI taxonomy): Eukaryota > Metazoa > Chordata > Aves > Psittaciformes > Psittacidae > Psittacula > Psittacula echo. Next base: position 117,159,704 of record NC_137735.1, on the reverse strand, counting down.
GGACATTTTCACATCTGTCGATTTAGGCCCCAAGCAAAAAAGCTGCTTTTTCTTTGTTGGGGTTTGGTTGCTCTTCTATCAGAGCAATCCATCGATATTCTGCTTTGAGGTGTTTAGGGACAAGTTCTTTTTATTACCATTCCTTATTGTCACTTTCTGTAAAGCCTTGAACACACTCCTTCAATTTCTCAAAACCTACCCACTGAAAAACTGTGTCCCACATTGATTACTTTGCACAACAGTGTTTTTGGGTCACAGATTTGAGTAACTGGATTAGGCATAAATGTTCTCATATTCTGCTCCAAAGGACTGTTGTGTTCCTTCCTGACTGCTGGGGTGAGTATGAGGTGCTAGCTTTAGCTTCACACTGATTTGCATGTACTCTGTCGTATGTTAATTTTTCTTCTAGCTACCTTAATTTTTGCTACAGATAACGCACATTTTTGTTTGTCTAGGTTTAGTCCTGCCAATCTGACTCTTTCTAGAGCTGATTAGAGCTTCTAGTCATGCTCTTCCTCTATATTTTCATTGATCAAAATCTTTCTTTAGAACATCATATCTAATTGCATTTTCTACTGAAAAAGCATGGCTAGGCCAAACCAAACAACAGCTTGAGGAACTTGTCTCTCCCTGAAAGGGTGCTGAATGTGAAAACCCTCTGCGTTTCCCTCATGCCACCTTCCAGCACCATCCTGGTGCATCACACATATAAATATCTGTATCTTCAGCAATTTTTGAGAGAAAAAAAAAATTCCCTTGCAGGTAGAGGTAAAATGCTCTCTTTCTTATGTATTTGTTTAAATATTTGATCCTACAAAGAAGCAGCTGTTTCCATCCTCCCTTCCCCCAGTTATCTCTTCATTGAAGGTACACCCCGAAATTTCAGACACTGGTGAAGTACATACCATGTGGATACATGTTTCTCATTCTACTCTCTATTCCATTACAAATACTCAACTGTACAAAGATCTGCCTCTAAGGACTGGAGTTTGTTGAGCCTGTGACGCTGCTCTTACCTCCCACGTGTTTTTTAACAGCTGATGCTTTTACAATATCAGAGTCTCCTCACACCATTTTGCAAATCTGCTTCCTTGCAAAAGCCAACCCTCACGCATACTCATCACAAGATCTTGACCTTGCCATTGATCATCATTAAATAAAGTCTGCTCTATTGGGATAGAGTAATGTCAAGTAGCACAGTTATCTTCTACCCCCAGGAGTCATCTGAGTGAGAGAAAGAGGTGAAGTCCAGACTGAGGGACTCACAGATGCTTCTGAGCTGTTGGCTGCAGCAGAGTATCAACTTTGTTTTAGGTGAAGTTCAAATGTGCATCCTGCTGTCCTCTCCCTCCCGCATTGCCAGCACTCTTTCTCACAGGAAGACAACATATATACACATGCTGAGCCAGTGTATGTGATACTGCCTTAACGGAGATAAGCGCTCTTGAATTAAGGCTGCGAGAGGACTGGGGTATCAGCTCTCCTTCTCCCAAAGGACGTGTCTTTGCAACAACATGACCCCACAGCCACTCATATGAGGTCCTGTGCTTGCAAGACAGAACAGGCCATGAGGTACACAGAGCAAGGCAGGAAGGAGAGCTGTCTGCCAGCCCCACAGCTTGCAACCTGGTGCCAGGAGTCTGTCACACTCACTTTCCACAAAAAAAAAAAAAAAAAAGGGACATAAGATGCTTCTGCTCAGGATGTGGGTCCTGAACCCTTTTTTACATTCACCGACATTATGGGGAGTCAGAGACCAAGCTGTGGATTTTTGCACCAGATGAGACAGAGTCTTCTGTGTGCGGTATTTCTGGGTTTTGACAGAAGGATCAGCCATTAAATAAATACAGCCAATATTTCTCAGATGTTGGCCCTCCAGGCCAACAGGATGTATCCTGATGTATCTTGATATATCCTGACCTGTGTTTGTGGGATGTTCAGCGTCAGAATGGTCTCTGCACAAACCAAAGCTGAAGGACAGTACCATCACAAACACAGAAACAAATAGCGATCATGGCGCATTAAGACATTTTCCTTACTGCTGCAAGAAACAGTGATGGTAAAAATCAATTGTTACAAGATTAGAAACAGGAGAGCCGCCCATGGAGCTGGCTGAGCCGTCATTGTGCAAGGGGTGAGGAGAAAGGAGCAGTTGCCGCTCCTTTTTCCAGTTAGACCGAAGACTTTGCATTCAGCGTGCCTCCCTGGTCATTTATAAAAGCTTTGTGTAAACAGAACCAACAGATTTTCTGATAACCTCTGCCGAAAACTATTTCTTCCTTTTCTGCTTTTGCTGTAAGGAAGTACGCGCTCCCCTGAGCAATTCATGTAATCAAGAAATAAAAGCTGTTTATTGGGTAAAAATTTCCAAAGAAGAAACACTTGTCAAGCCCAGCCACAGTCCTGGCCAGTGGTATGTGACAAATTCTTCTCTTCCACCTTGAAAGCCCTTTATATTTGTGTGAATTTAGAAAGGCAGGCTATGAATAATGTTAGACAACAAAGCCAGGTACGGAATTTTCATCTTGGAGATAATTCAGAGTGGGTCTTACTGTTGCAAGTGAATTTTTGACAATAACTGTGTTTCAGTCTCTAGCAAATCGCATGGCCAAAGTTCAGTCACCCCAGCAGTTCCCAAGAGAATGCCATGAACAAAACATTTGCTGGACACGGCCCGTAATGTTGGCAGCACAAGCAGAAATGAAAACAGACAACTACCACTATTTCATCAGCTTTGTCTTTCCCCCTGATGAGCGTCTGTGGGGTATGCACATATGTGCATGTTTGCGTGCAGAGGCATTTAGAGGCCCCTTACATAAGAAGAGCAGGGGAACACAGCCAGCTTCTTAGGCATGGGCGAATGGGGTGTCCAAGCCAGAAACAGCTCCCCAGAGCAGAGGAGAAAGAGAAACCAGTGAAGAGAAACTTGAGCACTCCCATCCCAGGGCCACAGCCTGCCTATGAATGGAGCCAGACTCACAGGGAGGTTTCCTATTCCATAAACTCTGGGGTTTGTTTCCTGTTGTTCATCAGCCAGCAGCAGCCAAGACCAGGACAGGCTCAAGAAGGCAAGCCCATGTGTAAACATTCACCAGCAATTAGTTCAGAGGTGGACTGATAGCAAATACAAACACTTCAATTCCTTACCATGTATTATTATGGACCTACCATCAGTTCTTATTGATGCACGTGACCAAAGCAGGACTTAACAGTCTAGCCTGAAGCTGCCTACTATGGAGACTGTCTCAGTATTGCACCTAGGAGATGCCTATTTGCAGTTTCCCAGTGGTCCTTGCTCTGGCACCAGACCCGCTTGCACAGACCACCCAGGCCATGCAGAAGAGTTTGAAGTTAGCAGTGTAACACAGCAGAATGTAGCACTTGTTTCTTTGCTGGCAGCAATCAACATTAGAGCCATATCAAAATGTCTTGTTGGATCATTGTGGTCACGCTCCTCTTGTAAGCACTCTTTTCTCTAGGAGAGAGACACTTGCTCACTCATACACCACCACCTAATTTCAGAGTCCTGTCATGATCTTTTCCCAAACAACTGATTGGAAGATATTTATCACAATGCCTTTCAGCAGGATTCAGAGGTGAGGGCTAAGGAAGACCAAAGCCAGTCATGTCATAAACTGACTCAAATCTTTTTGGTGGTAGAGGAGATTGTAAGGAAAATATGGCAAGAGCAACCAGATTTTCCAAACTGAAGAGCTAAAATACATACATATACACCAGTATTAAAATAAAAATGCCTCAGAATCTTGTGTAAAGGCTATAATAGTTGCTAAAGATACAAAGGTATAAGACTTTGATTGATATATTTAGGGATTTATTGCTAGATAGCTTGTAAACAACCTGCAATGGTGCCTTAACATTCAGTCAAGTCTGCAAGCCCTTGAAAGTGTTTATAGATTTTAAATGGGCTTCTGAAAAATCAGTACTGATGAGCCTTGTGAATGAAACAAAACCAATGCACTTCAAATGTCCTAAAGTTGTCAGTATGCCATATAACTTAAATTTTGAGATAATATTGATCTTTCAGTCTACACTTATGGCACTAGAAATGGAATTTATATACAGTGGAAAGGCTTTACTGTTGACTTCCCCTCTGACTAAAAACCTAGTCAACATGTATTTCAGGAAAATCCTGAACAAATGACAGACAAAGTCTGCTGTGCTTGATACCTGTGGCCGCTATTAATTAAGACTGTGTATTCTTCTAGATAAGCAGTACAAATGGCATGAGAAGCACACAAGGCAGTGAAGAGGTAGCTGTAAAAAGCCATGCCTGACTGCAAAAGCAAAACAACTCATAGCACTCTGTGTTCCTGTAACAGAATAACAACTCCCAGATTTTGGCCAGCTTTGGATTCCAGTCCCCGGGGTATAACACATTCATTTTGATTCTGTGATTGCACATTTTCTGCAGTGGCTGTGTTAGCCATTGATAGCTTTCCTTTCCTGTTTATAAGGATACGTTTTTCAGCCTCCATTGTGAATTTATCAGTAGGAGTTGCTCACTTTCAATTCCGCTCAATGTGAGTGGCTTTTCCCTTTCATGCCCTTAACACAGTTGTACTTTTTTTTTCAAATAAAGCACAGCTATGACCCAACTTATAGCCCCAGGTAGTTTTTGCGGTATTACGGTGCTCTTCCAAGAGCACGTGGGCTCTTGAGTTTATATGGTATGTGCTTCCTAACATTAGCATGCAACTGTGTTGTTAGAATAACATCACTTCTGCACTTATTTTTTGTGCGCTCATGTTTACATTGGAGATGGTTCAAATTTCTCCTGCAAGGAGGTGTTCTTCAGTATTCATTTCCAGCCCTTCACAAAATACACAGAACTGTGAATGGTGTATTTCCAGTTGTGTAGCCTATTGTTGGGTTTTTAAAAGTAGTTGCATTGTTACAAGAAAGCTTCCGTCTGTGATTTCAGTCTAACAATGTCGGTGATGTATCTGGATTGTGGATGCCTTGTGTTTAAGTGTGTTTAATGGATTATTACTTCTGTTGATGTTTGCTAAGTTGGACATGTACAATAAGCAGATACAGATGCTTACATTAGCTAGTCTAAGGCATTTGGAATGGGTCAACATCTTTGATTCAGCCTGGTCCCTAGCTCCTGGTGCCTAGTGCTGATGTTTCCCACTTTCTTTCTCTGAAGTAAATCGTGTTATAAGTCATACCTACCCCACCTTATGTAAGGATATTTAGTGAACATGGAGTTCTAGAATGAGAAAGACACGGGTTTGGTTTGTTGTGGATTTTTTTCCAATTTTTTTTGTGATTCATTTTTTCTTGAACAATGGTGTGGGCCAGAGAACACTGATATTTCTAAACAATCAAAATACAGGTTGAACGTCTTGTGGCCCACAGGACCAACAACTCAAAAATTATTCCCTCAAATGGCTATGTAAATCTTCATTAAACTGCATCTTTTTGTATTCCTCAAACAAAAAAAAAAAGCCACAAACCCAAAATAATAATAACAATAAAATAATAGTCAGGTATTGCTTCATTGTACTAACTGTATTAGCTGAAAGAAACCACAGTATGTTGGATGCCTTCAGACACATGATCTGAAACAAGCCTAACAGATTAATTGATGCTTCATATTAAGCATATAGAAAGTTTAATTGCTGCCTTGTCAAGTGCTTGTACTAAGTACTAAACTGTAATTTACTTGTTTTGTTACTATCTTGAATTTGCCAGATAAAAGTTTGATTTTGTCAGACAGTCTAAACCTAATGTTCTCCAAGAACCTATGATAAGATGAAAAGATGCAGAGTAGGGATCATTGCAATTTCTCTTCACATTCTTCATCCCCAGTTCATCACAGCCTGACAAGAAGATGAACCTTGTTTTTATTTCAGGAAACCAGCAAACTAATTGCCAGATATTTATGATCTATATGGATACAAATCTTTATGAAATATAGTCTCAGCTTCGAAGGTTCTCTGTTCATGGTTGATTTACAGTGCATAGTTAATGCCTAATAATTTCATAGTGCCTTTTGCCAGGGTATGAATAATTTATGACCCTTCTTTAACAAAACCAAAACCAGGTTGATTCATTAGCTTGATTCACAGCCAGAATTATGAAAAGCATATGAATATTGGAATAGTTCAAGATTTGGAAAGAAGTGAGGAAGATCAGGCTCTACATTCTATCTAGATTATCCACATCAGTATCCAGAGGTTATATAGTAGGAACTATGCTGAGTAAAAGGTGAAAAGAATATGCAACTTAATGCTTGCAAAAGACTGCTGAAACCTAAGCATTAAGACATTCGATCAGCCTTATAACTTAGCCACAGTCTGCCTTCATGGTACTATTGCTCAGGCATTGACTGTGGACTCATTTTAGTTGGTGAGTCAGAAAGGTGACCATGATCCAAGGATGCAATGTGTAGACTAATTTATTGCTCACATTGCACCCTCTACTGTCCTATAACTCCTATAACAGCTCAGGGCAAAGCCATCTAACTCCTTGTTGGTCTGTGTTACAGTGAACAGGGAAGTAATCCAAGGAAAAAATGCCGAAGGAGAACACCACATAGGTAAAAAGCCAATATGCATGAGAAGATCAGAGATGAAGGACTAAATTTTCATCAAATAGCTGATTGATGTTAATCCCAAGACTTTAATCCTGACTGCATTATAACTTTGATTTCAAGGGAGATCCTTTTTAATGAAGTCAGCAGGACACTGCCTGTAGAATGTGGGCCATAGGATTAGTAAGATCATCTGCCTTCCTAGACCATTAGATATATTTGAGGTTCAGATGCTAAAAGTCCATCGAAGTGTCAAAGTAGCTCAGTGGAGTATAAGGGCTATAGCTGTTCTTAGACATGGCCTCTCATTGACTGTGACAGGCAGAAAATATCGAGCTGCCAGGTTAGGAAGATGCATTGGAATGGGCTGGAGAGTGGCCAGTTTGTTGCCTTAAATTACACCCGAGCCAGGAGCACTTTGTGATAAAGTATATCATTGCCCCACACTGTCCTGTTAATCACTGTCCTATCAACATGTTGATCAGCCACTATCAGGCTTTTCTATGTTCTGCCACATTAGTGAATACAGCCCCATTCTAAAAAAGCCCAGTCTGCTTCTAAATTCCTATCCAAAATGAGTTACTGATGACCCAAGAAACAGAGGACCTCCCACTTACCTAGACCTAACTTACCTAGTAGACCCCAAAGAGGAGCTGTTGTGGTTTAAGCCCAGTCAGTAATTCAGCTGTTTGCTCACTCCCTTTTCATTCCCCCTTCTCCAGGCAGGATGGGGAGGAGAACCAAAAGAATGTAAACCCTACAGGTTGGCATAAGAACAGCCCAATAACTAAAGCATAACATAAAACTACTATGACCACTACTACTACTACTAATAATAATGATAAAGGAAATAACAAGGGGAGACAATATAACACTAAAAAGAGAAAGGAAAAATAGCAATAAGCACAAGTCATCCCACTATTCTATACACACCAATAAAGAAAAGCAGATATTTACTGGAGTGGGAGAACATTTTCCAGAGGGACCTTGACACGCTTGTGAGGTGGGCTGATGCCAACCTTATGAAGTTTAACCATGCCAAGTGCAAGGTCCTACACCTGGGTCAGAGCAATCCCAGGCACAGCTACAGGCTGGGCAGAGAAGAGATTCAGAGCAGCCCTGCAGAGAAGGACTTGGGGGTGTTGGTCAATGAGAAAATGAACATGAGCCGGCTTCAGTGTGTGCTTGCAGCCCAGAAAGCCAACCGTATCCTGGGCCGCATCAAAAGGAGCGTGACCAGCAGGTCGAAGGAGGTGATCCTGACCCTCTACTCTGCTCTTGTGAGACCTCACTTGGAGTATTGTGTGCAGTTCTGGTGTCCTCAACATAAAAAGGACATGGAACTGTTGGAACAAGTCCAGAGGAGGGCCACGAGGATGATCAGAGGACTGGAGCACCTCCCGTATGAAGACAGGCTGAGAAAGTTGGGGCTGTTCAGGCTGGAGAAGAGAAGGCTGCGTGGAGACCTCATAGCAGCCTTCCAGCATCTGAAGGAGGCCTACAAGGATGCTGGGGAGGGACTCTTCATCAGGGACTGTAGTGACAGGACAAGGGGTAACGGGTTCAAACTTAAACAGGGGAAGTTTAGACTGGATATAAGGAAGAAATTCTTTACTGAGAGGGTGGTGAGGCACTGGAATGGGTTGCCCAGGGAGGTTGTGAATGCTGCATCCCTGGCGGTGTTCAAGGCCAGGTTGGATGAGGCCTTGGGTGGCATGTTTTAGTGTGAGGTGTCCCTGCCCATGGCAGGGGGGTTGGAACTAGATGATCTTAAGGTCCCTTCCAACCCTAACTATTCTATGATTCTATGATTCTAACATGGTTTCAATTTCAATCTCTGGACAGCATTATAGAGGACTTAGCACTCTGAGCACTTCCAGGGGACTGCTGGGGAGGTTATCAGAAGACAACCTACATAATCCTGTTTGTGACTGCACCCTCAGAGTTAGCTTTCCACAAGAAAGGGCTTAAGATGGGGGCTGATTCAGGCTTTCTTTTATTGTAGCCAGATATTGTAAAAAAACTCCAAAAGTTGGCCCTCTTAGAAACTGAGTAACTGCGCAGATCTGTTGCAGTTATTTCAGAAGTGTATCTCAGGAAAGCCATTAGTTTTGCATCATGCTTTGCTGTTGCTCAGGGATACTGTGGTCATAGGAATCAGCAAAAGAACAATTTCCTTCACCTGCACTCTGAGAGAGGAGACATGAAATTCCATTAAATACCAGGTCTTCAATAAAGCTTGGAACATTACACTGTAAGTGTCCATTACACTGGAAGGAACAGTTTATCCTACTCTACCTTTTAAACCTTCAATATGATCTGCTTTCCTTTTAAAATTTACTGGAAGTGGGGGAGTAGAAGTACTGTAACAGCTAAACAAGAAGTCACAGTTTAGGATTCAGTTGTCAGCTGAGATTTTAAAGCTAAGATTGGCTCTCAAGGGAATTAGCAAGAGTGAGAGGCTTTAAAAAGAAGTCTGCACAAAGCACCAGACAGCATGGAGCAGGAGATGACTCTGCTGTTCTTGGACTTGACAAGCAACCTTTTCTCTCTTTGACTTCTGTTATTTTAGGACAGTAAGCTGCTACTCTCAGACCGCTGTCTTTGGCAGTGACTGAAGCACAGCCAACACATGGATATCCTTGCTTGTAATTGAAACACAGGGTAGGAATGAAAACTCAGAGCCTAAATTAGGTGGAGCTCATTGCAAAAAATAACCTCTCCCCTCACATATCCTCTCTGCTTCACAGCACGTGGCATCAGCCTCAACCTTTCTTGATTGTTTGTGAGTGCTGAACGTGTTAAAGATAACGGAGAGCTCAAAGTCAGTTAACAGTATCTGAAGTGTTTTTCTTTCCCATTCAAAAAAGGTTAAACTTTGAATTAGAAAGACCTATGAAGAGTTCTTGTCTTGGTAAGACCTTCTAAAGGTGGCTACAAATGGCTCATCTTTAGCATGGTTCACACCAGCAGAAACGTAGTACAGACATCTGACAGGAAAGTCATTAATTGCAAATATCGGGTGCATAAAATACAAGTGTGCATGTAATCTGTTCACTTAGGTACCATAATGTCTAATGCAGACTGACATTAAAAAAACCCAGCAATCTAAAATGGAGTGCAATTTACACTTATGGATACGACATCTTCTAGTAGTTCAGGTAGTGCACGCCTTCCCCAGGACAACATTCACCCCACACGTATGTTATCTTTTGCAAGTTGCTTTGGTACAAAATCAAATTTGCCACCTGTCCCAACAGAAATAGACTTGAGAAAAGGCATTGGTTGCCTACATGTATTGCAATGGCATCTCCTGCCTGAGTTTGTGCAGATTATATTGTCTAGAAGCCCCACCAATACCCATTACAGGATCACAAGGGATTTGTACTTAGTCTGAATCTGCAAGGAAACAGGGATGTCTGGGTCTAGGAGCATGCCTGCCGCCCTGAGGCACAGCAGCCATAGGTGCCACAGATAAATCCAGAGAAGATCGCAGACAAATTTAGAGCTTAAACCCTGCCATCTCACTGCATGAAAAGGGCTCATATCTACATTTGTTTGACCAAGGTTGAGGATATACACCCTGCATTAGGAAGGGCTCTATATTAGGGAATCAATATGCTTTTTTGTGTGATGAAAATTCAACAAGTGAAAGAAAAGCCATCCTCACAAAGCATAAAAATAAATTATTCTCCTCAAACTGCACTGCATAGTAAATCAGCACAGCACAGCCCAGAAACACAAAACAAGTGTTGTTTCAGTAGAGTGAAGTGACAGAGCCAATAGCAGATGCATTTCTTGGCACTCAGCACTACAAATTTTGTAAGCAGCAGGGACAAACCTGTTTCACCAAAGATTAAGTCTACACAAAAGCATCGAATTCAGCAATGGGAAAGAGGCTCCTCTATTGTCTTGGCAAGCAGCACCAAAGATATAGTACCCTGGAGAGAAAACGTGAGTCTAGTTGGAAACACACTTGCCAACCTGAAAAGAAACAGAGGCAATACAATGGTAACTAGTGAAGAAACAGCTGGGGGTGGTGGCACCAGGCTGTGGCTTTCAACCCACGTTTTCAACACTTGTTCATATAGCCAGCATGTTGTGAAGAGGCGCTTGTCACTTTCCGTTTGGTCACAGAGAGATGAACAGGGCCTAGTGTCAAAGGAGACATGTTAGGGGCTTTGATTTGTTTTCTTTTAATACTCAACAATATTCAAAAAGATACAGTTAAATAATATGGCTGTCACTGTGCAAATTTATATCACAGTAGTTACTTATTGCTGACATTAGAGAAATGCCAAGAAGACTCAAGCAGATTTTAGAAAAATACAGGCCATCATCAACACAACTTGTAAGAAACGTACTTCTAACACCTCATACTCATGACAAATTCAAGGGCAGGGAGGTGTGGCCGTTGGCCAATTCTAATGTACAGCATCCATAATAACGGTAGTGGTCAATCCCATACACTTCAAAATTTCACCCTATGGAAAAGCTGGTGCCTAGCATCAATTTTCCTTTTCAGTATTTATGGCAGAAGGTCACTTCTGAGCTCTATTGAGAAAAATGAATCAGCTATAAAATATTCCATTGTGTGAGCTACGTGCAAGTTTCAAGCTAAAGGAAAAATACGAATACTTTGTCAAAAATGTGCATGTCTCTGCTCCAACTTATCTGAGAAAAAAAAGTGCTCATAATTTTTCTTTACACTGTTTGGATTCCCCTCAAAAAGAACCTAAGAAAGTCTTCTTAATGGCAGTAGATGAAAAGACATTAGAATGACCAACGGCTTTTTTAAAACTCTAATTTTTTGGTTTAGAAAGTGCTCCTAAGGCAAATACTGTTTTAATGATCACAGCAAATTGTAATCTTTTAAATACACTTCCTTGGACTTTTTCCTAGAAGGAAATCAGGAGCTGTAAATGATCCAAGGATAATAGCTCGTTACAGCAGAAGCTGGCTGCTGGGGAACTAAGTAGCCGGACTGTCAAAAGTTTGCTTGTTTTCTAGAAGACCTGTGTTGAAATGAAGCTATGTCCATGGATCTTATCAGCACTGTGGCATCAGTATTCTCAAATAGCAAGCATGTGACATGGAATTTCTGACCCATTCTGATTTTGACTCATCATTTCCGATGCAATGTGTTCAAGAGCCACCCAAGCTTTCATCACCTAGAACAGTACCTTCTGCATCCTGCACCCCAGGGAAGCTGCTTCACTCTGCCGTTGTGCACTTCTTGAGCCACATTTCACAGCAAAGACAATGAGAGCAAACCACAATTTCTGTGGCTGGCTTGTAAGCATGAGAGGAGTTGGTCTATTCATACAAAGAGCTGACATAGCCAATGCTAATAACTAATACAAGGGCCTCTTCTCCACCCCACTGGTTAACAGAGGTTACAAAGGCAGAAAAAGCTTTCTTATACATGGAAGACTGGTTTCTTTTTTTGTTAGGACTCAATTGTGTCAGAGTTTCCTTAATACTCTGAATATAAATAGTTGATTTCAGAGCATGCTGTGAGGTTCAGTCCTACTCCTATACTCCCAAAAATTTTAAAGTGAACAAAAATTATTAGAGAAATGAGGTAACTGAAATTTAGTTTGCCTGTCTTAAAGCCACTGGAGAATACTGCTGCATGTTCTGTTTTCTTTTTCCAGAATGTATCCATTTCATCATGACCCACAAAAACTATTGCAAGACACATATCTCTTTCTCACCCCTTTGATGTGGAAATATGAATTACTGAAATGTTTCAAGGTTAGAAGTAAATTGCTCTAGCTCAGAAGCCTGAAGTAGCTCTGTCTAAATTGATATCTTATGAAAAACAAAGCAAATTCACTTCCAAAAAAAACTAATCCTGGTCATCCTGAAAATGTATCTATACATAAATTTCAGATACGTTTTTGGCTGGTCTAAGACGGGATTTTTTTCAGTGTTTATTCAAGGAAGTAGCAGCAATGAGTTCTGTTAAACTGTAGGTCAGCTAATATTTTAAATATAGTTATTTCCCAGTGGTTTCTGGTTCCAGTCGACCTTCATATGTGTGGCTAAACATCTTTAAAATCACTTCCTTGTACAACAGGTCTGTGAAGTGACTGCTAGAAAGAGAAAACAAAGTTAAGTGGGTAGCTTCACAACTGTTCAAGCTGACTACAAGAAGACGGAGGGGTATAAGAGCCACAACTCTTTCCACCCCACTTTCTCCTGAATCAGGATATAGGCTAGACCCTGATTTCTGAGTGCCAGTCCCGGACCCATGCCTTCAGCTATGGCCCACCCTGGATTGATATTGCGAGGAGAGCTGTGCTGGCAGCAAGGCATGTGCAGGACTGCTATGGGCGGCTGGCTTCTGTGAGAGTAAGTGGCTCACACATCTGGTCCACCTGAGAGAGCAGACCCTGGCTCTCACACCTGCTCACTTTATTTCTTCTAAATGGCACAGACAGAGCTAAGCTGTTTTCCACACAACCAATAACTATCTAAAATCTCTGCTATTGGGAAACTAAGTGTGCAAGTGAGCTGTACCTCTACTTACGATGATTTGACTGTGGTTCATGAAGTGTCAGCATCAAGGCTCCAGAATTCTGGAGCCAAGCAGGCACAGGTACAGCCAAATACAGCCTCAGACCTGCATACAGTCCCACTACAGAATTAGCTTTTCCTGTCTAATTCTTGTTCCAAGTATTTTCAGAAGGTTTCATTAATTTGAATAGTTAATCAGTAGCAGGCCACTTCACGCAGTTGACAAACAGATCACTCAGTACTGCACTTAGATTCAGCTTACCTATGTGTTATCAGTATGTATTTGCCACTGATGGTCTAAACGTTGTGCCATCAGCCAATCCAGTGCTTGTTACAGAGACCCAGCTAATGGACAATGCAATTCAATTGCTCACTCACATAGGATAAGTTCACTGTGCTAAACCCAGCAGGATCGGGTAAAGAGCTGTACTTCCTTTGACATCTTTGTGTCTGCATCACAAACCAGAGAGTAGGCCAACTACAAGTGAAGGAGTCAGTTCATTCCCAAATGCATTGAAGTACAAGACCCATCACACAGAAACTCTCAAAATCCCAAGGATAGGTTATCTGTAGACTTTAAAGTATGAAAGCACAAGAGATTTATCCTAGTTGGCATTGTATGAAGAAATGCAAAGATTATGGTCTTGCTAGTTTATAATATCTCATCATTTTACTTTAGGCTTAATTTCTAAGGGCATTTGGTGCTGTTATAGGACTAAGTGTGGGCATTAGACACATAAGAACTTTTTCCTCTCCCATTCTCAGGAGTCCTTCAACACAGTACCCGCTCCCACCCAGAGTATCATGAGTCACCCTTTACCTTTCACTTCACTGACAGATATTAATCAAACAGACTTCAGAGCAGACACTTGAGTGAAGAGAGCAGAATTTTAGCTGTCAATGAAGATTTCAACTTGAGTACAGAAAGACATTGAGAAAGAAATCTTTCACCCTAACTGACCAGCCAGATTCTTTCTGCATTAAAAACTCCATAAGATGATCTTGCTGTAGACGAAATACACTTGTGTATCAGAAAATGCACAGAGCCTGAAAAGAGAAGAGGAATAGAGATTTTCTTTTAATGTTTCTTTACACAAATCAGTTTGATTCGTTTCTCTCTAATATTCTGTCCAAGAACACTTTTTTCAGTGACATATTCATTTGAGATGGCTAATAGGTGCATCTAATTGGTAATTTTTATCACAGTCATTACTCGAAAGTTTCTATTTCCTCTTGAAGTATTGCTTATTTCTTGCATTTTCTAAGATTACTTCACACTGACAAACAGCAGGAAAAAATATCAGGAAAAGGTAGAGATATCTTGCTAACATCTTAAGGCAGATTGGATGAGTTACAAGATTTTACTTATTGTTAAAAATATTCCAGCCACACTTAAGGAAGCAGCATATAAAGTTTCATCAAATAAAAAGATCACCCTCATCTGCTTAATATTTTGGTTTTGTTTTTCTTGTTGAGGTTAGCAAATGTACATAAATACAAAGAGTTGCTGCTAATCATCCCTTTTCCCCTCACTGATCCACATCAGATAGTAACACTGCTATATATTTTTCAGCCAAAGTGCTCAAACCATTTCATAAAAGCATTAAAAATCATTAACCTTATTTTACGGACAGTGCCACAGAGGCAAGGTGATGTTTGCAAAATTACTCCATAAATCTGTTACAGAGTCAAGGGCAGAACCCACACCTCTCTGATCCTATCTCCCTGTCCCAGTCATCTTTTTCACCATGAAGCAGAAAGACAGAGATGATATATGAAGCTTCACAAAATAAATCAAAGATCACCTCACCCACACTGTGCATAACAGATCTTCTCCTACAAACCCCAAGAATGGCAAAACAAATGTGAGCTAACTTGGTAAAGAGGAAAAAAATTGCCTCTGAGCATCATGGTGCTGAGGTTTGTGTACAGTTGCATATGCAAAGGCTGATCTTGGAGGTGGCTGCCCAAGGCTAATTAGAATTGGAGGCATTTATAATTATAACATTCTCTAATTATAGAAAGGATAGCACTTCCACTTATGCACAAATGCATGGCTAATTGTTCAGTGATGATGGGAAGGAAAAGAAAGGAAAGACTATGACTATTTAATGAAGTTTCTGAAAATGTATTACATTATTTAAAGTGTACCTAAGTGCAACCAAGTCTTGTTAAATTGCTGCTCTTCCCTGTGCTTTTCATACTAGGGAAGCATGTGTCCTTGAGCTGGGCACTGGCCATCCTGGAGGCTGGGTAGAAGCCCAAGCTCTTTGCCCAGATGGAAGCAGGTAATGAAAAGCTGTGAATTGATGTCTTTGTGAAAGACTCAAAGCTTATGGTAGGCATTGTGTTATCTAAGCCAGAGACAAATGAAAAAGAACGGTGCCTGCACATTTGGTTGTGAGTCCCAGGAGAATTTTGTTTCTCCCAATGAAGAAGTTGTTCTCCTTTGAGGAGGTGACCAGCAAGAAGTGCTCAGTGTCTCAGGAACATGCAACAGCCATCCCTGGAAGAGCTGCTGTGCCTTCCAGAAAATGCAGGAGCACTGTATTTCAGGACCCTTGGTCTCTGCCAGTGGGGAAGCTCCGTTCATCACAACCTTACACACTGCCTCAGTGCTCTTGTACTAGCCAGCATGTCAGTGGGATTGTTACTTCTTTCATAACCTGGTGTTAACTAAGGGCTCAGCTGTCTACCTGGACACATAGGTTGGCATCAGATATTGATAGCCATAAGTCTGTTGCCATTCAAGCAACTGAGCATTAATCCCCAAATACTTTTATCTAGAAAAAACAATTGCTTGTGCTTGTACCCACTGCCAAAAGCACACCTTGAAACCACCAGTAATCCTGACAGGGACAGAGACCTGGAGGGGGGACAAAGACATCAAGATCTGAGACTGACAGGAAGAAGTAAAAAGGAGCCAGCTACCAAGAGTTTAAGCAGTACAGCTCTCAAGGGGCAATCACATCAGAAAGGAGCAGAGGACCAGTTTTAGCTGTGGAGCTGGGTCCCAGCTGTGCTGTTAACAGCCAACTCTGCTAAACCAGAACTCAGAAGCCTTAGCACAACCCTCTCCATCACTCCTGTGCACTTCAGAAATGCAGGATGTGCTGAAAGCTTCTTTCTCCAAGACTTTTTCTCTGGCAGGATATCATTAAACTTGCACCTCATCTAGACATTAACACCCCAAGTGGGCAGCGATGAGAAGAGAGCCAAGATGTTGCTGCTAAGGAACAATTTTTCCGTGTAATACATTTAGACCAGGAATTTTCAGTGACAGCGAATATTATCAGAACTAATTCTTGATCATCCTTTGCTGGAATATTCTTTCTAGTTATATCTGCATGGTCTTGTGTTAACAGAAATATGAGACACCAGACTCAACCTTCATTGGTTAAAAAAATTGCACAGGCAAGCAGAGGAACGGCTAGGAACACCTTACAGTGGAAAATATAGAAATATAGCACAAACGGATTTACAGTTTTCCAGATTGGGTTAGTGGAAAAAGTTATCTCCTGGCTGTTTACATTAGTCAGGATAAATTTACACAGGTTTTAAACAGGCTACAACATCCAGCTGGAGCATATCTGCTCATTTCAGAAACTAATTCCACCTGCAAGACAAAGGAAGAGGATAAGGTTTGAACTGACACACACACACCACCCTACCCCACTCCACAAGGAAAACAATACAAAAATCCCACAACCATGTTAAACTCCTGTGTTAGAAAAGATTCATATGTTGGACTTACTGCTTTGAGTTTTTTTCCAAAGTAGCTTTGAACATATGGTACTATATGCTTTATTTAAAAGAACTTTCTTTAAAAAATCCTGACAGATACTAATTCCTTTGGACATCTGAAATACTGCTCATGAGGACTGCTTGGCTTCCTGGGAAAAAAACACCACTTGTTTAGAGGCAGATCTGAGGTCTGACTCTTTTGAAAGGAGGGCATTAAGATACCTTGCACAGCATATGCTACAAGGCATTTTTTAAAAAAGCAGCTGGTTCCTTCCAACCTGGGCAGGAGGCAGAATTTCCTTTGTTTTTAATAGATTTTAAACTAACCTTATTGTTTAGGCAAGGATGCCTGAGCAATATTACGTTATTTCTGTGCTACACCATCTGCCTTACAAAGCAACTGCAATATTAGAAGTTTTCTTGTACGGCTTTTCATGTTTTATGTATGCTGTGATATCTTTTCATAGTATTAACTTAAATATTTCAATACTGTCTTCAGGCTTAAAGAAAAATTCTCCCCCCACTTCCTATCCACAAGCATTATTATGTTCACTAGAATTCATTAACTCTAGCAGGGGGCAGGGGCTTCCTGTAGTCCGCTTGTAAGGCTTTCTGCTGGTAGTGTCTGTAGAATATAGCTTTACATTTCAGACAGACCGATGGACATAACCAGATTTCCAGCAGTGCCTTACTGGCTGACAGATGGCAGGACAGACATTCTCTCTCATCAGGCATCTCCCATGTGTCTGTTGGGAGGGAGGGAGAAATGGACAGAAATAAAAGATTTGTCATGGAAATGCAAATAATAGTTGTAAATCAATAGAAAGAGCAGAAATATGAAGTCACAGAAAACTCTAAGACAGAAATAAAGTTAGATATCTAGGCAAATTCCAAAAACTGTTCTAGTTCACAGGATTTTACTGAATTAAAAATATAGGGTCTGGAATTCTAAATAAATCCATACTTAAAATCGGAAATGATCATGACATATGGTACCAGGTAAAGCCTGACTCTACCAAACCACAGATTACACATCTAGGACAACAGAAATATGCTTTAAGTGAAGAGAGAAAAAATCACTTTCATTCCCCATTCTTACAGGGATAAGACAGAAACTGAGCAGTTTTAAACTTCAGCTGAATCAGTGATGCTTAGCTATAGTTCAAGAAAAATTACAAACTATTCACAGATAGCTGTAACTTGCATAAATGTTTGACAACATATTCAGTGAGACTGAGGTTATCTCCATACATATTTGAACACTTAAGAGCCACCAGAAGGTGCCTCAGGGCAAGCTAGCAGTTTGATTTCCAAATTAAACTGGCCTTCTTGAATAGTTCTTCTGTTTGGCCATCAAGAGAGTCCTGAAAAATCCTTTAGAGTGAAGAAGAACCTTGACTCAAAGGAGACTGCCCTCATCAGCGTGCATTGCCCAAACAATTGGGCCACGGTTTCTCCTTTAGAGTGTTTCTCTAGATATGCAGAAGCCTTTGAAACATCAGGGTTAGCACTAAATTCTTCCTTGTTCTTACTACTGCATCAGCCGAGCATCAAAAACATCTTCCTCAGGAAAACAAAAAGAAATCAAATTAATTCTCTCTGGCTTAATCTCCTACCCTTTATATTACAGGTGGCAGACAGGCCTGATAAGAGGGATGATTTTAAGGGCTGATGGACACAGAATGACAGACCTAAGAGACCACAAAAATGATAAACAAGCAAATGTAGTTTCAGTAAGTCATCAAACATCATTTCTAGCATATAGTTAAAATTAGACTCCACAGAAATTTGTGGGACTATCTAGAGCTATGCATTGACTGACTTTCTGACACTGATCATATTTTTCATTTTTTATTACGTAGCATAATCACCTCCAATGAATTAAAATGCCTGGCTTGGTGAAAGTAGAACGTAAGTCATTGACTTCAGTAATTGTTATAGTACTGAGATCAGCAGAAAAATTATTTTAAGCAAATTATAACAAAAATACGTATTTTAGAGTTTTGCAATTTAACATTTTAATAACATTTGTATTGCTCTTCATATTAGCCTGGCATTTCAGAGGCAACAATGGGTTGGTTTTTTTTTTAATTTCTCAAGGCAGTAATGCAATTCTACAGGAGCTGCAATTATCTACACCAAAGGGACGTAGATTATTACATATGAGAAATCAGTGTGAAGGGACAGCTAGTCCAGCAGGATTTTTTTTTAATTGAGAAGTTATAAAGGTCACAGGCACTGCAGTCTGATGGAGACGAGCTTTCCTGTGTAGGTTTGCCTTCACATTCACCTTTCGAACATGAGATAGAATATTTTTTACATAGAGAGGAAAGGTAGCTATTCTGCACACCTTTCCATTAACAGGGAGCTGCTCTGTGTGAACAATTAAGCCAAAAATAAATACAGTGTATTTCTATCTGGGAGCACAACTGAGTCAAAACCAAACATATTGGCAAACAATGGTCTTTGAAGGCTTTTTGAAATTACAAAGCCAAGGATGCTCAGTTTTGAAATGTGTTGAACAAAGTAGAAAATAAAAACCTCCTGAATTCACATAACAGATTTGTTTGTTTTGATCTGAACTTTTTCAACCTCAATTCAAAAATAAAGATTTGTTGAAAATAGAGTGATGGCACAAGGGAGTTAAAAAGAAGCAACTTGAGAGGGATCACTGACATTGTTCAGAAGAATCTTTCCAGTTATCAGGAATGAACAGAGTGGAAAAAATATATATGATCATCTGAAATCACTCAAGCTTCCATATTTGCCAGTCATGATAAAGCCTACAGAATATATAATAGAATTGTCTAGGTTGGAAAAGATCTTTAAGGTTGTCAAGTCAAACCATTAACCCAGCACTACCAAATACACCACTAAACCATGTCTGTAAGTGCCATATCTACACTTTTTCTATACCTCCACTGATCTGGGCACCCTTTTGGTAAAGAAATTTTTCCTAATATCCAGTCTAAATCCCCCCTGGTACAGATTGAGGCTGTTACCTCTCGTCCTGTCACTTGTTACCTGGGAAAAGGGATCAACACCCACCTCACTCCATCCTCCTTTCAGGTAGTTGTAGATTGTGATAAGGTCTCCCCTGAGCCTTCTCTTCTCCAGACTAAACAACCCCAGTTCCCGCAGCTGTTCCCCATCAGACTTGTTCTCCAGACCCTTCACCAGCTCCATTGCCCTTCTCTGGACCTGCTCCAGCACCTCAATATCTCTCTTGTAGTGAGGGGCCCAGAACTGAACACAGTTTTCGAGGTGCAGCCTCAACAGTATCAATTACCAGGGAACAATCACTTTGCTAGTCTTGCTGACCACACTATTTCTGATACAAGCCAGGATTCTGTTGGTAGTCTTTGCCATCTGGGCACACTGCTGGCTCATATATGCAATGTATACAGAGGACCTGATTTCTCTGTAGGATGTAGGAAACGGGAATACCTGTGAAGAGGCATTTCAGCTCTTTTACAAAAGGAGATCAATAGTGGAAATACTGTTTTGAGCCAGGATTTGTGGGAACCTCAAATCATACACTGTTTTATAGAACTGCAAAGATAGTTCATTCTATTGTGGTAGTAAGAGGAAGGGGAAAGCTAACACACCAGCTACAGAACACGCTAAACACAACTAGGCGATAAACAACAGTGGGCTTATATTTACACTGTGGAGCAGAAGATGCAAACTGGAGATGGTCTTGATTATTTCCTTTGGGCCAACTACAAAACTCGAGGCAAACTTATAGATTGGGTCCCCAGAAACTACACTTTGCTCTTGAACTCAGTGGTGTAACTAGGAGTGAATAGACATGTTCCTTTGCTTCGTGTAGATCTATATCCTTGTCATTCCTTTCCTGCAGCAAAAGCTCAGAGAAAGAAGAGTCTCTTTTATGATTTTAATGAAGAGAGCCTCAAACCTGCATAAAATAATATTCCTAATTGATTCAAGCTTATATTAAGATTTTAAGCATCTGGGAGTACTACATGTGCATGTAAACAGAAGATGCTCTGTACATGTGCAGTGCTTCAGGCTCTGTCCTCTGCATGTGACAGCAAACCTCTGGTATACACACATAAGCGCACAGTTGTGAGACACATCTGCGGTAGATCTGACACTTCCAGCATCCAGCTCTTGAAGCTCCTTTTATACAAGGGACTCAGAGAATGGGTCTGCATTCGGACATTTCGTTGCTGTTCCCAGCACAGCTCTCTCACCAGCCCCTCCCCTCCTTGAAACACAGTATGAAACCAAGGGCACTGTTGCTGGGAAAGCACTCTGCCTGACTGCTTACTCTGCTTTCTCCACAAATAGGCACTCTCATAGGGCTTTAATTTTATATCCTAATTTTTAAACTATACAGCTTGTAGTTCTTTGGACAAAACACACCTGAAGAGCCTACTTGATGTGAACACCTCCTTTGCCAGCCTAGCTAGCCCACTCAGAGCACAGCAAATTCATGCTGCTCCATGCTGCTTCCAGCCCAGGGAAAAATGGACGTGGAGCGCTGATTTCAGCAGAATAAAGCCTGTACCTGTTCAGTTTACCTCATTCAGGAAGGTAGGAAAGGCAAGCATGTAGCTACCTGTACTGAGAAACTAGCAACTGCTTCAAATGTCTGACACTTGCAATGTTGACCAGGGCTTATTTTAGCTATCCTAGCTTCTGAATAATCTCCGATTCTCTGCTCATTTAGGCTGTAAATTACTCTGTGCAGGGAATTTGTCCTACTGAAAATACAACAGGGTATAAGATGAGGACTTGGGTTTCTAAAAGAGGTCTTAGCTTTAAAGTTATAAAGGCTATGTAAGTCACAGAATTATAGGCTACATGAGCATACACATGTGTATAAGTATGTGCATATATAGATATTTATACATGAATAGACACAGATTTGTGCACACACATGTAATACATATTTTTTTGACATGAAAGATATACACAATAAGAATTTTTACCTCGATTTAGACATGTAAATCTGGACTTATCACAGGTGACTCCTTTCATGAGCAAAGGGAGAAATAAGAAATGCTCCAGCACTAAACCCAACCCAGCAGCATTACAAGATGGACTGTTTTATACTAATACCATATTTCAAAAAAATGAAGTCATCTGAAGAGAGGAAAGGTAGACTGCAATGAACCGTATTCAATTTGTAGCAAAAACTGAAACAGCCCCAAAACTTTTCAGCATGATTTTGCACCTTTACTGAATCTGCTCCATTTCAAAATTCATCATAGCAGGCTGCCACTGACGCTATATAGGGCTATTGGATCAGTATTCCCGTAAGAGGTAATGATTTCCAACATGCTGGAGATAATCACGTGAAAATAGTTTCTACATTAAAAAAAAAAAAATAAAAGAAAAAAAAAGAAAAGCTGTGTGCGTTTGACTTCAAAGAGTAAAAACAGTCAGAAAATCAGGTTTCTTTATCACACTAAGTATCATCAACGGAGACTTGCTTAGCTGCTTGCCAACAAAAGATGTTTCTAAGAAGCCTTGAACTAGAGGTTTCTGTTGGAAGGAGTTCAGGAGAAGTGCCCCCAGATGCAGAAAAACTGAGAAAATCTGATTTACAAACATGCTGCAGGAGGAGAAGGAGGAGGGAGAGAAAAATAACTTTGGGGACCAGGGAAAAGAGCCTTTTGGCTAATATTTCAGACAAAAGGCACCCCTTCTGTTCCATTGCTAACACTGCTTTTAGTGAAAAGGACCCTGTCACATTTCCTTAAAATCTAAAGCAAACGAAGTTCACGCCAGAAAAATTTGTATGTACAGGAAAGGTAAAATTCTTTTCCTGATGTTGTGGTTTAACCCCAGCCAGCAACTAAGCTCCACACAGCTGCTCACTCACTCCCCCCCAGCAGGATGGGGGAGAGAGATGGAAGGGTCAAAGCGGAAAACTCAGGGATGGAATGAAGACAGTTTAATAGGTAAAGCAAGAGCCACAAACACAAGCAAAGCAAAACAAAGAATTCATTCACCACTTCACTTTAGCAGGCAGGTGTTCAGCTATCTCCAGGAAAGCAAGGCTTCATCACACATAACAGTTTCTTGGGAAGACAAACACCATCACTCCAAACATCACCTTCTTCCTTGTCCCTCCAGCTTTATCTGCTGAGCATGATGCCATGTGTTCTGGAATATCCTTTGGTTCAGCTGGGCTCAGCTGTTCCAGGTGTGTTCCCTTTCAACTCCTTGTGCACCCCCAGCCCACTCACTGGTGGGGTGGTGTGAGAGGCAAAAAAGGCCTTGACTCTGTGTGAGCACTGCTCAGCAACAACTAAAACATCTCTGTATTATCAGCACTGTTTCCAGCACAAATCCAAAACATAGCCCATACTAGCTGCTATGTAGCAAATTACCCCAGCCAGATACAGCACACCTGATACAGGTCACAGTGTGGGCAACCCTGTATTACAGGGTTTTCTTTTGTTATTAATTTCTTCCCAGCTGATATAAACTGCCCTGAAGAACATAAGATGCTGTTATCTGGACTGGTGGCCCTAAGGAAGCTAAGTGCAGTCATTTACCATGTTGACAGTCCCCAACCCTTTGCTTTGTCTCTCTGCTTGAGATTAAAAACACAGTAAGAAAGACAAAAAACAGGGCCTGGTTTGCACTAGTTAGCAGTACAGCACAAGAACTTCAACTGCCAAATATTAAGATATCAGCTCATGAAAGTGAAGAGGGAGCCAAGGCTGGAAAAGTTTTGGCAACATCCTGAAGCACTGCTTGGTGAACACAGACAAGAGCTGTAGCAACACAGAGCTGTAGTCCATGTCTGTACTGTACGAGCATGTCTATGTGGTTCTGCTTCCCACCTTATCATATATCCTGAATGCATTGTGGGCTGGAAGGCTCTTGAACATCCCCCCTTCCTCATAATCAAGTTCACACAGAGGTGTGCCTCCTATGGCCAACTAGGAAAGATATTCGTTAGTACCTGTAAGAAGAGGAATAGCCTTAAATCAGTGGAAAAGCTCCATGTATTGGCTGGTTTGCTTCACAGTGCAGGTTTTCTAACTACTCCCTGAAAGCAGATTATGGCACAAAGGTGTAACAGCAGGTGAAACAGCGAGGATTGGTAACTTGCATAATCAGAAGAAACTGTAGAGTGTGATGATCTGCATAGAAGTATTTGCAAATAGGTTGCAAGCTATAGAGCTCTTTTTAGGTCCTCGGGGCTATTAGTGAAGTGTTCATGAGCTTGTTATCGTGAATGATTCAAAGTAGATCTGAATTTCGGACTGTTAATTCTGCTTGGAAAGCTTTACCATCTAAGACCAAGGGTTAGGGTGAAAAAGGGTTGTTTAGTGGTTTCCCTCCATCCGGACAGAATGAAGAGGCAATGACCACCCAGAGCACAGAGCCCAAAGGACAGGTTGCACTGTTGCTGGGAGCAGGCCAGCGAGCGCTGCAGAGGGCTGAGGTGCGGCAACACACATAGCCTACTCATCGCTGAGAACAACTATGGTGATGCTACAGACCAGCTGGGGTCTGTGGGCATGACAAAGTCTTAATGCAGAAGGTTATTAGGAAGGCATAAATTAAGCAAGTACTTATACATACTCCCAAATAACACCAAAAACACTACATCCAGGAACCTAGCTCTGGGAAGACTGTTCAGACCTGGGGATCATGTTTCATCATCAACCAAAATGTCAAGTATTTTAGTCAGAAAAACATACTCATGCAAGTTACCTAATATTTCCTTTGAGAAACCAATTCTAAATGAGTTTTGAATTATCTTATGACAACCAGAACGTTTTCTGGAAAACTGAGAAATTTAGCACTCTAATCCTTTCTAGGTTCTTTTACCACACATCCCTACTTTAAATGAAATTTAGCATTGATACAGCTGATTACTGCCCTACAAGTATCTCATTACAGCTTTGGCAGATGGACCTGCAACTGCTAATACAGAGTTCAGTTTGTTCTTTGTCTTTCCTCTTCTCCCCCCACTCCTCCAAAGCAGTAAACGGGATTTTTCAAGCTGGTTTATAAAATACACCCTGCAAACACTGAGATATTTTCTATCCAGTTGTTCCACATCAGTGAAGATTTGTTTCTTAGCACTGGGCAATGCTATTATAAAATAACACCTAACCGAATGATTAATGTTGAAGAAACTGCTGTCAAGAATGTGGGTGTTTCCTGAATCAATAAAACCTTCCACAGAGCCTGGTAAATCTTGGTTAACAGTTTTCTAGTACCTGTGAGAAAACGAAGTCACTTCCCATTTGCCTTTATTGTGGGTGAAGGTAGAGGTAGCAGTGGGTGGGTGGGCAGGCTGGTTTTTGAGGACTGAATTTCCACTCAAATTCAGGGCTCACTTTCTGGTTCACACATTGGGAAGGGAAGGAAGGTAGCAAAAGAAAATAAAATTCTCCCTCTTCCCCCCTCCTTCTTCCCCATGAGACACCTTCTCAGGACAGGTAATTGTTAGGGCAGAGGAAAAGAGATTTAGAGGTTGTTCATTGCAGTGAAGTGGTGAAAATAGGTCCTGGCAATGCATTTTGCTACACTGCTGCACTGGGCTCCTTTTGGATGCTCTTGGTCAGTAAACCTGGGAAGAATCCCAAAGCAGGAGTGTAGCGATTATTCAGGAAACCCTGAGGTCCAGCCAGCCCCTACAAAGGACTGCTGTTCCTAGAGAGACTTCTACAGCTTCCCTCTAGTTCCTAAAAACCTGTCTGAGAGGGAATCATGGTGGTTTGACTCCCTCTACATGACTCTTACGCACATGAATTTTCCACCGTGTTTCTCATTCTATGCTAACCTTTAAGAGAGGCAATAAAGTACCTCATCTCAAAAGGATGGGGAGGAAAGGAAAATGTAAATGAAATGTGAGTTCAATACATATGTGACATCTACCAGATGCTCAGTTTTGCTGGTCTCAGTTACAGTATGTAATGACATAGGTTCCACATTTGTCAAGAGGGAGGAAGGTAGCCTGTTTTTCTAGATTGAATTACCCTGGAGTTTCAATTGCATAATAGAAGAGATTGAAACTTGGGCTATGGTAGTGAAGCAAAAAATAGATCTGCTGGAGAGGTTTGCAAAACCTCACACCACCAGGTTCAGCCGTCTCAAATCAAAACCTTTCCCCTAGCTCCAAGGGGGAAAAATTAGCATCCTAGATGTGCCTTCCCTCCCACTGCTTGGTAAGTGGATTGCCTTCCTGCCTCAGGCAGCGTTTGGATTATATCCATTTTCAAACAAAGCAGCTAATCTGGCACTCCAGCTTGACCATACATATTCTTTAAATGGTATAACACATTTCTCATCCAGAGTTTTTCCACTCTGTTCTGTAACATCTGAAGATATCTTTTCTTACCTGTGTACTATATGTCGTGATGGAATCAACATGCCAATGTAAAAAAGACATTTTGGCCAATGTTACGTAAATGTCAATGTGAGAAATTTCTAGTTTAGTGGCATCGGTCAGGGCATGATTCACACATGGACCAATTGATTTCACTGGAATTTAAAGGATTAATCCAGGAACAAAATCTTTTCCCTTCATGGTAAGGATAGAAGTTTCCTCCTTTTTAAAAGAAATTAATTGCACCTCATTAAACAATTCCAGGCTTAGATAAAAACTGCATTAAATTAACCAAAATTACTCCTGCACTGGAAATATAAAGCATTAGCTTTGAAAAATAAACTAACCAAAAGGTTCTCTCAGGGAAAGAAAACACCCTAATTTGTCTATTGTTAAAAGACCAGCTATATTTATTTAAAATGTTTAATTAAGCACACTAATTGAACACATTCAATATGATTTAATTTTCTTGTTCCTGTCTAGTCAAGGCTTGGTACAACTTACATACTCTCATAACTATTTCTGCAAGAATTACAGCAAGATAATTAATGCCACAAAACCCCCTACAAATTCAGTTTTCAGTTTGTAGGCTCCCATTCAAATGAAACAGACTTTGTACATGAAAATGAACCAAGGTAGGAAGTAAGCATGAAATTATGGAGGAAGGCAAATCAAAAAGATTCAGCATGTTCCTTACAGTAGGATCCTGCAGCTATTGCAATAGGCAGGGATGGATCAATTGAAGTTTGAAGGAGGGAAGACTTGTAAAAAGCCTCAAAGCAGTGTGTTTGGGTGTTCATGTGAGATACATTTCCCAACATTGGGAGTATTTCTGTAAATAGCTGCCTAAGAGAAAGCCAGCTTATAGATTGTTATGAACAGCATCCTTCCTTGTTACTGTTTCTCAGATAGTCCATAAAACAGCAGTTTGGTCTTTTTGTGTTATTTTTTCTTTTTTGTTGCTTCTAAGGCTTCATCCATTGCTGATTTTAGCTTTACTGAGTCTTAATTCTGCTACCTCTACCTTGCCATACATGCTTTCACTCCCATTTGCTTTAAATGAACTACATGTTACTATGTGCAAGGCACAGACAAAAATCAAGCCCACTCCACTATGTAAGATGCAAGAAGATGCTGGCCCAGCCCTCTATCAACCAATGACCCTGCAAGAGCAAGGTCTGCTCCTGCTCTACAGTGACATATACCTGCCTCAGCCTCCTGATCTGCAATGAAGATGTCGCTCTTCACCTTTGCAGCGGCTGCCCAAGTGTGCCCAGATCCCCATGCAGGACCTCAGGGTGTTACCACACACGCATAGCTGGGCACGCATCCTGCCTCCTTCCCTTGGCCACAGCCCAGAAAAGAACTCTCCTGGGAGAGCGCTGGAGGCAGACTTCCCAGAGCAACAAGGTGCTCCAGACACTATTTATTCAGCCAGCCAGCCAGAGCAGCAAGAACTGTCTTGCCTCTCCCATGGCATAAGACAAATAAGAATGCCATCCATGCATGGTGTCCCTATGGGAAGAGAGCTGGACACCAATGCATGCTGCCACAACACCTGCTTTTTCTTTGGCACGCAGCAGAAAAACACTGGCAAAGGCTTGCCAGTGAGAAAGATGTAACAGCTGGACCTAAGTGAGGTAAATGAAGTTGTGCTGCTAATGGGTCAGCAGGGGAGCTGCAGTGAGGTGTTTCTACCTCTGCTTTGCCTTTGATGAAATCATAGCTGGGAAAGAAATGTTCTCACTGATTCATAAGCTGCAGATACTGTGGAAAAGCAGATTTACTCCCATCATTCAAGTATTTATTAAATTAATAAGTTTCTGAAGAAAGTAATATAGTAACAATAAGAATTTATCTTCCTGAGCTAGCTCTCTTCTTTTCAACTTCTGAAAAAGGAGTGGTTTTTCTGTTTATCTTCATTCTAAGCACTCACTCTACTGAGAAAGAAATATTTCCTTCCTAAACTACAGGAATGCAAGAAGGTGTAAACAAGTATTTGTAGTGAACTGCATTATTTTGGATATGGGTAAGCTTGGTACCAACAGTATAAGCTAATATTCAGCCTGAGTTCAGATGACAGAATAGCCTGAACAGCTGAAAAGAACATGAGGAAGGAACAAAGTCATCATTTATTTTCTGTTCTTTTCTGAAAAAAGCGATCTTCAAGTTTCTCTTTTGTTTATCTAGGGACAGGGTTTTACGTACAGTTAAAACATAAAACAGTGATTTCACTTAGGTACATTAGATTTACAATTCACATTGCGCTAGTAGGCTTTTCTTGATTTTTCATTTCATTTGCTCCTTAATTTGGACAATGAGAATTTGTCTCATTGCTGAACTGAGGATCTGCTTTTTAGGAGGTATGAACTCCCCAGTAGTGTAAAGGAGATCAACATTTCCTACAAATCAGGCTTTTGGGTGTGTAGGAATCATTTATTCCTTGAATATTAGCCCAATTCCAATTCACAGTTCATATGATTTTTCTCACAATCCAGTAGAAAGTTTTCAATTCCCATGAATATGGTGGGTTTTAAGCTACTGTTTCAATACATTACTCGATCACTATAATGCACTTCTGTCTTCACCCCATTTTTATCTTCTGATTCCACCAGTAGAAATTGTTGATTTCTAATGATGAGCCCGTGTTCAAATTCCACTAATAATGAATTATTATCTGGCTGGTAAATATGTATTTGCTCAGGGAAGAGTGAAAATAGGTTCTCCAAATATACCACCAAGGGAGGAAAAGGGAAGGAAAAGTGCCACCACAATCAAAAAAGCTGATGCAAACTTCATTTATAACTGCAGTTGCCTGTGTAAATATTTACCCACATCTTACCCACAAGCCAAAGTATGAATGGTACAGGACTGAAAAATAAAGATTCAGCATGAGTTTCCTGTCAATACCTTGTGATGGAAGTCAGCTTAATAATTTGTCTTTTCTGGCTTTTTTACACTTACCTTGATGCTGTTTACACTGAAATTTAAGGCAGTAAGATAACATATCACAGATCCAGGTAGAGAAAGCCAGGGAGTACACCACAGGTCAGAGAAGAGGATAATATTTTACAGCCACAGGCTGCCAACAGCAGTACCAGGGCTTAGTACTTGAACTCAGCTTCCTCACCAAGCATGTGTGGGCTCACCAGTCCTTCATGCAGCTACTGGCACCAGCCAAGGACAGACATTTACACTAAGGTGCTGTAGGGTATGGGGATGGACTACTGGCACATCTACACAAACAGCCCCATCTCAACTCTGCTAGAGCTCAACCCCGGCAGCTCACAGATCAAATCCCCTTCAGCAGCTCCTTAGCCACATGAGCAACAAAATAGATCCTGACAAGTGGCTCACCTCAAGATAAGGGAAGAAAAAGGATATGACTTTGCTGCAGTTAAACACCCTGAAATTAATCAAAAGAAAGCAAAGCTGAGAAGTATATATGTGATCTGGGTGAATAAACTTAAAAATAAAATATGATATGGTTTGGTACTATTCAAGGTTCAAAGGTCTATGTTGGGACCTGTGTTTCTTTAATGTACCTAAATGGCTTACATTTTATTGTGAATAATGGTAACAATAGAAAGGTTCAAGTGAATGAAGTAAGTTCATTTACAGAAAACAATGAAATAGTACAGTTAATGGGAAGATGATTAGTAGTTCAGGACTTTTCTTGCCTTGAAATCTGATCCTTAGCAAAGTTGCGTAAAGCTCTGGAAATCCTACTGTAGGCAACAATAGGGATGGTACACTCAGTGCTGCTCTGCATTCCCTCTACTTCTGTGAGAGTACTGTATTGATTCGTTCAAGGGCTGGGGGATAGTCACTGCCCCATTACTGTATTTATAGACCTCCCCAAATAGTCAGGGATTTGTGAGCGGCCACTGGTGAGCGTGACAAGTCTGTTCTGCTTTCAAATCATAAGGCCATAAACATATAGCTCAAGAGCACTGTGATACTTCTACTATTGATCCATTTTTTAGATCTGTTTTATTAGTGTCATTGATTAGATTTACGAGTGCTATATGATTACAGCCTCTGGACCCTGCCATGCAGAGCTTTACTTTATCAAGCAGAGAGACTATAAGGTACACCAAGGAAATCAGGTGATAGATGGAAAACAATTTCTCATTGTTTCTCTTTTAAGAGTTTTTCCACAGGGGGAATTTTCAATAGTTCAGGCTACATGAAAGCATTGTAAACTTCAAGCTGTTTTTCTCAAATTTTCTGAAAGAGTGAGCAACCCCACCCTGCTTTTTGGTTCTTCTTTTTTGCCTTGAATGCTTTCCTGTGAACCTCCTTTTGTCCCTGTGCTTCCCCTGACTTGGCTGAAGCCCAGCTCCTTCAGGTCAGGAAAGGAAGAACAGGCTGTCATTACTGGATGCAAGCATAAGCATCCATTTCCTCACCCAGTGAAGTACCAAGCTGCTGCCAACTAACTGTACATCTTCCAGTATTTTGCAGGCTCTGAATCTTTTCATGACTTCTTTCATGAAAAGAAGTGGCATATTTTTTCATGGTTTTTCATGGCATGGTTTTTCATGGCACCTCACTGATGGTGACCACAGTTGAGAAAAGGCTGATGCAGACTAAAAGTGAGAAGCAAAGGTGTACAGGCAGAAGGTAGAAGGATGCTTACGACTTGGCAGAAGATAGCAAGTTCAAAGGCACAGGTGGCTGCGTAAGTGAAAGAGTTCACAGATGCCAACAGCTCCCTGTTGAGTATCCGGGCTCACAGGGCACCGTCGGGGAATGCCAGAGCCTGATAAGCAGGACTTCAAGAAATAGCGTGACTAATTGCAGATGAAAGGTTATAATTTTACAGAGCAATAAGGAGGTCTAGAGCAGGTTATAAAAAAAAATCAGATTCCTCAAGAGATTGTCACCCAGAAAAGTGAGTTAAAATAGCTCCTCAGTACACTGAGTACTGCTGGACATGTAATTTACTCATTCTTCATAAAGCCTTATTCTGTGTGGTCTTATTTTGTATCTTCAGATAAGCCTTCTGTCTCTAACAAAACACTAACCTAGGGATCTCACTAACATAACTAAAAATAAAATATCAAACATATAGTGCCTTTTTCATGTGGTAGGACTTCTGCAAAGTCATAATAATGTATTATTGGCAGGTAGTTGTCACAATATCTATTAAACAGATAAGTCTATGAGCTGAAAACAAGCTATTTAATTAAGGTTTTCTGTTTGCAATAAGTGCCATTTCACCTCGCTATATGGCAGTGCTTCTGACCCTTGTTTAGAGTTTTATAGAGCACAGCATGGGCTCAAAGGCAAATAAAACAATGATTGCTTTGGTACACTCCCACATAAATAGTTCTTTTGTTAGGAGGCAGCTACTAAAACTTGACAATCTTTAGCATATAAAAGTAAGCATATGGAATCAAAGGAAAATTTACAGGCCAAGGAAAAGTAAACTCTTGCACCGAATGTTGTTCCTAACTCACACATTTTTACTACAGAAACAGAAGGAACGGACAGTCTCAGACAATTTGAACTGGCATTTGAACAGATGTGTTTCATAAACTGAAATGGTGCAACATTTTCTTAGTGTTGGATTAAGGGCGCCGATCCAATAATCACAGGACTCTTTCCATTCAGCAGGTAGGGAGGGAGTGCTTGTTGTACATCATCTTTTTACCAAAAAAAAAAATTGTATTCTGAACAAGTAGGTAAGAGAGAACTTTTGGAGTATCTTTGAAGGGACATACCTGAAGTTTCAGAATAATTGCCAAGACGCTTTCTAATGCCTGACCCTGAAACTGAAGCACAGCAAAGAAATTCTCCTAAGTTGGCATGCTTTCTGCTTGTTTTCCCTGCTTTGTAACTGGTGTACTGCTCTCTTACAGGTGGCACTGTGCCATCACCTCCTCTGCTTCTGTCATGTTCTTGCATCGTGAACTTAGTCTATTTGGTCTCGATATTTTTTTTTGTTTGGCTTGGTTTTTTAATGTTTTGTGGACTGTTAAAGGAAAACCAAGCTCTCTAATTAGGAGATTTTCCAGCTGGAAAATGCAAAGTTCCAAAACTATATGTTAAAAGAAGGGAAAACTTTCCCAAATGTCAGTGACTGCAATAATAGGTCATGCATTGTACAAATATTGTACTTTAAGCTTTTAAATGCAGCCATTAAGGATTGAAGCTTTTAGCGCTGACTGTACTGAAATGTGCAGAATGCTTTTGTAATCCTTGAGAGTAAAAGCAATACAATGTAATTTTATATATTTTTCATCCTTAAATCATCAGCCTATTTACACTGAGGCTAAGGGTTATTATCTCCATTTATTATGTGATGAACTGTGATGAAGACAGACTGGGTGCCTCACCAAAGGGCTCAGAGCAGTCAGAGAGAAAGTCAGGACTGCTGACAAATGAGTACCTATGCTGTGCTTACCACAGCATATATTTATTGCCTCTGATCAGCTCTTGTTCTTCACAAGAGGTTCAGTATTTGAGTATGGATTTTGCAAAGGAAAAGATTTGGCAGCATGAAATATTGCTCACTTTTTTGTGTATGCTGAATAAAAATACATGTATATGATACAGACAAGTAGAGATAAATTAATACATAGATTAAAATGAGCAGTATAAATGCAATTTTATTTTCCATTTCCTTGCTGAAGTAACGGTTGATCCTCTTTTGTGATATCAATGTAGAGTAGCATAACTGAAGTCATTACTTCTTATTTATTTTGAATGGTCTAGAATGGGAACCTTCAGCCTTGAAAGTTCAGCCCCTGTGAGATGTTTGCCAGATCATTGCAACCTTTCTGTCAAAACACCTGAGCCTGCAGCATGCCAGCAGCAGTCAACGTGGTGACACTTTTAATGGCAGAGCATTGCTCTGGGGAGGAGACAGGGCACACCTGTGATTATTCTGTGTCCATGACAAAGGACACTGCACAAATGCTAGAAATTTGGATGTTCATGAACAAGAACACTAAAACCCACATCCATCAAGGGCAAGAGGTCTTTAGCAATCAGGAGACCCACAGTGGTGCAGCACAGCTAAGAAAAGGAAAGCTTATTCAGGCAAATGTAGCTCACAGCAGAGAAATGTCTTTGAGTTATTGGAAGAACAATGTCCCTGCCAAAACCATCTGCCATTTTCCATAATTTCCTCTGCAGCTGAAGCTAGGCTGCCCTCAGCTGAATGTACCATGCTTCTGGGTTGGCATGTACAGGCCACAGGAACTGGCAGGGAGGAGAAGAAATTAAGGGAACATGACTGGAGAGAAGGCAGGGGGCAGAAAGCAAATCAAGATGTGAGAGAATGTGCTACAATCAGGAAGGAAGCAAGCTGGTAGGAGATGAAGCAGAGAGCCAAGAATGGAAGAAGAAATGTGCCAGTCTAACAGCTTACTGCTGGCAAGGGACTGGTTCTGCCTCTCAGATCTCCACTTCAGGTAGCACTTCTTCCTCCTTTCCACCCACTGTGGTACTCTTAGTCTTTGTGAGGTAGTTCAGCTCACCAAGCCGTAGTAAAACCAGCCTTTCTTCTTTTTCACTTTTCTTCCCCTAATCTCTTTCTCTTCCCTTCTTGCCCCAGCTAAATCTGCTCTTGGCTGGACCACTGGGCTCAGACAGAGCAAGATGATTTCACACGAGCCAGGATTCAAGGCAGTGGATGCAGGACTGCCATCTTCCTGGCCACACGGATTGATTCAGTTCCCCCCCATGAAGCTTCACTCTGATCACAGCCAACCCATCCTCAGGCAGTTGCAGGCACATATGCCTGCACATTGAATCTGTACTGAATTCTCATCCAGACTGAGGAAAGAAGGATAGATGGTTGTTGGCCTGAAGTCTAAGGAAAGCTCTTAAGGAGGCAATATTGCATTTAACAGATCTTTCCTTATTAAATCTCGTGATTCAGAGGGTCTAAATCAATCTAATGCTGCAATTGCTGTGAATTAGGGTGGCTAAAGAAAATTCAATCACAGACTCTGAGATTTTATTTGATCCTTTCAATCACTTCATGGTTGAACACAAAGTTATTTAACAAAAGAAAGCTGTTCAGTAAAAAGTGCTATTGTTACATATGTGGATACATTCCTCATATTGTTATTACAATATTCTTTTCAGGTTCTGACCTCACAAGCATTTTAATCTCATCCTTTGAGTGTTAACCAGCTTTTGCAGTTACAGGCCAATGCTTCTATGCCAGAACAGACACATATAAGCATATTCCAGCTGCTGCTAGGTTACAACAACTTCTGGTGTTACAAGGATTCACACACCCAGAAAATCTGAATTAAATGTATCCTTAACCACTCTACCTTTTAGGTACTGTTAAGTGTTGAATTCAAAAGAGGGCTACAAAAATGGCTTCATCTCAAGAAAAACCTGTCTTACAGAGAGACTGGTCAGCAAAATAGAATGAAATAGTTCAAAGAAAAGGTCAGAGGAGATCTTGCCATGATGCATGAGTAATTGTACAGGAAGAGTTTTCTGATAGACTGTCCTTTGTGCCTGCAGTGGCAGAGCAAGATTCAGTGGCTGAGCTAAAGCTAGAGAATGGCTGTCACTCCCTCCCTCTATCACAGCATCCTACAGGCATCAGCGTGTGGACTGTGTTTGCAGGAGTCCCCACTGTTCCATACCCAGAGTACCACAGGGTGACTGAAAATGGGGAAGAGGAACCTCAGCAGCACCTGGTTCATACAGAACCACAAATGGCCCCTAAAGCCTGGATGATCCTAGCTTTGGAGTGCCACTTGAGGACCCCATGCACATCCCCAAGAGCCATGGCATGAATGTTCTCACACATTTTCATGCCATACTTGACAAAAAATGGGGTAGTTCTTTACTTCACAATACATGATTGTTCCTGTCATCCTGATCCACTGATCTCACAACTGTCACTCTCATCCCTCCACTTGTCATTCCTCTATAGTGTTACCTTTCCCTGATTCATGACTCTGGGAAAGAGGCTGATAGCATTTCACAGGAGATGGACAAGGAATCGCAGCAGTAAAACACAAATCTTCCCTCCACTGGTGAGAGGAAGACAGGATAAAAGAAGATTTAGGATTGTTTCCTTGTTTTTGTAAAGGGCTTCTTTTTTAGCATGGCAAGTCAGGGACATCTGTGATAGGTTGACTATCTGCTAGTGACTGTAGTGGCAAGAAAGGGAAGAAACTTTGCCCCATGAAAAGAAGATGAGGGTTTAAGGAGGAGAAAAGTAAGTTATCTGAAAGACAGGGAAATTAGAAAGGGGAGGGATGAGAGAAGAGCTGTGAATTTCAAGAGGAAGCAGAGGCATGGTTGATGAAAGCTATAACACCTCCTGGAGGCATCTTCACAGGGTTTGGTAGATGAAGGGAGACCAGTGAGTATTCTCTACCTTATAGTTCAGTAAGGCTTTCAATAGTGTCTCCCATAATATCCTCCTAGAGAAGCTGATATAGTACAGGCTGGAGAGCAGACATTTAGGTGAACTGAAAACTGGCTGAATGGCGCGGTGCAGGGGATGGTTATCAGTGGTAAGAAGTCTAGTTGAGACCAGAAACTAGTAGTATTCCTCAAAAGTCAGTACTAGATCCAATCATCTCTTCGTTTAAAAGGCACTTTTTACCTCAGGAACATAAATTCCTAATTCACTACAATACACCGCAGCACCAAGCTTTACTACTAATCACCTTGCTAATATGTAAGATGAACAGAATCTAAAAAATATTTTGTTAATTCTGCTAAAAGTCTCCCAAAGTTTTCCAAGGAAGGTGAGAAATTTGGCAAGTTTTCATAAA
Organism: Psittacula echo; assembly: GCF_963264785.1. Taxonomy (NCBI): domain Eukaryota; kingdom Metazoa; phylum Chordata; class Aves; order Psittaciformes; family Psittacidae; genus Psittacula; species Psittacula echo. The sequence goes on along the minus strand of NC_137735.1, from coordinate 117,123,784 downwards.
AACAGGCATCAGTCTAGCTGATCTGTCTGTACCATATTTCATTAATAAAATGCATCAAAATGTGCTTTCCTACTCAGCTCAATGGTGTTATCATTGTGGTTTGATGCATTTATACAGCAGCAAGACAGAAATTTGCATTTTATTTCCATTTTAACATGAAAGCCTGAATCAAGGACTGTACTGCTTCCACTGTCTTCCTTGTTGCATATTGCTCTCTAGTCTTACCAGAAAACAAAAGACACTTGAGCAGATATTATGAAGTGCTTCATGTAAGAGGCATTTTAAAAACTCTTTCATGTGGTTCTCTCATGAAAAGAGCTTGAGCTGACCCTCAACATTCTTGTAGAAAGGAAAAGGTGTTCTTGCTCTCAGAGGCTTTAAGATCTCCCTGTAGACAGGATCATCTTTGCTTCTTACATTTGTACATCATTTAGCATAACATCAGCACATTTTGAGACAAAGAACTTCAGTAGTGATATAACATAATCATATTTTGGAGTTAGCAAGGTAGCACTGCCAGAGGGCATTTGCACATTAGTTTTCTCACCTTGAGTCTACCGGGGATTTGAGCTGTAAGGGTTTCTGCTGATTGGATCATGTTTTATTTTCTTCTAAAAAGGAAAAAGGAAGCATCCTATCAGTAGAAGCTCTACTTTATAATTCCAGCCATAAGAGATTCAGGGTGCCTGATTCAGAGAGGTAACCTGGTTAACACAAAGCATGAGACTGCATTTTTCTTCCCAGGTCTGTTCTTGAGTTACAGTTCGATGCAGGAAATGTTTCTGACACACTAACTCTTCTCAGATAAGGAATTTGGGGTTTTTTTTCTTTCATCTTTCAAGGGTTTGTATCAGCACAATGCCATGCAGACACAGTGACCATTACCCCAGCACCTGCAGAGGCCAGTATCCAACTTGACCAGCAGCCAGGCCAGAAAAGCTGATGTGTTGGATTTGGCTTGGGTGGAGTGAATTTTCTTTACAGCATCTACTATAGGCTCTGTTTTGGACCAGTGCTGACAACAATGTTGATAATACAGAGGTGTTTTAGCTATTGCTGAGCAGTTCTCACAGAGTCAAGGCCTTTTCTGCCTCTCACACCACCTCACAGCAAGTAGGCTGGAAGTGGCACAAGCAGTTGGGAGGGGATACCTGGGACAGCTGATAGCTGACTCCCAGCTGACCAAAGGGATATTGCAGACCATATCAGACCATATGGCCTCATGCTCAGCATATAAAGCTGGCAGGAGAAGAAGGAATTTGGGGGGGTGATGTTTGAAGCGATGGCATTTGTCTTCCCAAGTAATCGTTACAAGTGATGGAGCCCTGCTTTCCCAGAGATGGCTGAACACCTCCCTGCCAGTAGGCAATGGTGTGTGATGCCCTTGTTTCTCTTTGCTTGTGTGCACAGCTCTTGCTTTACCTATTAAACTGTCTTCATCTCAACCCACTAGTTTTCCCACTTTTACTCTTCTGAATCTCCCTCTCATCCCACTGTTGGAATTGAGCAAGCAGCTGTGTGAGGCTTAGTTGCTGACTGAAGTCAAACCACAACAGCTGACCAGGTTGTTTGACATCAATGGAGCTAAACAAAAACCCCTTTACCTATTCTGTCAATTCAGATGTACAACACAGATACTACAACAGTTATTTTCTAGAGAGTGGATCTCCACTGTGGATTTGGAACCCACAGTATACTGTTCATGTCCTCAGTACAAGGTATGTGAAGTATTAGACGTTACAGATCCAGAAGACTCCCTTTTTGTGTAGGCTAGGTAGCTGGAAATTATGTCCCTCTGAAATCACATTTCTTATTACTTTGAAACTTGCACTTTAAATCTGGCATACATTTTCTCTGTTTGTTTTTAATGTATCAAATGTGATAAATCAGTATTTTTAACTCAATGCCTAATAGTATCGTTTCCCCAGGGAAGGCTTTTAACATTCTTTCCAGCCAAGAATAAGGTGAACTTTTGAACCAGGGTTTCAAACTATTCAGAGTACTGACAACAAAACTACACATTCTGATTGCTTGGTGAAGCCTACTACGGACAATTTTTGTTGCAATGACCCATCTAGAGTAATCACAAGGATTTAGAGTTTCTGTGTTCTCTCTAGCGCCAATAATAACTGCAAAATTCTGTGTGTTGCCACTACTGAAGTCTCAATAATATAAAAAAAAATCTTTAAAGTTTGGAAGCTTCTGCTTTGTCCAGCTTAAATTATATTTTGTTTTGTTCTTCATTTGTTTGTTTGGGGTTTTTTATTACAACAAACAAGCCATAATTAAAGGTAGAGTTCTGGGGCACTGCTGCTAGGGGAGACAAGAACTTCATCCTGCTATGTTTGTTAGCATGGACATAACATCCACATGTACCTGGAACAGGTTGAGTGGGTTGGGTTTTATAGGAGGCCTTAGTTCTGTCTCTGTTACTTTCAACTTGTGAGTATGACCTTTATGTAAAGCTAACAAAAACTCTTTAACAATAGTGTGACGCAAAAGAGCAAACTTCATGACTTCTGCCTACTAAAAAAGTACCACTGAAAAACTGTACAGAGTCATTGGCACATAGACAGGAAACAAATTAATGGCAGCCATTAATTCCTTGGTGAAAGAACCAAACATGGAAAAATGCTTACCTGAACATGTATGAGCTGCTTAATGACCTACATCATAGACTGATTTGTTTTGTAGAAAAGAAATTTTAGCCCCAGATTTGGGTGTCTCATATAAAATACTGGGCTCCATAGAAAATATCGAGAGTGAACTCAGTCAAATCTAGTATTAATTTTCCTGCCCTGCCACAAATAAGCTTTTCTTCTTATATACCTGATTCTCTATTAAATAGTTGAAGGCAGAAAAAGCTAAGAAAATATCATCCCTTTAGCCTAGTCCCAACCCAGATTTCTTCTGCCCTCTGTGTCATGCAAACTTGATCATTACATGAAATCAAATGCAAAGTTTCACTTACTTGGTCTCAGGCAAACATATCAAACTTCTTCCTGAGAACTCATTAACACTTTCTTGCTTTTCAATACGAAGATACTGAAGGATGAAGTATGCCTATGATCCAGACTAAAACCAAAAATTGCTTTGGCATCTGGGAAAATGCCCCAGTCATCTGTCTGGAATTATTCACATTTTCTCTTTTCTCTCCTTTTCTGCTGTAAGAAATCTCATTTTTAGGAACCCCATTATAAAGAAGCAACAGGTTTACGTGTTCCAGCCCTACAGCAGCTTTGGAGCCTGGTTCTTCCCTCACAGAGACCTCGCTCTGGCCTTGCAGGTAGGCATCTATGCCTGTTAGCAAGACAAATCATACCAGCACCTCTAACATCAGCATTTCCTACAGTTACTTTAAACATTTTCATTTGCTCTCCTTCATATCTTATGCCTGTTCCAAACCCCTATTGGAAATACCTGAATCTCTACTTTTGTGTATGGCGATTACTGGCTTCTAAGCTAGATGTGTCAGTGCCAGTCCAGCAGCCAAGCAAGGACAAGGACTGAAATAGTGGGAGTGTCACCACTGCATAAGCAAACTCTGAGAGCCTGTGGTTCTGAACTGGGTATTTGCTAGACAGTGCTACCAACACATTTGCACAAGTTTATGTAGGTAGAAATAAAAACAAACATTTCATGGGATAAGACATATGATCTAACCCTAAAATAATTTATTCTTAAAAACAAAGAAACAGTAAATTAATTCTCTTACTTTGTGGCCAGAGTCAAGATGACTATCAATGAAAAAATAGAAATGCCATTCAGTGCCAATCTAACATTTTTCTGCTATGAAATCATAAAAAATGTACTTCATGTACTTGGCTGCTCTCAAAATACATGGGATGAACACTACAGAGAAAATGAGGAGTCTTTCCTTCAAGGATGAGAAATGAGTTTATGAATGACTGATGATGTAAGAGGAACACACATTTCATAGTATGCTAACTTTTTACAATTCACTTGCACTTGCAAAGTCCTTTCTGTTGTCATAGAAAGTCAAATCCCAGGATCTTCATTGTTCCAAAGTCTGTGTCCTTCTCCAGTTGCTTGTGCTTTATTTGGTCTCATGACCTACTATAAGGAGAGAAACTCATCACAATCTCTCCAACTTCCATGTAAGATACAATTTTTAATGCTTTTCTATGCATGAAGACACAGAGAACTTGTGAGTAAAGCTTGAATCTGTAACACCTAGGTCCTTTTTGTTTTCCAGAATTATAAAATAAAGTAATGACTATTTGCCAAAAAGCTCGGCCATCCCACTATTAAGCTTCTTGTTGTCCATAATCCTGACTTCTGAAAGAGAAGTCCTGCCTCAGAACACAGGAGGTGAATGTTATGGTAAATGTAACAGGCATACTCTAGTCCAGGCTTTGTGCCACACAGTAAGTTGCTCAATTGGATTCTTAAAAAAGAAAGAGGTATACTTTTTATATGGTCCCAGAAATTGCTAGTATTTAAGGCAGAAATCCTTTCAGACTGTCACAACTCTTAATGACAGATGCTTGAGTCTGAACCTAGCTGAAATCAGTGGTTAATGCTGTAACAGCATTAACAGGAGTGGGAAAAGGGTTAGAAATCGCGTGTTTGCTTGAAAAATATATAACTGAGTGTATTAATTAGAAGCAGAAAGCAAGAAAGAGTTCAGAATGAACTGAATGGCCTTATTTATGTAGACAACTTAACTTGTTTTCAAATTCCTTGAAGTACCCTTAATCCTGAGGTTACCTTGCTTCTCAGCAGAGACCACATTGTTTCTCATGTACATACAAAAGATGGTTCATGCCAAAGAACCGTCCACTGTGTGGAAAAGCTTAAAGAATGAGAACCTGTCTGCTGTGTATGTGAACACAGCAAGCAACTTTATGAGCAGCATGGCAAGTCCATTCAGAGAGAGCCTGTCCTGGCATCTCATCTATGCTTTCTTGTAAAAAGCCTTCAAGAAAAGGAACAATTCCGAGTACTGCCCACACCCACAAACAGATGTAGAAGTGGAAGGCTATTACAGCAATTAGCTATGATAAACTCTCAAGAGATATTTTGTAACCCACAATTTGCCAGGATAATCCCAGCCACGTAGTTTGTCTCCCATGAAAACAGTTTGACCTCAGATTTCCGTCTTGGAGTGTGCAGCAGTTTTTTTTCCCAGGACCCTCCCTTGAGCATTCAGTGGAACAGCTCTGTTTACTAGTGTTTCAGCCATTCCAAGTATAATATGAGAGTGCTAGAAATGTAATGTTATTTCAGATATACAATCTTAAATTACTGGTACAGTTGCTGGCATGTGATTAAAATAATGTAAAAACTTCCAAGGAATGTTACCAGATACTGAAACTCAATTTGTTGGAGATTTTCAGGGAAGGTTCCTTCATAGAAAAGTCTCCATTTTATGTTTAGAATAGTCACATTTTGAGCAGTCTCAGATTTGTTGAAGTTCCATCCAAGGCAACTGCGGGTATATATCAGAGCAGAACCCTGATTCTCTGTAAATAAACATCATATAGTAGGCAAAGTATTATAGCATGTTCCCTTTAGTCATATAAAAAGAAGACACAGAACTTGCTAGTTCGGCAACTCATGTTCTCATAATAATAACACTTCAACAGTTTTCTGATTTCATGATGCATTCAAAATTATGAAATTGGTGCAAAATACTTTTTGCTAAGAGTTCTTGGGCAATAGCTGAACCCTAAAAAGTTTCCCAGAAATCTCTTTCTGAACCTCAACTTTAATGTTATCTCAAAACATAGCCTCATACATAGTCAATCAAGCTGATGAGTTTTACACTACGTCATTTTCTTACTCCAAGCCCTGTTTCATGAGTGGATCACACATTAGCACAAATACCAGTTTAAAGGACATGGATCTGTTGGAACAAGTCCAGAGGAGGGCCACGAGGACAATCAGGGGAGTACCTGATCATCAGCACCTCCCATATGAAGATAGGCTGAGAAAGTTGGGGCTGTTCAGGCTGGAGAAGAGAAGGCTGCGTGGAGACCTCATAGCAGCCTTCCAGCATCTGAAGGAGGCCTACAAGGATGCTGGGGAGGGACTCTTCATCAGGGATTGTAGTGATAGGACAAGGGGTAACGGGTTCAAACTTAAACAGGGGAAGTTTAGATTGGATATAAGGAAGAAATTCTTTACTGTGAGGGTGGTGAGGCACTGGAATGGGTTGCCCAGGGAAGTTGTGAATGCTGCATCCCTGGCGGTGTTCAAGGCCAGGTTGGAAGAGCCTTAGGTGACACAGTTTAGTGTGAGGTGTCTCTGCCCGTGGCAGGGGGACTGGAACTAGATGATCTTAAGGTCCTTTCCAACCCTAACTATTCTATGATTCTATAAAGGTGCTCTGTAGGGCCTTTTCTTCATGATGAAAGCCATTAGTATAAGATTAAGATCACAGAGTTGGGAATTTTCTTCCTGAAACTGTATTTTTTTGCATAGTCCCAAAGCCCATAATTCATCTCCAGGGCAAAACTATAAGGGGCAAACAAAGGAAGAACTAGGTCTACATTATTGTCTTAACAGTATTTTGACATCATAAAACTACTATATTTTTGACAGATACTAAGTGATGCTTATTCCAAGTTGTGTATATGATTCACATGCACAGGAGTTCACAGTATCAGCAACGGTATTGGATTTTAGAAGCTATAAGTAAATCATTCTGATGGAAAACAAAATAACATGATCTCTGCCAACCAGTTCCTGGAAAATAAACCACGTGTGTATAACTTGTGAAACAAGGAGGCAACAATCAGCTTGTCTGAAACATCTATAATCTTTGTTTGGTGCTTTTTTTATGTACAGAGGCTACAGACAAACCAAGCGGTCGCTGGGAGGTTAAGGTCATCCTGCTGAAACTCCCTTTCAAGTGAACAGCTAGCCAAAAACATGATGCATAAGTTCTTCATAGTAATCATGGAAGCTGGGAGTAAGATGGACCTAAATCACCATAAACTGTCCCACAGGGATAAGTTTTAATCACATGGTCATGTTCAGTAACCCAGCCATGCTTTGGATCTGCTTTGGGCCTGATGGAATATGAATATGAATAATAGAACAACAGCAGCTACATTTGCAAGTTGCTGATCTGCACACAGGATTGTTACCATATGATTTATATCTGCCCAAAGCAAAAAAAAAACCCTCTCAACATTGCCAGTGGAATACTTTGGCACATCTCTCTTCATTCCTCACTCCCACTGTATTTGAAAAGGAATTTATCACTGTAGCTACTATTCAATGCAGTGACACTGAAGTGTTTTCTAGACAACAAAGAACTGAAGTAGAAAGCTTTGCCCTTTCCAAAATTCAGAATCTCAGCTAATATTTGGTATATTGTTAAATTAAAACTTGAAAACCTGGTAAATCTCCACCTTTGCACTGAGCAGCCTTTGTTTAATGTGTAAATCCTAAGGAAACATAACAACACAAAAACAGAGAGAAATAGAGCATTTGTGCTAACTGTCCACAGTGTTATACAACATGGCTTACTATAATGTAAAAAATCATTTGGGATCTTATCTGGAGTATTTTTTTTATCTATGCATCTTTCCAAACTGTCCTTGTTACAAACTCCTTTGCTTTCAAGGCTTATTCATCAGAACAGATTTTGTTATCTGAAGGCTGAGTAGATAGGAGGGAAAACAAGCAGCCCAAGCTGTTGTATGTCACCAGACAATGTCTTACTGCCACCTTGTGTTGAGCAAAAAATATGAAAAGCTCGTATTTCACAGGCATCTGAACCAAATAAAAAGCTGTCCAGAAAATAAACAAGGAAATCTTTTAGGAAGGTGTATGTGAATACTTGAATATATATATATATGATTACAATAATGGTTTAAGAGTTTATAAAAAGATAAAAGTGTTTTATTTTCATTTCAAATTTATCTTTGCAAGCAAGTGGCAAATGTCCACTAATGGTTAACAGTCTTTTTGCTTTAAAAGCTGCAAAAAGGGCAATTTTTTTTTTTTTTTCTGGGGAAATTTAATGGACATTTATGATTTTATTCCTTGTGCAGGGTTGGTTTTTTTTCTCTCCTTTTTTTTTTTTTTTTTAATAGTTACATCATGAATAACAAGATTTCTTGAGAAGCTAGACAGATTTTTTATCTTACTCTTGGGCTTTTTCTCAAACATTACAAACAACACTTTTTTCACACACTTTGGTACATCCAAGTAATGAAAAATTCCTACAGTGTTTTTTCCTCTTAGCAGTTCAGAATAAATCCACATGCTGCAGACAACTTTCCCACCTACCAAATAAATCCAATTCAATGGCAGGATTGGTCCTTGCAGTTTAACAACTTACAAAATCATTGCTTAAAGAAAATCTGTCCTCTGGTAGTCCCATAGATTAGTTTTCCTTATGAAGCAATCACTGCACAGCAACACATACATACACGCATGCACACACATGCACAAACAAAGCCGAGAGGCAGTAAACTCTTCTGCAGCATTTGACCTTGTAGACTGATGATTAAAAGAACACAATTAATCAAGTATGTATTAAAGACATTAGCATTACTACAGGTTTACTCTCTCTATGGTTTCCTCTATGGCTTACTGAACACCATCCTTTATGTTCTAAATCTGTTGTTTTCAACTTGCAGCTTGCAAACCCCTCAAAGTCCTGTGGAGTATGTCTAATGTGTCTGCAAAACCAAACTTTTAAAGAAAGCTCATTTTTAAAAGAGCATATGTCTTTTCTAGCTAAGTATATACACAAAGTTTTCAAAGGCTTTAGTTTTCCATTGGTCGAAACTTAAAAATCCACGAAGTGAAAGATGTAGGAAAGCACTGAATTAAAGCTCAGACTTGATCACAGAACTTTGGGAGATACTCAGAATCACATTTTCTTTAGGACACCACATACTTCTATCTTCAAACCTGTGGAAACCAGTAAACTGTTACTATCAGCTTAACTGCTTAGTAGGATTCCAAGCACCAGTTATAAACTTCTTGAGGCTTTTTAAGGTTGTCATGCTACCATGACCATGGATTTCTTTAGTATGCTAGATACCATTATTTGACAAGTCTACAGCAAATGAGGAAGTATCTTGGGGTAGTAATATTGATTAGTGAGAAGTGGTCCCACTAATTCCATCATCATCAAAGAGTTCGTATGAGCATTACGGACTGGTAATGGACTACAGGTATGTAAGTTTCATCTCCTAGAAAGTCAGTGCCTGTGATGCCATTAGTCCCAGTATAAAAGAACTGAAGTTCTATGGCTTTGTGCAGCATGATAAATGGATGAAATAGTTACTTAATTTTGTGTGGATGATAAAGACTCTTTTCAGACATGTATGACGCTTGCTAATCCCAAGTCATAAGAGTGAGCTTGTTTAATGCACTTTAAGGCACAATGCTGTCTCTTGAGGGTTCACTGACTTCAGTCACTGCAGTCTGTCCTCAGGGAATTACTTGCCGGGCTGGTGAAAGTGCTTGTACAGCAATTAAAAAAAATAATAAAATAAACCAATAATTATTAAATATGTATAATACGAATTACCACTCAGGTTTTGATGTCTGTAACTAAAACAAGTCTTCCCACTCCCATATTAACTCCTTGCTCATTGTAAGAGACTTTTATCTGCTGCTATCATTCCTAACTAGGAAAATCTGTGCTTTGGGCAGTCATGGGAAGGTATTAACAAAGTCTGAATGTAGTGAGTTGCAAAAGATGTTATGGTACAGGTTTAGAGGCCCAAACCAGGAGATTGCTTCATATCCAAGTAAACAACCCAAGTCACACTAACTGCGACTGCTGGAAAGACCAGATTAAAAAAAAGGAAAAAGAAAGAAAAGATAGCTCAAAGACAGGAATAGAAATAAGAGCATCAGAAAAGGGGTAAAGCACATTTTTTGTGCCCCAAATCCTCTTTCATGTTAAGAACTTTTCTAAAAGGGTAATTTTCAAACCCTAGGACTCATAGTTTCCTCAAGAATCCTTCAAGCTTTGGCAAGAGAGTCATATCATCCTGTCTCAGTTCTGCAGGTCGAAGAGATGTTAGAAGGCAGCCCTCCTCTTACTACTGCTGTATTTGTCCTTGCCTTATTCCATTCCATTCCACTCCATTCCATTTCTTCATATTTCTCCTCTGCTTTTTACCTTCCCCTTTTGTTACAGAAAGAAGCAAGACATACCCCTTTTCTAGTCCCAGAAGTGCTCAAGGTCACTTAAGTCAGAGACCTCTTATGGCAATAAGAAAAAAGATACCAGTAAAGGGGAGTTTCTCAGACTTTGCTACCCAAGACAGCTTTCATTCTGTCACTCATAGTCTTAGTTAATCATAGGGCTGCTAAATATGTAATGTGGTAACATGCTTTTATGAGTCTCTCCCAGTCTACATAGCCTACTCAAAGTATACATTTACAGAAGTGCCTCGTGGTCCTGTTCTAGATCCTGCAAAATCGCACTTGTGGTTAGTATGTCTTGCCTGTAAACACAAGGACCTTTGAGGCCAAACTCCAGGAAGTAACTAGAGATTCATGCATTTAAATCTCTTCAGAGTAAAGGAGAATTAATTGAGCCAGTCTCTTCTGTTGCAGTATTGTCAAATTACCAAGCTCAACCAGATGCCATGTGTTCCTCTGGCAGGATGTGGGTGTAAGTAAAACCTACTAAAAAATGGTTGCCTAAGATTGAAGATGTCCATTTCTTCCATACTACAAGGAGAAAAGTCACCCATATATACAGGTTAAATGCTCATAGGTATCAAGGCTGCACAGTATGGATTTGGATTATAAATCCACATGAAATCTAGATGCTGGCGTTTAATCCCTGCGAACCCTTGACTGTGTCATAGCTTTGAAGCATTCAGTTGGAAAAGCCTGTCTAGAAGCCCTGTACATGAACGATGCCTTTTGTGGTCAGATTTGAATCAGATTTGTCTGATGGTAGCCATTGATGACCTTTATCAGACTAGTATTTTCTCCTACTTCTGTCTGTAGAACCAGAAGCTTAGAAGTCATTCATTTCATGAGAATGAAGCTCAAATATTTTTTCTTACAAGAATTTGAAGGATTTCTGTGTTAAATTCTTAATTCCTTGCTCCTAGTTTGTGACTGAAATAGCTCTATATTATTCTAACTTGCCTGTGATAAAGAAAATATGAGGGAAAATGTACACCCACACAGCAGCTCATTGTGCTGTGTAGATTTACCCCCACCACCACGAACAATGGCTGCTCAGCTGCCAGTATTTAACAATAAACAAACATCAACAAATAAAAATGTTTGACAATAAATTTAATTACTGTTGGGAAGGGGGGAGTTGCTTTTGTCTTACATAAAAACAAGCAAGAACTTCTTCAGGAAAGACAGTCAGTATTTCAAGCAGAGGAGCTATGCAAGTAAATCATTAATGGAAAGAGAGCCTTGCATCTGGGACAGAGGATAAAAGGGAGCTAAGCAGCCAGCAGGATGCAAAATGACAGCTGTTTAAACCACATTTCTAACTGCTGTGGCCAATGGTTTGATATCTCTGAGGAACAAGCAGGCAGCCATGGAGGGGGGTGGGACACAGAAAAACAGAAAAGATCAGCATATTATTATTTCTATTGTGACCAGACTGTCTGTTCCTGTCCAACTTCTATAATAGCTAATTAACAACTGCCAGAGTTCACCCCATCCAAACATCTGGTTATCCAAGGCCTGCTTTCCCCTCTAAAGCTTTAATGAATTTTAACATGTTTGAAAAAGCATTTCCCTCTGGCTTACTGAGATAAAACAAGATATAAACAGACCCCTTGGGCCTGGTACATCCTCTGCTCAGTAGTGTTCCCAAAATGCTTATTCCCCTATCTTCTCAGGATTTATTTGCCCCCAGATCTGCTAGCTTTTGACTTGCTGAAAAAAGAAAGCCCTATGCCTTGTGAGAAGGATCATACCCCTGCTCCTACAATATGCCAGGAGCAAGAATAAAGCTGCTGAAGAAGGTATTTCAAGGTATTTCTTACCACAAAATGCTGTGATGAGGCTTTGCAGTGATAGAGCATCCCAGCTCTATTTCCTATGCAAGCTGCCTTCATCCATGACAGAGCATACCTCTCATCTGCAGCAGCCATTCTGTGTACACTTCCAGTCCTCAACTATATTCTTATACTGCTTGCATGAACCAGACCTCCAAAGCTGTCTCTAGTGAGAGTCTTACTAAGCATGACCCACCCTCCCTAAAATACATTAATTTTATGCTACGTATGTTTGTCCGGCAGGGGGAGGTTGGCAGTCCAGCTGGCAGTCCAAGTAAATGCCATCAAAACCAATCTTGAGACAATTCAGTCTACATGGCAGTGTGATAGTATGAAAGAAAGGGAGGTGGGGAAACTGACCCAACACTCCAGTAATTCCTGGAATTACCTCAAACATGCTTCACAAGTTTCTCATGGAACCAAACACCTGTCTGCCTTCACACGTTACATGGCTTATTTGCTCATCCATCTTCTTACTCTGAGCACCCAGAAAACTTCACAAGCAGGCAAACTGTTTAATCCGGTAACTTTGTACTATCAGCAGCTGGAAGTTATAAAGAATTGTGACAGTGAAAGTTTCAGTCCAGATTTCAGTAGGGTGCTTTTACACTGTTTTAAGGAGTCTTAGTTAGCTCTTCACTCACATTAGCTTACTCTGAAACAAGTTACATGAATAAAAAATCTGGCTGTGGTACCAGATAGAGAGAATGATAAGAAACAATTTATTAAGTTTGACAGGGTGTCTGGTGTGAAGCTTCCTTACAGGGTATTGGATGAAGCTACCTAGTTTTTTTGCTGTTTGTAGAGAACTACCATATCAGAGGAAGAGAAAGGTGGTAGTATTTGTTTACACAGCTCTATAAGCCTGCTGCTGTAGCCACTGAATGCTTTCACTATCAAAGACACTTTGGCAATAAGGTTATCAGAAAAGAAAGGAGAATGTGTACATGGCTGAAGGATGGATTTTTCTGCAGCCACTTGCTTCAGAGCATGGATAATTACCACACCAGCTGCTCCTACCAATTCCTATTTCTCCTAGTTCTCAATCTATTGTTATTATCTCCCCTGACTTCTCACTACAGCTGCCCTACTAAGTATCTCACCTATGTCCCTGTACCACCTCCCACATGCTGTTCCATATGCATTTCACCTGTCCCTGCTCCCCAAGCATGCTTCACTGAAGACCCAGCTGTAAAAATCAAAGCTGAGGAGAGCAGAAATCTTGTGGCTTATACCACTACTCATTAGGGGAACTCCTTCCACATTCCAGGGCTCACAACACCCCACGAACTACCTATAAATCCCCGAAAATCCCTTCCGCTTTGACCTGACCAGAATGAGAAGAGACTAAAAGAAAACAACACTGATGGTGTTATGGGCAGTTTCTAGCACCCAAAAAGAATTCAGCCTGTATAGACAGAAAGCGTAACTAGCAACTACATCACATCCTAGGACACTGCAACTGTTGACTGAAACGCAGCAACCATTTTGCTTTGTTCTTTAGTCAGGCAACAGTACAAGAAAGCAAGTAAAGCAGAATTTTATACCTGGATCCAAAATGCATTTTCAAAATGAGGGCATATCTATCACTTTACCTGTAAAGTCATGGGAAGAAAAGATTTGTCCCTTTAGACTTGGGAAGTTAAGCAATTTCATTTTCCTTTCTCCCTTGCATATCCCTGAGATAATTCCCTGTTCTCCTAGGAGGACTGCCCTTTCCTGGCATTTTCTCTTCTTTTGGGTTTTTTCCATACACGTGCACATACACACTCAAAATGTTTCTGCTATACTTTGTTATCCGAGTCTTGTAGCTTTTAACAGGGCCTATCAGAGACAAGAGAAGATGAGATTTGGCTCAGTTGACCTTCTGCAACCTGCTAAAATCAAATGTGACAGCAGCAGACCAGCACAGCAGGAGGTGTCAATGACAGCTGAAAGACTAGAGACACAGACCTGTGCCACAGATGAACACTATCCAAACATCTCACACATAGTCTCAGTTAGAGATCACTTCTGAAACCTCAACTACTGATTTCTATTTGAGGCAGGATCTCATGGTTGCATATTATGCTCATTTCTGACCTCAGTTTTCTAGGAAAAGCAAGGGATTAACTTGCAGTGTCTGGAGATTTTAATATTTTTTTTATTGTTCTTCACAGGAACATTCCAGTCATATTCCAGATTTCATCTGGAGATCACCTTGTGATCACTTTGTGGCACTTGAGATGATGGAGCTTTGACTTTTATTTTACCAGAGTCTGAGTCCTCTTAGTTATCATTTGAATGCATTCCTATATCCTACTTACACACATATTTGTCACTGCTTACTGACACATCAGTGAGGAATACCAAACACATGCATAGGCTTATAACGGGGGCCATTATATCTGATAGATTCTGTCTGAGGGACTTGAGGTATCTGTGTAGTCAGCCTGTGAGATAATGTAAGCAAAAAAGCAGCAGCACAATTACACAGCCAGACTGAGCTGTGGCATTTCCTGATGTTTAGTGGTTAACTGTGTAAATGTATTCTTGAGTTAGCATAACGTTTTTATTTGACTTCCCTTGAATTTGTTGTTTGCTTCTGATTTTCCTTTGCAGATAGCATTTCAAAAGGCTAATCCCTACTGCTTTGAACCTGTGCTGCTTAGACAATAATTACACAGCAACCATGTAGAGTCTGTTGGTGTTTGACTCAACACTAGTCCAATCTTCTCATTTTATTCTACTTTCCTGTAACCAAGCTGTCTTTAAAAGTGAACTGTGAATACCATCTTTCACTAGTCCCTAGATTAGCTTTCTTTGTCTTTATAACCTATCTAGTTTGCAATTATTTTGGAGTTCAGGGAGTTCTGATTATACTGAACAAGCACAGACTACAAAATAACTTCTTTTTTTTCCTACTGACATGCTTTCCAAATGCTCATATTTTAATCAATTAAAAACTCATTTGCTTTGCAAAAATACAGTGCCTTGCAGTCCAGGGACCGTTACTTCAATACCAGGTCCAATATGTAATTTTATCTTTTATTTTGCTTAAAAATAATGTACTTTTTCCATTATAAACATATGGGGTGTTTTTACTCCATCTCGTATCTCTATCTGAACTAATGTTTCTGAAAATTTTCAAAGGCAACTGCCTTCCATAAAAAACTCCAGGGAGGGGGTTAGACAGTAAAATAGTTATCTCTGTGCTGGGGTCTCTAAAAAGCAAGGAACAAGAGGGGTGTAGAAGGCTATAAACGTATAACTCTTGTGCTGGTTTTTATAACTTTTTGTACTGTTGCCGGGCAGATTAATGCTGGGTTTTATCTTGCACATACCTAACTGCCTCAGGAATAAATGCACCAGTGATTCAAGGTAAAAGCATGACACTGGCTTTCTTTACATGTGTGATTACTTCACTGAAAGGGTTATCAAGCATTGGAACAGCCTTCCTAGGGAAGTGGTTGAGTCACCATCCCCAGAGGTATTTAAGAGACAGTAGATGTGGCACTTAGCGACACTGATGGACTTGGCAGCGTTGGGTTAACAGTTGGACTTGATCTTAAAGGTCTTTTCCAACCTAAATGATTCTATGATTTACAGCATACTGAACATTGCTTCTGTCTACTATCTCAGAATTTAAGGATCAAGGCAAGTTGCCCTCATTTTCCTATGTGTTGGTTTCCTGCTCTATAAAACTGCATTAACTATGATGGTCAGATAAATGGGACTTAGGAACCTCTCCCAAGTGCATATGAGTTGCATGGGGATGAGGAAAAACAGGACTCATTTTTCTATCCCAAGAAGATCTGTGTCATAGTCAATCAAGCACTGGAATAGTTCATCCAGAGTCTGTGCAGTCTCCATTCCTGGAGGTTTCATGACCCAACAAGAGGAAGCCCTGAGCAACCTGGTCTGATCTCAGGGCCAACCTGGCTTTGAGCAGTTTGGACTAGAGACCTCCTGAGGTCACCTGCAGCCTGAATTACTCTGTGACTCTGTGTCTCTCCTCATCCTTACAGCCACAATAACATTACTAATGCAAAAACCCATCTCAGAAGTTGCTGGATTTGAACATGTATAATACAACTGAAAGCTAAAGGATGCAGTGATCTGCACAAACTGACATCAGAAATTCTAGTGACTGACACATTAGCAATAAGCTGGGCTAGGGAGCCTCCAGTCTGACAGCTCCGCAGAGCTGGGATCATTCTCCTGTAGAAACAAAGCACAGGGACTAAACTCTTTCAGGTCGTACAAACCTAGCCAATGTATGGTGCTGCATCTCAGGAAAAACAGAAAATCCCAGCAATGAGTGGTCAGTAATCTCTCAAATTCAGTGTTCCAGCCTTCGCACAAAGCAAGATGCCTTTTTGAGGCAATGACTGACAGGCTCCCAAAAGAGGTATTATGTAGCAGATAGCAGGAACAAACACCACCCAGAAAGTATAAAAGTTATGTTACACTGGTAATGCCTTATTACAAGCCCAAAATCTTAAGAGCTCACCAATTTTAATGTCAGAACCATTACCACCATCAGTGAAAAAGGATTTCACCCCTTTTGTATAGCGGAAATCAATCAATCACTGCTGTCATAAAGAAGATATGAAAATGGCCCATTTTCATATGGGCTAACTGGTAGCTAATCAGTATTCAAAATCAGTATTCAAAAGGGAGAACTCAGTAACTTGAAGATTAACTTATCACATTATTTCAAATTTTAAAACAAATAATAAGTTCTTTTTTTAACAAAGATCTACATACAGCATCTTGTCACTTTTCACTTTACTGTGAGTTCTCTTTTTCTCTGAGCAGATTTACAAAAATAAAGGTAACTTTTCTTTCTTAAGTATTACAGCTGTCCTCTGAAGGTGTTATTCACTTGAAAAGTAATAATTAAATATTGAAGATAAACACTTTGTAGAGGAGGATATCTTATCAGCTGAGTTCTAGTTGCCATTTTGATAATTGATTGTAAACTTAATTATTGTAAGTACTTATTTTGCACTAAAACTGTTGTCTTCAGTACTGTCTGATACCTTCCATCAGGGAATATACACATCTGTATCTGCACTGGTTTTCTGCTGATCTCTTTGATTTTCACCAAGTAGTTTTTGCTCAGCATTAGCCCAGCTGGAAAACTCTGATCTTCACTAAAGGGCTGGGGATTTCGTTTATTGTATTTGATTTTTGTAACTGCCACAACTTTTGAAGGAAATAAATAAATAAATGAAAATCCAGAGTAACAGCAAACACACTCAATGCACTTATGTTGCTGTTTTCCCATTTAGTAAATCACATTCTGAGCTCTGAATAATTCCATTCTTTCTGCAAGTGAAGAGAACAGAGTTGTCATTATACTAATCTTTAGGTTGTGACTATATTAATTCTTCTTTTAGATTAGCATGTGTCTGAAAGGGTGAGTGCAATTCTGCTCTAAGCAACACAGCTAAAATTCCAAGCCTTTTTCCTAAGATGAATGTATAAATCACTTAGACGCGTTGATCATCAAAATAGCTGACACCAAGTCTATGGAGACTGCTATTCATAGAAGTCTATAGCTGTAACTGTATGGTATATTACTGCTCTAGCAGAGGATCTAAAATACAGAAATGTGTATGAATATCCTGTTGAGATGGTGAATCTGTGGATTTTTTCACTGTAGGGGAAAATTATTAACTTCTTAAATATCAAAACACAGAACCAAAGAAAAACAAGAAAGCAAGCTTCCAGCTGCAGGGAAATTATTGCCAGTTTTGGGGTTGCTCTTAGTCAGCAGCACCTCTGGTTTCACCCTCCACGAGGCATGGATGCAGACCAGAGATTTTTAGAGGTGTTCACATAATAAACTGTTCATGTTGTAAATGAAGTAGCTTTTTAATTATTTAGTCAAAGAGTGCTCTGCTTTATGTTGAGGATGACAACAAAAAAGGAACAAAAGGGTGCCTTCTTTTGCTTGTCTTTATATTATGTTGTAATCACTGCCTACTGACTGTCAACACCAGAACAACCTCTCAAGTTGCATTGTAATAACTTCCAAGGGTTTTACAAAGAGAAAATTGCCATATGGGAGAAAGACAAACTACCACAACTATTTTACGTTTACCTCTATTTTTCATTGTAAGACATATCCCTGTTTTCCTCCATTACCTTTTCTCCTTAAGCTAATGCTAAAAGAAATAGACCATAGGAGTGGATGTAGTCATGGTAATTCATAGTAGATTAATTCTTTCATCAGTTCATGGTACAGATAAATATTCTGCCATCCCAATGAACATCCATAACAAAAAGTGATTATCCTTCCTTCTCTGAAAAAAAGTTGTCAATAAAAAATAGATTTATTTAAAAACTAATGCAATGTTTCCCAGTTTGGAGGATGGTCAGTCACTTCATATCTAGATAATACCAGATATGGTTCTTTGCCAGCTAATACTAACAGCAACACCTGCCAACATCTGGTAGGTAGATGCAGCAAAAACAATTCCCTTTAACTTGCCTTTCTATTGTCCTACATGTTCTTCAGTTGGAAAATTTATTGAAAATCTTCAGTGGTGCAATTTATTGAATTTATATAAAAAAATTTGCATTAACCTGATGATACCAGATATGAATTTATAACTTTCCAAAATACTGGGGAGTTCTGTTCTAGGAAATCTTCTCTCATAGCACATGAGGTCCTAAAAAACATACACAGAATGCAAAAATGTTTGTAGATATTTGATAGGGATCCTCTCATTTTCATTACTATGATTATCACGTGGGAAGCCACTGATGAGCACACAGAAACAGATGTCATTCTTTACAACATGTCTTGGCAGGACTACTGTATCCACTAAGTCCAGCTGTCCGCATAAACCAATGCCAAAGCATAATAGTGTGAGGGAGATTCAAAGCCTTTTCTTACCAACACTGCATGTTTCCTGGGTGTATGCCATACAGAGCTGGACAGGAAAAAATAAACATCCTTAGGCTAGAACACAGGCTAGTTAATAGAAAGTTACTGTAAAACTATGATTTTTCATGTACAGCTTTATGTTGTGATTATTCCATAGCTGATCAATCGATATCTGTTACCGTAACAGCCTCATATAGTGCTCACGCTGATGTCAGGATACTGGGTTCTTCTGAGTCAGTGTTAGACTTCTGCTTACAGCTTTTACATTGTGCTGTAAAAAAGACGGTTCTGAGGGTCGTTGGGAGAAAAATCTCTGCAACTTTTAATTTAAAAACAGCTGTCCTAAGAACCACATTAAAGTAAAAGAATCAGTCTCATTTATCAACACTTAAGCACACAGATTCCAGCTCTGTATTCTCGATTGACGATTTGCCAGATAATTCCTTTCTCCATTTCTAAGTTGCTTTGCCTTCAGCTGGAAGGCTACAATTCTTTCCTTCATTACACCTCTATTCCTGCAATAATTATCCCGCAAAGAGGAGAATATCACTGTCTGAAACCAAGTGCAGCTGCAGAGAAGACGTTGGTTTGGAGGTCTGGAATCCAGGTTGAAGACACAAAGTTTCTGACACAAAGTCTCATTGCTCATTTATTTATTCAGTTTTTCTCTCAGTTTGTCACTTGTGAAATAAGGTAAAATATTTTACAAGACCCTTAAAATGCTCTGAGAAATAAAGGATATTCACATATCACCCAGATTATGTCAGGGCCTCCAAGTGCATTAACAAGCTATGAAACCTCTTGACCCCTCCTTGGGCACGTTATTGATTGTGTGCACCGTGTTATAGATGGTCTGTGTAGAACAGCATATCCTTGCCCTAGCCAGTGCCACATTCAACCAGGGGAAGTCCTTCCAGGTCTTTTCCTTGCCAACTGCACAGTTTTCCACCAGCAGCTCAGCCATACAGGGGCCAGGCACCATCAGTCACATCCATGGATCAGAATACAAAATCAAGGTAAAGCACAAGCTTACCACTCCTTACTGAACAGACAAGGTTAGACAACCTCTTTGCAAACTTCATGCATCTGACAACACCATGCTGTAAGACCAGCAAACATGCTCATTAAACATGATCCATCACTGACAGTGTCCAAGGCCAGGCTGGATGGGGCTTTGAGCAACCTGATTCAGTGGAAGGTGTCCCTGCCCATGGCAGGGGGATTGGAACTAGATGATCTTTAAAGCTCCTTCCAACCCAAACTATTTGTCCTGGGTTCAGCAGTAGCAGTCACTTTTTTCTCCTTCTTAGTAGCTGGTGCAGCGCTGTGTTTTTGACTTTCAGCCTGGGGACAGTACTGATAAAGCCGATGTTTTCAGTTGCTGGTCAGAATGTTTACTCTGACCAAGGACTTTGTGAGTCTCATGCTCTGCCAGGGAGGAGGGGAAGCCAGGAGGAAGCAGGGACAGGACACCTGACCCAAAGTAGCCAAAGAGGTATTCCATACCACAGCACGTCATGCCCAGGATGTAACTGAGAGTTACCTGGAGGGGCACTCTCTGCTCCGTCGGGCTCGTTTTTGGCGGGTGGTATCGTATTCTCTTCCCTTGTTATTTCTCTTATCATTATTATTATTGGTGGTAGCAGTGGTGATTTGTGTTATACCTTAGTTACTGGACTGTTCTTAACACGTGAGAGTTACATTCTTTCGATTCTCCTCCCCATCCCTCTGGAGGGAGGGGAGGAGAAACTGCGTGGCTGACTTGCCAACTGGCTTAAACCATGACACCATTCTATGATTAGCAACTGAGGGCCAGACAGCTTGAAGACCATAGGAAGGATTCATGTAAGATGGACAGATAAATCTGAAATAGTCACACCTTAAGCCACTAAGGAGAAACAGTAAAATCTACTGGGAGTCCTAAAATAGGTGCCTAATGTTGGTCAGGTGAATTATCCCCTGAAGAGCACTGCATGCATAAGAGGTTTTACCTCTGACTACACAGGGACTGGAGAATGGTTGCTTTAGGTGTGTGCCTGTCTAAACATGGATGAGATTAATCCCTCTCTCAAAACACTTGAAGTGAAATTGGAGAAAGCAGACCAGCAGCTCTCAGATCTGCCAGGTGAGATTCAGACCTGATCCCTTGACTGTTGCCTCCTAACTCTGCTTCAGCATTCTGCTTTGCAAGACACCACAGGTTTTTATGCTTTTTAGATTAGGTGCTGAGAGATGAAAACCAGGCACAGGATCTGAAAGGAAAGGCAATCACTCTAGATCACAAAAAGGTATCAACGTTGTAACCAAGATGCTAAAGTTTAAGCTGACACCCAAGGAATTTTTAAGGTAATTCCCAGAAGAGAAGAGGAACCATAAAGGGCACATAAATAAAGCTGAATAAGATCTTCTTAAAATAAGTAGATTTGTTGAATTATGTGGTTTGGAAGCAACTCATGTAATAATACTCAACAAATGTTTTCTTCTAAAATTATTTTTTTGGAACTAACTCTTCAAATGGAAAATTTCAACTCTTGAAGTGACCTATTTTTAATGCTAAAAGCATTACCTACCCAAAACAATGCTTCACTATGCCCAGAACAAAGTTACAGGGAAGTTTGCCAAGACAGTCGTTTCTGTTTTACTTTAGCCCAAAACTAAGCTGCTTTTTCATTATTACTTTACATCTCATACCCTAATACACATACCTGGACATGATTCCAAACCAAAGCCACATACAAAAATTGCTAAATATTTGAGAAATAAAAAATGTGTTCCTCCTCTGCCTTTTATTCCCTTTGATTATTAGTTACATTGTTGATGTCACTGATTTCTGAATAGAAAGAAGATTTTCTCCATATAGTTTGGGTTACACAGAAAAATGACCATTGACATAGAAGTTTCATAGAAGTTAGTTCGGAAAAAGTCTCTGCTATTTATAGAATTATAGAAAGTTTTTCTATTAACGGGGGGGATGGTATGAGATATTTTTGCCTTTGTTTTGTTTTTCTTCTATAAATCATATTTTCTATTTTCTCCAATGGACATTAAAACTAATTGCTTTATACAGAAACCCTGTAGAAGAGGTAAGGCACTCTGCATCACTCATTAACTTCTGTAAAAGTGTTGCTGTCTACTGATTTAAAACAAACCAAGCACACTCTTATTATTAAAGGCCGAGCTGACAGTACATGTTAAAATCATCCAGTACGTGCTCTCATTATTATTAAATTCTTATTTGCTTTGCCAGATTTTAACCATTTGGCAGAAATCTCATACAACAAATATCTGCCATTAACTGAAGTCTTTGAAACTTCTCAGGCAAAATGCTCCAAATTTTTGAGGGCAAGTGCAGAGGATAAAAATGTATTGTTTGTGCCATAATAACAAAATGGAGATTTCTTCTTTTGTAACTCTAGCTTTGGTTAAGTCACTTAAAATTTCACTGGAAAATAGAAAAATAGGTTTTGTTTAATTTAGGTTGATCCCATGAAATTTTCAAACTTTGTTGAAGGTATTGTCTTGGAAAAATGGCAATGAGTACCTTCCTGATTCAATTTCAGAAGGTTTCTGTCCACAGTTACTAAAAAGATCAGCTAAACTTGCACTGTCTATGACTAAAGCTCTGGGACAAGCCAAGACTTTCCTCTCTAACTGAAAACAGGAATCTTCCTTTCTTTTTTTCTTTAATTAGGGCTTAGGATAAGGGGGCTGTAAGCTTTATAGAAGACTGTACTTTGGTTGCAAAGCTATGCGCCCAGAAATGAGAAAGTACCAGAACATAAATCTGCTTTGGTACCTTTTTTGGTCTCTTTGGGGAAAAACTCAGTTCAGATAATGGAGAAATGGTTGCAAAACCTGCAGAGCACCCTGCACCATTTCGTCCAGTTCTGGCATTGTGATGGGCCTTAAACATCTGTTCACACTGTGTGTTGAATGAGACTGTTTCTCAGGGTACAGGATGTCCTAGCTCAGGGAATGAATCAGTACTGAGACACATAGGGGACCATTGCTCTTTATTTGTTTAAAAGTTGAGAAGCATGAGATGACTGAGGCTGACATTCATAGGGAAAGAAACTGAAGTTCTCATGTGAATGCTTCCCCAGAAAAATAGATTTTCTCTCTTCATCTACTGCATAAGTCTCTGTGGTGCTGTCCAAGCTATTTAAACTCTACCCTGTCTTGTGAAAGCATCCATGCTGAGACTGACAATTTTCTCACCATAGAAATGCTCCTAGAGGAATCTTACTGATAGACCAAAAGATAAGACTCCAAAGTGTGTTCTGAACTTCTAAGCCTTCATTAGGGTGCCCACATGTACAGTGTGTAGACTCTTTGACCTTAGGACCAACTCCTACCTGGCTTGCCCCACAGCTCTCAGCATAGTCTTGCATTCTAGCTGGAAATCCATAACCTCACGTTGTGCCCCAGTTCTGGTAACCACTACACTTGTTTTTGTGGGAAACACAAGAAAGAATAAGGCAACAAATGATGCCTGAAAACCCAGGAAGAAAGTTGAGGACTTTTCCAGCCAACTTTGATAACCCACATCTCCCTGAAGGACCTGCAGGGACATCATAGCTAGAGGTACATAATCCTGGACCACATAATTTTATTTCTGTAACTTCCTCCCTAAAGAGGCTATCAGTAGTCAAAAGGCCAGCTAGGTGCATTACAACTAGAGGGAGGTCTATGATCTCCTGTCATGGACCTCTGTGAGGTGCTTGCAGACAGTGCTGCACTCATTTATTTCTCTGCCATGAAACTAAGCTTCACTTGTGTTCTAAGGACCTATTTTGAAAGACAAGTCTGAAGGCTACACCTCAGCCTAAGTTTTGGGTTAGATAAAGTAGAAAACTACAAACTCTGAGAATTGCTTAGTTCTTAAAGGGTAATGCAGCAAAGCTGAGAACAGGTTTAATCCATCTGGCTACAGTTAGCCCTCTGACAGATGAGGCAGCCCTGGTGTTAAGGCTAGACCAAATGAGAAAATGAGATTATGTACAGACAGAATCTCAGTATCTCCTACATTAAGAAGCAATTTGCCAGGTGAAAAGGAATGAGGGGAGGAGCCATTGTCTATATTGCTGAGGTGACATGAAGCATAAGGGTTCAGCATACAGAGGCTCAGTAGCATGATTAATGTGCGAGTTCAGAAGGTGACTGGAGAGGCCAGAGAGGACGCCTGGCTGTGTGTATTTCTGGAACAACCAGGGAAGTAGGGCTGGAGAAAACATTTAGGATAGATCTGGTTATGTTCAAAGTTAGCAGAGATCATTGACCTAAAGTATCATCTTGATCCATAAGGGGGCATAGGTCTACCTTAGAGATTAACCCTAGGAGGAATCATCTGGCAACATCTGCAGCTGTTTAAAAGACCATGGCTAAGGCTGATGGTAGCATTACAGCCCAGGTCAGCAAAGGCCAACAAACAAAGGCAGTGGCTGTGCTCAAAAGAGACTACCAGAAAAAGATGAATAAAAGACAACTGATCAACTTAACCGTCAGATTGGAGGTGTATTTTAGATTAAAGTTAGTTGACAGAAAGCTGAGGTTTGAGCATGAGTATTAATATTTTGACCATAAAAGGCCATTTATCTAATGTAATGATCTGTTTTAGAAAGCACATAGAAGGTAACTGGAGCTTGGTCAGTTAAATGACAGCTACATTTGCTTCTGAGGAAAATTATAGTTCGCAGAATTAATGCTATGACAAAGGCTTGCCTAGGACTGAGTTTATAGTTGGAGCTAGGATGATACTTTTTTGAAAAAGTAGTAGCTTATACAATGTGAGAAGAGGTGGTGATAGGAGCCCGTTAAGTACACATACATAGTCCAAGCTGAGACAGGTACTTGCTTTATTACAATTAGGTCTAAGAGGCAAGTTAGGCAGTGCGAATGAATTCTGGGCAAAATGAGGGCAATCGTAATTTCACTTACATCCAAAAAGCCCCCCAAGTTAAACCAAGGAAATGCTTAAACTGTTAAGAATAAAGGAAGCTCAAGATGGTTTTCAATTTATAGCACCAGCAAATGGGACTGAAATATATTAACCCAGTAGCAATTATGTTATTCTAAGTGTACTGATCACATTAAAGATAAGCCTCAGCTAGAATGAAAAAACAAACAAGCAAACAACAAAAAAGCCAAAAAAAAAAAAAACCCACAACAAACCCTCACCAAACCCCGCACCAATCGCAGAACACAAAAATACAAAACACCAGTCACCCAACTGGTCTTAGTCAGAACTAACTGGTAAAAAAAAATGGCCTTAAAATAAGGTTTCTGCCTAGCTACACCAAAAGCCACCTAAACTAGTCCGGGCACTAAGTGCCAGTGAGTAGTTCACGCCAGCCCTGATCTCAGGCTAGCACTCTAAACATTTATCCTTTTCAGATGCAATTAAGTGACATTTTCAGCAAGTGCTCTATTAACTGATACTAGTCTTAGCAGCAGTGTTATCTGTTTCTTAGAAGCCAAATTGGATGAAAACAAAAAAAAAAAACCAACACATTGTAATACTGTCACAGTCTTTCAAATAAAGTCTTTCAATTTGTTTTTTTATTTCGTTCTTTTGGAATAATCCTCCCTCAATCCACAGTCACATCCAAAGCTAAGCAAAATCAAAGGCACTTACCAGTTTTAGGGTATCTCATTTTGATTTGTGGATGTGTTTTCAAAAAGTCTTTACAGAAAATGAAAGCATCATCCTGCAAAGGTTATCTGCATTTGCAAATGTTCACTCAACCCTCCGAAAATGTGTGCTAACTACCCAACATTTTTGAACATTTTTTGAAGTTGGTGCTTCCTCAAAAGTTGTGTATGAAAAAAAGCTCTTTCTCCCAAGCTTCGCTTTCAGTTCAGCCAACCAAATAATGCTTAAATCAGTTCTGATGGGTTCCAATCAGTTCTGCAACACACACACAAATTGTCAATTATTGATGTTTGGGTGAATTTGCAAATACTCCAATAGTAAAATCAGTGTTCAGAATTACTCAGATAGTTAGCACATTTGTTAAAATTAAACTCTTACTGTAAATAATGTAATAAAGGGATATATCACTACTACTCTTTCTTGAAGGATGAACAATGTGTAGTTAGATCCAGCCAAATGAATAAAGACAAGCCAGGGGGGAGGAAGAGGGACGTGGATTGTCGGAAAGGAGTGGAAGAATTTCATTTGCTCTTGCAACTGATTATATGCTTGACTGACATTTCTCTTGCCAAACTTTATCAATGTGACAAATACCCCAAAATATTATGAAAGGAATGAAGTTTATTAAAATGTATGGATCATGTTACCTTTTGTATATGGGCATTCATCCTGAAGCCACTTCCGTCTGACCTGATAAACAAATCCCCTAGAAACAAACCTACAAGAAGAAAAACTAGTTCTCTATACCAGCAGTCAGTAAGGTGGCGTTAGAAGAGAAAATGCTACTGCTAAGCCTAGTAGCAGTTAATCAAGCACTTGTTGAAAATGTCATTTAATAGCATGTGAAACGGATGTGATATACTGGAAGTCGATAAATCTTCACTTGGCTACCTTGGTAAGTTTAATGATATACGCTAAATTTTCTCTCTGTGTGTGGCATATTTCTGCACTTTTTTTAATAATATATTTCCTTTACAAATATTTTGCAGCTTTATTCTATTTACTCACAAAAGTAACTCATGAATACTCATAAAGAAACTAGTACATTTTGAATGTCTTTTTAAAAAGGCAGCTTATTAAACTGGAAAGCAAAAAAGATCCTATTTTTAATACAAGTTTTCCATGAAAAGATGTCTTTAATCTTTCCTACTTCAGCAACGGAACACTATTAACATGAATATCTGGAAGCTCCTTGTCAAGCTGCAAAATTCTGCACAAAGAAGAGGTAGTTATTAAAAAGAAATAGAAAATAAAAAGCGAACAATGGCCAAACAATGATCAGTTTGATGCAACTGCACTTCACAAAAGTCTCAAAAGGTTAACAGCAGTAATGGCAAATCTCAGAGCAATGGTGCATATGCAATCATGTCTTTGCTCAGAATTAAAAAATAGTAATCATTTGTCATTATTGTTATTCATGATATATCTTGAATGTGATTTTTCATTCTAGTCCATTTTAAAAAGCATGAGTTAATTAGCCCTTATCTATTAAAGAGGAATTAATAGATGCTAATATATTTGTGGCTCTTCACCACAGTTGTGAAAGAAGCCATTTCCATCATAAAGATATGGGTTTTATTCCTGTAAGCATCTAAATACCGGTCCTCTAACAGCTGAGGAGTTTGTAAAAAACAATACTTTGAACTTTAATAAAAGAATTTTTTTCTAGTGCCTTTATAAATCAATCTGATGGGACTATATAATTAGACAAAAATTATATTCAATAGCTCACAAAAAAGTCAACATGTGTTTGAATAAACTCATTCTAATAAATGGAAGTCCCCAAAAGAAGCCAGTAATCATGAGCAGATTTAAGATTCCTCTTAGCAAACAAACTGAATTAAATAATAGATTGAAGAGGCTGAATTAATAATCTTCAGCTATAACTTGAAATGTCAGCCCAGTTTTAGAGAGACTAGTCATCAAAATACTTTAAGATAGAGCTTCATGAATCACAGAACATAAGATTATTTACTGATCAATCAACAGATTACTTTGATTCGTTGTCTACATAATGTTTACTACAAAATACTTTTCCTGATGAAAAAAAAAAAAAAAGGAAAAAGTTATTAGACTCACCTTACATAAATGCCAAATTGCATTTGCTTAAGCATTCAGCAAGTAATTAGTATTGTACGTAAATGATTTTGCAACAATTAGGACGTTTGAGAGCTAGTGATTTCATTTTTATCCCACATACAGCAGTGTCATAAACTCCCTTATTGATGGGCGAGTGGCGACAAGAAATTAGGTGGCAGAGTTCCTAATTACAGGGTTACTCATTACCATCTAATTCATTCTACTAACTGATGCTGACACTGCTTGCACACTCAAAGTTAGCAGCCACTTAAACCACTGCTTGCTGAAATTGGGTCCTGAAACTGTTAACACCTGCATTTAAATAGGATTTGAAGTGTGGGCAATTGTTCCTGTGCTAGTGCACATATCTACATTATTTTGCTTAGATTTTTTTTTCCCATTTGCATGTTTTCCCATATAAAAATTCATATGGCAAGTTACTAAGAGCTTTTTCTGATCATGTTTCCTAGCATCTATAAATCTTCATGCTGCAAATAAAGAATGCAACAACCAAGGTCTGATTATTCTCCAGACCTGGTCAAAGAAACCTGCATTAGTGTGGAACTTCTAAACAGGGAAGCTGACTGTCATAAGAAAAATGTTGCTTTGTCTGGAAGCAGCAGTCCAGAAGATGTCTTCAGCTGCTGTGAAACACAGGCAGTATCAGTTTGTGTGGACACTGCCATGCCTCCAGATGACTACATTCAAAGGCGAGGCTATACAGAGCCTTCACTTCTGAAGCTTCCTGTGGAGGAGTCCATTGGGAGTCACCACACACCTTTCCAGTTTGACCGGCATGCTCTGGCCAGAATTTCCACTTCCCCAACTTTAAGACGTCTAAGGATGAGCTCTGCTTCACAAGCACTGTCATTCCAGGACTGTTCTGACACAGCTCAGCTAGAGAATCTAAAGGAATACAATGGCTCTCTCCACCACATTTGCAAGAGTCCACCTCGGTGTACTACAACTTCCTCATTGTCGTTGCTTCCTTGTGTTCATGCAAAATTAGTGTCTTCCAAAGCCAAGTCTGAAACAACTATTGCAAACTCAGCATCTGCCAGCCCCAGATCAAAACTGCCAAGCCAAAAAGGTCCTCTCAGCAATGGCAGTACCAGTGAGAGACTCCAAAACTCTTGGAGAGCCAACTGTGCTACCCTGCCTAGGAGAATCCCTAGTCCCAGCCCTACACCACTGGAGGGTGTCCAGGTAGGAGAAATAGAATGATGCAATCTCCTTTTCAGTCTTGCATATTCAGTGTTGGTCCATCACGGCCAAGAGCACAAACAAAATCACAGTTCTTAACCTGAATTGCAGCCTGGCCTGTGTTCCTTTGATATAACAGACTGACTTCTGTGTTCATCAGGAAGGGAGATATTTCCTTCCAAATCAGCAAGAGACAAGGGTTCCAGACTTGTGTTGTGGTGACCAGGTTGGCCTAGTCTGCTCCTACACATGGCCACTCTTTCTCAGCTCTGTCCATTCACCCTGGTGGACCAGTATAACTGGGTTTGGGACTATGAAAGAACAAAACTAAATGATTCACCCAGTTCTAGCTTGGGTTTTACAAGATTTTCTTTCCAGGATCCTTCAGCAGGGTTCCTCCTAAAACAGGGCAGTTCTCTATTCTGTTTTACTGCATAGGATTATTAACCCTCCAAACCCCAAGAATGAAGTCATTCAAGATGATTGAGCCAAATGTAAGGTTTCCTACTATCAAACGAAGAGGTCCCATACCCTTTCTTGATTTCCACTTACCTCTGCCAGCTCTGTTACTCGCTGGCCCCCTTCAGTTTTATGTTCAGCTCCAAAAAAAAAAGATACACTGGTACAGCAAATGCCAGTGTCAGTAATAAGCAAGGGAGGAGCTAGCTTACTAGCTTAGAAGCTTACTAGCTTCTAGTTTTTCTTCTTTTCCTAGAAGTAAAATACCATTCAGCTATCCCCCATAACTTCACTGCAAGGATGAAAGGAGAGGCAACGCATAAGCCAAGTTTGCTGCCAGATCTACTCTCAAAGACCATACGTTACTTGCACAAGCAGTTGAATTCAGACACGTACTTCATTCTGTCCTTACACAAAGCACCTACACACATTTCACTGAACTGAACTGGATGGTGTCAAATAGGTGCACAGCTCTTTACTAACTGGGTACTTTTGTGCCACAGACCAAAAGCTATTTCCCCCCTCCTTCAAATATAGAAAACATTCCAGATATCAAATGAGTTCTCCTTTCTCCACAACAGTAAAAATAACAAACCAATGCCTAAGTCTAGGTAGTGCATTTGTCTTAATGAGTACTTTATTTTTTTTTTTAATAAAATCAGACTGCTTTCTTGCTTTCTGACCAACTAACAAGAATATCTCACTTTCTTTCAGCAGTGTGGATTGCCTATACTAAGGTATGCATATATTTATTTTATCTTATCCCAAGCTTCACTTCTCTACATTTTTAATGAATCCATTTCACTCTAAGACAAAACTGAACAATGAGGCATATGTGTAACTCAACTTCAATTCATAGATTGGTTTTGTGAAATGCCTATCACTAGCTTGCTAAACTAAACTTTTTAATGAGATTTTCTTTCAAAGCTGGCCCTCTCCCCAACAGGTTTAGCTATATTTCATGCAATATTTCAGCTGGACCATCATAGCTCTGCACTAAGAACTAAATGCCAAAAGGTCTGGCTGTTTGGATTAGCAGTGTCAAGTTTCTGCTTGAAGAATGTTAAACATCTTATAATCTTGAGCAACATTCTTCAGAACTTTGTGGGAAGGAAAATGGGAGCAAAGAAGCTAGCAGAGCAGCTCAATATTGTTCTCATACATAAGCAAAGCAGATCTAGGTCTGCTACTAGATGGGGAGATTGTTAATCCTACAAACTAAGAAGAACTCTTGAATTTTGCAATTCAAGTGCAAGCAATATAAGGTGCTGCATACCATAGATCTGTGCAGTGATTTCCATCAAGCTCTTACAGGCAATCGTCAGGCAGTAAAAGCTTGATTAGAAATTATTTTGGTTCGGCCATGTTTGTTTCCTCCAGAAGTCCAAATGTTTACAGAAGCGAAACAAAGCTTATTTTCTTCTCCACACAACAAGGAAGTTGGAGCTAGTACCTCCCTTAATAGCCCTACCTCTCTTACTGATGGTGCAGTGCTCACTAGACTGCATGATCCCCTTGAAGATTTCAGGTCGGTCATGCAGGTGAGTGAGGTATATTAAAAGCACAAGCACTGGTGAGGAAGTCTTGGCAAAGACAGAAGTAGCCTCACAACAAACAACAATACACTTCTTCTGTGACTCTATCATAAAGTATTTCACTTGTTAATGCAGTAAACGCCATTAGTTGAGCTGTATCTCCTCTTCTTCCCAATGTTTACTCATTTTTCAGGTAAAAGCTCTGTTATAACCTGCAGTTTATAAACAGATCTGCGTTTCAAGCATATTTATGTTTGGAACTGAGTGGGTTGGAGCAGGCTGATGCAGTCTATGAGCCATTACGCAAGGCAGCTCCCTACACAAAGCGTAACAGATGTGTGTATGCATTTGAAATCATGTTCCCTGCAGAACAGGCCTCCTAGATTTTCTCAATTGTTGCCATTTCAAACCCACTCTTCAGTATCTTTAATTAACAATGGAGACTGAGAGAGGAGGGGAGGGAGACATCTTTGCATCTTGGTGTGAAGACAGGTGATCTGTACCTATTATGGGAAGAATCTGCTCTGACCAAACTCAAAACTGTGATTTTATCTCACTGACAAGGTGAAGATTTGTGTGATCTGTAGCAAACTTCAAGGGAGAATTTGAAGGATACTGAATGTAAACGGCTAAACTGGAGAACACTGAACATTTAATGCCACTTGTCTGGCATCTTCAGAGGCAAGCCATCTATATGACAGCTAATATATTGGCTCTGGACTTCTATCCAGACATTTTAGAAATCAAGAAATCACACAAGGAACAACACAAGCTTTGTTCCATAGCCACCAACACAAAAGATTGACCAAAGGAGGTTTGGATGATGTATCAGAATTTCTATTTTTTGTCTTGACCAATATTAGAATGTAGAAATATAAAACAAAAATAACCAGCATATATAAAAACAACCACTAATAACAAAAATAAATTTCTGCTTTAAGATTTTTTTATCAAGTTGAATTTAGCCCAAGGTCTGGGCAAAGGCTATATTCAGCTCATTCTTTACCCAAATCATTAGTCTAACTCCTTAACAGCTTATCACAGCCAGAGAAAACTGCTTGAAATATCAGGTTATTTTCCCCACCTAGAATCACATTGAGACAGATGACAACTGTCCTCCAAGACTGACTTATATATCATCCCAGTTAAAAATCATACATCCATCCTTCAGTTTTAATGAATACATCTTCTCCCCACTCCCAGGCTGTACTTTCAAAAGTCTTTCTTAAAGCAGCAATGCTCTTTTTAAACAGAGTTCCCACACACAGCCCTCAGTCAGGAATGCCAGTATATCTCTGTCGGCATGGCAACATGCTGAAATGGTGCTAATTAAATATAATCAGCCAAAATAAATAAGCAAAAAGGACAGAGAGGTGTGGCTGGGACAAGGCAAGATACTAAAGCCAACTCTGCTGTGGAAGGAAATGTTGATAAAATAAAACCTTTACTCTGAGCTCATTTTCTCCTTGCACCACTCAGCCTATCAGAGACTCACCGGAAAACTGGACTGCACTATTTCCTAAAGACAACCAACTAAAGAAAAGTCCTCTCAGTAACTGACAAAGCAGCTCCTTTTCAATTAAGTGAGGGAGCTGGCCTCGTCTATCTTGAAATGCTCCTCTTCTTCTTTTAGTGTTTCATTTGTCTGTAAAGTGTCATACTAACTCTTTGAATCTGGGAGTCCAAATATGCTCCCTGAATGGCTTAGATGAAATCTAACATCTATCTCAACACTGTGACCACCCTACAACGTTGACCTTCATAACCTTTTTTAGTTGCTTTTATTGTTATGTAATGATTACTTCTATAACTAACATACCTGTTATTTAAATAAGATGATTTATACAGACATCTATTCCTTGGGACAGCTGGTTAGGCTAAGATTATGGATATATAGATATAAACCTCTAAAAGGCAATCAGCTGAAACTCTCTGTGCCCTACAAGCAACTATATACACAGGATATTTATTTTTCCAGACCATGAGCTGTTTCAGTGCCTTTAATAACGTTCCATAACTTTGTAATGTTAATCTATGACATTATCTTGTTTCACAAAACAAGTAGATTAAAGGAGGAATTGTTGCATTCCCCAGGTGCTTGAAGTCATCCCTAAAGTACAAGGGTTTGTTTCACTCAACACTTCAGTCCTCTGCCCCTTGTAAGAAAACAAAACAAATAAACAAAAATCTAAAGAAAAGAGCAAAGCTGTAGGGTCTATAGGCATGAACAGATTCTAAAATATTGCATATAGACTCAAAAGCTGGCAAAGTGCATTACACAGCACTCCAGTAGTTTAATTCCTACAGAAAACCCAAGAAAAACATCTAACATATCTAAGACATCTAGACACCAGGCCAGTTGATAACAGATACTTGTACCTTCATCTGTGAAGCATGAGTGCATCATTTAGTCATTTAAGTCATTAACTGGCCCAGGCATGCAAGACTGCAGGGGCATATTGTAGATACACATGCAAGTGACCTTGGCACGCTTTCACATATCACAGGCTTGATTAACTATGTGAAGAGCTTGCTTAAACATATGTGGGTTTGAAGTTCAAAGTTTTTTTGATCTAAGAAGGTAATGCCATTTAATTCAGTCACAATGAAGCTATGTTTCCCATTACTTATCTTCATAAGCCACTAGCCTCCAACTTCAAAATATATTCTGAAATTGAAGTAGGCTAGATACTTTAAAAATCAATAATATATTGGCAAAATTTTTCTGTGATTCAAACCTGAAATAAATCTCCTGAATTTCCTAGTACAGGAGTGGCAACTTTAAGAATTATCTTTGTATTATATTGCAGCATCTGGATTGTATAATAACTCAGCTGCCCAAGAATTTACATTGTGGCATCACTGAAGGTTTCAGAAGCACCTTAATACAATAGTTACCAACACTTAAAATTTCCATAGGGTAGCACTCAGCGCACCTCATAAGGAAGTGGTCTCCCTGCACTGTTACGGGCTTGCAGACAACCAAGAAACAGACACCACCCATAAAAGCTGTAACGAACCGTGTGTTAGGTTCAATTTCATGATGAACCTCAGTCTCCTTGTAAATCCCAGTTAAATAAACAGATCCAATGTTCCCCATTCAGCAAGACTACCAGAAAAGGAAAAACTCTTAGAGAACTCAACCATTGCACATTGTAAACTCCTCAGCATGTAGTTTCCAAGCTGTAATATGCCCATATTTCAAGTGTTAAAAGTCCAAGACCTGGCTCTCCTGTTACCCTACAACCCTCTCTGCTGTTAGGACCAGTCTTTCATCTGTACAATTCAATTGGTTTAGCTAAAGCAACCGCAAGCAATGTCACTGTCAGTTCTTAACAAAAAGCATAACCTCCATGTCCTGCTATACATAGCAAATCCCAGTTCTTTCCATCAGAGCTCACCTGCAACTTGATAAGTTGTCAAGTGACTATTCATGCACTTAGGGGGAAAAACATACCTGCCAGGTTTCACATCAGGCCTTGGCAAGTGGCTAGATATTCAGTAACATATCTGCCTAGGCAAAAAACGAGCAGTAAGAATTACATTTAACTGACCTAAAATACTGTACAGAATAGGTGGTGACTGAAAAAAAATGTATATATGTACACACACTTCGTGCTTCCTCCCTCAGCTACTTAGCTACTGACCCTTTGAACTCTAATGGAGTCTTCATGCATCAGTCAGTTGAAGACTATAAAAAAGGCAGCTGTAGACACCAGTCAATTTGCAGCAGTACACTAACACAATTAATTAGGTATTGGTGTGAGTTACTAGTAAAATCCCAAAAGATTTTGATGTGCACCAGTAGTTTCTGTATTTGAATGCAAGCAGCCTCTGGCACAAACATGTTATTGGATACAGAATGCCTGTGTCACTTCACTTGATAGATCTACATCCTGGACAACACCCTCTATTAGTAACAACAATAGTTAGAGAGAGCCATCTGTTTTTGATCAGCAGGGCCACTAGGTCATATTACATTCAAAACACAAAATATTTGAATTAACAGAAAAATGTCAAAAAGATTTAAAAACAATAGCACAAACTTGCCAAAAGGTTAAATATTTTAAAATATATACCCAACATTTTAACTATTTCACTAGTATGCCATCTTTTCTTGAAATCACTCAAGTTATATGAAGGTTCAAAGTAATGACAACCCACGTATCAACTAGGGACATGGGATTTAACTACTCCTTTGTTCTCCGGTGTCAAAACACACATTCTGAAATCTCCACTCACTTTTTTTGCCTAATCTCAGAAGAACCCAAGAATTTCCAATATTTAAGCTCTCTAAGTACCTATTATCTGAGGCAAGCCATGCTCATAAGCACCTTGATCTCAGCAACAATGTGGAGTTAGAAAGATAATGAGATATCTCCTGTCGATCACTGAAATTTTGTACTCATTGTTCCTTTAGTACATCATTTCATAGCTGCTGTGATTTGGGGTTTTTAGCTCAAAGGAGTGCTTCAGAAGCTTCCTCTGCAGCCATGAGCAGAGAGAGATGATGTGTTGTTGTTGTTGTTGTTGTATCTCACAGACCAGAAGGGCGCAGGCGTAGCTCCATGGTAGTGAGTCTGCCGGGACTCGAGGTGTTCCCTGGAGACCTCCTGGTGTCAGACAGTGCAATGGACTGCGTGCCCCATGCCACCCTCTTGTTAAGTGCAGGTCAGATACGGGGTGGTGTTTGTTCATCCGAAAATGCATGCGCGTGTGGGATGGGAAGGGAGGATCAGTGCAACAATTTCACACAAAGCAGCACAGCCTCTGTAGGGGATGCTGTTAGCCCAGACCAAAGAGACTGCATTGCTAATTTAAAAATTCCCCTCAGTTTATTCTTTTTGCCTGAATGTTGTTGTTGAATACAAAATGTAAGAGGTAGTTGCGGTGGGGAGGACACAGATCACCTCCCTCCTCCATAGGCCAGGCATAACCAGAGCCCAAGCCAGGATCTCCATCTACAAGCAGTTGAGTTACAAATCCCAATCCGTACAGCTTCAAACAGAGGGAAGAGATTGGCCCGTGCAACCTTTTCCAGCAGCGTTCAGTCGCAAGGGTAACAGACCCAACTTATGGCTAGAGGTTGCTCAAAAGAACTTCCACCAGCAAAATGTGGACCTGCAATCAATGTCCACAAATACCTACTGTGGAACATAGAGCGATTGCTGGTGACCAGAGATCAAAGTTCCTTAAAAAATAAGTCAGTCAATGTCACAACCAGCAGCTTTATGAAAGCAAACAAGCCAGCCATCCCCAGACAGAGAGATGAAGGCCTTCAAAAACCAAAAGGAGAAAGTTTTGACTGCGATTCCCGGTCACACACTTGCCTGAAGGTAGGTGCCACATATAGAAGAAATTTGTTACAAATTTCTTGCTGAACAAACACAGGCATTCCTCACTTCTCACCCAGTGCATTCCTACATCTAGATCCTTAGCTTTCCCTGCGCCTCACTAAAGACCATGAGTTAGAGCCTACAGCATTATGCCAGTCCCATGACAGATCTGAGGCTCAGAGTTTGTAGGGTTGTTTATTCACAGGAGTTTTAAATACCTGCATAGCTCCAAGATATCACTAATGAGCAGACAAAGCCCAATTCTTGCTTCAAAACAACAAATATCTTAAGGTATGATGTGTTTTCGCATGTAAAGAACTGGCAATAACACACTGATCATCTGCAGCAAGTGGGAGTATTTAGCATCATCCAAGATCCCATCACAGACAGACATAATTCTTGCTGGGCGGAACCCAACAGGCTTAATGGGTTTTAAGTCTGGCACACAAACTGTTTAAACACAAGTATTAAATCTGAGCCAAGTAGAGTATAGTATATAAGGCTTCATCTTAAAAAAAAAAAAAAAAAAAAACCAAAAAAAAAAACCACAAACATATAAATAACAGTTTTATTTTTAGTTATTTGTTTCCTTACTAATAACATGTTTGTTTTACCCATTAGAGTCCAAAAAACCAAGGTGGCCATTTGCCAGAAGAGGAGTTGTGAGTATTTAACTTCTTTGTTCCCCCTTGCACTGACCTTGTCTTCTCCCACAACTAACCTGGATAAAAAAGAGTTTCTTTACTTTACTGCCTCTGGAGAATGGCAGCCAGCAGGTGAGCTGAAATCACAGGCCTCAGCCCACCCTGGACTTAGGCATTAACCTGCAATGAAGGCAGGTAGCTCCAGCGCAGCCACCAGCACCACTGCACATGAAAACAGTCAGTGCTGCTGCTCCCCATCCCCATGGGTGGTGGAAGGAGAGGTGCTCTTAGCTAAGACAGTGCAAGAGATCTCTCTCATTCAAGGTGTTCGGGAGTAGCAGCAGGTCCAGTGCAGCTCTGCAGGGTAAGAGGGCACAAGGTGGGCAAGCCAGTCTCATCGTTGCTTTGACCACAGTGTATCCTGTATTTTCTGCATGTCACCCTAGATCTTAGGCCTTTAGGGCTCTGGAATATTTGCCTAACTCCCACTCATATGGGAGGGATCTAGGCTCTACCCATAAAAGTAGCTTTCTGGATGCTTTCTTAGGCCTTTTCTGTCCTCATGGGCAACCCACACACACACTTGCCCGCATAAGCATAAACACCAACACAGTTCAGTTAATTTCCTTGTCTAACACATTTCTGTGTCTTTTCCAGTTATGAAAATTTTCACCTACTATGGTATTCAAATTTCCCTTCTGAGTGTTGTTCATCATTCCAAAAAAAGATCATTTACAAGTGTCTTGATATCTTTGCACTTCTAAACATGGAATTGTGTGCAGTCCCTTCCTCATATTATTTGCATTTTGTCTTCTAAATCTCAACTATCTAAAGGAGAGTTTGTGCACGTGAAACCAATGCGAATACTCAGTTTACACATACAATAATCCTCATTTCATTTGATAGCATCCTTATACCATTTGAAGGAGCATGGTCTAAAACTGAGAATTTTTAAATTAAGAAAAATATTTGAAATCAGCAATAAAATGCATTTGATATTTAGCCAAAAGTGATTTCTGAAGCTATTGAATGCCATGAAATTTGTGGGTACATTGGTTAAGTGGGTGTATATAAAATCGCATTACTGTTTATGCTTCATTTCAAGCTAACTTTCAAAATTAAGAGTTGAGCTTAAATTCTGAATTTCAAATATTATAATCAGACACGTATTTCAAAATTGGCTTGCATTCAGTGTCTAAAGTTCAGACAACAGAAATCCACAAAGTAAGAGGATACTGTTCCAGACAGCAGATAAAACTTAAGCAAACACCTTACATATAGACTTACCTTACAAGTTTATGCTCACAGCACTAATTTATAGTTCATAAATATTGGTTAAACTTTTTACATGGCACTGTTGGCCTGAAAAATAAAGCCAAACCAAAAGCAATTGTATTTATTTCATGGTCCCTCACACAGACAAACTCCTCCTGCTCTCCAAGCTTTCTGAAGCTCACATTATAGACACTACTCTGCAGCTGACCAAAGGAGTTTTTTCAACATGTAGTTCAAAAAAATAAAAAAGCCTGCAAATTTTGTGTGCCTATGGCAGAAGAATGATTTCAACCATGAGGTTTTTCTTCCCTACTTCTGACAGGCCTGAAGGAATCAAAGCCTTTTATTTGCTCTGTCTTCTGAGGGTAGCCCAGTATTTGTTATTACCATACCAATGAGTTGCCCTGGCAAAAATTTCTGTGTTACATAAATAATACCTTACATACCTACATACCTACACACCCCTCCCACAGCTACAAGTAAACCTGCCATCACTGCTTCATGTCTGTGTAGGAGAGTCTTGGAGATAACAGGAAATCACTCAGTTAAGGGCAAACCCTTACAGATCAGAGCAAGGTGATCTGAGCTGGGTAAACTTCTTAGCAGTCTTTAAAATACTGTATGAATCAGGGCCATTTTTTTGTTATTCAACAGGGTAAAGACAAACAGAAGCAAGTATCTGATCTGGAAAACTGTCTTTCAACTGTTAAGATCACAGACTGCAGCACGTATGAATTTTTCTGCTTTAAGGTATCAAAATACTAAGTATACTGTACCAAGGATATTTAAAGAAGGAGAGAAAAGCTTTGTCTTATTTTCAATTTACCATTTTTCATTACATTAATCTGGATAGGAGACCTTTTTAATTATTTTAAAAATTAATGCATGAGCATAAGATATATTTTTGAGGCCCTTAGTGACATGGTTTAATGGTTGGCTTGGAAGTCCTGGGCTAGCAGTTGGACTTCATGATCTTAAAGGTCTACTCCAGCCTAGTTGATTCTATGAAATGGAGGGGCAAGGGCATTAGCAAGGAACTGACTTTGGAGCAGGTCACTGAGGTGGTAGCAGCTGCCTTAGGACTAAACAAAATATCTAAGTACCTATGAAGACCCAGTCCTTCTGTACTTTGATCATACCATCTGGAAAATAGGAAGCTCTCATACATCCCCGCTTTCCAGCAACAGCACTACAGATTAAATTCCTTAGCCTTTGCAAGCTGCCCACTATTTTTTTCTTGCGGCATCCTTCAAACACAGACTTATCATACTGTGTTATTTTCAGATTCAGTACTTTCATGTTACCAATATTTTGGAGGAAAACATCAGTTTTTAAAATCGCTTTTAAAGGCCTCTTTAAGCTTTCAGAAGAATTGCTAACACTGGCAGTCAGGCTCTTTGCAACAGTCGGTGGTTTTCTTTCTTCTTCAATCAATAGAGTAAATCTTGGCATGAATTTATAAAGGCACAACAGACAGAGCAGAAAGATGTCGACAGCCGGTTCGAAGTGAAAAAAGAAGCAGCAGTGTGGGAACTTTTCACAAGTGAATGCACCTACTTTCTGGACCATTTGCTGGTTCTCAAAATGGTAACTTCAGATTTCATTTCTCAAAAATAAGTATTTTCCCTGCTGTCAGCATGGCAGACATAAAGCCACCTGTAACCTCTCATTGAGTGTCTGTGGGGGAATGACTTAAGCAGTTGGTTTTTCTCCCATCTTGCCTGCTCATCCTGTTGCCACAGTTCCCTTTGGTTTTTAACTTCTTTATAGCATCTCTTCTTCCAGATACCTCTTTCTAGTGCTTTACAAACACCATCTGATTGCAGATCCTGCCAGTAATTTCAGCTGATACTCTACTATTCCTCTCACTAATGGTGAACTGAAGCCACTCTTCAATTGACCATACTAGATGTTTCTCTATTACTGATCTGTAACACTATAATCTTAGTTTAACTTCATATAGAACCATGGTTAGATTATCCTAAATAGATCATGAAAATCTCAGAATTCAGCAGACCTGTAGTTCTAATATTACAAGAAAACAAAGGAAACTAAAAAACTACTCCTCTCCCAAAACCTCCAAATTGTCTCCACCATGGTGAATTTTAAGAACTTTGAAATATGGACAAGAATATTAGACACTGATACAATAGCTGCACAATTTACATTCAACACACATCAAAAGTTAGTGTACACATTTAAAAGGATAGAAGCTTCCCTAAATATCTTCATATCACTTTCCTCTTATTCTGCAAAGTAAGTTTCTGTTTTCTCATTAGTCAAAGGAAAAGATTAGTGAAACATTTTCCAGGTTGCTGAGAAGTTAGACCAGGCAGTACAAGAAGTACTGCAAAGAAAAAGGAATAGAGAACTGGGCTGAATTCCTCCTTGGTGGGGAAGAACAGGAAGGGAAAGGGGATGACCAGGACCAGCTGTTGGTCCAAGGCAAGATGGAGGCATTCTTCCTTCCATACACTTTGTTCAGGGATCTGAGAAGATTAAAAACAGGTGAATCCTTGGAAGAATGAGGACAACAGGAGACATGCATACCCCTTGGCAAGTCTGATGTAGGAACTCACAGACAAACCTTAGCCAGGCTCCTGTGACCTATAAATGATGAACTATTCAGTCCATGCTAGCTTTCCAAACTTTTCTGCCAAAGAAGGAACCCACTGAATTTGGGTAGCCAGTTTTAGAGATACCTGCTACTCTAAATACTTCCCAGTATAGAAATATTCCACCGATTTTAACGAATCTCCACAGAGAACTTTAAGACCACTGTAAATCCCCTTTAAGGTCTCAGGTCAACTGCTCATAGTGACAAGAATTACACAAGGCTAAGCAAACCCTCTCACTAACTCTTCAGTCTTGGCACCTGGATGACAGTTTGGTGGGTTTATTTTTTTCATTAGTGCTTTTCACACATATACAAAAACTCCACTCAGTAATCTACATTGTTTAAGCCTTTTTCAGGTTTAGGTCAGATTCAGCACAGCTCCAAGATCATCATCAGAGCTTAAATACTATAAAACCTTAAACAGCCAATAAGTACACATGCAGTTTTCACTCAATACAGGTTAATAAAACAAGCCAAAGAGATGAAAAACTTCATGAGCCCTCTACTTACACTATTCCAACCACTTCTTAACCCCCATACTAACTCTAAACAACTTCTATAGCAGCAGATACATGGGATAGGGAGGAAAGCATTTAGAAAAGTCATCATTACAGAAATCTGTAACAATGACTCTGATGTTATTAATTCTTTCACGCAGAAAGAATGCTAGAGGACCCAGCAGAGACATAGCTGCCTCTGTGGCAGCCACAGAACACCCCAGGGACATCACTCATACTCTCCTCCTCACACAAAGCCCAATATTTAGCCTTCAGGCAGGTCTGGATAAGTTTCACAGACTGCCATTTTCTGCCCTCCCCAGACAAAATAATCATTAAATAAGAATTACAGTGCAAACATGTTCTCTTCAGGAAAAAGGAAAGAAAGAGGACATACATTGAATTGCCCCAAACAGTAGATAACGTGGATTTGTTTTGTTTTTAAAGGTATTTATGAACACTCTAAAATACCTCCAGAGTAATGAACTTCTCTTGGATGTGGATTTATGGGGACTTTTTGCAAACTTAGAGGAGTTAAACAAGGTGAGTAAAAAAAAATAACAGTCTTATTGAGATCAGAGACCAACCCAATAAAAGGAGATGAGAAACCATCCACAAAGTTTCTATTGAGATTCAGTGCTCACATTTGGGACTTAGTTCAAACAATTAATCTTTCCTTCGTCTCTATTTGGTATATCAGGGGTTCAAATTTCACCAGTGCAAATTATTCTCATGCACCTTCAGCAAAAGATAAACAGGCATTTGAACAGCAAGGAGAGCTTGTTTGGCAGCTGTTTCTGAAGTAAACGTGAGATTTAGACTAGTTCTCATAAGCAGCATCGTTTTAAAAGGATTTCTGAAGATAAACTCTGACTGCACAATCCTTACAGCAAAGCACTAACAACAGCAAAATAACTTCAATAACAAGTTTCCTTCTGCAAATGGACACAAAAACTTTGCTGTCTTTTGTACCACTCCAGTAGGGCAAGTTAAAACAAAAGAGTGACCACCCCTCTCTGCTGAGGTTTCCCTCAGTGTGAGTGGAAGGATGTTTCCCACACAGACTGGATGCTCTGTGTTCATGTGCTACTTACCCTCCAGCTTCCAGGAGGAGGGAGACCACATGGCTTGACTGTGATGAACTCCAGCTCTCTGCTGCTTGTGGCCAGTTGCTGGGAGAACATTTCCAGCTCTGAAAGTTAAAGGAAGCCATAAGTCCAAAGTAGCTTTTACATAACTTTAGAAGCAAACCAAAACTTTTTCTTAGCTTGAGAGGTCTCTTTCAGGACACTTTGTCCTTGATAGCAAAGTGACTTTTTGAAAGGTACTCTCCAGCTATGTAAATTGAAGGAAAGCTCTTCAGAGTAGGGACAATTAGCCAGAGCTTAAACACATGAGCAAGTCATCTCTGCTCTGCTCTACCTCACACCATGTGAGCTGCTGTGAGTGACCACCTGAGCAGGTCTGGCGATACAAGAAAAGGTGTTTAGCTGATGTGTTTCACCTTGCACTTGTGTACTAAGACCATACATGCAGCCAGCTGCTAGAGTTCAGCTGATGTGTGGTTGCTGATTCCTTCGTTCTTGTTCAAGGAAAGAAGTGGGTTATAATGCTGTATGTCATTTAGCAATCACAAAAGCTTTGAGCTTGGCTGGAGCTGGGTTACGTCTAGAGAGAATTATCTTTAATACATTTTCTGTTTTGTTTTCTAATTTTATGTCCTTATTAATAAAGATGCTAAATGATCAGGCATTACTCATACTTGTATATAAAACAGTGATCGAATTCTGGAGAAAATATCTGCTTTCAATGCCTTTTATGCCTTTGTTCATGCATTTTACTGTATCCATTTCTTCCTGACAGCAGGTTGAATCCATCAAAAAATGCATGTTCTAAAAGGCATAAAATACACCCTTGTCATAATGAAACAATAAGCATCATTTTATAAGCAGCACTGTCCCCATGAATACACCAAACAAAGCTGTGTGTGAACCTACAACAGCAGTTCATACCAGTATCACAGACAATGATGTTTCCTTCTGGCCTAAAATTTGGCCTAAACTGAGCCTGGTCATGAATTTGTGGGCAAATAGTGCGCTAAGAAGGCAAGTGT
Organism: Psittacula echo; assembly: GCF_963264785.1. Taxonomy (NCBI): domain Eukaryota; kingdom Metazoa; phylum Chordata; class Aves; order Psittaciformes; family Psittacidae; genus Psittacula; species Psittacula echo. Next base: position 117,080,513 of record NC_137735.1, on the reverse strand, counting down.
GGGCTTATGAGCCAACTGTCATCCCCATCTGACTGACAGTGTGGGCACCCTTCAATACAGTGCAAACACATAAAGTTAACTTCTGGGCAATATGTGACTTTTTACAGAATTTTGTAGAGATTTCCCTCATCTCCAATAGCATGAAACAAACTCAGACTATGAAAGATGATATCTTCTTCAAAGGGCCATGAAGACTCCTTTATCATCACAGCTAGGTCATATTCAGTGTTTTCCAATAGATATCATTCATCCATTTTAATTTTTCATGTCAATTCATGTTCGATACAGCTGCTGCCCTAAAATAAGTTTAAATGGAATAACTAATCTTGTTTCAAAGCTTTTGTCGCATGGCATTATCATGACGTAAATGGATATTTGTATAGATTTGATTCAACTTCTAATTAAAGCATTCATGATGTAAGTCTGAAAATAATTCTGGCAGTGCTGGGAAGATAACTATAGGCACCCCATTGGGCTTGGAGCCTTTGAAGAGACGAGGGATGGGAAATAAATTTGTTTTAAACTTAACTTCAGAAGATCACTGCTGCTAATTCCTCTTCTTTTTTCCCATTTCTTAGATAAGTCTCAGTTTTCTGGAAACTTTTTTTGAAGCCGTGAAGGAGCACGTCAGAAAGTCAAACTATCCAATGGATTTCAGGTCCATACTCAGAAAGGTAACATAATTACAAGTATTCTTATTTAATACGAGGAAAGCCTTGCAGCAGGCCATTTATCATAGCATGCAGGTGATTTAATGCAATCAAATCAGTCAAGGACACGTCATCTGTCATAGGCAGTTTGGTCTCAGCTTGAAGCACCTTCTCTCAGTAGGATGTTTTCCTTTTTATCCATTGGCATGTTTGAGGTGGTCATGGAAAGGTGCTCTGTATGTGGAGCTAAGTGTGGAAATATTTTACCTTCCTTGAGATTAAATAGCTCAGACTTCGAGGAGACTTTGCCACAGGCAGACATGAGTTTCTTACTCCATGGAAGATGTTTTCCCTGAGACCAGACTCCAGCCCCATCACTGAAAGTTCCCTAGCTCCTTTCACTCCACTGCATAGATCCTTCCTTTATTCCATGGACTGGACTCACAAGCGTGTTTAAGTGCTTCATTAAGAGCTCAATGGGTCTGAAATACCTCTTACTCTTTGTCCTGTGCCTGCTAAGCAAGAGAGAAGCACAGACACAGCTGTCCTGCCACTGGTAAACACTGCCTGCAACCTTTCTGGGCAGTCTTCATGGTAAACATGGAGTTGTCCAAACAGCAGTCTCCAGGGACTGCATTTCCTGCACAGCTTCCCAGTGACTGAACAGTTGGACACACTAATACAGACAGAAAATCAGTTCATGGGCTTGAACCTTCCCTGGTAGCAGAGGCCACTGGAAAACTTCTGGAAAATAATAAAACAGACCCTATCTCAAGGTCAGGATTTTAAAAAGGGGAAGTGAGGCTGGAGCTTATCTTCTCAGCCCCATTACCTCTGTCTTCAGGCATTCTCACCAATAAGGTGTCTGTGAGACAGATGGAATCCCAGACAAAACTGAGTTTTATCATGGGTGGCACATAACATTTCTAAGAGCTATCTAACACACTCAGATATAAAGTGACATGCTATACAAGGGCATGTGAAGCTGTTGCATAGATAGTGGGGTTTATGTTCAGCTTCTACATGGATTTCACATGACATTTATTCCTAATGAGAATGAAGTCTAAGAATTCTTCACACCTCTGGAGAGCTGTTAGAACTGTGCTCCCACACATTGCTTGAGCTCTGTTGTAAGGTTTTTACTACTTTACCACTTTTACTACTTTTTAAATTGCCCTTTTCTGTCTTAACTCCCCTTTGTCTCTTCCCCCATTTTCCTCGGTAGGAGTAAATCTCAGGTAAAACGCACATTGCGAAACCAGAACTGTTGTTTCTCCCTTTGATATGTCATTTTTATTTCTTGATAAGTTTCCAAGTCTTTTCTGCAGTTTTTCCAGGGTGACCTCTGCCAGACACATCAGATTTATTGCCTTAATTATACCTCTGCTGTCTTCTACTTGGAAAACCTGAGACAGAGAGAAGATTTTGGCATCTACCTGAAAGTAAAGTGATGGTGGTGATGGTGATGGTGATGTCTTCAGCCTTTCTGCCTTATGACATGATTTTAACAGCAGACTAGGGAAGTTCATTGGAAGCAAAACTGTGTAGATAGCATTTTACACAAATATTTTGAACTGCAGAAGGTATCACAGATACAAAGTCACCCTTCTGAGTGTATGTTCCTCTGCACGTGTGAAAGCCCATACTTGTAATTTAGAACAGACAAGAGGGGGAAGCAAAAAAGGAACAACTGGCGGCATTTTTGAAGGCAGAAAATATGTACTGCCAGCCTCTATCATTCACGTGTTCTGCGCGCAATCCCTTGAGTTGGTGACCTCCACCTTAACAAAGTTAACTTGTTACAGAAAAAAAGGAAGCAAAAATCAATCAAGGCACATTGTAAAATCTTTCTCAAGTGTGTTACTTTATAGATGTCCCGCACATCAGCTTGCTTTAGATGTTGAGTGGGAACACAGTATGTAGGGTATTACGCTCCTTAACAGATGATACGGCTCACATTCCCTGAATACAAAACAGACCCCAGCATCCACTTTGCCACAGTGACTGGAGAAACTTATGATGGGTTTCTTCTGCGTAAGGAAAGGGCTATATGATAAAAGCCAATATAAGGGGAATAGAAATCCAGGTGCACATCAGTGCTTTCTTGGCACCTTTGGTGAAAGGGCAGGGTGGGTTTTGGCTGAGCCGGGGCAAGAAAGCAGGGCTGCTTTCCTCACTTATGGGTATTTGCTGCCTCATGTGCCCTCAGCGAAGGAACATCCTGGGTAGAACAACAACCAACCTTCTGCAAAGGCAAGGATAAAGTTAATTATCTTCCTAGTAGATTGTATAGTGCTGTGTTTCTGATTTAGGATGAGAATAATGATAACATGCTCATGTTCTAGTTGTTGCTAAGAAGTGTTTACACTAAGTCAAGGACTTTTCTACCTCTCACACCACCCAACCAGCAAGTAGGCTGGGGTGCACAAGAAGCTGAAAGGAGACACAGCTGAGACAGCTGACTCCAACTGCCCAAGGGACATTCCAGACCACATGGCATCATGCTCAACATGGGGTAAAGCTAGCTGGGTGCCACTGCTTGGGAATTGGCTGGGCGTCAGTCAGTGGGTGGTGAGCATATTGTGTTGTGCATCACTTGTTTTGTGTATTCTAATTCTTTTATCATTATTTTTATTTTTACTTTCCCTTCCATTTCCACCCAATTAAACTGCCTTTAGGTCAGACCAGGAGTTTTGTTTTCCCCTTATCCCCGAATTCTCTCCCCCATTCTGCTGGGTGAGGGGAAAGTGAGAGAGCAGATGCATGGTGTTTAGCTACCTGCCAGATTAAACCACAAAAGTTTTACACTGCCCTTGCTCTCACTGGGTAAGCAGTTCATCTTTAATTAGTCCCAGTCTCATTACAGTCAGCTGATGATGCAGAAAACTGGTTACCACCTCCCTGCCAGGGAGCACAATGAGGCATAAGGCAGGTTTTCTTTATCTTCAGCAGTGGTGTGAACAAAACGAACAGTGCAAGAGGCTGCATCTGTCAGAGCTGCTGGTCGCCCCTTTGCATCGACTGATGCGCTATCCCCTCCTCCTCAACAACATCTGGAAGAGGAGCACTGATGAAACAGAGAAAGGCTTTATCCAGTCACTTAAAGAGAAGGTGGAAAAGTCCATATGTAAGTAGCTAAGGTTAAAAGTCAAATGTGCAATTAACTATTTGCTAGTTATGCGGCCATTTGCGCATGAGTGTGAATTGGTCTGGTCTCCCTGCAGAGATGCAATGAGGATGTGCATGCCTTCTACAACCCTGAGCCCTTCCTCATTCTGTAGAAAACGATTGGTGCCACCCTTGGGCTGTCAAACCCTCTTTGAGCAAGGTCACAGGACTCTCAAATCAGTGAGTCACCTGTATTCGCTCAGAATCATCTGCAGTGACATGCAAACAATTAACAGGAGATCACAAATAAGAACAAATCAGGAAAGTTCTCAAACAAAGAATCCTTTGAGTTGGATTTATGTCTAAGAAGGCTTTGTTGGGGCTAATCCTTAATAGGATAAAATTGCACTCACAAGGGGAATATTATGTCAGTGGCCTTTCAATAAATGACAGGGTCCTAGTATGCAAAATAGCTGAAGTGCTATCCCAGCTACAGATTTTCTCTAGCTATTATGGAGAAAAAAAAGGGATTGGACCAGGAATTTTTTTATTAATTTTATATAATTTATTAATTAGGTCTTGATCGGAAAGCTATAAATGCATCTCTAAGTGTCTTATGGTCACATAGTACATAGGTACATTTATTTCCCAAAGGCCTCATGCAGCCCCTACTGAAATCAAAGACAAGGTAGTACATCAGCAAGACACTTATCCTGCCAATCTTGGCAAGGAGAGGTGCCAGGCAGTGCTTCATCCTCATCAGCAGTACACTCAGCTTGGTGGCAAGTTCTCTGCCATCATTCTTCTGCTCATCCTAGAGGCTGAAGGCTCAAGCATCTCCTTTGGAGATGAGGCAGAGAGTAAATGTCTTCTAGAGACAGATAAATCTGAGGCTCCTTCTTAGATAAATACTTCAATGACAGAATTACCACCTAAAAGAGAGGCCTGGGTTCTTTCTCTTCTTGCCAAGTCCTATGAAGTATCTAGCCTAATGGCCACTCAAGGAGTACAGGTTTTGGCAAAGAACAGGTCCCATAGGAAAATAAGATTGTTTTGTCACTAGTCTAGAGAATTCTGCTGGGCAGACAGCAGATTTAGGAATGCCCTGAAAGACCATGGGACACCCGAGGAATATACCTGGCAAAAAAAAAATAGGTCCTTCCAGAGTTTAGATATTTCTGAGCTAGGGAAAGCAATGATAGAGGGGTGACCCCTCTTTATCACAACACCTAACAAAGATGTGGCTTCAGTTTTTGATCAGTGAATCAGTGACATAAGGAACAGCTGCAGTCCCAGAATTCCCCTTCTGATGTTTGTGTGTGTGTGTGTGTGTCTGAAACCATTATCTACAATATCACTCAACTCAAAAAGCTGGAGTTCAAGTTGCAGGTTTGTTAAGGTTTTCCCCGTAACAGCCCAGAATCAGCAAAGACTTAGTCTCCACTTTTCACCTTCTGAAGCACCCCAATCCCAGTCTTTGGTCGTTTCTGGCGTCACTTCCCTCAAAATGAATTCTCACTAATTGCAACAGTCTTTTTACCAGGCTGTATATAATGAAAAATATTTTTCTCTCACTAGCCCAGACACTTTAGAAAATCAGCATTTTTTAAGCAACTTTTAAAGATTCTGGTTCAATTGAGTTTTATACAATTCCCCCTGTTTCCCAACCAGATTAGCAAACACAACCTTTTCATTTAGCACTGAATTTAAGCATGTTTGAATGCATGATTAGAAATTCCGGTTCTACTGACCTAAGAAGAGCTTAAGCATTTTTTACAGTGAGGACAAGATTTTATCTGGGACTTAACCTGTGAGGAGCTTTGGCCTCTATTAGAGAAAAAACAACATTCAGCATCTTCTGGAAACAGGACTGGGTTTGCCAGCCTTGGCAGTAACCGATGTTCTACATATTTCAGGGGATCTGGAAGGTAAAGTCAAGTGGTTGGACAACTTTCAGAAGTTCAGGCAGCTGCAAGAGGTCATAATTTGGCCTCAGGTGTGGGATCGTGACAAGAGATTCTTTGTCCCAGAGGTAAGCAGTTTTCTAAGGGGCATTTTTCCTCGAGGAACATTTCGTTTCCTATCTATCTTTAAAGTGTGTTCTAAAGTTGGCTGCTTGTCTATATTTTAGTTATGGGAGATGGCTTTGCTCTAACAGGAACAGCTGCAGCCTGAGCACTACAAATACTGTAGCTGAACACGCAGGCTGTGCACAGTGTGTTGGATGATAACAAGGGTTGCTCTTAGTTAGCATTCAAGATCTTAGTTAGCATTCAAGAGAGTACTATCCTGTGATCCAGGAAGGCTCTCCAGAGGTTGCTGTTAGGGGGCATAATGAAATGGGATAGATATAAGTATTACTACCTTTTTATAAGGATATGAAGCGGAAATTATTTGCCTCTTTCACTCCTCAAGCTGAGCCAAAGAAATTTCTATTGACATTTAAATAGCATTACAAAAAAATTACACAGCGTACCTGGGAACATGTACCTTTCTGCTGTGGTTACCTCCTTAGCCATACATACAGGCTTCAAGCATTATGGTAATATCATCAAGTGGGTCTCATCTCAAGGACTGTGTCTGTTCACATGCAGGGCTGCGAAAACCTTTAAAACCACTCCGAAATGTTGGAAAAGAAAAAAAAAACACACGGCTGAACATTTCAAAAGCTTAAACAATATATTTAATTTTTAATTTAATATTTAAGCAATAGCACTGTTGAAGAAACCTAGCCATGCTCAGTTATTAACTGTGTGATGTATTTAGCCTGAGATAAGAGCACACATGTGCTCAATTTAACTGCTGGCTGCCTTGCAGTTCTCCATCAGATATGCAAGACTTCCTGTTCACTCTCTCTCTCTTTTTTGGGTCAAGTGTTTGAAGCAAAGCCTAAGGGAAAACAGCAACGAAAACATTTTGTGTTCAACGAACAGACTTCTCCTTCATGAAGGGAGGCTAACACTAGCAGGTAACGTCCCTAAATGTCCCAGTATCAGGAGTTAGCTGAACATAATCATATTTTGCTATGGCAAATCCAGAATGAACCTCTGCAACAGTATTCAGGCAGGTGTGGGAAAGAAAAAGCAAATGTACAGCTTGTCATAGAGAGACTGAGAAACAGGAAAGCTGCCAAAAGGATGAGTAATCTGCATGGTTGTTTACTGTCACATCTGGATATTCAGTCTGCCAGGTGCTGAAGGAATCAGCTTGACTAGCCAATGCCTGCCACTCACAGGGAGCATTTTACTGTCACATTCAAGAATGTGTCAATAACAAAACAGGAAGTTTAGGCTGTTCTATACCAGGTGCCTCATGTGCCTGGGGACCAATGTCAACACACCTCACCTCTCTAGCACCATATCCACCATGTGCTTCCTTGAAAATCACTGAAAAGTCCAGAGGTTTTTCCTATTTTTATTTCACATTTCTTGTTTGCTCAGACTGCTGTTTTGATGGATGCCTTGGAACAAGAAGGTGTTATTCTGGCAAGTGGCTTCCCTTCTCTGAACAGAGCACTCCTACAACATGCCATTAACTCCACAGGTAGCACAGTGGTCCCACATGAGCATGTTGATTTCTTCATCTCTGTTTGCAGCTGTCTATCATGCTGGCAGAGTGAAGACTCGTATCTCCAGACAAGCAGGCATCACTCTGCGGCAGGGCACAGTTTGCTTGCTGGCGAGCTGCTGCAGAATCTACACCTGCAGAGGAAAAGCGAATGCCCTCCTTGTATGAGCAGGAAGGAGAGCCTGGTCAGTTTGGAGAAGACCATCATGTGAAAGGACGCTGAAGGCTGCATGCTATGGTGGATACAGGGCTGAAGAAATGGCTTGAGAGAAAGGAGCAGAGCCAATGTCTTATATTTCCTTCACCACCTCCTCAGAAATAAAGGTGAAGAGAATAGACTTTCTGTCTCCCACCACCATTATTACTGTTATAAAAGGAGCAGCAAAAGAAACTCCGTCTATTTTTCAGTGTTTCATGAGGAAAATTATAGTTGCACAGAGGGCACAACATCAGGGACATGGAGAAGAGGTTGCTGATCATGTTTAGGGGGCGGCAGGCACAGCTGAAATCAGGAAAGCCACTGAGTCCTCTCCTTTCCATGCTTCCCTCTACACTCATTGCTCTCTTGATGAGACATCAGCCCCCAGAGCAGGAAGTGAGGGTGGCCATTGGGGGGCTATGTTTCTTTCTGCAATATGTAATCAGAAAGTGGAAGGAGGTATGAGCATAATTCTTACCCACCAAGCCAGCTGCCTGCAATCTGTAATATAAAAGTGCCTGGCAATTCACCACTTGCCTGAATGAAATATCTTTCAAGACAAAAATGAAATCACAAGTCAAACGTAATTCCACGCAACAGAAAGAAGCATGTCCTAAAGTCACCACCCTGAGCAGGCTCACATAAATTTGGTGTTAAAGGGAATGCGATTGCTTGAATGAAACAGAGATCACTCAGATTACAGTTGCATGGGGCTTTTGTAATCCTGTAGCTGAGAATAGGAGCAGCTGAGAGAAGTGGATTTGTTCAGATGTAGCAACAGAAGGCTCAGGGAAGACTTTAGTGTTGCCTTCACTGCTTAAGGGATGATTTAAGGCAGATGAAGCTAAAGGCATCTTGGTGTTTCACAGAGAAAGGATGAGATATAACAATGCAAGTTGCAGCATGGGGTATTCCTCCATTAGATACTTGGAAAAAAAATTTAACAATTAGGGTGGTCAAATAATGGTACAGGGGACCAGAGAGGTTGCTTTTATGATGCTATCAATTAACATTTCATCACTACAAAAGCCTGTGAAGAGGACAGCATACCAGTATTTAAAGGTACCAGGGAAAGGTGGCACTTCCCTCTTTCTTTATCTCTGCCATTTTCAGAGGGTTCACTGTTTACCAGGTAGAATCATAGAATAGTTAGGGTTGGAAAGGACCTTAAGATCATCTCGTTCCAACCCCCCTGCCACGGGCAGGGACACCTCACACTAAACCATGTCACCCAAGGCCTCATCCAACCTGGCCTTGAACACCACCAAGGATGGAGCATTCACAACCTCCCTGGGCAACCCATTCCAGTGCCTCACCACCCTCACAGTAAAGAATTTCTTCTTTATATCCAATCTAAACTTCCCCTGTTTAAGTTTGAACCCGTTACCCCTTGTCCTGTCACTACAGTCCCTGATGAAGAGTCCTTCCCCAGCATCCCTATAGCCCCCCTTCAGATACTGGAAGGCTGCTATGAGGTCTCCACGCAGCCTTCTCTTCTCCAGGCTCAACAGCCCCAACTTTCTCAGCCTGTCTCCATATGGGAGGTGCTCCAGTCCCCTGATCATCCTCTTGGCCCTCCTCTGGACTTGTTCCAACAGTTCCATGTCCTTTTTATGTTGAGGACACCAGAACTGCACACAATACTCCAAGTGAGGTCTCACAAGAGCAGAGTAGAAGGGCAGGATCACCTCCTTCGACCTGCTGGTCACGCTCCTCTTGATGCAGCCCAGGATACGGTTGGCTTTCTGGGCTGCGAGTGCACACTGAAGCCAGCTCATGTTCGTTTTCTCATCAACCAACACCCCCAAGTCCTTCTCTGCAGGGCTGCTCTGAATCTCTTCTCTGCCCAACCTGTAGCCGTGCCTTGGATTGCTCCGACCCAGGTGTAGGACCTTGCACTTGTCATGGTTAAACTTCATAAGGTTGGCATCAGCCCACCTCACAAGCATGTCAAGGTCCCTCTGGATGGCATCCCTTCCCTCCGGCGTATCAACCGAACCACACAGCTTGGTGTCATCAGCAAACTTGCTGAGGGCGCACTCAATCCCACTGTCCATGTCACCGACAAAGATGTTGAACAAGACCGGTCCCAACACCGATCCCTGAGGGACACCACTCGTAGGATTTGCTAATTTATAGCATGCGGATGGTTGCCTTTGTAGGTACTCCAGGGGATCCAGGTAATTTTTCCTAGCATTCAAGTAGTTGTTTTTCGTGAGGTAGGTGCTACATGGTACAAGTATTAGTAGCCAAAATCAACAAGAGACATTAAGTACTGCATTTGAGAGTGCAGACCAGGGGAGAAGTAGTTGTGTACTATGTCGGAAATCATGTTTCTTTGTTAGAAGCATTTTACACGATGCTTTTAACGTGCATGATTCATGGATGTGCTTCATTATACAATAGTAATTCCTTAAAATAGTCACACCATAAAACTGATTTTGTTTTGGTTTTCTCCTCAGAAAGCACAAGACTCCTTGACATCTACCTCTTCCTGTTCAACGATTTCCTATTAATTACCAAAATCAAACGTCACAGAAAGGTAATAATGGATAGAGATATACATGGTTGTGGTTGTTATGGTTTTTAGCTTGGTAAATATTTTGAGTGTATTTTGGATGATTGATCTAATGATAAATACAAGATGTCTCATCAACATGAAGTACTGGTGATACCTCCTTAATAGAAAACCATAACACTGATTCAAAACCCTGCTTCTAGGCTCAGTATGTCACAGACACACTATGACAGGCAGAATTTACATTACAAGACCTTAATATTTGCCTGTTTGCCTGGTAGTGTTCTGACAGGCTGGATTCCTGTGGCTCAGAAAAGTTTCAAGGTTATGAGAAGATTTGTAATGCTCCTTCAAGACTCAGTTCAGCACCTGAGAAATTTTTATCCCAGAGGTATCAGAACTCTTGGGAAGAAGTAGAAAAAAAGAGGGGAGGCAGGAGAAAACAGGGACATGGAAGGCTGGCTTTGTTCTCAGCACTAACACAGTCTATTGGACGTCTCCTCTCTTTGCCTTGATTTCTCGTCATGGTTTAAAATGAAGGGAGTTCTATATATGATAAATATCTGTATTTAGCCACCAAAAAAGGGAGTGGATGACCTGATATTACTAAAGCTTCAGTGTAGGAGCGCATCTAGCTACTTTATTAAGCTGATGTAAATTAAGGCTAAGTGAACCTATGCTGATCTCAAGAACTTTGTACCTGATTTAAAGACTTGGGTTTTTCTTTAAAGAAGTAGGTGTTCTGCTTTTGTAGAAGATAGAGAACACGTGAAGTGAGAGATTCTAGACCAGCAGCACCATCCTTTAGCAACAGAGGGGGATGAAGGGAGCAGGGATTCAAGGGACCTGGTGCCCACAGGCAAGTCTCAAAGGGTTGCCCAACATACATATTTTGGGGAACCTTCTGTGAAGGGCTGCAACCCATGTGGAGCCCCAGCAAATCTGGCGCCCCCAGGCACTGTCTGCATCTATATGAGGGGAGATGGGGAAACACACCTCCAAGGAATGGAGAAAAAGTCCTGTTATTAAATCAGTGGGGGAGAAGGTGGAGAAAATAAGAGTTTTGAACACTTTTGTCTTCTGCCTGTGGACTCGTACTGTGTTTCTAATAAGGCTTTTTAGTACAAGGTGTGACGTAGAGCTCCAGGTACCAATGATTTTTCTGAGGTTCCTCAAGCAAGTAAGCTGTCTGAGTACCCTTGATAAGAGAAAGCACATAATTTAGGCCTGCTTAGTGCCTATACTTCATGAGCAGATGGCAGACAACCAGCTAAGCAACTTCATCTTCTATTCCCAGAAATACGGGAGCTCAGACACCAGTTTAACGCCTGTCTGTCCTTCCCTCACTCCTGAGCTGCAGTCTTTCATCAGAGAGGGTGGATTTTGCACTGTCCTAGACCAGCCCATCCCGCTAGACAGACTGATACTGAAAAATGTTGACCCCATCCATGTTACAGGTATGTGCCTATGTGCATTTGAACATCTTCATAAATACCACCTCAATGCATTGTGTATGTGACAGTATAAGGGTAAGATGATATTTGTCCACAAACTGCCCTCAGATGCCTGGGGTGCCTTAGCACTCTGGCTTCACAGCTTTTCTCCTACCATGAACTGCTTACACAGATGTTACATCCCATGTCCCCCTGCCTCTAACAGTGACTTTTACATACACACCAGATATCACCCATTCACCCTAAAGGAGGTAGTTAGACTCCAGTGACTTCTTTCTCACAAACCAAGTATTTCCTTGCCCTAACTGTCCTCACACTCTGTCAAACCTTGGGCGTCCTTCCCAAGCACACTTTCAATCCCATACTAGTTATGCAGCATTTTCTTCAGTTGTCCCATTGCATTGCTTTCCTGAGTGTCCTCGCATATGCACAGCAGCAATTCTCGAGGAGGCTGAAGGGATCTACCTCCTGTAGAAGTGGAAATCACTTACTGTATGTCAATGCGTCCTTGCTTAGAGACATCCAAATGCACTGCCAGGGGAAACCAGCTCCAGTAACTGCTGCTGTGCCCTTGGGTGAGGTATGGAGGAGGACTGACCTCCACAGAGAGTGACCAACCTCACCCTGACAAAACAACATCCCTGGAGTCACAAATCAGAGCTTGGGTGAGAGAGTAGGCATGAAACATCAGTTTTCCCTTTGGTCTGAGCCACTCATTCAGGCTCTCACACAGCCCAGCCTAACACTGCCCAGATCCCAGGAGCCTCCTATATCAAAAGGAAACAAGAGAAATCCAAATCTGCAGGCTCCAGGGCCTGTCAGCCATCCTAATCCTAAAGACTGAGAGGAAAAGTTCAAGGAGCTATAGTGCTCTGTAGAAAATCAGTAGATATGGAAAACAAACCTAGAGACTATAAAATTCATTAGAACTTTGAAATGTATTCAGCCAGAGTACTTAGTATTCAGCATCAATACCACCAGGAAATAAAGGTAGGTGATAAAAGGCAAATTACTAAAGATGAGATAAGGGGATGAACAGAGAATAATAACATTTTCTAGAAGGTGCTCCAGGCACTGTCTGTCTAACAAGTCTCCCTACCAACCCAGCAGAAATGAAGCAATTGCAGCAACCACCTCTCACCAAGGGAAGGGCAGCCTCACGATCCTGCCTAAGCCCAGAATAGATGCAAGGTTGATAGCTTCTAGGTGCTGTTGCGGGCAGTGCAGCCACCATCTGGTTTGTCCATACGGCCATACGTAACTGGCCATAAAAGCCATAATGGAGATGGGAATAAGATTTTTGGATTTTTTTCCAAGTCAGCATTTCCTGCACTCGGAAATTGCTAACCAAGGTCCCCATGATCCAGCAGCAGAATAGGCAAAGTTACCTGGCCACTGGCTACAGCCCTTCCCTGCACACAGGACCTCATTGCCTGACTTCTTTCCCACATATTCCTACCAGCTTTATTACAGTCTCTCTCTGTGAGTCTCTGTCTCTTTATGGCAATCTCTGTTACTTACCTGTAGTCTTGTAACATCTTGGAAGCTCCATCCTAATACAGAACTCCTTGGAGCAGGGTACAATAAAAATGGTGAGAAAAATGACTACAGGGAGGTTGCAGTTCAGATTTCCACCATTTTATGTAAAACAACAAGCAAAACTTTCAATGCCAATGGAAAATATCCCTTTGCAGGAAAAAATAAAAGTTTAAATATTATCAGGAACGTATGACCTTGGGGAACGCTGCCAATTCATTTGCAGTCTCAAGGAGAATTTTGCTATTGGTGACAGTAAAAGATTAGAACTGCTATTGGTGGCAGTTCTCAGAAATGGCAACATCTGACTTGTAGTGGTTGTAGTGACCCATCACATTAATCAAAAAAGAAATCCTGATCTTTGATCTAACATGTACTTTTGCATCCATTCTTTCGCTGAGGGTTGATCTCATTTTGGGAAAAAATGTACCTCAATACATACACGAGAAAAAACTATATATATTGCAATGTCATAGAACTACTCTTTTGGTAACGGGCAGGAGGATGACAATTATGTAGGATAATTCTAGTCCGAAGCCTGCTACGTATCAGTGGAGGGATAAGAGACATAATGGTGTCCTTAGAATCCTGGGAAGCCACCCTAAAGCAGAACTACTTGCAAATGCCAAAACCTTGTACAAGAGATTTACACTTACATGTAAAGTGTAAGAGTAGGAACCCATATCTGAAGCTCATAAGAGAAACATATTTTCTGATTAGGAAATCACTTTCCCTTTCACATTCGGCTGTGGATTTAAGATTTGGGGAGAATCCAAACCCATCATCATCAGCCCAAGTGCAGCCATTTCCCTACCTGGCAGCCACAGGTATTTCAAGTATGGACTTGTTTGAAATAAAATTAAAATGGTGCCTTTCTCTTAAATTTCTGATATTTGTTTGTCTTTAATTTCAGTTAAGATTTAGTCCACTTTGAGTGGAAATTTCTTTTAATGACCCTCAGCTAGACTCAAAAGCACCGTAGCTGTACAATAGTAAAATCATTAAAAGAAATGAAAGCAGGATTAGCTTTTGAAAATAACAAAGCCTCCTGCACAACAAAAAACTAACCCTATCAGGGTGCATTGCCCTATTAAGAATCATAAAATATGATTACATATATCATTTCTTCAATCATAATCAGACAATGGGATATAAAGTTGGACTGACAGCTGTACGAGGGAATTTCTATCACCTCTTCACATTTTTCCACAGTCTTCAGCCTGCGAAATGCTTTCCTAATACAGCATGAAAATAGGTACCATCAGTGCATAGCAGTCTTCTTGCTACAAGCTCAGACAGAGGCTGCTAAGGTAAGTAGCACACTATTTTTCTCTTCTCTAATTACACAACCACACTTTCCCTAGAAGAGGGTTGCAGCCTGAAAGCAGCCATGCTGTGATAACAATCTACTACAGCTGTGACATTGGACCAGAACCAAACCAAAACAAAATAACAACCCAGTGCTCTGGCTCACACATTTCTTACAGGATTTTTGCTGTTGAACACGCACCAATTTGCTATCAGGGCTGGCAGCAGGTCATGTTCTTGTTGAAAAACACTGTAATTTCTCATTAGTAAAAAATCAGGCATTTTTTGTGTCACAGAAATAAAGACAGTCAGCCCCTCCAGAGAAGTCAACACCAAAACACAACCCCCCAGCTTATAAGTGGTAGTACTCAGATCAGAAAACTGTACCACGCTCATCTATGCACAACACACATCTTGCAATTTCAGGTTGAACAGATGGTATGATTCATTCCCCTGTTACATAAGTTTAGCCCCATTTTCACACTCCACCACATTCTAGTAATAGTGCTGCATGTAACATCCGAAAGTGTGATAGACACTTCACAGAAGTATATTTTTTTTCTCCTGTAAGTTGAATTTCATTCTCTAGTGCCTAATGCACACAAATTTGACTACCAATAATACTAATTCTTAAGAATAAGTAACAGTAGACAGACTTTTTCAGAGAAAAGCAATGAGTGAATTCTTTCAATTTCCAAGTTTGTTGGTACTTGGAACAGGTATCTACTATAGGTATACATACTATAGATACCTACTCAAGAAGTCATTACCTTCTCCTATAATTGAAATATTACCTTTCCCTTCTAAAGCTGTCTTCACACTAGGTGGCTACCATCTTCTCAATGTCTCCCAGGTCCAGTTTATCAGAGAAGAGAGCTTTGCTGTGAAGGGTACTTTTCACTTGGGTGTGGTGGCATTACCCATTTTGTTGACGCAGGGTGCTCTAAGCCCTGGAAAGGGTAGATTTTCCAGCACTGGTTGAATGAAGTGAATTACTTCATTTCAGCTCCCAAGAAGCCAAACCTCAGCATGATCAATATCTATTTTAAAGAAACTTTGCTAGCCAAGATGAGCTCATGGGTTTAGCTGATGTGATTCTGCAAGGCACAAAGGAAGGTGATTTGGGTAAGATTGATGGGCTGGTCTAGATGACCTTTAAAGGCCCCTTCCAACCTGAACTACTGTATGATTCTATGATACTGCTGAGTAGTATACAGGGAGCTAAGTATACCTGAGGCAGACGAGTGTCTCAAGCTGGCTAAGCTCTATCAAAAGGGAGACAGCAATCTGAAGCCATACATGTCATATTCCCATTGACTCGTCCCAAGCAGAGGGCTGACTCTTAGATCTCCTGACTTTTGTGCAGTGCCTACCTTGGCTCCCAGCTCTCTTGAGAGGCTCAAGCTCACCCTGTCCACCTGCCTCTTGCTGCAATACTGCACTCTACCAACCGCATGGGGAGTACACAAGGTGCATTGAATGTTGATGCAGTGAATCCCATGCCCTATTCCCATCTCTTTCTCAGAGACCAAATATTCAGCAGACACATGAAAACACAGACCTGAAATACACTGCTGCTGCTCATCCCACCCATACCACTATCCTGCCTTCCGTTGTCTATCCCCATCTCCCACTCTTCTCCCTGAGCCTTGAAAAGCTCAACAGCTTAAATCCTGATTCCTGTGAGCCCAGTACTGCCTGGCAAAGCGCTGTGCAACCACCACCACACTGCACATCAGACCTCCTCTGCCAGAAGCTCCAGAGGGCTCAGAGCAACCACCCCATATCAAACATAGGTTCTGTGCTCTGCCAGGCACATGCAGACTCTTCCATGTCCTCTGCTGGGACCCCTTAGACCTGTAGGTCATCCAACTTATCTCTAGCTTTCTGTTTTTCTGAGTGATGTTTTTAACTCATTCAGGGTATAAACATACACAAAAACCAACCAAATAGGTCAATACAAAATGTATGTATCCCAGCATAGCCTGAAGTATGAGGCTGCCCCTTTCCATGTGTTTCTACTCTTTGCATCAAAGCTTAGTGTCTCTGCATGCATTACAGCAGGAGAGCAGCTCCTGACTAAGCAAAATAAAAACCCTGGGACGGAAGAAGCACAGCTAGACCTTAAGCCTATATTGCTGCCAACTAATTTGTAATGTCTAATCACAGCAATTCAGAGACAACTTAGCTTCTGTGACCCAGACCATCTGGACTAGCACAGAGAGAAGGAAGTTGCGGTCTTTAAATCCATCTCTCCAGCCATCACCCCCTGCTCTCATACCTTGATGACAGCACATACAGAGCTGAATGCTGTCAGCGTGATGCTAGAAACTGAAATTCATGTGGCAGCACATGATAGATCTCAGAGGGGAACAGAATTTGTGATGCTGATAGCACTGGGGCCATCTTAATCAGAGGAACAGGAAGCTCAAACTGCAGGGGCAGCGTTAAGCTAATAAATATTACACAAAAAAGAGTGAAATAGCCTGCAGCAAGCTTCACCATTACAAGCAAACAGAGCATTAAACCCCTACCTTCCAACCAAAAAGGAAACAAACCCTCACTGTAAATCCCTGGCCCCAGACACTGACTCCAGCAATGTGTAGTGACCTGAGCAACTGGGAGCCTTGGTTCTGAGAGAATTCATGTTCAGTTCAGGAATCATGAGCATGTGCCTTGAAGAAAGGCCAAATAAAACTCTGGTGGTTTATTTGTTTCAATTACTAGAACTTTTTTCTATTATCTTGGTTAACAACTTATTTTTTCGCGCTACAGAAAACATGGATGTCACAGATAGAAACAGCAATCTCCAATTACTCCATGCAACATGAAATCAAGAAAAGCACCACTTCTTGCCTCCCAGCTGAATCCTCTGGAATTCAATAATGTCAGCACAGCACCGACAGAGGCAGTGGAAGACTATTGTGGTGATAATATGTGGTGATAATATTGTGGTGATATTGTGTTATACCTTCCAGGATGCCTTAAGTTTCTGAAGCTAACAGATTTCTGACTTGACTAGGCAGGTGTAAGGTGTTTTGATCACAGAATGTAGAGATAAACTGAAGGAGGGAAATGTGCCTTGCAGTTAAGTGTGTCACCCTTAGAGGCTCCTTTGCTTCAACTAGGGTAAGGCTCTTGCCATCCAGGAGAGCTTTGATACAGCTTGTCATTTCCTAGAAAGCAGGACAGTGGAAACACCTATGTTGGTGAGGAGAATACCTTCACGAGAAAAGTCTAGAAAGGTTATTTTGAGAGCATTCACACTGTATTAACAAATTTCATTAAATTAATACTGTGTAGCCGTAGCTGCTGACAGTTATGCCTCTCTACCTACTGAATTATAATATCACAAGATGTTTTTGCATTAACTTGAGCATGAGATCAGTGAAAGCATATGTTGTGTTGACTCCATTAATTTTTTAAATGAGATTATTTAAGTTTCTTTGGAAAAAGTCATAATTACATATAACATTCAGTTAAACCAGAGATGCTACTGGATACATAAAAAAGAAAGAAGTGCAACGATGCCCTGCTTTATTTGCATTTTTTTTACCTGAGGTTTTTCACCACTTTATTAACAGCAGATCTGTCATTATGCATTTTTTTCATACTCACTGCAGCCTTTTAAGTTCGCTTCAGAAACTTGAGTGTTCCTTTTGCATTAAGCCATTCAATACATCACTGCTATTTCAGATCTATGGTCCACATAGCAGAAGTGTGCCCATTAGTCACTTTATTTTCCCCTCTTTCTGAGGTACTGGGAGAGACCCACACAACAGCCTGAAACTACTTGCCACAACATTTGTGCAGGTTACTACCATGGATGAAGGGTGCTCTCACCAGGTTAGCCTTGGCTAATCTCCTGATATTAGCCATGATCAAGAGAGAAAGGAAGACTTCCCTAAAGCCAGTCCTAGTGACTGTCAATTTTCCCTCTTTCTGTCCCAAATCAACCAGTCTCCTCAGCAGGAAAGTTATCCATTAGAATATCCTCTCAGAGTCAGAAATTACTTCAAGGGGAATGGAATAGAGAAGACTTGCAGATGAGGGCTATGCTGAACAACACAATCGTGCAATCCCAATTGTTCACAATATTAACAGGGGAGCCAGCATTCACCTCTACACCACAACTGAATTAGTGATGAGTTTGAGTGTTGCTTCTAATCCCACTCCTCCCCAGCAACACCCACGTGGATGTGGCTGTACATTTTACCCACTGGTTCACCAGTACATACAAGCTACTGTCTGGAGACTATATATATATGTATGTACTCACCTGGTTGAGTACTCTCCAGATGCAGCCTAAGGCCACTGCGGTACACATCCCTGTGCTTTTCCCTGTACCTGCGGT
This sequence comes from Psittacula echo, assembly GCF_963264785.1. Taxonomy (NCBI): domain Eukaryota; kingdom Metazoa; phylum Chordata; class Aves; order Psittaciformes; family Psittacidae; genus Psittacula; species Psittacula echo. Next base: position 117,061,819 of record NC_137735.1, on the reverse strand, counting down.
ATGCAAGTTCTTGTCACAGCTTCCTGGGAAAGGAACAGCCACTCAGGCTCCGTGCCAAGCAGTGAATGTGTAAGGCAGGACAGCAAAACAGTGGAGACAGCAGATCTGCTGCAGGGCTCCATACAATCTGCAAACACTTAGCCACAACTTGGCTTACACAGCTGTGCTCAATCTCCCTGATCCCAAGCCCAGCTTCACACTGCATCACACCCTCCCCCTTCCACTACTAGTGCCTCACCAGAACCTCACAGTACCTTGAAACATAGGCTGTCTTCAGGGAGACACAAGCTCAACAGGCCCTTCTGTGGTCTGAAGACAAAGATGCCTCAGGCAGAAATTAACTTCCCAACTCAAAGTTGGGAAGGAAACCTCTTTTCTCCATCTTTTTTCCACTGTCCATACAGAGCCGCAAGGAAGATCTGCTTCAATAGTTAAACATAGGTTTTTGTGAATGCCCCACAATTCAATAGTGGCTTTGTTACGGAACTGGTCTCACACACATCAATCACCTGGCTTCTCTGCAATACAGTTCCACCCTGAAAGACGTTTCCATCTCACAAACGAGCCCTTCATTAGTCTAAAAAAATAAAACAAGAGCTACTTCTGAGTCCTCCAGTTATGCCAATTGTCCAACTGCATTGAATGCAATGTCTGAACACAGACAGTGACTTGAATGCAGGATACTCAGCAGCCTTTTGCAGTTACTGGGAATGGAAAAACTACTCTGAATTTAACCTCTGAGGAAACGTTTTTGAAACACAGCCATTATCACTGCCTCCTCAAGAACGTGAAAACTTTTCTTGCATCTCCCCACAAGTCTAAGAAACTGAGCATTCGGCTTGTTCTTAGATGTGTGGCTTCCCAACAGAGCATTTGTAAAATGATATATCCTCCATTTCAAAGCAACTTTGCTATCTTGAAATGGGGCAAGGTAGTTCTGAATGACAAAACTGGTCTATTAGAAAGGTCTAATTTTTCTCTTTTTTTTTATTGTCGTTAGTCATTCCTTTAACAGGTTAGAAAACAAAAAACCCAAAACATTTCAGTAACATTTCATCATAGTTTATACAGAACTGGTTGATGCATGGTGTCATCTCCTTATCCAAATCCACAGCCGCTTTTCCATATCGCAGTTCAGGAATTACAGTGCACACTGGACTATATTCTTTCACAATGTAAGGCACAACTACATGATCACAAGTAGTAAACACACACACTGAAAGTAGAACTTAAGAAAATGGAACTTCAAATAAAAAAAAAACCAAAACCAAAACACACTCATGCAAAAAATCTACATACACCTACCAAGATGGTATGATCCAGTTTAAAAGAAGTGCAGTACTCTGTAGGTAAAACTGCAACATAAGGCTATTATAATACATTACGTCTAAATACTGGGTAAGAACTTAAAACTTTTCCCATTTATATTTTATGCAATCATACAGAAATCAAGTTGTATGAGCAATATTCACATCTGCAATAATAAACTGATCATTAAAATTGAGAAAAGAGGCAAACAAGACAATGTAATTTGTGGCACGCATCCATTACAGTACTGAAGAAAAAACAAGACTAAACTAATGGTACATTTGGTGAATGACAAAGCTGCATACAAAATTGCTTACACCCAGCAGACCATAATTATGACAGCTTCAGGTTATGATTTATTTCCTGTCCAGCAGCTGAAGTTTGCAGGATTTGAACTACAGAAGTTAAAAGAATACAGAGTTTACAGTAACTTGAAACAATGGAATACTTTCAAACACATTAAATGAAGAGACTTCGTTCCTTTTTGGTGATAAACATTTGCAATTTTGGCATCCACTATAACTTGTACATAATGTGACAGTGAGCAAACCTTATTAAACTTACCTAATGTTTGAATTTCACACTGAGAGGTAGTTTAAATGAAATCTGATGTAATGGCATCAAATGGTGGGGGGGTTTATGATTTTTTTTTTTTTTTTTTGGTGACTTTTTCTCTTTTTCTTACAAAAGTGACAAAACCTATACAAGCAGCATTTTGGACACATCACTATAAAAAGTTCCGGTATTTGCTAACCCAGCAAGATGTTCTTTCAAACATCCCTTTGGTGCCCAGAATCAAGCTATAGTGTGATACAGAGTACTTTGCCATAACGCCACCAGCAGGAGCCTGGACCTGCCAGCACTGGCCTGTTGACATATAACGATGAACACTCTTTCCGAGCCCTCTTCACCCAAGAAAGGCAGGAAATATAGATGAATGCAGTTTTAGTTTAGGTCATAGGGGGAGGAAAAATTGGAAAACACGCCTACCGGGATTCTGCTTTCATAGTAACATTGATCTAAAAGGGTTAGCAGGGCTTCAGTAATCTTCAAATGAGCAGATGCTCCTGTATCTGTTGCACAGTGAGTGCATAGTGTGTGGTGAGCTACAGACAAAAGGCAGAGTTTATTACCTTAACTAGTACCTATCCTTTCATTACTGTGATCTTAAGTGGCATCTAATGTTCTCTAAAGATGTAAACCTCTTTATTCAGTGCCCCTTAAAAAAACAGAAAAAATCCAATCCAAAACTGAGTTTCTGTGGCAAGGACTTCACTATCCAGTTATTGCTGGGTCTGAAAAGTACACCATTTAGTGCTTTTGGAAAGCCCGTGGTTGGACAACAATTGTAAACTTATCCTAGAAGGGATGCTGAGGTCAAGACTTCAAAAGTTAAGAAGTGGACAACTGGAAAGACCCTTAAAAATACACAAGATTCACGTTTTCTCATTTAATAATCTTAAAATGAAGCTATACAAAGACAACGTGTGCGTGATTACATGGGTTTTTCTGTTAATGTGCTCTCAGATGACGATCATGATTTTGGTACAAAGAAATTACAAGTGCAATTCTCCTTACATAGCAAGGGGCCAAATGTAATACAGTGAGAAGTCCAGCTGAAGACAAACTTTCTGTTCATTGATTACAGCTCACACATGCAATGTAAAGTATGCCATTCCACCTACTGTAGATTATATTCAGTTAGACAGCAAAAAGTGCATAGTGCAAATGACAGTGTTGTTTCCTAGTCCTCCAAGAATATGAGAGTGGGAGGGGTGGTACTTGGAGGAGTAATTTATCAGTTTCCACATACTCAAACCATTATACCATTCTTCTTGGCATAGCTTATATTCTATTTGAACTTAAGCTCCAGCAGTTTTCTATCTGCCACTACATACTGGTCATAATAAGTTATAAAGTTTTCCAACAAGCATTTGTTTTCATTTGATGTTTAACTGACATTAAACAATCCAGAAAAGTACCTGAGTTTTCCAGGTCCCTTCTTTAGGAATGTCACTTCTCTTACATCTAGCATTAAAGAATCAATTGTTCTTGCTCATGTAATACAAACACAGCAAGGTTACTTCATGCTTCTGCTCCCAAAACCCTTCTTGCTTCACTAAGAAAGCTTTTCCAGTGAGGATTCACAAATAATCTTAATCGTCCCAGAACCAACAAAAATAGTTATTCGTTGTTCTTGAGTACCTAGTGCTCCACACCTTGGCAACTTGGTTATTTGACGCCTTCCAAATAAAGAGGGATAAACCTGCACTGTACCCTAGAGCCTTGGACTCTTGTGCCAGAGAGTAAAACCAGCTGAAAAATGAGACCCTGCTAAACCTCTTTCTTGCCTCTGCTGGAAACTGCAGCTGAAAATTCCTTTTGTCTCTTCATCTGCAGAGAGCAACTTTTCCTACTGTGACTCATTAATTTTATCCTTTCTGTTCAACCTCTCCAGAAAGGGGAAGATTATTGTAGGGAATACATGAGGAGAAGAAATAAATAACAGTAAACACATCCAGCTAAGATCAAAAGCCTGCCACTGATCTCTGCAAAGCTACCTGCCTGCAGAGGGGTTACAGGACATAAGTATGAATTGCTGACCTGAGGTGGGAGTAGGACTGTATGACTGGCATTCTGGAGGCAACAACGCAAGGGATTGTGGCTCTTTCACCAGGAAGAGATATGAAGTCTCCAGGAAGTTCAAGAGCTTTTCCCACCCTTAACAAGACCCTTTACACTTTTTGGATTACCTCAGTAGCTTGTCTCAGCCCATGTAGCAGCTGGCCTCTCATATTCTGCTTCCCCAGCACTTCTGAATGTGGATGAAGTGTCTTGCAGAGGGGAGAGTTTCAGGAAAAAATCCCACACTTCACTGTCCCATTCCTGATGCCATGGTAGTGCCTAGCAATCAAAGGCAGCTTGATGATACCACACACCTACTGGTTCGTGCACTGGTTTTACTGTTATTTCCACCTCTTGCTCTATAATGGCCTCTCCTCAGTGAATGAGAGCAATCTGGTTCTTTCTAGAGGCTGTTGAAACACACCACCATGTGTTCTCCAGTTCCAAGACTAATCTCTTCTGACATTTTATTAGTTTTTCCCTCTGTCCCTGTGTCTGTGGTCTAACAAAAACCAGTACATTAAACTATTCTGTCTGGAATCCTTTAACACAGCATGGTAAAAATTACCAGGCTTTTTATTAGGTTTTCCTATTATTAATATTTCAAAGCAGTGCAATAAAACACCTACGTACCTACTGATACATGCCCATCAAATCAGTCAGACTCTGCAAGCAGATTTATAAATACAAAGCTTTTCACCTTCTAGGTTCCCTTATTTAGTATCTTACAGTAATTTTACAGAGCTTGAACAAAATTTCCAACCTGATATTGAGGCCAAGAGCATTACAGGGTCTAGTATACCATCAACTTGTCAACAGATACAGACCAGCACTAAGAACCCTTAGGAGGATTCATATGCTCTTAGAAGGAGCATAAGATTCAGCAATGAAATCGTAAATTCACTCCATTTAAAAACTGTAGCAATCCTGACTTATTGCTGCAGACTCAAAGCTCAAACATGAAAGCTCCTACCCCTGTTCTAGGTACTAGTTACCCCTGTTTCTACCCACTGTTCCTTCAGGTTTTAACAATCCCTCTTTTTACAAGTGTGTATTTGGAAAGCATTTCCATTCCCTCAAAAAGTTGGTCATATAAACTTATCAGCAAAAAGCAATCTGCAGAAATCAAGCTGGTTTCGCCCCTGAAGCTGAGGAGCTCCAGACCGAGGTCTGATTTGCAGTCAGCCAACCACACTGCCTCAGCAGCCAGCTGAGTGAGGTGACTCTGCTTGTCTTTACATAAAGGCATCTCAAAAGGCTGAATTAAGAACAAGCCTACTAGAGCTTCTACCACTTCCTTTGTACTGCAGAGCTCTCTCTTCATCTCTCACACATTCTCATTCAGAAGCAAAATGCCTGAACATAAGTGAGCCTTTTAACCATTTTCCTAGCTCCCCACGAAAGATTTCCATCTTCCTGTCTCATGTGTTTTGTCCCTGTGAAGTCACAAGAAGCTTTTCTCTTCCCTCTCCAAATCCTTTCTGCGCCACGTGGTCATCCTTCATCCTGAAAGCAGCACAAGGCTCTCTGTGTTACCCAACAGGACAGAGCACATCTACACTGGAGCACGACTGTCACTTCTTTTCCCATGTTCCTGAAGCCACATGTCAGACAAAGAAAGGCTTGAAGGCAAACTCTTCAGATTCTCCCAATAAATAAATATACAGAAAAAACAATTCCCAGAGCAGAGAATCTGTTCATATGTTCTATTCAAAAGATTCTTATGACAAACTGTTACACTGATGAGGAGAAACAGTGAGTCCAGGGGCTGTTCATATGGAATCATTGCAGCAATTTTTTCTTTTTAGCAAGCAACTCTCAAGTTCGAACCAGAAAAGCAGATCAGTATTTCACATAAACCACAACAGTATCCCAAACTCTTCTGTAGTGAGGAGAACCAGTTATGTAATACAGCTGGCTTTTGGGAAATAAGAATTTAATGTTAAGAAAACTTCTTGAGGAAGACTCCTTTAGGCTGCAAATGTAGAACTAGACAGGTAAACTAAGAAGAGACATGAAACATGTAGATCACTACTTCTGGAGAAGAGGGATTAAGAAGTTTTTTCACTGAAGAGTTTATCAGGACTAGGCTTTTTCCATCAGAGACTCTTCTTCATTCACATACAGAGCTGTCAATAGATAAAAGCAAATGAACCTGCCTAATGATGGCTGAGCTTACATTGTTGTGACAGAATTTGGTTCCTTACCTCCAGCAATAAGTAGAGGAATCAGAATACAGTCTTTTTCTCTAAACAGCTGGCTAAATTTTGTAGGACGGCTGAGGTGTGGGGAACTTACTAGAGTATTTAAGACAAACAGTCCCTAAATATTGGAAGGCATAACCCCTGCTCACAAGAAATAACTTTAATGATTTTAAAATACCAGACACAAAGGGAAGAAAGAGACAGGCAGGCAAGAATGAACAGGTGTAAATAAAATCACAACAAAAAAGAAGTTTGGAGCCTTCATGAACTCTACAAGGAACCTGTGTTGCAATTACAGTAAAGAAAGTATGAATAAATACCTAAAGACGCATATATTGCCCTCTTCTTTAGAGCTGTTCGTCTATAACTAAGCTAGTAACAGGAGATTCACACCACTGTTCTGAGCAGACTGTCATGTAACTAACGTAACATTTAAAACCCACTGGTAATAGGATGAGATGGAGCACAAAACTGAGGTTTGTTAGGTGTAGCAGGAGTTCAGTGTCTTCCACTAAAAGTTGAGGAAGGGACAGAAGAAAAGGTCAGACATCTGCAGAAGTCTCAAAGACTTTTTCTTAGTAGGATACCTAGCATGGAAGGTCTGTATGTCCCTTAGAACCTCAAGGACCTCCCAAGGCTTCCACAGTAAGGGCAAAGGGAGATATGCGCTATAGGCTACTGCCAACATTGTTTGTTTGCTTTTTAAAGCCCACATATAAGGGTTTCTGGAATATTAAAATCCATCAAACAAATATGTAAAAGTGAAATCAAACAATACAGGATGGAATATTGTAATTTATCATTTAATATTCCTGCAATGCCCACTAAACTCTGTCTCATCGTTGGTTCACATGTACTTTCTCTCAGACACACACACACACAGACTATGCAATACAGTATGTGTAAAGATGTTCCAGTAACCAAGCACTGCAGTTGGATAAGGACTCAGGCGCTGATACTACAAGTTCTAAGTGAGCAAATAAAACCAAGCTGGAGTTGAGTCCAGCCATTACCCTCACTGTGCAGTTCAAACCTTAGAGAGAAAAGTCTAAGAACCAAAGAGATAGAAAGAAAACAAAATCACAAGGGGTTATAAAGAACATCAGATATGCAATTAAATGCAATAATTAGTTATGCTTTTTTTACAGCAACATTTGATACATAAAATCCTCACAAATTTTTGCATCTTCCTTTTTCTTTGAAGGAAACAAGAATAAACTACAATATCACATAAAAGCTGTTTCTCTTGAACAAAAAAATAAAAGATAAAAAAATACATTGTTACTCCTCTGTTTAAACTTTATTTACAAATAACTGGATATTTCTAATCTAGACATAGAAGCTCTTTCCAGGATAAATGGCAATAAGCTATGGATGATCTGAGCCCATGTCTCACAAAAAATACAATAGTTTTACTTGGTATCGATAAACATTTTAAAATATACTAAATTTTGCCAAGTGTTACAATCATTGTCCAAACTGAATAGTAGTCTGAGTGCTGAACGAAGTGCATTGACAGAAATTGTAAATTCTAGTGTAACATTTCTTTGTCACTCGCGATAGCCAGTTATCCTTGCAAGTCATTAAAGCAAGTATCACAGACTCTGACAGGCTTCTTAGAAGAAGGAGTTAAGGCATTCTTTGCTGAGCACTCAGCACAAAAGATATTTCCACACTGTCTACAGTGATGCTGCGAAAGAGAAAAAACATAAATGCAGAACATGAATGCATCGACCACCAACAGAGATCACTATCATGTCAAGTATCATGTTTTAGAAGTTAGTTTGACTACTTAAATAGTAGTTACATGGCACACGGAAGGGCACAGGAGTAAATTCTTTCTAAAGGGTATTGGAGTAAAATATCCAGAAGCACTTCACTAAGTCAGGAGACTATACCAGTTTTGGAAATAAACTGATTCAAGCTCATCCTCCTCTTAAATTTATCCTCTTGGACTTGTTCTGGTCACATAAAACATGTTCTTACATGTAACTATCTACTCTCACATTGAAAAGCATCCTTGAATCAAAGGATCCAGCAGCCTTTGTTCAAAGACTACCCGAAGAATATCACTGAAATAACGCAGGTCATGGAGAGCCACCTAAGACCAAGCCAGGAATCACCGCAAAAATGAACCTCACAGGTATCCCTCATCTAGTTCATGGAGCATACCCTGACAGCAGCGGAATGCTGTCAAAGAAGGTCTGACCTAAAACATATCCAGTTGTTTCTTCTGTTCTATGTCTAGTTAGTGTTTAGAAATATATAGTCACAAAGCACCAACACATGTTGATGCCTCCTATTTTCACATATATATGCTTCATCCCTGGCAGTGTTCAAGGCCAGGTTGGATAGAGCCTTGGGTGACATGGTTTACTGTGAGGTGTCCCTGCCCATGGCAGGGGGGTTAGAACTAGATGATCTTAAGGTCCTTTCCAACCCAAACCATTCTATGATTCTATATCTAATTTCAACAAATACACATTCCTTTTATATCTGTAAATCCAGTTCAGACTGGTTATAAATAAGTTCATTGTAAACACCCTGACAACAGTGTAATTTTGCTTGTTTGCTTGGGGATTGAACTATTTTAACACTGTTTATAAACTGATACTGTTAAAATGGCAAAAGAATTACGAATAAAGTAAGTTCCACACACTTTATTTTTAATATTTAAAGTACTACAAGCAATAACTATATTCTGAGATGAATTCCACAGCACTATTAATGTAATTTTCTGAAGTCTGTATCCCAAGTAAGAGTTTGAAAACAATAGAAAAAAAAAAATCCCCACAGACACACAGTTAAACACACCTACCCTTCTCACTGTCACTGAAAAGCCTTTTCCACAGGCCATACAGTTCTGTACCTCATTGTCTTCTGCCCACTTCCTGTTGAGAGCTTGGGTGTGTTTGATCTATATAGAAGATATACAAAAAGGTTTGTTTTTTAAAATGCTTATCTAATTCCTACTAATTTCCTCCGTTTTCACTGCACACACTACCCAGTGTGGTATAAAAGCACCATTTCTGCCATGATATTGAGAGCTTATATTTGTTCAGAGAGAAAACCTTTCAAATTTCAGAACTATAAGCAGATTTAATAACCCACAGACAGCAATATGGCCCTCATATACAACAAGCATAACATCTTAATCACTCTGGAGAGTAACCCACCACCAGTCTGACACAAACTTGAAAATCTCGTAAGTTCCCACACAGAGAGTCAACAGGTTTAATTGCTTCAAATCAGATTATACCTGTAATGACTGGTTTTCTCGGCCAAGTTCCTGCATTGCAGCAGTAGTGTTGTCCAGCTTTTTCTTCATTTCCACAAGTTTGGCTTGAAGCTTTTCAATTTCTCCCTCACTTTTTATACACCTGAGGAAAAAACAGTAAGCAGTCAGCTCAAAGCATATACAGCAATACATACTGCCTCCTTTGGGCAGGTTGTCATGTCTAAGAAGCTTCTCTCATAACTCTCAGCCAAAAATATCCTTGCTGTGAAAAGTTCTTGGATGCTCTGACTGGAAAAATATTCTGTTGTAACAATCAGTTTAAGATTATCTGGCACTGCTCCCAAGGATCTGTGGCTTACTAATACCTGGAATTACTCCTAAACCCAGGGACATTATTGAAGGAAGTCCATCAACAGCAAGCCCCAATATGTACCCCTGTGCAACAGGACACTCTCGCAAACCAGCTGCAGCAGATTAGGTCAGACAACAGAGCAGAAAAGAATCCTTTTCCTTTTAGCAAGGCCACCTCCCATCAGCTGAAATTCTGTTAGCTGTTGAAAGCCAAATTTCAAAGGTTCGTTTCCTGCCAAGCTGTAAACAGCTACTGGATGAGTTCAGAACAGTATGGCAAGGGATTGCCAAAGAAAGAGGATCTCTCTTGCATTGATGCCATCCTCTCCCAAGGTCTACTCTCACAAAACAAGTCAGCAAGCTTGACAGTATTCAAAAATGTTTTCCATTCTGCCTTCACCAAACATGTCAGGAAATAGGGACAAATAAAGTTTCTTGTCTCACAGGTGTTTCTTTTACCTTTGTAATCACTGCTTTCAGGTAACTCCTGCTGCCTTGCCACCCTCCTGCTGCCTGAAGGAAAGGTATTCTGCTTACCTAACATTTAAATCTATCATAGTGACTATAGCAGAACTGGAGAAAAGAGGACTGTAGGTTTTCAGGCGGAAGAAAATGCCTTCTGTATGAACCTTAGCCTATCTAATCCAACGAGATATTTAATCTCCTAACATTGAGCAGTGGGCATACCTATAAGTGTCTAAACAAATTCTTGTTACTGGAGGCAGTAAGAAGTCTCTTCCAGGCTTCTGGATGACTAGTACACCTGCTCTGATTAAGTCAAGGCAGGGGAGCCTTGGAGTGATGGAGAAGTATAGCTAATTCAGATACGAGAAGCTCTCTCTGCAAGGCCTTGTAAGGCTCATACGGCAGATCAGATGAGAAGCCACAACCTACAGACTTCAAAGTTCAGAGGAGCCCAACGGATTTAGATGGCTTTTATGTATGGGTGTAGATCTTTGAGCACAAGCACAAAGTGTGACTTTGGTGATAAATAAGGTCATGATAGGCCTGCCTGATTTTCTACAAAATGGCCACCTTGTCGAAACCCACAAAGAGCACAGTTTATTCCCAACACCCCTCGCTGTATTTTGGCAGTGACAATAGAATGTTGCACTCTGGAAACTGCACCCACAGCCCAAACACTAGGAACAAAAGCAGATTAAAATAAAGCACGCATAGGGAATCCTGAATCAACTGAAACAAGTTTGTAGCGTGAGGCTTTCCATTTCCCAAACTACACTTCCACATGTGCCATGACCATAGCTTACCTCTCCAGCAACGCTCTTCTTTCATCCTGGTTATTCTGCACCGTTGCTTCCAAGACAGCAATATCCCCACGTAAATCATCTGTCTGTTTCTCCAGCTCGCTCACTCGCCTCTGACTGCTTTGCCACTCTTTCTTCATGGTAGCCAGGTTTTCATTTAGGGCTGTGACCTGCATGGTGAGCTTGGTCTCCTTTTCCTCATGTTTCCTGTTTTCTTCTTCTTTCTCTTTTTGCTCTGCATGCTAAGAAAACAATGGAACAATGAAAAACAACCTTCCAAGTATTCTTTCCCTATTCCCTACATTTAATTAAGGCAAGGAAACTTACTGTACTAGAATCACTACTTTTAATCAACAAACTCTATTAGACAAGGCTGTCATCCTATTGAATTCTCCCACATCCTTACATGCCTCAAAGATTTCTGACCTTGTCATTTAAAAATTAATATAATGTGAAACTAAAGTCAACTCTTTGCTTGTTCTCTGTCCCTGGAAGAACCCAAAGGCATGGGCACAAAACAACAGTCTTATACTCTCTAACATACTAACCAGTTTAGCTTCAATTTCCACACATTCTTTCTTCAGCTCCTCTTCTCTCTTTTTCAGCTGATCTTTGACAGCTTGATGGTTTTTTTTCTCCTGTTCCAGAGCTGAATTAGTATTATCTATTTTGCCCTGCAGCTCTAATTTCTGTTGAATCAATAGCTGGTTTGCATCCTTGAGATTTGCCACCTCCTGTTAGGATACAGAGTTCAAAGTTAAAGTAGCAACTCTGAAAGTGTAAATGATTTTAAATTCAAAACTACTGTAAATTCTTTCCAAGGAGAAGACAGTAATAATTTTAGTTTTATCACTGGAAGAAATTAGAATTTTATAGCACAAAATTTTATATAAAATTTTTAAAAAATTTTATAATTTTAAAGTATCAGTGATTTTCATTATCAAAGATTTTAAACTTTTACCTATATTATGAACAACATTCATTTAGAAAATAAGTTTACTGTATATTTCTACTAAAGCAGTTGAAGCTCTGCTGGATTATTTTATGCAATTCTTTGAAATGAGACATCCATAGTAATTCTCCAGAGTCTGTTTTAAAATTTACTTTCCATCATTCTCTAGTTGCAATAATGAGGTTAAAGGCATTGTATTGACAACTTAAAAACCTAACATTGATGGTAGCTACTTTCTATTAGTCTTAAATGTATCAATAAATACCCTCTGTTTTAATTAAGCAGGATGATACATTTGCTTTTAAATATTAATTTTAAGTGTACTTTTGTAATAAAATGTAACAAAATCCTGAAGCAGAATAGTCAATTTATAGGAATCGTTTACCTTAAAATTACACAGCCAAGCATGGCGGTACAAACAGACTCATAGGGGCTACCAGTTTTCCATAAATCAAAATTAAAACAAAACCAAAGACAGGGAGAGAACATATCCTGGGAACAAGAGGATGCCCTACAGATGCATACCTATTTACTCATTGGTAGATGTGAAACAGAATATAGGCCTTTAGGAGACTTTTTCTGGTTTAGTCTGATTGCTTGTATGTAGATCAAGAGATGAATATTAAGCTGCCATTGGTGTGCAAGCATTTTATATACATCTTTATAAATTTTCTTCTTTAGAATAAATATTTTAGGAGTGATGAGAATTATAGTAACCTTCCCCCAAAATCCAAGAATGTACTGGGCATAGATTGCTTGACATAAAGTACAGACTTCTATCTAAAAATAAGAGACCAGTTTCTAAACACTGGAGAACAAAATAACATCTGAAACTCATAAGATATCATGTTACTTTCTTTTTATTAGTGTATAGTGTATAGGGACTGTACCTACGTTTATATTTATAAAGCAACTTAAACCCCATGTACTTAACAGATGCAAATATAACTCTAATACTATAACATGGAAAACAAACACCAGTCTTTTAGGAGCGCTTGTTTCTGCAAGGACTAAAAACTTAAATACATAATATGCGGTGAGAAATGGTTTGTTTTACAGAAGACTGAACATTATTTAATTAAAGCCTCCAAACTTTTACCCTTCAGAGAGCTCATTTGATTGTTATGATTTTGGAAGACAGTCTTTTATGAGGCTCCTGACATTGTTTCTTCTCTGACTGTGACTTTTACAGACATTTTAAGAAACCACAGCACATCAAGGGAGTTTCAACTCTACCACGCATCCTTGATAAGTACCAGATGTGCCTAGAATATCTGGGAAACTTCACATTCGTGACACCTTTGGACATCTTTTCTGCACTTCAGAATAGTTGAGCAAGGCTATGCACAGTGAATCTACAGTGGTGCAGAAGAAAAGCCAGGATATACAACCCATCCTGAAGCTAAAACAAGTTGTGTGGTTCACCTGGCCAAGAACACTGGGCACGGGTGCTCCAGGATTATCACTAATCAAGTCATCATTGCTCGGGAACCACAACGAAATCTAGCCTTTGGTTCCTTTCCCTGTAATACTGATACTGACAGCAAACATCTTTGCAAAGCCATTACAAATAACAACTACTGAGTAGGCACATATTTCTTATAAGATAACCAATCAAATGAAGACTCAGTTTGTCTGAATATACCTTCTCAAATTCATGCTTGGAGGCTCTAAGCTCTTCACCCAGCTTGGCACTCTCTTTTTCAAGTCTACTCCTTATTTCTTGGAGCTCTGTTGTTTTACATTTCTCATTAGCCAAGTCTTTTTCTTTCAAAATCTTGAAGAGAAATAGAAAGTGTTAGAAAAGTTACTCCTTCCAAGTTCACAAAATAAATAAATGAACAAACAAAAAACATCCAGGGCCCAAACCTACTTGGAGGCTTTGTAATTAGAAGAAAACAACTGCCACATATCTCTATCCCTAGTTCATAGTGCAAACAATTAGCAGCATGTTTGCAGTTCTAAATTTAAAACCAATAAGATTTTTTCACCTGTCTAGCCACTTAGAACAAATTAACAGCCTATTTTGAACCAAATTCGCTTCAACTGCTGTTAAAAGTCTTTGCACCAAAGGTTCAGTAAAACTGTCACTGCCATGCATTACAACAGTGCTATGCCCCCCATATACCCTTTGTTTAGAGATCTAACAGAATTTAATAAACAGTGTCTGCGTGGGGTGTATGTGCCGGTGTGAAGATGTCAAAAGACATTTACCCTGTCATTCTGAAGATCCTGTAACATTTTCGTCTTCTCACCCAGCTGCTGCTCCTTCTTTGATGCATCCTGCTCCAGCGTAGACTTTGCTTTCTTCAGTTCCTGAATCTGCTGATTATTGCTAGCAATTCGGTTTCTGCTGGAAACCAATTCCTCTTGAGCTAGAGCAAGTTTTTCTTCTGTGGACTAATCACAAAGAGAGTTCCGCAAATTATCTATCAGCATAAGAGCTTCAGATACTATTAAGAGATTCAGATACTATTCAGTATATTTTAATATACTATTCAGATACTATATTACTTAGTGTGCAACATTTAGCTTCAAATGTTGACAGAAGCTTCTAGGTTACAAGGTTACCGTAAATAAACTACCCCAGTACCACTTCCACCAGCAATACCTTACTGTGCATATTCCAGCTTGCATCTTTCCACAGAGAAAAGGTGCAAACATACAGAAAGGCAGAGAATGAAAGGTAACTGATAAAAAGTAGACAATTTGAATTCACTTACACGAATTTATTTTGTTCTCTGGGCAAATCAACTGATCTATAACTCTGACAGTTGTTACTTAAGCAGCAGTGAAGCTATACTTTTGAAGATTTCAAAAGTCATTCAATGCTATTTTTTACCCATGACTTAGTGAAGCTAGTGCTAGGACAATTGTAATTTGTTTTTAAATGCTAAAATGAAATGCACAACCTAAAATGCTACTATCAGGGTAAAATATTTCAGTCTCAGTTGCATCAGCATTTTAAACACAAAATTTAAATTTCCATTCAAAATCCATTGCAGATTATATTTTCATTTGCCTCCAACTCTCCCCATTAGCTAGAAAAAAACCTTGGATTCATCTCTCTATAGAGATACAAAAACCCCAACAAACAACCTAAAACTTGCACCCAAGGCTCATTCTATTTGCTCACAACAAAGTCAAATTTGGGAGTTCTGCTTGAGTTAATATTCTGGAGGTTATACTTTTTTAAGCCTTAGGCTTAGGGAAGGACTAGCTCTGCTTAGAAGCATGTTCTTTCATAAGGAACCAATGAGAAAGAAAACTACCAAACGCATCCTCCACTCATCCAAAATATCGGTGTTTTATGGAAATCTTTGATGCTATGATCACACAGAATGTGAGGATATTTGTTATTAGTAATAAGTTTATTACCTCCAGTGCACCAATAAGAATTTAAATTCTTTCAAGATATACTAAATTCTTTTTTAAGCTCTTACTTAAATCCTAATCAAACCTCTTGTTGAAGGTTAGTGTTTTTAAAAGGAACAGTAAGAACAACTTTGGCTTCCCTTAATTATGCGTATACTTTAGCCTCTCCTGTGTTGATTTAAAATCAAATTGATTTCTGATGCCTCCTAATCCTCCCTTGAAATGTCTAAAGTATTTTGCCTGTAGAGTCGGATGTAGTTTGAAACATCAGTGATGGAACACTGCTGATTCAATGGCATTTTCAACAATCTCAGTGGCACTTAAAAAGCTTGCATTGGCTTTTAAAATGAATTTGCAGACAAATTACTTTATTTGCTTTCTGAGCTATTAGAGTTCACTACTTAACATTTAGCGAGGTGTTAACTCAGAATTTTTTTTAAGCAAAATAGGAAGCGCTTCTGCAATTTCCAGCTTTCAGCACAGGGTGGGTCTTTCAGAAAGCAGAATTAGCCCTCATCCCTCCACTGTGGGCAGTGGAGTACCATATTTTCCTAACAATGAGAAAGGATGGGAAGTGCAGCGTCAAGTGTAGCATGCAACATCTTCACAGGCAAACTCAACAGTATCTGCAGTTTTAGAAAGAAACATAATGAAGCCACAGCTTTCATTCAAATTTGTTTCCAGAAGCGAACGTGGTTACATCCAATTGGTTAGCACAGGATGATAAAATTTAATAAAGTGAATAGTGACACACAAATTAAAAGCCTCACATAGGGAATACTTCTCTCTCCCCTCCCCTCTCTCCCCCAAAGCATCTATGCTGTACAGGCTATCTTACTGCGCCTGTACCTACACTAAGACAATGTAAATCTTCTTATAAGGGGAACTAGTATTCAGCTTATTCTGCTCTGTATTACGCACAAACATTTCTGTAAGTCAGTAGTTTTTAATATGAGTCTTGAAACTTTGCATACAATTCAGCATGCTACAGCTTACATGTGTAAGTGCCTCAATTGTGCTGTGATTAATAACAATACTAAGTAACCATTCAATGCAATTTTAACAGTAAATCAACCTTCTATCTATCCATGCCTTTCTTTCCACTTTGCTCAAAAGTCCTTCACAGCATCCTTTGGAAATGAGCAGAAATCCTCCGGCACATGGTTAAACATTCCAGTTACTACCCTTGTTCCTGCCCCAGTCTTCACTATGGCAGCAATTCAGCCCAATTTTTTTTGACTGCTGAGGAGATTGCATCTTTAACATGAAACCACCTCTCAAAAAACCTGATGCCATTTACGTTATTTAATTACCATTCAGTTTTGCCATTGCTCCCAGAATATGACAGGTGTTCTACCAACAAGATATCCTTAATCATGAGACTGCTCTTCAGGATGACAGACAAAACTGAATTCAAGGAAAAGGTACAGAAGAGAAGATGGCAATCTATATTTATTTTTGCAAATCAAACCAGATGCTAGGATGACTGGTACAAAGTTTAAATAAATAAATAAAAAGATAAGAAGATACCAAAGCCTGATTCACAACAACTTGGTCTGTTGCAGTGTAAATTATAGTGCAAACAGCAGAACTAGTCCAGGCTGGGTGGTAGGTCCTAGATCCTTAGGCACCTAAGTGAGGTACACAAAAATGAGCATTTTAGTCCGTGTGCTTCCTGATCCCAGTCCACAAGGAGACACATGAAATTATTCACAGATGCTAACCTGATCTCTCTTCACCCCCTAAGAAGGGTTAGACTGACAATAGGCAACTTAAGCTTCTGACTTACAGGCCTGAGGTTTGGCAGTATGAATACTGTCCCAGAACATCCACTGAAGATACGCTGACAGAGATGCCAACATTGGAAGCAAAGAAACATTCTTTAGAGAACACAGAGGAAACCAGGACTGACTACAAAGAGCACAAATGCCAAGACTGAAAGATACTTGGCAGATCTCGGGAGAGAAGGATTCAACAAAGTATGTTTGCACGAACTCAAAATAAAAAAAATAGCAGTTCTGAATTTTTATTAACCCTTCTATATAAAAAATACCTTTTCCACAAAAAATAAGCTTAAGTGTGTGTGCATGCAAAAATACGTATATCTTATATATACACACATGTATATCTGTGTGTATGTCTGTATACACAAATCATCTGTGGTGCTATTCTTTTTTAATTGTATGTACCAAAACCTATAGCATTTACAAGCACTCAAATCCTACCCAATTTCTTTTTCCAGTCACAAAAATGCATGAGTGTAGTTACTGCTATAGGTGGTAATTCATACCAAAGTAAATTTGCAACAAATAGTATCCATAAAATTATAACTACATTCTCACTTCCGATTCTGTTACAACACTCACTTTTCCTCTGCAAGACTTACAGCTTCAAAGCTTGCATCTTACTCCAGCTCCACAGCAAGGATCTTCTGTTGCTGAACCAGAAACTAGGACCCAGCTGTGCTGGTGCACTCCAGGGAGCAGCTGCCCACTCTGCGTCTGTCTCTTATGCAACGCTGTACCTCCAACTGCAGAACTTCACTGAAACATTTGCTCGCTTCTCAATCACACCTCAGTCTCCCAGCCTGAGACGAGCCAGCGATTTCAGCAGTGATATTGCGAGCAGATGCCAGAAGATGGTGCTCTGTGTACGGCCCAACTCCTTCCATCCCCTGTCAGGATCTAGCCCTATCACCCTATTTGTGCCATTCGCTTCTTGTACGGCCTTTTATGATCTATTCCCACACCAAAACCTTGCCCTCACCAAAAACATGGTGCTACACCACGTGAGAATATTTAAAGTTTCCCTTGTAGTATTTTTAACTAGAGAAAACCTACCATTGCTACAATCTCATGGTACAGCCTAGTTGTGTCAGTCCTTGACATGTCTGGGCTTCAGACCCTGCTGCCTCAGCACAGCTATGCAGGAGGATCGTATTTCTACTAAAAATCACCGAATGGCTTGAGCTGGAAGAGACCTTAAAGCTCATCCAGTTCCAACCTCCCTGCCACAGGCAGGGACACCTTTCCCTAGGACCACGTTGCTCAAAACCCCATTCAAAAAAATCCTGCACTGAAGGACACCCAAGCTCACCTTACATACAAGGTTTAAAAACTTCTACTGCCTACTAATAAGATTCAGATCAATCTGAACCCCAGCCCACCCATCAGCTTTGGTTCCAAACTTTAATCAAAATCCGTAGTTCTGGCACAGATTATATACTTTTATTAAGTAATTCATTCAAGGCAAGACATTATCCAGACAAATGACTTTGAACTGGACTGTGAAACTCCACCATAAAGTTCTTCTGACTTGAGCGGCATTTTGATGTTCAAATCTCAAGACTAACGTTATCATGCTGAGGCTTTCCCAATGTGCTTTTTCCTTTGACGCCTCCTAGGAAAAG
This sequence comes from Psittacula echo, assembly GCF_963264785.1. NCBI lineage: Eukaryota > Metazoa > Chordata > Aves > Psittaciformes > Psittacidae > Psittacula > Psittacula echo. Next base: position 117,043,092 of record NC_137735.1, on the reverse strand, counting down.
TTATTACTGTTCTTTAGGTTAAGATTGCAATGAGGCAGCACATCCACAATTAAAGGTCAGCTCCACACCTTTTCTCTCTTCTACATTTTACATTAAAAAGGGGTGGCAAGCAGACCTCACTAGTCATAATTAATATGTTTTTAAATTTCTATTTCTTTTTTTTAATCCAGCAAACAGCCTCCAAGTTGGTACACCACTTCACTATTGGGGACCTCAATCTTCCTCAGGCCCTTTAGGCTCAACAAACACTTACATAATAAATCAAGTTACCTGACTGCTCATCTTGAAAGTCTTGTTTTCCCATCGCCATCACCTTATTGTACCTTTCTGCAAGGACGTTCTAGCTTTCTTTTTTGCTACCATCCACATTCAAGTTTAAAAGCATGTGGGATGCCTACTGTCCTATTTTATACTTGCCAGAACTAGAGGTCATCGAGCTGGTTCAATAATACTTGTAACAAGGCTATTTTCTGCAACAAGTGATACCTATATGAAAACTATACCAAAAAGAAAGCCAGTTAAATGAGCACATCCAATGCTTTTACAGGTCATTGTATTACCAAATGTTGATCTAAGTGCCTTGCAGGAAATTAACATACAGAGATATGTATGCTATAGTAACTAACTATAAGAAAGAGCTTGTTTAAACCACTGTTGCTTGTTAATCATGCTGAAGTTCTTCACAATTTAACACAGCAATTCAACCAAGCTACACTGAAAGTAAAGCCTCTGTACCCTGCAAGGAAATGTGGCAGGTAATCTAATGTTACAGAGGAAGAGGAAGATTAATAAAACTCCAATCAGCTACATTTAAAGGAGTTGTTTCTCTTTTTCTTAAAACAACCCCAAACCTGGAGTTTGCCTAGGGCTCCACAGCTCACGTGGGCCTATCTATCTGAAATGGCCAGGAGATCTTTAACAGTTTCAGTGGTGGAGCTGAAAGGCCACTGGGACAGGTGAAAGGGAGTGATGAAATCTAATCCATCAATGACTTATACATAATGAAGCCATAAGAAGCTGACATCTAAAACAGATCAGACAATCCAATCTCCCGATGTGCCTAGTTCTCTCCATAAACTTCAGAAAAGCCTAGAACAACAGTGTCACACACAGACAAAGCTGCAGTGTGATTCATCTGAAATGAAAAGTGACGAAGCTACAGATCTTGCCAGTAGACAGTCAGTTTCTGCAGCACAGTATGTGCTGGGACTAACTGGAGCATCGGCTTAGCACTGACATGAAGAAGGGAGGCAGAAAAAAAGGACATACAAAGCCACCTTTGCTGACTGACTCAGCTGCCAGCAATACCTCTTTGAAGGCACTACATCCTAATATCGAATCAGATAAATTCAGTTTAGGAATATCAAAAACTTCAAAGACTAAGTTCAGACACTTGTATTCCACGCAGGTCCCTAAAACTACCATTTCTATTAGCTTGACATCTCTGAACATCGACAGTCGGCCAAGAAGGAAGGGGCAAGGGCATGGGAAAAGACTGACAACTAAAATTCTAGTTAAATCATCTAGAAGATAGCAGTTACTTACATGCTGGCAGACTTTGCCCTAATTACCTATGCTGTTTAAATTAGCTGAAAGCTGAAATATATAACAAGAAAGAGCAACTCGAAAAATTAACTCGTAAAAGAATACAAAAATAAATCATTTTTCAGTTCGCTGCTGCATAAATGCAAGGGTATTTCAGGTAAACTGGCAAATATCCTTGGAAGGGTTTGAACAGCACTAAATTCTACATATAGCATATGTATAAAATATGAAGAAGAAGCATTTTTCTGCCTCTACAGTTCTTGAACAGTTTCTTGGACTTCAAAATGGATATAAAAAGATCTACTAAAAGCCACGTATGACGTTAAAATGACCGTAAGTACCTTAAGGTCTTGCCTTATTGCCAGCAGCTCAGACTCTTTCCCATAAAGATCCAACTGCAGCTTCTCCATGTTTTCTTTATTTTTTTCATGGCTCTTCTGTAAGTCTGCTAGCTTGACTTTCTCTGCTTTAAGCTCCTGTGCTGACAAAATAGACTGCTGTTGTAGTTTATTCTCCAGTTCTGCCTGAAACATAAGCATAGGAAGTTTCAATTAGAGTTACAGTCAGTAAAGCTTAATCATTTTAATAAACTGCATTTCTACTGCAAGGCAAGATTTTTTTCCCACTTACGAAATAGCAGTTCAGTAATCAGGTATTTGTGATTTTATAGTAATATTTTGTAAGCAATCTAACAGCAAAATTTAATTCATGACAAAAAACTTAGTGAAACACATTAAGACCAAACATTAAGAATCTTAATGTTTTCAAGTGTTTCAAGTTTCTGGCTGTGATAGAGATAATATTCTTCACAGTATCTAGTATGTTTTGGATTTGTACTGAAAACAGTGTCAATAATACAGATATGCTTTAGCTATTGCTGAGCAGTGCTCACAGAGAGTCAAGGCCTTTTCTGCCTCTCACAGCACCCCACCAGTGAGTGGGCTGAGGATGCACAAGTTGTTGAGAGGGGACGCAGCTGACCCCAGCTGATCAAAGGGATATTCCAGGCCACATGGCATCATGCTCAGCAGATAAAGCTGGGGAAGAGGAAAGGGGTGATGTTCAAAGTTACAATGTTTGTCTTCCCATGTAACAATTATACGTGATGAAGCTCAGCTTTCCTGGAGGTGGCTGAACACCTGCCTTATGAGGGGAAGTGGTAAATTAATTCCTTGTCTTGTTTTGCTTGTGTATGTGGCTTCTACTTTACCTATTAAACTGTCTACACTCCAACTGATGACTTTTTGCATTTTTATCCCTTCCATTTCTCTCCCCCATCCCAACAGAGGGGAGTGAGCAAGCAGCTGTGTGGTGCTTAGTCGCTGGCTGGGGTTAAACCATGACACCAAGTCCTAAATCCTAAAGTTTTCATAGACTGACTAAATATGATCATGTAGCATAAGGCAACCAAAGCTGGAGCAATATTTAACAGTGGATGGCACAGAACGCAACATTTCCTAATGCTGTAAGACATTTGAACTCTTTCTATTATGGTTTATGAGTTTCATACTGTCACTCAGATAAATTCTTCTGGTATAATAAGAGAAGACTTGATTTAAAATTGTCACAGAAGTTCCAAAACACTGTAGAGTTTGTCTAAACCACTCTCACAAAATTCTACTGCTTTACAGAAAATGTCAACTTTGCTTCATAGCATACTCCTGAAGCAACACGAACACATTCAGTCTAGCCATTTTTATTACTTTATTGAAACTCAGTTCCTACCAAATTCATATATCAACACTGGTTTGTTTTATTTTATTATTGTTGTTAACGTTGTTTGTATCTCCAACAGCTCTGAAGACCTTGTTTCTACATCCTGACCTTATCTACTACAACAAACAGCTGTTTATCATACACTGAAATAAAAGCTGCAGCATTTATCTGAGAAATTTATATTCATTTTCTTACAGGAGCAAGAGAGGCCAGTCTTACCTTTTCTAAAAGGGCAGTTTTTAATTCAGCTTGCAGTGTCTCGCTATGTTTTTTCTTCTGCTCAAAAGATTCCTTTAACTCTCTCAGCCTTCCCTGGAGATGTTGCTCACTTTTTTCTTTCTCCTTCAGAAGACCCTGAATTTCCAGTATTTGCGTTCTTGCTGCATCAAGTTCTATCGACAACTGCTTAGAAATCTATATTCAGAAATATTAAATAACTGTATATAATTTTAATTTAAATCAGTATTTTTATGAAAGTATGAAAAAAAGTAGGACGTGGTAATACGAAGTAACCGTTTCACTAATGAAAAAACCTGATGGGTTGTAAAATCCTCACATCTAAGATTTGTGCAGCACAGAAAGGTAGGAGTAAAACCTGTATGTTCATCATATTATCATCTAGGAAATTTTAGAACCACCTTATTTCAGTGTCCCAATTAGGTTACAGTTTGAGAACTGCAACCTCTTTATCCCTCATCAGTCCCAGCATGTGATACTGAAAATTAATCTTTTAAATACTTATTATTACTGATTTCTGGATTTTCGAAACTACACAGGCAGCTTACCCCCTCCTTTTTTTCCAGTGAGTTTTTCAGTTCATTCCTCTCTTTAGCTACAGACTCTGTTTGGACCTGGAGCTGGTGTTTTAACTCTTGGCAAGATTTTTCCTAAGGAAGATAAGACAAGAAAATATTCATGTGAGCTTCTAAGATGAAGTACCAGATATTTCTGCAGGATCTACAAAGCCTTGAGAAATCATGCCTTCCCTTCCAGTGAAAGAGCTTTCCTTCTCAGCTGCAGACATATTTTCAGTTCAAAACTCTTTAAAACTTTCAGAGAGGTCACTCTAAGCTGAACACAGCTGATACCCTGTACTAACAAATGCAGCCACGTGCCGAAGAGTTTTTCCTATTACAGATAGTCTCCCTCTTTGAAGCTGCTGTTGGCAGCCCTTCTTCTTGTGGGAAGCAGTAGGCTCATCACTCTCCTCAGGATTCAGAATTTCTTGATGTTCTAAAACTCATGTTTGCGGGAGCTGTATTCAAATACAACTACATTTTAAGCCCAAATACCATACACTTAAGACAGTGGCAAGCCTCCAAATGACTACAGAATTAGAAGCAGAATCTGGACTCCTATCTTTTAAGTCTAAACTGGGGAGAAAATCCTTCAAGATTTTAGGACAAACAAATATTTAAACAGCAGTAACTAAGTAAAGCAAATAAAAAGGCTTATCTGAAAAAAGTGAAGACTAAAGGAAAAGGTTATTTTTAACTAGGAGCAAGATTGTTTTTAGATCAGAATAAAAGCAGCTCTGACCAAGTTCTGGGAAATGGTGACATGTAAGATGAGAAGGGAATGAGAAAGACACCTCTACCATGTCTGAGGCAGGGGTGTCAGAACAACTGCATAAGAAAATCTATAAAATATGTACTCATACAGTGCCCACTCATAGTACCAACAAAGCAAGAGAGAGAAGGAAAAAAGCATATTTTAAGGCTAGTGAGAGTTCACTTTCTTTACCATAGTAGGTTGCTCAGGTTATCAAGCACTTGTTATACCACCACTTGAGAGACCTTTATGAATCTTAGTTCTAGCACTCCGATAATACCTTAAGGCCTCTCCACAAACAACAGATGATGTTACTTTGCCTGCTGTACATAGCCTTCCAGCATGTCAAGTGCACAGGAAGGTTGTACATACAAAGACTCCAGAAATGAAGCTAATATGGCCTTAGCAAAATAAATTATTCTTCAATATGGTGACAGCTTAGCAAACAGTTTATAACTTTGTGTTGTTATAATAAAGTTGATGTACTTTACAAAAAGGGACATTTCCCATCAAATTGTTTCACTGCTTGTCTCCATTTAGTTTCTTCACCATACTAAAGGCATGCAGCAAGAAAAAGGGATCATGGTGCGTGATGTTGTCTACTGAGAACATCCAGACAAAAATTTAAGGTAGGACACATATATGAATTAATAAAAATCACGATTTGTTTTCCTTAAGGCAATTAATATCCCTGCATTGTAACTGTATGTACACTCTTTTCAGACAGAAAGCAAAATCATTTTACCAGACTATAAATTCACTAAACTTAGTGTATAATGAAAGAAACTACTAACCATTTCTGCCATGGCTGCTTTTGCTTTTTGTACTTCTTTTTCTAATTCTTCCTTTCTTTTTTTGAAGGACTCAGAACTTTTTGAGAGCTTATCTTTGGTAGCTGTAAGATCCTTTATTAGAGCATCCTTCTCTGATTTCACTTGTTGCAGCTCTGATGATGCTGCTTGCATTTTACAATCTAATTCTCTGAGTTGCTTACTACTATCTTGGTTTGATTTTTCAAGGTTTTGTTTGAGGCTGGCCTTCTCCTCCTCGCGCTTTGAAATTTGCTTTTTTGCTTGTTCAAGGGCTTCAGACTTTTTCTGCAAATCCAATTTAATATTAGACATCCTGCAAATACAAAGGCAAAAATAATATTTGTTTCTAAATTCTTCTTCACAGCTCCTTTGTACCATTAAATGTCTCTATTATTTAATATATTAACTGTAAAACTACTTCAAAGCATACCTCCTTCATCCAGAGCATAAGCATTTTGTCCCCCTGAGGAAGACATACCAGCAACTTTAAAAACTATTTTGAGGTAGACTTTTCCTCCTCAACTATAATGAGCAGAAACTACCCCCTTACCATTTATGCATAAACTGCAAATTAGTCTTTGCAAAAAGTTACAGGGCTATGGATACTTAACGATGGATCTCAGTGCTTAGATACCTAATGTTTAGATAGCTGACATTAAGCACAGTGAATGCTCTGAAGAAGTGAATTGACTCAAAGCAGTCAGTGATTCACATGAGACAACATGGCAGACGGAGTCTGCATGGCATAGAGTGAAAGAAAACAGGTGGGATAAAATTCAGTTCTTGTAGCAAATGGGACATATCACTTATCTATGACACTCAGAAATCACAGCAGAGAAAAACAAAATTCCAACACTAGTCCAAACTACTCTAGTTCTGTGCCTGACTTTGAAAAGCATAATAACACAGGAAATGCATACGCTTCTCTTGCTGCTTCAAGTTGTTTACTCAGTTCTGTTGTTCGGAGGTCTAATTCTGTGGATTGCTGTCGCTGCTGCTGTAACTCCTGAAGAGCTTGTTCTTTGCTTGCTTTAGCATCAAGAATGTCAGCTTCAAGTTTCTGACATATAAAAATAAAAAGTTATCAGAACACAACCAACAAAATCAAAATAGCAGTAAAAAAGCAGAAGTCATCTGGTCTGAGAGTAGCATTTATTGCAGATAGTCTTCACTGTAGAAAGCAGTCACAGTTCTTGCACATTGTCTACCTATTTCTTTAGTTTCTATTTGTCTTTCATTATTTAGTTCCTGCAAACCTCTTGCTCCTCCAGAACTGAACTATTTTGGTAAAACATTTAAAATCATCTTTAAATTAAAGGCCAAGCAGTCATTTTACTGAAAATAAGATAAAAAGCAGGTATCTTTAAAGAGCTTATCCAAAACACGTATATAAAGAAAGGCCTTACACAGTGCTCAACTTTGCGGCCATGTTCCCATCCACCACTGAGTAGTTTCAGCAGTTTCAAATGACTGCTCATTTACATATCCCGAGAACTCTGCTATTCTTTATAACAAAAACAAAGATACAAACTATATTGGTGATAAAATCCTATGCTCATCTGGAAGAGGTTTTTATTGGTTTGTTTGGGGTTCTGGTTTTGGTTCTAGTTGTTTGGGGGGTGTCGTGGTTTAAGCCCAGGCCGTAAATTAGAACCACGCCATCTACTTCCCCCCCTCCCCACCTTTCTTCCCTCCGCTCCTGGAGGGACGGGGAGGAGAATCAAAAGAATGCAACTCCCACAGGTTGAGATAAGAACGGTTTAATAACTAAGGTATAACACAAGTCACTACTGCTACCACTAATAGTAATAATGATAAAGGAAATAACAAGGGAAGAGAATATAACACCTCACCGACCGATACCTCGACCCCACCCTACAGTGTTCTAGCCCTTCCGGGTACTCTCAGTTCTACATCCCCGGGCATGACGTGCTGTGGTATGGAATACCTCTTTGGCTAGTTTGGGTCAGGTGTCCTGTCTCTGCTTCCTCCCGGCTTCTCCTCCTCCCTGGCAGAGCATGAGACTCACAAAGTCCTTGGTCAGACTAAACATTCTGACCAGCAACTGAAAACATCGGCTTTATCAGTATTATCCCCAGGCTGGAAGTCAAAAACACAGCGGTGCACCAGCTACTAAGAAGGAGAAAAAATGACTGCTGCTGCTGAACCCAGGACAGGGGCAGTGCAGGAGGGTGTTTTTGTTGGGTTGTTTGGGGTTTGTTTTTTTTTTTTTTTTTTTTGAAGGTGCTTCTTCATTTACTTGGAGTATAAAAGAACACAGGAGTCTTCAGTAAATGGGCACTGCTTAGATTCTTCAACACACTGGCAGTTTTACAGGCACTTCTGCTTTCACACAGTGGCCATAAAATAAAATGGCCAAGTTTTTCCAAGAAAATTCCTGAGGGCTCTTTGTTTTCTGTTTTTTTAAAATACCATGCATTCAAGTGGAATAATCCCGAAGAATGGTAATGATGCCAAGGTTTTACACAGTATTGCGTTCCTGTTGACAGCATCAACAACCCTGCACTGTTTCACACTTAAACTACCAGGAACCTCATAAAATCTTGTGCAAGCAAGCACTGTATTCCTCCCAAACATTTGTGTCTGTCGGTTACTTGTGAAATTTTTGTAAAAGGACAAGAAATAAAAACACAAATCAAAGGGAGTGGGAAAAAAAACCCAATGTGCAAAAGAAAAGAGCAATGAAAGCACAAAATAACTATGCTGGTAATGCATTGTATGACAGCTTTATTTTTAATAGCATTGGATTAAAATTTCCTATGAGGAAAACAATCTTCTTTATTTTCGATAGAGCACATAAGATTCGAAAAACTCTATGCTCAGTCTTGAGCATAGAGATTGCTAATCTCCCTCAAAACAAGACACACAATACTGCAAAAGCAATTTTGCATTGCTCCCAAAGCCCTGTACCATACGCTTTTATGTATTGTGAATTCTACCAAAATTTGTAACAAATATTGAACAAAGGTTAAAGCTCAAATTTAAAAGCTCTCAAGCATTAGGACTAATTCATATCCTTAACTGAACATACTAGTATCTCAAATCACCAAAAGGTTCTGCAAACCTCCTGCCAGAATTATTTAAAAGAAAAACTGATTCCAAAACTGGAATGCAAAATTCAAGATCAAGTTAGAAGAAAAACACCAATAAATAAATCTTGATTAAAAGCCTCTGGAGAAGCCCACTGAAATGCTTTGGAAATGAACAAACCAGAGAAGCAGTGTTAACTTGGGCTAACCAATGTAACACATATTCCCTACTACCACTTGCAAAGTGTTAAAACTGTGAACCTGAAGACCCTAATTTTGGGATATATTCATATTCCCTCTCATAAAACTTTCCAGGTAGCACAGAGGTTGGTAGAAGCACATGTACAGGAAAACGACAGTACAATATCCTAATCCTATCTTCTTCATGTGATAAACTAGCATAGAAGAAGAGGAGAATAGGATTAAATGGTGGATCAGGAAACACAAGTGAAAAAGAAAACCTGCAAAGTGGTATTGATATAATCCTTCCCCCCTAATTTGAGAACAGCTTTTATCACTACCAAACAGTGGAGAACATCAGTTTTTGTAAGCTCAGATACTGTGTTCAGTACAAACCTTAAGCTGTCCCTCTAGGTCTTCAGTTTTCTGTTCTAAATAAAGACTTTTCTCTTTGTACTCTTTGAGATTGGCTTCCAGCTGAGCACAGTACTCCTGCTTGTCATTCAGCTTAGCTGTAACTTGATCCAGCTGAATGCTGACCTTATTTAACTCCTGAGATAAAATAGAAGTATGACAGTTGTTAGTTTTTAAGTAACTTCAAAAATTACTAATGTCATATATGATTTAAATGATGTAATATGTTCCAATTAAAAAGGAAAATAATGTTTCTTTTTTTATTCTGAGGGGCGGGAAATTGAGAGGAGAAACACAATCACGTGCACAAATTCTCTCTGTTAAACTGACAAAGTTTCTTTTAAATCCTCAATATTCCCCTCAGACTTTACAGACTGTGGGTTAAATCTTAACAAAGGTGTTTGAAGTTATAAATGGAAGAGGAATTGTAGGTAATAAATGCACTGGATCCTGCAGTTAATGGACCAGTAACTAGAAAGTAATACTACGAAACCCTAGAGAAATTTTTTGCTGTCTTCATGAAATCGAGCACCACCGAAGCAGAAAGCCAATAATACCATGTGGAGTCAATACTCCAAATACCAGAGATGATTTCAAACCATTTGGTTCAACACAAACAACATGAGCACATTCACCTTGTAACCACTATAACAACAGCTACATCAAAGCTCGCTGCCTTCCAACCAAGCTGATTTATTTATTAATTAATTATTTAGCAGTTGGGGAAGAAAAAAAAAGTCTTCTCCTTACAGCAATTAATTACATTCCCACACTAAAAAAATGGTGCTATGTTAGCATCTGCTGGATGTTTCCATGAAGACCCCAGTGGCACTGATTCTAACAATGCAAATATTAGATTCAGCATCCGGTGGAATGCACCACTAGGATTAACACACATTAAACCATGCAATTTTAGCAACAGTCTTTGCACTGAATTACACCCAATAGAGCAGCTTTGATTCTGAACCATATTCCACAGCAAAGAGTGGATTATTTATACTACAAAATACAAGTAAATTCTTTATACTACAAAATATACCTGGTCCAGATGACAGCAAAAAGAACTAAATACATATCACATGATTAAAATATCCTAAATTATTATTTCCAAATCATAGAATCATAGAATAGTTAGGGTCGGAAAGGACCTTAAAATCATTCGGTTCCAATCCCCCTGCCATGGGCAGCGACATCTCACATGAGACTATGTCGCCCATGGCTCTGCCCAACCTGGCCTTAAACACTGCCAGGGATGGAGCATTTACCACTTCTTTGGGCAATCTGTTCCAGTGTCTCACCACCCTCACAGTAAAGAACTTCTTCCTTATATCTAACCTGATCTTCCTCTATTTAAGTTTGAACCCATTACCCCTTGTCCTTTCACTACAGTCCCTGATGAAGAGTCCCTCTCCAGCATCTGTGTAGGCCTCCTTCAGATACTGGAAGGCTGCTGTGAGGTCTCCAAGCAGCCTTCTCTTCTCCAGGCTGAACAGCCCCAACTTTCTCAGCCTGTAATCGTATGGGAGGTGCTCCAGCCCCCTGATCACCCTCCTTTGTATAGAGGCATATAAACCAAGCTCCAAATAAATCCAGCTCATTGGATGCTCTGCATTGCTCCGAGCATTCACTGCAGGTGCTGGCAACTGACTGGTAGCACTGGGATGGATTGGTGCTGTCTTCCCCCACCAATCTATATGCAACAAGTACATAATCACATGTTTATTTAGTTTCTAAACAGACTATTCTGAGGCTTTTAAATAGTTTTTTCAGTAACAGAGAAACTTTATACGTTGCTTATAACCTGTTGCTTATCTTGCAGTGCATGCTGGGCAGTGTCAAGGTGATTCTGAAGATCTGCTCTTTGAGCAGCTTTCGATGCTTCTGCTGAAAGTAGCAATTCAGTCTTTGCTTTTACCTGAAAGACAAGTTGTATTTCAGTACAACACCTATTTTACCATGGCTCACTTTAATTTTCCTTATACTCATCAGTAAATTTAATAGTAAAATCAGTAGGTTTTATGTGCTAGTATAAAAAAAAAAAAGGAAAGAAAGTCTCCTCAAGGTTTAGACCAATATTAGGATTTTAAGCCACAGAGTTCTTATCTTTACTTACTAACAAGAAATAATGGGATATCCTTACTGTATTCACACCTATGCATACCATGATGGCCTTATACTACGTGCACATTACAGGGCCTTCAAACCTTCAAAATTCTTAAAAGCAAAAGGAATAAGAAACAAAAATACATGTACGCTATCTCTGCTTTTACCTGCCTGTCTGCAAGCAACCTCCCTTCCTTCCAGAACACTCAGCAAAACAAATTTTGAAGGTTGGTATGACTGGTGTTGGAGCAAAGTGGCAATATTCAGGGTCACCTGCTCTTGTGGTTTACTGTTTTTCTCCCTACTAGAAATGCAACTTCTCTGAAGGCTGTAAGGAAGCTCACATTGTCTTAAAAAGCAGCTGCAAAAGCGCATAGATTATAGGAATACCAGCCCAGACAGAGCAGTGAAGCCTAGTAAAAATGGCACAAAGCTACACCAGAAGAAGTTCCTAGACCTGTTTGGAAACTGTATAACACTAATACAAAAGACATCAGAGTGCATTAATCCAACAACAACAGTACTAGCTGCTCCAAGTGTACCAAGGCAAGAACTTCTGGTTAAATGCTGTTTGTTCTTTGAGATAGCTGAACACAATTAGCAGCTTTTTAGCTTAAGCAGAACTTAACAGTAGGAGAGTCCACACTGAGTCCATGCTAGGGAATTTCCTTGTTAAGTAAATTAAACTGACACAAGGTGTCCTGCACCTTTTTTTGCTTTATTTTTGACAAAGACACCAGCATAGGAAATGTCTAGGCAACAACAACATCTCAGTGACTCAATAGACTTTCACTCTGGTGCACAGAATCCAGAACTGATAAAAGCAGGGTTTTGGATCCTGCTCTTTTTATTTAACCATAACAAATATAAGAAGAGATGCTAGAAGACAGATTTTTCCCAGCTCAAGTACTAACGTTGGGGTTTTTTAATTTAAAAAAACGAAAAACAACCAAACAAACAACAAAACCAATATAGACCCCAAAAAAACCCACCAAAACCAAACAAACAAAAAGAAAAACAAAACAAACAAACACTTGCCATCTATTCTATTCGGAATCCACTTACATTTTCCTCAGTTTTATCTGCCTTATTCTACTTCATTTATCTGTTAGTAGAAACATGAATTTTTTCCCAAATGACTTTGTACATTCTCTGGAAAGAATACAGAAATCGCATGCAGAATTTATCATCACCAGGCACTCCACAATTCCATTACCTGTACATCAAGTTGTGATACTTTCTCTTTACTTTCATTTAGCTGGCTGGTGAGTTCAGTGATGTTTGCTTCTAGGGAAAGCACACGGTCTTGAGCAGCTCTTAAATGTGCCTTTTGCTCCTGTACTTGCTCATGCAAATTCTCTTGGGCTTGTTTATGACTTTCTGATTGATTCTTCAGCTTCTCTGTCAGCTGAGTTACCTGCAGCGAAAATGGAATGTAAGTAGAAGAGAAAGCTGGGACAGCAAGCCCAAGGAAGTCATAAATCTTCTGAATTTTAGCATGTCTTGTCATGGCTCTGGAGACTCAATGCTATCACATTTCTTTTTCTGAACTATTACAGTAAAGCTATATTGCAGACTATATCAGAGGTTAAACAGGTTACCAGTTGAAAACAGAAGCAAAAGGGTATCATCAGTTTGGCCTTACTGTAACAAAACCAAAATACTAAGGAGACAATAGATCCAGGATAAACTGAGTTTTGGTGTTGGCGTTGAAAGCTGGAATTAAACATCCTTTTAAAATAAGAGAAATAAACATGTACATGTATCAAAAAATTATTTGCAAGCACATATTACTAGGGTATGTACATAGGAAACATCTAGGAATTCCTTCCCCTATGCTGATAGCAAGGAAGTCACCAAAACATAAGTCCTGTGAAATTTACATTAAGATCTTTAAAGTGTCAAAGAAGCAGCAAAATACAGGAAAATTTAGCATTATACCTTATGAACTAGGAAAAAAAAGGAAATGGAATTCGTAATGAGAATGAAACAAGTCTTCAAAAAGAAACAAGTCTTTGAGTTCTTACCTGTATTTGCAATGCGTGGTTCTTCTCTTGTAGCTGGTTAAGAACTGCAGTTTCTCCTTCACCAGCTTGAATTTTTGCATATAAGTCCTCTCTTTCTTTTTCTAGCAGGGAGATGTTTTCCTTGCTTTTTTGAAGCAAAGCCTCAAGATTTTGAATTTTCTGGTCCTTATCTCCAATTTGTCGCAGTACTTGCTCCAAATCATTCTAGAAAATTGCATAATAGCTTCCTTAGTTATAACGACCTTAGAGGTTATTCCTAATGCATAAAATGTTGGACAAATTTATTAAACACTTCCTGTATATTCTCTTCTAGATCTGCAAGTTAATTTACTGAAACTAATATAAGTCATGCAAGTCACTACTACAGAGAAAACATCTTTAAAATAATGAAATCCTGAAATACACTTTGACATGATGGTACATTAATTATGCTACCTGGGCTTCTCGTAGTTTTGCTGTAGTATTTTGCTGAAGTGTCTGCTGTTCTTGGTGCTGCTGTTTTGCCTTATCTAATTGATGTTGCAATTCTGTGGAATTTGCTGCTTTTTCCTTCAGCTGAAAGAAAACAAAAAAAACCCAGACAAAACAGACTAACGAGTGAACAAGCACCATGCAGTAAGCCAATAGTGCTCCATGTTCCTTCTAGCGCTAAGAGATTTTAGTCTAAACATGAATCTTTGAAACATGGTATAAAAATAGAACCGTGCAATGCTAGTTAAAGAATCAAAATCTAACTAAAGCATTTATTACTATTAATAAATGAGATCCTATATCACACATATGTATTTTAGCTCTCAAAAATCTAAAATGTAAGAGATATTTAGTATGGTTTTTTTCCAACATTTGTTAAGCTGTAACAAGACTGATAACACAGATATCTGTGAAACAACATTATTATTACTACCATTAGCAGTTTTTGTAGCAACTTCAGTTTAGCAAGGCTTTGCAAATTAGCTACAGATAAGCTTTAAAGCTTTGACAACTCAGATATTTGGCCAATCCCCATACAGGCAGCAGAAAATCAGCAATATATATATAAGACACTCATTAAAACAAACAAGAATTAATTAACCAAGTGTCTTGTGCCCATTCATCCTACACAGATTATTACCTACCAATGACCTGCTGCACCATGTTCACTTTTTCTTTATGTAGGGCTTTATCTCACAAGAATATTTACATACAAAACTTTACCCATACAGGCTTAGGTGTCCCAAAGTTTTTTTCTCGTAAGATTCTTAGACAAAGTTCGTAAGTGTAAAATGCATATCTTTTGTTCATCTGTAACGGACCATGAACATACATGCATCTGATAAGCATTTAGCCTTACAAAAATCCGTAATGCAATTGGCATTTCGGCAGATTTTGACAATTCTACCATCCCCATGAGGGCAAACTTTCTAAGCTGCAACTTCACCACAAGTGTATATACAGACTACTGTCAGAACAAGAACAAAGTAGAGTCTGCATAAAAGTCCCTACCTGCTCTTCAGCTCGAGAAAGTTTCAATTGCAGATCGGCCACATGCTGCTCTTTGTCCATCAGCTTCTCACTAGACAGCTGCCTCTGTTCTTTGAGCCGCCCATGAGCTTCCCCCAGCTGCCGCTCTGTTTCTAGAAGTTTACTGTGCAACTGCAAAAATAAAAGTAATCAATTTTGTAGTCATTATTTAGCCAGCAACACTGTATTTTAGACTCCCTTTGCACAATGTTAACCCTAAGTTTTCACAATCCAGAGTAAAACAACCACATGAGCTCCCAAAGCCATGGTGTACATCATAAAGCTCAGAAACACAAATCATGTTAAAGAACAGCATCAACTGCACCATGTTTGAACAAATATTCAAAAAAGTAGGTTGACAGGACCCAGAAGCATCATTTATCTACAGAAGGCCTTCAATATGATTTACAAAGATTTAAAAGAAGAATCCTGACAGAGAGAGCAATCCTTCAAAGACATAACGACTATCATATCAAGTAATGATCCTTAGAGCAATCAAAGCTCATACAGCACACACCCTCAATCCTACAGATCCAGTGGCTGAAGCAGCATAACTTTACCTGCTTCGCTGGCTCCCACAATATATTGTTCTGCATCGCTAGAATAGTAAGAGTGTAATTTTTATCTTGACCTGGCTACATCAATGGCATTCATTCTCTGCAGAAAAGAGATACTGAACCTTCAGTGTAGAGTACACAGTAACTTCAGTGACTTTCAGTCCAGCACTTTCCAGTGGCAGAGAGTAAGCAAGGGGCTGTGCTCTTCCAGCTGGACATAAGCCTGCCTCATGATTTTTTCAGTCATTAAAAGCAGTGCTGCACCATCTTCAAAGTGCAAGGATGGTCTTTTACAATTCATTGTTCTAAAGAGCTCTCTCCATAAAGTCAGCTTTTCTCCTACTTGAAGCTCTCATGATAGGTCCTGGGTTACCACCTGCCTATTTCTACATGAACATATTCACAGATACACAAACTTTCAACCCAATGCAAAAGCAGAGAATGAATCAGACCTTGCAGCACAACAAGAACTTTCCCCAGGTATCAGGATAAGTAAAGCTTGCTTCCCTATGAATTTATGTCCAAGACCCTTGAATCACTCACTTTTTAACTCCAGGTCCTCCCTTCAACATCCCTAAACCCTTCTCACACTTTCCTCAAATCCCTACTAGTATCTAGGCAAAAGCCTGCACAATCTTACTGCTCACTGCAATCCACCACTTGTTGACTAGCTGGCTGCCTAGTAGGCCAGAAAAAGGAACAGTGGTTTTGATAACATTAAAACTTCCCCTCAGGCACTGAGGGGGTGAGGCATTAACATATGTCCTTCTCCTTTACTAAGCTACCTGTTTCCACAAGAATTTAACACTGAAGAACCTAACTCTGAAGACGTCTGGGCCATCTGTCAAAATCCAGCTGAAGTTAGCAAACAATGCAAAAGTTACAGGGGACAGGGACAGGGAAACAAACATATCTATGCCTTATTTTCTTAGGAAACCAAACTAAATAATTTATTTATATGTTCACAACCACAAAAACTGTGAATGAAAAGCTGTTTAGCATGTGGCCAAGATGCTGCCTGCTAACTGACTGCACAGTGAAGAGAGAGGTAGGAGAAGACGGGGGATGGAATGAGGAAAAAGACCATAATCTCTCCTCCAGTGATCCAGAATGTTTGTCATTTTCCACAGTAATCACTACATTATTAATACTTCTTCCTCACTAAAAATATGAACAAGAGCTGGAGGAAAAAACCTAACGAAGAAAGAGTGCAGCAAGATAACTACTATAACTATTCATGGCTATGCTGATACTGGGAGAGAGTATCTGGAAAGGTGGAAATCAGCAAACAACATTGTACAAAAGTCCCTTTTATTATAGACACAGTTAAGTATTTTTGAAGGACTTTAAGACTGACCTTAGTAAACAGAATTATAAAATCCAGCATTAACCTATGTTGCAGAATATAAAAATAATAAAATAAATACTTAAGACTCAAATATACAATCAAGTATTCAAGTTTTCCCAACAACAGTATTTATTAGCAATTAACATTTCTTCAAGATTGAAGGAGTCTATATTGTACTGTGTTAACCTCTTCCTATTGTTGTGCTGGGAGACCAACATTATCACTGAAATTTCCTTCCATTATGAAGATCACTTCTTTCACATCACTCAAATTCTGCTTCTGTTCAAATAAATTTTGAGAAAATGGCAAGGTTTCTTTGAAAATGCAGTTTGACTAAACAGCTACCCTTTGTAAGCAGCATTCATTGCGTCAACATAAGCTATTGGACTACATGCATAAAAGAGAAAACTCCATTAAAGTATGAAGTGAACAAATATGAGAAATTCAGTCTTTTCATTACAATAGTAACTGACCACTTGTGTGAAGGGAGAAGGTTTTGCTTGGCTTTTATTTTGTTTTATATTTTATTTTATAGCATGTATGGTAAGGTTTTTTTCCTCCACAATTCTTTTAAAATTCTAAAACACATCCTGAGATCCAGCAGCTTGTTCAGGTTCTCTTGCCTAGATTGTCTTCTTTCCCAATGGTATCACCAGAGAATGCGTGATGTCTCCATTTCCTCTCGTAGGAAATCATTCAGCAATGCTTTATCCATCTTCCTTCTCTTTCATTTTCTCACCCCAAATATCCTTCCTAAAAATGCTCTCTCAGGCTGAAGCCAGATTTCAGCTCAGCCTCTTGGCTATGTTTCTGAAGCTCGCACACATATTGCCTAGGCAGACTAAGCCAGTTTTACCAAGTGAGGATTCCTAAGCAAGTAACCAATATAATTATCTCCCCTCTCCCTGACACAAGACTGACAGGAGAAAGAGAGTCATTCTGGGGATGTAATACATACATAAATGAAGTTTTGCCAAGCCACAGCTCTTCCAGGATAACCTATATGCTCACAGCTTACAACTTAATCTATTTCAGACTTGACAAAGGCTTGAAAATTGAGAAACACTTGCTTTAAAATTATAGAACTTTCATGAGAGATTAAAATGAAGTTATGCTAACAAAAAAAAATGTTTTTTTAACATCTTAGGATTAGACATGATTCCCAATGCACAAATATTTTTCCAGACTAACACATTACTCCCCAAGACACTAGATAAAACAGAGCTCAACCAGCCACAAATTTCAGCATGCTCAATGTTATATGAAAGTCCTGCTTCCATAATTCATTGGACTTATCAGAACACCACATAAATGGTGAGGGGATGTATGCTCTGGGTGTTTTCACAGCTATCAGCAACATAAAGAGAAGGTGTTTGCACACAGACACAAAGAAAGCAATATAAAGATTTCACATTTTCCCTGCTTTTCACACTAAGTATTCTCTACTGTATTCATTATTCAATTTTAAAGCAAATTAAACATTTTTGAGTTCTAATGTAAAATGAAGACTTGCTTTTCTCAAACCTCCTATAGAGCAATAAAATTACTACTAAAAGTGAAACTACTTCTGATAATCTACCTGAATTTGGTTTTTTCATAAGCTGAATTCATTATAGCTTCAGCTACCTTATTGAACCAGGATAAATAATCTTGCTGATACCTTAGGATTTGTCTATTACAATATTTATCATGCAAACTCAGTATTCTGGGTTGCCTTCTCATTTGACAATACTGCCCTTATTTCAGGCAATGCATCAACAAAAAAGGGGAGGGGAAAAGTTGTAGGATGAAAGAAGAGTTCATTTAACACTTTAAGAGAAAAAGAGTAAAGGAAAAAAACCTGTCTCAGATCGGCTAAAGCTTTTATTTTTCACATACAAAAATAGTAAAATAAGAACATGAGAAATAAGCCACAAAGTTGATGTTCATTCAACCTTAATACTCAAAACTGAAATTTCAAAGATAGTTTTCAGAAGAGATCCAGAGTTTGGATCTACTAAAAACATTCAGACATAATGATAAACAAATATCAAAGAATTTCTGCACTCTTATCACAGCCTCTTTTTTTTTTGCAGTTCTTTTCTTTACTTCTCTAAGGAAAAGAGGTGATTGCATTTCATTCTCTGCAGTGTTAGGAAGAATACTTTATTCAAATACCAGCTAGCTTTACCTTTATTCAAATACAGATACTGGTTAGTTACTCCCCTTCAATAAGGAAATGCAAATGCATGAGCACAAAAAATATGCTGGCACAGTTTAAAAACCGCTAATGGGATGGTTTAAGGCACCATCCCAATAGGACAGTCTAGGAGGCTTAAGGAACCTTACCTGACTGAGCTCACTTTGGAGCTGCAGGCCATGCTGCTCTTTTTCTTCCCTCTGCTGCTGGAGCTGTTTACATTCTGCCTTAAGATGTTGGTACTTTGTCTCTACTTCAGACAACTCTTCTTTAAGTTTCTGGCTTGCTTCCCCCTTCTCACCTAGCTCTGTCTGTAATCTCTGTATTGAAGCTTCAGCTGCAGACAGCTTTGCCTGAAGCTGTTGGCAGTCCAGGTCTTTCTGGTGAAAGCTTGCCTGCATGTTCTTCTTACTCACAGTTACTTCATTGTGTTTTTCTTCTAGTTGGGTGTAGTCCTGTTCTTTTTTCAGCAGTTTCTCAGTCAGGCTCTATGAAGAGAGTTACACAGCTATTCAAATACAATTCTGCTCACAGCTGTTCAATGCATTATTCAAATTTCTTCTCAAGTGCTGATGCTGAACAGCAAAGAACTTGCTTACAAACATTATTAAAGGAAATACTGACCTCTATTTTGTATTACACAAGTTAATTCTGGAGCCCATACACACACAGTTTCAACTGGAAATACTGTTCTTCATGATCTCACCGAAATCCACTTCTTCTTACTGAGCACACCACAAAAAACTCTATTTCTGAATCCTGAAGATCAATTTGCTTTCCCCGAACATTTAAATTCTAGGGTATCACAACCGCATGTGTTTGGACAGAACACGAAATAGTAATTTGAGTTATTAGTATAAAAAAAAAAAAAAAATCAAGTATCACTGCCCTTCACACAATTCCTTAAGCAACAACACTTGCGGTTTAATTCCTGTCTAATCCTGTGCAGTCATCATGCTGATCATTTTAAGAAGCATCCTAATTTTGCCCTGTCACTATACTTACAAGAACGATCTGCTATCCAAAGTATGGAAAAGAACCTGTGAAAACTAATGAAATTTGTGATGTTAATAATATGTGATGATAAATCGTGATGATAAATCTCTGACTGAAAGACTCATGATTTAATATTCATTTCAGAAGATGATGTTTTTACATTTTAATTTATACTATTTAATTTCCTTGCATACAAACCAACTCAAAGAGGATGGTTGCTTTGAGTTTGAAAACACTAAAAACTGGGATTCCCTAAAAGAAAGCCATGAACATTGCTGAGTGTCAGATTTTAATTGCTATATTAACAACAGTAAATATTGCAGGGTCTAAACTCATACTATCAAATTTACACACTGAGACAAATACTAGGAAAAAAATATTAACAGATCACTTTCAGCTATTACATAATGATTTTTATCAAATTTCAGGAACTAACCAAAACTATATTCAGATAGAAATTAAATATCTTAATGGACAAGATATAATTCCAGAAAGTTTGTGGTTTCCCCCAAGTATAGCTGAGCCACTAACTAGAATTTGAAAACAAAGAAGTCATGAGAACCATTTTAATTTTCCAGTGGCACTTTTTAAAGCACAGAAATACAGCTGCAGGGAGGCCCTGGTCATCACCCAACCACTAGCCACTCATTCCATCTTCCTGAAATGTACCAGGAGGTTCCATTTATTGCAGCATCTTACTGTCGTCTACTTCAGCGGAGCATTACGACGCAGACCACTTGAATCCTTGTGTTCTTCTAGCAGTTGCAGTGAATACTCTATTCTCTGTTCTCTTTCAATTAAGATACAGAAAAATAAAGAACACTTATAGCACATCAGCCTGAAAAAATGCCAACACTGAAGTCAGTCTTACGTGTCAAAACTTCAGACAGTTCTGTGACTTTGGAATAACACTGTTACAAAGATAAGATAGTGCTGCAATTCCAGCTATGCTGGCCATTTTACAAGTGCACTGCTGTGCAGTATCCAGGGATGAAACTTGTTTTGCCAGAAGAAAACAGCTGTAAAATCATTCAAATAAGTTGAACAGTTGAATAGTTTTGTTCTATGGATTTTAGTAAATTATGACTAGATTTGTTGTTATAAACCATATACAGACACTTCTATTTTACAATCATGATAAAATAAACAGAAGAATCCAGAAAGCAAAGAGAGATTAGAAAACAAGCAATCTTGCAAATAACTCCAACAGTCCAGCAACCCATGTGAGAACAAATATAATTATATAATTAATGCCTATGTGCCCTTTTACAAAAATGTGTATTTTCTAAAGTATACTACTCAGTCAAAAATTCTGGCTTAACACTAAACTTTGGCTATTGAATTCTAGACCTGAAATAGTACATTTTGAAATGTTTCTTGAAAAATAAAACAACTTGGTGCTGCTAAAGTTATGCTAAAGGTATGCATAGATTTATTTTTGCACATAGGAAATGCGGGAATGGACCACATAAAGAACGTAACTGAGGCCAGGTGCCATCTTTACCCTCCTAAAGTCAGCGACAAGGCTCCCACTGTTTTTAGAATATATTTCACCTTCAAATAGAAAATAATGTTGCACTTTCCTTTACATTAAAAAGAAATTACCAGGCAGGCACACTGAAGAGTGTTCCTGAAATATCAACACACCACAGACTCCTTTTTACCATAGCTGGGCAAATTAGAGCTAAATATTAATTTTACTACTACTTCATAACTGGATCTACATATCACAATTAGAACTGCTATGAACTACTTCATGAAGAGTCAGTGCAGGGCAATAACTTAAATTTGGAGGTGTAAAGAAATAGAAACAATTACTGTTGTCTTGAAGCAGACTGAGACTTGAGGCCACAGAGCTGCCAAGCTATGGTCATTCAAGTTACATCAGTGGACCCAGCAGTGTTTCCTATCTGGATGCATGTTCCAGCTGCATCCCAGACATATAAAGAGATATGGGCACATACAAGCCCCCTCTCTTCCCCAAGCCTTGATTTCCACAGAAAAGGAAGAGGAAATGACAGTATGTTACAGCATTCAACAAAAAACTTTTAGCCTTTGAAGCTCACAAAATGCAATGGAGAACACCACATCAATCCCCTCTTTTAAAACTGGTCCTTGGAAAAAGTAAATATAATACATGTTAGTCGTTGACAGTGGCCAGGCATTAAATAACAAACTCTGTGGGCACTGATTGAATTTCAGAATAGTTACATCAGTAGAGGGTTAAAACTAAGCTTTTTTCCCTGTAGCTAACGCATCACAATTCTCTTAAAAAAAAACCCCAAACACCAAAAAACCCACAAATGCAATGAGTTTAGAAGTCCTGTACTTCAGGGAATACGCTGGTTTTACACATTAGGTCTCTTCTGGGCTACAGGCCATTACTGGCCTCTGCAAGGCAAGCCAAGACCCAAACTTACAGTGCTCTATAAATGAAGGAAAGTTCCACTGGTCTCTGAGAACTGATCTTATCTCCTTGTCATTCACTATTCTTGGTATAGATTGCTTGCTTGAGGTGGTACATGAGCTTGAAAAAAATCTGCAACAATGCACAGAAATACCTTCCTGCATTGCAATGGAAATATAAATGAATGTACAAATAAAAATGCAACACATTCTATCCTGTATTAATGGCTCCTACCTCCTCCCTGACAGCTTCTTCAAAGATAGCAAACTGTTTGAAATGTGAACAATTTCTGTTATTTGGGAAGCTAGTGTTACCTGTTCCAATTCTAGGTCCAATTCCTCCAGGGCCAAGGTTCTTTGGCTAGCATACCACTCTTATAGATATCATCTTTCAAAAAGCTGCATAAAGAGATGGCTGTAAACTGGTTTAAGTCATTGAAACTGAAATGGGAAATGTAGCTTGCTGCCACTTCTCTTCTTCCTATTCCTCAAGTGGTGTTCGGCATTAGCCTGACATAGCAGGGGATTGTTAAATTATGGTTATCTTATGCATGAATCTGTTTCACTTCACATGGTTAATGGAATAGCAATATATTCAGGCAAGGTGTCTAGATTGTACAGCAATACTTCTGTCAAAAGTTTGATCCAGTGTTGCTGGTGTGTGGAAAAGTACAGCTCAACAATTCTCACCATTTCAGCTCTGCACCTGACTTAATGAGCCAAACCAAGAGTCACCCTAATTCACCAATTTTTAATTGCACCTTATTATCTTCTTTCCAAAGGCTGTTTTAATATTAATTACACTAAATACACAGTGTTTGGTCTCTGCCTTTTCCTATTTTCCAAGATCAACAAGGTTGCTGGTGAATACATATACATAATGTGTATAGTTCATACACAGTGTTAGATAAACATATAACAATCAGCAGCATGCGTAGAATCATAGAATCAATAGAATCAAGTCCAACCGTTACCCAGGACTACTAAATCCACCACTAAACCATGTCACTAAAGGCCTCGTACACGGTTTTTGAACACTTCCAGGGATAATGATTCCACCATGTCCTGAGGAAGCCTGTTCTTATCCCCTATCACCCTTCTGGTTGAGAAATTTTTCCTAACATCCAGTCTAAACCTCTCCTGGTGCAGCCTGAGGCTGTTTGTTCTTGACCTATCACTTGTTACTTGGGAGAGGAGACTGGCCACCTCCTCTCTGCATCCTCCTTTCAGACAGTTGTAGACAGCAGCTTTCTCCCTGTCTCCTTTCTTCCCTTACCTACATTTTGTTCACCACAACACATACTCTTTTTAATGCAAATCCAACAAATGCAGCAAGCTGAAAGGGCTTCAATAAAAGCTCTCAAGGAATACTTACAAGCTGAGAAGCTTCTGGAGTTTATTTCCGTTTTCGACCTTCATGACTTTAATAAATGGCCAGAAAATGTGACAGAACTACAATCTAAAAGCTAAGAAACTGCAAAACCAATGAAAAGAGCTAAAAATGCTTTCTGATTTATGATTTTTAGTGAAACACTGTAACATTTCAAAGGGTACTGATTTTTCTTTGCATGTGTGAGATGGCAATACTGCTTAATGATAGGTAAGCATAAACTACAGCAATTAGAAATCTGCAATCATAAAAACCCTGAGGACTTCAGTTGTAATGTACTGATGATAGTTAAAATATAGTGTTTGCTTGCACAATACCCCTCATATTAAGCAAAATGGCAAAGGAATTTTCAACTTCCACAACCCCAAGAAGTGTTTTGCTACAGTCTTCAATGCTTCCTGAAGCAGAATGTGATGTGTTTCCATTTTAATATGAGCTGACAAGCATAGAAAATAATGGCATTCTCACCTGGTTTTTTTGTTCCAACTCTTTGACTGAACTTTGAAGTTTTTGCAGCTCCTGAACATATACAGCTACCTCCTGAGGTCCTTTGGCAAGTTCAGCTCTCAACTGGTTAATGGTAGCCTGATCAGACAAACAGAAAAATCCACATTTAAAACAATGATCTGCATGCGTATCCCAACAAAAGCAAGATGTCTGGTAGCAAAATAAAAAGCATCCTGTATACAAATAAACAGCTTAATAATAAAATCACCTGCAAATTAATCTCAGAGCACCATTAGCTACAGAAGTACTACTTGAGCATATTTTCCCAGCTGAGATTCATTCATGTCCTATTTCCAAAGACAAAAATTGGTTCCAGTCCAATAGGAAATGCCAGGTTGAGCCCACAACTGATGAAAAGCACAACAGATTATCTATTAATCATTACCACAGTTCTAGCTCAAGGTGACACCCTCCCAAGTCACAGCAGTTACATGGCCAAAAGCTTTGCCTCCCTTGTAAGGAAAATGTACTGGAAAACGCACTAGAAGCGAGTCTGGCATCTGATGCAAACTCAGTATGTGACTTTTGGACACATCAACCCTGCAGGTCAGCATAATCGGGGAACAAAACTACTCCATTAAAGGATTGGTAAAAACAGAATATATCAATGACTGCGAACTATCTGAATACCATAATAGAAGCACAAAAGAAAAGTACTTTAGATGGGTAACAATGGCTGCCCTAAAAGCATGCTGTGTATGAATGCACTCACTATGAATACACTATATAATAATGACCTTTTAAAAGAAATTTTCCTTCTTATTGTTCTCTTAACTACAGATTTCAGCACAAATGTATAAATACTGAATTCAAGTATGAACTAAAGCAGAACAGAAGTAGTAGACAATAAAACATACTAGCTACAACCTTTGTACAGAAAAAGCAGATAAAAGAGAACATATGAACACATGAACACATTATATGACTACATACAGTTATTAACTGACTTTCTGTAATGCTGAGCTTTACAAGACTGTTTCGTTACAGAGCTGTTAGGTAAAACACATCCTGGGATCTGTCTTTGGAAGGCAAACATTCCAGGATGTTGTCAGCAAACACAGTATGGGTTTTTCACTACTGAGAGAATATAATGCAGAAAACGTGCAGAAGATTGCTAAAGATGCCAATGCAGCCTTCCAAACTAGAATCATAACTTGTATCCATAAAGACACATTTCCCTCACAATTCAGTAAGCCCATCCTACATTTCATTCTTAACATGGAAATATATCATGAATGAATACTCATTCCTGATATTGTCTGGCTGATGTGTCTGTATGATTAATGAACCAATAAGCAAAAGGGAATGTATCTGTTTAACAACCTCTTGAAATTATCTTGATACAACAGAAATCTACTCTAAGCATAAAAAGGTTTCAAAAATATTTATCTCAAATTTAAGGGTCTTCATTAGAAAGCAGAATAAATAAAATGGATGGATGAAAAATGGAAATAAGCAGTCACAAAAGCTATAAATAGACACATTTCCTCAAATTTGTTTTCAAATATTCTGGTGGTTTTAACGCATTTGCTTAGTGGAAAAAAAAAAAAAAAAATCAGTCTTCGCTTTATTAAATTTACCTATAATTTAACCTACTAATTTTGTTTAATTCTGCGAACACTCTAGTTAACAATAAAGTCTAGGCCCTGTATTTTATGAAGATTTATCAGATACTGAAACAAACCGCAATCTGCAGAGATTCATAGAAATGCTTAGTTCACAGCAATGCATATGTTTTCATTCTGTGTTTACTATGCAGGAGCCAATATAGTGAAAAACTAAACATGGGAAGAATAGCTCAGAATGAACATTCATCTGAGATACACATACACCTGAAATAAGGCACAAACACCCAACCATAATGCATACATTTAGGCGACAACTGTAGAGCTGTCCAATTCTTCACATTCCCCTCCTGCAGCATCTAACGATGCTCACATAGGGTTAAGATTATCTTTGTTATTTTCTTCACCCATGCCATAGATTTGACTTATTTTAAAAACATCTCACTTTGGAAATCAGAATTACTATATGTATCCTCAGCCAGCTTGGAAAATGGTCAAGGATAGCATAAGAATCACTTTCAGCCCTTGAGGAGCTCTTAAAGAGCAAAACATGAAACAGGGCCAAACTTTTATGACCAGAACTGTACCCATTCTGCCAATGACGGACTTCCATTTCTTGTTTTCTTATGGCTAACACTTTCCATAACTGTGTTTTTTTAAGAAAAGTATAAAAGTTTTCACCACTATGACTTTGAGTAATTTTGATTTTTAAAAAACTTCTGATCAGTCACTTTACAGCGACAAAAAAGCTTTTACTTTGAACACATCTTGGCCTATTGTTGCCATACGTTGGAATTAAGCAGAGAAGACAGTAGCACTTCTGAGAAAAACCAGATTACCACTGCTTACCACGTTCTGCCACACAACTCGATCTTCTCTCATTCAGCCTAGATACTAATGAAACCACACAGACTTCTGATATTATTACAATTGTTGCAACGTAGTTTATAATCCTTCTCAACATCTAAGAATTGTTATGTGAACACATAATAACAGCTAAGGGCATCGTGGAGCCTTCTCCCCAGCATGCTCTTACTTCCAGAAGGGCTGAAAAAACCACCTTCACTAGTCTTTTTTCCTGTTAAAAGCTGCACTTTAAAGCTACATTTTAAAATGGCTAGTTATGTCAAAACTTAAACATACCTAATTTAGGGGAACAAGAACAGTTCATACTCCTGTGAGAATGTTTTAAGATGAAAGATTTTTGTTACATCCCTGCTGCTATGTCATTTTATCTTCACGTGAAAACTAAATACCCAAAACCACAAAAGACTACAGAGACAGTATTTTGAAATGAAATTTAAATTCCGCAGCATAGTTGTGGGATCTTACAGTTAAAACCAAACTGCAATTATGCAGCAACTTACACAGCCACATAACCACATTATATTCCTAATACCAACCGTGATATTCCTTTTTTCACATCTGATGAAGCTCTTGGCATACGTAATTTTAACTTGAAAACAATGGTAGGTTCATGTTTAGTACAGAACTGTACCCTTGAACAATTCCTGGAGCTCAACATATCTGCTGGGAGGGGAGGCAGAAGGGAAAGCCTTAAGAAGTTCATAATAATGCCAGGCAGGCAGCACTTCTCTAAAGCTCTGCAGTGCAAATGAACAAAGTCAAAACTGCAGTTCTGAAATCTAGGGCACATGAAAGCCTAGAATAAAAATATACCAGAAATCCTTCACATCCGCAAATCTCAACAGGACAGGGGATACTAGAAGTCCTACAGAAATCCTAGGTACTCCCTCATGTAAATTGTGGAGTGCTGCAATGACTCCACTTCACTATGGACCACAGCTCTGCGTTGACAAGTTTTGCTGATATTGCTGTACTAGTGTGGGACAACAGAAAAAGGGGAGGACAAAATTAAAAGGTCTTAAACACAGCTGACAGTCTTCAGTGAAGAATTACCCTGTCAAGTCATCCATTTGTAAAACT
Organism: Psittacula echo; assembly: GCF_963264785.1. Classification (NCBI taxonomy): domain Eukaryota; kingdom Metazoa; phylum Chordata; class Aves; order Psittaciformes; family Psittacidae; genus Psittacula; species Psittacula echo. The sequence continues at coordinate 117,015,299 of NC_137735.1, read as the reverse complement.
ACACCAACCAACCTGCCAGACAGGTGCAACAGCACCCAGCAAAGAGAATTCTTTGGGAAGTATGGATTTACCAAGTCATCAGTAAATAAATCGTATGTCAGACAAAAGCACTTTTAGTGATACTGTAATTTTATCAAGATTTCTTGCTGCTATCTCTGTCAGAGATTTCCCTCACTGTCATGGTAAACAACATCAAACAGGCCAGGAGTGATATAGAATCACAGAACCCTAGAATGGTTTGGGTTGGAAAGGACCTTAAAGATCATCTATTTCCAACCTCCCTGCCATGGGCAGAGATACCTTCCACTAGACCAAGTCGCTCAAAGCTCTACCCAATCTGGCCTTGAACACTGCCAGAGATGGGGCATTCACAGCTTCCTTAGGCAACCTGTTCCAGTGACTCACCACCCTCACAGTAAAGAATTTCTTTCTTATATCTAACCTAAATTTCCCTTGTTTAAGTTTGAGAAAGTTTGAGGAGTAAGATTCACTCTTACAGATTGAAGTCAGAGATATTGCATTTTATGGAAGCAGAAGTGTTCACTGGTGGAAAAGCACAGGAACCAAAACCAAGAACACTGAATATTTGCTATGGGAGAAGCAGTTAGCTTTGCTTCCTTTAACACAGAGTTATCATTAATTCTATATGCAAGAAAAATGAAACTGGACAAGTGCTTTCAAATCTTCCATCAGCAATTTAGAACTTCTTCCACTGACTCAGCCAAAGCAAGACAAGCCTTCACAAAGTACTTCTGAAGAAATCAGCATATTCTGCAACTCAAGTAGACAGTTAAGATACTTCTTAAATGTGATGAATTTAAAGTTCAAAAGCAGCATAATATGGAGAAAAAAAATCAAAAAATAAAACTAACATGAGAACAATAGATTTTATTTTATGCTTTAGACCTTTAGTCTGCAGCAACGAAGATAGGAAAAGAGGTATCACCTGGAAACAGATTACAGGTGACATCCTGACCTGGAGACAATGGTGAGGCCCGGCAGTCTCTCACTTTCTGCTCTACTTGGTAACAGGCAACACTTGAAGCCAATTATGCAGTGGACTGAGGGAGGGCAAGTGTGCACAACAGATTTGTACCTTACACACAAAATATTCCTACAATAAACAATAGGTGTAAAAAAGCCTCCCATTTGACAGTAAAAACTAGGAAAAAGAAAGAAAAGCAGTTTATCTCAGTTCCACTGACGTTTTTAAATCTTATGTAAGTTCAAGAATTATGTATGTCCTATAAGAATACTGCAGTTATTTTCTACTTTGTCTTAATAATTTCTCTTTTATGTATTTTAACACTAGCATCCATTTTCAGGCACATCAACTCAAACATTAACCAAAAACATCATTTTCAGTAACAACTGATTTTGTCTGGATGTCACTTAGTAAGAGAAACAAGTCTTCAAATCACACAGGTATTGCTTTATTTCTCCCTCCCAGTACAAACAGCACAGCTCCACTAGAAGGTTTTTTCCTCTGCTATTGGGTTCTTGTAATAACATTTTATGTCAAGAAAAGGTTTTGCAATGAAAAGCATGGAGGCTTTTGTAGAAAAGACAATTTTTTGACAGAATTATGCAATTTAGTATAATGAAGAAACATCACTATTAGATAAGTTAGAAGATTTGGTTAAGAGGCTTTTTTATTATGATGAATTAATATTTTCTATTTTTTATGAAAATTGTGGTAAAGCTAGCACACACATCTTTAGGTATGATTATTACCTCTGAATTAGCCTGCTCTGCCTGCAAGTGCTTGCACTCGTCTTTCAGCTTTTCAGATTCTCTCTCACGTTCCAGTGTCATTTTGTCCATCAACGTCTGAACTTGGACCAGCTCCTTTTTCAGGACGGCTACATCTTCCACACCAGGTCTTTGTAGCTGAAAAGTAGCAGAGTAGCAGTGAGCAACATGCTGTTGGCAGACATGCTTCCAGTGTCAATGTCATCTCTAAATATCTTTTAAATCACCAATCTATACACAAGGTGACATATACTGGATTACAGCTGAGAAAAAAGAACAAACTCCACACAAAAACAGAACCATGGAAAAGTACTTAGCATTCCCAAAGGAAATAGGATTTAATGGCTGGCTGTCAGTTTTCATCTGCTAAACTTAGAACTTGTTGATTGGTTTCAATGAAATCTGACAAATGACAAAAGGTCTCAAAGATTATATTTCAGTAATTTTTATGTAGGTAGATGTCTGGGTACAGGAGGGAGACATTCCCTGGAAAAAACTCTGAAATGACAGAGAATCCATGCAAGAAATTTATCTGAAGTCACAATTCACCGAGAAGTAGGCTGTACTAACTCCCCTAATCTACAGAATGGAATGCTGTATATACTTTGCTGCTGTAATACAAGGACTCAGGACTGAGACACAACACAATCCAGTGCTACACAGACTTTTATAATGATGCCGCCTCTGTCTTCAAGAACTGTTTAAAAAAAGCCCCAAAAAGAACAGACAAAAAAAATGGAAATGTCTTGAAAGTTCTGTTAGACATGCCTTATACCAGATCCACAGGTAAAATCTGTTGGTAATTATATCTAAAACATCATAATGACCCTCAAAATGAAGCTATGGAAGGAAAGGAGAGAGAAGGCAACAGTGGGCACCGAAGAAAGCAGAGGAGTGTTGGCATCTAGAACAGCAAAGTTACAGGAAAAGGGCAAGAATGCAGAAGGAGAAAGGAAGATGAGAAACAACTAAACAGAGAGGAACGGGTAGGTCCAGTGGCTGGGCAGGGCCAAGAGGAATTCATGAGCCCTTCAGGGCAGCTAACTATAGAGAAAAAGAGGGATAAATGAGTCCTACTTTCCTCCAGAGTCTAAGCAGTGGTTGAGGGGGGGGAAACTAGGAAGTCCCCTTCACTGTTGCTTTAGAAGTGGCATAACTGCTGAGTCACTGGGATTGTTCCCTGGAGTCATGGCTGTATATAAAAGTCACCAGGAGACAAAATCCTGGAATACACCCACACTGGTGTTATCAGCCAAGTGCAAGAGGCGCAACATTAACACAGGCATGGTGATGACAGCTGCCAGCCTTTCAGCCATCATGTCACAAAACACCTCACTTCTTACAAATGCAGCTGTCCAGGGACAGTCAGAGCGTAACACCTCCTGGAAAAAGGGTGTTCTAAAGCTGTGGAAGTCAGCCACGGCATGATCCAAATACAGGCCTGCATAGCACATCTATATGCGTAATACCCTGCAAAACTGCTGAAGGGTAGAGCATCAAACAAGCAGACTAAAATATAAAGTAGGGTAAATTTTAATACATGAGTCAGAAACAACATGTATTTCCTTACTGGAAAAACATTGAAAACATGGGTCAGTGAAACAGATGAGAAACAGTGGTGTTCTGAACTATTTCAGCCCACAAGCAGACATCTCCAAGTTCAACAGTTCAACTGCTTTAAGACTGCATTTGCAAGCATTTTAAGTATATCCCTCCCTGGACTCGAAAATAACAAAAGCATTAGTGTGATGTGAATACCAGCTCTGTCTTTAAATCTTCAACTGTACTTCTCTCCTTCTGCAGTTCTTGTGTCAGGTTTGTCACTTTCTGTTCTGCACCCTCCCGAAGGCTGATTTCTTCATCATACTTTGATTTAAGTTCTAATAAGAAGGAAGTTAAATAAATGATCACTTGCCCAAGTTGCACAAGTAGAAAACAGAATCAGACCTCATGTTAATATACTTACCCACAATTTCAGTGGCTAGTTGTGCTGCTTTTTGCTCAAATAAGTCTTTCATTTGCTTAATGTTAAAATTTTCTACTTGGATCTCTTCTAGTTGCCGTTCTAATGATTCTATTTCCACAAAAAGAACAGTATTATTTTCAGAAGAGCTAGGACAATACAATTATGACCATAACGAACCACAGCAGGTAAATGAGTAAACCAAATTCACCTAACATCCAATTAACTTAGCAAAGTGAACAACTTTACTGAAGTTAAATATCTACAAGCATGATGCTGGAACCTGCCACTAGTTGAGTACTTTGCAGGATTAAGTACATATTGGTTTTCACTGGTCACAAATAGCAACATGATGCTGAATTGTGAGCCCCAAACTGTGATTAAAAGCTTTAATCATGTGATCAGTCAGACACTTTACGCACACATAAGGAAAATTTTATTCCATGAGTGCCTCATGGAGAAAAATACAGAGCAAAAAGTATTGGTCTGCAAAACAAAAAGTAAACAAAAAAAATCATTGTTTACTTTGCTAGCAATGAGTACAGACAAACACTAAATAAAACGAGCCCTCACAAGTGCTATACTTTAAATATAAACAGCCACAGTCTTTCTCAGCAAGAGACTTGAATATATGCTTGAATACATGAAATGATGAAAAACATGCCCAAAACTATTCGTGAGCACTGCTTTGAGTCAGGAGAACTTCTGTCTCACTTCTAGAAATTACAAACCCCAAGCCTCTAGAACTATTTCCCCAGACTGTGCCAATTAAAAGCTATCTATCTCAAGCACTTACAATGAACTTGTTTTCCAGTTAATTGTACCATTCCAGCTTTCTAGCTCTCCAATTTACCAAAAGTGCTTTTTCATAAACCTAAAAGCTACACTGAAAAAAAAATTAGAAATTCCAGACAGTGCAGAAATTAATATAATAAAATGGTAGCCACCTGTAGATGTAGCCGTTGTCAATCCATCGGACTTAGAATCCTTAAGAAAACAGAATAAATGCACCATTAGACAGAAGGAATAAAAACTACTACTACCAAAGTTCATCCCATTTTTGAAAAAGACAGAAATAAAGACTTCCATGCCCAAATACTGCAAAGCAGATTAAAATACCCAATTTAAACAGTTACAACTCAAAGACTGAAAAAGGCCAAGATAATTTTCCATTTCATATATCACTACACTATCAGGCTTCCAGACTTGCAAGACACCAGCAACAGTCCCTTCCCCCTCCCTTTCCTCAGTATTGAAATGTGCCCTAAAAACAGAAGTTACAGATATCACTAAATACATTCTGAGAAGGCATTCTGTTAGAAAGCAATTTCTGAGGTTTGTTACAATCCAGTAGGTAAGTAGCTCACAGTAATAAAAGAGGCAAGAGCTTCCTTAGGGCACAATGCACCAGCATTTCCCTTGCCTTGTTTGCTCAGTTCATCTGCGTATTAGTGACATCAAACTATCGTTCTCCAAAAGTTCTTACAATAAAGACCTCATTGCCTTTCTCATGAGAGAGAAATGCCACATTTGGTTTACTTGCTTTAATAAACTGAGTTCTGAATAAGCCCAACAGACAGAAAAGTCTGAACTGGACTTGCAGTGAGTAGTATGGAAGACTCATTATCTATTCTGACTTTGTTCTTCAGATTTATAAATACCTCTCCACAATGCAACTGTATAACTAGCTTTGTTTTCAAGAACATGTCAATATTCAAATTACAGAACTAACTAAATCAGGCCACGTGCCTTACAAAAAAGGTATTAATCTTCAATGTCAATGCTGATGATAAACCTGCTTCAAGTATTTTAAAGCAATTACTTGCTGCCGCTGCCCCTGCAATTTCTCTAGTTCTTTCTTCAGCTCTTCTGAATACCACCTCTCCTCCTAGGGGAAAAACATACAAAGAAGAAAAGGAGATGGGGAGAGAGAATGGTAAATTTGGTTGCTTAAGACAGTGGAACATTTTGCAATTTGAAACAAAGAACCAAGTGCAATTAAAATACATTTCCAACCTTCAGTGAAGCTTGCAAGTCTTGGACTTCTTGTCGGAGCAGTGATACTTCATCTCTGAATAAATACATCCACAGAGTGGAGAAAATGAATATGCAGTGGTTATGTTTTGTCAATTACATACAGGTTATAATGTGTATTAAATAACTGGAGTGATAGCCATGTACTACATAAACAAAACATAAAAACAAACATAATAAACATAAATACTTTTTTGATTTTTTGAAACTTGGAATAAACCAGATTAATACTTATTCATTCACTTTGCACATCATTTGAAAAATGCAAAACATATTAATTGGAAAAATAAAGAAATAGATATGCAAAAAGTCTCATTAAAACAGTGTAAATCTGAGTGCATCAGCTCAACCACATGAGTTCAGAATGGCAAAGCTATGCATTGAGACATTTAACTGTTTTGCCTGCCTCTTTATGAAAATGACAGGTTTACTCTCCTTCACTTCCTGTATCGCGTAAAGGAACACTGCTAAGAGACACTCATAATTTTTCATGCACACAGCAACTCTGTATGCTGCACAGACACATTCACTTAATGGTCTGAAGTTTTAAAGCCTTGGGATTTTAAATCCCCAAATTTCGTGCTCAAGCCTCCAACCACGCAAGAACACAAGATCCAAGGCTACAACTGTTACTAATTGATTTAGTCTCCTTACAGAATTGCACAACTATACATGCAAGGATGATGTTGCATTACCGAGATACAGCTACTTCAAATCTAGAATACACAGGTCATTAAAATAACGCAAACATAGCTTTTCTTACTGTTTGTACAGTGGCAAGACTGAGGAGTACACAGAACTCCTCAGAGTATATGTGTGTGGGTGTCAATGCCAAAATATTCTCTCAGTTTTGTACTATACAATTTTATCACTGCTGCGCTGCATTATCCCCTCCTCCACAGTAGTTATTTTAAATTATTTCATACTTAGGAGGAAAAAACCAAACACAAAACAACAAAGCAAGCTATTCCTTAGCTGAACGGGGAAGGAATACATCTAATCTACATTTGCATATTAACATCAGGTCAGGGCCATCAAGAAGCAAGTGAAACACACACTTGAACCAGTGAAACAAGAACTCAAAGGTGGACCAATTTCAATGGCAAAACAAACAGGATACGGGGAGGCTAATTTTTTTCAGAGGAAGATTTTCTGCTATTTGCACATTGTTCTGCCTGAGACATTCACTGCAGGTTTGCAAATACAATTTTACTGAGGCAGGTATAGCTGTAATCCAAATCCCGCACATGGCTGTGGGTGGCAAAGAGGGAGCAGCTTTCTCACCAGTATGAGTAAGTAAATCAGCTAATATGCACACCTAAGATTATAAATGAAATCTCAGGCAGGTGAAACAGTTAACTGTATTGAAGCTGGGCTGAACATATACCAGACCTGCAATACTAAAGCATTTAAGACGCTCTGGTCTTTGTAGCAGATAAAAGGTTTTGAGCTGTATAAAAATAGTTTGTAGTAGATGGGAAGGAAGAGGGGAGGAAAAAGGGAAAAGAGCAGTTGGCTCCATATTCCCAACACAGTTTTGCTTGATGATTTTAAGATGAAACCTAAATTCAGCGTTATTGACCAGCGGAAAATGGGGAGAGGGGGGAGGGGAGGAAGTGTAAGGGATCACTGTAGACAATGTAACTTTGTTTTTCTTATTGTCACACAAACCCTCACCAACTCTGTTTTTCTGCTAGGCCTGTTACAATCCCTTCCTCCTCTCAGCACATCTGAGCCTCACCATCTGGCAAAACCTCACTACTTTTCCTTATGCTCCACTCCATTCATTACCTGCAATGCCAGTGCCTCCATCCTAGCATGGAGTACCAATGGCCTTGCTGAACTGCTTGGGGCAGAGTTACATGATTTACCCTTGGCACATAATCATGGCAGTTTACTGGGGGGTGGGAGGAAGAGGACACAATGTAACTCACAGTACCTAACTTTTTCTATTGACTAAATAATGAATTTTACCTCCCAGTCCTGCTACTATGAATTACATGTAAGCTTTACTCGTAGGTGGCTGACAAAGCAGCTCCCTGATGTAGGTCACAATATTTCTTTAATACAGTATTCCAAGTCTTGGAAAAACATATTTATGTTGAATGAGAGCTTTCTCAAGCAAGCATGCAACAGAGAAGCATTAAAGAATACCACACTAACAGGAAGAAACAGTCATGTGTTACACAACAGCTCCCACCAGACTCCCTTCACTCCATCCAAACTCCCTGACCTTGTCTGCTTTTTTTTCAATTATATTAGAGAAAACAAAACCACTTGTCCTTAAATTGCCAAGAGGCATGAAAAATATAAATAAATTTCACCAGCCAACATCTGGTTGACATTGGAAACTTGAAGGCATAAAAATAAACATTTCATAAACTATACAAACAATATAGTTATTACCAATAATGCCTTCATGTGAAAGCTATTATTCTACTAAAAGAATCATTTCAGGTCTAAGTTATATCACTCCAAAAAGCCTTAAGTTAGAGAAGAAATGCTTATTCTTGAATAAATGTGCACATAGGAAACCCAATGTAATTCCACTAGTACCCTACCACTTTCTCCTGTACTAATGTTAATTTTTAGGATTAATTTTGATTTCTTTTGTCGCAGCAGCTGGGAGAGAAGGCAGCTATCCACAGGTAAGGGCCCATCCATGCATGAAGACCAGGCCTCTGCTAATGCTGGCTATTACTGGCTTGCCAGCTCTGCACAATGCTGGGAAGATACGGATCTTCACTAGGATAACAACAGAAATAGGTTACCCTCCATGCTTTTTTTTCACCAAAGAACCACCCTCTCTTGAGCTAGTGACATAAACACCTGTACTTCTTTCAATGCAATTATCATTCTGGGTCACATTTCTACTAGTGACAAAACATTTGAACCATTTACTTCCCAGCATCAACAGAAGTCAGCTTCATTTAGCAGGTGACCACCTGTGTGGTTGTGCAGTGTGTACCTCTGCTGCTGATTGATGACACGGCTCACTCTGACACTGCTGTGTACAAACCCAGAGACCTTGGGAAGCTGCAACAATACAGGAGCATGGACTATCGTTTACAGTAGTCCAAAAGAAACACTGAACTGAAAAAGAACTAGCAAGAAGCAAAACGAAACCTATGTAAATTTTACCCCTAAGAAAAAGCTTCCCGAACCAACACAGGCCAACTGCTCAGGTAAACTTTCCTGGAGAATGTTTTGCATTATCTGTTTCTGCTACCTGATGTGTTTCCTAGGAATATACTGAACAACACAGTTCTGACCAAACAATTAAATAAAATAAATAGAGAAGATTTCTGAAGATCAGCATGGAGTTTCTGGAAAACAGAAGGAGAATTAGTGACAGAAACTTCTCAGATTTACAAATAACTAGGCAATACAGAAACCTATTTAGGCAAATACTGCTGTTGTAATTACCCAGTAAGAAAGCTAAATACCCAGGGACAAAACCATGCTGCTTCTCTATATTCAGGGTTGTCCTCCCCACCCTCAAAAGATGAAATTTCAGCTCTATGCTAGAAATTAGGAATATGTATTTTTTTCCTGCCATATTCCTAAAAATCACTCCAGTCTGTAACATCGCATTACCACCTGCATGAGAAAGAAGTGACTTAATTAACAATATAAACATCAGGATCTGGTTTTCATAGAATCATAGAATGGTTAGGGTCAGAAAGGACCTTAAGGTTATCTAGCTCCAACCTACTCGTCAAGGGCAAGGATGACACACTAGATCATGTCGCCCAAGGCTCTGCCCAACCTGGCCTTGAACACTGCCAAGGATGGAGCACTCACAACTTCCTTGGGCAGCCTGTTCCAGTGCCTCACCACCCTCTCAGTAAAGAACTTCTTCCTTATATCTATCCTGAACTTCTTCTGTTTAAGTTTAAATCCATTACCCCTTGTCCTGTCACTACAGTCCCTGATGAAGATTCCCTCTCCAGCATCCTTGTAGGCCCCCTTCAGATACTGGAAGGCTGCTATGAGGTCTCCACGCAGCCTTCTCTTCTCCAGGCTCAACAGCCCCAACTTTCTCAGCCTATCTTCATAGGGGAGGTGCTCCAGTCCCCTGATCATCCTCGTGGCCCTCCTCTAGACTTGTTCCAACAGTTCCATGTCCTTTTTATGTTGAGGACACCAGAACTGCACACAATACTCCAAGTGAGGTCTCACGAGAGCAGAGGAGAGGGGCAGGATCACCTCCTTCGACCTGCTGGTCACGCTCCTTTTGATGCAGCCCAGGATACGGTTGGCTTTCTGGGCTGCAAGCGCACACTGAAGCCAGCTTTTGTTAAGGTTCTCATCAACCAACACCCCCAAGTCCTTCTCTGCAGGGCTGCTCTGAATCTCTTCTCTGCCCAATCTGTAGCCGTGCCTGGGATTGCTCCGACCCAGGTGTAGGACCTTGCACTTGGCATGGTTAAACTTCATTTATTTTCATTTATTGTCAGATCGATGTCACGCATTGTAATTTCAAGCTGTTTTTTAACTGTAGTTGGAAATGGGGCATGAACATTTAAATACCTGACTACATAATTACAAATTAAACAGCATTCAGTGTAACTAGAAGCAGCTCAACACTGACACAAAAACACATGCACAAATGAGTACTGCTTCACCTTTCCGGTGACTGATGACCTTCTCCTCCATGAGTTGAATCAATGCCAGAATTATGAACTGCTTCATAGTGCTTGAACAGTTCTTCAGCTGATCCATGAGATTTCATACAGAGAGGACAAATAAAGCCCTATTATAAAAAGGAGAAAAAAAAAAAAACAAACAAAGAGAGGTGAGAAGTAAACTTTTATTTTTTCCATCTTATTTTTACATAGAATTGTAAATTTTGTTTGTGTATCTAAAACAAACCAGATACAATCATTAAATTAATACCAATTATTTCATGTTCCAATAACAGTTTTGGCAATTAAAATGTTAGAAAATGCCTACAAAATTCATATTCCATTATTCAGCAGGTTTTTCCCCCAACAGCATTACATACTAGCAACAGAACCTTTATTTAGAAAAACTAAAAGTGATTTCAGAAAGACTGCACTACAATTTCTTCCTTCCCCCAAGAAAAGAACTTTCAATACAATCTGATTCTTCTTTCAAAGAGGAGGTAGGGTTTGGAGTTTGGTCTTAAAAAGCGAGATACAAAAGTCCACTCCAAGAATTTAACAACCAAACACTTAACTCATATACATGTGCATGTGCCAAAATGGCTACAGAAAATGTGTTAAACTACTAGGTTTCCAGTAACACCTATTTGATATGATTAGCATATGATGGCAGCGACAGTCATTCTGAGCACAAGAACCAGACGGAGATCCCTGGCAAACAGCAACAGCAGTGAAGCATAGGAGGGGTCAAAATGCAAGCGATTTATTTTTCCTAGCAGAAAGCAGTCAGATTCATACAATGACAGCACAACAGCATCCTTTTAGGATGAATTGCTATTAAGCAGTTCTCAGTGATGTATTTAGTTTCCCAGTGATGGGAAGGTCTGCTGTTCACAGAGAAAAACAAGTATTCCTCATAGCATGAGTAAGTGCACGTAGAAAGAACAAGTGTAGAAAACTGCCCTGGCCTCTCCTTCCTTCTGCCCTTTATTTCTTTCCATTTAAAGGGCAAAATCTTTTTCTTTCCTTGGGTTTGTTTTTTCTGTTTGGGGTTGTTTTGGTTGGTTGGTTGGGTTTTTTTTGTGGTGGGGTTTTATTCTGTTGAAAGAGGAGCCCTGTAGAAGAGGAAAGAATAGATTATATGTGCAATTAGCCCAAAGCAAAAGCAATCATTCATCTCAACTATTAGATAAAGCCAGCCCAAGATTTCCTAGGCAGGTGGATCTGAAGACAGTTGCTTCAAGAATGAGGGGCCAGAGGCAGAGAGCAGAGCTGCCAAGCCAAGGGAATGTGCTGCAGCTGAGAGGCCACAGAGTGGACTGGAGCTCCAGGTGGGCAGACCCGCTAGCAGCAGCAGAGGGGGAAACATGGACAAAACCTTCTCTTTATGGCAGAAACCCCTTTCCTCTCACTCAGGCTGGGATAAAAAGTGCATCACTCGCCAGCCCAAGCCACTCCACTGGCACTGCCACGACCATGGCTGGCCTCACTTTTGGGGGACCTGGCACTGTTGAAGTCAGCACTGAGTTACAGCTCTCACAGTCACCCTTACTCCAGGTGAGCATTTCCTAGAGGTCTGATGCACAAGGTTTAAGAGAGTAAGATGTCATCCTGCTCCAATGGGGCATCATCACCATGGAAAATAGCACCCTTCCTGTGTAGAGCTGCAGTGTGCAGGAACACTGGGTCCTACAGCTGCAGGCACCACCGCTTGCACATCAGAGCATTACATTGCATAGACAGAGGACCCTGCTGCGTCTCACAGGCTGCTAGTATTCAGATGTTAACTCTGATGTCAGCAGCACTAATTCAGTTCTCTTTAGAGGAAAAAAATTAAGAATCATCAGGATCTTCCTGGACACCAGACAGTAACAGAAACAAGTGTAAAGGTTTCCTGGGCCTGCAACTATTAGCCCCAAGTGACAATTTTATTCAGGAACTTGAGTTGATGGGTCTTTTGGTTTATCTCTTAAAAAAAAAAAAAATTAAAAAAATCAAACACAGACATAAAAATGTCTCTCTCTCTCAGCATCGTCTTGAGATGAATTTTGAAAAGATATGCAGAAAGTGTATTTTACTACTCTGAAGACAAATGTGTGAGAAGAAGGAAGAGGGGAAGAAATGTGATAGCTTGAGATGCTCAAATCTTGTAAGCATTTCTGTTGGTTTGCAGGAATTTATATCAAGTGCAGGCTATTCCTATATCAGGACCATGCCTGCCCTGGATAAAGAAGAGATTGCACAGTTACATCCATGAATGCAACACTGGTCACCGTAACTTGAGGGAGCTGACAGGTCCTTTCCAGTAAGCCTATACTTGGCCCCCTTAACTAAGAGACTCCTTTACAGAAGAAGCAATGACAGTAGTGTTCTCGTATCTGAAGAAGGAAGTTAACACATAAAACATGCACAGTTACACTTTTCAAAAGGCTGTATTTGCCAAGAGACACTCAATAGGTTTCCTTTTACAGTGCATTTAGGAATTACTTTGCATAAAGCACAGCCACAGAGAAGTGAAAGACATTTCATATTCTCCATTTAATAAAAGTGAAGACATCACTTATAGCCCCCTGCAGTGCTGCACCGTAAGTCATAGCTTCCTAACTAATGTTCTACTTGGGCTTTATCTTTTGCTTAGGAGAAAAGAGCCTAAAAAAAAAAAAAATAGTGAGGATTAGCTGGGTTTTGCTTTTACAAATAGAGAACCTTTCCACCAGGAAATGACAATTTATAGAACGCAAAGCTTTTTGCAGATGGCTGTCAGTTAATGGAAAACAAAAATAAAACCACAACCACCACATGCAGAAGTTTTTTATCAGGAAAGGGTTCTTAAGATGATCACAGAATTTCTGAAACAAGACAGAGCCAGAACAGTAAAACAGGAGACCAAATCAAAACCCCATATACATGCACAGACAAGCCACTAGGAGTCAGCATACAATTTGCAGCTCAAAATAGCCCCTAGTGGTCAAGGCATGACAATGAGAACGAGAGGCACACTAAACTTCAAATCCCAAAGTTCTGACCCCAAAGGAAGTGGTTCTCTTTCAGATGGATGCCTGTGAAGCATGCCTAGTACCAAGCACCTCCACAGCACCATGCTGCCCATGGTGGGACAGGCCTTCCTCGGTGCAAAGACTCCAAAACACACCACTTTCACTCAGAGTAGAACAGACATTGCTACACAGAAGTTCTGTAGGCAACTGTCTTGCCTCAGTTTGGAGTTATAATGACAAATCTCGACCAAAGATCTTGGACTCTGTAAAAGCACTTGCCTTTCTCAAGACAGACTTATGAATAAGCCTCTAGAAGAATATTTGTAGCTATTTTTTCTGTCTAATATTTAAGATTTACTTTCAGGCCCGATAAAGATAAGCTTCTCAGTGTTCGCTCTCTTAAAAGGCATACAAGGTAAATGATTCCTTTCAAGTAGCATTACTGTTTGTACAAATCATTAATACAGTATTCTTTGGGAAGTATGCCAGGATGCTAAAAGCAACACTGGAAGGAAAGTCTTGCCAAAAGAACTACCATATTTATTTTTATTGTACCGAGATAATTTACTGGGCTATTAACTGCTGGAAGAACTTTGGCCTCCCACATCAAAAAACTGCCCAGGGAGACCACGGGCACAGACCCACAGGCACACAGAACACAACCAGACCAACTGCAGGCTGTCGTAGAGCCATTCTAATCCTCAACTATTTATAAATGATTCAGAATTAGTTTACATTACAGAAAAATTAATGTATAGGACTGAATGGATTCTGTTTCTCTTGCTTCTTCTTGTATTACTCTGTAGAACTGAGGAGTGTTGGGCAGGGTGCAAAAATGTATTTCTGAAAATTTCAGTCTTCTCAGAATATTGTCTTACTTGCAATGTTTTTTCCCCTCACCGTTCTAATCTAATGAAGTTGTGTAGTGTGATGACACTTTGAAAAGCAGCATTTTCCTTACTCACTAGCAAAGACTGAAGGTTTTCAAAGATATTCCCTCAACAGGCCAAAGGCTCCCGCCTGACGTTTAAAAAATAACCATTTACACAAAGGTTTCCACTCCCCAGTCACTACCAATGCAGAGCTACTTCACACAGTTAAAAGAGCAAGAAGCTAACCAGCTGACCTAACAAATGTGTGTAATATATACACATATGTCAGCATAGCAGCTCCCTGGGCTCCATCATCAATAACTGGAGCTTGAGGTACCTACAAATACATGCATTAAATTTGTCTTTATCTGCCAACTGCTCTTTTTCCCCCGAGCTTTAATGAAATGGTCTTTGTAAAGTTAATATGAAGTCTAAACAATTAATGACTGAAAGCACAGCTTACTTTACTTGAAGCTCCCTCTTCACAAATTAAAACGTGAGTTATCCGGCAGAAAGATGACAACACTTCTTGTAGGGCAGTCTCATGGGCAAAACAGTTCTTACAGGATGGAATTCAGATTTGCTTATGTGGTTGGAGTCCAAGGAAACAGCTATGCTATTTAAGTTTGAAAGTCATAGCCATGGCTACCCAGCTTCCTCAGCATTTTCTTGAAGTATCTGATGACTATGTAGTCTATTCTCCAATCCCATTTTAATGCTGCATAGAACTGAACAAGTGGTCCCATTTAGGCTGCTACGATTGCTGCTGATTTACAGCTGTATGTGGTAGAAAGATATATAACATAGATAGCACACAGAGAGCTCGATTTGCTAATGCAAACAGAGCTTCTGCAACATCTTGAATTTTTATGCCAGCAATTATGTCATGAGTCAAGCTTAAGGAACCAAAGAACTTGGTTGTTTTCCACTGAGAAGTCAGTTTTATTCCACAAATACTCTTATTGGAAAAATATTTAAGTACTGTGGTGAATAAAAAAAATTTAAAAAGCCCACAAAAAAACCCAACAAAACCCCACAGAATTTTACTATAACTGATACTTCTACCATATGGAAAAAATTACTGACTATTCTACCATACACATGCGATAGGACAGCTTAGCCCAATCCAGTATGCACTTCCAACATGCCTGACATTCACATGACCATGCTTTATGTTTAAATAAATTAGAGTTTTTGGGCTTCATCTTTGACCTTTCAGAAATCCTGGACCAGCACTCAAGCCTGCAGCCTGCTTCCAGTAAGCCGCATGAACAAAATGCAAGCCTAGTTTCAAGCCCAGAGCTGTAACACCTTCCAGCCATGACCTATGCTTGCTTATGTCTCAGAATCCACACTTACATTAACAACTCTTTCACAACTGTATTGGTACAATAAGCTATATGGTGTGAATAAGCTATGTGCTGTGAATAAAGTCCAGTGTGCTTAAACACTGAAAGTAAGTTCAAGAGCTGTATGACATGTTCACATGCTCAGAGGCATAAACACTCTTCGGGAGTTAATTTTGGGTTTTGTGTGTCATGAATATTTGCAAAATTTCTAAATTTACCATTCATGTTTTTTCACTGCAGGTGAACCTTCACAACATTCCCTGACACAAGACAGAATCATAGAATGGTTTGGGTTGGATGGGACCTTAAGATCATCTTTGAACACCAAGTCTAAACTAAAACTCAGATACCCTCCAGTTACACAGCAAAAAAATCACAATATATTTTAAGTTAAAAAATAAATAAATTAGGTCAGTCCCTTTATATATTGTTAAAAGGAAAAAGAAGTTGACATTTTTTTCCATGCTTTCCACCAGAAAAAGCCCTTTCCTCTGTGTTTACATGAACAGTAAGATGACAACAGCTTCCTCTGACACTATCTCTATTTAATCATTAGAAAAGTAGTAACTCAATCATTAGAAAAGTAATCATTAGAAAAAAAGGTCATGTTTTCTATAATTAAGACCTGCAGTCCATTTCAATTTTACAAGTATTTAACTTTCCAGACGAAAAGATAAAAAAGGTGGTTTGCTACAGTTTATTTTACACCAGATTGCAGACTCAACATCTTCCCAGAAAAGAACTTGGATTCTTCCTGAGAAGAATAGAACCAACATAATTTCTAGTTCAGTTCTCTCCTGGTTTTATTACTATTGATGAGTAAGACTATAATTCTGTCACAACCTACATGACTACAACTTTGTCACGAATTAGGAATTCCAATCCAGTGGACTCTCTACTTCTTAAAGGAAAGTCACAACACATGACCAAATCAAATCAAACCAGCATCTCTAATTACTGCATTCTCTTTGTATCATTCAGATGTTGTAGCAAATTCATGTATTAATGTAGCTCAAACAATGATTTTTGCTCCTGTGCAAAGCGGGAAAGTACCACTGAGGTGAAAACAGCCAACAAAATCTAATTTGAGAAGCAACTGAAAAAGAATAAAATATCAGCACTAAAGCATTGACATGATGTTCTGTGCAAACCAGTCAGCAACATTTCAAGGGAATCCATAAAAACAGAAGATGCAATACACCAATTTACATCCAGGCAATCTTGCTACAAAAAGCCTATCCAGAAAACATCAGGGTCATATCTTGCTTGTATTAGCTAAGAAATACGGATTTACTAAACATCTGGAAAAATATGACTACCCAAAAGAACTGTGCAAAAATTGCCTTACATTTAACCTTGCTGTAGATAAGACAATAGATATTAACAGGTACTACATTCTAAACATTGCAGGAGTACCATACAGTGAGGTTTTTTTGGATGCCTCAGGAGAAACCAGAAAGGGAAATCTGAAACTAAGGCTAACTGACTCACTGTCTAGATGTCCTGAATGTCCAGAGACAGTCAGGAAAAGCTGGACACAGTTTAGAAATGTGTGATTCCTTTAGGAAATGAAAACAAAACAGAAGTCAACATACAATTTATGCTAGTGACACCACTGTATACATGAAAGCTGGGGAACAATGTCGCTGTTTGGGAATGTGGTGATGTGTGTAACTTCTATACAGCATTTGTTCGAACAAGTTGGCTATATATTCACAGAGACACTTGCCAACGCTTTGGTGGTTGTTCCGGCAGCTGAATAAGCCTTTGTTTAAAGTTTCATCAGTGCTAGGTGTAAGCCCTAGCTTAAAAATGAGGGCTGCACAGACAGCTGTTTAAGAGGGAGTCTATAAATAAGTCTGTAGACAGTGGTAAGGATCCTTTCCCACAACACCATCAGGCACCTTTGGAAACTGCAGGCGTGGATGTCCATAACTGAAGAACAAGATCAACTCTCACTGTATGAAGGACAGACAGTAGGGAAGAGCAAGGAGAACAGACGGGTGAATGATCTGACTTACTAAAATTTTCATCAGCAGGGAGGAGTGGAAGACAGGTTAGTGAAGAATACTATCAAAATTAACAGCAAGGTACTAATGCTTTGTCCTCAAAGTAACAATTTTTCAGGTCTCACAAAGTGTGAGCAAACACTGGCCTTGCAACATGTTCTATCTCCATGTTTGAGGAGAATGCAATGGCAAAAAAAACTGAATTCAGGAGCTTCTTGAGCATTGTTTCCAAGAAAACGTATTTGAACTTTTCACAGTAGTACCCACAAGCAATAGAAAACAAAACACCAGTTTATGCAAGGCAAACTCAGCAATGTTTCATATGTCTGCTACCTAAGATGACACTAATAACATTATATGGCTGTTATAATGCTGTCCCAGAAATGCCAGATGGAATGAAGGGTGATGACCCGTCTGTGTTGCTGTTTCAGGATTACAGTGTGCTTACTGCAAATGCAAACTATCCTTTTCTATCAACAAATACAAACCATCAGCTTCTCAGTAGTAAAGTATTTCAAACTTTACATACTAGCATTGATGATACAGATTAACAGATTTCCCCACTTTGTTAGTGTTTCTATGCATGCTGATACAATAAAAGACCAGTCTTTGTTTCTCCCCTCTTCCAGATACTTACCAAATCACTGTACCAAGAAACACAACTTTAGCAACAGGAAACAGCAACAGCTAGTAACAACTGAATTTGCATTTTATGTGCTACACTAAATCTAAACTTTTATCAAGTTAAAAAGTTGCAATCAGCTATTTACAAATAAAAAGTACTGACAAGTAACTGATTATGGAAAAACAAAACCTCAAAATGGGCAAGAACCCATAGACAACTTAATGAAACTATGTTAAACACAACCCAGCTTAAAGAGTACCTTCTTCAGGTAATCAAAGCACCTCTGATGGCTCATATCCCAAAATCTACCTTTACCATCTCATCAGGAATGCCACAGTCTGTCACAGGTAAGTCACAGCTTATTCAAGTAAGGTGTTTGCATTGTGACCAGATAATAAAGAATACACGTTCAAAAAGAATACACTGGTGATTGGAATACAAGTATCCCAATACCACAAATGTTTCATGTGAGAAACAACTGCAAATCAGAAAGCTAGATAAAGATAAATTCTTCTGTCGAATGTATACATTGGAATCAAATTATGTTTCAGCAAAGAATCAAAAGAAACAGTTTAAAAAGCTGACACCCAAGCAAGAAGAAAAGATGTATGTTCATTTAAAGCAGCCCATTACCAAAGCTATTGAAACAAAACAAACAAGACCCACAGTAACAGCTGGGAGGTCACGAGGCTCCTGTCTTCCTTCTGTCCCAGTGTGCTCATTCTGGTAATGCTCGGACAGATCAGTGGGAGTTACACACACTTTCATACATAGTGGACAGATGAAGCCCTGTGAAATGTATATTTGTTTTTAAGAAACTAATTAAGACAAAAAAGCAGATTCGGAATCAAACGCTGCTCAAATTCTTATGCTGAAAGTTCTCTACAATTGTCAAAGTAAGGTCTGTTTTCCCTTTTGGAAAGGTAGTTTTTTCAAAACACATCTGAATATCATGGAGAAGGCAAGAAGGAACAGTTATTAAGAACATGAAAATAAACAAATCTAAATCACACTATAAAAGCTAGCACCATACCACATACTATGTGTTTTCCAGGCACTCCTGGTACCCCTTTCATGTGACAGAGGAATAAGCTGCATAATGAGGTGTGAATGGACCGCTACAAGGCATCAGGTCAGATCCCCCCCAGAGTTTTCCATAAGGGTGTCCAGATGTTTCACAGGGAGAGGCAAGGGTGGTGTGGTGAGATTGAAGAAATACCCCTGTAAATTAATAAGCAAGGTTGCAGCCGCAGGATAGACCCAAGTGCCAGCACACCTGCATGCCTGCCTGGCTGTCATGCTCATATAGGGAAAATTATGCACCTTCCTTGGTAGGATTTAAAAAAAACTCAGCATACTCACCCGAGATTTACCAAAGCCACAATTTAAATTGGCAGACACATGCTACATGCTTAAACACCCAGAGAGAGTAGGCTGGACAGTAAAGTGCTCTGATGCCTGCACCTCCATGGCAGAGCACTAGAGAGGAAGTTAGAACAGATTGAACACAACCCTCCATGGATGCATGGTGAAGCTAAGGCCCCTTACGAAAAGGATGTCTGTGGCAAACCTGTCCAGCTCATGCAGCCACATTACAGTCATGAAAGTGTAAGCATGGTGGTGAGCTCACTTTTAGCATGGAATATTTAGCAACCCTGTAATGCAGAGAGTGTTGCACTGCGACCTAAGCTACAAAGGTAGGACAGGCTCAAACATTTCCTCCTTGGGCAGATTGCAGTGAATAAATTATGTCTCTAGACTTGATTACAGGTCTATGTGTGATCTGAAACACTGACATGGCCACAGACTAGACTAAAACAGATTTTTACCTCCTCTTGAGCAAGGAACAGTTTGAATTCAGAATTCCCCACTCATACTATAATTCTCAAAAATCAGGAACTAGGCTTGAGGAGGTAGAAAACATAAGAATCTGCACAGATTTAATTATTACTCTCCATCTGAATCTTGCAGCAATGCAAATTAGGGAATCTAGCTAAGAAACCAGTGTGCAAACAAGTTAACTGGATTTCTGTCTACATAATACTGAAGAACCAGGTGGCAACATAACAGTAAAACAGAGAGCAAACATTCTGCAGAGTCCCACTATGGTGCTCCTGGAGAGAAGCTCTCAGAGAGGCCACATCTCAGGCCAGCTGCACAGGAAAAGGAAGACCAACACAAAGGCTCAAGTTGTACGCTGCGACCCATGAACATCAGGAGAGTAAAAACCCATCACCAGCTTCAGAGCTCATCAGCTTGAACCAGATTTTGAAATCATATGCTAAGCAGAACACCTCACTTGTAGCTAATGTAACAGATGGCAGAATTATTGACAACTAAGATAGTCTTTTACATTATACAATATCAACCAAAAGTGACATGGCACCCTTTGGTCTCACCAAGTTTTGACTCAGTAGCAAGAAAAGCCAATGGTGCAACAGTGCAGGAACACCACTGCTTTGAAAACTCATCCTATGTTAAGAAAATACTACTACATTAGTATTGAGGTACCTTGTGACACCCACCAGCTGCACAGTCAGTGATACTGCACTCATACTAACAGAATTGTGCAATTTTAGACAAACTGCGGAAAGAAGCAATTACCTCATTGCACATTTTTATGTCTTAATTAACTACAGAAGTAACGAAGTTTTAGTCTGCAATTCAAGAATATTTATTTGCTTCCAGGACAGTGTAAATATGCGTGTGAGACAGAGCTGGACTCACAAACGCATGACTTGTGCAACATGCAACAAAATATTAAGGAATGTCTGATTATACTGACTGCAATAAAGCTTTAAGAAATAAGAAGCAGATATGCAGACGGAAGGCAATTACGATTTTAAAACAGCACAGTGAAAGTTTCTTCTATCTCTTATCATAGAAGACATTGGAGTATTTATATCACCATATACTTTATTCTGTGTCAGAAAAGGCACTTTGCTCCCTTTAATGCTGTAATAGGAGTAATGAACCTTGCACTGCATTTGTATGCTAAGCTGGAAACATTTTCAAGCCAGGTAATCAGGCTACATTAGCACAAACTAGCTTCAACAGCCAGTGAAGACAGTTTGTATTTTTCAGAGTTAATATTTGACAACACTGTAAATCCAAAGACATTGCAATACAGGATTGAAGCAAGGAAAACAACTTATTCTGCTGGTTAAGTATGGCAATCAGCACATAAAAATTGATAGGATTTACAAGGGGTAGCTTTATACACCAACACCAAACAAAACCCAACACATTTGATATTTCACAAGGAGGAGGAGGTTTCCTGCACACATTATAGTGTAGCAGAAGCAAGGTGAAAAAGGAGTACAAGTGTGATAAAATGTTAAAGCCTGGTTTTTTCGGAACTCTCATAAAATATTTACTAACGAGGAGTCTTAAGCTTATGTCTCATTTCTTTGAATTTTAATAATTCACTTCTAGGATTACAGGAAGTATTGCTTGTAACCATTTAGACAGATAAGCCTAATTGACATTTACATATAAATATGGTCTAGCCTTCCTTTTTTTTTTTTTACTTAAATAACAACCAATTCTTATAAGGTAACACTTCAAAGTATTTATTTAGTACAGCTGTTATTTAGGTAGGGCATCAAAAGTTACTCCCAACAGCTTCATGGATCAGAGAAACAGCACCCCAGGTTTAAGACTCCAGTCCCATGTATGGTGCACAGTACCTCAGAGGAGCCTTCACTGTTCACGTCCACGGCATTTCCTGGTGTGGCAGATGAATCCGAATCAGAGCTCTGAGATCCACCCCTACCTGGAGTCTGAAATAGAGGGAGGAGAAAAAAAAAAAGAGTGTCTACAGACTACTTAATAAAGCATGGTATGCATGCAAAGGCCTCTCTTCTACTTGCTGGAATACAGAAGTATTTTCCCTCCACAAGAGTATTGAAGTGAACAAGCTGACAAACAATTATATAATTTTCAGTGCAACACTTAACAAAAGCTTTTATCCAAGACTCTCCACACATCAAAATACAAGCAGATACCAGAAGCAAAGGCCAGGATTTTAAACCACTTCCTCCTCATGAACGCTCAACACAAAACAAAGAAGTAGGCTAAATTCTGCCCTTGTATTACTGACTCTGATGTTAAATTAGAGTTTAATTAAAAACATTAGAAATTACAATCTAAACATTTTTCAGAAGTAGTAAACTAGTATCATACTACTTACCTGACAACTTGTTTACAATCTGAACAAACCTTTAAGTATTTGAAAGACAGAAAACTGAAGAGTGAGGACTGTGCTGGTGCAATACACATGCAAGAAGGTACACTGCCTTGATTTGGAAATATAAAAATACAAAGCCTATTAAACAGAAAGACAATCTCTAAAAAAACCTCCTATGAATATGTTGAAAATGAAAACAACAGTATTTGAAACTATAGAGAAAATAAGCAAATCAATTTGAAATACTACACAATTCAAAATCTGGATAGATGTATTGCAGCTTATAAAGTTTATTTAACTATAACTTTGATTTAAACTTGATTTAACTTCTCTTACTCATCTCCAGAACACTATTGCTTGACTGGTGGCAGAAAACCTAGTAGTCTCAAAGGAAACACAAGTAAAGAAATTAACAATACTGATACGCAATCCTAGTTTCAACAGAAGTTTATTATCCAATTCCATGATGACAATTGCAAATGGGATAAAGTAATGCTACTGCTGTAGCTTAGCATATCTGGAAACAATTGTAATGTTATAAAGAATTTTCTATCTTAATATAGAGGTATTAAAGATACAGAATTTTAACTATATAGGTCGAAATCTACAGAGAAGGACAGAAGTAGATAGTTTTCATTTCTAGATCCTGGTGTCTCCAAAATAGTATTTGGGTTTGAATTTTCATGCTCAAATATATCCTTTTTTTCCCCTACACAAATCAACTATATAACCTTTTATAAGATATCTGCAGCATGCATGCTTTTCCATTCTTTGAAGATTAAGTACATTTTCCTGCTTTGTTTTGTAAAGAATGTTCTATTTCCAACCTTCATAAAGATAACTTTTTATTACTAATTAAATAAAAATATGTAATAAAAAGGCCAAGTTTACTGATTAAGGACTTAATTCCCATAGAGATACAGTTCAATTTTAGAAATGTTCCAAAGACTGGCCAAAGGGAAGTGAGGAGGAGTGAAGCAGCAAGCTATCGGAGCTGATAACAGTTGAGAGGACTATCTCTCCTCATTCCAGCCTTTTCTGGGGTTATCAGTTAAGTGATGAACATATGCTGGTTCTCCTACTCCCATGCCTTTTTTTATTGTAGCTGGTTTATGTTTCTAAAGAAAGTAAGAACATCATAGTTTCCTTCTAGTACAGCATATCAAAGCAATAGGGAAGGTGATGCAAGGTTATCAAGTTAATAATAGGAAAGGCAAAAAAGGTGTAAGCAAAGAACACAATGCACATGCAAAACACATAAAAATGAAGGCATCAATCAGTACTTCTCCTCCAGGTCACTGATACAGACAGTAAACAAGGCACATCCTAGCATGGACCATGGGTGCATGCTCATCAAGTTTTCATGACATCAAACTCGGAGGACCAGTTGACACATTCAGGGACAGGGCTGCCATTCAGGGGATCTAGACAGACCGGAGTAATGGGCAACAGGAACCTCATGCAATTGAACAGGGACAAAGAAAGAGTCCTGTGCCTGGGAGGAAAACCCCTGGCTGAAACACAAGCCTCTGCCGAAAAACACCCAGGGCTCATATCAATCAGCAAGCAGATCAGGAGCTAGTAGAGTGCTGAGGCAGCAGAGAGGACCACCAGCACCCTGGGTTGTAGTAACAGATGCCCAGCCAACGACCAAAGGAAGCGATCATTCCACCACTGGCTAGCACCCGTGGGACAACATCAAGATACTGCATCCAGTCTTGGCTCTCCCAGGCCAGGGTGGACATTGACAAAACAGAGTAAGTTCAATAAAAGGCAACAAAGGGAGCTGGAGCACCTGCCCTGTGGGAGTGGCTGAGGGAACAGGGCTGGCTCAGTCTGGAGCTCTGGGAGGGCTCAACAGCAGCCCCACCACCATCTATGAGGAGGTCATCAAAGGGAGAAAACCAGGCTGTTCCCAGCAACACACAGGCAGAGGACAATACACAGAAACTGAAACAAGACTGGTTCCCACTGAACGTAAGGAAAAGCTATTCCAGGATGAAGCCAGGCCTGAACAGCCTGCTCCTGAGCTCTTGAGCTGGTCCAGCTCACAGCAGGAGCTCAAGCTAGAGAGTTCCTGAGTTCCCTTTCTGCTCAGATTGTTCTGCGATCCCTGAAGTGCTGCCCTGAGGAAACACACGTCCCACAAGACAGCTCTGAAGCACAAGTTTAGTAACTCCATAAATGAAGGTATGGATTGTGTGCATTGACAGTTGGAAGAATAATGCCTAAAGCAATTGGTAAGGTATAGCCAAGTTTCTCAGTAAGACAAGGAAGTTTAATTATTGCATCTAATGTTATAAACAGTTTTCTTTGGTTTATATAGTTCAGAAGTTCCTTCCCATGTTCCTTCCCTATAAACCACAATCATGCAACCCAGATCTAAGTCTCACTTGTGAATCCATTTTGTGCAAAAACAAAGAATCCACAGAAGATGTACTGTCTATATAAGGGAAGATGGTCAGGTGTCAAAGCTTTCTTAGATAAAGGAGTTGAACTTTACAATATAAGAATCAATTTCTCATTGAGATGAATTTTTTAAAGGGCTTTAGAAATCTGAACATAATAAAAAGGCTTTTGTATGGAAGTTAGCTATGGTGGCTATTTTATTCTAGAAAGCCTGAGAACTTGGACCCCTCTCTGTCCCAGCATCTATACCTGCAAGTAGAAATGTCATGTTATAAATGGAGGAAGTGTCAGCATTAATGGATATGAACTTCTTTACCAACGCTTTACAAGAAAATAAAGCCTTTTGTTCCGCTTTTCAGCTCCAAAAACTTAAGAATGCGTCTTTACTTAGCCAAGGACAGAAAGGTACAAAAGCAGAGGGAGAACCTTAACAAAACTCAATAGCCTGGACAATGGCGGTAAGAGACAGTCCAACCATCTCTTTAGACGGGCAGCATATACCTCCACTTTTGCAATACTTGAGCATATACATACCCAATGAATCAATTCATCCCAAAGCTAAGAATCTTCTGTAACAATTAACACAATATTTTCTTCACCTTATAACTTCTTATACTCATTGTTAATCACCCATCACATTTCACCCCAGAGTTGACTGTATTTCGCAATGAGATTTGCGTATTAAGTTCTGCTAGTTTCAGCACTATAAACTGGAGATTATTACAACCTCCAGGATGAAAGGTCTTATATTAGAAGTACAGTTTTATTAGTATGTAGTTGATTAAAGTATTTGCATTATGAAACACTTCAGACATGCTACAATCACGCTAAAAGGCACCACACAGCATATCCTACAACACACAATACATATAACAGAAATTATTATACAGTACCTGCTAAAACCTTTTTAACTTTTAAAAAAAGCAATGCACTCTCTTTAAAAGAAAAATTATAGTTCCAATGCTGGTGGCACTTCCTGGCGAGTGGCATACACAGGGAAGAAGGGTGGGAAGGAAAGGGGTCATTAAGTAACTTTCAAGATCAGGAGAATCACCCCATAGCATCCATTTGCAAAGTAATACAGACTAGCAAGAAAAATTTATTACAAATTTGAAAGAATGCTATAGAAACCAAGACTGTAAATGCAATTAACTTATCTTTCAGAGCTGTAACATAAGTTTAAACATACTCCAACAGCCAAATGACTGGGTGATTGGGAATATTCTTAATTGATCATTCAAACAGGCTCACAAACATGTTGCAGCTTGGCTCCCAGACCACTGTTAAATCACATGCTATTTAAAAAGAAAATAATTTTAAAAATCACACCACATGGAACAATTCAGACTTTGTAAACTAAGGAAAGGCTCAGAATGATGCTCTTTGTTATCAGTTGGACTATATGGGGGAGCAAAAGAATGAGTTACGAATCCCATAGGAAAAGTAAATTTTCACACAGGCTTCTGTATATGTATCAGTACAAAATTAACATTTAACCCTTAAAATCATAGCTGGAGTTTAAAGACTGATGCAAAATTAGTCTTTCACTGAGTGTATTTCTTTTCTAGTTGTCAGTTCTATTTGCTTACTCTTCAGAGGCATATGTTTCTACTCCTAGCAATACAGTTGTAGAAGTAATATGCTAAATTTCATGATGTTCTCTGTATTCTCAAATCCTCAAGCTAATAAAAGGAAACATCATTAACAACTAAAAGGATGACAATGATTGCAGCTTATTTTCTGAAAATTATATAATGAATGAGTTGAGCTAATGCATTAAAATGAGTATAAACACGGATTGCTACCGTGTCATTTTGCATCATCATTTATCTGTCTATTGCTATGCTCCATTCAGTTATGATACTCTATTCAGCAGTTTTAAAATCAGAATAATTTAAACCTTTGAAAAATATGTTAAGCCTTGAGAAAGTCTAAACAAATACGGATTTATGCAGTTTTCCCAACACAGATTTAAATACTACAGAAGAGTCCAAATATATTAAGGTCTTGAAGTAACAGACAAGATGCAAGAACGGGAAGATAAGAAGGCCAAAGCCCTTGTTATCAAACAACTCTCAGTGCTAGAAACACAGTACAGTGAAACAGTACTATTACTTAATTCTAAAGAAGTGCAACACTGTTTTATCACTCCGTAAAATGAAATTAATCTCCTGACTTCATAAGGCATAAAACCTGTCTTTCCCATCACACCACCAGTTACAGGCAAGCAGGCCTTGTACCTAAGAAGAGCCACACATGCTCCCTTCAACCCCACAGGGAGGCCATGCGCACAGCTGCAGTTCAGCATCCACCTAAGCAAATAAGCTATCTAGCAAGTCCTGCAATTATAAACATAAAATTATAGGTAAAGCAGGAGATGCAATGCATCCTGGGCAAATAAATATCTCCGCTCCTGAGTCTGGAGTGAGAGAAAAGATGACTGTACTACCCAAGCTACAGAGTTGCCTCCAAAGCCCTATTCTCCACCTAGACCCCAAGATGTCATGACCAAGCACTCAAGGTTTGCTAGAAACACAGCAATGCGACCTTACCACCCAAACATAGCAGTCACTAACAGTTGCAGACAGCCAGTTTAACACAAAGACTGAAGACAAAAACTAGTGTAAACAGTAGTCAAACTGGCCCAACAGACGAATCTTTCACTACAAAACACCAGACATGGGAAGAAGGCTCAGAAGGTCAAAGTAATCCTTCTTCCACCAGCTGAAAATAAATGCCTCCTTATTACAAAAAGTGGGGACTTTTTTCTTTCTTTTTTTCCATTTTCTTTCTTTTTAAGTTTTGGTATCTTGCAAATATAAGAAGTGAACTCTTCTTTAACAGATCAGAGGCATCAGCCACAGCCCTGCTAGCAGATGAACAAAGGAGAGGTGACACAATGGCCACAAAGGGCCTTCAGAGTTGAACACAATAAAGAATAGGCAGCTCTCTAAAGAATATGCTGACAAATATCATAATATCTTGGCAGTAAAGTTTGTTTCTCAGACATTCCACAAAGGTGTTTTGGGAAAGACAACCTTTTTCTAGATCAGCATGACGAACCATGTGCAGAACTGAGAAGTGGCAAGAATGAATGAACGGGGGTTTTACAGTGCAAACGTACAGAACAGATGGATCCCCAGGATGTCACACAGAAAACACACATAACATTTAGAAACAGCTTGCAGGGAAAGGACCTAAACTGAGGACCTAGCTGAAGACAGCATGGAGATACTAAATTCAAATACTAAATGAGCAATGTTCAGTAGTGACAAGTATACAATACTTTCTATTTTGAAAATATGCCATTCAAAGTGACCATGAAGGTGCTTTTAAAAACACAAATTAATGCATGAAAGAAATAAAAAGGTGGTCAAGGAACAGAAGCAGTATAAAAAAGAAATATCCGATGTTTTAAAAATTCAGGATTCAGAATTTCAAATAAGAGACAAGAACTATAAACAGTTTCTTTGTAGCTTGATGGCCAGCTGAGTTATAAATAAAAAAAGGAATGCAATAATAAGGTTTTTTTAAACATACTTCCATAACTCAAGCTATATCACCAATAATGACTAGCCATCCACCTAGAAAGGACATAAACTCAATACATATACAAGAAACTATGTTTCAGTGACTGGAAGGTGGGTTTGTTTTGCCATTTTCATTAATGATGCCCAAGAAAAGGGTCAAGAGCAGGTTCCTTCACCTTCAAGCTATTGCCTCAGAGACATGAAAGATTTTAATACATAATTTTTAATTTGCTCTTTATGAACAAATTTGACAGCAAGCTAAGGCTCACTGTTAACACCAAAGTACATCAGAAGTCTTTTTCATACTTTGCCAACCACAGACTGTAAGTCAGAAAGGTATGTATGAGGTTGTACATTTCTAAAAGCCCTTTTAGCACGAGGTGTTTTCTTAAAAGCATAGTTACTTACACCAGTTAAAAGACTGACACCTTTAAAAATCTTGGCATTTCTCTGTTTTGGGGCAGGAAGAAGTCTGTTTTGTTTTTCTTGGCAATTAATTCTGCTGTAATCCTGTAATTTTTGGGAGCCACTAGGGAACAGTTTTTTCTTTAAACTTTTCAGAGAAGATGCCCATTTCTAACACATGAAAACTTTCACATTGACTTTAATTTTTTATAGGAAGTGTTTAGCTGAAATTATATTTAGAGGCAAATTTCCTCTGGCACTGTATCGAGCTTCCTCCTCTATCAAAGAAGCTTTCTTTGATGGCCTGTTATTCCTCAGAATCAATAAACACCCAGTTAAAAGCTGCCAATATTTAATTAGGTCCACGCTAAGTTTCCCAGCTTGTTAGCAGGGCTTCCCATCAAACTTCAGGAAGGAAGTTCTTCCTGTAAACACAAAGCTCCAAATAGACCAAGAGCGCTCTTCACCTGCTTAGGGTCTATGACCAAAAAACAACGTGAGGCACGCTTTACATTGAGA
The DNA here is from genome assembly GCF_963264785.1 of Psittacula echo. Classification (NCBI taxonomy): domain Eukaryota; kingdom Metazoa; phylum Chordata; class Aves; order Psittaciformes; family Psittacidae; genus Psittacula; species Psittacula echo. The sequence continues at coordinate 116,986,019 of NC_137735.1, read as the reverse complement.
AAGTTGGCGGTATGCATACTGATGTACTTTCTTCCTCTCTGTTAACTCTCATTCTTGTAGCAACGCTTCTTTGCATGGCAGGTGAAGAAAGCATGACACGATTTCCGATAAAACACCCTTGCACAGACGTGCTACCCGGACAGCATGCTTTGAAAGAAACACTTGAAAGACACGTCAGATAAAACACGCTGGTTTCCCTTCCCTACCCGCGAGCGCTTTCTGCATGGCACGGTGCAGAATCCGGCGCTGCCTTCCCACCGCCGCCGTGACTCAACCCTTTTGGGTGCATCCTTCAGCCGAGCGCCAGAGACGGACTCCCCGAGCCCTGAGCCATGACGACTGACACCTACCCTTCCCTTTACCAGCCCGACGACTTCCACACGAGCCATCAGCGAACTTCAAGGCGATTAGTACCGCCGCGGCGATACGCGAGGATTTGGGATAGAAAGATTTCATAAACGAGTGTCGCAAGTTGGCTTTACACAGCAGGCAGAGGTGCCGGAAAAGCCGGTTCCTAACATAAGGGACACCGCTGGCCAGTGGCAGCCGGGATGGCTTTCGGCGTTGGGAGCTTGTTTGCCTGCTGGTCCTGGGGCAACCACCCCAGGTCCCGGCGGCGGCTCTCCTCAGGCAGGGCTTCACTGAACATGCCCGAAGCGCAGCCAGCTCAGAGCCGCCGCGACGAGCGAAGGTGGCGGGCGGAGACGCCGCCGTGCTGCAGGAAGGAGCCACGCCGGGACAGGGCCGCCCCTCGCCCCACCGGTAGGCCCCTCGCCCAGCATCGGGGACTTACCCGCTGCCGGCACCCCCGCCCAGGCCGGGGGACGCGCACCGCGAGCCCGGCCCACCCCGTCGGGGCTCGGGCCGTCCCCCGCGTCGCGGCGAGAAGGAGGCGGTGGACAAGCCCACGGCCTCTGCAGCCGCCACGGGCCTATCCCCTCCGCTGGGCCGTAGGACGGGACGGGACCGACCGAGCCGGGCCGAGCTGGTGATTCCGGCCCCGCTGCGGGGAGCCCAGCCCCAAGCGCTGCCGGCACCAGGAAGCGGCACCGCCACGCCACGGCAGGGCACGCCGCCCTTACCGCCGCCAACCGGGGAGCGTCTTGCTGCCTTACCCGCTGCAGAATCCGCCTTAACATGGTGGTGGAGCCCGGATGCCTCCGGGCGACCGCGGCCAGGCCGAGGGGGAAGCTGAGGGACCCCGCACAGCACCACCCTCGGCCCGCAGGATCCCGGCGCGGCCCGCTCGCCCCGTGACAGCCGCTGCGGCCGCGGAGGCGGGGCAGCGGCCTCACAGCCCCGCCCCGGGGAGGGATGGGCCGGAGGGGCCGGGGTTGTCACCGCCCGCCGGCGGGGAGCGGAACGGGAGAAGGGAAAACGGATGAAAAGGGGCCTGAGCGGCTGGGCGGAGGACGCCAGGCTGGCGGGGCTGAGCATCGGAACGGGGTGGCTGTGGCGGTGCGGGGTCTGCTCCCCGATCTACTCCGCGGGGCCCGGGCCAGCCTCCTTCCCTGAGCGCCGGGCCCAGCACCGAGGCTGTCGGTGCGCCTGCTGTTCTCCGCCGGTGTCTGTGCCACCCAGGATGCGGCCCGGTTGCGAAAGGAGAAGCGGAGACGGCGGTGTCTCCTCCCCGGCCCTCGCCCGCTGCCCGCTCGGCCTGCAGAGCCCGCGCAGGCCGCTGGTGGGGGAGCAGGCGCGTTCACGGTCCCCGGCAGTACGGCAGCTCGCCCCTCAGGGGCTGCGGCGGTACCTGCAGGCCTCCTCGCTGCAGTCGTTGCTCCGGAATCGGGTCCTGGGCAGGGCAAGGAAACGAGCTGTAGATTAAACTTGCAGGTGAGGCCCCCCGCATGAGGCAGAGCGCAAACGCAGTTCCGTGTTACTTTGCTGGTCGTGAGGTATTGAAAGTGCTCAGGAATGCACGTTAGAGTATGGCTGAAACATACTCATTTGGATAATGAACTGGAAGTTTCATTCTGAAGGAGCAAGCTACTTCCTTCGAGCCCTGAGCTGAAGGCAACCTTGTGGCATAGAATCATAGAATAGTTAGGGTTGGAAAGGACCTTAAGATCATCTCGTTCCAACCCCCATGCTATGGGCAGGGACACCTCCCACTAAACCATGTCACCCAAGGCTCTGTCCGACCTGGCCTTGAACACTGTCAGGGATGGAGCACTCACAGCTTCCCTGGGCAACCCATTCCAGTGCCTCACCACCCTCTCAGTAAAGAATTTCTTCCTTATATCCAATCTAAACTTTCCCTGTTTAAGTTTGAACCCATTACCCCTTGTCCTGTCGCTACAGTCCCTGATGAATAGTCCCTCTCCAGCATCCTTGTAGGCCCCCTTCAGATACTGGAAGGCTGCTATGAGGTCTCCATGCAGCCTTCTCTTCTCCAGGCTCAACAGCCCCAACTTTCTCAGCCTGTCTTCATACAGGAGGTGCTCCAGTCCCCTGATCATCCTCGTGGCCCTCCTCTGGACTTGTTCCAACAGTTCCATGTCCTTTTTATGTTGAGGACACCAGAACTGCACACAATACTCCAAGTGAGGTCTCAGGAGAGCAGAGTAGAGGGGCAGGATCACCTCCTTCGACCTGCTGGTCACGCTCCTTCTGATGCAGCCCAGAATACGGCTGGCTTTCTGGGCTGCGAGCGCACACTGAAGCCAGCTTTTGTTAAGGTTCTCATCAACCAACACCCCCAAGTCCTTCTCTGCAGGGCTGCTCTGAATCTCTTCTCTGCCCAACCTGTAGCTGTGACCTGTAGTATGACCCATTAAGTGTTCTTTAAATGTCAGAGAAGAACATTTGCTCACACAAACACACACCTACAGTAAAAAAACCAAACAAAGCCAACAACTACAACAAAAAAAATAAAACACCAACCCCAAAAAACAGAAATACAGCTCAAAAACATCAGTTCATCCAAGAAAGAATCTTTCTGGTGAAGCCCCACCAGACGTACAGCATTCAGCTCTGGACCCACAACATGAGGGATGTGGACCTGCTGAAGCAAGTCCAGAGGAAGCCACAAAGATCATCTGAGGCCTGGAGCACCTCTCCTATGGAGACAGGCTGGGAGAGTTGGGCTTGTTCAGTCTGAGAAGAGAAGGCTGTGGAGAAACCTTGTAACAGTCTTCCACTACCTAAAAGGGGCCTAGAAGAAATCTTTGAGAGTGACTTTTTACAAGGGCATGTAGTGACAGGACAAGGGGGAAGGGCTTTAAACTGAAAGAGATAGATATTAAGAAGAAAGAAGAGGTAGATATTAAGAAGAAATTCTTCACTGTGAGGGTGGTGAGACACTGGCACAGGTTGCCCAGAAAAGCTGTGGCTGCCCCATCCCTGGCAGTGTTCAAGGCCGGTTGGACGGGGCTTTGAGCAACCTGGTCTAGTGGAAGGTGTCCCTGCCTGTGGTAGGGGTGTTGGAACTAGATGATATTTAAGGTCTCTTCCAACCCAGACTGTTCTATGATTCTATGATCTGTAGGTCCTGAGGCAAAAACCCACATGAGACATGGCAGGAGAGTTGCCAGAATACCAGCAGCTTCTGGAATACATCATTCAGTACACTGCAGTTTTCTGTTCTATTCTAAAGCTGTAACTTTTACATATTGGATGCAAGACAAAGTGTTATGAGTAAACAATAAACCTGTTCAATGACTAATTGTGCTGAGTAGAACAAATATCATAGGAGAGCACCAGCTGTGCTGCAAAGATGGAAGATGTTTTTCTACTCAAAGGCTGACATTTCTAAGTACTCTGAAAGCCTCAGACTTAGCATGAGTTACAAGCACATGACCAGAAGGATTCGGCTGCGGCAGCTTAAGGCTTGAGGCACAGCAGCATTATGTGATTGAACTTGGTTTGCTCCAGCTACAGGCTCCAGTGTGCTTCATGCCATGTCATTTAGTCCACAACTGGGGTGGGTCAGGAGTGCACACACAGTTGGTGATTGCTTCAGCTGATGAGCACTGACGTCTTTGGCCAGATCCATTAAACCACTTTCATTTGCGTATGTGTCCAGAGTACAAAATGGTGTTGAAATTTGGCAGTTAGGTTTGTTTCAGAATTTTGCACATGTGACTAATAATAAGAATTGATTGGGTCTGTATGGCTGTACAGTTAAATATCCAGGCAGGCTGTACATTTACTCTGTAGACATTTACTCTATAGACATCTACTCCAAATCTAATCAAACTGACCGCAGATTTTAATATCTCACTCTCTTTACTAGATATTTCAACAACAGCGAGTGGCAGCCCAGATGATGAACTGCTGGAGTGTTCAACTTGCCATATCCATGTAACTTAAGCAGCCCATTCTTGCAACACATTTTTTATTCTCCTAGGTTATCCATTCCCGAATGCCCAGAGGAAGATAGACATCTGAGGATACTAGTTAAAAGTTTTACATCAGATGAGGATTTTCTTAGACAAGTCTTGCAAGGAAATGCATGATCCTTTGTTTGTGTGGATTTTTGTGCGACATATGCATTTGTCTCCCTGTCCACCCATCATTCCCTCTGTAACTTATGAATCCATCAGCCAATTTCAATCGAGTACAACAGAGACAGATAAGGCTCAAAGATATCAAGTTCCTACAAATTTAAATAGGCAGGCAGGGAGAGGAGAGAGACCCTATTGGTTCCTGTCTGTAAAGGAAAGACTGCAGCGTGACTGCCTTTACTCAACACAAGAGAATGCATAAAAATTCACCCTGGGGAAGAAATCTAGGGTGAAGGGGGAGTTTAAATCAGTCCCATTTGCAGTGGAAGTCCTTGGTTTTAATTATTATACGTATGGTAATGAATATGAATTCATAACGTGTTACCCTAATACTGAAATCTCAGGCTGATAGAGTATTACGTTATATCCTCAGGCATGGAAGTTATAAATTTTCATTGCATCCAACTTCATAAATTCTGTGAGGGGTTTGGTGACAGGGAGATTAAAAGGTACCTTTCTGTGGAGTCCACTGGTAGCCAGAAGTTTCAGACCATAATCACGGCAGAGGCTTTCCCAAATCCAGCTGGAAGCAGGTACTTCATCCTCTGAACAGAAGCCAAAGGCTGAAAGTCTGAACTACATCAACCTCTTGCATACCTGCAGAAGCCAGTGTGCCTTTATTTCAGTAGAGAACTGAAATCAATCTTTTCACTGTACCAGCACTAATGAGGAAGGCCCAGCACCTCTCAGACCTTCCAACAGATAACTGCTTTTCTTTTCTCTTGTTTTTTTTAAATGGTTATGCATATAGCCAAATAAAAGCAATGATTCCTGGACCATGGCTCACAGGATTCAGAGCCGTTGCAATCTTATGCCGTAGTTGAGGGCCACAAGGAACCCCCATCACTTGGTACAAAATGGCAGGGAAAATACCATGTGATATATCCACAGCACATATGCTCACTTAGACTTGTGGCCTGTACACTTGGCAAAGATTCTTGGCTACATGGTCCTACATGTTTCCAGTTTTTATATGGATGGTTATTTTCAGTCATGTTAAGTTCCTAACCCCAAATCTCTTGGTCACAAGCTCCCTGAGTTCATGATGTGCTGCACTGGAAAAGTATCCCATTTTTTCAAGTTGTTGCTTTTAAGTATCCTATTTATAAGAGGCATGAGCCTCTTCTTGGTTTTGATTTTTGTTTGATTTGGTTTTGGATTTTTCCTAGCTCTTTAACTGTACATTTTTGACTGTCACTATATGCTGCTCATAAACTTTCAGCAAGTAGCTTTCAAATTTACCCATCTCTTTTCCCGAGGCTCTCTCCTGTCAAATTAAACTCTATGAAAAACAGTTGAACACAATTTGTTTAAACTGTTTGTATGTTAAAAACCATAATAACTAGCAGGTAAAAGTAATATCATGTTAAAAATCCACATCACAAACCATGGAACAGACAAAGAGAAATCATAAAGTGAAAAAGCATTAAGAAGGTGCCAACCATCTGTCTTCAAAGATTAAAATTTTCTATAAACTCCCTTTACCTCCTCAGCCAAGCTCCTCCAACAAACCCATGTTTGAGGTGTTGGAGAAAACTGGCTTCTTACACACAGTTTAATTATGAACACACACACCCTGCCCCAAACCCCAAGAAATGTTACATATGGAAATTACTGATCAAAAGAAGTATTTTATCTTAAAACACTTCACACAAGCACAGCAAATTTGTTACCTCTTGGAAATAGTTTATAATATTTGTACAACAAGTACTGTGCGTATTTATGAAATTGCAGCCAAGGAGTCACCACAGAGATTAAGATATGGCCATCATCTACTGTTCAGTCCTCAGTGATTTAGAAAACCTGCCTCTTGGAGCCTGGATTCTAAAATTATGGTAAAGTAGATGACATTTCATGAACAGTTAGTAAATTTATGACTAGAAAAAAAGAACAAAGCTATTATAAGAGCAAATTCTTAAGTAGTACAGCCTAAATTATAACATTGATGAAAACATACATGTGGGATTTTTAAATTCCTCTAAGTAAGTGGCTTATTAACATGTATTTCATGGAATATCATGGATTTGGGTGTTCCTAAATCAAAGCAGCATTTCATCAACCGCCTACTCAGAATTGTCATTTAAGAAGAACACGACTGGACAAATTAAAATTTTTGAAGGAAAAACTACCTTGAAGAAGGTATTGATGCTCTCGTCCCTCAAAAATGTTTCAAACAAAATAAGCAGAGTGCAGTTCAGATTCATGGAGAGTTTTTTTCTCAGCCATTTTGCTGAGAAACTACAATTGAAACTCATCATTCTTGCAGGCAGCACCAAAAAGCATGATGAGACCAACGGCTGAAAACACTTGATAAAAGAGAAGTTCTTGGTGAAACTAGTGCTACGGAGAAGTAAGCGTTTGATGGTTGGGATGAGACATTAGTGAGACTCACAGTAAGTCAAGAAAAAATCATTTAGAAAGTGGCACATAAATGTTAATAGTCCAAAAGGTAGAAAAGATTGGAAACCAACATTTTGTTTAAATCTTTGTAGACTTCTGAAGACACAAAGTAACAGAAGCATATGACAAAATTTGGAAGCTTTACAAAGTATAGATTTGGGAACAACTGCATCTGCAAATGAAGGCAGGGCTGCTTAGCAGCACATCATGGGGATACATGGACCTTGCCAGACACTGCTGAGGCAGGCAGCTGCCAGTCCTTCCTTGCCTGCCACCTGCATATATATAGGGCACATCTGCTCCACAATAGCCAAAGGAGAACTAAGATAGCCAATGAATAATAGCTAAAAGGTTTTTCAGAGTTCTCAAAATATGAAAATCTGTATTTGTTACTGATTTTTCTGTTTATATAGGAATATACTTTAAAATTCGTGATGACTAAGTATTAAAATGACAGCACCTATCTTGCCTTCAAAAGAGTTTGACAGTTCAGATTGAACTCTTGGTATTTCATTATTTACAGTTTGGATCCTCCTCAGCTTTACCAAGGGAAACAAATGTGTTTAGCCTCACAAATATTTAGGGTGGTTTTAAATTAGTGTTAGCAAACCAAGATTATCCAGTGGCTTGGGCACTAGTCTAAGGCTTGAGAGACTGCATATAATTTTGCACTGCACCAGAAACATCCTCTCAGTAACACAACACCTATAAAAAAGGAAATACTGGTACCTCTCAAATGTAAAAAGAAATTGGAATCTTCTGATAAAAAGCATTAAAAAGAATAAAATATTACTACCAATGTAAATTTATTGGCAATCAATTAGGTTGTAATAACCATATGATTTATAAGCAGTGAAAGAAATGTAGTTTCCCATGAAGAACATATCCTACGACTTCACCTTTACAGAAAGGTGACATCTTCTGTCTCTTCAAGGCCAGTCAGGACCCCCATTATGCAGGAAACAGGATGTGGTGTGCTCAGTCCACAGCTGCACAGGAGCTCCTGTACATCAGCTTGGTTCACTGATCTTTTCAGTAGCATAAATGTGGATCTTTTACCTCTACCCAGTCATCAGTTTTGTCAGAAACTGAAAAAATGTAACTACCTTTAGACATCTATGCCTCTTTCAGTTCAGACTTAAACTGCCTCATGGGTTTGAAAGACACAAGAGGTCACTTGCTTACCTCAGAAGCTAGGCAAAACCTATGGGTGGTTTTGGTCTATGTTTGAGCTAGTTATTGATTGTTTCTGACCCATTCCCTTCTCACTACAGAGAAAAATAGCAGCTTTTCAGTTCTTCAGTTCAGGCACTAAAGAGGTTGGCTAGAACATCAGTACTTCACCCTGTGTGTGTTAGGGTGAGTGTGTTTGCTCAGATACTTTAGAACCAGGCTGACTCTGTGATGACGTCTGTAACAAAGAGCTAACAACGGGAGGCCAGCTCCTGGGCTACAGAAAGCCTCTTTCAAGTCAATGTACTTACTTGCATGAGTAACGAGTGTGTGTACTAATAAAAGTTGCATGGCTAGCATTAATACCAAGTACAACAGCTCCAAGCATGGCTTCTATCTAGTGTTACAGAACCTGAATGTTGTAAGATTTGCACAGCTTCACCCAGATAACCCTGATTAAAGACAGAAATAATAGAATTATCCCTATTAACAACAAAGAATTGCTCCATTGACTGAATCACTGTGTAGAGTATGCCATGTAGGTTTGCTGGAGTAGCTGTAGAAACAGGCGCTGAAATTAGAGAAAGCCCAGCAGCATGCAAGAGAATGTAAGTCATAAGTATGTATGAGTTTGTGTAAAAAATAAACCTGGCATTATTATAACCAAACTCTGAGATGAAGATCTGCCACTGAGTCATGCAGATTACTCTTTGCCAAATGCCTCAACTAAGAAATTATTCTGCGTTAAGTTGAAAGCCTGCCACAAAACAAACACTTTCAAATTCCACCCTAAAAAGCGGTGGTGATATCATGGCCATTCTGATCCTGTTACTTCAAAGACATTAGCTCTTGCTGGCAAGTTTTGTAGGCACTTTCCAGTAAATGGCACAGAAAATGGGTAAAAAGGAACAAGAAAAAGGGGGATTGGTGGAATTCCACTGGCGAGTAAAATTCAAATATTTCCAAGAACACATTCATTGAGGTTACTTATGTGCTCACATTGGTATGTGCTAATATACATACTTAACTTCTCTTTCTCTGGATCTTAGACATGAGCTTATTCATCTCCATCAGTCTAGGCACGTTTCAGACTACTTCAAAGGTTTTGCAGCAAAATACTTGAAATGCCAAACAAAGTAAGCAGGGGAACCCTTAGTTATGCAGGTTGTAGGGGATGTCAGTAGTACTGATTATTTAAATTAATCTTATTAGGAATCTCTTTGTTACAGCAGAAACGTAAGATAGATTTTCCGTGTCATGTATGAAGATTTAGTGATAATAAGAGTTAAGGATGTTGTCTTAATCACCCTTATGCATAATTAAAAAAAAAGCTGAAGGCCTGTGAGTGTTTTTCTCCAATACGTATCTAACCAAATAAAATAACAAGCTTTTTTTTTGTCTTGTTTTTTAACATATGAAGGTCCATACAGCACTGATTCAAACACTGTTCTCTCTCTCTGAGAATTAATGTGTTATTTGCTCGTGGCTTTGTATAAAAGCAGATGTAAAAAATGTTGACTTTGTTGGGAGTCACTGTGCACGAGCATTGCATTAGCAGTTCAGTTAGCTGTTTTTAGATGGTCAGAACAGGGGCTGCTAAATAATAGCATCTGTTATTATAAATGTAATCTCTCAAAAGTCTTCCAGATTTGTATTTTAATGCTAGAAGTTTCCTGAATTTATGATTCAAAATGCTGTTTTCAAGGGATACAGTATTGCACTGCTAAATTCCCATCTGGCCAGCCCTTGATATTTTTGCAGTACTAGCCAAACCTCTCTATGTAGCAACTGTCATAATGATTTAGACACAAAGAAGAATCTTAGGTATAAGCAAAGGAGGATTAAAAATATCTCTCTGTTAAGCTTTTTTTTGTGTCTTAAAATGTTCACACTAAAAGAATAATGAGTGGGATCTTTCATTCATCCTCTTCCTTTCCTGGTATAGAGCAGGTATGATTTGTAATTTCATATAATACCAGATAAAGTTTGCAAACAGAAAAATAATGCTGATATATGAATAGAAAATAAAATGTGCATACAAACGTGTAGGGCAAACAGTCAGTGGGAATCAATGAAGGAAAAGTAACAAATGCATTTCTTGTGGGATGATGAAATGCTGAATGGTAACACAGTTCTCAAGAATCAACCCTTCAGCAGCTGAGGCTTCCTTTTCATTAATGCCAGCTACATGCATTACTGGGTCAACTGACAATACAGTTTTAATCTGGATCAAATACACCTGCACTATATTTCTGCATCTTCTGAACTAACAAGTGTGTGGAATATAGTGTTCAAGTAGTTTTATACTTTCTGCTGACTGTAAGTTGATTGCCAGCAAAAAAAAAAAACCCAAAACATCAAACCCATTATAAAGCTAGGCAGAAGAAAGTTACTGGTTTAAAAGAATGCTAACACATTTTGATAGGTAGGATAAGTTTGCACCAGAACTGCAATTTTACTATTTCTGCTGGTAAATTTTCTGATTCACCGTTAAGTACTGAAAAGCCAGATTTACCAACCACAGCCTGGCCTCTATACCTGTCTTTTCTTAGATGGTTGTTAACTGTAATGGTAAAAGCAATGCCAGTGATGCACATGCTCAGAAAATAAGTGTTCACTCCTTATTTCCAGCTTGGCATTATAATGATAGTGAAATGGCTCCTCCAAAATTGGATGTTATATATTGTAGAAGGCTATAGCACAGGCTGTCTCTGCCTCAGAAAGTTTTTGAACCAAATAAGCAAGAACAAGCACCATCTAAAGAAAAGATCTTTTTAAGATTAATTACAAAAACAATTAAAAACATCCAACCTGCAAAATGTCTCAGTGGTAATTTAACTAAATTAAATGGCTAAACTATGTGTTTAGTACACCAGAATCTTTTGGTGAGTTTGCCAGGTGATTTGTACAAGCAATAAATGGAAAATCAGGTGTACTCTTTGAAGCTGGCATATTTCATTTGTGTTAGACATTTCTGATCAAATATACAGATCTCCCATGGTGAATAATAAAGCCTTTTTTTTTTTGGTAGGCAATTGGACAATTCTGATTTGTATAAAAATCCTTCCTTTTTAAGCCTGTGTAGCGTAATCACAGCCCCTGACAGTGTAATTGCAAAACACACAAGGTTAAAATTGTCATTTGTGTTTAGGAAGGAAGCAAAGGTCATCTATATGTACTGCTACATATTTCTCAGCTGCCCAGCAACATGATGGCCACAGCCAACTTCTATAGGACATTTTATAGCCTGGCCCAAGGCAGAAAAACAAATGAGCAGGCATTCAGTGTTTCATTTCAAGACATCCAAAGAAACCTCCCAGTTCGTGTCAGATATTGAAGGCTCAACTCTTGGATTCCTTGCAGATAGTTGGAGTTTTACTGCTGAACATCAGTGAGGCACTGAAATCAGTATTTTAGTCTACAGTAAGGAAAGAGAAGAACCATTACAAATGGTTCATGATTGGGCAGGGCTTTTCTGGTTATCCTGACTTTTGATTCCCATTAAGGACTGGGGTCCATGTTACGTAGAAACACAGCTTGGGACTACTTTGACATGGAAAGATAACATGTACACGTACGTGTCAGAGAGGTGTTTGAAGCCACAGCAACAGATCTGGTTGAGTGAATCCCCAGAGGCACAATGCAAGGGTCCTGCTGTGAGGTCTCACAAGGACATCTGTACCTGCCCACAGACACACATGGGATCTAGGAATTAAAACAAAATGCACTGAGAGTCACAATCTTACACTTTAGATACTGGGATACTAGATATGGAGCTATCTCAGTCTCACTGGATGTTTGCAAGGAAGGGCCCTGAAACAGAAAGGGGTTTTGTGAAGTGGTGTGCAGTTAGTCGTAGTAAGTAATTTGCTGAAGTATCCAAGATTCTTATGTTTATAAAGGACCCACTGATGTTTAAGTACTATTTTTATGAATGTAACAAGAAGCAAATATTAAAAGGTACTCTCAGATCTGAGCAGAAATTGATGCTGAGTGAGTTTACTAACTGAAATGATTTTAAGAGTATTAAAGATATTTTAAATTAAACTTGCAGTCAGGAATTCAAATTGCATCTTATTATTAAAGATGTTGGTTTCCTGATGACTGCTACTTATAAAGAACAAGCGCTGGCTCCTCTGACTATCTCTGCATGACAGAAATATTTACAGATGATTATAACGGGTCTGTCCATTTTTAGTTGCCAAGGGCCAGGTTATTTCCTACCTAGACTAAACTATGTAAAGGCTAGAACTTTGTATAGTTACTATTTGGTTTTTCTCACTGACCCTTTAGTACAGAGGATGGCTGGGATTTGTGGCCCTACGAGTTACAATCCTCTGCATCTGTAGGGTCATGACATAAACCTGAACCCTCCTGACAGCCTCTTGGGAGTGGGCAGACTTCTGGGGTTTCTCTGCTTTGCTCCAGAGCTATCCCCTAGCAAGGCTCCCTCTTCATCTCTGCTCTTGCCAAATCCTCCCTGGAATCATAGAGTCATAGAATCAACTAGGTTGAAAAAGATCTTTAAGATCATGAAGTCCAGCACTGCCACGACCACCACTAAACCATGTCACTGAGGGCCTCATCTACACGGTTTTTGAACACTTGCAGGGACAGTGATTCCACCACTGCCCTGAGCACCCTGTTCCAGTACTTGATCTCCCTCTCAGTGAAGAAATTGTTCCTAATACCAAACTAAACCTCCCCTGGTGCAGTTTGAGGCCGTTACTTCTTTGTCCTATCGCTTGTTACTTGGGAGAAGAGACAAACCCTCACTTCACTATAACCTCCTGTCAGGAACCCATCCAATGCAGATTTGCTAGGATCTTTAGCAAGCCCTTCCCAAATACGTGTTCCTGTCTGTTCTTTCTTTGTGATACCATTGGGAACACCAGCTTCCTCCACAGCAGTTCATGTCTTTCTCTGACCTGACACAGGGGCAGACCCCAGGGGTTGTCCCCCCATAGGAGCATGCCTCCCTCAAGTGACCACATCCATCAAGCAACCTGCCGGGAGAGGTTGTCACAAAATAAATCCCATTTCCTTTCCATACACCAAAGGATATTTCTAAGATCTACAGTGGACAGCAATACTTTCTGCCGCAATGGCAGCCCAAGAAACAAAAAGCCGGTCATCCAATGCCAGGCAAAGATGCTGAAAGAAAACTATTATTGTCTAATGGAGCAAATCTGTCTAAAGCAGAGGATCTCTGAGCCATTCCACCCTTCTGCCTCTACCAGCACAGCCCAAAGGGCAATCAAACACCTTTTGGAAGCATGTTTGTGTATACCATTTTCCTGGAGATTATTTTTTTCTTGCTTATCCCCACTGCCCTTAGCCATTTGCATTTAATGAGTAGACTACATATAATTTTATGGCTGATGCTTCACAGCACCAAGTAAAACTTAACTGCATATGGGCAGCATGTGAATGGATCCTAATCCTATGTTGAACCACTCCTGAAAGGAGTGTTTTCTGTCCCTTCACCTTCAGAACGGAACTTGAGCTGCCAGAAAGGCCTGATGAGGAAAAAAAATTCATTAGCCACTATGTATGAACTCCATCTTTTTGAAGAGACCTGCTTGCCGCAGACTTCAGGAGACTGAGGATATTATATCTTCTGTTAGAAAAAGCTGTGATGGTTGAACAGCACCCAACTAATCACCAAGATGTCACCACCTTCAGCTTAGCAGATAGTGTAGGTGAGAACACATCACATTAAGCGTTCAGGCATCTCCTGAGTTTTCCTCTCTCCACCCTGACCACTCAGCATGCTAGCATTTTACATCACCTTTGCTCCCAGCTACATTCAAACATGATGAAGTCTTGTAACACATGTTTTTAGCATCATTGCACAATTAATACATGAGCAAAAGCTAGTTCATTGGGTGCCTTTTTCCCCCTCTCTCCACTTCCTCCTAAGCATCTGCTCATAGGAGAAGCTAACTTAATTGTCCAGCAGCTGAGGAAGGTTGTGGTGGGACAGCAGAGGACCTGCTGACCACCAAAATGCCATGTAGTGTCAGAACTGGAGGAGCACATGGGGAAGGTCTCTGCAGAGTGAACAAGAAGGGCTGCTTAGGGGTAATAATAGTAAGTACTGAAAACAACAAACATGCTTCAGTCACTTACTAACAGAATTGTCCTTACGCATGGTCGTCCCTGCAGGCCCTGTAGCTTCTTCTGCATTTGTGGAGAAACTAACAAGTTAAGAGCCTGATCCAATTAAATAAGTTGGATGCAATAACAAAATGTAGCCATATTATATTTTTATAATATACATATATACACAGAAGGACTGATTTAAGAGGGCGTAGGCTGTCTTAACTTTCGCATTCTCCACCACTTGAAAACTTGACTATTTGGCATTGGTAACAATCTTTCAGTGTAGTATTGTTTATGCCGTTAATACAAGTTAGTCTATCAGTACAACTGTCTACATTTGAAACAATTACAGATACATTTTTTCCCATGTCACATTGAAAACTTTTTATCTATTAATTTTGCTCTGTCTTTGGCAATTCCTAGTCAACAACATAGTTCATTTCTCACCTTAGACCCACCCACCCTCTTTCCAGGAAGCTGTCAAAACCAGTCAGATTTACTCTTATTACTTCTTTTTCCTTATGCCACTGTCCTGTTGACACACAGTTCTATGCTCATAAACCAGGGTGAACTGCTGTATGTGTGGCTTGTCCAACACTGCTACATTGCTAAAGGCAAAATAGAGGGTGGGTTTCCTCCAGCCCAGGAGTTGTTTTGCCCTATGCCCTACTAGAAGTCAGTTGCCTACCAAAAATGCTTCTCTTCTTTGAAAAGACATGGCCAAATTCATCTGCAGAACAGTAATTCCTAGAAAGGTATGAAATGAAGAAATCTATCATTTTTCCTAATCATATCCATACTAGGAAGCTGCAAGGAATAAGACACAGAGGGCTCCTATAACAACTTAAAAATTTACTTTCTGATTACTCTTCCTGAGCAGCACGCAGGCTGTGAGTCACAACTCCCGAGGCTTCCAGTTAGCAACTAAAAAGGAGAAATGATCAATATAATTTTTCTCAGTGAGTGATTAACACTGCTTTTTAACAATGCATTCATGCATGCTATGTACTAAAAGGGGTGATTCATTAGTTACTTGGAAGAGTAGCATCTTCTTTTCTCAGTTCAGAAGCCATAGGGATTAGCCCGTGCCCCATGAGCAGGGCTGATTAGCACGTAGAAAGAGAGGAGAAGAAATACTGACTACTTTTGTCCCTGTCCCCACATCTGCAGTGCTCTTCTCATCAAAGCAAGAAAGAAATGGGGAAACTTTGTATTCAGCAGTGACATTGTTTTAGTCATACTTCACATAAGTCTAACACCAGAGATGGTTACTGGCAGCTACTGGCAACTTCCTCCTCTGCCCTGCACTTCTGGGTGCCTGCATCCAGCTCAGAGCATGGTTTTCATGGCCCTGCAGAGCAGCCCGAATAGCAATGCCAGCTGCTCTGCATACCACTTTCTGATGTTGCCTTGGCACATAGGTGGGAAATTTGCTCATCCTGATTTTAGTGGTGCTTGCCTCTTCTGAAATAAAAAAGAACAGATATAGGTAGAACTGGCAAAAAGGATGATGACAATAATGTATTTTTTCTTATTTGAACCATGTTGCTGTTGAGATTACATTTAGAACCACTCCTCTCAATTTTCCATCAGCTTAAGTTTGCTAACAATAATCTTCCTTTTAAGATGAGGTCATGCATACAGTAAAGAATATGCCGCTCCCAAGCCTTTTTAAGTTTGGGTAGCTTTGCATTTTAAGGCATTCTTTGCAACGCCCTGGTGGCGAAATACAGTAACAAGATGGCATAGCAATATGAAAAGTAACGCTGGGATTTCTTAGAGTCTTCTTCCTGTGAGGAGGGATGATGTTGCCAAAGCCTGCATGCAAAACATTTCCAACAAGTGGAAATTAATGTTTCTGTCATCATGACACAAGATTAATTTATGGGCAAGTACAAAGCTTTTTTTCTGAAGAGACTGATGAAAACTGTCACATGCAAGACTTACATCTCTTTTTTCTTTTCTTAGAGCCTAAATAATAGATATAACTCACGTGCAACTCATTTGGCATGCTTCTAACTGCAGTCTCATGTAATAATCATTTGGACACACTGTACTCAGAAAACTGGCAGCGATTCCAAGACTGACGTATGTGACAGACCTCTGGCACCAGCTTAAAGATGTTCAGTATCTGCAATGCTTGTATATACAATGCCCTTGCATCCAGACATAACCACCACACTATTCCTAAGCACACTTATATCCTGGCTACCACCAATTTCATAGAAATTTTACATCACTCATTGCTGGGCTAGGCCTTTGTCTCAGTGTTTCTCTCTCTGCATTTGCTTATTCTGTCTTTTGGCCTAATGCTGGCTAGCCCTTTTTGCCTTTCACTTCTCTTCTTCTGTGTCACAGATTGCCTCTTTGGCTGCCACTGCACCAGCTATTTAAACAAAATGATTCATCCTCTCCTCCCTTACTCATACCTCTCTTCTCTTGAAGAGGTCTGGGTGGGATGAAAGGAGATGCAGCCTCCACATCCCAGGCCATCCCTGACCCAAGTGAAGCAATAGCAGCTCTAAGGGATGGGTAAGCAACCCCTGTCAGTCCTTTCCTCCCCAAACACATTGAGCAATATCCTGCCCTGAACATGGCCTACCATCAACTCTTCTGTGCTGGCTGATATTTATCACGAGCCTTTCATTACCTGAATCCCTTCATATTTTACTTCCTTGAGTGCAGAGTATGCTTCCCATAATGATGGAGTAGAAAAGAGTCTCTAAAGGTGTCTGTATAGTTGAGTTCCTGACAGAAAGACCACAGGGATTTTGATTTATATTATTAATTATGTAAGGGTGCTTAAAATCTTGGCTACATAAATTCCATGCAATAAAATTCAAGCAAGCAGTGTTTGAGGGAGGAGAATAAAAAAAATCAAAAATATGATATTTAGGTCTAAAACAAGGACATTTTTTGTGGTTTTGAAGGTCAAAAAATGTCTCTTGAAAACCAAACAACAATTGAATTGTAACACAGCCAGGGTTTCTTTTCATTAAATAGTGGAATATATTGACCAAAAGAAGGATTCTTCTGTGAAATAGTCACTTTTGGTCAAAAAGTTTAAATCTTCTGAATCTCCTGAATATATGCACACCACACATTGGATGCCAAATGAGATCATCCTCATTATATCTCTGTATATAACCATGGAAGAACAATTTATTCCTTGTAAAACCAGAGCATTATCAATTCCATATGTGTGGTGTTATGTAACTTACATTATTTTTTCTTTCACCATTATGCTTCAGCTTTCACCAGAAGTTTCAAAGACAACTAAAACATTAGTCATTTAACTGGTGAGATACAGTACTCAGATTTGTCATCTCTGGCAGGTTTTTGCTTTTAAGCATAAGTTAAAGCAATTCATTTGTGTCCTAAGTGACATAAGTACATAAACTTCATTGCAGCAGATCTCTGGTAATGCTGAACACAGAACAAGGTCAGGCCTTGAGAAGGAAAAGTGAGCACAGTGCTGAATGGCTGCTAAGATTACTTCTGTAACCCAAGCAAACTTGTATGTTGCTCTTCTGACACTTCTTTGGAAGTGGCTGCATCATTTTAGCTAAGACATTTCCTGCCTTCTCCCCTCAGCTCCCCACAAGAAACAGAAAGAGGCATTTATTTAGCATTGAAAACATCTGAACAATTTATTCACATTTAAGTATGGAAGAACTGAAAATGGTACCATTTAGTGGGAAGAGCTGCCTAGTCTTTTCCTGGGAATTAATACCTGTGCTCTGCAAAATGGAAAAATTGCCACTTCCTTTGTCAGCGAGATTGTTACTCTGTCACTTTCTGAAAGGTCATCTATAGTGGTTAATATATAACTCACCCATGTGTCAGTTCTTCCCTAATGTGTTACTTCAGACACTGCAGGAGAATTCCCTCTGATCTATGCCAGAGCAAAGGTACACTGGCAGCTGCACTTTCAAAAGGGGGACTTCAGCTGTAAGGCCAGCTTGAGAACATCTGCCTCCCATCCCTGGCTTGCCTCTGGCTGCTTCTTCACACTCCTCTTGCTCTGCAACTGTTGTTGGTTCTGTGCTGTAAATCAGGTCACTGAGCTGTTATAAACAATCTTTTTTATTTACAGGGTTGTTCTTAATACAGGTTGCTTTTCTTACCTGAATGATGCCATAAACTGCAGTGCTGGTGCCATTGTGGCGGCAGGGTCCTGGAACAGAGAGAAGAGAAAAGCAGTCAGGATAGCAGGCACTGAGGAGGAAGCCTGCCTATGTTCACGGAACTGCTGGCTCAGGTGGTGTCTCTTCCACTAAGAAGGGTAGAATGCAGTCAGGATAGTGTTGTAATAAACCATTAACAAACAGGAAGTTCATAAACAAAAGGATCATGCATTGGTTTAAAAAATTTCTCCATAACCTAGGCTGCATCAAAAGGAGCGTGACCAGCAGGTCGAAGGAGGTGATCCTGCCTCTCTACTCTGCTCTCGTGAGACCTCACTTGGAGTATTGTGTGCAGATCTGGTGTCCTCAACATAAAAAGGACATGGAACTGTTGGAACAAGTCCAGAGGAGGGCCACGAGGGTGATCAGGGGAGTGGAGCACCTCCCGCATGAAGATAGGCTGAGAAAGTTGGGGCTGTTCAGCCTGGAGAAGAGAAGGCTGCATGGAGACCTCATAGCAGCCTTCCAGTATCTGAAGGGGGCCTACAAGGATGCTGGGGAGGGACACTTCATCAGGGACTGTAGCCACAGGACAAGGGGTAATGGATTTAAACTTAAACAGAAGAAGTTCAGGTTAGACATAAGGAAGAAGTTCTTTACTGAGAGGGCAGTGAGGCACTGGAACAGGCTGCCCCAGGAAGCTGTGGCTGCCCCATCCCTGGCAGTGTTCAAGGCCGGGTTGGACAGGGCTTTGAGCAATCTGGTCTAGTGGAAGGCTCCCCTGCCCATGGCAGGGGTATTGGAACTGAATAATCTTAAGGTTCTTTCCAACCTAACCCATTCTACGATTCTATGATTCTATATCTGACTTCTGCAGAAAAAGAAGCTACATATATAGGTGTTAGAGAATGTGTGTGGATATGCATGCACATATACATATTGCCACACACATAAACACACAAAAATAATATCTAAATTTTAAAGAAATGCAAAACATGCCTTACTTCAGAGCTCTTGCCAGCCTTCAAAGCTTGCATGCAGCTCCGATCCCCTGGATGGCCGGTTCATAAAAGCAACAACGGGGAAAGCCTATAGAGGGAGTAGTTCGCCTTCTTTTCCTGAGTGACAGGCGTTTTCCACCTTAAATGACGGCCCTGAGAGAAAGGAGAGATAAAGGTAGAGGATAAAAATGTCTTAAGGAGCAGTCCCAAGGGCCAGAGCAGTTACCCTGTAAACAGGGGGAACGGCAGCAGCACCTGCCTCTCAGGGCATGGCAAGAGTGTTGCAGATCCACATCTATAGTCTTTTCCTTCTTTCTTCTGCACGTTGTCACTTTGAGCTGTATACGGAATCAAGAGTTTCTCAGCGTTCTCCCCCTTCTGCAGTCACTGGGGTGTCCCGGTACTCTGGCCTCCTCTCTGCACGTTGCAGGATGGAGATTTGCTTGACTGGAAGTTGAGCAGAATTTTTAGTTCCAACACCTGTGGCCAATGTAACAGAGCACTACCTAGAAGTAAGGGTAGAATGCAGTGAGAAAAGCCTGGCGTTTCCTGTTGAACAAAAAGAGCGACTAGAAAATCCATAACTGTACATCACAGACAACATAAGAGAAGGAGTATTAAGCAGAACCAGTACCAAAACTGTATTCAGAAGACAGAATATACAGAAATATTGAAGAGTTATTGTCAGTGGAGGCTATGTGCTGAATTGAACATTATGGTTATGTGCATACACAAACATTTCTAACAATCTTTAACCCATGCATACCTGTAGTGGAGATATTTATATGACTGTAAAGCCCAGAAGGCCTGGCCTACTCAGACCTGCATTTCCTGAGCATGACACAAATCTGTACCGAGAGTGTTTGCCCTGCCATGTCTATTACAGTCCAGCGAAAGAGAGGATAAGATTTTTTTTTTTCTTTTTCTTATTCTTTTTCTTTCTGAAACAGATAGGGAGCTGTGACCAAAAACATTCAACAGAAACTGGATCCTATCAAAGAAACCCAGATTCAGCCTTCGAGATCAGAAGACTAGTAACTAAAAAATACCTGTTTAGGTAAGATGCTTGACTGAGTAGAATATGTGTTTTTAGCTTAAAAATAACAATTAAAAATTAAAAAATGGTGTGCAATACCTGGCAAACACATTTCTTATTTACCATGATGTACCCGTGAGTTCTCTCTGTGGAAAGACTGGCCACCAGAGTGTGCACCAGCCAACTTACATTTCTGTAAAACTCTAAGAACTGGCATAAAGCATGCAATATTTATACATTAGAATTATACTAAGAACTCTTCCCCCCACGCACTAAGGTCTAATAATACTTCAGCGTTTGTCTCCTGGGGAGCGAGAACAGGTCTTAGGATTGCAACATAAATAGTTAAGCACAAGTCATGCAGCAGTAAAAGAGAAAAGGAACACTTTATGCCCTTCAGTTCCCAGACACTGCAGCATGAGGCATTAAAAAAAGATAATATTACTTTTCCTCAGCTAACCCATATAACACATTTCATCTTTTGATATAGGTTTTTTTGTTTTTCCTTGCATCATTATAGAGAGGCCATTTGAGGAGTATATTCTGCGCAGTGATGTGATTCAGCAACTTTCTGGAAAACAAAAATGCAGCCCTTTTTTTGATGCACTAATGAAACACAACTGGCAATAATTTTCTTCAAATTGAGCCTAACTGAAAGCAGGCAATGTATCATGTAAGTTGAAGCTGAGTGGTCTTGGATCACAATGTCATTTTTCATGGGTTTTTATTTGATTGAATATGAGCTGAACACACCCTGCTGCTGAAACCAGGCCAGTGACAACAAATACATTGTTATATTAGCTGCTGCATTACAAAGAATGGCTCAGCAAATACATTTTCATTTTTATCCAAATTCTAGGTAGCTTTTGTCCATACCAACACGTGAGACCATAATTTCTGAGTATCTTCCAAGGGCATATCCAAAGAAAGTTTATCCTGCAGTTCTATGAGGGCAAAGCCCTGTCATGACTTTGCATGCCATGACCTTTTTGCATAAGGGCATTGAACGGTATTTAGTAACACACTATATAATTTTGCATATTTGGTATTCTTTTCCCAAGTCTGGGAAATAAGTTCAGGATCAAAAAGCATTTGCCTTAAAAGGAACAAAATCTCCCACAGCGACACATGGGGTAGTCAAGAGTTTAGGAAGCCATAGTGCCCTGGTGCTTCATGGGCATGTTTCCCATCAAGATTATCCTAATAAAGAGATCGTTGCCTATTTAGCCTGATAGAGGAGTCCTATCTGCAGGCAGGCACAATGTGGTAGCGCTGGCAAGTGATGAGCACCTGAGCTGGGATGCACTGCGTGTCCTGGCTTAGGGCACATACTGCTTTTTCTCCCAACTACACGGGGCAGTGGCAAGCATCATGCGTCCCATGTACCGCAGCGACCCTTCCTGCCCCAAGCCACAGGAGAGCTGCCATAGCAGCTCTGCAGCTTGCAGCAACTGCAGCTTGTGAGGAGCGGGTCCCACCACTCTGGGAACCAACCCAAAGATGAAAAGTGCTGCGTAAGCACCAGCCATTATTGTTACTGGCAGAGCTGTGTGGGGACATTTGCTCACAGCGCCTGTGGGCTTGGCTAACCACTAACCAGCATGGAGTCTCTGCTCTCAGAAGCACCAAGCAATATTCCCCAAACATATTGCCATTTGCAAAAGAAAAAGTCATTGTGACAACAAAGTCTTCCAGTGACTAAGTGGCCAGTGTGTTGCTGGCATTAAATAGCTAGCGGAATTTCTATCATAAACATTGCTATCAGGCCATTGTATCTCAGCTGTAAAAACTTGCTCCAGGCTGATATTTGGCAAACAAGACCCAGCAAGATAATCCTTTTTTAAACATGTTATCCTATGCAATAATCTGCAGACATGTAAATCAAGAAATCTGCAGGTGTGTGCCCCACTGGCACCTTTGCTTATTTCTTCTCTGCTGACGCTACGGGCATCATGGAAAGTCAGCACCCGGTCACTCCAAAGCCCTTCCTCCAGGGCTTTTCTTTTGCATTCAGATGCCCTGAATGGTTCCGATAAAAATTCTGGGGAGGCACAGGGTAGAGCAGAAAGCTGCAGGCAGTGAGGAAACCCATAGGAGTTTCCCCAGGAGAAAAGCTCACCTTCTGAGAATGCACACATAGCAAATACCGATCACCTTTGCATCCGGCTGAAGAACAGCAGCCATCCAGAGTCCTACCTAGCCATATACATCCCTCCTTCCAGATCTGGAGCAGCTAACTTGCCCAAGTAAGTGAAAGTAAAATTGTACTTATTTCTACCTCAGAGGAAATGTCTGTTGTTGTTTAAAAATTAAAACAGCTTCTTAGTCATAATGCCATAACACTGCACTACCTACACAGTCCTCTTGTGTTTCAAAAGGTTTCCTGTGGACTCTACCACATCTGACAAATGCTATGGTGGAAAACATGTCAACCACCAGCCCTTCTGAATGGAGATTTCCAGATCTGTGCAGAATATCCCCAGGACAAATGAGTGGCAAAATGCGACAGGGCTGGAAAACTCAACACTCAACAAACAGTAGCAACTCTTCATGTATCCACGTCAAAGTATTCAGGATTTATAGTCAGAAATACCCTTTTCATTGATTTCATTATTAAAAGTCAGTTACAGCTAAGGGGTTTTTTTAAATGCTGAATCTAATTTCCAAATGCCCTGAGGGAACAACAGCCACAACAATAAAATTAGGAACCCATTACTGAAGATAAAATTAGAATAACTAAGCTAGACACTATACAGGGAAAATGCAGTGTTAAAATGTATGAGGTAAAATGTTTTCTAACTATTCCAGTGTTAAACTTCATTTTGTCCTTGGAATGAGCAAGGGCAGAAATTTGTGGGAAGCTACCATATTATTAAACACAACTGTGTCTTGTACAAATCACGTGCTAAATCAGTTTATTTTCTCAGTATAGTTAAGGCTGAAGAGGCTTAATAAGATATTTTAAATTAATTTTAATTTAAAACTGCTTTTAACCCTCCCTTCTTTCAGGACTGTGATTCAGGGAAGTACTGAGGAAACAGATGGCTTACTTTTCAGTCATGCTCACATAGGAAACCTGCAGGGATACCTTAAGTGAAAGAAATTCTTCAGCAAGCATGGAGAAGCCACTGCTATCGCACCTACCACCTCCTTGGCAAAAGCAGCCGAAGGTGACAGGCAGAAGGTGACCTTTCTGTACTAGAGCAACCACTCAGATACTTGGTAGTGAAATTTCCTAAAGAAGTTAGCATTGTGGTTTCAGACCACACAAACTACCATTACAGTTAGGCTTTAGGATTAGAGTTAGGCTCCCCTCATCACTCCTGAACAAGTATTTTCTTGAGATGGACATGCGCACACTGCCTGTGCACAGTGCATGCACAGGTTGTGCAGGCTGGATAATGGCAGTTCCTTCACACGATCACATTGAATAGATCATTCCTTATTTTTCCTTCTTTCATGAGCAAAAAAAGAAATTGTGTATTTCCAAACCCAGAACTGTGTCATAATATCCAAAATGGGATAAAAGTGGCAGGGGGTTGTTGCAGTCTGCTCTTTCTCCTTACATTAGGTAACTCCCCCCCTTCCTCCTTCTCCTGTTCCAGCCTCAAACATGTGGCTGTCACAAATTCTTTAAGGGAATATTGTCAAATACATTCACCAAACATTCTGACACTGATGAAAAAGAGCCATTCAGATGAAAAACAACGGTAATGAAAATACTGTGTTTAGAGCATTGCTTCACATTAGTGAACAGCTCACTTGCTATTCCTGGGTATTAGCATTGAGCTCAGTGCTTTTGCAATAGATATTTTTAAATAAAGGTTAAAGAACATGTTTGTCTTATGTTACGTACTCAGAATGTCTATGGAAACAAACAAGCACCCTCTTCTTACAGTAGCGTCACTAGATCTTGAAACCAGCAGACACACCAAATACACATGGGCTTCACAAACTGTTCTCCAGCAGAAATCTACATATATGAGCTGACACCTTATCTCTAATTCAATCAAATGAGCTTATTGTTAAAGTTTTACAAAGCAACCCAGCAGCAAGGTGAAAGATGAAGAGATTATTGAATAATAGATAAGAATATTTTTAGTCAGCCTAGATGTATTCACACATCTGAGAAAGCGCCAGGAACAAGCCCTCAGAAAGGTGCTGGCTGAATTCCAACAAGCAACCCAACTGTCAGCACCCCATGATGCCTGGAGGCTCCCTGGGGCCAGGCTTGCAATGGGAGGTGGCAGGACAGAGCCCAGAACAGCGCTACTGGGGGAGCACCAGGGCACAGAGGCAATTCCAGCCCCAGGCATTGGGCATCTCCCTCAGGATAGGGACATGGACCCATGAGAGGGTCCAGCTTGGAAGGCCCATGGTCAGGCAGGGCTGTGGAGAGCTGGATACCAGCTCTGCTGTAGTATCACTGGGGCAGGGACCAACAGTTTCAAGGAGCTAAAATGGGGTCCTGGGCTGTAGGCAGGGTGGGGGGATGCCCTGGGTTCAGCAGTAGCAGTCATTTTTAATCCTTCTTAGTAGCTGGTGCAGTGCTGTGGTATTGACTTTCGGCCTGGGAACAGCGCTGATAACACCAATGTTTTCAGTTGCTGCTCAATAATGTTTACCCTGACCAAGGACTTTCTGAGTCTCACGCTCTGCCAGGGAGGAGGGGAAGCCAGGAGGAAGCAGAGACAGGACACCTGACCCAAACTAGCCAAAGAGGTATTCCATACCACAGCACGTCATGCCCAGGACGTAACTGGGAGTAACCTGGAAAGGCTGGCTCACTTCTGGGTGGGGGCAAGGTATCGGTCGACGGGTTGTGAGGTGTTGTATTCTCTTCCCTTGTTATTTCCTTTATCATTATTATTATTGGTGGCAGCAGTAGTGGTTTGTGTTATACCTTAGTTACTGGACGGTTCTTATCTCAACCTGTGGGAGTTACAGTTTTTATTTCCCATCCCTCCAGGAGTAGGGGGAGGGAAAGAAGGGGGGGGAGTGAGAGAGAGAGACTGCGTGGCTAACTTGACGAGAGGGTTTAAACCACAACAGCTCTTTTTGGCGCCCAACGTGGGGCAGGAAGGGTTGAGATAACGACAGATCTGACAGAGGCACAATGCTGATTAATTGGCTCTCAAAGTTGTTTCTTTTGATCTCACGGTTTCAATATGCTGTAGCTTACTTAGGGCTGGCTTTTGCTGTGTTAGTGTTTATCAAATGTAGGGCTTGGGCTAGGGTTCTTGTTTCACTGTACTTTATGGTAATGGCTTGTAATACGGGGGGCTCCAGCAGCAGGGCGGGATGGACGTGGCCGTGGACTTGTACCTGGCCGTCCCGCTGCTCTTCACTGTCCTGGCCCTCGTCCTCGCCTCCGTCTGTGTGAGGCTGCGGGGAGCTGAAGGGGAGCGGCCCCGGGAGCCAGCGGCGGCCGAAGCGGCCCGGGAGAGGGGCCCCGGGGACCAAGCGGCGGCGGGAGCGGGGCCAGAGTCCGGGGAGGAGGCGGCTGCCGAGCAGCGGGAGGAGGCGGCAGAGGAGCCGAGCCCCACGGCCGAGCCCAGCCCCGCGGTGGCCGAGAGCATTCCCCAGCAGCTGCCCACCAAGCTCCACGAGCCCGAGCCCCAGGAGGATGCAGGAGACCCCGCAGCATTTCCCAGCAAGGCAGAGGAGGAAGATCTGGACTCAGAAAAAGAGAAACTGGTGGTGAGAGAGCCTTCAAGCACAACAGCTACACCAGCCCCAGTGACAAGTACAGCAGCAGCATTTGAGAGTTTTGAAGGTTTTGAATGGCTTTTGGGTACCCTTGGGACCTGCCTGCTGATTGTGATGGGGATCAGCATGTTGACACACATATAAAATGTGTTTTACTCACGATCATTTTGTCTGATCTCGAAAGTTAAGCAGAGTCGGGTTTTGGTCTTGTCTAGGGTTACACAATGATATAGGAGGACCAAAAGGTTTTCCCCAAGGCTGGACAGTCATGAGTGTCACGGTGTGTAGGACAGTATGGGCGAGTATCTGGTCCAGTGGGCCCCATCGGAGATGGAAGACAACTGTATGGAGTCCCCAACGACAAGTTGCAGAAACTGCTGAAGGGGAGGGTGAATTATTTTGAGCCTGGTGGGCCCATGACACTTCAGGCCATCAGGGCAGAGATGCAACACAGAGATGGACTCATGATCGAGGGGTGGACTTAACAATGGACAATATTGCTCAGGTTATTCACGAGTGTGAACACTGCACACAGCCTCTCCTGCTCTGAAAGACTGTTACAGGAGATGGAGCCCGACATCGTGGACCGGATGGACTCAGCAGCTTTATAGGAATTGGTCCATGCACTAAGAGTGCACTGAGATGAGAGTGATCGTATATAGAAAATGTGGGATCTGAGCATGACATGAATGGTATGGAATAAGAGGTGGATACTGTCCTGGTTTAGCAGTAGCAGTCAGTTTTATTCCTTCTTAGTAGCTAGTGCAGTGCTGTGGTATTGACTTTTGGACTGGGAACAGCGCTGATAACACCGATGTTTTTAGTTGCTGCTCAAAAGTTTAGTCTGACCAAGGACTTTGTGAGTCTCACGCTCTGCCAGGGAGGAGGGGAAGCCAGGAGGAAGCAGAGACAGGACACTTGACCCAAACTAACCAAAGAGGTATTCCATACCACAGCACGTCATGCCCAGGACATAACTGGGAGTAACCTGGAAGGGCTGGCTCACTTCTGGGTGGGGGCAAGGTATCGGTTGACGGGTTGTGAGGTGTTGTATTCTCTTCCCTTGTTATTTCCTTTATCATTATTATTATTGGTGGCAGCAGCAGTGATTTGTGTTATACCTTAGTTACTGGACTGTTTTTATCTCAACCTGTGGGAGTTACATTCTTCTCGATTCTCCTTCCTGTCCTTCCGGGAGTAGGGGGAGGAAAAGAAGGGGGGGGAGTGAGAGAGAGAGACTGCTTGGCTAACTTGACAACAGGTTTTAAACCATGACAGGGGAGCACCTGGAGATCAGGCAGGGGCAGTCAGGGCTGGGGATGCCCTCAGGGCCCTGACATGCAAGGGTGCAAGATTTCTAAGGAGAAAGTTCCAGTCTTTCTGTTCCTGGAACTGATGAAGATAATATTTTTGCTTCCTTTTCACTCATAGCTTTATAAGCCCAGCAATCGTGTCCTTAAATTTGCAGCAGCTAGAACTGTAAACCCATTCCCAAGGTCATTCCTTCCCGTCAATGTCCTACAGTGTCCTACAATGTTGTTAAATGCAGAGGCAACAAAGAATTTGTAATGCTCTGGAAAGGGCCTTCCTCACACACAAAACAAGGAAAATACTAAATTGTCTGACTCCAGAGCTGTTCTGCTTCTTACCCTGCATCCTTTAACCAAGCAAGAATCACTGCTCCATTATTACAGTCTGAAGAGACAAAGATTTTAAAATGTCAACCCTTTCCCTGTGTCTTCCCCTTTTAATGAAGATCACAGGGTGGTTGACATCTCTGATCTCACTACAGATCCTGATTGCCTCTGAATAAGTGGAGGTATAATAATATCATTCACTTAAAAGCTAGGGAGATACTGACTGAAACTGCATCTACTGAAATAAAGTACCAGTGAAAAAAGGACCTGGACATTAAGAACTTCATTCATTAAAAATATTTCTGAAAGGAACTGGTTCATGTGGGAATGCTGACACAAGTGCCATGCTAAATCAGAATTGGCATTTAGTCTAGAATCAAAAGTACTTGCAGATAGTCCATCCTCCCACAACACTGACTACAGAGCAGAAAAGCCCTTACCTTACTGTGTACAGCTATGAGAATATATGCAATATATTCTTTTAAAAGGCAGGTGCAAAGAGGGGATACTTATCTCAGTATGACACAAGCACAGTCCAACAACATTATTCAGTTTCTCTCCTCTCCACCTGGAGGTATGTAACACTAGGGTGTTTTGGCATAAACCCCAGACATATGTATATGCAAATGCGAGAGGCCATCAAAGGGCCAGCAGTCAGTTTTGGGGGTATGGGCAGGTACAGACAAGGCCTTTGTCCTAGGGTCAGGCAAGCCCAAGTAACAAGTGACAGAACACTGGCAGCATGGGACACGGAGCCTCACATCATCTTTCTGTGAGGACTTGGCCAGGTTATTGTGCCATTGCCATACACAGGGCCCAGAAGGCTGCTGCAAATAGAACAGCTTAGTAAGAAAATAGTGGCAAATAAATCTATGCATTATATTCTCCTTCTGGTCACAACCCTTTTCAAAAGAAACCCACAACAAGCACCTTCAAGAGAAGAAAACCATGTTAGAAGCCCTCACAGAATCTCAACCTGTACACACGCACAAACACAAACACACAGGGACCAGTGTATTTATCCAAAATCATCTCACATAAGATCTCACTTCAGATCTTACAGATCACATGGAGGTGGAGGGTCATCCACATGCAGATCCACTGCTTTTGCAGCTGTCTGGATCCACCATTTGCGTCTTCCACTTCCCAGCTCTCTCAAAGTGAAGTTTCAGAGTGACTGAAATACTGAACATTTCCCTGCCTGCAAATTGCATCATTTGGAAATGCTGTGTTAGCTGATCTTCACTCCCTGTAATTGCACCGTTTGACATTTGAAGCTGTGTTTTCATTTCTGGAGAATAATGCACATACCTCAACTCCCTTCTTAGATGTGTCTTCCAACTGCTATTCCTTGCTACGGTTTGGTATTCTTTTAAGTGAACACAATTGCCAAAAAAGAAGTCTTCACTTTCACCCACTCCTACATCTTCTCCTAGATCATCTGTTGTACTGTGCCACCATAAATATTTGTGTGGCTACATAGTGAACCAGACCAGGGAACTGATCCAGCTTAAAAACAGCCCCTGAGGGAAAAATATGCAGTTTTTCCAATATAGTTCCCCACAAGGTCATACAAATGCTTGTACTGCAATTTTAAGTAGGCTTCTGTAAAAACAGGAATGAATGAGAGAAGGAAGGAGGAACAGTCTGCCTTTTTAAGCAGCTCTGCTGGCCTTACTGTGATGGCATGGTTTGGCATTTGCTTCTACCAGCATTTGTTCACAGAACACAAAGAAACCCCTGTTTGGAGGAGTAAAAAGGCACAGAGCTACCGAAGGTTCCTCCTGAATGGAAAAAGTTCTTTGCACATGAATGTCTAATTCTTGCCTTCATTTGAGGCCAAGTCTATAATCTCCAAGACAGCATCCTTACACCTGAAGAACAGCTTTCTTCTATCAATCAATGACAAACTCATTTGAGTCAACTGCTATCACTTCAGAGGCAAACAGCCTATATTCTCCCACTTTCTCCAGAGTTTAGAACTGATAAGATGGAATACTGCCTGGTTACCTATTCCACAGTCCTATAGTGTAAATGGGAGGAACAAGTCTGGAAGCATTACCATTTGATTGCATTTTATCAAAAAGCCTTTTGAAAACAGCTCACCTCCCCATTTAACAGTTTCTAATAAACTAAGCCAAAAACTAAAGCCAGAAAGTCCGGACACTAATTCTCTCAATTTCCCTTCTTTTTGTCTTATTTTCTTTTCTCACAATAAAGTGGCAGTTCTGCTGCTGATACTTCTCAGGATATGTGTGATAATCTTCAGTAAGACATTTGTAAATTGCAGTTAGATGCAAGCTTGCTGCTGAATAAAGCCACACAGGATCCAAAAATGTCCTTCCCTTGCTTCTTCCGCTTCAAAAAATGACTCAGGAATTACCATTTTCTCCCTGCTGGTTTGTGGTGTGAGATAGTGAGGATCTGAAACTAGCTGATCCCATGAGTGGGAGGACTGACTACAAAGAGAGCTCTTCTTTTATTGTTTCCAGCAACTGTACTATTAACTTAAATTGTGGCTATCTTTTTGCCAGTGGGTTTAATGTATTCGGGCTAAGGATAGTGTCTAAGTGAACATTACAATTTCCTGAAGAGATTGCAAATCAGCAGTCTTCCCTGAAATCCTATACCATTGCTTACCCTTCGCTGAACTAGAAACACAAAGGCTGTGTGGTATCATATGCTAGGGAACTTCCTTCATGCAGTGTCTGTACCACAGCAAGGCTGGGAATAGAGCTCTGATACATAAGTTGATGGACATGTTTAGCTTGAGTCAGTTTATCCAGTAAAGATCAGGGATAATCGTGTGCAAAGATAACAGAAAGGGACTGATCCTGGTCATCTCTACTCTTTGGGTAGCTCTGGTAATTTTGGAGAAAGCTGAGGGGGACTTGGCTATGTAACAAAACAGGTGAGCATTTTTAGACATTAAATGGGTTTGAACTCTAGGGACCCTAGAGAATGTGAAATCTGCTGAGCAGAGACTGTGTAAGGAAGTCGGAGGCCTGTTTTTAACATATCCTTGGGAAAGACAGCAAGAAAAACTGTCCTAATTTTTCTTCCAGTTCAAATGCCAGTTCCCCAAATTTCCTTCTGTCTCTACTTTTGGCTGTAATAGTGTGGCTGTTGGAGCTGTGATGGTCTCAGGGCATAACCAAGGTAACATTTGTAAGGACAAGTCCTATTTTTTATTAAATTGTGCATTTGGGGGGAAAAGAATAGGCAGATTTTCAGACACACAAGCCCATCTCCATGTCACTGAAAAGTCAGTGTGCTTAGAAATGTCTGAGCTTTTTCTAGCTATATCTGTCTAGTAAGAGATACGACATTTCCCTTCAACACCCCTGTCCTCAATTTGATGCTCAGCTCACTATCTCCCCAGTAAAGAATCCTCTAATCCTATCTCCATTTTGACAGCATTCCCACTCTTGTCTAGACCTACTGAGTTTTCATATATTCATTTCCACCTTTCTTCCCATTCTTCTCACCCTGTCTCACCACCTCCTTAATGTCTCACTGAGCAGATCCTCTCGATCTGTCACTCTCATCACACTGTAGCCCCTTTGACAGACCTCTGTTAGGCAGGAACAGTTCCACAAAATTTCGTTTTCCACAAGGCAAAGCCACCAGAGTGATTCCTGTCCAGCCAGAGCCCCTTTCTCTGCCAGGCACTCCCTGATGACTGCATGATGGGACTGTGCTGCTAACTGTGTCACTGCAGCTATCAGGAGTAAAAACAGCCCTCAGAAATAAAGTTCCTTGCAATGATATGGTTCAACCAGCTTCCTGGCATGCAGTCACAGAGGTAGAGCCAGAGGAATAAAATAGGGATGGGAATAAAGGCTGAGTGTAGGGTGAAGGAGGAAGGCAGTGGGTTGAGGCTAAGAATTGCTTTGGGTATCTGCACCCTATGGGGAACACCAGTGGGTCAGAAGGCAGCTTTCTCAGTAGCAAGAAAGCAGCCAGCATACAACACACAGTATTCTACTGCCGTTCATAGTAACGGTATTTTGTAAGCTTTGTCTACAGCTGCTGTGTAGAAAATGCAGGAACATTTTGCAATATTGTTAACATTGTGGTGTCATAGTCTCTTCAGTTCTGCATGAGTTGCTAAAAGAGACAAGAACAGGTTAGGACCAAAGGGAAAAGAAAGGCAAGGGAAGGAATATTCTCAAGTGTTTGCCTCAATGGGCCGTCAAGAACTGAAGAGGGCAGCACCCTGCTGATATGACAGGTTGGCAGCACGGCAAGGACCCATTAGACTCTGTTTCTGCAACTGGAGTGAAAACTGAAGAAAGCACCTTGAAAGAAGGGTACTTGGGAAAAATGAAGAATATCTAGCAATGCTCTGCAGAGCAGCAAATCTTCCCATATTCAAGCTTGGCTTAGGGCTAAGCCTCAGCTTAGTAGAGTAGGAATGCCTTAGGTAGGACAAAAGGAGAAAAATAATGCCCCAGCCTTCTGCCTAGCACAGACTGTATGGACATTTGAGCTGATGATGAATCAACATGAATCAGTTCTATTATACAGACCATAATAATGATGTAAACAGGTGATGCAGCAGCTGACTCAGAGGCACCTTGCACATCCAGGGTGAGGCACAGAGCTGGGGAGCCTGGGCAACAGGCCCAAGGGATTTTGCCCTATCTATCTGGTTCAAATAAACAATATGTATCATACCAACCTGTGATGTGAAAGGCTCACTGACTTCCTTTGAAAGAGCAAGTCCTCCTTCAGGATTTATTTGTCTCGCCAGTGAGGTCACTGATAACAAGTAAAGGTGCTGTGACTACAGCCTGGCTCACCACACTCAAAGGAGACGGGCTGGTCATTACATAGGACCTTCTCTGAGGACCAGCTGAAGGGCAGCCAGGCACATGTGTAAAGACGTGTCACTAGCAAGAGTTACTTAACAGGACAGAAACTGAAATCTAAGAGACTATGACACAGACTATGCTGAGCCTTTAAAAAGCAGCTCTGAGCAAGGGTTGCTGTGTGAACCTCACCATGGACATCCGGCAGCAGAGCCACATAAGGCAGCACACTACACAGCAAAATAATAAAGAACACATTATATTTCAGTAGCATCAATTTCTCAGCCCAGTCTCCCACATGGGTGATATGAACAGCTCTGTTGGCATGGAGAAAAAGGTCATCTGGCTTGAGATCTCAGCTGGGATCAGATCTGCCACCAGGGAATACCCATTGAGAATACATCCTTGCACAAGAAGTCCTGGCCCTCCACTATACTTCTCTGAAGTACAGTTTCTCTAAAATACCCTCACATGCTGCAGATAATAATTTGCTGTCAGCTTGTAAGGAATGCAACTTGCAGGCCTCTCCCTGTGTCATGAGCAATGCTTGCTGGCATGCAAGAAATGCAGGCAGAGCTGCCACAAGATTTGGGAGCATCCCATTATGATGCTTCTTACTGCTTTTTACACTCCTACTAGCTGCCACGAGGGACACGCAGGCCTTATGTCTGGGCAGTAACATATATTGGCGTGCCCTTAAACATCGCCCTGCTTCCCAAGTTGTGACATCCTTCACGAAGACCCTGCATGGCTGATCCTCTTAGCCTGGCTCTGGCCATGGCTCTGCATGTTGGTATGCTTCTGCCTTTCCTCACCACAAGCCCCTCTCTTCAGCATGGATCAGATCCAGACAGAGCTAAACATGTTCACATTAGTAATAGGGAGAGACTCTCAGATCCTCAAATTAAACCTGGACACAAGTGAGGCCTGTAGTAAATGAGGGATGAGATTCATCTCACCAAAACTTTTGATGCCATCAATATAAACATGTAAAACTGAGCTAGTTGTCTAGACAACCTTTTTCTGTAGTGGAGAAGCATTTCTGGAGTACAACTCATCTGAATTAATTTATGTATCTACTTCAGAACAGCAGAACTCATGTATTGCAAAGTATTTATTCTTCACCATTGAATCCATCAACAAATCTCATTCTAGATGTCAAATGAGTGGAGTTATATTTGCCTGCACCATTTCCTACGAATACGTACTTGGAAACATTTATATCAGCTTGGAACTGATGTATTCCAATTTCATTTGCATAGCTGGAGTCGATTCTCACTTAAACATAGCAAAACTTTAGAATTAGGTTTCCCACCTATATTAAATGCATACTAAAAATTCTCTTTATTTTTTTAATTGAAATTGTCCAGGCTGCTGAAAAAGTGAGCTTCATCACTAAGCACTAGACACAGTGCTCCTCTTTGGCCTTGGATCTCTTCATGCAGTATGCTGTGGTCTTTTTGAGTAATATCCCATTGGAAAGTAGCAGGGGCTGACAGAGCTGGAATACCAGAGAAAACATCTCAGATGGGTGGGAACTGCAGACTTTGCACTTCATTCAGTATCTGCCTTACAGCAGATAGAGGGGGGGGGTACCTTGTCTTTCACCCTCTCTGCAGTTAGTGCATGAGACTGGGCACCTGGAAATGAACATTGCTCTCAATACAAGCATCACAGCAGGGAAAAGGGAAACAGAGGTATGTATTCAATATAGCTGTGCAATCTACTACCAACATACAGTGGCTCTGATCATGAGAGATGATAGATGGCTTTCAGGGATAGTCCTGCACCACAGAAGGCATTGCCTGCTTGGTCTTGGCTGTGGAAGAACAGGCTCAGTAGCATGGGTATCAGAGAGAGCTTGACAGTGGTGCAGGTATGGGGTTGTCTAGTGTTTCTCCCTAGACATCATCCATTCAGCTTTCATTTACATCATTTACAATTAAGGTGTAACAAATCAAAATACAACAGTCTTTATGTAGTGCCACATTTGCAATTCTTCTTTAGGACAAAGCCAAAAAGAATAAAGAAAAGTTGCAATAGTGTTTTTCTTACTAATAAAGATTGAGTAGATGTGATATGGCTTCTATTACGCTAAGCATACCAGATGGAAAGAGGACATCTATCTGTGCTGGACAGAACTGATCTTAGCTTTGCGCTCTTGAAGAAATATATGCAACAGCATGACAGAATCCAAGTATGCCTGAAACAGGATTTAAGCTTGAATTATTGAACCACAGATTAATTGAGGTTTGAAGAGACTCTGGAACTCACTTACTCCAATATCCTGTTCAAAGCACGTTCATTGCCAGCACTGTATCAGGTCACTTGATCAGTGCCCCTTGGTCTCAGAGCACCTTCCTGGGACTAAGGCTTTGGCAGCCATGATGCTTTTGCTAACTGAAGCCATTTCTCCTTCACCTCCAGTCTTGGTTCTCATAGTGCCATCCCAGCATAAACACTTACGTATTTTCCTGAGGAAGTGATTCAGCTGAAATATAGAATCATAGAATAGTTAGGTTGGAAAGGACCTTAAGATCATCTAGTTCCAGTCCCCCTGCCATGGGCAGGGACACCTCACACTAAACCATGTCACCCAAGGCCTCATCCAACCCGGCCTTGAACACCGCCAAGGATGGAGCATTCACAACCTCCCTGGGAAACCCATTCCAGTGCCTCACCACCCTCACAGTAAAGAATTTCTTCCTTATAGCCAATCTAAACTTCCCCTGTTGAAGTTTGAACCCGTTACCCCTTGTCCTGTCACTACAGTCCCTGATGAATAGTCCATCCCCAGCATCCTTGTAGGCCCCCTTCAGATACTGGAAGGCTGCTATGAGGTCTCCACGCAGCCTTCTCTTCTCCAGGCTCAACAGCCCCAACTTTCTCAGCCTATCTTCATACGGGAGGTGCTCCAGTCCCCTGATCATCCTCGTGGCCTTCCTCTGGACTTGTTCCAACAGTTCCATGTCCTTTTTATGTTGAGGACACCAGAACTGCACACAATACTCCAAGTGAGGTCTCACGAGAGCAGAGTAGAGAGGCAGGATCACCTCCTTCGACCTGCTGGTCACGTTCCTTTTGATGCAGCCTAGGATACAGTTGGCTTTCTGGGCTGCGAGCGCACACTGAAGCCGGCTCATGTTCATTTTCTCATCGACCAACACCCCCAAGTCCTTCTCTGCAGGGCTGCTCTGAATCTCTTCTCTGCCCAATCTGTTGCCGTGCCTGGGATTGCTCCGACCCAGGTGTAGGACCTTGCACTTGGCATGGTTAAACTTCATAAGGTTGGTATCAGCCCACCTCACAAGCGTGCTGAGGTTGCTCTGGATGGCATCCCTTCCCTCCAGCATATCAACCAAACCACACAGCTTGGTGTCATCGGCAAACTTGCTGAGGGCGCACTCAATCCCACTGTCCATGTCACCAAAAAAGATGTTGAACAAGACCAGTCCCAACACTGATCCCTGAGGGACACCACTCGTTACCGGTCTCCAGACGGACATTGAGCCATTGACCACAACTCTGCGTGCGGCCATCCAGCCAGTTCTTTATCCACCGAGTGGTCCACCCATCAAATTGATGTCTCTCCAATTTAGAGACAAGGATGTCGTGTGGGACAGTGTCAAAGGCTTTGCACAAGTCCAGGTAGATGACGTCAACTGCTCTGCCCCTGTCCATCAGTTCCGTAGCCCCATCATAGAAGGCCATCAAATTGGTCAGGCAGGATTTCCCCTTAGTGAAGCCATGCTGGCTGTCACCAACCACCTCCTTGTTTTTCATGTGCCTTAGCATTTCTTCCAGGAGAATCTGCTCCAAGAGTTTGCCAGGCACAGAGGTGAGACTGACTGGTCTGTAATTCCCCGGGTCATCCATTTTCCCCTTCTCGAAAATGGGGGTTATATTTCCCTTCTTTCAGTTGTTGGGAACTTCACCTGACTGCCATGATTTTTCAAATATGATGGCCAGTGGCTTAGCAACTTCATTCGCCAGCTCCTTCAGGACCCGTGGATGGATTCCGTCAGGTCCCATAGACTTGTGTACGTTTAGGTTTTTAAGATGGTCTCGAACCAGATCCTCTCCTCCAGTGGGCCTAGGATCTTCATTCTCACAGTCCCTGCGTTTGCCTTCCAAGACTTGGGTGGTGCGGTCAGATCTTTTGCCAGTTGTCGTGGTTTAAGCCTAGGCAGTAAATCAGAACCACGCAGTCCACTTCCCCCCCCACCTTTCTTCCCTCCGCTTCTGGAGGGACGGGGAGGAGAATCAAAAGAATGCAGCTCCCACGGGTTGAGATAAGAACAGTTTAATAACTAAGGTATAACACAAATCACTACTGCTACCACTAATAGTAATAATGATAAAGGAAATAACAAGCAAGAAAATACAACCACTCACCAACCGGTACCTCACCCCCACCCTGCCATGATCCAGCCCTTCCGGGAACTCTCCATTCTACATCCTCGGCATGACGTGCTGTGGTATGGAATACCTCTTTGGCTAGTTTGGGTCAGGTGTCCTGTCCCTGCTTCCTCCCAGCTTCTCCTCCTCCCTGGCAGAGCATGAGACTCACAAAGTCCTTGGTCAGGGTAAACATTCTGACCAGCAACTGAAAACATCGGCTTTATCAGTATTATTCCCAGGTCGAAAGTCAAAACACAGCACTGCACCAGTAGAAAAAATGACTGCTACTGCTAAACCAGGATAGTATCCACCCCTTATTCCATACCATTCACGTCATGCTCAGATCCCACATTTTCCATATACCCTCACTCTCATCTCAGTGCACTGTTATCTTAGTGCACAGACCAATCCCTATAAAGCTGCTGAGTCCATCCGGTCCATGATGTTGGGCTCCATTTCTTGTAACAGTCTTTCAGGGCAGGAGAGGCCCATTGCAAAGTCCACCCCTCGATCATGAGTCCATCTCTATGTTGCATCTCTGCCCTGATGGCCTGAAGTGCCATGGGCCCATCAGGCTCACACTTGATAAACACTAACACAGCAAATACCGGCTCCAAGCAAGCTACGACATACAGAAACTGTGGTATCAAAAAGAACAACTTTGAGAGCCCATAAATCAGCATTGTGCCTCAGTCAGATCTGTTGTTATCTCAACCCTTCCTGCCCCACGTTGGGCGCCAAAAAGAACTGTCGTGGTTTAAGCCCAGGCCGTAAATCAGAACCACGCAGTCCACTTCCCCCCCCACCTTTCTTCCCTCCGCTTCTGGAGGGACGGGGAGGAGAATCAAAAGAATGCAGCTCCCACGGGTTGAGATAAGAACAGTTTAATAACTAAGGTATAACACAAATCACTACTGCTACCACTAATAGTAATAATGATAAAGGAAATAACAAGCAAGAGAATACAACCGCTCACCAACCGGTACCTCACCCCCACCCTGCCATGATCCAGCCCTTCCGGGAACTCTCCATTCTACATCCTCGGCATGACGTGCTGTGGTATGGAATACCTCTTTGGCTAGTTTGGGTCAGGTGTCCTGTCCCTGCTTCCTCCCAGCTTCTCCTCCTCCCTGGCAGAGCATGAGACTCACAAAGTCCTTGGTCAGGGTAAACATTCTGACCAGCAACTGAAAACATCGGCTTTATCAGTATTATTCCCAGGTCGAAAGTCAAAACACAGCACTGCACCAGTAGAAAAAATGACTGCTACTGCTAAACCAGGACACCAGTGAAGACCAAGGCAAAGAAGTCATTAAGAACCTCAGCCTTCTCCAAATCCAGGGTAGCCAGGTCTCCCCATATCTTCCAAAGGGGGCCTACATTGTCCCTAGTCTGTCTTTTACTCGCTACGTACCTATAGAATCCCTTCCTGTTATCCTTAACATCCCTAGCCAAGTTCAATTCTAACTAGCTTTCCTCACCTGGTCCCTAGCTTCCCTGACAGCATCCCTGTATTCTTCCCAGGCTGCCTGTCCCTGCTTCCACCTTTTATAAGCTTCTTTTTTCCCTCGAAGTTTCCTCAGCAGCTCCTTATCCATCCAAGGAGGTCTCCCGGCCCTCCTGCTGCACTTCCTTCTAGTTGGGATGCAACACTCCTGAGCTT
Organism: Psittacula echo; assembly: GCF_963264785.1. Classification (NCBI taxonomy): domain Eukaryota; kingdom Metazoa; phylum Chordata; class Aves; order Psittaciformes; family Psittacidae; genus Psittacula; species Psittacula echo. The sequence goes on along the minus strand of NC_137735.1, from coordinate 116,947,448 downwards.
GGAGCAGGTGATCCTTGAATAACAACCAACAGTCTTGGGCCCCCTGCCCTCTAGGGCTGTATCCCATGGAACCTTACCAAGCAGGTTCCTGAAGAAGCCAAAGTTTGCTCTCTTGAAGTCCAGGGCAGTGAGCTTGCTGCACGCTCTTCTCACTGTCCTGAGGATCTCAAATTCGACCATCTCATGATCGCTACAACCAAAACTGCCCTGGAGCGTCACATTTCCAACCAGCCCCTCCCTGCTGGCATGGGACCTCTCCGTGTCAGCTCCTCTATTACTTACAGAAGGACTATAATCTGTACCTCCAACATAATAATAATTTTTTAGCTGGAATGGTTCCTAAGTCCAACTTATTCTGTGGTCCTACTCGCAACTGTGCTAGTGCAATGGAGAAAGAGCCAGACAAGGACAAGCAGGCAAGATGAAGAAGGCAAAGGAGGAGGAAGGAGCAAGGAAAATGCCTGCCTGAGCCAGAGCTGTAGATTAATGATTTCTGAGCCAAGCCTAACCCTCAGAGAAGCAAGATCCAATTCCTTCATAACTGTACTTTCCTCTTCTGTATAAGGGGGAGGTGGCTGACTTCAGAGAGTTTGTAGATGAAAGGCATGATAGGTATTGCTTATTGACTATTTTCACACCCACTGAACTTACTGGGAAAACTCTACCAACTGTACAGGAACCAGATGAATACATACATGTGTTAGAAAGAAGAAGCAAGAATAAAGTTGGCTTGAACAGAAGTATAAAAGAAATAGAATTTTCCAACTAAAATAGCCAGACTGGCTGAACTACAAAACCTGGGGTGTCTCCACCCAACATCTTGTGGAATAGCACTTCCTTCAGAATTAGATCAAGGCTGAACAAAGCTGGAATGAACTCACCTGCATTAGCTCCAGCTTTCCCATTCTCACAGTATTTCCATATTTCTCAAAAGGGTTCAAAATGTTGTTCAAAATAACTAACAAAGAAAGAGAGCAACCAGTGATCAAAATAATCTGAGTAAATTCCACAGTAGTACTAGATTGCTACCAATGTGCTGAAAATTCAGAAACTGATCCTCATCAATGCTACTGACAACATGCAAAAAAAGACCTGATTCATCCCATCTAGCAGTAGGTATCTAATGCAGCCATCTGAATTGGAAGCTAGACCACACTATCCTCTCTGTGTAACAAGTACTCCCAGCAGATAATTCATCTCAACATCTTACTTACCATTTCTGTATAAGCCCATCAGAGGTGAAGACTGCCCCTGCAAGCACCACTCAAACCCTCATGCTCACCACTGACCACCAAGAGGCTAAATGCCCTGTCACTTTTGAGTCCGATCTCAGTCCCTCATTTCTACTGCCCAGAGTTCAAAATGCAATTTGAAAGCCAAATACAGATTTATCTGGCAACATGAGTTGCCAGAGACTATACTTACTAAAATCAACCCAACAATGAAGCCTGAGCTTATTTTTAAACTGCATGATCGACACTGATTTGCCCAGATTTAAGGATAATACTCCTCACCAGAGTATAATATTCCCATATAGATTCAGCAGAAGCTGGGGGCTTTAACTAGTCCTGACTCTCAACGTTATCCTGACTTTAACATTAAATGTTAAATATGAAGACTTACAGTCCTATCAAATGTGGAAGAATAAGCTTCTGGCTCTTAACTATCATAATTCCCAATTCATTTCAGCACATGTACCTACCACATAAGTAGAACAGGAAAGCTGCCTTAACGGCAAGGAGTGGCTTTAACTAGAACCCTGTACCAAACCTTTAGCCTCTGCCTACAGCTATACCACTGATTACCGGTTCAAATGAAGAGTGACTAGGGGAGCCACAGCCCACAGATCAAAGACAGCTAAGTACGTAATAGACACAATACACATATTATATACAGACTGACATAAACCAAACTGTATTTCTCATAGTTGTTATTAAGAACACAGTTGTGTTCCTTTTTAAATAGAATACAGTGTTTAAAAATAATATGCTCCCTTCCTAAAGTATTAACAGTAACTTAATTTTCTAGGATTGATTCTATGGGCAAGACCTGTATGACTAAGAAAAGGGAAAAAGTCTTAATTCTACTTCTCTGTTAAATCACATCCCTCAAATTACTGCCTTATTCAGAAAGCCAAACTCATCCTGCTAATTATAAATTCTTCTCCCCTAATTAGGTAATGGAAATAATAACAAATGACTTAAGTAACTAATCACAGCTAAGTAGCACAGCTTGTATTGTGGATACCAAGTATTCCATACTGCAAACATGCTCATGGAATATGAACAAGGAAAGTGCAGTCTGTCCCCGCGAACTCCACAAGCGGAAGAGTTTCTGTTCACTGAGTAAAATGCAGCCAATAAAAAAAATATTTGGGACTAACATAAAACATATTTAATATGTCACCATTCAGAAGCTTTCAGCTCCAGTGCATTACTTTATTTTCAAGGTGCTGTACGAACTGGTTTCTGCCTTTGTAGCATGCTACTGAAAGATTTTACAAGGGGGTAGTTAAAGAGATATCAGCAAGACCTGGAAGTAGAATATACCTGTCTGATTTACTCTAAATGCATGCAAAGTGAAAGACCAGACTGAAAGCTGATTACACTGCTTTTAAACATGTTCCTGAATCTGCATATACAGTCTGCACAGTGACTTTAAAGTGTCATGTGATTATTACATACAAACAAGCTATCTTTGGTGCATCTGAGCTTGAGGCTTTCAAAGAGCATAATGTATTTTCATGTTACCAATCCTGACTACAAAGAAAAATCTAATAAAACCTCCAGTCAGAAGCAGTCCTGGATATGAATGTGCTAAACATGGGTTTGCACTTTGAAATCCAAGTGCTAGCACAATTTATCTTAGAAATTAGAAGATTCTGGCAGCTAACTAGTCAGACTACAGCAGGGCAGCAACAAATGGAAGGCAACTTCCATTTTACTCCCTAGTTAGCAGATTGCTTACAACAGTTCATGGATTAAAAGACAGATGAAGGATACTAAACCTCTGCCTTTGAAATGCAATGTCAAAAGTCCCTGTATGCTCATAAGCATAAGTACAGTTACCATATAAAAGTAGGAATAAAGAGGGAGGAAGAAAGATTAGTTGCACCTTCTGGTAAGGAGGAATGGCCAGTGATTCGGACTCCTCTGGTTTGTGAAACCTGTGTTCCTTCTCATGCTGCAGCTCATCTGCGTAGCACCAGGAGGCACACTGAATTGTCTCTGCAGCTTCTCCTGTAAAATGGCAATAGCAGACCACTGTTACTGCAAACACATGGTATAAATAAGCCTGGTGGGTGAGAAAGAGACATGCTGAGATGCTTTGAGTATAACCAGATGTGTAGCACAGGAGATTTAACAGCTGGTTGCCTTAGGATGCAATGGTCATTCTCCCTCTTCCTTACCTATATCTCCATTCCCAACCACACTGCCTCAGCTTCCCTCTTGTGTAACTTCTGATGCTGTCTGTACAATAAAGCCAATTCAACTTACTAATTGGCAAAAACATATACTTTTCTTTTGTTTGGGTTTATTTTAGTGCTGTCAAGTTGAGTCAGGTCAGTGTACAGTTAGATTAGTCTTAGAGATAGTGGAGAGGACAGCCAGAACTATGCAGGCTGGTAAGAGAGGAACAGAGCAGGGGACAGCAGCAGGATCTCCCCTCTTTAAGCATCAGTAACTCACTAGACTGGGAGTTATAGCATGTAACTGCCCTTGATTGATGGCATCTTAGGTAGTGGTACACAGGTTCAGAGAAAATCAGGAACAGTTTATTGCAAGGAGTGGTGGTCAACGCCTGATCCAGCACAGACATCAGAGCATCAAGGGCCCAAAAATATGGGCAGGGAAGTTTACTGCCAGCCAAGAATAACATACTCTATCTCTCCCTTAACACAGAAGTTATTAAGTCTTGGTTTCAATTGACTGCACAGTGCTACCCCATCAGATTTGATACTGTTATTTAGTTTGCTTGAAAATAATACCATTTTCCTAATGTATTTTGCTTTCATAACATGCTTCCAAGACACCCTGTGCATTGGAACAGGGAGGTACCAGGAGGCCATCTTCAGCAAGACAAAGATTTGTGTCTGTTTGGACCATGGTGTTATAATAAATGTGTAAATAATATATTTATGGTGTACTTGTCTCCCTTCCAGAATGGCAGAGCAACAGCACATATTGCTCTTACAACTTACTGCTGTGAAAGCTAAGGCTGCCATGATTTTAGAAGGCACAGAGGCCTTTTAAAATCTGAAACATGCCATGCACCATGCTGGCAGGCACTGAGAATATTCCCAGTCACCACTGACTCCATCCATAAGAGTGCAATGATACACACCTACAACACATTCACCATCTCCCTCAGTCTTGGGATGGGACCTGGGAAAATAGAGTTAAAAGCATGCCCACTTCTGCAGAAAAAAGCAAGGATGGGCATGAGCCTTTTGGCATCACCCCTGCCCACCTTCCTCTTTCCAGGCTGAGTGACTAAGCCTTCATTTAAAGCACGATCTCTTGGGAACCACTGCCAGCACACATATGGAGCACAGCCTGCTGTGCTCATGACTCCAGCTCTGCAGTCAGATGTCCTAATTGCTCTGCTACCAGGTCCCTATAGGCTGACATAAATTGCATTATTAATGGCTGGCTAGAGCTCTTGGAAGCTGTGAACCAAGTTTATTAAACAGATAAATTCACCAGCCTGAAGAATATCTACTTTACCTTTCCTAGATATATGGTACCTTCCCTGCAGTATTTATCCTCAACTGTGGTGGTGAATTGCATTGCATGAAGAAGGCAATCAGATCATAAAACCTGTAAATATTCCTACCCAGTGTGACTACCAGAGGAAGGGAATTGCAACTGCTCACGGCTGCTACACACTTTTTTCCAGGTGCTCAGAGAGAATGGTGATTAATTTTGTTTTCTTGTTTTAAAAAGATAAATAAGAATGTCATGTGTGAAACTTCAAGAGTAGCTCAACCAGCCTTTCATTCTCAGGGCAATTCCAAAATACAAGTATTCAAAGGGCAGAGAGCACACCTACCCATATGTATTGCAAAGTTCTCAGTACACTAGAAGTGTAATAAAAAAATTATCATGAACAATAAAGCTATCTTGCACGCAAATAACCATTTGCCTTGATGTTTAGATTTAGTAAGTGCTACTTCCCACTGTACGTCAGTTTTGATTTGCCCGTGATAAGGCCAAATCAGGAAACGTTGTTCTGATGATCAATAACATAATCAAGAAATGTGACACGAAAACTAGGTTAAGAACAATTTAGAAGAATGAAAGAAATAAAAATATACCACTGGTAAATGAAACCAACACAAAGTGTCTCCACATATCGCATAGAAGACTTGAGGCAATCTATCAGTTGCTTAAAAATTTATATAGAAAGGATAATTGGCATCACCCAAATTTAGGCACCTCACAAGCAAGCAATTCTCATTATCTCCAGCAGAGAGGGAGAGGTTCCTTTGCTGGCTGATGAGGACTCTCTTAACTCAGATGTTTTCAGTTGCCTTGTTTAAAAGTCTCACTCTCTGTTACATACAGAGGAAGCCTAGGCAGCCTGGCTGGCTGACGTGGTGACTGAGGCCAAAAGCTGGACTGCCTAAGACATCATGGATGCCTATCTTAAGTATCTAATACTGGGGAGTGCCTAATGCTTTCCTAAAATGCATCCTATACTGCATTATTCTGACAGTCTTTACATTATTCACACCTTATTTCTCAAATAAAATGTTTTTAAACTATCTCAGCTGTCTTTCTTTGGGATTGTTTGGGATTTTTGGTTTCTTAAGATTGATGTAACTGACAAATACTCCGTGCAGAAAGCAGCCTAGAAATACGAAAGGTAGGATGAAATACATCTTTAAAGGGTAGTTACATTTCTCCCTGACATAGCAGTGTACAGGATCTTAGTCTTTCACTGCCTTCCATCAGGCAGCTTAAGAAATTTCAGACGCTTTTCAGAGAAAGGAAGACAAAACGTGATGTCATTGTTTTCAAGAGCTAAATAATTTCCAGAAATGTGTTTAACTCTTTTTTTTTTTTTTTTTCAGGAAGTTTTAGTTTGGTTCTAGAACTTCTAGAAATTCCACTTTCTACCCTCTTTCAAAGCTTTGGTTTGGTTGTTTTACCTAACACACAGAAAAAAAAACAAATCCCAAACCATCAACAAAACAACAAATTGGTGGAGATAGGACAATGTAGTTTTATTCTAATGGAGTTGGCTGGTCTACAGTGTCCCAGGCTTCCTACACCACTGGTGCTGAACACACAGCTCTAACCCATGTTTCCCAGCCTGTCAGAAATGTCACAGTGTGAAACCCAAAGGCATGTTCCTCTAATCTGTGGAAGTATAGAGAAATAACTGCACAGAATAACTTTCAGTTTTGTGGCTTGAACTATCACAGAGAGCTAAAGAAACAGAATGTGCTGGCATAATATAAATGCAGCCAGAGGGGAAAGAGAAGAAAAACTGAGGGGTCAAGAGGGCCAGGGTGGACAGCACGTTACGCACAACAGTAACAACCTCCTTCCCTTCCTGCTTTACAGCTGGGCTATGTTACTCCTCTGATTTATACAGATTCACTTTCTATAGTTCTGTTCAAAATCCAGCAGAACAAAACAAATGCTCAGGTAACGGCCTAAGCAGGCAACCATGTAGAGGCACCAAGTGTTGCTATGCTCTTTAGAACAGGGACAGAAGGCAAAACAACTGACCAGAAACACAAACCTTTATATTCCTTACTGAGCACTCCTCAGTTTGGCCAGTTTGCAGTTCATTCCCATCCAAATCAGATATGTTTTCTGGATGTCACCTTTTGTCAGACGTCACCTAAAGTCAGATAGCATTATTCCTGTCCCTTATACTCTTCATGCCCATTCCCTTACCATTCATGCAGTTTTCACTGATTATCCATAACAATGTGGTCTGAAAAAATATTTATTTTGATTTTTTTTCCAACTCTGCGCCATTCTTATTCTGTTAAGAATTGATCCAATGAACAACATGCAGCAGAACAGATTTTATATAGTATGCAGCCATCAGAAACTGCTGTGTAATGTTAAAGAGACAGTGTATTTCTACTGCAGCTAAGACTGATATTACTGATCTCAGGTAACTAAAACAAGGCTTTTCATCACTAGTTTACTGTTTAGCTATTGCTACTGCAAGAAAGACTGATTTCTTTTTTAGGTTTTCAACCAATACTAGTTTGATAAATAACATTATGACATTATCTGTTATTGCATATAAATGCATCCAATGTAGATGTTGGATTGTAGATGTAGGCTTGCTGGAGGAAGCCTATAGAAGGGCCATGAGGATGATCAGGGGACTGAAGCACCTTCTGTATGAAGACAGGCTGAGAAAGTTGGGGCTGTTGAGCCTGGAGAAGAGAAGGCTGCATGGAGACCTCATAGCAGCCTTCCAGTATCTGAAGGGGGGCTACAAGGGTGCTGGGAGGGACCCCTCATTAGGGACTGTAGTGATAGGACAAGGGGTAATGGGTTCAAATTTAAACAGGGGAAGTTCAGGTTAGACATAAGGAAAAAGTTCTTTATTGCAAGGGTGGTGAGGCACTGGAATGGGCTACCCAGAGAAGTGGTAAATGCTCCATCCCTGGCAGTGCTCAGGGCCAGGTTGGACAGAGCCTTGGGCGACATGATCTAGTCTGAGGTGCCCCTGCCCATGGCAGGGTTGGAACTGGACAGTCTTAAAGGTTCTTTCCTACCCTAACTATTCTATGATTCTGTGATTCTATGAATATAGAAGTTCTGGGGTTTTAAACTATTTCCTAGGACATTCTTCTTTCTCTGTCTTCCAAGGCATCCTATTTTTGATGTCTTTTAGGACTGGATGACAAACAGGTTCCAACATTAGGAATGCTTTTTCTTAATTCTGTATTTTCCATATTGTGTCTAGATTTTTTTTTTTTTTTAAAGAAGTCCTGTAAGCCTGAAAACCCACACTGGCACCAAACTGCAACTGAAGTAGAAAGCTTTTTAAAATGCCTCTCAAATGTTGCTTTAAGCTGGAAGCAAGACTACAATGTTTTTCTTGGCATACCTTGTTACCTTTGAAATACACAGACCACTATTCTTGACATGTTCTTGTTTTCCTTGTATTTTAATAAATAAGATGTGTCCCTTGGGAATGCATGGTGGGTCCCCTTTCATAGGGTGGCTCTGGCAACCGTGGCATCCCTCCACTGCAAAGTATGCAGTGTATATTTTTGTCAAGTGTTTATTTAAGTGAAGGTCAGAGATTTCCACAGGCTTGGACACAAGATGCAATATCTAGTGGTAACCCCAGAAAATATTAAAAATCAAAATTGCAAAAATCAAGTTTCTTGCAAGGGAGCCAAGTAAGCAAGTCTTGGAGCTGTTCAAATAATGCAAAAACCTTGAAACAGCCTCGCTGAATTCAATACTTCACCTCTCCATTACAAGTTGTTCAGAAATAGTCTAAGACCCTAAGTTTCACAAACCTAGTTTACAAGAGATATATAAACATGAAGAGAAGGATGGAAGGGGGAAAACTGATTTATAAAGATGGATGTATTTGATCAGAAGACAGTAACAATACGACCTATAAAAAAAAACTTAAAAATGCTTTCCCCTATGTTTTGCAGTCTTGTGATTTTTAAGTCAGTGTGAACACTCTTTGGAGAGTCAAACTGTCAACCTTACAGTGCTTGGGCTGTCTGTACCAAAAAGTTCTCATCACTTACAGATGGTTAGCAGTCCATGCAATCCATTGGTCAAATACAATTGTAATACTTACTTCAAGACATTCTAAAACTTAAATGTGTTCATGGATGCCTGCCAAATGGAGAAAAAAAGAGCTATGTAGGCTGTTTGGAACACAATAGTTACATTAGTCCTCACAGATCCTTGCAGTTGCTGATATAGCTTAGAGACTAGAAATTTTCTAATGTCTCAGAAAAATTCAAAATAAAATCAGTCTGCACTGGCAGAAAAGTAAAACCTTGTCAGGAAAGCTCCAGAGCATTCAGCAGATGGACTGTCACACCGTTCATCCACCTTGCCGGCAGCTGATGTTCAAATCCACTACTTCCATTACTCCACTGTACTTGTGGATCTCCTGAAAAAAAAAAAAAAATAAATATAATGATAATTATTATTATGTTGAATCCACTTGTACTTTCTTGTACTTTCAAATTATTCAATACCTCTTTCCTTCCTTCTTCACTTGCTCCAAATATAGCACGGAGCAGTATAATGTAAAACTATATTCTCAGTTTCACTCGGATCCAGACTGCTTGGACATCCACACCATGTGTAAATCTTGTGTGTTTTCTTGTGTATCAGTCGCAAGGTCAGACTCCCTTGGAATTTCAAAATAGTTATTATAGAGTGTTATCTTCCTATTGCACACTGCCCAAGCTTAGTCTTAATTTCCTTTTTTTATATTTCTTCTCCACCAAATGAACTAAAATTAACGATTAATGCTGCCGGTTATGAAGAGAACAGATTCCAGGGTTGCTTGATATGGCAGGAAAACAGAAAAACTGTCCTTCTTCTTGCATAAGCCATGCATGTATTATGTTAAATTTGGTATAGAAAAAGCAAGCCTTCCAGGATCTTGGCAACCTAATTCCATCACTGCTTGCAGATGAAATGAGCTGACTGATGATGGTAGGAGGGCAGAGAAGAAGAGTGGGTTTTAAATTACATACACTTGGTAATTCCTTACAGAAATTAAGCCTAGTAGGTACAGCTGCTTCATGGACATGGAGACATTTCAAATGGCCAGCATTGCCCTTGACAGCAGGTGTTGTTTTGAATAAACAGCATCAGGAAGTAGCTAGCAAAAGGCAAAAGAAACACATGCAAGAAAAACTGTGTTGGAATTTGATCAAAATGTTTTCTAGAGAGCTCAGCTCCTAAGAGACAAATGCAGATCATTTCAGTTCAAAAGAAATATCCAGCTGGTGAAAAAACACAAAGACAAGAAATTACACAGCAGTAATACTTGGTCGAAAGGGCTTGTGCTACCTTAGTAATTACTTGTGTGATATGTATCAGCAACTGCTTCAGCTTTAACATCTGAATCTGAAGTCCCAGTGTTAGACTTCAGGCCATAAAAGCTGGAAAGAATGAAAGGAAGGAGGAGAAGAATGTCCCACAGCAACACTGCTTCCAATGTAGGGTCCTTCTGAAAGCACTCTAACCTGGGTACTGCTGTCGCCCTCACCACTGCGTGTTACAGAGAATCAGCACTGCAAATGTGCAAGGACAAGATACAGCTGCTGTGAGAACCACCCTTGATTGAGCGCAGGTCTAAGATCTGTATTTAATCTGTGGTGTTACTTTCAGAGTTGCATCCTTATTCCTAAGGGATTCAGAAGTTTGGGATCCTGGATGCTTATGTGAAAGGTTACCTACAGAGTAAGACAAGATGAGGAAAAAGAGACAGCAGCTTCATTGTGCAGGTGCAGTGGGATTATCTTTCTCCAGAGAAAAGATCTGCGGAAAACAGAGCTTTCTCAGGCCAGTCCCAGACTTCTGAATGAGTTCCCACTGGAATTATCCTCAGCACAAAGCTTCTACTCTGAATGCAAGTCACATGAATACATACAGAACTGTGTACAGATAATGTAATAGCTACTTTAAAACACACCAAAAATTAAAAAAGCACAAAAGTCACCTTTGGAAAGAATGGGAGAGAAAACCACATGTAACAATCCCGTTACTTAATGCACTTCTGGAAGACATTCAATCCTGTGATGTGCAGCATATGAGAATTGAAATAAAATTGCATAACATTGCATTTGCCATGGTTTAAGCCCAGGCAGTAAATTAGAACCACGCAGTTTACTTCCCCCCCACCGTTTCTTCCCCCCACTCCTGGAGGGACAGGGAGGAGAATCAAAAGAATGCAACTCCCAGGGGTCGAGATAAGAACAGTTTAATAACTAAGGTATAACACAAATCACTGCTGCTACCACCAATAATAATAATGATAAAGGAAATAACAAGGGAAGAGAATACAACACCTCATGACCTGTCGACCGATACCTCGCCCCCACCCAGCAGTGATCCAGCCCTTCCAGGAACTCTCAGTTCTACATCCTGGGCATGATGTGCTGTGGTATGGAATACCTCTTTGGCTAGTTTGGATCAGGTGTCCTGTCTCTGCTTCCTCCCAGCTTCCCCTCCTCCCTGGCAGAGCATGAGACTCACAAAGTCCTTGGTCAGAGTAAACATTCTGACCAGCAACTGAAAATATCAGTTTTATCAGTACTGTCCCCAGGCCGAAAATCAAAAACACAGCACTGCACCAGCTACTAAGAAGGAGAAAAAAAATGACTGCTACTGCTAAACCCAGGACAGCATTACATTGACATACTTTTCTAGGTAAAGGAACTGGCTGCAATTCATATAAACATACTCATGGAAAAATAATATCTCATCCACATGTACAAGATTTACCAAATAAGAAGAAGCATCACAGCGTTTGACAATTATCATAATATGTACTTCATAAAGTATGGCTATGAAAAACAATACCCAGTGTTTCCTAACAGGAAACAGCTAACATGGGTTGATGTGGGGTTTATTCAATTGTCTTCTGCCTTGCAAGGTAACAATCTTACTCCAAGGATACTACACAACATACTTCTGTGGTGCCCCACACAAGTTTCGGTTGGGCAGCACTCTGTATTTTCATTTTGAGGCAACACCAGGACATATTTCACATTGGCCTAATTCTTACTTTGCTTTTGTAAAGCTGTATCGGCAGCATTTAATTCTCAGTCTCCCCAGCAGAAACTCCAATTAACATTTAAGCTATGAAGACTATTTTTAAAAGAGTTCTGGTGCAGCTCTCAGCCTGCTAAGCAAAAATCCAAAACATTGAAACTGCAATGTTAAACATTACAAAATGGAAAGTGGAGGTCACCAGCAGCCTGATCTGTAAACATATTTCAGTCTTTTTTGTTCCTGACAAGCAAGAACTAAGCATTCATTAAAAATCTAACCATGACAATTGTCATTAAACTGTTTTTGCACAAAGAGATAAATAAGTCCAGCCCTTGCTGAGAATTTAGAACCACAGCTTCACTATACTGCAGGATCTGTATACATAAAAAAGACATTAAAAAAAGAGTTCTGCATCAGGTCCTCGTGAGTTCAACATAAACTCAATGAGCAGGTGCTGAACACAGCACTATTCATTTCTTTTTGTCTTTTATCTCATGTGATGCAACAAAAGGCATGAAACACTTCCAGACAGTTTGATCTAAGTGGATGAAAGGAAGAAACTGAAGGAGTTTCTGCTATTACAACACACTCACCATAAAATAATGTTTATTTATTTCCCCAATCTTTCACTGCTCCTATTCAGTCCAGATACATACGCTACTTCTGGCCATTGTACTACCTCAGCAATCTGCTCAGCTGTGTCTATACTGTGGGAACCAGTGGTGTTTTGCAAATCTGAGCTGTATGCATACCTGGCATGTCTTGTCTTGACTTGGGGTGTATCAAGACTCAGGGCCACTCGTTGGCATCCAGCTTGCAAAGAAAGAAAACTGTGCAGATGATTGCTTTCTCATCCTTTTTCCTCCATAAACTCTATCTTCTAACAGAAGAAAATGTAGGCACACCGAGTAGGAGGGAAGCACAATGTGGTTCAGTAGGTGCTTGCATTTCAACCTTTCAAGGAACCTTAAGAGAAATGAAATAATAAGATTCATCCTTCATAATGGTCCTTATCTTTAGAGGAACAATCACTCTACAAAGTTACAGGCAACACCATAATTTATTTTTTGTCCAAATACCAACTTTCTGCCACCTCCCCTGCCAGGTCTCCCTCCTGCTTACCTGTTCTGTACCAGTGCTCTCTGGAAAACTGTCCATGTTCTCTAGACTAAGAACACAGCTCCCTTAGGATGCAGCTGCATGGATATGCACAGAACAACATGTGGTGTGATAACCACATACACATACCCAGGAATTAAAAGGACCAGAAAAACCACACATGCACATGGAAGGGATCTTCTCTGCCATTTCAAGCAAGGTTGTGCTGACACTATCTCAAAGGCTATTGGGTATCAATTTAGGCCTACATCAGGCCAAACATTTTGGTTTCAGTCATATGATCTAATCATGGCACCTTAACCATGCCAGCTATCCATGGCATGCTCTCAGGCTACCCCACATATGAGATAATATGTCTCACATATATCTTTCATGGAGGCTTACGCTAAGTCACATCACCTTACAACTGTGGTGCATTACGACTGCACACCTGGAAAAGTACCAACAGTTAGTAAAGCTCTTTTGAACTCTACTAGGTCAGGGACGTCTTTTCAACCCCTGTAACCCAACCATGAGCTTACTAACTGTTTGCAGACACAGTGTTCAATTGAGCCATGCAAGTAACCACTTATAAAATGGACTGAGTAGGAGGCTGTAAAGTACATATAGTTACAAGGTTGTTAACACTGCTAATTTGGGGGAAATGCACTTAAGTTTTCACCAAGCTGTAGAGTTCGTCTTAAAATTTTAGATGAGATTAAAAAATCCTTCTGAGATCTGAGAACATATTTAGATATGTATCTCAAACAATATTCCTAAATATTACCATCAAAGGTGAAGGACCCATCTAATTAGATCCTCTTTTATACAGTACAGGCACTCTGAGGTCTCTCCCCAGAGCACCAGCTGAGAACAGTATAATACATTCTCCACACTGTGTAAGAGTCTTCCTCCCAGTGAGCACCTTGCACTATAGGTGAAGGCTGCTATGTATACCTGCCTCAACACACAGCTCTCCAATGCCCTCTGCACTGCCTGCAATATGGATAAAATCCATGAGATTCACATTGCTCTTTTTCCACCAAGTGAAGGCCAGCTCCAAAACCTGAGTGTACTACAAACAGCTTTCTATAAGATAGCCCCTCCCAAACACAAGGAATGGACATACCTCCCCAAAACCAAGCCTAGAGGCTTTCCTCAAAGCCATAGGAAGTTAATCCATGATGAATACTGCTCTTGTAAACCACCTCTTCACTGTTTGGGGTGGTGAAGGTGGAGAGAGGTTCGCTTGGAAAGCCCATGGATTTTGTCTAAATTCACTATTCTGCGTTCCATAAAAATCAGAACTATTTTAACTCAAGTCAAGAATCAACTGTACTTACACTGGGATGTAAAGCGCTGCTGCTTTTATAGGGGAACACGTTTGGCAAGCTTAACTATCAGCAGTATTATCTCAGCAGCTTCTAATTCTATACCACCAGTTCCAAACATGTTATCAGCTGTTGTATTTTGGATGTGCACTAAAAAGCAACCAGATACTTATCACAGTAATATTTCTACCACACAGTTAGCAAACCCACCTACATAAGTGTTCTGCCTGCTGTTCCTACAGTGTAGCAAAGTCCCTACCTACAGTGTACAAAAGCTCTGTCATGTGCCTTAAGCATAAGCTTTGATTTACATTAGGGAGGAAAAAGTCATATCCATACAACTATGCTGATTGAATTCATGATTTTACACTGGTGTGGCTGCAGTGATTCAAATTCAGTGCACATATATACAGCCAGATCTCATTCTAACATAGACATTTGAAAGTTATATGTCTAAATTTCATTTGCATTAAGCACCCTGTAGTCAGTGGAGAGGGACTGAAACCTCCAAGGTAATTTCTCTGATTTGCCTTCTATATTTTACGTATGTAAAACTGAAGGTCCTATTTCTCCCACTGACTGAAATGAAGCTCAAGACACTTAACTAGTTTGTATGTGCCTAAATTTGGGAAGATGGACCCCATGTATAACATCACAGATACAGGGAGATACAGGGAGACTTTATTTTTCTGCTCATACAACCAGAATAAGGTATGTCAGTGTGAGTATTCCCATTTAAGTATGACTGCATCCCACTGGGATTGGGCTGGTTAGAAATACACTGCTCTGAAAAAAATGTGCAATGCAAAAAAAACTCTGTGGTATTTTAAAGTGCCTGTAGCTGGAGAAAGAGGCAAATACCATACCCAGAACTCTCCCAATCCCAATCTTGAATAATTTGTTATTTGAAATAACAATTGTTATAAATAAATATATAAATATTGTTATTACATTTGAAAGAAAGAATTTACATGACCTACAGTAACTCAGTCAACAGATGTAGCTTGCACATATTAAATTTTCTCCTGCATGCAACAAAAAAATGAAGAGAAAAAGAAAAAACCTCACAATATTTCACTGTGACAGCTACCAAGATCCAGCCCCTTTTCCTCATTTTCTCCACATTACTACATTTTTTGCTGGGATCTTTCAGCCTTTTCTACAAGCACTACACCTTATCACAATGCCTTTTATCTTTTTATCAAAGTCTGTGAAGACAGGAGGTATAGACTGTTTTCCTTACTAGCCCAGAGGAAAGGGTAATGTAGTTAAAAAATAGTAAACTAATAGCTAAGAGTCCACTGTTTACCTGTTATAGGTGGGCCAATTGTTATATCTGGGCCGGTCCCCTAAGAATTTACTTACGTGTCCACTGTAGTGATAGGATATGATGAGTGTCATGCAATGGTGAGAGTTTCACAGCAGAGGCTCCCTAAGGTATCGCTATAGCCCAGCTCATGGTTGTGGCATAGGCTGGTCCTCCCAGCCTGCAATGAAGCCCCTACCATTGCCACACATTGCTGTGACTGTACACAGGGTAGCTGGAGTGCAGCTTCCCTGGGTATGGCTACCTGACTCATCATTGCATCTCTGCCACAGTCCACGCAAACCCACTTTTTCAGCATAAGCTTCTGTAGTGTTCTCAACAGTTTCAAGTTGTTCTTTTTCCCCATGAAGAATGGTCAAGTAATGTTAACTACCTCGAAGCTGAGAAATTCCTCTACAGAAAGGTCTAGCTCCTTTCTTCCCTGGCTGTGAAGGGGCTCCTTATTTTGTGAAGAGGTACCTTGTGATCCTACATGAAGTCTTCTGCTGCTGCTGCTTTTTTTTTTCCACCAGGACTCCTTTGTTCCTCCTGCTTTCACAGAGTCTTCTCATTCCCATGCCCTAGGATGACCATCTCTGAACCTTGCCATCTGGGGTAGACCAAGATCCCATGTCTCCTCTTGGGCAGATTCGCTGCTAGCATTTCTCTTTGTTCATTATCTCATGCTCAGTGAGAGATCTCCACAAAAGCACAAACTGACCAGAGAATCAACAGCCCTTTTGCACTTCCAGCCTTCTCAAAGACCAGCAGGCCTCCAGCTACCCTTTGGTTTTTATTTCAGTTGTCATGGACCTAGAGGAAACAGGAACTGATTGTCTTCAGTTACTAAACAGAAAACCAGATTGTTCCCAGGGTGATAAGGAGTCTGGTATGTGCTATTCTGTCTTCGCTCTACCAACTCCAGACTGCTCCACAGATGCTGCAGTGACCAGCATGTGAGCTAGATGTTTGCTTCAGAGACCTGCAGGTGTTTCAGCTCTCTAACTCTATGCCACTCAAAGTTAAGCACAGCTCAAAACACAATCGGAAGATGCATTTTTAAAGTATTAAAACCAATTAACAAACAGCTGACTAAGGAAGAAAAACCCTACATTCCCAACAGCAAATAGATAACTTCCGTTGCTTGGCATACAGTACTGTCTGTTCCACTGCCTGCCCAAGAAACCAAATACCTCCTTTTATTCATATTTCTCAGATACTTTATCTATCATAACTTAATATTTTCTTAGCACATAACTTCATGAAATATGCATCATCCTAGTTGAATGATTTTTCATGTTTTGATCAATCTGAAGAGAATGATGGACTACTCCAGTTACACAGATACACAGTTGCCATATATGCATCAAATTTAACCAAGACTTGGAACTTCCAAGTAATCTGTATTTTTCTCACTGAAAAATAACAAATTCAAGAAGCATCAAGATATTTGCATCACCACCAAAAAAAAAACCCACAAAAATTCCCCACATATTTGTGACAGGAAGGATAAAATTCATCTTTTCTAATCCAGGAGTTTAAAACTCATATGTTAAAGTGTAAGGGGATCATTCCTAACTCTAAATGTAGTCAGTGAATACACCAAGTACCTCATCAAACAAGTTATCTTGCCCTACTTTGTGACTACCATTAGATTCATTGTTTCCTGGTCAAACTCCTCTCTCTTGACTGCAAAGAAAGCCCAGTAAGGACAGTTTCAATTTGGATAATTAATTTTTAAGTATCTAAAATACAGTGATTTTATTTGATTTGCAAGCACTTAAATAATTCTAGAGTTTCAAAAAAGGACCAAAACAAACTCACAAATCCAGTTACGTGAAGTGAGATAACACAAATCACAACTTCTACACCTGCAACATATGGCTGAGCGACTATCAGAAGAGATGGTGTGAGACAACAGCTTTGCTGTCTGGAAGAGCAACAAGACTGCACCAGGAAGAACCATGAGGAACACAGACCCATAGATTTTGGAAATCACCCAGACTTATCATAGTAACAGGTTATTCAGGACTGCATGATCCTAAATGAAGTTGTCATAAGCATTTAGGAAATGCCATTCTAGCTAATTCATAAAATAGGTTTGATCACAACCACAAATATTGTCCTTATATCAGGACATGAAAGGGTGGTGTGTGCCACCAAGCACGTTTGTTCTTTGTTAAATCAGGAGCACACTTCACAGAAAAGGCATTGTCTTTTCTTTCAGAGAAATGCCTTACATGATGCGTCTTTAAGCTGTAAAGTAAGCAATGCCAGCTTCATAAAAATATGAAGTGGGAAAAAAGGTCAGAACTCTCTAAACATAGCAGACAATCTGTCTGAAACTCTGAAAGACTGAAATATTTTAGGAACAGAAGGCATATCTCTTCAAAATGGCACTTAATGCATTTCAGTGAATCCACTGAGATGAAAGCTACGACATACTGTGGGAGCAAAATCATCAGTAAAGTTTACAGCTGGAGATGCCTGAGATGCCTGAGATGAAAAGTTCCCAAGAAAATCCAGAAAGGACTGGCAAAGCCAGCTCTCCAAATTAGCTAATGTAATGCTAGCAGCACTTCTATTATTACATAATGGATTTTACAGGTATCCAGCCATTATTTTTTCAGGAAGACTCAGAACTATTTACTGTCCTATGATCATTCCAAATGTGGGAGAATGTTAATTACACAACAGGTTTCAGCTATATAGTTCTGATTCCAGTCATGACTAATCACTCAGCTTTATCTGTTGAAAGCCAACTGTTATCTTACAAAAAGTTGTTGAAGCCAGTTCAAAAATATCTCCATTTTCCCAGCCAAACTAAATATCTTTTTTTTCCCCATAATTATTAAAGTTGATTTGAATTATTTTCCTGAGACTGAAAAACAATGCTGTGAGCAAGCAGAGTATTAAACACATTTTAACTTCACAGCAGAATTACACCCCAACCAGCATACAGCCCAACACTCCAGACAAGCCAATCGTGTATTGTTCATCTCCAAGATTCCCATTGTTCAGACCTTTCTCAGATTTGCAAGACATTCCTTTTTGACATATTTCAAAGCAGTGTTACAATGCATAGTTCTGCACTACGATGAAATTTATACTTTTCTAACAAAGTGAGAGATACAAACTTCTAAACTGTATGTCTTCTCTAGTTAGAACCATAACCCCATCATTTTTGAGGCAGGAAAAGCTTGTCAAAGGCCATCAGTGCCTATTACCCTGGGTAGGTTCCTATATAGTCGCATGTAACTTTTTTAGTAGTTCTGCTGTAAATATGAACAGTTTTAAAGGAACTTTCATGTGGTTTATATGTTGAGAGACTTGGTGATTCTCTTACACACAAAAAGCATAACCTACAAAATTCAATGTAGTTTCTGAAGGGAATGTAACTGGCATTACAATGCATCCCTTTCTTTTGCCTTTCCTTCCATTTCCCTTCCTCTCCTCTGCTTTCCTCTCCTCAAACCAATCCAAATTACGCTGCTGCTTTACCTTACTACTGTGATGAACTATGTTAGTGTTTTGTGACTGTCACACAACACATCCACGCAAATTTTTGTCATGCTATTTACTCCATACAGATGTAATGTGACCTATTTTTATGGTATCTGGAAGTGGGTTGACATTAAAATGAATGAACAACTGTTAATGACAGTTGACACAAAACTATGCCCATCATTCATGCTGGTCAGTCTGATAATCCTGCTTCAATTACAGGACTATATTAAAACCAATGAAATTATATTAAATTACTACCTGTTGCCACATCCTAAAACTTGCATAGTTAGACATTTATGAGCTCGTATACTGAGCATCCTTGAGCTCTGAAGACTCTTCTCACTAAAACCCCTGCAGAACCTCCTCATGGATTTCATATGCAGGAAGCAGAGGCAGGTAAGATAGGCTGGATAAAAGCACTGAGCAAGATACATGTACTAATGGACCAAAAAGAAAGCTACAAAAATGAAAGCAATTTTTCTTCTTTTTATATGAGGAGCATATTTCAGTCCAATACCTTGCAAACAGATGTCTTCCACCTGCCCTTTATTCAGAGAAAATACTTATTATAATTCAAAAGTAGCAGCTGATCTTCCTTGTCATAATTTCAGGGATAGATGCAGCTTCTCTGAACAGGACTGGATCACTATGCATGTTTGGTGGTGGCATTTATTAGTCTGAAATAATAGTTCTTGTTTATTCTCTTTTACCCATTCTTGTCCTTTTTGCTTCTTCAAAGAGGTCTTTTGCATTCTACTCCCTTTCTAGTGCTCCTTAACACCACCTTATACTGTTCTTATCCACAGAGTGACTCTGCTTTTCACTCGCTGTAAATCTTTGGTCCTACTTTTGTCTGTGCACCTACTGACTCTGCTGGCTCTGACTCTCTGGCACTGTGTCCTACTCCACCTTCTCCCCCCCCCCCCACCCCAGTTTCCTTCCTCTCCTCCCACTAATGATTGCTTTCCCTACATTCTAGTCATTAGAGAGGTCAGGAACAGACAGCATCACAACCACATGGAAAAGTGTTTCTTCGCCTTCCCACTTTAAGATAACCATTGTTCCAGATGGTTACAAGCATTACCTGGTTGTGAATTGCTAGTGTGTGTTTGCTCTAAAATTAGGCCAGAGACTGTAAGAACATTAAATTGCAAAACAGAGAGAGAGAGAGCAGAAATTGCCATTTTGGTTGTTACAGCTGCTTGCCACACCTATAATCAGCATTGTCTGACAATTCCCATTCCATGGTATTTTTTTAGTTCTGAATACTTTGCCAGATCTCCGTCCCCATGGCTTAAATTTTCCAGCTGGACATCTGCTTCAAGAAAGTATTGGTCACATTGGTGCAACGATGCCTAAGAATGAATCCAAAGAAAAGCCAGCTTTACTCACATTTTACTCATGCTTGAAAATGCAGGCAAGCTTTTTATTTGTAAACTGGTCCATCCCCATATTTGTGGACACAAGTTTGAAGCTTAGCAGGGAATAGCCTGCTGTAACAGAAGACCTTTTTCTCACGTACACAGGAGGAGAGGAGATGGGGAGGAGGGTAGCCTGGGACAGTAATCTTAAGAACTGAATGTCAGAGCTGAGTTAAAAATGTTAGGGTGAACAGGAAAAAGCTGTCTACAAAAGGTAGAAGGATTGAAGCCTGCTAGGACGTGGTCCCTGTCAGAGAAGGCATCTCACCACTCTCCTGCTGTAGCAAACATGACATGTGAAAACTAACCCACTCCTCTCCAGTGAGGGCACACAGGAAAGATGGGAATATTATTGGGGGGCTATAGGAATGCTGGGGAGGGACTATTCTTTAGGACTGTAGTGATAGGACAAGGGGTAATGGGTTAAAACTTAAACAAGGGAAGTTCAGATTGGATATAAGGAAGAAATTCTTTACTGTGAGGGTGGTGAGGCACTGGAATGGGTTGCCCAGGGAGGTTGTGAATGCTCCAGTCCTGGCGGTGTTCAAGGCCAGGTTGGACAGAGCCTTGGGTGACATGGTTTAGTGTGAGGTGTCCCTGCCCATGGCAGGGGGATTGGAACTAGATGATCTTAAGGTCCCTTCCAGCCCTAACTATTCTATGATTCTATGAATAAGTCCAATTAATCTAAAGGCTTCAAATGGCTTACATGGGGTATCAATATCATTGCCATGGTGGCGAAGATGCTTTCTAGTGTTTAAAAATCTAATGAAGTAGGCCTTATACTGTGAAGCATTTTCTATTTGCCTTTTAAGCCCTGTGAAGTGGTACACAACAAACCTGTCACAGGAAAAAATACAAATAAAAATCTAAGGCTGCAAAAAAGAATTAGGAAATAGCACAGTTGCTTTCATTACCTTGTCTTCACCTCCCCTGCACTCCAATATATTTGATTTACAGTATATTTTTTCACTGCAGGAATATATACCATTGGTTTGCAAAGAAAGACCTCGTTCAGTGCACACAAGATCCTACTCAGAGATGCCTTCGAGAGAAGACTACTGGCTCTTCAAGCTTGTTTCTTTTGCTGGAGATGTTGTAATGTGTGTGGTAAAGTAGATTTATATCTTTCAAATGATCATTCCATAGCTGAACATTTCCAAGAATAAACAGATTCTATATTTGTCTCTGCCACAGACTTCCACAAAAGGTACTTTATGGACCTGCATTGTTTCAGGGATATGTATAGCTCCCTAGTACATGTAAAGAGCAAAGTGCCTGTTGTTAATAAATCCCTTGACTATGATTGTTTTCCAGCCTGCCTGCCATCTTTTCCCAAAACACCTCAACTGGAAGCCTAAAGCCCTCCTGCCCAGAACATGTGCCAGTCAGAAGACTGGGAATTGGAGATAGCTAGACTGACATGCCTTGGCTCCCAAAAATGTGGGAAGGAGATAGAGCCTGCAAATCCTCCAGCCCCAGAGTCAGAAACAGTAGCTACGCAGAGATCTAGATACTGCTAGAGACTAAAGGGCTGAATGACAGCAGATTAAGCACTGTTTACTTTTATTTACCTAACTGCAAAGTCGTAAGTGGAGACAAAGTACTCTTTGCATTTTCTGCAGCTGAAACCACCTCCATTTCCTCCTCCTGGTAAAACTGGACAGGCACCGCGTGTCAGTCATCCTGTACCAAACCACAGCTTTTTCTGTAAGCACATCGAGTGTTCTAAGTGCACCAAGAGGCTTTACTGGTGGTGATGAGACTCAGCTGGGTCCCACCACCCTGCCCATCTGCACTACTGATGCCATGGGAGTGCCAGCCTCTAGCCCTGACTCCAGCATGGATACCAAATCCACACTGCAGCTTTTCCTCCAACCCTGCTTCTGGCCCATCTCCTTTAGTTCCCAGATGGACACCCCAGATTGATCCTGGACCTAGGTCATCACTCCCTTAGTCTCAGGCTGTCAGTAGAGCCTGTTACCAGCAGCCTTCTCTGCCTACCATGTTTGGCCCCTATGGGAAAGCACTTTGTCAGTTAGGACACAGCCTGCACTGGGGTGACAATCATCCCCAAGATCCCTGTCCCACAAAGGAGAAAGGTACTATGAAGCACTAGACAGACTACATTTGGGTTCACTTATAACACACTTAGTCTCCAGGTTAAGAACTGGGTCAAGCTGTTACAAGAAATCATTCTCCAGAATACCAGGTTAGATAGGCAGTGCCCAAATCCTGCCTCCTTTGGACACAGGGTATATGCCCTTTTACATTCCTGTTTTGTTGTTCTTCCATTTCATAAATGCTGTTCACCTTCAACCAGAATCACCTAGTGACTCAACATCCACGAGAGTAGATGTTCCTTATACATCTCCCACGTATGTCCCCTTTTTGAAGTGTATGAAGTACCATTAAAGCACCTCTTGCAGAATGCTCTGGCAGTGCATCAGATCCCTCCACCTCCAAACACCTTTTGCTTTCAGAAACTGTATCTGAGTTGGACACTGGCACCTATAAAAAGCACTTTCTTGAGTGCCATCTGTCAATGAGTCTTCAGCAAGGCTATGAAACAAGGGCACTGACAAACACATGCCCAAACACAGTGCACGTCAGTTTGAGCATTTACAAAAAATATTCCAGGTTATACAACCAGGCCAGCAGTCCTATATGGTACCTCAGCCTCTTTTACGTCAGCCTCCTATCAGAGTTGGTATTTGACATTGGCTTGGTGCCTGTTTCCATCATGCAGCCTTGACAAAGGGGATATCATCTGCCCCTGTGCCAGTTTTAACACCAGAGTTAAGATGCTGAGCGGCCACAGCAAGCCCAAACCCTGTGGTGTGATGTAGTTTGAGGTAAGTAGGTGATATTTTCCAGGAAAAACATATCCAAAGCAGACGCAAGCCTGCTGAACCTAAAGCATGAGCCTACAGATTAGGTGATCGGAAAATGGCCTGATAATTAGGATGCTGGATACTCACTCCAGCTCTGCTACTAACATGCTGTATGACCTTGAGCTATTTCTCTCTCTGCTCACCTCCGTCCTTTTGTTCATCTTAGCTATTCCAGTTAGAAACTTAAAGCTTTCTCCAGACACCTTATTTGACAAATCCTGTTACTATTCCCAGCATTATTTTACACACTGATCACCTCCAGTGATTTGGCACATTTCTGCATGACAAATCTACATAACAGTCCACACCATGCAAACGTGCATAGCTTGCCGATGGTGGCTGGCTCCTGGAAAGGGAATTGTGTTCTTCCTTGACAGCAGCAGCAGTGGTTCCTGATTCTGTGCTACCCAATGGAAAGGTGCAGGAAGAGCTATCTGGGTGTCTGACAGCTGCCAAAATATTTGCTTCCTGTCCTTTCCAGGATAAAGACAGCAGGCTGGATTGTGTGGCAGTGTACCACTTCAACGTAGTTGCACTACTGCTCACAGCTTCCAGCCTGGGGACACGTGCTGCAGCTGACTGAACCAGTACCAGTTTGTAAAACAGCCTACTGCTGTGGAGGAAGATGTGCTGTGTTTCCAACAGCAGCCTGTCCCTGTGCCACCTCACTGTGAGCCCAGAGCAAGCTCATCCAGCAGTAGCCCGGAAGTGCAGGCATCACCCAGCCCTGCATGGTGCAGCTGTAGTACCATGTTTAATTGTGAAACCCTGAAAAAGACAATCCTCAGAAAGATCTGGCAAGTGTGGGGAAAGGAGGGAAGGCACAGGGGAAGGCTACTGTAATCGCTGCAGCAGAGCAGCATGAGGAGAGGTGGTACCGAAATGGCAGCTAGTGACAGCAGGCAAACAACTGATTGAATCAATCAGCAAACTTGACTAATGATCCCAGATGCTGAATACACTTCCAAAAATCCCATGTGAAGCTCTTGAAAGTAACATTCCAGCTGAAGACAGTGAAAAAGACAGGTGTCTATTTCCCTGTCTTTTCTGACTGCAAAGAATTAATAGTATTTTTATTTATATTCTTAATACTGAATGGGCAAGGGAGGAGTCACAAAGCAGAACAACTGGGAAAACTGCCTTTACAGAAATATTACCCATATCATTTTCTGCACTGGTTTCATAAAGAGCCATCACTAGGAAAAGAGACAAATTACTAGGTTGGCACTTTGCAGGTCCCAAGATCTTTCCTTGGTGAAACTAATAACGTTAGTGAGAGTATATGATTGTCCTGGGTTCAGCAGTAGCAGTCATTTTTTCTCCTTCTTAGTAGCTGGTGCAGCGCTGTGGTTTTGACTTTCGGCCTGGGAACAGTACTGATAAAGCCGATGTTTTCAGTTGCTGCTCAGAATGTTTACCCTGACCAAGGACTTTGTGAGTCTCATGCTCTGCCAGGGAGGAGGGGAAGCCAGGCGGAAGCAGAGACAGGACACCTGACCCAAACTAACCAAAGAGGTATTCCATACCACAGCATGTCATGCCCAGAATGTAACTGAGAGTTACCGAGAAGGGCTAGCTCACTGCTGGGGTTGGGCTAGGTGTCAGTCGGTGAGGTGTTGTATTCTCTTCCCTTGTTGTTTCCTTTATTATTATTGGTGGTAGCAGTAGTGATTTGTGTTATACCTTAGTTACTGGACAGTTCTTATCTCAACTCGTGGGAGTTACATTCTTTTGATTCTCCTCCCCATCCCTCCAGGAGTGGGGGGAGAAAGGGGGGGGAGTGAGTGAACGAGCTGTGTGGCTGGGTTTAAACCACGACAATGATATACATTGACATGTCTCTGATCGTCACTACATTCACCGGTTCAGGTCTAGGAGGAGAAAGAAAGGGTGAAGATAACTCACGAAGTGCAAAGATAGTTTTAATCTGAGATTTCAGGCCCTGTAATATAAAATCAACTATTCAAAACAGAGTGGACAAGTAATTACAGTACACTCTTCCACTGTACTATTTTGCTTTTATTTCAGAATTCCTCTTTCCTAAAATAGAACTTTAAAAAAAACCCCAATACCTTAGATAGTTGAAGATTTACAGCTTCTCTCATCTCCTGTTTCGTTTAGAGCCTTTTCATAAAAGCATCAACAACAAAGAGTTGAAAAGAGGAGATGAACTGGGAATTCAACCACTACTCTCAAAATAGAAAAGGAAGAGACGGTAGCTTTGTTTCCTGACATGAAATGTCCCAGGAGGGAAGGCAGAAGGCTTAAAAAAGAAAAAACCTCTTCCTTCCAAGACATTTTTCAGATTTTCCCCAGTTTTATTCAGACCAAAATACTGTCAGCATCCTTTTCCCAATGTTTTTGCATTAAACCAGCATTTTCTAGTGGAAAACTTCTGTTAAAATGTCACAACCAACCCTGTTCAGCAGTCTGTGTTGTTGTGGAAATCTTCTCAAGGTTACAAATAGAGCATTAGAAATAACATTTTCTCAGCCAAGCTTACCAGCAAAGGAGCTTGTCAATCACAGCTCCCAAGAGCATTCACCTGGGAGGAGGGAGGGGCAGGCCACCCTGAAGTGGGGATTGCGACACTTTCCATCCAGGTTGAGTCATTTTGTGACATACTTGGTCTGTTTACAAACAGTTATTCCTGACTCTATTTTTAAATTTATCACCCTTTTCTAGATAAACTTATCTGGGAATCTCTAGGCCCCGAGTAAATGTTTAATAATGCTTTCCTCTAAAGGCAACATGCTGAACTCTCCACTCCTATGTCTGCATTTTAAGAGATGACTTCGCCTTTTTCCCCAGCAAAGAAAAAAATAATCCTGCCTTTTTGTGCCTTCTGTTTATATAGTCTCTGTCTATTTTTAGAGAGCAGGGAAGAGTAGACAGCAGAGAGCTGTTGATACCATGCAGCGCTGGGTGAGAACCAGGCTCCAAGGATAGTAATTAAACTCTTTTTGTCATTAGTGCTTGAACCTCCAAAGTATAGATTATGCCTGTCTAGACTTAGATATTAAGTTTCTCAGATAATGACATGGTCTTGCCTGTGTTTGTGCACACAGATGCACACACCTCTTTGTTCAAATAACAGGAATGGCTACACCACCCCTGATCCAATAAAACAAATGAAGTAGGGTGATTTAAGCAGTATCTCTTCAAAAAGTTACTCTGAGACATAACTGTCCAATAGCAGGGAAGAGCTCTCTTCACTCTGTAATATAAGATAGACCCACCCTCTGCTTTCATTCGTTAACAAGAGCGCTTCCCACAGCTGCTTTTTTGAATCCAGAGATCCCTTGCTCTTAATCTTTCCTGACAGCACAGTTTTCATGAAGCTTCTTGATTATCAAAACCAGCTCCTCTACACCTATCAGAGAAATGTCTTAAGTACTCCTTGCCCTAAATACACCCAGTCTTACTTTTTCTGACCTATAAATCTTCAACAGTATGGCAAATTCTCCTCTAAGGCAACAGGAAATGGACCCAGAAGTGCCATGGCCATGGGACATTAGGCAATCATCCAGTATAAATTCACTCTGTTGGTTCAAATGCAATAAAACATTTTTGATGTATCATTTTTGCCCTGGCAGATTTTATGCCAGATCAAGCACTGCCCATCTTTGCATGGCCATTGTAAAGCCTGAATAAACACACAAAGCCAATATCCACACCAGAATGCATTCAATAGGAATGTGATCATGTGCTTGTCTGTCATCTGGCTCATGTTTGTCTGCTGTGTGACCCAGGAGGGATATGTTGGGAAGGAACAGTAATGGTACCAAGGCCTTGCAGAAATCACAGTCCATAGAGAAGTGGGGGATTCTCCCCTGGATCATGGGATTATGACTGGGTCTGCAGAAACTGCCATTTGGTGGAGTAACTTCTGCTTTTCTAGCCAGTACTGCCTTCAGTTTGCTCTCCTTCCAAGGGTGCAGGAAAGGACCCACACCTCAGCAATGCAGAATAATTGGTTGTAACTTGAAGGTCTGGCCTCAGCCCTCTGAAGTAGGGCAGTTTCATCACCCCTAATGAGGGGTGGACTGAACCTCTCCTTAGTGACAATATCTGAACTCTTCAGAGCAAAATATTCACAATGTTTAACAGAGTCTGTCATTCCACTTGCAAAGCTATTGATGATAGGTTTGTCACTCCTCAAACACATCTTTAGGTTTGAGAATTTTTAGCTACCTGTGTTTTTACAGCTTCCCCAACCTTTGGTCATTCTATGCTTAAGCAATTCAATAACATGGACTGCTTTAGCAACAGCTGAAGATAAGAAGTAGAGAATATCAGTGTTCCTTCAAGATCAGAGTGGTCAGTAGCAGAATAAAATACTTCAGTCTGCTCACAGAATGAACCTAGAATGCTTTCATTGTGGCATTATTGAAGAAAAAAAAGAAAACCAAACCAAACCCAAAAGGTTAAATAGTAGTTGTGCAGGTCTCAGGGCTCTTCTAAGTAATAGGGAAGATGGGAAATCTGAGACTATAGTTCCACAGTAACAAATTTTTGCTAGAAACATCCTGTCCTGGAGCTCAACCTTCACCTCCCATTGGCTAAGCAGGTCTTCACAGCTGCACTGTGAAATACTATGCCTCCATCACCAAGATCCTGCTGTGAACTCCACAAAGGAGCCAGTCTGAGTTAAAAACAAGACAAAGATCATCTTTTAGTTAGTTCCTTGATCTGGTTCATGACTTCTGTGTCAGCTGATTGAGGGGCTAGTTCCTTGCAGTACATGGGGAGGAAAGAGTATGTGGAAATACTATGAGAAGGAAGCAGGAACCCCTTTACCTAGCTCTGCCATCAGATGCCTCCTACTGTGGAACCACAGACAGAGGTCCTTAAGCCCCTAAGAAGTCTAATCTCCTGAAAAGAAGTCTAACCAACCTCTAAGAAAAAAAAACAGGCCACCTTGTGACGTCTTCATAGGTTTGAATGTGGTACCTTGCTGAACTACTAAACACTCCTATGTACATGCTACCTGGTAAAGAATTCTTCACTTTGTAGTGATTTTGGCAACTGTCTCTCAATTAAGACTCTTCTTTTGTTAATGGGAAAAAAAAAAAAAGGCAGGTCTCTCTTCTGTTTTACAAATATTTATGATGATATGAGAAATGCCAAGGAAATTGTGAGGAGAAATCAACAGATACCTAGAAGGAGCTTGGGCACAATAGATAAGGGGACCATAAAAATGCCTAAGTAAGTTTCTTTCAAAAGTAACAATAATAAAAGTCACAAAGCAACTAGTTGTTCTTCTAGGAAACAGACATAGTGACCAATATGTTCTTCAACCATAATATGATCTAGGAAAAACAAGTAGGTAAACTGCATATACAGTCATTTCTTAAGTCATCAAACTACTGGGCATCATCATTCAACATAGTTGCCCAAAGCTTTAAATTCAGCTGTATGATCGTTATAAAAAAAGCACTGTGAACTGTAACTGCTGCACTCAGCAAACAATAACCTCTGCTGTGGGATTTTCCAACCCCAATTTAGGTCATGCAACTAAGGTAAAGGAAAAGAGACAATTTTTTACAAGCCTCTTTCTGCCACATCTTTATTGAAGAGTTAAATCTGGCATAAGTTGTGTGCACCCATACTCAAAAAGAGAGACAATAAAATCAGAAAATCAATTGTCAGTGCTTCCCAATAAAGAGTATCTGCTTGTTCAGATCTGTCAGGTTTTGTAGGCCATTAAAAAATAATCAGTGAGATGAAAGTGTAAAGGAAAGAGCTTAGTCCTTAAAACGCCCTGTGCATTGAACTCTTTTTGAACATTCCTGTTTGAATTCTATTCTGGAATAGCCTCATTAGTACCATTTATGAGTCATTAATTCACCTTGTCAATATTATTCAGAAGTTCTTTTCTACAGCTTGCCAACTATCCCCTGTTCAGAGAAAGGAGAAACATGGCACAGCTATAATAAACCAACTCAGGGATGTGAGTTGCATTCATACCAATGCTGACAATTGCTCTGTGGTTTGCCCTGCAAGCTCTCTTACCAGCTGCTCTTAACCTGTTTCCAAGATTTGGAAATTTTTGTGTCTACACAGGGCTCTCCAGATGGAGGATGGAGTCTCGTGGGCAGGCTAGTATAAAATGTATGAACAGTCCTTGAATCAAGGATGAGAAAGAGCCTCCCCAGCAGAGAGTTGTCCTCAGCCATCCATAGCCTATCCATGTTCTAACTTCTATGCACCAGTGATTGTCTACCCATTTTTAAAGGGCGGGCCTAAAAAGAGCATATGGATTCTCATACAGCCCAGGCACACTCCTACAGCCTAGGATAAGCCAGGAGAAAGAAGTGGGGTTCAAACCTGCTGTGCTATTCAGCACTTCATGTTTGATATTTTAGGTAGCTGCAGCCTGCTTTGCGTCTTACTCTGAGACATCTGCCTTTCCACAGATTGCCTTGGAGCCACAGGGTCCAACAGCAGGCTGTGAATTCCTTCCAGGAAGCCAGGACCTTGAACGGAAGTGCCACTTTTACAGTACTGAAGTCCCCCTGTAGATTTAGCCATTGGTGCCTAACCAGTGCCAGAAATAAATAACTATTACTTTCAGCTGGCAGAACTGCAGTAATAAATCCACAACTTATTCTTCTGTTAATTTTGTCAGGTAGTTTACTACTTACAACTACTCCCTGTGCTCCCTCCAGGCCAGATCTGTAATTTGTTCCCTCTTGATACCAAGACATTTGCAAGTCATATTCTTCAGGGTCATAAACTTCCATAGTGATTAAATTAACAGCATGAAATTCCAACTTGTAGGACTGACAAAAGTGGACTTCGGAAAACTACTTTATGAGATTTATTTTTGTCCATGGGAAAAAGTGCTATAGACATCATTCCATGTGGAGTTGTTTTCTGTTTCAGTTTGTTGATCCTTTTGTCCAACTTTGTGATTACTGGACCAAAACCAAAGATCATTATAAAAGCAAAAAATGAGATTCAGAGTAAACTCTTAAGTACTTTATTTAAGCATATGAATTTGCCTCCTGTGTTACTTTCCACACACTTCTAGACCAAAATAAAAGCCAATCTATGCAGACAAAATATTAAATAACCCTGCTGAAATAAAATATTATGTTGCTGTGCATTTGACAAATAAAGAAAACAT
Source organism: Psittacula echo (assembly GCF_963264785.1). Lineage (NCBI taxonomy): Eukaryota > Metazoa > Chordata > Aves > Psittaciformes > Psittacidae > Psittacula > Psittacula echo. The sequence continues at coordinate 116,917,012 of NC_137735.1, read as the reverse complement.
TTTAAGATCTACCTCTAAAGATGCATGAGAAAAATATTTAATGTGTTCTATTCATGTTTGGTAAGAAAACAATTTCCTTTCATTCCAGAAGAGCACTCAGCAATAAAGAAACCAACCACATTTACAATACAAGCCTGTGTCAAGCTCTACACCTGCATATTGTGAAGACAGCCGTGTGAAAGAATAAGGACATCAACTGGCTGATGATAGAGACTTAAGCCTCCTAAATCACATGGCAAGGATAAATTAGAACTATCTGCCACCTACATCAGATGGCAAAGGAGGCAGGAACACAATGCTCTGTATACCAATTAGTGGCTTAATGGAGCCAGTTCTCATGTGTCAAATTCCAGCAGTGCCAATGAGATCAGTACAGAAGTCACAGCAAGGTCACTGCGATCTGTCAGCGGGGCAGCTTCAACTGAGTACCGCATCCTAATCCCTGTCTGCTGAGAATCCAGCGGAGGAGAAATGCCTGTAGTTAAAATGCACCTAAAGTAATATTCTCCAAGGGCATCAGGCTGGAAGAAGAAGCGTGATACATAAGATAATAAAATGCAGTTGATTTTAGCTGTTAAATGAGCACTTTCTGGTTTGATACAGGAATGTGCTGAAGTCTGCCTATTCAGAGACACAGCAAGGACATCAGCAGTGTAGCAGGGACACAATACTATACAAACACCTTCAAACCATGTACCATCTTCCCCACTTCAAGCTTGGAAAAGCTACCTCTGTGACTATGCCTATACCATTTGGTAACTCACCCTGACAAGTTAGTCAATTTTTTAAGACACAGTAACTGTAGCAACAAACTGCTATTCAAATGATTTACCTTCCAGCACCACTTGTCAGGCAGAGAAATAACGTACCTGCTGTGCAAGGCATGAGGCACCAAGCAAAACCTCATCTTAACTTTTGCCAATCCTAGAGGCAATTAATCGGAGTTTATGCACATGCGCTAGCCTAAACTTCTGCAGTATGGTCACACTCACAACATTAGCATATTTCTGTCATGTTTTATGCCTGCCCTGAGGCTGTACGCAGCCACAGCAAGCAATTCAACTGCCAAAAGCAAAGATGGTGAGGAATACAATTTCTCTAATACACTCAGTGTGTCTGAAAAGTAGAACAAAGTCATATGTTTGCACTGCGGCATGGTGCACTGAGGTTGTTGCTTTGTATGTAGACACAATCCTTATGTGCATGTTACCAAAATAAACATGGTTTGGTTTGGGGTTTTTTTACCCCATGTGCATTGAAAATCCTTGATGCTAAAAAAGTAGCTGCCCTAATTTGGTCAAAGTATGTGCAAATATAATAGAGAGGAGGACCCACTCCTAGGGATTAGAAGACGCATTAGTCCCAGCTTTGTTCTTTTTGAGGTCCAGTGGCTCCTGTTCTTTGCTCATTCTGCCATTAATCTTCTGTCTGCTGAGAATTATTATTAGAGGGACTTATCCCTAGGAAAGAAATTTGGAGTTAAATTTAACTTCTAATTATTCAAAACAGTTGTTGAAATAAAGGAGGCGGATAGGCCAGTTAGCAGAAGACACAATAGCATCAGAGGTTATGCTGTGCCCTGTTTAGACTTCAGCAAGCTTCCATTCAGGTAAGGTTTCACATTGCAGCTGGCCAGATCCAAGAGCCAGATCTTGCTGCTACGAGGGGTGGGCTGTGCCTCCTCCGCCATTCCTTTCCGTTCACTCCTGCTCCATCCATCCCTTGCATGGTTTGGCAGCTCAGCTGAGCCGATCTGGCTCACTAAATCCTCAGAATAATATTCACTTGCCAGGCTGGTCAAGGTTTCTTTAAACTAGATGTGTTGGGGGAGGGGGGCATCGTTTCATCCCAACACACCCAGTCAGTTGCCAGCACCTACAATAGATGCTCGGAGCGATGCAGAGATATTCCAGCCGCTCCAGCCAATGAGCCGGCTTCATTTGGAGCTCGGCTCAGATGCCTCTATACAAACACCCATAGTATGGGAAACAAACAAGAGGAATTAGAGATGTGTGCACGACTATGGGAGTATGATATAATAGGCATCACAGAAACATGGTGGAATGGCTCCTACGACTGGAGTGTTGGAATGGAAGGTTACAGACTCTATAGAAAAGACAGGCCTGGCAGGCGGGGAGGGGGAGTTGCTATTTATGTTAGGGATAGACTGGAGAGTATGGAACTCTGTCTGGGGATGGGTGAGCAGTTGACAGAGAGTTTGTGGGTCAAGGTTAAAGGGAGAGCAGCGATGGGGGACGTTACTGTGGGGATCTGTTACAGACTGCCTGATCAGGAGGAATCTGTGGATGAAGTGCTCTATAGGCAGATAGGAACAGCCTGAAGCTCACAGGCCCTTGTTCTTATGGGAGACTTCAACCACCCTGACATCTGTTGGAGTGAAGGTACGGCTCGGCACAAGCAATCCAGGAGGTTCCTCAATTGTGTGGAAGACAACTTCTTTCTGCAAGTAATAGAGGAGCCGACAAGGAGAGGTGCCATGCTTGACCTCGTGCTCACCAACAGGGAAGGGCTGGTTGGAAATGTGATGCTCCAGGGAAGCCTTGGTTGCAGTGACCACGAGATGGTTGAATTCGAGATCCTCAGGACAGTGAGAAGAGCATGCAGCAAGCTCACTGCCCTGGACTTCAAGAGAGCAGACTTTGGCTTCTTCAGGAGCCTGCTTAGTAAGGTTCCATGAGATATAGCCCTAGAGGGCAGGGGGGCCCAAGACTGTTGGTTGTTATTCAAGGATCACCTGCTACAAGCTCAGGAGTGTTGCATCCCAACTAGGAGGAAGTGCAGCAGGAGGGCCAGGAGACCTCCTTGGATGGATAAGGAACTGCTCAGGAAAATTCAAAGGAAAAAAGAGGCTTATAGAAGGTGGAAGCAGGGACAGGCGGCCTGGGAAGAATACAGGGATGCTGTTCAGGAAGCTAGGGACCAGGTGAGGAAAGCTAAGGCCCAGTTAGAATTGAACTCAGCTAGGGATGTTAAGGATAATAGGAAGGGATTCTATAGGTACGTAGTGAGTAAAAGACAGACTAGGGACAACGTAGGCCCCCTTTGGAAGATATGGGGAGACCTGGCTACCCAGGATTTGGAGAAGGCTGAGGTTCTTAATGACTTCTTTGCCTTGGTCTTCACTGGCAAAGTCTCTGACTGCACCACCCAAGTCTTGGAAGGCGAACGCAGGAACTGTGAGAATGAGGACCCTAGGCCCACTGGAGGAGAGGATCTGGTTTGAGACCATCTTAAAAACCTAAACGTACACAAGTCCATGGGACCTGATGAAATCCATCCGCGGGTCCTGAAGGAGCTGGCAAATGAAGTTGCTAAGCCACTGGCCATCATATTTGAAAAATCATGGCACTCAGGTGAAGTTCCCAACAACTGAAAGAAGGGAAATATAACACCCATTTTCAAGAAGGGGAAAATGGATGACCCGGGGAATTACAGACCAGTCAGTCTCACCTCTGTGCCTGGCAAACTCTTGGAGCGGATCCTCCTGGAAGACATGCTAAGGCACATGAAAAACAAGGAGGTGGTTGGTGACAGCCAGCATGGCTTCACTAAGGGGAAATCCTGCCTGACCAATTTGATGGCCTTCTATGATGGGGCTACGGAACTGATGGACAGGGGCAGAGCAGTTGACGTCATCTACCTGGACTTGTGCAAAGCCTTTGACACTGTCCCACACGACATCCTTGTCTCTAAATTGGAGAGACATCAAGTTGACGGGTGGACCACTCGGTGGATAAAGAACTGGCTGGATGGCCGCACGCAAAGAGTTGTGGTCAATGGCTCAATGTCCGTCTGGAGACCGGTAACGAGTGGTGTCCCTCAGGGATCAGTGTTGGGAACGGTTTTGTTCAACATCTTTGTCGGTGACATGGACAGTGGGATTGAGTGCGCCCTCAGCAAGTTTGCCGATGACACCAAGCTGTGTGGTTCGGCTGATATGCCGGAGGGAAGGGATGCCATCCAGAGCAAACTCAGCACGCTTGTGAGGTGGGCTGATACCAACCTTATGAAGTTTAACCATGCCAAGTGCAAGGTCCTACACCTGGGTCGGAGCAATCCCAGGCATGGCTACAGATTGGGCAGAGAAGAGATTCAGAGCAGCCCTGCAGAGAAGGACTTGGGGGTGTTGGTCGATGAAAAAATGAACATGAGCCAGCTTCAGTGCGCGCTCGCAGCCCAGAAAGCCAACCGTATCCTGGGGCTGCATCAAAAGGAGCGTGACCAGCAGGTCAAAGGAGGTGATCCTGCCCCTCTACTCTGCTCTCGTGAGACCTCACTTGGAGTATTGTGTGCAGTTCTGGTGTCCTCAACATAAAAAGGACATGGAACTGTTGGAACAAGTCCAGAGGAGGGCCACGAGGATGATCAGGGGACTGGAGCACCTCCCGTATGAAGACAAGCTGAGAAAGTTGGGGCTGTTGAGCCTGGAGAAGAGAAGGCTGCGTGGAGACCTCATAGCAGCCTTCCAGTATCTGAAGGGGGCCTACAAGGATGCTGGGGAGGGACTATTCATCAGGGACTGTAGTGACAGGACAAGGGGTAATGGGTTCAAACTTCAACAGGGGAAGTTCAGATTGGATATAAGGAAGAAATTCTTTACTGAGAGGGTGGTGAGGCACTGGAATGGGTTTCCCAGGGAGGTTGTGAATGCTCCATCGTTGGCGGTGTTCAAGGCCAGGTTGGATGAGGCCTTGGGTGACATGGTTTAGTGTGGGGTGTCCCTGCCCATGGCAGGGGGGTTGGAACTAGATGATCTTAAGGTCCTTTCCAGCCCTAACTATTCTATGATTCTATGATTCTATGTTGAGTTATCTTTTTGTGGGTTCAGTGAGCTGAACTGGCCCACCAAGGACAAGAGGAGTTCTGGGAAAGAAGGGGAGAATTGTTCAGCTGGTGACAGGAGGAAGAGTAGGAAGAGGGGAAGAGAGGGAGAAAGGAGAGAAACTCTCTTTTGCATATGACAGTGACCTTCAGATCTGCTGTGCTATACTATGAGACCTCGCCGTTACATACTACAATGGAAGAAAAAAACCATTTATTTAGAATGCATAAGATGGCATCTTCCATTTCTACCACACACCTTTCTCTAACTTACACTGAAGGAGCTCAAGTAACCAAGTGACAGGACAGAGACTACAGACTACAGAGACAGACAAGAGATGTTTTTCTTATGAAAGAATTACTGACTAGAAGTCTAAGCAAGTGAAAAAACTCTTTCTTACTCTTCTCCACAAAGAAATTAAATCATCTAGGCAATAATCTGATATGTGATAACCTTTTGTAGGTGATCACATATGTGCCAAATACTAGAGCATAAATCTAAATCTAGTAATTTAGATTTGATTAAGAGGTGGACATAACTTTCAAAGTCTGTATATAAATGCTTCTCATTTTGAAAAGGCCAACAAATTCACCTGCTGTGAAGTGCTAGGTTCCCTCATTTTTCCCCATTTGCCAGCTATTTTGAAGTACACAAGTGAAAAGGGGATTCCCAGAAATTAGTAGAGGGAAGTAGCATTTACAACACTAGCAGAGCCACTCTATCAACTTAGAGCTACAACTGTGGTCACATGGAAAATCTACCCAACAATAAAGTTCCACTTGCCTTTTCTGCCCCCTCATACCTGAACCAGTTTGAACACTGTGATCAGGATGAAGGAGGAAGAAAGTGGGAAATCCATTAGCAAATGATCTCCAAACAGAAAGCTGAAGGCAAACTTTCAAGATCTTTCTCCTTAGGTTTTAAACCACCCTTTGAAACCGGAATAAAGACAACTGCTTCCATCTTCCTGTCCTGAGATGCTGAGTCACAATCTGTGCTGTTTATATTCTTTATGTGATTTCGTTTGCCCAGAGAAATTGTGGATGCCCCATTCCTGGCAGTGTTCAAGGCCAAGTTCGATGGGGCTTTGAGCAACCTGGTCTAATGGAAGAAGTCCCTGCCCATGGCAGGGCGGTTGCAACTTCCAACCCAAAACATTCTATGATTCTAGGAAATCAAAGATGACATTTTTTCCATGGCAGAATAAGGCCGCTTACCTCCCCCTTTCTTTCCCTTTGCCCCTTTGCTGCCTGCCTGAGCAGGTCTTTGCAGATGCCAAGTTTGACATGGATACTTTTGCCCTTGCCCCAGGCTCCCAGTGGTGCCAGTGTACAGCCCATTTCATCACTGGATTTTTTACCACTGGATTTCCAGGCACTACCCTTCAGCCTCTTCATCTCTTATCTACAATGATTTTTCAGGTCGCCCAAACCTCTGTTCAAACAGCAACACCTTGATGTTGGATGTTCCTTCTTCATTATTAAAGCAGCAGGTTTTGCTCTCTTCAGCTTGGACTGACACCAGGTATCTGATGTGTTCCTGCAGTCAAGCAATTGGTATAAAGACCTTTGGGTTTCTAAAGGCCCACTGCTCTGCTGCTTAAAATGCAGAAATGAATGAAAATTAAGAGACTGGATAGAGGTTGGAATAATAAATGCTAAGAAAAAGTTTTATGTCTCCCATTTTCAGGCCGATGATGCAAAAAGTGAACCAGCACAGGTAAGTAGTATATGGGAATGACCATCCAGAAGGTTTGTGGGTAGGTGTTAAAAACTGATTACTTCTTTGTACGCGTACATGCATTCAGTGAATCCACATGGCACTTACAGCTGATAAAAAGCCACAAAAGTAGCTTCTGACAATGCTTTCATGTGTGTCTGATAGTTACTTTAGGTGCAACAATGCATCCCATGTTGAAGGTGAAAACCCAGGTTCAATATAGAATTAGCATGTAATGAAGATAGAAACTAATGCTATAATCTCTCCCAGTAACTGTGTCTTCCCTTATTAGCAAGGCAGAAAAGCAGAGCAGTAATATTCCTGTCATGGTGCAAAGACTAATTGAAAAGTGAGGCAATCAATTGTTAATTTCATAGCTTCTCTAGTTGCTATAAATGTACAACTTTGTCATAATCCATTCATAAGAGATTTCTCATTGCGCCAGCATAGATGACTTCTTATGCTATTGTACCTCCATACGGAATTAAAATCAGCAGCACAGGAAGTCTGAGTAAGCAAGCATGAAAAAGCATCAATAGCAGGGATAACGCCATAGAGTAACAAACACTTATCCACCATGAATAGCTCCCACCAGAGGAAAGATGTAATTTATAACTCTGCTTCAGTCTCAATTAGAAAGACTGACAAATGAAGAAAGACTTCTTTCATTTCTGCTGGAATCTCATTCTTGATGAAGCTATTGAATTCAAATACTGATCACTTGACAGGCTCTTCTTTAGATGTACTCAGCACTTCATTTACTACTTAAAAGCTAGCTGATACTGACAAAAATAAATAAGATTTTGGAAAATAATTTAAGACTAAGACTCTCTCCTCTAAATTTAGTGAGCACTGTGTTCTATTGCTTATCATGGTGAATATTTATCGGATGGATGAAAATCTCAATATAGTAGGAATGTATTCAACATAAAAAGCCTACCATAGTTATTAATATAAACCTATTTTTGAGAGGCTAGGCAGATAGGACAAGCAAAGCCTTCTGAAAATAATGGATGACTTCAGTGTGACACCAGCTCTGTGTAGCTCACAGTAGCATATGCTTACACTAGACATCTATTTCGCACAGATAGGTCAGGGTATGGTACATGGTGGATTCACATTAAATAGTGTCAATTTTGGCTTCTTCACTGTTACAGGATATTGCTCAGCTGACCAGAATTACGCAGTATGTGTAAATTAATCCCTCAAACAGGATGTAGAAAGAAAAATTACTTTATGGGTAGCAAGTGTAAGTGCACTAATTAGGGTACTAACTTGTATCCCAAGTTGGACTGTAAACATCCTTCATGCTTCCAGCATGGAAACATTGACATTCTGTTATCTTAACCAGCTGCATCGATAGGTAGAGCAAGACAACTCCAAGAAATACGCTTAAAGATGGAGAAGTTTAAATCAAGGGGCGGGGACCAGGAATTCTCAGCCCTATTTCTGCCACTGCAAGGCAAGAGGTCATTTGGAAAGTCATTACCATGCCATTACCACTACCACCATGCCTCAGGGAAAGGAAAGATGGTTCATACTCCTGTAGAAAAAAACATTTGGATTATCTACTACAGTGAAGTACTGAGAACAGTCATTATGGAACTGTTCTTCTATCTGATCTTGATTTCAGTCTACTTCTTCCATTATATGATGATGGGTCCATTACTAGCAAAGATAATTTCACACATGTAAAGACCCAAATATTAGAGCACAAACCTCACTTTACAAATTGTAGCCTTTTCCTTGTTCGTTTTCTTTTTACCCTGTAAGATCAACAGAATCATCGAATCATAGAATAGTTAGGGCTGGAAAGGACCTTAAGATCATCTAGTTCCAACCCCCCTGCCACGGGCAGGGACACCTCATACTAAACCATGCCACCCAAGGCCTCATCCAACCTGGCCTTGAACACCGCCAACGATGGAGCATTCACAACCTCCCTGGGAAACCCATTCCAGTGCCTCACCACCCTCTCAGTAAAGAATTTCTTCCTTATATCCAATCTAAACTTCCCCTGTTGAAGTTTGAACCCGTTACCCCTTGTCCTGTCACTACAGTCCCTGATGAATAGTCCCTCCCCAGCATCCTTGTAGGCCCCCTTCAGATACTGGAAGGCTGCTATGAGGTCTCCACGCAGCCTTCTCTTCTCCAGGCTCAACAGCCCCAACTTTCTCAGCCTGTCTTCATACAGGAGGTGCTCCAGTCCCCTGATCATCCTCGTGGCCCTCCTCTGGACTTGTTCCAACAGTTCCATGTCCTTTTTATGTTGAGGACACCAGAACTGCACACAATACTCCAAGTGAGAATCCAATCATCCTAATGCAAGGATGAAACAAAACAGATCGTGTGCTCCAGTGAATGAAACAAAGTAGAAAAAAAAATAGAAGTAGGAAGAAAGTAGACTCATCTATGACTAAGTAGAGAGAGTCAGAAGAAACACAGCAGCTATAGAAGAAAATTAAAAATAGCAAAGACAAGCCCAGTGATTGAAAATGTGAGTTATGAAACAGACTCTCAGCACATATGAATGAATGCTTTGGCTTTCACACTGGAAAAAGAGAAATCTTTTAATTTCAAGATACAGACTTTTAAGCCAATTGTTTAAAAAAAAATGGGTATTTATAAGAACAGTAACTGCCCTTCTCATATGAACAAATGCATGTCTCCTTCAGTCTGCTGATCCTTCCCTTTAGTGGCAATGCCAGCTTAAACTCCCACCTTCTTCCCAACACCAGCAGTTTGATCCAGTTCTCTTCTTCATGAAGTCAGATGTTTGGGAGATCACGGGGGGAACAGGTTTCAAACTGATTGTATCCCAAATCACCATCTAACCTCTATTTTTTTTCATCTGAGTCAGTTCCCAACTGCACAAACAGCAGACTGAGAGACTTGGGAATTAGAATGAGCTGCCTGAAAGATGGGGCTGGTGCCCAGAAGGTGCTTAGGACAGCTTAAACAGACTTGCCATCACTTGCTTTAATTCACTGTTCAACAAACACTTTTTTTTAGCATCAGCTGGCTCTGCCTCCAAGAGAAGTAGTCACTTACCTCACGGGTCTACCTGCTATCTCCCATCCCATGTCTCCATTTCCTTTTGGCAGACACAGATGTTTTTTGCAATAAACAGGATTGGGGAACTTACCCAGCTGAAAAATAGATTTTGCCTTTGTTTTGTTTTGCTCAAGTCAGTTCTCAAGGGATGCATCTTCCACCTATTTCACCCCACGTGTACAAACTTGAGGGTGTGAGCCAGTGCATGGGGACAGGGAACCACACGACTCTCTCTGTCTGACACTAGCTTGGCTAGTATACATGTCCATGGAATCAGAGTCCTGTGGATCCTAAAGCTGTCCAACTTAGCCATAGACATGCAGTCACTTGTTTGTTTTAACTGTATACATAGCAAGAATGTAATGGACTGAAGTGGCAACCCACAGATAAATAAATCACCCCTTATGTTCATTCGAGTCACTTCCAGTCAATTTGATGATTTCTTAATGTGATTGCCCAGTCTGACAACAGATACCTGTGCAACTTTGTCACTCAGAGTCACTGTAATTAACATGATTCCTGTCAGCACAAACAATCAGATAATCCAGTCAAGTCAGCTCTAGGAATGTCCATGAGGAGACACAATTTGCATGAAGCCAGAGAAGACGACTCACCACTCTTGCCTTTTTTTAATGCTCCGATCTCTCTCTCTAAAAACCAGAAAGAGCAAAAGCAAGGAAAAAAATCCCTAGTATGCTGATACAGAACATTCAGGAGACCTCTTCAATCAATCTGGCATGTCACAGAACCGAGAATTTGAAAGGGCAAAGCAAACACATTGCTGGAAAACAAGATAATAATTCAAGGATGACAGAGGAGTCAATCCAAAGCAAAGAGAAGAGAGACAGTAAAGGCATTCACTCACCTAGACTAGATAATGGGAATTTGAAAGACAAGTTCCCATGAGCTTATGAAAGAAACAGTTCACAGCATGTTGGGCAAATGGGACAAACAGCATGGCCAGTGCAAGGCAGGAACTGGGCAAAGCACAATGCACTAGCACAGACTCTGATGCCTAACCTAAGCCTGGTCCTGAGCCCGAAGTTTCACACACAGCCACTATGTTGAGCCATGCACTGTGTCCTCCACAGGAGCTATCAGCCCTTCCCTCCCTGTCTGTTCCTGCCATTACATCAGGTGCAGCACTCATCCAGCCACGAGCTAACTCAGAACTGGATGAACCACATGAAAACTCATCAATATATTTGCAGGGCAGGACAACTATTTTCAACAGCAGCATGGTCTTAAGTCCGCTGTGAAACCATACCTGAATCTATGACAGAATACCAAAAATAGCCTACAAGATCTACAATAGAATTGCAACTTACTCTTCCAATGCAAGGAAATGACTTTTTTCTATAACTATATCTAACAATGGCAGGCTTCCCCTGTCCTAAACCCTGTTGACCTGAAACTCTGCATACCACCAGACATCTACCAAATGATTAATCAGTCAGAAGCCCCACTGGATTAAATACATGGGCAACCTGATGGTGACTGCAGATTTCAGAGTGGGGATACATTGGACAAGGACACTGCAAGGAAGAACAAAAATTGCTCAAGCTCTCCCAGAACATTCAAAATACCTTTTCAAAATATCAGATTAAAATAAAAGCGAGGGGGTGGGGGGGTGGTGGGTTGAAAGCAAGCCTACAGTTTAAATATCCTCCAGTGTCAAAAGGCTATTACTGAAGTGCCTTCAGTTCCGCTTACTGTGAGAAAAAAGAAATAGCAGGACAAGAGAAACCAAGGAACAATGGAGAATATGGCCATTCAGCACGTTATCACTTGCCACAAGAATCAGAAACTGCATCCAAGCAGATTCATCCATATCATCCAGTAGCTCCTCTGCCAATAATGCTGTTTCATCACTTCCGGCTGGATTCCACTGCTAACAGCAAGTGCAGGAAGCTGGCTTGAATCTCTTGGACATCAGTTAACGTTTAAGTGAACTGTGAAAATGTCCCCAAGGTTTCTCAGGGGAGCAGATGACACAGTGGGGTTCTTCAAAATATATAAACTAGGAATTTTTCCCTCAGTCAACATTACGCAAGACTGAATGACCTAGGCAAGAGGACAGCAAGATACGTCTTTTGCCCGTCAGACACACAAAGTATAAAACAAGCAATTTAAGGCACATCAGTAAGAGATGGATTTCATATTTGGCAACAGTGCTATTTCAGCTGGTTTGAACAACTTCTCCATCTTGGTTCTCTCTCTGTTCTTCCAGCCAAGCTGTTTCAGCAACCAAGTAACAAACTTGATCAAAGAGATGATCCATCTGTAAAACAACCCAGCAAAGTAAACGGTGATTTTCAGGTGAATCCATTCCCAGTCCTGTTAATTGTGCAAGTTCATCCTCAGCAAGTTCGCTGATGACACTAAACTGGGAGGAGTGGCTGACACACCAGAAGGCTGTGTTGCCATTCAGCGAGACCTGGACAGGCTGGAGAGTTGGGCAGGGAGAAACTTGATGAAATTCAACCAGGGCAAGTGTAGAGTCCTGCATCTGGGGAGGAACAACCCCATGTACCAGTACAGGTTGGGGGTTGACCTGCTGGAAAGTAGTGAAGGGGAAAGGGACCTGGGGGTCCTGGTGGATCTGAGGATGACCATGAGCCAGCAATGTGCTCCTCTGGCCAAGAAGGCCAATGGCATCCTAGGGTGCATTAGAAAGGGTGTGGTCAGTAGGTCAAGAGAGGTCCTCCTTCCCCTCTACTCTGCCTTGGTGAGACCGCATCTGGAATATTGTGTCCAGTTCTGGGCCCCTCAGCTCAAGAAGGACAGGGAATTGCTTGAAAGAGTCCAGCGCAGAGCCACAAAGATGATTAAGGAGTGGAGCATCTCCCTTATGAGGAGAGGCTGAGGGAGCTGGGTCTCTTTAGCTTGGAGGAGACTGAGGGGTGACCTCATCAGTGTTTACAAATATGTAAAGGGTGAGTGTCAGGATGATGGAGCTAGGCTTTTCTCAGTGATGTCCAGTGGTAGGACAAGGGGTAATGGGTGTAAACTGGAGCATAGGAGGTTCCATGTGAACATCAGGAAAAACTTCTTTACTGTGAGAGTGACAGAGCACTGGAACAGGTTGCCCAGGGGGGTTGTGGAGTCTCCTACGTTGGAGATATCCAAGGCCCGGCTGGACAAGTTCCTGTGTGATGTACTCTAGGTTACCCTGCTCTTGCAATGGGGTTGGACTAGATGATCTTTTGAGGTCCCTTCCAACCCTTGGGATTCTGTGATTCTGTGAAGTGCCCAAACAGATCTGACAGTATGATGGAAGAAGCACTGCATGGACATGAACGGCAATCTGGGAGCATCTGATTAAGTTGACAGTGCACTTAAGAAATACACATAATGACACTAAAAATACCAAGAGGATAAGAAAGCCTGACACAGACACACACTGCAACGTTGATCCTGATCTTACAACACATCAGATCCAGCAGTGAAGCCAACTTAAGAAACCCCTGTCCCTCCAGCATCTGGTTGCCTGTTCTTTGAGTGTGCTGATCAAACTGTTTCTAAGTGGAACTGAAAACTGGTTCAACAAAAGTAACTGGAGCACGAACAATGCTTGAAAGAAAGGGTGTGCAAGACCTCAAGGAAAACTGTGTATTTCCTATACAATGTTATAGCAAAACAGTTAAAATAGCTGTAATTCACATTTCATACTGTGCGGTGCAAATCTGTGCACTGCAACATGCTTTAAATGAAAATTTCCTAAATATGATCTGGCTCAGGTTCTTTTTTATTATTTTGCATCCACATATGAGAAGCTAAGGAGCACGGCCAAGCAAAATAAGGTGGCTATGATGTACCATTTCACTATGCCTGGGGAAGCAAAACAAGCACTGGTACATACATCTCCAACACCCAGCCATCAAAACAAGTATTCTTCTTTTTCAGTTCTGTTTATTTGGACAGGCTTAGGAGGCCACCCATTTCATAAAACAGAGACAGTAACAGGAAGCCAACTTCAGAGCACGTATCCCTAGTTATCCCTGAAATATTGTACATGCTTTAAAGCAGCTGACATGCACTGTTCGATTAACAACTCACCACCCTGCAGGACCAGCCCATGTGAGAACAACAGTTCTGATTGACACCAGAAAGAGATCATATGAGCAAAGGAGAAAGAAAGCAAAACTACATGAACTCCACACATTTAAGTTTGTAGAAAAGCATAAAGGGAAGTTATGTTCACAACTTTTTGTCTGAAAGTCAATGGGATTTCGACATCTGACTTTCCCACTCCGTAAAATCACCCTTTTGTATAACCTAAAGCACGGCATGAATTCACACCCAAGCTGGCTTAATGTAAAACATGCTTTCTGAAGTACAGCGCAGGACCCATAGCTCAGACATCACACTCCCATTGTATACTTGGAGAGTTGAAAACTGATCTAGTCCCCATAAGACAGCTCTGAGATCCCACACATTGTACATGACAATTATGTAGTTACTTAAAATAATGAGAAAACTCTGAAATTTCAGAAGGAACTAATACACCAGAAGCTTCTGCTAAATACATAGTATTACCAAGCACTTGAATTTTGTCCTAAAGCACTAGAAAATGCATTATAGGGCAAGCCTCTTTTGTCAGAAATAGCTAGCTGTTCTTTCTTGTCTCTAATTTCCATGAACTAGAAGACAGCTTCATTAATACTTACCAGATAGTTTTCTCATTGTATTAAGGAAAACAAATTTCTTTTCTTAGATGCTGTCTCTTACCAGACACACAGGGAATACGCATCACACAGAATGCCTGATAAAGAAATCGCCATACATTCCAAAAAGTGGATATAACACCATATTGACTGTGATGTCTAAATAGTATTTTAAAGTGCTTACACATGCGCCAAAGTACTGTCCTGAAGCCTCTGAGGAATCAAGTCCAGGATATTTACACACAAATGTAATAATTTTCAGATAACTTAATCTGAGACTGATAGATACTATCAAGATTGTTATCACAATTGCAGGATTTGATTGCAACAGTAGCACAGGCACTATATGAAAGCCCCATTCAGAAATAAAAATATTGATTCAAATTATTCAAAATTGAGGACACACAGTGACACATGAAACTCATTTTTGTCAACATTTCATCCGACTGATATACATTTTCCGTCTAGGGATCCAGCCAGTATATGCATACCCAGTAGGTTTGATTTACACGACAAATTCTTTTAAATAAGATTCTTTAAGTAAGTCTTATTCCTCCTAGCTTCTAGTATAATTATTTTGGATAATGTCACTTTTATGCTAAGAACACTGATTCCTCCTGATGCTCTTAGCTGCAGAAGATCTTTTTATTTAAGAAGTTTACCACATATTGAAAAAAAAAACAACCCAAAGGATGTAACCTGCAAAATTACTAAAAAGCATTCTGTAAAATTCAGTGCACATGGACACAAATTCCCTGTAAGATTAATAACCATTACGATCCTACATCAGCCTGTGCACGAGGTGTGAATAGTCCAAGCAACTCAACTTTGGTATCAGGTTGAAGTAACCACAGAAAACACATATACCTCAGCTCCAACAGTCTAAAACCATTACACCGGTGTTATCAGCATTGCAAAACAGTAGTATGAGATAAAAGGCAAGCAGAAAACCTGAAATCAGAAATTCATGTTGTAGTTCTGCTACATGATGGACTGTGTAACCTTTAGCACTGAGCCTGTCTGCCTCAGCCTCCCCACACAGAAAAACAGGGATTTGCACAACTTTTCATGATGCATCAAATTTGCTCTGCTTCCAAGCTTCTGTTAGTAACAGTTCTGCGCAAGGTGGAAAGAAGCCAGCTTTAAGAGATGAGTGCAAGTAAAGAGCATCTGCCAACTTCATCCAAAAAAATCCAAAACATCTTAGGCAAAGAAAGCATGATCTAGTACTCTGCTCAATAGCAATTCTCTGTGTCTGTATATAAAGCTATAACTTTTGGACATCTCTTATGATCAATCCTCGCAATTTAGAGGAACACTTCATTCTTACTGGCTGAAAATTGAAAAGAAAGCAAGAAAACAGGGGCTACATCTGCTGACCCGAGTTTGGTTTTTAAAACCACTTCCATATTACTATGAACTTCCAGGATTCTTTAAGGGAGCCATTAACAACCCTTATCTTTAATGCCGTCTCTATCTCACCCTGTCGTACTAGCTCAGTGTTGCAAGTTTTGCCCATCCTTGAAGAGATAACTTGTTGGGAGAAAAAAAACGGGATAATGCTTAGGGAGAATACAGGGTATTGCATGCACATGCACATAGGACATGCACAGCATCACTGCTGGAAAAGCCATGCGGGCTGAAGGATCTCACAGAGCCACTGGCTGTGGGAAAGGGAATGCAGAGCACTGACAGCAGTAAGGGCGGTCAATAGCATGGGAGACTGGCATATGGGACGAGGATGCTCGGAAAACAAGAGCACACACAGTCCCTGGCTTGGAGATGCATGTCCTATGGGCTTTTCTCTCTGCAACTCCCACATGGCAAATACAGCCCACAAGCAGATAATGCTTCAAAGTGGCAACCTTCACAGAGCCATGGAGCAGGAGAAACCCAGCAGTGCTGGGTGACAAGCAGATACCAGCTGCAACAGTAAAGGGGTGGAAGGAGGGGGGGAACTGAGAGAATCCCTGTCAGCAAGTAAGCTTGCTGGGCTCTACACAGCTCAGCCTTATCTGCCTTGCTCCTCCAGTTTCTTAGATATTAATGTTACTCTCCATTTAGCAAAACTTCCCTAATACTGATCTGCCCTTGGCAACCTCCTGTCTCCACTCCCTTGGTTTCTGTCAGTGCTTAATAAAGAACATCTGATGATCAAATGTGATTAGAGCCACAAGTATGATCAACAGTCTGGAGCATCTCTCTTATGAGGACAGACTGTGGGAGCTGGGCCTGTTTAGTCTGGAGAAGAACAGACTGAGAGGGGATCTCATTAGTGCAGATCAGTATCTCAAAGGCAGGTGCCAGGAGGATGCTGCCAGACTCTTTTCAGTGGCGCCCAGCAACAGAACAAGGAACAATGGCCATAAACTGAAACACCAGAAGTTTCACCTGAACATAAGGAAGAACTTCTTTACATTGAGGGTTGCAGAGCACTGGAACAGGCTGCCCAGGGGGGTTGTGGAGTCTTCCTCTCTGGTGACATTCAAAACCCACCTGGACACGTTCCTTTGTAACTTGCTCTGAGTGGCCCTGCCTTTGCAGGGGGGTTGGACTGGATGATCTTCAGAGGTCCCTTCTAACCCTAATGCTGCTGTGATTCTGTGATCTGTATCTGCCTGCCACCTCACCTGTGACTGTCAGACACACTGTTCCCAGGGCCATCACCATGTGCAAAGAGGTGCTCCAAGCACCCACCATTATTGGTGGCTTGTACAGCTGTTGTGCTACTCCTACCTTATGCATAGTAGTAGTATAAGTATTGCAACTAAAGGCACACAAGCCTATTTTTCTCAGACTTCAGGATGTTCCAGTGTCACTACTCTTGATGTGCTTTTCACATGGTTTGTGGCAGGTCCGCTCTTCATTTTCTTACCAATAGTCACAGCTGAAAGGTCTTATTTGGAATGATAAAGCTGAGAGGTTTTCTGTTAATTTTTAAACTTCCCTCTACTTCCACCCCCTTGCTCTGCCCTCATATCAATAAGCATCTGCTTGCCTTCCTGAAGGCCACCCATGCTAGTATATTCCAGCAAGATCCTGTTACAGGTCACAGCACACAGCCCAAGCTATGCACTTGCTTTATCTCCACCCAAAGGGATTTAAAGAAATTTAACCTCCAGACAATCTGGAAAATCTAAGTTGATCATTTACTGCTATTAACCCCACAAAAGATTATGCTGAGTTGATATGCACAGGTAGTTACAGCATTTGCAAGCACAGACCTCATCAAATGCACGTGTCACCTTAACATGATATTTCCAACAATCTGAAGTCAGCACACACTGCTTAAGCTGTTCTTTTGTACCCTTCCCCCTCATTATCCCTTTCCCCTCACATATATATTCCTATGCTTAGTCTTTCTCCCAAGGGAAACAAACAACAGGTTTGATTCCTCTCTCACTGCTATCAGTGAGCCTCAGCTCATTGTATGAGCCCAGACTGTGCAAGGACAAATCTGCAGGCACTTTCTGCAATTGATTTGAAAACCAATTTAATAAATCAGAAAAAAGACTAGAAATAGGAATCAGGACCAATCAAATCATTACTGCAGAAGGCCCAGTTCAGTGGCATTGGTTAGCAACATGCTGAGAAATGCTGGCACACCATGAAAGGACCATCACCATTTATTAGTAAAACCTAGTGCAGATGAAGGAAGATCTTGGCTGTTAGGCACTCCGTTAGACCATGAACGCAAAGCCTATCAATATAGAGAAGATACTGAGATTACTAGAAGTTGTTGGAAAAAGTCATAATATTAATACCTTATTCCACGCTGACACTCAGCCAGTATTTCACTGTGGAAGATACGGCCCAGAAAAATATTGGACATCAGGACTCACTTTGACAGCCACTGTCTGTTCCTCTCTTTCTCCTCAATTTCATCTGTAGTAGATGGATACTTCTACCATCAGCTGAACTGACACTTGCTGCTCCACTCTTCTGTGAGTGCACTAATCATTGCTGTTTCAGTTCATCTCCCCACATGATCTCTCTTTGAGCCCACAGACTCAGCAAGAGTACTTTGTTACTTGCATTCAAGAACTATGCAAAGTCAGAGAATGAACAAGGGCCTGGCATGACGGCAAAAAAAGGTTTTGCACCCCAAAAGCAATTGAACTGCCTATTCTGAACATGACACAGAGCATTCCAGATAATTGCACAGCCCCTGTATTGCTCTCCGAGACATCTCCAATGAAGAAAGCAAGCTGTCCAGACTTCTGTGTACACAACAGTTAGGCCAAAAGAAGCAAGTGAGGTGCAGACAGGAAAAGGGCCTCATCTTCCTTGCCTGTTTGCATGTTCCCTCACACCATTTTCTTCCTGACTTTACCAAAGTGCAGAAATTGTTTTCACTGTTAGCAATTCCACTGCAATTAGCAGTGCCTCCTATATCAGATGGCCCTGCTTCTCCTTCCATTTGAGCTATCAGACTTACAGCCCTTATTCCGCATCCTGCTGGTCAGCTTTTCCAAGCCTCACCTGCACATCATGTCCTGCTGTTAGGTTTTTGCTGCTCCGCTCTTCTGATTTTATTGACAGATGGTAGTGCTTGTGCTGTAATACAGTAGTTTCATAGCCATTGCAATATCATAGTATTTCAGAGCACAGAGGTAGAAAGGAGCTGTATAAGGGAGCCATTTCTTGCTATTTATAAAGACATGAAAATTGAATAAATGAAGATAAAAGTTAGTGAGATAAAAGGTAATAACAGCCTAGTCTGTTCAGCCAGTACCGACCAGTCCCATCTGGTAACTGGAACAAACTATACAGTGTATCATACTGCTTTACTTTCCTGTCAACACAATCAACACAATCAAGCAAACCTAGACACCTGGCAAGGCAAAGCTGTTGTGTTTTCAAACTATCTGGTCCTACAAATGCTTGACATTCTTGCTAAAGCTGTATCCTCTTTCAGTTACTGGAGAGCTGTTGTTAATGTCTATATTATTTGGGAAAGGCTTATGCGCATCAGGTCTACATAGCACTGCAACCTTGCATGTCCAATAAACTTGAAAAATGTCAGATTCCTCTTCCTAAAGGTCTGAAAAAAATAGGATTTCCAACTCGTAACATAAGAGTGGTTCCATCTGTTTCTAATCTCATTGTTCTGGGTACTACTTCCTGGCCCAAAGACACCCAGGGGAAGTCAGAGATTCTTTTCAGAGGGTGGAAATTAATTTGTCAGTGGTACAGCCAGCTCCATTGCTTTCTTCTAAAACACTGCACAGCTCAGGTTATAGCCTCAGCCCTGATTGCACTCCTCAGCCTTACTTCCCACATCTACAGAAAAAGCTGTAGAAATATCTGTGCTAAGGGGGGTTTATTATTGATAAAGTTCAACTTCTTCGCTCTTTGCCATACCTGCGCACTGTTTTAAATAGGCAGAAATAAAAATAAATCACTTATGAGGCTCAGTTTTGTGTGAAACCTCAGATGAATTACCAGGTTTCTTTGGCACTTAATGTCCAGCATTAGCCACTGATGGCCATCATCCTATAGAGTGAGGGAGCAGCATCCTTACAAAACACTACCTGCCTGCCAGGGCGTAATGCCACATACTGCTCTGCTTCTACAGCACTCCTTGCACTTGTTTCTCAGCAAGGGGAGCGCACTGAGCACTTAGCCTGCCTTGCCAGCCTTCTGTCCCCAGCTTCATCTGATACGAGCATTCCTTGCATTTTATGATGGCCTTTCCTTGAAGCCATACACACAGCTCTTAAAATGGGCCTTATAGGAAAGAAGACCATGATTTTTAATCTCTAATGCTAGTGTTTACTTCTACTGAAGAGATATCCAGAGGTAATATCTTACATCACTCCTATAACATTATGGAAGCCAACAGATTCTCTGGAGTGCCAGAAATAAGCATTTATGGCTTTTAAATAAAAGAAGTGATAAAATCCAAATCCTCCCCCTAATGTTTTCAAAATATATTTCACCTAAAGTCATTTTCTCTGTGAGTCAAACTCAGTGTTGAAGTTGAAGTAATTTCCAGCTCCTGAGAATACTACATCACCTTTGTCTATCTACAAAAGTTTGGCCTCTCATCAAAGCTAATGCTCTGGTTAAAAGGTTTCCACCCTCACCTCTCTATGCCCCAGCCAGCTGAGGTTCCCATTCCTTCCTGCCTACTTAGCTGTACATGTTCTGCACTTAGGTCTATAAAAACCCAAAAACCTGGTCAACCCAAAACCCCTTCTCCATCCAAACACATGGTATTACAAGGATTTGTGCTAACCTGGTTAGTCCTCACAGAACCAAGCAACTGAGGGAAAAGCAGCATGTGCAATTAAACACATGTAGGTTTTCAGGAAAATCAATGAGAACCATCTTCTCCACATCAGCACACAAGGTATTTATACTCACACAGATCATACTTATAGAGCAATTCCCAAAACAAGGCAAACTGTGTATATCTAACATCTTACAGGAACCAGAGAAGGGGGAGTGGGGGTTCCAGCTCTTTGTCATACCATTCTCAGTCATCTGGACTTCCTTCTCACCTTTCAATAAAGCAAATCCTTGAAAAGAGACAAAAAACTACTATAAAAAAAAATAGAAAATCAGACTTTTTTCTTCTGCTACTTCAGTGGGTTGAATCAGCATACAAGCAGTAAAGCACTAGAGTCCACATAACGGAGGAAGCACCATCACACAGCCAGGAGCAAGAGAGAGAAAATCAACAGATCCTTTTAGAAGCTGTATGCCAGCAGATTCCCATCCCAATGCATCCCATTCCAATAACACTGAACAGACCATAAAACACCTGGCCTTTCGGCCTTTCCTCACAAGCAGAATTAGACATCCAGAGGTGTATATTTTATAACAAAAAAGGGAACTGACTCATTTATAAAGTTTCTTCCTACTTTTATTTCATGCAAACCCATCCAACCATTCCTAGAGCTAATCATACTTAAGTAGGCAGTTCCACGACTTCAAGCACTTTATCCTTATTACAGTTACTGTTGCAGTAGATACAGTCCTCAAGCTGAGCCATCCTCAGGTACTGAACAGATCCGCAGTTTGGAGGAAGAGGTAACAGCCTGAAGCTTTTCTGGGACTACAGGTCAGATGCTGTGCTAGTTCCTAGCCAGTGCCTGACTCTGGATGATACTCAGTTTCCCAGTTGAACTTGTCTACTGGTGAAGTCGCATGCTAAAGTGTACTACATGTGTCATTCCCAGTTTCTAATACATTATTTTCCAATGTGATTCAGATAAAATCAGGAGAGTCCAGCACCTACACATCAGCACAAACCCTGTCTGCTTTTCAGGTTTTGATGTAGCATTTTCACCTAACAGCAAGTAAAATCTGAGATTTCAGATCGGTAAAAAGCAGGCTACTTATATATCCAAGCTGAAGGCTGGGGAGAAGTTTAGAGAAAAGGAAACTAGGAAAGTAACATACATACTTTAATTTTCCTATTCATGGTCAGTCCCCATTTCAGGAAAATCTGAACATTGTTCCCTTTGCTGGCCTGCCTGCCCTCCTCAGAAGACACAAGGCAAAACCAGACAGACATTACCTTTCCAGTCTCCTGCTTACAAAACAACTTGAATGTATTATTCCTTCAAAACATCTGTTTGCACTCCTAACATGAGAAAAAAATGTTGAGGCTTTATGTGTTTGATAACAAGCTGTGACCTCTGCTTTGGAATTTGGTTAAACCCAGCTTGTTACATCTCCAAAATCTAGTCACTTTTGAAACTTGACTGAATTACACTCTAATTATTCTAAAGTGAAATGATTCCTATGTTTCTGTTTTACAGATATCCACTGAGTTTATTAAAGAAGGCTCATTAGCTTTGCTTTGTTTCTTTTTACTTTTTAATCACTTTAATGGGTGAAACTCTAGTTAGTGAATCGGAGTAGTTTTAGTGCAAGGGTGGTGAGCTCATGATCTGAATACAGCAGTTCATTCAGGCCACAGCCACATCTTAACACCGCCTTCCAGAGCACCCCTGAAATGTGGACCAGCAGCAAGCCACAAACCAGGTGATGACTTCTGGGCAACCTGCACCAACCATTTATTCTAAAGGGCTTACAGTCTTTCTACCTCTTGCCTTCATCTTGTCTATAGCCTAAATGCAGCTCTCACTACTATAAGAAAGATGCAAGGAGGGACTGTATAGGCATGTCTGCCAGGATAAATGTGCCGTCTCTGGCCATATAACACACTGTGCGGTGATCACAGGACACAGTAAGCCCACATTAACCACAGGACAGGACACAGATGCAGCCTCCAGTGAAATGACACATTTCACACATACCTGGACATGCGGCAGCTAGATGACAGGGCAGGTAGATTTTGAGAGCATGACATATACACAGCTATTTATTTGGCAGGGAAAGGGCCGCACCTTTTCTTATCACATAGCTATCAGAAGCTATGTGACTGCCCAGGCTGAAAGCACAAGCACCACTGCCTCGGAGCAATTCTGATTATGGTAAATACACTGCTGCTCCTACAAGCACATCATTTTTCTCTTTGTCTGGTTTGCTGATGTTCTCTATTACAGGTAGAGTAGTCTGTACCTTCAAGATAACAAGCTAGTCCATTTTATTACACATTAATAAGGTTCACTACAAGGTTTCCTTTTATTTTCAACCATTTGACTGATAGTGAACATTCTTCACATAGTCAAGCAGAATACCTGTGGGACATCCTAAAACTCTTTTCATTCCTACTAGCTGCTTATAAGATGACAATGGAGTAAAACTGCCAATTAAGAAGAAAATACTAAAATAACAGCTAAAGAAAGAAATATCACTGTCCTCCACTGAGTACTTGTTTATTTGTTTACCTGCCTTTCTAAAGTGTGGTCTTTGTTCCGGGTCTTTCTTAAGGGAGAGGTCTTTCTTAAACCATGGAAAGACACAGGAACAGCAAGGATCACACATCAGTGACAGGAAGAGCAATGAAGCAACAGCCAGTCCTGTTAAGGACACAGATGTTTGTCTTTTACAAATGTAATGTGGCATCTGGCACACCCAAAAGCCCAGTGGCTGGAAAACAATTACAGAGGAAGCACCTTCTAGGCAAATAATCAAATCCCACCCAGTGCAGGGATTTCAGTGGAAGATAAGAGAGGTAATTCTGTATTTGGTATTGCTTTATTGAAGCAACTCTGGCTCCAAGTTTTCTCACTGTTATGAGGAAAAGCTATGCCTCGGGAATATGTTTTAACCAAATATGTTTTAACCTATATACTTCATGCATCTCAAAGTTGTCTCCAAGCACAGGTCTGAAATGAGGTACCTGAAGGCAGGTGAGGTAAAAGTGAAGACCAGTTTCCTCCCTTCAGGACAGAATGCTGTTTTGATACCAGCTTAGGTTCCTCCACCCAAAGAAAGGTCCTGCTGTTAACATTAAACACATTCTCTGTGCAAACCAGTAATTTTCAACAAGAGGGTTACAGATCCCAGGAAGTTTATGGACCATTGCTGGAGAGTCTGAAGAAGGTAGCTGTAAAGATAAGCTATTATTAATAGTCTCAGAAACACCAAGCAGCAGTCCACATCTCCAGGAGAGAAAAAGACAGAGTGTCTGTAAATCAGAAGAGAGTAAAATCCCTGGGTTGTCCTCTTCTTCACTCTTCTGAGGTTTTCATACTGCACACTTGCTCCTGTTTCTCTCTTTAAACCTCTTACTGCTGTGGCTTAGTCTCCCATCTCTGATCTGCCTCTTAAAAATAATTCCCTTCTACATTCAAATCCCTTCTCTTTTCTTTAAAAGTACAAAACTTTTAACTATTATCTACTGAAAAAAATTCTCTGTACCTTCCTGCCCTGAGCAGACACAGTGCTGGAAATTCTAATACAGCAATTTAGCACATCTTTTGTATGTGTTGCACTTTTTC
This sequence comes from Psittacula echo, assembly GCF_963264785.1. Lineage (NCBI taxonomy): Eukaryota > Metazoa > Chordata > Aves > Psittaciformes > Psittacidae > Psittacula > Psittacula echo. The sequence continues at coordinate 116,892,866 of NC_137735.1, read as the reverse complement.
ATTTAAAAATAAAGCATGACATTTATCTACATAACTGTAATTCCTTAATGACTTTCCCTCAGGTGTTTCTCTTCTAAAGGACAATTACAGGCACTGAAGTGACTGTATAAAATGACATGCATACCTGATAACTCTGCTTGTCTTCTTCCAGGGCATTAAGTTATTTTCTAACTTAATTGACATTAGCAAAGTGTTGCTTTTGGTGGAACGGCAGAAATGAATCAGCTGGAAGGGAGAAAACTTGTTCGTAGTCTTCTGCCTACACTAACAGGCCAACTGTCACAATTCTGACTGCAGGACTTAACGGTTCCTCTCAGTGGCCAGACTGGACCAAACCTCCACAAGAACAGGCTGGGAGAGGCGGCTGATCCTCCCACTGCGTTATGCCGTAGGAGAAAGCCAACAGCCAATATCTTGCCACAGACAGGAGTATATTGCACACTGGGGTGAGACTTGGGAATGTGCTGAGGAAAAACATGCTTTCTTCTGGTGCTGAGCAGAGCTACCATTCCTATTCATAGGTGCCACATGTGACACATCAGTCACAGTCACATTAGCATGTGGACAATCCAGATCCCCAGAGCAACACAGGAGCAAACACACAAGCTAACACTCCTCCTCTACCAGCACTTGTCCACCCTTATAAAACCCAGTTTGGAATGGTCCTCTAAGAATACTGCTTAATTTTGTATGGCCCAGGTTGAATTTGCTGGATTAGAGGCAGATACAGTAGTCATTAGGCTGGGTAAATTGAACACATTTAACACGAGAGTAACAGCTATAAATATAGAAAACTCTGATGTCAGGTGCAGCCTTTTTTTTTTTTTTTTTTTGACTATTCATTACATTCACATTTCAAAATGCACTTGTAAAATAAAAGCAAACTCATGGCATTATTTGTGTTCCAGTTCTCCAGCAGCATCACAGCACGTATTATAGGGCATGGCCTGGTTATCACAAAACTCTGAAGCGAAAATTTTAAGCCCATTTTTCTAAGTATTTGGCAAGCACCAAAAGCACCTGAGTTGTGACATGAAGCTGTGCTTAAGATTATCTATGTACACTGAGTTAAGGTCTTAAAGCATATTATCATATACCAGTTTTTGGGGAATCTTGCCTTACTCTGTTTACTACACAGATTTCCCTGGGATGAAATCCAGGTAATGTAGTGATGAAGGATACTCTTTCTGGATACCTTTTTTTTCCCTCTATATCATTTGTTGTAAAAATTGGCAAGTGATTAAAGGTGAACTTGAAAAAAATAGAAGGTATTACAACGAAAGCATATGAATGTGGCTTTTTGCCATGGAGTTCTTCTGCAGTGCCAGCCAAGTCATTTAAATCACACTTTTAACTATTTTTCAGCAATGTCATATTCCTCATCTTTCCTTATGTGGCTTGAGATTGTGGGTTCTAATTTGTAGCAGAGCTGAAAAGTCAGCTTGCAGTTGATTCATGTGAATGCTTTACTCTGAGTATTTGCAGCACTAGACACTGAGTACTCTTAAATATCAGCTCTTGGGCATGTCAGTCATATATTAATGCAGATAACAAAGAGATGGTACAAAAGCCCCATCATGTCACAGATATGTTACAGAATAAATTCAACAGGGATGCATAAGAGAAAAAAGTGCATTAGGAAATTAATCACAGCGATTTCAGAGCAGACTCTTGTAGCTACTTACTTTGAGGTACTTGATTTTGCAGTTTTGAAAGCACTGAGAGCAAAGAGGGTGGGGAGTGAGCAAGCGACTGCATGGTTCTGAGTTACTGGCTGGGCTTAAACCACAACAGCCACTCCGAACCAAAACCTTGAAAAAACATGTTAAAAAGTACACATTTAAAGATAGACATTTGAGTCTAGTATGTCTAAAAGTTACATGACATGACATTTCCAATATGTTTCTTTCTTGAGTTTGCTTTTTGTCTACCTGTAATTTCTTTGTCTCTTACCAGGAACCTTCAATTAACTGTTAGTAGCTCTAGGAAACCTGAGCCATGCAGGAAAAGAAAGCTATCCATACAGATGTGTATGTCAAATTCCCAAGCTTTCATTAAACAATGACCATACATGAAGTGCAAAGATCCTTACAGACTGCAAAGCCATAATATTTTAAGCATTTTCTTCCAAAACCTTTGCTGAAAAGTATAAAAAAACCACCACACAAACCCTCCCATAGTGTCCTTAAAAATACGAACATTGTGCTTTCTCTTGAAGAAGTTCACTACAGAGAATTTTAAAGTTTTCTTATATCTCCCTGTAGTTTTGGTAGATGAAAACTTTAAAATAAAAAAAAAAAAAATGCAACAGACAAAACCAAAAACTTGTGAATAATTATTTTAGTTTACTGCCGAAGTAATGGCAAACTAAACCAAACTTTACATGCCTTCACTAAATCAGCTAAGAGAAAAAAAAAAACTCTCATCTTTCACTTAAGTTTTACTTCTGCTAGTTTACCATGAAAGTTTAGAAAATACTGGTGCTTCTTTATTTCATTTCACATTTCAACAGACAAGACCAAAACAGTGCAAGTAAAATGTCAGGGATGGTGAACTCATTTTATAAATAAAAGTGTGAGCATGTACAATATATAAAATACATGAGTTCATATTTGGTCAGATAATGTTCTTACACCTGTTCACCCAGGCTTTGGAGCAAAGCTAGCGAATGATATTTGAATAGAGCTGGGTAAAAATAGATCTGTTCTTGTAACATTATCAAAAGGATCTGACCTAACAGGTGATGACATCTTATGGGGTAAATCAGCTAAATTGGATGTTTCCTCATGTTTTAGGATTGGTTAGTATTACTCAGTATGCATAAAATAGCTGACATCTAGTACAGGACATACTGTATTTATGGACTGTCACCTACTTCAGTCCTATGTCAAGTTTATACTATACTCCTAGTTTAACATTATACACCAAAACTTTCACTGCAGTTGTTTTATTTGCAAACTAGTCCAAAAGTACATTCAGCGTATGTTAAGTTACAATATTACTGCAGATCTTTGGTAGAAAGCAGTCTTTATTCTCTCTCCTCTTTTTTGAATGTCATATGTCTTATGAACTTAGATATACAGGTAGGTAAGGATAGTACTATTTTCTTTATAACTGTTTTGTCTTCCTTCAATAAAAGGAAGATCTTATTAAAAAGAATTGATACACTATCCATTGCATTTTAGCTCTGTATGTCAGCCCTGTTACCAAGGTCGCTGTCTGTGAGCCCATTTAGCTTCACTTGCATGACACAGGGCTGTGCCCCCTCTTCAGGGACATTCACCACTAAGTGCCTCTGCCCAGCACCCTTGCTGAAGCAGTTATTCAGTGCTACAGGGAAGATTAAACCTACTTTCCACAGTCAGAGTCACCAAGGAAGATAGCTTTGGAAACAATTTAAAATCATGTCAATTGGGATAAAGCTGTACATGTTTGTTTCAAGCAGGGAGGCAGGTGAGGAGCCTGCAAGAGTACGCTTATGTCCTATCAGCAGACAGCAAAAGCACCAGTTCTCCTGCTGAGCCACTCTCAATTCATGTTTGATCAGCTTTTTCAGGCACTGGTGAAGTTTAGTGACACATTAATAAGGCAATTGTGACAACGTGCCTCATCTGCTGAAACCCCATAATGTTCCCTGTTGACTCAGAGTTTACACTGCATGTGAGACTTAGCAACCTTGGCTTGCATCTCAGGATTTGTCTACACACAGAACACAGCATCAGTTTAATTTCAACAGTTTGTCAAGCCAGTAACAAAATTTAGTGGGACACAGATGACTCAAGATTGACATCTTTGTATTTGAACGATTCTAGATTTCTATCAGCATAAGCTCTACCAAGCCCTAGGCTTTGGTCCTAAGGCATTCACTGAGCCACTGCACATTGCAGAAGGAAGGGTTTAAAATTAAAAATCAGTATTTGGGGAGCTCTTTTCTAGTTTCATGATACACTTTCTATGTTACCATATTTGTAGTCTGCATTGTCAGTGTTTTCCATTTGTTTCTGCTACCTTTTTAAATGTTGGCTATTTATAAGTAGGGCATTGAAACAAAGCATTGCTACAAAGCTAAATGTTAGTATCTCTCCTGTCCCTTTCCCTGCAGTTGGAACTCAAATAAAAGAGTTAATGATTGTATGCGTAGCTTAGAAACACCTCTACAGAAATCCTGTACTGTACATCCTCCCTACTGTACCCCTACCACAACACTTTAATTAACCAGCTACTTACCTAACGCGGTAGCGAACATACCAACTGACTATAGGATTGTCAGCTCAGTGTGGAATTTCTAGTAGTCAAAAGAAGCAGAAAACTATTGATGTCTCTATAGAGCAAGCATTCAGAAAGGGTTTTCCAGAAAAACACAAGGAGGAAAAAGTTAAACAAGGAAGAAGAAAAAAAAAAATCAGGCTTGCCAGAGCTATATAATTAAAACATGGCATACCTTTCAAGATGGCAGGGATCATTCCTGTCCATTTCCTGTCAAAAGTATAGATGTCAAAAGAAATTTGACTCTTTTTTGTGTGCTTTTAGGCAGGAGTGCTGCAAGAATATACCTGGGAGAATAAGCTGATAGAAGTAACTCAGTGCTGGATCCAGCAGAGATACACCTTGAGGCCTTTGGCAACACCCTTGTCCATTTTCATGTCTGTAAAATGAAAACAGAGCTCACTCTTCTTTCTCTCATGTGTTACAGAGATTAAGCAGATACCACATTACGTTACCTTCTACCAGTGTAACACAACAAACAGGCTCTTTTCCTGGGGGTAGAAAAACTCCTAGAAGGTCCTGGGGCAGAATAAGGTGGAGTACCTTCAAAAACCTTTCACCCTGCACATACCACTGCAGGCTCCCCCAGCCAGGGAAGAAGGGCAGTTACACACCCTCAGCTGTCTCTGCTGCAGAGTTAAACAAAGCACCATGTGCTGTCCTACTCTTGCAATAAAAAGTAGGGGTGAGTCTCATTTTCCTTCTTTTAAGATTAATACTCCCTGCCAGAGAGAACCAAAAGGCTTCTTAAAATATATTAAGTATAAATATCTATATATTAATGATACATTATTAAAAAATCATTATGATAATGAAAACTCCTATCCATATGGTAAAGAGACAGGAGAGGAGAAATCTCTTGTACTGCTTTTGCATTTGCCAGGCTGGTGATGACAGTCCATTTCAGCTCACAGTAAGAGAGCACTCTGTACAGTAGCATATTCACCCAGCACATATCTCACAATAGTTTGCAACATCAGGTAAATACTAAATATAACAACAACTTTACAAATATGGCAACAGGGGAATGGAGAAGTTAAGGAACTCAGTTCTTTTGGTTTTGTAAGTCACTGGCAGACAAGCCCAGAACAAAGCTTTCCTAAATTCACTTCCAGCCCAAGATTAAACCAGCAAGTTGCAGACTCCTGCCATGGTATGCATGGGCTCCTCATGGAAGTTAGATGACTTGCAGATGGCCACTGAGCCACCTAGTAGTAGGACTCCGAACAAAATGAGTATTTTCAGTTCCATACCCTAATAGGCCAGGACTGACCAACAGACCAAGTATGTGCTATGTCGAAGTGGTAATTAATTTCTCTTTTGAAAGGAAACGTCAAAGAAAGCTTTAGCAGAAAGAGGTAGGTATTTGCTTTTTAGGAAGTAAAAACTAAAGAAGAAAATGTCTTTCTTTTCCTTGATATCAAGTGTGGCTTGAAGATTTTTTTAACTGCATTGCAGCAACACTAAGTTCCATTCACAAAGCAATAGGATGAGATGTGAGTGATTTTAGATACCAGCCAACGTCAACTAACTGAAACAATGATGAGACTCTGTGCGTGTGTCCATGTCTGACTGATCATTTAGCAAAATTTTGCTTACATAAGGGCCACCAATATTCTGAAAGACAAAAAGCATGGCTCATGGCTGGAAAACAAGGAGCAGTTCTATGGAGCAATGGGACCTTTGCTTATCGTTTAGCTCTGTACACACAGAAGCATGATCCTTTCCACATATTAACAGCTGCAACCTTTCACATAATTAATTTTTCATAACTTTAGCTTGAACTTTCACTTTTCTTTTTATTGCTATAGCATTTAGGAGAAGAGTGTCTTGCTGTTTAGGAACTCAGGTGATCTGTTTTCAGTTTATAACTTTAGAAGACATGCTGCTATATTACAGGCAATCCAAATGTGTGCAATACTTACTGTACATGAAAGTGTTAGTTGTACAACTGGATGGGCACCATGCCAGCCAAACTCATCCATCAGACTGTCAACAACTTTCTTTGTGTGGTGACCTACAAACAACTGTTCAGATCGCAGGCAGACAACAGGTTCTCTTAAACCCACTTTCAAACGTGCATAAGGGTTTGTGAATTTCCATTTTCATCTGCAAGAACAGGATGTTCTGATTTACATTTATGATTTGTTTTACATTTTCTATTTGCATAAATTCTTCTGGACCTCCTGGCTTCATCACCAAAGAAAGACTTTTAGTTCACTGGCCTTTTTCATCTGATGAAAAAACAGTCCCTTGAGATGTGACTCCTGCAGACAGAATTGACCTCGCTTCCCTTCCTACATTTTTTTTTCTCAAGGATCCATCAGCAGATGTGAAAAGATGGCCCAGAATCATGTGACAAAAGCTCAGCAATGCACACTATCAATGTTATGAAGACTTCTATTTCACAAAACTCAAGTGCTGTTTTATTATGTAAAGAAGCATCTTTCCAACAGAATCACAGAATGGTGAGGGTTGGAAGGCACCTCTGGAGATCACCTAGTTCAACTCCCCTGCCAAGGCAGGCACATACAGCAGATTACACAGGAACATGTCCAGGCGAGTTTTGAATGTTTCTAGAGAAGGGGACTCCACAACCCTCCTGGGCAGACTGTTCCAGTGCTCTGACACCCTCAGCGTAAAGTCTTTCCTCATGCTGAGGTAAAACTTCTTGTGTTTTAGCTTATGGCCATTACTCCGTATCGTGTCACTGAGCACCACTGAAAGCAGTCTGGCACCATTCTCTTGACACCGCCCTTAAGATATTTGTATTAATTTATAAGACTCTCTCTCAGTCGTCTCTTCTCCAGGCTAGACAGGACCGGCTCTCTCAGCCTTTCTTCATAAGAGAGATGCTCCAGTTCCCTAATCATCTTCACAGCCCTCTGTCAAGTTTGCCTAAATGATCTCTAACCTGACCCTCCTCGACCAAGGGAAGTTCTTCTTTCTCCAGAGTTCTTCTGTTGCCTCCAGGGTCTATGATTCCAGAAGGCTGGCCTTAGCAGTAAAGACTGAAGCATAGAAGGCATTCAATAATTCCACCTTCTCTGTATCCTTCATCACCAGGGCACTCACCTCATTCAGCAGCAGGCCCACATTTTCCCTAGTCTTCCTTCTACTACCAATGTACTTGAAGGAGCCCTTCTTGTTGTCTTTGACATCCCTTGCCAGATTTAATTCCAAATGGACCTTAGCCTTCCTCATCGCATTGAAAATAAACATTTTTTAAGTGCCAGAGTGATTTGGCACTCTAATCTTTCAGACTTTCAAGGAAACTTAGGCCTTAGGTTACAGGCCAAATTATTTACACATTCCCAAATTCCTTTGCACAAAAATTCCTTCTGGACAAATCTAGGCTTTGAGAGGTAACAAAAGAAATAATGATTGATAGCTGTAGGTAGAACTTAGACCTTCTGAATAAAGCCCTAGATGGCCACAAGTAGAATTCATCATGCTGGATTAGATGTCTGAAAAAAAAAGACCTGAGCTGGTCAGTGAAGACACATTTGAACTGTTTCAGATGTCACCTTTAAAATTAAATTAAACTCTCTACCAAGCATCCACTTCTCTTCCCTGAACTCAGAGGTAGCTCATTTCTAGATATCAACACCTCATTAAATAAATCCCCTTTTCAATTCAGTTTTGGAAACAGGATTTAGGTCCCTAAATCTTTTTGTAATTAATCCTGGGGGTTTTTTTGTAGTCTAGTATAGAATCTTCAGACCATATATACCTAGACTGGCACATGGGCAATTTTAATAAAAGCAACACCTAGATGTCATTCAGTTTGTCCTTAGTTCTCCAAAACCTTCACCAGAATTATCACTGCTGGTTTATAAAGGTGAAGGCAGAGAGGCAAACCTATTCTTTTTACTATCTGGCGGTAATATCGGATATCTGGCTGATGAAAAAGAAGAACTCTTCTGGGCCTAACTGAGAGCAGTGTCTTAACTTAGCCGTATTTAATCACATTTTGGAGGAAGGTATTGATTGTAGATTTAACTGTACATGCAGAGAGCCTTGGGAGACTCCTGCATTCAGCTTAACAGCTCTAGCAGCCCTTGGGTGAGATTGCATCACATATGGATGTTTGACTGATGATTTTTATTAACTTTTTCCTTCAAATGTGACATTTACTTTTCCTCCAAGAAACGGCCTCTTCATTCTTCTATTCATGCACCAAGATTACACAACATCTTTAAAAACCGAAAAGTACATTCAGTAATTCGTACTGCTTACTCTTCCTTGCCATTTCATGCGATTCCCATGACTGTACTTGGTAACAGTATTTCCAGTGCATAGAACACTCCTTCACAAAATGTGGGGGCTGATTTTATTTATTTTATCCTTTCCTTTATACATTTCCAGAATGCCAACTCTGACATTCTGCATTTTTGCTGAAATTATTCTTTTGTGGTCTCAGAATTATGGATCACAAGCTTAGTCAGAGCTATAATTGAGGGTGAAGTTAATCAAATACAAATGTTTATAAACAAGTTTAAAATGCTACAAACAGAAACATTTTTCCACTTTTCTTCAGAGCTCATTCTGTTCAGTGCAAACACATTTCTATGGCTGATTCTTCAGGCATCGAAAGATTTTCTGAGTCTTCTTGATGAAAAGGTGTTGGTCAGCGTTAATGGGAAGAAGATTTAGTTCTGTGTGATTCTGCCTAGCTTTCAATTCTCTCCAAGTACATGATGGGGATGATAATACTCTCCATAGGGCCCCTATCATTCTTGTCCATACTGATTGCACAGAAAACCACTATCAAAAGGATTGATCTCAATAGACACGGTGGTGTGAAATCAATTAGAAAAGCTACAGTTTCAGCATGAAATAAAGTTTATATTATTAAAAAAAAACCCCACAGTTCCACGAAGGGAGTGAGAATAGCATAATCAGAAAGACCAAACCAGCTACTCTTCTTATATGTGAGCCATAGCTATGAATCATAGAATGGTTTGGGTTGGAAGGGACCTTAAGGATCATCTTGTTCCTGCATAGGCAGGGACACCTTCCACAGGAACAGGCTGCTCAAAGCCCCATCCAACCCGGCCTTGAACACTGCCAGGGATGGGGCAGCCACAGCTTCTCTGGGCAACCTGTGCCAGTGCCTCATCACCCTCATAGAGAAGAATGAAACTAGGGGAATATTAAAGAAATGACATAAATACGCTAGAATAACTGTCACTGTCCATATCAACTAATGGCAGCCCTCAGTTTTGTCACTGTCCTGTTCAAAAAGTCCTGTAAACTTCATGAAAGTCTAGTCTAAGGTTTAAAAAGAACACATATATCCCTATCATGAGAAATATAGTGTTTAGATCAAAAGTAGAATTGTCATTTGCTGTTCAAACAAAAGAAGACCAAATTCTGGCTGTTTCTGCAACAGTTTTGCTGCTCAAAATGCTATGAGTACAAATCATGGCTCTGCATAGGTGCAATACACCTATTTAAAGGCCAAGAAAACTTCCATACATAAAATTTCATTATAATAGATTTAAAATCACAGGCACTTACATGCAGTTTTGTATTTGTATAGCTTGTGTTTATGGATTTGGCTAAATTGTGGAAAACACTAAATTAAAAATTCCTTTCAAATTCACTTAGAACATTTTACTTAGGCTAAAAAACGGTATTTAATTTCATTTCATTTCTAGGCTAACAGACTTTCTGTCAAAATCATAAAAAGAGGACAATTTCCAAATCAAAATACCATTTTAAACTTACAAAGCTACAGAATTAAATATGCTGACTTTCCATGTTTTTTTCTTTTTTTTAAGGCAAAAATCTTTGAGTATATGACGTAAAAATTATTAGTTTCACTCATCCTAAAACTGTGTTTTTTGGCTATTCACATAAAACAGTCATCAGTTTGATGTTCAGACTACCACTCAGAACATAGTAATTGTTTCTTAGAAGCATCTCAAACTCTGGAGTGTTAGGATACTGCTTACCAATGTATTCAGATTTTCTTAATATTCATGTGTCTTTAGGCAAACAAATTGGGTATTCCATTTACAGACATATCCTAGCAATAAAATTAGAGCACTTGTACTTAAATGACCTAGGTGTGCCACAAAGCACCACAGTTAATACTGAGAAGTATAGCTAAATGAGATGAAGCAGCTGCCTAAAGAAGTTCTCATCCTTTCTCCCACCTATGAAATGCTGTTCCTGCACTGCAGCTCGTGTTCCATTAGTTACATGAACACAATTGTTGTGAGGCAGCTCACTAAACTGGATCACTCAACCGATTCAGGCTAAAAATAATTCTGTAACTATTTTCCTTGTCTTCCTTAATCCAAACCAAGCAAAGTAAGGAAGATGTTATCTCTGCTAGGAAGGAAAGGTTGGTGGAGATAGGCAAGATCTTTCACTAGACTAAATGCTACTCTTAAGAAAAGCAGACAAGTTTTCAGGTACACAAATCTTTCTACAGGTCCAAAACAGACATAGAAAACTGAAGCTGACTACATTTTGGAGACAGTCTCTCTGAATTTGTCTCAGTTACATTAATCTATTTGATAATATCAGAGAGAAGAGTAATGGAAATAAGCAGATTAGATAGGAAATATAGCCAGAGGAGTGACAATAAAACAGTGGGGAGAGATTAAAGACAAGTGCTTCTGTTCAAATGCTTCTGTTCAAAGAAGGGAGAATTTACTATGGAAGCTGTAGAAATGTGTGCATTGGTTTTATATTTGTTGTTCTGACACAGTTTGGTTCCAGTGATACATTCCATAATGTTTCTGATTATGAGTTTGGTGAGGCTGGGGCAAGACAGGAGCTATTTGGTGCCTTGCTGTAAATGAGTTGGAAAGATTTTCTTGTCAAACTATGATTTTGTGATAAGCAATCCGGTATAACTGGAAAGAAATTAATTAAGGCCAAAACACATCAGTCAAGAGTTTATCAGCTAAGCTGTAAAAACAATATACTCTCAGCCTTTAGTAAAGCAACATGATTTACTGCCTGCTAAAATTAGGCAATTACCTTGTGTTTGTTGATACAAATGGGCATACCCATAATTACCACCTTTCAACAGACTTGGAGAAGCTTGTTCCTGGTCACGTTTCCAACTCTTTACAAGAACCAAATACCTGGCCAGACAAAGGCCCATAGACTAAAAATGACTGAGACTAATGTCAAGAACACTGTTAATTATGTGATGTATGTCATTTACTTAAGGATAGTAACTTCAGTGCCAATTTTCACAGGAAAAAAAAATCACATAAGGATGCCTTCATCAAGACTCCAGAAGAGTGCTGGCTCAATGGCATGATGACATGTGGGTTCTAGTTTAGGCTGCCAAATTCATGTGAGCTGATCTTTCAAATAAACAGAGGATCTCTTGTATTAGGAAAAAATACACTGGTTTAGTATGCTAGGCTAATTCAGGTAGGCTTTCATGGAATGCTGTGGAAATAATTGAATAGTCCTTGCTAAGAATATTGCTTGTGTTTGTTTGGCATACTAATTGCTCAACTGTTTATGCACAACAGACAATATGTTCAGTGTTTTCAATATCTAAGAACCATGTTAAGAATAAACATTAATGACATATTTTGCAAGATACATAATCTGTTTGTTTACGTGACTCAGCATGTCTAAAGAGGAGACTTTGATTACTTTAATACAGTCCTGTGGTGGCTATTGTTGACTTTCCAATAGGCAAATGGATGGTCAGACAGCTAAATACTTGAAGAAGTTCCATATTTAAATAACTCTAAGAGCTGTAATTTTCCAAATCCGTTAGATATTACATTTGAGTTAAGGTACAACATAATCCAAGCAATATGATGGTCATAGAAATATCTTAGTTTGCTAACACATAGGGAAGCAGCTGGAAAAATAATGGTGTATTGTCAACATGAACTTGTACTTGGTCAATGCAAAATAAAAACCTTGCGAAAGTTAACAAAACATAAATCCCAAGTACTTCTGTAGTTGAACTTCTTTCCTGTGAACCTCTCACCCGCTACCAAAGCAAACAAACAAAAAAGCAGATGCAATGCATTACTATTCTACTGAACATTTCAAATGAACATTCACTTTTCAGAATCTTAGCATTTTTACAGCTAGATAACATTATGAGCATGCTATATTGCACCTTTCCACCTCCTCAATGTAATGATACCAGCCTATAAGCCAAAAACCCATACACAAAATCATCACAGCCTACCTTAGCACTCAGAAAAATGAAAACAGCTGCCTAATATTTCACTTAAACATAGTATCTGTCACAGCAGGAAAAAAATACCATGTGTGTATTATTTCTTCACATCTATCTGAAAAGAAGTATATGTAAAGAATGAGTTTACTATTAGGATATATTGTACGTACTATGCTTTTATTAAAAACTGATAAGGAATTAGGGATTGTTCACTTAAACTCCTAGCAAAGTTTTGCTAACCAGGCTTTAAACACAGCTTTTTCACTTACATAAAAATATAATGCCAGCATAGCAATCAATGAAATTATAGCATGAAATAGTGTGGAAGTACCCATAAAACTGAAATGGTTTGTCTTGTTCCTTGGGAAAAAGAAGTTTGTGGGAAAGCCCTCCAGCTTTGTTGTCAAGCAGTTTGGATTGCTTAGCAGCATAATGTCTACAGTGCTCTGGGCTTTGGTGCAGCAATGCTATCCCTTGCAAAAATGCAGCCCATGTACTCAAGCTATGGGAAAGTAATGCCAGTATTAGTTAAGACCTGTGTTTGTTCCTTGCTAAAGTTAATCTAATGTATTATCCTCTAGGAGAAAAGCCTCTTCAGTACCTAATGAACAATGGTGAGTTTTAAGAAAAAAAAATCTTAATTTTCAAACCAAGGCTGCATTTTTTACCTGCTTTGTGAGAAAGAAGTCAGCTACGCTATTTCTTCAGCTGCACTACAGGTCTGTATTTAAATCATTATACAAAAGAACAAGATCGGAGTAATTACTAGGCAGAAAATGGGGAGGCTGCACCCCTCCATACTCAGCACACAGAAGTTTCAAATCCTCTCAAAAAAGAGTGTGGTTTTTATCCTCTCATTTCAGGAAGTTCAGTAATTGGCATGCTCTTGGTACCAGCTGTCATGTTAACTGGGAGTTTTAAAATTAGATGAGACGGGAAAAAACAACTGAGGCAAAGAAGATATCTTAAACTTGCAAGGAGATGTGGACTCTGTGATCTACCCAATGTTAATGATTGAAAGGACCTATAATTAACAATGAGAGCACTGCAAAATATTTGAATGTTCTATTGCTGCAAGACATGTCACAGACACCAAGTATTAATCATGACTTTTTAAATTCTTCCGTCCTCAGTGACCCATTCAAGTGTCACTGAGCAGGACATCTCTGAGGGTGTCCTCACCCTCATCGTGTGCTCAGTTTCTCACAGAAAGCACTGGCATGATTTCCTTCCTACAGCAATGTTCAATTTATTTTTCCAAGCTGCCTCTTCTCAGTTTGCAGTAACTGACAAGTCTTGCCCTGGGTAATTTTGTTCTCTGGATATGCACTCTCCAGGACAGTTTTCACTAGGAATATTTCCAAGGATGTGTCACTCTGAGTTTGTCATGTATTCAGATCTTAGTTAGCTATTAAAATCACACCACAACAATTTCTTCTTCCTGTATCTAATCAATTAACATTGTGCAACCTATCAGACTCCTATCAAAAGAAAAGACACCCTGATTGACAACAAGGTAGTCATAAGGCGGCATCCTCTTCAGGACTATAAGGGGTTAATTAGGAGCAAGATGACCAATACTTTTAACTAAGCAAGGAGAAAAGAATTTGAACAATCAAACCCACATAGGCAAACTGGTAAAAGCCTCTCCATGAATACAAGTGAGTGATTCAAATCTGCCTCACAGAGGAAGATGTAAAATGCAAGATTGCCCTTCCCACAGAAGTGTTCCGTTTTAACAAATAAAGTCAGTTTTAAACTGCACTTTTCATTTAAAGGGTAGTTCTATTCACGTTTTCACCCACAATCAAACCAATGGGTTTTTTTATATCCTTTATCCTTGGTGAACTGGTTTTCTTATCTGTGCTGCGCAACTACCTATGTAGGGCTGTTGCTTAACACAATATCAACTGAACTGTCAGAACTTAAAGTAAGGAATGGGAATGGCTTTTTAGCCTGATTCATTTCACTGATTTACAGTCAGCCTCACATAGACTCCATCAGCACAATTGAAACAATTGAACAGCAGCACAGGACGAAGTGCTTCTCCATTTAGATGAGAGCTGAAGAATAGAAAAAGAAGCTACTTTTCTAGTTTTCTGGCTCTAGGCTAATGAGAAAAGACCTTAGTGGCACAAATGATAAAACATAGCTGTTTCCTCCTGCCCCTCCTCTGTTGTGCCAGTGAAACTCTTTGTGGGGTTACACTGAGCAGCACAACAAAGAGCTGATCTGTACTAGGAATAATACCTTTACTCTCGTAGGGGTTTTAGCACCACCAGGAATGTTGGGCACTCCCATCTGTGAAACTTCAAACTGTGTTTCCATCAACATCCCTGTCTTGTCAAACCATGTCTTCATGGTGAATTTCTGTGTATCAATATACTTTGATGCAAACCACGGCTGGTCACATTTTAGCATAACTTTAATGTGCATTGCAAATAATCAGAAACTAATATTATGGTAAACATAGCTAACTGAGGAATGACATCCTCTATCCACAAAACAAGTTTCTTGTCTCCTGTAGAAATGTCCAGTCTTCAGCTTCTTCATGAAATCACTGACACAAGTACTGATCACAAATGGGCTGTGGTAATGTCAGAGGCGGTAGTGAGCTTATTTAGCCTCTGTCCTTGAGAACCAGATTAAAGCTACATATTTACTTTAAGCAGCATTGAGCAGATATAAGATAGCCACAGCATTTTAATTATTAGTTTAAAATGTTGTGTGTTAACCTCAGAGTTTAATGCTTCCATCTTACTGACGATCTGCTATGACTCCAGGACTGAAAAAGTCCTAGTTACAAATGCACACTTCTAATTCAGTTCAGTGTACTGTGGGTAGTTTGCTTTCCCTAATCAGACAGCCATCACTGTAATGGGAAAGAAATTAACTTTGCTGAAGTACTACGAATTTAAATCATGCAGCTGGTCCATTGGTGATAGTCCCTAGAGGGCAAAGGTAGATCATCAGAGCTAGAAGGACAAGATCTACACGCAGAGTGTGTGCAGTTGAAATCCAGCAAGGGCTATCTGGCCAGCAGCCTGTGACATTATCTGGAATTTGCTATTGAAATCCAAAATAAATTATTTTCCACGCAGTGATAAGCTGATAGAGAATCACTCTATAAGCAAATCTAAATTTTATCTTTCCACTGATTATCTTTGTTTTAAAGCAGAAAAATCTCCATTTACATTACAATCTCTATTTCCTATTTCTTACTCAGCTCTAATTTTTTTCAAAGTCATACAGCAAGTTCCAAATACAGCACTTCAGTATCTAAGCAGTAAGTCTTCCCCAGACTCTTTATCTCTTGATTTTTACACTAACATAGAAAGACAAAGGCTGACCTTCTGTCTCATGCTGAAACCTCAGTTTCATGATACAGGGGGTTTTGGCAACAGAATTCTTCTCTACCCTCTCTGTCAGTCACTTGTTTTGCTCAGCACTGGATCTCTCTCCTACCCCACATGGAATTATGCAACTATTTGCACAGGCTTTACAAAGGTGCACTAAGCTAAATAGTAACTCCCTGAAACTATAAGCAGGAGGTCATGCTTCTGCTGTTTGCCTTCTACTAACTCTGGTACTAGTAACAGACCTTCCTTTGCGCTAATTTGACATGCTAAAAGGGCAGAGCAAAAAAACAGGGTTGGATAGTTTTCTGTTGCTCTAGTTAGTGAGCTAATAAATCAGCTCACAGAAGGGTCTGACAAATATTGAAGCTGTTGTCCAAGAGGGGGAGAGTGTCAGTGTGAAGTACAGATCAGCTCAGGAAGAAGTGCAAAACCTCCCGCCTTTTACAGAAGTAAGCTGGTACCTTGTTGTGTCCCCTTTCTGTTTGCATTATTTTTAACCTTATCTGGTTCCCTGATCCAGTTCACAATCCCCAAACAGTTGTGTCAACAACTGATTGACAGCCTCAGTGCAGAATTTCTTCAGTTATTTTCTCTCTAAGGGCCATGTCTCTTTGGAGCAGTATTTTGCTTCAGACATGTCCTATTAGGTTCATTTAAATAGACCATGTGTGGAAGTGTTACCAGGCATGAAAGATGACAATCTGGTGTGTTCAGCTTTTATCAAAGTTCTGTTAGTCCACTGCATTCTTCTTTCTTTCAGAACAGAAAAAATACCATCATTATGTATCCTGGGCAGCTGTGGTATATTCCACAAACACTACTGTCCTCACGTTCATCTTTTCATTTATCAAGTTTAGTCTCTCCATAAACTAGAGATAAGCTTACATTCCTTATTAGCACTAATAAAGTTTCACAACTACTGTCTACATAGATATAAAACCTTTGTGCTAAAACTGCTCGGACAATTGAGTTTATCTCACAAATCATTCCAGAATAAAGCAAATCTGAACAGCAAAAAAAGACCTAATTTATCAATAAGCTGGCTCCTATACTTGTTTAAATACTACTTAGCTTCAGGGATGCACGTCAGAAAAGCACTTTCAACTAGCAACAAGTTATATAGTCATAGACTGCATTTCATAAGTAGCAAGGTAAGTTTAAGAGTTGGTTGATCGTTAAGGATGCAGAAATATAATGGGTGCATTTACCTGACTAGGGCCTTCTGTGGCTACAAGATTTCAGAAGAGGAAGCTTCAGCCAAAGTATTGTTGAGTTTGAGTGGCCACTCAACAAACATCTAGGAAAATGCCTCAAAGACTAGCCATCAGGATCCCACCTGCGCAGTCTGTAAAACCTTTCTTTGCACTAAATTTGTCAATGCTGTGGACTGGCTAGACAAAGATCATAAATTCACACTGATATGTAGTTAACTATTAGACTCTCATCTGTGACATTTATTCATCTGATTCCAAATGCAACAAAGAGTTTCTTTGATGCATTTTACCTCAGTGATAAACCTTGCCCAATGTTAAGAGAAATTTCAGGTTAGTCTGGGAAACACAGGGCACTTGCATTTCCTCTGGAGTGAAACCAATCGTCCTGAGGATCTTGGACCCACTGGGCTCAGCATAAACCAGTTCCTCTACTCGGCACTTTCTAAACTGTCCATCTTTCACCAAGCTGCAATATGCTGAAGTGGTAGCAACCAGATTTTTCTTCCTTCATAAGTTGCAGGACAACAGGGAAAGGACTTTATAAAGATGAGCTCTTCTACAGATCTCATTACAGTGGGTTGCTTCATCTCCAATCTGTGACAGCAGATACAAAAATATGTACAATGAAGCCATATTCTCCCAAAAATCTCAGTGCACTAAAACATCGTTAGATATTTTTAATGCAAAGTCAGTAATGTCATTTTTTAGAAGTAGTCCCACTTAAACATTTATTGCCACAATTGTGAAGACCAGTGTGAGACTAATGTGGATATAGTTTTTGAAGTGAAAAACTAATGGGCTGGGTCCAGCAAGTAGATAGTCAAAAGTTTCATTTAGGTTCTGTTGCTGCATTTTGCCCATCTTATTTTCTCTGACCTGTAAAACACAAGTATATTTGGATCCATGGCTACTTTAAATCAGCTGACAATTCTGACAACCATGCATTCAACAACAGAGACACCATACATTCAAGTGATCCTTTGTAATGTATGCTGAGGACTGGTAATACTGAGTGGTTTGGCTACGTATAATTCTCAAGCAAGTCTGACGGCTACAGAAATTCCAGAAAAAGGCTAATAAAAAGTTTAATAAATCAAAAAAAATGAGAACTAGCACTGCACACTGAGACTGAGGAAGACCTCAGTCATCTCCATATCTCTGGCTGCTCAGCTCAGAGGCCATAGCAGCAGCTGAGGTGCAGCTGTCACTCAACACAGTGATCAAAATGCAGATTGATTATCAGACTTTATGTGACACAATTTATCCTTTCAGTGTTTCACTGATTTTAATGTTCATGTATGTGGGATTTCTGAGAAGCTTAAAAAATGATCAGATATTGATTCAAACTTGGATATATGGCTATATGCTTCCAGGACTGCTTTATCTTTCAGGGGAGCAATTCTGATCCTCCCCATTCCTGTACTTATCCCATTCCTGCTTTGCCCCCTTTAAGCAATAAGGCCAGTCAAATAAGCTTCCTTTCTGCTTCGCACTTCTATGAACTTTTTAGTCAGACTTGCAAACATTGCTAAACATGATCCTCGGCTCTCACAAGACTTTTCCTCGCTAAATTAGTCATTCACCCTGCTGACGACTTCTTCAGCAGAACTGTAATACAGCCATAGGAGCCAGTGATCTTGAGAAAACAGCAGCAAACCATTCCTCCAAGCAGTATAAAATTCCCAGTCGCAGTTACCCAAACAACAACAACAAAAAAAAAAAAGAGCATAATCACAAGGATCTATCTAACAAGCAGACCGACATCCACATAGTGACTGTAACACATCGTATCTAGAAGAAAGAAAAGAAGCATGCCTTAGGTCAGACAAGTATATGCCTAACAGAGCAGAAAGCAAGAAAGCATTTTATATTATTTAGCCAAGACTAGAAAAGAATACCCCTAAGAGCATACTTAACATTTTCCACTCTTTCATTCTACAAACAGCAGCCAGTGGGATGATGGAGTTAAAAAGGTGTGGCTGTTGTTTTTGTCTAATACCTCCATTTACAATATTCTAGCGCTGGCAAGCACTGTGTACAGAGGGAGGAGCAAAGGCTGGGTACCAAAAAAGTTTCAGAGTTTACACTTTTTCCCTTTCTGTGGTTTAAAAAGAAACCCAGGAGAGTGGACTTCTTTGTTGTTGCCTGTCCAAAAAACACCATTTATTCATCATATAATGCAACATCTCTGTGGTAGCTCCAGAGAAAATTCATAGCTGTTCTTCATGCAAATATGTTTGTTTTCTTTGGTTTATGTAGCCACTGAAATGAACCAGGCATGTACTGGACCTGTTTATCTAATTGCCATTGAAGGATTAATAATCATACATGCAAAGATTGTTACACTTTTCTAGCATAGGCCTCAATTTTGCTTTGTCAGAGATTTGCAAAACTCTGATCAAAATCGTGTTACTCCTGCTTTGATTGGGTCTAATGATGTTTTCACAAGGTCAAAGTTTAGATGGACAAAGAGATAAAAATATAAGGTCATTTCAGTGGGGCAATCTGAGCTGGAATGTACCTTTTGAATGAACAAACCTGTAGACTTTGTACAAGGCTTTCCTCTCAGTCATGTGCAGCCCTTATAATAGAGAATATCAGCCTGGTGACTGAATCAGACCACAGAGTCAGTTTTTATTCTTGGCTTGGATACAGACTTCTTGGATGACATTGATTAAGTAGTTTAACCTTTGACTTTCCTTATTTGTAAACAAGAATAATCACCATCCCTTATCCCATAGCTTTAATTTATGAATACTTGCAAAAAGCCTTGAGATTCTTGGCTGAATGTTGCTATAGAAACAAGAAGCATAACTACAATCCAATTGTGTATGATGCTTTTATGACCTCAGTCACTGTAGTCACTCAGGTACTTCAGCCTTTCATTTTAATACACAGTGGCACTGTCATTAAGAGTGAAATGGCAGCAATGTCTTATTTCACCCATTTCTGGAGATGGGGAACTGAAGTACAAACATTACACCTACACAATCTTTTGATTGTGCTTTGGTTTACCTTTTAGTCATGTATATGGGAAGATACAGGGAAGACTGAGGAAAAAAAACCTCAGACCTACATTCCCCTTAACATGGGTCCAAGTACACACATGCACAGACCATATGGACATATGGCAAACAATGATAGGACAAGGGGTAATGGGTACAAACTGGAACACAAGAGGTTCCACTTAAACTTGAGAAGAAACTTCTTCTCAGTGAGGGTGACAGAACACTGGAACAGGCTGCCCAGGGGGGTTGTGGAGTCTCCTTCTCTGGAGGCTTTCAAAACCCGCCTGGACACATTCCTGTGTAACCTTATCTAAGTGTTCCTGCTCCGGCAGGGGGATTGGACTAGATGATCTTTTGAGGTCCCTTCCAATCTCTAACATACTGTGATACTGTGATACAGGGTGACCATGCTGCATTTAGCTGGCCATCAACATTTATCCCATCAGCCCTTCCTTCTTGCAAGACCGCTGCTAAGCACTTGTCAAGACAGTTCAGACTCTGCTTCAGTCAGTGACACAATCCACAGTGACACCAGTCAGTCAAGGTTCAGTAGCTAGATAAGCAACTCAAAATCAAAGAAGCAGGTCTGCTACAACTTGCATAGTTGTCTGCCTGACCAGTCCATCCTTCTCCTGCTCATGTGGAGCTGCCATCCACGTTACTGTGAGTGCCGCATATTCAGAAGAGAACATTAAAGCTGAGATCATGATCCAAGGAGATAGTTCTTCGTAGTGCAGGTGCCTGTACATGCCACTCATTCACCAAAGTCAACCTGTGCAGCAACCATCTAACTCATTTGGTTTCAGAAACACGCATTAAATAGTTAGAAATTATAACTAAACAGAGCTATTGCCTGTTGCTATTCCTCAAAAATTGGTACTGTTTGAACTATAAAGTTTTAATTAATCCTTGAGGATTAACACATGCATTTTAATGTCCCATTTGCCTTTATATGTTGACATTCATGATAAGATTTCTATTAACAAAGGTTTTTTACTGACAGACTTTTGCTGCTCCTTCCCCAGCCACTAACATTGCAGGTAGTCAGATTAATCATAACACTGCTAGTTGTGAAGTGGTGAAGTATATGTGCTCTAAGCCTGCTTCAGGATCTACTAACAGGATACAGAGTTAAACCATCACATGGCTTAACTAACTGACATAAAAGCCAGTACAGAATTCATATGGTGAAAGAGCATTTAAGTGTGAAAGAATTTATACAGCAAATCATTTCAACTGATGCAGCTTCAGCCACTCACTGTCAAGATGCACAAGACTGCATCTGCTGCAACAGGAGTCAAGTTTGATGGGACAGCCTACAGCCTACGTCATTAGGTTGTACCACAGCCGACAAGTGTTCCTTATGGTTGAGAAGCAGTTTCTGAATCAAGATCATCTTAAAATACATGAGTCTGAAGTTAAGCTTTGTCACATGATGGATATTTTCCTATCACTGCTAAGAAGTAATTTTTTTAAAAAAATTATATACTATATTTTCTTACAATATTTACAGAAAAGTTTTGAATTATTTTAAATTCTTTCTTTTTTTAAAAAAAGCAACTGTGGATTAAACCTCCTACAGAAAAGACTTCAAAGATATCTTTTCTATAGTGCTATAACATAAGCATTTGACCTAACGCTCTTTTTTCTTAGATTAGACCACCAAAAAACGTTTGCAGCAGTTTCTGGATACCAGTGTGAACAGCTGGGCTCCCTGTGGGCCCAAAGATACACTTTAAAAAAGAGTCCATTGTAGACAATTTTCTTTCAGACCCTAATCAAAGTGTTCATCCTGAATATCCCACTGATGTCAGAGAGTCCATATACATTAGCTGGACCTTATAAAAAGGCTTTTCTGGAGTCCCATCTTAGTTTGCCAAGGCCAGCTCTTAGTATTATTTTGTCTGTCTGCCAACATTAAGGTTTGCACAAAACTACGACTGTCGGTACCTTTGCTAAGGAGCAGTGCAAATGACATGTTAGCAGCCAACCCCTGCTGATTAGCATGAGACTTCAATGGGTTTAGCAGGCAAGATGCTGTGAGCTTGCTAATGCATTTGGGATACTGTTTGAAATCTGTTCCGTGGAGTAACATTTGTATGAATCAGCAAACACGGAAATACCTGCATACATAGGACATGTACAGAAGTCAATTTTGGTCATTTTATATCAAGCAGTATAACTTTTTATTCTTTTGTGGCTTCAGTTAGACTAATCCAAGAGCCTGGATGAAAAACATTAACAAAACACTGTTTGTTTAGTTATCTGCTGTTGATTGCTTTCCTCTCACCAAGGGAGAAGCACAATCAGAGACTGAATCTTCTTCATTTGATCTTACATAAGAAAGGAGAAAAAGGGTAAGTGAAAAGAGGAGATGAGATCTCCCTGCTGGGATTTTGCCAAGTGTTTCTCACACATAACCAGTTAATGGAAAGACCAATGCCCAGAAATTCCATAGCCTGGCTCCCACTGCTTCCAATCCTGCCTTATAGCCTTCCTGTTACCACCTAGAGGTTGTCTGTAAGTGACTGACCCAATGCTTTTAGGATGGGAGGGGACTTCCTCTTTCCCATTGTTTTTCAGGTAATTTCTGACAAAAGCTGGGTCCTTGGTCTCTGGGTGGTGGGTTATTTCTTCACATTTTAAAAGGATTCCTTTCATACATTGATAAGAAGGCGCCTGCTTTTTCTGTTAGGGACAGAGAAGGAAGGTCCTGATCTGACAGTGTTGGTTTTGCTAAGAAAACTCTGCAGGTCAGTGTGATACTGCTAGGTCAGAAATCAACATTATGCAAATAACAGCTTACTGGATTGAATCAAAGCACTAGGATAAACTCAAGGCACAACAATATCAATACAAATAAAAAAAGTCAGTGTTTCTTGTGCTAGTCTGGAGCCACAAGATTGCTACAAATCTAATGAATCTGTTTCTTACCCTTTGTTCATAATATAAACCAGAAAAATGTAGATAGAGACTGACATGGTTCTAGCTAGGTAAAGAGTAGCAGCAGGATCAGACCTTTACTCAAGATGCAAAGAGTTGACTGTGTTAATTCAAGCATCAATAAGACAGCCTTGGAGACGCTTCCCCAGTCACTTATGGGAAAGATTCAATATGTGCAGTGCAGAGTTAACATTATGAAAAAGGATGTATAAGTATCTATCTGCTGTGCAAAGACATTTAACTGCCAGATGCAAAACCAGCAGAATTAACCTTTTCATTCTCTGCCTGGCTCTGCCTTCTTTCTTACTACAGAAGAAAAAAGTGCTAGTATTGCCATTAGCTATGTAAGGTAGCATTCACCACTTTAAAAAGTGCAACTATTATGTAAAACATCAGTCCATGTTTCACTTCAGCCTAACTCAAACTGAAAAAGAAAGTAGAGATGCCATTTCATGAAAGCAGCCTATCTTGACTCATACAGAAAAGCTACAGTATAGATATGATATTATCTATTCTTCTCAAGTGTTACAACCATGCCATGCTGCCACCCCTGGAGAAGCTCTGGACACTACAGAAAGAGTCTGATCCCACATCTAGACATTCTCTGGCCTCCGAGTCCTGTTTACAGTATTACAGGTGTAGGCTAGAATAAAAGCCATAAATAATTACAGAAAGGCCCTATAAAAGTTAAATGCTAATGGCCCTAGATTATCTCAGCTTTTAGATGCTCTAGAAGGTGGAAGTCTCCATCTCTTCTAGCTTGCCCTGCCTTACTGCTCTTTCTTCCCTCTTTAGGCTTTCCATAACCTAGACTCAAGTTCACAATTTTAAAGATTTCATGAAAGCTGCCCACGAAATCTGCCATAATATCACATACTTCACTGACAAAGCTGTGAAAGCTAGCAAAGGTCTGGTTATCATCCCTCATATAGTTAAGGTGTAATAGCAGTGCATACAGCCAAGCAACAGAATGCTTTAAAGAAAAATGTTGTCCATTAAAACTTGACTTACAATAAGCCAAGCTTTACATTACTTTAGCTACTGAGAACTGCAATGCCTCTATGTTCCCCAAAAAAGTTAGTGTGTTCACTGGGTAGATGAGGAAGGAAGAGGAAAGGATGGTGGAAACACCACAGTGCACAGCAGCCCTCTGGGAAAAAGAAGCTGAGTAGCACTCTAGTCCTCCCACTGTACAAACACCTTTTTCCCTTTGGAAATCCAGAGAGAACGTGAGCTATTCCTGCTCCCTGCTCTAGAACTTCTGTTCCTTAGCTGACCGGCACATCTCTCGCTTTTAGCTCTGGCAAGAGGTCAGTCATCATATAAGCACTGCTGAGCACATTAATTACTGTGTTCACATGGTCCCTGTGTCTTATTGCCCAATTATTTCATAACAGTGCTATGTACTGTGCCAGACCCAAGCACACAGCTCTCACTGACTTCAAGGGCTCCCTTCACGCATAGTTCTGTTGAAATCTATGTTTTTCATATCTTTATTTACCCGACCTGTAAATATTTTGGAGAACATAATGGTGCTTTTGAACGTTTGCATATTTGCCCTGTCTACGCATTGAAGCTGTATTTACAAATGTATCTTTTGCAGAATTAATTCATGAGGAAAACCATACAAGTTTACAAGTTAATCATTTTCCTGAATGTCAAAAGCCAGGGCAGATCAGGATGTTCATTGTGTTGGCAGAGCTGCAAACTAGACTGCTTTAGTATTAATAGTAAATTTCCTAGCCTCAGTAAGGCTTTTAATAGTTTTTGCAGCAGGTTAACAAGTAGCCATGGATATTTGCCACAAGCAATTGCAAAGCACAGAAAAAAAAGTGTAATTATTAAGAAAAAGGTGGCTTGAATTTTCAGTTAAATAGAAAAAGAAAGCATCCAGTGCTTTCTTTTAGCTTTCAATTTCTGAGTAAAACAGATGTTCTGCCTTAGTAAGAAAAGGCAGAGATCACAAGAACTCACTGATCAGCATGTCTTATATCTCAAATGCTCCAAACCAACATCCAGTAAGATTCTGTTATGGCTGCTAGCTGTAGAATGTGTCTGGGTAGCAAACACTACGTAGGCTCAGGCAGCTACAAGATCAATGAGACCAGCTCAGCTGCATACAGCATTGTGGCCAAGTATGCTTTAGTTGCTCCACCTCACCATCTGGTAGATAAATATTGTTATTTATTATTCCACCTTGTGAACTAGACTTTTGACTAGGATGACTGGCATGCTGACACACATTCTGCCATCCTGTTTTGGGGGACAGAAACATCTGGTGAGGGGAACATGAACACCTGAGAAAGCAGCGTTTCTCAGAACACAGGCTATTTTTCCATCCACTTTAGGAAGATAAAAAGCAGTGAGATCCTTACAATGACTCTTCAGAGACAGCTGCCTCCACATCAGCAACTGGGGATAAGGCAAGAGAAAGGAATCACTCTTCTGGGCTTATGTTTCATCAGACACTAGCTTTCTTTCATCATTCCCCCTCACTCATTTTCTTTTGGTTATAAATGATGAGATACAATGCATGTGTAAGCTATTTAACATTCTGCCTCTCTTGTTCGCCCCTCCAACTGCCCCTTTTTCTGTCATCCCAAAATTTGCCTCTTCTGGCTCCTTACAGAGTACAAGTAGAAAGTAGGTCAGACAAATGGGCACTGTCATGGGACTAGTTTCAATTTATGAGCATGTTGTTGTCTCTGTAGTACCACAGCAAGTTGTTGTTACAAATCCTTAAAAGTTTGTTTTAGCCTGAAAGGCTATTAGACTTACTCAACTAGCAAAGGAGGCTTTCTGCAGGAATGTCATCTGGTTAAGTCAACAGAGCTCTGTCTGCAGAGCGCAGCTTCCAAAATGAGGTTTCATTCTGTATAATTAATTCTTCACCTTTTCCTGTTTATAATGAAAGCGCCATAAAATGCCTAACAACTTAACAACTAGGGTTTATTTTCCTTTCTCCCCTCACCTTTCCCACACACTCCAATCCCGAATTCTCAATCAGTCATTTTAGTTTTCAGTCATAGCCAGCACTGGATACACAAGCTTCACATACTGATACACTTCATACAGCTATGTGACAGTGTCCCATCATGCAAAGAGGAGTGCACACCACAGTGGTCAGTGCTAATGGCAGGGAGTGGGATTTAAAGCTCTTTTAACTCTCCCAGTAAAGACAGCACCAGTCAGTTACAGTGGCAAATAAAATACTCTGACAGAAGCGTGATTAAAGTTGACAATGGTCCTCCAATCTTCAGCAGTTTTCAACAGTGTTCACAGTTTTAGTGAATTAATGGCAAGGCAAACAGTATCTGCACAATTAGTTCTGTGGTCTGGTAAGGCCAGAATGACAGTTTTAATGGGCTGTTGTCAAATCACCTGTCAGAACAACTGTCAGTTGCCTCTAGACTCCTGTTACATGTGTGAAACATGGTACAGTAAACAACCGTAGGCTGGTACTTTGTTAGACCATACTACTACGTATTACAGCAGCAACCTCAAGCAGTGCTTTAACTCTAGTCACAACAAAACTCTATTTAGATTTACCAGCTTAAAGAAAGAGGTAGCCACTTTCTCTTGTTCTTCAAAAAAAAAAAACCAAAACCAAACCCAAACATAACACAGCAGGACAGAAGTGCAGAGAAAAAAGTTCAGAGTGACTGTAAACATACCAGAGGTTAAATCTTACTACCACTAAAATCTATGGCAGTTTTGATACTGCATTCAGAGAGACCAAAACTTAACTTCCATATGTTTGGCTTTGTGTTGCTCACTGAAACTAATAGATCAGATAGTTCTCATCATTCCTCCCATCCATACGGAAGCCCCTAAGTTGTGGCAGGCCAACAAACGGGAATATGTTATTAAATTTGAATCAGAAGTGGGTAGAAGTCAAAGTATACATTTCTCCAATAAACTGACCCATTCCCTTTGAAAAAAGTCCCTAGTGAATTGGTTTTACTGACAGAATACAGAACAGTTTAAATCGGATGAAACAGAGAATGGGAAATTGGACCCCTTCTCATCTATATTCTGCACATTATACATAATGTAAAGGCTTACATTTCCCACTGTTTATTTCCTGTAGATATATCCAAAACACTTATATTTGAACAAATTGTGAAATCTGGCCTTAAGAACTAGGATTTCTCCCCTTTTTTTCAGAGGACACTGAAATTCCTACAGTGGGTACTACTTATGATTTCTTACTGTAAAAAAGATATTAATTTAACTACTATGTGTGGGATACATCTGTTGTGACGAATCTGTCTAGCCAGGTGGAAGTGAGGTGTCCATTCTCATCAACTGTATAGGCACTTTGTACAATGAGAAGAAGTTCCGAGACTTGAACAGGGTAATTCCTCCTATCCTAAATAGGCATCTAAGAGGAATGAAACCTCTGGAGGGCAAATCAGACCGCCTGCTTTACACTATTTGCTATAAAGGGAATACTAACTTTTATCCTCTAAATGGCTAAAAATATATGTGAAGTATTTCATCCTAAGCCTTTATGTTTGAGCATAGATCCAGGGTCTTTTCTCTTAAACTTCTTTTAGAAAATATTTTCTAAGCAATTGTTGCTTTGACTAATCTCATTAACTCTAGTATCCAAGTAACTCATGGATCCAAGTAAGGCCATGAAAATGAGTGCATTATTACCATGTCTAAGAAAAACAGTTCTAATACTGTTAAGCTGCAACTAGGTTCCTATGCAAGAGCAACTTAAAAATGTTCTGTCTCATAAACTCATGGCACACAATAGCTTTTGTATCTTACACTTCATCAAATTTTTCTAGTTCACTGTATATGTGAGCATCCAATGTGAAAGCCGCAACAGAGTTCAGGGGTATTCTCAAAAATTCCTGTTATCACACAGCACTCAGTTCAGAAAACCGGACCAAGTGTAGAAGTTGTCAAGAGACTTTCCAATTTCATAAGATCATCCTAGCAGTTAATTTAGACTACCAGCTGTGTGCCTTCAGCAGCTATTAAGCTTTTGCTTGATAGTTTTTTCAGTACTGTTCCCACTTAGTGCTTCCTTCCTGAACACAAATATTTTCTCTATTCCAAGGCAACAAATATTATAGCCAGATCTCTTTAGAAAGTACATTGCTAGTGGCAAGAAATTTAATGAGTGCCACAGTCTTATAGTTAACAGCTTGTTAATTTTGAAGCAGCAGTCACCAATTCCATACATGTAACTCAAAACTTCATCCCAACCTACTATTTCTACTGATCACTAATGTTAGTGAAATTGCTTTGCTAATACATTCAAAACTTAATTTCAGTCTCCATTTAGTTTTATGCCATTGGAACTTGGACTTCATTCCATAAAATTTCAGGCACAAATAATCACAAAATATGTCAGCTATGTTAATTATCTCAAAGTTATAGTAGAAGACTAACCAAAAGAGAAGCCCATTCTGCTTGGTGCTACATATTTAATAGGGCATGCCTACATTTCCAGCAAGGCATGCCTCTGTCAGTCATATATATTGACTGCAAGCCAGGTAGCACTGAAGCTACAGAACTTGTCACAGACTGCAAAGTCCGCCTGAAAAGCAAATTCAGAAAGCTGATCTGTGCTGAATTCTTTGCTGCTAAGTCTATACTGACAGCAGTATTTGACTGATGTTAATTAACTTAAGGCTAATTTAAGTATTTCTATGTGAGATGGAGTCATAATGGGATTGTTATGTAAATAGTTTTGTAGTAAGACATGGTACTTTATTGCGGTTGACAGAATTAAAGAAAGGTAATGTCAAGAAAAAACTGGGACACAGAGAAGCCAGGTGGTTTCCTTAATTTCCTGCTAAAAATGGCATCCACCTTCTAATATAAACTGCCTGGCATGAGTGCAGTGAACGAGTACAGAAACAGATCCTTTCTAAACTTCAGTCTCTACGTATTTCAGAAACAGCACTCATGATTAGAACAGCCCAACATACCTTACCTTCTTTTATCAGCAGTGTCAACTTCCTGCCAACTTGTCAGCTTCACTTCCCAAATTCAACATCCCATTTCCTCAGTCTGAAAAACAACAATAACAGCAATTCAAAAGTTAGCAGAGGCAAGGGCGGTGATAGTATTAATGACGGATATTTACCATCTTAGCAACTCACTTTATGGGTTAAGAAAGCAGAGCAGTACATAGGAAAGTTATTTCTCTAAAAGTTCCACTTTTAATCTTTTCTGTCTACTGCCCATTACAGCTCCCCTCACATATCTGCACTGCTGACTGCATAAGTCACTTGGAAGATATCAGACCTTCAGCATCAGAAAGTGGTGGCATTAAGCAATAGCTGACCACTATGTCCATATATATAGGTCTTTGTTATACTGCTAATGTTATACAGTCCTCTGAATTTCTTATTTCCATGCACAATTTTCTGATACAGTTAACTTCAATATACAGTGCTTAGTTATCCAGCTCAATCTGGGGACTGAAACATAAAACAAAGACCACAAACTCATGAATACACAGTCAATTAAAAACTGTAACTTTTGTTTCTTTTGTCACGTCTTTCAACTGACTCAAAAAGTGAAATCACCGATGTTGTCATCAGACTCTACGGCTAAAATATTTACTTTCCATATTTGAAAAAGGAACCGTGGAAAAGTAAAACTGAAAACATTTTCAAATAGACTGACTTAAAAGGACTATTTCAACAGGAACTTCACAAACAGAACTCAGGAGGAAAAGAGCAAGTAAAACAGAACAGACAACAAAAGATAAGAAAGTTGTTTTATATAATGTTTTGATTTAGCAGTAGGTTGGCTAAATTTAGCACATACAAATCTGAATTTTGCAAGCTTTAAGATTTGAAAAAGTCACACTCTTTCCTCAGTACTGTCATGAAATGTCCTTTTAAATTAGTCGCTTCTTCACAGAAATAAGTTGAAAATATGCTTTTATGTCTCTATCCAATGCTATTCTGTTGATAGACGAACTCAGGAAGAGCAAGTGGAAGTACATCCAAGTCACTTATCAAGCAGAATAGAGGAATTCAAATAAACATGTAGCAAATCCAGTATTCTAAGTACTAGTGAGACTTTGTGCCGATTACTTGGTTCTCAGGAGTATGACAAATTCTCAGACAAGTCCTATATAGTGAAAACATGATATTTAATGTCTAAACATACCATTCTAATGTTTAGGTCTAGAAACTAGATATAAACTCTCCATACAAGGGAGCTCAAATTTAGGAGCTCATGCTCAGATATAGTTTTCAAAATACACATAGCAAAGTCCTTGAAAGTCTATTATACAATCTGCTTGCAGAGACTCCCCTTTATTGCCAAAGTAACTCAGTAGGCTGTCAAGGAAGAAAAAGTCTTATTTGGTCATTAAGGTTTCAAACTTGCTCCTATGGCCATAGTCTTAGCTCCCCCTGACTTCTGCTTGGAACTGGAACAGATTAAAAGCCTCTAAAAATCAGCTGTAATAAGGCTCAGCCATGAATGAAGTGGCTATGTTCAACTCCCTCTCTGAAACTGCTGAAGTAGCCTAACACCAGATGACCAAGTTACATAATTTCATGATAAATACCATGTGCTTTTAAGTTATTTTGTCATTTGAAGTCCTTAATGACAGCAGAGAGGAAAGGAAGCAGGACATAAAATAGTGAGACTGTTAGGATTAACATTCCAAAATAATGAACTTACACCAAAACCCCAAGGCTGCTAGAGAAGTTGAGAGCTCTTCAAAACATATTTCTGGCTTGGTTGCCTTCTAGTTTGATCTTTCAGGCTTGCACTTTCTGTAATTACAAGTGCTTGAAACTTTCCATCTTAAACATGGGATCTAATATCTAAGTCCAGGAGCCAAGGCTTTAGAAATACACATAACAGTCTGAGATTTGGCATAATGCACATTACTGCAACTGTCGTCACTGCATCTTCTTCCTGGAGGGAACTTCTGTGTCTCTACTACCATTCTCCATTCTCAGAAGTCTACTTTCACTCAACCACCCCGCTGTTTCCAAAATCTCAGAAGTGAAGAGCTATCAGCAGTTTTCTAAAAAAATAGAAGAAAACACAAAAGATGCCTTCAAGAAGTGCAATCCAATGCTTCAGAAACTAACCACGCACAGTGTGGCTGTTCATATCCTGGAAACAGAGGTGATCAGCCAGTAGCATCTTCTCTAAAAATACCCACTTTTCACCTTACAGTGTGAAGTCCACTTCGCTAATAAGCTCAAAAAAAAATCAACCCAGGAAGAAGTTGAAAGGCTGAAAACCTTAGGCACAGATGAATTCAACACTTTATTATGGAACAATAAAGAACTCTTAACCAGGAAAAGTAACTCAGCCAGCACAAGTCTAAGCGCATACCTGTTCCACTTCCAGTCCCCACCAAAAACACCAGGTGCAAAAAGCTAGGAAAGTTAAAACATTTTCCCCAAGCAACATAAGTTCTCTCTTGGCCTGCTGCCATTACAATTAAAGGCAACATATTATAACCAACTTTAGTCAGCTATGGCAGAGGCTCTTCAGAGCTGAAAGAGTCATCTTAGGCCTCCTTTAAAATCAATGGAGAAAACAGTCATTTAATGAGTGATCCGTCGGTTTTATTTTCCACAGTGACATTGGGATGAGATAAATTTTGCTGCAAAATTAAAAAAACAAGCCCTAGAAACAGCTATTTCCCTCTATACACAATAAATGCAGTCCAGATGAGGAATTGTCTGTATTTACTAAGATGAATCCCACCCAGTAAGTCTGTGACATACATTCACTCCTCTCAGAGACCTTTTGTTATATCTGTTACAGTTTCCATCATTTCCAGACTACTGGGCAATCAGTGTTCCTCTATGATGAGCTCTAAAGGGACAGTGGAATCACAGAAATTCAAAGATATTATAGGATTTCTAAGTTACTAGATCCTACTGTGTGGACTGTAGAGTATACCTTACCATGTAGCATAGTCTACATGTGGAATACTGAGAAAAAAATAAATCAGAAGAGCTCAATTTTCTAAACTGGGAACATAAACTCCCTCCCATTGCAAAGCCTTATAACAAAAACTGAAAACTGCATGAATATATACTGCAATTTTCAAAGAAAAAAAAATAATATTAAGCTGCATTCTTGATCAGAAAATCAAAATACTCACAACCCAGACTGGACACAGAGCATGAAAAATAATTCCCTTCAGTAAAAGACATACATCTTCTTCCTTGTTGCATTTTATAGCAGTATTGAATACCAATGGAGGAGAAGACCTGCTATGAATCTTCCTACTCAAAAGCAGCTATAGATGTCTGGGCCAGCACTTTGCACTGCCTATTTTGTAAGTTAAGCTTGATAAAAGCCTATTTTCTGAAAATCCAGCCTTGTTATTCTGTATTAGGTGGAATTTCCAAAAAATAACTTCTAAAATAATTTCTGCATGTGTGGTAACAAAACCATTCACTGGTTAGTGCATTCCATCACAGTGCTCTCTTTTATGCTCCCTCAAACAACTGGTACATATGGCAGATGGCACTGGCATTTCTCTGACTTTAACAGTTGGTACAAACACCTTATTTCTTCACCTGAACAAGCCCACAAGGGACATGATAGTTGCAGAAGTTATGTACTACGCAACATGTGGCATTCACTATCACAACCATTTTATCTGTAGAAAACCAGACTTCTCATTACACATTATTGGTATTTGGTGTTCACTCATTCTGGGCATCTTGGCTCTGCTTACAGAACAAAGTCTTGCCTATCCAGCAACAGGCAGAATCACTCCACTTACCAGTACAGTTTTGTTATTTCATAGATGGTTTTGAGTACCAACTTCAGTCTGGGACTCCCCAGCACAAGAAAGAGACATTGATGTGCTGGAGTGAGTCCAGCAGAAGGCTACCAAATTGACTGGGAGCTGAAGCACACGATGTACATAGAGAGGACAGAAGAACTGCATTTGACCATTCTTTAGAAGAAAAGACTTAAAGGAGACCTGATAGCTGTCTACAACTACCTCATGGGAGGATACAAGGAAGATGGAGCCAGACTCTTCTCAGAAATGCACAAAAACGGGAGGCAATAGACACAAGCTGAACAGGAGAAATTCCAAGCAGACATAAAAAAGTCAAAAAACGGTTGCCCAGAGAGGCTATAGAATCTATGTCCTTGAAGGACT
Organism: Psittacula echo; assembly: GCF_963264785.1. Taxonomy (NCBI): domain Eukaryota; kingdom Metazoa; phylum Chordata; class Aves; order Psittaciformes; family Psittacidae; genus Psittacula; species Psittacula echo. Next base: position 116,859,762 of record NC_137735.1, on the reverse strand, counting down.
CAGACAGGTCCCTGAGAAACCTGATCCTGTTGAACTTGCTTTGTGCAAGGAATGAGACTACGTGACCTTCCAGAGGTCCCTTCCAACCTAAATAATTTTATGATGAGAATGGGAAAAAGGTGTGGAGAATACAAAATACAGTCTTGCTGAGGAAGCAGTTTCTGTGGCTTTAACACCTAACTCCCTCCATTCCTAAAGGATACTCACTCATCATTCAATATTCAAAAGCAGCCTCACCCAGTTGCATGCCAAGTAACAGCATGTTAATATAGTTGACTCCACACATAGACACCTGCCCATACAACCAGTCACCTTTCACAGCAAGCGATGACACAGCTGTCCTAAGGGCAAGGAACCATCTTATCTGCACAGACAACTGAATTAGCCAGACACACAGAATATCCACATAGCAATAAGGACACTCCTGAATGAGCTTTAATGCTTCAGCACTACCCAATATTTTTCCTGCTGGAGAATCAGCTGTTTTCATGTGCCCCCAGATTCAGCAATAATGACACCCTAACAAGTGCAGAATGAATAGCTAGTGCATTTGGATTCAAGATGACTACTGTACTGCATTACAGACAGTTACCAAAATCCTCTTACATGCTATGTATATTTTGCCAATACAATCTGAAGCCATGAAGAAATACATTGCCAACAGAAGCAGCCAAATGTGGATGAATTCTGCCAAAAGAAGTTGCTAGCTGCACTGTGCCAACAGATTATTTGCCAGCTAGGTCTCTTCATGCAGAAAAGGCCACAGATTTCCACTGTCTTTCAGGCTGTCTGTCAGATTCCAGTATTAAGTAACTGGATTAACATTTTGCAAGCAACAAGGTGACATTGGTTATCTTCATATCTGTTTTTAGGCACTAGTCAATAATAGTTAACATGTCAATTTACACCATCAACTGTACTGAACCATGTAAATACAAGGCTGCATATATCTGAGAGGGCTTCATGAGATGATGTTAAACTCTGTAACTGTGGATTTGCATGTGAAGTCTGTGAGGTTTCAGATGCTGCTACAGACATTACAGGCTTACTACTGCAGCATGTTCACTCAGCAGATACCATCCAGAAGTAGCGTCACAGGTTGTGTATTAATACAAATCAAAAGGACAGATATAATGTACTACCAAAAAATGGCAAGTCGTTGTTTATGTTTCACAGTACAATTTTGCCTTTTGCAGTTTCAACAATAAAACTACCTTGCTAGAAAACTAAGTGGTGATTTAGAGTACCTAAAAATTCTCTGAAAAGATATTTTTGTTACTCTCTGCTAATCCAATGAATGAGGAACCTTGTGGGAATGTACTGATTCTGATTTAACTTTTCTAGAGGGCTTGAAAGTCCACCCAAAGAAAAAAAAAGAGAAAAACCTAGGCACAATTTGGTGCTGAATCACATAAAAGATTCAGATGAGACATCTGATTTGACATTTTCCCCAGCATTTAATGGCCAACATTTAATTTATGAGAAATGTTTTGTGTCTTAAGCTTTTTCTATCTCCAAGAGAAAAGACAAACATTAGAAAGGAGTTTAAGTGTTTAGATTTTAAACAGGGACTTTATAAATGAAAAACTATGGGAGAGAAGATGATGTAATTGCTGTCAAACCAACAAATTAGCATAAGGAAGCTACAGTTACCCTGGAATCCTCCCTACAGAAAATATAGTGAATTGATGAACCTGTAACAATTTTGGCTACACCTTCTTTAGAATACTCATAGCAAGACATCTACAGCAAAACAAACGAACCAACCAAACCTTCTGTCAAATACAATACTCTAACAGATCATCTTCACCCCCTCAGGAAAGGATGAGAAAGGTCAAGTACAGTCAGATGTGTAAGCAGATTACTCAAAGGACAAGAGGGTGGAACTCATATACTAGGATGAAACATATAGATTAAAATGTGGGCTCTGTTGAAATAACAGAAGAGCCAATGTCCGCCTTAAAGTAGCAATGGGGTTAGTATGCAAAGAAAAATAAGAAACTAATCAATTTCAGATTCCATTTCTTATGCCTACATTAGGATACATGCAAAACCACAAGAATTTCATGATGTCCACCAGAAATATTGCAATAAATGTCATAGGAAAGTTGACCTTGCAAGCCACATGAGCAAAATTAATCATTTGTTCTCTGTGGTAAACATTACACAGTATTTAAAAGTAGCATTAATACAGACCTATAAGAACTACTGGTATCCTGTAAAATTGATACTGGAGAGACATATTTAACAGTGAAATGGTTCCATACAGTTGAATTACAGTTAATGATATCCACTGCAATGAATTCCATTTAGATGTTCTCTATTCAGTATCCCAAAGCTGGGAAAGCTCTCACATTACCAAATCTGCCCTGATTTAGATCCCATCAGTAAATAAATCAAGTTGATCAAGACCATTAGGAGAAAAAAGAGCAGGAAAACAACTGTTGCTTAGAGAAACTACGGTCTACAACCTCTAAGGCAACAAGATGTTTCTGGAATCCATTTTCAAAATGTGGCAAAAGAAATTCTCCTCATTTTAGGAAAACATCTGAAAGAACATATTTTCAGGGTGCATTGGCTGAGGCTAAAAATGAGATGGATTTCCTAAGGGTAGCAAGCTTGTCAAAGAGGAGGGTGAACATCATGACTTCCTTGAAGCCATTCAATAACTGTTGAGGAAACATGGGGTGTCCATCACTAAATTGCCTAGACAGACCATTTATACATATTAAATTCCTGAAGGTAACAATACAGTCTGTAGCCCTGAAAGATTAAGTAATTCCCAGAAAATCTTCTAATTTCTAAAAGGATAATTCAAACTTAATGAGGAAATTTACCAAATATCATTTGCCTTCTGCAGGTCTTAGTTCAGCATAAGAAAACAACCTTTAAGTTCCAATTCAAGTTTCAAGTTGTAATAAACTAGCATTTTAATGAAAGCTTTCTATTCCTGTTATTCAATACCCTTCTTTTCAATGTTTTTAAAGATTATTAGGTGAACACTTACAAAGGCCCTAGGTAATTAGCAAATATGTTTATGGAAATATTACAAGTTAAATGTAAATTAAATCGTGTTCATAATTTCAAGCCTTTCAGAAATCCTCTTTAACCATGTCATTTTATGAGTTAGTGAGAGCTTTGCTTTTGACTCTAATGGTTATAGGATTGATTTATCTTGACATGAGTTAGAACATCTTTCTTTTAACGGATCTGTTAAAGATGCACACATACCCAGTAATACTTGCACTCCACTGAAATAATTTTCCTTTAAAAAGCAGTTACCACACAGTCATATGTGGTACCATATATAAAAATACTATCAAAGTTAGTACACTGTAAGCCTCTGACTCTTCAAATCTTTGAGCCTTGGTGTAGTTCTGGTTGAAAAATGTAGCTAATCAAGTTTTGTGTTGTTCAGATCAACAGATATAGATATTCTTCCCACCTACTTATTCTCCCACTTTAACACTGCGGTAAGGAGGTATTTCTGATATCCAGAGAGAATCTGGTCTATAGACCTCTTAAATCTCAGTACTCCAAAAGACATTTTCAGATAATTATTAGATTAATCTTTTTGCAGTACCTGCTGTTCATGGTTTCATCTGCGCCCAACAATAGGTCAGTTCTGAAAATCACTACTCTAACCAGTATTTCTAGGACACCTTCCCAAATTTGAGGATAAATGTTAAGACTAGAGTCCAGCCAGGTCTAGCTATAGGCTAGTTGGGTAACAGCGAAGTTCAGATACTTTTCTTTATTGAGATTTTTGCTTCAAAACAGGTGGTTCAAACTAAACAATTAACAGAATGACTCAGTAAAGTAGAATTCAATCAGACCAATTGAAAAAAGATAGTATTCCTATGATATATAACATGCAAAAAAATAAACATTTTATCAGTTAAATGTTAACAATAACTAGTATATTAAATTGAAGGTAACCTGTAACTGTTCTTCTGGCTGCAGGAAGTAGTTTTCTCATTATGGCCTTATTAAACTCCAAATAGGAAATGTAGAAAGGATGGGAGAAGGATATTTTGGAGACTTCTTGGGGTTACTGTCATTTTAAAGCTCCACCTCCCCTGAAATACTATTTAGAGCATAAAACAAGCAGGTGCAGGTTAAGATGAGATTGAGACAACTAATGTGGTATTCCTTCAGCATGTTTTCTGGCTGGGGTGGGAGTATAATAATGGCTTTGGGTAAGCAGTGGTGAATGTTTCCTTGCTGAACAGTATGTGCATTAGCATTGTCTTGAGTAGACAGTCCGTGTTATATATCAGCTTTGATAATCAAAGCTAAGCTTATCTTTTGCATCATTCTCTCTCTTCTCCCCACCCCCCCACGGGCCACCCCTTAACTAGAGGCATTTCTGTGATGTGCTATCGCTTCTCATTTATGCCTCTGGTGACTGTGACAGGATAAGGGCTAACTCTGGCTTAATTAACACTTTAAGACCTATTCTGTGTGTAGACTGCAAGTTTTCTCAGAGCCTATAGGCCACCCCTCCTGTTTAAGCTTTTAAGGGAACAGGATGTCCTAATACATATTTGCACTGCTGTCAACTAAAAGCCTGTTTAGGCCTCAAGACATGAAGGTCAGAATGACATAATTTGAGCATCTGAACAGCCTCAGCTGCATTTTTTAACTCTTCTTAGAAGGAGTGTCTGAGACTGGCTTCTCTTACAACATTAAGTATCTCAGCTGGAAGGACCTATTTTTACTTAAGGATAGTCTGTATACCTGAGAACTACTAAAATTGTTTTCTAGCTTTAAAAAGAGTATCTATATAAACTTAACTAAAACTGCACGTGCTACAAAACGCTTCTAAAGTTACTTGAGAAGCTTTTTCTCTTAAAATACAATGGAATAAGCTTGAACATTGTTCAAATTATACAGAAAGCCTGTTTTAAAATAGCAAACTGCATACAGTTGTACTGCTTTAATTTTGCTTTGGAAAGATGAACAGCATAGTTAACACTTGTTCACGCCTCGTGGTATGGCATTTGAAACTGGTAGCACCAGGTTCTCTAAAAAGCCAAGCTCTATTTTGCTTTCTAATTAAAACACTCTGGTCAAACTTAAAAAATCTGGATCATCTACTAACATTGATCCACACCACCTCTGACAGAAAAGGATGAAATATGCTTACTGTGGAATAATTACATTCCCTTTAGTTAAGATACTACTTTATTTGGTGTTCTCTTAGAAGAGAACTCAAACCCGGAAATCTGACTTCAGTGTCATCAGTAGATCACAGTTAATACAGGAAGGAGTACAGGACACTCATACCCTAAGGCTGATTTTGAACTGCCTGCAGAATCAAATATAACTCTGAAGTATTGGTCTACTCACTTTGACCTCACTACAATCATTCCCTCCTATCACGCAATTTCTCTTCCTGCAATTTAAATATTTAGGAATCCTGTTTCCAAAAGTCAGCTTTATCCACTGGATAGATAGAGCATCCTTTTATGGTGCAAATGGCAGCACTGACAGCATACAAAACACAGCTGGGAAAAAAGCATTGATTTTTTATTTATTTATTTGTTTGTTTGTTTGTTTATCACCACACTCAACCTGCTGGAAACAGCCTAATACCAATAACAGTGATTAACTTTTTGTATACACTAAAAGCAATTTGTTCTAACTGTAACATATAATTTTATTAACAAACTCTATTCTATATTTTGCTATATCAACACTTCAAAGGCAACAGCAGTTGGTATACAAGCTGTTGTATAAATTACGCTAGATAATTCGTGGAATCAGTCTGTTCAGTTCTTGTTCTGAAAAACATAAAGATCTTTACTTTAATTTTTACCAGGGTTTTATTTCTGGTTGTCACATCTCTCCTACCCTCATTACTTTCCTTATGTTATTCCACTTTGTCTAAATGCTATTAACATTAATTTTTTGGCAATTTATTGAAACTCTTTGCAATCTTTAGTAAGGCCTTTGACAGCATCTCTGTTTAACATCCCCATAGACAAGCTGACAATGTGTGGGTTAGATCAGTGGACAGTGAGGTGGATTTAATGCAAGAGTGGCCAGACCAAGAGGGTTGTGAACAGTGGTACACAGTCTACCTGGAGGCAGGTCACTGCTGGTGTATCCCAGGGGTCAATATTGGGGCCAGTGCTGTCTAGCAGTCTCATTAATGACTTGTATGAAGGGAAAGAGTGCACCCTCAGCAAGTTCACAGGCAGTACAAAACACTGTTTTCCACTGCCTTCCAGAAGGACATCAACAGGAAAAAGAAACAGGCAGAGAAAAACCTAATGAAGTTCAGAAAAGGAAAATGTGAAGTCCTGCATCTGGGCATGAAAGATCCCAGGCTCCAGTAGAGGCTGGGAGCTGAGCAGCTGGAAAACAGCTCTGCAGAGAAGGGCCTCAGAGCCTTTCCTTCCCACATGTTAACCATGAGCCAGCAACATGCCCTTGGAGCAAGGAAGGCCGAGAGCCCCCTGGACTGCATTAGGAACAGCATTGCCAACAGGTCAAAGCAGGAGATCCTTCCCCTCTATCAAGCCCTGGTGATACACAGCTGGAGCACTGGGCTCACTGCCAGGCTCCTGTCCTGGTTTAACCCCATCCAGCAACTAAGCACCATGCAGGTGCTCGCTCCCTCCACAATGGAATGGGGAAGAGAATCAGAAGGGTAAAAGTGCAAAAACTCATGGGTTGAGATAAAGACAGTTTAATAGGCATAGCCACGTGTGCAAGCAAAGCAAACCAAGAAATTCATTCACCAGTTGCCCTTGGCAGGCACATGTTCAGCCGTTTCCAGAAAAGCCAGGCTCCATCACACATAACAGTTACTCAGGAAGACAAATGCCATCACTCCTAACATCCCTCCCTTCGTTCTTCTCCCTCTAGCTTTTATACACTGAGCATGAGGCCATATGGTCTGGAATACCCCTTTGGTCAGCTGGGGTCAGCTGTCCCAGCTGTGTCCCCTCTCAACTGCTTGTGCATCCTCAGCCTACTCACTGGTGGTCTGGGGTGAGAGGCAGAAAAGGCCTTCAATCTGTGTAAGCACTGCTCAGCAGTAGCTAAAAAACATCTCTGTATTACCAACACTGTTTTCAGCACAAATCCAAAACAGAGCCCTATACTAGATACTGTGAAGAAAATTAACTCTGTCCCAGCCAAATCCAGCACATCTCCCCATTGCAAGATCGAGACTTACTGGAGTGCATTCAGCAAAAGGCAACTTAGATGGTTAAAGAGCTGAAGCATCTGATATAAGAAGCCGAGAGAGCTGCAAGTGGTCAGCTTGGAGAAGAAAAGGCTCAGGGGGATCCTACACATCTATAAATATCAGATAGGAGGGAACAAAGAACAGGAAAACAGACTCTTCTCAGTAGTGCCCACTGACAGGATAAGATGCAATGGGCAAAAATTAAAACACATGGAATTCCATCTGAACCAAAACCATTTTTCTACTCAGTGAGGGTGATCAAACCACAGATAAGGTTGCCAAGAGAGGTTGTAGAGTCTCCATCCTTGGATATATTCAAAACACAGCTGCTTACAGCCCTAACCAACCTGTTCTGGCTGACCCTGCTTGAGAAGGGGTTGGACAAGACAATCCCCAGACGTTCCTTCCAACCTCAACCATTCTGTGAATTCTGAAACAGAGATACTGCTAACATTTCCATTGCCTTTTCTTTTTGTAAAGCCTACATGGTAACAGGATGGAAAAGGATCACCTCAATCTCCAGGCTGTCATCTTCTCAACATTAAAGTGTTGCTTTCTTAAACTCATTGGTCCTAATTGAAGTTAGGGTTCCCATTCTCACACCTCCTACTTGAGGGTTAGGTGGTTTTAAAAACTTTATTTTAGCCTAGTTCACACCCAGAGGTTCTTATCCCCACATTGTTCAGCCTAACTATATTTTCCCCTCCCATATATTTATAGAGGTGTGGGCTTATTTAGTACATGAAAACAAAGCTTTTATGGGCTCTTATAATATACTGACCATTCCTGTGATCACCCTCATAGCCTTTCCCTGCACCTGTTCCAGTTTCAATCCATTCTTCATGAACACAGAAGAGCAGAATAGTACACAGTATTCCTCAAAAAAAAAAGAATTACATTAATGCCTTCCTCTCTGTTCTGTCTATTGTAAACATTTTCCTCACTCTTTGTAGGTAACATTTGATTACCCCTGACAGACTAAATGGGAGAAATAAATACAACAGAAGACTCAGTTACTTACCTGCACTGTGCTTACAGTCCATAATACTTTGGGTAACAGATGCAGATGCAGAAAGGTGCCTCACATCACAATCATAGGGCTATGTTATGCTAGCTGCAGATATTTCATTAAGAACTTGCTTCCAGGCAAAAGCCAATTCAGGTCTTTTTCTTACGGTTGTGTTTCCACCCATGTGCATTCTCTGAGGCTGCAGACCAATTTTCTCAGGAAAACTTCAGCAGTCTCTGTAAGATGTCCTGAAAATAGAAAGACTTTAGCCAAGAGAGCATCTGATTTAAGTTAATTCAGCACAAACCAAACTACTCAGAAGGGAATAGGTGAGTTTGACTTGCTTTAAACAAACAGTAAACCTGCATTTTAAATCATGCCTATAAGAAAAAATTTCAAACTTGTTTTCTGCTTGTGCCTAGTTCTCTGTAAACACACACACACAAAAAAAATCTGGGTTAAAATTTTCAAAAGTAGCAGAAGTAACTGAGGCTCATCAGTTACTTACGAAAATGAGACTCTTGGGCTTTGAAATTTCCATTCTAAGAAAGTTTCTAAATTAGAGAAGACACTCAAAACAGAGCTTCAGCAGAATAGCAGGCCATTTGATAAGCCAAAAATAGCCATTAGCAAAGCAAATATAACTCTAAAGAGATGTAATCTGTTCAGAAGAACTTTGGAACGTAAAAGGTGATGGAAGGAGGGGAAAAGCTAATACAGAGATCACTTATAACTTATGATGCAAATGAAACATGATCCCATGGCATCTTGAACCTTGAGATATATTTGCGCACGAGATACAAGCTCATCATCTTCTATATAGAGTTAGGACAGCCTTGTAATACTACATTTTTCTGCCCACTCTCCCTAAAATTTTGAAGGTGAGGCAAGAGAGTTATAAATCAAAATGGGAGAAATTACTCTCTTATACTAAGCAAACCACCAGCAGTTTTGTGCTCTTTACTCCTATTTGCAGTTATACTGTTTTCAATAAAACTTTGTTTCTGTTCTGATATTTATCATGCCATTAATATGTGAAAGCCTATTTTCAAACCCCTATCACTATCATTCCATATCACATACGCTATATCACATAGCTTCCATTTATTAGAGAAAATAGACAATGTAAGGAGTGGTGGGAGGTGATATTTTTTGTTTGAAAGTAATAAATTCTACAGAACTAAGGTAACCTGAAAAAATAATTCTCATTTTCTGATTTTCTGTCTTTTGCAACCACAATTCCACCCTCAAATATTTTACTACTTGGAGTAATTATGTATGTTCATAGGAAGGAAGCAAATGGCAATCCAATATTAGGTAGACTTACTGTAACTAAAATTATAAACTACCAGTTCAACTGAGAATTTGCCCTCAATTCATTAGCAAATCTTCTCCTAAGTATCTTGAGATATATATATATATATATATAGACACACACTGCTACACATTATCCTAGCAAGATGGATTTGCCTTCTTTCTCGTGTATGATTTTTTTATTGCTACTCCATACAAATGCAGTCACTCCGAAGAAAGGGACGTTTATCCTTAGCTTGAGATTATATTTTTAGAGTGTCAGTTATAAAGATATACTAAAGCAGTAGCTTCCTTTTACTGGATAATAAACATAGCCCAACAGCTGAAAAGATATATTTACAATCTTTCACCAGAATCCTCCCAACCCCTTACTGCTAAGAAAAACAAGTGGGCCACTGCAGCGTGTCCCAGAACTATTTTGGTATTGCGGGAAGTGCAAGTTCCAAAGCAGTGTGGAAAAATGCCCTGCCAGCTGCTCCCCTCTCATACAAATGTAGGCTTAAGTGTCTTCCCTGATCAAATAGTAGATGAAAGAACTTTCAGATAAGTTGCTTCTACATCATTAGTGCCACATCCACAGAGATTTTAAGGTGTCTGAAGGCTCAAAGATTCAGATGAATTGCTGGAAGCTAATCAAGTATCACATCTCAGCTGACCTACAGTAACTGGCTGTGCAAGTCAAAAAAAAGTGCGGTGCAACTCACAACAGCTCAGCTCCCTTCACTATGGAGTACACTCACTCAAATTACTTGTGCCTGCCCCATATTAAGAGCATAGAGCATACAGACCTACTGAGGCACAGCAACTTGTTACCTCACACCAACTGGCTCTGCTCTGACTAACATTTGTATTTATAAATATAAATCTGCTTTCAAAGCTTTGGCACCAGACAAGTCATTGGTGCTGTAACTCACCAATGAAGTTAGCTGCAGACCAGACGTTCTACTACTCTGTGTGCCAAGACCTTGGTTTAGCTGAGCATTTCATGGACCCATCTCAAGTCTACCAATCACAAGCTGTCAGGCCTGTGCTTTGTCTGCTAATCAACCCAACAGACAGGCTTGTAGTACAAGTGCCACACCAAGACCAGATTAAAATACTGGATATAACACTTAGAAGCACTACCAAAGCAGAAGGTGGCATCCCCCACCTTTTATGGTGACTATTTAGGGACTGGCATACCCAGGGAAGAAGTAAGAGACTACTCAGCTGAGGGGTTTCAAACCCAGATTCTTACATTATTCTTGGAAGCATGAGGACATTGGCCATTTTAAAAGGGATTCATAATGGAGTTCATGATTCTAAATAAAAGTTTAAAAACCTTGGCAAGCAAGCAGAAGTCAGGTGCATGTGGATTTTTTCTAAATCTCATGAGCTCCTGGAACCTGATGCATATATGTGGCATTAATGACAATAATAAGTGTAATAATGACACTAATAATAGCTGACACAATGCATGACGAAACCAGTTTAGCCTAAAGATGAGGAAGACAAAGAAAAGAGTTGGATTGTCTATATGAACTGCATACAAACACAGCTCCTTGGTCAAGCTGAGACCTAAAGCTAGACACACATGATCTGGCTGCTGGCGCTGCAATGTTACTGCTTCCCTGTCAAGAACACAGTCGTAAGATCAAGCAAGTAGTCATAACATGCAATATGACCTCATTCATCTTGACTGGTTTGTTCCTTCAAATTAATCAATTTCATTACTATGAGTATCACCTCTTCCTTCAGAATGAGTTTCAGGCTACTTGCAAGTTTCAGCCAAAAGTAGGACTGAAGCTGACTTAGGCCAAAACTCATTAGTTAGAAGCAAGGTAGCACTGCAGAGGCTTCAGTTACCACGTAGTAGCAAGATACTACCCAGATTTGTACAACTAAAGTCAAATCCAATGCTCTTGTAGCATCAATGCTGTTGCCTAGGCTAGCCAGGTCAACATTTGCAAAGCAGTATCTATACATGTTGCTGTTACACCTTTAACCATAACGTAGATACATTCACAGTCACTTGTCATTAGTGCTCTGAACTCACACAGACACCAAAATTAGCATTTTGCCTTCTCAGCTATGAGATATTAAACTTTAGTGAGTAGGCTAGGTTTTATTAATTATAAATTATTAGATCACAGTTGAAAGGACATTGCAAAGGAGTAAAAATTTTTTACATGAAAAAGCAGAGAAATTATCAGTGTAAACTGTGCCAGACTTCCAAGACACAGTGAAGACTGCTATTTCAAGATGCTAGACATTCACTATACCACATTTTGATTGCCTAACCTAGTGATCCTCTGAACTCAAATTATACTGAAATATGAGGAGAAGCAGTTAAACCATGAGAAAGTGCTATTAGTCTGCCAAGATAAATTTTCCCTTTCAACCTTTTTCCGAAAGCAGTATCTTACATCACAGCAATGTGTAAGTTTACTTTGCAGTGCAAGTATACATTTAAGGCAAACTATAACACATACACACAATTTCCCCACCAAGAAATTGTTCTCAAAAAAATACTTCAGTGATTCAAGCACCCAGGAAAGAACACAAGCTAATAAAAGGCTAAAACTGTCTTAAAATTTCTGGGATTTTCATCCTCTATTCAGTTTCATCTCTGATGCTTTTATAAGCAAGAATCAAAAGGCTATGCCTCCAATCAAGAGGCAGATGGAGAGGGAAGAAGCTACAAAAGAGCACAGCCACCTTCCTATCGCCCAATCCTGAGCACACATTCCATACAGAATGGCACAGTTGGAAGAGTTACTGCCTCTGTAACACCTTTCATACATCCACATCCATTATAATACAAATTTTCTCAATGGTTTGGGGTTTGTATCTGCCAACAAGTAAATTCTATCTTCAGTTTTCACTTCAAGATCGAAGGCAAAGGCTGGGAGCTTCTGCTACAAATTCCATCTGCTGAGCCTCTTGTGTGGGCAGCACCACAAGAAACTCTTCAAAGCAGACTGCAGCTCAAAAGACATTGATGGATATGTTTGCACAATGCAGTGACAGAAGATATAAACACCGAACATGTTTTACATTTAATTTCAGAGCATATGAACTGTCCCAGCCAGAAGATGGGACACAAATATCAGAGTGGAAGTCCCAAAATCTATGCCCATCACCTCACCTTTGTAATAACTGTATCTACAAAATATGCTGCCACACAGATTCAGGATTAAGAACCCCTTCTTCTTTTTTTTAAGAAGGGAGAGGGGAAGACATTTAGATTTAATTACACACAAACAAGAAACAAGCAGCTTTCCAAAGTATGGAACCTTTCCCTTTCTCAAATACAAATGCAAAATACATGCCACTGATAGCAGAAAAACTATTTTTTTAAGTTAAAAAGTGAGGAGAAACAACATACATCATGCACTGAGACATCTGTGGCTGATGCAGGAATCAAAATAAAGAAAGACAACGCACAAAAACTGTGTTGTCTTCCCTTAATTAAGGAGTCTTTGCTGAGGGCTACTGTTGGTGGAAAGCTCAACTTGATTGTCACAAAGAACAAGCTGTCAGCAAACTCATCGCTGATGGTGGTCCACAGGCTGACTAGCATTGTTCAAACAACGGGTAGGACCAATATAAGAATGGACGTGGAACCCAAAACATGCTGGTTGTTGATCCCATCCCATCTATGGTTCCTCCCAATAATATTGTTATGCAGACTGGCCAGAAGTCAGACTCACATTTGCAAGTGCCCTTAAGCACCAAACTGCTATTGATTTCAATTGGAGTCAGGCTCCTAAATGATTGAGTCTCAGCTTTACTGCCTTTGCCCTCCTAGAACAGTGAGAAGCTTTTGTACTACACTGTTTCTGCCTCAATACCTTTTCAGGAGAAAGGGGGGAAAAGATATGCATATCTTAGGCATGATTCATATTCTTTTTCCAAGGAGATAACCACATAGCCAGCACAAAATGATATAGCAAGATATAGCATATCATTATGCATGGCTTTTAATAGTAAGTGACAGCACTGGCTGGTTACCACTATATTATCATAACTCTTCCATAAACCCTGACAGCATTATCCAGTATTAAGGAAATCACTGTTCTCTTTCTTTCAGGCATCTTTGAAAATGATGTTTAAGGCTCTGCATTTGTGTTATGTTTAACAGCTATTTTATACACAAAATGTATTTGGGTATAGTTACCCTGCCTATCAAGCAGTTTGATTGCATCAGTTTATAACACAATGGAATGTATATAAGGTAACTTTCTTTACAGTTCTGTTCTGTTAGTGTTCAACCCCCCTTGTGAAATGAAATGAATGAAGAAAAAAACCAAAAAAAGCATATGGCAGTTATTACCAAAATAAACACATACCACATCTTGTTCCAAAACCCTGCATGCTGCTCAAGTTACTTTAAGAGTAAAAAGAGTTAAAAAAGAGTCAATTCCATTTATTGACTGCTGGGTTGTTGGGGTTTTTTTGTGCCTGCAATGGGATACCCTTTCTGGCATTACAAAGATCTGATATTCATTAAAACAAAAATAAAAAGACAAGAAAAAAAGCAGCTGTGCTGGAAATCATGAATGTCAAAGAAAATTGAGAATGCTAGTACACGCTGAGTCTTGTTCTCAAGCATATTAGCAGAAATACATTCCAAAAATAGGTTTTATCCTAAGAAACCCTGATTCAGAATAGAAATTCTGCTTGTCATGGAAGCAAGAGAAACATGAAAAATAATAACCAGTACTTATATTACTTTAAATGCTCAAAGTTTTATAGGGTTTATGGGCATACTACCATAGACACCACTTTTCTTTTGCATGTCAGTGTCATCATAGATCTTCAGCAGTGACAGCTGACTAACATTTTATTTCCTTTTGTATAAATGAGACAACTGGTCAGACTACCCTGCTCCCAAGAACGAACAATTAGGGGGAAAAAAATCTTTCTTTCTAGGACAAGGACTTGAAAAAGTAGGACTTAAAATGTCATCTGGTCCCTTCCTTTACTCCAAAGCAGGACTGTTAGGATTTAAACTGTCTTTTGGCATTTTTTAGTCCATATCCATAGAAAAGCCTGTATTTTACGGCTAGAAGATACAAGTGAAACCAAACCTGCCCTATGCCAGAAGAGATTTCCACTCTGCAAATTAATTATGGAAAAGAATATGAAGAATGATACTCTAGGACTTGCGTTTGAACTACTGGTAGGAAGCTATTATAAGCTCATTGGCGTCCTTGAAAGTGATGCATTTAGTATGAAAATTCCTGAACAAAGGAATGCTTTACCGCTGGCTTACATTAACTCAGCATACTGTAAGCACATCAGAACACTTAACAACAATCTGATAAAACAATGCAGGAAAAATACCTGCTTTATTTTCTGCACCTATGAGAAACGCTGTACCAAAATACAGATATCATTAGTCACAAAAACTGACACGTTCATTTGCAGGTAAGCAAATACTCCTTTTTCACCAAGGAACAATGAGAACTAATGTTGTTTAAACTACCAGATGACGGAAATGTCATCTAAGTAATTGGATGTTTTGTACTGTGACTGAAGACAATGTGATTTTAAACCATATGTACAATGTGTGGAATTAACTTGTTTCCCTTCTGAACAGATTTATACTTTCTTAACGCAACTCTATAGATTGCTTCTATATAACAAAAACCCCAGATCATTAAAAACAAAAAAGTTAAGCACATTTTCGGAAGCATTCTTCTGTTTAGTCACCAACAGGAACAAAATGTTGGCTTTTTGTTAAGGAGGAAATATCACAAATACCATACGCAAGGAGGTTCCCAAAATGGTAGCTGGCAGCGGCAGAAAACATGCTTTCACTGATGCAAAGACCAAAATCTTAATTCAGATGGGTAAATCAAATACCATTTTTACTAGCTGCAGCTAGTATGCACCATAAAAGCATCTTCAGCCTTTGGGGGATTTTTTTGACCATCATATCTGCCTTTCCCTTTCTGTTCCATTCTTTTTCTCAATCCTCACTCTTGTTACTTTAGTTTTCAGAAATTCTATAGTTCCACTTCACCTTACTTTCAGGTCAGCCTAGATCTCTCTGCCTACATTTTCTCAAGCTACAACCATTTTGTTCTAGAAGACAGCTGAGGAGCAACAGCTTAAGAAAAGCCACAAAAACAAAAAGAACAACAAAAAACTAACTTGCAACTATTTCCGTCTTCTTCTGTAGGCAATTTGAGATGCTTCCACTGCTAGAAGTTTAGGGGCAGGAGTGCTTTTTAAAGGAAAGTTTAACATATTTGTATACTGTTTCAAAACAAAATGAAAATTGATAGTTTTAATTTCACATTACAAAATAATTGTTAAGGATCTACGCAGGCCAGTCCTAGTTCACGCAAAGAGAACTTAAAGGTATGGGGGGTTTATGATGCACTACAAACTTGGTTTGCAGCACATTAGCTGTATAGTACAGGAAGACTGCTGACCATAATGCAAATTTTGTTCCCAGGCTAGTGAGTTGCCTTGATGTACATCAAAATCTTACTTCTATTATCACTTTATGTTGAACTTCAGCTGTTGAGTCATATCTTTCCATTCAATTTTCTTCTAAACATTTCTTTCATAAAGTATTACTCAAAAAGAAAATACCTGAAAGGACAGTTTCTTTATATTATCTTAGACCTGAAATTGCCTTTAGTATTTTAAGACTAATCACTCAGAAATACAACGAGGCAATGTACTACACATGAAGTTAAAGCTGATAAGGTGGCAAACCCTCAGTAGCTATAGACTTGATAGATGTCTTAAATTATCTGCCAAGAGAGCATTATGATTGTATCTGTAGAACTATACAGTCCCTAGCATAAGCACAAATATTACAGTACCTTTAGAAATGAGCCCACTGAAGCAGTTTCTCTGCATGTATCAAAATCACTGTAACAGGGAAGTTGGCAAAATAATTAATCCTACTTTAAAATAAACCAACATCTCCGTATAATGCATGTACGTTACACTTACAAAATGTTTAGGATGGCTGGTGTCAGTAAGAATTTTAAATTTGTACAGTAAAGCACTTGCACTACATGCTCATTCTTTGCATTTACACTTTATTATATGAGGTCTGTACGTTGAGTTCAACTGAGGACAAATTAAATGGCAGACATTACTTCACAGTTAAATGGGACTGCTCCACTGTTGTTGAACCAGGAAAGTGCAAAACCGAAGTCCACATAATACAATTAGTATGCAATTTAGCAGTGTTCCAGGATGAAATGGCTTTCCAATCTCTAATACAGAAGCAATGCTTACACATCAAACTCACAGCGCTCTTACCAAGCATAATCCCAACTCTACAATTGGATCTATTCAGGTCAGTTTCACACAGATGAAGTTCCAAAAGACTTTATCAGACTTCTGTGAATGTCCATCTGGCAGCAGCCTAGATATGAGTATGACACAAAACTGATATAAAGGAGAGAACACTTCCCAAGCAGCGGGTAGGGGGAGGAGGGCAAGAGAAAAGATAAAAGGAAATGTCATTGGGATAATCAGAGAAAATCAGAAAAGGAAGGAGATGTAAAGGTTAAAACGCACACACTCAGCACTTATATTATGGAATTTTAATTCACATGTTCAGTTTTCATTTATTTTACTGGACTCTGTTTGGTGCAACTTGGAATACATCTCTAGAAATTATCTGCACTTATGTCAACAGTTTCGGTCCTACTATCAGGGGAAAACTAGCACCCAGTCGCAAAGTCCAAGTATCCAATTGCAAAATCTGGTTCCAGATGCATTCCAAGGCAAGTATCTTGACTCTAATAGATGGTTTCAAAAGACATGTCACCACTTTGAAAAGCAGCAAATTTACAATTGCAAATACAACTGACCTTTTAGCATTTCCATAATCAGGATATGAATTGTGAAGCCTATGCCTTCTAACCATCTAAACTTGATTCATCCTCAGTCAAATTCTAAACCCTATTCCAAACTTAATTCAGATCATACTATCCTCTTTCTTTTAAAATCCAAACCAACAAGACTTGTAGTAAAGCACTGCCCTTGTTGCATCAATCTTACAAGTTTCCTGCTAATATTAACAATCCATGGGATATGTTTAATCTGTGAGATCTTTAGGCTTTCCCTAGAATAAGTCTTCATTGTTCAGGCAGAGGAGAGGTGTGACAAAAAATGAACCACAGGTATCAGGTCTATAATTGCCATTAGACAAAAGAAAAGGTTGTGACACATTTTATGTTTCCAGTAATGCACTGTCAGAATTTTATCTTATATAAAGATGCCTTATCTAAAATCTAAAAACAGAAATGGTAAGGCTCAGGAAATAATACAAAAATCAAAAGAAGCCTCATCCCTTTACAATTTTTGCCTTTTACATCCTGTGAGAAATGTTAAAACTGGCTACAAAACTAGAATAAGAAATAAGGTTTTCCCTGAATTCTTGTCCTATAGTTGTATTTTAGCATATAATTTATGTAAATTTAGCTTAAGGACCAAGATACACTATCTTTTAAGAAATTTTACAGGGTTCCTCACCTATCCTTTGCCCACTCATTCCAAAGAAACAATTCTAATTTAATCAGAAATGTCATTCATTTATTACTCATTTATCCCAGTAAAAGCAATATTAAAATATGTATTAAATGGAAAATGAAGCTTTTAAAACCAGATTTAGTACTGATAATGTGCATAACACTGCTGAAACTTTGTAAGCTCTCTACACTCCCATTTGATCTCTTGAGAATGAGATGGACTCAGTACCACCCCTGAAAATTCACACACATGCTCACACAAATACGGAAGCCTTGAGATGAAGCTGAAAATGATATTTTAGGAAATCTTATGATAAATATAGAGCTATAATGTCATAAATCAACTAAGATTGCATTAAGAGTTCTATCTAATTTGGTCAGTGAGGTAAATTTACAAAGCTTGCACAAGCACAGTGGAGGTTTGGAATATGCTGCATTAATTATTTAACTTATTAATACAACAACTGAAGTAATATAGTAAAAGTTAAAAAAAAAAAGCAGCCCTCAGATGGCTGAAGAGACAATTGCAATACAAGGACATAGCCACAAGCTGAAGAGACACAGCCTATCAATACACAGATCAACCAGAAAAGAACTATAATGATAACAAGACTTTTATTCCAGAGAAAGTCTTAATCACTGCAGTACAAAACATTTTTTTTCTGTGAAGGAGTCCAAAAGAGCTGGATTTGTTCCCAAATTCAGGAAATAGTGAACTTTAATAGAACAATGAACAAATTAACTCACTGCGGTTCAACTTTATAAGCTATAATAATGCAGAAGGTATTAATTTACGGCATGCTTACACTAAACACCACTTCCATCAATGTTTTAACAGTTGTCATCAAGAGAATAGTAAAATCAGAGCCTCATTACACTGGAAGATGTGAAGCTGTTAACACACATCTTAATAAGAAGTTGCATTTCAGAATCAAACACCCTGAGGCTTTGATTTGAAATTGCCCACATTTGTTGTCTCTCAGGACATAGTTCAGTAACAATTTTCCCAGCTTCTATTGGGAACAAGCAGTAGTTACGATAACGCAGTAACTAAAGCCCAATTTACTAATTTTGGAGGAATTTACTAATTTGGGAGGAACTCCAGAAGGAAAACTTAGTTTTATTCAGTATAACTGGTTTGGGGGGGTTTGGTTGGTGGTTTGGTTTTTTTTTTTCATTTATCTTCCTAAAATTTGGGAGAAAGGTTTTATATTACTATTAAGAGAAACTATAGTGCAAGTAAATGCATTCTCAAGACTGCCTGCTTACATATACTGGACTCCTCTCATACTAGTTGTATGAGGGAAAAAAAACCCCAAATCTTTACAAAAAGATAAACAGACAAGTTTCAACAGATATTTATCAAAACATGCAATATAAATGTTAATATATTAAATTTAAATAATAAATATTGATTGTGTCACAAAGAAAAATACTCAGAGCACTGCTCAGAGAAACAACTAGAAGTTCCTTTCTTGGCTGTTCCTAAATAGGAGCTTACTGGGTCTCAGTGCTCCAATCATCTGTGCTTTCTGATGATCTTTCTCAAGTACCAATTCCATTTTCAAAAGAACTGGAAAGTTTTCCAGAGACAGCTAGCCAAATAAATACAATTCTTCAGTAAAAAGTTCTTTTTTCTGAGAAAGAAAAGATCTTGAAGGAGTCCTAGCTAGCTCTAATAACCTGTTTCTGTTTGACTCCATCCCTCATATCAATGCCATTTTACCGTAACCATACACAGAAAAAACCACTCCACCTGCTCACAAGCTAAGCAACAGAACCCCAAGCATATGGAAATCACTAGGCTAAAATCCAGAGGCACCACAGGGATTTCCTACTGCTACCAACATGTGAGCTACCATGCAAATCTCCTGATTGCCCACAAAATGTCCTTGCACAATTCTCTATGTTCAAAACTAAAACACGCACACATCTGTGCCTTTGACCCCAGCAAAGCCCCCTTAAGCACAGCTTAAATGCTACCTTCTTCTGGCCCTCTTAACACTAGGAGGTCCAACTGTTGAATTGCAAACAGCTCTGCTGCATATATTTAGTAACAGTAACTAAACCACAGTCACTGAAATAAAAGTGATAATACCAGGCCCCACTGTAATTTGGCTCCAAAGCTAGTAACACGTTCAGTCTTTATATACCCTCTTTTAAAACACAGCAATGACCAGCTTGCATCTCTAGGTGTTTTCAAGTAGCGCATAATCAATTTTACTGTCTTGTAATGGGTCATAAAGATGATCACGACTAACTATGATTAAAAGTTGGTGGGGTACCTATTATGAGTCTGCTTCACCCACATTGACCTGTAGATCTGATCCTTTTTAAAGGTTGCTTCATATAAGAAATATTAAGCCTGACTAAACACATCGGGGTCAAAAGCCAGCGTTTTGGAATGAAGCCTTGAGATGAAAACAGTACAGAGGAAAATTCAGGGGGTTTTATTGCTTTCTCTGCTACCACACCTTTGTGGTAATCGCTTTTTTCAGTAAGTTGGATGAAGCATGCAACATAACTCAATATTGTTCAGATATTTAAGATACTACTATTCTCTACTACAAAGATTTACCTTTGAAATTCAAACAGACATAAGAGTGAACTTAAATTACTGGTTACTTCTCATACAGAATTACCTTTAATAATTATCTCGAGCATTTCCTGAAATCGGAGAGACACAAAATAGCCTCCACTGCTATTTAACACAGTTTCTCATTAAGCGTAGTTTGGCCAAGGCTCCAGTGTTTTTCTACTACAAATACTGGGGGTTTTACAGTAAAAAAAAAAAAAAAGATGTGCATTATCAGACAAGCTCTTCTAATAGATTTATACAGTGTCATATCAGAAATAGATAAGCTCCAATAGTCAGTAACCTGGCTACACAAACACACCAAAATAAACAATAAATAAATGACCTGTTCTGTAGGACTTGAGTGCCAAGTCCAGTCAAGCAGACTTCCATTAGATTAGGAAGGACGATTGCTTAAATGGCAGCCTAGCTTTCCATTTTTGATGCATCTGTTAATAATACAATGCAACTACCATTTTATTATTAACTTGGCTTCTAAGAGGTAGGTTTTGCTACAAAGAATTGCATGATTTTGAGGTAATCCCACTCTCAACACCTTTCCTTACCCCATTGCTGCAAAACATACTTTACAGTAGATTTAGCCAAACAGAACACATGCCCATCTCTTGGCAACCCAGTTCAAAGTGCCACTTCCCCTGTGCTTTAAACTAGGACTATGTGGCAGTTGATATTTGGCAAGACTTGCTGCTGCTGCTATGGCAGTGATAACTTCTTAACCACAAGTAGACTTCCACAACAATTCAGGTATTTTCTCAGCTTTGAGTCAGTGAAGTCCTATATTACCAAGAAGCCCAACTCCTTGAAACTTAAACATATTTTACCCTATTTTATTTAGGAAAATGAACAACGACCAATGAATAACCTGTTTATACTACTACAATCTTCATAGGGCCACAATATTTTTAAATGTTTGCAGGTAAAAGAGATTTTCACTGAAGGCGTAACTTTATCACTGAACAAGCCCAGTAACTCATACAGCTTTCTCAAACTACATCCACTCTACACCAAAAATAGTCTACTACCAGAATTAACTCAAAAATTGAATAACAACAGTATTAGGGCAATAAATTTGCAACTAAGGAGGATAAAACACTAAGGACCCAATTGTGAAATGCAATTTTCACAAGAAGAATATTTGTGAACATAAAACTAAACAACAGGACACCCACTAACAAACCCTTACAGATTGAGGAGCTTAAACTCACAGAGAATCTGAAATACATTTCATACTTACTTGTTTCATGAAGTCTAGAAAAATCCTTGGAGGTTGAAGCTGTCTCCATGATAAAGATAAAAGAATTTTGCATGAGTTAAAAAAAAAAAAATCTTCTTTGAGTACTTCTACTAAAGTTGTGTGACATCTATCTAGCTTTATTGTAGAAGCCAAATAAAACATACTAAACAGTTCTGTAAAGTATTACTTTTTCTATTTTGCTAAAAGAAGTTCAATTTTAAGCAAATCCAAAATCAATCACAACCTACTGAACCCATAAAAAGCACACAAAAGCATATGATACTCAATATACAAACATACTTAGTTGTCTACAATCAAATAAACATAGCTGCATTTAATTGATCTCCCCATTTTCATTCTCTGGTGACTATTATTCATCACCATTTGTAAACATTTAATGCAAAACCCTACCTCTACTAGGAAGGTCACTGCTACCAGACATCAAAGCAATGTTAATAATACTTTTTCATAAAAGGAAAGATTATAAAGCTTGGTTCGCAGACAGTAATAGTGTAATTGCATACAGTTCACGCAAGTTGTTCAATGATAACAAACCAAAGGAAAAGATATTTGTTGGCAGCTGTAGTAGTGCTCTAGATTCACCTGAAAATAAGGGGCCCTATGGATGGGGAATGCAACCCTTATCATAGGGAGCATGTACATGTATTCTCTTTAAAGCGCAACAGATTTAAACAACAGATTTATGTGAAGATCTGGCTCTGAGGGAAAAAACAATGTGGGACTTACTATATAAAAGATGCTTTATGTAGATGCAGAATTCAGAAATAAATTAAGCGATCCATTTTTTAAACTTCTCTCTGTTCAGTGTTTACCTGAAGAGAGTGTGCTTATGATTTGGCAAGCTTTTAGGCACTTAAAAGCATTTTTAAAATAATGCTGTCATTTTCATAACTGTTCAATCATTAGAGCGATGACATTTTAAGTTTCCAGGGAAGTGAGCTTGGCAGTATCCTCATTTGCTTCCTTATAGCTAACCACATAGTACAAAATCTCAGAAGAATCACTGCTCCCTCCTATTGTATCATGGGGGAGTAAACTACCTTAAATAAGAACTAACTGATGAATATTTACCCTTTCCATATAGCAAACCTTCTTATATTCAAATATGTTTAAGATTTTTTCTTTCTTCTAGGTTTGGGAAAGCTGCTAACCATTCAGTCAGGTTAAACTTCCCAACCTCAATGCTACTTTAAGTTCTGCTGAAACAATGCCTGAGCCTAGAGCTGCAGGCAGCCTTTCACCAGGCTACAAGGCAGCTGAATGAGGATTTACTGTTCCACAAGCCCACACAATGCAGCACTAGAGGGATGCATTCTCAGTACACTGTTTGCTTCTGAACTTCCAGATTTTTGTGCTGGTTTAACAGTTGAATACCAAAGAAATATTGTAACTGTGACAGAACAAATTATTATCTAGAACGATGACAACTACGAACACTGGTTACTATAAAGCAATTGCAATTCATTTGATGTGCTATTTACAGAGGTGAGAAGAAAAAAAAATCTATTTCTCTTCAGAGTGAATGTTAAGTAGAGGACTGAAAGTACCTCCAAAGCAAATATTTCAATTTTATTAACCATAATAAATGAAGAGTGGAAAAGAAAGTTACATAAAACTTGCCAGGACATAGTTATTGAACAGTGTGATTTCTAATCTTGGCAATAAATGTAGGTCAAGGGAACTGGAAAATCTAATTACTCTGTAAATTTTTAAACCTGTTTCTTCTCAAGGAAAAGAAAATTGTTCCCTTGCATTTAAGCAGACTTCACCCAAAGTGTAACTACAGCTAGGTGGAAGTTATTTTTGTCTGAATGCAGAGGGTTTTGAACTTCCTTTAAAGTATCTTTGCATCCTGCATTGTACACTCAGCTCTGGTTCACACTTGTACTCAAGGTATCATCAGTTACTTCACAATTACTATAGCTCTAGTGCAAAATCCAGAGACACGCCTCACAAAAACGAACAAACAAAAAACCCCACCTCTGAATAAAACAGACCTTTGGTACCACACTGTAGCAGTTGCCTGCAGTAATACATCATATTCAATTGTAACTTGGCTCCCAGTATTCATACACCGCATTAACAAAATACAAAGCAAGGCCTCAGTTACAGAACTGTGAATATGAATGTGATTGCATTGTAAATGTTAATTATTTACTGATGATTTGACTGTTTCACATACAGTTGTTGCTGTTGCATATAGGCAAACCATATAACAGACTTGTGGGAAGATCAAAAAAAATGGAAAAAAAATACAAAAAAAATATTCAAGCTTCCTGCTGATTCTAAAAACCAAGAGCCATTTAAGAATCACATCAAGCTACAAAAAAAACCCAAAACCAAAACATTCCACCAGTTCATTTTTTAAGATTCATCCATCATTACTTTTTAATACTTATCCATATTCAATATGTTAGGTTACTTCTATTTTGTAAAATAAAAGCCTAATTATATATAGGCATAAGCTGAAGTTTCACAAAAACAGAGAGAGCTCCAATGAATTTACATATCATTGAAATTGTTACCACATTTTAGGAGATGTGGAGTAGAAAACGTAACTATAGCCCACGTACTGACTGGCCCTCCCAGCAAGCAATTTCTTCCGGCTCTTACCTCTGTGATACGTGACAAAGAAACCATTGAGTTTCACAACAGAGATAGGATTTGTGTGTTGTGTTCAGATTTGGCAGTCAAATGCTTTGTTTGGTTTTGGGGGGTGGGAGGGGTGAGTTGTACAAAAGTGGAAAACCTAGCCTAAGCTCAGCTGATCTTTGGACACTGCTCTTGTTAAGTATAAATCCTACTTTTGAACTTCCTCCAATTACGTGACAGGTGAAGCTTCACAAAGAAAAAAAAAAATCATTCAGAAAAAGACATATTGAAGACTTAAAACATGCTTGTCTTGAAAGGTAAATCCTGAAACTGTAGCTCAAGGAACAATCCAGAGCAAAATGAGTTCTATCACATTATAGAAAGCAGACCAATGGCAAGACTGTTTTTTGCTATGTGCATTACATGAATGCACATCTGTGCAGTTTGTAAAGATGTAGCTACTACTACTACTTAATTTGCAGCCCTTGAGTTTCATTACACCATACCACACTCCCTTTTCTGTATCATGGATGCAAAAACCAAAACCATGGTTTTATTCCTCAGCATTCTCAAAGGCTTCAGATCTCAACCCTTTAAAGTTTAAACTAACAATTACAGCTTCTATTGGGTTTTGGTCTTTCCCTCACAAAGAAAGATTTATTCTGACTAGGGATCCATTAAATAAATACTAAAATTGTACATAGCCTGAGGCCTGACTGGTGACAGGAAGTGACAAATGAGACCTGCATCTGCACTGAATGAGAAGAAACAGAAAAAATTTGCCAGTCCATTTGCTACATGGCAAAAGTGGCAGGAGACTTCTTAAAAGAAATATATATTTATACAAGTAGTCAATGTGTAAAAGCAAACTAAATTTGGAATTTCTTAATCTTTGGGTGTTTGACTTTGCAGCTTTTTATAACTTTAACAAGATGATATATTCGGTATAATTGTGCTTTCCTTCCTTCAGCTTCCACGGTTTTCAGGCATGATCTAGCACTGTCTCACTGCACGTGGGTCACATTCAGAAGGTCCAAATTTCATGAAGAATCAGAGTAACCAGTGATGAAAACCCATCTCCTCCCAATGCATGTCACAAAAGCATATAAAGTCTGACCTGTTACAGATCAACAAGATTGCTTAAAAAAATAACCTTAGGATGAAGAAAAAAAAAAAAAAATAGGTGTTCTGAACAACAAGAAAACAAGTAGGATAACTTAAAGCACATTGTTCTGCTCTAAAAGTAAAAAGGATCCTACTGAATATCAGTCAGAATAAGAAGAAGGAAAAAGCTTATGAAAAAGTTTGGATGGGTGATTTTTACTACTATAAGTATATAAGTGCATGCTATGTTCCATCAGGCAGTATGACCAAGCAATCTTTTTTGCACAGGCAGAAGCTGCTTTCATGGCTACTTGCAATTGACAGCAATCCAGGGGCAATGAACAGAGCAGGGTTTCCCTGTTTTGTTTTTTGAGTGGGTTTTGGGGGTTCTTTTATGATAATGAAGACATCAGGGCTTTCACCCTACCAGATGATAATAAAGGTATGTGTATAGCAGAACTCTTCCTGGTCTGTTAGCAGGGTTATGTAGGCCTTTTGTCCATCCTCAGCTCCCAGATAATGTTACTTATTAAATAAATAATAAATAAATAAGTAGTATAGGCTGCTGCTTTCCCAACCTCCATACACTAGTCTCTTCTAAAAATAAGTTATTTCAAAACCAGCGTAACTTACATTGGCGTAAGCCGCGCTGCTACTACGGCACTTGCGCTGCGCGCATCAGCGCCCACCTTGCCGGGCAGCTGGAAGCCGCCCGCCTCGCACACCTTCGCCGGGCTCCCTGCCATGGAGGCTGCCAGCGAGGCCGCATCCCAGCCACGCCCGGAGAGCCGCGCCAGGCACCGGCCCAAAGCCGCTGGAGCGGCGCCCGAGGCGGCCCTGCGCACCTTTGGGGCCTCTCCCGCCTCACGTGGACACCGGGTAGCACAAGCCCGCGGGACACCACCACACCCATCGCCTCATATACGCCCGGCTCGGCGGGGCAACCGCGGCCGGTGGGAGACTGGGGGCTGACCCCACCAACACCACGGCAGGCCGGTTCCTGCCAGCCCTAGGCGCTGTAAGGGCCGGCGGGAGAGGTACCAGCCTCACCCCAGGGCCCTCCGCCGCAGAAAGCCGGTGCGGAGTCCCACCGGTGACTAAGCACGCCGACCGCTTCCCCGTGACCGGCCTTTCGACCCGCTCCCCGGCCCCGCCCGCCGCCGTGGCCGGCCGGCCGGCCCGCCCGCTGCCGTGCCCCGCGCCTGCGCGGTGAGGCGCGGCGCGCGCGGGCGCAGGAATGTGTGTTACAGTTAAATAGTGGGCGCAGGGGCGGCCGCCGCGGCGGCTGAGAGGGGCGAGCCGGGCCGAGTGGGGCGGCGGGGGAGCCTCCATGGCGAGGCGCGGCTCCCGGGGCGGTGGTACTGTCCTGCTGTGACAGGAGCTTGGCAGCTGGGACCGGTCTTACTTCTGCCCCACTCCTGAGCAGGGGGCTCGCGCCGGCGTCCCGGGGGCGCGGCGGCGCTTGGAGAGCAGAGCCGTGGCGGCAGCGGCGGCGGCGGCCGGGGACAGCCGGCGAGTCACCGCCTCTATGATGAAATTTAAGCCGAACCAGACGCGGACGTACGACCGGGAGGGCTACAAGAAGCGGGCGGCGTGTCTGTGCTTCCGCAGCGAGCGGGAGGACGAGGTGAGCTCGCCGCGCACGTGGGGGCGCCGGGACTGGCCCCGGTCGGGCGGGGTTCCTGTTCCACCATCCCCCGCCGGTGCTGCCTCCCTTTGTCTGGCTGGGGGGCGCGGGCTCCTCCCGTGGGACACCCCACAGCACACAGTCGCTCTAGAGCTCTCCCCCGAGCCGGGATAGGTAGCGGCTGCGGGGGACCCCTGCTCGCCAGGCCGGGGGGCTGCGGTGCCCGGGCCGGGTCGAGCCGTACCGAGCCGGGCTCTGCGAAGCCGGCCGTGGGGCGGGGCGGGCGCGGCGGCTCCGCGGCTCGCTTCTCGCCCACCATCTTGGGGCGGCGCGGTGCGGCGCGGCGAGCGGGGGCCCACGTGCGCGGCGCCCTCCTTTGTGCGCGTCGGGCGGCGTCCCTCGGGCTGAGGGGCGGGAAGGTGGCCCCAGCGCCCGGGGCGGGACCGGCCACTGGCTGCGACTCCTGCGTTATCCTTTGTGTGCCCATAACGTGCACAACATAGGTTCCTATGTAATGGCGCAGCGAGGATAAGGCTGGTGCTGCCCCGAGGACGTATTCTTCGCCGTACCTTAGTATGGGTTAAGAAAATCTTTGTGTTTAGAAAACCTCATTTTCCCACCAAGAGAGTGAAATGGTGCTTAAAAGTACTTTGTTCAGGGGCGGGAGGAGGGTTGGCGTTGCGGTTTTGGTTGTAGAGGCTAGCGCTCAGCCAGGGTTTTATGTTGCAGCAGAATCGGAGGTGGCAACAAAGTTGTCCTGTGTGCCTAGCCAAGGTCAATTGCACTGACCGTTTTCTGGAAACTTTGCTGATGTCTTCATTGCACAATGCGTTTACAGACTATCCCAGGCTGGAAACATACTGTTTTCCGTTTTCATTTTGTTGTTTAATAGCTATAAAATAACTAAAATGGTTAGGGTTTGAGTTACATACACACACGCTCCCCCCCTTTAGCTTCTTCCAGCAAATAGACAGTGTCTATACCTGGGCTGCCAATGTGGCAAACTTCTTGCTTAAACATCTGCTAAGCAATATAACACAGCAGAGAGAGGCCTCGTCTCAAAATATGGTCCCTTGGGTTTAGGCAAAAATGTTATATGGTGTTCTGGTATATGCCATTCCCTTTGTGGTATAAATATCAACCTTGGAACCACACTGATCATCTTTTTCTAATATTATAAAGAAGAGTGCCCAGCAGGAATCTTGCTAGTTTTTGCTATTGGTCTAGCTTTTCTTTGGTTTCAGCAACACATTTGATACTTCAGTGTGCTTCTCCATTTATGTGTCTTTAGTAGATATTTTTGGATGCTATTCCAGTTTAAAATTCAAACACCTGAGATGCTGTTACAGTTTTCTTGCACCAAACTGTAGTTGGAAATTCATGGTTGGGGTCTCCGTTGCCAATAGTTTTCATTCATTCTTCATTTCCTGCTGTGATTTCTTGTATTCTCTTTCAGTCTTGCATCCCAGTGAGACCACTGCTGCTTCAAAACATCGTTTGTGTCTAAGAGCACCCTCTGAGGCTGAGGATGGTGGTAGTAGCTTTGCTGGGCTGAGTAAGAACAGTGGATGCTGACACTTGTTGCCCTGGAGCGCTTCGTGGTGTTGTGGCAGGAGTACCTATATGGCTAGCATGAGGCTGGGCTTTGGCATTGTGCAAGTAGGCACACTTGAGGATGAAATGAATGGGATAACACCAAGTCAGATTTGGGACATAGATTAAGGTGCGGAAACAGTTCAAATCGTTTCCTGGTAAGCTATTTACAGAAAAGCAGTGGCAATATCCTGAGCTTGCTGAGCTGTTTCCCAAGTGCTAGCTCCATCTATATCAATACAGAACCTATTCATTAGAAGTTTGATGCCTGACTACTATTTGTGATTAACTTGTAGCACCAGCCACATTCCCTGAATTGGCTGGATGAGGCATGTTTCTGTTCTTGAAACCTGTTGTCTTAATAAGTTTTTGTGCTGATCTACTTCAGATTCCATGTGAATATCTTCAGTGTTTCCTTTCCAATTCTCTAGAGATTGTACCGTTGATTTTCAGCTGACCTACATCTCCAGGGATCTTTTAAGTGCAGGAAATTGTCTGCTGTGAAGGAGCACAAAGGGAGTATCTGGGTGATTGGAAGAAGAGGGGAACAGCGAACTCCTGTAGAAGCTAACTTTTTATTATTTGGAAATACTGTCTCGAAGACTCTCTCAACAGATTGTGTTCTACTTTTCAGCTGAAGCTGGTTAGTTTCTGTCTGGAGGAATGAGTATCTGCAGCAATCTTCTGATACAAATCTTAGAATTAACCTGTCTTCCTACTTCATTCTGACTTTCTGAAAGGCCAGTCCATATCTGGTTGTGCTCGTGCTTTGGCTTTTTTTCCTCCTCCTTTGCACTTGGCTTTCTGACAGCTCTAGCAATTTCATCTGTAGCAGTCATTCCTTTCTTAGCATTTTTTTGATGGACTTGAAGTCTTAAAGCCTCATCTCCTAAAACCAGTTTTCTCTTACTCTGGCTGTCATGGCAGCTTTTTTTCATTTCCTTCAGTTTGACAGCCATATTTTTTTTAATGTGGGCAGAAGTTGTAGTTGCTGTAGATGGAATCTCACCATGTTGTTTAAAAGGTTACTAATACTTCTCCAGCTGTACCAGAAGAAAGCATTGTGATAGGACGTGTCTTTATCATGAGTGTAAAGCTATTGTATAGTCATCTTGTGATTAGTGGTGGTATTTAAGTCTCTACTTGTTCCCACCTTGTGAACTTTGAATTTGTACCAGGACTAGTGTCCTGGGCATTAGATTCACAATATGTTCTTCTTAAGCAACTGTGATCCTTGTTCTGCAACTTCAGCATGAAATTTCCCGTTAATACCGTGGCTTGCGGACACTGCATCTCAATTTGGAGACTCACAATTTCAGTTACAGCTTTTTGTGCTTGCAACCAATAAAAGTCATGCCAGTCACTGAAACATTTAATATCTCTATTGCTAATCATTATCTAGCAAAATCCGTATGTTATGGCTTCTTAGTTTATTTCCTGTCTCTGTTGTACTTCTCGATCTACCTTAATGGCCTTGTTGAAGCTGGTGTTACAGCTGAATTTTATGGACTGTGAAGCAACATGAAAAAGACTGTGGTAACAAAGGATGTTTTTGGTAAAACCATGTTGTATTTCCATTCATTTTCTGATCACTTCTTTTCCTTAATTTGAAACATAGGTGGGCTCTAAAATACCGCAAGGCAAAATTCAGGCTGGTGGTCCCTGCCGACAGTTTGAAATACAGCCTTTGAAATCCTGCTCTGCAGCTATTGCACCCTGTCCAATTACACTTACCAGCAGTCTTTGCTGCCAGACTTAAAATTGTTGAGTCAGTTCTCTTGGGTGTTATGGTCTGGAAACTGGGCTTGCCTGCAGTCTTGCAACCTGTCAAAAGCTTCTGCTTTGTCTTGAGAGCTGGTGTTGCAGATGAAAGTATCTGCTTGTGAGATGACTGATGGTTGTCCAGATGCACCACAGCAGAAATCCTCCCTTCCTTTATCTTCAAGTGACTCAACATATGCTGATTTAGTGCTGTGTAGCAATTTTTGGTCTAGAATTAGTAGCCTTCCTGCTGTAATATTGTATGATTTAAACATAATAAAAAAATCTTGGAGGAAACCCAAATAGACAAATAGTGTGGCCAGTAGCTTTGGAATTTGGGGTTTTAGGGTTTTTTTGTTTGTTTGTTTTTTAGTGTTTTAGAACATCTCTTAGACTATTATCATTGAAGTGTTGCTTGTTTTGGTTTCTGTATGTTGTCACTTGGGCTGAAGAGAGAGCAAGATGGCTGGGTAAGAGCTGAAGCGCTGGCTCTTTATGTTATTAATGGAAATGAAGCAGTAATTGCAGGCACTGTCTGTTTAGAAAAAAAAAATCTGGAAATGAAACAGGAAAAATCCCATGAAAAATGAAACAAGGCTATGTGGCATGAAATGCGTGGGGGCTGCAGGCTTTTTCTTTGAACAAGCAGGAAACTGTTAGGTGTGTGCAAAAGCTAATGGTATTCAGCAGCCTGGGATGGGCTGGTGGACTTGTATACGAGGACATACAAGTCTCTCTTGAACACCTAGATGTGGATGGAAGTTTTAGGGTAAGCCTGCAGGAGAACCTCTGTCAGTCTGTGAGGAGCGACTGCTTCTGTGGGTTGGAATTGCTTATGCATTCTGCAAAAACTGGTTTTACATAAAATGCTGCTGTCCTAGGGTCTGGGCAGAAGGTAGGCAAGGAAAATCCTGCCTCTCAAAGCAGAGAATGAGGCAGGCCTTTAAAGCAGGAAAAGCAAACAGTAATAAACATATTTATATTCATTTGGGTAACTAAAACAATTTTAAAAGCTAGCTTAATTTTTCTTCCATCAACTACATACTGTACTAGTAAATGAGCAGTTATTTTTAAATACCTTGAATATAAAACTTGAGTGTGTTCTAATGATTTTGGCATCTGTAACACTGCTTTATGCAGTTGAATATAGCATTGAAAGCCCTACTTTAGTGTTCAGCCAGCAGTTGCTACTGGCAGATCTAACAAAATAGTTTCATACACAAAAAGAAGTCTTGAAGCTTTTCAGTTTTTAATTGTCATTTTTTGTTGTTACACAACAAGCCTCGTAAAAGGGTTGAAAATAGATGGGGTTTTTTTGTTACTATTTAGACAGTAGTGAGGGTAACTGTACTGCCACACACTTATGAGAAATGTGGATTTATGGTTTTTCCTGTAGCAGGGCATACACTTGCATGCGAATTGCTGCCTCATAACTTTGAGTTAAAAAATGATAGGCTCCTAAGTATTGTATCTCCTTTTTGGTCTGATTTAGAGAATTTTATTGCTTGGGCTGTAGAATATCAAGATTTAAGAAACACTTTTGTAAGAACCACCTTGTTCTGGTGGTTGCTTTCATTGTTTTTTAAAAATTGTAGGGTTTTTCAGGTTTGTATGGCTGTTGCTTTATGTTAGCAGTGGTTTTAGGAAGGATAGTGCAGTAAAAATAATGTTATTCCTATTTGCATTGGTCCGAATCATTTGAAAACCAGAAAGACCTGTTGTAATGTAACCTGATACATAAAACCAGGGCCCAGAAGGGTCACCTGGCTACCCTGGCAAAATGGGGCATTCTAGGAATTGTAAATAAACTTGTGTAGTGATGAAAGATCTTCCATACTTGACTCAGAATTTTCCATTTGGTTTCTCTCTCCTTCAGTGTAAGCTTTCAGGTATAAGCACAGATAATGTGTGCTTTCAGATATAATTTGGAGTGTAACCATGGCACCATATTTAAGGCTGGCAGGTTCTCCAAAGCTATATATGGGCTGATTCAGATTATTTAGCTTGCTCTGTGATTGCCTAATAGAATATAGGCATATTTTAAAATACCAGAGAATACATGTTTTAATACAGACTTTAGGTGCCCTGTGTTTTTGAATTGTTCTGTCTCATCTCTGCCCTGCTAAACATATAGAGTATAATTGAATATTAGGTTTTTGTGGTAGGATTTATATGAGGTAACAAACTTATAAATAAAACAAGTGCCTTATTTATCTATGGAAGTAGGGATAACAGCTTTCTGCAGACATATGCAATATGCATCTTGCTTTCATGTTGGGATCTTTTTTGACAAACTGCTGCTGCTTGCCAGCAGTAGAAGTCTGCAAGTTCAGCAAAGCCGTAGGAATTCAGCTGTCCACCACACCAGGGAGCTTGAGTCTTCACTCATGCCTTTTCAGTATCTGAAATCAGTCAACCATGAGTTGGTTTATACTGTGAAGTCTTGATTATTTTTTTCTGGTACCTATGGTATTCCTTGTCTGTGCCATACAAATGTGTTTAATGGGCTGAGGGGAGAAGGAAACATGGCTCTACCTGTCTAACATCAAGCTAAAGTGTCCTGCAACAAAACATACTGTGTTTTGCCCCGTTTAGAGGTGCTGTCTTTTTGAACTAGTAATATTTGTAAGTGTTTAGATACTTGAGAGAATACCCTTTATAGCTTACTTGCACCATGTTAGGTTTACTTTGAGGATTTGAATGGGTGGTAAAGTTTCTGTTTGAATTGCCCCAGTTAACTCTGTGGTGCTCAAAACCTCCAAGTCACCAGTTTCCTTACAATAGCAGAGTAGCAGGCTTTTTCAGAAATGTATGCACCTATATGCAGTTATGTCTAGCTAGGATTTGAAGCCATGTTTTCCAAAACGTCTTTTGCAGGTATGTGAGTTCCCATACCACAGGTTGTTGTGTAGCTTTTCCAGTATTGTTTGTAGAACACTTAAAAAGCTGACTTGGTGCTTCTTGGTGCTTAAGTACTTCAGTGGAGTCAGTCCTATAAACATAAATATTTTAAAACAAATTTTGTCTTCAAAGTTATGTTTCTTTGTTTGTTTTCCCAAGTATCTCAAAGGCAAAAAAGGGTAACAGGTAATTGGTGCTTGTCAAGAAGTAACCTTGTCATGTCTTTACCTGCAGATGAAAGATTCTCAAAGACTTGGCCCTCTTGCTTCTGACAAGTGCTTGGAAGTTGATCCCTTAGTCAAACAGATTATGTTGCCAAGTAACTGGTAAAGCCCAGTTCTCCTGCTCAAGTTTAGGCCATGGTTTAAAGTGAAAAGACATGGGCAACAATGTGAGTTTTAGATCCTCTACTGCCTTCTGTGTTTTCTGTCTTGGTCTGTATTGACAAGCATAAGGGAAGAAGAACGTACTGTGAAGTGGACTGGGGAGCTGATCCAGCATGAGAAGTAAAACTTTCTTTATAGACACTGGACAGGGGGTTTCTTGTTCGTTTGCAGGATATTTTGCAGCCAGGAATCTCCTTTTGCCATGTGGCTGGGTGGAAGATCCACACCCTTCACTGCACCATGAGACCTGTCACATATGATTGTCCAAATCATACTAAAGCTTAGGGGGAAATCTGATGTTACAGGTGACTTGAGTACTTGCTGAGGTGAGGAAATGCGATCTGACTGATGTGCCATAGTAGTGTAGTGCTGTCTGTTCCTGATATGAACACTTTAGTTGAAGTACAAAACAAAGTACTTTAAATAGCCAGAGGAAGGTACTCGGATTCTGCATTGCTATAACATGTTAGCCAAACATGTGAATTTCAGGCGAAATAAGATTTATATAACAATAAAATTTTAATTGCGAGTTAAAGTGCAACTTCTTCTGAAAAAGGCTGATGGTTTTTCTCTCTATTGATATATTGCCTTAAAATTGGAAGATCTCAAAGGAAAAGTAGTTTCCAGATCTGATTTTGAATTATTATCAAAATATATGTATATATTTATCATTCATCTTCAGAATGCTGATAAAGTTGTACTGATTTGATGTCCAAGCATCATGCTGCTGCTTTAGAAAGTGATCTTTATTTGAAGCTGGGAGGATATTTCAGACTGTGCAGTATATTATGTAGAACCAAGTTTTCTGGGTTGATTTCAAGATGCTGTGCTCAAGTTAATGTGCGTTAGGATTAACGTACTGCTAGCTATGCCGTTTTTCTGCTGCTCTGCTAGTTCCTGTTCATTGAGACTAAATCTTCTTTTAACTTCTCTCATAGCTGGGGACTCCTTTTCACTCTGTTGTCTGTGAAGTACTTTGTTAGAGGCACTTGAATTGGCCTAGGCTGATCTGAAATTGGGTAGCTGCAGTCATGCCTTTCTGCCTCAGTTTGTATGGTGCTGCCCCTCTTAAGGCTCTGTACTGATCATTGTTGAGCATGTGAAGGCTGGAAACTAGGCTTTAATGGTACAAGCCAGTCTTCAGCCAGATTAGCTTCCTGAACTCATAGTGCCAGTGTAAGGGAGAAAGTCAAGATGTTGTAGCCTTGACTTTAATTAGCTTTAAAATGCTGTCAAATCTGACCTTGAGGTTCTTTACTACTCTGCAATAACTCTGTGCACATTGCATCTCCAGGTTAAAGTCATTTTGAAAATGGTTGCAGTAAAGAATGAGGACTGTCAGCAATCACGCAATAATATTTTCAGGAAGGCAGAAGTATGTTTCTTACTGAATGCTACCTGTCTGGCATTGCAAGTTCTAAAGCTCTATTGCATTCTTCAGCTTTCTGGAGTTGAAAAGAGACGCAATGACATCGTAGGACAAGGATACCCCAGTAACCTATAGGGGAACTGAGAAGCTATTTCGGAACTACTGAAATGAGGGAGTGATTCATAAAATAGCAGAAAGTGTTTGATAAAGGAAATCTCTTAACTACAGTAGCAGGCTGACACGTGCTCTCTAATTGGAGATGTGTGCTTTTGCCTAGGTATTCATACAGTGAATCCTGCAAATACAATCCAGGGTTTGTAAGAGGTGCTTTTTCTTGCTTCTCAGTAAATCTCCATTGTAGCATTCAGAGTTGTTTCCCAGTACTTTTAAGGAAGCTCCTGAGCTGAAAACAATCAGAGGTTGGAAGGGTTGTGGAGTAATAAAATGTTTTCTACTTGTCGTCTTCCCTGAGCATCTGCTTATGGCCATTTTTAAACAAAGCATAGGGCTTGACTGACTGTTCTGGCTGTATTTGGATTAAACCAGCTTTATGATCCTTTCAGGTGCTTGCAGCTTTGGCAGAACAACCATTTAGGCTGAAGTTTCCATACTGAGTGTGCTAGGCTATACTGTATTAACCTCCATCAGTGTGGATCCTAGGTTTTGGTTGGCTTTTTTTTTTTTATTTCCTAAGTAGGGTTGGATTTTTTCCTTAATGTTTCCTGATGCCTGAGACAACATTCAGTACATCTGTTATCTCTAACAGCATTTTGACACTGTTTTGTACCTGAGAGGTACCTTTTGCTGCCTTTACGATCTTTCCTATAACTCAGACTTGTACATCTGAAGTGGTTCATAGAGCTTGGGAGCTAAATCATCCTATCTTCCATGTACCTGCCTCCTCCTTTCCTTCTCTGTGCGGTGTTTAGTTGTACACCTGAGCAATACAGTGTTCGAGCAATACAGTGTTCTTGGCAACTGAGCCACACGTGCACGGTGGCCTTTTGGAGGTGAGAGGTTGATTCCCTTCCTCTTGAAAGCTGTTCCTTTTAACTGCCAGTTTTACTATAAAAAAAGGCAGACTTTGCTGTCTCCATCAGGTCATTCAAACAGTAAGTTGGACATAGCTAGTGGATTAGGGGGAATGATGATGGAAGAAAATGGGGTGTGCAGTGGGGAAGAGAGGAATAGATGTGATTAGGCTTGGAGGATAGAGCTTAAAGATGTCTAATGACAAATTTTTGTGGAATTGGAATGGTATTTTTCCAACTGTAAGTTAGTTTTTCCTTGCAAGTTACATATCTGCTATAGAAAAGTACTCACCTTGCAGCTGGTTATAGGGGCTTCTGCTGCTGTTGCATCATTCAAATTGTGGATGACTACTCTGAAATCAGAAGAATCCAGCTGTGGGCATTTGTTCTGTGTAGCAAGGTTCAACCTTAGCCTTGCTTTTTTCTTTTCAACATAACCTGGGTTTTAATACAATTATTTTGGTAAGCTCCAATGCCCTACAATTAAGGAAGACAGAAAACAATGATATTTTTGTATAACCTTAAGCCATTTTCTACCTTCTGAGTGCTTGATGGGGGGTGGGGGGTGGGGGGGTGTGGAATAATAGAGAGAGGAATAACTTGTGGTTATAATTTATGTTACCCTGAGCTGTTGCCATTTTAGTCTTCTGGAATATATGGCTGCTAACTGTTTCACAAGTTTCTTTTGACTTGAGAACACTAAACAGGCCAAAACTTTGGCATCTTTCTCTAGAAATGTCCAGTTGTTTGTCTTCAGGCTTGGCATTTATAGTGAGCAAGTCCCATGGTGCCATGTGCTCTGTAATTACCTTTGGGTTCTTGGTTAACCACGTCTTGGTTAAGCATATCGATAGGTGCTTATTACAAGTAGGCTGGCTAACAGCTTCTCTTCCTCACTGCACTCAAAAGGTCATTGCTATTCTGGGAATTGAAAACAAGGTAAAAACTTGGCTAGTAAGACTTAGTGGAAGAATTTTTCTTCTCTTAGCTGAATTCTACAGCTTTCCTTCCTCGGTTGGCAGTATTATGGAAATAATAGCTTTACCTCAGTCTTTGAAGTAATATGAACTTCACAATATAACTAGGCAAGCAGATTTGATGCCATTACTGTGCACTTTGGAAATCTTTTGAACAGGAGTCATCAAGGCTTTTTCAGAGACATGATCACAAGCAAGTAATGCAACACAAATCTTATTCCTTTCTCTGCATTCAAAGATACAGACACAGATTTCTCTGCATGGGAAGTACTTCCATTGTTCTGAGCCTAATGAGGTTATGATATAAAATTTGGTGTGCATAGGCCAGAAAATATGTAGGTGTATAAGATTTTGCAGCCTTGTTTTTCAGTAGACTGCTTAATTTGTGTGAACATGAACATCCTCAGAAAAGATTGGGTGTCCAGGCAACTTAGATCTCTCTTTTCCTGGTTGGATTATCTTGTATTAAGAGAATGTGAATTGCTGGCTTTTTGCTGTTGATTTTGCACCTCTTTGGCATATGAGTGCACTGTCAACTAACCACAGCTTTTTGGTGTCTTCATTTTTAAGTGATCTTTATATTTACAGCCTAGCCATTCAGGTAACATGGGATGTATCTTCTCGCCGCTTAGAGATGGAAATACCTGAAAATTACATCCACTACATGGAATAAAGAACAACACAAAAAACCAGAAAATATGCTATTGAGTGCAAGATTACTTGCTACCATAACTGAAAGAATCTGTGTGGAATGCTTCGCAGCTGTACAGCAGTCTTCTAACTGCTAGCTATTGGTTGTTGGCTCTTATAGAAACTGATTACCACTGAGTACATTTTTGCTAGCACACCCAGTGATGGATGCCTCATGCCCTTGTGGCTTCAAATCTTAATGTTACTGGGTGGAAGAAATTGTGCACCTGGAAGTCTTGGGGATATACCTTAGTGTGGTCCCTTGGGTTCGGCCTGTAAAAGCAGTGGGGTTACAGGAGAATAAAGCATAGAGGGAAAGATGCTTAAGAAAATGCTTCAGTTTCAGGGTTAGTGGAGGCTTGAGTAGCTGCCAAAATGAGCTTCCAAGCTGTAATACTTGGGAGTTTATCTTATGTAAAGCCCATCTACCACAGCTGATCTACTTTAATGTGTATTGTTTCTGCTTCTTAAAAGGGTGATTTAAAGCTAATAGATATACAACCCATCTCAACAGACTATTACTAGGTTAGCAGTAGTCTATACTATATATATATATATATATATATATATATATATATATAAAGGCATAAAAAATTCCTGCCTTTACGGTACACGGCCAGAACCAGCAACCTGATTTATCCCTTAGTAGTAATTAAGAATTTTATGTTTAGCCTTAACTAAACAATGAATGCTGATTAAAACCATTCTGCTAAGCTGGGAATGATTTCGTGTGGTATAATCATCCTTTTGTTCATCATTGTTGCTAGCTTCCACATGACTGCAGTTGAGTGTTAGTTTCATCAGCAGAAAATAATGTGTAAAGCTTATGTCTGGGATCCCACAAGTGAATTCATAACTTGAGTTTTACAACTGCTGTTTAAGTACTGCTGAGGTTGTAGTTCTTTGTAGTGATACGGATCCACCTACGTTTCAAAAGCTTTCTTTACATCTAGTAAAGCTGCGTACCTTCTGGGTACGCATTAAGCTTCTGTTAATGTCAAAGGATCCTAGGAAACTAAAACCTTTGGCTGTAAAGATCAAGTTGAGATGCATTTGTGTCTAACCTTGCTGCCTTTACTGACTTATTCTAGGTTTTTTAGACAACTGAGAAAAGTATTTATGTTGACTGGAAATATGAACATTTAAATCAGAGGCTAAAAACTATTCTGTGCTAAATGAGGGCTCTGCTGTGTTCCTTAGTTGTTGTAGGAAAAATCTGGGGGTAAAGAACAGAGTGGAGGATCCTAATCCTAATAGTGTTACTCTCTTACAGTGGGCAGTAACACTAATCGTGACTGCAAATAAACTAAACAACAAATACAGAAGACATCTGTTGGATAAGGTTCTACTAGCTGCACCTCAGTATGCTCACTCATTGTTGCATTCACAAAAGCATGCAGTCATCTTAATTAACACTCCCAGTTCCTGTAGGTGAACTTACACTGCATTTCTGTGAATGCCAAAGGGACATAGTACAAGTGATAAGCATTTCTCTGTTGCTCTCATCAGGGAATTGTTTTCCTGCTTAATCCAACAGAGGATGAGTTTAAAGGCCATGAAGTTTTGCGAAGACTAGCCTGTCGCTTCAGCCATTTGACACCAGTCAATACTTTAACCTTTAGACTGAGGTTCTTGTTGCTAGTCTTTAACTGCTATTAGAGATTTGAGCACTGACCCTGGCCTTTGCTCCCCACAGTTGTCATTTGACTTCAGAGTAGGGCTTATGTAAGTATTGCCCAGAATATGAAGCATGTTACTACACAGATGATTATGTCTTACTTACCAGGATGGCTCTCTGATACAATTTACACTGTTTAGACCTTGATTCAGGACCACATGGAAATAATTTCGTCAACTTCTGCAGCAAATTACTCCAAATATGAGGCATCCTAGTTTGTTGGACTGGAGGCTAAAATCTTCTCAGCTCTGAATATTATGAGGGACAGACCCTATAGACAGTGGGTTTTAAATTGATATATATCAATGATATGTCCAGATTACAGAGTCAAATTAAGTGAAATTAAAGTGTCTTGGGGAAGAAAGTTACTAAATTTAGAAATAATTTAAAATTCAGTGCATGGTGGCTTTTCCTCTTACAGAAATGTTAGAAGAAACCATATTAGACAAGGGCCAATTAAGTACTCTCCTTATAATGTAGTTATGCAATACTGGAAGTGTACCATACTAACATAACACTTCAGTAACTGAAAAGAAGTTTGTTTAACTTCTGCATGATGAAAATGTCTGAATTTTCATGCTTCACGGTCTATATGACCCTAAGACTCAGTAATGGAGAATAATGCTATTAGATTTCTGTTGTATATCTTCATTCCTGAGTGTGTTGTATTGTGTGCTTTTCAGTGTCTAAGCATCTGATGAAAGTGTTTGTGTAAGGAGAGTACAATGACATCATCTTGACTTAATTGTATTATAAAGACTGGGTTTTAATAATTTCACTTTTTTTTTTCCACTTCTTGCAGCTCCTGGTTGCCTGTTTTGTCTGATTTCTAAAGTCTATAATCCATCTGGCTAGGTGAATAAGTGCATTGCTGAAAAAATAGATAGTACCAGTATTCCTGACATGAGCTATATTTAATGGTCATTTGCAATTATTTATAGGTGCTGTTGGTAAGCAGTAGCCGATACCCAGATCAGTGGATTGTACCAGGTGGAGGAATGGAACCAGAAGAAGAACCAGGGGGAGCAGCCGTCAGAGAGGTGTATGAAGAGGTAACAATAAAACTGAAATCCAGCTTCTTGCTGCTGCTGCTATCTTCATAGATGAAAGAGAGGATTCTGCCTCCTTTGTCTAGGATTTGACTGAGACTTCTATGGTTTTGAAATTCAAAGAGCTGCAGTGTGTGTTGGAATTGGGGTGTAATGTGGTGAGGTGGACTAATTAGCTTGCTTCCCAGCACACTTTCATTTCATAGCTAAATTTCTGTCTGCCTTTATAAACACTTACTGGAACTGTGACTTTATGCCAGATGACATATTATAGTAGTGTAGCATTTCTGTGTTTGTGCAGAAAATGTTTGACTCGCAGCTCTTCTGGAACAGACTGAAGGTGAACTAACCATTAATGTGTAGCTACATAAGAAAGAGAAATAAACAGACCTTTGAGAAGATTCCAAACTAAATGGATTTGAAACTGATCTATCTGAGCAGTTGAGAACTCAACAATAAAAACACCTTGTTAAGTATATTTAAGGCTGTTTGTCTATCAAGAAAGCACGATAGGTATAGTCTGCCTTTGTATCTCTGCCGCTACCTGTAGGCAAAACAGAGCTTTAAGTCTTAATGAGTTAGTGCAGTTTCCCACTCTAGTATTGCGCTTAAATTTGCAAATTCAGAAATTTGGGGTTTAACTTGCTATTTATTTTTCCTGGGCAAACTGTTAAATGTTACTTCAGTATCTAACAGCCAGGACTGTAAGCCAAACAAAACTTCAAGAGAAATCAGTTGCTTGATTTAGCTAGAAATTATGCAGTGCATAAGCAACCACTGATTAACTCTTCATACTCTATAGCATACTTCTTAAACAGAAGGTATAAGGTTTTGAAGAAAGTGGATGCATCCTGGCAAGTGAGTGAGCTACAGGATTGCTGCTGTAAACAGTTTTAAACAGTTTTCTTGTCCCAGTTTGACCACTACTATTCGCAAAACACATTAATATTGTTGCTAATTAGTATGTATAATGTGTTCTGGGGTTTTTTTAATTAGCTGTGCTATCTAGTAGTAGTTTAGCTTGCTTAGCCTTAAGACTGGTTCTGCTGGGTTGTAGAGGCTTGGAACTTGATATAGATCAACTTGTACCAAATGCTGCCTCCTATTTGGTGTCAAAATGAGATCTTCTGTGAACTGTTTATAACCTTCCTCCCCTCTGACACAGGGAATGGATTAGTTCAGTATTCAATGCTCTTGGCAGCCTTTGTGCAGCAAGGTTTAAGTATAAATAAGCCGTACTGATACAAAGTTATTCCAGACTTTCTGACTGTCCAGTTTTGCTGGAGGAGCCAATTTCAAGCTGCGCAAGACATACTCAAATAAGTGCTTGTGTATTTGTAAAGGAGGCAGGCAGCCACAAGGTAGTCTAAGGAGCAAAGGTACAGGTTTCTAGGAATGAGTCAGCAAAGATTTAGGCTTTTAGGTGATAGTAGCACCTCTGGGGAGAGTCCTGGTATTTCCCATTGTCACTTGTTGATGGGTGGGATTAAAAAGCACAGTCATTGGCTCAGTGTTCTTGTGAACACTGGTAGTTTTAATTGTTGATCTAACCTAAGGCACGGTCCAAGATGAGGGATTGTAAAATCTGATCTCCATGTCAAGCTAGAGCTGACTGAACTGTAGTCATGTTTGGGGTTTTTTTTCTTTCATGGTGAAGAATAATGATCTCAAAGGGAGCTGTCTGCAGTTAGTATGTCACAAAAGCTGCTGGGTGTTTGACTATTGGAAGTTACCCGAGTGATCTAGCTTCTCAGCTTGCAGAGAATGCAGTGCTACACACAAAGCTCTGCCTGACCTCATAGCAAAATAGTATACCAGTGAGAGTTGTGATCTGGGGGCCAGTAGCTAGTTTTCTACTTAACATGGTTATTCCCTCGGAATATCCTGAGGAACACTGCCAAGTCCTGGCTTTGCTGTAGCTCTGCTTGCAGATTTCTGCAGTGCATGGGTCATGAGTGCTGGAGAAGGTTAAGCTAAGAAATCGGTACAGAATATTACTAGATGATACATCATGTAGTATAAACTTAGTACAAATTTCTCTTGTTAATGTAGAAGCCCAATTGGAGTGCACACACTGCCCAGACACTGTGAGCTTCTCTAGTTCATACACATACCAAAATGTTGGTTACTTCTGAATGATCTTTTTCCCTTTGGGTGTGTGCTTTCACATCAGCAGGCAAAAAAAAAAGGCAAATCAGAAAAAGCAAAATAGGAGTGAGTACCTGCTGTGATGATGTGAAGCAGTTCTTCCATGGCTCAGTTTTGTTCTGGCCCTCACTTTTTATCTCAGGGCAGAGCAAGATTTTCTCACACATCATGGTGGTTCTGGTCAAGAACTGCATTATTCAGCAGCCCTAGGCTGTTTTGAGTCCTGAAGACGCAGGCCAGCCTCCTTCACTCGTACAAAGCTCTTTTGATCCATGT
This sequence comes from Psittacula echo, assembly GCF_963264785.1. Taxonomy (NCBI): domain Eukaryota; kingdom Metazoa; phylum Chordata; class Aves; order Psittaciformes; family Psittacidae; genus Psittacula; species Psittacula echo. The sequence goes on along the minus strand of NC_137735.1, from coordinate 116,816,716 downwards.
TTTTATTTGTTATCACCCAAAATTAATCTTAAAATCAGTTACATATAAACACGTGGTTTAGGCAAATGCTTTTAATACCTTTCAGTGCGTTGTATGTTAAGTTGTTCTGTGGCTGCTTAGAATTATATGTGTTGTCATCAGGATTTCAGGATTTCAGTAAGAGGCTGCATGTTGTGAATGTCTCAAAATGCCAACATAGTTAGTGCTTAGATACCACAAGAGAAACTGTTTCTAAAGGTAGAAGAGAACCCAGCAAACAGAGTTCTTGAGTGGTGCTAGCACAGGGGTGTTTTGCTCAGAAGGTAAACCAGTTTTTATTCATTTACACTACAGTAGCTGTGCTTTTTGGGTATAATTTTTATGATGTTCTGGAGTAAGAAACAGACTGCCAGCCATGTTCAGTTCTGAGCTGTGCTTGCAAATACATGAAGAGTGGGGCTTTAATAAGGAAAAGCCATTTGGTGGCACTTGTTCTACAGCTTCAGAGTTTCTAGGGTTTGATAACTTGTGTAGCTGATAAGTGTTAAAAGCTTATGCTTTAAAGTAAAATACTCCTAAGTGATGGGCTGAATATTGTGTGCTGCCACAAGATTGCAAAGCACCACTTTTAAAGAAAAGCCAGAGCAGTATTCAGGGGTTTGACTTGAGTCATGGAAATTCATACTAACCTTTATAGAGATGGATGTCCTTTCTATTTTTAAACTAAGGTCAATGTCACCTGGCAAGCTGGTTACAGTACAGTGAATTGTTAAGAGTTTTGTGAATGAGTAAACTTCAAAGGAGGCATACTGTGGCACTGGTTTGAACTGTGTTTCCTCAGTATTGGGTCATGCACAAACTAAGCATTGGTTAGTCTATTAGTAGTATTAGTATTATTAGTATTATTAGTATTATTATTATTAGTATTAGTCTATTAGACTAATTAGTAATTAGTCTATTAAAATGGAAGAATTGATAGAGTTATAATGGCATTTATTAATGGTAGGAGTGCTAACAACTCACAATGTGTAGCCCTCTGGCTCTAAATATCCCTCACTTTCCCACCAACAGTAGTGTATTTAAAGTCTTCGTTTTAAAACCCAAACAAACATCTTTGTAGTGAAATCTATCTGCACTGCAGTTGCTCCATAGTTTGCCTGTGTGACACCACAATATAATTTTTAGTTTTGCTCATGCTAGTGATTTGGGTTTTAGCCTCTACTAAATGTTTAGTATGTTCCATGTAAATATGTCTGCAATTTCACAGGCTATAGCAATTCAGATAACCTGTCAAGCTCCTCAGGTACAATAAGTTTTTACGAACCTGAAAGTAGAATTCCAAAATGAAGTTACAGTGTAAAGCAATCCCAGAAAGGCATTAAACCTCATCTAAATGAGGAGCTGCTCTGTTAATGAATTTGGAGCTTAGTCTTTAATTGCATAGTGTGAAAGATGGAAATAAAAGTTGTTTGTACATGTGGTGTTCAAAGAGAAATATGATACAAATAATAAGGGTGGCAAGCTGATGATGTCCAGCCTCTTAAATGGAAGGAGCACCCTCCCACTCCCTTTCCTTTCTCCATCTTACAAAAAACCTGAGACTGTTGCTTTGAACTTACTAATGTACTGAAATGCCTACCAAAAAATATGCAATTCCTCCCAGACCTGCATAAATACGGCTTCTGAGAAGAAGAGGCCGATCCTGAAGGGTAACCCACAACAACAGTAGAAATGGCAGTAATACTTTCTAAGACCTCCCACAGGAAATAGAGGAATCTGCTCCAGTAAGCGTCTAGTATTTGAAAAATGATAGGGTGTTACAGACTAGGACTAGGTAGATACTTCAGGAAGTAAAGAAAACACCATTTCAGCTGAAAGATTGTGGCAGGTACAGTGAAACCCTTTGGGGTTTAGAAGAGTTTGAAAGAAAGGGCAGGAATACCCTTGCCTTGTGCCTTCAGAAGCATAGCCATTGAAGTACTGTCCAACAGATTCCACAGTTAAAAATAACACAAATCTCTCAGATTTTAAGCAACTTTCTGCCCTGGTAGACTGTTAGCCTGAGTTAAACTGCAGCATGACTCTTGCTCCATCTACAGGAAGCAAAAGGCAAGTGTGACTGCACATCTGAGACTGCAGTACGCCTGTAGCTGCCAGCAGTGAATGACTTCCAGGCCAGAATGGGATGAAGTGGAAGGTTTTCCCTCTTTTGATTGGATTTAGACTAATACTAAAATATATGCATAAATTAAGACTTGAGACTTCATCTACATAGTACTCATAGATTTCCTTAGGGAATCATTCTTGGAGGTGTAGCACTTAATTCAACAGCTTGTATGTCAAAAGAAATGCCTGGGATTTTTCAGGCTTTTCTCCCACAGTTTAGACTTACACACTTGTGGTAGCCTATACGATTCTGTTTAAAAAAATCATGTTTTAACAGCCATGGGTACATAAAGGCCAATGAAAGAAAGCTATTAGAGACAAAGTGGTTCTAAGTCCAGAACATAGTCAGTGTATTGAATGTCTGTAGAAGCTTACAACTGGGAAAGCAGGAACTTTCTAGGTGACCTTCTAGGGAAAAAGCCAAATCATTTCTTGGTCCTCTAGCACTTAATTTTGACACATTTTAAAGGAAGATAAAGAACTTGGAGGAAATATTTTTGTTAAGCAAAGGCACTTTAAAAAAATCACTGTCAAGTTGATGATACTTTTTAAACTATGAAGATGATTCAGTTGAATATATTACTTTCAGAGGAAATTCATGACACTAATTACCACTGTTTTGTGCTTTTTGGGGTATGGTGGTTTTCAAAAGATGCTACTCTGCTACATTTTGGAAGCACATATCTTTGCCTAGAGAGTAACAAGTCATCAGAGACAGTAATCACATTTACGTAGCAACATCTGGTGCATAAAAGCTTCATCATAAGCGTGGGGGAATTTTTACACTTAATGTAATGGAGTGCTTCTAATTGTTTCATTCAGAATTACTCAGCTATAAGAGTATTTGTTTAAACCACTGATTTGCTTGGAGAGAGAATAGAGACACTTTTAAGTAAATTCCACTTCGAGCAACATCACACATCGTAACTGTGGAGTACCAGTAAGTTAAAAGAAACTTCTCTATGAAAGCTATTCAGTATTAGTAAACATACCTGGCTGTGGTGTTTGTGCCATGTGTTAGGTATCAGTTGAATGTCAGACTCCCACTTAGCCGTTCAGACAAGCCCTCCTGCATCTATTGATGGTGAGATTTTGTCCTTCAACAGTCCTGTTGCCCATAGACCTGCCTTTAAGATATCTTTGTAATGTAAGTAAGGCATTGTCTAGGATTGCTTAGAGTTACAAAATCTTGAAAGCTTTTTGAGTTGGGGGAAGTAAGTTTTTTCTCTCCCTCTGGTGTAGCACAGTCCCCTTTAGAGCAATTCCTTGGTACTTGGAAAAGCTTTTCTTAAGGTTTGAGAAACCTACAGAGCCTGTAATGGGCTCTGTCATGCTGAAAAGCCACATATTTATTGAGTGCCTTTTATGGCATAGTTGACCTTTTCAGACCAAAATAAGGATCTGCCTCTTTCATAATTAATGCACTGCCTAATCACTTATCCAGCCCATCCAGTTATGTGTTTCAACTTCATGAGCTCTGACAGGTATCTCTGTCATTACAGCAAACAACCAGAAGAATATTGTATGTAGTTTTGCAGTAACTTTAGGTCTAGCTCTTGTTCTGGATAAGCAAAATGCTTGTTGAGTTGCACGGGCTGTGATCAGACTTCCTTCATCAAAACTGCCTAATAAATAACCCCAGCCATCTGCTTTCTTCAAAAAGACACAGAAAGCATTCAGTTGTAAGTTCTTTGATTAGAGTTATTGCTAAAGCCTGCCCAGTTGTCTGTCAGAGTTATTCATTAAAATGTAATTGATCCATATGGTCCTTTATATAAAGACATCAGTAACCTTCTTTGGTTAATGATGGAAACAAAGACTGAAAGATAGAAAATGTCATCTTGGTGCTAAGCCCTGTTTTAAATATGGGTTATACAACAGGACAAATAAAATCTAAATATGGCTTTCTCTACCAGTAGACTACCTATGCGTTCAGGTTTCAAGCACATGGACCAAGCTTGGTTTAGAATAAATGGATGATCCAAAACTGATTCTATTGGAACAGGCATTAAATATTATTTTGGGGAGTGGAGGGGGGGTGAACCCCTAGAGTCTTAGTAGAATATAACAACCACCTTTACTGTGCTGATAAAAATCATTAAGCACAGGCTGATACACGTAAGGGTTGTTTTAAAAAGTTGGTGTAAAACTCTGAATTTAGAGCCTTTTGTGATGTTACTAACTAGAAAAATAATTCAAACTGTTGGTAGAGAATCAGGGATGAAAATGAGGGTTTAAGGTTATATACCAAAAGCTCCACTTTTGTATGAAAACTAGGGTACATGAAGTCATTATGCTGCAAGATCCACCCAGTAACCTACAGTTTAATTTATTACTGTCTTTTGAAGACTGGACTTCAGTTTCTGTATAAAATAGCAATGGGGCTTTAATGATTCCTTCTCTAGATTTGTTAGTGTACGACTTTAAATTCTATCTTGTCCTATCTACTTCCCTGGATTATTTCAGTATTGGGTGTCATTTATCTCTTTAATAAAATGTAGTACACAAAAAACATGGTAAGTAAAACAGTGTTTTGGTCTGGATGGAAAACTTTAAAGATTTATGCATTCTTTGATCCATTCATTAGGACAAGCTTTTGTGCTTTTAAGTACTGTAAAACATGAAACTCCAGAAGCAATGCACCCTGCCTAATTAAAACTTATGTTAAATAACCCTAACAAGGAGGAGTATGCTGATGTAGGAGGCTGGAACTGATATTTTAGGCTTTGAAATGAAAAGCACATATTAACACCTTTTCTTGTTTTGTAGGCTGGAGTAAAGGGAAAGCTGGGCAGACTGCTTGGGATATTTGAGGTGAGCTATTTCTTTTATCTATTAAAAACAATGCTTTTGTGGTTCGTTTGGAGGGTGGTTTTTGTGAGCTTTGGTAAACTACAACATCAGACTTGGGTTCTTAAGTATTACCTGCTTATAATTTTGCCATGCTGCTGGAAATGCTACATTAGACAAGTGTTCTCCTGTAGCTGTTAGGTGATGTGCAAAGATTTGAATAGGAAGATTTCAAAGTACTTTGAACTTCCCTGGAAAGATTGAATTAGTACTGAGACAACTTCTAGAAGCTTAAAAGAAAATGAAACCAATGTTAAAAGGTGTAGGATGTCTGAAATAGCACACATGCATTTTGGGGGCACTGTTTTGACTTTTCCTCTCTGATTAGATTTGCTGAAGCTACTTGTCAGCTTTCACGCACCTAAATTGATGGAGTCATTATGCTGTGTATGAAGTATTTTGTTATGGCTTTGATTCACTAAAAAAGCTAAGGTTTTGGATAACATACATCTGACCTTTAGCAATGGTATGTGCTTCAAAGCTTGTGTTCTGAAGTATAAACATCAGATGCTGAGCTACTGACAGTATGAGGATGTGTGTTAGATATACTTCTCTTTCAGTATTGGTGTTGCCACCTTCTGCTCAGGTTCTAAACAAGAGTAGCTGATAGAAATGTAGGTATGAGTCTTCAGATCAGTTGTGTTGTGCTGTATGATGGGTGAAAGTCCCTTAGTCCAGCAATTAGGTATGAATCTTGACAGTTCAATTATAAAACCAACTTTCAGAGGCAGTGTATTCCCAATAGGGATTTCCTATGTGAAAAATGACTTAGTCATGTATGACTGACTATTCAATACAGTGCTAAAGGTTCCCATTGTGAAGTATGGAGACCGTGTTTGTAGTTAGTAGTACTTGCCCTTTTTCTGATTTGTTTTGGGTTTATGAGTTCACCTGGATGGTCCTATACATTAAAAATATGTCTGTGTTAACTCTGCTGGTTAGTCTGCAGAAGTATTCTGTATTTCCTAGCTCAGATCAAAATGAGATAGGAATACCTATCATCTTGTTACCTTAAAACAGGCTGCTGTTGATGATGATGCTTTGATAATTAAGCTGTATGTTCTTCTGAAGCTATCTACTGCTGTCTAGACCAGAGGAGAGAAAAATCTGAGTGGCATTTTTCTAGGTTACTTCTAACCTAAATCAAGGCCTTACTTCAGTTTCACAACACAGCCCCACAAGTAGTTAATAGTACCATTGAAGGGGCCACATATTGCAACCTGGGGATGGAACTAAGAGAAAGATGGAAATTACATTGCTGCTGAGTCCTCATATTCTAGAAGTACAGCCGGAAAGGATACATGTTATAGATGTATTTACTCCATTTAATTAATAGTGACACTGACAATGGAACTGTCTTGGAGTATTTTTTTTATTTCCTAGTAAAGAGCAACAGTTTAAAACTACATTAAGTGTAGTGGAACAGAGTTAAGTAGGAATGGTTATTGGCACAAGGATAAAACCATTTGTAAGGGGAGCTAGGGCATAACATCTCTTGGTTCTTAATATAGTTGTAATCGTAGATGATCCAGAGTTTTCTAGGAGCTCAACCCTTTTCCAAGGGGCAGTGTGGTTTGGTTAGTTGGGTTGCACCTTTCACAGTGCAATGCTAGCCCGCCTTGGAGCAAACAGGGAGTAATGTCTATGCAGACCTTGGGTGGGCTGGCTGTGGTGCAGTGACCCTGCCCTGAGCAGGCTGCCTGTCAGGCTCTTTATTTGACTTGCCTTGTTCAAAACAGTGTGCTTTCTAAATAGTTGGTTAGTGCTGCAAACGTGGCAAATCTGATGAGTGAACAGATGGTAATGATTTGTGCGTTTGTCATGACTGCAAACATAGGCTATTCAATTTGCCTTGCTTGCTGAGTGAAACTTTATAGCCAGCACTGTGTAGATGATCTAGCCACATGATGCAGCATTCCATCCTGCAAAGGTTTTTTCATAACCTGTCATTTAGGAACATGAGTTGTGGAAACTGTTTTAGCAAATGCACTAAACTGGGGGTAATATACAACATACCTAAAAGATAAGTAATGGGCAGTACTAATGGACAACTGCTAATATTAAACTGGATGACCAAGAACATAGTTTGGTCACAACTTTACGATCTTCAAATTTGCTTGGGCTGGTTTAGGTTTGTTGGTTTCTGGGTGGTGGTTAGGTTAGTAAAATAAAATAGTTGTTTCAAATAAGACTTGGGGTTTTCCATCCTTCTCGGCCTACTCAGTACAGATGTTCTTCTAGTGAAAATAAGAATCAGGTTTCACTGGCAAGTATCCTTCAGAGGTGAGTAACTGCTGATCTTACAGTTGCGGTAAGTCTGAAAGTTATTTTTTTTTACTGAGAATTAAAACATCTACTTCTAACATTCAAGCAGAACCAGGATCGGAAGCACAGGACATACGTTTATGTTCTTACGGTGACGGAAATACTGGAAGACTGGGAGGATTCAGTTAATATAGGTAAACCCATTCTCTGTCCTCATGTGATATGCTTCAAATGTATTAAGCAGCCTTCGTTTTTCATTTTCTGAAGCAATTCATATCATTCTGGGGCAATACTAATTCTGTTCTATAAACTGAAATTACTGCAAATCGTGATGCTGTTCCTCCACACTTTGGTACACATATAGCTAGGGCTGCTTCCTACATAGTGTTACTCTTATATTAATTAGGGTATTATAAGTATCATGATGGAGTAAACTTCATTATTAGTTGCTGATACAGCTCTTAATTATTTTTTTAAGGCCAAATATTATACTAATTATTTTTTCCTCATAAAATAGAATATTTTGCTGCCACATCCTCCCGGGTGGTTTTTAAAATGTCTTTGGAAAAATGAAAGAAAAAATCTTTGGAAATTTTTGGTGAAGTTCTTCTTCCCCTGAGTCCTTGGGGCAGAGGGGGAGAACACTAGTACTCACTTTCACCATAGACTAACTTTACAGTAAAGATCGTGCTGACCTTGAGGCATCTGTTCCTCTATATATATGTATATGTACTATATATGTATATACATATATATAATATGTATATGTCATACAGATACCACTGTCACACAGTTTAGTTAGATTAACATCCTTTGTGATGTATAGCTCCTCCACGTTGAAGGTAAAGATACTAGAAGCTTGGTTCATTCAGTGTATTGGTCCAGCTGAAGTTTTAGTTAGCCAAGAATTGGTATCAAAAAATGACATGCTACCTTGACTAGTTATGCTTTGGCCTCTTCAGGAGGTGTTTACATTCATAAGCCTAGCACCATTGGTCTGTCAGTGACTGGCATCGAACTAAGGGTAGCTTCAGAACTGCCCAGTTTCAGGTGGAGAGCGAATGGTTTGGTTACAATACTATCAAGCTGTGGGAGCGCACCCTCTTATTTGCATGTCAGTTTCCCCATATAGCAACACTGATGATCAGTCCATTATTTAAAAGGATCAGTATCGGCAGCAATGGAATTGTTTTAAGGGGGTTTTGTACCTGGAACTGTACTGGGCCTGTGAGGCCAGTTCTGATCTGTTCCTGCTACTGCTGGCTTCCTTCTGGGGAGTTGCCACTGGCAGTGGATGAACGGCCCTGGTGGGGCCACATACCTTGGTCTTAAACAAGTGGTTTATAGGTGTCTTAATATCAAGCATAGTATCTATAACAGTGTAAAATAAAATGAAAAATAGTTAATCCTACTTTCAACAATATTATCCTTTACCTTGTCTTAAGTGTTTTCAAAGGCCTCTAATTTTAGAAGACTGACTTGTATAAGACAGATCTGAAAGGCTTTAATATTAACTACATCTCAGTAAGCTTGAGTGAATCGTTTGTGTTCCTTCAAGGTCTTTTCACGCTTATCTTTTGCCTGACAACTTGAACTTCTGAAGTAGGAGAAATGAGAGAAAGTGAATAATCAGATAGCAACAAATGGTGCTGTTACAGATTTGTAACATTGTTTTTCTTTGTGCATTATACTCATTCAGGAAGGAAAAGAGAATGGTTTAAAGTAGAAGATGCCATCAAGGTCCTCCAGTGTCACAAGCCTGTTCATGCAGAGTACTTGGAAAAACTGAAACTGAGCTGTTCACCCACTAACGGAAACTCTGTGGTTCCCCCTCTTCCAGATAACAACTCCTTATACGTCACTTCTGCACAGACTTCTGGGTTGCCCTCTACTGTGAGATAAACATTTGGATTACCTTTTTATTCATGTCATCACAAGGGGAGACATCTGTGATCACATGTAGGCATCTGTATAACTGTCAGTTCCAAGTGAAATATGTGAATGTGTCATAATGTCAAATCTATTTGAACATGGTTTTCCTTTTTAACAATGTAAAAGAGTATCTCAGCAAACCAAAGCCATACAAGGATTTTTTTTTTTTTTTTTTAAGATGCCTTAATAGGCCATTTTTTCTTTTCTTTTTAAGGAAATTTGAATATATAAGTTTCCGTATCTTCTAAAATAAAATGTGCATCTCAGCGGTGTTCAGCTTATTTAAGACTTCTCAGTTTTAGTAGTTCTAAGCAAGAGTACTTGCTTACAAAAAAGCTTGAGCAAACAGACTTATACTAAACTCTGATTTGGTATCCTTGGCTGAAGTACTAAGATCTTAAGGTGGCAGTATTTGTGGAAATGGGTGTGTTAGAGGCAGAGATGCGTAAGTGAGACAATGAAGCACTAAATCACGTTAAGCCTGCTGAGAGCAAAGGATACCGACACTAAGCGCTGCTTGCCTCAGTTATCGAAAAGGTTGCCTTGTCCTATGCAATCTTCATGTAATGTGTAATTAGAGCAAGAACAGTAATTTTGTCTTGCAACTACCAGAACTATCCACTGCAATTCTGTTTCATCACTTGATCAGCTGATGACCTGTCAGAAGACTTAAATGAGAATCATTGTAGATCCTTCTTCCCCATTATTTTCCTTCTAGCATTGTGATACATGTTTTGTTCACAGTATAATTACCCTGCAGGTTCCAAAACCTCCTAATCTTCAATGAGAAGCATCTTGCATGGTGTTCCTGCAGTTGGTTGCCATCTAAAAATGATGAGGGGAAAGTAAGACTTGCCCAAGGGGTTGGGCACCCTTATGTTACAGAGGTAAGGTTAATGGCTATTAGCAAGCATGTGTGGAGGTGTCTTGCCCAAGCTAGCAGTGATGCCTCCTGGGCTTGGAGATAGGTGGGTTGATACACCAATGCAGAAATAATATTCCTTTGTCTTAATTGGAAAATAGCTGAAAACCCCTATTTTGAGTTATTTTTTTAAGTATTTAAGTTTTAGTGGTTTAACACCACTTTAGCGCCTTGAATTAAAAGCTGGCCTCTTGATAGAAAAGTCAGTTGGACTAAATGATGTACAGCTGATAACATATTTCCCCCCTCTTTTTCAGCCAAAAAGATGAAAAGTTTATCCACTGTTGGTCTTAATGTTTTTACCATAGGATTACTCTGTGTACGTGTGTGTGTGGTTTCTTCTACGAGAACACAATCTAATTCATATGAACATCCTAATTCTGAATTTTTCTAGGATCTAAACCTGACTGTACCTCCTCTATAGCCAGCCAAAACAGAGGTTGAGGTAGACCATTACCTCACATGTGAAGTTTATTCTGGGTAAAGCTCATACTCTTACAGAACATTTGAACCTTTGTAAATAGTCCAACTAGTAAATAGTGAGTGTAAAATGGAAAATAAATGTAATTTAAACCTTTTGTTACTCAATACACAAATGGTTAACTTCTACTTTTTTAACACAAATTGTGTAAAATGCTGCTATGAATTTTTTTGTGCTGTTACACTTTTTTAGGAAAAAAATGTTGTTGCCACAACTTCCTCCTTAGAAAACCGATCTTGTGCCATATGTAAATGCAGTGAAACCAGGGAGACAGATGATCTGATCTCTTAACGCTGCTCTCTTTGAAGAGGCGTAAATACTACTGACAAGAGGCATGAGCCACAAAGCTGAAGCCTTCTGAAATGTCACACAGGGTGCGGCTTTCCATCCCTGTAGGTCCGATTCCAGGTCACTTCTAGCACTGAGGAGAACACACAGCTCTCTTCAGGTGCACCTAAGGGTTGAAGTATTGCCAACAGCTTATCCATCCTCTGGGGTATGAGGTGGGGCTGGGGAAGGAGCGTTGACATTTCAGTAGTGCATGCAAGCACGTGTGTACCTTACACATTCAGACTTGGGGCACCGTGTGCTCAGCTCACTTCTTTAAACAAAATGGTTGATCAAAAGCACTGTTTTGCCAGGTGAAAAAAGAAGGTGGAGTTGAGCATATTGAAGAACATCTGTTGTTAAAATCATGCCCCCAGTGTGTAAGGGTACCTCTGGCTCTGAAGCTGCCTTTAAAAGAGTGAATCATTTAGCTCCCTTTTTTGATCACTTTGCTCACTTTTTCGTTCAGTAGTCATTTTAACACTTTAAATTGAGCAAACTTGTACAGGCTTTCTTGTAACAAGATTATATAGAATCTGTGAAAGCTAAAACAAGAATCCAGAGTTTGAGTTCTTATAAAATGCTTCTGTCTCCATTTCAGATTCTTGGAATGAAACCAGTCCAAGCTTGTATGAGATTTAGTGGTAATGCATGATCTTATTTTGTAACTCTTGAATTATGTATTTGATAATAATGTAAAAATGTACAGTACTGTTGTTGCTAACAAACTGAGTTGATTGCCTATAAATATTTTGGTTATTTTTTGGTCATACACATTTGAGCTGTTCAATAGTGCCAGACATCTTTCTTTTTTAACAGCATTTGTTGTATAAATCTCTTCAGTCTCTATGCAACCTTCAGAATGAAGCTCTATTGCTTAGTTTGACTTCTATTCCCTTTCAAAGAAAAACGTTTTGTGAATTGAAAAGGTAAATTGAAAACACTTCAATCATGCTGCAGGGAACAACTGTAGTAACCAGGCAGTGGTACAGCTGCAGCCCTAATGGAATCTTGACACTGAACTTCAACCAGAAGGGCCTGTGTAAGAATCAGCAGAGGTAGTCTGAAGTTATTTGTTTCTGCTGCCTACCAATTTAAATGTAGCAGCATTTTGGTTTTAGGTTTGGTCCATCTGAATAGAGATGCACCTATTTCATACAGAACAGATTTGGGACTTGTCTCTTGACAGAAATCATCTGTCAAGCGAAAATCAACCCCCAAGCGAAAGGGAAGAGATGGGTCATGAACTGCAGTTCTCAAGAAGGCTGGTCTGTACTGCTGCTTTTCCTGGCTGTGACGTTTTGAGACTATCAGGAGTTAGATTATGGTGGTATCAAACAGAAAGAGCCTTAACATTTAACATGGTGTGGAACCAGAATCGAGCAAAACGGAGGCAGCTTTAACCACCGCAGGAGATGCTGAGGTATTGCAGAGAGGCTGTTAAAGTGCAAAATCTTATTTTGGTGCTTACTGCACCCCTGACTTAGCCTAGCATTGGTCTGTTAACAGTGTGCTGTGAAAAACCCCTGAGGACAACACTTGTTTTACTTACCAACATGGTTTGTGAAGTGAGGAGGGAAAGGGTGGGGGGAGGGTGGGGGCAAACTGAGTTGTAAACATTTTGACCTGCTTGCATGGATTTTCTTTAAAGATTGATGTAAGAATTTTGACTTTTTATATTTGAGAAATACCAGAATAAAATTTAAATTAGTCCTGTGGATTATGTGGTCATTCCATTGCAAGCACTGCAAAAGAAGCATTGGAGCCAGAGACTTCAATCCCATCAAAAATACACTTAGTTTCATCTAATGTTTCCTACTGCTTGCCTCACCCTTGCACCTTAGCTTCATCTAGTGCTATGGAAGAGCCCTCTGAAGAGCTGCTCCCATGTAACTGCTGCCTCATTTCCAGCACTGCCAGGAGGAACTGGTAACAACAGGATAGTATTTGCCTCAAGTGCTCCCTCTGTCTGTCTCCATTTGTGGCTCAGAACAGTTCAAGCCATTGTTTCACGGTGCTGTTATGGGAATGGATTTCTCTTCCTTGAACTTGGTATCACACAGCTCCCCTTCGAACACTGAGGTCTCCAGCGTTCATCCCAGCTTTGAGAGCGCTGCTCCTGCAGACCCACTTCCCTCTTGCCTTGCTGTTTGAACCTGGTTCCTTCCGCCTTCCTTTGACAGTGAGAAGTTACTCTGTTCCCCCTCCCAGAACAACTTCTGACAAGTGGACAGTTACCACACCTCCTCCTCCCCATTTAAAGAGTTTTACTGTTGTGTCTGGCACCTATCAATCAATCTCCCATGCATTATATGAAGCTGAAGCACACAAGCAAGGGTTGAATGTGTGTCTAAACCACAACACGCAGATGGAAAGTCATGATCAGCTTTTCGAAGAGTCAAGGCTTCACAAAGCTTGAAGCTTCTTAAAGTTGAATGCACCTGGTTTTTTCTTTTAAGCTTACCCCCTTGCTTTCAACGCTGTTCTTACCTCAGTACTGCTGTGGCATTGAGCTAGGCACTGCACGCTCAGCCCAAGCGATGAAGCTACACGCTCTGTGTGGACAGTGGGAGGACAATGCTCCACCTAAGGAATGGCATTGCCTCTTCACCTGGAAGCTCAGCCCCTGCAGGCATGTCCCAGCTTATGGTGATCAGAGTGCAATGGGCAACGTACCACCCATAACATAATGCTCTCGTGATTTTCTGTCCCTGAATCAGCAGGAAATGCTGTTCAAAGAGCCTGTTGAGGAAAGCTAGAGACCACTGACTGAGCCTGCTGTGTGACCAGTGATCACCTGATGGCCCACACTGAGCTTTCAACAGCTCTGAGTGGCAGTGCTGGTTTCCAACAGCTTTCCCTCATTTGTTCCCACCAATTCCAATGGACAGTGTGAAACAGCACACACAGCAATACCTGCTATGGGCCAAAGACCATTCCTTTACCACTTCCGCTGGTGGCAGCGGCTTACCTGTGGCCTGGCACCTGTTACGCCGACTGTAACAAGGCCCTTGCTCTAAGATATTTTCTGCTGCCACTCACCTGCTTAATGCCCCTAAATACTTCCTTCTTCCTTGTGTTCTGGGTACACCACCAGCACAACCTGTCCTTGCACAAGGCCGGCAAACATCCACAGCAACTGAAGAACACCATCACAATCACCTTACTGTGTCTTACTCTTCTGAGATTAACAGATGCCAAGAACTGTTACTAGCCTGCCTTCAGTAACTCAGCATGGGGCATAAGACCAGAGACACCCCTCCATATATTTATCAGTACCCATCCTAAGCCTTCAGTGTTACCTGTAGCAATAGTGAGGAGCTGATGGGAAAACCACAGAAGCAGTACTTCTGAAGGCACAGCAGGTATTCAAGTGGAGGTGAGCATGCCTGCTACAGCAAGCAACAACTGACCACCACATGTGAAATCCTTCATATTTATAACTGACCTTGCAAGCATGTCTACAGAAACCAGGGACGTGTGAGCTTGGGTACCTGGCAGGCAGGGAGGTACAGATTAGGCCTGAACCAAAAATACTCCCTCACAGCAGCTCTGAAGATGAGCCCAGCGTACACCTGAGCATCTGAAACACGATTTTGCAACGAGCACTTCTGTCAGAGACCAGTGCTCGTGTGAAGTAATTTATATTTCTCAATTTGGTAATAATCACAGAATGGTTTGGGCTGGAAGGGACCATAAAGCTCATCCAGTTCCAATCCCCTGCCACAGGCAGGGACACCTTCCGCTAGATGAGGTTGCTCAAAGCCTCGTCCAGCCTGGCTTTGAACACTGCCACGGATGGGGCAGTCCCAGCTTCTCTGGGCAACCTGTGCCAGTGCCTCACATAAAGAATTTCTTCCTAATGTCTAATCTAAATCTCCCCTCTTTCAGTTTAAAACCATTCCTCCTTGTGTTGTCACTACATGCCCTTGTAAGAAGTACCTCCAGCTTACTTACAAGCCCCCCTTTAGGTAATGGAAAGCCGCTCTAAGGTCTCCCTGGAGCCTCCTTCAGGCTGAACAAAAATCTTTGTTACACAGCACACTGCTGTCCACCTCTTTACCTAGGAAGGCTCACACTGTGATACACAGGAACCGCAGGTGCTGCACTCCCCAGTGCTCTTTACCTCGAGGAGGATCTCAAACCAGTGATGGACTGGTCCAGGGTGACAACTCCCTATCAAAAAGGTAGGGTATAATTCCCCTTCCTAACAGGTCATCCATCGGGTAGTGTCCACCAACATAACCCTCCAAAACAGAGCAGTTTTCATACTTAGTTTTCTGCCCTGCAGACAAAGAGAAAACTTGCTCACACCTTACCCCTTATAGTAAGCCTTGAGTGGAGTTTACAAAAGCAGACACCACAGATAAAGCGTTCATGTTGCTTGACACCACCCTTCTAATGAACTTCAGTGCAACAATTAGATATTTGCTTTAAAATCTTCCTGCAGACTTAGACAGGAAATGCTGCAACACACAGTACAAAACCCATCATAGCAGACATGTAATTAACATTGTGCCATGCTCATAACATAACATGGTTTACCAAAGCTTAATACATCTATCAATTTGACTGCACTAGAAACTATCTGAACCATGCAGTTAAACAGGAAAGACTTGTACTAAAACAATCAGATTTAAACACAGTCAGGCAAAAAAGAACAAAAAAGCATCTTCTGATCTTGTGTACCAGAGCAGCCCTCTCTGATGCTTTAGGACAGAGGAATTGCTCTTTTCACCCTACCCAAAAGGCAAAAAAGAAAAGCCACAGCAGCTGGGAAGCGAGTTATAGGAGAAGTTCTCAGTGTTCATCTTCCTTATTTTAACAGATGCCAAGAACTGTCAGGAAAATCTACTGCACACTGATAGCAGCCCACTGTAGTCAAATGAAGCTCAGTGTCTATGCAATGAATAATCACTCTTCCTTTTATTTCAGTGTCATATTACATTACAGTCAAGACATGTTATTGACAAAACCTACCAGACATTTCACTTTAAGTGTAACCCTCAGAAAAGAAAAAAAATCCCATCAAGGACTGTACACAAACTGAGATGTCACAGGTTTTGATGTTACTAGTTCGAGATGTCACAATGGCTGATGTTACTAGTCCATTCCGATGCTTCACAACAACTCAATGTGTGGAAATACACTTTCTTGAAAGCTACAGAAACAACGTTTCACTTGGTTTAGTCTAAAGTCATCTAAGATACAAACAACCTGTCCCATCAGATCCCAGTGACAACATACCTCACATCCATGCCAGAACATGGCTACACATTAGGACACCACTACCGGATGGTTATGCAAAAATAAAGCCATTCAAATCCTCCTCTCCATCTAAAAGAGAAGTACTGTAACTACTGCAGAAGTGTTCTGCATGTGAGGTTTCAGAGCCCATGTGTTAACCCAGGCCCAACAGCTACCATCCAGGCTCCACCATATTACATGCAGTGTCACCGCTCTTACTCAGGATTTCAGGACATTTGGCACACAGCACCGGTAACGCTGAAGGAAATCCATTTATTTTAAATTTACTGTAAATCTGTCCAGTGGAGAGGCATTAAAACCAGCTAAAACTAGTGCTCTGTAAAAGATGGCTGCATTTGCAAACGAGCTGTGAAAGCAGATGTAACAGAAGTAACTGAGTTCCAGATAATGGCTGTGAAAATTCATTTACTTAACTGAGGAAAAAAGGTTAGATTGTGACTGCCTTCAAACAATTTAGCCAAAAAGCTTCCTCAGTGTAAGACAATGAAATTCCCAACTCTGCTTTATGCAGAGTTCTTAAATTGGGTTTAAAAGTTAAATACATATTACTTTTTAATATATATAATCAACTTCAACAGGATTCAAATATGCCTGAAGAGACCCACAACAAACAGATTTTAGTTTTTAGGAAGCCCATTTAAAATTTCCTTCGTTATAGCTATCATTTGAAAATACTCTAAAGGGTTTTAAATCACACGTACTGGCTGCTGCGTACTCAAACAGTTCTATGAGCTACAGTATTCAGCCACTAGCACATGGAGGCATAGGATGTTTTTCATTAATACATTAACTATAGTCCATCAAGAACTTAGCTTTAATTATGGCGTCTGATTAGCTGCCAACTCTAGCTGAGTTTTAAGCCCTGAACACACACATACCTAGCCATTTGCCAAGTGACCTTGGGTCTGGATTCATCTCACCTCATCTGAAGTTCAATTGCCTGAGTGCCAGGTCAGGTCCTGTTTATTGAAAGCCATGTTCAAAGGGGGTGTTTAGGTGGGTCTGACTGTCCTCTGGGGTGCTGCTCCTCACTGGAGTAGAGGCAGAGCTAGGGAAAGCTGTACATGTAGTGTAAAGTAAAGCATTAAGAAGTAGGTGAGGTGAATCCAGGGTGTAGACAGCTCACCCAGCTGCCTGCCATGAAAGCTGCCCATGTTAATAGTACACATAGGATATATGCCCACTAAACCCAAACACATGCTTACTTGTAACAAGAGGGGAGGGTTAACAGTGCTTACCCACTCTGAAGAACAAACAAATCTATTACAAACCCTGAATGCAACTTTAGCTTACATTTCACACAGAAACTAGCTGGTTTAGAACAGTTTTTGTATAGCTCAGTCTGGTGATCATGCTGAATTCTGAATCAAGCTTCAACCATGTTACAAAGAATACTTCGAGGGACAACACCAGTTACTAACCACTGAAAGCACTGTCTGTTGGAAAATGTAGTTTTAATAGATATTCTTCATCTTACAGAAGAGCACAATAAATACACCACATTCTATAGAAATTTCAGATGACACTGGAGCAACAAGAGGTGAAAGAGGGAGAATACCAACAGACTACATAACCGTACCCCTGAATTGCATGACAAAACACTCCCTATGCAAACACTACAAGCTGTCATTTATACACTTCAGGCTGGCCTTGCCAAAAGCTTTTAAGCATTTTTTCCCCCCTTTTTTTGTGAGGGAGAAGGTTTGGGGACAGGAAAGAGAATATGGATACAAGAAATTACGGGAAGCAGGAAGATGGATGAAGTCCAAGAAAAATGCTGGACTCTCAGACAAGATGCATACACCAAAAACAAGGACAAGAAGGAAGTTTTTCATAACTTTCCTTCCCTCCAATAGGGAAGCTTTGCTACTATTTAAGCAGATTGGTTGCTCAAGCAAGTAGCTTAATAAGGCTTGTAGAGAAAACCAGTGGTATGAGGCGCTAGCTGGAAGTGGTTAAGCAAACATCAGTCACTACACAAGCTGGCCATAACGTGGTTCTACACGCTATTACATGTTAATAGAGGGCAGAATTCAAGAAGTTAGAAAACTGTGTAGCCTAACATCTGATGACAACCAGCAAAGAGAAGTTATGCAGATACTCACAATTAGCGCTGTCATCTGCTCTCAACCTCCTGCTTGATTATGGTTATTTCCATGAAAACGCATATCAACGCACTGCTATCATTATGGTTATAATGGTTACATCAGAGACTTGTTTCTAAAAGTCACTCCAAATTCAATTTCATATTAAATTGGCCAGGTAAGGCCAGCCACATAACACAAGCTAATAAAAATCAGCCAGCAAACAGAAGCAAAAAAGGAAAAAACCTTGTGAATTCTCTCTCTTCTCTGTTTAATCTGTCAGACTGCTGAAGACAAATCGTAGTTCTGGTTTCCATCTTTCTTTAAATACGATTGTCACATTAGAGAAATGAAAACACAGCAAAATAAACTGTACAACGGCCAAGTAGAATAACAAAAAATATTTTACTAAAACATAAGATTTACAGGAGATTTTCCAGACAAGCCATACAAAATGGTCACAAGCTTTTTCTTGGGGGGATTTTTCTACACTTGACAGCAGAATCACAATATTATTAGTGAAGGTGATGGATGTTTAATGTTCCCATTTTTTTTTTTGTTCAAACAATGAAGCTTGTCCACCTACAGCCTCTAAGTTAGACTGGGCTAGAGGGTATATTCTAAAGTATAACTGGTTAGCTGCTTTTACCAATGCAATTAGCATCACCATAAAAAGGGAGGAGGAGCCCATAAAATTAAGACGAAAAGCCCTGCAGCTAACCCTGCCTACCTTCATTCACAGTGCTTATACTTAAACCATGATGGGAAAAATGATTAAAAGCAGAGATGTGTTGCTGCTTTCAAACAATTTCACAACAATCCAGATGACAACTTCTAGCCTCTGCTCATGCGGTACAACAGTGAATCAGGACAAGACACAGATTTGCTAATGTGCATTTAATCACCAAAGGACTGAAGATGTCTGGGCTTTTATTCTGTAATGTTTCTAAGACTGTGTCCATTAAATGCAAACAAAAAAGGAAGAGGTCTTGGCAGAACAGGAGAAGTGATGCACACTTGATGTTCAAAGCGCATTTAAATATTATTCATGGCATATAGCCTAGTCCATGCTCTGGCTGTAAAGAAAAGGAAACACATTTAAGAAAATACGTATTTTTAGGGCTCTATTAGAGTAACTTTAAATACTTCTTTTGAAAGATAGCTTTATGCCACTGTTGCAAGTATGCAAAATATATCAGTTCTGAGATTTAAGTGCAATTTTGAACTCCAGCAGCTGACAATTCCTCATATTACAGAAGCGGCCTGATTGCACTGGATCCAGAGGTGGAAAGGTATAATGTAGTAAATCTTTCAGTCCATAACAGCCTGCAACAGAAGCAGGTATGGAAGAGATGTACTTTCTGAAACCAGATACCTGGGCCTTAAGCTTTAGAAGAAAAGTAGTAGTGTATATTTTTGTTTTACCACAACTCCAAATTAGACACGCCTGCAAGTTTAGCAACATGAACACTCAAGGTGAAACAGATCAAGGGAGCTTTTCTTCTAGCAAGCATCACAGACTTGAAAACAGACCACTGTAGACACATTCAAGACAGCTGGACTATGACTGTATGCAGTAATTATTCTTGCAAGCTGCAAACATAAAACAACAGGTTGGGATTTACATCCCCCAACCAATGAGTAATCAGCTACTTCCTAAAACTAGATAGAAAAAAATGTAAGATACATCACCTGTTTCTATGGCTTGGGCTTCATTGGTCTTCCATTGCTCAGCTACATCATTTGCTAGTGGATCATCTGGATTGGGAGCACTTAACAAAGCCTGGATTGATAGCAGGACTGTACGAATCTGCAAAGCTGGGGACCATTTATCTGAAGAGACATTTACAGCAGTGTGAAACATCGTACTCACCACAGTCTACAGCAAAAGCAAGCTTTCCTCTCCCAGATTAAAGAATAAGCAAGGTATTCTTTTAACAAATGAAATCTCTTTTCAGGGTCCATTTATAGGTTTCTGTACTTAATAAAATAAGAAGAAAGAAAACAAGGTAGCACTTACCTTTCAAAATATCTAAACATATTCTTCCCAGCTTGTCTACATTAGGATGATAAATTTTGGTCATGAAACGTACTTTAGGAGCTGCCATTGGATATTCTTCTGGAAGGAATAGTTCAAGTTTAAATGTCCCACCCTCAAAGGGGGAATCCTGTGGACCTGCAATGACCACATGGAAATAACGTGCGTTGCTTTCATCTGGCTCTGCTTTTATCCCAGGGACTGGCTCTGCCAGCAAGCGCTGGGTTTCCTAGAAGAAAAAGAGGAGGCAATGTAACAAATACAACCGATTTAAAATAAATGCAACCTGTACAAACTATTTTCAAAACAACAACTATTCATTATGAGCTATTTACCTACATCCACAGAAACAATGTTAGATAGACACCTTAAAGTCAAAGAACATCTGCAGAAAGATAAGAATGTGGTAAACTGGTACGCAACTCCTTTCAGACCCCTCACAGCACGTGCTTCTATAGTACAAGCTAACAGGTAACAAAGCGTCCTCAAATTTCATAACTTTTGATTAAATTACTACCAAGCTGCTATTTGTTATCAATACACCACAATGAAAATACCAAAAGCATTTCCCATTTTACCTTAAAGAGAAAATCTCATTATGTGAGAAGTCAAAGAAGGGGTTAATCACTCATTGAAAGTGTTCAAGGTTTACTCTAACAAGAGTTTATTAAGATGAACATTTGTACTGGAATTAGATCCAGGCTTTGAGGAATTTAAAGTACTACTCTGCTGCAACACTTAACGGTGTTTTTAAGGATGTGTTATATATTTACACATATGTACGCATAAATAGCCTTGGTGTGAGCACCTTCAGCCTACATATAACTACTTTTAAAGTCACCCTAACATGCAGTAGGAGACAGGCAAGTTGCTCTGCCAGCCACAAGCTTAGTGAAGTCTGGTTTCCTATCAAGATCTGTATTCTTTGTGCTCCTTTCTTTTGCCTACAGCACAAACCCTGCCTCAGACACCACACTATGACCATAGTAAAGAGCTGCCCACGTTCTGACCGCTAATGCACTAAGCAGACAGACTGACCAAGTCCTGTGCACCTTCCTTCTCCTCTGCTGCCAGCCTTCACAAGTATTCTAGGCACCATTCTGCTTCTCCTTAAGAAAAAGGAATGTGAGGCCAAAATGGGCAAGAGCACATTAGGCAGGGACAAGAAATCCTGCCGAAGCCTCATTTCCTCAGGTAATTTTAGCCCCATTTCCTCCCCTTCCTCTAGCTTGTTTTTACTACATACAGTTAATATTTTCACCATCTCTCTGTTGGCTTTCACAACGAAATATTATCCCAGTTCTATTGACAGAAAATAGTAACTGGTAGGTATAATATTATTATTCTAGTTTTATCACATTTGTTGTCTATAAATAGCATTAACACAAAACCAAGTGGACTGACTACCTCTACTTGGCTTAATACATTTATTCAAACATAACAGGAGTGTTACAATACCGACATTTTGCAGAAATAAATTTACACAGCATTTAACTGCATTCAGACAGCTGTATCACGTAAGTAACGCATCGCTTTAGCAAAAAAAACCAACGAAGTGAAGTCACAGTTAATTAATGCCAAAATCCAGTTATTTGTCTCAAAATCTAGGTCCTACAAATCATAATACTGAAGTTATTACTATGTACACACACAAACATAAAACCACATTTATCTGGTCTAATTCCTTGCTATGACTACGTATTGCCCGCTTATCTGCACAGGCATTAGCTGTCAATGCCACTTACACACCTTATTGGAAGGCCATCCAAGCTTCTTAGAGCTGTCTACACTCACTTCTGCAAGTTTATTTTAAATGATACACAAATTTATAATGTACTCAGAACTTCTATTCTGCTAGCTGTTTACCTGTACAGTAACTCTCTAGAAAAGCAGCTACAATGAATGCTTAAAGCTTTAGTTCAGTAGCATGAAAGTAAAACTACAGATGATGCCTGTACGTGCATAAAACATCCTCTATTTCTTCCAGTCAGTTTTCAGTGTGGGTGCTGCCACAGGTAAATGTGACAATTTGGGTTTCCACCTCTGAAGCAATTTGACAGTTTGGCAGACAAAAACAGTGCCTTATGGAAAAGAAAAACTAATACAGGCAGCCAACTTCAAATTTGAAATGAACGAACTTCATGAAAAGATCCAATTCTTAAACTTCTTCACAGCTGCTACCACTTGTACTTTGCCAGATCCACAATTTGTCTACTTGTGTGGTTTTGGGCCTTACGGGCCTGCTCAGATTTAAGACTATTATTATTTTTCAATATTAAGGGTAACACATTTTAATAGCTGGGCTGATCTCAGCAGTCCCTAGCCTCCACTCAGTCACTCTGGTCTCCAGACTGCCCCTCTAGTTATACCAGTATGCATACAGTATGCTGACTGTAACCATAGTGGGCAGCCAATCCTGGCTTAAAATAACCTGGAATCAGCAGTTGTCTGGCAGCAGCATCAGCACTTCTACCTGCCAGCATAACTGACGGAGCAATGCCTGGCTGCAAGCTGCACATTCTGCCACTAATGACCATTTCCCAGTAAACAATGGGAGAGCCCACGTATGAGAAAAACGATCCTTTTAATTGAGGTACTGCGTTATACTGAAGGGGCTATACCGCTGCTAGTATGTCATCATGTTCACACAGCCCTTTATGCCTCTACATTATGTGGACGTGGTAATCTTGCTATAAAACACCACAGAAAAGGGGAGAGCAAAGAAAAGCATTTCTGCTGCACGCAGCTACACTAGCACCGAGACTGCTCATAAAAGTCCCCTGTGGAACATCAATATTAGATTAAAAACGCTTTAAGCAATCATGCCTCACTTCCTGCACTGTGCATGGAGCTCCACCACTATAAGCATAACTGAAGCTGTTTTTAGGCAGAGATGAGGACGAATACTTGCAAGAAATGTGAGGTAACTGGTCGACTCTCATCTCTCATACCCACCAAGCTCTGATGAAGCCACCATGCCGAGAGAGCAAGCATCAGGCTAAACTTCTGACACACACAAAATGACAGGTCGTGACTCCTGTGAACATACATCACTACTGCTTTACACAAAAGCTGAGAAGCATCTTAGGTTCAGAAAAGGCACCTTTTCAGAACACTGACAAGCTCGTTAGACTACAAGAAAAATGCACAAGAAAGATGCCATTTATTAAAAGAACACGAAATGTTTGTACTTAAATACATCAACACCACCTGCTAAATTCTGACAGCAAATAAGGCTTTCGCCCTTCAATTATGAAGATATTTATAACTACCTCTTCAATACATTTGGGGGGAAACAATGGAAAAGGAACAGGAAGGGAAAAATTAATCAAAAAGTTACATTTTAAGGTCTAAGCATATAAAATGCTTAAACATACAAGTAAGTCCAGTTCTAAGGTAATATCAGGTCCTTGACTTTCACATTTTACAGTAAGATGGCCAGTTAAAGACAATCAATTTGATTTGCCGTAAGACTTGGAGACGTACGCCATATTTGAGAGAAAGAGTTGTCAGTATGCAGGGATGGGGCTGTCAGCAACCTGGTCTTGTGGAAGGTGTCCCTGCCCATGGCAGGGGGTTGGAACTCTATGACCTTTAACATCTCTTCCAACCCAAACCAGTCTGTGATGATGACTTTTTAAGTGTACATTCACATACACACACACAAACACATCAAAAAAAAACCTTGTAAAAGTCACTCACAAGATGTGGACTCAATCTACAGACAAGGAAAAGTTCAACTATATGTTGATCTTCTGCTGTAATTTTATATTACTTTCCACAGTTTTTTAGCTGAGTGAGTTTTGTGAGAACTGTTACTTGCCCCTCTCCTCCCCAAAACTGCCTTTGAACCCTTTGTCCAATTTCAACTTTTCTGTACGTTTGTAAGCTGTCAGTGGCTAAGACAGAAACCAAGCTCAGTGCCACTGAAGAGAAACACCTGAACTCTCACATTCCATGCTGTTTGGCCGGTTTTTTCTACCTAAGTATGTTCTATTCCTGCCTGGCAACAAAACCCAAAAAACTGCCAATAAAGATAAAAAGAGCTGGGACACCCAGATATTAACATGTTATAAAGGAAAAAGGTTCACAGAAAAACAGGTTTTCAAGTTCTGCTGCTCACAGTAAATATTTTTACAATAGAGCAGTTAGTTTTGTCTTCATGGGAATACAAACTTCCATCAAATAAGTGCTCCAGAACAGCACTTCACAGTGTTTCTTGCTAGCTCTCCTTTAGCATACTCAGGGTTCACAGAAGAGATTTCAGGACATATTTTGAGCTCTAAAGCATTTAATGAAGTATCCCATGGTGCTGTAGGCAGTTAATTCTACCTGTCAGACTCTGCAGTGGTTTTAGATTGAGATCTCTTCTTGCTCCTGCTTTTCTTCACTTTTTCCATGATTTCTATTGACTAAAGAAAATTAATAAACCCGAAATAACCCAAAAGATACAGTCAGTACTTAAAACCAAAACAACACACTGTCATTCACAACTGGTTATGCCCCCCACAATTTTATTTTTCTTATTTTTATTTAAGTGGTTAAAAAACACAGAAGTGTTGAAGGTGTTTTGACAAGCAAAGCAAAGCTTTCCCTATTAACACAGGTGGCTCGAAGTAAAGTGACAGATGATATGGATGGGACAGATGGTGTAGCTGACATTCTGCATAGCTATGCTCTATGAAGATATTAAATTGAAAACTAATTGTACCTTGGGGGGGAGAAACCCTCAACCTGCTTTTACAGTAACCTGTGAAGACAAGAAGGCTCAGGAAGAGAGAGTGCCATGATCTTTAGAAGAGGCCAACAGAGCAGACGGTGGGAGTGAGTGTTTTTCAGGTTGCCAAGACTGAGGGAAGCTACACAAACACAAGAGAAGAATTTGCAGGAGGATGTGTTTCATTCTTTGAGCTTTTGTTCGGTTATCCTGCTTTCAGTGGAAGGGGAAAAGAAGTTACTGAAGAGCAGACATAACCACCAGGATTCTCCTGGTCCATATACAGGACAGAGCCCTTCTTTAAGTGAGCTGAACAACCCAGAAGATGCTTCCATATAGACATGCACAAAAACCAACTGCTAGTGCACGCAAAGATATGAACAAGCATACAAAGAATGAACTCATTAGAAATAACACTACTATTTTAACCACCTTCAGTCTTGCAGAAGTGTTTCTGAAAGCCTGAAAAAAGATACGTCAGAAGTCTTCCTTGCTATCAACAGACTAAGACAGTATTAAACACCGGCATACTGGCAAATAACTACAATTAGAAAATTCAGGTATGCAAGTGCTTGCAAAAAGACCCCTCAAACATCATTTCTTATATAGCAGAGCCACTGCAGCTGAACTGTCTAAAGCTTCACCTGCCTGACAGAAATCACTGCAGCAGTAAGGGAAATTGTTGCATGGGATTAGACAATTTTAAAAGCTTCTTCATTGCTTTTTAGAAAGGATATTCTTTGCTTGGAAAAATAATTGCAAGCCCATTCCCCGTACTATGGTAACAGTTAATCACCACAGATTTCACAACGCCTTCCAAGGGATGCAGCTAAAAAAAGGCAGGAACAAATCAGTATCTATTACCTACAAAATACAGGAGCTTTAAGACTACTGTATGGAGACCACCAGAATTTGAGAAAGAAGTTTGCCTTCAAAGTCAGCACAAACTAGCTCAAAAAAGAAATCCAAGCTCCATGTGCTCAGCCAAATTTGTTTTCCTTAGTAATTCAGCTGTCTGCCTGCTTAATTTCCTTAAAACCCTGTTTTCTTATTTCGCATTCAATATTACTGCTATATAGTTAGCTTCAATAAGTAAAAAAACCTGCATATTAATCCACAAGTTAAATACAGTAGCCTTCAGTGATATGATTAGTGATGAGAAGCTCAGCATGACCCAGCAGTGGCACTACCAGCCCAGAAAGCCATCCATACACTGGGCTGCATCCAAAGGAGTGTGACCAGCAGGCCAAGGGAGGTGATTCTGACCCTTCTACTCTGCTCTCATGAGGCCCCATCTGAAGTCCTGTGTGCAGTTATGGGGTCCCCAGCACAAGAAGGATGTGTTGGACTGTTGGAGCGAGCCCAGAGGAGGCCATGAGGACGATCAGGGGGCTGGAGCACCTCTCCTGTGAAGAAAGCCAGAAAAAGTTGGGCTTGTTCAGCCTGGAGAAGAGAAGGCTCAGGAAAGACCTTAGAACAAACCCTCAGCATTTCAATCCAGTAAATTAACAGCCCCTAGGGAAAGGAAGAAAAAAGCCGTGCTGTCTTTCCACTTCAACCTATTATGCACCTTCACTTTTGCCTCCATACCTGTGTCTCAACCTCATGGTGAAACACAGCATGCAGCTGATTTGGAAGAAGAAAAGAAAAAAATCATGCAAAAGAGAAGAGTACTAATGCAGTTCACCACATGTCCACGCAAACAGCTGTGCCAGCAGAAAGGAGGGTGCAAACACATGTTGTCAGAAGAATGGGGGAACAGACTGCTTGTTTGGGTGAAAGGGCTGTTTTGAAGAGTTGAGCCTGCAGCGTTAATCACAGTGAGATACTAGCGTAACAGATTACTGTTTTGTAACCAACCTAAAAAGGAAACTCAGAGGCTACCGCCTCATTCCAAAGGAAGAAGCTTAACTACCAACAGGGCTAATTTCAGTAACAGATGGTAAACTGCTAAATTAGTCTTCATCCAGCTACAAAATTCTTGAACACTTGTTACAAACAGTTATCTAGCAACTTTTTATCGTGTTTAGACTACAGAAAAACATCCTTGACTAGCAGCTTTATGCTAGTACCTTAAAAAAAAGATATCAGTAAGACTTTCTGAGGTCAACATAGCTGTGATAAAATTATTCTGAAACTTGAAAACAGAAAACATTAAGAAGGCCTCTTACACAAGGAGAAAATATTGCAGGCCTTAGAGCTGTTAAATATTTTAAATGGCACAGTACCATATCTTTATGCAACGTCTCAGGGGAATGATTCCTTCCTTGCCATTTTCAGCAGCACATTTACTAGCTTAATTCTCTATGCAGTAGTCAAATTATTTACCTTCAACAATATCCAATAAGATGGAGGTTACCCTCCTACAACATTGTCAGGCCAAGACAAGGTACAAGCCCTCTCTAACCTACTCCAGACAGTGAAAGAATGCAGGTAATATCCACCTTTACCTCTAGGTTCAGCTAACCCTAGGTGCCTTTACTCTGAACTGATCAGGGAAGACAGATGATGGATGAGTATCTTTGTCTCAACAAGAACTTAAACTGCAACAGGAATTACAGCTCATCTCCCAGTGCTTACTGTTGCCCCCTTGCCACAAATCACCACCCTGCAAATCTCCTGAGAAAGTGAACCCTGTCAGCGTTCCCAATTCAACTTAGGAAAAGTGAGTTGGGCACTCTTAACTAGATCTTTAACCCCCAAAAGGTTGACTGATGTCCACTGTCATCTAGCAGAGGACAGAAAAAAACAGGTCCAACAGACCTGCCACAGAGCACAACTGAACCCATCAGCCAAGCTGGTGGCTCATCTAGGAAAATGCATTTAAGAAAAGATAGAAAATATCACACAGAGAATGGGGAGTGTGAGGGAGGACACTATGAGCAAAACTAGCATGGTCAGAGAAGGAGGGTAAGTGCTACAGGCACCACAGGAGATTCCCTGTAGCCCATGGAGAAGGCCATGCCGGAGCATGAGAAAAGCGTGAGGATGAGGGAACATGAGGCAGAAGCTGTAATGGACTGACCACAAACCCCTATTTTCCATCCCCCTGAAATCATCAGGGACAGAGGAAGTATAGAGTTGGGGGTGATGGACTAAAGTTGAGCACTGGAAAAAGGGTGAAAAGATGTTCTAACTTTGTTTGTTTCTCACCATCCAACTCTATTTTACTTGGCAATAACTGAATTCATTTTCCCCATGTCCAGTCTGTTTTGCCCATGACGGTAATCAGTAAGTGTTCCCCCTATCTTTGTCTTGACCCATGATTTTTTCCATCTTATTTTCTCCCCATGCTTGGTTGAGGTACAGAGAGTGAGAGCATGGCTGGATGGGCATTTGGCCAAGATCAAGCCACTACAGCATAATTCACAAGGTAACTTTTAATCTGAAATGTGTTTGAACTGTTGTACCCAGAAGCACTTTTATAGAGGATGGCATAGACAAACTCCACAGATGATACTGCAAATTAGAGTTTTTCAAAAAGAGATGACAGGTTTAAAATGAAAGGCACTAGCTCCATTTTCTGCTACAGTTGAAATGATAACACTTATCATTGGAGGGTACCACACATACCAATTTATGTGGGAGATGAGATGAGAAAAGTGGTATCTTTCAGTTTAACTGACTGTTCATCAGTCTCTTCAATATTTGCTTCCTAGGGAGAGCAGGCATTTGCTGCCAAGTCCTCCAGGAAGACTTCTAAAGCAGATCAAAAGTCACTACCAGTAGCAAAAAGTGAAGATATTTAAAAAACAACAAAAAAGTTAAACCTAATTTGCACTAAGTTTTAGTCACTGAGAGTGGAAGTACTTTATCTAATTCTTCACTGGCTTCAGCTATTGAGTTCACAATTGAGCCAAATGCTTTTGCTTCCGCTACTTCAGCCTGGTTCTGAGCCCTTCTTAATTTCACTCACATCTGTAACTACCTCCACCTCTCCTTTTCGTCACAGAAGGCAAGGGTTTGCCAGAATGGGAAGCTCTGACTTCCCAGCAGCAGTGCTAATTTGTAAGTCACAATCCTATGCACCCCTTCCATCAGCCCAAGTGTCTGCTAAGTCAAATAACAAACAAGATCACAGAACTGATCTGGCTTAAGAAATAACCTTTACTGCAGGGTTCCGAGTCAAATCAGCCCCTCAGAGCAAGTTTACCACAGAGGCACAAAACCTTTTAATAGAGTAAGGCTGCTCACCATGAACTACAGGCCAATCACCTTGAGAAAAAAATTGTGGTTAATCTAACTTAACCAGACAGTAACTTTTCCACCTTGTGCTGGCTCCCTGCAAAAAACACAGACGTACAATATCAACTTCAACATTTCAATTCAGACTATATACAGCATACATTTGATTTATATTCTTGTTCTGATTGCAGGAAACCCTTGCCAGCTGCTGGCGCTTATCTTCCAACTACAGCTAATAGTTTGGATTAATTTGGGGGTAAGAAATAGAAACTGAAGGGTTTAGCTGCATACTGGCACACAGACAAATTATAATTACTTGCCAAATGGCAACTCTCTGCTGTTCTGTCAGAGTGGGATAAGGAATAAAAAAACACACTGATCTCCTTCACCAAGAACTGGTAAGTTGCACACAAGAAGGTAAGCGCATGTATGTTTTCACTTTGATTTTTGAGGGGGAGGCAGTAGGAGAAAGTGAAATATATCAGTCAAAACTGTCTCCTACATATAGGGATAAAGCTGCCTCAGAAAACCACAAAGACTTAATTCAAAAACTTTTTACAACAGTGCATCACATTCTGGCACAAATTCTTTCAGGGTCTACCAATTCATTAGCTACAGTTATGTAAAGAACTGACTATAACCAGCATTACTGAAAATAAATTGGTTACCTAAGCAGATGTATATTGTCAGAGAGATTTCGGCATGTTTAGGTTAAAATTATACCGCTTTAAAACAACTACATTGGGGAAAATCTTCTCAAAAGAATGTCTGCCTTTTCGGAAAAAAAAAAAAAAAAAAAGAATTAGCAATAAAGCCCATTAAACTGTACAGCAAAGGTCAAACATCATAAATAGAAGGCTGCACTTGTGGCTTCCAGTAGCTGGCCTTCACAAGAATTCTTGCCTTCCTTGCCATATAATCCCTGAGTGTCAGCATCCCACATGGCTCCACTTCCTGGACTTGTTACTGGATTAACATCTCTGTGCACTAATGCTTTCTTCACCCTGCAGATTCCAGACCCCATTATTGGCCCTGACTGCATCTACCCCCACTCACCCCACAAAGCAATTTCATGCTCCGAGTGTCAATGTCTCAAAGGTATCAGCTGTAAAAAAGCAAGAATACAACAGCAATACATTAGATTTAGAAACCACTAACTAGCACTCCATCTATGAACAACTATCCAGCAACCTGAAACTACAGCTCTGCTAAGCAATCACTGTGAACTCTGAATCTCTCACAATCTTCCCTCACACACTTCTGGTTCCCCAGTTGCCATCACCACTGCGAAGTCACTCAGAGCAAGATAAAGACAAATGTATTCCAGGTAACTGCACCTTCCCAGAAAATAAATATATAATAAATAAACAAAACCAGATTCTACCCACTCTTGGAAGACAATCCTGTTGTCAAACAACAGTAACATGAAGAGAGGCATTTTTAAGGTCAGCATCACTCTCCCCCGAGAATGACCTTGATCTCAAATTTTCCATAGCAGATTACAGGATTTTGGAACTGTGAAGCTGAGATCCTATGCGAATTCC
Source organism: Psittacula echo (assembly GCF_963264785.1). Lineage (NCBI taxonomy): Eukaryota > Metazoa > Chordata > Aves > Psittaciformes > Psittacidae > Psittacula > Psittacula echo. Next base: position 116,785,958 of record NC_137735.1, on the reverse strand, counting down.
TAGAGGATTATCTATGTACTAGCACAGATCCAGCTTTTCATGGTGCATCTGCAGCTATACTAAAGTGAGGCATAACTAAATTCACTAAGCTAACAGTGTAAACCATTCCTGTAGTCACACTGATGGAGCACATTTGCATTAGTCATACAGTGCAGTGTCAACTACCAAAGTCTGGTTAAAGCAAACAGTATTTCATACAAAGCTTCCAAATGTCCAAATACCATCTGCATTGGATTTGTGTGGCAAGGTTTTGGTAGCAGGAGTCTACAGGGGTGGATTCTGTGAGAACCTGTCAGAAGCTTCCCCCATCCCAAGAGAGCCAATGCCAGTGGCTCCAAGACAGATCCACAACGGGCCAAGGCTGAGCCCATCAGTGATGGTAGTAGCGCCTCTGGGATAACATAGTTAAGGGAGGAGGAGGTAGAACTGGGTGGCAGCAGCTGGAGAGGAGTGAGACATGTGAGAGCAACAGCTCTGCAGACACCAAGGTCAGTGCAGAAGGAGAGAAGGTGCTCCAGGCAGAGCAGAGATTCCCCTGCAGCCCATGGTGAGGCAGGCTGTGTGTGCCCCTGCAGCACATCGAGGTCCCTGGTGGAGCAGATCTCCACCTGCAGACCCTGAAGGACCCCACACCAGAGCAGGGGGATGCCTGAAGGAGGTTGTGACCCTGTGGGAAGCCCGTGTTGGAGCAGGATCTTGGCAGGACCTGTGGCCACATGGAGAGAAGAGCACACACTGGCAGGTTTGCTGCAGGACTGGTGACCCCACAAGGGACCCAGGCTGGAACAGTCTGCTCCTGAAGGACTGCACCCCATGGAAGGGGCCCACACTGGAGCAGTCTGTGAAGAACTGCAGCTCATGGGAAGGACTCATGCTGGAGAAGTTTATGGGGACTGTCTCCCATGAGAGACCCCACACTGGGGAAGGGGAAGAGTGTGAGGAGTCCTCCTAAGGAGGAAGGAGCAGCAGAGACAGCATGTGATGAACTGCAACCCCTATTCCCAGCATCTCTCATTAAGCACAGGGGGAAGGGAGAAGAAGAGAATTCAGGAGTATAGTTGAGCCCAGGAACAAGGGAGGGGTGGGAAGGTGTTTTAAGATTTAGTTTTTATTTTCTCATTATCCTACTCTGATTTGATTTTCAATAAATTAAACTAATTTCCCCAAGTCTAGTCTGGTTTGCCCATGGTGGTAACAGGTCTCTGTCTGTGCCCTTGTGTTGACCCAGGAGCCTTTCATTGTATGCTCTTCCCCCTTTGCAGCTGAGGGGCAGAAGGACAGCAGCTTTGGTGAGCACCTGGTGTCCTGCCAGGGTCAACTCACCATATCATCTACAGCAAATTTTGCCACTCTCTTCTGTTAACCCACCAGTCACACGTAACTATGAAACTGTCGGTTTGTTTTGTGCTGTTACACAAAACAAACTTCTATGATATACCATACTTGTCTGTTACACTTCCATGGCTTCCAGTGTAAAACAACTGCATGCAAAGCAATAAAAAACTGCTAGCATCAGTTTCAGAAAGCTTGGGGTACTACAGATTTGTACTACCTCAACGTTACTCAAGTATGGTACCAGAAGGTGGTCCAGCAACAGGAACTTTTGTGTTTGGTTGGATTATTTCCTTGTTTTTCCCCAGTTTTGATTCTCTAGTGTCTACTGAAGCTTCTTTAAGGAAAAGGCTGTAGAAAGTTAGTTATCAGTGTCCTCTTTAAGATATTTTATTAAGGCTCTATGTTTTTCCTTTTAAAACTGATACCTTGACCCAACTTGGAAGTTTTCTTATCCTCTGGGCCTAGGCCTTCTTCTCTGCCTCCCTCTCACACCTCCACAAAAGATGTGTCCTACGAAACTTCAGGCTTCCAGCACCTGCCGATATACCCCTTCCACTACCACAGCCAGCCTATGCTGTACTAGTTGCTCCGCAAAAAGACTCAAAGGGGGTCACAAAGTAGCATACGTATTATCTTGCCACCTTCCTACATTGTTGGGGAGACAGGGGGAAGGTGTTTTTTAGAAGAAGAGTACAAAAAATCCTCTGAAAATTCATTAAATTTTCACCCATCTGTCAAATTCGAAGTTATCCACAAGATTCAAACAGCATGCAAGGGACAAAAAGCCATTATAAATACACAGCTTCTCTGACAAATACCAAGGAACAGCACTGTCCAGAAGGAACACTTTCCACACGTAACCACCATTCAAACAAACGTAACATAGCACAAAAAGGTATTAAGTTTACCTCCAGTCTATTTTATTTTTTATTCAGGAAATAAAAAAATGGCCAGAAATGGCAGAGAAATCAAAAAAGCAATGGTGACTTTAATACTCATGTGGAGACAGACGTCCATTCCCCGGAAGTCCATAGCTTCCAAGGAAAAGTAAGAATCTTCAAGTCAGCTGCAGTAATACTGTATAACAACTTCTAGAAAGTTTCAGAAGTTGCAGATTAAATACCTGATTTGTATTTTAAAAAACATATAAAGCTCGTTATACTGACCTCTAATATAGAATGCTGTAGGTGCCTATCATCACACACACCATGAGACTCTCCATACTTTTCTCCCTGGAATCTTACATTTTGAGGTAGCATTTTGTAACTCAGCAGTCCAAATGTTACCCAGATTCTCAACAAAAAAATACAGCAATCAGGAGCTCACTAGGAGGATTGTGGAAATAGCTTCTTACAGGAAACAGCAAGGAAGGAACATCTCGGACAGCAACACACTACCATGCAGGGGAGAAAATCAAAGCCTCAGTAATTTAACATTGATAAATTCATTAATAAAGAAAAAATTGTTTTTGAAGGAATCTTATATACTGGTTCAGATGGTTGCTTCATAATAGCAGCTGCAGTGACTGTAACAGAAGTGCTACTAACAACTGGCTACACAGCCAACACGTAGACCTGGACATCAAATCATGAATGATGAGATCACTGCAGCAGCGAAAACAGCAGAAGAAAAACACATTTGAAAAGATGACACGAGGCAGCATTGCCTGTCCCATTCAGATCTACCAACTGCACTTGACACAGCAATGAGGTAGATTGAATGTCAGCCAAGAGAAAAAAAAAAAGAAAAAATAAGATGCAATTCAATTCCTGGAGCTACGTGACTTTGCAACACTGGAGAGAACTGGTGTAGTAAGTGCTTGAAAGTAAAAACCACTGGGCTTATTTCTTGTATATACTGCAAAGGCTTATTTTTTAATACAGGAAATACTTTTTAATAGTAGGAAAAACGTTTACAGCATCAAATGCACACATCTATGTCAATGTGCTATACCACATTTTTATTTTATCTTACATTAGCAGATTTTCTTGTCAAGGTGATTCGCAGGTGACCTCTGGGTTTGGACTACTGAAGCAAATAAAAATACCTCTTCTCTGTTCACAAGAGAGAAGGTTCTCCAATTCTGTTTATATCTTTAAAGATCCAAAACCGTATCATCATTTTCTACTTCCCATTTGTGATGTGCTAACACTAAGTCATAAATCAAAAGCAAGTCATCTCTTGAGCTTACAGATGATTCACACACACACACTCATTTAAAGTCTGTGTTTCCAAGTAAACTGAGGACAGCAAACCAGGAGTAATTCTATATCTTCTGCAAAAACTGCTTTGCAACATCTCTACTGTCACCTTTTAATTGAATTTGGGGAAAGCATTGGAAATCTAGAGCTCTCTGCTGAGACAAGGAAAGCTACTGCTCTCCCACTGGGCTAGATGACAGCCTGCACATAGCAAAGAAGCAGGCTAAAGAGTACAGGGCCACTAATCAACCTGAGAGCCAGGCCATCTGCCAGCAGCCGGTCAAGATGAGGAACGCCAACTGCATTTTGAGCGGTTAGCTAGATTCTGAACTTCATTACAGTCCAAACATGCACTCCTAGCCCCACCAGTCTCCCTCAGATGGCAACACAAAGGGTGCATGTGGGCCAAAGGGAGAAGGTATTTTCCTAACTGTAACCGAAGCCATTTATTTATCACCAAATTGTTACTATGCATAAGGAAAATCAGACCTTGTTACTGGAGTTACTTCACCTTTCTATAACTCTTTCCTCTCTTCCATTTCCTTCCCTGATCTTTCAAATTCTCACTAGCAGAAACACATCCTTCCCTCCAAGGCAACCAGCAATAGGAAATTTAACTCAAGACTGGCAGGATGGAAAAGGTCAGAACAATTCTCACTCGAAACTCCTGAAGACTCAAGCAGCATTATTTCTAGGTCTGCACCTCTGCAGCTGCAATATTTCAAAATATGACTTTGCACATTTTTGAGGCTCTAAGTGTTTAGGCAGATTCAAGCCCTGGACTACGTGCACATATGGCAACTTAACCTATTCACAGCACAGGAACTAAAGAACTGGTCCTCTAATGCAAACAATCCAAGACTTAAAAGCTCTGGACTGGCTGCAGACAACCTATAACGGATATGCGGAAACACACAACCTCCCATACACACCACCCTGTAACAAATAATCATCCCCAAAACTCCAAGGGGCGGTCCTCTAGAAGAAATCTTTAATTTCCAGGTCACTCCACGTCCCCTCTCCCGCTGGAAAGGGGCCATTCCCATTCCATCGCACATCTTTGATATGAGTCATGTGTGAATTGCTCCATTTTGTTTTTCTAGAAAAGCATAAAAAAACAAAAGCACCAAGAAGGGAATTAATGCACCAGCTCACAAGTGGGTGCTCTCCTCGGTTGCGTTCAGAGGAGTTGTCAAGAGCTATTAAAATTTAACACAGGCACCAGGCTCATGACTGAGCTCTTACCACAGCTCTGCGATGAATACCAGTTCCACTGCATTATGAATCAGTGCTCCTTCTCACACCTGAGATATCAGCGGGATGAGTGTCCAACTCATTCTGCAAGATTTGTCTTTGTTATTTTTACTGCTTACAATTCTGAGCAAGAATCATAGTTTAATTTGTTTCACACAAGATAAACGCTACTCCTGCTTTATTTTTACCTCATCTCCTCTATCACCTATTAGATAACATGCTTTTAGAAGAAACAGTTTTATTGTTCATCCACTTTTCAACATACTCTACACTCAAGCATTTTACAGTGGTTGCCAACACTGTGCACTCAACCAAGAGAGCTTCACAGCATTATAAATTGTGATATTCGTTCACTTTAACAAGTAACAAGGGTGCTGTTTTTTCATGTGAGAGCTAACGAATCTGACTGGAATCACTTTTGTAAAGGGAGTGATTGCCAATTTGCGGGCTGCAATTCAAATCACTGCAAATCGAGTGGGAGACAGCAGTCCTGCACAAACATGCACGCTAGCTCCAAGTCCAAGCTATCATTTGGTAGCTTGCAATGCAGATACCTGTATCGCTGACTGACTTTAAATCATTCAAGTCTTGGGCAGAAACAGTACTCGGAGGGTCAACTGAAAGTACCCCGAAGTTGGAAGTCCTCACAAAGCTTGATGAATGAAAGTTGAAGCATGACACCGAACTGCCAGCACAAACACACTAACACCGTACGGGCCGACAACTCCGAGCGCATGCAGCAATACCGAGGCTGGCCCGGCGCGAACCGGTACGATGCCGCCGACATACGGCTGCAGCCCAGGTTTAGCTGCTCGCTGTGTTCTGCCCCTCCTCGCAAGCGAGGAGGAACCCGAGTCTCTCGCTCCCCCAGCCTAGACACGGCGAGCGCTGCTCTGGGGAGCGCGGCCGGGGCGAGAAGCAGCACAGCCGACAGGGCAGAACCGGGGACGCCCCGATGCCTTCCAAGCTCCAGGCCACGTTAGGGGCTCGCGGGTACCCGCCGGACGGCCGCACATAGGCCGTGAGGCGCCGCCGCCGCTCGGGCGCGAGAGGCGCGGGCCCGCTCTGGCCCGCCAGGAGGGCCCGGCCGCTCCCCACCGCCCGTGCACGCAGCCGCAGGGCGCGGGAGCCCCCAAGGGAAGCGGTGAGGGGACCCGGCCCGGCGCAGCCCCCGCTCCAGCGACGACGGGTCGCGCCCCGCCCGGCAAGGGAAGGAGGAGGCCTGGGAGCGGCCCTGCCCCCGCCCGGCCCGACTCCCGGGCACCGGAAGCAGCACCCGGCCCAACCCTGCCCGCAGCGCGGGCCCGGGCTCTGGCGCCCCTCGAGCCCCCACGGAGCGCGGCGGGGCGGGCGGCGGTACCTTGATGATCCTGCGGGGCAGCCCGGCCATCTTGTCTCGTCGGGGTGCAGGCTCGCGGGCTCGCCTCCGTTCAGGGCTCGCGCACAATCGGAAGTGGGTCCGCGCCGAGCTTCCGGTGGTACCGCCCTCGGCGCGGCACGACGGGCAATGTAGGCGGCGCCCGTCCGCATCGCCGCTGCTTCTGCACTGCGGCTCTCCGGGAGCGGGGCAGCCCCTCGGCCTGAAGAGCCCCCCCGGGATCCTGCTGCCCACAGTAGTGCGGCCGAGGGAACTCGGCGGAGGGGCCGTGAGGCGGCGGGAGGATGAGGTATACCGCGCCCCGCCGCCTCCCTTCACGGCTCCAAGCTGAAGTGGGCTGGGGCAGCCAACCTGAGGGCCCGGGGAATCATCCGCCTCTCCCAGTCCTACAGGGTACGAGCTGCCAGGGTTGCTTATGTATGGTCTCTCCGAGGTACCCGGTCCGTGATGAGCACCGGCTGTCTACAAAGGCAGGAGAAACCCGTTTGAAACAAGTGTGAAACATGGCTCGGCATGGACAGTACCAAGACCTGGTTGGGGTGTCCTGTGCACTGTAATTGTACAATATGTACCGTTTCCTGATTTTAAGCAGTGTGATTGTTGCTAAACCTGTCACAAAGGTATCTTGGCACATCTTTATCTCAGTAATACCTGGTTAGTGAACCTCCTCGCTTTCCAGCAGGAAGAAAAGTACTGTAGAAATTAGAGTATCCTTGTCATACCAGCTTCACAGGATGTTACAACAGCTGCACAGTAATTGTAACATCAGGCACCGTGCATCATTATTGATGGGAAATGAAAGGACATCGTTCCCAACAGAAGGATGCAGCAATTCACCACAGGTTACCAGGCAGGCTAGCAGCACAGCCGGGAGCAGAACCCTGGTGTACACATGATTTGCTGTCAAGTGTTTTGTCCCACTTTAAAAACAGGACTTCAAGATGATCTACGTAATTTCTGTACACTCCAGTAGAATGGAAAGTTCTCTGACACTGTCAAATCTGGACTACATAATTGCTGAGACATTCTTATCACAGATACCACAGACATGTTCTGTGTGCTAAAATTTAAGCATTTATCACACAGCGGTCACAATAACACGAAGCATGTGTCAGGAGAGGTGTGCCTTTTTGAGAGGCTGATCTGAAATCAGACTCCACTGTCCATGGTCTCAAAGATTGGTATGAGAAGCTGAGATGGGATTCCACCTATCTTTTGTCTCAGAGACGGGTGAGAGGAGTTGAGATTCTTCCACTGTCCATTGCCTGAGGGATGAGTGGGAAAAAGCTGAGGTAAGACTCTTCCGTCCATTACCTCGAGGACTGGTGTAAGGAATTGCTGCCCATTGTTCCAAGAATTGCTGCAGACACATGTGTGCAGATGTGCAGTTGAAGAGCTGGTTGCAAGACCAGGGAAACTGGTCCATCAGGACTGTGTAATACATGACATGAAGAACAGAGGTACTCCCTCCAACTCATTATAAAAGGGGGAAAAGGTAATCACCAAGAGGAACATCACCAGGGAGCCATTGCCATGAGGATAACTCCAGCGGGACACCTCTGTGAGGACACTCCACAGACAACTATGGACCCTGAGGGACACCCTCCATGAGACATTGCCATGAGTGCAACTCCACAAGACTCACCCCACAGGGTACCTCCAAGGGGACTCCAGAAGGACACCTCCATGAGGACACCCATCTCCGATGGCCTCTTGGGGGACACTCTGCTCCGATACTGACTACAAACCCTGCAGAACTCCCACCACTGATGATGACAACAGATCCCCAGGATACTGCTGGATCCACAGTGGTGACTCTCTCTCTCTCTCTGCACCCCAAATCCTTTCTTCATTTTCTACCTTTTTTCCAATCTGTCTATCGCTATCCCTTTTATTACAATAATTTCCCTTTTGTATAATAATTGTCCTTTTGTAATAAACCAACTGATCAATTCCGGTACTTGACCTTGTTTGTGTCTTAATTTCACTCTTGGGATCACGAACTGAAACACTTGGGGTTTTCTCCAGTCAGAGCCTGACAGCCTTCCTCCTTCACCCTCCCCACAACACTTCCTCAAAATTTACCTACCTTTCCCTCTCTATCCTTCTCACCAAGCCGCTGGAACTATACAAGGCAACAACTGCAGCGCTGTTTGACAGTATTTTACATCCTCGGCTCAAATTGGACCCACCAGGAATTCCAAACTTCACTTAAACCATGAAAACCCATAATCTCTGTGAACTCTTGTGTACATCCTTAGCTCTTTAAGCACTCAGTTGCTGTCCCAGCTTTCTGGATGGAACTTTCTCTGAAGTCAGTCAAGTCAACAATGAAGTGGGACACACCAAGAATGCATTAAACACATTTACAGAATTGTGGTGTAAAGCATTCATCGATAACACCCCCTGTTCTGCAGTGGATATGAGTGAGTTCTTTTGCATACATTAGCATGTGAAATGGCCCGGTTTATATGTGGTCCTTCAGCAAAATCTGGTCTTGCTAGTTACACATAGAACTATTCTTTAATTGTGGATTTTTCTTTTTGCTTAATTACAACCTATTGCTACTGCTGAATTAAAACAAACAGATACTTTTGTATACTCAGCACCTTCACAGTGCTTTCCATCTAACCTAAAAAGGTGAAATGCTGTTCTCTAGGGAAAAGAAAAAATAAAGCTGTAAGGAAGAGCTGAATGTTAGCCTGTTGTTTTTCCTAGCTTTGCAGACCTTGAAGTATCTACAGTACATCTGGTGCCTTAGGATAAATAATTATAATCTGGGCTAATAGGCCTCTCCTCCTGAGCCTGCCTGGTGCCTTATTGTTTGATTCTGGTGGCAGCAGTCTTGGTGATTTCCTACTTGGTTGCGCTGGGGCTTATGTTTTGTTGTTTGGGTTTTTTTCAGGTAGGTGAGATCACACACACACAGACATAAAACCTCTTCCAAATTACTATAGCACAGCTTCCCCCACCTCTCCAGGAACAAATAGGCTACATGGAAAGTATGGTATTCAAGATGTTCTCTGTATGGGCAAATGTAAACGTCAAGGCCTGGGTTCATACAGGGGTTTAGAACCCATGAGGTACTAAAATTGTTCTTGAGCGATCCTTGTTCAATTAGAAGAATTTTGGAGCGGTATTTAGTGCCTTTTCCTAGACCTCAGATCTTCACAACTGAAGGCTTACTTTGCAGTACATTTTACAAGTTGTAAATACAGTAACGCCTTGTCAAATCATTTGTCACTTGGGAGAGCACGAGGTTGGAGTAAATGAATTAACAACATGTAGTGATGACCCCAATGCAGTGATGACCTCCGTATAAATAACTGCTTACCACTGAGCAGCACATGCATGGGGTAGAGACTCTAATTGCTTTTGGGGAGGGGATTCCAGTGAACTTGGTTTAGGGAGTCAGGATCAAAAAAAGAACAAGGACAGAAGGTTGGTGAAAAGAGGAAATGAACATCCATATAATCTTGAAACTTCCTGAATAACTGAAGATATTTGTAATCATGTTGCTATGACACAGTGACAACTAGGCGCCTTCGTTTTGAGTTAGCAGGTATACTGACATATGTAGAAGGAATGCAAATATCTAGGTTATATTTATAATTGTTCTCTCCATGTTGTGTAAATTTCACATAATACAATAGGCAGTTTAGGAACCAAGACCAGAAATTGTACCTAAGCCAAATGACCCTTCTTCACCCTTCTGTCCCATGCTAGTAACCATTGTATGCATTGTACGGCCATTATCAAACAAAGATGAAGATACAGCTGGAGAGTTGAAGCAATTCTTTGTGAAAAACAGCAATTCCTTGCAAATTTTAAGAAAGTAGGAAGACAAAAGAAATAATAATGCTGCTGGTAATCCCACTAGGAGAAAGACTCCACGACTCAAACACTTCATTAGACATCAAAGACTCTTCACTGGGCTGTGTTCTCAAGACCAAATTGTAAACGAGTGTATTTTGTTACATTGTTTGTAGAAGACTGTCGTAAGTGGAAGGAAACATGGACTAAAGGATGCCTTTAGGCTAAAAGTGAGTAAAATGTTTCTTGACAGTTTCTTGAAAGTGCTGGAACTTGTGCTCTGTGAACCTTGCCCTATGTATGTGAGATGCAACAGTGGAGTGGAGCATAGCTCATGGAGTCATGGAGCATGACTCAAACAAATGAATGAATGTTGAATTTATTAGTGTTGCCTTCAGTGTCCTCTTTCAGGTGTTGTAGACCACGAATCTTACTTCAGTCTGGGGCTGCAGCAAGTCAATCTGGCAAGCTATTATGTTTTTATTGCTCAAGAAGTGACCTGCCACATCTTGGAAGCTGCAGTTTCCATGACACCTCTCTTTCTTGCTCTTCTTAGGAAGAGGCTCTTGAAGTCCACTTGCTCAGGAAGTGGCATTGAACAAAACCATTATTTTATGTTGTCATATCTACAGAGATTTAGGTTGTTCCCCTTATCCATTCTAGCTCCTACAAGGACTGCTGCAGAGATCTCCAAGTATCCATATAGGTGCTGGAAAAGCCATCCAAACTGGCTATTCCAGCATACTGGCTTTAGATTTTGCTGCTTTGCACTCGCTCTCTACCAAGGGATATCTTCCAGGAGAAGTTATAGTAAAAAAGTGTCCTTATTTTACAGCAGTCTCAAATTCCCAAAGGAGGCAAATTAATCCCCTGGATGAGAGCTGGAACAAGACACTTATGTGCCAGGCAGCTTCGTCTCCTCAAGCTAGCCACGCTCCCTGGACTTTCTTGCATCTTCCAGGCACTTTCCCAACCCAATGACCTTCCAGTGTCCACCTCTGTCCTTCAGGATTTTCCACTCAGCCCTTAGTGCCACAGTAACTGGGTTCTGGACCTCAGCCTGCACCGCCCTGTGTGCATATCCTCCATTTGGCATGTGTCTTGGAAGACATCCTTGGAGAAGCACCACAGGGGATCCAGCCTAGCATGCTTGTGCTTTCTGCTTCCCTGGGTAGAACAGTACTTCAGCACTCCTGCTCTGGTGTTCAGCGTTGTTGCTAAAATGTATTTATTCCTCTCTGCCAGCTTATTCATTTTGAGCAGTATGGCACAGGGATTCTTTATCCATACAGGTTTTCAAAGCCACGTATACCTTTAAATATATGGCAATGCCATTAAAAACACCTTAACATTTTCTTGGAGGGCATGGGAGGGGAGACAGAGAGGTGAAAAGGGGAGAAGAAAAGGTAGATCCCAAAAACTAGCTTTCCAAAGTGCTACATGTGTAGTTTATCAAAACTTGCAGTGTTTCAGCAATACCTTTTTTGCCTGTTTATTTGATTGCTTTAGTAAAATAAAGGTTTAATGGGAAAAAAAGTTCTGTTTTCATACCTAATAGTGCAAGTAATGAAGTCATGCATCCTCATTTAGACAGCTGCCCTCCCTGACTCAACATGGCATTTCTCTTTTGCTAGACTGAAAGATTTAGATGTTGTGTGTTTGGAAGTCATTTAGATTGATACTTTTGTTTAAATTCAATTGAAAGTTTTCATTAGACTCACTGCTTGGAGTTCTGTCTGATGCTGTCTCAGCACTGGCAATTGCTGTTTGCTCCCTTAATATCCTGAAACGAACCCTGCACCTCAGGCAGGATGTGAGGAGATCTGGGATATGCCTGCATTTTGTCAGATATATGCTGATAAACAGTTCAAGGATATCATAAAGGACTCTGGATGGTTGTATTGCACTTAGTAAAGGCTTTGTTAGATGTTATTTTGTCTCCACAGCTTTGTGTGAGGGCACTGGTTGCACAAATAGACCTTAATTGCTGTTCTGGCCTCATCGGGGCCTCCACCCTCACCCTCTGGTGGGATTGGGTGTTCAGTCCTTCCTGAGCAGCACCTCAGCTGTGCCCACATGACTGCCAGGAGCTCCTGGACCAGCCTCAGACCTGGCCTGTTACCATGTTCTGCCTGATGATCCCTGGACCATCGATAGGTCCGACTGCAGTAACCCCCCTGCTCTGCTCATCTGCCTCTGGTGTAGTGGGGCTGTGCCCTTTGGTGGGTCATTGTTTGGCTCACCTTGGGGTGCCCTCAGCTCCCAGCTCACCCACCCTGAGGGAGCAGTGCCACTCTTGCTGCTCCCTCATTCTCTTTGCTTCTGAGTTCAGAGCACCTGAAAGTGCAGATTTGTTTCAGAAAAGCCATCTTGTCACTCTACAGTTGCTGCTGATTGACTTATATAAAGCAACATCCATATTTGCATTCCAGAGGAAATTTAGGAACAGTGTTCAGTAAGACTGATGTCATCTGTAGTCCTCATTTAAATCAGAGTTCGTTCCTACAGCCCAGCTCCACCGAAGTTTGCCTCCACTGTGATTATTTAGGGTGTAGTTTCATTGTCGGGGTTACACCACTTTGTATTTGCATTGCTCCTAAAGATGGTTCCTGCCCTCCTCTGCCACACACCACTGCTCCCTCAGCTCACATCATGATCTCACGGAAGATGAGCTGATCAAAAGTGTGAATATTTGTGGGGTGAGCAGTGAGCTGATGTGAACAGCAGGCAGTCAGGCAGCTGTTCAGGGCTGGCACAGGAAAGGGAACAGGAACCCATACCTAAAGTGTGAGAAGAGGACTGCCTACAGTTCACTGCATTAGGGACAGTGAGAAACCACATATTTGAGGGCAAGTTATACCAGGCAGCTGAGTCAATCTGGCAAAAAGAGGACTTCTTACTTCCCCTTCCCATCTCACTCTTTTACTCTCCTTTCTCATGCACAACGTTTCCTGCACCGTTCACTCGTGGGGCATGTCAGACTGCCGAGCTGATTCAGTGCACTAACTTATCAGAAAACCAGACATTTAGTTTGGCCTTCTGCTGGACTGGTGAATTGATTTGGCTTACAGTGAGGTCCTAGCAAGCACCAGAGACTGGCAACCACTAGAGACAACAACAGATAAGTAACACAAGTGGAAATGAAATTGCTCCTTGTAGTATCCATGAGTTGCTAACCCAGCTTTGGTGTCTCTTAACTTTTTGGAGAAGCTGCAGGCAACACTGGGCTCCTGCTCCCTTTCCCTGTGCTCTGCCCTATGCTCCTGATTCCCTCTTTCCATTTATACAGAGCTATAAGGTATGGAGTTTAATTTTTTAGCTGAGTTACTTTTCTGACCAGCTCACTGAAGCATCAGAGCTCACACAAGAGAAGCAGTAGAAAGCAGAGTGAGTTGTGTCAGATGTAGGTTTACTCCTTCCTGCAGCAGTGACCTGTGCTGTTGGCTGAGCTGATCTCATCCCACCACACTGATGCAAAGGCTAGGATGGAGAGCACAGTCCTCCTCTCACAAATCCATGACCACTGCTGGGCAAGGATCATATCATCACTGGGATTACAGTGGTTCTGAGAACAAAGTTAGGCAACTGTGTTATAGAGCAGTTTGTTATTCACCAATAAAGTGCTTTATAATGTCACTGTAGGCAGAAAGGTAATGAAATAATTGCAATTATGCAATTAGTACTCCCAGAACAATTCAACACAGCTGCTGACCATCTTCCTATGACAGCTTTTGCTGTCATCAAGTTACTCACTGAGTGGGTGCATCCAGGCCAGCTGAGCCTGTGGCTGACTGATCTTACTTCCTACTCCTACCCCCCCTTTGCAATCTTATAAAAGTCTTACTGCAATCACAGCTCTATTTCAAACCCCAGCTTCTTTATTTTGCATAAAAGCAGTCTGATATTTTTGTCAAGTATTGTTGAAAATCTGTTCAACAGCAAAAAACAGATGTCTGTACATACACATAGAGAATGAATTCTTACAGTAGTGTTTAGATTTTATCTTTAAATGTTCTTCAGTAAATCACAGAGTATTTTACAAGAGTTGTTACAATCCTTATGTCCAAATGGTGAAACTGAAGCACAGAAGTGCAGTGTTTTTCACTCAGCACTAAGTGTAAGAGTCACTGGACTATTTTTGAACGATCTTAACTGGCAATGCTGGGTGAAACTGTGCTGAGAGAAGAAACAAATCCACCAAGCCCACCAGTTATATGTTTTACAAACTTAAAACATCAGAATGGGATGCTACAAGTATGAGCCTTCACTGTAGCAAATAACCGTTAATTGCTTCTCATTAAGTGGCTGCTTGAATGGAGGCATAATATTGCTTACTTGAACTACAGTAATCAACAGGAACACCAATTACTCAGGCTGCATATGACCACTATGGGCATTTTAGTTTTTTCATCTGTTATTTACAGTTGCTGCTTGACTCCTTATCAGTAACCATATGGACCAGTGGTGAGATGGTGTGAGATCTGCTAATGGATGAAGATAAACTATTGATATGAGCCTTGGTGTTTACTCTGGGTGTTTACAGATTGACTTAAACTACAGAAATCTGTCTGGCTACAGCATAACTTGAGAAGATTTGAGAATTAATACCACAACTAAACTACAATGTCTCATTAGAAACTTGTACCCTAAATTTACAGAATAACCTCACAAAGATTAAGTATGCCATTCCAGGAGTGAAGGCTCATCCATATCCATTGTTAAGACCCCAGTTTGCAATAAAACAAACCCATCCATTCACAAATCCAATTCCACACGCAGGTGTGATTATATAGTACCTTTTCTACTTCAGGTTTAAAGGAAACAAAGGAAACCAAAAGCTTATTCCTGGAAGATCTTGGAACATTGCTTTCAATGAAAAATTAAATATTTATATCCAGTTTGCTAATGAACAGTCTGAACAATTCTATTGAGAAACAATTTCCTACATATGCAGCAAAAGAGCTAGAACAGCCAAGTCCCAATGTTCCATTTCCCAGAAGAGGTGCATGTGTGTGTGCAACTGCTTACACAAAACCCACGCTAATCCAGGCACCAGCTCTGATTTATAGATTTGTTCTTCTACAACAGAGCCACCCAACGCAGTGCCGCCCTCATTACTGTATGGCACTTGTTGCCTAAAAATAGCTCAACTGTTTTACCATTTCCTGGAGAAGTTCGTAACCAACTGTTCAAGTAAGAACAGGTGATGGGTTTCCTTCAGTGAGACAGCAGCCTAGAAAGAAAATTTTCCAGGTTTTTGAAGCCGTGAAGTCCCAGAGGTGACCATAAGAGCCTCCACAGCATCCCCCCCATTAATGGAGGGAGCAACCTCCTTTCCACTGAGCCAGTACAGAGTGAGCAAGTTTCCTCTTTGCTATCTACAACCTGCTAAAGCAAGCAAGGCCATTGGCAGTTATTAATAACCCCCTCTCCAGACGTGCTGGAGAAGTGTGTAGTCATGCTTCTAAGCTGTCCTTAAGCAATTCCCATCTCCCTACCAGAAAGTTGTAATCTGTCAGAACATGCTTCTAAGAACAGATTCACAGAACATTATGCATCAGGGAGGGGGCAGACCTCACCTACCGTCTTCTAAAAGAATCTTTTTATAGAAATAATCTAAAAATAGCCTGGAAGCTCAACAGATATTGCAGTTTAGGTATCAAAAAATCAAGTTCTGCAGCACCTTCAATTGCAGACTTTTAGAACCAGGATTTAAGTTACAAGGCTTGCCAATACAGTGGTGTTTTGAAAGCACACATTTCCAGAATGAAATCATTACAGAAATGCCCACAGGTTATAATTTAAAGCTAGCTATGCAATAAGGGTATAAAGCCCTTTTTATGATCTAAAAAATCTAGTGAAGGCTGTTTTGTGAATCAGGATTCCAGAGGGCTATCAAGTGTTCCCAGTGAGTTCACACAAGGGACAGAAGATTGCTAGCAATTTCTGATGAACCTTACAAGTGATATTCCGTTGCAGTAATAGGAAAGAGAAGACTAAAGATGTGCGAGCAGTAGGCAACAGGTACCAGTAATCCTCCCGGTGGCTGATTCTCCTGAGAGGAATCAGAAATTCCCTCCAGAGAACCATGCAGCATTTGCTATGTGGGGAAAAAAACCCACAGTCATTGAAACCAAACAGTACAGACTGCCGTGTGGTGCAACATTTATTAAACAAACAGACAAAAAACCCTTCACATTCAAGATCTTCTGCTGTTCTTTACAACCTCATTGATGAGTTAGCTCCTTAGCTGCTAACAACTGAATACCACCAGCCTATAAAACCCCACCATTAGAAGACCTATTGGTCACGTTCAGCAGCAGCATCAGAAACTCTACTTTTTCATAGAATCATAGAATAGTTAGGGTTGGAAAGGACCTTAAGATCATCTATTTCCAAACTTGTGTCTGGTGAGAGCTCACAGACCTGGGAGTGTGTGTGTGCAGTTCCTCTGGACATACACAGGGCACTGATGAGTAAAAAAAAAAGTCTTGATAAAAGCAAATAAATTGATATCATAGAATGTTTTAGGTTGGAAGGGACCTTAAAGACCATTTAGTTCCAACCCCCATGCTATGGGGAGGGACACCTTCCACTAGACCAGGGTGCTTAAGGCCCTGTTCAAACTGGCCTTGAACACTGCCAAGGATGACGCAGCCACAGCTTCTCTGGGCAACCTGTGCCAGAGCCTCACCACCCTCACAGTAAAGAACTTCTTCCTTATATCTAATCTAACTCTACCCTCTTTCAGTTTAAAGCTATTCCCCCTTGTCTTATCACTACAGTCCCTGATGAACAGTCCCTCTCCAGGATCCTTGTAGGCCCCCTTCAGATACTGGAAGGCTGCTGTGAGGTCTCCACGCAGCCTTCTCTTCTCCAGACTGAACAGCCCCAATTTTCTCAGCCTGTCTTCATACAGGAGGTGCTCCAGTCCCCTGATCATCCTCGTGGCCCTCCTCTGGACTTGTTCCAACAGTTCCATGTCCTTTTTATGTTGAGGACACCAGAACTGCACACAATACTCCAAGTGAGGTCTCACGAGAGCAGAGTAGAGGGGCAGGATCACCTCCTTTGACCTGCTGGTCACGCTCCTTTTGATGCAGCCCAGGATACAGTTGGCTTTCTGGGCTGCGAGTGCCACTGCTGGGTAATGTTCAATTTCTCATCTAGTAACACCCCCAGTTCCCTCACCTTGGGCCTGTTCTCAATCCATTCTCTACCCAGCCTGGATCTGTGCTTGGGATTGCCCTGACCCAGGTGCAGGACTTTGCAGGATATAGGAAACAGTAATGCAGCAGCACCACGGAAGGTTTATATTGATGACTTAACACACTCAAGCACATCGAGAGGACAATTTTCTAAGTAAGTGGCTAGAGAGAGGTTTTTAAATATTATTTTTTCTAATAGATGCTGCTCAATGTAGAGTGGATAAGTCAAAACCAATGTGTCTTACACTGGAGAGAAAGAAGCAGGTGTGATTTGCAGTGGTCTCCAGCTGTGAAGGGAGTTAATTTCAACATTTTCACTCAACAGCAAAGGATTTTCATCTCCTGTGTGGATGAACGATATCCTTTTGATAAAGCATCTAAAAATCAGAGGTGTCAACCACAGCCATCATCATCACTGAGCTTTGGCAACCTTTTAAAGAAGCAATGACAACTCAGTCATGAGCACCTTCAAGATAAGTCACGGAAGCCTTAATTTTACTTAATATAGCCTAGGAAATGAGAACAAGCTTAAAATCCTGAACATGTTTTCTCTGCCCACCAGCATAACCACTACCTTGCTTGTACTCAGCTTCAAAAGGCTACTTTTCATCCAAGGGCTGCCCTCACCCTACTACAACGATTTCCTCATGGGAATAATGAGCTGGTACACAACAGAAGATGCATAGGACTGTGTTGCTTCAGTCTGGTGCTTGAGCCCGGGTCAGACTTTGCTGTAGCTGAGTGTAGAAACTCGGTGGGAATGATGGAGACAGCTGATCTCCACAAACGTGGCGGAGACTCGTAGTGGAGAGGAGATCTCCCACCTCAATTGTATCTCTCCCAGTAGTACATAAAACATTTTGGCCCATATCTGCCCCCTGTCTCTATAGCTTACCGAGCCTAATATTGCAAGAAAACCCAGAATGGAGGTCTTCCATCTCCCACAGTCAGGACAACGATGAATTAAAAAAGAAACCTTTGGTACTGCTAATGAGAACAATCAGCTCTCTAGTCATGACTTTTAGCTATACTTTTGCCACACTTCTGGAAGTTATCAGTGTAACTATAACTCTGCAGGAACAGAACAAAGTTAGACATCGCTGAAATCAAGAGGCTTCCAGCAACGACTGTGTGACACTGCTGCACTGCAGCCAATTACCAGAAAAGATGCCATGGTTTGAGGACCTCTGGAAGAGATGGCAGCCTCTTTAGAAGGCATTACCCAAGACTCTCTGAAAGAGTCATTCTGTGAAAGGAACTGAGACACAGTTGGCTGATGTGACTTAGAGATGCTTCATGGGCATGTGGAAGCTTATGGTGCCTGAGCCGTTCCAGGTACCAGAGCAGCAGGTCAGGTAACTGGGTTTTGTCTCTCCTTTGTCCTTCATCAATGTCAGTAAATGTAATGCTGTCTTCAAACAGCTTCATGACTCTGTAAGAAGCAAAGCAAGTAGCCTCAGAGCAGTGTGCCTGGGGCATTCATATGAGTTTTCTGCATGCCCTAAATATTTGAAATGTGCTATTTCGTGTACATAAAGCTCAGGCCTTCCCTGTGAAAAGGTATTACAGGTACTGTGAAGTTTGGCAGGCGGAATAGAGGGAGCTGCTGCAACCACTGTGTAATGTAACCTGGACAGCAAGAAGACTGTGCTCACAAGCTTGTGAAATAACCAATAATGTCAGGGATGTCCCTTCAGCACTGGTGAGGCTGAGCCTCAAATCTTGAGTTCAGTTCTGGGTCCCTCATTGCAAGAGAGATATTAAGGTGCTGGGGCGGGTCCAGAGAAGGGCAATGGAGCTGGTGAAGGGTCTGGAGCACAAGTCTGGTGAGGAACAGCTGCGGGAACTGGGGTTGTTTAGTCTGGAGAAGAGAAGGCTCAGGAAAGACCTTATCACTATCTACAGCTACCTGAAAGCAGGATGGAGCAAGGTGGCTGGCTGGTCTCCTCTCCCTAGTCACAAGCAATAGGAGAAGAAGTAATGGCCTCAAGCTGCACCAGGGGAGATTTAGATTGGATATTAGGAAATGTTTCTTCACCAAAAAGGTTGTTAAGCACTGGAACATTGATGGAATCACTGTCTCTGGAAGTGTTCAAAAACCATGCAGACGTGGCACTTCGGGACATGGTTTAGTGGTGGACTTGGCAGTCCTAGGGTAACAGCTGGACTCCACGATCTTTTCCAACCTAAACGACTCTATGTTTCTATGGGTCAGACTACAGGAACTGAGGGGGCTATCCCACAGCTAATACAACACTAGCACATCCCCAGCAGAGGCAGGTGCGCTGCTGCCTGCTGCGGGACCCCAGCCCTCTCTCCGAGTCTAACAGCCGATGCCAGAGAACTCCAGCACCCCCAACCCGGGCGTCTGAGCACCGCCCTGACCCGAAACCCGCCCTGGGACCTTTAGGGTGCACCGAGGGCGAGGACGGGTGGGTGGGTGGGTGTCTGCCCGCTGCCCGCCAGCTCGGCCTGTTGCTCCTCGCCGCCATCAGGGGCCAACCCCGCCAGCCAAAGGGTGGCTCTACTGCCGCCGCAGCCGCTTGCTAAAGCGCCTCACGGCTTATCACCGGGGCCGGACAGCGCTGGGCACGGAAGGAGGCCGCAGCGCACTCCGCCCGCGGTAGGCCCCGCCCACAGGGCTGTCCGCACTACGTGTCCCGGCGTGCCGCGGGGGGGGGGGCTGCCGGCGGAAGCGGAATGGTGTTTAGCGCTGTTTCCTGTGCTGCGGCGGTTGCGGGTTGTTGAAGGTATGCTGAAGGTAACCGCTGGGCCGTAGTGGCGGGCGGAGGCGGGTGGTCGTTGTTCCCGCCTGGCTGAGATTGTCGGGCCAGGCTGTTGAGCTGCGCGCCGGGAAAGCGCTGCCGTCTGCGGATCAGGCGAGGCAGCCAGGAGGCGGGCGGGGGCAAGGCTGGGCCGCGCCGCTTCGGCGGAGGCCGGCGCCGGGCAGCCCACCCTGGGTTTTATCGGTAGTGACTATGTGTGCTCGGCTGATACAGGGGCATGGCAAGGCAGGCCTCTGAAATGGGCCAGGGGAACAAGGTTCGCGTGCTTTCAGAGGGGTTAAATTGCTGTGGTTTGTAGTCTGCTAGGATCTTCAAGGTCAGGTTGGATGGGGCTTTGAACAACCTGGTCTAGTGGGAGGTATCCCTGCATATGGCAGGGAGTCGGAACTCAGTAATACTTAAGGTTCCTTCCAGCCCAAACTATTCTATGGTTCCATTTAATAGCTTGCAGATTTGTTTTTATAATGGGCACTCATTTGCTTGCTTTAACAGATTAATGACTTTTTTAAAGCTAAATAATTATTAATAGAAGTGTCAGGCTTTGTATTGTTGCTTGCTGCTGACAGCCCTTTAAGGGTTTAATGTGTGCTGTCTCAGGGGCAGGAGCACCCCGATTTGAACTGTCCTTGAGGCAAGGCCAAGGACAGGCAGGTGTCACAGCCCGTCCTGGAACAAGGTGGTCCAGAGCCACCCTATTTCTCACACCTTTTTGTTAATGAGCTTCAAAAGCAAGTTGTGAGTAGCCGCTGCAAGTGCTGGGTTAGTGTTCTCTAGATTCAGCAGCACTTGTCACCAGTAAAGAAAATTATGAACAGTTAGTTGCTGCAACTGTAAAGTGCACACTTTTGGTAATGTTCTGAAGCACTAAATGTAGTTTTAAAGAGATCTCGTTTCTTGTTTATTTTTTCATGACTGTGTCTAAACTGTCTCCAATTATGTGGGTTTTAGGCATCATTATACATTCCTCTTCAAAACATTTCCCCCCCTCCCCCCCCTGTAGCAAATGAAAACTTAAGATGTTTATGTGTCTTTCTGCTTCTGTGACATTCAGGTAACATTTGAGGTATTCTAAATGGCATTTTGTAGCTTTTAGTCATAGAATAGTTAGGGTTGGAAAGGACCTTAAGATCATCTAGTTCCAATCCCCCTGCCATGGGCAGGGACACCTCACACTAAACCATGTCACCCAAGGCTTTGTCCAACCTGGCCTTGAACACCGCCAGGAATGGAGCATTCACAACCTCTCTGGGCAACCCATTCCCACCACCTGACAGTAAAGAATTTCTTCCTTATATCAAATCTAAACTTCCTCTGTTTAAGTTTTAACCTGTTACCCCTTGTCCTGTCACTACAGTCCCTAATGAATAGTCCATCCCCAGCATCCCTATAGCCCCCCTTCAGATACTGGAAGGCTGCTATTTTAGGTGTATAGCTTTTGAGATGGATGAAGGCAGCAGCATCTAGCCAGTTTGTAACTACAGCAAGTGTTGAGGATAAGTACTTCTATTTTTATACTGGGTGATGGTATTTACATCGCAAACAAGGAAAGCATGTTTTGGGAATAATTCTGTGGAGTACACAGAAGGAAGGATGCAAAACTTAAGTAAGTATTAGTATAAAAACTGAGAAGACCAAAGCTTGGAAACCTTTTTTATAACATTGATGATGTACCTTCAAAGAGTACCTCTCAGCAACTGACTACTAAGGAGGCAGGTGCGAGTATCTTAACTAAAGGACTTCTAAACCACTGATAAATAATAACCTATTGCACACATTTTATTTAACTTTATGATATTCAAGAAATTAAAATGTTGGTCTTTTCTACTCTGAACAGCTTTGAAACTGGTTTCTTTCAGAGGGTATTCTGCAGGAAAAAAGGATACGATGTCCATTTGAGTTCCATCTTGTCCAGGACTGGTTTCTTCTCTGCTGCCAGCATGGCAACATCCCTTAGAACTGTGTGGTCCAGCCTCTTCTGGATGCGTTCAGTAGCAGCTTGTAAGCAGGCCCTGCTGCAGAGTAAGTAGTGATGAAACTGCAGAAAACCTGTATTAAAATTTGTTGAGAGCCTCTTTCCTGTGCTGCTTAAAGTAATGAGAGTGTGGAAGTCAATTTTTATTTGAGTACAATCAAGTCTAATATTCCATCTTCTCTGCTGATAATTAAAGGGGATCTTGTTTTGACTTTTTTTTCCTCTTAAAGCTTCTGTGGGCCACATATGGTGCTTTGCTAATTTATTAATTTGCTTGTCAATACCACTCCTCTTACCACTGTGTTTGATTTTAATTAAATTTAAATCTATTTTTTTCAAACAGTGGTGAGAAAAAAGGCTACAGCAAGATCTCATTACTCAATATAAACAGTGAAGTGAAAACAGGCAATGTTATTTCTTAGCTTTTTATGTGTGTTTTGGGTGTCAATAGGTAGATGCAGCGGAGGTAGTAAAGGCAGTAGAAAAGACAGGAACTGAGAAAACATAACGGACATGTTACATTTTAGAGGTTAGTGGGCAAGGAGGAGAAAGAAATCTTAGGAAGAATCCTAGGAAGAAATATGAACTATTGCAGCAATATCTCGACGGAGCTTTATGATCTTAAAAGTATCTTTCAACCTAAATGATTTTATGAAAAAATAGGAATGGAACTGTGGGAAAACTCAGTTAGAAGAGACTTTGGGTGGTGTGTGGTCCAACCTCCCACTCAGAGCAGGCTCAGCTCTGCAGTCACACCAGGTTGCTCAAGGCCTTGTCCAGCTTCACCTTTGAAGTCTCCAAGAGCACAAGCGTGGCTGGGCCCCAGTCCCATTGCCTGGCTGGCCTCAGGAGGAAAATGTTTCTTTGTGTATCCAGCCAGAGCCTCTCGTTTCAATTGAGGGTGGTGTTTCATGTCCTTCCACTGTGCACCACTGAACAGACTGGCTCCCTCGCCTCAGTAACCCCAACCGTCATAAACAGTCACTGAGGGCTGCTTTTAGGTTTCCCCAAAGCTGCCTCTGCTTCAGGCTGAGCCAGCTCCCATCCCTCAACCTCTCCTCACAGAGCAGGTGCTACAGCCCTCACTATCTAGGTGGGCCTTTGAACTCACGCCAGTTCATCTTTTATTAAAAGGACCCCAAACTGGTCATAGGACCTAGATGTGGTGTAATAGGTGCTGAGTAGAGGGAGGTAATCCCATCCCTCCATCCACTTAGTACAGTCCTGGATGCTTTTGGCTTTCTTTACTACTTGTAATTTACTAGTGATTTCTTTGCCTGGAGTGGAGCTGCAGGAACCTGGGGAAAAGGGTAAAGTTCTCTGGGGTTACTGCAACCAAGACATGATAGTTTTGTGTTTTGTATAGCACATACAGAAGTCACCAGTGAAGTAAAAATTTGATTTTTTTTTTTTTTAATAATAAATATTGCTATGAATGAAATGATGATCATGCATGTAAGTCATGAGGTAATGTTCTTTGCATATATATAGAATATACTCTTAATGGTCAAATCTGTAGGTATTTTGTTCATACTGTGGTTTTCCTTAGGAAAACAATACAACCGGAAAGGTAAATGTAGACCATAGCTACCTAGATACTGTAGTTTTTGTTTGCACTATAAATCTGTGTAGTAAAGTGAATGTCTCTTTAGAAAGTATTTGGGTTATGTTAATTGAAAACTGACAATGATTATAATCCCCAATTCAGACTTAGAATGAAAATGTAAACATTCTTAAACTTGGCACAGCGCTGCTTGTTTTTATGTTAGTGGTTTTTATTTGGGTTTGTGCTTTTTTTGTGGTTTTCTTTTTTCTTTTTTTTCTTGCAGATGGAGCTGTGTATCATGCTTGCCATAAATCTACATATTCAGTTCTCCCTGAAGACTACAACTGGTACTTAAATGTGCTTTCATGTGTGGCCTTTTCATGTGACATTTATTCCAAGGCTATTTTCTCTGTTGTGAAATTGTCATATAATGGTATCAAATACACCTTCTGCCAGTTTTGGATATCTGTAATAATTTCAACTAATGTACTGTTTCTGATCATAATAATTATGAAGTCAGTATTTCAAAAAGTAAGCATAATGAAAAATCATGCAGGGCTCATTTTAAACATGGTGCTGACCGCAGTACCCCTGCAGTTTTGCTAATGAAAATAGCTAAAAGCAGTTGTTTTCATTGATGCTTGTTGTTAAGACAAAATCCAGATATTTTTGTGCTGCTGTATGAGAAAGTTGTGTAGAAACCAGAAAAGACAATACAAGTATAGTGGGAAACACCAGCATCCAAGTCCTACAAGGTTTTAGGAAGATAATGTGTCATGGGAACAGGAAGGAAGATGAAAAAAGTCGTATTTCCTCAAGGAACATCTCAGTAGTGTCTGTTCATCATGCTCGTCATCTTGTACCAAATGTAAAAATTGGAACCCCAAACAGAGCTTTATCTCCTATTCTTTCTTTTGTAAGTGCCATACTTCTTATAAAGGCATGTTGTCCTAGAGATCATCTTTCCCCATTTGTTGATACAGTTTTACATGCAATTATCTGAAGCGTTAGAGATTTTTTTTCTAACCCAGCTACTTTCTTTCAGCCCTTTCTTCCTCTTCATCCAAAAAAGAAACATGAAGATGATGGTGAGGAGGGTGGAGGGGGCAAAGGGGCAGAAAAGAGGAGGTTCAGATCAAGTATTTGTGACTGTTAATTCATATGGGTTTATTTTATAGAAGATTCTTAAGAATTCGTAAATGCAGGGGCAAATCTAGTTTCTTTGGGACTTGGGCTGTTTATTTGTTCAGCGTTTCTGAAAATTGTAAAGCGTATATTTGAGTTTCTATTTTTATAGCAAAGTGGAACTTGCAGTGACATCAGATTTGAAGACAATTGTCTGCTACCACCCGTCGCTTGAGATTCCATATGAGCATACAAAAGTAGGTCCAAATGTATACATTTATATTTTGTACTCTTGTAAAGGCATAAGTAGTTTATAATTTTGAGTCTTGAGGTTATCTTTTTTTTCATTTGAAATACTGAGATACTTTTTAGCATGTGATCAGCATGTCTGAAGTTAGTGAACAATGAATGTAGCTGCTGCTGTGAGGACCTTGTTCTTAGGTGAATTGAGGGAAAGTGGCAGAGAAAAATGCTCAGATAGCACGGCCTATAGTAACTCAAATAGAATTAAATGAGGCACTCAGATAGTTGTGCACTTCAGAGAAAACTAGTGTCTATATGAGTGTACTCCTCAAGAGGATGTTTGGAATGCAGGTTATAGTTCACACATCCTGATGTACAGACGTTGCAGTCTGGGCAAGAGAATATAACAAAGTGCTGCTGTTTTCAACTCACGCTTTGCATTCTCTTCAGTACTCTGGGCTTATAAACACTACAAAAAAACTTTATAAATACCGATTTTTTTATCTATCAGCAGTACTTACAGTGTGTTCTTTACACAGATGAAAGTAAGTTTAGAAAAGCTTTTCTAGTATATATTATTTGTTTCAATTTCCAGTTCTCATGCTAGTAAAACACTACAAATGGTAGCCGTGGTGCTGAAGTACCCAATGTGAAAATTCTCCATTGAAAACTTAAAACATTTTTTCACTCTTTGCCTGCAAGTTATATACCAATATTTTTAAATGTATCAGTTGCATATGTCTCAGAAAAAGACTAAACCAAGGAAAAATGCTTGTAATGGTGCTAGGAGTTAGGTTTCAGGTTGAAAACAAACATCTTGGTCTTAGCAGATGCACAAACAATTAGGAAGTGACATTCTTCTCCAAGGCACACATCATGTAAAAGCTTTTTTAGTGGTAGTGTTTATCACTATGAATAAATTTCTAAATAGAAATAATATGAATACTTTTGGATTAGTATAAGTGAAGCTTTTGATTCGCAGGTGAATTTTAAGGATGAAGTTAGCAGTAACGATGACAGCAGTGCTGATTTTAGGGGTAGTGTAATCAGCTGTAGCATGCATGGTAATTAGTTTTCTAGACATCTGCTCCACGTTGGTGCTTTGGGTGGGTGGGTGGGGGGTGGTGAACAGCTTTTACAATTGCAGGAATTTTTCTGTATTCCTTTGGCTTCAGCTGTCAAGAGTAATGCTATCTGTGTAGCTTGGCTTTTGATTTTTCTCAGAAAAGGGAAATATATATACACTACTGTTTTCATAGCCCATACCACGACCAGATCCAGTGAATAATAAAGAAGAAAACCTTGATCAAGTTTTGAAATCCAGATTGAATGAAAAAGAGCTAAAGAATGATCAAGGTCCCACAATCGAAGAGCTCAGCAAAATGTTTTACACAACAAAACATCGCTGGTATCCTGTGGGACAGTAAGTATTTTCAATGTTTCTTCCTTCTGGAGGTAAAGGGAAATAGAGGAATAACTTAATGACCAGATTCAACCTCGGGTAAGTCATGTGAGACAGGATACTGTTAGTACATGGGCTATTGCATAAAACCTTAAATGCAGCATTGTGTCAATGGAAAACTGAATTCCATTAGGGTTTTTTAATGCTGCCCTTTTGGTAGCCTTTGCCACTATGAAAGATGTCACAGAGGAGAAATTTCTCATACCATCTAGTTAGTTACTCATAATTTCTCATACATCTAGTTAGTCAGGTGGTTATCAAAGTTGCATGAAAGAATCTAGTAGGTAAAATACCCTCAATGGACATGACCAGACACAGCCTGGAAACTTGCACTGTCTATTTCTTAATGACTCTTCAGAGAAAAAAAAACAATAGGGCAGTTCTCAGACTTAAGGATAGTAGAGATTTCCCATTTGAATGGTGAAGGTTGCACCTCTGTGTGCCTTGTATTCAGAAAGCTGGGAGGAGGAGAGCTGCACAGGTGCATGACAGCTTAAAGAGGAACTATATACACTCAGGTAGACCCATGAAAATACCCAGCATTCTGGTTTGTATTACTTCTTCCCAGTCTGCTACTACGTCTTTTGGTAGTTGCTAATTTCATAGCTGTGGGGGGTTGATACAGGCAGAATATATATATATATATTTTTTTTTTTTTTTTTTTTTAATCCCCAGGAAACTTTAATTGTTGTGCTTTGGGAGTAGATAAAATGAATGAAATGGTGGAGTTTTCTATGGCCAAAGGGCATCTGTCATTTTAATGAGCATCAAACAGGATCTTCCTTGGTTTAGGGTGGGTAATTAAGAGGGAAAAGTAGGATCATTTTTTTTGTTGTCAGAATTTGTTTTTTTAGTTTGTCAGCAAAATATTACACTATTTAATGTACAATCTGGCACCACTCCTTTAAGCATCAAGTCTCTTTGTTCTGTAGCAATCACTTTAGCCAGAGGAAAAGCACCATGTAATAATAAAATTGACTTCAGACAAAGGGTTAAGAATAAACAGCAGTCTTTGTACCTACTCAGCTGTAGAACTGACTGAATTATTGCATTCTTGTAGCAGACGTAGCAACAGAAATGATCAGCATTATGTAACTCCACAAACAACAGAGATGACATCGGAGTGGTGGATAGGCTGTGCTTGTGTAACTTGTGTTTTACTTGTCTAACCTGAGATCACTTGCTGGGGGTGAAAGCATGAGGTAAATCCAAGACTGTCCAAAGCTTTCATTCACTGCAGCCTTTTTTTCTTCTAGGTATCATAGAAGACGCAGGAATCCTAATCCTCCCAAAGACCGATAATTGGGATAACTTCTTGTTCATCAGCACATTACCAGTAATCTTTACTGGAAATAAAAATTACGGAAAGTGAGATGTTTGGCAGTTCTGTGCGAGTGCTATAACAAAAACATGCTTAGCTAAATTTGATTCTTATTCTTCTACTTCAGCAAGTTGACAGAAAAATGACAAAATGGCACTAATGAAGCAAGGGTTCAGTGACAGCTGTTGTACGAGCATGGTCAGCCAATGACCTGGTCTTAGAGCTGGATACCGCAGGTGTTGGAGTGTTCTGATTAAACTTGGTCAGAGGCTTATCATTGGTAAAGTGAATGCATAGAAGCCTTGTGTCAGAATGGGAGGTCCAGAACTGGACATGTTAGGGTTTGGTGTTACTCTGGGAGGATAGTTATGTTTTTAGAAATCTAGTAACTGAAATGCAGGTGAGCTTGAACACTGAGGTCTTACAGAGTATTGATAAAAAATATTATATGAGGTATTTATGAAACGAGTGAAATAGGTTTGCTGCTTCTATTACACTTGTAAGATACCTGATTCCATGTTTAATATATCATATTAAATATATAATAATATATCATAATATATCATAATATATCATAAATATAATATTTAATATCAGCCAAGTGATTGTATTTAAGGCTTATTGTCAGGTACTGAAAACTGGCCAATTTGGTTACATTTTAGCATCCAAGGCATAACAACTCGCCTTTCTAAATCACCCAGCAATCCCAAATAGCTGAGAGAACTTGTGTGTGTATTCATAGTTCGGGGCAGGGAGTTGCTCGGTTTGTGTTTTATACCCCACCCCATTTACCATTCAGTGACGGTGCTGTGTTCCTATGTAAATCAGAATAGCTGTAGCTCAGGGGAGGAAAAGTTCTTTGCCTCAGCAAGGTAATCAGTGAAGACTCCCAGCTCTTTCTCGCAGACCTAGCGGGAAGGATTTGCCTTTTATGACATAAAATGCTTTAAATTAAAGAAATTTTTGTTTTATTCTACTTCATAGCTTTAGCAATTTGTAGTGCTTAAAAGCTTCTGCTATTATAATATTTTGTCATCTAGCCTTTTATGTTCTTCAGGAAAATGAAATTCTTTACTCTGGTCTACAGTTTTAGGCATCAGCCTTCAGATGGGTCAGCTTGGAACATTATTTATAAGAAGATGCTTATAAATAATCAGAAAATAATTATCCCATGTATGTCATACATTTTTATTGTATTTCCTTTCCAAAGCACCCTGGATAATCTAGGAAGGTTCTTGTTTCTTTGCTTTAGTCTAGTGTCATTTTACCAGCATGTGTTGTCTGCAGGTTCTGCTACAAGCTGAGTACCATATAGTCTTTCATCTTGGTCATTGTTACTATAAAGAACACTTACTTCCTAAAGTTACTACTGAATAACCTTTTTTCCCTGAATTTCCTGTAGCTGGGGGGGATGAGAGAAGGCAATGTTGGGTGTGTGTAAAAGCCTCCCTTTAATTGCTTCTGGAAAACTGTACGTGAAGCTAGTCTAAGTTGTTATGTTGGTATTATTTTTAAAAATGCATTTTTAAATCCAAGTGACAGTTTAGCTGATAGGGGTTTATGATGGCAAAGCATGAAATAGTTTTGCATATTCTTTGTTATGTTTGTAAGATATCCGAATCCATGTTTAAGCCTCCCTCAGCCAAGCAATTTTGGCTCTGTGTTATACGATGTGTTGCTCACATGATAACAAACATGCTATCATGAAGGAATGTCTGTTGTGTCTGTGAGAAGGATCACTGCTTACTCTG
The DNA here is from genome assembly GCF_963264785.1 of Psittacula echo. NCBI lineage: Eukaryota > Metazoa > Chordata > Aves > Psittaciformes > Psittacidae > Psittacula > Psittacula echo. Next base: position 116,756,563 of record NC_137735.1, on the reverse strand, counting down.
CAAGTTCAGACATGTCAAAATACTTATTTTTTTTCTGCTTAAAATATAACTTTTAAAATAGTTTTTAGTAATTTGTAGTACAACAGATTTTAGTATTTTGATCAGTTCTTGGTACCTGGTACTGACATTGGTCCATATGTGAGCAGCTTCCATCTCATTGTTTTATGTCCCACTGTATAAAATCAAGCCCCCTTTATTTTTGGGAAGCTGAGACCTGATTTGTCACGACTTGACTTTACTCCAGCATAAGAAAAAGATATGCTTGGACTAATTTAAACTTTGAATCATTTTTCCCCCATCTTCTCTCTGATACTTAGTGCTGTGTAATACTATTAAGACATTTTGCTTTACAGAAACCTCCTGTTATCACATGTCTGTTCTTGCCTGTCAGACCCTGTTTATGATCAAACATCCACAATCACTGTAGAAATGTTGGATTTCCCAGTGTTTCCCAAACATTCTGGATGCTTTTCAGGTATTTTGAGGGCTAAAAACCTATGATGTGCTGGGCTGCTATTTTAAAGTACTTCCTCTTCTGACCAGTTACTGCAGACAGATTCTAAAACACTTTCACTACATGTACCCTCTGCCACTTTGTTACTACATTAATTCATAAAATTGATAATTCAAAATCTTTCCCTTTCTTATGCTGCCACTCTAAATCTTTCTATGTTCTCTTCCACTAATCCTTCTCCTGGGTCATCTGAAGCATGACCTAATAAAAATCCAGCTCTCACAGTAATTCCAAGCTGTCCTCCTGTTTTTCTAGATATTGAACAACTATGTAAAACTCTTTATCTGTTTCAGTTCACTTAAAAACTCAGAATTAGAAATTCATCCATTTAATTCTTGTCCCACTTCTATGTGAAAGGATAATCCATTTGAAAATTAGTTTGGACTGTTTTCTGTTGCACTTGTTAGTTAATTGTATATTCTAGGCAACTAAGGTTTTCAATGTTCAGTCTGCTTTGGTGTCTCTGTAGCCAATTTTAGGCACTTAGCCATTTGTTTTGTATCTAGTAGTTACCGAGTGTTTCAGACCTGTACTAGGCTCATTGCTGTTGATAGTACACAGTTTAGTATGTCTTACTGATTTGGGTTTTTTTTTTTAATAATATCGATTCAGGCGATTAAAATTGCAGTTCAATCCTAATGAAAAGAAAGGTCTTTCACTTTCTTTAGTTAGACTTGAATTTAAAAAAGGAAGCATGCTTTTAAAGCAGGTTTTTGCCTTTTTTCCTACATGCAAATTATGTTGTTCTGCAGATGCTTGGGACTACCACCAGGAGGCAATCTTGCACAGTTACTCAACTGGATTTGTCCGAAACCAAACGGGATTTAGGTGTGTCATCAAATTTAACGCTGTAAGAGACATACATTAGCCGTTCTTTAAATTTGTAAGTATTTAAGAAAAAGGAACTCCCTAGCAAGTCTGAAAGTCGTTGGATTCAAAGGGTCAAGGGTTCTTTTGTGAGATTTACCTGTTATGTCTGCAGCATGTGGCAGAGATGTATGTTCAAACAAAAAAAGGGCGACCCTGCCAGTTTTAAAAACAATGAGCCAACAGTGGGGCAGTAACAGGACCCAACTGCCAAATACACCTGTGTGACAAGTTTCATGTCTTTATGCTTCAGCTCCTTGTGATGATTAATGGAGGGAGGAGTGGTCCATCCATCCCTTCCCACCCCTCTGGTTACTCAGTCCTATAGGAAAGTTCCCTTCTTGTCCCTGTACTGTTGTAGTGGGTCCGAATTTCAGCTGCCATGTCTAAATTCTCGTACACTAGAACAAATTGCTGCTGCAGCTCTGTTACAGGTCACAGTAATGACTGATATTTAAAGCCAACACTGCATTTCTCAGTTATCACAGTCTTTACAAATTTTAGCAGCTGCTCAGCTGTAACTTGACATGCTCATTCCACCCTCAAAAGAAGTACAAAGTTATATAATGAAGAGAGCAAACAGCTGTAGACTGCATTCCTCTTCTGTAATAGAGGTTTGTTTTAATGCTGTAATATAATAAAACTGGCTTAAAGCAAGCTCACCAATCACTAGAATAAACGTCAGACAAATTGTGTGCCTACCATAGATATAAGTTGGATTCATCTGTAAGATTGAGACGGCTACTAATTAGATCTCTAAGGCTGAGTTAGTCTTTGTAGGCTCCCTTAATAGTCAATTGACGGGAAAATAAAATACCTACCCAGGGCAGTTGATCTTTAAGATTTTATTACCTAGAATGTCACACAGATTATTCTCTGGAGGTGCTTTCCCCTTCTCATCTATGAAGGGGGAATGAAACTTAGTTGAGGGTGAGATACCTGCATCAGAACAATGAAAGCAGTTTGACTTTTTTATCATGTATGTAAAAGAAAAATATTGAGCTTAAGATAAAGGCAACAATGCTGCTCCTGCTAGCCTTCAATAGCATGCAGTCTGTACATAGGGACTCTGTTTTCTCTCCATAGAGTACATGTTTTTACTGCATAGAGCAATTCACACACATTTAATTTGTAACTTCGAATAAATTGTATATAGGATTTTAATCTCACCTCTTTATATTTAATCAACACTCCAATGCTGAAAGATAATACTTAAGATGTTATTTGTTTCATTCAGTGTGTAGTCAGAGAAGATAGTTATGTGTTTAACAGCACCTCTTCTAACGAGCTCATGATCACAACTGTTACCTCTAGGCACTTCTAGAAAAGTGAACACAATAAATGATAATGTACTGGGCAACGTGCACAGAATTATCTGAAAATTTAACTACTGTTTACACAGCCTATTACTGTATATAAATACAGCTGTTAGAATACTGCACATCAGAAGGCAGGAGCTATGTGGGAGCCCCATGAATCGAACAGCATGTTTGGTCAACAATTTTGCATTGCATGGCTTCTAGAGAAGTAGAAGTTGTCATGGCTTAAGCCCAGGCCGTAAATTAGAACCATGCAGTCTACTTCCCCCTCCCCACCTTTCTTCCCTCCACTCTTGGAGGGACGGGGAGGAGAATCAAAAGAACGCAATTCCCACGGGTTGAGATAAGAACAGTTTAATAACTAAGGTATAACACAAATCACTACTGCTACCACCAATAACAATAATGATAAAGGAAATAACAAGCGAAGAGAATACAACACCTCACCGACCAATACCTTGACCCCACCCCGCAGCATTCCAGCCCTCCCGGGAACTTTCAGTTCTACATCCTGGGCATGACATGCTGTGGTATGGAATACCTCTTTGGCTAGCCTGGGTCAAGTGTCCTGTCTCTGCTTCCTCCCGGCTTCCCCTCCTCCCTGGCAGAGCACGAGACTCACAAAGTCCTTGGTCAGGCTAAACATCAGTGTTACCAGCTCTGTTCCCAGGCTGAACGTCAAAAACACAGCGCCACACCAGCTACTAAGAAAGAGAAAAAAATGACTGCTACTGCTAAACCAGGACAAAGTTTATAGCCCTGAGTACGACTTTATTAAGTGTCTTGATGTAGGTGAGAAATGATAGTCAAGGTATCACAGAGTTTTTCATTACCTCGAAGCACCACAGGAGGTTGGCATGACCAATGGAACTGACAAACTTTGCCAGCTAGTCCTTCTGAAAAATCAAGTAAGTAATGAATATGGAAAACAGTTGTGCTTATATCCAGCTTTACTGCTTGTCAAGATGAAAAACAGTCTTGGGCCAGAAGCAGTTTACCGCTTTAAATATGGCCAGTTTTGACCGCTACCAAAATTTACAATTCCCCAGCACAAGAATCTCCCTACCAGCAAAATATAAGTATCACAGGAAAAAAGAAAAAAAAATCTGGAAGAGCTGTTTTTTAGCTTCTCCTCTGCCAAAACTAGTAGAAGTTTAACCACGTAAGTATCACAGAATATTTAAATGAGTGATAAAAAGTGACTTAAACTAAGCTACCACATTAAGCCATTATCATGTAGAATAAAAATTAACTGAAGTAAAAGATTAAACTCTTAAAGCATGACTTTACTGTACAAACATCTATTTCCTACTAGCTAATGTTAACAGAGCTTTATAGTTTCATGTAAGGATTAGTGTTTCTTAAATATTGCTAGTCTTTATTATTCAAAAGTACATTGTATTTGTTTAAACAAATAATAAGCTAAGTGGCATTTTTCTGAAGTCAGCATCTGTAGGAGTTATACTGGACCAGAGCTGTGCTGCAGCAGTCATCTTCACTTTCTGCTTTAGTTAAGACACAGTGAGGTTTTCAACTGAGTCATATGCTAATGCCAGAAAGAATTTTTCCTTGACCCCCAATTAGTTAACAATTGGTATTCAGTAGCACAAGGCTCCACATCCCTTTTCATATTTTTTTGTTATTTTGTAGTTTTTAATCCTGACTGGCTTAAGTTCACTTGTTATTTTCCAAGATTATCTCATATCTTTATGAAACTGCCTTTCCCTCACACTGTTTTTTCATACAGTTAAAATCCTGGCATTAGTGATGGGGAAACTGGCAGCAAGTTCCACAAATTTTAGAACTGGATTGAGAAAAAGGATTTCCTATCCAGAGTAGAGGAAAAAAAAATTGGAATTCATGGTAAGTTCACCATAAGAACAGATAAGAAAATCAGCACAGAAATTCCCTTTCTAGAGCACATATTTGTATGCTCAGCTCTAAAATAAACATGCTGTATGTTGGCTGCATGGGTTACAATTTATTGACTTTATATGGCCATAGTTGTTGAAGAAAAAGATTTGAAATGAGCCCAAAGAGACCACTAGAAAGGCTGAAAGGTGACATGACGGCATATGAGAAGAGCAGTGGTGGTCCTGACTGAGAGCAGCTGTGATTAGTACCTACACAGTGCTTAGCCAGTCCTTGCTTAGCCTGAGGACAAAATCTGTACTCATCAGAACTGGATGAGTGTTTTGGTTCAATATGACTGTTGAGGTTTAAGCCCAGCTGGTTAACTTGGAACCACACACCCCTTTTCCCCACTCCCCACCCCCACTGCAGGCAGGATGAGGAGGAGAATCAAAAGAATGTAAAGCCCATGGGTTGAAATAAGAACAGTCCAGTAACTTAAGTATAATATAAAACTACTAGTACTAGTAATAATAGTAATGATAAGGGGACAGAATATTAAACTAAAAAGGGAAAGGAGAAAAAAACCAACAACCAACAATAAACACAAGTGATGCACAATGCAAGTGATCACCACCTGGCAACTGATATTCAGCTCAACCCGAACAACAATCTGGGCCTTCCAGGTAACTCCCCCCACTTTATATGCGGTGCATGACATGCTGTGGTATTGGAATACCCCTTTGGCTAGTTTGGGTCAGGTGTCCTATCTCTGCTTCCTCTCAGCTTCCTGTGTCCCTCCTCACTGTTAGGGCGTGAGAGACTAAAAAGTCCTTGATCAAGGTAAGCGCTACTTAGCAGCAACTAAAATATTGGTGTGTTACCAGCACTGTTGTCAGACTAAAGCTGAAGCACAGCACACCACCAGCTAACTAGGAAGAAAAATAACTGTTACAGCTGAACTCAGGACAATGACCAAGATTTTAGCTCATGATTTTGTGGAAAAGATATATGAGAAGCCTTATATTTCTTTAGGAGTGAATCATGTAATCAAAATACCTGTGGTTTACCCTTTATGTTGGTCAGAAGTGGTCCCCAGCAGCAGACTGATACTCGGAATCGCTCTGAGCATGCTCTTAACTGCTGTGTGCTGAGGAGCAAGCTCCGGCTTTCAATCCTCACACCTCTGTTACTTCCCTCTGTTCCACCTAGCCCTCTTTAAAGCAATGGCTCCACATCCCTGTGGGGAGAGTTCACACCAAGCACTGCTCCCAAGGTCACATCTTGCCTGACTTTACCCTACGTGCTCTTCTAAACTGCTCAAGCTGATCATGCACCTTCAAACGTTACCACATCCAGAACATGAAATACATACCCTCACTTCATCCTAGGAAAGCACCAGTCTCACTGCCTGCAGTACAGTTTAACATCACTTCAGGTGCTTCAAACTGAAAGATAAAACAAAAAAATCCCAATTATATGTTGAGTCTAGGATCCAGAAAGAGTCCAAGGAGTACTGTGGGATATGAGTAGAGGAGTCTGCTCTAGAGGGAACCAGCCCTAGCTAGTGTGGATATAAGCCAAGCCTCTTGGCATCAGGGACTTTTTTTATTTAGAAATACAAGCATGCTTCCTGAAATCAGGTAGTTGGGACCATCGTTTTTACAGACAGCCTGAGCTCAGACTGTTTGTCTGTTCAGACTACTAAGTCTGAATCAGCGTGGTACAGACTTAGTGATACATGCAAAACTAGCAAGTCACACGCATAACAACTGTTCTGTAAGCAACCCGAGTCATCAGGATTGTCCAGTCCAGTTCAGAGATGCCCCAGTTGACACTCCTGTAAAAATAAAGTATTTTTCTTCTGGATAAACAAAATTAAATATTCAGAGAAGAAAATGCATTTTTGTAACTTCCAACAAAATACAGATTTAGGAGCCAGCATCTTCTTCAGCAGTCCCCATCAGAGTAAATGAACCATACCAAAGGTCACTAAATGTTAATGTTCTGTAATTCTCAGCCTTCAGAGGTTCAAAGAAATCTCAAGAAATGGTTCAAGTTACGGCATTTGGAAAAATAATGAGGTGAAAGGCCTTCAAAGGCTTCTGCAGAAAAAAACCCCAAACAATAATTGGACACAATCCTTGAAATCTTCACTTAGGCATTACTAAACGAAATGTCAACAAAAGAAAATACTGGTATAAAACCCAAAGAGCTGGGGTTTTTTTTCAGTTACTTTCAGGACAGAAGGGGTTCATTTATTTAAAAATCTGTGACACTGGCAAATAAGTTGTTGACTTTCAACAGCTTGCCAGGTGTTGCTTTTGGGTTTTTTTTCCAGGTATACTCCTAAATTAATTTTGCTAGAAATACACTAGCAGTTCAGCACGTATTTTTTAGCAGTTCATCTCCTTACCTGGCATACTGTCGCCCCCTTAGAACAGCCCAAGGAACTGATCCTGAAAATGCAGATTAGACGATAGGCTCCAGTTGACTGTTGGAAGTATAACTGTCAGAAGCACAATGGATGTGTTGTTTGGGGAATTTCGTTGTTGCTGCATCTTTTCCATCAGCCAGTCCAAAGGGATTTCATTAACATCTCACCAGTCCTTCTGACTAAGTAGGAATTTTGACTAGATTGTGAAAGCTTCTAGAAATAATCTATTTTGAAGTGTTAAGTATATAAATGCAAATTGAGTGGAAACAGCTGCTATTTACATTCCCTAGACACAGGATTCCACTCCCTGATGGATAGAAAAGGGGAAAAAAAGCCATTGAAAGAACATGAGGAAATTGGAAAAACATGGATCTAGTAAAAATACATGCAATGGACCACACTGTTGGGGGCTATAAATTGGTATACCTTTGCAGGTTTGCCACCACAAAGTATATAGCCCACCTGCCAGAAGGAGCTTTGTGTATTTCTTGGAGAAAGGGGGTGGAAGGGTTGAAGGAATGAACACGCTGAAAACAAAAGCATATGAATAAATTCATGTTTCAGCCTTTTGTGCAATGGCTAACAGAGAGCCAGGCATTTTCAGAAACAGCCTCACAGAACAAAGCCCCCATTCACAATAAGATTTTCCTATGGACTTCTGTTAATTGGAGATTATTTTCTTTGAAAAATTATGAACGTTCCTGAAAAATATAAGTAGCATATTCTAGAGCCATGTGCCTGAAAGTGGGGGACTGTGCTGGAAGGTAAAGAAAGTATAGTGTGAAAGCTCACCTCTTTGATGAACCCAAGCTTTATCTTTTTATTGGCCTGACAGAGGCCCTACTACATGGCCTCTGTATATGTTCCCATTCACTCACCTGCAGCAGACCCCCGCCGTCACGTGTTCCACTGGAAAGCTTGCACTCCCTCCTGCCATGCCTGCCTCTATTGGTAACATCACTGGCAAACATCTAGAAAAAATAAACAGTAATAGACTGTCCTCAGAAAAGGGTAGGCATGTTTTAAAGCATACACAAAATATGACTGCTAATTTCATTTGGAGCAAACCCACTCAGTCAAATCAGCATCAGGAACCTGGGCTGGGGAATTAAAGGTGGGATTGTTTTGCTGGGTTTTCCTTATAGAAGGGAAAAGGAGTTGATACAGCCAACACAGCTGAAGATCGAGCACCACAGAAACACATGATTCTTAGAGCCTGTAGAGCTGATTCCCTCCAGGACTAGTTCTGTTTGACTTGGGATTGCTATTTTGCCTGCCAGCACGCCAAACCAGTCATAACACAAGCAAACGTGAGACAGAAATGTCATTCTTATTCCATTTTAGATACAGACTCTTGCTTGCTGTTCTACCCTATGCAAATGATACATCCGATGGCAAAACGCATCCTTTAGTTCCTTCCCAGAACAGGGTCTGATCTACAGCAGCGGGTTTTGCAGCTTCCTTCTGTCTAGCATGATGTGGCCTGAGATGCTGGGTAAAAATTCTGCTGTGCCTCAGGCATCTTTCTGGATCAAATTTATTCCCAGAGGGAAAATCTATCAGAGAAGTGAGGTCTGAAAAGAATGCTAAAAATAGTGTTAAAATTTGGAAATACAGGGCAATGACATTGAAAGTTGGAAAAGATGTCTAGCCCAAACTCACTCTATAAAAGGCTTTGCATATTTTGTAATAATTATAGATATTATTTCCCCTCCCCCATTCATTTACAAAGACAGAGATAATAACAGACCAGCAAATCTGAATTTGGTTACACAGAGCCATCTGTTAATTCTGGTATATGGCAGCAGAGGGCATCTAAGGACTTCGAGTCGCGTATGTGAGCGATTAAAATCAGATGGCTGAAGGAGTTACTGCTCTCACCCCCAACCATTCACCCCACTCCATGACAGAATTTGCCACCTCAGGACCAAACAGCTCATGAAGCTGCTCCTGAAGGACTGCAGGTTTGAGCCACCCTGAAACTGTGGTTGATCTTATCACACCAAATCAAAAGCTGAAGTTGTTTAAGAGGCGAGGTATGAGTTAATTTCTCATCCGTGCTGCAGGCAGCACTCTGTAGGAGTCCCAAGAAGGATGGTTCAGGTACCAGCACAAGGGGAGACAGTAACTGCCTCAAGCAGTCTATCCAATTTAGTCTATCTACTACTGTTGGAGCTTTAATTTCCACATACCTGGCAAAACTGCTTACAGGAGGGATAAGCAATCCTGGGAATGGACAGGCCGTGCCAAGAAAAGGCAAGCTGTGGACCAATGCTCTTTCCCTAACCAGGAAGAGCAGCTTTGTGTTTGCTTCCTCTGCTGAGCCCAAAAAATGCCACTCTGTCTGGCCTGTATTTCAGTTTACAATTTCCCAACATGCCAATCAGTTATAGGATGATGCCTTGAGCCCTCCTGACATAAAACAAGCACTAATCATGACAAATAAAGAGAGAGAAGGTAGCTGGCAGCTAGCACTGTTTTCTTGTCAACTGTCCAGGTTTGTGTGACATTCCACGCCCAGCCTGTCTTTACACTGAAGTGGGGAAAGCAGCCATGCCTGTCTTGAGCCAAAAGAAGCCAACACGTCAGAGGTAGGTTAAGTTTATTACCTCGGACTCACAATGCACTCATCTGAAAAGAGTATTTGATCCGAGCAGCACATACCTATACCATGGGCAGCATATTTTCAATTAACTGTAAGAAGTTGAAAATTATATAAGCACATTAGTACACATTGATTATCCTGTTATTCAAACTCTCAAATACAGCAGCACATCAGGCCTTATACTGAAGTCTATTATAGCCTTAGCCTGAAATTTAAAAGTGGCTCATGCCTACGAAAAGGTTCTACAACTCATTTAATGATTCACAGTACTCCTGAAATGATATTCATCTGTCTGCTTTCCATGGCAGCACTTTCAATCATAAACACTTAATTGTAGGAATTCATTCTCCAGGCCAAATAGCTCTGGGTGAATTAAACCATCTTTAATATAAGAACTAGAACAGTGATTTAAAATTAATCTTTTTCTGATGGAAGACCATTTATTCAGAGACATACAACCCAGTTTCTTCTTCATCTTCATTATACTTTGCACTCAAAACTCTCCCCTTTGGAGATAGCCACTGCATCACCTGTTTTAATTTTCCTTATTAGCTTCAGAACTGACTCTTCGCCAACAAAGAAACTTTAATTACTTAGGGATTGGCAGAGCACAGGAGAGCTGCCTGCATGCCGTCTGTCAGGAAAACTTTTTCACAGACATTACTTGCTCTCTTCTAGTTTGAGAAGTAGAACTCGCAACTGGCAGGAAAACATCTCGAGCCTCCTCAAGCATAAAAGGCTTGTTTTTTCTGGCAGCATCTAGGACGAGAATGCAAGATTTCACAGTGCTTTCAGCTGTGCTATCGCTAGGATTTTTCTAAGGCAAAGGCGAGTATACATTTCTCAAAAAACCCACAACTTCAAAGACTGTGGTTGTGAACATGTGTGTGTATAGGTGTATGTGTATATATACACCTATACACCCTTTCTCAGACATATACACCCTTTTATAGCCCCAAACCCAAGGTAAACAAATAGTACAGCCACAACATCTTACACTATAATCTGAATATTGAAATCCATAGCAAATATTCTCCTAGTAGTTGTTTAAAATGCCTGCTATCACAGCAGTTCTTGCTAGCAGTCTTTTTTTCTACCGTGTTCTTGAAAAGGATATGTAATAGGAAAGAAAATGCTGTCAAAGGGTCTATATTTACAAATTATCCTCAGGTAACTTCCAGCAATATTTAGCTAGCTGTAGTTAAGAGTTAGACAATTCACAAAATAACAAAGTGACATACCTGAATTCTGCTGTTTATAAAGAAGCCTAACATAAAATAAGGTGAAAACTGCTGTGTAAATTATATTTTTAAAATATACATATATGTACTTAGTACCCTGTCACCACATTCCACTTTTCCTTAATAAGTGCAATCAAATTATATCCATATTATTTTGTTTTTACTTTAAATTGTAAATAGTAAATTAGAGAAACTATAAAATCTCCACATTTACTGGCTTTAATTAAAGATCCTCAGTGTGTCTCAATAACCTCTTACTCAGTGCAGTTGAGGCCTTTAAATGCTACTGTAAGTTTTAAATAGTTTGAAGCACTTGATGAGATGAGAGAAGGCTTTAAATGCCACTTTTTTTTATGGTCAGAGTTTCATGCTTGCTGGTGATTACCTATCCACTGAACTGCAAGAAAATAATCCTTCTTCTTCTCCACCGTCTCTGAAAGAAAATAATCTGGATGTTATTTCAAAGTACTGCTCTCTTAGTGCTACGTCTTGATGGTTTGCTTTTAAATCACAAGTGCTGGTTTTCTTTTAGAACACCACTGATTCACAGAAATTATTATCCACTGAATTTTTGATTATTCTGCTTTACCAAACATATATTCTCAAGAAAGTTAAAGCATTCACCTCTCAGTAGATAAAAATGGCAGGAAATAAGGTGGCAGCTGGTTAAGAGTAAAACTGTTTGGTATACATCATTATTTATTTCATCAAAACATTCTGTTCCTCAGGCAGCTGGAAAGAGCAGAGTAGTCCAATTTACTAAAAAGCTTGTCTCTCTGCTGTATTTATTCTGTTTTAGGAACTCTTTGTGAAATAAGCAAACCTTTCTTCTGACTGCTGAGTGAGAAATTCTCTAAGGGCTCACACTGCAGACCTTGTTTGTGGTGTGGAGCTACAATTAACTTGTTCTAATTTGCTTGAGATAAAGGCTCAAATAGTCATATTTCTCTGCTTGAGAACTAGACATGCTGACTGGCCACTGCAATCACAGGGCAGGGAGGAGTTATACACTGTTACTTAGCTCAGTTCAGGTCAACAGTTGTCAAAATATGGTCAATAAATAGATATAAGTGATAAGCAATAGTCGACAATTTTAACTAAAGCAAATTTTATCTGACCAAAAGGTATGTCATGGATAATGGCTATTTGGTGCTGCATCTTCAGAAGTGGGGATGCAGAGAACAAGGAAAGGCCCCTTGTATTCTTTCAGGTAGCTAGGTAAATCTAGCTAAATAAACCAGTAAACCTCTTCAGCAGACCAAAGCAAATTTAGCAAAATCAGCTGGGCCAAAAATGAATTCCCTCCCCCCCCCCCCCCCCCCCGCTCACGTCATATTACATAAATAAATCAGCGTGCTAGCTCTCCAGTGAATTTGGCATACTTTTCAGGAACAAAGTGAAAATCACTTCTAGCAACAGGCACTCCACACTACTGTAAAAACGTTGTTGCCTCCTTCATTGGTCATAAAAGAGGTTTTTGCCTAAAGGAAAAATAAATAAATCTATTCGTCCCTCCCCTTCTCTTTTTGAGCACATATGTTTGAAAACAAGTCAGAAGTATAATCTATTCTGCTCGTGATTTTCAAGAACTCTTACTGTTTATGTTTTCACTACTAACACATATCTCAATTTAAAATATCTACTAGATGGAAGATACCCTGCCCAAACCAAAATGTTCATGCACAGTAGAAAGTATCTGGAAAAGAAATCCCAGATTCCTTAAGTTTGTGCCTTTCATGTCCAGTTGGATGATACACCTCTAGAACTAGCTCAGAAGCATTCATAACCATATACATACAGGCAATATTTGTCCTAGAATTAATACCCCAAAATACAGACTAAAAATAAAGCACTTGCTTTGAACTGTACTTACAAATTTTAAATCCCCATTTGTACAAACTAGTTTTCTCTTCATATCAGTGGCTCTGTTTAGAAGAATTACTGTTTGTTAGTTGGCAGTTAGAAACCTTCTTTTATTTACTTGATGGAAAGCTAAGTTTTCAGTCTGCTGCTTCTTTTCTTTCTCCATTTCACACCTCCCTCCTACGCAATTCTAATTTTTTATAGAGTTAAACACTTAAGGCAGACCAAGCATGTATTAAACATCCTAATGCCAAAAAAGCAAAAAAGTAGTTTAAAGTCGTTTCATGCACCACATGTGGCCCATAATCCCAGAAATAATTTAATTTAATCACCTTTTCTTACCCTTAAAATTATTTATTTTTTTCTCCTCTGTGACTGTCAAAGACTCATGCAGACAGAGAGAACCAGCTAACATTGTTGAAAGCAACAGTGAAATACTAACTTACTCCACTGAGCCTATGGCACTTGGGGAAGTCTCATACCAGAGAATAAAGGTAACTGTGAACCTAAGTACTCTACTCTTACGAGGTACCAAAAGTGTCATTTAAAGATCGATTTTTAAGTTTGAATTTCATTGCTATTGTAAATTTATCTGATCTTTAGTACTATTTTAAAAATGCATTAACTTCTCAAGAGAAAAACAAAATAAATTAACAGAACTCTATATAGGAAAGATCCTGCTGATATACTGCCTATTTGGTTTTTATGCTACCTTTTTCATAACAATATCTGAAGTTTTAAGTAACAAATATTTATGACATTGTTCTTGTTACTGATTCACCACATAAATCACGGTCTTCCTCTCTGCCTTCACAGTAGCCAGCTGTGGTTTTAGAAACAAATTATTATGACTTCAAGTGACGAATAAACAGCAGAAGCAAAGGAAGTCTTGAGATACTATCCACATAAAAATGCCATTAATAAATAACATAGGAGAACAGAACTACAGCAAAGCTGTAAAAAGGCAGCTTTGCATCTGGACAAAGATGCATTCCGTTTTTCTAAGATGAATTAGTGAACTTTGAAGAAATAGCTCTAATTTGAACACTGTTATATCAAAATAACTTATTTTTGAGCAAAAGCTCAATGCCTGCATATAGGTATCTGGAATTGTTTTAGTAATAAAAATCGATTTATATTCCTTCTTTTTGTTGTTGCTGCTGTTGTTTTCTGAACATAGTGAAGCCAGTGCAATTCTGAAAATATTAGATTTTATACAAGGTCTCACATCGTCAGTAGCAGAACTGTAAACTAAATTTCAAAGAACACAGACATATTTTCTCCTCTGTTCAAATCAATCCAGTGAAAAGTTAGTGGGGATTCCAGAAGGCTGATCTGAGGCTATCTGAACTGCACAGACAAAAACAGGAACAAGAATGACCTTCAAGACCTAAATTGTTTTAAACCATTTCTGAGAATGCTTAAGTAAGAAAATCCATGTCTGTAATTCAGACCTCATCTGAAATCTGCTGTGCTGTCAGTGATTAGAACTACCTTTTTTTTCATGAACTAAATAATTAAATTCAAAAGCACCTTGGCATTACAAACTGATTAAACCATATTGACCAATTCACTTAACAAAGTTATTATTTTTTCCCCCCTCAGATGAATCTGCTTAATTACTAACTACAGTATTTATTTCTTTTAAGAGAACTATTAACTCCCAGTACTCTTCCCTCACCTCCTGATGTTTACAAATTCTAAGTAACAGCTGTTACAAAAGCCTTCAGGAACTGTCCTCCATGGTCCCCCGTTCTGTTTATTTTTTATATTTTTTTAAAGAAACGCTGAATTTCAGGAGTTTTTGGGGAGTGCGGCCAAGGCAGGAGTGTCCCTGCGGGAGCTTTCCCCTTGTGCAAGGAGCTGACGTGCCGCTGCTGCCCCGCTCCTTCAGCTAGACCGTCCAGTCTAATACATATTCATTTATCCCTTATATAACAAAGGCTTCCCACTCCCACACACACACTGATTTTTAAAGAGATTATTTGTTGTGTTATTTTATAGTAATTTTTCCCCAGAGGACATTAAAAACACAGCCCTTATTCCTCCTCCCGTCAAACCTGAAAAATACTCCCTTCTCCCAGACATATCTGTTGCAGGGAGACCTGACCTGCAGCCAAGCTGGGACAAATAAGGCTACTTCGGCTTTGTTTCTGTGTTTTCTTTCCTATTTATATATATAGATATTGGGACGGGGGGAGTGTTGAGGTCTTTCTAAGTCGGCTCAAGCAGCGGCGGGAGGCGGCTGGTTACCGAACAGCACCCGTGGTGCAATCAATCACCTTTAAGCCAATAAAAAAAAAAAAAAGAAAAAAAAAAAGAAAACAAAACCCACCAGCTTCGGGTTTATTTAATAATAAAAATAAATATATAAATAAATTGAAAAATCGCGGAGGGGGTGGGGGGAGGAAGGAGCGGCGCGCGCATCGTCGGGTAATGGCTGTTTGTAGCAACGAGGTATTTAGCGCCGGAGGGTGAAAGGGGGGTGGAGACCAGGGTGGGGTGTCCCAGGAGCTTCGGCCGCCGCAAGCCCCTGGCAAGGAGCTCTTGGCACCGGCCTTCCCTCCCCTCCTCTGACTCGCTCCCTGCCCCAAGGGCGGGCCCCGCTGCCGAGCTCAGGTGCCCGCGGCTGCTGGCGCAGGGCAAGGCAGGGTATCCCCCCCCACCACCTTCGCCTTCAACCCAGCCATCACTGAGGAGGAGGAGAAGGAAGGAAGGGGGGGGAGAAATACAGGACCCGCGTTCCCGCGCTCGCATGGTTACCTCAGGAGGTGCCGTGCGGCCCACTCGCGGGCGGCCGTTGGGGAGCCCGTTGGCGGAGCCGCGACTCGCGGGGCGGCGCAGGCCGCCCCGCGAGTCGCGGCTCCGCCAACGGGCTCCCTCAACGGCCGCCCGCTCGCTGGTACCTCAGCGGCCCTCAGCCACTGACCTGGCTCGCCGCGCGTCTGCCGCCCCTCGTTGGGCGGAGGGTTGGGCCCGCGGGGACTGGGAGGTGGGGGGAGAAGGTTTTAGGCGACCGCTTGCCCCGGCGTGACAAGGGGCGGCGGCTCTCGGTGCGTCGGCCCCCGGCTGGCCGCGAGTCGCGGTGGAGGCGCCGGAGCGGGTCCTGTCACATGATGCGGTTCCTGGAAAGTTCCTGGAAAGCAGCCTTTGTATGTAGCCATCCCGGGAGGGGGGAGCGGCGGGGGCAGGATGCCCTCGCCTCGCAATCAAAGGCGAACAGACCGCCCGCGCCGGGGAGGGGGGGGGAGCGGAGGGTGTTGTTTCCCCAGGAGCACCATCCTCCTCCTCCAGCAGGCTGTCTGCCCCAGCACAGCCTCGACGCTTCTCCTCGGCGGCGGGTGCTGCGCTCCCCGCTGCCGCCGGCAGCGACAACAACCTGAGTACCCCACCTCCAGGCGGAGACAGCGGCGGCCCCAACCCCGTCCGGCCGAGCCTGGGTGAGTCCTGTCGTCCTTCTCCCGCCCTGCGCCCGGTGCCCTGCCGCTCCTAGAGAGCAAGGAGCGTTGCCGCCCCGCTCCCGGGCAGGCGGGATGCAGGCTCAACCGGAGGCGGAGGCAAGCTGCTCCGGCGCTCCTCATCCCCGCCGGGAGACCCCGCCGCAGCTAACCAACACGGTCTCGCAAATCCTCCGTCCCCGCCGAGCTCCCGCGGGCGGCGGCACTTAGCGACTGGGCGCTCTCGCGCTTCCCCTTCGCAAGAGGTCGCACCCGGGCACACTCGGCAAGGCTGCTCCCACCTGCGCTCGGCCTTTTAGGCCGGCAGCCCTGCGCCCGCAGCAGCCCCGGCGACAGGCGCACCTGCGCCCGGACCCCGAGCTGGCGGCGGGAGGGTCGGGGATGCGCTTTGCGGGGGTTGCCGTGCGTGTGCCTGCCTGTATTGCGACAGAAGCCCGGCAGAGCGACCTATCAGCTGCCGCTGAAGTTGAACTTGGAAGTTACCGAGCTCCGCCGCGGAAACTTGTGACGGGAGGAGCCACCTTGGCATAGCCCGTCACCTGGCGGCGGCTGCTGCGCACCGCGGGGCAGAGGTTCTGTCCGGCCCGCAGGCACCGTTGGGGGCTCAGCCTTTCCCGAGAGCTCCCTCTCGCCTCCGGCCAAGCCGGCGGGGCTCTGCTGCGGCTGCCAGGCTCCATGTCGCTCCCGGTGTGACGGTGGGAGAGCCAGAGGCTCTTTTCGCCCTCCCTTCCCCCCGCTCGCTTCAGCTCAGCGGAAAGATAAAATTTTTTTGTAATACCGGCAGCATTTAATGGAACGGAAAAAGCATGTTTCCTGCCCGCGCTATATATATATATATCACGTCCTCCACCGCGCTGCCCCTTTCCCATACCCGAGCGGCCAGCGATCCCCGGTGCTGCCCACGCCCCAGCCCCCCGGACGCCCCGCTCTCCGGGAGGGACACACTCCCGCCCTGGCACCACGGACCGCACCTTGCTCCCGTTCCTAGAGGTACGGCTTCGCGTGTGACCTTAGTGAAAGGCGGACTGACCTGTTCCTGCGCGTCGCAGCGTGCAAGCCGGGCAGCACCGGGTCTGGGACCTGTCCCGCTCCCCGTTACTCCTCCCCCCACACCAGTCCTGCTCATACCTTTACGTGCCCAGCGTAAAGTCCCACGACTTCCTACCTCTCCAAACGCTCCCTCCCCCTCCCCTTCAGCGCTGCCGCCCGGCTTCGCCTACCCCTGCCGAGGGAGCGGCGCATCGGCGGGTTTGCCCTTGCTATAGAGCGAGACCACCTTCGCGGTCCGCCGCCTCGTCACCGGCGGAGGGGAGTCGGGGACAGGCTGGGCGTCGGGGGGAGGAGATGTCCCTCCCCCGCTCCGCCGGGAGGTGATCTCTCGCCTCGGGTCCCTCCTCTGGATGCTGGGAAGTTCCGAAGAGGGAGCGCTAGAAACGCACGGGCTGCGTCGGGAGCGCCTCTCGCGGGGCTCGCCGCTAACCACGCTTTCTCTGATCCCAGGCGGCGCCCGGGCCGGGGGCCGGGACCATGCACCCGTCGCAGCGCTGAGCACCGCGGCGGCGGCGGCGAAGCGGAGCCTTTTCCCTGCGGGCAGCCTCCGACCTGCGTGCGAGCGGGGCCGCGCCCGCCGCCGCCGCCCCCCATGACCCTGCGCTCCGCCGAGTCCCTGGAGAGCACGGAGGGCTCCCGGGCGCGCTGGGGACACCCCGGGACGGCGGCGCCTGTTGCCGAGGAGTTCTGTGAGGCGGCGCAGCTGGCCGCCGCTATGGAGGAGCTGCGGCGGGCAGGTAAGCCCGGTCTGCTGCCTTCGGAGGGGGGGGTGGGGGCGCCCGGGGGAAGCGGCACTCGCTGGGGTGCCCGACTCGCTGCCGCCCGCCTCGCCACCGACCCGAGGGAGACGGAGCAGGGCGGCGGGTTGCCCTACCGGGCCGAGAGGGGAAGCGGACCGTGGGGCGACGCTGGCCAGCACCGCCCAGAGCTGCGGGGTCGAGGCACCGCGGCGGCGAGAGGAGGCGGCGGCTCTGACCTTCCGCGGGCTGCGGCTGCCGAAGCGAAAGCGCCGGCAGCGCCGCGTCCCGGCGGCAGCCCGGGATCGCCGCCCGGGCGAGGGCCGGGCGCTGCTGGCGGCCGAGGCGGCCGCAGTGTGCCGGGCGGGCTGCGGCGCCGCCGCATCCCCTCGCTGCCGCGTACCTGCGCTCTGCTCGCCGGCGTGGCGGCGGCTCGCCCGGCCCCGCACGACGCGGGACTTGGTCGCGGGCGGATGGAAGTGGCTTTCTGGTCTTCATTGCCTCCCCTGCTCCCTGCTAGGACCGCAGCTGCACCGCCGAAGTTGTTTTCTCAGCTCTCTGCTTCCGATTGCTAGACAAAGCACATTTCAACAACAGACTACCTAGAGTTTCCAAAGCTGGCTTTCTGCGGGCTGCCAGCGTGTGCCATGCTGACGCCGCACTCGCCGCGGCATGTGCGCAGCGAGGAGCCGCGGGACGCGTCTCTGCTACCTTACGGGCAGCCCGTGGTGTCGGCAGCTTCGGTGTTAGCCTCTCAGGACGCTCTAGGAAAGTTTGTGAGCGTGTATGCATAGATAGGAAAATGAACAGTGATCTGAAAGGCTCTGTCAAACCGAGACGCATTGTGAAGCAAATGAATTTAAATCGCAATTAAAAATGTAGAATGCCTGCAGGACTTCCAAACAACAAAGGAAATGGGTTATTACAAGTCTATCAGCCAAAGAGTAGCTTTTTAAACAAACAAACACTAATAAACAAAACCAAACCCTTTTATCTCTTCTCTTTTAACAGGATGGTACTGGGGCAACATGACTGTTGCTGAAGCTAAAGAGAGATTACAGGATGCTCCCGAAGGGACCTTCTTGGTTAGGGATAGTTCACATTCAGAGTATCTATTGACTATTTCAGTAAAAACATCAGCGGGACCGACCAATCTACGTATAGAATATCAAGATGGCAAGTTTAGACTGGACTCTATCACATGCGTCAGATCTAGACTTAAGCAGTTCAACAGCGTTGTGCATTTGATTGAGTACTATGTTCTTATGTGCAAGAACAGAACAGAAACACCTTCAAATGGAACAGTTCATCTTTACTTGAACAAACCTCTCTATACGTCCACTCCATCTCTGCAACACCGCTGCAGAATAACTATAAACAAATGTACAAATCAGATCTGGGAGCTGCCGTTACCAACAAGACTAAAAGAGTACTTGAAAGAGTACCAATACCAGGTATAAATATATTTTCTAAATGCTTGTAATGTAGAGTAACTTTTAAATGCAATTCTTAAAATCAGCCAAAGAACTGAGTAACCAGTTGAACAAATCAGCATGGAATTCACTATCAAAACAGTGGCAATTGTGGGGGAAAGGTTTTAATTTCAGATGCCACAAAGGGAGACTTTATGTAGAATAATTACAGCTTGCATCCTCAGAGGTTCAACAAGGTGGCATGCTATTCTTGCAAGGAGAGAGAAGCCAGGAATCTGTCCAGATCGTGTTGCTTTGTCAATGGCATAAAATACTGCACTAATTGTCAAATGCTACCCGAAGTAGTGGGACTGGGAGAGACTGCAGAAGTGGTCAAAGACGTATGAGAGTGCATAAGTATCTCAGTTGTCTGATTCCATGATTAATTTGGTGCTGGTGTTCATATAATCCTGAAAGCTTAACTGGATCACGCAGTGGTAATCTTGCCAAAGTTATGCAAGTAATCAAATCCACTCAAAAAATTGATCTTGTATTCAGTCTTTATTGAACTATAATTCTTGTGCTTTTCTGCAAGCAAAGGAGCACTGCAAGTAAGAAGTTCAAAACATAGTTTTTCAAAGTTCTCTAAAAGCTGATCTTAAGGAGAAATGCTACATCTTTCATAGGAACCCAGTATGTTGTGGATTATACCAGATTGGTATCCC
Source organism: Psittacula echo (assembly GCF_963264785.1). NCBI lineage: Eukaryota > Metazoa > Chordata > Aves > Psittaciformes > Psittacidae > Psittacula > Psittacula echo. The sequence goes on along the minus strand of NC_137735.1, from coordinate 116,736,484 downwards.
AGAATTTTCAACAGGGTTAACATCTTCCCAGTGGTGATATATCCATGTTATTACTAGTAAGCCTGTTCTGCTTGAGGCTTTAGGACTGTATGCTGCAGACTTGCAGTTACTCAGTTCCAATGTCAAAACATGGATATCAGCAGTTACAGCTGTCTTCTACAGTGTAGAATGTTTTCTTCAGCTTGTTTCCCAAAATGTGGGGAAGTATGTTTGGGGTTTTTTAGGGGATTGGGACTTTTTTTTTTTCCCTAATTCATCATTGTAGTTATCAGACTATTACTCAATAAAGTAAATCAAATTGCACAACAATCTTCCAATCTTTGTATGTATGGATTTGCTACTGTTTTTCAGGAAACAGTGATCCTAGGAATCTGTATAATTTCCCAGGTAATACTCAGATAAATGCACATGTATCAGTGAGGAAGAATATGCCTGCTTTGCCTTTATGGTGCTGCTCAAAGGAATAGCAGGATTAGGTTGAGGTTAGTGTTTTAAAGGCTGCCTGCTGAATTCATGTAGTTAGGTATTAGCATAGGACATTGTCTTTTCTGTTACAGCAGTCCTCCAAATTGGAAAAAGGGTCTGAAACCCTCAGTACCTGTTCCTTAGCCTAAATGTAAAGTGTTTGAAAGAAAAAATACCCCAGATGAGAGTAATAGGGCAACAGTAAAGAGAGAAGCAAGGGCATCAGAGAGAAACAAAGGCGTCATCTTCTGTCAACTTTAACTCTTTCCCTAGCTTACTTTTTAATTAAAGCAAATAGATCTGTGTTTGAACAAGGAGGATTGTCAAGACTTGCTGTAATGTAGCCCTGCCCAGGCCAAAACAGAAACAATATGAAATAATTGCCTTGTTTTCTTCCTGCCTTATCCGTTCTGTAGTACTGTCACTAGGCTCTGTCCCTTCTCAAAAACTCTGGAGCACCAACCAGATTATTTTGTTGCATCTAAACTCCCAGTGTTACATGCTTAGCTTTGTCATTAGCATGCTGGCAGAGATGAGTAGGACAGTCATTAAGATAAGGAAGACACTGAGAACCTGAGCCAGAAGGGGATGGTTCCTTGGTAGGGCAAATACTTGTTATGTTGTTCTCTCTATGGAAGAGGTGGTTTTTCTTTCTCTGTGTCTTCAATTCTCTCTCCCGTTTTTTAATGTAAGATTTAGCATAGAAATGGGGTGAGTTTTCTCATGAAAAACAGAACAAAAGCTTTTGGTACGTAAAATTTTTCCCCGTGCCCTGCCAAAGTGTAGCAGATTGGTGGAAGTTTTTCACATCACATGACGACCACCCTCTGTTTCCCATCTCAGAAGAGCTCTTGTATTCCAGGTATGCATCATAATCACACAGTTTTTCTGTGCTTGTCATCCGTCTTGCTAGGATCTGCCACCCTGAAGCTGAGGAGCTTTTCCTATGAGCAGTGCCTGTGAAAGAACTGTATTTCTCGGAATGCTTTCATTCTGATGAATCTGTTCTCTTACAGTCATTGTCTAGCTCTACCTTGAGATGAGATAGCTGCGGCAAAGAGTAACTTCTGTCACAGTAAGAAATGCTCTATCTGCTACATTAACTTCCTACTGGGGGCATTTTTGGCTGAGGTGATGCTTAGCTGTGATATGCTTGGGATCTCAGTGGAGAACACATTATACTAAGGTCCTTTAAAATGAGTTCACTTCAGTTTAGTCCCTGACCTGCAGGTTTAAAATCATGAACACCAATGCTGGAACTGGCAAATTGAGAAGATAAGAGTTTTGGGGTGCAGTGAGCCACTTGTGTTGTACATACAGGAAATGATTTCTGGCTCATTGCTGGCAGCCTGCTGTAAGCAGTGGCAGGCCAGGTGTTCCCCACAGCAGAGCCAAGCTTTGAGGAATGATGTGGGGCAGATGCAGAGCAGCTTGCTGGGCTTTTGTCGGCAGCTCTCCAAAGCACAAAGGTGAATGGCAGGCTGAGGACAAGGAGTGCTAGTAAAGTGAAAGGTGGCAATTCTTGTTAACAGTCCAGAGTAGTTACTGTGATGTGGAATCAAATCACCAAACGCTGAGCATACTGACTTACACTTCCTATTGTTTGTGTTGGTTACTGTGAGGAAAAATAGGGGCTGTAGCCAGGGCGTGCTCGAAGCACTGAACAATATTTTGAACAGACTGGAGGGGGAACTAGTCCTCTTTGTATGAAAGCACAGTTCTTGTCCTCACTAGGATGCCAGCCCTAGGGTTGATGCATTGCACTAGTAAAACTAAACCACGCCATAGCTTGCTGAAAGCTCGGCTTCATTCTAGCGCAGCACAGTGGAATGACTTGTTCTGGTACAAAAAAATCCAAAGATAGCACATGATTAGATTACAGTGGTGCAAAAATCTTGCATGTAGACTTCATGAATTTCCAGGCACTATCATGTTGTCCAAACATTTTAAAAAGAGTTCCAGTGCTTTCTGGGCTTTTGGGTTTGGTTGGGTTTTTTTTTCCCCCCCACTCTATGGATATGGCTTGTTCGCAGCAGTAGCTTTTAAATTGCTGCCCCTTTGGATTCCAAAAATTACTTCTAACTGATATATGTCATCTTGAATTGCTAGTACAGAGTGTTCAGTGAAGCCAGTTTCACAGGTTCAATGCCTGTGAGTCAACCTGAAATCATGATAAGGACTTTAATCCTAAGCCTTTTTTATTTTTTTTTCATCCCATGTATTGGTTTGGTTTTTTCATTTTTGAGTCTTGAGGTTTCAGATTTTCCAGTTTATTCCTGGAATGTTAGTTGCTGAATAATGAAAGGACAACTGAGAGCCCCACAATCCCCACAATCACAATTAAGGTGATGCTTAAAATAATAAAAACACAATTGTGAGATGAATGATAAAAATGGAATTGGTGACTGTATTTAATTTAGCACTAAGCCCAGCAAAAGTGTGAACTACGGCTCTGTTTTAGTTGTATGGGCATTTCCCTGCTGCGTTTTCTGTCACCAGAGACAGAAAAGGGTTCAAGTGCAAGACAGGTAGGTAGACTGGGAATGTAACCAAGCAGCTGCACCCAGTGCATCAGAAGCAATTTTGATTTAGTCTCATCTCATTAATATTTTCCTAATTGTATTTTATGTAACCACATTCTAAATCAACAATATAAAATTATTAGCAAGAAAGAAAAATTGCTGACTAGAATATGGGGGCAGAGGGTTTTTTATGTTAAAAAAATACAAACATAATTTGCATTATGTACGTTCTGAATGTACTCCTCACTGAAAACTGTGGAGCTTTAGAATCTGAGACTCTTCAAGCAAACCATCTACATACAATAGGAAGGACAGGGCTCTGTAGTTGCATGAATTCCTGTACCGTGTCTTAGCAATGTGTTTCTGGAGGTAAACCACCTTGTTGACAATCATAGCAAAACTTTATTTACTTACATGTTCTATCAAGAGCTTCTTCTTGTATTCCTGATAAAATTTTGTTTGGATTTTTCTTTTGTCTATAGGCTTAAGATCTAACAGAAAGTAAGTTGAGTGGTGTCAGGGGTTGTTCTTCTTAAGCCAAAATACATGATGGAAATGGGAAGAGATACCTTTAGATGTGGGTGTCATGTCTAATAGGAATTTAAAGAACAGTAAAATAAAACTTCTGCTGACTTTGCTGTCATTAAAATAAATCTATCATATTGACTGCTAGAGGAAATGATGGGTTGAGGGACTCTAGAAGTTGTGTCACTGATTCTCAATAAGAAACTTTTCTCTTGAAAAGACATTTAGTTAAAAATTAAAATTTAATTAAATTAGACATTTAATTAAAAATTTAAAAAAACCCAACAACCAAAACCAACATTAACCCATAGAGTCAAAGGAAAATTTTAGTACATAAACCCTGAAATTTCCAAATAGAATAATGAGAAATTACTTGGAAAGTCTGAGCTGGTTGGTGCTGTATACACAAAGTAAGTGAGGATGACAAGTTACTTTGGTATCTCAGCCCAGCTCCTGAAAACCACTTCTTTATTAGCATTCACTTCAGCAGGTCTCAGTATTTTGCTAAGCCCTTAGCATGACTGAAAATGCCTGGAAACAACATTCCACCCTCACATAACTTCAGTCACCAAGGTCTGAGCACAACAACATGGTGGTTTGCCACAGCATTGCCAAGAGTGTCTAATTTCTACAAGGGAAACTGGGAGGCAGAGTTGGTGCTGCCAGGGGCTGCGAAAGCACCACTGCTGGCCACTGCTGGTCCTCACCTGCTGTTTTAGACAGACGGCATGCTACAGGCTAGGTAAAACACAGCTGCCAGGAAACCAGATAAGAAGTTACTCTGCTTGCTGAGGAGGGAATTACCTGTCTGGCTTTTGGTGTCTGAGAAGGGACTGAAGGGAAAGGCCAGCAGCTCCTCTGAAAGGTGGCGCTTCTCACAAGGTGTGTCAAATAACTAGCCATCAGGACTAGTACAGTGCTGAAAGGTGTATTAGTAGAGCTAAGGTCATGCCTTTAGGTCCAGGGGAGTAGCTACTATCAGCACAGTTTAAACCACATCTAAACAAAGTCTGGCTGGATAACTGAATTTCAGGAACTAAAAAATAAGCGTCTAGCAAAATCAGTCTGTCCTGGTCCCAGGGTTGCCAAGGGGAGAAGTGCCCAAAAACTGTGTTTATTGATCAGGTTATCTACAGGGCTTTGAAGTAGCCATTGCCTCTAAGAAAATCCAGGGAAATGTGAAAACATGGCATCATAATGATGGTGTTTAGCCTGCCTGATAAATTGTGGATTTTTTTCAACTGAAATCCCTTTTTTAAAAAGGACTGCACCTGTGTTTTGGTTTGTTTTCTTCCAGAATTTGAGCCATTAATTCTCCAGGAACTGAAATACCAAAATAATACCATCACTTTCTATGGTATAAAGGAGGAATAAAATGGAGGAGCAAAAGCTGTTTATACTAGCATAATGAACAAGCTGGCATTTAGCAGGAGAAAGTTCAAACAGATAATACCCTGGGAAAGTTCTGTGCTGAATGCTGCAAAGAGCAAAATTAGAAAACAAACTCTAAAAATTCAATGTTCCTGCCTTAATTTTTCTTTCATTGGCAAGCAGGGTTTACGTAAGTAAATCCTTTTGTTTTCAGTCAAATTGTTCCATAACTGATGTTTCATAGCTGAGGACTGCAATTTGGTGCGAAGTCAGTTAACAAATAGTAAATGCAGAGGTATGTAAAATGTGGAAAAGGATTCAAAGCCCCAAATTCTTCTTTTGACTTTATTGAGATTATTTGGATCAGGGTTGATAGAAAGCATTATATAAGAAACAGTTGGAAGACTGATAGTTGAAGGCTGTAAAATCCCTTTTCAAAATGCTTTGTTACAATGTAATTATACCACTTTTGGATTGCAGTCCTGTTCTGGTGAGCCTCTGTGCCCACAACCCAGTTTGTCTCAGGGGGCATCTCCAAATTTGAGGGATTACGCTGGACACCTGTATGATATGTCACACATTTGCTTTTTTCTTACCTAGTGTGCAGCTTGACACAGTCTGGAGGGCAGAATAAGTTGTGCATCAACTTACCATTTACGGGGTTTTTAGCTGGTTCATTTTCTTTTAGGAAGAGAAGTACTAAACAAGACTGAGCCTATATCAGTTGCAATTTATTCATCTGTAAAATGGACTTGATGTTTTGTAACTTATCAGTGTGGGGTGAAAAGTCACCCATATTTCAATTGACATTGACAGGAATTTTAGCTGCAGTGATGGAGTACCTCTGACTGGCTGCATTGCTAGAAATAAAGAAGAAAGTTAGGAAAGTGAGATTCTTGTCTGACTAGCTTGCAGTGGAAGTGGCACCACAGCTCATGTGTGAGCTGAAGTGCTTCAGCTGCGTGTTGTCTGCAAGGGAAACTGCCTGTGAGATCATAACTGTTTTCTGGCACAATTCATGTGTTTAACTCCCTTGGTAGAGGATGCAGTACCTACTGCAGGCTGCTGAAGCAGCCCACTGTAACCACCCATGGGGCAGGTTTAATTTTGAAAGGGAACAAAATACAGTAAATGAATTTTTAATTGAAGGCGAGTTCGTTTTTGTTTAAAAACAGGATGTATGGAAAAAGTATAAGCAGTGCCAAATCTCTTGCTAGGCTACCTGTCTAAACTTTCCATAAGCCATTACCAGCTCCTGAAATGCTTCACCTGAAAGTAAGAACCTTTGAAAATATAAGTACTGTATATATAACTTGTACATATATACATACATATGTATATAACTTGTCAAGTTCAAAGCCTGAGAAAGAAACAGAAGATTACAAAAAGCAACAGTTACTCTCCTAAATAAAACCAACCTTCCAGTCTTTTATCTAAAATACTAGACAACCATTTCATGTGCTGTGATTTGCAAGCAAAATAATTTGGTTTTGTGAAAAGGTTTCAACCTTGAATCTTAAATTCCTTTTACTTACTTGTCAATGTTTGACTTTCAGGCTAATTTGTGAATTTTCTTTGTTCTCGCATTTAAAATGGTTGTTTTACATATAAAAAATAGTTTCGTAAATCTGGAATAAATATGTAGAGGCTTGCAGTATTTCATCTGTCTCCTCAAAGCATCTTTAAATTAAACTTCAAGAACAAAGACAACTACGTTAGTTCATGTATTTAGTGAAAATGGACTAAAAATTCTGAGAAATACTGAGTCACATTTTGTAAATATTAATTGCAGGGGAGTTATTGCAATTCATTGCAGAGATTCTTTTTGCTTTTTTTTTCTGGACTGAATACAAAAGTTTCACATTTGATGCCTGCTCCTTTTCTTGTAACTATTCTGCATCCAACTTTTGGCTACAGATTATTTGCATCAAAGTAAACAGTATTAAGACTTAATTCACTGCAGCACTGCCAATAAACATTTGTTTTTATTACCGAAACAAATGTAAATGTATAAGACGCTACACAGTCACTTCACACTCCATGGTTTAGGATGTTTTGAAACTCTTTGTGATGTATTTTACCTCCATGCTGGGCATGCCTTTTAATAAAATCATACTTCTAAAGAACTTCATGATGTGTCACCTACATTTTATATTCATTGCTCTCTTCAAACCCCGTTTAATTTAAAGCCTTTATTATTTATGTGAATAGAAAGTTACAAAGTATCAGAACAACCTAAGAGGCAGCCCTGGGGCTACTCCCCTTCAGTGATTCATTTCTGTCCTGCCTGCCACCTTTTCCCAGGAGTGATAAGGAATCCCTGCTGGAGTTGCAAATGCCACCTGAAGAGTGACAGACGCTCCCATCCTGCAGCCCAGCACGCCCGAACCCTGCCAGCACCCAGAGCAGCACGCCAAAGCTCGGTTTACAAATCGGGCAACCTTTCCATACCAAAGCCTTCCTTTCTTGGCATCCACCTGTTTTTCAGAGGCTGGCACAGAAATCTGGGTATTGGCATTAGGAAGGCCACACTTGCAAAGGGGTGTGCAGCAGGGACCTGGGTGAGGAGGAAGAGGACAGGGAGGAAGGGATGATCACTTGAGACAGCAGTGGATAGCAATGGCTTGCAAGACCCTCATCTGGTCTTCAGGCCACCACTTTGGCCAGCCTGACTTGTATTTTAAAGTGTTTTTGAGATGCATCACATTCAGAAATGTTTTCTGTGCTTCTTTTTCTAAAAATGACAGGCAACCATGTAATGTGTTTCTTTTTTTTTTCCATCTTCATTTCAGAGGTTTTGTGAGAGATTTAACCAATTAGATGTGTTTTTAATAAACAAATCTAGAGGCTCATATTTCTTTTCTTTTGTCCTTAAAGTTGGAATGCTGTCCTACAGACAATTGAAAACAGCATAGTCCTAATAGATTAAATCTGCTTGCACTAGTTTTAAAAACACATTTTGGCTCTTGTTATCAGCAGAAACAAATTAGTCTGTAGAAAACAAGGAAAATACGTACATGCTAGGATACAGTTTGACTCTAATTAGCATTAAAGATCCTCTCAAAAGTTTTGGGGGTTTGGTTGGTTGGGTTTTATTTTAATCTCATTATACATGTACAGAGTTTCTAAAAAGATTCGGGACTTTTAAGTGAGCTCTAAAACTGTATTCTAAACTTTAAAATCTGGTGTTCCGACCTGGAATAACCCACACGTAAAGAGAAGAGCTTTGTCAGAAGAGATGCTGCTTCACTTGGTTCCCATAGATCTGGACTTGCTACCCTGAATTCAGTGGTCCTCAAAAGTGTGGCTTGGTGACCACTGGTGCTCCCTCAGTCCGCAGAACCAGAGAGATCAAGGTTTTAGGTCTAAAAAAGTCTGATGATACTGATGTGTGGGACTGACTGTGGGGAGCTGAGCTGAACCCAAACTGGCGCAATTATACATGTCTGTCCCTAAACCTGGAATACAACTGAACCATCCTTCTGAAATTTTGTTGAACTCAGGCTATAACTGAACTGGAAGAACTTTAGCTAGGGCTGAACCCAAACAGAACCACAATAAAAGGTTTAAGGGCTTCTCTCCTTGGAGTTCAAGTATTATCTGTGTGCACCCTTATTCTGTAAGTGCAGAGTATCATCAGCACCTGGGGTGTTCAGCTGAACATGAATCCAAAACATCAGTAGCAGATTTACAATTTCCACTAGGGAATTTGCAGCGCTAGGTATAAACCAGTGGAAGGAAAAGGAAACACATTTTCCCTTTAATCAGACTTGGAACTCTGCTGTCACCTACCCTCTGCCTTACCAGGCTTATCAGTTCCTTTACACTGCTTTCCTTCTTTTATTTAGACTGTAAGCAAAGATGTGACTGAACACAGGCTGCAATACTGCTGTCATTTAATCCAGTGGGAACCGGAGCCGCTCTGTCCATATCCATGCATTTTGCTAACTTTCCAAGATATTCTTGGACAGTATAAAATAAATAAGCCTAGTTGCCTCACCTGGCAAAAAATGTGATGTAACTGCTTGTCTTCATTTTCTATTTTAAAATGTAGGCGCATCATCTGCAATTAAATGCAGCTGTCAGGATTACAACGATGTGATATTTTTAAGTCTCCAAGTCTAGCTGTTCCAATTCCAGATATAATACAGTTGCTTAGATTGTGACTGAAAAAGAAAAAAGGAAAAAAAGCTGGCAATCAGCAACAGAGGAAGCACAGAAAGGAAACTCCCTGCAGCTGTGCAGCGCTGCGCTGAGGAATGATTGTATAAGACGGTCTGTGGTGCTCTCTGCTCCCTGGTGCCTGTTTGCATTGTTTACAAATGTACTTTCTCACCACTGGTACTACAAAACTATCTGTGACATGACAGTGTAAAACCGCCTCAGCTGTGCCTTGGCTGCAACAGCAGCATACTTCATGCCTTAAGAGTTACCGATCATGGGTTATTTGTGTGGTTTCCAGTGCCGTCAAGATCATAGTAAATATGCTAATGCATCGACCTGAAACAACCCATAGGAGTATTTAATTTTATGTCTGTGTTCTTAGAAGGCTAACAAGTGTGCCTGAGGAAAAAATTAACACTTACCTTGGTTTAACAGATGTATTGGAATATTATTTATCAATTATTCAAAAGCAATTTAAACCCCTTGTATCAAATTTATTGCCTGGAAATAGTCCTAGGTAAAAGCATTATGTTGATTAAATCAAAATATTGCTTTAAAATTGCCAAATTAGTAGCATTTCTGCAGAAGCTGACCACATATTAAATATTTTTGGGGGTTTTTTTTGACATTTCTTAAATCCAGCGAGCAAACTTTGCTCTTAAGACTGCACTGTTACTTTCTGCACCGACATAAATTCTCCACTCTGCTGTCAGCCACAGGAAAATAAAAGGAAAAGGATCTAAGCTCCCTGAGTATGACTGTGTTTTCATGCAAAATCTTGTAGATAAACACCATATTAAGCATATGCAGTATGTGAGCTCTACCAGCGATACTTTCAGTTAACATTTTTCCATGCCAAGTATTTCCAGGGTAAGGTATCTAGGGAAGGCATGTAAAGGTTTCCATAGCTAACCTCCAAATACCCTTAAATCCTCCCAAATCTGTACCATTAGTCTGAAGTGACTGTACAAATGGGATTCACACGGTGGCAACATTTCTAGCAGCAGCTGCAGCAATCACCTTTCCGGCTTTTCCAGAGGGGAGGCATTTGCCAGCGGAGCAGACCGCGGCGGCTCGCTCGTGCTGCCTGCAGCTACAAAGTAGCGTGTTCCATCATTGCAGGACCTTGGGGTTTGTTTTTCCCTCTTATTGTTACCGCTATCCGGACAGGAAAGGAAGGGGCTGACACCGCTCAAGCCCGTGTGCCACCCGACACCTATGTAAGGATCGAGAAAAGTTCTTCGATGATATGATAGGAAATGACTCTGCCTCATTGTAATAGCTCTATGAATCACAGCTTTCGCTCATCTACAGTTCTTTGGTTTCAAATATTCATACAAAAGGATGTGAAAAAGATGTTTTTGTATTCAATAGTCGATGGATAAATCTACGAGAATGCGCACACATGCCCACAGCACGGCGGTAGGCACAGGCTGGATCTTACTTCACAGTTTTCATCGGTGAAAGTTTCTTCATTTTTAGGCTGTTCAGATTAAAGTAAGGGAGCTAAATACATACAGCATTCGATATAACATTGCTCTGTGTGTGATATGATGGTACCAGCACCTGTATGAAGTCTCGTTTAGCACATACATGCAGTTAGGAAGCGACGTCCCTATAGAGTAATGAAATCAGCAGTTTCTAATATGTCACGAAAACTCAGGGGTTTAGTAATTTCTAATTTAATTTTGGATACACTCGCTAAACAAACAACACCCATCAACCACCCACTCAGATGCTGAGCGCACGGCAGCTCCTCCGAGCCCCCTTGGCGGAGACACACACACACACACACACACACACACACACACACACACACACACACACACACACACACACCGGGGAAAGGCAGCAACCCGCGGTAGGGACCCGCTCCTTCCGCACTCGGCCTCACGTAAGGCAGGCTGAGCATCGGCAGAAAACGCTGCCTGCGGTCCGCTCCCCGCGCCCGACTGCAGCTCCCACCGCACCCCCGAACCTTAACGCGCAGCCCTCCCCGCCGCAGGCCTCCCGCCCGAGGCCCACCTTCCCGGCCGGGAGGAGGGGAAGGACGCGGCCGCGCGTCCCTGCCCCGCTGCCCATAGCTGACATGGCGTCCGCGGCGTCCCCCTTCCCCGCCCTCAGCGGCGCCGGCAGCGGAGGCCCTTTCTCAGCCGGCCCGCAGAAGGGCGGCGGTTGCGGGTTCCGGCGAAGCCCTCTTGCCTTCAACAAAGATGGTGCTCCCAGCGCGGGCTCCGCGGGCGCTGGGGTGCCCCGTGTAGTTCCCCACTTCCCTCTTGTAAGTACGGGCCAAGGGTGCTCTCCTCCCCTCACAGCACTCGCCGCCCCGAACGCTCTTTCTGCCGCCCGCTCCGCGGTGCGGTACTGGCGGTCCCGCTCAGCTCGGCCCGGCACCCCCTCTCGCTGCCCCGGGCGCCGGCGAGGGGGCACCAGGAGTAAAGGCGTCAGCCGGAGCGGTGCCGAGGGGCCGTACGGCGGCTGCCCCGGCACTGTGGGGCCGGGCTTCCGCAGGGCGGGCGGGGGCCGCGGGCCCGCGGGAGCGCCCGCCCCTGCTGCAGCCTCTGTCCCCGGCGGGAAGGCGGAGGGAAAGCACGGGGAAGGCTGTGGTGCTGTTGCCTGCCGGTGGGGCTGCGGCTGGAGGCTCGGGGCGCGGGGACCGGAAGGTCGAACAGCTGAGCCCTGGGCGCTGCAGGAGCGGCAGCTGCCAGACCTCGGCCACGGAGAAGAAGTTGAAAGCAAAACTTGATCTTCTTGGGGGGAGATGTTTCGCCTGTAGCCAAACGCACCCATTGGTTAGGCAGGGGGACCTTAGTCGTGGCTAAGCAAGCACAAGGGAATGCACTCGCAGTCATGAGCAGCTCGGTGCAGTTGTAGTTTGGGCAGATGCCAATGTTTCTAGCCAAGAACTGAGGGAATGTGCTTTTCAGGATCAGAAGAGGTCTCTTTAGGGTCAAGGCTTTAGAAAATTTTATCCCTGTTAGTGGACAGATTCTGTGTCAGATGCGGAAAAATGGAGGCCTGCCTGTGTTGGTGTGGTGATGAGTCAAGGACTGTGCTCGTTTAGCAGGAGGGGGGGTGTATATTGTTTCAAGTTTGTCTCTACAATGGAAGATACGTATTTTTAGAAGCGCCTGGATAAGGTTTGAGACATGTTTTGGGTAAACAGACATCTCATCTTTTTACTTTAGCACCAGCATTACTAGAGAAAATTCAGTTTAGAGCTTACTTTGGGTCCCTAGATATAGGCTGTGATTAAAATTAATTTAAATTAATCCTGTGTTGCACTGAACTCTGTCCCTACGCTGTTATGCACCAAAATCCTCATACATTTCCATATCTGGCTGCTTAGTTCGTGACTCGGGCATTTCCTTCTCACTGTAAACACACACACAAAGAAATGCTTAATCTTTAAAAAGACTTTAAAAAACATATCTTTAAAAATCAATACACTCCGTCCTGGAAATTTACTGAGCCAATGACCTTGGCGTTAAGGGCTTTAAAACCTCAGCTGCACTCACTCTGCAGTCCGTGAGCCAGAGGCCTGTTCAGCAGAAATTTCCCCCTTCAGATTCATGGCTTGATAGGTATTTTCTAGTGCCTCAAGGTAAAAACAGAGATGGTTTGAAAGGGCCTTATTTTGAAAAGCATTGACCTCTTTGGTCATGAAGAAGAGGAGCTCATCACATGCTATACAGTGACTGGAGAAGTCAGTGTTCCTCATCCTGCACATAAGTGAGGAAGCTCCTGAATGGGGATTCTCGGTGGCCTGTAAGAATGTGAAGCATAAGAGCCTCATAGCAGCTGAAACAGTTTACTATCGGGGTTGAGATAATGCCCTCAGAGCTGCTGCTGGGAGCCTTCCTTGAACTCTGCAAGTGCTTTGGGAGCTCAGGGGCAGTCAGGGAATCCCTGAAGGCAGAAATGGTGAGGACCTGCTGCCTGACTTTTGCTTTAGCTGAGTGATTGGTCACAGTAATGTAAATGTAGTGTGTTACAGAATCTTCAGCTTCATCTCTCTAAAATGAGCATCCTAACATCAAATAATGATTCTCGGAGGGCTGGAGCACCTCTCCTGTGAAGACAGTCTGGGAGAATTGGGATTATTCAGTCTGCAGAAGGCTCCAGGGAGACCTTATAGCCTTCTAGTAGCTAAAGGGGCCTAGAAGAGATCTTTGAGAGGGAATTTTTACAAGGGCATGTAGTGACAGGACAAGGGGGAAGGGCTTTAAACTGAAAGAGGGGAGATTTAGATTAGATATTAGGAAGAAGTTCTTTACTATGAGGGTGGTGAGGTGCTGGCAAAGGTTGCCCAGAGAAGCTGTGGCTGCCCCCTCCCTGGGGCAGATTCAAGGCCAGATTGGACAGGGCTTGGAGCAGCCTGGTCTAGTGGAAGGTGTCCCTGCCTGTGGTAGGGGGTGTTGGAACTGAGTGGTCGTTAAGGACCCTTCCAACCCAAACCATTCTATGATTGTATGAAATGGGAAAATACAGTTCTTTTTCTTGCCTGCTCTTTTTTCTGTCTCCTTGCTTGCAGCCATCTCATCTCACTCTGTGATGGTGTTTGATGTTTGAGCAGTACTTAGCAAACCAGCATTTTTTAAGGACATGTGCCAGGGTAGCTTTTGATGGATTCCCAAGTGACCCCTAGACACATGGTAGGCACCTCAAAATTCACTCTGGTGTATGAGAAACTTACTAGGTGCCATCCAGGATTGTTTCAGCACGCAGGGGATGTGTTTTTGTAAAGTGGCTTTATCAGAGGGTTTTCCAGTCCCACCCTTGTGATCCTATGCTCTTGCGTCCTGTGCAAGATGCCAGTTACATGCCTATATGTTCTGTTGGTTGCCTACTTCAGATTTCAACAACCAGGCCAACCAGCCAGTTTTTGATGGGGCCTTGGGAGTCAGTCGATGCCTCTGATGATACAAAGGCTTCAGGAGGTGTCTTATAGAAGCTGTGAAAATCCCTGCCTCTCCTTGTATCCTTGAGCTGAATGAAGTGCCGTTTCTGCATGGTCTAGCTGTTCAAACAGCAGCTTTTAGGTTAATAATCAGAAACTCTCGTGGTAATCACACTCAACACCTGCTGCAGTTTTTTGACTTCATTATTTAGTCATCAGAAAGTATTTAATTGTATTACTCTGTCATTTTCCTTTTCAAGTGCCATTAGTGGGCCTAGGGATATGTTTGTCATTAAGGACTGGGCTAGACATCTTGATTCAGTTCATAGGTCTGGCATGGACTCCAGGTATGGTCTTGGGTGAGCTGTTTGTTGTCTCTGGAGCTTGGTTCCTCTTCTATATAGGGGCTATAAAATGCATCTTTTTCAGCTTTTGGCTAGTCAGAGTGTTAGTCAAGAGAAATGGAAGTTGGCAGAAGGCATCAGATTGCTTCTTGTGAACACATTAGAAGGGTAAATACCAGGCAGGGAGAAGCACTACTTAAGCTAAAGAACAGCTTTGGCAGAACAAATGCTTATAAATAGAAGGTGGATAAATTTGAGGTGGAAATTCAGAGAAAATTTCTCATCATCAGATCAGTCAAGTTCCAGAGCAGCCTTCCTGGATGAGTCAGGGGGAAGAATGACCTGGTGCGTAAAGGACATTTTTACCTCTCCTGAAATTAAAATGCATTGCGTAGGCCAAAGCTACTTGCTGACTGTCTCTGCTGATGATGTCTGGCACTGCTCTAACAGGAATAGCATCAGAGCCACAAGTAACAGAGGTCAGGTGTGACATCTCTCTAACTTTTTTGGGTAGTCTCTTAAGGACTGGCAAATACTGTAGCTGCCCTTTGTAAGGACCTTGACCACTTAGTAAGTGGAGTTATTTGGTATGGTTTCTATTTCAGCAAAGGACTGGTCTTCACAGTGCCAAAAGTTCTCTTCCTGTCTCATACTTCCTAGAAATGGCTGAATTTTAGCTTGTGAGATGGTGAAATCTGAGCAGAAATAAGATGGTGGGGATCATTAATGGTTTTCCCAGGTTGATGATTCTGAGTTTGGCATTCTTTCTAAAGGTTGCCAGGTATTAAACATCACTTCTGGGTGTTAAAGGTTGAAGTATTTTCGCCTTCACACATTTCCTTACTTCTTTTCTCACGTGCTAGGTTGCCAGATGGATGCCAGAGACAAGCAGCTTTTGCGCTCCCTGCGCCTGGAGCTCTGCACAGAGGTGCTGGTGGATGGAGTTGTTATTCAGTATCTCTACCAAGAAGGGATTCTCATGGACAGTCATGTTGAGGAAATAAAAGCCCAAACCACCAGTCAGAGGAAAACCATGATGCTCCTTGATATTCTCCCCACCAGAGGACCCAAAGCTTTTGATGCATTCTTGGATTCTTTGCAGGAGTTCCCATGGGTTAAAGACAAGCTGGTGATGAAGCGTAAAGAAATAACAGTCCAAGATCCTGCAGGTAAGGCCAGAATTATTTTTACTGATAGTTTGATGCTTGTTCTCAAGATGTAATTTTGAAAGTATTGAATGTACCAGTAACTTCAAGTTATGTGGTGTGTGGATATGGAGCATGATACCGAGAAAAGGGGACAAACTGCATTTCCTGGAAGTCAGCTAAACGCCAGGAAGCATTGCAAAGTTTGGGGAGTGAGCAAGGCTGAGCTTCAGAAGACCAGGAGATAAGAGGAGAGGCTGCCTTGGGAGAGGCTGTGATGTAGAAGGACGCAGACTCCATTACTTCAGAGGGAACAGACTAGGTAGTTTTAACTAGCTGCAGAACAGACTTTTCACCATCTACACCTGATTATTGCTTGTTTAATGTTTGCTTTATAGTGGCTTGTTTCTGGATTGTTCGTATTATCAGAATTTTTATTTACTTACTTTTATTATGATTTTAATGTTGCTTTGATTTAGTACTATATGCTAATTTAGATTTATTTAATTTATTATGTTTAACACATTGCAAATACCTAGGATCATTACTTCCAAAATTACTAGCCATTGCTTGGTTGTAAAACAAATTTAAGAGCTAACTGATTTAGTAGGTGTTATATAATCTAATTTAGTCAAACCTCTGGCTTTCTGACATTTACATGTACTTCTAAAACTAGTTTTCTGGACTTGATGTTTGTTCAGAAGTGATTTCTTTACCAATCTGTGCATGCAGTTGTTGGGCTGTTTTGCAATAAAGACGACTGCTTAAAATGCACGTTTCTTGCCCTAGACTCTGGCAGCATGCCCTGGCTGCTAACCTCATGTTACCACTGAGATAGCAAAATAGTCCTCACTTGGGAACAAGATTTCCAAGCAGTCTGAATAGCCTTTCTCCAAGCCCGCCACCTCCTGCCATTTGAATTTGGTCATATGCATTTTGAATGCACATGATGTGTGGTTTTCCAGTGTCAATGTGCCTTGCGTGACACTGAAAGCCTGTGAAGGTGGGTGACTAAGACCCACTGACCATCACCTGTGTCTCAGCTGCATGTTCAGGAGCATTTTGTCAAGGTCTGCTGGACAAATCTGACATTATCCTACCTTAGGACATTTTTAGTGGGCTATCGTGACAGCTTCTCTTCCTGTTGCATCTCTGTGGAGGTAGCTTTATGCTTGCTTGGCAACAAGTAAATAATTTTCAGAGTTTGGGAAATAAATGTCCTGTGCTGCCCATACGGGAAAATACTGCAAGTTCTCAGCACAATGCAAACTCGTGTGTTCTGGAAAAGACCTTGCAGGCTGTTATGACAAATCCTGTCATTCTAATGCTCTTTATTTGCCTTACAAATCAGGCTGCTCATTTGCTAATTGCTGGTTAAGCTGTTGAATAATCCTTACAGTTCTAGAAAAGCAAACACAGCCATGGAGTATTAGTTTGTTACTAGAAAAAATGCTTCTGATTTTTGTTCTTTAGATTGTTGTGTGGATTACTTGTTCCTGTTCTGGATCGCTTGTGGCTAATGTGTTGGATTTATGTCTATCAGGTTCTCCAGTTTTGAGTGGGCTGACTGTACTTGATAATCCTCTTGCCAAATTTTGTGTGTAAGTTAGAAGAGGCTTCCAGATTAGATCAAAGATTACTGTTGCATTTACTGTGGCAATCCAGAATGTAAGAACAGGATAAGAGGCAGCTCGCCAAGGTTTTTTTTTTTGTTTTCTATATATTTAGGCAAGTTCTTTAGAAGCCAAAGAAAGAGAGCACCATCTGTGCCCTAATAAATGCTGAGTGCACCCTGGAATGAACTGGAAACCAGGGCTGCATCATCAGTGCTGATTACATGCAAGGAAATGTGGTTTGGGATAAAAAGCCTCGCTTTGCATTCTCAACAACAAACTTGTAAGCTTTTGTCTAGGCAGAATACTTGAGCAAATGCTTGGCCTTAAGCATGGAAAAAGCCATTGGCTCTAACAAAACTATAAGCATACTTAAAATTAAATATGTTCCTTAGCACCATGCTAGATAACTTCTGCCCTATTTGAAACAGTTCTTACAAATGGTGATTCGTCAGTGTTAATTTCTTTTCAAGAATCCATTTGTATTGAAAGAAGCCTGCCACATACACTTCACCTTTTTCTTAGACCCCAAAACTTTAAAATTGAACTAGGTTTTATGGTCCCAGATTTTTAAATCTTTTTTTATTTTTTTTCCGTTGAATCATGCATATTTATGGAAATGGCATGCCTGCTGTTCACTTGTTTATGCTCAATTAAAATTCTGTTTACTCAAGCAAAATATCCTCAGTTTTTGCGGGACTAAGGACTCATGGCGAGTTGTTCTGTGAAGGAAGGTTTTATTTTGTAGTCTTTCACTTCTCACTGGCTACACGTAAGACTTTTAAAGTCAGTAAAAGTAAACTGTTAGGTTTGCTGTATCTGAATGTGAAAACTGGCACGTGCATAGTGATTTTTATATGCAGACCTTTGGACTATTGTGTGTTTTGTTCAAAGAGATCAGGCTTTCTATCTTTGCTTCAGCTGAGAAATACAGTTTGTTGGTTCCCAGTTAAAAAAAAAATAAATCACAACTGTAATTGTTGAGAAGCTTTTAATTTGTTTTCTTCCCCTAATAAAAAAAAACAACCCCAAAACCCAAACCAGAAAAACCCCAAACAACAAACCAACTGAACAAAACAAACAGGGATTTCAGAGGGGCAGAAATAAAAACATTTTTGGTGACGTAGTGTAAACAGATCTGATGGACCAAGCAGCTACGAAATGGAAGACAAAGTCTGAGACCTAAACAAGACCCTGCCACTGACTCAGTGGGAGCCTTTGGGCAAATACTTCTGAGAAAATGTATTTATTGATTCCTAACTTGTGTAACTTGGTGTAATGTTCATGGAGCAGCATAGAATGTAACTGTAAATTGGCTCAGGATTCAATCCGGAGTGTGCTGTTTGGCTATGTGTAAGTAATTGAATTTTAAAACCTGCGATATCCTGAGTTTTGTTGCTGAACGTTAGTTGACTTAAAAGTATTCTGTATACTGCTATCTGCTGTAGTTCCAAGGAACACAAAACACTCTAACCCTGCAGAGCGTGAGGAATAGTTTTTTCATGGGAATCAGGAGAGTGATGTGCAGGCAGCTAGGGCCACTCACATCTGTGTAATTGCAGCAAAGAGACACAAGATTCCTTCCCCTTCCTTATTTACTTAATGCACAAGACAGTCTTTTGCCTAGGGTCACCTTTCTCCAATCTGATATGAATCTGTCCAATGGCCAGAGCTCTGGGGAAGCCTTTTCTTAAAGCAGGGAAAACGTCATTGTAAAACCCCAAAATTTCAAGAAGAAAATTTAAAGTTGTGGGTTTTTGGAGGTAACTATCTGTGACTTTGATTTCAAGATGATAAATTGTGTTTCTTACTTGTCTAAGAACCCATGATAAAACAGTTCACCCTGTCCATTGCAAGACTTAATCACTATAAACCTCAACCACAGCATGAGTTCCTGGTTTCAAAGATCAAAACTTCTGCCGTGGTAAGGGTTAACAAAAATAATGTGGGTCTGTTTCTTTGGGAAAAGACTATTCTGTTTTTTCTGCCCTAGTTTGGATAACTTTATGCCTTTGTCAGGAACATAAATCTTCAATCTAGTATTATAATTCCTATGAAAAACTACAGCTGTTGGCAACAGAATTCCATTCTTTCTAGGAACAGCAAGCAGTTACCCAACATTTTTTGCACTGAATAAAAAAATACAAGCTTCGATGGTGTTTCTTGATCAGAATGTTTTTCTGATCTCTCTCTGCTCAATTATTGTCTCTGCCTAATTATTATATTTCTCTCTGTACTATATGTTGCTGTAAAATTATTTACTTATAAAAGTGTTAGTACTGCACCTCTTCGTAGCTAAGATGATTTCTCCATTCCACAGGAAATCACGGCATACTGAGAAAAAGTCTGAGATACAGCATTTGCCAAAGGAGTCCTGCAGCAGCTGTTGCTATCTGGGAAAAGTTAGTGAATTTGGGGCATGGAGTTAGACGGAATTGTCTTGGAAAAGCTGTTCTCTCACAACTAAGCAAGGAATATTTTCTAATGCATGATTTTGCTGCTGTTGTGGTGCTTCCTCAGCAGTCTGCGTTAGAGTCCTGTTAAACTTCTGTGAGTTTTTTTATGTGAACAGATTTTGGTGTGGTTGGGGTTTTTCCCTGGATGTGTGGGGAGCGTGTGTTCTCATATAGCTATATAAAGCTTTGTATTGTGTAACACTTTGGATGAAGTATGCAAATACAAAACAAAGCAAAATATGTACTTCTGTTGAGAAAGCACACACTACCTCCCCCCTCCCTGCTTTCTCAAAGTCCTTTTTACACAGCTAGATTGTAGGTTTCTAAGAATTAAGATTCAAATGCAACAGCATTAAGACATGGGAAAGTTTAGCGTCTCCTCTTACCTTTTGTTGACTGCTTCCTGCCCTCTTCCTGTCTTGCTTCCTCTCATGTCTAATGCAGTGAGGAAACAGCCTGGTCTTTGCCTTTTCCATTTGGATGTCAGATAGAAGAGCAGCTGATGAATTCCTTTTCTCTAAAATGGTGGCAGAAGACAGTGGTTTTTTTCTTTCTTCTCTTTCCCTCCCCTTTCTTGTATAGTCCAGTGGCAGAAGGGGGAGTTTCCTGATGTGTATGTCTGAAGGAAAGGGATGGGCTTAGCAGCCTTGGCCACACTGGATAGACCTGGAGATGAAGGAATGCCCTTGTGCCACATCCCAGTCCTGGAGGCTATAGAAAATGTTCTCTGCAGAGATTCAAAGGCATCCTCATAGGAGAATTTCCCAAACTCTTTTCCACATTCCCATCTTCCCTGAAAATTGGGTGTTACATTTATGGCTGTGGCTGTGTTCTGACTGCAGCGAGATCTGTGAAGTCTGGCATTGAAGTTTTGTGTCCACACTCAATATTAACAGCATGCATCACGACATGGACAAGTAATTAACTTCCCTGGTTCTACAGAGCATTCTGTGTATGTATTTTGGTTTTAATGTGTGTATGAATGTAAGATTTTCTCCTTTTTTTACAGTTAAAGAATATTTGCTTTGGTGATTTTTCACTGTGTTAATAAGCAGCTGTGTTTGTGCTGCTTACATCTATGTTTTTCACTTTGAGAAGCCCAAATCTCAGGCATCGCTGTTAAGAACTGTAGTGTTTCCTGCCCAATCTCACACAGTTACTTTCAAGTAAGCTAATAGAAAGATACAACCATACTTGGTGTCATCCTCAGTAACACAAATGTGTGAGGCTAGTAACAGTATAGATTTAATAATAAAAATACCATCCCTGGAAACAGGTGAGGAGGAGTGAGTTCTGGCAAGAGAGGTGTTTGGGCCAGCTGTGCCTGATCTACTATTCATAACCAGTGCCCCGAAGAGAAAACAGTGGGTAACTGGGATTGAAGACTCCTTGGTATAGGGAATGGAGACATCCATCTGCTGACCAGATTTAATGACCTCCAAAGTTTGCTGTTTCCCCTGGGACTGGATCCAGGATATCACAGAGGATGCCAAGGCCTCGCCAAGCATCAAACTTTGCGACTCTCATGTGGGCACCAGTAGCACTTCAGCAGATTAAAGGTGACTACAGGGTCATGTAAAGTCATGGAGCCCAATCAGTGTTCTCCATTCTGCCATTCAAGGGGAAAAACCTGGGCAGAGGGACTCCATCCTGCATATTCGCATCTGTCTTTGCACCTGCTGTCACGGCAGCACTTTGGACTGTATGACCACGGGACTTTTTTCACCTTTTCAAGAAATGGGGACTGCTAGGGTCAGATGGGATCAACTCAATAGTGGGGGACAAAAGCATCTTGCTCAGGAGGTCTGCACAGTTGCAGTACTGTGGTGTCATTGGATTTGCAGAGCCATGGCAGGATAGTTCACGCAACTGCAGTGACATAGCGTGTGGCCTCAGGTTCTTAGACAAGGATGCCACTGCAGTGACATAGCATGTGGCCTCAGGTTCTTAGACAAGGATGCCATTGCAGTGGAGTGTCTTGAATGCACAGAGCTTTGCTATTCCCTGGGCAACAGGCTGATGAAGAGCTTATGGGTTAGGATCAGAAGGGAGCTCCATAAGAGAGACATTGTGGTGGCATCTTTTATAGGGCTTCCTGACTGAAAGGAGGTAGAGCCTGGAAAAGGGAAGATAGCAGCTTTCCAGTACCTACAAAGAGGATATAAAGAGAAGACAGGGATAGGCTCTACACAGCAGTGCATAGCGGGAAGATGAGAGGTGAAGAGTGTTAGTTGAAATGGGAGATTCTAACTGGCTCTGAGTTTTTCATCATAAGGGGGATCAAGAAGCAGAACAGGGACCCAGAGAGGCTGAGCAGTCTTCATCCATGGAGGTTTTCAAGACCCATCTAGATAGAATACTGAACAACATAGTTTGATCTCAGAGCTGACCGTGATTTCAAGAGGAGGTTGGGCATGAAGCCTCCTGAGGTCTCTTCCAACCCGAATTTCCCTATGATCCAATGAAGCCTTAAAAGAGGGCTGCTATTGCAGGCCCTAGTTCTCAGAAATCTTTAACAGCCCTGGTGTCTACTGGGAGTGTGACACAGTACAGCAACCCAAGGAGGCTTCTGGAAAGCATGAAGGACAATATCTTGATGAATGTCCTAGATGCAGAAACTAAGGGAGGTGCTCTGCTGGCCTGGGTACCCACAAACAAGGAACAACTGTCTAGGGATGTGTTTGTTAGTATCAGTCTTGGCTGCAGTTATCATGCAGTGCTCAAGTTTAAGATATTGAGAGAAGAGAGGAAAGCAAGTAGCAGTGTAAAGGTCCTGGACTTTTGCTTGTTCATAAAACTAGTTGATGGGACACTGTAGGAGACAGTTCTGAAAGCAAAAAGCACCCAGGGAGACTTAACTAATCATCATGGAAAACCTCATCAAAGCACAAACATGGTCCCAGAAAAGCAATGGGCATGGAAGGAGACTAGCTTGGCTGAAAGGGGAACTCCCAGTTGAGTTGAAATTCTAGGAGATGGAAAGTGAGAACAGGCTACCCGAGAGCAATATAGAAGCATTCTGTGGGCTTTTAGGGATCGAGTTAGGAAGGGAAAAGCTCATCTGAGTTTGAAACCATTCAAGGATGTGAAGGGTAACAAGATAGGCTTCTACAGGTACACTGGCAGTAGAAGGAAGGCTAAGGCAACCCCTGAATAAGGTCATAGAAATGGCTGGGTCTTCATTTGTGAAGTCTGCTCCGTGTTGGCCCTCATCTCTGTGCCTACTAGTGGAATTTTGATAAGGGAGATGATGTTTATAGTAGAAGGTAATTTAGTTAGGAGCTACCTGAATAGAGTGGACATACGCAAATCCATGGAGCTGGATGGAATGTGTTTGAGAGTGCTGAGGGAGCCAGCCTATGTCTTTGAAAGGCTGTTTTCTGTCATGTTTGTTAGGCTGTGGTAAGCCAGATGCATGAAGTACAGTAACGTGACCAGGAACAGCCAGCTTGGGTTTACCACAGATAAATCAGACTT
Source organism: Psittacula echo (assembly GCF_963264785.1). Classification (NCBI taxonomy): domain Eukaryota; kingdom Metazoa; phylum Chordata; class Aves; order Psittaciformes; family Psittacidae; genus Psittacula; species Psittacula echo. The sequence continues at coordinate 116,713,502 of NC_137735.1, read as the reverse complement.
GCGCAACCTGATTCTTGCCTTTTGTGATAAAATATGTTGTTTAATTGAGTTCAGCAAGGTTTTCAGCACAGTCTCATAGCATTCTTGTGGCTACCTGGGAAGATATGGGCTAAATGGGTGGTTGGTGGTTCAATATCCATCTAACTGAAGGCTAGTTCGAGTCAAGTTCCTCAGGGCTGACAGTGGGACTGATCCTGTTTAACCTGTTTGTCAGTGGCTTGGGTGATGGGAGGAACTGGATCTTCAGGAAGCTTTTAGGTGAATTAACTTTGTTTGCACACTTGTCAGTTGGTGTTCTGGGATCTTCTGAACGGTGCCTAAAGCAGAGGATGACTCCAGGCCTTGGGGAACATTTGCCACAGAAGAGTGACACTGTCTCTCAGAGGGATCCCAGGAAGCTGGATGAATGAGCCAGCAAGAACCTCATGACATTCAGCAGAAGTTCCAAGCCATGCACCTGGGATACAGAATTTCCACAATATAATGCAAGATGGACACTGACTGGCAGGTTGCAACTCTGCAGAAAAGAAGTTGGATGTCTTGATAGAAAGCGTGATGACAAAGACTAACCACACACAGGACTGCATCAGCAAGAGCAAAGCCAGCAGGCTGAGGGAAGTGATTATTCCCTTGTACTTGGTACTAGGGGTCTGTATTTAAAATGCTGTGTCAGTACAAGGGAAAGATTGACAAACTACAGTCCTGTGGAGTAGCACTGAAGAGGTTAGTTTAACATGAAACACAGAGGCTGAGACAACTGAGTTTGTTCTTGGAGAAGAGAAGGCCAAGTAAACTCAGAAAAGGTGGAGTCAGACTCTTCCTGTAGGTGTGCAGCAAAAGGAAAAGGAGTGGTGGCCACAAGTAGTAGCAAGGGAAATTCTGATGTAAGGATATAAGGAAAAAAAAATATCACAAGACAGGTTAAGCCCTGGCCACCCAAGGTTGCAGCTCAAGTGAGGCTGCCCAAATAGGCTGTGGAATCTCCATGCTTGGAGACAGTCAACACTCAACAGTAGCAGACCCCAAGCAACCTGATCAGACTTTGAAGCTGGCCTTGCAGGTCCTTCCCAACCTAAATTTTTCTGTGATTCTGTAAACTTGTCATCATACTTAGTATGTGAGATTTTAATCCAAATATAGCTAGTGCTGACATAGGACACTTTGGATATGTATGCATGACTTCCAGTTCTGATTACGAATGTGCTTTTTAAGTGAATTGGAGTATTTGAATTAGATTTTTTTCAGGTGAATCTAAACAGGAAAATGTGCTCTGGGTGTTCACGGAGTCCATAGACTAGAGCCAGTTAGAAGTGAAGCCTTCCAGCTTCGTAGAGTCTGAACGGCAGATTCTTAGCACCATCTGTGTCATCTATAGGGTCTCTCCTATTGCTCCATACTACTTGCTAATATAGACACAGACTTTTCTGCCCAGTGGATGAGGCACTTTTGTCCATAAACACCTGCAAAACAGATGCAGATGGGCATCATATCAGGGATGCTGTTGCATGCACGTAAATGCCTTTTTTTGTAAGATTTATTTATTATCATTTAAGTCTATTTCCCAGAGTTTATAGTACTGTTTCTCATCTTGGGGTATGTTCATTCTAAATAGCTTACAGAGTTCACTACCTGTAGTTTTCCATTAGACAAAATATCTCAATTGTCTGTTCAATTTCCTCTTCAACTTCCATCACAGTATGATAAAATCTTATATAAGTCCATGTCTTATAGTCCCAAAACCATGCATAATTGCAGTCCTCTGTGATCCTTGAGATCTTTTATTAATTGTTGCCAGCTTCCCTCTGTTGGTCTTGTCTCAGGGTGTGGCAAGGGAACCATTGAAAAAGCTTTGTACAGAGAGTAAAATTGTTTTCTGGAAGAGACTGTAAAACTTTTCTTGTAAGGACTTGACCTGCAGCATGATAAAGCCACTTGTAAACATGAAAAAGCAAGATGCAGTTGTTAGTTTTGCATTATGTCATCAGTATAGACATTCTGTTGATACTAATTAATGGTCCTTGTGGGCCAATAATAAACACTAATATATGCTCCCGAGTAACTGAAAGAACTTCCTACTTAAGACTTTGTAGACTTCTTTTAATGAAATTTTTCTTCATCAACATTGTCCTTCAGAGCTGGCCAGCCCTTCTTTTAGCACTTCCAGAACTGCCTTGTAGCTCCATCTGAAAATGTTCAATTTTAGTATTTCCCTTTCATGGGGAAAATCTATTGTCTTTCATAAATTTGGCCTATGAATTTGGCTGTTTATAAAAGCCCACAACCAAGCAGCAAACACACCCACCTTAACTTGAATGTGTTCTGGAGGCTGCGTGGCCATCCAAAGTCAGTAAAAATGTTAGCTAGTGTCTCACCATGAAAGTCCAACTCCAGTAAAGTCAGAAGGCAGACTCTGATTGACGAGAACAGGACAAAGGTCTTGCCACTGATGACTGAAATGGTAATTGTGTATGGTTATTATATCTTGAAACCCTGCTTGTGTTGCCATATGCAGGTAAGCTTTCCTTCCAGATTTGTTTATGGTCATGTATATGTTTATATGAATGAGAACTAGACCACCTGACTATCACTAGTTGTTATCTCAGAGTGAAGCACCTGTGGTTTATCTTGTTAGTTTATCTTTATGGTTTCGTATCCAAGACTTTTAAAGCCAATTTTTATCTATTTGGCAATTGTCTGTGTAAATAGAAAACTAATCTTGTTGCTTCTTTAGCCATTAGACCATTGCTTCAGTATAATGTCTGATCTTCTTTGTAAGTTTTCCTCGTGCTCTTGCTTTGTCTGTGAATAGATTTGTGTTGCCTCATAACACTGATATATTGGCAAGAAGTTGTATGCATGTTTTGACAAACACCTCTGCTGTGAACTGAAGCAAAGCTTCTGTGTTTCTTCCAATCTACAGTTAGAGAAGGAGCTGATTTGATTTATACTATACAGTTTGTGTGTGCAGGAAATAAGCTTTAATGCATTGGGTCAAGGGGAATAAATTGCCATTAATGCACCACTTCTTCTGGCAGCCTTCTTAATCTTAGCGTTTCACCACCTTGCCTGGGATTTTCAAAAGGACTCACAGTTAACCCAAGCTTACCCAACCCTTCTCCCCTCAAGGTCAAGGGTAAGCTCCCCCTTGGCTTTAAAAAAGGCAATTTTAGTCCTGTGCTGATGATTTTCAAAGTCTTAGCTTTCATTTGTAGTTAATAATATGTTGAGCTCTTTAACAGATGGCCTGTTTCAGTCTCTGGATCTCTCTAATAACACGTGTGCTATGGTTGGGTGAAAGGATTTTACACAGGTGAAGGGTTGACTGTGCCCCTTGCCAGCCCTGGGAGTCTTTTCTTGTCTCTGGTAGGAGGTAGGCTTCCTCTACGGGTAGCTGGTGCTGCCTTTAAGCAAGAGCATATGAATCCTCAGCAAAATAACTGTTGAGAAAGGAAGGCTGGAACAAAAAGTAAACCCAGTACTTTCTAGTATTTCTGTGTGAAGAAAGTATTTCTTTAAATATGTTTTTATTTACCGTAGGGGATGGCTGTGTTTGCTCAGCTTTTCAAAGCGACAAGACATGTTCTTTATTCTTACTCTTTTTCTGTTTAATTAAAAAGTCATGTATTTCTCTGTGTTCCAGTTCTGCCACAACCCATATGAGATTAGTTTCATCTTCATATCCTTGAACAGCAATTACTGCAGTTAGGGTTGCAAAATGCTCTCATCATCCCCTCTGTTCATGTGCTTATGGTGGATCTGATGAGTTCACCTGCAAAATGCTTGTTTTAAAAGAAATGTCAGGTTATATCTAGAAAAGCTAGCCAGCTGTTTGCAGTAGAAATTAACTCGGGATTCTTGGGGCATTCTTCTTGCAGGCACCTGGATCCAAAAGCCTTAAATCTTTCCCCATGGAGCTGCTGTCTGTACTCACAGACAGGTCCCCGGGCACCGCAGCTTTTGCCACTGGCACTCCCCAGGCACTTCAAAGCCTTCTTTGGGCAGGTCCCAGGCTGCCTGCCTCTCAACAGTGCCGAGCAGCACGGCATCTTGTCACAAGCCAGCGTCAGGACACGCGGCCAGCCATTTCTCATGTGATCTCACCTGCGGGGCTGGATCCTGTGGATGCACTCAGGTCGGATGGGACTGCATCCCTGCCAGCAGCTGGCAGTGACGCGCAGCTCTTTGCGTGGAATAGTTTAATATTAATATGACCCCACAGACAAACAGGTAGGGTATCACCTTGTGTCACCTTGACGTCTTGGACACACATCTACAGTTGATATGAGCAGTGGCCTTCAGCTGTGTTTTAGAAATCTTTGGTGGTGTCACTCCAAATTTTGAATTTTGACTGAAGTCCTTCCAGTAGTTGAAATAAGTGTATCTAAGTCCCAGAAAGAGATAAGATAGAGCTTGAGTTGTTCTCCTCCTTGTTTCATCTGGGCTAATTGAGGCAGCTTCTCAGTTGGCACAGAGGCCTCTCTGAATACCCTTTTTAATGCCCGTAACTTTCCCCAGAAATAATGCATGGATTTTAGTGAAATAATTCAGACCTGTTCTGCGGGAAGGGGATTGGTGATAAACCTGTGTCTCTGCCTTGCACCTGAATGAAGGAGAATTGACTCTGGGAGTCTAGTTTTCATTTATCGCTATTTGTTTATATATTTAATCTATCCTAGTTCTCACATATAGCAGTGTTAGTGTATCTTTAAATTGTTCAACTAGGTGCGTAACTTTCCTTTTCCTATACAAAGGATAGATACATATACTTCACTTGTCTCTTTAAAGTTGTTACCTGTGTTAGGGATTTTTCAGCTTCCAGTGTGACCACTGTGTAAAATACAGGTAAGAAAGAAATGGGTAATACCTTTTTAGCACAAATGTCTGCCATTTTATTAAAAGGCTGTTACCATACTTCTGTTTAGGTAAAATTAAGTTGATCAGCTGCTGGTGTTCCACTGTGTTGATCTGATATCTTGCACAAAACAAAGGCCTGAAAGGAGCTCCTCAGTCTTCAGAAGGCGATGGTCATTTTACATGGTGTCCATATCTCAACTAGTGGAAACATGTGCATTGCTAAAATTTGTTTAATTGGAATAGCTAGTTAAGAGGCCTGAGATAATGTATTTTTCTTGTCAAACTCAACCTGCAAACATTTATTTGTGTGGCTGTGCAGTTATCATGCTTGTTGGTCTCTCCTGGATTATGTGGATACTTTAATTATCCACAGGATTGGGCCATAAAGTATAAACAGAGTCTGTAATTGTGAAAACAACTATGTTTCCACTGATGGATGCACAGGGGGATATTGCAGGGTTGTATGTGTATTTTTGTTCTGTTAGCATGTTTCTTTTGTTTTCAATTTGCCACCTACAGTAGTGTAAAGAATAAACATCAAGTAATTTAGAGAAAAAATGAATCTCAGTAGTGTGGTGCCTTTCCATTCAGACTAATATCAGGAAGAATTGAAGTGTAAACTCTGCTGTTCACTTGAGTTTCATGCTCTAGCCTGCTGCATGACAAAATGTTTTCCTTGCTAATGCTGATCAGAAGCATTCCTAGTGTGATTACATGTCCACTGCAGTGTTCATTTTGACTTTGTGTGAGGTATGTGCACCCTCATACAAAATTCTTAGCATACCAGGCTCTGGTTTAGAAGATTTCTCCCTGTTTGTTTTATGAAGCTAGATAAGAAGGGAAATGTGATATACAGCCTTGAATTTATGATTTAAGAGCTTTCACTTCAGCTGCTTGGTAGCCCATGCACTTGGTAAAATTCTTGCTGTATCACTGAGTAGTTTTGTTGACAGGGACTATATTCTGATTAAGAAAGCAATGCACTGAGTTTCCCTCCTCTTGTTCTGCCTGCACAAATGTACTATCACTTCCCATTCAAAACCTCTTTGGTGAGTGCTGAAACGCTTTGGGACTTTTTTACAGAAAAAAAAATCTTGTTAATGACAGCTACAGCAATCCCATGAGGTTCCCTGCAAGTCTTCTGCAATCACCTCTAAATGTTAGGAAAGGCAGAACTAGCTTTTTGCTTTTGTGGATAAGCCTTTCACGTTGGTCTTAGACATTAGACTGTGTGTACTTGTTAGTATCCAGCCCTCCTGATAGTGTCCCCCAAGATGAAGTTCACCATGGTACACTTCTTCAGGTTGGTTTTTCAACTTCAGCATTCTTTTATTGAATACTATCAAATATTGGGTAACTTTTGTCCATAAAGCTTCAGAGGAAATATACAGGATGTCCATGTCTTGATGCTGCCTTCACATTGACTGATTCCTCCTGATGTTAATTACTTGTGGAAGTCACAGTATTGCTAGTGCTTCTTGTACTAAATAGTACACTGTCCAGTTAAAATTGCAAACCCTCCAGTTTATGTACAGGTGCTGGTTTTTTGTGTGTGCTGTCCTTATCTTGTAGGTTGATTCTGGGAAACTGTCATCATGTCAGTAATGTTGTCTGAGATACACACATCCAGACAAGTCTGGAGCTTTTCAGACTTCATCACTGTCTTGTATCACTGTCTATGAGATAATTATGAACTCTTTCCACACAAGGCTGGAGAGTACCAGAAGTCCTGGATTTGGGGATCTAATAACTTTTAATCCGGGAACATCAGAGCAGGCACAGTCCCAAAGCATGCCTATTCCTGGTGGGGAGAGTGAGGTGGTAAGAGATTCTGTATTGCCAGGCATTAATTAGCCTTCTGATTTGGCACCAGCTAACATTTTTCCACCTCTAGGGTTTGCAGTCACAAAGAAAGTCCTTCTCTTCTATTCTATGCTGTAAGTGTGGCTTTTTGCTTTTTCTATTGCTTAGTTTCTATACAAGTCATTGCCATGGCCCTTTTTCTTCCAACAGGGTTACCACTATTTAGTTACTCAGATTGCCAAGTTAATCTTATGCATCAAGAAAAGCATTTATATTGTCATATTATTAATGAAGAGTTACTCTCTCCATAGATTAAGTCCTTTGGTTTATTGAATAAGCTCATAGAGGTATTAAAAAATCCCCTGGAAAGCCTCCCACTTGTAATCCTATCCAATTCAATTCAGTCCTCTTCCATTCAATCTTCTGATTTTAAATGGCCCCCAAAATCTTCCAGTTTTAAATGTCCCCCTTTCTCCTTATCTGGTTCCAGTCATGACTGAGCCACAACTTCTGAGCTTTTTCCCCAGTCTGGATAGTTTTTTTCTTCTCAGTTTACTATTTCCATATGCATAACCCTTTCACTGATCAGTTAACATTATAACATACAGTCGATTTAATTCTGAGATGCAAAGCCCATTGATTGTACATACCAGAGAAGAGTTTAATAGCATTTCTGTGAACAAATCGAACTACGTCTTCTTTAAAGATCTTAAAGCAAAGTTATTTCTTGAACCTTTTTCTAGGATTGCATGTCCTGCCCTTGTCAGGATATTTGAAGTGAGTATGTTACTATTTCATGTCCTTTCTTATCAGCTTCTGAGTCCAGTGGTATCCCAAGGTTAAAAAACATACCATTGGCACATAGGATATATAAAGTATGAGGAAATGACTGCTTTCCTTCACCATGGAGAACTGCTTTAAGTTATCTGAATGCTTATTTTCTGCGTGACACTGAAATTTGGGTTTTGGATATAATTTCTTCCTTGTGTTAAAAATTGTTAACACCAAAATGACCTGGAAGTGCCTTCCTTCTACAAAAGCTGTTCATCTTTCTTTTGCAGTGGTAACATTCATGCTGGTGGTCGTGGTCTTTTATCTTCTCCAGGTTGTAATATATAAATTCTAATGTACAGTTGTGATTAGTGCTTTGTCCTTAAATCATTGCAGCTGTGCAGCAGACACCCACTTATTCCTGACCTCAGCTGATGGGCTTGCTCCTCATACTATGCTTTATAGATTTTCTCACCTTGGTTTTGAAAAAGGGGCTTTCTGAAGGCTTACTTATAATCCTATCCTATCCTTGCATCACCTACATTACAAACTTACCATGGTTCCTTGCCGTTGAGCTGTAAGGGCATATATGCTTTGATGTTTGGGGTTTTTTTTCTACCACGTGTGGGATCCATTATGTTATTAGTAATATTCTTTCTTCTATAGTAGTCTTGCAGTTGCTCAGAAAACTTCTTGACCCATGAAATCTTAGCTGTAAAAGGAGAGATGCTTGAGGTTTTGTCAGTATTTCCATAATACACTCGCTGGGTTGAGTGATGATGAAAGGACAGCCATGCTGGGTCTGTCTTACTTAATATACTCACCACATCAAGGAACTCACCATTAACCTTTGCCAGGCTCTGTCGAGCTGTACATCCACAGCACCATGAAAGGAAGTTTGACTGGGGAATCCCAACAGTGGGGTAGGACCTCTTTCCACTCTCTTTTTCTGTTCTGTCTCCAGACAGAGAGGTGCCAGGTGGCATTTTTGCTGTTTTCTTAATATGGCTTTGGGAAATGGTATCAGAGATGCCTTGTTTGAGGCTCTCCCTTGGCCCCCCCCGTTCTTACATTTTCTGAATCCCTTGACCCTCAACCCTCTCTCTTTTTTCCTTGATCATCATATACAGTCATTTTCTTGGTTTCCTTGCATCTGTCCCTCTGATGCCTGTCTCAGGTAGAAAAGCCAGTCAGGAAAGCATAAGCTGAGAATGAACATTTAATTACAGGGTTTTCAGTGGTTTCCTTTTTAGGCATAGGTTTTAGGACTCAGTTTGATTTTTTTTTTTTATTTGACTGGAGGTAGCTTATCAAAGTTCTGTCTTTTAACACCACAGTCATCATTATTTTCATGAAAAGTGATAATACAACACATACCTGAAGAAAGCACATATGCCATGTCTGGAACACCGAAATGAATTACCTCAGACATAAAGGCAGAAGGCAATCGCTCAAAACAAGGTATGATTTAGGATCAAGATACGGAAAATGCACTATTAGATAATCTTCCCCCACCATTCCAGGTTTATAAAATAAGTATTGGCGTCTGCACACAAAAGTAGTTGGTGCTTTAGGAATGCCAAAGAGGATGCAGCTATTTGACAGAACTACAACCTATTCTATGCTTGATTTTGCCTACAGGTTATGAGAAGCTGTTGAGAGCTGTTCTCAGCTTTGCATGGGTCACCTTGTTTTGGTAGCTTGAGTTCAGAATATACATACTTACCTTAATAGTTTAGGTAGCTGAGAAGAGAATTGGTGCTTCTGGTAGACCGCAGTTCTGTCACTTTGCAGTGCACCCAAGGCTGGATGGTGAACCTGTGAACTTGGGGGGAAAACCAGCTGAATCTGTTGCTGTTCTTTGTGTTTTCTAGTGGGGAAAACTACATTACTGAATTATATTTAGTACAGAAGAAAGCTACACTGCTTGTCTTTAGAATTGTTTTATGTCACTTACTTTTTTCCTTCCATACAAGTTGCTTTAGGCAGCACTCAGTTGAGCTAAGTCTCCTCAGAAAACTTATTGTGCTTTGAACAAGCACTATGTAGCAGCTGGAGCTTTGCCCCAGTACAGAAATTGTGCGTGTTACGTTTATACTGTAAAATATGCCAGAACTTAATTTCAGGGTAGTTTTCTTTGTGACTTAAGCCGGACGAAAAGCTGAACTTTGCCTTTTGTCAACAGCTGTTTTGTAGAGTTTCAATTAATCTTCAAAGGCTAGTAATTGGTCTAGTTTCGTTACAAATTCTCGAAGTGGAACTTTAAAGGATCATTCCCATTTGGAGATAAAGCCAGCTCTTTCTCCTACAAGTTGAAGATTCAAGTTTTGGTTTGTTTCTTGCTTTTGTTCTGAACACAAAGGAACCTTTCTAATATCAGGAAAGATTAAGGAAAAGGTGCTCTTGATGGGTGAAGTCTTTTCCATTCTGTGTTTTTGCATTATATTACTTCATAGTTCTTGTTTTCTTATGGACCATGAGAAACATGAACCACAGGTAGAATTTATTTTGCTAAATTTTTGGTAAACCAGCTAACTCCTGAGAACTAGGCAAGGCTGTCTTTTTTGTCACTAGTTTGTCTTTCCATGGTAAGCTTTTTGGGGCTTTTTTGTTCTTACTGTGGTTCAACAGTTGGATTGTAATCTGTACAGAAAAAAATATAGTAGGACCTTTAGACAGTGACATGAAAAATCATTTAATTTGCTAATAATTTATTAAATTGCTGTAAAGAATCTAGCCTATGGAGTAGAAGTCACTAAATCACCTGCTGATTTGTATTATATACATCTCAAGGTGAAGATGCTGGGGTTTAGGTCTCTGGTCTGCCCTAAGGAAAATGCAGGGAAAATCTGAACTTCAAACTGAGTTAGTGTTAGGTAACATCTCGGAGTAGAAACATCTCATATTCCCACCAGGCACTGGAACTAGTGAGAGAGCTCCTGTTAAGGAGAAAGCTCCCACGCTCCTTAAAGGCTAGCAATGATATATATTTTTTTTAAAGAAGCACATAAATAAATAAATAAAACCCAACTTGAAAGCCCTGATCTCACATAGGCACTTCATTCTTAGGCCCTGAAGCCTTTATAGTAGTTCATGTTTAAAACTCAGAAAAGAAGATGGAGTTGACTGGTATAATACTGAGGATCCTTAGGGCCCAGGGGCCCTGTAGCATTGTGTTCCAGAGGATGCACTTTCTGAAGAGTTGAACTTTTCTTGCAAGGTGTCTCTTGCTGCTGGAAGGGAATTTTAACACTGTGGATGATGCCTAGAAGTGTCATAGTATTCATAGCTTACCATAGGAGACATTTTTGTTAACTACAGCACAGGTTTTTAAGGTTTCAGCAGATTGTGATCAGCACCTTGGATTGCATTTGGAAGATAAGAGGAAACCAGTCTAAAGTATGTGCTGACATTCGACTGAGCTCATGGTTTCAGTAGCTGCACAAACCTCAATTTTCCTTTACTCAACCTGTTTTGATTGTATGATATTACACATAACCTAATGTTTTTGTCTTGCCCCTCTCCCCTGGGACTGAGATAAGGTTTGCTGCTGGTAATGTCTGGTGCGTTAATTGTCATGTTCTGCCTCAACTTGACTACTTTTAAAAATGGCACTGCATAATTGGCTTTTCAGGAATTGTTGCTCTTTTAAAGGGTTCAGTTTGCTCTTATCAGCAAGCGTCATTGCTGCTTTATGCTGTTTTCTCAGAATTTCTCATCTGAATGATTTATGACACATGAACTTCCCAAGATGTTCTGTAATTTACTTGACATGGATCTTAATCTTTGCCCAGGACACGCTGACTACCCATAAAAATTGTTTGGAAAAGGAATTTCCCCTTTCAACTCAATAGCAAAGAATGATACAAAAAAGTTAATGTAACTGACTGTTCGGCTCCTGTGGGTGGCTGAGATAGTCTGCAGTCACACATGCCATCTCATTGTTCTCCTAAAAAATGTTACCAGAGAAAATGGCTTTTAGATGAATGTTTACATGGCAGTTGTGCCTGTGGAAGGGATACTTAAATTAGGGACTCTGGTCTCGATCTGGACCATGACTGAACTTTGGATGCCAAACCCAGATCCCAAAAGTCTGCTGTCTCCTGAGGCTATGCGTAAGAACAGTTGCCCTCTGCCCAGGGTGTTGGGGGGTAGCTGGAGTATGCCACCCTCAGCCGCAGCCACGGTGAAGGGGGCAACACATGGCTTTCATTTCTAGCTCTTGAGAGTTAACATTTTCAAGTCTTCCCCCCTCCCTCCACCATGATGTATGTAGGGTTTTTTCTCCATGAAAACCAAGGGCAGTGTGTTTGGCAAAATGTTGCCAGGAGCAGGGCATTTAGGTAAAACAGCAAGAAGTGTTGTATCTATGGAGAAGGAGCTGTTGGCGCTGGATTGGTAGCGAAGGTGAGGGTGGGCTGTGGACATCATGGCCTGGAGACCAGCCTGGAGAACAGGCCTGCTCAGATGGTCTGTTCAATTTGTGCCTTCCTTGGCAGGCAGATTTCCATTTGTTTGTAGTACTGAGCAGGATTTTTGTTCTTTAAAGAATGGATTGGTAGCTCTCATGCATTCATAATTCTTGGCTCACTCACCCAGGCTTAACTGTGCCTTTTTACTGCCCACCTTGCAGGTCACAAATGGTGTCCTGATGTGCTGTGGACATGTGCTGGGACACCCCGTGTCCCCTCATCTCTGTTTTGTTTTATATTCTGTCCTGATCCGGTGCAGTTACCCGAATGCCATATGTCTTGCACTTCCAAAGATCAATTCTTTTGTAGATTGAGTGCAGTTATCTCCCTTCCCCCTTTAAGATTGTTGAATTTGCTCCCTGCCCTTATAATCACTGTATATGGTCTCTCCAAAGACTTCCTCCTCGAGTATCAGAAAGCTACCCTAAGAGCCATTTGCTTACATTTTCAGTAGGTGGCTTCTTCAAAGCACTCCCAGATGTGCCATCCATCCAAGTAATATCAGGCTGGTTAGTTTTAGAGCTTCTTGAGAAACATGAAAAAATTCCCATATTATTGGGTTGTGAATAAAACCTTTCCCATGAAAAAATCCATCCCTGGTTTCTTAGGGTTAATGGTTGCATTTAACAAGAAAGCTTGTTTTGATACTTGAAACAAAAAAGAAAATGGGAAGAAAAATTGCAGTGTGTGTTGGTGCCCCCTTGGTTTCACTTTGATGCTGTGTCAGTGCAGAGCATTAATTGGGCAGGAGGTTGTTTTCTTTAATCTTTCACATTTGCTTTTCACTCTCACTGTTTATTCACCCATTAATGTATTTTAAAGATCATTCTGAGCAGCATGCCAGGGTGTTGAAATAACTCCCTTGGCCTATTCCACCAGTCACTTCCGTGTATTTCTAACCTATATTTGCTGTCAAACTTGTAGCTCTGATTTTCTGTATCCTACCGATGTCTGACAGGGCATACATCTGAACCTTGCTGTCTCTGCTTGTTTCTGTCATCACATCAAGTGCTGTGCAGCTCCTTTTCACTTCTAACCTTACATGGAGAGCCATCTTCTGTCTCTATGTATAAGTATCTACAAGTATATATACTGTAAGTAGTGTGGTGGTTACTACTGGCTGCAGTATGTAACAATCCTGCTTTTTTCCTGAACTGGTGTGCTGATAATGCCCAGGCCTCCTAAAATGACCCACTTTTCTTTGAGGTTTATCAGTGCTCCCATTGCAGGGAGGAGCTCTGATTGAGCCCAAATTCATGTTATGCGGTTGCTGTTAGCCTTGTCACACTGCTCCTATCTTGAAATAACTTTCCCTTTACACCAAACTGTTAATTTTGTCTGTGTGCTTGTTTGGTATTTTTTATGCTGCAATCCACTGAATAGCGCCTAAACCAGGAAAGCAGAATGATTTGGGAATTATATTCCCAGTTCTAACGCTGATTTAAAGTGTGGCCTTGGGCAAGTGACTGGTGAGTCTGCTTTCCCTTATGTTCACTGGAGGCAATGATATTCACTTCTGCACCTCCTGGAGCTTCTCAGCTGTGGTATGAGTGCACAGGGTGGATGAACCCATGGGACCTGCAGTAACTAGCTGCAGTGGGTACTGTAGAGTACTTCTTAATCACTTGCTGTATATTTTTATTGTCCCCCTCTCAGGCCAGATGGGTTTGAAATTTATGGTTCTGAGAAATTGTATTCCTTTGTTCATACTGCATGGTTCACACATCACCACCCCCACCCCCCTTTTATTTTTCCTTTTATTTTTTTCAGAATGGGGTTATCTAATTTAATAAAAAATTCAATCAGCTGGAATGCACACATTGGAAAAGTGACAGACAGCAGAGGCTTCCACAGGAGGTCAGGAGCAGGAGCTGGCTTTAGGAGAGAGAAAGAATGAGGCAACTGCAAAGTGAAAGATACCTAATGCAGTTAACATACAAACACCGTACATGAGATGAATAGTCTGCTCTCTTTCTTCCTCATGCTAGAAAAGTGATGGTGTTTCAGACCTCATTAATTCTTTACTTCGACTGAGGTTTCGTGCTTAATGACAGGTGACAGGTTTGATGGCTTTTCTCAGATTAAAAAAAATAATATATATATAAAAATTATTTATATATATATATCCACCTGCCCCTCCTTTCATCCAGAGCCTGCAAAGGGTTAAGGACTGCTGAATGCAGACATACATGGTGCTGTATTGATATTATGTACTTTGTAATAGAAAACAGAACTATCCAGGTCAAATATCAATAACATTCTATAAGCCTTTCTAGGAAAATATAATTAAAACCATTCAAAGCTGTTTCCCATAACTGAATTTACTGTGTCTTATTGACTTCAGTCCCACATCTACAATGTGATATTATTATTGACTTTTAGAGCTCTGCCTATTTTAAAAATAAAGAAAACACAAAATCAGGTGGTGGTATTAATTTTATTAGAAATCTTGCCTGCCTTTTCTCCCTGAAGCAGACATCCTATTGAACTGTTTGAGCAACAAAATGGTGGGGTAGCCCTTCAGCTGGTTTAAATTGTCATAGTGCCACTGAAAGCAGCTAAACCAGTGGACCATCAACTGATAACCTGTCCCACAGGTAACCAGTTATCAGTTAATTCTGCATTTAAGCAACTTACTCATTTCCACCCAAGGCTACCAGTTACAGCACTACCTCTGGTTTTACTCTCAAGCTATATTAACTTGTTTTCATATTGAATATCGTGAGTAGGATTTAGAGTAGGAAGTTCACTAAATTGTTTAAATATTTCAGAGAGAATGAGTTTGCTTTTCTAATTCTGTCACTCCCTTTCCTCAAAGCAAATATTTCGTCATATCATCCACATTTAAATCAGGAGCATAAAATTTTCATAAGAAATATATTTTTCTTAAAGCTTATTTGCTAGCAGAGCCCCTTAAAAAAAACCCAAACCAACAACCAAAAAAAAAAGTGTATTATAGTGTCAGAATTTGTATGTTTATATAAAATAACTGATATCATGCTCATTAATTATATTTTTTCTAAAGATTTGTACCAAATATTAAGTATGTCTCTATTTTTCACACAAATCTGCTTGTGGAATATCTTTTAGTTATAAATATTAATAATATAGAACTGTTTCTGCAAATATTACAACAACTGAAGAAAAATATTTTCTGGGAATAGTTTTGTTATTGTCGTTGGCTGTGGGTAGCTGAGCACTTCATGGTTATCACATAATATGTGATCAATATTTAAGATTTTTGGAGAAGTCACATGTATGCAGATGTCTAAAATAGATGTGTATACACACCCACCCACAGATATATAGATAGATAGATATATAGAAGAAGAAATTAATGTAGAACCTTACAGGGAGTTTAGTTGTGGAGTTTTTATGTTTTGTTTTGTTTTGTTTTTTGCCATAAAATTCGTGTGTTCATGTAACCTTGGTCTGATTATCCTGAAATCCAAAGTTTCCCAGAAGTTGGTAGACATTGCATTGTAGAAGAGAGGGAAGAATTCAGGCTGTTTCCTTTCTCCTTGAATTGCACTATATTGGGTATGTTTGTGGCTCAAATAGAGTTACCTAGATTTAACATTAACTTCCTTTAAAATCATCCAGATATGAATATTTATTGGTTGACAGCCTAGAATATTTTTTTAGTCCACTGGTGTTTTATGTGCTTGTATTTATGTAGTTGGGGCTTAATTATTAAAATCAGGAGCACCCCTCCTGTTCTGAGGCAGACAGTGGCAGCACTTAAAAAATCTGATGGTCAGTGGTAAATGTACTCCAAAGGAGATGAGCTAAAAGAAAATAATTCTGTAAGTATTGAGAGCTGAACAGGAATATTGTGCATGGAAAAGCAAAAATAAATTAAAATATTTTGTTCCTCCAGCAAGTACCTTTTTACCTTACTATAACTTAATAGATACATGTGAAGTTGGTAGACAGAAAGGCTTCTGTATAAACCATGATTATATTCCTTGTGCTGTCCAAATTGCTACAATTCTGTGACTGAGTTTAAAAAATTATATCCTAAAGATGATACGAGCTACTGTTGTTGCTGCTGTTTGATCTGAATACTCAACTAGGAATTTGTCTGGATGCATAGCATTTTAATTTATGTTTCAGGTCATTTTAAGTCACCTGCAAATTGTAGGCAGGTCTGAGCCATAATTTTTGTCTTTAACTTTTTGGAAAAAAAAAAGAAAAAAAAAAAAAAATCTCAGTATTTTAGTTTGAAATGCAGAATACTTTAGACCCTAGGAATTTGTTTAATATTGTAATAACTGTATGTTTAGGGTCTATATTTTCTGCTCATGGTGCTAGAAACTAATATGTATATTTTATATAATAATACTAGAAATTAATATGTAAAAGGGAACGAGTAATTTAAAAATCTGTAGGGCTGTCCTGTCATTTTCATTAGTTCATGTCATTTATATTAATGTCTAGCTTAAAAATGGCTCTACAGTCTGGTTTTGGATTGATATGTCTCCTCTAAATGTGACGGTGGTGGTGGTAGTAAAACACTTGACAAGAGAATGTATAGGGGATTTTAATGGACCATCCTGTTGTTCTCTTACCTTTCAACAAAACTGCTTACAACCTCTCAGGAACAAGCACACAGACTGGGCAGTGGCTATAGATTCTCACTCACACAATTCCCTCTTTCTCAAATCTAATAGTGCTGTGTCATGCCATTTCAAGAGGAAACACTGATTATGAGCATTATAGTATCATTAAATATTCTTCATTAAAACTTCACTGTTATAGCATACAGGTGGCAGTAGGAAGATTAAACCAAACAGATGAATATTACTGAAAGACAACAGGAAAACTAATCTGATCCTGACCTGCATCACTTGTTTTCACTGCAGTTCCTCCTGACTCCCCGATTTTCACACAGCCCATGAATACTTGGAAAAAAACATTGTTAAATCAAATTTTTAGATGAATCTATAAATTTGGCAGAGTCAATTGTTTGCCTGGGCCTGTCACTTTTATATATTTGTAACTCTGTTCTTACTTGCTATGTGAGAAGCATCACTACAGTATGCAGAGAAATTGTAACTGCAGTTAACACGCAGTAGCATATTTTTTTCCAGCTGCAAATTAATTATTCCCTTTATCTTCAGGATTATTGTGGAATGCTATGATTTTATGATTATTATCAGGCCTCTTGAGGTAGTTAAGAATATTGTGTAATACTTTTATGAGTTCAGAGACTGAACTTCACTGTACAAGAGTGGTTAACGCATATGGATACACCCCCAAAGTTTCCAGTAACAATTACATTCCAAGAAAGGTGCTAAATATATTGCTACCAAGAATCTTCTGGTTTTTTCCCTCCCTCAATCTTTGATGTCATTTGGGAGTGCCAAGAATTTTCACTTCACCTACTTAAAACATTTAAATGTGAATGTAAAAATTTGCTTTAGATTTTTATCCTACACAAGAAGTTTGATTCTGTGGCTATCATCTGGCAAAAATTCCCACTGTATTAAATGTGAGTCTTCCTTGTGACGGGGCTGCAGGAGTAGGGCTGGAGTTACAGTCAGCTCTTCGTGGTGAAATTCTGAGCCCACGCGAGGCTACTGGTGGTGTTATTCTAGCTGAAAACTTCACTACAAAGGCACAAGCCCTTGAAAATAAAGTTTGCAAGATCACTTGTTTACATTTTATAATTCAGGGATGTAAACTCCTTGGTAGTGTTATGGTCAGTATTTGTTTTAATTTAGAGATGTGTTTAACCTTCTAAGTTTGTGGTTTGGGTTGGTTTTTTTGTTTGTTTTTTTGGGGGGGTGGCAAAAGAAGGTCTTAATGTATTTTCTTTTATATATGCCCAAAGCAAAAGCTGTAAACAGATTTGAAATTATGACATCTTTAGGTCAGCATTATACTTCCTACATAGTTTCTACCCACGACAACTTTGCAAAGTCAGAGCAGATGATAATTGAGGTAGTTTGCAGGCAATAACAACCTGCATTTTCTCACAGGAACCTTAGTAACTGTGACATAATGAAGGTAAAAGCAAATTGAATTAGAAAAACAGCAAACATTGTGTTTTATAACCCAAAATAAAATTCTTCAGCAGCAACTAGTCCTGTAATGTAATCCAATCTGTTTTAATACTGAGATTTTTCCAAGAAAGCAGGAAACAGTAAAGGGTAAGGCTTTCAAACCTCTGCTGTTTCGTTTACAGATCCCTTGTGTTAATTTAATGCTTCTAGGGAACTGGGGCTCTTTCTTTTTTCTCAGAATCCCTTCTCTAGGAAATACTGAGTGGTGTGGCGCTGAGAAGCAGTCATGGTTTACAACAGATAAGCCAAAGGACCTGGCTTCAAATTCCACACTTCTCTGAGAAAACAAAACACGCCAGTGCGTGCTTCTCTCTAAGGCGGATAATTTCTTGCGAACAGGCTACAGAAAATTTACCTTAGAAGGAGCTTAGCAGGCAACCTTTAGGGCCTTTACTCTCCTCCCCTCCTCCTGTCTCTCCAGTGCATGCACCAGCATCTCACAATTCTGTGCAGCCAGGGGTTTTATGCATAAAAGATAAATATTTACAGCTATTACTTTTGGAGCATTACCCTGAAAGTTTTTCTGGCACAAAATTCACGCTCCTGCTGGTGTGGCCACGCCAGCTGCAACCCCGGCAGATGCATCGCCAGCCCCTTCCCAAACCCTGCCAGTGCATTTTCCCCATGCTTCAAACACCCCTTCGCTCCCCACAAACAACAGACACCCACCTGGACAACTGGATTTTGCAGCTAGAACTGATTTTGTCTGGAGGAAAACACCAGAACGAGTTGCTTGCAAAAACCCAGCCTGGCTGATGTCAGCTGCGTGCTTGTTCACAGCCCTGCTGCTGCAACATTAGAAGATGCCTGGGCAATGCACGTTTTGGCCTCTCGCTGTTTCTTTTCCTCGTTTTGCTGGTTCAGAAGAAAAGGGTTCGCGGTGTGATTCCCAAAGTTACAACAGCCCTGTCTGCTGGGGTTTTGCTGGTGGTGCAGGTTAGGGGTGTAGGCTGCAGGAACTGGGCAGAGGTGAGGTGCCTGCTGTTGGTCTCTACGCAGCCCCCGCCGCCTGGCCCGCATGTGCTGGGGCACAAGCAGCCACTGACAGCGAGCAGGAGGAGACATCTGGAAGGGGACCATCACTGGGAACATGGCTGGGACCCACTGCTCGTCCTCAGAGGGGCAGAAGGGAACAGGATGCGTGGAGGAGAAGGAATAAGGGAGGCACAGCAGGAGCAGCTGTCTGACCCCAGCTGCCTGTCCTCCCACAGACTGAGTATGGCACATGGGGAAAACAAGGGAAATTGAGGCTAGGAAGGGGGAGAGGTTTGTGTCTTGTCTGCCCTCCCCGCTCTGTCTGAATCAATAATTAACACTTTATGTTAATTGCCAATAAAGTGAATTGAGTAAATTCTTGGAATCGAGACTGTTTTGCCTGCAAGAAGAAGGGGAAAGCAAAAATTAATAGCATGCTTTATAAGCAGCAGGCTCTCTGTCTTTGTCTGTAGCTTGCCTGGCAAGGGAGGAGATTTTCAGGAATTTTGTTCTTCTTGTAGTACAGAACATCCTGATAGACTGATCCTTTCCTTCCAGTCATTGATTTTCTTTCATTACTGTGTAAAGGCGGGGAGAATATAAAAGGCTGAGCTGTATCCTCTCCTAGTCCATGAGTAGGCCAAAAGGATCTCAGATTCATGTGGCGGGAGCAGAGATTTGGCAGAAGAGCATTGCTCTGCATCATCTGTTCTTGGTCCCAGCCCCACCCTGGTGCCATACAGTTAGAGAAAGAAAATTCAGCGAACAGTTCTAGGTGTGTCATTGAGATTCATGTTGTCAAGACAGGGCAGGTGCAGCTCCTCTAGGATCATGCACATGGCTTAGGCTTGTGGCTGTGAAATAGGTAGTTCTTGGCATCAGCACCAGAGTAGGATGTCGTGGGGCTCCAGAGATTTCCCAAGATCAAGGAAATATCTTGGTAATTTCAGGGACAGCTGTTACGCACATATAAGCAGAGGGAGACATGTCTCATGCTGTGGTAGATAAAGCACTGTCCTGACTTTCTTCGCAATCCACCATTCCTGAGGTTTATGTAGGAGGGAGAGCACTGCATCCATTTAATCAGTGAGTTGAGTTTACATTTGCAGTGTGCTTTAGATGAACTAGTATTGAGGAGTGCTGGGAGAGAAAAAAGAGCAAGTAAATTCTGGGTTTAGAGGGTATTAACATCTTGAATACTGTGCTGCTCAGATTTGTAGCAATTTTAGAGCTTCTTGCTTCATTTTCCTTTTGCAAAGGTACTTGAATCCTGCAAAGAATTATTGATAATGTCAAAATGTTGCCCTACCAATTATGGAAACAAACTTTGGAAACCCAATTGGTTAGTCAGAAATTTGCAAAACAAACTTCCTCTTCCATCCCTAGTATTTCCCGATTTTTCATTTGTTTTGTCATCCTGGTGAGTAAGCCGCTCGGGGTTGGCAGTGTAGCACAAAGTACCACCGATTCCTTCTAATCCATGTGTTAACCCTTTAAAACAGCAACTTGTGTGTGGGGTTTTTTTGTGATAACAGACTTTGAGAAAAAATGAGTGTAAAAATAATCTAAGGATGGCCATATGAAGCCATCTGTCTGTCTGTTTCAGCAACTTGTTTCTGATTAACATCACTAGCCCAGTGGCTGAGGGAAAGCTGCAAGAACAGGGCTTGCCTGTAGCAGTAGCTACCTGCCACGCTCTTCCTGCAGGCTGGGGCTTGGAGGCTTCATGAGCTGCAATTTATTTCTTGGTGTTGTATAGCCCTTAATGGATTTTTCTCTGCCTTAATCTGAGAATGAGTTGAGTTTGTTAAAATCTGGTGCCTGGAGATGACCTGCTTTCACATTTGATTGCATTTGATGCACTTCTGTTACCGAAACATGGTTGGCTTGAAGAAGAGAGAGCAGTATATTCTCAGTGAGGATGTAGCCTGTAATGACCAATACTAAGGACATCTACAAGCACAAAGGCAAATTCCAGTTCTACAAAGTGGTGTATGCAGGAAGACCCTTTCTCCATGGGCCTCCTCTCCATTCACCATGGCTCTTCCTAGAGACCAAAGTGAGCCTTTTTTGCTCTGTAAAGTTACACAGTGGGAATGTTCTAGTCTGACAAATGCTTCTGATAAAGAATAATGCCATCTGACTGCTGAAGGGTGTCAGTTTGGTGTTATTTGCATAAAGCCCCACACAAAGATTGAGGTATTTCCTTTTGTTAGTGTGCTGTGCAAGACAAAACAGCTTCACGTGTGGAAGGGCAACGTCTCTGTCTCCTCTGTATAAAATAGTCCCCAGCAGTGTTACTACAAGTGGCTGTCTTCTGGCTGGCACAACTTTCCACACTGATTATTTCTTTTCTACATAGGATTAACTTGCGCTGTTTGTGTAGTTGACCAGCAGTAACACGAAATTCCATGTGCCATGATGTGGAAGTTGCTTAATGTGGGCTGTCTTCCAGATCTCTTGAAAGAGCTGCTCCATCTACTCTGCTGCTTCATCTCTTCACTGAATTTCTTGGCAGTCAGAAGGAAGATAATAAAAATGTGCTCTCTGCATACCAGACAGATAGAATTTGCCCTGCGTCGTATTAAGTAGTGCTTATTAATTTATAGCTGCTGGGGTTTTTCTAAATGAAGATGAAAGTTTGTAGGTGTTTAATTGACAGGAGGTAGAATGGGTTTCTGTATTGCCCTATAGGTTGTAATAATAATAATAATCAGCAAGGAAATTAAGAAAGGCCTCCCATTACAAAATATGTATTGAAACCAGTCAACTTTCATGCAAATGTGGCAATCCTTGTTTTCATAAAACATTCTTCAGACATGTAGCAGGGTTTTCTGCTCACCCTGAGATACTTGGGTTTTAAACTGTTTCCTTTTGTAATGTTGTTGGGAGGTACTGAAGCCGAATAAAACTAGCATTTTTGGAGAGGCTCCTTAGAATATATTCTGTGAAAAGATATTAAAGGTGAAGTTAAAATGTACATTTTTACTTTAATGTTAACAGTATGACTGAGTTTGACCTTTGAACTTGAAGACTAGGGGTTATTAATATGAGGGTTTGTGACTGACTGTGAAGTGTCATTATAATTGCATAGCCTTTCATTCACATATAATTCATTCACGATCCAGAGCTTTGATTTTTCAGGGTGCTGCGTACCTGATATGCTTGATGTGTTGACTTCTGACATGGCTGGATTCCAGGTCATTGCATGATTTTACTTGTAAAAGCGCAGCTGGGTCAGTCGCTAGACACTGGCACAGCGGGAATAAGCCAGCGGAGCCAACGTCTATCCCCATAGTGTGATTGACTATCTGGTTGCAGTAATATGAGAAACATGAAATGAGAACCAGCCCCATTGTTATTGGCAGTCACCATCTCCAGGTGTGGAGGCCTGAATATGTAGGGCAAGGGAAAAAAAGATGATTATTTTACTTTTACATCTAACAAATTAAGCAGCAAAATGAATGGTTTCCCTAAAGTTTATGACAGATTCATGAACTACAGTTCCAGTCCCAGTTCACTGTCCTAACCACAGATGGTTTTTCCTATCATCAATTAAACAAAATAATTTGAAAGCTTTCAAGGCTGTTTATCAGGGATACTTCAGAGCTGACGGAACTGGTCCATCTTAACCTGCGAGTGTTTTAATGTCTGGTACCTATTTTACTTTAAAACATGCAGGAATTTAACTTCTGAGATTAAAGTCTCCTACTAGCTGACTTCTGAGTTCTTCTATAGTCCCAAAAGAAGAGAGAAATTGCTGTTTCCCCTGTAGAGAATTACTTGAGGTAGTATTTTAAAACCATCAGGGTGTATGTTTTCTAGAAAACCTGGTAAAATAATTCTTTAAATCCCTGAAAGATGGCAACCCTATATTAGCTCTAAATATCTTTTTTCCCTATTGTTCTTATTTCCTTCCTTGTAAATCCAGGGGCTTACTTCTCTTTGGAGAGTAGGTGGCATAGAGATGAATATGTTAAAAAAAAGAAGTGAAATTCTTTTGCAACACAGTTGTACATGTCTGAACATTAGATTCCAGTGGGCATGAAGAAAATGTATCAGATTATTTGCATTGAATTTTCTACTTGGAATCTGAAACTGGATTTGGGCAATTTTACCAAAATACGTAACTCCAGAATGCATGAACTTTAAGATGTTTCCATAATTCCTCATTTTTATAGTTATCACTGTTTATAATGAATTTGCTGCAAGTTATTTTAATGGCTTTCAGTGTGCTGGCTAGGATTCCAGGATACTTATTGTTTGTACATCATAAAACCACCATGCTGTCTTTCAACAGAAAGGTTTTCCTTTTAACAGTCCTTTTAAGTACATTTCATGGAGTAGCAAAAACAGCCATTAAAAGACAGCGTTGAATAACTTCTGCCAAGTTTCAGTGAACAAATTTTTATTTAAATTAGGAATGCAAAAGATTTTCTGAACCTTGCTTTCATTTGCTTACTGTTCCAGACAACCTCCTCCTGCTATGCCATTTGCAAAGTGATCAAAATCCCATCAAGTTCTTTGTCTTCACTACTGTCATTAAAAATATGGTCCAAAACCTCAGTGCGGTCAGGCTAGAAGCCTTCTTCCAACTTCAGCCTGAATTTCATTGTGGCCTGTTTATATCCACTTGTTCTTGAGTTAACATTGTCATTTTGCTTAAATAGCTCTTTTACTTCCTCTGCAATATATTTATAGAAACAAATCATGTAGCCCGCTCAGCCTACGTCTTCCGAGGCTAAGTGAGCCAAGCTCCTCAGGTTCTCTTCTATAGGGAAAGCTTGTCTGTTCTCTTGACCACCCCGGTAACCCTGCTCTGCACCAGTTTGAGACCAGTTTCCTTCAATATGTGTAATGAAAACCTTTACTCGGTGCTCCAGTTGAGCTCTTGTTTCGTAGAGCAAGATTACTGCAGTGATCTTTGTCTAGCTGAAGTACATCTGATACACTTTTGCTGTGTCTTTGCCTTTTATGATGATATCAGGGTGACTATCTGTGTGATTTTATGAGTTTGCCTTCCTTGACATTTCTAGCTGATGAGTTTACAGTTTATAGCAGAAATTTTGCTTTCAGTCATTTTGTTCATGACCTTGCTTTTTCAGTTTCATTTCTACAGCAGTGCTTCTCGGGCTCAGATAGTTCTTCCTATTTGATACCTCCTTAGGCCAGGTAATTATTTAATAATCTGTTTTCTTTTAGTTTATGAAACTTTCCCCTCTGAAGTCCTAAACTTTTATTACAGGTGTTTTGCTTATCTCTCTCTTTAGTTTAAACAAGAGCAAATAATACTCCCATAACTCATGATTAATTTTTTAATCCAATTGTATTCCAAATATTTTTGCTACTGCCAAAGTCAATCCTAAGAATACTCACAGACCCTCTTGTTTAACCAGTGTTTGGTAAAGAAATACATAGGATCATGTATCCAGAATTAACTGGACCTTGCAGTTACGAGATCCATTTGTTCTGGTGTCTGTATCCCGTAATCTAAAATCTTGTTTTCTACTAGGAATTGTGTCTTTTGAGTGTCAGGTAAAATTTTTTTCAGGCAAAAATGGAAGAAATCTGCTGCAAAGGAGCTGAGAGTCTATTGTAGGGGTCTTTCTCCTAAATGTATTTTGTATTATCTATGCCGCTCCTTCTTATCATATTGCCATTAATATTATTCATGTTTAGTTCTTGTCCATCATTTTTACTTTTGATTTAACCTTTCCCAAATACAGTCATGTTCTAGTCCTGATTGCATTTTCCGTTATTCCTACAACGTATTGCTTCACATTTTGCACCAGTAATTAAAATTCTACTTTTTCTTTTCTGGTCCATGGCCTAAATATTAGTACACAAACATTTTACTTGTTTCTCATTAACCACATTCATTTCCCTTACTGGATTAGGCATAATAGTTTGTTTCTTCTCAATTGCTGCACGCTGCAGTATCGCATCTGTTTTCTTTCTCAGTTTTTACTCAGTGACATTTCTTTGTCTATAGCCATATCTTTTAAGTGCAAGAGTTTTTAGGATCATTTTGAAACCTAACTACATATCCTATATACATTGATGTGCTATTCTTATTTGTAGATACAGTCAGATGACAGGTTTTCAGTTCTTGTTCAGGATGGTCTCCCATTGTTTGTATCTTCTGCCTCTGCCTCGTATTGGTATGAATCTAAATCCTTTCTCTTCCATGCTTTCTTCTGTCAGTGTAGCATCTTGCTCGCTGAGTTAGCTGCAGTCTCCAGTACAATGTGGGTATCCAGTCCCTTGATGTTTCTGTTCTTTTCTTGTAATGCTGTTTTCCTCATGTTCCCTTTCCCTTCACTGCTTGTAGATCTCATTCTCTGCTTACACAATCACCCTTATCTGGGAGATTTTTCATAAATCACAGAATTGTTTAAGTTGGGAAAGAGCCTTCTTTGGACAGAAGCCAGTACCTCAATGTCTCTCTTGTAGTGAGGGGCCCAGAACTGAACACGGGATTCAAGGTGCAGCCTCACTAGTGCTGAGTACGGGGGGATGATCACTGTCCCGGCCCTGCTGGCCACACTAGTGCTGATACAGGCCAGGATGCTCTTGGCCTTCTTGGCTGCCTGGGCACAAGCTGGCTCATGTTCAGCTGTCTCCCCATGTCCTTTTCTGCCAAGCAGCTTTCCAGCCACTCTTCCCCAAGCCTGTAGTGTTGCATGGGGCTGTTGTGAGTCAAGTGCAGGATCTTGCACTTGGCTTTGTTGAACCTTTTTCAACTGGCCTTGGCCCACCGATCCAGCCTGTTCAGATCCCTCTGTAGAGCCTTCCTACCCTCAAGCAGATCAACAGTCCTCGTCTGTAAATTTATTGAGGGTGCACTTGATCTCCTCATCCAGATCATCAGTAAAGATACTAAAAAGAGCTGGCCCCAGTACTGAGCGCTGGGGAACTGAGTGCCCACTAACTGGATTCAACTCCATTCACCACCACTCTTTGGATCTGGCCATTCAGCCAGGTTTTTACCCAGCAAATTGTATACCAATCCAAGCCGTGGGCAGCCAGTTTCTCCAGGAGAATGCTGTGGGCAACAGTGTCAAAGGCTTTACTAAAGTCTAAGTAGGCAACATCCACAGCCTTTCCCTGTTCCACTAAGCAGGTCACCCTGTCACAGAAGGAGATCAGGTTAGTCAAGCAGGACCTGACTTTTATAAACCCGTTCTGGGTTATAAACCCATTCTGTGTTTATAAAACTGGGCCTGGTCACCTGGTTGTCCTATATGTGCTGTGTGATGGCACTCCATATGATCTGCTCCATAACATTCCCTGGCACCAAGGTCAAACTGACATGCCTGTAGTTCCCCGGGTCATCCTTCTGGCCCATCTTATAGTCACAGTCAGGGCTTTACATTTTCATTCTTTCTGAAGACTGAGGCTTTATTATTATTATTATTATTGTAGTACAGCATAATTTAAAGCTTTTGAAAAATGAGTGGATGATCCCTCCGTCTCCAGCAAAACCTATGTTAAATGCATATTAACATACAGAATATTAATGAATTATTTCAGTCTGACAGTTGAATAAGAGACCAAAACCTCTGCTACAATTGCAGGTGTTTCCTGCAGCTGAGTATGAAATTAGGTAAATTTTAATTAAGTTACAGTTGCTATTTATTGAGGTTTTGCTGTTCGTAAGTTTTTTTCTCAGTTACTCTCACTGTTTTCCAGGAATTCTGGAACTAAGAAATGGTCTACTTAGAATTTGAAAACATAAAGCCTTCAGTTCAGTGAGTTTGTTTTTAAGTTTGGAAAGCAGTGAAATAGAGGTTCCTAATTTGTTATTCTATGTGCTATCTTATAAACTTGTTTAATAGGATTTAATTGCACTTCATGGAGCAAAAAAACCACAAACAGTAATTGCAGATGCGTTCTTGCTATGTTAAACAAACGAACATTGCTCTCTAAAATAGAGCGATTTTAATAACAAACAGAAAGGAAGGGAGAAGTCACTAAATAATAAAAATTTATTTTTTTTTAAACACAGGAATTATGCAATAGCTTGTTGCCATTCTTCCCTGTGCTTGAATTAAACATACTTGCTTTTTATTCTTACTGGCTTCTGTGAAAGTAGGAAGTTCTTCGTTTCCTATACTTTTCCTATTAATTTAGTTTTCACATTAAACATGCAAAACTTTGACCTTTCTTACATTGTATTCTTTTGCTTTTCCAGCTATTTCATTAGAAGTATGCTTTCTTCAGTCCTTTTCTATATTTTCCATATTTTCTCCACCCTTGTCCTTGTTTTGCTCAGGGCCCAAGTCCAGTGGTGCTCAGTATTTAGAGGAAACCACAGCAGTGTTTTCCTTAGGCTTAGAGGTCCCATCCTGTTTGTGAGGAAGAGTAGAAGATGTCCCTCCCATAGTCACCAGCACTGGAGGCTAGAAGCAGAAATCTATTATTAATGCCTCCTATTTTAAAAATTATTTTAAATGGAAAAAAAAAGGGGGAAGGAAGCTCTAGGCTGTAAATGTGAAACACAAGCAGGTATCACATCAGCAGAATTCAAGCTTGGGTTTAGGAACTGAAATTCACATGTCCTGTCATCTCAGAATGTGTGTCTCAGCTGCCAGACCTGACTTGTTGGGTGTTAATACCCAGTGTAACTCTCCTCCTTCTCTTTTCAGGGTCACGATAATCACTCCTGGGAAAAGATGAAAAAAGTGGCCTATGAACTAAAATGTACTGTATGGTAAATGGGCTGGTTCCTACATAATGTACTGTTTTACAAACAGTATAGCTCCACTAATCCTGCCTGGGATTCAACATTCTGCCATCCAAGAGAAGTGAATAATGTCTTTAGTGAAAGACTCAGTTCAGCTTAATTGAATGGTCAATCAAGAATACAAGTGCTCTCCCAGTAGTCAGGCACTGCACAGCGACAGCTACTTATCACAGTCCAGGTTTATTTGGTGTGTGCAAAGAGGATCTTTTCCAACAGTCTGTTGGAGGAAAGCATATCTAAACAGACAACAACTGATAACAAAATCAGCGCTCCCACTGTTCATCAGAGGGCTGACCATTTCCCTTTGCACCAAACCTGGGTCTCAGCAGTTTCTCCTCCAGCAGACACAGGCTGCTTATTTAAGCTCACATCTCGCCTCTCTGAAGTGGCCCTTAAAAAGGTAAGGCTTGGCCTTCCAAACCAGTACCTACCTATTTCTTGTCCTGGTGTGCATCCTGGGATACATTCCATGCTTCTCGCATTTGAGGACAAACACTATAGCATATATTGGCTGTGTGCTGTTAACCAAACAAATCCTAAGTAAGCAGTACATATGCCTGCATTTTTTTGAGGTTCTGCAGCATACCTGCAGAACCAGATACACGATTGCCCATTTCAAGATTTAATGCTGCACTTTGAGATTGATGGGCCATATGATTGATCTTACTGCCATTGAATAGTCATGCTCTTCTTTTTCTTTACTTGCATTTTTCTGGGTAAAAGCTTTTCCTTTTTGCCATCTGAATTTCTTCAGTAGATTCTAATTTCCTTCTGATAGCTGGTGTTTGCTTTGTGTCGAGCATTGTAAACTAAATTATGGTGTTCTCAGTGATGAGAAAACTATAATCCTGTTGATAAGCATGCTTTTGCTTGACATGTTGGCACTTGTAGTTGTGTGTAGAGACTGCCTTGAGTCCACTCTGTAGCAGTTACAGGTGGCATGAGTAACATCCGTTTTCTCACTTCATTGTAACAGGTAACTTGAATGAAGCAACAAGGCATTTCTTCTTCTTAACCTGCAATTTTCTCACTGCCAAGGAACAGAAGAGTTGGCCTTTTAATGCAGATTTAGTTATAATGCTGCTCTCAGTTGTCTTTTTGGCTTTTCCCATCAGATTCTAATATTTAATTATTTAAAAAGAGTTTTCTCACTGATCATGATTCTGTTGGTCAGAAGTCTCTAACCAGCTGAAATACGTAAAAATAACAAGAAGAAAACCCAGAAGATCCCTCCATAAAATGTCCCTATGCTTGTGCTGCTGGGAACAGGCATTGAAATTGGGTGTGGTAAATGCTTGTGCTGTCTTGGAGAGTAATTTTTTGTTCGAATGACTTGTTGGTAATAACTGAAAATAAGAAAGGAGACTTATGCTCCAGTGATGAAATGTGTTTTAAATGTAATGTAACCTGCATAATATCTTTCAAGGGAGGGGTGTTCTGCATCCTTGAAGCTGTACCACTCCCGAGCACCTCATACAGGACTCAGTGCTGGCTGACATCGCCACAGCTTCATTGGACTCGCACATCCATTAGGAAAATGTGGTAGTGTTCCACCCTTGGAACTCACCACAACTTTTTCTCCCATTCAGCAATGTTGACCACAGGGGTGGATAAGATAAACCATCCAAGATCTCATAACCCAGAGATGCCCAGTGATTTTTCATGCTGCCAGTCCTCTGAATGGCCACTGCCACTATCCCCAAGACTGTGTCAGCAAGTTCATCTGTCAGTCCCTTCAGCTAGTGGGCCTGTTGGGAAGAGGGACCTCTTTCCAGCAGAAGAGAGGCTGATTGAAGGCTGTATAGTGTAGCTTAGATCGCACCTCAATACAGCGCTGAGAAATGATCTTCCTCTTCCTGTGTCTTTGCCTTGTTTGTGGGTATGTATGTATGTATGAAGCCAGATTTATCAGGATGATTTAGCAGAATGATAAATCTGGTTTCAGGGCTGTGGTGGATTCTACTGGACAGTGACACTTATGCTGGATCCTGTTTACTCAGCAGCAGAGTCTCCCCCCTCTTGATGATACAGTGTACCCCCAGCCTCACCTGGGTACCCAGCATGGAGCATAGAGAAGAGGTGCTAATTCCCTAGAGGGAAAGACAATGATGTAATGGATACATGTATGTTTCAGTGCCTTCCTTAGAGAGCTCTCTCCATTTCTCCCCAGTCATGATTCCCTTCGTGATTTCCCTCTTATGAACTTCAAGCAGTTCATGCTTTCACTCCCAGGTTTCCAAACCCTCAGTCCCTTCTATTAGACATTCTCTGGGCCTCGAGTGTGGCCAAGGCATCTGTCCTCATCTCTTTCCCTTTCTGACTGCTCCCAAAAGCCTCCACTTCACTTTCCAGCGTGTACAAATGCTGTCACAATCTGGTGGATCTGTTTGCTCTTTTTTCCTATTGCTTTCTGAAATTAACTGCTCATGAATGCTTTGTAAGTGCTTAGGGCTCTTCCCAGGCTTCAGGAAGAAACCAGCACCTGGATTATCTCAGTGCTTGAAGCAATCTGCAGAAGAAAAATCTGTTTCTTCTCCCCTGAATGAGGAATATCTTCTCAAAAGAAGCTTCCCATAGTGTCTTTATGCATAATAAAAAATGAGCTCTCCTTTTTCTGCTTAGCTGGAAGGCGGGCCTGGATGGTTGAGGAAAGATGTGGTCACAATCCTGCATAATCCTTTCCAGCTCTTTTGAAGGAAGATCTTTGTCTTTACTTTTTCTCTCTCCTGCTGTTACTGTGCCTACCACTCAGTGTCTCATCTGGGTTTGGCTTTGCTCTGCAACTTTTCCCTCTGACTCTTCCTACTCTCACATACCAGCTGCCTACCCTCCCGTCCAAGCAGCTTTTCACACCGTATAATGTTTTGCTGTTCTCCTTTCCTAGTGATGCAGCACAGTGGCTTGCCAAGCCAGGACACACCTCTGTCTGACAGGAATGTGGAATATACTGGGAGAAGCCAAGGCGTGTTGCGCCGTGGTGCACTTCAGGGAGCGAAGAAAAGGGAATACCTGTGAAGAAGTGGCTGGTAGAGGGCTGGGAAGGTCTTCACTTGATCAAGGGAAATGAAGGAGGAGGGCAGGCAACCCAGCAAGCAGAGAAGCAGGAGAACCTGGTAACTAGTGGCCAGTGCAGCTTCAGTCTTTCATCATGGAGGCTGCCCAGCCTACCCACCTCTGGCTGTAGTCAGTTGTGCCTGCGTACTGCCCCCCCCGGCCAGTCACTGCTAACTGCCCTCACTGAGGCTTTCCTTGAGCCTCAAGAAAGAGTAGCCTTTCCTTGAGAGCAGCCTCTTCCTCACTGAACACAATCTGCAGTTCCCCATCTCTCCCTTCCTTATCTCTCCTGGGATCATCAGTTCTCCAGCTGACTGGGGAAGGCAGGAGAGGATGTAATGAATGTATCCCGGGAAAGCAGAGAGGGAAAGATGTTGAAGAACTGCTGCTGTAGCTCACTCTTCCTCATTAGTAGTAGTCACAAGTGAGCTGCTTGTGACTTGGTGGCTTGTGTATCTGGGACCTCTGCCAAAACATCCGTTTGGTGTGAATTTTGCTTGGTGGAGTGATACAAATAGCAGAGGGCTTGCAGAAACCAGGGACTGTCAGCTGTAGTTGCTTCTTTGCTTTTTATTTTTATTGTACTGTTAGGCTTTTAAAGTGATTTAAAATACTTTTTATCTGTAATAAACCAGAGCTTTCTAAAACCAGCATTCATAAAGAAATCCTTGAAACTTACGTGTAGTCGTTGAGGTTAGAGATCCTAGAGCAGGTGGCTTGAGTGTTCAGAGCATCCCCCTATTACTGTTAATTCTTTTCTCCCTGAGGTTTATTTGCTTGTTTTAATAGATTCTGTGTATCAAGGCCAAAATACTGAGTATCTCTTTTTCCTCTCTGAGCTGCAGTTTGCTTTTATCAGAGTATTAAGGAGAACTGGAGGCCCCTTGGCGTCCTTTGATGCCTGTGGAAGGTGGGGAAGACTCATCAGTCCGTCCTTTAGAGAATTTACTGGCATTTGATAAGGAACCTGAGTTATGTTTTTGAATTTGTGTGTTAAACAGTAAAAATAATCTTGGGGCTTATTTTTTATGTAAAGGAGAGAAAACAAGTGAGGGAGAAACGGATTCCTCTCATATTTCTTCCATTCAAGATAATAATAAAAGAGAGCTTTTCACCCACAAATGCTGAGGGAGCTGGCAGACATCATTGCTAGGCCACTCTCATTCATCTTTGAAAAGTCATGGCAGTCAAGGGAGGTGGCTGAGGACTGGTAGAAAGCAAAGACCTCAGTCTTCAGAAAGGTCAAGAAGGAGGATATAGGAAACTACAGGCCAGTAAGGCTCACCTCCAGCCTTAAAAGGTCATGGAACAGAGGCCATCCTGGAGGCCATTTCTATAAGCACATGGAAGACAGGGAGGTGATCAGGAATAGTCAGCATGGATTCACGAAAGGGAAATAATGATTAATTACTTTCTATGATGGGACAACTGGCTGGATAGATGAGGGGAGAGCAGCGAATGTTGTCTGCCTGGACTTCAGCAAGATTTTTGACACTGTCACCCGTGGCATCCTCATAGACAAGCTCAGAAAGTGAGGGCTGGATGAGTGAACAGTGAGGTGGATTGAGAACTGGCTGAATGGCAGGTCTCAAGGTTGTGGTCAGTGGCACAGTCTCTAGTTGGAGACCTGTAACTAGTGGTGACCCTCAGGGGGTCAGTACTGGGTCCAGTGTTGTTTAACTTATTCATCAGTGACTTGGATGAAGGTACAGAGTGCCTCCTCAGCAAAGTTGCCAACAATGCAAAACTGAGAGAAGTGCCTGACACCCCACAGTGCTGTGCTATCATTCAGAAGGATCTAGGCAGGCTGAAGAGGAACCTTTTGAAACTCAACAAAGGCAGGTCCCCATGCACCAGTACAGGCTGGGGGCTGACCTGCTGGGAAATAGCTCTGTGGAGAAGGACCTGGGGGTCCTGATGGACAACAGGCTGTCCATGAGCCAGCCATGTGCCCCTGTGGCCAGGAAGGCGAATGGTATCCTGGACTGCATTGGGAAGAGCATTGCCAGCAGGTTGAGGGAGGTAAATCTACCTCTGCTCAGCCCTGGTGAGGCCTCACCTGGAGTACTGTGCCCAGTTCTGGGCTCCACAGTACAAGAGGGGCATGGAGCTCCTGGAGCGAGTCCAGCAAAGGGCTGCTAGACTGATTAAGGGTCTGGAGCATCTCTGAAACAAGGAAAGGCTGAGGGAGCTCTCTTCAGCTTAGAGAAGAGAAGGCTCAAGGGATGGTCTGAGCAGTGTATATAAGTATCTAAAGGGAGGGTGTCAAGAGGATGGGGCCAGACTTCCTCTCAGTGGTGCCAAGCAATACGACAAGAAGCAATGGGCATAAACTAAACCACAGGAATTTCCATGTGAACATGAGGAAGAACTTTACTGTGAGGGTGACTGAGCATTGGAATAGGTTGTCCAGAGAGGTTGTGGAGTCTCCTTCACTGAGGATACTCAGAGCTGCCTGAACACTATCCTGTGTAATGTGCTCCAGCTGACCTTGCTTGAGGAGGGAGATTGGACTAGATGACCTCTAGTAGTCCCTTCCAACCTCAACCACTCTGATTCTGTGATTGGAGTGTGGTTCATGATAATAATAAAGAAGAGCTCTCTGCATGTGGTTAGGGTGTATTTGTTCACCAGCCCCCTAGGAATTGGTATTTTCTGTGCAGCATAAAACCAAACAGCTCTCAAATACTTCTCTCAGAGTTGTAAGAAAAGCAACATGCACACCCAAACCAACCCAACAAACCCAAAACATTCAACTCTCCAAACCAAACTGCAGCTGGAGTGGAACTCCAGAACAACACAGCTACCTATTTTGAAATTTACTAACCCTGAATTGTCATATTATTTCCCCCCCAGAATACCGAAATTAGAATGAGAACAAGTTGCCAAACTGATTTATTATTGAGCAATGCTAAAACTGTTAGAACTATCCTGTCCTCCTTCCTGCAGTCCTCTTGACCTGAAAGGCCAATATTATGTTGCACAATGGAGATTAGTGTATGTTATGCTTGTGATCCCCAAGGGCCCTGTTTCCGCTAAAATGTCCTTAAGATAAGTAAAAGTACTTGTACTTCCATTATGGCATGTTATATGTGTTGTGTATTTATGACCTATTCTATGCGTCA
Source organism: Psittacula echo (assembly GCF_963264785.1). Taxonomy (NCBI): domain Eukaryota; kingdom Metazoa; phylum Chordata; class Aves; order Psittaciformes; family Psittacidae; genus Psittacula; species Psittacula echo. Next base: position 116,679,634 of record NC_137735.1, on the reverse strand, counting down.
TATGACTGTGGTGCACATCAGTGGATATCTCAGGATGATTTGCATTGTGAGGCATGTATGTGTGTATTTGAGAATGACCTTAGTTTCTTGGTAGCAAAGCTATTTTGCCACTTTGGCTTTATTTGGATGTGTCTAGGAAATTTAGTGTCTTTTTTCTAATGACTTGTGGCTAAGAGTTTGAAATGGAAATAATTCCTTAACAGCTTTATGAACATAGACCAAACTGATTGTGAACTGGAATCTGTGGCATAGAAACTACAACTAAATTAGGTGTAACTTTATCCTCAATACTAGGGTCAATGATTGAAAAGCCAGCAAGAGATGCGTCTGTGTTTGAGTTAGTCTGGCTTGTTTGGCTGATTTTATTGCCCTAAACTTTGTCCATATGCTGAGCGGGATTCAAGGTGCTTCTTTGTTTGATACTCTGACTCTTATTCAGTGGAGTTCTTAATCACAACCCTAACTTCAAGCATACAGATAGTTTCACTTATTATGCTTGTCAACAAAGCCAGCTCCAAAAGTCCATTTGCTGACTTCTGTGAGTCACATTTGAGTCTCCTTCTCTGGAGACATTCAAAACCCGCCTGGACACATTCCTGTGTAACCTTATCTAGGTGTTCCTGCTCTGGCAGGGGGATTGGACTAGATGATCTTTTGAGGTCCCTTCCAATCTCTAACATACTGTGATACTTCTTTAAATATAGCCTATTGTATTTTGCGCTAGCATAAGAAGCGATATTTGACTGTTCATCCTGTATTATCTTCCTCTTCCTGCTTTTTCACCCCCCCAAACATATTAGGTTCTTTCAGACTGGAAAGATTTCATTCCTCTTAACAGAGTGGATGAGGCACAGAAAAAGTAATGTTTATCAAAAAGACTAAGAGAACAAAATTGTACAGAGCATGGAAGTTTCAAAACACATTAGTTTGTAGCAAGGGGCAAGTGGCTTCTCAGAATGGCAAAAGGATACCCCTAATGAGAAGAACTTCTACTTTCACATGCACAGTCAGAGTATTACAGAATGGTCAAAGCTGGCAGGGAACCTTGGACGTCATCTAGTCCAACCCTCCTGCTGAGAGCAGGATCAGCTAAGGCAGGTTGCTCAAGATTGTGACCCATCAGATTTTGAGGCACTTCAAGGTCAGAGACTACAAACTCTCTGGGCAATGTGGACCATTGTTTGATCACTCTCTCAGTGAAATTATTTCCTGTGTTTTAGTTGAATTTCCTGTGTTTAAATTAGTGCCCATTGCCTGTCATCTTGTCGCTGGGCACCACTAAGAAGAGCCTGGCTCTATCTTTTTTACTTTCCCTCATGTGGTATTCACATGCACATGCATATGAGCTCCCTGAGCTTCTCTTTTCCAGGCTGAACACCCCCAGCTCTCAGCCTCTCCTCAGATGTCAGATGCTCCAGGCCTGTTCATCATCTTCCTGGCCCTTTGGTGCACTTGGTCCTGCATGTCTGCGTGTGTCTCTTTCTGAGGGGCTCAGCACTGGACCCAGGCCTGCAGCTGTCTCACTAGGGCTGAGTAGAGGATCACCTCCCTCAACATGCTAGTAGTGTTCTGCATAATGCAGTCCCAGAGGCTGCTGGCCTTTTTTGCTGCAGGGGTGCATTGCTGGTTCATGGCCAGCTTGTCCTGCAAGAACTAGAGGCCCTTCTGTGGGAAGCTGCTTCCTAGCCTGTACTGGTGCCCAGGGTTATTCCTGCCCTAGTGCAGGACTTGGCATTTCCCTTCGTTTTGCTGCATGTGGTTCCTGATGGCCTGTTTCTCCAGCATGTCCAGGTAGCTGTGGATGACAGCAAGACCCTGTTGTCAGACTCTGTTCCCAGTCCTGGCCTCAGTATCTTCTGCTGGGGTACACCTCTAGTGACTTACCTTTAGCTGGAAGACTTTGTACCGCTAACTGCAATCCTCGAAGCCCAAAGAGTCAACCTCAGTCAACCCAGTCAACCTCACTGTCCGCTTAACTAGGCTGAACCTAGTAGACTAGCTTGTCTACTAGGATATTACAGGTGACAGTGTCAAAGGCATTACTGAAATCAAGATAAGTCAGTTGCTTATCTTGACTTTATTACTGAAGTCAAGATAACATGTGCTGCTTTCCCTTTTTCACCAAGCAGTCATCTCATTGTATAAGGTTGCCATGTAAGGATTGAGGATAAAAGCAACAGCTAATATCCTTTTGGATTACTTTCTCAGGTACTGAATTTGCTAGTTAGCTGTTGAAATCTCAGTACAGTGTGAGACTGAGATGCAGTTTTAAGACTGAAGCTGGCTACTTTTGAGGTGGACAAATGTATTTTAATTTAACAAATAGTAAAACTTTTCAAGTTGTTATTATTATTGTGGTTTCAAAAAAGACATAAAATCATTGCAAAAATTATTCTTGAACTTTGGATGAAGCAAGTTAGTAATAATAATTTATGAGCTCTTTAGGCTTTAGAGGGAAGAAGGCCACGTAACACTGCAATATTACAGCTTTTCAAATGTGACTGAATATTTTTCATCCTGTGAGCTAATCAGAGTGAAATCTGGAGTTAGCAATTTTGTTTACTGTTTTGCTATTCCAGTTGGGGTCTTTGGTCTGTTTTTTTCTCTCTTGTTTAACTTTTTAACTTCTGTGCTAGTTAATAATTTATAAGTGTTCAATACTATACTAGATTTACAGGGAGTAACTTTGGCTTACTGCCTGCATAAGTAGTGCTTTTTCTGTTTCTTTTTTTTTGCCTAAGTTTTAATGTGTTGCAACTCTGCAGCCACCGTTGAGTCATGGTGTGTAACTAGGCCAAGCAGGGATGTCTTGCCTATTTCTGTCTTTCTAAGGATATTTCTAACATTTGGCTCTAATTAAGAGAATGAAGAAATGAGGGAAAACAAGGTATGTTTTTACATAACCTCCAATTACTTAAGGACAGAGTTAAACTTAACAGTTTGAGGTCTTTTGTTTAAATGAAATTAGAGCGTTTTTCATTTGTAACATGCAGTACTTTCATGGGGAGAAAATACTTGATACTAAAATAGGGGGTTACTAAAAGGTCACTTTAACAGGAACAGAAGGCATAATAGGAATCAGGGGCTGGAAGCTGAGGAAAGAAAATTTCAAATTAGATACAGAGTTCGTATTTTTAATGAGAGGTGCTAACCTTTGGAGGAAAATACTGGTTGACAAACATTTTTTTTTAGAAAGGACTAAAAGATTTTCTGGAAAATGCACTGTAGCCATACATAAATTTGTCCTGTATTCAAACACACTTGAACCTGGTGTCCTGAACATAAGAAGGACAATGGAGCTCCTGGAGCAAATCCAGAGGAGAGCCACGAGTATGATCAGAGGGCTGGAGCACCTCCCATATGAAGATAGGCTGAGAAAGTTGAGGCTGTTCAGCCTGGAGAAGAGAAGGCTGCGTGGAGATCTCACAGCAGCCTTCCAGTATCTGAAGGGGGCCTATAAGGATGCTGGGGAGGAACTCTTCATCGGGGACTGTAGTGATAGGACAAGGGGTAATGGGTTCAAACTTAAACAGAGGAAGTTTATATTAGGTATAAGGAAGAAGTTCTTTACTGTAAGAGTGGTGAGGCACTGGAACAGCCTGCCCAGAAAGTGATAAATACTCCATCCCTGACAGTGTTCAAGGCCAGGTTGGACAGAGCTTTGGGCAACCTGGTCTAGTGTGAAGTGTCCCTGCCCATGGCAGGGTTGGAACTAGATGATCTTAAGGCCCTTTCCAACCCAAATCATTCTATGATTATATGATTCTAGTACAAGAGCAGCAATCTGAACTAAAATGGCCTGTGATAATTCAAAAGGTTAGATGGGACCGGGAGGTTCAACATCTAACTCTAGATCCCACATGGCCCCTCATCCAGCCTACTGCTCTCTGTTGCTGTAGCACCCATCATGAGATGGGGTTAAGAGTAGCATGTCTCTGGGAACATTGTGGCTAATAGCTACTTCTGCTAAGACATGCAAATTCCCAGCCTGTAGACCACTTTGTGTCTTGTCCTGAAGTTTCACCATAGAGAGTATTCTGGCGGTGGTAACCTGCCCTCAGATCACACTCCCAGCATGTGGGAACCTAGCTGTATCACTGCAAAATCACCCCAGCACTGGCCCTTGATATTCACACTTGTGTAATGTGTGCTTGAAGTCTGGGATTAGATATGCAGAAAATGTTGAAGAGGGCAGATAATTTAAAAAGACAAGGTGATCTACCCACAGTCAAAATTTGAAGACTGGAAAATCTGGAATAAACTTGTACCAAATGCTCCAGGAATGTTCTCATCACTGGCATAGTGTAACTATGTAGGAATAGAGATGAAGAACCCCAAAACTCCCCTTAAGAGGTAGAAAACATTCCTTCCGTTAAAACCTAGGAAGGAAAGCTGAAAGGTAAAGATCCTCTCAATGCAATTTTAAGGGTGAGATTGGCAGGGAAAGTGGGGAGTTTCAAGGTACTGTTTAGCCTGCCCTGCATATTATAGCTCATGCATTCTGTACGGTAATTCTGTGAACCTCATAACTTCTGTTGAACTCAGTCAGATTTTTCTGGAAAAATAATGCAAGGCAAAGATGGACAGGAGCAGTAGTACTGTAGCTCAAGATGTCCATTTATAAAATGGAGAAAACATTTGGCTGATTCACAAAGGCATTGTGTAGATAGGGTGCCCTCTAATCCTCAGATGGAAGGTACAACAAATACAGCTTGTTGTTTTTTTCTGGTGATCCTGGGCGTGTGTAAAGCCTTGAAGATGAGTTAGCTATGAATTATTAATGTGTGGAGCAATTAAGAAACCCATATAGTTTAGTGGAATTATCATCTTATAAATAAGAAAATGCACTCAGACTCCTGTAGCTAGGTCACAGTTCTCTCACCACTTATGATTCTCCCACTGAAATCACAGTGACAGTGATATTAAGTGTTGGACGTTGTACTGAGTTGTATCTGTAGTCCCATGAATCAGAAATAATAGACTGTTGTGAACCAAGTCTGAGACTTCCAAATGCATGTCAGTGCATTGGGGTTCAGCTCCCGCTGAACTCCACTAGTCTTCCCTAGAAATCTCAGGTATTAATTTCCAAGCAGATTACCTGCTGTTATCTCCAACTATGAAAAAGTTGGTTATATGTTTGCCTAAAAATAAAAACAGCATTTACAGTTCATTTCAGAAACAGGTCCATTGTAATTCCTGGGGATTTGTGTTCAGAACACAGGAACAGCTCTGAGCCTTCTGTGTAGGGCTGAAAAGATGATAGGAAGCAACACGTTGTTGGGAAATTGGTATTTGTTGTGAGATTCATTTTTTTACTGTGAAACACTGCTTTAAGTGGTGTGGTTTTGTTGTTATTTTTATTGTGTGAGGTTTATTACAGGATTAGGGACTAACCAGGGACCATTATTCAAACGCAAAAAGTCATCTTCAGTTTGCAGATGGTTCCTGTGCAAGTCATAATTGACATGAATTGTCATAGCACAGAATAAATCATTTGATACTTAAAGGAAAGTTATTGGTTTGTGTAAGCAGAAACATTCTTTGTTACTAAAATCAAAGAGGTACTCTTAAAATGCGTAACTCCACCAGCACTTTGAGATCACTCTCATACTTACATTTTGGTCATCTTATTCTGTTGAGATAGAGGTAGAGTCACCATTTTGGAGGAAGCCTTTTATAAATCATATAAATAAAGCCATCAGATTTTATTTTTATTATATAAATGCTGCTTTTATGAAATTTATCTTGCTTTTGAATTTTGAATATAATCATGATGACCTTACAAATACCTAATTGAAACTTTTTATTTCATAATGTCATATGTAAATACTTTAATCATTCCATATCACATTATCTTCCCCACCTTCTCAATACATTCCAAGCTGACCAGTTGGCACATCACACATTTCATTGCCTCTTACCTAATTAGTAGGAAACAATTCCTTCTTCTGAGTTATGGAAAAACAAATTATTTGTCTTTTAGGCTGGGCAACAGAGATGTTAATCAGCTGGGCCTCTCAGAAGTCCCAGCCCTGATTTACACCACTGCAGTTACTAAGCAAATCAACCAACCACCATCGTCCACAGTGCATTATAAAGTGGTAGTTGTCAGCAAGATGGTATGCACTGAACTCAGCCTCTCCATGCTCTGAATGTTGCTGAATTTTGTAGACAGCATAGCAAAGGAGAATTTTGGAGAAAAAGTTGGAAGAAGATTATCTGAAGCAAGTGACAGATTTTCTCTCCCCATTAGCCAGCTCCTAGAGGAATGGATAATGTCTGTTAGAAGATGCTGACCTAACACAGAATCATAGAGTGGTTTGGGTTGGAAGGGACCTTAAAGCTCATGTAGTTCCTATCCCTGTGCCATGGGCAGGGACATCTTCCACTAGACCAGGTTGCTCAAAGCCCCATCCAATAGCCTTGAACACTTCCAGGGATGGGGCATGTTAAGTTGTTAATAGAGATACCCATTTCTAGAAATTCTGCAAGTGTTCTTAATAGTTACTTCAGATATTCAGATGATCTGGACTTGGATTTCTGGATTGATTTGTTTCTTGAGTCACAATGCCTAATATCACATGATAACCCTGTAGGGGTATTTGGCAGTAACCTGGAGTACTATGAGAGCTGAGATGAATGGTAGGATCTTTCTGCTAGAGCTTAAGGGAAGACTCTGAGGCAGTTGGTGGAAAGTTTGGTGTTTTGATTGATTGTTTGTTTGGGTTATTTTGAGGGAGGCCCTATTTTTGATCATTTCTCTTTGTTAGACAGACCAGTTAGAAGTTTTGGACTAGCTTGGAAAAAGAGCCTACCTAACATGGTGTTGCTTTTCTGAAAGAGCCTGATAGGATATACTGATAGAGATGTATAGGTAGGTCCTCAGTGTGTCCAAAGGCTGCATTTGGATCACTGTGTTTTGTAGTCACTGGAGGCTGTTCATCATCTGAATTTGTCTAATCTGTTTTGAACCCTATTTTACTTCAGTCTCTAGAACATCCTTTGTCTGTGAGTTTGGCAACTTGTAGGGTGAGGAAAGAAGCTACTTCTTTCTTTACTTATAAGCAGCCTGTTAAGGTATGTGTGGTAAGCACCTGTGCTTAAAGATGGCTTGCATCTGTCTTTCTGTTCCTTTGTTTTCAGCAAGTGCTGCTGACATAATGATAGGTACTAAATATAAAAAATTATTACCAAATGGGAAGTATGAGGACAAATAATCTTTTCAAGAAGATTATATATCCTCTGCACAGATGGTGGCTTTTTAGTGATCACAGACACAGTTTCAAATAAGAAAAGAACATACTTTTTTTATGACCCTTTGAAACTTACTGTAGCCCATAAAGCAGTTTGGGATATTGCTGTGGTGAAAACATACTATTTTTCAATCTCATGTTGTTGTGTGGTGTTATGAGGTTGGAATGGTTTCTTTTAGAGGTTAACAGGTGTTATCCAACCTGGAAGCCTGTGACATGTGGAGTAGCACAGGGTCTGTGCTGGGACATGGCCTGTTTAACATCAGTGACCTAGGGGTGGAGGCAAAGGTTCACCAGGTTTACAGAAGACCTCAGACTGGGGGAACCAGTCAGTATGCTAAAGCACAAGGTTGTCAGACAGCATGAAGAAATGGGCCAACAGGGACCTTAAATTCAGTAGGGACAAATGTGAAGTCCTGCACCTGGGAAAGAAGCAATACAGGCTGGGCATTTTCTGTGGGGAGCAGCTGTGCTGACAGTGAATGTAGAGATGTGACAGGTAGCAAGCAGTCATGAACCAGCACTGTGCCCTGGCAGCAGAGAAGGTCAACAGCATTCTGAGCACTTGAGGAGCAAAGCCAGTAGACCAACGGAAGTGATTGTATCTCTCTCAGCACTCATCAAGATACATGTAGATATTGCAGCTAGTTTTTGCCTCCTGAGCACAAGGAAGGACATTGATAATGAGTTCAGCGAAGGCCCACCAAGGTGGGCTGGGGGCAGGGAGTACCTGCCGTGTGAGGAGAGGCTGGGGGACCAGGACTGGTTCAGCCTGCAGAAAAGATGGCTTCAGAGGGACCTGATAGCTGCCCCTCACTGCTTATATGGGAGTGATCAAGGAGAGGGAGCCAGGCTGTTCACGGTGATGCACAGTAGTAGGGTAAGGGTCAACAGGCATAAGTTAAAACAAGAGGGGTTCAGACTGGATGCTGGGAGAAACTTTTTCTCCACCGGGATGGTCAAGCATAGGTTGCCCAGAGAGGCTGTGCAGTCTCCATGCTTGGAGGTTTTCAAGACTCATGTGCATAAAGTCCTGATTGATCTCACAGCTGATCCTGCTATGAGTACAAGGTTGGACTGGAGTCCCTTCCAATCTAGGTTATTCTGTGATCCCAGGATGCTTCAGATATGCCAAGATTTCATCCAAGGTGCATTTGTATATGCCAGTCTGTGGCAAGCTTCATGTGTGTTAAGGGCAGTTAGCATCAGTAGCATGTAGGTTGCATAAAGATAGGTTCAGTGCATAATGTGTGCCCCTTTAGAAGGCAGAGGCCAAATTGTTTTTTCTTTAAGTATGTGTCAGTGTGCCATCCTGCAGTAGGTGTGTGTCAACTTGGGAAATGTTTTTTTAATGGTATTGTTTGTCAGGGTCACTCATCTTCTGCATGCCTGCTTGTCTTTCCAATGAGAATATGAAAGATTAAAGCAAATGTGGTCCTACTACAGCTGCCCTTTTCTTTCTGTAATAGTAAGACGGACCTTGAAATGTAACCAACCAATTATTTTTAACAGACTTCAAATTTGTCCTTTCCAGATTTGTTTGGTGATTAAAGTTTATCCTCCTTTCTCCTTTTGTCTGCTTATTTTTGGATGTTGCAAATAAATAAAGTACTAATCAACTTCTCCACAGTACACTTTGGTGTATGATTCCATGGGACCGGACGATCCATCCGCGGGTCCTGAAGGAGCTGGCGAATGAAGTTGCTAAGCCACTGGCCATCATATTTGAAAAATCATGGCACTCAGGTGAAGTTCCCAACGACTGGAAAAAGGGAAATATAACCCCCATTTTCAAGAAGGGGAAAATGGATGACCCGGGGAATTACAGACCAGTCAGTCTCACCTCTGTGCCTGGCAAACTCTTGGAGCAGATTCTCCTGGAAGACATGCTAAGGCACATGAAAAACAAGGAGGTGCTTGGTGACAGCCAGCATGGCTTCACTAAGGGGAAATCCTGCCTGACCAATTTGGTGGCCTTCTATGATGGGGCTACGGAACTGATGGACAGGGGCAGAGCAGTTGACATCATCTACCTGGACTTGTGCAAAGCATTCGACACTGTCCCACACGACATCCTTGTCTCTAAATTGGAGAGACATCAATTTGATGGGTGGACCACTCGGTGGATAAAGAACTGGCTGGATGGCCGCATGCAAAGATTTGTGGTCAATGGCTCCATGTCCGTCTGGAGACCGGTAACGAGTGGTGTCCCTCAGGGATCAGTGTTGGGACTGGTCTTGTTCAACATCTTTTTTGGTGACATGGACAGTGGGATTGAGTGCGCCCTCAGCAAGTTTGCCAATGGCACCAAGCTGTGTGGTTCGGTTGATACGCCGGAGGGAAGGGATGCCATCCAGAGGGACCTCGACACACTTGTGAGGTGGGCTGATACCAACCTTATGAAGTTTAACCATGCCAAGTGCAAGGTCCTACACCTGGGTTGGAGCAATCCCAGGCACAGCTACAGGTTGGGCAGAGAAGAGATTCAGAGCAGCCCTGCAGAGAAGGACTTGGGGGTGTTGGTCGATGAGAAAATGAACATGAGCTGGCTTCAGTGTGCGCTCGCAGCCCAGAAAGCCAACCGTATCCTGGGCTGCATCAAAAGGAACGTGACCAGCAGGTCAAAGGAGGTGATCCTGCCCCTCTACTCTGCTCTTGTGGGACCTCCCTTGGAGTATTGTGTGCAGTTCTGGTGTCCTCAACATAAAAAGGACATGGAACTGTTGGAACAAGTCCAGAGGAGGTGCACGAGGATGATCAGGGGACTGGAGCACCTCCCGTATGGAGACAGGCTGAGAAAGTTGGGGCTGTTCAGCCTGGAGAAGAGAAGGCTGCGTGGAGACCTCATAGCAGCCTTCCAGTATCTGAAGGGGGCCTACAAGGATGCTGGTTAGGGACTCTTCATTAGGGACTGTAGTGACAGGACAAGGGGTAACGGGTTCAAACTTCAACAGGGGAAGTTTAGATTGGATATAAGGAAGAAATTCTTTACTGAGAGGGTGGTGAGGCAGTGGAATGGGTTGCCCAGGGAGGTTGTGAGTGCTCCATCCTTGGTGGTGTTCAAGGCCAGGTTGGATGAGGCCTTGGGTGACATGGTTTAGTGTGGGTTGTCCCTGCCCATGGCAGGGGGGTTGGAACGAGATGATCTTAAGGTCCTTTCCAACCCTAACTATTCTATGATTCTATGATTCCTCAAGATGGTTTCAAATGTAATACAGTTAATTTCCTACTGTCTCACAACATAGTAACTGGAAATTCTGCCCAAGAGGAAATAAACTGCAAATTGCATAGAATACGTTAACGTCTTCGGGTTTGTGCTGTGGCCTAAAAAAATGCAGTAATGTCATCTGTGATGCAACCAATGATGACAAATTTTATAGAAGCTATGATAAACACAAAGATTACAAAGTATTCTTGTTAATGTTCCATGGCTTGAAATAAAATTTGGTTATGACAATCTAAATACACTTTGTTGTGCTGAAAGGTACCTTCATGTTCATGAATGTGCTGCTGTTTGCTAGACATTGTCTGTTTGTTAAAGCCCTGGCTTTTGTGTGCCTGTTCCTTATTTTAACAGCAAATACACAGAAAAGGTTTTGTGCTGGTTCGTGTCCTCCCACTTGACAGCTGAGTTAAACTCCCACAGCAGGTTTTCCTTCTTAGCTCACCAGCCCCCCAGTAGAGGGTTTGATCATTGATGTTTCCAGAATACTTTTGGGAAGCCTAGTTGGATATGTAGTTTCAGATATGGTATTTAGGAAACATCACATCCTACGAATGCTTTGGAACTCTGAACCATAAATATGATACTGTATTCTCACTTTTATCAAAAATCCACAGTGCAGACCCTGATGGACATTATCTTTGTGATGTTTGAGAAGAAAATCAAGTAGATGCCCATCCATTGATTCTCTGGAAATACAGGAGCTGTCAAACTCTCCAGATTATGCTCTTAGTATGGAATATCTCTGTTAACTTGTCACTTTCAGGAAGTAAAAATAAATCCGTGAACTTGCAGAGTAGGAGGGCAATTCATGAGAAGCTGATAGAGAGCTGATAAACACCGGTGAGGCTTCCTGTGATGGATCTCATTGCTGCCAAAAGTGTTAACAATAGCAATATTTTAATTCCAGGAGCATGAGTTCAGGGACACTGATCCTTGTCCATTGCTTGTGGTCTCCTTTTCTTTCTCAATCAGTTCCCCCAATTTCCAGCAAGATTTCTAAAGGCAGGAGAGAGAAAGCCATGACCACTTTCAGAGATCCAAACTGGCTGAGATAGAGTTGGCAATAAACTCTCTCTGTTGAGACTTAAGCAGCTGGTGATTGCTTCACAGCATAAATACATGTCAAAGAGCATAAGCAGTTCCACATTTTTTCCAGCAAACATATTGGATCTACATATGATCATTATTACTGGTCCAACTTAGCAGGATTTCATGAAGTTAGATAGACAATCTAAGCCCAAAGCTTCAGCAGCACGGCGCCAGTATGGGGCATGGTGATACATCATGGGGCATGGACAAAGCTCCTATTGGAGATCCTGCGCCCAACCTTCTCTGTCCAAGGACATGAAGGAGATTGGTCATTCAGTATTCAGGCTGTGCTCTGGGGCTGCAGATCCTCTAGCAGAACAGTTTGTCTTTCCATTCAGTCCATTCCTCTGTTGTACAGCCTTTCTCTACCTCTGGTCATGGTGCTGTGATTGCTCATGGCCTTGCTACAGACTTATCCATCAACAAGGAACTTGCCTTGCCCACACTATCTTGAAACACTAGTTCCTTTTTTTGTTTCTTTTTTTCAGAATGGTGATTTTTTTTTGCATAGTTATGAACTGTTTTCTATTCACCGAATTAACTCTTTTCTGAGTTTTTACATTCTGTCTTTACTTACACTGTCTTACTCTCTTGAATGCATGTCTTGTCCTGCATAGTTCTTACCACCAGTGTTAATGGCAGAATGAAAGAGTGCAGCTAATTTTTCAGCTCCTGCACAGTCAGTAAGGCTGAGAGTTAAGAAAAGACTTCACCAAAATACTGCCCCAAGACTATGCTTTGTAAATGGAATTCATTTTATCTGGAAGTCAGTGGGACATAAAGGGTGCAGAATTTTAATGTCATTTTGATAAGCCACTTCTGAGAATAAATTTCACTTTAAAACCTCAGAATGTCAACAGATAAATATGCCTGTTAAAAGCCAGCAAGTATAGACATATCCTTAGAAGGGAATAGAAAGAAACAAACTAGTGATGGATATTCAGAGAAAGTAATGGAATATATAAACTTTTCCTCTGTACTGAAAGAGACCTCATGAGAATATTTGGGTTGCTAAAAGTTATTAAAAATTAAGAAAATGCTGAAAACAAAATTTTCTTCACTATTTAACTCCTCATGACTGCGTATTGCAACACTCGAATTATGCAGTAACATGTATGCATTTTCAGCAACAGCACCGCATCATTGCTGTGAAATCAACATTGAAATAGTTGAGGGGACTTCACTTAGGTTTTATTCAAGATTTCAAATGAAGACAGGCAGTTCTTATGTGATACTTAGTTTCCCTGCAGGAAGTATATTCACCTTTGTTGCGTAGGCACAGTACTGTACAATGGCTTTTCAGTGGGTTGTTTTTTCCTGGTTTTATTCTTCAGCTAGTCTTCACACTGAGCTGAGGAAGGATAGCATGTAATTTAATATAATGAAGATTATTGCAGAGGTAATTGTTGCATGGGTAATATTAAAGTAGTACTTGGCAGCTGATGAGCACTTCACTTCCCATTTCAAAGTGGGGAAAAAAACCCTCAACAGCAACAAAAAAAAAATAAGAAAGAGAAACGGCATCATTTAGACCTCTTTATAAGAAAGCATTAGAGCATTCTCCAGAATGAGGATATTTATCATCCATCCTCATATGCGATTTGCCGGCATAACCAATAAAGAAAAATAACACAAAGCCACCAAATGCTGTGATTGCAGATCCTCCATTATGGGCATTGTAAGCACTTTTTGAAGTTTGGGAATAAATGAGTAGGTGTTTTTAGATATTGTTGCATGATGAGGACATTTATGGTACATAAGTGTCACCATCACACGCCATAATTAAAATTTGCCTTTGTCTCATTAGTGTTCATAATCCTACTTGTGTGCTGGCTGGCCTGTGCATGCCTTTATTGGAGTATGGTCTGATCTAGGATTAATAATCAGAGTTTGGCTGTGCCCTGCTCTCCAGTTTGGACTCAGGCATGTTGTGTTCGTATGTGTGTTGCTTGACTTGTAAGGCAGCTGGCTGGCTGTGATGAAGAATCGGAGAGAAGATGTGGACTGGGGAGAGCAGCTGCTGGTTTCCTGGCAAAGTCTTCAGGTTTTTGAGCAAATATGCAACGCCGGTTTGATGGACACGCGAAGTATAGCAGGTGATCTCAAAGGACATAGCCCTTCAGCAGCAGAGCAGAAGATGGCAGAACTGCTGGGATGTTCATATATGCTTTAATCGCTTTAATAAGTGGACCATACTGCTGCCTGCTTGCAGAGCCAGATCACAAACTCCTTATCTTGTAAATCTCTGCCGAGCTCACGTGGCTGACTGAAAGCTCACAATATTTTCTGTAAGAAAAAATGCCTCAATTGAAACCATGGTGAAATCTCACATTATTTAGTTTTTAGAACTTCAGGGGCAGTTTAGGTTATCAGAATAGATAATATTGCAATATTTCACTTTATTACAGCTGTATACTTTCCTGTGTAAGAGCTGCCAGCTTTCAGCTGCCGAGCTATAATTCAGATGAGGCTGAATTTCAGGAACAGACAAAATTATTCTTAAACACAGCTTGTTTGTAGGCCTGTTTGGGACATATCAAGGATTTGTGTGAATGTTTCCTGTGAAGGTAGATTATTCAGGTCAGGTACACAGTATGCTCCCAGTGTCTTAAATTTAGGAATTTTCCTACACTTCATCATTGTCTCTCTGTGTATCAGGTTTGGAAATGCAACTGATAGCCAACTGGCTTTTCTTTTAAGAAGACTCAGAATGCTTGAACAAGTTACCAAGTTGTGAGGGCTCCCGAAGGGAAATTGCCCGGACTGGAGCTTGTCTGAGGACAGTTTGTCATCAAGGGGAGTTCTCAGCCATCTAAGAAATCTTTCACCAGCAGTAGACATCCCTTACATAGAAAACACTGCTAAGCACTTATGGAAATATTTGAACTGGAAATGACTGGCTAATTGATTGACTGGGCTTTTTCTACCACAACCTTTATTTTACCTCCCTCCCCCCCCCCCTTTATTTTTTTTCCCTTTTTAAATCAGGCTGTTTAAAAACCAAAGACATTCCTGGCCAGAACTGCTTCCTCAATTGACTCAATTTTCCTATTTCCTCCCTGGCTTCCGCCCACTGTGCTGGGACAGGAAGTTCTCCTGTGTCCTGCTCGAGACTCATCTCCTTTTGCAGCTCAGACTGATAGTTTCACTAGACTTTTGCAGACCCTCAAGCAACCACTGGTTGTGAACACCAAGGCAGGAGGCTAGAATGCTTCATGCTTTTGTCGCCTGAGGGCAGTCAGAAGAACAGCTTCACTAGGAGGGACCAAGAGGTTAGAGCAGTCTTCTGGGAACTGAGGGGTGTGAATTCAAACCTCCTTAGAATTGAACTGTGGGTGACTAGGGATGTTGAGTGAAGTGGGTTAGCGATAGCACTAGTCCTCAGATCTCATTGTGAGACAGTGATATTGCTTACTTTTGAAACGAAGGATTTGTCCAGCTCTGGAAGAGGATTCTAGGTGGAGAACCATGAATGGAGACATACATCCTGTGTTAGGCTCTCATGTTATCGAGAGGAGTATAGGTCAGCATTTCTCATTTTGCTGTTTCTTGCTCAGTCTGCCAGTTATTGTGGATCATGCTCTCAGAAGTCTCACTCGCCCCATCCACAGTGTAGAGGGAGCCTCAGCCCTCAGGAAGACATCTCAAAGTCCCATGGAAATCCAGTCTTTGAAATCCTGCAAGTTTGCGTTTCCCACTTTTCCTTTGTTCAGACCTCTGTGGAGCCCTTGACTGTTTGGAGCAGTTTTCTCTTTTTAAGCACTCAGCACAATACCTTTCATCAGCATCTTTTCCCTGAAGTGCCGTTTACGTTTGCCTGTTCCTCTGAAGAAATACAGAGCTTGCTTGCTTCTGAAACCTGAAGTGCTCTGCTTGCAGTACTGGAGCAGGTTTTCCCCTCTGGGCACATTCCAAACTACGAAACTTGTCTTTTCTCAGTTTTTCTTCTTTGTTACTCTATGAGGCTACAGCTTTTCCCACAAGATGACATGACGAGTAGATAGGTATCACTTCCCCCGCCTTCTCAGAGGGTTTACCTTCAGCTTCATGAGCCTCAGGAGAGATTAGCTTTTCAAGCTCTTGTCAGCATCTTCTGAGAATGTGTCAGACTTTTCTCCCAAAGCTTGTATTTCGTGCTTCAGTGCTGCAGGCTGCTGGTCATTTCATCCTTGAGTAAGATCACTTCTTTCTCAGTGATGCTTGACAAGAAGTTTGGAATTGCCTTTTCTTAGACTAAGATGTTCAGCTTGTTTGAGCCTCAAGTGCACTGTCTTTCAGGCAATTTAATGCTTAACCTTCTGGTTCCTTGTTTAATGGCGCACGTCTCGCTTTCAAAAAGAGCTGGAGAAGAGAGAAAAATTGCCTTACAGACATTTTGCTATCTTGCCAATTTGAGAGGCATTGAGGAGAATTGTGGGGGTTGTCTGTGAGAATCTACTAGGGATGATGTGACTGCTTCCCAGTGCTGTAATGCTCATCACCGTCCTTCTCTCTTCCCTCAGCATCTTCAACCTTGAGGCCCAGGGAAATGTTATAAAGGACAAATGAACCTACCTGAGCATAAGGATGCAAAGTCTGAGTGCTACCAAGCATTAAAAAGGTAACTTTCCTTCAATTGGAAGGAACATCTAAAGGAAAGTTGAGTATTGCAATGTGTAAAACAGGCTGGCAAGACTAAACTTACACCTGTGAAGTATTACCAAGACAGTTGCCCCAGGCACTTTTTATGATCATGGTGGCAGTTGGCAGAGCTTTTCTGAGTTCTCCATCTGCAAGGAGGTAGCTTGGAAGAGCTGCATAAGGGAGCTGAGGACAGTCTGTAGTATTTTGAAGAGTCAGTTCCAAATATTTTAATGTAAGCATACTTACAAGCAGTAGTACCAACTTGAATTGCTTAGTATGGAAGAATTTTAGAAGCTGGACCTATATTTTCCTGTTGGACTTACCCTGCATAAATTGCAGTATTTACTGACATTCAGTGATGGTACCAGAGCCCAAATTTGGTTTTCATCACAGAATTTTAATTTCATGGTCATGAAAGGTGGAACTGGACTGGACACTTTCACTTTCCTTTTTAAGGGCTATTTTTAAAGTGTTTGAATTTCTGGCTCCCCTCCATTTGACCTGTGGTGTAATGTTTGGACTAGAGATGCTTCTGGGGAAACATTAAATCCAAACAAACTCCCTTCCACCCTGTTTTTCATGAAGTCTTTCTTGGATGGTCACTAATGTTCTGGGGTTTTTTTTCCATTACATTCTCTATTAAACACAGACATGCACTAGAGATCTCATGATTAGTAACTTCCCGAAACTAAAGCCATTTTAAATGCTTTTTTTTGTTTGTTGTATTTTGGAAGGCGATTAAAAACACTGTGGTACTTACTTTTTTGGTTTGTTTTATTTTTCTTTGCTTTGGTTTTTTTGTGATTTCAACAGGATTTTTTTCTTTGTTTTTCCCGAGGATGGGCTGGAAGAAGTGAGGAATTGGAAACCCTGGAAAGCCTTATTGCTAAAATCAAAATGTTTTCCCCTAGTATCTCTGGAAATTAGGAGAGATGAGTTGTTAAAGAGTTTGTCTGTTACACTTTGATAGATGGAAACTTTCAGTAGTGACAAGGCCTTCAGTCATACTTAAGAACATATGAGTTCCTCCTTTAACAGCATGCTGACATGTTAGGTCTTCCTGAAGCTGCGCAGATCATGCAGGTGCAGCACAGGCAAGCTCTGGGAATGTTTTGAAGAGAGGTCTTTCATTTTTACAGGGAGTGTGGCAGAAGCAGAATGAAATATTCAAGGCTGACTAGTAGGAGTTTAGTAAGTGGGTCCTCTTTGGCTGATTCTCCACTAGATATGTCCCAGCAAAGGAAGAACTGAAGGTCAGAAACAGAAGGGAAGAGGGGACCAGATGATCAGGGAAGAATTGATGTGGGGTTTGCTGTGGCTGTCGTCTGTCTGAACCTTTGCTGAAGCCTGGCTTCCCAAGAAGTTGCAGTTATTTCTCTATCTTGCTTTATCCATGTGTCCTGTGTTCAGCAGTAGCAGTCATTTTTTTTTTTCTCCTTCTTAGTAGCTGGTGCAGCGCTGTGGTTTTGACTTTCGGCCTGGGAATAATATTGATAAAACCGATGTTTTCAGTTGCTGGTCAGAATGTTTACCCTGACCAAGGACTTTGTGAGTCTCATGCTCTGCCAGGGAGGAGGAGAAGCCGGGAGAAAGCAGAGACAGGACACCTGACCCAAACTAGCCAAAGAGGTATTCCATACCACAGCACGTCATGCCCAGTATATAAACTGGGGGCAGTTACCTGGAAGGGCTAGATCACTGCTGGGTAAAGGTGAGGTATCGGTCGGTGAGGTGTTGTATTCTCTCCCCTTGTTATTTCCCTTATCATTATTATTATTGGTGGCAGCAGTAGTGATTTGTGTTATACTTTAGTTACTGGACTGTTCTAATCTCAACCCGTGGGAGTTACATTCTTTCAGTTCTCCTTCCCATCTCTCCAGGGAGTGGGGGAGTGAGTGAACGAGCTGCCTGGTTGGGTTTAAACCACGACACCATACTTTATTATTTTATTTCAAGAGCCGTAAAATCATCAACTTGCAATGCAGTGAAATCTCTGCTTGCTTTGCTTATGTCTAACATACATCTCTATCTTCCTCACACCTGGAATAACATGACAAGGGGTCTCCTCATGTCTCCACAGACTGCCTTTGTTTCGGGGGTTTTAAATCAAATCATTTACTTTGTATCCAATTGTTGAATAAAATATGTATTTCATATGCTGCTTTGGTAGCCCAAGTTTCTTAAGAGATTTACATTCTTCCTGCTGGAGTGTTTTTTCAAATATATCTGGTTTGAGTTGACGAATCTGAGAACTATAATCTCTATTTTTATTATGAGCTTCTTGGCACTGATACGTAATAAATTTGCTTCGTTACCCCATCCAAGAGAAATACTGCTAAGTTGAGGGTCATGAATGTTTCATATCAATATCCTGTCTTTAATAAATCCTGGTCACTTCTGCAAAAAATGTGTCTGCTTTCTGTTCTGGGATATGCAGGAAGTAAAATATGGAGAAGTGAAATATTTCAGTCTGGGACTTCCTTCCTTTTTACTGCTTCTGTCTCCTTTGTCTTCTTGGTAGATATCTCCAGGATGTGCTAATTTGTCTGGGCTGCAGCTGAGCGCAGGAGCCGGGATGGGTTTGGTCCATCCATACTTCTTGTGGCTCACTTTCCAAAATGTCTAACTTCTAGAATTTTAAAGCTTCTGCTCTCTGAAGCCTAAATTCTTTGTTTATAAGAGCTTCCTCCCCAGCCCAATATTTTCTGTCTGTGGCAGTGGCAAGCAAAGAAGTGGCAGTATGAGACCTATAGGCTTGTGAAGTAATGGAATAAACCAAGAAGACCTAAGTGATGGGAACTGTATGCTATGCCTGGCATGTGGTATGTGGCTGTTGCACATGGGCATAGCTGGTTTTGGGGGTAAGAAGGCTTTCTCAGTATAGCATTACTTGTTCCTTTGTACTCTGGCAGTGTCCCTGTCTTGCCAACAGGCCAGCATCTACACTGGCAGCTTGTTCTGATTTTCTTTGGTTACTTTGTTTATTGGGGATGGACAGACAACCTTAGGGGTAGGCTGATGCCTTTGTGAGGGAGTAACCTCAAGTGAAAGAAAGTAGATGAAATGAGAATAAATTAAGACTGTATGTTTTTATTCTGGTTGAAGTTTCACAAGATGATCCACTGGCACTCTTCCAGTACACAAGCCTGAGACAGGGAAGATTAAACCACATCATTTTGTGTAACACCACCTGTTATCTACAACAAACACGAATTCAAGCTATGTTCTCATAACAAATGAAAGCAATGCCATAGTAGCTTCCCAGATGAGCTGTGATACCAAGATTTCAGTTTGCTTTGGAAGATGCTACCAGGATGTAATTTCATAGGTGGGTTTACTGGGCTGTTGTAACTTGTGAAAACACACTTCAATTAGTCCAATTACTGGAATTCCCTGGAGGAAGGCAGCTTTCAGAGGAATGAAAACCACAGCGTACCAGCACAAATAGCTTTTCCCCCTATTGCATAATAGGGTGACTTGCATGGTTATCCCATCGTTGGTCCTTTCCATGCTGAGAGAAGTATTTCCTATAAGAACAAAGCAAAAGTCCAGACCGTGTTCAGTGGCCTGAACTTATTTTGAAGTAAGGTTCTGAAATGGTTTAGTGGTGGACTTGGCAGTTCTGGGGTAAAAGTTGGACTTGATAATCTTAAATGTCTTCTCCAACCTAGTTGATTCTATGATTTTATGATAAATGAAGAAAGAAAACAAAGTATGGGGAGCTTGGGGGAGTTTCCTAATCATCTCACCCCCTCCATGATGAAGGGAGAAGAAAGATTTGCTGTGTATGTGGAAGACAGGAGGCATGATTTTGCATTTATGGCATATGACAGAGACTCCAGAAATCCTGAGCTTTTAGCTCTGCCCCAGATCTGTTTGCCATTCCCCGCTCTCCTTGCCACAGGCGATATTAAAATCAGTCTGGGCAGACACTGGAGTCTTGTGAGGAAGGACCCACGTTGTCTTTTCTGCCTGATGTTGTTGCAGAATATCAGGATCCATCAGCTCTGCAACACACCTAGATTTCCTCCCAGAACAAGAACAGGGTGAGTCTAGGTTCAGGCCATTGAGTGGGTGGGGGTGCACGACACTTCATGTACAGTGTAAATAAAGAGGTAATGTATTAGCATTGCTCCAGGCAGAAAATGTCTACAGTGTGCATAAACTTATCCTTTGTTTTGGGAAATGGGACCAGCACCAGATATTAAAGCCTTTGGCCTGAAGCTCCAGACTTTATCACTTGTTGTTTGGTTTGCTTTTCAGCTCACAGAGCAATTCTTTCTCACTCTAAGTTCAGCTTATCACACCAAAAATGCGTAGTGCTATTGCAGTATCTGTGGGAGATAGTGGCTTTCAATGAGATGTTCCATGTGGAAAGCAGCAGTTCCACGCAGTGCAGCTCAAGGCTCACTGGAGCTAGAGAGAACAGCTGGCTCAGCCAGTGCATGCTCTGTGATACTGAATTTGGGGTGACACTATAGAATCTGACCCATCAGTACTTTATCACTGGTGTAGGGTGCTGTGTTTCAGCTGCTGTCACTGGATCAACAATTGCTGGTGGTCTGCTGAGAACTTGTTTGTGTATGTGGTTGGGTGCTTTTTCCACTCCTATTTCCAGGTACAAGGATGGTGAGATTCGAGGAGGAAAGAGGATGGTGGCTGGTTGTCCTCAGAACTTGTCATGTTTCCAAGAGGTGTTATTTGTGTTGGTTTGAATGGAACTTACTTGTGCTAATGATGGTCACTGGACTGCATTTACTTCATGTTTTGTAGGTAGTTGTTGAGTTTTAGGAGGCCAACACCTTGCTGCTGGGACAGGATAGCACTGAATTACATCTTGCTGTGCCAGTGATCCCAATCGCACCATCGGAAGGGGGGATATCCATAGGAAGCCATGCTGCCTCGTGACCACAGCACACCCTTGGAGGCTCTGCTGGAGTAGCTTCTAAAACCCCCAACAACCCTCCACCACCAATTAAAGCAGGAAGATTGTTGCAGGTAGTTAATTAAATATTGTGTAAGGGTAGTTATGTAGCCTGGCTAGGTATGTTCTCCTGTGATACATAAAAAAAGAGGGAATTGGAGAGACGTCTATTTTTTCATTGGTAAAAGAGCAGCAGTCTTTATTTCTGAAAACAGCCAGGGGCTGGTTTGGCAGCAAAATCTTAACCCAGCAGCAGTCATGCTTTGCCATCTGCTCAGACAAAGCATACCTTAAACAAGGCTGACTACTGAGCAGAAACAGAGGCAGCATGCGATGTGTACATGCACGCTGTTCTCATCAGTGATTGCAGGGTCCCAAACCTGCTCAGACCCCTGCCCATCAACACCACTGGAAAATCAATAGCCTCTGTGCTTTTTTCTTCTCCTTTACTGGCTGCTCTCACTCTGATGTCTGTCGCACTCTCCGTGCATAGGAAGTCTGCGCTGGCTTTTGGCTGCTCTTGTCCTCTCCTCGATCACCAGTGCTTTCCTCCCTCCTTCCCAAACGTGGAGGCAGTGGGGATTAACACCAGGGCATGCAAAGCCAACTGGCAGAAGAAAAGCATCACAAGCTGTGCGTCTGCACTGGGCTATGGGGTTTGACTTACACAGCCGAAACCCTGAAAAGAGGTTTGCAAAGATACAATTCAAGAGAAAAAATCAAGCTGATTTCTTGTCAAACTTAGGGCTGGGATCTGTCCTAAAGGAAACAGAGGTGCGAGCTCTCTGCTACCTTCCGCAACAAATGCCAGTATTAACTGGACACTTATTTAGGAAATTTTAAATAAAAAAATGGCTTCTGAACCTCACTGAAAAAAAAAAAAAAAAGAAAAAAAATCTGTCTTGGTGGAAAATTTTTGTGGGTTTTTTTTTCCAATAGAAGCTGAAGAAATCATTATTCTCCCTGTCACTCTCCTTCCTGCTTCGAAAAGTGGGTGGGGAAGGAGAGAAAAAGCTGGACAAGGAAGAAAAGAAAGAAAAGAAACCGATTTCATTATTTAGAAGTAGGAGGGTTTTTTTTACGGAAAAGCTTGCAGCATACCTTTGACACAGCTGAATCCACCCATCCGGTGGGAGGTCTGCGTGCCTGCTCAGCGTGGGATAGGAGGCAGACCAATTGCCATTCTGTGGTGGAGGGACATGGTGGTAGCACCCTGCTCCAGCTCCAGAGTCCTCCAACAGCTGCAGCACAAGGCAGGGAGGAGAAGAGAGATGGAGGAGATGGCAGATGGTGGGAATTGACTAAGTCAGTGCTAAGAGTGGGAGACCAGAAGGAATCTACACTGTCTGGGAAAATCTCACTTTGTGTAAATGCAGGCATCAGAATTTGACTCAAAGGTGTTTTTTTCCAGATTAAATCCAATGCCTTAAATTCCACGTGAAGCAACTGGCAGATTAGAGGTGAGGTGCAGATATTGGAGGATGCTTTGATAAGCAGTGACTGCGGATCAGCTACAGTCTTGGTGTGGCTTCTCATGAATTTTTGAGAAATTGTCATGGCAGAACCTGCATGAGCAAAGAGTACAGATAGGAGGTATTTTCAGATACTTTCATGAGTTACTTGTTGTCACTGGATGACTGAAAACAGAACAGGGCAAAACTTCACTGTCTCCATCTTAAGTGCATGGGAGCTCCTCTGTGTGGAGCCTTCCCAGCTCTGCAGCTCAGAAGCTTCAAGAAGATCCACTTTGCACAGGGCTGCGAGGTTGAAGCCCCAGCCTTGTCCCAGGCACATGTGTGCATATTTGTCTCCATGATGTTCCAGCCTTTCTAGCTCAAATAGCCACTGACCCCTTTGGTTGTCTGCTCCCTTTGGTTATGAGAACGTCAGTGGATTTCCAAACTCCAGTAAGCTCAATTCCATACTGAGATTATTTGGGGCAATTAATTATTTACATATCTGGGACTTGGTAAATTAGGTTCTCTGATTAAAGCTGCAGAGGCATAGCCATCAGCATCTTGAAATGGACACCTTTGAAAGCAGTGGTCGTGAGTAGGAAACCCAGCATGGATGAGCTTGCTGGGCTGTCAGCTCTTCTGATGCTTTTCCTTTTGTACCTGTGGAGGCTCAGCTCTTTGGAGTTATTTGAACATACTCACAGCAATCTCTGTGTACATAAACTAATACATGGAAAGCGTTTTTCACAACCCATGCCTGAGATTGCAAACTTTCCAGCACAGTGTCCCCTCCCTACGTGTTTGTATTTAACAGGCCAGTCTCACAGGGAGTTTCCAGACAGTACAGTGTGGAAGCCATAAGATACAGTAGTTCAGATTTAAGAAAGGCTAGGAGGCTGTTGGTTCAGAGTTCCTGGAAAGCCCGGGATGGTGTACAAATGAAGTAATATCTAAAACATCTTCAAATATGTTTCTAAAGCAAATGTTGCACAATTAAATTAAGGCTTCAGAGGAATAAGAAGTAGAGGCAGATTTGTTTTTCTGTTGAACAGGACGAGTGTGTCATATTGAATGATTCCCATAGAAAAATATGGACTTCAAAATTAAAGCCACAGCTGTGTTGTCAGTCTGACAAAGTATATCAGATTGGTATGTACAGACCTGTAGACCATTTCATAAAACCTGAGGAGTTCTCACCATCTCTTTCTAGTAGAGTTTTGTCTTTTCCGAGGCTTTCTCTTTTGGTCCAATATGTGCATTCATGCAGTAATTACATTTTTTCTCAGGGTCAGAGACCAATGAGCACCAGAACTGTGCTACAGATTGCTTCAGCTGCCTCCTGCTGTCGCTGCGTGTAGCTCTGATCCTGGTTGATAGATATTCTCAAGCTGTGTTTCTTAATGAAACTGTCTTTAAAATAGCAATCCGTGCATTTACAGAGCTACAAATTTTTTACAGTTGTATATCTAAGACAATTTTATATGTTGCTTCAAATTACTTCATTAAGCTTGTGTTCAGCTGCTCCAAACATACTTCCGTTCCCTGTAAAAGTTGAGTTCCTACTGCACTTACAGACACAGGCGTCTTTGGTTGACCGAGTTTCTCTACTTGCATGTGAAAATAACTGCCTGACACAAAGAACAGTACTAAAAATTGCTTCTGCTTTCCTTGCTTGGTTTACAGAAGGGGTCTGTTGAGTCTCCTTGTCGAATACTTTGGACCTGGGTTGTTTAAAAACGACTAGTGGCTTCTTGTTCCGAGCCTCACAATCTGCCTTCACAGAGCTTCCTGAAAACATTGAAGCTCTTTGCAGTTTTCAGCTTGACTGTCCCCATTCACTTGGCAATTTTGGATGTGAAAACCTTTGTAAATCTTTAAATGCCATTATGCCTCAGGCAAGGAGTTTTCATGGGATGCCTAAAGTTCTCAAACAGTTCAAATACAGTATTAATATCACTAAATAATATCTAGTAAATAATGCATCTTGAAAAGTCTGAGTTGTGGCGGTACCTTCATGTTCTTGTCAACCTCTTTGAGTAGACAGTAAACCCTCGTTTTCAATCTACAAAACTGAATAAAGATACTTAAATAGATCAGTCTTGTGGCTTTAGGAAGCAACTCCTGCACTGCATAGCAGACTTAGAAAGCTGGAGTTTCCCAAAATGAGGGAAAACCAAAGCATTGAAGCCACATTTTTATTTGTCTTTTGCACTTGAACTTGTAAACTTTCACATGAGCCCTCTGTGCCTGTTAGCATATTTACACACACTAAAGAGCAAGTGGAAGGTCAGATTAGGTAGCTGGGCACTGTTT
Organism: Psittacula echo; assembly: GCF_963264785.1. Classification (NCBI taxonomy): domain Eukaryota; kingdom Metazoa; phylum Chordata; class Aves; order Psittaciformes; family Psittacidae; genus Psittacula; species Psittacula echo. Next base: position 116,654,749 of record NC_137735.1, on the reverse strand, counting down.
GTGTGGTTTGCACATAGCAAAGTTGGGTTTGCATATGCTGATGTGGTATGGCGAGTTTCTGCTGATAGAAATTTGAGGGCACTTTGGCAGAATGTGTTAACCTCACATCACCAGATCATTTGGCTCTTCTCTGATGAGCACACACGCAAAATTAGGTAACACATTGACTGTGAAGCTCAAAATACTTAGTCCTGTCTACCACCGAAATCAATTAGAATGTTCATTGCAGGGTGTGTTTGATCCCTTTATTAAATTCAGCCAATGCGTAACGGTTACAGCTGAAGATGGAAAAGAAAGATACTGATGTTTACAGTTCTGGCACTAAGATTTTCAGCATTATAAAAAAAACCCTGATCTCTTTGTTTCTGAGTTTGTACAACTAAAAAGATGTTTTCTTAAGGAAAAAAAAGACTGCTTTGTAAGATTGCTTTTCCATTGTTACCTGTAGGAGATAGCTGGGATGTCAGGAACAATTGTCAAGGAAATAACAGCCCTTCTCTCTTGTTCAGAGCAGGATTTCAGATTTTGGCTCCCCCAGGGACACAAGCATCGTTTCTATTTCTGCATCTCTGGAACAGAAAAAATTTATCTATTTTTTTTTGTTTTGCCTTTTGGTTTTGTTTCAGTCTTGCTTAGGTTAGGCATGGCTGCATAAAAATCCCAAACCAAGTAAAACAAATCTTTTATGGTCTGTCTGATCTTCCAGCCTTTTCATTTCTGATGTTAAAACATTTGTATTTCTGATTTGCTATGTACAAATGCCAGTATGACTGAAATTTCAATTCTGGACCAAAATCTGGCAGCTATTAGACTACAAAACTATGAGGGAAAACATTGTTATTTATGCATGAGACATGAAAATTAATTGTTTAAGCAAAAGATTTTTTCAGATGTTTAGGTTTTGTGTTTTGATTGTCCCACTAATGCTAGCATAAATCTTCTACAAATACCGTAAGTAATGCAAATGTTTGCTAATAGCTTATTTGATTTTGATCTGGCTTCAGTCGCTTTGGCAAAATTCTACTCCTGAGTGAGTAAAAGAGTAATTGGGTCCGCAGCTGTGAGTCACCTCATTACTTGCAGTGCTGCCTTGAGATCTGTTATGACTGCAGCTGGTCAGCATGCTGTGTCACCTGGTACGAGCCGTGTCATAGGGCAGCCACGAGCCATGCCAGTGAGCACATCACACGGGATGTTAGGTCGGTGCTGACTCAGAGGGGAAAGGACTACTCATCAAACCCATGGTAGTGTAAAACGCTCTGTGAATTATGGCCTGTTTAAGAAATGACTTCACCTATGTTCCCATTTTCATCTTTTTTCTCACAGGGTGATGTGACATTTCCTTAACCTGAATTTGTAGGAATGAAATCAAGAAGGGGATGAATTTGCCTTGCAGATATCTAAGACATTCGTATTTTTTTTTAACTAAGATTTTGAAAATGTGTGTGTGTGTGTGTGTATGTATACACATGCAAACATAATTTCACATTTGTTTTACAAATGTGAGATTTTAAAAATCCTGTGACTGTGACCTTCTAAAATGACTTCCCTTTTGGTCAGCTAAAATTGCTTTTGGACTGATCTGTCAAACCATCCATGAGATTCCAGATGACTTGGCACTTGATAGGGCTGGTTGTGATGCTAAGCCTCCCACTAGTGTGGAAACAGAGAGAAGCAGATGATGCCACCTGAAGCTCTCCTTCCTGACACCTATGGAAAGCGCTGCCTTTTGACTCAGGCGGATGAATCCCACTTGGCAAGCCAGGTGTAGTGACTGACTGTAGCTGAGCTGTGTATTTCAGCACCAGTACCTGGTTTTCCCTGTGGATTTTCAAATGTCAGAAAGTCTTCTAAAGTTCATAAGCCTTTAAGGCACTGACACAAGTAAAAGAGGGGAAAAAGAAACCAGGAGGGGTCTAAGTCCATGTTGCTTATGGCATCTTGTGAAGGCTGTTACACCTGTGCAAAACGTCTGTAAAGAGACACTCAACTAACCCACTGCATTTTATTTACTTGCTTTGCATGGGTGTAAATGATCAAATAAAATGCCAAGCAGTGTAGGATTCAGCATAATGATAGTACTGTTTTAGCTTGCTCTGCATGGCTTGTTCTATTAATATATGTTTGTGGTCAGGAAGGAACGCAGTCTCACTTTGCTAAAATCTGAAGCTCGGTAAAGTGTAATATGTGCAGTATTAATTTTGGTTTGACACCTGCCAGGCAAAGATCCTTACAGGCATTCTTCTCAACCGAGCTCCATCTGTTGCACAGATCTTCGGTTCTGATATTTCTAACTACTCGAGCCAAAGAAAAATGAAGAGCCAACTTGAAGAAAAAAAGTATCTGGGAGGAATGAACAGTTTTATCAAGGCTAAATATAATGGCTCGTTGTCATACTTGGTTTAAGTTCTGTAAGAGGAACATGTACAATTAGTTATCTTACAGGAAAAAAGAATCCTTCATACTGGCAGTATGATTTTTGTTGTTGGGTGAAAGGAACATCGATAGCTATAGTCCAAGTACATGATTTTATTGTTGAATTGCTGCAGCCTTTAGACAGATTTCTCGTTAGGGAAGTTGCTAGTAAAAAATTGACTCACTTATTGTACTGGGCAGATAAAAAGCCCAAGGACTCTGCTGTGATTATTGCGTGCAAAGGAGGAGCAGGATTAGCGCTTGCCTCAGGTCTTTGAAAGACAGCTCAGGCTATTTGAAATAAACATTCAAGTAGGGTCTGTCAAAGAAGTTAACTTCCAATCCCCTGACAAAAGTTGCCTGATGAGTTTGTCATCTAGCTGACAAATCAGTCATTAATTGCTCCAGTTGTCTTTGTTTTGCACTTAGAGTGGGTGAATTATTCCGTCAGAGCTGCCCAGCCCACATGGGTAAACATTTGCCTCCTGTGAAACCATGTGAAAACTCATGTGAAACCATACTGCAAATATGAATGTAGTTTATGATCATTGTGACTTCATACACCCATCCTCTCTTAATTATTATTTGTGATAACATGGAGGAGAAACCTGACTGAGGGAATTGATGGCTCTGTGCGCTTCAGACCAACAATTAATAGTTGAAAGTGCTGTATTATAAAACTCCATTGAATTCACTAAGAACTGCAGAGCATTCAAAGGTATGTAGAAGTCCACTGGCATACTTCAGAATATGATTTTTTTGGCATTATTTCTAGAGTTAACTCTTGGTGTGACTGCCAGCATACAAACCAGAGGCTGTCATCTCTGCTCTCTCCGGCTGTCAGGTAGCTTTGTGCTGTCTCACAAGTAGTTGCTCTGGCTTCCAAAAAATAGTCATGCATCTTCTTTCCATATAACTTTTCAAATCACGTTCATTTGGGAAAAAATCTTTGGCCAGGGTCTGAATGCTCGGTATCTGTATTCAAGCAGTTCTTCCAGATAATTCCTAGCAGCTCAGGTGTTCCTCAGAACCTCTCAGCTGAGTAGATATTTCTTTCTTCCTTAGTGTAATGCTGCATTCTGAACCTGTTCCTGCATTGATATCAAACATATTAATGTGATGATGCCACTGTTACCTGTGGCTTCAGTGCCAATGCATATAGCTTATTTATGTATGACAATATAGAAATCAATAGGAAATATCAAGCAAATTTTACTTCCACTTCAGTGCTACAGCAGCATCAAATGCTGCTAGAAATAAAAAATATAAAAACACAGTATAGTTAAGTCCAATCCTGTCTGCAATGCAGGGTAGTCCTGCTTCAAAAGAGAGCAGATATTATAGTATGTTGTGTTTGTGTTTTCTCTGCATAGATATTCTTTTCCTTGCATGCATCCATAGTCACCATTTTATTTAAGAAATTAACTATTTGATTTCATGTATGCAACTGCAGAGAAACACTAGGGAAGCAGAGTAAAATCCACACTATTAACTGCTGGAACTTCCTCCCTGTTCTTCACAAATAAAAACCAAATGAAAAAGTGAAACCCCAGTTTCTTTCAACTCCTTAAACCTGGGGATTGCTCCCTATGGCTTGAAAAGGGTGAAAATTTATGATAGCATGAATTTATTTAGTGACTTCTCTGTCAATCTGTTTAATATAGAGTGATATTGAAGGCCATCAGTATAGCAGAGATCTGTGGAGGTACAAAACCTGTAAGACAGATTAAGAGAAAGTTCAGGAAAACTGAGTAGCTACTGGAACTGCATAGTGGGAATGCGGTTGAAAACTTTTGTCATCAAATCCGAATGTTTTGTTTCAGATTTAGCAGTCTGCTGCCACATCCGCAGCTACTAGGCAGTCATTAGCAAGTGATTAGGAATATACAAATTAGCTGCTGGTACTGAGCCAAAACAGAAACATCTGTGTTTTTAAATTGCCTGTAGGTTTACAAAATCTTGTATGTTGTCTTTTTTTCCTACTCTAATACCCAGAATGTATTTAATGTCACAAAGCATGATGCTTGAGAGCTCACACAGGAGACGAAATTGTCAACAAATGAAGATACATGCACTTTTTAATAACACCAGTAGTTCAGACTCTCAGCAAGCTTTTGACAGGAAGGAGCTGAATATGGTACCATGGGTGGATTCTGCTTCACTTGAGTGAGACCGTTCAAAGTTGCCATGGATTTGATTATCATGGATCATGACCACAAGTTATTCTGCATGTTGTCTGTCATAGTATTGGATACCAAATTATTTAAAATAAGACAAAGAACTTCCTATCTTTTAATACAAGTCATAAAAACCAGCATGTTGTGGAAGAATGCAGCCAGTCTTAAAAATTAATTTTGTATTTGCTTTTATTTTGATTAGCGCCTTTCATAATTAAATTACGAGACATGGAAATAGAAGTTATCATGACAGAAATACACTTATGACTAAGTATGTTACGATCAGTAATTGACAGAGGTTGATATTATTCTGGATATTAATGTCTTTGTATTCATCAGAAGTTAACAACCTACAGAAACTTCACAATCCTGCAATCGTGAAGCAGAAGTGCAGCATATACTCAGATAAACATAAAATTCTCTGTCAAATTTGTTTTACTGTAATGTAGTCAGTCAAAAAAAAAGTGCCACTTTCTAAACATTTGTTTTAGGTGTTTTTCTTTTAATGAACTTGCAGTACAGATTCCATGCTGTAGTTTAGTCTGGGTATTTAACTGACCAAGATTTGATTTTGATTGCATTAGAGAAGATAGTATGTATTCTTGGGAAGGTAACTGGGCCTGTTGTTCCTACAAAGGTGCAGGTTTTCCATCACCAGGATTTCCCCGTGCTGAGTCAGATTTGTGGGAGGAAGAAGTGGGAGTCCTAAACAGAGAACAATGCATGCTTGGCAGTCATCATTAAGTGGTGTCCTCTGATAGCCTCAAATGGGATGAAGGAGGTGGGCATCTCTGGTAATGAGCAGAAGTCTACAGAGGAGGCAGTCTGCAAATAAGTGGAAGAGCTTGTACAGTCTTCCATCTCACAGCGATTTATGTGACTCATGAGAGGGATAGAGAGGCAGAAAGACGCAGAGGATTAACAATGCACATGCTAAAAGCAAGAGAAGGCTTCTCCAAGTTATTTTAACATCTTCTTCAAGTTATTTTAATGTTCTTTTAGGTTATTTAATCTGAGTGTATTAAGTTTATACATGGGAAGATATTTATAATGGAGTCAATTGTCTGTCTTTAAATAGTACAGGATTTACAGTTCAATTCTTCTTGCTCCTTGGCCAAACACTTTTTGAAACCCATTAAGACCAGGTGAAACCCACTAAGACCAGATCACTAGGACCCGGTAGTTTTGAATAGACTTTGGATGGGCTGTGAGATCCATGTTGTTTGCAGGTATATAGAAAAGATATGTATATGGTGATACATAGAAGAGAAATACTCTTCCACATTCTGTGGAGCACGATTATTTGGAGCTGTTGCAAAATGCTAATGTTCCCTTCCCAGCCTTTGAATCTGTCTGATGTTTAATTAGCAGCAACAACAACAACAAGAAAAAAACCCAACACCCAAATTATATAGCAAGGATTAGTTTCTGGATAGTCTGTTCTGCTGTTTTCACTGGTCAGGCATTTGAGCTTGATTCTTGTGTTTAAGGAGGTCCTGAATCAGACTGTTCTAAAGTTCACAGCAACGAAATAAACTTCGTGATCATTTTAAACTTGCACAGAAGGGAGTAAGTGCTTCATTCTCCATGCAGGCCTGCCAAATGCCATATATTCAGCATGATACTTTCCCATCTGGCATACTAGTCCTTAATTGCTGCAGGTTGGCTTAGAACTCATGAATTTGGATGTGCTGTAGGAAGAAGGCAGGCCTTTGCCTGCAGTTCCGCCTGTTAGGACTGGGTTGGGAGAGAACAGCTGAACAAGAAGGCAGAAGAGCAGCTGTACAAATGGGGGCCCACTGTCACCTCCCACCCCGTTTCCTAACAAATCAAGCCAAGCCATCCCCTGCAGTTACCCAGCACCTCTGTTTATTGCAGTCTCCTCTCAAGAACATCCACCATGATCTTGTCTTTGACTTGAGTGATCTACGGCACCCACTGGGATACCTCAAAATCCTTACTCTCTGCTTTCCCTTTCATCCAGCATCTCTGGCAGCTAAAGGGGGGCTGCAGCTCTCGAAGTCTCTGATCTCTCCATTAGTGGGAGCATTACATACCTTCCAGTTCAGGTTCTGCAACCCCACCTCACAGCTCTTGAAAGCCTGTCCCAACCTGATCCACCAAATGTTCTGCTTCATGACCCACTTTTACTGTTGTGTTCAGGCCAGGGGGATTTCACTTTAAAGTAAATATACCTGGCTATGTGCAAGTTATTTCCTATTGTGACATTCAGTCATTAAATAATTTACTGAGTGTAACACAGCTGCCAAAACACACAGCTCACAGCCTTGGCAACCATGACCATGCCTTTTCAGTGCCCACTGCTGGGTCTGTGGCTCAGGCTAGTTGAAGTCAAGTACACTTCACTCCAAGGGGACTGGAGTGAGGCAGAGCCTCGAACTAGGTTCTTTATTATATATATGTTTTCCTTTAGCTGAAGTGCCCCAAATGTTACTGGCTGCTGGCACGTTAGCCACAATGGCTCTGTAGGGCTTCAAAGTTCCTTTTAGCATAATTTCTTATAGTAACCAAGGCTGTGTGCTCCTCTGCTGTGGGCCATTGCGTGTATGCATGTACACCTAGTAGCTTCTGAACCTGCTGGCCAACCTCAAGAACTCTGCCTTCTTGCTGTTGTGGAGAGGAGCAATTTCATGACTGTCTTGAGAATCAGTAAGCAGCTGGAGAAGTCCTGAAGCATAAGTCAACTGTAGGGCTCACACCTGGGGGAAACAAGGCTGCTTTGGTTTGCTGCTTCTGGAAGTACTTGATCTAACTTTAGCACTTCTCAGGGAAGAACTGTGCTCCAGATGCCAGGAAAGGCAATTAAAGAGGACTCTGAAATAATTGCTTTGAACTCTTCAGAAATTATGAGCAGCATCTTCTAAGAAGGTCAAGTGAACAATAGTGACTTCAGCCCAGATCACTGAAGGATCACTCTTTACACCTACTAGTAGGAGATGCTGAGGCCAGATGTATGCCTAAGCAGTTACTCCTTTTTGCAGTCTAATTCCAGTTATGCGGGGTCTGAAGCCCAGAATCACCTACCTGTTTCTGATGTGATTATATAAAAATCGAACATTTGCCTAGCACTGTTTCTGTCAAGGGTTCTTTCATGCAATTTTGCTCTGTGTCAGCATACCCCTTTATTCCCAGGAGAGTTTTCTTGCCACCAGGCCCCATTCTAGAGGCTGGGAAGCATTCTTGACCCTTTCCAGTTGCTTTTTGTGTTGCATTGTGTAAAAGTGTATTGATAAGGCTCCCTGATCTCCAAGAGATGCTTTTGGTCATGCACAAAGAAGTCATACTTACATGGAGAGGGGTCCTTTAGACAAAACCATAAGTCACTTGGGATTGCCAGCAGTTCTGAGGAATCAGCTGGGTACTTTACAAATCATCCAAAAATGCCTCAGCACTTTTTGCTGCTGTGTCCTGTGTTGGAGCCAAGCTTGCTTGCTCCCCACTGCGTTCCAGCAGCACAGAGTGGGAGGTCAGTGCCTCGATGCTGATAAAGATTTCCCCATGGTGCAAGTCAGCCTAAGAGATGGTCTCTGTTTTTTTTCATCACCTAGAGGTGGTAATGAGAAAGCAAAAGCAGAAAGAAGTCTTTAAGTGATTCAAAGTCCATTTTCACTGGACTTTATCTTGCATCCTCCCTCTTGTGCCAAGAGGGGCAGAGCTGGGGTGAGTTTATTTTCCATCCCCCTCATTGTTGCAATATCTTCTTGGAGTCTCCTACTTAAAGCTGGAGAGGTCCTAAAGAAAAAGAAATTCTAAAGTGGTGACCAGCTGCCTTTGCCCCATATATAGCTCTGGTATCCAAGTTACTCTGTTTTGTCTGTGGTACCATCTATTTATATCCAGTTCTGTTTCCTGTCCACACTCACCAGCACCATCGTATCTCCCAGTCTGTGTAGCAGTCTGGAAGCACAGATGTACACACAGGCCATCTCCTGTGTTTTGACTGGGACAGCTAGGATAAAGGCTTAGGTGAATGAGCTTCCTTGACCAGCGAGAGCAGGAGATGGGGAGAAGAACGTTTCCTCGTGCTGCAACTTTGAACAGAAGGAGCTGTGTGTCTTTCTCTGGGTCAGTTTCAGCTCCAAAGCCAGGGTGGAGAGTGTTCTACTTCTCTCCAGCCAGGAGAAAGGGGATTTTAAGGGTCGTAAGTGCCATGTCAGCAATCTGGCTAGCAGACCCAGAAGAGCAGCTCTGCACCAGGCTGGCTCACTCTCCAGCACAAAGCGGTTGGTTCCCCATTCCTCAGGGACTTAGTGGCTTCAGTGTGAGTGGTGAGGCTTCAGGCTCTCTGTCTCTGCAGTGTGCAACCCTGGCACTTTGTGGCATAGACCATGGTCACAGCTGGCCATGGTGTTTCACTTGGTGTGCTCACTGGAGGTGAAGGCACTGAAATTGCCATCTCCTTAGAAGGCCACAACACCCTCCGGTGGTGCCCCAAGCCCCGCTTCTTCTTGTTTCTAACAATGTAGTCCTTGTTTTGCTAATCTGAAGCATATACCTAACATAAGCATGTACACCTCCACATCAGATCCACCTCAAGCAAAAAGAGCTTCATATTTCTTTTGCAAAACCTGAGGTCTCAGTATCCTAAACTTACCTTTCAAATACAACTGCAGGATCTGCATAATTGAAACTTCTGCTCTAATCTCATTACCTCCCTCAGGCAGTTCCTGACAAATGGAGATTATAAGAGAAGGTCTGTAGTAAACATAACTAAAAAGGCATCTTTAATGTTTTTGCAATGTGTTCAAAGCAGCTTGGGTGCTGAGCACAGAAAACTCATTTCCCTTTTACCTGAAATGCCATTATGTTTATTAAATTAAGAGTGGCATTGATCCAAGAACATATCCAAATATTTTTGTGATTTTGCATTTGTCATAACTGAAGTATCTCACTAAATATTTCTCTGTAGCTGTAAATAATATTGTCCATCACATGATACTTGTCTCAGATTTTCCTCAGTGACTTTGTATCAGATCTGAAAAAGAGCTATCACAGAAAATAAAATGGGACTAAAATAACAGTCCTTTGTATTAAATTAAACATTTGGCTTCTGTCCCAGAATTTTCCATGTCCATATTAGAATCAGATGGTAGCATAAGATGAAAAGATTTCCTGGATGGGTTTTATTCTTATTCTTATTAAAGGGCTGATAACAGGCTGAAGGCAAGATACTTGTTGCAGCAAAAAATCTGCCTAATATCAAAGGCTCGATGGACAAGCTGACATGTATTATAGTTAGGCCTCCCTGCTTGATCATATTTCAGTATCATAAAATCATTCTGCTAGTGATCATGAAGTACAAAGATTCTAGCGTGAGAGCAAAAAGCCCAGGCTGTCAGGTAGCACTCCTTTGTGCACACTGCCTTATGGTTAGTAGCTGACCGTAAGCCAAGTCAATGGTTTAATATCAAAAAACAGTGCTGGCGACAGCACAGTGTAGCTATATTTAAAATTTTAGTCATTCTCAAATATTTGCATTCATGAAAGGCAGTCCCTTGTCCTGACTTACCTGTGGAGCTGGTAACACGTGTGATGTGACAGCACAGGGCCGCCCCACTGGTACAGCTCAGCCTTCTTCAGGAGCATCCTCTGCTCTGTCCCGCAACCAGCCACTTGCCCCGGGTTTCTTCGGCAATCTGGAGACAGAAAGATCAAAGGGACCTAAATACTCTTCAGAAAGCAATTTTCCCTTTACTCAAAGCAGCTTTGTATAGTACTTACGTATGATTGGGCTTAAATTGTCCGAACATTTGCAGGCTGTGGATATTCTATGCAAAACCAATTACTTTCGATAAAATGAAGGAGTGGTGCTTTCTAGTGTTGCTGTTCTGCTGTAGTGGAGGCTGAGAGTATGATATTGGAGCTATAAATTAGATTTTGCAAAGCGGCTCTTCTGTAGGGTGTCTGCTGCTTCTGATTGACAGGCTATAATCAGCTTTTTCTTGGGGATATTTTTGATGTTTTGATGCAATATCTTCAGCAACAAAAGTAGAGCAGCAATTGCAGACTGTGCTGACCCTTCATTTCAGCTTGTAATTGCAAAGGGTATTGAAGAGCAAATGTACTTTATAGATATCTTATGCTGCTTTTCTAAATACACCTTTTTTAAAGCAACTGATATGTGGAATTGTTTCACCATCACTGAGTGTTTACAGCATCAACTTCAACAACCGAGCTTATACCCAGTGCTCCTTTTATAGTCAATTGAGGGACATGTGCATGTTTAGAGGAGTAATTCATATGCTTATTTTAGACATCTTTCTGGTGAGATGGATTGTGTTCTAGAAGTGCTTATTTCTCTTCTTGGTGATAATTAATCCTAGTGTAATTAGACTACTTGTAGTTAGGTGAGATGGATCCCATACAGCATGTTTCTGAATAGTAGTGTGTTCTCACTCTGCTATTAATACTGTTTGTATTAATACTTTTTTTTAATATAATGATCAGATTGCCACAGGGAATGCACAAAGAGATCACTTGTGTTTGTAAGAAATACTCGGTGCAGTCCCCAGGAGGTTTTTGTCACTGTTAATTACAGCTACTTTAATGCTTCCTGTGAAAGCTGTTTTGGTAGTTGTATTGATCCTGTCCTCCATGACTCAGATACTAGCTTGATGCTGAACATCTTCTCAGATAAACTGTTGGGGCATGTTGGGTGCTCGGATGATACTAAGGGACATAGGGCAGAAATCTCTGAGAGAACATGGGACTGTCCTGAAAACAGCCTCAAGAAGGCCAGATGAATGGAGCTGTAGCACAAAAATGCCTGCTTTCAGGAATGTTGCTGTAAATGGAATGAAACATAATTTGTACTGGGAACAATGCTAATGCCCTGTTCATTTGGGTTCACCTGAATCATGCTTATGGGTTTATTCAGGTAAAAGAAAAGACCTGAAGCTGGTCTCCTCAAGATGAGTTTGCCGTATGTAACAGGTCACAAACGGTAAGTAGCATTTTAGGAGACTGAGGAATTTCCTGGGGGCAGCCCTCAGCAAAACAAAACAGAAAAAATAAATAGAGTAATACCTAGTAACTAAGGAATCAAAAGTTATTTTCAAAGTGTATAAACAGAGACCCAGAATAGAAGTAATATGGTATTACTGGTCCCACATTTGTAATTTGCCACTATATCATATTGGTGCAAGCAGATTAATTTTCAGATGGCAATGGCTGCTGGAGACGTGTTCCTTGAAAATCTTTTTTGTTCACTACCCTGAAATCTGTAATTATTTTTGGAAGTCTTGGCTTTGGAGTAAAATTCTGATACGTGAATGTCAGAATAGGCTCCTTAGTATGGTCCACTGAGCATTAGCTTTCCTGTAATTAATCTTCTAGTTGACTATGTAATTAATTTTTCTAGGTGAGTATGTAATCCATTTCTTTAATTAGTTCTTTCACCTCAGCTTTGCTTATTCCCTCCTTTATCAAGGTCTTACGTTAATATTTGCAGCATCACCTAGTGACATGTGTGTGCATTTTCTTTTCTTTACAGATATCACTGAAATTGCACCATTTATTTTGAAGACTTCACCAACAGATCAGCAGCTGAACAAGCTTGCGAGGAGACTGGGACCTGAATGGGAGCATATAGTTCTGTGTTTGGGTTTGTCCCATACTGACATCTATCGATGTAAAGTCAATCACCCCCACAACCTGCAGTCACAGATTGTAGCTGCATTTGTCCTGTGGAGACAGCGCTTGGGGAAAAAAGCAACAATCCAAAGTCTGCAAGCCAGTCTGATGGCAGAAGAGGTGGATCCTTCTGTGATACAGTATATGCTGGAGTGAAGCCTTGCTATTGATCGGGAGCTTTCAAGTACTTTGTTAAATTAAATAAAGAGGGTTCATGGAAATGCATGTTGAAGATCTGATGCCTTAAACTGGAAAAAAAGGGGTTGGGAACTATGGTTTTATTAAGCTTAAACATTCCAGTTTCCTGTGGCATCTTGTGACTTGTAATTCTTTTCATGCCAGATTAATTTTTAGCAAGCATTAAAAAAATTGATCACTCTTTCCTATTCACTTTTATACTTTTCCAGTGGGGATATAGGGTGACACTTAAATTGCTTGTAAGCAGGCGCCCCTGCAGTGAGCTCAGCAAGGTTTCTGGTTTCATTGAAGGGGCAGCACTTGGTTTAACTTATTTGCTGGAGGAGTCCTTTTTGCTGCTATTCTGTGCTAGTTCCCTGATACCCCAGCAAGAAATGACAATAATCACTGTTACTAATTTAACAATTTTACAACAGTTATTGTAGGTGGCTAATTTCACATTTATAAAAGCTTTGGCACATGGAGTTTCTTTCTAGGGTAAATGACTGCTACCTTAGTCTGCCTTTGAGACTGGTGTGGCCGAGAGGGTTTCTCCTGTTATTATTTAATGGGTGTATCTGCAAGGAGATTGGCACTGTGTGTGTATTCCATCTCTTAGCATAGCACAGGTGGGGAGTTCTCAGGGAAGACACACAATAGAAGAGTGACCAGAAGATAGGCAGAAACAGGGAAACAGAGTGAAAAGAGGCCTGAAAAATGAGACAACTTTTGAGTTGTCCATGTTTGTCTCCACTGGGAGACAGCCTGGGGCCTGCTGAGTCTTGCACTATGCTCTGGATCCAGGCAGTCTTGTTTCACAGAAGTTTTACTTTTAGGTCAAGTATCCAGAGTCATCTTCCTCTGGCCACCACATGCCCAACAGGGTAGGGAAGCTTGCAGGTCCTTTCTGGTCAAGATGAGCTCCTCACTGCTCTCCCTCCAGCTTGTGCCATCCACCAGGCTCATTTGATTTCTACCAGCTTTTCTGAATCTAACAGGAGACAGAACTGTGTCTCCTGTCCCCAGTTCTTTGCCAGATGTAATTGTACCACCTGTGAGAATTAGATTTTACCCAGAAGAACAGTAAAGCCTGGGCTTTTCTCTTCCACTTCTGTCAGAGAGATTTTCTTCCTACTGAAAGACACCACTGGGGTTTTGCTGACCAGGTAAAGGGGGATAAGGCCACAGGGTATGTATCTGAAGGCGATGGGAGTGACCAGCTGCTCTCTGAGGCCTGATGATAAGAGGCAGAATATGTTTTAATTTTCCCTGAGCAGTTTACTGCAGAGTAAATGAGGAACCAAGTTTGGATACAGGGTTTCCATTTGTATTTATGAGCAAGTTATGGTAGACTAAGGAGTCATCACCAAGTAACATCTTGTAGGATGTTAGGGGATCTGCCTCATATGATATAAGAGCTGCCTCATCAGAAGTCTTAATTGGGGTAAGAATTATTGCTGCTTTTTTTTTTTTTTTTTTTCTCTTCTTTTTTGTCTTTTCTTTATTTTTTAATTCTTCCTATATCCAGATTTTAGAAGACATCTGGGCAGTTAGGAAAGACAAAGAGGTTTTAAGGAAATCTTGTCTGCCTTGGGATTTTTCAGAAGCATAGAAATAGAAAACATCCTAGCAAGGTCAGCACCTGCAGGTCCTGAAGCAATCTGATGGTATTTTGGTTTGAATCTTCTGTATACAGTTATGGCCTTTAGTAAATCATGATCCTGTTATACCTTACTCAGATCTTACCTAATCATATCCTATTATGGCTCCTTACACAGTTTAAGTCTATCAACAAATGCCAAGTAAACAATGCAAATCACTTTAGGCCTTGGAATTTATTTATTTTTCTGTTTCATGATGCTTTAATGCCATCATTAAACATGTTCTGCATTTTAGGGAACTGAGACAAAGCAGTGTCCCTGGCAGCAGTTTGGAGGAACAAAAGCTGGAGATGGGGAACAGGAGAAACTACTGAAAACATGATTTAGAGGAAGAAGCTGGCTCCCAGCGACATAAATGCAAGTATCTTATCTTGTTCTGAGCCAGCATGGACCAGGTCTAAAGACAGACTGGTCTCCAAGGAAGTCATCCTGATTCAACCCAGCATGAGCACAGAGCTCCAGGAAGGCAACCAGTCTGGGCAGTAAGACAGTGTGATGGGCACACTCATGGGGCCCTGGTACCTTTTTATTTGGGTGAACATTGCATTTCATGTTCTTCATTTGTAAAACCAGTGTCAGCTTATCCATAGATAATAGATTTAGAGTCCTTTTTTATGGTTAGGAAAACAGCCTGCAGTAGGTATGAAGTGTCATGTCAAAGAACCCTTCCCTACAGGTCAGGTATCCTTCTGTGTATCTGCTATGGGTCACTGGAAACCTGATGGGTAAGTGTCATATCAGGTAATTTCTCCACTGAAATTTGTCTTGCAGTGAGCTAAATTCTGCCTCCCAGCAGTGGTACTGAAATTAAAGGAGCTGCAACTAGGCAAGGAATTTAAAACCTGGGTCTCTTGTATTGTAGAACAAAGCACTTAATTCATAATTTATGGTTACTTTCACATTCCCAGGCCCAAAATTAATGTTGTAATACTTGAGTTGCAAATATTGAAGGGAGAGGTTTACTTATTTTATGAGATTGTTTCCATTGCTGTTATTTTTAAATTCATAGAAATGTTCCTATTGGACTCTTCAGTTTTATTAAAGCTTGTTTTTTGCACCACACAAATGCAGGC
Organism: Psittacula echo; assembly: GCF_963264785.1. Lineage (NCBI taxonomy): Eukaryota > Metazoa > Chordata > Aves > Psittaciformes > Psittacidae > Psittacula > Psittacula echo. Next base: position 116,639,593 of record NC_137735.1, on the reverse strand, counting down.
ACACATTTAACTTGACAGTAGTATTCCTTTAACCCAGTGGATTTTTCCACCCACTTAGAAATATTTTTCTTCTGTATGTAATGCTTTATTTTGCACAAGGATGCAATTAAGACAATTTAATTCTTCAGATGTATAGCAAGGCCTCTTATTCTCTCTTAGGACAGCCAAAAGGTCTTAAAATGTTTATTCTTCTCTGGCTAATTTGGGAGCAAATGTTATTTATTTAAATCTCACTCATAGACAAGCCTGCAACTTGAGTATTGTTCAGGAGTGAGGCAACTCAGTGAACGAGTTTCCCCATCTCTCCCTTGGCCTCAACACCCTTGAGGGTTTGGGTGATGACAGGGGGCTTGCACAGGGGCTCCTGTCCTCCCTGCCCACCATGGCCCCAGGACTGGTGCACAGGGCAGGCTGACAGCCAGGAGCTGCCCCCAGCATGGACTCATCCCTCTTCCACTGCTCATCGCTTGCAGTGAGGTGTGTGGCCACTTCAGGCTTCAGGCTAGCATGTAGTCTCAGGGGCAAAGGTTAGCCAGCAGCAACTGCTCTCTGATGTGTTTAGGTTTCTTAACTGATGTTGAAAATGCCTTTCTAGTGAAAATGGTATAATTGCCATCTACTTAGTTGTGGCAGTGTTTAGGAGCCCCTAGAGAAGAAAGCTTAAAGGTGGCCCCTGCTGGACCTTCCACAAAATGGATGGCTTAACTTCTAGTCTTTGGAAAAAAGTAGCCACTGATTTTTCTTCCTTGGTCTGTTAAGGGGACTTAGAGATCCCATTAACTCTCCTAAGTGGTAAATATGCTTTACAAAAGCTGCTTTGAACTCTGCAAGTAGAGGTGGACTCTTAGCATAGCAACAGGCAAGGCCTAAGAGCACTCTTTCTCCCCACCTGTATGAAGTGGCATGGATGTTCACAAAGGAGGGATCTCCTCAGGGCAGAATCAGGTCAAGGAGGCTTTACAGGGCACTGAAGACTGGCTGGAGTGTACAGTAAAACGAAAATGCAGTCATCTTTGAGCTGCTTTGCCCAGATGATGTGGGGGAAATTTCCATCTTGAGTCATCTATTATGACAGTTGTTGATCTATGGAATAAAACATTCTGCAAAAGGCTGGGAAAATAAACAAAGTCGCATTATATTCAAAGAACATCAAAGGCACACTCATCTGATGCTAATGTGGTATGCTGCCAGTTTTGTTTCTTACTGGAAATAAAAACAGTCTCTGAGAAGTAATCTCTTTCTAAGCTTCCATATTCATAGCCACAGACTAATGTCAAGGCGTAGTAGTAGAGCTGAAACCGCAGTTCCAGAAAGCTTTGTGTATTTGCAATGAATATTCAAAAGCTTTGTCCAGATTTCACTAAGTGAAAAGAACTTTGACTTTTAAGGTGTCTTTCTGTCACCTGATAAATAGACCTAAAAATAAGTCCAGTGATTTGGCTCTTTTTCTGGCCTGGATACACTGTCTTTTTTAACGGATTTCCTGAGAAAAAGGAACATTCGCTGAAAATGGAAATAATCTTTCAAAATATCTTTCCAGATTAAAAAAAGAAGTATGTGCTTTAGCAGAATTCAGTTCTGAACCTAGCATTTTGGTTGTGAAAAAAGACGAATTGCAATTTCCCTTTGAAGCTGTTGAGGAGAGCTGGATGATCAGCAGAGCTGATAATGGCGCAGGAAGACTCCCAGCACTCCTGCAGCAGGGACTGCTTTAAAATGCCTGCATATGTTGCAGATACCATTTCTGACACTGATGTCTGGTCCAAGCCCCAACAGCAAAGAAACAAAAAGTCTCTTGTTAACTTCAATGAGCCTTGGATTAGGCCTTCTTTAATTGGAACCTGCTGAAGTGTGGTACTTTTATTACCTCCCTTTGAAAAGCAGACTTTATGGATTTGGGACAATAAAAAGGGAAGGGGTTTTTGTGGGTGTAGTAGGCATTCTAGGTTATGGGGTCCTCTTTTCACTGCCTCAAGTGCTACTTTGCACTATTCGCTTCAAAGTAAGCATCATGAGAAGGGGAAAAAAAGAGGAGTGGAGCCATTCAGCAAAGGATATTGGTAAGTCTTCAAAACCAAGATCATTTTGAGTTCTGGAATGTGAACATTCCCATTAAGAGGGGATTTGATGGCTCAGGAGATTGCTTATACATTCATGGAGTTTTCCACCTTGAGATCAAGGATCCAAAGCCACTATTGACCCAAAAGAAAAGCAACCTAATGGCAGCCTGTGCATTTTCTTTATTCTGTCTTCACGATTTTCACATCTGACCTACACAGCACCAGCCCTTGCTGGGCTTAGAAAAGGGCAGAGGGGATTGAATGAGCCAAGTAGTTGAACTGCTCTCTGCCCAGAATGGGTAAAGTGGGCAGCATGCTTTGCCACAGCTGGCATTAATGTTCACATGGCATGTGCAGAGAAGCCACCAGCTTCCTGGGTTGCGACCCAGACCTCTCCCCACCAGTAGCAAGCTCATTCACACAGAGGGGATGCACAGAGACATCCTTAACAGCTCCTTGCAGCATACCCTCAGAGGCTGTTTTCACTGGCTGGCTAGAGTTGTTACTCTTTTTGCGAGTGCTGTCATAGCCCTTCCTGAGGAATGTGTGTCCAGGCATAATATTTAACTGCCCAAAGTCCTGTTTCTGCATGACAGAGTCCCCTCCACGACCAGGCTCAGGGCAGGGCAGGGCAGGGCAGGACAACAACTCAGCTGAGAGCACTGCTGAAGCGCAGATCCCATCACAGTGTAGTTGAAAATGTATTTCCAGAGTTATTTTCTGGTTAAGAATACCTGTTTTTACTTTTAAATTCAGAGCTGGTCCTGGTTTGATTTCAGTGCTGGTAGAGCGAATTTTGACCTGTGATTGGGATGCTTGCGCTAGGGCATTCAGCAGCTGTAACGTCAGCTTGTCCCACGGCATGCAGCTCAGGCATGGGGCTCAGTATTAGCCCTTCTGAATTCCAAAATACTCAAATTCTTCTAGCACCTGGGACACCTGCATGTTCACTGTGGTTTCAATCATTAGCTGTTTTATTGGTATTGAGTCTAATCTTGCATCTTTGCACCATTAATCTTGAATTATCCTGAAGGTAATCACAGTTACCCTCACACACTAGGATGGGGTGGGGTTTTTTGCATGCACCCTGAACGTCATTCCCTAGGAAGCAGACATGTGGGCGCTCCTCTGGTGTTCATTTTGACTTTTTCAGTGATACTTTCTCTGCCAGGAGGGTGATGCTTCCCAGCTTCACCGTGTGAAATCAAGGAAGGGGCAAGGAGTGTTCACACTTGGCTGAGGCCAATTGGAATGAACTAACAACCATATTTGCCTTCATGGCACCTTAACGAGAATGGCACTGGGGATGCATGTTACAGCCGTTGCCCTTGAAACCTACTGGTCACCCAACAGCCCTGTAAAGAAAGTATACAAAGATGTACTAACAGGAAAATATAATTTTCAACCATCTAAGCAGGCTCACCTCAGAGATACTGCCTTTTATTGGGTAATTTTATAGGCACATTTGCTAGGCTTATTTAAATAAAAAAGCAATTGAGTAACCAGAGCATGTGGAGACTCCGGATAAGGATCTGTCTTTCAGGTTATTAAACAAACTGCATAGCAAGTGCTCAATTACTCTTCAAAATGCTTAAGCAACACCTTTTGTTCAGATTCCCATCCAGAACTACCTCCCAGTAAGTTGCCTCCCAGTAGTTTCCAAGAAGCAGTGTGCAAACAGCACACACCCCTGTTCTGGATAAAAGAGACTTCTGAGAAAAATCTCAGGATTAACAAATAAGCCATGCAGGGACCTGGGAATTCCAGCCTTCCGAAGGAATTCTGCTTGCCTCGTGCTGGGCTCGCTCTGCTGTCGGGTCTGATGTCTTCATGTGAAACGAGACTCAATAATTACATATTCTTCCTCTCCATTGCTGGTCCTGACTTTGCCGCGTTTGAGAAACCACTTCAGGCTGCAACTTGCAGAGTGATGCAGACTTCTGATGAACAGAGTGCGATGAAGGTGCAGTGAGCCTCAGATTATTCATTTAATGCGCACTTGAGGTTTGCTGCATGAGCAAGCGGCCATTGCATGGCAAGCAGGGTGCAGCACTGAAACCTTTGCGGAGCAGAGAAGACCTCTGAGGAGCCATGCTGCAAACCATGTCAGCACAGGCCTTGGGGAAGCAACCACAGGGTTTCCTCCTTGTGATGCACACAGGTTTTCTCACCCAGCAGCAAGTGTTTGCGTCCCACAGGGCTCTCAAAAACAAGAAAGCAAAACAGCAAACCAAAACCAAACCCCCTCCTGAAACTGGCTCCCTAAAGCAAGAGCCACATCACAGAAGCTGGCAAGAGTAATAGCAAAGATGTGAAGAAAACCAGACTGGAAACAAAGCCCTGAGTCTGGCTGACCAGTCTGTTGTGAATTTGAGGACTGTGATTTTTCTGTTCCAGCTGCAGACTGAGCTCCATCTCAGGGGTTGTCGGTTTCTCCACTTCCATGTCAGCTTGGGGTTCTGGTGAGTCAACCCTCAGGGAACCTGGTGCAGACAGGGCAATAGCAGACAGGGAACCGCAGACAGGTCAGAGAGGGGCACGTGTGCGTGAGGGCAAGAGTAAAGGGGTCGGGAAAGGAGGGAATGAGCTCTGGAGCTCCTGGAGGGCTTGCTCCCACCATTGCCCATCCTTGGCAGTGACCCAGATCCCTGCCTGCTGGCTCCCCATCCCTGCCAAGAGGCCGCACATGACAGGAGACGTGTCCTCTGACGGCAGCAGATGCCACAGCGGGTAGGGTTTTCCTTTCTCTCTTTTTTTCCTTTTCCCAGGCAGACACAAGTGACACATCAGATTTCACCCTGAAATCCAGCTGACAGGCTGGCTCCAGCATGAATGTTCTTTCCTAGAAGGGACATTGCTCACAGGGCAAGCAGCTGCGATTTCCAAAAGCTGTTCCCATGAGGTGTGCGTTCTGCCATCATAACAAGCCCTGAGACTGAAGCTAAGTTGCCACTGAGAACAAGCATCAGCAGGCACCTGGCCAGCCATGGCTGACAGTAACCACTTCTGGCCACAGCTGCCACCCACCCAGCAGTGTCCAAGGGGTGCGCAGTCACCACCACATCCCTGCAGTGAGACGGAGACATGAGCACCGGGTCAGTGCTGGGACATGGAGCATGCTTGACAGGAGGATGAGGCTTGGCCACCCCATCCAAAGTCTTCTGTTGGGTTTCGGGCCTCAGTCTGGGGACACGTTTAACTGCCCAAGCTGTTTGGTCCAGTTTTGGTGGAGCTGGAGGGTGTTATGGGAAGATCAGGCTCCATCAGCTGGAGAAACCTGCCTGCTGCTCTGAGCTGCAAGGGGCTCTGGTCCAAGACTGTGAGTCAATACACAGCCTTGCTTCAAGAAGCTGGCAACTGAAGTAACTGGTTCCCTGGGAACCAAAATAAGTCAACAGAAGCATCGGCTGCTTCAAAACCTCTCTCAAGTATCTCAGAAATGCAGGTCGTTCTCTGAAGTGTTATAAAAAAAGCACCTTGAAGCATAGAATCATGGAATCATGGAATCACAGAATTAGAATAGTTTGGATAGAAGGGGCCTTTACAAGTCATCTAGTCCAACCCTCCTGCAATGAGCAGGGACATCTTCAACTAGATCAGGTTGCTCAGAGCCCCATCCAGCCTGACTTGAATGTTTCTAGGGATGGGGCACCTGCTGTCTCTCTGGCCAACCTGTTCCTCTTCCAAGAAGAAGAATGGGTGAGTGCTGAACTCAAAACTGAGGTCCATGTTCCTGCTTGCTCCTCGCAGTGCCCCTTTGCTGTATGTCCAAGGTGGGCTCAACCCATGCTCGCAGCCAGTCCAGTGCTGCCTCCCCCACCATGGACATCCTCAGCATGGGCTTGCATGAGCCCTCAGGGTGGACCATGGTGGCTCACACTCCTGATGAGCCCAGCAGAAATCCAGCAATGATGAATGTGGCCTGCTGTGTCTGAGCTATCCATGCAGTGATGGATGCCACTTCCCCTGGCAAACAGCAGTGTTTGTCATTAAAAAGCCACCATTTCTCAGATACTGCCATTGTGTTCTCCTGTACTTGAGCATGTTGTCAAACATGTTTCTTAAGGGCCATTACAGCAACAAAATAGGAGTGCTGCATAAAAGTAAGCCGTAAGTGCAGCTGATCAGAAGCAGCAACACAAATTTGCCACGTTTGCTGCTGTGAACTCTCCTGGGGACATAAGCTTGGTAAGAAAAAGAGGGAAAGATGAATGGGACCATTTGAGAGTGGTTATAACTAACATGGCAGGAAAAATCCAGATGTAGTGTATAAGAGATGATCATATGGTATAACAGAATTGCTCATCTGTTAAGCATTACGAAATGCTTAGTATAGTAAGCATTGCCGATCTCCAGGAAATGTACCTAGGTGAAGCTGAAGATTTTTAAATCTAAAACTGATGGCATAAATCAAACCCTTCTTAGGCTCCTGCAATAAGAGGAGAAAAGGAAATTGCTTTTCAGCCCAGAAAGCATGCTTCTGGTAGCTGATAAACTGGCTGTGACTCCCCACAGAAGGTACAATGAATAGCAAGAGAACAAGTATCAGAACTATAACAAGCCTCCAAAGGGATACAGGGAGTGACAGCAGCTGCTGCTGGAGGAATATGGGGCCTGAAGGAGATCCCCCTGCATGGGAGGGAGGGCAATGGGTGGAAGGGGAACTGCACCCAATGGGTGGATAAGGGCCTGTAGGGTGCCCTGGTGGAGGTGCTTAGCATGCAGAGGCTTTCCTGTTTCACTTTAACTGCTTAACTCTCTGCTTAACCCTGGAGCCAGGAAAAGATACCAGAGGAAACACGAAAGCACTGATGTGTTTGCACCATGCCAGACACAAGATGAGCTGAAGCCTTACTGAGGTCATGGATGAGGGTGTGATCCTTAAGCAAAGTAACCCTATGAGGCGGAGACCTGACTTCATCCCTTCTAGCTTTCACCAGGTTAAGATCAGGCACCTGTCCTATGCTTCTGCCATGAACAGCAGAATGAAGGTGGGCACCACTGGCAGCTCAGCCCACCTGTCAGGTAGGTGTGGATGACGTCTTCTAGAGGGATCTCTTTTCCACTGGCTGTCAAGGGAATGTGGATGACTTGCTTTGGCCAACCGTTTAGCATATAAAGCCAGAGAAGGATCCATCCAACTTTACTGTAGAGACACCTACATTAGAAGTGATCCCTGTCACATCCTCTTATAGTGCAGGGAGAGAAGCAGGCATCTTTTGGGTACCCTTCATCTGCCTTTCCTTGTGGTTTTGCTAGAATGAGATGAATTCACATCCCAGTGGCTAAAATTGATGCCTATCTCAGCTGTAGGCATGTTCATTCCTTGAGATGAAAACTTCGCTTGTGTCAGATGAAATCAATCCCACCCCAAATCCCTGATTTTTGAGACAAGGTGTTTTCAGCTACTGATGGTCCTGGCTGCCAGTGCTGATGATCACTGAGGTAATGCTGCCACATCACCAGCTGTAGAGGTCCTGACAGCGTGAATTTCAGGGGGGCCATTCAAGGGGTAATAAAGAGCTCAGGTATCCAATAAAAGGAAATTGAAACTTGGTAGACAAGCTTCCCTGGAAAAAGACCTACTCAGTTTGTATAAACAGTTCACACACAGCAAAAGGTATTCTGGAACAAAACGCAGCCTTGTAATCCAGTTCTAGTCTTAGCTGTGTATAAATGCAGAGTGGATTTCTGCTACAAAACCAGATACATCACAGGAAACCCGTAAAGAGGAGGGTGCTTACTAAAGGTGATAAACTACCAATCAGGAGATAGCTATGTTACCTTGACTGCAATACTTGGCTGCTTTGTGAAGCACTCCAGCAAAACCGTTCCATTTCAGGCTTTGTGAGAGGTTTGGTGGTTTTGCTTTCTTCCCCACCCTGCTCTTTGTTGCTAGAATTTTAAAAGCTTGAATTTGGAATAGTCTTGCATTTCCTCATGTCTGTGCGTCTCACCTCAGTGCCATTAAAAGTCATGACACGTAATAGAGAAACAGCTGTGCAGGAAACTTCAGACATCTGTTTAATATTAATTGCATGTATTCCTAAAAAGTCATAGCATGTTTTTAAAATTTCCCTGCACATCTGGTGCATCACTGCTTAGGGGTTCTTTTTAATAGGCTTTATCTGTGAGTCACTGAGAATTATCAGCCACAAGCTGGCCAGGCAGTGAGGAGATACACAGGCAAGGAAAAGGGAAGAGATGTTTCTAAATAGCTGCTAGAAACCCATCACTCTGAACAGAAAATGACAAAGCCACACTGACTGTTAGCTGCCTGTTAGCAACAGCAAGCTGTAGGGAATCTAGGTTCAGGAAGGAGAGCACATTCTATTGATAAACACTGTGTGATTTAAAAGATTTATCTATCTTCCATGTGAATCCTGTCCCAAACGGTAAGCTAGGATTTTCATTCTCAGCCAGAGGCCAGAGGAGCATGAGTTCTCCCACAGCTACTCAAAACGCCACAACTTGTCCCCTTCTGTTACACCCCTTCCCCACTCTCATCCCAACCTACTTGTGTTTAGCCATAAGTTGCTTTTCCTGCAGACTTGGCAAGCCTCACACTAAAGACAGTGGTCTCCTGAAGGTCAGGTGAAACCTGTGTTCTTCAGCCTGACACGGCCCTGCAAAGCCTCCAGCTCCAGGAGGTCCTCCACTGCTCCACACTGAGCTAGCCCAGGGACCACAGAGCAACAGCCTCCCCCATTGGGGTGGAAGCCCCAGGCCCCAGGGAAGGCACAGCAACCGGGCCCACCAGCGTCCATGAGCCTCTGAAAATTAAACAAAATCTCTGAGAAGCTTTTTATGAATGAATGAATGAATGAATGAATGCTAGATAAAAGATTTGTTACACATTTTTCTGTGTGTCCACCCACTAGGAAGCAAGGACCCACGGAAGTGTCACTATGAATGTCTCTTTCTTATTTTAGACATCTTATTTTCAAGAGCTCATCTTGTGTACTGCACGTGACAGGGTGTTTCCCACTGTCAGCTGTTTGAAATACTTGCTGGGTGGTGACAACTGGTGATTAAGTCAGTAACAAATGATGATTTGAGGTCTTTATTAATGCCTCAAAGAAGGAATAGGAGGCATAGATTTGGGAAAACACAGCTCTGTCAGTGTTACATAGCAGGTGCATCCCCCAGAGAGCTCAGTTTAAAGACATACAGCAGTAGGTCTACGGTGTGTGTGTGCCTGGGGTTATCTTCAGAGGATGAGACGGCCCATGTGTGCTGGGGCAAGGGAAGGAGGGAGGGAAGCCATGGGCACGGCTGTCACCCCAACATGCTGCAGCAGGTAACTGCACCCACGTGTAAGAGGGTGTCTACGGGAGGAGCGTTCCTCAGTCCCATGCTTTGGAGGTAAATCCTGAAGAGTGAAGGTGTGTTCCTGTTCTCTGCTCAGAAGGGTTACAACTCTCTCCCTTTGACAGAGTTTCTCTAAAATGACCTTTGAATTTTCTACCTTCCTCCAGTCCTGGGGAGAGTCCTTGTTTTGGGTTAAACTTCATGGTTGGTTCCTGTGTTTGGAATGGGGTGAGCAGCCACGAGTGCCAGGGTCCTCCTTGAGGGCTTCCACTTTGAAGCCAGTGGCCTGCATGTCCTGGCAGCTGTGAGCTCATGTAGCCCCTCTTCAGACCTCTCCACTCACCAGTGAAGAGGGGCAGGGATTTTACTTTCTCCTTCCAAAAAATACTTTGAATTTTTCAAATGGGGAAGACTTGCAAAATCTAAGAGCCAGTGGGAAGATATGAAGAGTGTGCTCGCTCCAGAGGTGCAGGGGCCAAGTGTCCGCTGTGTGCTCACCTCTGTTTGCATTGAAAGCACAAGGGATACCTTCCAGTCCTTATTTTTCCTGTCCTAAAATACCTCTGCAGTTGTATGCTAAACTAGAGAAGATGAACTCCAGGCCACTGGGAATCAAGGAGGGGGCAATAAGGGGGAAATCAAGCCGCAGTGTAAGGTATCCACAATGTGAGAGGGGGAAAGGGAAGGCTCTTCTGAGCCTGGGGACCTAGCAGGTCTGGTGCCAGCTCTGGCAACTGTCTGAGACGAGTGTGTTTTGTCTTGATGTTTTTACAGATATGGATGAAATTTAATTCCTGGCAGAGAGCGAGTACATTATTTGTGGAGAGAGTTGAAGGGGGACAACATAGGACCTGTACAGCATAGTTTAAAAGTGATTTTAGTGAACAGCGGCATTCACAGGCTGCAAAAGAGAAAGCAAAAGCTCATGGGACTCAGGGCAGACAGTATCTAACCTGCAGAATCACCACAGCCCAACCACAGAGGTAAGGGTGGCTCTTTGTACCACATCCCAGCTAAGCACCTTAGGTGTCCCTCAGGCCCTTATCCACATCATGCTGCTAGGGACAGACATTACGACAAGCCCTGATTGTGTTCCTCTCGTGGGACAGGCAGGAAGCATTATGTGGCTGCTGCTGGTGGTATTGGCATATACCTGCTGGCCTCTGCTGATACAAAGACCTTTTAACATGATAAGGAGCTATCTAAGCCAGAATTAAACCCAACCAGCCATGCTAAGTCTCTCTGAACATGGGGAGAAAGTATCTATTGTGGGTAGAAGGGCAAGCCTGACCCTGGAGCTAAGACACAGCGGGCAGCCTGAGCTCTCACCTGCAGCCAGGCTGGGATGGGATGCTGCAGAGCCAGGCTATGGCACTTTGATGAGAGCAAATCTGCGTGCTTTACTAAAATGGAGCAGCTTTCCTCCCTGTCTGGTGCCCTGAGGACACAACCCCTAGCACACTTTACATACTGAGGCTGGTAAAGAGAAGCTGGGTATGACGGATCATTTCCCCTGCCCACATATCCCCCCCGCTGCCGCTGCTGGCGCTGTCCTGGCACAAGGCAGCACTTCCTTGCCCTGGGTGGGAGTGCCAGCGAGGCATCCCGACCTGCCCTGGCTCAGGCTGGGCAGTGATCACTGTCCAAGACCTTTTTCTCAGTTAGCAAGAGGTGCCAGGAACCGCCCCAAAATCAGCAAAGGAAACAGATCTCGCCAGGGCAATTGCAACCAGGAACAGGTTAAAGGCAGCAGAAGTGCCAAAGAAGAAACCACCCAGTGTGGATCTTGGGTGTTTTTCCTCACCAGCGTGCCTCACCTTAAGCAACTTTCTCCTAGCATGACTTCACCCTACACTTCCTCGCTGCTGGCAAACAGCAACACGCTGCCAAAGCTAAAAGCCTGTCTCTGGTTTATGCCTCAGCTCAGAGGGATGGCCAGGGATGAGCAGAGATAGCATGGTTGGGCAGCCTGTATTGCCACGATCCCGTCCGCCACATGTGTGTGTGTACGTGCATAGGATTCCCACAACTCCGATGTGTATGTGCAAAGGGCCAGAAACATCATTTATAGTCTGGGGTTGTTCACCTTCAGGCAGCAGTTATTCTGGCAGCGCAGGACAACCACAGCTTGCAGCACACTGAATCCTGCGGGCCATTCAGTGAGAGCATGGCTGGGGCAGCACTGAGGCTGGGGCAGGGGGGATGCCAAGGTGTTGGGATGGGGGGGCCAGGCACGGTGTGAAGGTGAACACCACACCATCGCAAGAGAGGGAGCGAGCAGCGTGCAGAACAAGATCTGTTCAATTCCATCAGTCAGCACTCTCTTCCAGAAGATGACCTATTGAACATTTCCAGGAATAGCTGTGCCAAGCCTGTCAACTGTTTCTTGGAAATACACTCAAGACAAATGGCTTTCTTCCAGTAGGGATCTGCAGAAAGCCTGGACTGGATCAAGGTTGCAGACAGACACCGAGGTGGTGATGTTGATGCAGTGGGGCGGAGGGGGGTGTGGGTTGGGGCTGCGTTTTTTCCACCTTCTCCTCCTTGTTTCACATCAGATAGGAAGGACAGGGAGGGAAGGAGGGATTTTGTTTTCTGCGGCTCATCTCAGCTTACTGATATGTTCATCCTCACTCGCAGTCTCCAGCAGTAAGCAGACAGGAAAACCTGCAATGCTGCTTGTGACTGGGCCGTCAGCTGGCACAAAACCTACCTGGGCTATTCCATAGGCAATGACTAGCGTCAGCTGCCCACACTAGCACATGCTCCCACAATTATAACTCACTCCCAGTGTGATATTATTCCCTTATAGCTCTGATGCTGGAATTAAAACCATAGCCTGAATTTATCACTGAGGTTTCGCTCCCAGCACCACCAATCGCATGGGTGATGGGGTGGAGAAGGGGTTGAAATGTGCTCTGGGAAGTCCTGGGAAGTCCTGGCTCTGTGCCAGCTGGGGGGTCCCACCAGCTCCAATCAGCTGGCAGGGAGAGTGGTTGCAAGTTGCAGGCAATGGGGGTACCTGCTGCAGCCTGTCCCCACAGCACATGCCCTGACCTGCACCTCTGCCAATGCCAAACCCAGCCCTCTTTTGCCAGCTGGAGCCAGCAAAGAACAAACCAGGGTCACACAAGGACCAGAGTTGAAATTTAAGGTAATTGTCTTGCATTAACATGTCACCATGTGGTACCAGTGCAGCAGATGGCTTTTGGGGGTCCACATCCCTCTTCACATCTCACCAGTCACTTTTCATCAACATGTTTCTGGGTGAAGAAAAATCCCATGGGAATGAACATTTCCCCACTGCTGGGTGAAACCAGGCAGACGCTGCTCTGCCATATGAGAGAGATTGCAGAAGTACCTTTTGGAGTTGCCTTGGATCAGCTCCAGATGGATTTGCACTGGGTCTTTTCTGATGGGTTACAAATAAACCAAAGCAATGGGATATAGTTTCTTTGTTTTAAGGGTGGTGAGGCACTGGAATGGGTTGTTCAGGGAAGTTGTGAATGCTCCATCCCTGGCGGTGTTCGAGGCCAGGCTGAACAGAGCCCTGGGTGGCATGGTTTAGTGTGAGGTGTCCCTGCCCATGGCAGGGGGGTTGGAACTAGATGATCTTAAGGTCTTTTCCAACCTTAACTATTCTATGATTCTCTGATCTGGCATGGCTTGGCAGACTGTTAATAGGATATAGAGTCTTTCATTTCTAGGTCATTAATTCAAACCAGCCCAGATGAGTAGTGGCCACATTTTGTTGCAGTCTAACAGCAGTGTAATAGCCTCTCTGAGCAGAATTAGGGAGTCCATCACCACAATTTATATTAACTGTCATAACTTTTGTTGGCTGTCTCAGCAAAGGGCTGGCTACGCCCCGAAGTGGGGGCTCCCTGGAGAAGTGGGGGCAGGTGGCAGTTCTTCCTGCAGCAGCCCAGTGCAGCCTCCTGGGGCCATTCCTCAGTTGCTGGTTATAAAGCGGAGCTCCCCACCTTGCAGAGACCACCTGAGCAGTAAGCATCTCTGCAGCTATTAAAAAACCAGGCTCCAGATGTAGCCTCCAGCTTAGAAAGTCCCCATAGTGCCTGCTGGACTGCTGCAAGTGTGGGATCTCTCTATATTCGCTTGCTTATATTCTTTCCAACGCATCTGTTACTGGCAACTCTCTGAGTCAGGACACCAGGTTGGCTGGGTCTATGTTTGACCTAACAGGGATCTTTCTTCTTCTTTCTTCCCTTGCATTCTTATGTTCTGAAACCCTCAGAGGGGACATTAACGATGCACAGTGCGCTTGTCTAGGACCCTGCACATACTTACCCCTAAATTCACACACGCGCTTATATACGCTCACGCACACCCAGCATTTGTCTGCGTTTTTGTAATGGCCCAGTAATGAAAAAGCCCTTTGCATGATTTACAGCTCCTTTGTGAGGAAGGAGGGTCATAGTGCTGGGGGTTTTTCTCTCTCTCTCTCTGTGTCACATGCAGCGAGCTGGCCACCAGCTCCTCTCAAAATTGACTAAAAAAAGCTTTCTGTTATCCTGGGAGGAATATTTTCATGTTCCTTGCTGGGTGTGGTCAGGATTTTTGGCAGCGCTTTGCAGAGCCGGAGCGTGCGTCTGACTAATGCAGCAAACAGGCTCGCACACCATGCCGCTTGCAGAGATTATTCACTTCATACCATCAGATCGAATCATTTGCAGTTTGTTGTAGCGATTCCAAAGAGCCCCAGAGCTTGATGCTCAGTCCGGTTTACGCGCAGACACTTTCAGCACAAGGCAGAGGGCACTGGGAGGGAGGAAGGCCATTAAACTCATGTATAAAATGGGGGCGGTGGAAAACATCAGTGTGTCAGGGATCTATAAAGGAATTTATCTACAAAGACAGCTTTTCATCAACGGGTGTTCTGCAGAAGTGATTTGTCACAGCTGACAGTTTTCACTTCCTTGCATCGCTAGCTTTGCTGCTCTGGTTCCGGGGGGTTTAAAATATTATTATAATTAAATTTATTGTTCTTCTAAAAGAGGGCCTGAGGGTCTTTTCCTTACTAAATGAACAAACAGAACTGTGAGCATCTGCTGGCTGCCTTGCCCGTGTCCTTCTGGGTGACTAACTCACCCACCATGGTGTCTGCTAACAAGGGTTGCATTTAAGTCTTGCTCTTCTAGTTTTCCTAGTAAGGAGGTTTCTGAGGGGTCTCCAAGTCTTGCCCCCACCCCTTCCTCTTGTGTAGCACGGTTGCTGGCTATCTACTGTGGACCCAGCCTTCAGCTTTAGCACCTGCTCATGAAAATCAGAGAGATGAAAGGTGATGCAAGAGCAGGAGTTAGGCCTGAACACAGAGATTTTTGAACACTCAGCGATTTTTACCCCTCTTGTTCTCCACCGGGATCCATTCTCATTCCGTTAGCAATGAAATGATGTTGATGAACAGTTGCCTTGCAGCATAGGGGACTATTGTTTTGAAGGCCAGCTTTCCCAGAGACACTCAGAAACTCCTTTGGTTACTATGTGCAAGCAGTTTAAGCTGGACAGAGAATAAAACAGAGCACTTGCAAACACTTCAAGCACTGAGTGCTCAAGGTGCCATTGAAGTATCGAGTGCAGACATTATTTAGATAATACAGAGATTTATGTGTGGCACTATGAACTGGGATAAATTTTGGAAGAGTATAACCAGGAGCTTAGATGGGTTTGGAGACCAGTGGTGGTAAATAAATAAAACAACTGAAAACCTAAAAGCCTATCAAAACATGGATGCTGCAAGGTGTATAGGTAGATCTCAGCTCTGTTACGATAATCATCTACATGCCTGTGCCAGTGACAAAAGGAAATAAGCCCTTTGATGGACAAAAAGCTTAATGGGGTTTGCAAAGCTACTGAAATTTATTGTGGAGTCTGTCATTTACGTGCCACAGCCATGAGTACAAAATTAAGCTGTTATAGGAAAATTTCCTCAACAATAATACAATTATTTTGGAAAAGCATGATCAAAGTAGGCCAGCACCTCAACCCATGTGTATATGAAGAGTCCTGTGCTCATTTTTGAGAAGACTATGCTGATTAAAACTACATACAACCCCTTTCACTACCACGAACAGGAGCTGTAGGCAGCTGTTGGGTGCATGTGGCATACTGGATCATGCAGGGCAGGAGCGCTGATACCTAAAGGCTGAGGGTGGGTATTGTGCTGAAGCATGGAGCCTCACCTTGGCAGAGCCCTGTTCCACCTCTCTCTGCAGTTCTCCAGGGCAGGCGGGATGGAGGAGGCTCTGTCTTCCCTGGTGCAGGTCCAAGTTGGGCCGAACAGCTGCCCTTTGGTGGGCATATGTAAGGGGTCTCTGCGGGGCAGCACGAGGAAGAAGGGAGCTGTAAGAGTTGCACAAGAGATCAGGAGATGTACCCACTCAGATATAGCTGGAGCAAGGCTGAGGCTGTGCTGGTGAATATCAGCATTGGTGGCTGCTTGCCGTTATACATCCAAATTCTTTCAGCAGCCACTTCCTAAGGATACAGGAACATCTTCCCTCCAGGAGTCACCAGGTTTTAGTCTGGTTTAGATTTAAGCTGATGAGATTGTAAGTGGGAAAAGGCTCAAGACAACCCTTGGGCTAATTTCTGAAGCAATCAGCAAGGGAGCTAATTCTACTGACCTTGGTGACAGCACTGGTAATTTGATCACTTATTCTCTGAGAACTGCACTGGCATCAACAGCTTGTATCCCATGGGTGATGAAACAGCAATCCTGGGAGACAAACTTGGTCACCACCAACAAACCCTGGCTTTCAGTCCTCAGTTCTACCATCTGGTTACATGACATTGCCAAATCCTCATGAGCACCATGGGATTGCTCTGTGTGCAGTCTAAACTTGATGAGAAACTTAATATGAACTGGCTTCAGTGTGCTCTTGCAGCCCAGAAAGCCAACTGTATCCTGGGCTGCATCAAAAGGAGCGTGACCAGCAGGTCGAAGGAGGTGATCCTGTTCCTCTACTCTGCTCTCGTGAGACCTCACTTGGAGTATTGTGTGCAGTTCTGGTGTCCTCAACATAAAAAGGTCATGGAACTGTTGGAACAAGTCCAGAGGAGGGCCACGAGGATGATCAGGGGACTGGAGCACCTCCTGTATGAAGATAGGCTGAGAAAATTGGGGCTGTTCAGCCTGGAGAAGAGAAGGCTGCATGGAGACCTCATAGCAGCCTTCCAGTATCTGAAGGGGGCCTACAAGGATGCTGGTTGGGGACTCTTCATTAGGGACTGTAGTGACAGGACAAGGGGTAACGGGTTCAAACTTAAACAGGGGAAGTTTAGATTGGATCTAAGGAAGAAATTCTTTACTGAGAGGGTGGTGAGGCACTGGAATGGGTTTCCCAGGGAGGCTGTGAATGCTCCATCCTTGGCGGTGTTCAAGGCCAGGTTGGATGAGGCCTTGGGTGACATGGTTTAGTGTGGGGTGTCCCTGCCCATGGCAGGGGGGTTGGAACTAGATGATCTTAAGGTCCTTTCCAACCCTAACTATTCTATGATTCTAAATGATGTGTAGCCATATCTAGCTAGGTCAAGAGAGGCAACCCACAAAGCATAACACCCATGTCCCAAGCCTTTCTCTTGACTGTATAAGACATATTAATCAATCCCCATTTAGGAAAGACTCAATATGGATGTCTTCCACATTTCCTGCCAGCTCTTGTGCAAAGCAACTATTGCGTATCTCTCAAAACATGGTGCATTTTAAGTGGAGCTAGGATTGCTCGCTGAGCTCCAAAGCACTTTGAGATCCTCCTCTGATACAGCTGGACTGTATCATTGTTATTTTAGCACAGATGTGAAAATTGTTTCCTTGTACAAGTCTGCTGGGCTAAGCCAGTTTGTTTTTTCACATCATTTAAAGGAGGAGTCTAATTTTTTCATTGTGCCTACACACTGATTGGAATCCTTAATCAGAAACCTGCATCAGAATCTTCCCTGCAGAAAACAACAAATGACAGATCGCAAATGAAACCAAGGTCTTTATTTTATCTCATTTTATGTCTATCTCTTTTGTAGAGTGATTTCCTAAAGTAATTTCATTTGTGGAACTATGCTGTCCCTATGTGTCTTTCAGGCCCTTCTTCATAGATTTGACCAGGTTGACTAGATCCCACCATATGTGACAGTGAGAGAAATCTCAAAGATCCTGCAAGTCTTAGAATCATAGAATGGTTAGGATTGGAAGGGAACTTAAGTCTTGGGATAACAGGCAGCTGTGAAGATGAAGGAGACCCAAATTCGTGGCCTTTCTGAGAGGAAAGCTTCTATACAGTGGAGCAATTATTTTATCTAATCTTTATAGCTCTATACAGCATAGTATGTGCTGCCTTCTGCCCAGGTTGCAACTGAGGGATATTGAAAGTAGTTGATACAGAGAGGGGAGAGGGGTATGTGTAAAGTGAGTAATCTAGGAGGTGTTGGAAGAATTGAAAGTCATGTAGCATGGGCAGTCATTGGAACTTGAAGATGGGAACTAGATTTGCTATAGTGTAAGAGGACAAAAGTGAGGGAAGGAAGGGACAGAGAACACAAATCCCCAAGGAAGCGGTGTGTCTTCCACTCTTGCTGCACCTGGAACAACATGTGTCTCTAAAAACCTTTACACTAATCTTTCACTCCTCATCTGCTCTCCACCAAGCTGTAACCACCCACAGGCCTTACCGCTGAGTCAGAGAACAATCTATTCACCTCCTGTTAGCACAGTTTGCTATCTTCCACACACCTCTGCCTAGCTACCATCGGCAGGAAATTACCTGCATACCCTATCCTGTTACACCATGGATATAATTTTTTACCCTTCTTCATGCAGTCTGTGACATTCATGAAGTCCTTCCTCTATTTCCATGTGCCTGAAAGGCCTTCTTCATGCACACCTGCAGTTTTCCTTACTTCTGCTAAAGAGGACACTTCTGTCTGTACTGTTGCCCCTTTCTGGGTCATCACAGTTTTGTGTGCCTCGGCTGGTGTGAGCTGCTGTAGGGCTGCTCTCAAGATCAGACTTGCCTGCACTGCATGTGAGCCAGCAAGAACAGCAGCAGGTGTGGCCTGCACTCCTTCACCAAAACACTTCTGCCTGCATGGCAGAGGGCAAGGGCAAGACCAGGGCACCTCCAGCCAATGCCTCTTCATAGACCTGGCCCTCACCTGGTATCTAATCCATTAAACAGCTCCTGTTCCCAGTGCCCTTTACTGTTCCTCATAAGGAAGTACCTTAATCAAAATCCCACAGTTTGGTCTGGTAGGCTACTTTTGAATTAGAAGCCACTTAATTCAAGCTTCCTAACCAAATAGCACTTGGATTGAAAACACTGCTGGAACATGCTGGGTTCACGTAAGAGCCAAGAACTGCAGCACAAATGGCAACTTCATGCCTGTTCGTGTAACAAGGGCTCATTTTTGTCTTCCTGGTATCCCTTCTCTTTCTGTATTTTTTTTATGTGGTTGGCTTGCAGGGTAATTTTGAAAGGCAGTTGTCTTGTACATGCGCCTAAGGACTTTCTGTTTGAAGTTTCTTTGAAAGAATTGCAGGGAAGTGCTAATAATAAAAACGTGGTTTTTAAAAAAGCCCACACCAAGCTTGGCCTAAACCCAGAGAGATTTGAATGCTGTCAACAAGAAAAAAGTGTTTCAGTCTGAGACTCATTTCCATGTTTGTTACCTCACACATGACAAGGTCTGAGTCTGGAATGAGAGCAGATCACACAGGAGGCTTCAGGGGTAAAACCTTGGACAATGACTTCAAGCTTTTAGCATGCTTTACAGCCCTTGGTGTTTTGGAACAGCATAAGGGCCCGAGAAGTGCTGTGATGTGATGTCGCACCCTGGCCACTCACCCACCCTCTGCACGAGGTGGCTGTGGGCAGTGCTGGAACAAGGTGAGCAGCATGGGGAGCACACGTCCTGCCCAGGGGCCCAGCACCAAGCGCCTGTCCAGGCACATGGCTGGCGGCTGGAGCTTCTCTGCCTGCCTCCACCATCTACTGCTTGATGTGGAAGATGTTGTGCTGAGATGGCTGCTGAAGGCAACTCCTGTGAGTCCTGAAGCTGTTGCTGCTTGATTTTTGGAGGACCGCATTGCCAGAGGGATTTTCTGTGAAACCGTGTTATTGAGTGGTGTGCATATGCGCACATCTTACCATGAACGGGAACATAAAATCACAGATGCCCCGTCTGAAAAATACATGGGGTATGTTCTGGTTTCCATCCCCGGACCCCTCATGTTTTGTGGCCCAAGAAGATGGTATGTTCCCACTTCAAACTACTGACAGCCTGAATAGCCGTTCCTCTCCTTCTCTTATGTGCAAGCGCCCAGCAAGAGTTCTGTGTTTCTCTCTTCCATTGCTCACTCTTGTTGACTTTCTGCTTACTTACAAATCACAAAATCTGCACCTTTACTCACTGAAGCAGGTACCTAGCACAGGAAACACTGCGCAATTGAGTCTTTCTTTGCTTTGTTATGGATAAATTAAAACAGGATAGACAGGGACAACACACAAGGAAAAAGCAATAACTGCTCCCTTGGCAAACAAGACACACATACCAGGACAGTAGGAAGTTTTTGCAAACTCTCTGTGCATATGGCTCTTTGTGTCTCGCTTGCTCACAGTCCTTCCTCCTGCCAAGCAGGCACTGCACCTTCTCTCCCCATAGCCATATGTATGGACAGACCCTTCAGATCCATGCAGACCCCGCAGAGGGAACAGATCCATGTAGGGGAACACACTGGGTTCTAGCCACCTGGTTGCTTACACCAAAGGCTGACCCTTTCCTGGGTAAGGTGTAGGCTGCAGCAACTTTGCAAAGTCAAAACACTTGTCTAGAAGCCTTTCTACTTTCAAGGGTCCTAACCAACTTTGCAGACACCTGTACAGATGATAATATAGGGCAACGCTTATGCCAGTGAACATGTGAAGCTGCCGTGCAAAAAGGCTCTTTATAGTGCTCACTGCCTGTTCCCACATGTGCTCAGCAAGGAGCCTGCATGTGCTCCCAGCCGCTGGGAAGCGAACACAGCAGTTTTGACAGCCTTATCAAGCAAGAAGCCAAAAGTTCACACTCCCATCCTGCTTTTGCGATTGTACAAGGAAAAAGGTAGCTTGTGGAAAAAATAACAACCAGGTGATCCAGCCTGTCAAGCTGGCTACGCCTGCCCGAGGCTGCAGGCAGTGGAGGGAAACCTGCTGTGATTCCGTGGAAGCTGTCAGGACACAACACAAGAGAACAGGAAACCTTAGAAAAGCAAAGTTCACCCCACAGAATGCCTTCTCCAGTGCGTGTCTTCGCGATCAGGAGCAAACAGATGCAAGCACGTCCTCATCTGAAAGCCCTGCTACCATAATGGTGTGTCACTGTGCTCCTGCTAGCTTAATATGTTGCGGTCATCACTGTGTTAACACAGGATTGATCCCGAGTTGGCTCGCACCTGTGGCACCCTGGCAGAGGAGCCAGAATCTGTCTGCACCTGCTCATCTGATAAACTTGGGCTGGAGCAGGCGTGCAACATAATACGCACTGTGACTGCTGGTGCATAGGACTTGTTCCACCGCTGCCTTTCCAGTGGCCTTTCCTACTGACTCTGCTTCCACCCAGGCTGGGCTGGTGGCAAAGTGGTACCCTTTGGTTGTGCCCGTGGAGGTAGCAAGGGCTGAGAGACGGCTTGAAGAACACCCCGAGTGTTTGGGGGTTTTGATGGTTTTGTAGCTCATGTATAGGGCAGTCTCTAGACTTTTCTATACAGTCCTCACGTTAAACGATCCATACTGGTTAAATAGTAACACAGGAGAAGGTGGGGATCACAACCACTGCATTGCGGTCTTGCTGATCTTTGGGAGAGTCTTGACATGAACGCTGCATTTAAGAGACACAGAGGTCCCAAGCTGGTGTGGCGTACAGTGAGCCCTGCCTCAGGGAAGAAGCTGGAACCCATCAGGGATAACTGCTTGAACAAGAGTTCCCCATTCATTCCCAAAACCTGCTGGCTATGTGGAAAACAGGAATGTTTGCTATTACACCCTACAGTTATCCTCTCAGATAACACCATCAGTTATGCACAAGCACAATAAGCATTTTTTTTTCCCTTTAAGATGTGGGGAAAAACTGATGCTTTCACCAGACAAGCTCCTCTATTTAAAGCTCATGCTGGTGAGGCAAAGCAGGTGGCATCCTGAAGCAGCTGCCTGCTCCAGGCCCCAAAACAGCCCTACTGCCTCTTTCCCCAGCAAAAATGATGTGTGGTTTTCCAACGCTAAACTTTTCTCAAGCCATGGGTGCCATCCTGCTTTTTCCCTTCCTAGCCCACAGCCAGGCTGTTTGCCATAGCAGGAGCAGCCCCATCCCTCCCAGGAAGCCTGAGTCCCATCGCCTTTTAGAGCTCCAACAGCTTCAACTGCATCTGGACCCACACGGATGCTCGGCATCCACCATCCATTTCTCAGTAGCTAAAGCTCATCCACTTCTGTACACAGCTTCATTTATAAGCTCTGCCCATTAGTCAGTGAGGCTGTGCACCTCTCACAGTTGCATATGTGGCTTTCTGGGAAGCACATGAAAGCTCTGCCTACCCTCTGCAGCAGGTCTGCATGCCAGAAGCACTCTTTTGATGATATAAACTTGCCATATGCACTCATTCAGAGATCATCTTTACAGTCTATCCCCATCTCGCACAATATGATAAGTGTTTAACTGCCTTCCAGTCCAGCTGCCGTCCTAAACTGTGATTGCTATGTTAGGGAGAGCAGTGAGGACCAGCGAGGTTGTGTTTCTAGGACCAGTCTCCCCTGAAGTGCAAGGTTCTGCCTGCACAGCACTTGTTTGGAGGAGAACAGGGGCTGCTATTCACACATTTTCCAAAAGGTCCACCCTTGGTCCTGCCCTGTAGTATGGAGAGGAGGCAGCACCCTCACTGTGTAGCAGGGTGCAATGGTGGAAGCTGGTTGGGATGGGTGCTTGAGGTGGTTGCCCCTGCATAGAGCCATGCCCATACATGCCATGGGATATCGCTCTGAGCAGAGGGGCCACCTCAAGCATGGCCATGTGGCACCTGAGGTGTCTCCAGGTGGCCACCTGCAACGGCTCATGTGCTGGAGACCCTGGATATGGGGACGTGGATGTGATAGAATGCCTTGTCCCTGTTCCTCCTGGGCACACGCCCTCCCAGAGGAACTGGGAATGGCACTGAGTATGTCCCCTGGTGCACTGTCTGTGTTGGTACTTCTGGAAAAAGCATGCTCAGATCTCTGAATGGTGTTGAAACTGCATCTATTCCTGAAGACTTCCTCTTTTTCATTCATGCTGACTGTGAGCATTGTTCAGCTTTTGGCAAGCCAATGAACTAGGTAGCACTGATGACAGTGAACCTAACAACGTTTTCGTTCCAAGAGGGCTAGATAATGGGCAGCTGCTGCTGAAAACAGCATGCAGATTTTCACCATCCAGCAGAAAGGCTACAGCAAAATCCTCAGCACCACTTCAGTCCCATTGGCTTTAAATGAAGTCAACCTAAAATAATCCTATAACCAGCTCCTTAATGGTGTGCCAGAGTCTAATAGGCTTTAAAATCTGTAAGTGGTCGGCATCTAAATACCTTTAATTTTCATTTTTGTTGAAAGAGATTACACACCTGAAATCCTCCAGAAATTGCATCTCCTACAGTTTTGATCAAGATTTTGCAGGGATAGAGTCCAGCCCGGAAACCTTAGTTTAGTTGGTCCTGCAGCAACACAGTCCATTTTTAACACTTCGATATCAGTGCAACTATACCCAGTCTTTAGGGGTTTTGCTGCAATTACCAGCTTAAGATTGGTTATTGGAGATCTCTGCTTCTGAGATGCAACTCTAAATTTTGAGCTCGGATGTTCCTCACACTCACAGGTGGGCGCAAAAGTTGGAAATCCATCAAGGATAGATAGATGTACAAATAGTAGGAACACGAGTAGATGTAAGTTCTCAGATTCCCAGGTGCTCTACTGATTTTTATAAATGACCCTTAAGCCCAGCAGTGATTTGAAGTTGAACAGAAAGGTCAGATGCAATCTGAAAATGGAAACACTGCAGCCCACAGAGGTACAGCTGTAAGCCTGTAATACTGATGGCCTGAAGCCCTTGTGGGTCAGGAAGGGCAGATTGCCCTGAGCTATGACAAATCACTAAGACGGGTGTTCTAGTAAAAAATTGCCCTTAAGTCATAATTTATTAACTGTGCTGTTACTGCATGGCCGTATCTAATCTTGTTACAAAACACGCTGTGAAACACAGCAAGAGATTTTGAACCTGATTGTGCACAAGGTAAATTAAAAGAAAGGCTCTTAATTTTGTGTTGTAAAAATGATAATGTCTGCCAGCAAGAGGGGACCAGGGGGAGGATGGATACTTGCAATGGGAGGTGGAAGAAGGGCACAAGACAGCATGGTCATTGCCCATTCCTGCTTTTATGCTGCCTGGCTGTTGGGACAGGCGCCATATAACTCCAAAGAGGGTTTTTAAAACAAACTTAGTAAAAAGTAACCCAGGACGCCCTTCACACATAAGCCAAAGTAGTAAAAACTTCTGTAACTTATTGCTGTCTTCAGGTTGTCAGGTCAGCCAAGCCTGAAAGAAGGATGAGTAGCACTAATGGCTTTTCATCATTGAGCCCTCTGATCATCTGAACTGCAGAGCCCTTTCCAGAGCTGCAAGGCAGGGAAGGGGTGGCCAAAGGGCGTGTTTTGGTCATGCAGGGACAGATAACCTGGGGCAAATCACTACCTGGAGGACCTTGTGATGAATTAATAAAGCAAGCCAAAAATGCTGCTGGTTCTTCGTCCCACATGCAGGCTGCTGGAGCACAGCTGGAGTGCTGGATATCTGAAGGGGGTAGGTAGGTTTGGGTGGGTCAGATGCCCCCACTGTCCCTGCAGCACCTGACTTCTCCAACCCACCAGTGCTGCTCTGGCTGATGGCTTCGCCCAAGCTGTGGAGTGCAGAGAGCACATTGCCAAACAGCAGCTCATTCAACCACTGTGGATGCCACCCTGTCACCCAGCAGGCTGGGGCATTGCCAGCAAGGCAAAAGTCCTGGTCCCCAGGGCCCATCGCTGAGCATGGCACTGAGGGAGTGATGACTGCAAACCAGATAAACTGTGTGTCAAGGTTTATTTCTAACCACAGTGTCCAAGGTCTTAAATGCCCAAGGATTTGGTCTGCATATCAAATAAGTCTCGACTACAATGGAGAGGTGGAGAGCATTGCTTTATGTTTGGTTTTCACTTTAAGCCAAAGGCAAGTGCTAAAAAAAAGAGATGTGAAGTCACTTTACAAGTTTAGAAACACGGATATGTCCCAGGACAGGTACTGCCTTGAAGAGCAGCCGGCTAACTCTTCCCCCCAGCAGCACCTCTCATCTTCACCCCCAGGCTCACAGACCAGGTCTCTCTCCCCAGCGCAGCTGCCCCTCTACTGATGCTGCAATGAGCTCTGCCAGGCAGAGTCTGGGAGAGTTCTTCCTGTGTAAAATCACACAAAGATCCTTCATTTCCATCGGATAAGGAAACCTTAGGACAGATAATGATTTCTACCATTAGTCATTTGGACACTTTTTCATTATTTGATTATGTATGCTCTTCCCAGTCATCTGCAGTGCAGAGTTCATTATTTTACTTCCTTACAATGATGTACAGCTCTGCTAATATCAATTAAATTCTAGTAGGATTAAGCTTCCTTGACAGTAACATTAATGGGCACATTGTGGAGCAAATGCGAAAAAACTGTCTGTAATAGAATTATTTGGGATTAGCTGCTACAACTGGCAACAGACAGGCAAATGCTTCCATGAGTCAAAGTTACAAAGGCCAGCTATCTTCTTTGATTGCAAAGCACAGGGTATGCAAAACCATACCTAATATTATTAGTATTTGGAGTATGAGTGTGTTGGGGTGGGTACCATAATTTTGATCTTGACTTCTCTTGTGCAAAAGGTTTATAGAATTTCTATCAGCATTCACAAAAGCTCGAGAAAATGGAAATGAAACTACTTAAAAGAAATTTGGCTCCTCAGTTTCCTAATCCTCTGTGCATTTGTATGCACGTAGGAGAGAGAAGGCATGCAAGAACCCATTTTCTCCTCACAATTGCATTTCATTTATATTCATTAGGAGCAAATATTTTCCAAACGCAGTGAAGGGCACGAATCAGGTTTTGTTGAAAGCTGTGGATAAATGTTTCAGTTTTGGGGAGATGGAGAAATTATCTGCGCTTTTCAAAACACACGATAATAAAGTTTTAATAACCCGTGCTTTGTGTACAATGGAAAGGTTACAAACACTCCGCTTGTCTGCCTGCAGTACTTGTGAGAAAATGAAAATTAATTGTATTTAGCATTTACTTGAAAACGCATTTAGCAAGATTGAATAATGCAAAGGTTGGAAGGACTGAATGCCCAGTCTGAGTATGCTTCTAAAGCTGTCTTCTAACTCCTACAGAGCACCCTGGAGGAGTCATTAATGTTTTAATTGTTAGAATGAAGCTACAGGAAAATCTGTTCGGAAGTATCCAAAGTGGTATGCTGGGGTTTTTCAATTGTGGCAGGGCAACAGGTTTAGCTCAGAACCAGACCTGTTCTGGGCTGCTGGCCCTGACAAAGGAAGGGTCCCATCGATCCTTAGACCTGGGGAACAGACTTGCTTTTAGTGCTGGGAGTACTAAGGAAGTACTCCTGTGCTTTCACAGGGTAGAATAAGAATCACAGAATCATAGAATTGCTTGGGTTGGAAGGGACCTTCAAAGGTCATCTAGTTGAACCCCCCTGCAATGAGCAGGGACCTTCAACTACGCCAGGTTGCTCAGAACCACATCCAGCCTGGCCTTGAATGTCTGCAGGGGTGTCACATCCACCACCTCTCTGGGCAACCTGTTCCAGTATTTTACCACCCTCATAGTAAAGAATTTCTTCCTCATGTCCAGTCTGAATCTCCCCTCTTTTAGTTTAACACCATCATCCCTCATCCTGTCGCAACAGGCCCTCCTAAAAAGGCTCTCCCCATCCCTCTTACAGGCCCCTTTTAAGTACTGAAAGGCCACAATAAGGTGTCCCTGGAATCTTGTCCAGTAGACTGTGAGCAATGCCTGGTTCTCACAGAGAACAACTGAGTGCTTTAAACTGCACATGAAAAGGGAGCTAATGGTGTGTCACACAGAAAACCTCAGCTTCAATTTTAGTCCGGGCACTGGTACACGGGCACTGTCACTGGGTATGTCCAGCAGTGCTGGAACATTAGATTTTGAGATGCCTTACTTTTCACTGCCCCCACAGGCTCCTGGGCTGCTGGTGGGTGAGCCAGAGGAGCCATCTTGCTCCTGGCAAGCCGGGTTTGTGCAAAAGTAGGAGTTGGCCCACGTGTCTGGACATAAGTCTTATGAGATTTGCAAGACTCGAAGAAGGCGTCAGGTCTGTAGTATGAAATCTTTCCAATGAACTAAGGAAGTTTCCTAAATGTTGGAATAATCCCTTATTTCCTTTTGAGTCCTTGGGAACTGATACGTTTTCTCTTTCACTCTGGGTGGAAATGCGTTCTGTTGCATGAATAATTCTGCTGCAAAGCCTCTTCCCCTCCATTAGGTGCCAGCAATTACGTACCTCTTGTTGCATGTCAGATGTTGCACATCAGGAAGCTGGAGTTGCAAAGCAAATTTGGGAACAAGCATGTCTGTATTTGTTTCTCTAGATTTCATTTGGTTCTTGCAGGAAAATACAGTCTTGAAGATGCATACACAGCTCCCCTCCATTGTTCCTATCTCAGCCTGAGCAAACCACATGGCCTCTGTATGTATGTTATCCATGGTCTGTAGGACAAGTATTAGAGTAATTTTTTTGTCTTGTGTGCTTAGATTACAAATACAGAACAGCTTTCAGCCTGAAACCCATGCCAAAGTGTAGGCTTCTTCGCATCAAAGTTTGTTTCTTCTGTGGCGGCATCATATTAGAGTTCTAACCTGCTGACTAGATTGAAGGCTTCCTCCACGCAGCCTGGAAAAGAAGCAGCTAATGACATATGTCATGGCCCATATTAAATCAAAGAGAAATCAGGGTGTACAGCTCCAAATTTGATTCCAGCTTCTATAAAATCAGAAAGGCCCCACTGTGCAATTACTAATACTTGGTGATATTTGACTACAGCACATCGACATAGCTTCCCTGTGTCATCTGGTACACTTACAACACTCACGCAATTTTTGAACAATAGCGATGGGGTGCGATTTGGCAGTTTGGACCTCAGGAAGCCATTATTTCCCCATGACACAATATTATCTAATATACTGGCTATCTTGGATTGCAGCGGCTCTGAAAGCTAGCGTGGGGGTTATGATTTAGCTCAAATAATAAAATCCGTTTATTGCTTATTAGACACGAAGCAATAACGTTTCTGGCATTCCACCTCTGCTCTCACCACAGTCTCTCCTGAAGAGGAGAGAGCATGCCGTTTGAATTTAGG
Organism: Psittacula echo; assembly: GCF_963264785.1. Lineage (NCBI taxonomy): Eukaryota > Metazoa > Chordata > Aves > Psittaciformes > Psittacidae > Psittacula > Psittacula echo. Next base: position 116,611,737 of record NC_137735.1, on the reverse strand, counting down.
GCTCTTTGCTGGTGTTTTTCAGAAGAGCACTTAATGCTCATGGCTGTGCTCGGTGTAGCTGGGTTCCCACACACCATTGTTTGGCAAGTAGGCTTCTGCACAAATCCATCTCCTATGCCTCCCCACATTGTCTGCTGTAGTAAACGGAAGTGCTTTGGGGATGTCCTCCCCAAACTCAGCCTTGCAGGAGGCAGTGGAGAGAGGGCCAGGAGGACAGCAGAGTCTGGCTGGGGACCCAGCCCGTGCTGGGGGCCTGTGAGGCAGCAGAGGTGGATGGCAGCCCACTCACAGCTCATTGGCTGGCATGCCTGCAAGAAAACATCCTCTGGGATGTGCCATTTGTGGCACAATGTGGTTGTTAGGAGTGGCACAGACAGCAGCTAGAGTGTGGGGTTGTTCGGACTGGCATTGACAGCAACTAGAGTCTGGAAGGCACCACCACTTGTGGTAGAAAGCCCATTCCAGGGTCAGATGCGGTCCGTGGTGGTGATAGTCTTTCTGTCTTCGGTTGTTATTTACTGTAGAAAACCTTCAGGCATGTCCTATGACTGCTATTAGAAATTAATCGAGGGTTTAAAATCCCACCTTTGAGGCCATTTCTTTCTCATTGCCTGTTTTTCTTTCTGCATCTTTGAATAACTCTTTCCTTTTAATTTCCCCTCATTTCGTCACCTTTTATTTAATGGATATTATGTACATGTTATGCAAAGCCAAATTATTTCCACGAATTTGGTATTTCTTATGTTGAGAAAGAATCTGAGTGTGAGACAACCAACTGGCTAAAGCAGTTTGCCATGCGGATGCTGCTGCGGGACAAATTCTGCTTTTGTTTACACTGATGTAAACCAAGTTGTTTCATGACATCCAGTCACGGTATTCTGTATTTACATCAGATGTGAGGTCTGTTATCCTCTGAACTCCATCAGAATGTTGAAGAAATAAGCTTTTGAAGAATATGCTCTTTAAAAAAAAAAAAAAAAGTATTTTGAAAATCATATTGGATTTAAAAATTATTTTTGATAATTATCCAATTACATTGGATTTAAAAATTATGTTCTTAGCAGCACTTTAGCTTGATGTACTTTCTTATTCAATACTCACAATGCCCATATGTTAGCTGCCAGCACTGCTTCTTGCCTGTTACCACGACCTTCTCCCAGCACATAAACTGTTCAGGATCTGATTTTCCTATGAGTTTAACCCCTCAGATTTCCATACACAGTGCCACACACAGCGCATGTTAAAATGCTATAAAAGGTATTAATAAAGCTTGGATCTACAAAGCAGAGCACAGAAAGAGAAAGGATAGAAAGGCAAAACATAATTCTGCCTGCTGAAATTTAAGCAGCACAATGAGATTAATTCTGCAGCTCTTACAAAAAGCGTCATGGGATCTTTAAAGACCGCAGACAAACCGGGCCAAGATCTTTAAGTCCCTTCAAGAGTAATGCTCCCTTCACACCATATAAACCATATAGAAGAACCACGGAGGGAAAATCTCGCAACAATTTAAACAGCTGTGTAATGTGTAACTCAATGCCGGGAGGGTTTATGTGTCCATGCACCCAGTGCATCCTCCTGATCAGTTCATGCCAAAGAGACAGATGGATTGCCGATGGGCAGCTGAGCAGGGGGAAGGCATCACTGCATGGCAGCAGTTTCTTGAGCAGATGTTTGTGACTGCCCAGGCTGCTGCAGATGCATTTAGTGAGATTAACTCCCCAAATGAGAAGTCTTCAAAAGAAATGTATTAATAGTTGCCTGTATTCTCCCCTTAACGAGACACATCTACTTGAAACAGAGGCACACCGGCACAGGCAGCCCCAGCATCACTGACAGCAGTGAACTGTTTCCCTGAAGAGCTCTTTGTTGGCCAAGTAAAACGCCGTGAGTCGAGCTGCTGTCCTTCCTCACTCCTGTGCCAGGGCTGGACCCCGCCACAGAGCTTCTTGTTCCTCCTGGGATGCAGGGTCTCCTTTTCTCTGCAAGACAGATGCGGGAAATGGAAATTTTTCCAGAGCTCGTGTGAGAAGGAGGGGTTTCCTCCTGTCCAGCAGCATACTGTGGCCAGTCTGCCCTTGCTGCCCGAGGTCTAGAAGCCTCCCTGGCCAGGAGGGGAATTAGTAATTGTGGACAGTGCAGACACAACTCAACAGGTGTTACTGACAAATTGCCAAGAGCCTTTGGACAGAAAGAGGAAGCTTCTAATGTCATCATGAATGCAAAGAAAAATGGCATTGCCGGATTGATCATGACAAAGCTGCACATCTGCAGATGAAAGGAAAGAGAGTGCAGGGAGAAATGAGCTCAGCCACAGGGAAGAGGCAGTGGTAGGGGAGTTCTGCAGCCTACCCACAGCTTGGACAGCTTGCACGAACCCCAGAGAGACAGTTTCTTGGCTGCAAGTGTGGGTTTCTGAGTAACTAGGTCAGGAGCTTGCACATCAGAGGGAAAGGTATTCCTTATTCAGTCTTAATTAACACACAGGAGTTAATTCAAAGCAAATTACAGTAGCTGAATATTAAATAATTAAGGACAACCATATAATTAGACTCATAAAGGGAAAAGATGGTAAGTGACATGGTTCTGGTAAGCATTAAAAAATAAGGTGAGCAGGTTAGCTTAAAAGACATTAAAATAAAATAAAAAAATCCCTAGAAAGTTGCCTACTCTAACCGGTTGTATAGTGTCAGAAGACACGCATAGGGTTGAATAAAAGGGATCCAGACAGGCAGAGGAATGTCAACTGGCAAGATTTAGTGGCAAGAAGTAGTTTGAGCCAGTCCTTCAGCATTTAGAAATCCGACCCTACTGAGGGCAATAAACAGGATTATAAATTATGGTAGGTGATAAAATATCAGGAAATCAGAAGGATCAACATAGGCTTCAAAGGGATATAGCTAAAAAAAGTACAGATAAAAAGATGTTTTCTTAAGTCTAGCACAAGTGATAGTCATAGGAAAGAATCCGTGGGGCTGTGAGAACATCAGGGACCAAAGGAAGCAACTAAAGGAAGACAAAGTTATTTTTTTGTAAGTACGGTTATCTTCTGGTGTTTTTACCACTGATGATGTTGGACCTGTTCCTAAGGATCAGATGAAGCTGCTGAACAAACTGAGATCACAACTGAGATGTTAGAGCAAGCAGAAAAAGTTGCAAGTTGCTATATTCAGACAGTGTATCCGAGCTTGGGAAGGTGCTCCACTTTTCAAGGAGTTTTATGGGCTGAAAGAAAGCGAGCTTTTTGTATGCCTGAGGACTTCAAGTGGCAAGCTTATCCAGTATTTACACATGAACAAGGGAAAATCTGGTGATGCTGCACTTGGACCTCAGAACTGGTTAAAAATATCATTGAAACTAGAAATGTCTGGGAGCAGAATAAGTTTTCTGGATTTCTACAGGGATCTATAGGGACCCAGCAGTTAAACAGTGAAAAAGTAAGAGTCAAAGCACTATCATGATCCAAGCCTTGTGCAGGAAACAGAAAGCAGTGGGTAGGACTAAAGGTTTGTTTTCCCTATGACAAAACAGTGAAATGCAGAAAATCCTGTCCTGGTGCCTGTGTTATTCAATATGTTTGTCAATCACTTGGAAATCGGGGTGGGTTGTCAGGTGACAAAATTACAGGTGATGCAAAAAAGGAAGAAGAGGAAGATTAATTTATCACGTGACATCCTTGGCATATACTTACCTTATCCTTTTGGGAAAGCTCCAGCGATGGAGACCCTTGCCAGTCAGCTCCAGTGCTGCACAGTCCTACTATTGCAAAAGCTTTCCTGATGAGTAACCTGTCTTCTTTGTTGTGGGGCCTGACATGGCTCTTAATCCAACCCCCACCAGACACCGAGAACAGTTTATTCCTTTCCTATGACCTAGCTTTTACATATTTAAAGAATTATTTTTATGTTTAGTAACATATGTGTGTCATCATGAGATATTTAAGGACTCATAATCTCTCACAGGAGTCTCCTCCACATTAAGCCAAATTCCTCCAGCCCTTTACACTACCAACTCCTAGAGGACAAATTCCTCTCGAATCACTGTGACCTAAATGGGACACAACCTCACCAGCACCACATACAGCAAATAAATTACATCATATTTCACATACTGGTCATATTTATCCATCATAACACAGCTGCTGCCTATTCTGTGTCTGAATTCTTGACAAATAGTGACTTTGCAGACTACTATATACTATCAAACTGTATTACCCTGCATTAATTGGCCGTTCTCCTTTTATGTTTCCGGATCTTGCTATTCCTATTTAATTATTAAAACTTTTAATTTATCCTTTTTCAGTTGCACGCTATTTCTTCTAAGCCATTTCTTCGATTTGTCAAGATGGTTCTACCTTCCCATCTTGTCCTCTGTCATCACTGCAGCTTCTCTCAGTTTAGTCATCTATTTAATTAAAAAGCATATGCCTGCTCTTTCATGTAGCTGTTAAAAATCTTGAATAGTGCTGGACACGGTACAGACACCGCTGAAACTCAGCAGACACCTTTTGTGAGTTAGAGAATAAGTTGTTGATCACTGCTCTCTGAGCACGTGGGTTTACCCACTTACGGTACTTCCTAACATCTATGTACTCCTTTTTCCCTGCTTATTTATGGGAATGTCATGCACAGCATGTTGAAAACCTGAATAAACTAAAGGTATGTGCCATTAACTTCTGCCTTCTAACCAACAAGACCTGTTGTCCTCCCTGAGGGTGTAAACAATGTTAGTTTCACATGACAGAGCCATAGGTGTCATTTGTCTGTGTTTTATCTTCCAGATGCCCCAAATCCTGTTTTCTTGTTCCAGCTCTACAATTTCTACAATTTCCATCTCTACAAATTGAAAAAAATACGATTGCGTTATAATTCCCTTGTTCCATTGTAATGATGAGAACTATGCTGATCTTTTCTTAGACTTGTGATTTATCCAGATTTGCCTATGACACCCAATTCTTGATGTCCTCCTCACTAGGATAGATCATACTTTTGCCCTTACTGCAAAAGTTCAGGGACTCTCCACCTTCCCTAAGTCCTTTCTCTGTCCATCTGTTTTGTGTATTGAACTTGCCTGCTAGATCTCTGAATATTTTGAGGACCGCTTTCTTAAGTCTCATATTATTCTGGTCTTTTATCTCCCTGCTTTCCTAATAGTTATAGGATGTGTTGCATCATGTCACACTTGTACAGATTACCTTCACTTCCACATTCTTCCATAGAAGCAAATGAAGATCCTCTCTTGTAGTTGCTTTCTCCACCCTCTGCATTAATAGTGCTGCTCATGATACATCCCAGGATCTTGCAGACTATCATGCTTTTTTTCTCGTCTAGGTAATTCCTGTGTAGGAGTTAATCTCATTAATACTGAGTCTTGTGTTTTGGGTGGTTCTATCAGTTGCTAAGAAAAAGTTGCATTCACCTGATCTTCCTGATGTTGCAAAATCCTGCTGTGCTCGTGCCTGTGCAAATCTTCTCCTTTTCTATTTACTCTGTGACTTTATGGCCGCGAAAGTACAACAGGGAACTGGGTTGTTTATGTTAGGTAGAAGATGTGGGTAGTTCTTTCTCCCTTGTAATGATATGCCACTGGCATGTGAAAAGTAAGAAATTTGAGAGAGATAAAAGGAAGCCTTTTCTTCCACAGACTTATAATTAGGCCATTTATTGCCATGGGAACTCTTTTTAGCTGAAATGTAAAATTCAAAAAGCCACATGGGGCATGATTGCACATACAGAACATTTCCAGATAGGATGTGGACAGAAAACAGTGTCGAAGAGAGACGCTAAATCTTGTTCCCCAAAACTCAGGCCAGTCTCTAACAATACAGTGACTCATGAGGTGCTAAAATGGCTTACTCTCCCAAGGTGAAAATTCTTATGTGGGAGCTAAGGAAACTTTCTGAGTCCCCACATCAAGTCTGTGTGGCATGTTTCTTACCATGGGTAGTATCAGAGAAATGCCATTGGGCTGTTCTTCCCAACCTGAGCACTTCTTGATTTACCTCTGCCCCACTTAGTGCTCTTACACCTCCCCCTGAAGCATTTGCTGCCAGAATTTATGGACGACACAACAAGGTTTCCAAACTGAATCAGAAGGAGCTGCTTTCTTGTTTGTAATATTCAATCACATTTTGGCAGCAATTTCCAAACTTTTTACTTACAGTCCCACTTCCAGCATTGTTCATCTACTTCTGTTTGCCCTTCTAGACTTGCAAACCCTTCTGCAGATGCTGCTGCTTTATGGCATCATGTGCTCCCCACATTCCCTTCTTCTGTATCCACATCTTCCCTGCACTCCTACCTCACCCTCCTGCTCACATTCCTCACCTCTACTCAGCTCATCGTCTGTTCCCTTCCTCCATTCCTATCCTGCACCTCTCTCTTGCAGATGCCACTGCCATGCTTCCTTCATTTCCTCTCCCTTGAGGTACCCCGTTTTCCTCAAAAAACCCTGCAAAGGTCTTGCTGCATTTTCAAAGTCCCTCCAGACTTCTCTTGAATCCTGTCCCACATCTGTCAGTGTTTACTCCAGACTGTTCAACTCTGATTTGGCATCACATTATGTCACGAGTGACAAAAGCTGCTCATGACAGTTGTCAGAGGTAAAGTTTGAGTCAAAGGAAACTGGGATTTTCCTAGATCATTTTATTGGAGAAAGTTGCAGGGAACAAAGAAGCAAGGTGGTGGCATGGACAGTTGAATTTGTTGTTTATTAGGAATTGTGCTGTAGTGTAAGGACCCCATAAAACATATACTAAAAAGCAGTAAAAAGAAGGGGCTGCAGCTACGTGAAGGAAACTTCATTGAATTTGAAAGTGAACAATAAGAATGTTAAGACAGGATTGTTCTTGGTAAGATCTTAATCTTTTTCTAACAAAAAAGGGCTTTTTGTCCCACTGTGAGTGACTTGTACCTGCAGGACTGGATCTAGGTGCAAGCGGTTGCTTCCTAAGCTGGACAGTCTGACTAACGGGGCAGGAATGGTGCCTATAAATCTCCTTGCCCCTACACCCTCAATCAGCCAACCTCTGCACGGACTAACAATTTGCTTTCAGGGAAGGAAAAGAATGGGACTATTTAGCAAATAGCACAGAGAAAGCTTGCAATGCATTAACAAATGCTTTTGCTGGCTCTGTTTTTGAAGAAAAGATTTTTCCTGACTTAGAAATGCCTACAATGGTAACAAAGACAAATCTCCCAGAAAATCACTGGAAAAAATATATAAGGAAGAGGCTGTTTAATTTCCGAAGTAATTTTCTAGGAGATTTGCCTTCATTGTCATTGAAGGTGTTTCTAAGAAAGAGTCTGATTAATTTCCAAAGTTAAGGCTGCCCTTGTTTAGACAGAAAATCGTGTTTGCCATGTTTCCACTCTGGTGATTTACATTTTTCGCTTTGGGCACAGGCCAGAAGGATTTACAGCTTGAGAAAGGATCTTCCGTCTTCCTAGGAAGTTAAATCATTGGCACTGCTTCAGCATTTCTGTATAAAGGAGATTAACATCATATTGACGTATAAGGTTGAATGAACCACAAAACAGATGTTTGGATAGTCAACTGAACACTGAACCCAATGGAAAAATTCCATTTTGATCAGTTTGAGGTAGGCCTAGTCGTCTTGTGGCTGTCCAGGATACTAAAATCTGGACTTTATAAATGAAACACTCATTTAAAAAAAAGATCCTGGAGAAACACAACTGCTTCAAGCTTCTCATTTTATTTTTTTTAGCTGCAGTGATCTCCAGCATGGCTGGTCTAGCCCAAGTGGAATACATTAACATTAGTTATTCTGATATTGATGGATTTTCAGCTGATAGCCATCTCCTAATCACAGCTGGTCCCCAATTAAAATACTCCTGGTTGCCATGATGTTATCGTGTGAGTGACTTTTCACAGAGGCTGCTCTGGGAACAAGGGTAGAGAGCCACTGGATCCTACTGTGGAGAGGTGGTTCACTGCTGAGCATTTACTTCATTCCAAGAGCACAGTGAAGAATCTCAGTTAAAGCCATGGACAAGGACTGGGATTAATCACGGCCAGCCTTTACCAATAACAAACACAATGAGCCATAACGCAGACCTGGACTGCTCATCCCCAAGGCACAGTGGTGCCTTCAGGTCTTTGCGGCCAAGCAGCATAATTAGCTTCTGCTGCTGCAGATGTGATTTCCCTTTCTTATGGTTGTATTTTATTGGTTTCTTCATCCAGGCATTCTAATACTTACCATCTTTATGGTATAAAGCAAATTTCCTTCCTCTCTACACTATTCTCTTTATCAAGCCAATCTCACTGGCTTTTTCTTACCTGAGAGTATAGCACAGACTTTTTTTATCTCACCTATGGGGTGAAGGGGAAAGGATGGCCCCTCTACCACACTGTTAAAGCCTTTGTTTTAAGCATGCTTATTACTGCTCACTTAATCTAACATCAGGAGTTCATTTGTTGGAGCAGCACTGATGTAAACAGATCTGTCGTGTGCATTCATCTTCGTATGTTCAAACATTGGACGCTTGGGTCCAGCCCTTGCTCAGAGCCTGCATAGGGATCATAGGGTCAAGGCTACATCTGCCACTCTTCCAGCCAGATTTGCTCAGGTAAGTGGTAAGGAACAGAACAAGTATCAGTTTTGTTTACCAAGAATTATCAAATATGCAGCACTATGAATACCAGCGTGTCTTGGATTACATTACAGGCGGATTGTGTTTAATAAAGCAAGCCTAGAGGTGAATCTGACCTTTAATCGTTACTCAACCGGGTAATGGAAAAAGCTTAAATTAAGACTTTGAAAAGGAGCAAGAGAGGTGGGTGTCTTTTGGGTAATTTGACCTGACATTATCTGTATAAGAGAGGAAACACATGATACAATTTGCAATTTTCTATTAAGCCTCTGAGTGTTAGCAGCAGCATAAGATACGGTGCCTTTGAAGTACCTCAATAGCTTGAGATACTTATTTAGACAAGGAATGTGAACTGCACGGTGGGGAGCTGGTGAAAAGTGAGTCTGCATTTTCCAACAGTGCTACCTAGAAGTTCTGCTTTAATTGAGGATATTAATTTAAAGCCTTTCAGCCGAAAAAATTGTGGTTATGTTCACCCTCATTGATCTCTGAGATAATCTTATACCGGAGATGAAGGTGGACCCAGTGTGTGCAGGATCCTCCATGAACATTATCTGCCTTTCTTCTCTCCTTTGAGATTCATCTCCCTTGACTTAAGGTGACTGAGATTAAGCTACTCATCTGCTATAGCCAGTTGAAGGAGCGGGGCACAAACCATGGGGTGTTGTTCATGTCACTTATCCTAAATTTCATTTTTCATCATCCTAAATGCAGCCTCTGGAAGTGATTTCTGCTCTTCACTGACTTTGGGCAGACCACGGATCCAGGGCTCTGATTAGATGGCTTAAGGTAAATTTGATCAATGATCATGCTAGTGTCCATGATGACTCTACACTTCTTCTTAAAAGTCAGAGAGCTGAAAAGGAGAGGAACACTGCCAGTGCCATCCGTGGTACCCAAAGGAAAGCTCAGTTTGTAAGACTCATAAAGGAAATAATTTTTGCCTTTTCTCCTCCTTTTGAATTCTTCTTTGAGCTCTGCCACATTTTACTCTTTATATTTCATGTATCTCTTCATTTTGGAAATAAACACCTGACCCTGGGCTGGAGATCTGCCATGGTAAGTGACCTCTGCTTCAACAACCTGTTTCATCATCATCTAATTTTGGTTTCTACTGTAATTTTTGTCTTTCTCCACTTCAAGTGCTTTAGTGAGTATGCATGTTATCCCAACAAATATCTATTTTAGGTCCTAACTGGAAAAGCTCCTTTCCATTCCAGGGATATTTTGAAAGTCTGGAGGTGAGCCTGGGCGTGTCTACATGGATAGGCCCAGACAAGTATGCTCATCTGCCATGCTCTGAGCTGATCGAATGGGAGCCAGTTCTGCTCTGGAAATCATTGAGACATTTTCCTGCAGCTCTGTGCCCATGCTAACATGCCCTGCAGAGGAGACCACATCTGTCTGCGCTGATCTGTGTAGACATGCCGTATGCAAATAAAGCACATAATTTTTCTTCTCTCTTTCTTGTTGGTTGATTGTCCTGATGCGCACATACGTCCATTGTCCTGGTTTCAGCAGCAGCAGTCACTTTTTCTCCTTCTTAGTAGCTGGTGCAGCGCTGTGGTTTTGACTTTCGGCCTGGGGGCAGTACTGATAAAACCGATGTTTTCAGTTGCTGGTCAGAATGTTTACTCTGACCAAAGACTTTTTGTGAGTCTCATGCTCTGCCAGGGAGGAGGAGAAGCCGGGAGGGAGCAGGGACAGGACACCTGACCCAAACTAGCCAAAGAGGTATTCCATACCACAGCACGTCATGCCCAGGGCTGTAACTGGGAGCTACCCAGAAGGGCACGCTCTGCTCGGTCGGGCTTGTTTGGCGAGTGGTATCATATTCTCTTCCCTTGTTATTTCCCTTATCATTATTATTATTGGTGGCAGCAGTAGTGATTTGTGTTGTACCTTAGTTACTGGACTGTTCTTATCTCAACCCGTGGGAGTTACATTCTTTTGATTCTCCTCCCCATCCCTCCGGGGGGGGGGTGGGGGGCGGGGAGTAGAAACTGCGTGGCTGACTTGCCGACTGGCTTAAACCATGGCATGCATTTACATAACATCATGTGAACAGTCCGATTTTGATCACTTGTTTCAATCTACAGGGGCTTAAGAGAAACCAAAATATCACAGGAATTATTACTTTTTTGCGTATAACAAATATTGCCTTTTAAGTGAACAAGCAATTGAAAAACAGCCTATATCCTCTATTCATGAAATGCTATACTGGCAGATGAACTAGAAGACCTGACCACCACCACAATTTATGATTTGTGATGTAATTTAAATTAATTGAAAGCCTGGGTCTTGTAAACTCTTTACTCCAGGCAATACACTCCAGAAAGAATTAACAAAAGAGAAATGTTAGTTCAAAAGGCAATCTTTTCCAGCTACATCTGCATTTAGGGTTCACTCTGCAGGCTCACAGACTGTGTTGAAATGAGCAAAGGGAATAGAGATCCTGACTCAAACAGCAAACAGCATCTTGCTGTGCAGATGCAGACTATGGCCTGAAACCAACTAACATGTTTTTTTACAGCCCCTGCTGCCCCTGAATCCTTGGAGGAATTCTGGTTGGTGCAGATTTCCTCCTGGAGCATTAGCAAAAAGCACGCTGGAGCAGCGGTCTCATGCCACCTTCAAAGAGTGCTCCCTTGGCCTCATCTGTGGAGCCAGTTCTCCTGATGCTGGTGTTCTTATGCTTCTCCTCTCGACAGGCTGTGATTAATGTTCCTTGGAAGACCCCAGGTGTTCTGGGTGCCTGACACTTATAACTGTGGACAGCTGTTTTGTGGAACACAAGTGGGATGGAAAAAGTCAAGTATCTTTTTCCCCTTTTCTCACATTAGTGGAAAAAGAGCTTTCAGTCATGCTTGAGAGACTATTTTTGCACACAGTGCTCTCATAGATTGTGGAGGGTTCATACTGATATATGAAGTGGATGCCTATGGATACATTTCTGTGTTTTTGGCTAAACAAATGTAATGGATGCCTTCATTACTAGAAGTCTACTCTAATAGCCAGTGGTGTATTTACCCACATTTGTTTACCGTGATCACTGAATTTCTTCCTCATCTTGTAGCATTTAAATAAGCATTACTCCATGCATATTGGTGGAGGTACCTCTGTTTCTAAGGGCTTGTTTAAAAAGGGAGGCTAGTGTGCATTAAGACAGGGTATGAATTTACTGTGCTCTTGGGGTATCCACACTTGATAGAAGAGCTATAAGGACAGAAAAATGTGTAATTATGCCCAGTGGAATGGCTTGTTTAGCTAAATCTGGTCTAACTGTGGATAATGCCTTATTCAGATGGCAATTTTGGTCACCTGGCAGATGTTCATGTAAGTCCACATAGCTTTTGAGTAATTATTCCACAGCTTCTCATCCCATTTTTGAGACATGATTTCCACTCTCTCCAGTCAATGTTTTTCTTGGCCTTTTTCCGGATGTGTGCGATTTGATAAAATCCCTGTTCGAATGCAGAGGTTTTGGAGCTGTAATGACTTTTGGCAGCCTCCCCAGTAAGATAAGCCGATCTCCAAATATTAAAAAGATTGGATTGACGCAAAGCTTTAGCCCATTATCCTTGAGAAATAAACAATATTCACTACTCCATGAAGGGCTACTCCTGGAAAAAGATGATCTGATTTTAACACCGAAAGCTGAGGGCAGTAACAACAGCTTTGTTCAGTTTCTCTTCATAACATCAGTGATGCTAAACCAAAATATCACTTTAAGCTATTGGTAGGTGTTATAACTACATCTATACAAACACAGAGATTGAGTAGATGTATTTGTATGTCACTCCAACATTCTTTGGTAGTGTTACTAGCATCTGCAACATCCAGCCTTTTCTTTCCAAGGCTGATGCCTTCCAGAATGTGCACATTAAAAGGCTCACACTTACTCAGTGGAGTTATGCCGGAAATTCACTGGGCTTCAATGGTCATACTAAGACTGATAAAGAACCAGCTAGTCTTACCAAGTTAACTATTTCATGTAATGAGAGAACCACTCAGGCTGCAAGGGACCTCAGGAGGGCTCTAGTCCTGAGAGTCTAGTCCTATGATTAGGTCAGAGATTAAATCATGTTGCTCAAGATTTCATCCACCTGGGACCTTAAAATATTCAAGGATAGAAATTGCACAGTCTCTCTGGGCAGCTCCTGCTTGACTGTCCTGATGGAGAAAAAGTTTTTCCCTACATCCAGCCTTTGCATTGTAGCTCAGTCATGAGTTTCCTGATGAGTCAAACCAGTTTCCTGAAATATCTGCTTGTTTTCCTGCACATTGGGATGGTTTTGTGCTTAGAAGAGGATGTCAGTAAAGACTTAACAATTTTCCTGAACTTTTTTTGCTCTTCAGAGCTGGTTCCTGTGGGATCCACCCTTCAGTAGTCTGGAGACACTGAAGACTCTGTTTTGCTGCTTGGTCGGTAGTCTGCTACTTGTCTTCTTCATTCTCTTTGGTATCTTTAAATCCATTATTTCAGGGTCTCCACAACCAAGCCTGCTACTTATTATCACTCTCCCAACCAGTGTGAATGCTTTATGAATAGCAGGCCCAGGGTGTGTGCATGTGATACCTGTGTCAAGCAGTTGGCCCAGACGTTTTCCAGAAACTTCCTGGTTTGCCTGCATCCATTTCTAGTGTTCTTTCAGCATACATCAGGGAAGTTAAAATCTCCCATAAAAGACAGAGTATATGATCCAGAAATATCTTTAAGTTGTTTAAAGAAGGCCTCATCTTCTTCCTCACACTGATTAAGTGGTCATTAACAAACTCTCATCAGACTGTCACCATTACTGATAACTCACCCGTCTCCTGACCTACAAGCTCTCACTCAGCCTAATGTCTAACCCATTGAGGATCTCCAAATATCAGAGCTGCTTCATCACATACATTCATCCACACTGCCTTGTCTACCTGCCTGTCTATCCTGAAGATCTGGTATCCACACGCAATGAGAACTCCAGTTGTGTGAGCCGTCTCAGCGCGTCCCTGTTAGTGTAATGATGTTGTAGTTGTAGTTCCTCTTCACCAGTCAGACTAAGAAGAGACAACCTAGGGCCCCACGCCCTTAGCCAGCACCTCAAAATCCATGTAGTCTCTCCTGATATGCTTGAAGTCCCTTGTAGTAACATGGGTGCCCATGTGGAAGAGCACAATAGGGTAATAGCCTGAGGCCAGACAGCCCTCAGTCATCTCTGCGATATCCCAGACCCAAGCACAGGTCAGGTTGTTAGGCAGAGACCTCTGTCTCCTACAGCAAGGTGTCTCCAGCAACTCTCAACCTCCTCTTCCTCTCCATGCGTATTTTTGGTTGACGGCCAGGCAGCCATGACACCTCCCTGAAGAGAGGCCATCTTCCCCTAGTCCCAGGCCAGGACACTGCTTTTGTAGCTGCAGAACCACATGCCAAGAAGAACCCTTACATAGGATGGCTGAAATGATGCAGTCTTTCCCATCTTGTGAGCTTTCATCCATCGACCCTCTGTCGGAATCTTACTCTCAGTGTGCCAGCTCTGACAGGAACTTGGAGATGCTGGGATGGGGAAGCACATGGTGTGATGTAGCAGGAGCATGATGGACCAGACCAGCAGATGTGGCATGCTCCACATGGGGAAACAACAGAAGGATTTCTGCACACCAGCACCCTGCCAGTTAAAGCATCCCTGATTTTCCCAGCATTGCAGGCCCCCTCTTGCTGGAGTATCTTAGCTCTTTTACATGACCTTGCCTTCACACCAGAAGCACTGGTTCTGAAGTTGCCCAGGTGTGCAAGTCAGTCAGTCTGCAAGTGCATAGAGATGTGGAGGGCTGGTGCTGGTGGTGGGACAAGCATGAAAGCAGTGGCACATTTGTGGTGGTGGCACTCGCCCTTGGGGGAGCAGGGACCTGAGATCCTTACAGGAAATGTCAGGCAGAGGTTTGCACTTGCAGTGCAAACCTGGAGAGCCAAAAGAGATGGATACCAGGGGCAGCTCAGCCTTGGCAAACAAAGAAGCATTGTCAGGAGTCCAACCTGGAAGTGCCCACAGGGAGGTAAGGCCTCCTCCAGACCCTAGGCCATGCACAGAGCCCATGTGGGCTAGAGACATCTTCTAAAAGTCCAGTGAAGGGCATCACAAGGGCTAGAAGTAGTAAAGAGAAATAGTCAAAAGCCTGGCCTTCCTTTGGAGTGATACAAGACATGACAGAAGTTGCACCTGCAAACCTGAGTGGATTTCCAGCTAACAAGGTAAACACACAAGAACAATTCAAACCAATGTGGTTTTTTGTTTGTTTGGTTTAACTTTATAGCCTCTATTTTACAACACTTCTTCATCAGTAATGGAAATGCCATCTATGCCTTCAAGCAATGCGGAATTTCCTTCTCATGAGCCTCCTCCTTGACCTCTGTCTCCAGAGAGACACAAAATGTCATGCCCTGAAATCAAGCAATCAATTCTAGTAATTATCTGCCACTTACAGTGTAGTGGCACCCCATCAGCTTCATCCTACAACTGGGAGAACTCAAGGAGACTGAGTTAAGCGATTGCTCTGGGTCTCACGAGAACAGGGGGTAACTGTTCCGCCTTTCTGGCCAGCCTTTATCTTTCAAACCACACTGCTTCCATCAATGATTCGGTAGTGAAATCATGACACTGGTATGCCTAAATCCTCTACAGTCTTCACTTTTTTTAGTTATTGTAAACACCAAATCATTATCATGGCTATCTTAGCTGAGACGGTGGACAAAGACAAGCTCTTAGAGGGAAAGAAAATAACAGGGGCGCGTACTGTGGCTTCAAGAGATCACATAATGACAGGATGTGGGGAAACTCAAAGACAAAATTATCAGAAAGAATGACAAGAATTGTGCCACAGTAAAAAGCAACTAAAATGCAGGGAGCAGAGCGAGGCCCTAAATGGGCAGGCTTGGAGAGAGCTAACATAGCATCTCACAGGACATTGTTGTGTGCTGCACACAAGAAAAGCAGGGCAAAGGACAGGCAGGAATATCACGGAGTGAGAAATAGCAAGTGTATCTCAACCTTGCTCCTTGCTGCAAACGGTTTTCGCAGTGTGTGTAATCTGCTGCCAAAGAGATCAGCATAAGCTGCACAAAGCTGTGTGTTTTAGATGCACACACAATGAATGTCCAAGGAGAGAGTGCTGCTGCTCTTTACATTCATCCATAGGACACACATTACCAGCTTCTTCAAGTAAACAAGCTTCAAACAGAGGAAACAGATTGCATGGGAGAATCTCACTGTTTAGTATCAACCCCATCTCTGGTCCAAGTCCCACAGGAGCCCTGGAGCCCACAGTATGAACTAAATTAGAAAATCCATGACGAAAATAGAACTCTGTTTCTTTTAATAGCCTGGTTCTATTTTAAGATACCCGTCAGGGAATGCCCCACTGAAATGTGATCTGAAGCCAAATATTTGACTACACAAAACTTGTCTTATTGGAACAGATGGTTTAGTTAACTACTTTTTATTTTTATGTAATGGTCAGTCATTAACAAAAGATTACACAAAAAATTAGCTGACGTGTGAAGATGCTGGCAAAGGGGGGTGCCCAAGCTGTTAGCAGTGAAGGAGAAAGCAGTTTCCCCCATCCCCAGTGCACACAGTGACAGCAGGTCCCGCACACCTATGCAGTGCTGAACTGAGATGACATGCTATGTGTCAAAATGTCCCTGCTGGTGTCTCAGGGAGTCCTCAGAAGGGAATAATGCTACACTGAAAGCTCGATAGATCCTGGACTGTTGAGGGCTCATCTTCCGCATTCTGACTAGTGCAAGTCTAAGGATTAAATAATAATGTTCTTTGTTTAAATGAACCTGATATGCTTTAATGGATTTTTTTCAGCTCCTCTGTTATTGAAGTTGCAGTGTATTATTGAGCCTTCCCAAATTTATGCAGATGCAATTCTGGCTGCGAGCTAAGTCATAAGATGGCAAAACATTAGCCTTGAGAGCAGCAGGCTTAGGAAAATATACCATTTGCAAGCCCTGCTATGAAGTGCTTTCAAAGGCCTAATTTTAGACATACTCTGCGGAATCAAATAGCAAAGGGATCAGTGAGGTGAGGAATGGAGGATTTTTTATTCAAATGTCAATTAAAATTAACCTAGAGCACAATGATATTCTCCTGTCCCGGGGCATCTGTGGTGGCAGATAACACCAGCAGTGGAAGCTGGCAGGACATCCTGAGAAAGACGTTCCTCTCCTCAGGCAACAAAACCGCTGAACGTGTCTGCTAGCACTTGTTCATGAGGTGTCTGCTTTGGTGTCTGTCCATCAAGGGCTAGCCTCAGGCATGAGCAGACCAAGTGGCTGCCCTTGGCCCTTCCCACCACTCTCCTCATTGCTACTAAGCCACTCCAGGAGCATGTTCCTGCACCACCACCTATGCCATTATCTTCCTCTTCCATATTGCATAAATGCCAGTCTCCAGTGCTCAGGGTGTTAAAGGAGCAAAAGCTTCCAGCGCTTGGGCTCCAGGAGGCTCGGAGAAATCAGGAGGCAGTGTCAGTTCTCTCCCATGGGAATGGCCTCTCACCCACATCCTTGGCTCTCCCAGGAGCTGACTGTGGGATGCCACATACTAATGCCCCTGGTCATGCTTGATACTGTTGTGTTCCTCCTCACTTTCTTTTTCTCTTCTCTTCCCCTTCCTCTGGACAGGGCTGGCAGCCATCTATGAGACAAGGTGCAGCTTCTTCAGCAGCAAGAGGAATCATCAGACACTGCATGGGGTTTTTCTCTACCCCTGCCATAGGCTCTTCCCAAAGTCAAGCAATTTTGCTGCATTTTGCCAATATACTGCTTAGAGAGACAGCATCAAACCTATAGTTATGCCACAGCAACATACACATAAAGCCTAAGGCCCAAAGCTTTAGAATCTGAAACCCACACGTTGGCTCATGGAATAACTATATGCATAAAAATGGGAGGATTCTGATTCCTCACTCCTCTCCAGTGGTTTCGTGCTAGTTTAACGCTCAATTTCCATGTAATGAAGCTGTAATAAAAGAAGCGTAATGGAGTAGAACAGCGCAAAACAGACGGAGGCCTCATTTACAGGGAGTCCCAGAAAACTTCCTTTGGGACCCCCAGAGCTCAGAGGTTCTCACCGCTCCCTCACCACATCTAGAGACCTGCTCCTGAGCAGAGGATAACCCCATTTCCTCCAGGCTTCTCTGCTGCCACCCCTCAAACTAAGTTCCCCAGGGAAGGAGATGCCATTGCCACCACCGCTTGGCCAGGGACTCTGTTTTCACCCTGTCCTACTTCTCCAGCCTGTGTTCAAGAGCCCAGGCCTGATCAGTAACAAACCCTCCTAACACTTTTGGTAGCTGAGATCAGAGTTTGGAAATTATTCACATTTAACTCCCCACCCATTTCTTTACCTTCCATTAGCTGAGGTGGAAGAGATCTGGACCTTCCTCCCTTCAAACCATGGCTGGAGAAGCTTTGGTGAGATTAACAATCTCACATGGCCTAAACAATCTCAGCTATTGTGAGACTAGGGGTTGTTTGACCAAATGTGGACAACTCTAACATAGACATCAAAAGCTGACACCAGGATCTGCATTTCCTTTATAGCTGATGGACATTTTGCATGAACTTCCAGGCTATATTTGCTGCATACAAACGCGATGTCTCAAGCAGACCAGATGAGTCATCCTTTCTCAAGCATGATTTCCTCAAACAGCTCTCTCAGATGTGGACGTCTGCACTGGAGGAATCTAAAATAGGCAAGATGCATTCTATCTTTAATGAGACTGCCCATACTTCAGTGAGCTTCCAACAAGCCGTTAACAGCATTTGAAGCACAGTGCCATGTCTGTTTCCTGGAAAATGTTTAAATCACAGACAGAAGCTCCTTCTTACACATATGTGCAGCACATAAAAACTTCCTGATCCCAGCCATGAGCTGGGATTACTAATACAGCTGCTTGACTGCATTTTGCTTGTCAAGACAAGAGCTACAGATCCCTCCTATGTGATAATGGCATTTGGAAACTGGGCCACCTCCTGGCTTCATCTTTTAATAGATGCAGTGACAATGGAGTTTTAAAAGAACCAAATAAGAAGAAATTAAGATAAGATGAGAATGTCACAGCAGCTTGTAGACTTCAGTTTTTGTGCAATTTAACAAGTGGTGTCATGCTGCGTGTCAGACTTTGGACAATATTACTATGGTGGATGGTAGTAGTCAGTCAGCACAGACCCCAGATCCCTATAAACCCATGCAAATGCCTTGGGCCATAAGAAGGAATAGTTAAACACCTTCCAATATAAAGATAGCTGAAGCCGTTGCCCAAGGAAATGGCTAGCCATCACTGCAAAGCGGAAGCAGAAGCTAAGACACTACCAAAAATTCAGAGATTCTCTGGCAACTGATCACAAGCTCAGGATGCATCAGTTATATCGCAAGCAAAAAGCTGCAGTAAGCAAGAGAAAGCCAGCAAATAAGAACCAGTGCTGTCATGTCCTAAAGAGAAAGCATAGGCAGAAAGTGTATTCCTGGAAGAGTCGTCTTGGAAATGGTGAGCAAGGAAACTGCCAGATATTTGTTTTTACCGCACTCACAGATACAGGTTTTGTGCAAAAGATTGCATTCTTTGTAAATAATCAGTACAATCCCAGAGAGCTTCTGAAATCAATTCTCCTTGAAAATCCTGAACATTGGCTAGCCTCTCTGTCCAAGGAACATTAATATATTGTCCAGGAGCCAGAGTAATTAAGGACAAGGTAGATTTCTATGGCTTGCACTAAAAAAAAAAGGCTGAACTTTCAGTTCCTTCATAATGCATTGACCAGGATAACTTTCTATTTGGTGGCTCACTCTTCAAAGACTGTTCTGTATGCTACTTATCCCTCTGCTTAGTTTGGACACACTGTACTGAGGGATGATACCAAAATCAATATTGTAAATAAGATTATAGACTTGGCTAGAGTCAAGGAGATGCTGCAGGGAAATAAAACCCAGTAATTCAAAAGTGCATGGCATAAAGAGTACCTCATTCATTTTCAAGCAAATAGTCACTCATAAGGAAAACTAAAAACATCCATGACAGATGTCAAAGAAAGTGCACTGAGACACCTTCTTTCTTAATAGATTTGAAAATATTCCCCATGGAAAAAGACATAATGCAGTCAGAAAAGGGCAACTTAAATGGTTAAAAGTGGTTTATGGTGCAGCCATAAAACCAACAATAAATAGGGAGGGAGGCACCCTGTAGTAGCCCTGTAGTAGCCCTAGTATAACCATTGAGGATGCTGGAGGGTATCAGAAAACAGACCACTGAAGGCTATACTCTCTCCCTAAATAACCTCTCCATTGCCACTGGCCATCCTATTTCAATCTTGAGGAAAAACAGGGAGACAGGGGGATTTCATATTATTATGGGGTGCAAGAATGAAGATAAGGGATAAAAACATCAGAACCTTTTTTTTTTTTTTTCTGCATTTTTATGGTACTTAACCCTTGGACTGAGTAGAAAAAACATAGGTCAAATTCTGGGGGATTGGAGCACATCCTTTCCTGCTTCAAAGCAGTGACTCCTGCTGACTGTCCCTCAGAAGGATTGGCATGGGATGATAATATTGCAGGTGACCCAAACAAGGTTATTTGGTAGCCAATATTGTGATTGTTTCCAGCAGGGGGAGCAGGACCTTCAGTGAAATTCAAGGAGCCACTATCTCCAGCATTCTGCATCACAGCAAGGCCAGCATAGATACCTCCTTCCTCTGCAACACTTCTCCCACATCTTGGTCTTCCATCCAATAGGGTCTCACCCTGGTCCCTCAGTGCCCTAGCATGTGCTTTCCTAAAAGGCTGCAATGCCAAGCAGTGTGTATGCTCGGTGCTAATTCAGGTGGCTTTGCAGAGAGACTCCTGCTTTGGGAAGTAGAGCAACCAAACTGCCTCAAACTAAACCACAGTGTCTCAGGGACTGAGATCCTGCAGGAGCTTTCTAGGCACAGAAAACACTCTTTAGTGACTGAGGAACTAATAGAGGTTTTTTATTAAATGCTGCTGTATTTAAAAAGCTTAAAAGGGGGAAGTTTATTAAAGTACAATAAATAAACTCTGTCAATCTGTTTGAACAAGTTTCTTATCTATGGTTTCAGAAATGAGGGGGAAAGCAGCAAGTCTGGGTCTGAGGCAGAGGCATCAGGTGTCCTGGGAGATGCACTTCCCTAACAGCACCTGGGCTCTTCTCCTTTTGATATATCTTTCTGTTCGAGCACAGAAAGCAATAATAAAAAGTTGCGCTCTTTAGTATATGTTTTATCAAAAACAACAGTCTGGCTTCTCATCTACGTATGTGAGCATGGGGTTTGCATCCTTATCTGAGGTACAAGTATCGGTGTCTGTCCTACCTGCTGCAACAGAGCTCCTACTAGCAAGAGACAATTAGACAGGAAATCGTGTAAATAATTTATCAAAGCATAAAAATGCTTTCAGAAGAAGCAAATGCTAGCTATGAAAGTGCTTTGTGCTCAAATGGGAAACTGCACAAGTTCAGTGGCTGGAAGCTGAAGCCATATAAACTCAAGTGAGATATAAAATTCAGATTTTGACCAAGGAGATTGTTTAACAGTGGACCAGACTGACATGGGCATGACGGAGTTCTCATCTCTTGATGTCTTGGTATCTGAAGTGCAAGGCTTTGAAGAAGGCATGTTTTAATCAAGGCCTAACTGAAGAACCCCCCCTTAAATGATTGGCAGGTCAGAATGAAAGCTTTTGTGAGAGACTGGGCTGACACAGTTAGGCAACTGGCTCCTTGGCTTTCAAGTCACGCTGTGAGTCTGTGAAGCCAGCTGTCTATAATAAGGTGCACCAACTTGCTCTTTGGAAGTCAGTATAGAATCCAATAATCCCATAAAATACAATCTGTGTCTTAAATGCATTTGTTCTAAAATGAAGTCCCAAGTTAACTTTTCTAATACCTAAGGATCTTTAAAAGCTACACAATCTTTAACTCAGCTCTTGACTTGACCATCTATCTTCTGGTTATTTCTGGACTAGCAGAGGTAATACAGAAAAAATCAGAAGCTTTTCTGGCCGGCATGCCAAGCAGGGAAACTGCAGTCCCAGACAGGCTCTCCAGCACTCAGCCTGTCACAGCACACATCAGTTCTCTCTGAACCTGTCCTGAGGCCAGGTTCTTGGCCAACAGGATGCATCTTGTGCTGTTCATGCCAGCACAGCACCAGATGATTTGAAATAACCTAATATGAATCAATCAAATAATTCTGTTTAATTTGATTTTGACTTTCTACTTATATTTGGATTTTGATTTATTTTCCTACAGGCTCTTTCTCAGTGTTTGGTAGCTATTAAACTATGTTGGTTTGTTACTAAAAGTAGCCCTTAACTGTAACTGGTATTTCTTTTTTGGTAGCCAAGGTGATATACTATACACACACTAAATACATAGCTTAAAAATACAATTCTTGTGCTGAATGAACAAGAAAAGTTTTAATTGGATCATGCTACACATTTACAACAAAATTATAATGTATAATTCATAAAAAATGAAGCAATGTTTTCTGATCAGCATGTTCTTCAGCATTTTAGAACTAATAGATATCACCCTCCCACTACTCATTTTTGAAAGTAAATTGAAAGATGAAACCTTGATTTTTTGCTTTTTTCAAAACCTCAGCTGGATTCTCAAATTCTATTACATTATTGAAGTAGCTACTGAACACATCTGATGATAGGATGAAAATATCTTTCCAACAGAAGACACTACAGACTGCTGAAAAGAAATCTAATACTTTAGCAAACTCTGTTTCCACCTCAGAGAGCTCACCCAGTGATTTCATGAGTAAAATTACTTTCATGTAAACTTCATTTAAGCAAATATATGCTGGCTAAATAGTGTTCCTTGTGTAACCTAAAGTTTTTAATAGCGTAAGATCAGGAGTTAATACAGGTCATGATGGTTCTTTAAATGCATCTAAACCAATTAAAATGCATTTATTTTTAATGTATAAAATTTCAATTTCATTTTTTTTCAGTTTTGGCTTCTGTCAGCTTGTTGCTTGCTGCTATATCCAAAGACTCTTAGGACCTTGAGAAGCTTTTTGCCTGTCTGTTGCTGATAGTAATTCTATGCAAACTTCTCAGCCTTACCACAACCTTGTGACTCACTTCTGCACTTGGATCACGTAAGGACACCTAAACAAGTGCAAGCTGAGCAAGACAGGAATATCTCTTTGGCTTCAAAGCCCAGAAGAGTTCAATCCTATAGATTCAGTGAATTATACTTCTCTTTTGTCAGTCTTGTGCTGGCTTCCTGGACTTCTTTTCCCCTCCTTACCAGCTAGCTCTGCTTTCATGGAAGATTTTGCAGCATTTTTCTTCCTTCCTGAGATATGCAACAACTAGGTTCACCCACCACAAGCTTCAACATTTGTGTTTAAGGTATTGCCCTAGCAGTTATTATTGTCTTTATAACAAAACAACATTCCTTCAGCTCTCTAAATACACACATCATCTGATTTATCTTTACATTATAAAGCCGTATTGACTGTGAATAAGTGTTGACCTTAACAATACATGGGAAAAAATATATATATGTTTATATACATATAGTACATGCAATTTGTGCAAGATTAGCCAAAAATGAGCTAAATACAGGAACAGATTAAATAAACTGTTACAAGAAAATTGACATCTGGAGACTTTCTTCAGAATCACTATGAAGGGTAGAGAAAAAGTTTATTTCTTTTTCTGTTTGCCTTTTCAAAGGAATAATTAGTGGTTTTCTCTGTGTGAGGGCCAGCAAATTATGTATGTGTGTTCACGTATGCTTTGCATCCACAAATGCATGTGTGCATATATATATATTTACACAGATACATACTGAGCATAGTTTGTCGTTACGAATACTCTGCAATTGAAAATTAACTGTGAAATTGCAGTTATGTATAATTTTCATGTTTCTGAACAGAGGAACTATGAAAAAAACATGAGAAGTTATTCCCACCAGGAAGATTAACAGCACTGAGATGAGCTCCTACCAACACAGCCGTGTGACACTCATCTGAATACAGGAGCCCACCTTCTCCCAGGATCCCGGAGTCAAGCAGGACTCCATGCTGGTGAAGATCCTGTTTACTCTGGACCAGATCAATTGACAGATCAGAAAGAGGAACTACTCTGCTGAAGTCAGGGAAGCTTTCAAGGCAATCTCGTAAAATAAGAGGAGTTCTACTGGGTAGCATGATTCTCTGGGGTGAAAAAGAAAAGTAAAGGGATTGTACTGTTCAAAGGAATGTGGTATCAGGTGTAATTTACATCGGCTTTTCCTGCCCTCATATACTTGCATTCTTAAAATTTCTAGAAGATGCATGCATTTCCGACGGAGTTCAACTCTGCAATTCCTGTTAATTGGGTTGCCTTATACTAAGCAGTTCATATTTAATAAATAAGGTCATACAGTTGTCATGGAGAACATTTGAATTGTTACCAAATTAGTTTCAGCAATCAAATAGTCAGGAAAGAACAAGGATATTTTATCACAGAACACAATTTCTACCTTCATTTGAACAGACCAGTTTGTAAATAGAGTCTCATTGGTATGAGTCTAACATAATTCTGTACTTTATTTTGCAAATGAAAAGACATTTAGGAAACTTAGAATGATGAAAAATGAACAATCACACCCAATTTAGGATGGTTCATTTTCCAGAGGGAAAGAGAGAAAATCTCTGTCTTCTGGGAAAAGAATATGTAAAAGAAGTCAGAAAAATCATTGGGCAATACTGAAAACCAAATAGAGTTAGAATCAAATAGAGCATACAATGAGAATAAGAGAAAAAATGTGTAACATCTATAGGCAAAAATTAATGGTCTAAAACCAGAGACAAATGAGTGAAAATGCTTGGGTCTAAATGAAGATATTGTTACATGAGATTGTATGTGAACTAGGAGGAAAGAAAGGAAATGAGTGTAACACTAAGGTAAAGATTATGTTTGAAAGTGTAGCTGTCTGCTGGTGAAGAAACAGTACCTGTGTCAAAGAAAGCCTTGGCAGTCAAGTAACATGATTAAGTCATTCACATCAACAAGTCCTAGGGTATCACTGTGGATTGAAATTGTGAGTTACAAACTAATACTGGGGTAACAGTTTACATCAGTGGAGCACAGTGGTGGTCACAGCCTCCAGGATCAGAAACAGAACAATAACGGAAAATTTCAGTCATTGCTTAACCCCATGACAATGGAGGAATGTTTTTACAGGCACCATACAGAGACAAAAGTTAAAGACATCAGAAATGACTGTGTTTTCTCAATAAAAGTGAAAAAACCCCAAAACCAAACCAAACCCGAACAACTAGTCTAGATGAATACTAGAGATGTACAAGAAAAAAGCGTCTTGTGGGCATTATACGCGATAGATACAGTTGTAGATACAGTGATAGAAAAGTTACTCTGTGGTGACTACGCTACTAAAGTTCAGTGTTGTCATAGGAAATAAATGTCATTATATTATGGCACTTTAAGAAGTGTGATTAATAAAACCAAGGAAGCTTATTAAATGATGGGGGGTTTTTATAGGCATCTTGTCAGAGACTTTGGGTAAACGTAAATCACCTAAAAAAAAATTCAAACCCAAATATAACAGCCTTTCTGATTAAACATTGGAGTAAAGACACTGCCTGGGACTGAAAAATCCAAGCTGCAAACAGACAAGAAAGTATATTTTGGTAGTTAAATGCAAGAGTTTAAGAGGCAATCTTAAAATGATCTTGAGAAGCAACAAGCAAATGGCATGAAAACTATTAAAAGCCTGTCCTGGGTTCAGCAGCAGCAGTTACTTTTTCTCCTTCTTAGTAGCTGGTGCAGCGCTGTGGTTTTGACTTTCGGCCTGGGAATAATACTGATAAAACCGATGTTTTCAGTTGCTGGTCAGAATGTTTACCCTGACCAAGGACTTTGTGAGTCTCATGCTCTGCCAGGGAGGAGGAGAAGCCGGGAGGAAGCAGAGACAGGACACCTGACCCAAACTAGCCAAAGAGGTATTCCATACCACAGCACGTCATGCCGAGGATGTAGAATGGAGAGTTCCCGGAAGGGCTGGATCACGGCGGGGTGGGGGTGAGGTACTGGTCGGTGAGCGGTTGTATTCTCTTCCCTTGTTATTTCCTTTATCATTATTATTATTGGTGGCAGCAGTAGTGATTTGTGTTATACCTTAGTTATTAAACTGTTCTTATCTCAACCCGTGGGAGTTGCATTCTTTCGATTCTCCTCCCCGTCCCTCCAGAAGCGGAGGGAAGAAAGGTTGGGGGGGGAAGTAGACTGCGTGGTTCTGATTTACGGCCTGGGCTTAAACCATGACAAAGCCTTTTCAAATATATCACAAGCAGGAAGCTCCTCAGAGTTGGACAGATAAACAAGGTAAAGAATAGATACTCAGAGGAATAAAGCCACAGCAAAGAAAAAACAAAGAAAAAAGAAATAATGTAAGAAGGATTAAAGACAAAAGAAGGAAAAAGGAAAGGAAAAAGAAAAAGGGAAATAGAAAAAGAAAGGAAAAGAAAAAGGAAAAGGAAAAAAATGAAAAGGGAAAGGAAAAGGAAAAGGAAAAAGAAAAGGAAAAGGAAAGGAAAAGGAAAAGGAAAAAGAAAAATCTCCCAAGGATTTTTTGTGTCAGGATTCAGCACAGAGAGACTTAAGGAAGTTTGTACAACGAAGTCTTTATTTACAGGAGTGAGGCTGAGCGGTTGTGTCAAATTGAACTGTCAGTAGATAGGTTTCTGAGCAAATCAAGAGAGTAGCAACACACTGCCAGGAGCAGGTAACAATCACTTGAGGGATCTAAGGGAATTCAGACATAAAATTGCTGAACTTTTCGCAGCAGTGTGTAACCTATCGCTTACATTGGCCCCGGTTCCAGAGTAATGGAAGATGGCAAATGTGGCCTCAATTTTTAAAATAATCTCCAGAGGGGAGCCAGGAAACCAAAGAATGGCAAATTTGACTTCCTGCTGAGGCAGACTGATGGAAGTTGTAATAATGAGCAGGATTAGTAGACGCGAATATATACAACTTACTGGAGATAGTGAGCAGCATTCATAAATAAAGAAATCATGCCCCGCAAATGCTGTACAGTTCTTTGAAAGGATCATTGCACTTGCAGACAAGGGCAACTTCAGCAAAAAAATGACCTTTGGATTCCTAAACCTTTCTATAATATCCCTTCCCAAACAATCTTACAGAAGCCTAATGTCAGGGAGATTGCTGTGCATTAATAACTGCTCACAGGAGATGGAACAGCAGGCAGGAATAAATGGTCTCTATTCTTCCTGGAGCAGTAACTCAGGGAATCCCAGGGGCATGTGGCTGGGAATGGCCACAAATCACCTGGAACAGCGGAACAACAGTGAGAGGAGAAAGTTTGCTGGTGTTTTGGAAGTAGTGGGGACAATCAACAAAAAACAAAAAACCAAAGCAGACTGGAGAATTTCAAAAGGTTTCATCATGCTGAATAGGTGATAAAATGGAAGCTAAAATTCATCTTTGATAAATACACTATAATACACTGTGGGATCGTAGTCCTAAGTGCACTTAGGCAATGATCAGATCCAAATGTAGCTGATTTTATTTTGGAGATGTGGGAGAACTTACATGGTCCTCCAAAGATACCTCCTTGACAACCCTTCATTGTCAAAAAGGAGAGCAAGTTAGGGACAGGCTAAGAAAAAAAAGCTAATAATGGTGCTAATAATGCTGTAACAGCTTACAGATGGGGATGGCTTCTGCCTCAGCCTCTGTCTCATAAGGAATGCAGAAGAATTAGAAAACAAAGAAAGGTAACAAAAATGATCAGAAGCTTCTACGCAAAACAGATCTTAATATATGAAGACTGCTAACACTGAAAAGAAGGACAAAACAGGACATACCTGAGATGTATACAAAACCTGAATGACATGGAGGAGGAGGGAACAATTCTGTCTTTCCTGTTGCAAGAACTAGGATCATTCAGCAGAAAGCCTAAACAGCGTATCTAAAACAAACAAAAAGAAATACCTTTCCACATATCACACATTAAATTATCAAACTGCCATAGGATACCATAGAAGTTGAGCACCTAAACAGGCTCAAAATAAAATCAGGTGGACACATGGAGTTAGAACTGTGGGTGTTAAAAAGTGGCTCTGCTCAGCAAGTTTCTAATCTCTGATTTCCAGAAACTGCAAGAATATAACAGTGTAAGGGTTATATTTGGCCTGTTTTTCTTAGACTCTCCCTGCATCTGCTGTAGCCAGGTAGGATAGGTAGACCCTTGTTCTGACCCAGGGTGTCATCTTTAAATTCCCTGTGTGCTTTTGTTCACTTTAGTATCTGGCAGTGCTGAGGCAAGAGGGAAATGGCTTGATGGTTGTGCTGATGCTCGGGTGCATGGAAAAGCTCAGACGAATAGCTCAGAAGAGCAAAGTTCATACTTCCAAATGGCTTAAAAGAGCTGATAATTCTCCTGGACTGAAGTCTGTTGTGTTAAAAAGTAGTAATCCCTCAACCCAGGGAAATGCACAGGTAGCAGGTTTGAGGAGAAAACAAGAGTGTGCTGTAGTTTGAAGGAAGAAAATTAATAACGTAAGCCCAAACTACTACTGATGAAGAAATAGGATTAAAAGATAAGTTCCAGGGTCATTCATCAGGCAGTTTGAGATTCCTTTGCATTTTATCTAACGTATCGATTATCAATTTCCCTTTCAAATATTGAAGCTTCACAGACTCAGAAATCCATAATATAGGAATGGGGGAAAGGTGTCATGAGCTGGCTCCAGTACACTAAGAATTTTAGTCCATAAAACAATCACAGTTGTTGTTAATAACACAAAAATCTCATTTTTTAACTAAAAGAGCCTGTTTGAAGAACGCAAGTTGCAGCTTTGTTTCCCACAACAAATGATGATTAGGATGGGAGCTCTTCTGCTGGCTGACAGCTCTCCAACTCCTGGGAACTGCTGCTCTCTGGTGCCCATCTCCCAAACAAAAACCAGGACAATTTCTCTTTCATCCTCCTCGCCCTGCTTTTGATGTTGCTGCTGAACCACCTCATCAAGAGAAGATTCAAGATGTAGTAACTCGTGTTCAGACGCCTACACTTCCTAATTAAGTGTTGGCAAATAATATGCACTTGAATTGTAAAATGGTCTATGTAATACATAAATGAGGTTGAGTCAATTTGCAGATTAGGCTTTATACAGTATTGTGTCTCCTACATATGACATGAGCGGCAAAGAGAATTCTAATTTTGGTAGTGGGGGTAGCTTAATTTAAACATTTTCAACAGAAAACATCTGGACTCCTCATTTCAAGACTATTTTCATTTTGAAATTGATGGAGGCATCTTGAAAATGGGGTTAAATAACCTGAAAACAAAACAAAGCACTCCTCTTTGGAGCTGGATGGTTGAATCACTGTTTCTCAAAGAGACTGTTTGCTTTAAAAAGGGTATAAATCCTGTGCTGAGTTCCAACAGTCACAAGGGCCTTTGATGCATTTTGCAAGCGATGGCTTAATTTCTGTTTTGATTTTATACTACAGAAACTACATGGCTGAAATAATGAATGATTTGGTAATATATCTTTCACTATTTATTGCTTATTTTCATCACAGTTCTGCCATTTTTATTCCCTCTGCAAGCCAGTACATCTTCCTTTATGTTAGAGACTGGTGAACTAAATAAATATAAAGCAGACACTGTCTGCAGCGAAATTTCTATTAGACGTTCTCTCTTTTCCATTTTAAGTAATTATGTCCTATAAACCGCACAAAGGAAATAACAAAGTCAGCCAGTAAAACAGAGGCAGTAAGTAGAAAAAGGGACTGTTGATAGTGTCTTTAACTGCTGAAAATGGATATATGCATGAAGTAGCAATACTTCACAAAGTCATAGTTATTTCTGACTTTATTGAAATGCCTGCTGCTCATTACAGAGATTTAAGAGGTTGATGCTATGAGGTGTGACAGCTATATTTAATGAAAGTTGCAGCACTCCTGCTTTTTGGGCTACTGCAATTATGTCTTACACAAACTGTAAAAGTATTAGGTTCACCTTTAACTGACCATCAAAACATCCTACGTTATTATTCACAGTGATTTCAACATCCATTGCTTGTAAGAACTGCACAGTTTTTATAAATACTGCTACTTCCTCCTTGTGCTGTTTATGTTAAAAATATTTATGTTTTAAATATTATATGTGTTAATTTCAGATACGGAAAAATTCAGATTAAGGGTTTAGAGTTGAACAAAGCACCCAACCAGGTACTTATTGTTTTACTGTTAAGAACAGCTCTATTTACCTTAAGGCACTTCGCTTACATGCTTAATATAAGCCCACTTTAAGAGCTTTGCTGGATTTGAAAGTGAAATATCTTAAAGCACTATTTACAGACCCATGCAAAATACCTGAAATACAAACTTTCTGTGAATAGCATTCCTCCTCTTTAGCTGTATTTTAATTTTAGAAAAAAGCTGTTAATGAAAAGCTTTTCTATAGGACAGAATACCTATGTTACTGTGCTTTCTCTTACTTTTGAACATATGGTCTGGGTTATTTCAAGCTACCACATCCCACTCTGAATTCAGTGGTTTTGCTGGAATAACTGATGTATACACAAGGTAGAAGCATGATGGAAGCTCATTAAATGAGTCCTTCAGGAATAGCTATGCAAGGCTCAAACGGTTTAGGTGCCCTTGGATAACCAAAGTACACATCCACTTAAAATTATAGTCTTTGCTTTATTACTTATTCACTTAAAATTGCTAATATTATAGATAAATTTATATATTCAATGTAGACTGCATATTTAGAGTGAGTAAACACAGGGAAGGATCTGTTTTCTTGAAAGACACTTGCGATTTAAAGACTTTTTCAGAAAATAGATTGTCCACTTGCAGAAAACCTCTTTTTCAGAAGAACCTTAAAGCCAAGTTCCAAAGGGACAATGTTGATGCAATTTCTAATCAGATTGCATTTGAGTCAAAAGCTACTATCTATTAAACAAGAAGTTTGGCCGTATTTTACAAAACTGTGATCTGAAATAATCTATTTTTCCTTTAATTGAAAAAAAGGTTTTGTCTCTTACTTGCCAAAAGCTTGTTCATGTGATAATGTCGCGCAGAATAGGGCTGTGCTTATCACAGGCCAGTAAACCAGGAATCAGGGATAGATGCTGAGGGCTGATGAACAGAATCTGATGTGAAAAAAAAAATTGACTGAAGTGTTGTCTTCAAAATGGTGCCACCTTTTCAGTGTGCCATTATAAAATAGTCAGAAATTTAATGTGTTAGAAGATCTCCACAGCAAAACATTCACCCAGAGCCTGTTCTAAAGCAAATAAACCTCATGGCCATGTACCACAAAATGAAGAAAAAGGTGGTGAAAGAAAGTAACCAAAGATGGCAAAAAAAACCCCAAAAAAACCTGGCCTTTTGAAATGTTTATGAAACGCCAGAGATTGTTTTTCCTGACAAAAATCAGCACATTACCTACCATTCAACAAGAGAGGTAGGAAGTTAAGAGGAAGAGGGCAGTCAGAGGTGATTGTGCTAGCAAAATCTAAGCATACTTCTAAAAAGTCAAAAATATACCTGTTGTGTGAGTATTTACTCATTGTAAAATGTTAGCACAGAAGTATCCTGTTTTATTTTGGTTTTCTTTTGAATATACAATCACTTCATATAAACAGTAGTTCTCCATACCATCCCTACATAGTCATTTTTATTGTCTCTTGGCATCATGTGTTCTGGGATATCTAACTCCGCAAAGGTTATTATTATCCCATAATTTGTCACTTAAAAATGTGGGCTACATTTTAGCTGCCAACTGCACAGGAATCATCTGTGGTTATAGGTTCCAGCTGAATACTTCCAAGGCATTTATGTGTTGTGGTTGTAAAAGAATTATTCTTCAGATCACCCCACAAAATTAGGAAACTATGAGGTCATTTCCAATAAACAATTACCATATAATTCACTGAGTGACTGGGGCAGGGGGAGTGAGGGGGGAGCAGCAGGGAAATTGTTGTTTCTTGCTTATTGTGTGTTCTTTAAATGAGTACAATGTAAACACTGGTGGAATAGGTAAAAGAGCATGACCTGCAATTAGTCCTGAAATACAAGAAAGGGATATGGAGAGGTTGCCAATTAGGAAGGAGAAATTAGAGTTATGTCAATGGAAATTGAAGTTCAAAATGATGCTGAGGGAAGCAGCAGTGCAAACTCATCATTATGGTTCTTTGGTGTTGTCAAGTTGCTGGTGCTGCCCTATTGATGAAGAAGCTGTTGTACTAGATATGTAACTTCCAAAAGCTGGTTTAAGTTCATGGACTCATATAAATACTTTCATGCATCTCTCCATGTTCAGATTTGCACCTCGGTGGTTTATAAGGAGGAGAGAGCCATTCCTTGACTTGTTCTCTCCTGCACCATATCTTGCTCCAAGATGTGGATACATGCTGTGACATGAGTGAGATTTGGCTTCATTTTGTATTCCTCTTTTCCTGCTCACAATCTTTCCTCACACACTGAGATTTCAAAAGCAATAAAACCAGCCTATGTAGAGATGAAAGAGGTATCTATTCCCATGGCATCTCAGAGGATCTGACATGCGTTGATAATATGGGAAAAGTGAAAAGCAAGAGGAGGAAAGAGATGGGGGGAAGTAAGAGCTGAGATCCCCTTAGACATGCTTCAGAAGGTGAAATGTTGCCTGATGTTGCCTTCCATGTCTCCTCCAGGGCACTCATTCTAGCGACACCTTTACACATCTTTTGTTGCAGTTGTGGACAGTTGTGTCAGTACTGTGTCAGCATGGTGGCTGCTGTCCTTGCACTGCTGACAGAGGGAAAGCAACGCTGGTGCCCATGAAGCAGGTGGCTGCACAGAACACTGGGCAATATGTTATCCATGCTGGAACACCACAGAGGTACCATCAAAGGAGTGGTCTTCAGGTCTTCTCCCTCTGAGATTGGCAGTACACAGATTAGGAAAAATGAAGTTATGCCATTTTTCTGGTTGGTAATTGTATAGTCAACCATTGGTTGAATGGTCTTGAAAATGTTTTTACTTCTGATCAAATCCAGCCAAAACTGGTGGCACAAAATATTCCCATCTCTGGTAATTGGATCAAGGCCTTTTTCACTGCTGCCTATCATACCCTGCCACTCCAAAAATGAGACAGGCTCTGCCTGGAGGAAAATGGATGGCTGTCTGCATCAAACCATCAGGAATGTAACCACCAGCATATTGAAAAGGTTTTGCATGTAAAATACCCAGCTTTGAAGAGCAAGGCCTGAACTCTTAAGTCTAAGACAGTTCTGGATTTGGCTGAAGTTCAGAAGCTTGCTTTCTGTCTGTACAAATAAACCCCTGGAAGTCCAGTCAAGACATTCCTAAAACAGAGCTTCTTACAGTTTAAAATTAATAGTCAGTAGTAAGTCATTATGATTTTACGTAATAAACCAGCTATAAGGGTTTGCAGCCAGTTCTTAAACTTCCAGGAACTGTGCTGTGGGATATAATGTTTCTATAGAGATCTTTTGTTGTGCCACAAAATAGGTCTACAAATGTACAGCAGGGTGTCCCCTCTTCTACGATCCTTCTTATATCTCTGCCATATATTACAGTGGTGCCTCACACAACAAGCCCACATCTTCTAATAATTATATTTTCTAAAGACTTATTCATGCCTTCCAAAAAGATGGATAATAGATAGAAAAATAAGTTGAAATTTTCAGGTTTTGGAGGAGTAAAATCTCAATTTTACAATTGTTGCTTTTTTTTCCTACACTGATACTTGTATTTTACCCTTTTGCTCCTGCACGTACAGTTTCACTGTATTTCCTGTTCGTATTCTACTTTGAGTTAGAAAAAATCTAAGATTTAGGGATGAAAAGTTATTAGGAAATATTATATAGTACCATTCACTCAGATTTAAAATAAATAGCAAGCTACTATAACATATTAAAATGGAAATAGATTTGAAGGGGTTTTTTTACAGGAATAATTTTTTGTTGTTGGAAGCTGAAGGAACTGGGAGGGCATCATAAATAAAGCTAATTTCTTTGAAAGGTAAAGAAAATCAGAAGAAAATGCACACATACAGGATTATTGATATACAACACTTTTATAATGAGCTATACCTTAAAGCTGCTAAAACCAATAACAGAAGCTGTGAGAATATTCCTTCAAATGACCAAATTTCTTTACTAAAATCATTTTAATGGATTTCTGTAGAACTTACGGATGATCTTCGGGGTTAAATTAAAACAAACTGTACAAAACATTTTGCTGGAGAGAATTGTTTAAAGAAACACAGCAATTTTCATTGAAAGTGCAAAGCACTTTTCAACATAATTTTAAATGTATAAACATGAACTGTCTTGTATTGAAAGTCTGGCTTAAAGGATTAAGTGAACTGTGACTAAGACCACATTTTATTCTGACTTTTTTAGAATCATACAATCATAGAATCATAGAAAAGTTAGGGTTGGAAAGGACCTTAAGATCATCTAGTTCCAACCCCCCTGCCATGGGCAGGGACACCCCACACTAAACCATGTCACCCAAGGCCTCAT
The DNA here is from genome assembly GCF_963264785.1 of Psittacula echo. Taxonomy (NCBI): domain Eukaryota; kingdom Metazoa; phylum Chordata; class Aves; order Psittaciformes; family Psittacidae; genus Psittacula; species Psittacula echo. Next base: position 116,577,507 of record NC_137735.1, on the reverse strand, counting down.
CCAACCTGGCCTTGAACACCGCCAAGGATGGAGCACTCACAGCTTCCCTGGGCAACCCATTCCAGTGCCTCACCATCCTCTCAGTAAAGAATTTCTTCCTTAGATCCAATCTAAACTTCCCCTGTTTAAGTTTGAACCCGTTACCCCTTGTCCTGTCACTACAGTCCCTAATGAAGAGTCCCTCTCCAGCACCCTTGTAGGCCCCCGTCAGATACTGGAAGGCTGCTATGAGATCTCCACGCAGCCTTCTCTTCTCCAGGCTGAACAGCCCCAACTTTCTCAGCCTGTCTTCATACGGGAGGTGCTCCAGCCCCCTGATCATCCTCGTGGCCCTCCTCTGGACTTGTTCCAACAGTTCCATGTCCTTTTTATGTTGAGGACACCAGAACTGCACACAATACTCCAAGTGAGGTCTCACGAGAGCAGAGTAGAGGGGCAGGATCACCTCCTTCGACCTGCTGGTCACGTTCCTTTTGATGCAGCCTAGGATACAGTTGGCTTTCTGGGCTGCGAGCGCACACTGAAGCCGGCTCATGTTCATTTTTTCATCGACCAACACCCCCAAGTCCTTCTCTGCAGGGCTGCTCTGAATCTCTTCTCTGCCCAACCTGTAGCCGTGCCTGGGATTGCTCCGACCCAGGTGTAGGACCTTGCACTTGGCATGGTTAAACTTCATAAGGTTGGCATCAGCCCACCTCACAAGCGTGTCGAGGTCCCTCTGGATGGCATCCCTTCCCTCCGGCGTATCAAACAAACCACACAGCTTGGTGTCATCGGCAAACTTGCTGAGGGCACACTCAATCCCACTGTCCATGTCACCGACAAAGATGTTGAACAAGACCGGTCCCAACACCGATCCCTGAGGGACACCACTTGTTACCGGTCTCCAGGCAGACATCGAGCCATTGACCACAACTCTTTGCGTGCGGCCATCCAGCCAGTTCTTTATCCACCGAGTGGTCCACCCATCAAATTGATGTCTCTCCAATTTAGAGACAAGGATGTCGTGTGGGACAGTGTCAAAGGCTTTGCACAAGTCCAGGTAGATGACGTCAACTGCTCTGCCCCTGTCCATCAGTTCCGTAGCCCCATCATAGAAGGCCACCAAATTGGTCAGGCAGGATTTCCCCTTAGTGAAGCCATGCTGGCTGTCACCAAGCACCTCCTTGTTTTTCATGTGCCTTAGCATGTGTTCCAGGAGAATCTGCTCCAAGAGTTTGCCAGGCACAGAGGTGAGACTGACTGGTCTGTAATTCCCTGGGTCATCCATTTTCCCCTTCTTGAAAATGGGGGTTATATTTCTCTTCTTCCAGTCATCGGGAACTTCACCTGACTGCCATGATTTTTCAAATATGATGGCCAGTGGCTTAGCAACTTCATTCGCCAGCTCCTTCAGGACCCACGGATGGATTTCGTCAGGTCCCATGGACTTGTGTACGTTTAGGTTTTTAAGATGGTCTCTAACCAGATCCTCTCCTACAGTGGGCCTAGGGTCCTCATTCTCACAGTTCCTGCGTTCGCCTTCCAAGACTTGGGTGGTGCAGTCAGAGACTTTGCCAGTGAAGACCGAGGCAAAGAAGTCATTAAGAACCTCAGCCTTCTCCAAATCCAGGGTAGCCAGGTCTCCCCATATCTTCCAAAGGGGGCCTACATTGTCCCTAGTCTGTCTTTTACTCGCTACGTACCTATAGAATCCCTTCCTGTTATCCTTAACATCCCTAGCCAAGTTCAATTCTAACTAGGCCTTAGCCTTCCTCACCTGGTCCCTAGCTTCCTGAACAGCATCCCTGTATTCTTCCCAGGCCGCCTGTCCCTGCTTCCACCTTCTATAAGCCTCTTTTTTCCTTTGAATTTTCCTGAGCAGCTCCTTATCCATCCAAGGAGGTCTCCTGGCCCTCTTGCTGTACTTCCTTCTAGTTGGGATGCAACACTCCTGAGCTTGGAGCAGGTGATCCTTGAATAACAACCAGCAGTCTTGGGCCCCCCTGCCCTCTAGGGCTGTGTCCCATGGAACCTTACTAAGCAGGCTCCTGAAGAGGCCAAAGTCTGCTCTCTTGAAGTCCAGGGCAGTGAGCTTGCTGCACGCTCTTCTCACTGTTCCGAGGATCTCAAATTCAACCATCTCGTGGTCGCTGCAACCAAGGCTTCCCTGGAGTGTCACATTTCCAACCAGCCCTTCCCTGTTGGTGAGCACGAGGTCAAGCATGGCACCTCTCCTTGTCGGCTCCTCTATTACTTGCAGAAGGAAGTTGTCTTCCACACAATCGAGGAACCTCCTGGATTGCTTGTGCCGAGCCGTACCTTCACTCCAACAGATGTTAGGGTGGTTGAAGTCTCCCATGAAAACAAGGGCCTGTGAGCTTCAGGCTGTTCCTATCTGCCTATAGAGCACTTCATCCACAGATTCCTCTTGATCAGGCGGTCTGTAACAGATCCCCACAGTAATGTCCCCCATCGCTGCTCTCCCTTTAACCCTGATCCACAAACTCTCTGTCGACTGCTCACCCATCCCCAGACAGAGCTCCATACACTCCAGCCTATCCCTAACATAAATAGCAACTCCCCCTCCCCACCTGCCAGGCCTGTCTTTTCTATAGAGCCTGTAACCTTCCATTCCAACACTCCAGTCGTAGGAGCCATCCCACCATGTTTCTGTGATGCCTATTATATCATACTCCCGTAGTCGTGCACACATCTCTAATTCCTCTTGTTTGTTTCCCATGCTACGGGCGTTTGTATAGAGGCATCTGAGCCAAGCTCCAAATGAAGCCGGCTCATTGGCTGGAGCGGCTGGAATATCTCTGCATCGCTCCGAGCATTTATTGTAGGTGCTGGCAACTGACTGGATGTGTTGGGATGAAACGATGCCCCCCTCCCCCAACACATCTAGTTTAAAGAAACCTTGACCAGCCTGGCAAGCCTCCTACCAAAACCACTCTTCCTCTTCTTTGTCAGATCAGCTCTACCAGCCCTCAGTAGACCTGGCCTACTAACTTGGGTCCCGTATTTGAAACACCCAAACCCCTGACTATGGCACCATCCTTTTAACCATTTATTAACTTGGCCAATCCTCCTAGCTTTTTTAAGGTCTCTCCCTGTATCCTGGAGAATTCATGAAAAGACAACCTGAGCTCCAGAGCCCCTAACCACCTCTCCCAGGGCTCTGGAGTCCTTCTTTATGTTCTCCAGGCTATTGATATCAACATCACTAGCACCCACATGGATCACCAGAAGTGGGTAATAGTCCGTGGGTCTCACTAGAGCACGCAGCCTCTCTGCAACATCCCTGGTCCGTGCCGCAGGTGGGCAACACACCTCCCTCAATACTGGGTCAGGCCGACAGATGAGTGCCTCTGTCCCTTTCAAAGTAGAGTCCCCTACCACTATGATCCATCTCTTTTTCCTGGCAGCACCAGTAGTGATCTTCTTTACCGGTGCACCAGACAGTTTTGTCTAGACACAGCTAATCAAAACAGTGAACTTCCTTAATCAATGACTTAAAACACCCTTATCATTTTCTACAGATCAAGAATTTTTCTGCAAATTATAATGAAGAGAAAAAAATAGGTTCCAGAACTGCCAGAACAATGCCAGAACAAATTAAGATTCAGAATCCATACAAAGAGTATTAGATTTCAATTATTTCTTTTCCAGCAGTATGGGGGAATATTATTTCTATAAAGAAATATAACGACAGTTTCCGAACAGAAGAATTGCTGAATAAAAGATGCTGATCTTGCAACATATTTGTTGAGAAACCATTAATGTACTTCCCCGTTTAAGACCAGCTGGCACATCATAGAAGACTTTAATGAACATTCTGATTTTAATTATTCCCTTGGGGTTCTCCTTTGACCGCAGGACAGTTACACAAGGATGAGATTTGTCTTCTTGTTAGAAACAATTCTGTTTATAAATATGTCTTTAATTTTGGTATAAGCTGGGTGGATTCTTCACTCTTTCTCAGTAGACCACTATGAGTACAAAGCTGAGTTATTTGTTCTTTGTTCAGCTGCTGCTTAATTAGGCTTCTCAGTTCCAACCAAGTTTGTTACAGAGCTCACCTGTTGCTAGGCTTGTGTTATAAACCCGGCTTTCATCACAGACTCACATGGTCTTGTTTGTTTGCATCTACAGCATGCTTCCTAAGTTTTCTAGATGCAAGAGGACAAATTTGTGGCTTTCAAAATGTTGGTTAACCTAAGGGAGAAGGGCATAGTCTTACGTGACTTCTTTTTATTCAGCTGTGATTTCTGATTTCACATGAGCTGGGGACTCCACGCAAAATTAACTGGGAACAAACCAGCAGATTTAGATCACAGTAAACCCTCCCATTAAAACCATTCATCTTTGTGTTAACCATAAATCTTCACGTGTCAACAAAATCTGCGATCACGTTCACGGCAAGCAGCTGTGATGTTGCAAAGAGACTTCTCACTCACTTGAGGAAAGAGTAGCGAGAGCTGTTGAACTTGCAGAGTTACAGAAATTCCTATCTCTATGTCAGGAAGCTTGTTAATGTATCAATAAGGAAAGGTGGGGAGAGGAAGGCACATGGTAGAAGAGCCAGCATTACACCTTCTCCTTCAGGGGAGAGTGAGTCAGAAAGTTTTGCCTTCCACACATCCTTGCTTTGAAGTGGTTCGTTTTGGCTTGATTTCATCATGCAGGAGGCATTGCAAGCCAGCGTCTCTGCTGATACTGTCAGCCCTCCGGTGGGTAATGAATCTGGTGTAGACAGCCACCACAGCACTGCCCAAAACGTGTTTAAAAACATCAGTCACGGGGATTACACAATGTATTTCATAGCTATTTACATGCAGAAATCTCACTAGCTGGGTTAATCTTGTAGAAGCAAGCACAATTAGATGATATTTCATATGTATTATAAAGGCTGAGCCACAGGGCTCTGTGCCAAGCTCCGCTCTCATAAACAGCACCGTAAATCCAGAGCAACTCCCTCAACTTTAGTGGAGATTACATCAAAGCTCAGCCAGGATTCATATTCTAGGTTGCTTCTCACTGCCTACACACAGCCTACTTCATTGCCTAAACTGAACCCTGTCTGTCTCATTTCTGGCACCTTAAAGGAACAGTTACCAAACACGCACATATATACGTATTTATGTATATGTATAGATATATAGATGTAGTGTGGATTCTTAGCAATGCTGGAAATAGTAACCTGACAGGAAGAATTTACTAGTATGTCACCTACATATATGTTGTTCACATGTCTTATATGTCTGTTCACACAGACATTTATAGATTTTATAGATGTATGTGTGAGCCCTAAAGAAAAGGAAGAGAAAGGGAACCTTAGCAAAACAACAGAGACAGAGATGACAGGGTGATTGCAAGGCTGTCCTTCCATACTTACAGTAGTGACAAGCAACACTCAGGATGACTACACTGGGGGAAAATAATCAAGTGTTATGTGGTGTGTTTTGGACCTTGGACATGACTTTCAGTCACTTTTCCTGTTTCCTGATGTAGTCCTTTAAAGAGGATATTCTGTGGCTTGGGTAGGCCAGTCACACAGCAAGAGCTTACAGAGAATCTATTTTTGGTTGAATTTCCTAAAGATATCTGGCTGTTCACCTGATTACAGAGCCTGGCGATCTGTCCATCTTTCTCCTTGTCCTTGCCTATGACTTTTGGCCGGTCGCAGCCGCATCAAGGAGAGATGTAGAATTCTTGCATACTTTAAATTCCTACAGGTTTTCTGACCTTTTGTGACTGGGTGAAGGAGAAAGACCTAAAGTAGTGTTGTTACTGTGAGCTCTGAGCTCTGTTACCAGACAGCGAAGGAAGCCACCCAGGAGGAGAAGGGAAGCTTAAATATTCCAGGCATAGGAAACGCTTCCATCAGTATGAGTCGCAGAATATCGTTAGTCACTGAGGCACAAGTAACCAGAGCTCATCGGGTCTTCTGTTCAGGGAACTGTTTCTTAAAACAATGAGAAATATGATGCTTCAACCACAAAACCTGGTTAGGAGGAGAAGGTTAAATCTGAAAGCAGTTTTAAGAAATTGCCCTAGTTTTCCAATAAATCTCTAGTCGTTTTCTAATTGGCGGTGACCCTTTAATAGCTGCTTTAAAAATCTGCTCTAAAATGGTGTCATTAATTTGTTTCTGTGTGTTGAAATCCCTTTCCTTAGGGTCTTTAAAAGCTAATTTTTGGCACATTGTAGTACCTTGCACAGGAAGCTCTAGCCAGCTCAGAAAGATTTGTTGTGGCTGGGTTTTAATCTGAAGCTTTTCAGGAGCCTTACAGATAAAACTTTGACTTAAATATGACATCTGAAACCCACACCCACTTTAGCAGATACAATTCATATCTCTGGATGAGCTGATCTCTGAGAACTCTGCCATTCTCTGTGGAAGTTCACTGAACCCAGGACAGCCCATTGCACGCTCCACCATGGCTCAGCATCCACTTAAGATGAAAGGATCAGGCCAGTTCTCAAGATTTCGAAGAAACTCTTGAAAACAGATATCCCAGAGTCTGAGCTTGCAGCTGCGTGCGCAGTGGCTGGGAAATACAAACTCCAGCTTTGTGCCTCCTTGCAGCTGTTAACTGTAAAGTTTAAAGCTGACATATTAGGCACCAAAGACAAATAAATCATGTGCATTTAATTTAGTATTCAACTAAACAAATTTAGAGTTCCTGTGGCTCATCTTCAGATGGAAAAACAATACACCAAAAACTTTAGTTTTTTCAAATGCCAACAGGTCTCACGAGAATTTGAATCCAGGTGTCACAGATGTCAAGCACTGCCAATTCATCCATTGGATCCTTGATGAGGATGTACTGTGCTGGTATTTGGAAATGTTCAGTTAATTCCCAGGAAGTCAAACTTTCTAAACTGTAAATCTATTGATACAAGCTTAATGCTTCCAGTCAATACTGATAAGCTTTCTTGGCTGCCGAAAGAGACTCTTTCCGGAGCTGCACCTCCAGATTTCTCTCCTTTCCCACAAGACAGGCCGTGCTCATATCCTTAATCACTGCAATCACAGAGATGTATATTTCTGTAAGGCCTTTCATGACACATCACACTGCTCTACAGATGTGCTTTCTGCCCATGCTGAAATCCTGTGGAGAAAGGGGGAAAGGAGGTTCTCTGAAAACAAACGAAAAACAAGCAAGCAAATAAAATGTCCTATTGACACCTTGCCATGCCAGTGCTGCACGTGTTTGGTCTCCCAGGCAGCCTGCTGGCTAAATCAGCCATGCAGTAAGCTGAACTGATTGCTCTCCTACCACCTTTCCCAGCAGTGGCAAGGAGCCAAAGCCCACGCCTTATCTGTTGGACCCTGCCCTTTGCACTCACAGAGGATATGAAGAGCATCACTTCATAGGAGACATTGTGTGGGAGCTCACCCCAGGATTCTCAGCCAGCCAATGGGCTCCAGGGGCTGCTGGTCCCAGCAGAGCATGGTGACTTTGCCTGTACTCCACCTCTCCTTGCCAAATGCTGAGCGTCTTTAACCTGCCATGGTGCCAGAGTGGGCATTGCTCAGGCTCCCCAGCCGTGTCAAGCACTTGTTTTTGGATGGGGACCAGCAGCAGCAGCCTCTCCTGCCTGGGGATGGCTTGGCCACTGGCTGCTGGCTGTAGTGTTGCTCATTATCCCAGCAGCATGTATGGCTGGAGTTATGATGATTCCTACTTCCTTGAGGATAAAACCCTAAATGTACAATTTCCTGCCCTTAAGGCCTTGGCTTTCAAGGATATTTCAAATGATGGGGCTTCTTACTTAAATGAAAAGAGGAATAAGTGCCTAAATCTTGCTCAGGTACTGATTTTAGACTCTACTTACCATTTTCCAAACAATCCCTCTTAAGCCAGGATACTTAACAAAAACAGGCTTATTCAGTTCTCTGTACACAAGCCAACTAAAAATGGAACTGGAGGACAGCAGTAAAAAAAGATCTGGGGTCTGGGAGGCAAAGGCCTAATTAGCTATGGTGCATTAGAAGATCTGATAACACATACAAAGCAAAATGGTTTTTAGATGATCTGCATCAACAGGGAAGACTCCTGTTGTTCCTTAGCAGAGCAGGAGGGTAATAAACCTCTTGCTGTGCCATTCGTTAAGGCTGGAACGTATTGTCAATAAGGAAAAGAAAAACAGCTCTGACACTTTTAACTGATGATGTTTTTTTAATGAGACTAGCTGGCCTGACTTTCAGATGTTCAATAGACTTGTGCAGGGTTGAGTGGAGGTTGCTTCATAATTGTAATGATACTGCAAAGTAAATAAACGCAAAGTTATGTGAAACCAGTGGAATGTGGTACTCTGAGTTACCGCTAAGTTATACTTATAGACTATAGCTAATAAATATGGAAACTGGCTGATTTCAAGATAAAAGGGTGTTTAAAAATGTTTCTTTAGAGCTCCTTCTCAGGCTCATGTTTTGATATTTCTTTTTCACCTTGTGCCTGCCATACCAGCCTTCTCCAAATGCAAATCATGTTTGAATTCTGAGGTTTTAGTACTCTTTTTCATTTTGGTAACGGAGTTCACTTGGATTTTGTCTGGTTTCTGCTGCGCTAAAACTACATGAAGCCGCCAGTTTTTTAGTGGATGAACCTAACAAAAACTATCAACATTTACAACATTCACAACACTTAACATTTACAACAAACAGATCAGAAACTTAAGCAAGCATGTAGGATCCTGCTTATGATTATCTTGACAGTGAGTCTTCTGAGTTAAAGCAGGCCAAGAGCAAACCCCAAAGAAGCTGGTGTCCACAAAATGTAGGCTTTAAATAAAAGTTAAAGATCTACTTGTAATTTAAGGCCCCTTGGAGCTTTTCGTTTATTTTGTTTATTTCAGGAGTTCAGTTTCATAAAACATCCTAAAGAAATAAAAAGCAAAGGGAGGAATTGCTCCATCTATACCCTGGCATCATGCTGGAGTTCAGCATCACCAGTAACTTGTTTTGACGAACAAGGAAGAGGTTTCTACAAAGCGGGTGATAATTCCCACCCACTTTCTGCAGTGGGTGCCACCAGCCCTGGAGCCACCCCATCGACATCTGCACCATCTCCTGTGCTGCCAGACAGAGAAGTCAATGATAACCTTTGTTTTCGTGCAAGCTCTACAGTCAGAGCTTGCAGAAAATGCAATGTGAATGCTACCCCAGCATGTCCACTTGCCCCAGGGGGAGAGGCAAGAAGCACCTTTGGCAGGACAGCAGGGTGTCCCTATGGTGGGACAGCAGACAGATGGCAAACAGCCCACTGACACAGCATGTAGAGAGCTCGTATATGCCAAACCACCTGCCCTTAGGCATCCTGAGCGACTTCTAGTGAAATGGTCACTTGTGGAAAATAACCTTTATGCTGGAGTGCATTCAAACCAGGAGGGTTGAGGCATCCCAGCTGAAAGGCAACAAGAATGCTGCTTCACTGGGTGGATCAGACAGGCTCACACCAGGCAGGCAGGTCTCCCGGAGCCTTGTGTCCCCACCTCCTGCACCCTGTCATCCCCATGGGGAGAGGAGTCCTCATCTTCCAAACCACGATGCAGCAGAAGGGCACATCTGAAGTGTTTATTTGGGGAACAAAAGGTTCCTTATACCTTGACAGCAGGGCTGCCTTCAAAGCCCTTGTTCAAACAGAGCTGTGTTTATCGAATTCCTCTGCGCTGAGTATATACATGCCTGAGATTTTAATTCTTTCATAACTGTGAAACACTTGGTTGTATTTCCATCAGAGATATCAGGATGGGAATTATTAGATATTTGTGTGAATTTTGGTCTGTTCAGATCAAGATTGGTCAAATATCAAGTATGTGGGACTTCAGAGGTTCCCCAAGCTGAGAGACTCAGGAGGAGGGAAATCTCTTCTCCCCAGTGGCCTGTTTTGTGACAAAGTATGTCATAAAATCTCAGACATGGAATAAAAAAGCCCACATATTGCTTTTGATAACTACTCACCCTCAGGCTTTCTGAACAGATGGGAGCACTAAACAGCAAAATTCTTCAGCTTACAAACTGGCAAAAGGCCCGGCAGTGCTGCTAACAGAAGGAGTTGTACGAGCTCTTCATTATTTACAAATTGAAATTCTTCTGGAAAGAATTACTATAATATGTAGGACATGATCCCAGGGTTTTGGCAAAATATATTAGTAACATGAGCTATTGATCCTAGGAATTAAATTAGATCTTGGAAGGTTAAAGTGTGATGTTGTCTAATGTATCAGGAACTTCACCTCTAATGGAAAGTTGTTTACACCTGTTGCGAGTGCTTTGGTTAATACATGAAAGGCGGTCTTTCCACAAGGGAATAGGCCAGCAGTTCCTGTCAAATGGTGCCTCTGGAAATCAGGTGAGCTGTTCTGGGCTAGAAGCGTGATTATGTCACTGCCACACGACTGAAATGCTACATTGACTTTAGCAGCTTTAGCTCATTTTTGCCAAACACGATCTTTTATTTGGTCCCAAATATCTCATTTTGGAAACTTCTTGCAAATAATTCAAAACTTAGAAATATGTTTATCTAAAGAATATTTTAAGAGGTGGGGCTTTTTGCTTCTAGGTACTGTCAAAACAGCTTACTTCTAAGGATAACTGTATCGTATCAAGTTAGACCTGCATTAGATACTGCCTTTGTAGCACATAATCTAACAGGGTTTTGAAACAGTGGAAATTAAATGGTGAGAACAGAGGGCTCACCTATACAGAGTCATTTCTGTAATTTCATAAAACTAAGGAGCTCTGGGTTCTGACAGCAGTGGGAGCTGGGAGCTGCCAATTCCGGCAGAGGTGAGGCAGCGAGGAGATCTGCTGGGAAGGGAGCAGAAAGCATTGTGCAGACATTTCCTGCTTCCCAAGGAGTTTCTGCCAACACACTTCATCTCTAATTTGGGAAGGGAGGATGCCATCTGGCATACCGGCTTTAAAGGGAGTATGCCCACAGTCTATGTTTCAGGTGGTAGCTCCAGCGGGTCAAGGCAAAGGGAGACACCCAGGAGCAGATTCAACAAGTGGTAGATTCCTGCTTGCCAAATAACACCCCTTCCCATGGCGTACCCATCAATTGGAAGTGGATGCATCTCTCTCTCTGACATACTTTTCTCGTTAAACTTTCTCTGGCACTCCTATTGTTTCTTTTAAATGTTTTGGTGTTGACAGTTGTTTTGTTGAAAAATTCCTGTCCAGCTCTGCTCAGTATCCCTTCCTTCAGTAAGCTGTCAGTGCTCTTTGATTTGCCAGGCTTACGGCAGTCGCATAACAAGGAAACTTGCAATATGAATCAGTGAAGTATAAGCGTCTCCCAGAGGATGCAAGTGATGGAAATCCCAGTTATTGGTTATTATTGGACCAGTGGGAGCTTAGGTCTGGGAAAGAGATCATCTTACCAGTCTCACTGTAGTAAAAAGAGCCCCTTCTTTGTTCCCCCAAAGCCAGTAATTGAAATGGCAGTTATGTTCAGGCCCAAATTTTGGGACCATCTACATGGAGTAAGAGAGTCTGAAGCATTCAGATTATTGTGCAGGCTTGAGCTTTTGTAGGTTTCAAGTCAGAACAAGCTCTCCAGAAGGCAGTCAAACTGTGATTACTGCAGTGCATTTCAGGAATATCCAAACTGGCTTTAGCCAAGAAGCAATAGCACTGATTTTTTGCAAGAGTTGTGCAAGCTTCAGCTGAAGCCTGCAGTTGCTGTGCTGTGTTTAGAAAGCTAATAGTGAGAAGGAGGCTCAGGAGCTGTATCTTCGGATCGCAGCGAAGGCAGAGTGTTTGTTCAGCTGTCCACGTGAAGGAGGGCAGGCTCTTCCCCCTGCTGAGGAGTTTAGTAGATCTCTCACAGTTTTATTCTCCAGTCTTCACTACAGAAGATCCTGCTGCTATTTTTTTATTATCTTTTCCTTTTTGCAGGAAATCTCAGATTCCTCCTCCTGCCAGCTTGTCTGTATGGGGCATCAATAAAAAGGACGACTGTGTCAGGCCTCCTTCCGTGTACTCCCACTTTTGCTTCTGTCAGATCTCTTTAAAAAAGCAAAGTCGAGTTTGACCAGTTATCTAAGTAGAAAAAACTCTGAAGGACAAAAACTGTTGCCTTTGTTTAACACAAGTGTCTGTGGTTTATCTACAGCTATCTGCTGGCAGGTCCTGTGGCAGCTGGGTTGTGTTACTCCCTTCTCACTCATCTTCCTGCCGTATTCTTCATTAGCTTAATTCTTTAAATAAATATTGTTCTTTCCCACTGCTGTGAATGCAATTGTCAATCATCTGCCAAGTGGCTTAGCAACTTGAGATCACGTCCCAAGATGTGCAAAAGCTAAAGGCACTGGCCTAGCCTGTCTTTACACCTGCTGCAAGCAGGCAGATAAGAAATGATGCAGAGGGATCTTCATTAAGAAGGGAACATGGTTATCAGTCTGGGAAAACACAACACAAATTATACTGGCAAATAGAGTCGAGTGCTTGTTCTTTTTTTCCAGTAACAGCCAGTGCTCTCCCAACCCCTATCTTAGCTGCCACTGAAAACAGTCCCTTGCACCAAAGTCCTTACGAGGCAGGCACAGAGCCCTGGAGCAGCCATTACGACTTCAAAAGGAGCTGCTTGCCCCAGCATATGAGGTCCTGGAGGCCATCTGTTCTCTCAGGACACAACTTCTTGGACAACAATAATGACTTCATGTGGCAATAGCTAAGCTGTGAGTAAATAGCTCATGCAAATAAAACCCCATTGCAGCACCTCTCTAGGGAAAAAAAAAAAAAAAGAGTTTTAAGATGGTGATTGGACTTGCCAGAGCAACATGAATTTGTTTAGAAGAGGATTTGGGTGTTTTGGAAGGTGTTTTCCTGCTTTTAGGGAGCAGATACCAAATTGTTCTGTGTTCTCCAAAAGGAGGCAACAGCCATGGACCTCTCGGATCCAATACCAGGGGCAATCCAGCACCTGAGCTGCCACGGAGTAGGGCAGGAGTATGTATATGCCGACATGCATGCGCGCATTCATGCATACATCAGGCAGGAGACTGCCAGATCTTTCTCTGAACGATTTCAGCAGAGTGTTTTGATTTCTACAGTCTGACACATTCCAGCCACTTAATGAGAATCTGGGGATTTTTACTGAGCTCACATTTAGGGAATTGAGCAGACCATTTTCCTGTGGGAACATCAGTCCTGTACCTTGCACGGAAATGGCATGAAGTCGCCCTTAATTTCTCTTATTTACTTTCTTAAATCCAGGATCTTGCAGAACACAGAGAAGTGAAACAAGGTGATATATAGCTTACAGAAAAATGTGAAATTCTTTTCAAAGGCTTGACATTGAAACGCATGCCTGAAACTCACTGTTGCGTGAGCTAATATCAGGCAAGTGAAAGCAACCGGCTGTGAATAGAGGCAAATTTCAGTTAAAAATATGAAATCCTTTCTGCAATCAACAACAGCACTGTGAGGTTATTTGTCAGGCTCTTACCATGCTGCGTTATTATGAATTGATTTCAGGCAGAGGATCAGTGAAATTATATCTGACTTGGCCAGATGCCAGCAGTGTTCAAGAAGTCACGATTTCCAGGAAAAAATGATGATTTCCAGGAAGAGAACATGGTTTCTATCACCTGCAGAACCACGAATTGTCAGTGGCTCCCAACTGTTTTGTAAGAAAGGCTTACTGGAGAAAATCGATAGCATTATATGCTTTTCCTTCCACCCCCAAAATGTTGCCCCTTTCTTTCCTGCCACTTGTCCTTAGTGCTGCTGCTACCACCCCTCCCTTCATCTCTGGCCACCCAGCACAAGATTCCCCCCCACATCCTCCCCTCCTTTTGTCATTGCCTCTCAGAGGCGACCCAAGTGAGAGCTCTGTCAGTGGTTTTCAGCTGGCATCTGCCCAGATGTTGTTGGAGAGATGACAGCAGCTCATTTTCTTCCTTTACCTGAAGATGCTGCAAAATGCTGATTGGGTTCTCACAAGGTAGTTTTATCTGTTGAGATGTACGCCTTTCACATGTTAGAAAATATGCATTTTTCTAACCACTGAGGACTGCAAACAATCGGGTCTGAATGTATCATTAGACTACCTTGATGGTACTGCATTTACATCCACTAGCTCCCAACAGAACAGAGGTCACTAAAATACTGAGGATAACACGAGGCAGCAGTCTGAAAAAATCTGTAGTTGATTAAAAAAGAATCTGAAACAGCACATTTCTAATGATGGTGGAGGAGACGTTTGAAGTTCACCACAGGATTAATTGATCATCTTGTTTCACTAACACTTTTAATGAGTTTGTGTAACAGCAGAAATGCACAGCTTATTTTCAGCAGATTCATCTCAAATCTTATTACAAGAATGAGGGTTTTTAACCCTGTATAAACATATGATGTTTATGAAATACCTCTTAAAGTTCTCTTTTAGGTCCTTTTTATTATTAATTCTGCTCACCTTTCATTTGTGCACTTTAATAAAAAGCTATTCTTTTGTGAGGAAACATCCTGACTGCAGCTGAACTGAAGCCCATTGGCGACTGCGAGAGCAGGGTTATTGTATGAACCTTTGGACAACAGGCAGCCGCACAAAAACTAGTGTCACAGGCCGAGTTACGAGAAGGCACGCTGTTAAAATTCGCTGCGGAAACTGGGTTTGTCAACTGAATTGGTAGCGGCACCCTGTGGCCAAAATATAGACTGCAAATTTTAATAGCCCAGAGATTTCCCAACACCAATTCCAATATACTCGAGTCCACCAGATAGAAAGCTTTCATCTAGGCTCAGGGAGATCCTAGCAAGGGGAAACAGCTTCCAGCCTCTCTCGTGAGTACTAAAAGAGTCAGTCATTGAGGTATCTAATTACCCTTGTAATACGCCCTTTTTCACTGAAACAGCTAAATATATACATCTTTTCCTAACATTATTTTCCTGTTCAACTGCTGCAGTTGCCATGGAAGAGTTATATAACGATTTGTGAGAAGGAACGTGATTCTTATAATTGCAAATAGGAAGCAAAATATCTGCAGTGAGCTCCTGGCTATATATAGTCTACGCTATAGCACACACTATAATATTCCGTATTTGACAGGGAATTTCTATTCACACATGTGTCTGTGTATAATTATATATGTGTGTGTGTGTGCATGTATTTTGTAGGAAAACAAATAAGCAGACCCAGAATATCTATCAATACCAAGAGTTCATTATCCACTGGTCCATGTTGCTCATGATTTAGAAGCTGACATGAAGTTGTGCAGAGTTAACACTTTATGAAGCAGTGTTTGTGGAGGAAACACTAGGACTGAAATACCAGCCCACTGAATGTATCCATCTCATGTAGGCACGAGGGCAGCTGATGCTCATGGTCCCCTGCAGACTTCACCCACCGGTCAGGGTAACAGGGCAACTGAGCTGCAATGGCACTGGCTGTGATCTATGTTAACTGGAGACGTGCTAAGTGTCCCTTATGTGTGTGTAGGAACGTTCTTGCTGACATATCTTCCCTGCAGCTGGAAAAACTCTCATGGACTTCCTTGAGACATGGGTTTCTCACTGCATGGCCTTGGGCCTTCAAATTGAGCCCCAAGACCCTTTCAGGACCCCTCAGGGGTGAACCCTGTGGTGGGCACCCTGTGGGTGCTTGTCCAAGAGGGTACCTACTCTGACAGTAAGAGCTAGAAACATCTTGCTACAATAGTAAATGTATTTCTAAATACTCAGCCAGAGCTTTTAGTGCACCCCATAAAAGTGAAATAACAGTTTCTAGGCAATGTAAGATCAGTACTAACATGAAAACCAGCAACACCCCCTTCACATGAGATAATAAACACAGGTTTTGTGAGGTGCAGGCAGTTACAAGTTTGTGGCCACCCATGGCAGTTCATTCGGAGAGATAACCTGATGTGTGGAAAGCTGGGAAGGAGCAGCAGAAAGAGCCATGCACTGTTTAAAAACAGAAAAAGCTGACCGATGCAGGGAGGCAGTGAGAACTCGCTTGAGGGCTCACCACAGCCCAGACCTCACCTGCCGGCTTGTGGTCGTAACTACAGATCACTGCGGCCCTCGCAAAGCCATGTGTGAATCTTAAGGGGAAGCTGCCAAGCACACTCACAATAGAGAGCTTTAAAACCATGCATCAGCAGGTGCTGTGTTGCTGTCTCTCCTGCACCAAGATGAATGCCTGGTGGGACAGTTTCCAACCTGGTTTCTGTTCTAGCTGTTTCTCTTAGTTGTCAGTCTCCCTCCTACCGTGCCAGGCTTTAAGCACCAAAGAGAAAGATGCCTACTGCTCGACCAGTTACAGATGTGATCCTCACTTTGGTGCCCTGCTCCTTCTTTGGGAACCACTGGCTGAGAGAATACAATACAAATGCTTGCTTCCAAGTGGAATGTGCTGGAGTCAGGAAGGAGCAAAGAGCTGGAAACATCCCCATCTCTAACAGCCACCCACCTTCATGGGTACTTTCACAGCCTGGACTGTGAGCTTTCTCCATTTTCACTCTCCATCTGCTGGGCAGACACCTCAGACAGCAGTATGGGACAAGAAACCCTTAGTGATAGTCTCTGAAATAGCCAGAGAAGACCTGGTTCAGCTTATCCATTTAGGTTCTGCCTGTAAGCACAGGAATAGCCTGTCTTAGGAGGCAAAGGACTCTTCACCATTGATGACTCTTAAAAGATGAGAGAGAAAAATCTCTTGAGAATTATTTACTTGTAGCTCTTCCTCCATTATGAGAGAAAGGATGGACTAAAAGATCTTTTAAAGTATCGTTGAGCCCTATTGTATGATCTGTAGTTGTGGCTGAAATTTTCCGTCTCTAGAGATCTCTGACTGACATGAACAGACATGAACAGACATGGATTACAACCCTAACAATTAAAAAAAAATCAAAAACCCCACAACTCCCCTCCCCCCAAAAAAAAACCCAAAACAACTGAAAAAATACCATCCCAGTACCCCAAGAATAGTGCTACTTCCTTGTAGCAAATGTATCCTTATCCTGTCATAAGTCCATTAAATACACAAAAATATCTTCTGATTAGTTGTGGTCAATTAAAAAGTACTGATTAATACATGACATAAAAGAAGATCCACATCCCTTTTTCATGCCTCCGTAACTGCTGTCTTTCATATCTGAGATAATTTTTCTACTTTTAATAAGTATGCATTAGTGAAATATTTTCTCATCAGTTTTCCCAGGCAATATTATAAAATGCCCTGCCTGCAAAATCTTGACCTTATTTTGTCTTACTCAAGCTTAGTGGCTCCTGCAGCTGTCATACAACAAGGGACCTTCCCTTTTCTCACAGTGGTAATAGAGAAGTCAGCATCCCCAGGTGGACTTGCAAGAGATTTTTCCTAATCCCTGTAAAACACAGGATGTTCCAATAGCATGAGAGAGAGCCCCTTTCCCCACTTTCCCTACAACCTAAAAATAGTTTGAAGGAGGAGAAGTAATGATAAATACAGGGAACTGCTAAAGAATGAGAGAGAGAAGCAAATGCCATCTTATCATCATACAGAATGTTACTGGCCCGAGTTTGGGATGAGGATATGAAACATGAATGCATAACACATCTTCCCCAATAAATGGTGTCATCCGTATACATACATACACAGCTATCTCCCTCTTCCAATTATTCATCATTCGTGTCTGCTCAGGGCCAGTTATTTTCAGCAAGATAAGAGTCAGAATATCAACTGTAAATTTGGTGGGATGTTGTGGATCTACCCAGGCAAGACCACCTCTGCCTGTCATTCCTAAACTAGGTTTACATTACTAAGTACTGTCCAGCAATTGACCCTTTGAGACTTCACTTTCCTGACATTTCCTAATGTCAAATCTGAACCTTACTCATTGTAGTTTTCCTGTCATGCAATCAACCACAGACAAGGGGAACAAACAGTTTCCTGTTGCATAGCTGAAGATCACTGCAACCCTTCTCAGTTTACCCTTTCCTCTTTTTCCTCTGGAGAAAAATTAATTCAAAACAATTCTAATTAATTCAGTCTTGTCTTCAAAGGCCCATTCTGGTTTTCATTGCTTTCCACTGATTCTCCTCCTTCTTGGAAGGGTGATGCCCAAAAGCAGAGGCAACACATCAGCGGCAGCCTTGCTGTGCAGAAGGATTGCCTCATGCTCTTACAGGCAATATTTCTGCTTATACAGAAGTTTTGTCTCCACATGATTTTGTACAAAAGCATGATGCTGTTGACTTCTGTTCTAGCTTGTGTTAGCATACCCCATGGATCCTTTTTTGTAAAACTGTGGGTTTCCTTGTTTGTCCCAGTCTTGTGCCTGTGACACTGGTTGTTTCAGTTACATGTGGAATGTTCTACTTTCAAGGAACTTGCATCATCTTTCCAGCCCTGGGTTTTACAGCCAAATAAATTATGTGGGGTTTTCTTTTCCTTTATTGAATTTCATTCTACTTCCCCCCCTGGCTACTTCTTCAATTTGTAAAGATAATTTTGAATTATAATTCTGTCCTCCAAAATATTTGAAGCCCCTCCCAGCCTGGTGGTTGCCAACACTCATTGCAAACAATGACCCCTGGAGACTTTTTGAACATAGCTGTTAAATGTTGACTTTTTGCTGAGCTGCATCACCTATGGATCAGTTTTGGAAAGTATTTTCCTTAGCTTGGATTAAGAGACTCAAAGTAGCTGGAAAAGGGAGAGACTTTATTTACTACTACTCTTCTAAAAGAAGAGACATCTGGGCTGGCAAATGTTAATCCATAGCAAAGACTGTATTTCTTACAGCTCTTCCCTGTGTAAAAGCAAGCTTATTGTTTGCTCTTTGAGCCACTGTCTGGCCACCACACACTTCTGTACCAGATCTAGTTCTTGAAC
The DNA here is from genome assembly GCF_963264785.1 of Psittacula echo. Classification (NCBI taxonomy): domain Eukaryota; kingdom Metazoa; phylum Chordata; class Aves; order Psittaciformes; family Psittacidae; genus Psittacula; species Psittacula echo. The sequence continues at coordinate 116,558,689 of NC_137735.1, read as the reverse complement.
TGTGTTTTTGAATCCCGACATAGCTGCATATGATTTTATTGAAGACAATGATTCAAAGGCTTTTTGTGCAAGCTGAGACACTGAGAACTCTATCAGACCGTTTTCAGAATTAATACAGTGAAGGGAAATATTAGGAAAAAAAGAAACGATTTCAAGAAAATTCATATTAAATGTTGGTCCCTGTTTCCTTCAGAGACACCTCTATTCAACAGCATTCAAGAAAAGGGTGCAAGCTCTGGCATTTACTACATGTCACTAGTGAAATACAATTATTGTTGTAATTAAAATGCTTAATTCCACTGCTCTCTGGTGGCAAAGGTAGTGTATATCTTGGGTCCTTGTATCAGCTAAGAGTGAGAACAATGAGGAGATTATTTGATGCAAACTATCTTTGTAGCCTCTGGACACAAAACTGAAAGTTCTCTTGGTTAATTTCATTAGCTTAATTAATTTGGCTAACTTAATTAGTCAGACTTCTATTAAAACCAATGCAAAAGCAAACTAAGTACAGCTTTTATATTGATAATGGTCTTTTGAAAAATCATCATTAAAAGATCGTTCCTACTCAGACAACTTTGAAAAATATTCTCTATAGGAATTGGGATTTTTTACGCGCCAAGCTCATCTTTCACTCTGTTCTTTTTGATTCCTCTCAGATGACCATAGAAGAAAAAAAAATATCAGCTTGTAGATCACAGCCTGCAGGCACTGCAGCATTGAGCTAGCTTCTCTGCCTCTAATGTCCTTTCTCCATGTAAAAGTCTCTTCAGTACAAAGGGGGAAGTGAGACAGAGATACATGAAAAACAATTGCCAGAATGACAATTAAGGAGTTAAATTTGGGTCAGCTTTTACCTTTCCTTGAAGATTTGTTCATGGAAACCAGCCATGGAGTCAGGGAGGAAAAGGTCAAGCACCAGCAGTGAAAGATCAAGACTGGTCTGCACACCAGAATAGTTTTCACGTTACCTCCTGAGTAGAGTTAACATCTTTCATTGCCTTCCCACACACAGCAAATTGCAAAGTTATTTTTTTCCCTGATAAGCCATTCATTTCACAGCATAACTGCATAGAACTTTAACTTTGGGAAACAATGCAGTTATTTTTCTTTCTCTCACCAACAGTATTTCAAAAGATACAGGTCAGTATGCAAAGAGAAGTAGATACATATGTAAATAGGTGCTTAGCTACACAGTCCCTTAAATGAATATGTACTTGGAAAAATATTTTGGTTTTTATTCCAAAATCACTTTTATTTCCATGCATTTCTCTGTATTAACCTATCTAGCACCAGTGCATTGTTTACATCTTTACTTACAAAAGAAAAATCCAATATTATTTTCTGCAGTCATGTTTGACTTTCCTCTAACATAGGTAGTATTTTCCTGTGTTGAACTGGGTATATGGAGACCTGTGCTCTTGGTAACAACAGGATGCTGTGGTTGGTGTTTCAGATGGGATCTTTCCTACAGTTAGAGGCATTGCTCTAGGATGATAGGGCTGCAGGACAGTAGGACGCTTAAGCTGAAGGAGGAGAGTGCATGGAAGAAACTGAAATTTCTGGCACATGAGAGATTGTGGAGGAGCTTTTTCACAAACTGCCCTGGCAAAGCAAGTTTGGTATGCTGTCATCTTTTAGTCCACATACTAGAAAGGATGCAACATCAGTGTTACAGTGCTGAAGAGTAGGCTTGGAATACTATCTGAGCTTAGATTCAACTGATGCAAGTGGGTCTAATGGTAAACAAAAGTAACATTTGATATTGTAAGTGACTGTCAGGAGTAGTGGAAAGGTATTTTAATACTTTGGAAACTATGTATAATTAAGGCTTGTTCCTTTGTATATCATAGCCTTTACTACCCCTTTCTTAAAGTTAACAAACATTCCTATTTATCTGCTCCAGTGGCATATATCTGTAATTTGATTCAATTCTCAAGTCTCTTTATGTCAGATTATGAAACACTGGCTGTGACCAGATTAACAACCACAACCAAAAGCTGGACTTATAAATAACAGTAAGTGTGTTTACTCACATCTGCAGTGGGATTGCAAGAAATTAGTATCATTTTGGGAAATCAGAGAAAAGAATGGTGAAAATAAATAGTACTTTATCCATTCAGAACCTATTCTAATCCTGGAACATATAAATATGCAATAATGCTATGACAGCTCCTGCACCAGTTCTGTAATTAAAGCTGAGATGGCTGTTCTTTAAAGCAGTCATTCATTTTGCTTGTCCTTGAGGAAGATCACAGCATCTTGTTTCCCAACTTTGAGTACTTGGTTGGGTTGGGGTTTTTTTTCAATTCTGAGTATTCTAAGTTTAATTAGAATTAAATTTGATGAACAAATTTTAGCATATATTTTAACTTTTCTGCAACTTGAAGGTTCTTATTAGCGGAATGACACAGGTGAAAATTTCTTGAATTCAGGTATAAAAAGCTCTTTTTAAAAGCTTTTGCTAAACTTATCCGTTAAAAAGTGTTCATATATCCATTATATGTTTGCTAAAAAAAAATAGGGTGAGGACAAAATTGCATATGAGCAGGGTGCCATAAATAGGAAAATATTTAGGAATTAGGCAGACAGTGACTCTGCAAATGACTGTGCTGATGCAAGAGAGAAGATGGTAGTTTGTTGCTAGAAGCTCTTAATGACAGCTGATGAGTCTTTAATAAAAACGTAAACTAAGAAACACTCAAGGCATCTGTGAAAGGGATGTACACATCCCACAGCCTCAGTTCACATCAACAAGATAGTAACAGAGACATACCTAGACTCCTGGGTGGTCAGTCACCATTTCCTTTACCACTTTTTGGCCCATATCCAGCTGTTTACCACCACAACCCTCTGCTTGAATTTATCTTCTCTTCAGATCTGCCAGCAGAAAAACCTGCACAAACTCTCCTACAGCTCTCTTATTCAAATAGGATGGGCTGGTTTAGACAGCTTAAGAAGCAAATGTGCTGACCTAACAGATTTTATTTGAAATGATTTAGTAACCCTTCATACAGTTATCTCCTCTGCAGGTGTAAAGGTGCAAAGGGGAAAAATGAAGAGGAGTTTAGGACAGGTTCTTGATAGTTTTCCTTTTCTACTGGCACAGTTAGATGCAGAAGATAAATTTGTTCCTGTTTTACTCAGGGCGTGTTTGTTTCATGCTGAGGAACTCCCTTGACGTGGAAGTTTCTGTTTTGTGTTTTGGCTCATACAGCAAGGGCCACTTTATAGAGCATTTGCCCTTTTCTCATTTGATCAGAATTGCTCTTCATACCTCCTCTAGATCTTAGGCCCCTCCACTGTGTATTATCACTGTCTGAAGACACAGCCAGGTCTGGAGTTTGGGTCACTTCTAAAGGCATTTGAGTTACATCAGGCACCACCCTTCCTGGCCAGTTTGACATAAGAATGAAGCACTGGAAGGAGCCTTTTGGGTCATAAAATTCCTGCAGGTTTTCATGTCATATATCCCGACAATAAAGTAACAAAATTCCACTCTAGAAGTATTACCGCTCTCTGTAGGCACTGTTCCTGTCAAAAACTTTTTCAAGGACCATGTTCTGATGGTCAGAACTCATTTATAAATTTCCAGCCCCGGTTAACTGGAGCCTGAGCATTTCAGTTACAACATGCTGGTCCATTCAAGGGAAGCATCAACCAGCATCTGAAGCACTCTGCTAGGTTAGAGATGCCCAGGCTTTGCACGTAGCCCCAGCGTTTCATCAGAAAGGAGCATCATCTTGGGCAAGTGGCTCAACACATCAGTGGCACTCCAGCAAAGCAACATTTTCCCCGATGCCCACACATATATCACTGATGCCACTCCACACAGATCCCCAAGGAGTTATAACAATATAGTCCTCAAGCCTTCTCTTGAGATGTAGCTACATTCTGCTCTCTCTTTTCTAAAAAGCTACTGCTTCCTCCCTCTCAGCTGCCTCACATCCTTTCCATGGTTCAGCTTCTTTCCCTCAGTAATCCCTAGCATTATACTCATAGTTTATCCACATTTCCTCTTGTCACACCCACAAAGCTTTTCTTTGCTCACACCCTGGCACCTTTTACTTCAACTGGGGCTTTTTGCCTTTACAGACAGGCAGCACCAGAAGAATGAAACAATATGCATACCTACAAAGGATGGAGGGACCTACCATGGTTCTGAGATACCTTTGTGCCTTCCTGATTCTGCATTGCCTTGAATATTCTTGAATTGCAAGATACACTGACACACTAACCAATCCCCAAGTGACTATAGGAAAAGCTCCCTGTGCTGGGTACTCTTTGTGTGCATCCAAATGGCAGAAGCAAATACACCAGCAAATACAAGTTTAAGGCATATTACCGTGGTTTGGCCAGTACCATCCAGTCATATCATTCTGCTTCAGCATGGTACAAGTCAGACAGCACTACCCATGAATCCTACTGGTTGTGAAGGAAAGAAAAGGAGATTAATATTGTCCAACTCTCATTCCTCTTACTTAATTCATAGAGATACTGTTTTGCTGAATGCCATGAGACAAACTTTTATAATAAATAAAACAAAGAGAAAATACATCTTGGGTAAAACATAGCTGTTGATATATACCAGCTCTGAAACTTAAGCTGAGGATGAGAAAAAAATTATTTTCAGTTATATTACCTGTATGACAAGTGTGCCTTCCTGTAATCCTATAATCTTACTTCCCATGCATATAATGCCTTTACTTGTGTGGATTCCCAGAGCTTTCTTGGAAGGTAAGTAATTTTACTTCTTTCATGAACAGAGGAGACAAACATGGGGTTAAGTGAAGGATTTGCCTTGTCCAGTGTTATATAGGAATTTTGTGGCACAGCCTCTCTAGAACTCAGGTTTCCTGCTTAAATTTCTTGATACAAAATCCACCTTCTCAGTGCCACTTTAATTTAGATTATGAACATCTTTCAATGTAGAGAAGAGCAAAGTATATTTTTCCTTTGTGTGTATTCTCCAGTTCCTTTTCTGTCACATTGCTATTGTATCTCAAAACCATCACTTTTGAAAAGAAAGGAAACATAATGTGATTCAAAAACATGTGTTCTGCATATACAATTGTGGTTTCCTGATTTCTTATCCAAAATTTAATAGCATTTAGAATGGAGATAAGATTAAAACCTTCTTCCTTCCTTTGTTTCTTCCTCTCTGCCTCCCTTATTTCCTTCTTTCCTTCTCTCTCCCACAATACAGAAAGCATTAGTACCTGTGAATATTTTAACATAGACAAATACATGGGTAGTACACTCATGAATTCAGATCAACGCCCTCTATCTCCAATTCAATTATTTGCAGACCTTTCACAGTTAATTGCTCATTATTTGCAATAGCGACTGGAATTTCCTCTCCAGGGTCACAGAAATGCCTGTTCTTGAATTTGCCATTTCCTCATGGTGAAGACCACCAGAAAAAATGCAGACAGGTCAGTGACTTTTAGATTAAATGATGCATAGAAACAAAACTGAAAAGCAGAACTGAAATCCAAATCTGCAAAGTCAGTTTTAGCGTTCAAATGCACTTACTCTGCCAGGAAGGGAATCCGTCTCAGCAAAGCTTTTTGAAAAACTGCCCGGTACTTCTTTTTTATTTTGTCAACATTTAGTTACAGCATAAAATTTTCTTAAGTATATAATGAGAAAAGCAGTTATTTCAAGTATTACACTGAGGAGAAATGTATGCTGACATTAATGCTATCTATTATAACTTTGTGGACAAAAAGTTATTTACCCTTTGAGAAAAAAACATTTCAGAACCAAGCTAAAGTAACCACATGCATTAAATAAATAAATCAAATCAAAACTTAATTGGGCTTGGAGCTTCAAAACAGGGAAAATACCAAAGTTAAGCTAAATAAAGTAAAAATAAAACAAAAATCTCATTTACTGAGTACTATTTTGTCATTCTCCATGGAGTCATAAATTCACAGGAATTTAGCACGTAGATGAGAAATAAGGATGAGGGAAGCAGGCAGATGAACTGCAGCTGGAAAGCCATCATAAGTTAATTCGGGATGTGTTCTGCCTAACAGTGATGAAGATCTAAATGAGAGCTCTTTAAACTGTACGTGTAGAACCAAGTCCTACTGTTATTCACATTCTAACTTCAGATCTCTTATGCCCCGCTGAAATATATAAAGCTTGCTTCGGATGGTGAAGGAAGCTCAATTTGGTTCCCTAGCTTTCTTAGATATTTTGGTTGGAGTGCCAGTTAGACAGCAACGCTCTGTAAAGTGCAACATTAACAGGCAGACAGTTTATATTAGAATCAGTTCAATCATGAACTGATTGCACTGTTTTCTGGTCTGCTGTATTAATAACAAATACTATACTCTGCAGCATTATAAAATAAACCTGTAGCCTCCCTTTCTATTTCCATAACAACAGTAGAAGCTCAACTCTTCCGGAATCCTAATGAGTATCTCTGGAAGAATGGGTTGAAGAGAGGAGCTCCTATTTACTTCAGGGGCTTTGAAAGGAATTGAGAATACCTTGTCACTTCAAGAACTGGGCCACTCATGAGAAAAACTTCATGCATTAATTCTCAATGCAAAGCTGCTTCAGTGGCTTCCAGAAGCATGTGCAAAATTAAACACTGCAAGAGCAGGCTCTGGTCCAAGCTACTGCTTCCTTAGAAAGAGGGAGGAAAGAACAGAAACAGAAAAGTGATGCAGGCAGGGAAGAGTCTGCAGAATTGGATTCCAATGGCTGTCCCTGGGACGGGGGGCGTGCAGATTCCTACCCCATCCCATCCTACCTCACCTCATTGTATTAGTACCTGCTACCCCACACAACTATACTGTTTTCTTGTTACACCAGCTGTATGCAGTCCAGCCTTCCCAGATCCTAGAATAAGCAAAATTTGAAGCAGAACACTGTTCTGGCAGCCGGAGAAGTCTGCAGCCTTAGGAAGTGTTGCTGTTCTTGAAGACTAGAACAAGCTTGGCCTCAACTATTTAACTAAATCAGTTGGTCCGTGATGTACATATGGATTATCTTAGACATAAAGCCTAAGAAACAGACAGTTTAGTCAGCCCTGAAAGCCAAGAGATGCAGAGCTTGACGATTTCGCAAAGGGAGGCATGGTCGTAGAAGAAGACCTATTGCTGGACATGCTCTGTGATCAAGACCACAGAGTTTTGCAGGAGGTTGTTATACTTTCCTGGTTAGCCTTATGGGCTATGACCAAGACGCAGATCACGGAGAGCTTTGTACCTGCACTGAAAAGCAACTAGAAGGCAAGGCAGTGTATAATGCACTTCAGTGTTACATGTTCAGCCTACTTTGCAAAGCTGTATAAATTGCATTTTTGTACACAATCTCTTTTGGCATGAGGATTTACTTTGCTTACATGTTGACCAGAAGTCCAGTCCTGCACAGGGAGCTACAGGCAGTGTTTGTTAGTACATAGAGCATCTCTTCACATCTGAGGAGAAGTAAAATTGTGCAATGATTCTGTTCCACATCCTCTGTTACATTTTGCAGATTTTGGACACATTTTTAAACACTGTACAAGAAACGGGTGGGGAAGGGCTCTGAATTTCATGGTGATACTTGTCCTAGATGCTTATTGCTGCAAGACGGTCAAATATTTTTCCTGACCAGAGCAGCCATCAATTCTTGCACAATAACCCCTGCTGGGTTCAGCAATGGAGAAGGATAATAAAAAATTTGCTAACGACATTGCACTTCCTACTTGAAAATGTTGTGCTTGACTGATTTAGACAGAGGTTACTTTTGTTCTAGTTTTTACAGTTCCACTAATTCCCGCTGCAAAGCTACTTTAAGATAAAAGCAGTGCAAATGGAGGGTCAGATGGTCTCTCAGTTTTGAACATTTACGCCCTCTTCTCAGTAAGTGTCAGTGGGCTCTATGCCCATCCTCAGAGTTCCCAGAGACACCCAAGAGAGAACACTAAAATGCATCTTTGCTACCTTTCACAAACCCACGTTTTCATTTAAAATTCAGCAAAACAGTAATTTACCGTTAGCTGAGCATGCCTCCTGTACTTCTCATTTTGTTGAGCCTGTACCGGCAACAGCCCAGTGGGAAATAAAGTAAATGGGTTGCGCCATTCAACACAGCCCGACCTGTCCCGCAGAGCGCTTTGGCTGAGCGTGCATCTCGCTGCAGCACAGCTGGAGAGGGCTGGGCTTTTTGTCTGCCCTGCTGAACTCGGGGAGAAAGCCTACAGCCTTTGTTCTACCTCAGGCCATGAGATTTCTAAGCAGGGATCCGACACCTCAATCTTCCCGCTCACGGTAGCAGCGACCGACCGCGCTGCGGGGCTGCTGTTCAGCAGGACAGCGGTGCAGAGTACTGAGGGACACAAGCCTGGTTGCCGGGCGTGCAGCGTGCACATCAGCAGCGCTTGCCCCTGCGCCCACACTCCGCGCCCACCGGCCCTCAGGGCTGCCCCGCTCAGCACCCTCCTTTCCCCCGGCCGTGCTGCCCGCACGGTGTCACAGGGAGCGAGACAGAGCGGGGTACGCGTGGGCCGCCCTGCCCCGGAGGGGTCCCCGTGTGGGACCGGGCGGCCGCGGGAGGCGCGGAGGGGGGCGCCGCCCCGGCTGGTAGCGAGGCGAGGTGACCCGCCAGAGGCGAGGCGCGTCTCGCCCCCCTCCGCGTCTCCCCACTCCGCGGCGAAGGAGCCGCCCACAGCAGCGACCCCCCACTGTCCGGGTGCCGAGGTGGGCTCCCGCCGCGCCGCCGCCGCCGCCACCGCCCACCGTCCACGGCAAGGCGGGCCGGAGGGGCCGGGGGGCGGAGGGGGAGCGGCGGCGCACGGCGGCGAGGTGGCTGGGCAGCCCTCCCGGAGGAGCCCGGCCCACCTCTCCCGTGCAGGCACCCCCTCCTCCTCCCCGCCCCGAAAGAGGAACTCCCCGCCCGCGCGCAGCCCGGCCGCGGCGGAGGGAGAAGCGGCGGCAGCGCGCCCGGCCCCCTCCGCGCAGCATGGCGCAGCGGCGCCCGCCGCCCGCTGCCGCCTGAGGCGCCCCGCGGCACCGAGCCGAGCCCGCGCCCATGGCGGCGGCGCCGCCCGCCCTCAGCTGGGCGCTGCCCCTGCTGGCGGCGCTGGCGGGCGCCGGCGGCCCCCAGAGCTTCGAGCTGCCGGGGGCCCCCATCGACAACATCGAGGTGAGCAGCGGCGGCGTGCTGGTGGCGGGCGGCAGCTGCCTCTACGAGCTGCGGCCCGAGCTGCGGCTCCGCCACCGCGTGGTGCCAGCGGCGGCGGGGCAGGTCTGCGGGGAGCCCCCCGGCATGCGCAGCAACCTGCTGCTGCCCTACGTGGAGGCCGGGGGGAAGGGTGTCCTGCTGGCTGGCTGGACCCAGAAGGATGGTACCTGTGAGGTGTGGGAGCAGCCGGCCTACCGGCAGCGCTTTAACCGCAGCGAGGTGGTCAGCTGCCTGCCCGACGGCTCCACCGCTGGAGTCGTTTTCCAGCTGGCTGGCGCGTGGTACCTGGCAGTGGCGGCCACCTACTCGACTGGCAGCTATGGGAACTATCTGGGCTGCGAGCCCTCCCAGTCGGACAAGGCAACTGTCATTACGGTGCGCAGCATGAACAACCTGGAGTCCAAGGAGGAGCTGGGCATCATCAAGCGCAAGGACGAGCCTTTGCACTTTGTTGACGCTCTCCAGTGGGGAGACCACCTCTTCTTTCCCTACTATACCCTGAAGGCCAGGGCAGGCAACAGCACGGAGCCACCGAGTATGGCTGTCCTGCGCCAGCTGCGCCCCTCAGAGGGTGGCCTTACTTTGCAAGGGCATGTGTATTTGGACTGCGGGTGCAGGACTCTCGTTGTTTCTTCCAGCCTCGTCCGCCAGGGCGAGCGGGGCTGGTGGGTTGGTGTTTTCCTCTACAAACAGAACGCCAAGGCCTGGAATGCCACTGCTGTCTGCATCTTTGGGATGGAGGAGATGAAGGAGCAAGCCTGCGCGTCCACGCACTTTGTCATGAATGGGAATAGCTGTGTAAGTCTGGGCATCGTTTTGCTAAGCGTTTGTCCTGCACGCTGTGGTTAATGCTGTTATTGTGGCTGGTGTCACTGTGCATGAGTCGTTGGGTGTCTCTGACCTGAAGGCACATGAAGTTCATGGGGGAACTTCAGAGCTGCAACAGGTTTGTCACATCAGCCCTGGTTCGATCAGCCCTAGTGATTTCTCCAGCACTGTTTCTGAAAATCTGACCCCTTACCAGATCCTGGCATGTCATTCCCACCTACATCTTGGGAAAGACATGTCTGAGGGAACACCTGAGGGCATCCCGGGCTGGGCCTGAGTCTCAGGCTCACCATTCCATGTGCGTTTTTCTGGCAATGATTAGTTGTACTTCACTGTATTTTTCATATAGGCTAGATAAAACATTTCCTACCTTATTCTGTGCATTCACATCTCATGTCATTGCAGCTACATCAGAAATGAAAAAAAGCCCATCAAACTGACTCCTGTGCGCTGAGCTGTGTGTATTGTTATCCCCATTGCTCATTAGTTATTATGGTTGCTTGTTTGGTGATAGGTGTTTCCCAAACCTCCCAGGATTGGCCTTGCTCAAGAGGGCTCACAGCCACCTCCTTCCCCAAACCCATATGTGCAGCAGGCAGCATAGGCAATAGGTCTTTGTTGTTGTTGTGGTTACATTTTCCGGGGCAGTGGTATCACATGGAGATCCCCATGTCACTTCTGTAACACACTCTCTTCAACTCCTTCCTCCTTTTGAGGGTTAGCTGGGCACATGGAGGGCAGGGTGGGCAAGGCTACCGGCTTTGCTGTGGCCTTAGTAAATAGTAAAGAAATGAACTAAAAAATACATTCAGGAAGCTAAAAATATTATTCAGGCAAAGAAAGTGCTCTTGGAAGGCCTGTCTGTGCTTTTAAGTCACACTCGGAAGTCTTTTCAGAGCTGTGGCTGAAGGAGCAATACTGGAAAGTGTCAGGGAGAAGGGTAGGGGGTCGAGCAAGCCATCATAAAGCAAGCCCTGGCCTTTTGCAGTTCCCCCACCGTTAAGGCACTTTGCAGCTTAACCCCTGAATCCTTGCTGTGTTACAATGGGAGTTTATTGAAAAGTCTGTGGAAGATGTGTGGTAGGTGTACTGTCACTCCTTGGCTTCCCAAACCTAGCCCATAGCAGAGCACAGGGCTGAGATTCTTCCAAATGCAAACTACAGGAGGGTACGTGTGATTCATTGTGCTCTTCTTCCTAGTGAGCTGTGAGACTATTGCCAGTGTTAGAGGATATAGTTATAAATGAGAACCCCATATGTGGGTGAAACAACTGTGCTGAAGTAAATAATGAAACTCTTACAACAGAGCTGGCGCCAAACCTTTGATTTCCAGTGCTGGTTTATAGCTTACTCCATGGTTTACATGCTCTCACAAGGCAGACTCGCAGAATGAATTTGAAGTCTCATCCTTACCCCAAAATACCTATCTGCTAGCTGGATTTTTAGTTTTCATTATTTGTTCCTTATTACTCGTGGAGTTTCTTCAGGAGGTACTTTCTGAGCTTGCAAACCAAAAAATAAAAACCAGAAGAGTCTCATAGATTTCATACAGTAAATGCAGGTAAAGGTAAGGTGGGTATTTCTGTGTCTGACCAGTGTTCCTCTCAGTCCCTCATCCCCATTGCCTCTCAATGAGTGAATATGAAAAATCAACAATCCACTTGCTTATGAATTAGTTTGATTCAGATCAGACTCCTGTAACTCCAAAGTTACTTTCATGTCCCAAAAGGCTCGTCTCTCCTGGAAATGTAAATTATTTTGGGTACAGTGCTGATGTAAAGGTGATGAAACTTTAAAGGTGATTAAACTGTAAAGGTGATTAAAAGGATTGTTTGCTTAACATTGTGTCCGTAACTATGGTGATATTATTAATCATGACATTTTGGCACAATAAATACAGTTTACCACTGGCAGGAGAGATAGATTTTGTAAGATAGCAGGACATCTGGGTGTTGTGTAGTAATATGGCCTATAACATTATGTGGCTAATTAGGTTGCCTTTTGAGCTAATTATATGTGCTTATGGTGTGTAAACATAGAAATAAATGCATGTAGTTCAGCTTTAATGTTTTTCATACTACAGAAGGTTAGGCTAGGCTATTGCAAAGTAAGTTTGGAGATGACAGGCCCATATGCTGCTGCTTCTGGGTTGTTTAGACCAGATTCTTCTACTGTCTCTCACCAAATCATGGGAGTCCGTGCAAATGTTGAACATGTTCTTTTTGGACTAAGAAGCATGTAGGCTTCAGAACTGGCAGGAGGATGGTGTGCGGCACGTCTCTGTCATTGCGCAGCTTGTGGACGAAGTGTGTGTAGTAGCCAGCAGTGGCTCTGGCCAGAAAGGAGTGCCTTGTAGCACCAAGCAGTCATGAATACATTGTAGTACAATGTGTAGGAATAGCAGCAAAGAACATTACTGAACATGTGCTTTGAAGTCCAGCCTTTTAACAAGTGTTGGGACTGAGCAAATGAATGTGTTGCAGTGCTATGATTGCCTGAGGTATAAGACGTGTACAGTGTTTGTGGTGGGTGGACCATGCTGAATGTCAGCCTGACTTTTGCATTGCAGATGCCGTGTGTTGTAGGTTGCTGTGGGTCTTATCCTTCTTTGCTGGGTACACCTGAATTCTGGAGCTCAGGTGATGTGATGAAGTACACAGATCACAGACACGGTCTGTCAGTTTATGTAGGAATTGAAAATACGTGTTTTTCACTGCAGGAATACAGTGTGTAGTCAGAATATATGTTAGAGAGTAGTGGCACTTTGTTTTCCTTCTAATGTCATTCTTCAGACTTGTAATTATTCTGATTACCTTTAGGCAAGACATCCTCTACCTGTCTGCACTCACACAGCTGCTTGTGTTGGCACTGGGTGTTGGTACTGTGCTTCTCAATAGTGCATGCAAGAGGGGCTTAGCCTGAGGTATCTGTGGTCCTAAATTCCCTGCTACACTACTGCTGTATGTTCTACTCCAAACTCATGCCTGTAAGGTACTGAGCTTTCTGGCCCTAACCCAATAAAGCACTTAAAGGCATATTTAACATTAAGCATATAAGTAGTTCCATCATCTTCATGCCCATGCATTTAAAGTTAAGCACGAATTTGAGTACCTCATTGGATTGGAACCAAATTGCTCCACATCCTGTAGGAACTTATTGTAGGTGCATAATCTCTTTAGCCTCGCATTGCTGCTTAGGCTAGAGTTGACAGTTGCATGAAGTTTTAGTGCTATATTTGTGTCTGTTGTTGAAAATTTATTAAGATTCTTGCTTACCAGATTTACCAAAAAGTATGTGACTGCTACAAATTCTGTGGAATTGCTCCCTATGAGAGCTAGCTAATTCTGTTTCATGCAGTAGTGTGCACAAAGCATTTTGTCCTAGTTGGATGTGTTTCTTCTGGACATAGAGAGTACTGGATTCCCAGAGACATGATCCCTAACTAGCACGAAGCAGATGGTGTCTTAAATTAAACTACTTCGAAAACATTTTGTGGATTCATGTTCAATTTGTTTTGCTCTGTTCCACATATCTCTTAGTTTGAATGTATCTACATGCAGGCATTGTTGAGGTGTAGGCGTTAGTGGACTCTCTAGTATAACCTGCATGTACGTAAGAGCATCTTCCTCACAATTTCCCTTAGTTAATAAATGTGAATTTGCCAAATCTCATTCTCCATTTCTTTTCAGAAAGCTGAGTACTAACAAATGTTTTTGGTGAATCACAATTGTGAAATTGAAGCTCCAATAATGCCAGTACATGGGGGAAATGCTGGAATTTGCCATGAACTTGCTTCAGTAGCTAGTGAACGTTAAGAAAAATTTTCTTCTGTTGTTCAGTGGCTAAACAGGAGCTACTAGAATCTCAGATCTCTTCCAGAGATCCCAGGATCTTGTGGATCACAGCCAAGCAGATGAGTAGGAGAAGTGCTCAAATTAGAGGACATCAGCAGGAGGGAGTTGTAGTATGTTACCTAACCACAGTGGCAAATATGGAAATTAGTTTTGCCATTTAAAAAAAGTCACATGGGAAGAAAAGGATTCTGCAGTTTTTCAGGGAGAAAATAAAAAGAAGTTCAGGCATATACCTTTTGCTGTAGTTAATATCAAAATGTTTATTTTATGATGGGCAAAGGCTAAGTAGCTGTGATAGTTGCTAAATGATAAGATGTCTTGGTTGGATTTTCATCTGCTATTTAATGCAAGTAAAGATATGAAATAGTCTGTTCTTCAATTTTTTGAATTTTTCAGTGGGTGATAAATATGTGGGTTGGTTTATGCCCCTTAATTTATTGAGCTTAGTTTGGAATCCTAGGACAAATCTTCGCTGTTAAAACCTCTACTGAAGTGAGATTTTGAAGTCAACAGAGCCACATCAGTTTAACCACTGCCATTAATTTTCAGGAGTGACATTTGAATTTGTGTGGTAACTCATTCCAAAATGATTCATAGTCTTTTATTTAAGGAAAGAATTACAGACTTCTAAATATCATTTGGTATCAAAATTGATTCTGTAATTAATTTTCTAGTAGCAAAGTCGTCTCCTGTGTATTACCAGACTGCTAGTATTTCATCTGATGTTTGGTAGATCTCTAGAGTTAACGTTTCTGAAGTGAATAGTTCTCCCTGATTACAAGGAGTTTCCAGTTCATCCCTGTTTGGTGTGAGAAGTAAACCATAGGAGACTTGTAAACTCTCACGCTGCCAGTAAGAAGAGTTGCTTTTAGTCTTCTGACTTCACCAGGTGTTCTTACTGGAAACTTCTGAGAGTCTGGGGCTTCTTGAACAGAGGATTTGCTTCCTAGGAATCACAAAGTCTTTCAGGCTTGAAGGAACTTCAGAGGAGGCCTCCACTCCAGCCCCCTACTCAGAGTAAGGTCAGCTCTGAGATCAGGCAAGTTTGCTCTGGGCTTTGTCCTGTTGGATCTTGAAATTTCCATGGATGGAGACTACACAACCTCTCTGGACAACCTATTATCTTAATTGTCCTCATAGTGATGTATTTTAATCTCCTGTCCACCAGAAACTGTCCCTGTTCCAGTTTGCATCATTACGTCTAGTCCTGCATGCAGCTTATTCCTAGGTCTGTTTCTCTGGTCCCTCTGAAATTGTCTGTTCTGTAGGCTGAACCAGCCCAGTTCTTTCAGCCTTTTCTCATAGGGTGGATGCTCTGGGCTTCAACCGTCATGGTGACCAGCCGCTGAAATCCAATTTATCAAGATCGGTTTTGTACAGAGGGTCCAAGAACTGAGTGCAGTATCCTTGATAGAATTGAACATGTGCCAGGCAAAGGAGAATAATTGCTTTCCTTGATCAATCTGGGTATTCTCCTCTTGATACAGCTCAGGGTGCTGTTAACCTTTGCTGCTGCATGGCTGTCCTATTCAGCCTACTGCCCTCCAGGACCTCCTCAGCTTGTACCATCGCAGGGGGTTAGACCATTCCAGGTGCAGGACTTTGCATTTGTCCTTGTTGAATTTCTTGGGGTTCTTCTTGGTCCATTTCTCCAGCTTCTTTAGGTCCCTCTGGATGGCAGCCCTACAGTCAAGCACATCAACTCATTTTGATATCATTCAAGCTTAACCCAGAAGCTTTCAGTGTCTTCCTCCAGGTCATTAATAAAGATACTGAGCAAGACATGTCCCAGGATAGGTTCCCTGAGGAACTCCACTTGTAACCAGTGACTAGATAGAGTACAAACCATTAACCAATAGCCTTTGAGCCTGATGGTCCATCCATTTTTTTCAATGCATCCAGTAGTCCTGTGTAAACTGTAACATCTCAACTTGAATAAAAGGATGCTGTGGGAAATGGTGTCAAGAGCCTGGCTAAAGTCAGAGTAAATGACATCCACTGTTCTCCCCTCCTCCACAAATTGAGTCATTTCATCACAGAAGGTGGTGAACCACTAAACCATGTCCCTAAGTGCTTACATCTACATATCTTTTAAATACCTCAAATTGATCAAGCGTGATTTATCCTTGGTAAATCCATTCTGGCTTTTCCTAGTCACTTTCTTCTTCTTGTGTCCAGAAATAGCCTCCAAGAGGATTTGCTCCGTGATTTTTCCAGGGAAGAAGTATGTAGTTCCTAGGTTATCCTTGGCTTTTTTGAGGATGAGTACAGTATTTCCCTTTATTCGGTTGTTTGAGACTTCCCCTGATCTCCACAACTCTAGAAATATGCAGTGTCATCAGTCTCTCGGCATCTTTTTAAGAATCCCATCTGGCCGCCCTGACACTTCTATAAGCTGAGATTTCTGAAGAGATCCCTGCCTTAATCCTCTTCCACTACTGGTACTTTCTCTCTTCCTTGAACTCTGTGGATTCAAAGGACCACAAGACCTTACTGGTGAAGTCCAGAGCCTTGTCTAAATCCATTGTAAGTAAATAACCTGACCTATTAAGCAGCTGATGCACATTTTCATTGATTATTCTTTTATTGCTCAGGTGGTGGTAAAAGCTATTCTTGTTGCCCATAACATCCCTTGCCAGCTTCAAAACCAGGTGAGCTTGGGCTTTCCTAACACCATCCGTATGTATCCAGGCAGTTCTTCCTTAGTCGCTTGTTTCTGTTTTCAACACAAAGTTGCCTGGTCTCCAGCTCTGTACTCTGCTGTTCTTTTCTCACCACCTTCAGGATCCTGAACTCAGTTATTTCACAGTTATTGCAGTGAAGGCTGCCATTGATGATTACATCTCCAGTCAGTTCTTCCTAGTTTGTGAGTGGCAAATCCAGAAAAGCACCACCTTTCACTGACCCTGTAGGGTTAACAAAGCCTGCGGTCTGATCTCATTCACTTTACCCCCAGAGCTCTGTAGTTCTAATGTGCACAGGCAATGCCTTTAGTGTCCGCATAGATGTGCAACAACGGGTAGTGGTTCAAGGAATGGAAAATCATTGTCTCTGCAGTGTAATAGATTCCCCCCCCCCCCAAAAAAAAAAAAAAAAGGAAACCTGTTGTAACAGCGTGGCTGTTTAGCAGATGTGTGTATTCATCTTTCACAGGAAGGAACCTCCAACTAGAGTCGCCCATTGCTTCTTCTGGCTCTCTGCTAATGCTTTGTTCAAGCTCAGTTGACTTCAAAGCTTCCCTTAACACTTTACCAATTCTATAAACTTAAATCTGAGGATGGAGAAGGGGCATTTCTGTTGCTACAGGAAGTTGCAAATTTCTAACCTCTCCATCTTGGCTCAAGCATTGCCTCTGACTGTCCCTCCTGTCTTGCATCATGAGGCTCAGGATCTTGCCTCTGCAAGGTCTCTGTGAAGACCTTGCTCTGCAGTGCACAAATTAAAAAACCTCCTGGAAATAAAATCTGGGACCAGTTCATCTCCTCCTTCTTTAGCCCTAATAAAGGCTCACTGCTTGCACCAGTATTTAAGTTTGTTATCTTCTGATATAATAATGATCATCGATGCAGGTGATTGAAGCGTGGTGAGGTTAAGAAAGAAGAATGAGCTTCCAGAATTATTTTCCCCTAGAAAAAACATGTATGTATTGTTCTAGTGTTGACTAGTCTTGTGTCCTTTTGTATAGCCGCATCTGTTCATTCACTCTGATGCTCAAACCCTTTATTTTCACTTTTTGGCCAGCTGCAATATGGTGAGGGCTCTGCGAGCTAAAAATGCTGCTCTTCCCTTTGAGGCACGCAATGTAAAATAATCAGGAAGAAATCAAGACAGAAAGTAGGAGTGTGAATATGGTTGCTGCAGCTGGAATCATATGGAGATAAATATGAAAATGAGATGCAAAATTGAAAATGAGTATAAATACCTTTCATACCAATAACCAAACAGTATAGTGGAGTGAACTTAAAAGTAAAATGTAGATTAACTCAGGGAATCCCTAGGCTTAGCTGTGCACATCAAGATTTTGAGGGACTATAGAATAGAACAGAGGGTAGAACTGAAGAATTAAAAAAAGAAAGGTCTTCTAGAACAGTATGGTATTTTCTTTTGCTTTTCTTGGTTTAACATGAGCCAGAAAATGTTACAGGATAGGAAGGTAGATGATCATGGAGATGATGACTCTTCAAATACAAAGGAAGTTTAGACTGTGAATGCATTTTAAGGATGGATTTCACTGTGAAAGAAAAAGCTTGGGAAGGCCCTACAGTGCTCTAACCCCATTAGTCACAGTGGAAGAGGTAAAGGGCTTGTTAAAAAAATAAATGCACATGGAAAACGGGTGACAGAAGGGTGGAAGCAGCAGCAGCTGCACCCTGGAGGGAATGGGCAAGCTGGGGAAATAGGTTGCAGAAGCAAGAAGGAAATTTTTGTTGTGACTGCCCACCATCTAAATTCCCCTTCTTCTTTTCTGTATTAGCTCAATGTTGCATTGACCCTCCCTATAGCAAGCAGAATGAGGGGAGGAGGCTTCCACACTTGTCAGTATTGGTTCTTCAGTCAGATGAGGAGGATGCACTGATATGACACTAGTTATTTTATTAGTATGTGGGTCAAAATAAAATCTGGCAGCAAAGCTTTTCAGAGACTGGGTAAGTCCTTTGCTCTTCTGTGATCTGATTGTACCGCCCGCAGGGAACTTGGGGGAGTTTGTTTCCCTTACACTACTACACGGTGCACTGCAGAAAAAAGAAATCCTAATTCTGATGGAAATGAAAGCCTGACAGCTTCACCTTCTCACTCCTTAATGTGAGAGAAGGCTCATTGTGTGTGCGAGTGCAGGAATTCTATTACCTTCTGATCTAATAGAAAAGTAAGTTAACTTTTCCCACCCTAAAATGCTCACAGTCTTTTTTTCCCTCCCATATCTAAAATAGACCTCCATGGTACTGAAGTTTCATAAGTGGGTTTTACTGAAGTTCTGTGCCAGTAAATGGCAGTTCCAGTGTCTTTTTCCTGCTGCATGGAAAAAATAGTATCTTTAAATATGAAAGTTAATCAAGTCTTCTTTTATTCCAAGTGGCTGTTCTGGCAAGCTAATTAAAATAATTCAGATGACTGAAAAAGATTTTAATTGACTTAGGATTGCGGTTTAGAAAAAAATCTGTTTCTATGTAGAAAGAGATTTTGGGGTTAAGCCAGCATCCTAGCATGCAAGACAGTTGAATTCAGCTGTTACTGTGTCGTGGATGCGCTTCATAACTTTGAGAAATGCCTTCACCTTTCTGCCAAATGTCAGTTTTAATGGTCCATTCTCATACCTTGTTTTTTTTGTGTGTGCATTTAATTGAAATAGGTTCTTGCACACTCAAAGTGTTCCTGTAGGTTTAGAAATCTGTCCTTGAGGCTGAGATTCTGGACTTTGTAAGCTGACCCATAGGGCTTTTTCCCAAGGACCTAGTCTTACCTGAGCTCTTGCCCCCCACCTCTCCATGCCTGACACTCCTTTGGGCCAGCACTGGGTCCGTGCAGCCACATGTTCTTGTGATGAGGAGAATGGCTCAAATGAACATTTAGGTACACAGGTAGATGGACTTACAGGTAACTGTCTAGCCCTTAACTCAGTCCTTAACTCTAGTCCTTAACTCAGCTCACTGGAAAGCATTATACTAATAGAAGGGAAGGGGAAGTAAAGTTGTCTGGGGTTGAACCTGTTTGGAGAGCAGGTGGTATCACCCTTTTGGCAGTATCTACCATGGAGATTGACTTAAAGCAATTAGAGGATTGCAGAGCTGAGTTACTGCTTGTTAGGGAGATACTTTGGCTTGTAGGGAGTTTGTGGTAGAGACCACCTCTCACCTGGCAAATGACCTTATTCTCACACATCAGGGCTTCCTTTCAGCAATCATCTTTTGTTCATCTTCAGTCGGGGTTACTTGGTTTGTTTTTTCCTTCCACAAGATACAGAGATTTCCTGCGCAATGTTTTCTTTCGTGAGCTGCTTACGTGTATTTGCCACTTTACTTCCTCCAGCTTGGATAGAGAATTGTAGGTAACATGTTAATTTTAAAGTTTACACAAGTACATTTATAATCTCCCTGACATGAACTTTATACTGCTTTATCTAAATTTTATATTGATGTAATACACAAGTCTCAACCTCCTCTAGTGTAAAGTTGGAAACCAGAAAGGAGAGGATGAAGCTCAGCATTTTTTGACATATACATACACAAATGTCTGTGTGCTTGAAGTGGCTCCTTTTTTCAGTATATTTGTGTGCCTTTAAAAGTGATTACTGAGTGTGTCTGTAGCCTTCATGGTAAGTTCAGTGAGGTGATGAGTTCTTCATTGAGAAGAACTAGCAATTCAGAATTAACCCAAGGGCTATGTTGAAAAAAAGAGAAATTCCATTGCAAAATAACTTGCCGCTGTTAGGCCAAGTCTGTGTCCCACTGAGGTCAGTGGTTTAGCTGCGGTAGATGTGATCTTTATCACAGATGTGACCAGTTGCCATGTATAAAAAAAAGAAGTCATTCCAATGATACATTGTTCCGAAACTGTGTCAGAGTTAAAATGATACCCTAACTATTGTCTGAAGCTGAGTTCTCTGAGAGTCTTTCAGGGGATTCTTTTTCTTAATGTTTTGCAGTATACGTGAATGATTTTGTGATAGTTTTTTCTTTTATCTGATTTTCAGGAGGCACGATCAATCAAGAAATTACCTACCTTGATTCACTCTGGTTTAGTGGCTGTTTATGGCACGGTTGTTTTGAATCAGATAGTTCTCTTTTTGGGAACAGATGATGGACAGTTACTGAAGGTAAGATGGTTGTGGTGATTCTTCCGTTCTCTATCAACTGCTGCTGTGTTCAAGTGGATAAATGTTTCCTATTTTAGGCACTGTATTATAAACAGATACAGTCCCCTGAATCTCTGTTTCTTTTTTGTTCATTTGTGAAGTAACTGCTGTATTGTTACTTGGAGAGCAAACTTAACTTTCAGAATCAATTATGTACCCTGCTTCAATTTCATTGAAACATTTCATTCAGCTGCTAGTACCCACAGTGTCAATTTATGGACTGTCTTTTGTTTCCTTCCTTGTTTTGATTTTCCAGGAGAAATATTAAATATTGCTAGATTTCAGAAGCATATTTATTTGTTTGTTAGCCTATCTGTATGATATGAATAGCTGTCCGTTAGAGAGAAAAGTCTTTGCTTCTGAGTAGTTGACCTGTTCTAGCTTAAATCAATCACCTGGAAGTGAAAGTCATCTCATTAGTAAACTTTTCAGCCATCCAGTCAAATGTCTTTTATGCTTTAATTTTTTACTAGGTCTTGCGAGAATTGCATTTCCTGTCTACACTGCAAAGGGTGACTCTAATTTTTGGTTCTAATAAGCAGACACTTGGAGAAGAAAATAGTAGAGAGCTTGAAAAGCTTTTGCCCACTTGATTTCGTTGTGCTTTTAGTAATGAAAAATGGAGAAGAGAAGGCTGTGTGGAGACCTCATAGCAGCCTTCCAGTATCTGAAAGGGGCCTATAAGGATGCTGGGGAGGGACTTTTCATTAGGGACTGCAGTGATAGGACAAGAGGTAACGGGTTAAAACTTAAACAGGAGAAGTATAGATTGGATATAAGGAAGAAATTCTTTACTGTGAGGGTGGTGAGGCACTGGAATGGGTTGCCCAAGGAAGCTGTGAATGCTCCATCCTTGGCGGTGTTCAAGGCCAGGTTGGACAGAGCTTTGGGTGACATGGTTTAGTGTGAGGTGTCCCTGCCCATGGCAGGGGGTTGGAACTAGATGATCTCAAGGTCCTTTCCAGCCCTAACTATTCTATGATTCTATGATTCTATGATCTTAAGGTCCTTTCCAACACTAACTATTCTATGATTCTATGATTCTGTTCTAAATGTAAGTCCTCCATGTCTCCTTAACACCATAGAAGTCATGAATGTATACCTCCCTTGTTTAGTCGTGTTTATGGAAAACCTTCTGCCAATGTTGGTGTGCTTATTATCTTGCAAAATAAATTTTCTGAGTCTCTAGTTCTCTTGAATTCTATGTGAATGGTGGTAGAAACCTGTAGAGTTGGGCAAGGTAAGAAAAAGAAATACCACTTCAGATGTATACTCACAGAAGCCACAAAGAACATTCTGTCCTGGAGACAGTTGTCAGTATCATGCGTAAGTTCCTCTTTACATTATGGGTCTCTGGATGTTAATTTGTTTCCTGAAGGCTAATACCTTCTTCTCCATTCATAGGAGTATGTAGCACATTATGACTGGGATATAGGCATATCTTCTGCATTGAGTTTCTGCATCAATCAGGAACATACTCAGTGGAAGTGATGTTTCATATACTAAACCAGTGTCAGAGTCCGTGCAAAATGTGTCTAGCATGGATTTGGTTGAAAATCTGTTGTGGTGGTCTTTTCCTTCATCTTTCTGCAGCATGAAAGCCAGTGCAGTAGGTGAATTGAATCAGGGCACAGGAAATTACCTCAGAAGTTTTGATGTAACTGAAATAATGCTTTTGTTAAAAATGCTGACTGATCAGTAAAAGGACTTTTGTATAATTTGATTTGATGTGTTTCAGGCTGTTCTTAATGAGGATATGGAATCTAATTGCCCAGAGATTTTATATGAGATTAAGGAAGAAACCTCCGTTTTCCCCAAACTTCGACTTGATCCAGTAGATAACAACTACATCTATCTGTCCTCTGCCAATAAGGTAAGCACAGAATCAAATTAAATAATAAATTCAAGCTAACTGCTACTATAAGGATTTCTGTCACTTTATGAGTTACGTATCAGTTTGAGTCAGAGTTAGACCTTAAAATGTCCAAACTACAGTTTCTAATTTTACATCTGCTATCTACTTATGTTATCTAAGTTTGGGCTGCACTTCTGCAGAGCTCAGAATAGCTGAATAGCTGTATCGTCCTGCCCACTGATCCAGCAACACCCTTAATTCATGCTTAATATGTCGTTCTGTTGAGAGAGTCTTTGTTTCTCTTTTTTTCCTGGAGGCATCATGCAGAATCAAGCTAGGAGTAACAGACAAAACTTGTAGACTCTTTGGAAACAGAGTTCCTCTGAGTTAGCAGTCCAGGTATTGGCAGGTCAGGGTATGCTAGGTCAGTTACGGAGTTCTTAATGTGGAGAAATCTCTTAATTTGAGGTGGGATTAGTTCTTTAGTTTAGAAGTTTCAGTTCTGCTGAAATCAATGATAAAATTCCTATCATCTTCAGTTAGGCATAGATTTTAAAACAAAACAAAACCACAATCAGAAGTGATTAATATCTATGCAAAGTGAGGCGAAGGAGTTCAGCAAATCACTGGAGCTACCACATGTGAGCAAGCATGTCAGAGCTGCATGTTAAGCAGAGAGCTGTTCGCAGGAGCTGGTGCAGTTGTTGCTGCCTGTCCTGCATCAGGGCTACTGAGTATCAACTCAGCATATTCCTTTGTCTCACCAGCAGCTGGGAAGATGGCAGTGAAAACGTAAGGTTTGTCCGTCCATCTTAGCTGGACAGGATTTTACCCAGCACTTGGTTACCTTCGTTTACAGTTAAGTCCCTTTTCCAGCAGTGAACATAGCATTTTAACATGCTGTATGAGTGGGTAAGTTGGTAGGAGAACTCCTGACTGAAATAACCTATTCATGAAAAATGCAGAAGGAATCAAAATTTCAGTCAAAAGTGTATGTAGATACTCAAAGTAACAACTTTCATTTTCTATAGCTTTGGTAAAGGAGTTACAGAGGAACAACAGCTTTTAGGAATGAATGCCTCTCTGATCATCTCTTGGAGCTTAAATAAGGCTTCTACACTGTCCTTTTTAAGTTGCTAGTAGTCTATGATGTTGGTTGGTTTCTGAACTGATCATCTCATATGCCTTCAGATAAATTGAATTTTACAAGATACAGCTGAAAACCTCAGTAAATATAGTTTTGCAGAAAGCCATGTATCCTCGTTGCTGTTTCAAACAGTAGGAACTTTTAATTCTTGCAAGTTTGTAAAAAAAAGGTTTGAATAAGGAATATTTTTCTAAGATTATTGATTAACGTTGTGATTAATAACTTTATTTATATTTGTGTTCAATATTTGTAATCAGCTTTCTCTTTTTCTTTCTCCTTTCCTTTTCTGAAAATGGCTGGCTAGGATATTCAAGCTGAATGTACAAGTATAGCTACATACAATATAGCTGCAATTATCTACATTTTATTGAAATGGCATTTTCATGCATGCTAAGTAGTTGCATGTGTTTGTTCTAGTGTGCACATGCAGGAATCTGACATGGTGATGCAAACACAGATGCATTTTGTTTTGTGCATGCATTTTTGGATGCACCTTCATCAGTCATTTAAAAATCTCAGTTTTGATGAGAGGAAAATGGTGTTCTGCTAAGCAAAGCATCATTTGTAAAATATACCTCTTTTCTATTGTTATCTATAATTCACTATGCTAATCAGTCTTTCTTGCATTAATCTGTCCATGCTGGCCTTTGAGTAATAGAACCAAATTGTCATTATCCGAAGTGTTTCATCATCTGATGGCAAAATACAGCGTGTGTAAAATAGGCTGCATATTTCTATCCAAAGGTCTTCTGACAGAGGGGAGTCCATAGGGAAACTTCCCGAGCGGGATTGTGCTTGGTTGCTGTCAGATTTTTAATGGTAACCCTCAATTTCCTGGTTTATGGAGGCTATTTTAATTCAGTGTGTTACTGCATTCTTTGGTTTTAGGTGAGAAGAATACCAGTTGCAAATTGCAGTAGATATATTTCCGAGCAAGAATGCTTATCTGTAAAGGATCCGTACTGTGGGTGGTGTTCTTTGACTCAAAGGTATTTTTTTTTTTGTATTTTAGACTTTCATATAAGAGGAATAAATTATCAGTCAGTGTACATTTTGGCTGCCTTGGGGCTATTCAGCATCAGGATTATATATCTAGTGAATTTTTATGGAATCAGTTATAGCCATAAATGTAAGACACTTTATTGTCATGTGAAGGGGAGCTCTGCACCTTTAAAGGCCATGTTAACCCTCAAATTTTTGAGACCTAATCATGAAATACATGTTGGGCTAAGAAGAAGAAATTACTTTGTTTTTAGAACAGCTGGTTTTGCTTTCCAGTTTGATAGATAAAATTCTGTACTCATCCTTGAAGTATCTTAATAGCTGGGAGCAACTTGCGTGGGTGAATGGGGAAAGAGTGCTCAGTTGTCTTCAGTATTCATAGTTCCTTGCTTTGGAATCGCTGTCTTTGGTTTAGGCCAGAGGAGAATTTCTTTCTAAACATTTCATCCCCACATTCGAGTCATTAGTTTTGCTGCTTTCTTTGACTCAGGTTTGAAAGCTGTTGTATGTCTTTGGCCTGGACTGAAGAAATTCCTGGGTCATCAAGCCTAGTCTTGCAATTGCAAGCAACCACATTATGTAAACCTATTCATAAACTAATCCTAAATTTAGATAGGCTTTTTGTCCTCCCTGACCTGGTTGTGTGGCTAAGAGTCTAATTTTCCTGCTGGTTAATATCTGTCTGCTCATTTTCATTATGTGTAAGTTCATGGACAGGTTATACTCATTTGTTCTGGTGCTCACATCGCCTTGTCTTAAATATGTGATCCCCCCTCCCTCACACCTCCTCAGTGTTATTGCGGAAGCAGTCTCTTTTTTCAATTCTGTTTTGGTGTGCTGAAGCAGCTAACGTCACTAGGATCTTTTCACATAAGATTCTCTTTTCTTAACTCCACTCCAGTAGCCCTTCTGTGAAGTTTATGCAACCTTTGAAGATAAAGATGGCCAGAACTAATTATCATAGTATTCCGGAAGAGATTTCAGCTGTGCCCTGCTCAATGATGTTTAGTCAGTCTGTCCAGGAGGCACCTTACTTAGTGTGTTCTGGGATTACAAATGTCTTTTTCATGACAGCATCACATTGATGGGCCACAGTCATCCATCATCAAATAATGCCCCAGGTCATTCTCTTTCTTTGTTTTCTTTCCAACTGATGAGTTTCCACTCTATAACACATATGGGTTGTGAGATTTTTATTGCTCTAGGTGCATGTTCTTGTACTTTATACTTTGATATGTCATCCCATTTCAAGGTTATCCAAGTTTTTCTGTGACTCTCATCTTCCTCTGCATGGTAATGTTCCGAACTTCGTATCATCAGCAGATGTCGACAGTGTAAACTTTCTTTAATGTCAGCTTATCAGTGATTAAAACATTAAACAAAAGTGATTGTAAGATTGTTTTTTGAGGAAATCCACTAGTAGGCTTCTTTTAGAAAGTTAATATGACCCATTTTGGAAGTGTTCAGGGCCAGGTTGGATGGGGCTTTGAGGAACCTGGTCTAGTGGAAGGTGTCCCTGCCCATGGCAGGGGGCATGGAACTGTATGGTCTTTAAAGTCCCTTCCAACCCAAACCCTTCTATGATTCTATGATTTTGGTTTGTTTCAGTGTTAATGTGGTTTTACTTATTTTTTGTGTTTGTAAGATTAGTTACTAGAAGAGAGTATTCTGTAATGTCTTTTCTTCAGACTCTTTTTTGCTACCTTGTTAGAAACTGTATAAGTTGCAGTGCTAACCTTTTAGTTACCTTATAAAGAGTTGTGAATAACAGTTATTAGTCAGTAAATCCCCTGTTATGAGGGGAATCACCAAAAGTTTCCATCTGGTTGAAACAGAAACAATTTATTCTTTTGAAACAGAAAAATAAATTACTATAATACAAATCTTGTTCAACACCCACGTAATTTTTCACTCTGAAATACTTAGCATCATTAAATATTTGGTTTTGTGAAGAGAGAGCACTGAGTGAAGCTTTGGAAAAAGACATGGTTTTAAATAATATTTTAATTAAATACATCCATCCATGTCCACTAAAGCAATATATTCCACAATAATTTTGAGATCAATGATATGTTTTGTACTTTAATGGGAAATAAATTTTATATTAAATATGCACTCCAATTTTTAAATACAACTTCCCAGCAATGCTTGATTTTAAAGACTGTGTCAATACAAATCCAGTATTTTGATGAAAAAATCTACACATCTTACTGCAAGTGAAAACAAAATGAAACAAAATGTTTCTACTGTTCCTGTTTCTACTCTTTCTTCCATAAGGACAAATATATAAATTCTCCTTTTCACTTACAATCATTCAAAACAATTATTCATAGCATTGTGTGATTCCTGTCAATGTTTATAGATTTCCTCTAGGTGAATCAGGTTTACCTAAAGTATGCTGAAGTTATTCCAATACAAAGCACTGATGCTTTACATTTATTTTCCATATGGAAATAATGTGATATGCCTCAGTTATCTGCTATGACCAGACCCACTTTTGAATTTGATCAGTGTGCATGACATCTGTGGACTTCATTCAGGGGCTGGCACCCTGAAAAAGGAAGCCAAATCTTTTCCTGAAGGTGTATTCTCATTCCATGAGGAAATCAGTATGCTTTAGCAAGGCAGACAGGGCAAACTCAGTAGGCTGTGTAGTTAATACAAGATTAGTGAAGCAGAGACTTAAATAAATATGAATGAACCGGTATGCATAGGTATTGTGTTATCATAATGAAATAAAAGGAACTCGATCCCAATTGTGAAGACGAATCCTTAGCTGTATAAAGAACTAGCTTGCTGTGAAAGGCTAAAAAAAATCTTGACTCTGCTTTTCACTGTATACATATCTGTGTATGTCTGAAATCTGATCATAGGATTTCATACCTTCATACTTCTGTAGGGTCCAGTCCAGCCCAGCTTTTCAGGAAAGCCAGACTTAGCAGTTGCCTGTGTCTGTATGTTAATTTTCAGAACCATGTGGTTCTCAAATAATATTTATCTGTTATATTCATTCCAGTGTGCTTGCAAACAGTGTCAGTTGTCTAAAAATAGGGAAATAATAAAATAATCTCATCTTTAGGTGAGCAGAATTCATATTATTCTTGGCCTGTGCAAGGTTATTGCAAGAATTTATACTGAAGGGCATCAGATACTCTACTGCTCCCTTTGTGACTGCTTCCTATGAAATGGCCGTTCTTCAGAGCACATTGTTTGATTGTTAAAGGTCAGCTTTTAGAGCAACAAAAGGCACATTTTTCCTGGTATGAAGACAAGCATGACCCTGCGTCCTGGGTGGTATTACTTTTTTTGCCATATACTCTTAGATTATTCATTGTTGACTGAGGGAAACAAGTTCACTTCCCTCAGGCAGTCTAAGGCAGCAAATAACTTTGTCCTAGGACAGTTTTACGTATTCAGCTTCATGCACAGTTTTCTTTTTTAATATTTTAGTATTAGTGTCATTGAAATGCATACACTTGTTTAGTTTCAAATATTTTAAGTGTGTGGCCTTGCATCTTCAATATCACCATTCAGCCTGTCAGACACTGTAGGATGTCTCTTTCCTATGTGTCATTGCCAATGAGAGTTACCTACCTGTACATATCCAAGCATCTGTTCTCTGCACAGCTGTTGACTACAGATCGCATCTTCTGCAGTTCTTAAACTGTAGTGTTGATAGACCTTTGTGATCTCAGTAACATGAAAAGAGATCAGAGACTGAAATTCATCGTAGTTGAGACAGTTTGAAATATGTAAGGCATAGTCTTAGTTTCTTACAGTATAGCTATGATCTGAATGTATTCAGATGCGAAGCCCTGCCAGGTTGTTGTGCAGCAGGAACTCAGTTTCCTGAGTTAGACCACAAAGGAAGTGACCTTGTGCTTAACTGCATTCCAGTTGCCAACATCGTGGTCTACAGAGAAGATGGCTTTATGGTTTCTATAGTTTGTGGGGTTATTTCAGGCATTTTGGAAAGAGGTAGATATTTTTCTTGAAAGTCATTCGTGTGTTGTTCCTTCTGGAGAGAAAACTCATTGTTTGTGAAATTCTTTTATACAGTGACCTCCTCATGAAAAAGGCCCATGCTTTGCAAGTGTGTACTCATTTCTATTTTTGAATGAAGGAATAGTTCATTAAGATGCATGTTACTGATCACATGACTGAAGCTATAAGTTCTTCTGCGTTTGGTAGTAAAGTACTAGTATTAAAACAATATTAAATGTTACGTTTATAATTATTCAAGCTTAGTATTTAAAATAGTAAGATATATATAAGCATTTACTTGTCTTTAGTTGCTAGTTATATGAAATTACTTGGAGTTAATCTATGGATTCTTCATTAACTGTACACAGTTAGTAAACACCGCAGACAGTATTTTAAGGATTCACCTTTCAAACTCAGTGATTTCATAATTTGTTTGCCTGTGTTCTGTTTTTCTTATCATGTTATTAATATGTGTAGTCTTTATATTACTTGTGTATTGCAGTGTTTCCTCATTCTTCCTTAATTTTCTGTTGTGTAGTTTCTGTTTCCTACAATTTGGCATCTATAATATTATTATTTACTTTGTGCCATCCTACTTCTGAAATGGATTTTATTCTTGAAGACAGAGAAATCTATTTTGAACTGCCTTTTCAAATTCGGTGTTTTGTAGCGAAGCGCACTGACATAAAAGGGAGAGACTACCATTCAGTTCAGTGGGTGACAGAGTAGATTAGGAAGGGGGATGCATCTAATCAACTATGCACATTCATAGCATAGCTCTATACCTGAGCTTCACCCCCATCTCCTCTCATGCTCATTGGAGAGAAAAAGCAGTTTCTATAGTATGATTCATTTCATTTTGAATGAATGTCTAAAATCGGATCTGTGAATTGTACCCTGAAAGAGCATATTTCTTCCCACTGGGTATAGAGGGAACTGGGGTGGGTCAGATCTAGAGCTGTACAATGGAGCAATCAAGTTGGCATTTATGAATTCCATCCCAGGCTATGAAGTCCACAGTTGCTGGCCAGGCATCTAATATTTGTTTGAGTCCCATTGACTTAATCAGGACCCTAAAGCATATATCAATGCATTGTAATTTATTTTGATAAGCAGATTTTACTGATTGTTTTCCTGAAGCTTTTTGTACTTATAACCATATTCCTGTAAAAAATCAATAGTATTTGTGTAAAAAAATCAATAGTGTTTGTGTAAAAAATCTATATTGTTAAATAAGTTAAAGTACAGTATTTGAAGTCAAAGGCATGATAAGTAGGCTATTATAATTTTATGTATACTTTTAGGTGCACATTGAAAGAAAATTGTGCACGTTCAGACAGCATAAAGGGTTGGTATAACATCTCACATGCACCTGATAAAGATCTGAAAATCCAGCTAAGTTTCCCTGCCAGAAATCAGGTATGTACACCCACTTTTATGCATGTTTGTTTATTGTGACTTAAAATATGTCATTTTGTCACTTATTGCAGTTTCCCTTCTTTTGTCACTGTGTTCCATGTATTAGTCTCTCTTGTCTGGACAATTGGCAAATGTATTGGAAATCCCAGTAAGTTGAATGTGTCAATCAGATAGATATTTTCTTCCTCTCATATAAAATGTATCCTGAAGCTGTACTTCATAATGTTAGTCAAAAATTCACCCTGCTGAGAAAAGCAACATTTCCATTATATCACTTGTCAGCTATTTTAATATTTCCAGTGACAATATACCAAGTGCATTATGTAAGTTTTGAGCTTTGTAACAAGTTACAAAGCATTCACTGGGACACATATGCTAACACAAGTGAGTCTTTAAGTGCTTGGTATTAGTATTTACTCAGTATCTGTTCACAGCGCGCACAGCCTTGAGTATTTGATTATCAAGTATTGTGACTGGCCACTTAATCTGCATGCTATTGTTTCTGGTTTCCTGATTGAATGCACTAATGTGATCATATTTGTAAAGCACTCTCAGCCAGAAACAAAGGATAATTCATTACAAGTCAAATTCTTTTTCATAATTAAGTGCGCTTTGGTTATGGATGCAAACGCTGTCTCTGTGCAAGGATTTGTATATTCTGGCTCAAATATTTCTACAAGACTATAGCAGCATATAATGCTGTTATATATAATGCTGTTGTAATGCTGTTATAGCAAAATTCTTGGTTTAAAATCCCAAATTGTTCCAGATTGCTCCCCTAACATACCTTACAGATCCATTTGATTTCTGAAAGTAAGCAATGCTGTTCCTTTCAGTTGGGAGAGGCCCTCCCCTTTGAGAAGCTACCTAGTGAATTGTCTGCTTCCACCACAAACGTTTTCCTTTTGTGCACTTCCTGATTTGTAGTTTGCTGTAAAGACAAGGTGAGAACTTAGCAAACATTACAAGAAATCTGTTGTATTCTTTTTTTTATTGTTTTATAGGTTGCTATGTCTGCAAGCATAAGCAAAATCCTTACTTCCTGTATGATAAAGATTATAACACCTGCTGACATATTTTATGAAAATGTAGTACTGAGAAACTCATCCTGTTTCTGCAATCTGACCACTCTGGTGATAACTGATAATGGTATGTTTTACTAGTACATGTATTTATTGCTTATTCACTGTCCTTTATTACTGAGAAGAACTGAACATAAATGCAGGCCTAATAGTGAGAGTAGGTAATGCTTTTTATTAAATGTCACTGAAAAAAAATAATGTTTTCTCAAGTGATTTGGGTAAACTCACACTATTCTTGATAATTAAAGATTTGATAATATGCAGTCCTGTCTATAATAAAACATGTTAAACTATGGTTAGAAGCAGCTTCTTCAGTTCAGCCTATAGCAGTGCAGTGAGTGCATTAGGAGTATATTTACATGGTGCCATTAATCAGTGTCCAAGGAAACTTTAGATAGCTGCAATGACAATTAAGCAGGCTGAAGCTATGGAAGCAGCATGGTCCAGTGCTCTGCCTTGGTAAACTAACCCATCTTAACCCTTCTCTCATCTTCCAACAGAATTTGGTTTTGCAAGAAACCATACTAGCATAAATAAGAGGAAAATCTGATTATGAATGCATGTAAAATAAATAATCTTAACATTCAATTAACTGTTTCAACCTAACTTAGACACTATGAGAAAGTGATTGTCTCATGTAGAGGATTAGCAGAGAAATTGAAGGGCAATTTGGTGGGTTTCATTCATCGTTCTGACTTACTAGTTGAATCAATTTGCAGTATGTCTTGTACTGCTTTGTTCACCAGTAATTCTCAGAGAGTAGAGACCTGAGCCATTTTTATTGGACACATGCTGCATGTGATCTGTTTTGTGCATCTTATGGGCAACTACGAATTTTAGAATGAGGTGGTAAATCACAGAATCATAGAAGAGTTAGGATTGGAAAGGACCTTAAGATCATCTAGTTCCAACCCCCCTGCCATGGGCAGGGACACCTCACACTAAACCATGTCACCCAAGGCCTCATCCCACCTGGCCTTGAACACCGCCAAGGATGGAGCATTCACAGCTTCCTTGGGCAACCCATTCCAGTGCCTCACCACCCTCACAGTAAAGAATTTCTTCCTTATATCCAATCTATACTTCTCCTGTTTAAGTTTTAACCCGTTACCTCTTGTCCTATCACTGCAGTCCCTAATGAAAAGTCCCTCCCCAGCATCCTTATAGGCCCCTTTCAGATACTGGAAGGCTGCTATGAGGTCTCCACACAGCCTTCTCTTCTCCATTTTTCATTACTAAAAGCACAACGAAATCAAGTGGGCAAAAGCTTTTCAAGCTCTCTACTATATATTCTTCTCCAAGTGTCTGCTTATTAAAACCAAAAATTAGAGTCACCCTTTGCAGTGTAGACAGGAAATGCAATTCTCGCAAGACCTAGTAAAAAATTAAAGCATAAAAGACATTTGACTGGATGGCTGAAAAGTTTAATAATGAGATGACTTTCACTTCCAGGTGATTGATTTAAGCTAGAACAGGTCAACTACTTAGAAGCAAAGACTTTTCTCTCTAACGGACAGCTATTCACGTCATGCAGATAGGCTACTGAATGTCTAAACATTTGAGTTGTTCTCTAGGCTTTGGTCTTACAGATCAGATGATAAGCCTTACAGCATAATCTTACTTGACTAATAGGAGCAAAACATCCCCCTTGCATTGCTTCAAGGGTCTGTATAGAAGCACAGAGCTTTTATAATACAGATTGACCATGTTCATTTTTTGATTTGTTTATATTGGAATAGTAAAGAGAGTTTTAATCTAAACTGAGGGACAGAGATAGCAAGCCCAAGGATACTGTGTACTCTTAAGTGACTTGAAGAGGAATCAAGAGAATTCAGATAAATGCCTGCCTTTATCTTTTCCTAGATAGTACACCCCAAAAGACATGTAATACTCTGCATGGATCTGATTCTCTTATAATACCTTTGTGCAGTAAGAGTAATGGCAGACTTAAAATGACCTATTGTTCTGAAGAGCTCAGTGCTGCAAATAGCTTTGTTTCTCAGGGACCCTTGCCCCTAAGGAAGGTTTCTTGGGATACTGGAAATATTGGGATCTCAGGAGCTCATCCTGTGGCCTTTGTATGGGAAAAGCCTCTCTGGCATCATGCAAGAGTTATATCAAGTTCCTGTCCAATATTAATTTGGGAATCAAGAAAAGATTGTCACTAGCAGGTGAGAGGGTGATATGATCCGTAAATATCCTGGTCTATTAAGCTGTCTTTAGTAAACACTGTTAGTAGATTTTTAAGAGGGACAAATGCATTAGAGAAGAAAAAAAATGTCCTTTATTGACTCAGCCCATGAAGACCTGTTTTCTTAGAATTACGTAGTACATTGCTTTGATTCTCTGTCTTCTCAGATTAGGGCTTTCTCTCCCTCCATTAGCAGGTTTTCGGAGTATAGTGTTACAGAAGCCAGCTTGCTTTGCCTGTGCATTGTGCCAAAGATGAGCCCTTTGACAGTCTTAACCAGAAGGCTGTGAGTTTAGATTGTGCCCCCCACTATTACTGCCACTCATATGCTCTTATGAGCTGAGATATATTAGTGGATAATGCAAGTGTGGAAATTATATTGACTCTTTATGGTACCTTATGTAAAGTGACCTCAGTCTCACAAGAAGGTGCCCTTGCAAAACTCCTTCAGGTATCATTTCTGGAAAAAAAAAAAACAACCACTTTAAAATACCTTCTACTCAATGCAGTCTGGTGCATTTTGAAAGGTCAGCCCAGGCCATACATAAAATAATAGGTTCCATTAATTTCAGCTCAGACAAAATTGGGAAACCATTTTTGACAGCATTGTTTTTAAAATATTTGTACAAACTTGAAAGGATTTATACAAATGTAAAAGAGAAAACAAGCTCTGCCAGAAGTAGATCAGTGCCTAACTTTTACTTACTACTCCTAGAAACATACTATTTTGCAGTAGCTCATGGCTTGAGACCCTTCTTGTATAATGACGTAGGCAAGTGATTTAGGCAATTAGATGCTTGGTGAAGGATTTTAGAATGTCTAAGTATGCTTATCCACATCTTCACGCATTAAACACCTTTAAAAATCAGACTCTTTGATACCCATTCAGGTATTTAAGCATACGAACAGTCCCAATGGCTGTTTCTAACACATCGTGCAGGTGACCTCTGCAGTGAGCACCCGAGTGCCATGCTGACATGTAGAGCAAGGAGATACTTTTTATTTAACAGTGTAGATGTAGCCAAAGCTGGTTTTCATCTGAACAAGCCAGCCTATCATGAAGACAAAGCTTTCTCTACCTTTGCAAGGTAGGTATACTTTAAATCTGTGTAACTTTCACAGATTAAAAAAGCTATCTACTTCCTAGCATAGAGAAGCCAGAAAAGTCTGCACACATGGGTTTCATTTGATCTCAGACAGTCATTCATTTCACAGACGTACACATCTGCAGGCACACAGATGAAAGGGAACATGGCTTAAGTGGTACATATCTAACTCTGCTTTTCGATGTGGTATTCTGCTCATAGGAGAAGATACTCTTTCATTCCACAGCTGCCAGTGAATTGTCGGTATAGTAATTGCTAGCTGAAATAATGGCAAATTGACTCATGCAATCATAAAAGATTTAAATAGGATGAAAATTGCTACTGCATAGATTACAAAAGAAGACTTTGAAACCAAGTCTCAGACTGAAAGAGAGAGAAGTGTGGTATGTTGGGGTCTCTCACATTGAAACAGTCTGGACTGAATTTGGGGTCTGGCTGTGCCACAGTATACCACTGTGTGCTCTTTGGGAGATGATCTAATATCCCGGCTTCATGGTAGCATTTCCTTATCTGTATCCTGACAATAACATTGTTTTTGTATGTCATGCAGTGTTAGCATCAAGCTTAATTAGTGAGAGTGTATGAAGTCTTGGAATAACTCAGCTGAAGGGTGCTATGGGAGGATGAAATTTAGTTATTTTTATCAGAAGTCGAAAGTGTGAGTGAATGTATGAGAGAAGGTGCATAGCACATAGAGAACAGGTGAAGAAGGCACATGAGCTTTCAACTCAGTTATTTTTTACAGTTGTTTCTTGTAATATCCAGCATATGTCTAACTGTGACATTTTTCCAGATTGTCTTGTTATCGAAGCATCGCTGTCCTCAAGCTCTTGGAATATCACACAAACATTTCAGTTGAAAAAGTAAGAGCCTGGTTCCTACTGAAGTTCACGGAGGGGTTGCAAGAGCGGAGGGAGGATGGGGGCCTTAAGTATGATAGTTTGGGGTTTTTTTGTATTTATTAAGAAATACATTTCACTAAAGATTATCAAATCCCTTTTCTTGGCCCATTTCTTCCTTCTCCTCCTTTTTTATTGTCCTCAGAAAGCTACTTCTTCTGATGACTCTTTTATTTAAGGGGACCCTGGCAGCTGGCGGTAGGAAAGTCATTACAATGACTGAATTTATGACAAGTGCCTGAAGAGATAATAAAGGATGTCACAATGACATTAAAATCTGTTTTGTCCTTGTGAAAAAGGTGGGCCTCTGGTACTCAGGATAAGACCTAGGTTAGAGGAGTCGAGATTCTGTAAAAGTTATTTATGGAGCTGTTTTTTAATAGAGCCAGGTACAATTTAAATATGGTCCACGGGTAACATAAATACAATTAAAACAGAAAATTGCATCTGATCTGCTTATAGGAATAATGAATACCTATTGTTCTGTGCACATTATTTTTCAGAGCCACATACTTTGTTGAGAGCTTGCAATAGAAAGCATTTCTGCCCAGTGCATGGTCTAGCCCTTTGTGATACCTGGTTGTTAAAACCTAGAAAGATCTGGTTAACACATACTGTAGGTAACTACAGTGTTCCTGTTCAGAACCCTCCTCTGCTATATGCAGAGGCTAATTCACAGGCCCTTGGGATGAAATTGAACTCCTGCTTTTTTGGGAAGTGGCACATCACTTCCTGGTCCCTGGAGCAATACGGGGAAGGAGCTGTCTGTCTCTAAATCAGAGCATTTCTCAGCATGTGTGGAGAGGGCCTGTGCCGCTCTTGGCTCTCCTCCTTGCTGATAGATGCATTGCAAAGCAAGATGCGGATAAATTAGTCTCCGACAGGCATATTTTTTGGTAGGGGAAGGCAATAGCAAACTAGCAGTACTTGCTAGCGCTACACACACAGAACAGAAGTTCAGGCAAGCTGTGAGTCAGTAATGGTTTTCTGCCACTTTCTGGTTAAAAAGTATTATCTGGCCACTTT
Organism: Psittacula echo; assembly: GCF_963264785.1. Classification (NCBI taxonomy): domain Eukaryota; kingdom Metazoa; phylum Chordata; class Aves; order Psittaciformes; family Psittacidae; genus Psittacula; species Psittacula echo. The sequence continues at coordinate 116,522,263 of NC_137735.1, read as the reverse complement.
TGTACTGGAGAAAACCACAGCAAAATGAAACCCAAAGTGTCCCATCTGCTTCATGTTTTTTGGAAATTTATGACTCTCAGCATCTCAGCACAGACTATTTCATACTAAATTTGTCCTCAGAATAAGCACAACAGAATAATAGGCTTGGAGCGTAAATGCAGGTTATGTGGCTTACACATTTCATTACATATTTGCCAGGTTGTTCTCGGGGGTTTGTGCTCTTTTCTGTCACTTGAAATTTTACATTCATGGCTGAATCTAGATTGAGTTCCTGTGTCTTATAAAACCTCTGTTTTCTGTGTTCCCAGCTGCTTACAATGTATACACAAGGGTGAATGTGACAGCTGTAAATGGACGCGTGTCTCTCCTGCCACCACCTGCCAGGTGAAGTTTCTTGGGGAGGACTGGGATCCCCTGTGATGCCTTTTTCCTTGTGTTTCTTACATCTGAGCAGCAATCTCTCTCTTCCTTGTCCTGACATGGAGAAATGCTGATTTTTTGTTTTTCAGGATAGTTGTAATGCAGCTGCTTCCAAGGGGATCGCCACTGCACAGAAAACAGAGGTTAGTTGGCATCTTAAGATTGGCATTATTGAGTTTCTGTGGGTTGGGGGAGAAATGTATTTAAAATGAGGAGACTGTAGTAGGAGTAGAAATCTGGATGAGGAGGCAGTCAGTTGGTTACAAAGAAAGGTAATGCAGAACTTGATACTATTTTTTTTCATAGTGCTTTGTTAGTGCTTAAAGGTACCAGTAAAGATTTACATTTCAGATCTAGGCACTGAGACAGTGAGCACTGAAGTAGTCACGTGGCTACCTCCAGATGCGGTATTTACAATATTGTTTTAAATGCCAAAGGCCTTGTATGCTGTATTTAGGCACTCCACAGGAGCCAGCATATGTGAGGGCTGGGATGTGTAAGCTGACCACCACCACCAACAAAAAAAACCCAAAGCAAAAATAGAGGAGAACATCTTGAACTTAATCTCTTACCTAGACTTAAATGCATGTTTGAGTTCTGCTGTCATAGAGAACTCTGCTAAGTTAGGTTTCAGAGTCCCAAACTTCTTCATTTCATGTAGTCAGTTCACAGCTTCTCCTGAAACAGCTGCCGGGGGAGCAGAAGAAGTGGGGGGGACGTGCCACCCAGTTTCTAAGGGGCTAGAGGATGCATCCAGGAACTGAAATCCCTGGGTGTTAGTAAATCCCTGGTTCACATTTCAGAAAAAAATTCATTGCTTTCAGGCTGTAGACAAAACTGGAAGTGGAGCTACTCTCCATCTGTCCTGCTCAAGGTGGATCACTGAAAATGAAGGAGTGTCACTGGTGCCAGAGTATCTTCCGAATCTGGTTGCTGAGTTTCTGTTGAAATCATACAGACTGTATGTGAGTGTACAGTCTTACATGATTTGCCTCATAGAGCAGCCCTTTAACCACAAGGTTATCCCTTCATTCTCTGTGGTGCCAAAATGGTTTTATTTTCTCATAAAACTAAGTGGTCTTGTCATAAGTGGTTGCTTATGACATGCAGGTGTTAGGGAAGAAATGAGTAGTGAAGAGAAATTTGACTGATGAGTAAGTACATAGAGATTTACTGCCTACACTCTTTGGTTTCTGCTTTTCCGTGAGTGAGCACGGTTGGTATAAATAGCAACTGTGTTCTTATCCCTAAATATTTTGTTAGAACTACCCAAACTTTTACCTGGGAAGACAGGTAAAATTCAGCCTCTTAAATTCAGCTGTTCAGTTGAAGTTTTTTAAAGAAAATCACAAAATCCATTGTTTTTCACAGAGATGAGTGGGATTATAATACTTGTGCTTCTGAGCATTAATATTCTGGATTTGGTCTGCATATAAAGCATTACGGCTGATGAAAGAACAGAGGAAATTCTTCTTTGCTCTGCTTCCAAGTGCATTAATTTGACATTGGTAAATAGTTGGAATTGCCTGGAAGATGGCTTTCTTCCACGTGCCTTATCTTGGAAAGACAGTGATGGACAAGGTAGTGAAAGCACTAGAGGCAGTCCAAATGCAGATATTTATTTAGAAGTGATTGATCCATTCAGAAGGCTTGAAATTGCATTTGAAATCCTGCTCTCTTTTGACTGCTGGTGCTTTAAGGAGAGCATACTGGAGAGCTGAGAAAGGGAATTTGTGTTTTCCCACAACCCCAGCCGAGCATTTAGATTAATACACCTTTTTTCAGTGGCAGCCCCAGCCCTCCTCCTGACTCCAGCTGCTGGATTTCATGCATGCACCTTCCCGCTCCCTGCACCAAAGCAGCAGAGTGGTTGCACAAGTACACTTGCCTGGGGGAATTTGATCTGGCTGTAAATAAACATTGTCTTTCAGCCAGTTATTTTTCGTCTGGGCTAGTTTCCTGATCAAGTTTTTCACGTGGCCTTGAGGCCCTGTGCTGGCACTGCAGGAGGGCTGTGCTGGAGCAGGGATGAACTCCCTAGGGTGACGGAGCCTGCTTAACCTGGGATGCTGCCAGGTATCTCAATGGGACCTGCAGTCATGCTGACCACACCCCTGAGGATGTGACTGGCACTGTTTACACAGCCCCGAGGAAGAGTTAGACTGTCCAGAGGATGTGGCAGGGTGGCTGCAGCTCAGAAATATGGAGCTTTATTGAAGTTGACAGGGCTGTGCTGATTTACATTACCTGAGGACCTGATGCACTCTTTCTGTATCTCTCTCTGAGTTTACACTGCTTCCATCACATGACTCACAACTAGTGATTTTTATAAATATCCTTCTTCCTTTCCTCTCACTGCTGAGCATCTCTCCACCTGCCACACAGCAACTGGAAGGTCAGTTGCCCTTGGCCACTGGGGAAATGAGCACCAAGGAAACAAGCACTGCAGACCCCAGTGAGGACACTTGGTCCCTCCCGCATTCAGTGAGGAAATTCACAGTTTCTTTTGCTGCTGAGGGAAGTGTCGTGGACCACGGCAGTCAAGCCAGGAAGCAGGCTCCTGAGTAGCTGAGGCCAGCTTGCCTTCAGTGCTGTGAGTGACTGTGCTGATGCCATGAGTGCAAGGCAGGACATGGCGAGGGAGTCTGTTGTGTAGCTGCAGGGAAGGCGGGATTTCAGGGAGGGACTGAAACTTCCGGAGTGGAGCATTCTTCACGAGATTTCTTCTTGGTGTAAAAAAAAAACAAAGGGTGCTAAGCTGAAGTACCGTGTGGTGTGTGGTACCTGGCAGGGAGGCCAGCAGGAGCCGAAACAGTGTTTTACTCCTTTCTGTAGTATTTGGGTTCTGGATTTCTGTTTGAGGATACTGACTGTCCTTGGTGTGCTAAGGTAGGGCGTAAGCATAGAGGTGGGATGCAGGTAGAGAAAAGCACTGATATTTCACTGGCTTTAATTTCTCAGATTTCTGCTTCACTTGTCCTGCTTGCATACTACGGGTTAAAGTGATCCTCAAGTCAGGGTGGGAGTGAGTTTTCTCCCTCAGGGGTTTCTTTTGCCTTTCTCCGTTATCCATACCCGAGGTCACCTTGGAGGCCTTTCTGCAGGCCCTCTAGCCCCAGCCTTTGCACTCTCTTGCCCTTTCCTAAGGCACGAGTTGCAGCTTTCAATCAGTTGTGACAAATCTCAGATTTGCTGCGGAGTGCTCTGGCATTCTCTGCGCAGTGGTAGCATGTGGGGACAGCTCATCCCAGGGACCTTTCTGAAATGGGCAAGGTTGTGTTTTCAGGGTGGTGATGTGACTCCTGTGGTCCCCTCAGGCCACCAGCCCAAAGTCATGATGCTGCTCTGAGTACATGAAAAATCAACGGGAAGACAATCTCTGTGGGAAGGACTTTCCTGGAGGTTTTGCACCAGCACCCATCTCATGGTCAGGAAGGCTGAACTGCCCAGCGGATGTATCCACAGGTGTACAGCAGAAATCAGGATAATCACAATACTCTAAAACCCCACTTTAAACTAGTATTATAGGCAGTGTAAAAGCAAGCTAGTAATCATTTGCCTGAGAAGGTCCCGAACAGTTTGTGGTTTCACATGCATATTTTTCTGTTTTATGAATGTTTTCAATTTGTTGTCTGAAAGTGACACAGAAAGGAAACCGTCTGTGTGACTATAAAACTGGGGAAGCAGCAAAACTGATTAAACATGAGATGCTGTCAAACATATCAAGTAAATATACTAGGGGGAAAAAGTCCGTTTTCTAGCTTGGTAATGTCAGTAAGTTACAATAAATAAATATAAAGATACACAAAGAAAAACACAATTTAAAAATTGGCCACACTTCTGCAAGACTGTGACAGCATCAGAGCAAACTAGGATTGTTCTTAAATCCTGGAATACAGATTTGTGAATTTCTTAGCCTCAAAACGGGATACCAGAAAATGGCCACAGTTGTGTTGTACCTTTAGTTCTATGTGTGACTTTAAAAAGACTTTCTAGTAAAACTAATTCTGGGGCTCTTTCTTGACTTTTCATTCTAGGAGTTGACCCTGCTTCCCCTTTTCAGGCCACAAGAGATGCCTTCTTTTGTTTCTCTGGTCTGTCATGGTGATGGCACTGTGGGTTTTGTCTTGTGTTGCTTCTTAGTTCTTCAAGGGTCACACAAAATGAATCATTTCAGGCGGGGTTTTTATGATACTTACCTTCCAGTATGTTGGATTGTGATTCCTTTGCACAACTTGGCGATGAGATAAATTGAAATATAAAATACGTAGGTAAAAATAGTTGGTTTGTAAAGAAGCTGTAATTGACAGTACTTCCCAGGATCAAGCTTAACAAAATTGAAATTAATAAGAAAAATGTATCTCAGTGCCATAAAACCTACATTCCTGAGTGATGGTGGTTTTTGCAGCTGTTGTTTAACTGCTTAGCCTTTTTATAACCAGATTTCGTTTTGCTTTGTTTTTTGATAGCATATCAGCATTCATTCCATTGAGCCTTTGTGGATTTCTACATTAGGCAAAAGTGAAATAACAGTCAAAGGAGAAAACTTCACACGTGCATCAGGCATAAAACTGATACTGACTGGAATCACTGGCTGTAAACCAGACATGTGAGTTAAACTTTGAAAAATACTATTTAATTTGCATGGTGAAAATTAAGCCCATTTTGCCCTAGCAACAACATTGTGTGAACAGTTTGCCAGGGACCTCTCCTCGAGGGGATGCTTTGCACTCCTTTAGTTATACTTCCACTTTAAGTTCCTGAAGTATGGAAATTAATTTGGTGTTTAGGAGGGATGGGGAAGTTGGCGGTTCTCTCAGCAGTAGTGAGACAGTTCTGTACCTGTGTCCCTCTGTGCCTTACAGCACCTGTTAGGTCACAGGGAAGCCTCAGCTTTTGTTTGACTCTCCTCTGCTTCAAAATATTCTGCCTGTATTCTAGGATTCTGCTTGTGAAAGCGCAAACACTGTGCTGGGGAAGGGAATCTCTCATGCAACAGCTTGTACTTTTCTCTGTTGATGATTGCACAGTGCAACCCCCTAGATAATTAGGCTGTCTTATTCTGAATCAGTCATTTTCAGGTGCAGCTGGAATGGCTGTGTGTGATTGCTGAGCCCATTTTGCATAGCTAGCACTTGAGAAAGCATTCATATGGTACTGTTCAATTTTTACTGCAACCATGAATTTCCTTGGGACCACAGAAAACAAAAGGAGAAAAGGAGGGAGAGGGAGGAAGTAGAAAGAAAGAGGAAGGAGTGAAAGGGAGGAAGGAGGAGGAAAAGCAGGGAGAAAAGAGGAAAGAGAAGAAGAAAAATGAGAGAAAAGGAAGCTGAAGATTCTCATTCTTCACTAGCTCATGGACCATGTTGGTAGCACAGAGAAGTATATAGTAAACAGCAAAATCACACATTGGATTACATAGCCTCATCCCAGGGCTGGAAGACCAATATCTTGGAATATTCCAGTATCTGGAAGACCAATTGTCTTCTGTGATTACTGTGACACACAGTAACTTCATTCCACAAGTGCCCAACTTTGTCTTTTCAATTTCCTGCTCTGTCTTTCCACCTCCATCTGGCAGCTCTAAGAGAGATTTCTGTTTTCTCCTTACCCTTTGCTTTAGGTTATAGACTTCCTGTAGTAGCACCAATGAGTAGCATAGTGGCATCTGTGTTTCAATGTCTGACTGTTTTATTTCTCTTCCAGCATTAGAGTTAGAAATGTACTAAACGATACACAAATGACATTTGCTCTCCCACCAACACGTAAAGAGGCCAAAAGTATATGTATACAGGCTAATGGGAAAAAATGTTCACCACCAATGACCCTGCATTATGTTTCACCACCATCATGTCTTGCAATCACACCGAATACCTCCTGGATCAGGTAAGCTTCTCTTTCTCTACTTTTTATGTATATATTAAATGTAGGTTTTATATTTATATTGAAATGTAGTCCCACTGAGCCGATATGAGCCTCCTTCCTTGGCCAGACTGCAGTTGATGTAAACTTGGATGACTGCTGTAGCCTGTTGTGGAAAATGAATTTATGCTGGTGAACTGATTTAACATTTAACATACAGATAGGGTCACGATAGCTGCAAGATGGATTCTGTGTTCTGCAGGATTCTGTAAACTCCTTCCTGCCCACTCCAGGTCTCCTTTGTAGAAGTCAAAAATAGTCTCTTCATACTACAGCTAAATCCAAAATACTGGTAGCACACATAAATCCAAACTTCAGTTAACTTTCATTTCGTGATACTCATAGACCCTTCACCCCCAAAACAGTATAAAGTATCAGTGAATTGGAAATTAAGTGAAAATAATCACCACTGCAGTGATACAGGCAGATTTGCTGTAGGCCTGGGGCTTGAAAGACCCCCTTTCAAGCCTTTTCAGTGTCCTGTGGTAGACTTACAGCTCCAGTGAAAGACTTACAGGGTGGTTTTAAGATGTTCTCAGGCACAGCTTTCCACCTGTCCCTCTGCCTGCACAGTTATTAACCACTTTCACATTCTTAATCTGCTATCTTGGTGTCAAGCACTGGTAAGTGTGGATTTGAGGTAATGAATTGGGCTGGCAGCTGCAGCAGCTGAGCAGCTAGGATGCATGCCCTCATCTCCAGGTGAGAGGCAGCTCAGGCAGCTGGAAATTAATAATACCTTAAACCACTCCAACTGTGTTCAGCAGAGGTTGTGAGCCAGAGCCCTCAGACACAAGCACCATTGTGTGTGCTGAGACAGATGGTCTGAACACTGCTGAGAATGTTTCCTGTGAGGTGCCTGGCACCATCGGTTCGTCCTGAAGAAGGCAAGAATTAAGCACAGGCAGGGCTGCTCTGGGGCAGTGAAATAACATGATTCTCTTTCTTCTAGACAGAATATTAAATCACAGTCTAGTTCTTTGGCTGCATGAATAGAAAACAAGGTGGAGAGTCCCTGAAAAGGAGTATGCATGTGTATTCATTACGTGTCATTTGGTTTTGTGGTAGCAAAAGTATTTACCATTAAATGATGAGGAAAGAATGAAAGTACTCTGTATAGCTCTAATTATCTTGTCCTGCAGTTTGACTTTATTGTATTGGCTGCTACCAAAGCAAAATGTACAAGAGCGGTTTATGCACAGCTGAAGCTGTAATGCAGGACTTACCTGTTGGAAAACAGATAATAGTAACCTCCCTTCCCCCCCCCTTTGTTTTTTTTACAGTGGTGGTCGTAAAATTACTACGATTGGTAGAAATTTTAATGTCGTGGACAGTGTGATTATTTCAGATGACCAGAGATCAAACCTCACTGTGAGTCTTAATCTCCTTTATAATACCAAATACAGGCCTCTCGATGGATTAGGTTTTGTTCTTAAGGTTTAAGGACGATCTCAATAGTTTTTAAACTCTTGCAGGCACATATCAGTTACCCTACTGAAATAGATATGACCACTTGCAGGATTACGGTTGCTCACATTCTCAGTACAAGATCATGGATACACATAAGCTACTCTCCTGCATAATTCCCTAAGCCTTTTTTCTGTGCCTTGGAGACTTCTTCCAAATCTGGCCTTTTTGAGTCTCCTCAACCTCCATACATGGATCTGTTGGAGGGGAGGATATGGCTTACTCTGACTTTGTGTTGAGAACCCACATGGTGCCACTGCCTCAGCAGGGGGCCACAGAGTGGAGCTGTTGTTGGGATGAAACCTTTTCTCCAAGGCTGTGAGGAGGTGGGAACCCTGTTGACGCCTGGGCTTGCAGCACAGACACCCGAAAACAGCAGCACCACCCCATGGAGTGAACAGTGGGGTGACTGTAGCAACCCCCATCTGTCAGGAGTTAAGCTGGGGAGAACCAGTGCCCAGGGGTGCCAGAGAGCTTGTCCTGCTCTTCTTTTGTCCCCTGCATTGAGGGGAAGGAGGGAGAAATCACTGTCACTATTCCTGTCTCACTGCAGGAACTATCTGCCTTAGCAGCGTGCAATCAGCCTTAAAGCAGCGTGCAGAGTGTGCGTTAAATGTGCTTAAAGGTAGACACAGGCTCAAAACAGGAATTTTCTCAGGTGCTCTGCATGCAGCCCTGATCGGAGAGAAGAGGTTTAGCAGATATCTGTGTGAAGTCAGGAAGACATTAAAATAGTTTTGAGTGCCTCTGTAATTGTACCCACTGTTGTGTACTCAATGACTGTTACAGCCTTGCTATTGCATTTCTAGGTCTCTAGGTGTCCTGGAAATGAATCTGAATATCATTACTTAACGCCAAGCCTGAGCCATGCGACAGAGGGTAAAGTTGTTGATATGATGTTAAAAGTGGAAACTACCTTTATACCATGTGTTAAATTGCACTATCACCCTGACCCAGTGTTCATTAACTACCAGCTGCACACTGAGCTTGATCCTGATCTGGAATTGAAAATATATGTAAGTTTGAAAGTAATGAACTGTAATTCTCTATTTAAAATGATGTTTGGGATAATTTTACTGCTTACTGTATTTAATGACTGTTTATTATCTTCAATTTTTTCCCCTCTAGAAAGAAAACGACAACTTGAATATTTCTAAGACTGAGGTAGAGGTTTATCTGTCATATATGAATGGTGCACAGACCAAAAAGATATGGTTCAGTGTCCAGAATATTACCAAAAAGCCAGACCGTAGCACCATACTGTGCAAATTCAAAAGGGAAGGAACAGACAAGATTGACTTTTCCACAGTGAAAGTTTTTGTGAGTAGAATTCCCTTTTGTTGCAATTCAGGAGTGTTTGGATGTTTATACAAATGTAGCAAAATGTAGCATTAAGGCTCTCAGTGTTCTTTATAGAGGGAGGAACTGCATGCATTTTCTGCTCTCTGGCTACTTGGTAGCACAGTATCTTCCGGCGTGTCTAAGCATGCCTGACTAGCTTAGGTGTCGCTAGAACTCATTTACTGTCTGGTTACTGCTGTGGTATCACAGGTAAGCTATGCCACCCAAACTGAACTCACTGCTGCTGAGCTCCAGGAGAGCAGTAGATTGTCACACCTCTGGCTGCAGCTCAGACATCACCCATACAGCATGACTGGCTCCAGGAATGCTCCTCATCTTAGTTCAGTAAGCAATCTGATGCTGCAGTGTGGCCATGAAGAGGATTGTGCCCTCCCTTTCACTTTTTTGTACTGAAGCAGATGAAGATCTTGAACAGTGTATAGAGATCACCACCGAGGCAGAAGAGAAGGCATTTCTGGATGAAGAAGGAGGTGAAATTCAGTGTGCAATGGGAAGGACAAAATGCTTTGAATGCACGGCACAAAGGCAGGCCCAGATATAAGAACATTAGCATGGATGTCAAAGCTAAATGGCAGCTTAAGATATTTGCTCTATGAATAAGATGAAGGTATGAATTTTTTAAAATGCAGTCATCACCATTTATGAGGGAGAAAAATGATGCCAGACTCTTATTGCAGTATGTGGTGGTATAAAACTGAAATAATTCTATTGACTTCAAGGCATATGTCTCATAGTAAAGATTAACGAAGCTATTCTCAATTTCATATCACTGCTAACTGATCCCCCATCTGTGGATCCTGCCATCTGAGCCAGTTATGGCATGGAAAAGCCTTTCTGAGGGTGGTGTTGCATTTAAATATTAACATTGCCTTGCTCATCCTGCAAGCTTCATAGGAGTGACTGTCATAGAAAGGTCACCATTTCACTAAGGCAAATCAAATGCAGTAGTTATAATGTAACGTTTCACTTCTGCTACCTTAAAAATGGTTCTTGCCAACATCAAGAAAAATGTAAAAGCAATAAATCATCACGTGTTTTTTCAATCTTATGAATAAATCATCATGGAAGAAGTAGGGCCAGTCTGTAGAAAGGATAAGCTGAGTATAAAAGATAGGTATTGGCTGAGAATAAATGTATGTCTTGCCACAGTTTTCAGGAAGAAAGAGGATATTGAGTGTGGTGTCAAAGACAGGATGATCAGTCTGAATGACAGTATCAAAGAAGAAAATACTGTTCTTGTGACCGAAGAAAGATTCGTATAGATCAAGGTGCTCAAGACAGCAGTAACAGAATCATTCCCATCACAGGACAGAGAAAAAACTGGCACCTGATATTGTAGGCTTAGTAGGAAAGGTATGAAATAAAACTGCAGTCAAGAGACAGTGTATGAGTGGAGAGCTGCAAATATAAACCAGTATTTAAAAGAAAAAAAAAAGCCTAGGCAAATGGAAGCTTGCTGATTTAATCCTGTTTCTGGGTAAAGCTTTTTAATGTATTTTGAGTGAGGGACTCAGGAAAGACCTGGAGATAAATGGAAAATGGGATAATTGTCAACTTCGTTTTAATAAAAGCAGATTATGCTAGATATCTTGATTTCATAAGATGAGTGATTTCCTCAACAGCAAAAAAGCGGTAGATCACATGTACCTGGAAGTCATTCAGTAAACTACTTAACGAGGTAATTATGAAGACGCAGGGATTAGAAAACCTGGATGCTGTGTGCAGGGAGCTGACTGTGAGCAAAGTTGCTTTTCATACAGATATTATTTAGTATCACTAGTGACTTGAGCACAAAAATAAGGCATGTGCTAATAACATTTGCTGATGACAAAGCTCAGAGGTATTACCAGTCCAGAGGAGGTTTCATAATGTCATGCAGGAAGAATGAAATGAATTTGGGAATCAGAACTGGATGAATTCAGGTGTACTTTATTTAGTCCATGATTCGTAAGCAAAATAAAGAAATGGCACCACTTGAATAGGAAAGTTATGATGAAGATTAAAGATAATGCAAATATGAGCAGGAAATGAATGTTTTGTCTCAGTTTGCAGTAAGCAGAGATGATTAACAGAAATTTCTGCTTTAGGAATGCTTTGGTTGGACATGACAAGTGAAGAAAGGCAGGTGTATTAGGCACACGATGAGGCTACCAATGCATTTCAGCCTTAGAAAAGGCAAATGGATCCTAGGAAGGTTCAGACCAAAAGTACTTTATATAAAGGAACCATGAAAAAAATATAAATAACTGAGGAAAAAAGATTTGATAGAGGAAGTGGGTCTGCTTTGTCTTCTGTTTTTTGTAGCCCCAGAAGTTTGAAGGCTGTGCCCCTTCCAGCCCTGTGAGGTTTCACTGCTTGCTCATGTCTGTGTACCTGCAATGTGACTATCCAGCTCGCAGTTTCCAGCTGCCCTGGCTGCTCACCTCCTGTGACAAACCAGTGATTGAAATCACCAGATCTCTGCCTTCCCTGCTGTAACTCAAAATAATTTCAACCCAACTCTCCTTTTCAATTATCTCAGGCTCATTTCTATCCCTGGCACTTGGTGGTATTCTTTTTCTGTATCAGAGTGTATTTTTACCTCTAGTCTGTTTATAGTCTTAGCTGCCCTTTATTTATGTGCTTTCATGGTCCTCTTTGAGATCCTCCTTTGTGAAATTTCTTCTGCTGTAATTATCAGTGGTGAATGAGTCAGTTTGCCATCCGGCAGACCTCAGCCCTTTTGTATATTTGTAAGAACTAATGCCTGTCCTGCCTTTGACAAGCCCAGTGGCTGTTGGGGAAAGTTGTACATGTATTGTACGTTGTGTTTGTTCTTAAGGGGACCTTCAAGAATGCCCTACATCCTACATAAGGAGGTTGAAACTTCTGCAAAGAAATAAACAAGAGAGCTGTGGGACAGGCATCTATCAAACATTTGACTTCCCTCATTATTTACATGATTCTTACCTTACTTTTCTGCTCAGCAAAGTAGCATTGTGAGCTCAAAGGAACTTTTTTTACTATCAACACGTGCCTTCCTTTCCTCAAAGTGCCAAAACGTTTAGCAGCAATTCTGGAGTACATGAGCCCCTGGGCCAGCTGAAGGCCAAATCTTGCCATTCATTTGAGCACGCTAGTTTGCAGTGAAGCAATGGCAAAATTTGGTGCTGCATTAAAACAATTTGGTCTGGAGGTCCTCCTTGTTCACTGATCTGTTGTCTTGTTTAAGCATCCAATACAGTAAAAGTTAAATTTGTGTTGGTTCACATACATTTTTTCCACATTACTACTGTCTTCTCAGAACTATGCAGAGCTATGGTCCTTCATGTGCCGCAAATACATTTAATTCTTTGTATACATTAAATGTCATTTTAAGCACTGATGTAATACCTGTCCTCTATTAATACAGCCATTATTTTTCTTCAGGTCAAATTAGGAAATTTTGAGCATGAAGTCAAGCCAACGTCATCACATGTATATTTGTATGTTCTGATTTTGCTACCTATTGTAGTGGGCGTCATTATAGGTAAGTACAATGTGTTTTCAGGTTCTTATTCGCTGAAGGCTATAATTGTGGCACATAAAGACATATACATACATGCACACATTTGGGACTGTCACAAACAGTCTGGTGGTTTTCCCCTGTTCCACATAAAAGTGGACAAAGTTAACTCTGGTCTGGTGGTGAATTCCATCTTGTCAGACTACAGGCAAGCCATAGGACTGACATCCTTATGTCCCAGCTTGGGCTGTTCCAGCTGTCCAAGCTGGGCACTCCTCACGTCCCAAGGCAGATGTTCCCTAACAAACGGCTTATCCTCAGGCAGTGTTTGTGCTGTTTCTGCTCAGTCTCATTTCGATCATTTGTGAATTTGTGGGTCATTACTAAATTGATGGGGGTAAATAGTTATCCCCTCCTCTTTCTGTCACTCCCTATTTCTGAATGTTTTGATCTGGCTATATATTTGATAAATTTCCACTTTGGTAGTAAGTTTAGGGGGTTGGTTTTTTGGGTTTGTTCATTTCAGGTTTGGTTTTGGTTTTGGATTTGTTTTTTTTTTTTGGGGGGGTGTCTTTTTAAAAAGTGCATTACCTTTACAGGAGCTGTATCTCATGCCTTTACTCTCTCAAAATAAGCTTTAGAGAAGTTAACCATTTCTGCTTCAGGTTGCTAGTAGTAGAAGTGCTTGTTAGAGTCTGTGTCTCACTGTGCAGGTTGTATACATAGTAGGGTGTACTGTACTTTCAAACAAAGCTGGATTGACAATTCTAACATGTTAGAAGAAATGTTTCTTATTAAACATTAGGGTTTAGATCCAGATAACCAGAGCTCACGGGTACTTGCTCACAGACAACAGTAGAAACTGATCCTCCTGGAGAATGCAAGTGTATGTTAATCTTTCTGTTTCTTAAAATAATATTAAAACTCATCTTTTATAGGGCTTGTCTGTTTTGCAGTGTCTGTACTCAGAATCTGTTTTTGATTCCTTTTTAGCGGCATTCATAGTTACTAGATACAAATCCAAAGAGTTAACTCGTAAACAGAGTCAGCAACTGGAACTGCTGGAATATGAGATTCGGAAGGAAATACGTGAAGGTAGGTCTGAAGGGCTTTATAGAGCTTAAGTACAGCATGATTTCCCAACTGAAACTGTCAAGAAGCTCACATTATACAAGCATTTTAATATTATAGCTGATAGAATATTTTTATCATGTATCAGAGTTCCCCTTTAATGTTGGTGTGCGCTGCAGTAGCAGATAGCACTGATCATAGGATTGCATGTAATATTTCCTTCAACAAAAGTGAGGAAAAGAATTGATCGGTACTTTCCCACTCATAAGAGCTTCAGCTAGAAAAACAACCCTTTTCCCCTGAAAACTACTTTTTAAGGAACATCTACTGGGGTCAAGTTATAACTGTGAAGATGATTTCGTGTCAACTAAACTAACTGTCAGTGGTGGGGGTTGCTTTTTCAGGATTTGCTGAACTGCAAATGGATGAATTAGATGTGGTGGATAGCTTTGGAACTGTTCCATTCCTTGACTACAAACACTTTGCTCTTAGAACTTTCTTTCCAGAGGTAAATATTTACAAGTCTTTCAGTTGTCAGCCCTACCTAATAATGAAAAAGCTAGGAAGGTCAGGGTCAAATAATTGAAGTAAATACTACGCAGTAATCATACATTGTTTTCACAAGAAACTTTTCTTAAATCAAGAGTTAGCAAAGAACACTTTAAGACTGTACGTCTCTATATTTAACCAAGCCTTAAATGCTGTAGACAAAGCACTGCTGTTGAATTTTCAAGGGTTGTGTGTGCATCCATTTCTTTTTTGCCCAGCCTCACTAAGCTGCTTGCTTTTCATTCCACCCTAACTAAGCTATAATTTATCCATTGCTTTTTCTGTTCTCATGCTTTCACTTTCCATGCTATAGCTAATTAAAGTAACAGGCTAGCTAACATGCTAGCGAACATCATGACACTTCCTAATTAGACTTGTGGGATGAAGAAGTGGCTGTAAGGTTGTGCTGACTTGCTACTCCAAGCTGCTGACAGAAATGGTGAGACCCTGATTCAAAGGAGTGCAGGTCAAATGCTTAAAAATTACATAAGTACTTAAGTGCTACCCAGTTTAGAGGTGGATATTTTCATTGTTCGTCAGAGCAGTTTGTGCCTCTATGTCAGAAGATTGAAGACACAATTCTCTTAAATGTTTTACTTTTCTTGCCTTTTTTCTTTTTTTTTGCATATGTGACACATTACAGTGCTGATAAGTGCATTTCCACAGCTTTCAAAATTACTTCGTGATGTTAACCAGTGCTTACTGGCATTTGCTAATTGGCAGAAGCTGTGATCTCAACTGGTGATATTTTGCTGTGTAACTGACACCAGTGAGTAGAAACCCTTGCTTAGTGTTGTGGTGTTGTAGGGTATAGGTCATATCTATGTGAATTATCTACTAGTCTTCATGTATTACTCATCACTGCTGTAGCCCAGTCCTGCAGTCTTGTCCGTACACTGCTTCCCTTTATCGCCATGTGTAATCCAACTAAAAGCTCGTTGTGATAAAGTTAAAGACGTGATAGTGCAGAATCAGGGCCTTTTTTTTGTACAACACCAAATACCAGATACAAAGGCAGAATAATATTTAGCAATTAATATATGCATAATCTTTGTACACTTCTATTCCAGTTCTCCCACCAAAGGAAACTGGGAATATCTCTTCTGGTCCTGCTGTGATGCCCCCAGTTTAATTTGGGGTCACTAGGACGTTTGAAGAAAGTAGACCAAGGAAACCTTATTTTCTGCATCTCTTCCCTTTCAGTTTGTTTTGTTGCCAGGCATATTTGTGTTTAAATAGTGGGTTTACTTTTAGTAATACATCTTTTCATAGTGATAGTCCCCTGTCAAAACAGGAACAATCTGTAGAAGTTGTCTGGGTGGAAGTGATTTGCTTTATGCGAAGAAAAAAAGGCACAAAGTCTGCCACCATGTTGGGTTATGTGAGGTCAGAAAGGTAAGGGCTCCTGTTTTGCCTTGGCAATTGTCATACCACTGTGCATCCTGGAAATTATTCCAATTACACTTTTGTCTCAGTTTGAAATACTGATACCACGAAGGTAAATTTGCCACTATTAGCTCTCTATAGACATGCAGTGTCAGACAAGTTTTTTAACGTATTGTGTACCAATTTTTTCTGCAAAGCACTTACCATTTACATTGCAGGAGTGTTCAAACATGTCTTGTGCTGCGTGAATGTGATAGGACAGAAGTGCTCTACCAAACAGATATTACAGATGAACGGAAAAGGTGATGGGGTGATAGATTGCAGCCAAGTGTGAAACGGGTTGACAGAAGGGTCGAAGAGACAAACCACCAGTTTGCTCACTAACCCATGTGTTTGCATGATGTCCATATTGTACTCTTTCTGCCTTCCAGTGTGTTTGATGGGCTTTTTCTCATCTAATCCAAGCTGTTTAAACACAGGCATCAAAGACGTTCACAGAGCATCTTCAAGAAAGTGGTTCAACCCACTTGCCTGAGACATCTGTCTCAGGATGAGTTGCTTAAAGAGGGAGTCAAATACTTAAATTGAGAGTGACAAACCCCATCTTTATTTCTAATTTCTTTCTTCCTGCTGCTTTCATTTTCTATGTTTGATCTGGCTTGATATCTTTTGTACTTAATGCTCATAGGTGGTAAATGGATATTACAACTATTCTTAAAACATTCCTTTTTTTTGGCCCAATTTTTGCTTACTTGTTAGATTTTGATTATTATTTCTGTTTTCCCTCTATTTCCTACATTGCTTCCTTTAATGCTACCATGCTTGTTCCCTGTTCACAAGCATTTTTAACCTTTAATGTGGTTCTGGTTGTTTCACTCTATGTGTGTGTTTTATTGGTAGGTTGTTTAGGGGCCCTGAAGAAGTTCTGGGAAAATGGGAATAGCCAGCGGAGGAAGAGGTGTAGGGGAGAAGACAACAGGAGGCATGAGGAAATGCAGGGATGAAAAATCAGATCTGTAGATGAAAAATTAGATAGGAGCCAGGACTGTGTGGTTGCAGCCCAGACAGCAAATCGTTTCCCAGACTGCATGAAAAGAAGCCTGGCCAGCAGGTCAAGGGAGGTGATTCTCTCTCTCTGCTCTTGTGAGACCCCACCTGGAGTGCTGTGTTCAGCCCTGGGGTTCCCAGCACAAGAAAGACATGGACCTGTTGGAGTGGGTCCAGAGGATGGTCAGAGAGCTGGGACACCTCTCCTGTGAAGACAGGCTGAGTGAATTGGGGTTGTTCAGCCTGGAGAAGAGAAGGCTCGGGGAGACCTTATTGCAGCCTTTCAGTGTAAAGAAGGCCCATAATAAAGATAGAGGCAGACTTTTTACCAGGACCTGTAGTGACAGGATGAGGGGCAATGTGTTTTAACTGAAAGAAGATAGATTTAGATTGGTCATAAGGAAGAAGTTATTTTACAGTGAGGATGGTTGCAGGAAGTACACTGGAACAGGTTAACCAGAGAAGTTGTGGCTGCCCCATCCCTGGCAGTGTTCAAGGCCAGGCTGGACAGAGCTTTGAGCAACCTATGGAAGGTGTCCCTGCCCATGACAGGGGGGGTTGAACTAGATTATCTTTGAATGTCTTCCAACCCAAACCATTCTGTGATTCTATGATCCTGTAAGGAAACTTGGGGCTCCCAGCACCACAGATAAAGCAGATGACAGTAAATGTTACTAAGTGTGGATTTGTTACTCAAGGGTGCTGCTTTGGGAATGTACAGCTGGGTTGGGACCTTACAGGCTGTAAGAGTCAGACAAGAGGCATTGACAAGGTATTTGAGAACTGGGTGCTTCCTTTTTTGTGAGAGCTCTCATTAGGACTGGATGTGTGGTGGCACCTGTGCCTCTCCAGAGACTGACAGCGTGGACCTCCTGGGGAGTTCATTAGTGAACATTCATGAAGTGGCTTGAAATGAATGGAGGCAGATGAACTGAAGTGTCACTCTGTTACAGAAACCCCATGTACCAAAGGCTATCACTGCTGTCCAAGAAGGAAGCAGCCTGCAGTACCCCTGGCACACCAGCGTGTTTGTAGGCAAGGGTAATAAACAGCTTTTCCTGCAGAGCGTTAGTTGACTGCTCTGCCAGTGCAAGTCAGCAGCATGGAGTAACGCTGAAGGTTACCTTTGAGAGTTCACTTTTCAGTGAACCTTGGCAGCACCTTTGCAGAAGTTATTGTGTAGAGTTGTTACACTGAAGCCACGTTAGAAGCCAGCATTTTCATTGTTCTGTTTCAAGTTGTACACCATCAGGAATGTGCTGGGTGTGTTTAACATGTTCACGTGTTAGAAACTTCTGGTATACGTAAGATTGATAAATATAACCTGTCTTATATTTTAGTCAGGAGGCTTTGCATCCATCTTCAGTGAAGACATGCCACAGGTAAGTTGATGTCGTGCCTTAATAAATATTTCTTCAAGAGTGATTGTGTACTTTCATCTCAGTGTTGTCTAAGAACACATCAGATGGTTGCGTCTTCAGTATGTTCCCTTTTCCCCATGAGGAGGGTTACGTGGTTTTACATGTAAAAAGAAATTGATACCTAAGTTGCTGTTGCCCAATGTGTACTATGACTTATTTAAATAAAATAAACATAATTTAGTCATGGGAAATGACAGGCAAACTTACCTATTGTCATTACTTTGTGTGCATGACAGAAGCTGTATGCTCTGCATGTGTGTACTCTGTGTTGTACACAAACCCAAATGCATATTCTGTAAAATCCTGAGACCTATGAAATAATGGCAAAATTCCCACTACTTTGAATGAGGCCAGGATCTTACCCCATATGTTGCTTACCATTTTTCTGAGCATGAAGAACCCATCATAGCCAAACTACAGTTTGCTTATTTTTGTTTAACTATTCCAGAGCAGAGACCAAACGAGCAAGGATGAAAGCTTCAACATGTTGCATGCTTTAATTTGTAACAAGAACTTTCTTGTTACTCTCATTCACACCCTTGAAAAGCAGAAAAATTTCTCTGTGAAAGACAGGTATAGTATGATTATGCTTATCATCTTCAAGACAATTAGCAGGAAAAAACAACATGGATTTTAGCTCACAAATGTAATTTCTACTTCTTGCAAAGCAAGCTTGCCTTACTCCAGAGCATTTTTCCATCTTCTCCATCTGCACACACTGAGGAAGAAAAAACATTAAAACAAGCTATTAAAGAGAAATCAGAATGTTTGTACATGTAAACAAAAAGGCAAAGGAGCAGGAAAACTCACTTCAAAACTGTAAACACTTCCTGCAGTTAGACCAACAGTTGCACAGTTTAGAAATGTTCTGTCGCTGAAGCAGGTGTTATTCAGCAGAATTACATTTAGAGACACAAATTGTGTTTGAAAAATAATCACAAGAGCAGATGGACTTGCATTTTTTATGTTTTTGTAGAGATCAGTGGACAGTTTCTGTGCCTGAGAAGGAAACTTAGGATATGAGCTGTATTAAAGTGTGTTTTGTTTATTAAAGATGACTTGGAAGAGAAATTCCAATATTGCAGCATTCTCTTTTTCAACTCTTTTTTTTTTCACAGGTGCTTGTTTGCATCCTTCTTGACCATTGCACTACAGACTAAGCTAGTTTACCTAACCCATATTTTGGAAGTGTTGACAAAGGACTTGATGGAGCAATCAAGCAATGTGCAGCCTAAGCTCCTGCTCAGAAGAACGGAATCTGTGGTAGAAAAACTCCTGACAAACTGGATGTCTGTCTGCCTTTCAGGATTTCTCCGGGTATGTGTACATCTTTTCACTATGCAAGATACACAAAGAATATTGACTGATTTCTTCCATAGGAATTGTTAGAAGGAATGGTTTAAAGCCCTCGATCTAACATTTAACATTACTAATATGTGCTTTTCTAGGTTAGGTGACTTAGCTGTCATCAGTGAGGTATAGGAAAAGAGGCCGCCTGTAAGCAATGACAGTATCTTTTCTTTGGCTGAGATTTGGGTAGTTTTGCAATTCTAGCGTATTCTTTTCTCGTGTCAGACATTATTTCAACTCCATGAGATGTATAGCGATCATACTAAAAGATGACACACTTGTGAAAATGCAGCTGTACCTTTCTACGCAAGCTGTTGGAAAGCTACCACATAATGGACATATTAGGAATACCATCCTTTGGAAAACTAAACTTCTTTCCAAACTTTTTAACCCGCAAGCAGCGTTGCAGATTTCAAGAACTGACTTCACGTGCAAAACCAGAAGCTTTTATTTTTTTTCAATTTTACCATTTGTTTATTTTTGTCCACTTGGTAGCACTTCATTCTTGGTTTCAGTACTTGGTTGTGCTTCCTGTCTCTCTTACCAGTGTGATGGTGTTGCACTGTTGGTATCACTCAGATCAGTCCTTGCATTAATACAGCAGCAGAATTGTTGAGGCTCAGCAGCTTTGCACCAGTTTTCTGTAACCCCAGAAGACAGCCAAGGAACTGTCAGAGATCTGTTCTGGGTACACCAGTCATTTTTACAGAGCTGTGCTAGTGAGAGGCTGTAGCCAGACTGTGGGAATGGTGTCACATGGAAACAGATCCATCCTTTCTCAGGTGCTTTTCTGAAGCCTGGGGTTGAGGCTGGAGAGGGAAGCCCTCTTTCACTGAAAGACCAGTGAATGTCCTCCTACAGTTCCCAAGGCTGTTTTTCCAGGGACAGCAAGAGGAGACACCAATTCAGAAAGAAACTAGTTGTTAGCCTGTTTTCTCACCAGCCTGAAAAAGGAAGAAGCAGCTGAAGTATGCATGTGAACACATGCACGTCTCACCCCCCACCCACTCTGGTGGAACCGGGAAGCGTCTGCCAGGTGGAGTAGGAGCAGCTTGTCTGTAGTGTGCTTGTGCACAGCAAGGGACTGTGAGCTTATCTTGTCACACGCTCCAGCTGTCCCTTGCTATTTGCATGAGACTTTCACACTGAAAAGCAAAGGATGGAGGTTAAACAAATAACTGGATAAATCTGCTCAGAGGGATTTGCTTTTCTAATTGCAAGATAGCAACTTAGTTAAAAGGAAGTAATTTGTTACACTTGAGTTTTTTCTAGCTATCTGTGCCCATTTAATGATTACAAAAATAAACATGTTCCTTGCTTTTTCTTAATGTCCTAGGAGACAATTGGTGAACCTTTCTATTTGCTAGTGACAACCCTCAATCAGAGGATAAACAAAGGACCTGTTGACGCAATAACTTGCAAAGCCCTGTACACACTGAACGAAGACTGGCTGCTGTGGCAAGTGTCTGAATTCAAAACAGTGGTATGTTTGCCAGTTTGTGTTCCCTCCAAAACTGGACAACTACAATGTTTTCTTTTTCTGGGAAGCTAAATTAAGGCTCTTGAGCACTAAGGTGATGGTTAAGTACCCAGATAATACAATTGCTATTGCTGACAAAGTTTCAAAATGAAATGGTCTTTAGCTAGCTGGTATTTCACCAATATACATTTCACAAATAGCACTCCTTACTTCACAGCATGCCTTAATTGCCAAAGGTTAGGTTTAATGAAGTCTCAGGGTATTAAAATTCCTTCTTATTTTAAAATGTACTACAAAAATATAAACGTATACTTAAAATTTAAACTAAATTACACTTTTCCAATGAATGAAAGAATGGAATGCAGAGGTTTTGTTTTTCTATTGTATTTACTTGTGGCTAATCTTCAGGCAGCAATAATTTGCTGTGGGTTTCCATGTTATTAGCTCCAAATTAGCAAGGTTACACTGTGGTGAATTTTACTGAGTCGCTTGGTTAAAAACAAGGGATCTGGGAAGTCTGGCTGAGTTTCTGAACTTTACCATAGATTTCTTGCCTTTCTCAAAACAACTACAAAGTGCGTCCTATTTTACAATTATACCAGGAATTCTTTGAAAGCTGGAATTCCCTTACTGATTGTCGTTCTGAAACTGAGAAGGGTTATTGCACTTCAGAGAATGTAAAAATTGTGACTTTTGAGTAGGAGGTCTGAAAAAGGTTTGCAGAATAACCAGAGTACTTTTTCCCCAGAATTCCCAACTGATTTTGAGTCTGAGAACTTAAAAATCTGCATCTCCAGTCATTTCCATGGCTTCCTTGCTTCTTAACTCCTGGCTTCCTGCCAGGGTTACCAGACACACATAGGAGTATGAGAAGTGCGACTGAATAGTGGGCTTTCAGAGCTTGGGAGCAGCAACTGCAATGGTAGGGACACTGCAAGTGCTGGTGGCTTTGGAGGAGAATTTAGTCCTTTTTTGAGCCCATATCCAGAGCCTCAGGTAGTGCTGGAGCTTCCAGGTCTGCCCATCTTGTTTTGTGGGAAGAACCTGAAGATCCTAAGATACCACATACGTCAATAGACTGCGTGACCCTGGAAATTTTGGCTTTTCAGCAATCCCTTGGGCTTGGCTCACTGCGTCACGTAGGAAGCTCGCTGAAATCACAACCTTTCTGTGAAACATTTTCTGCTGAAAGCTCTTGGACTGACAGATTTATGGTCAAATCTTCTTATAGTAATTTACAAAGCTGTTATTGGAAGTTTCATGTGAAGGCGCTTCAAGCTAAGTTACCACAGTTTGCATTTGGAAAGGAAGTTTGTGACTAAAAATTAAATGCATAATATCGTATTTTTGGTTTCCTTGCTTGTGCACTGCATTCTGGCATGAATTTGGAATCCAGGGTAAGTTTAAGTATATGCTATATATATCCATAGGATACAAAACTAGTAGTTATGCAAAGCAACAATTTGCAAGTAAGCTCAATATGTCTGTTACTAGTAGACTATGCAGGAACATCTGGTCGTGTGGAATTGATTGACTTTTTCTTATTTATAGGACAAATTCAAGTTGAGGGAATCGTAGGGGGATGTCTGACTCTGAAACTGCTGAACACTGCCTTAAATACTTTTTTCTAGTGTTATTTCTATGCATGCAGTCACTGATAGGGTCTTGTGGGCAGCCTGCACTGAAGAGGAGACAGGGGAAGTGGTCTGAAGGACTCTGTAGGTGAGGAAGGCTGCAGATGGATGAGGAAGTGAGAGATCAAATAGCCTTTCTCAGACGTTGTTCACTGCCTTTGTATCCCAGCTTTTTAAATAGGAGATTATGATACTGTTACAGGGTTAATAAATCAGCTTTCCCCACTAAGGTCCAGCAGTTTGTTCAACTCAGTTGAGAAGTGGCTGAACGTTCCCTTTAAAACCATCAGAAAAGGAGGGAGGATCCTGCAGTAAAATTACAGAGATGGAGCCCAAGGACTCTAGTTCTGTCTAGAAAGAGAAGCAGTTTTGTTTGGTGTTTTGTATAAGATTTACGCTGGAAAATAAAACTGTACTGTGATAAGAGATTTAAGTGGAACAGCAAGGCTTTCTGGGCTGGGGAAGCAGGCCAGCTATGCACATTTTCTCTTCAAGAATAGCTTTTAACAGAATGCTAAAGTGGAAGGAGTCAGCTTTTCTTCTCTCACTAACCATTTCATGTGCACTGCAATGACATGAAGGACCTGTGAGTATACAGAGAGGGAACCAAGTATTTTCTCCTTTCTTTGGCAGAAAATTTCCACCTAAAGGATTTTGTAAATGGAGTAAATCCTGAGCAGAGTTTTAAAATGCATTTGCACATTTTCTCACTGCAGTTACATTCTGAGTCTTGTAGTATTTTACTGGTATTTTATTTTGCCCCTTTCCACAGACCCACAGAGCAGTACATTAAAAGCTACTTGTCCAGAGCAAAGTATAAAAACAGCCAAATAGCCAAAATGAGGGGGATAAAAAGATACTGAAGCACTTCTGCAGACATTCAATGTCCAGATTTTTAAACTATGTTGGCACTTGAAGACACAGGGATGCATTTGCTAGGAGTTCAACGCTCAAATCAGTGGCAGAGCACAAGCAAGGATGTAGGCATTCTGCATGCAAATTGTGCTTTCAGGATTTGGACTTCAGTTTCAAACCAGCACAAGTAGGATACAGACAGGCTCCTAAAAATTAGGGGGAGGTCCATAGGTCTCCTCCTAAACACTATGCAGATAAAATCTTGGGGCAGGAGAAGGAAGAAGCACTGGACATAGAGAAAGAAGGAAGGACAGGGGAGATTTTCTAAATTTCAGGCCATTTGTAGGAAGGAAAAAAAGAGAACTGAGAAACATGTTGGTTTTGAATTCTATCAGAGCTGTCCCTTGGCTGGGCCCCATGCCTTTTTATAAAAGGCCACAGACCTCAGGACCAGCAAACCCTGCTGCTGTTATCCCTCTCTGCTGGAAAGGGTCAGATATTGAAGAGAGATGAGCTGCTGAACTAAATACTCAGGCAGAGGAATTGAAAGAAAGATGCTTCTAAAAGCACTGGTCCAGTATGAGCTGAGGAGCTGTTTGGATTCATGCTGTGCTTATATTTGAGTACTGAGAAATAAAACTGCCTTGAAAGAGACTTGGATGTGTCATGGAGCCTTTTCACAGGCTGAGGAAGCAAGCCTGCTTTCTCACAGGCAGACAAGCAGCTGCACCCCTCGGTGGATAATTCACTCAATGACTGATGAAGAAGTGCAGTGCACAGCTGAGTGTTAGCCTTTCACTAAAGTGTTTCATTTTAAATAGAAACGCTGTACAATGCCAGCCTGCCATGGGAGAAGTTCTCAGTGGTATCTCTCCTGTGGAAAACCAGGGGAGACTTCTTCATTTGGTAGACTTGGAGCTTTGGCATTTGTTTGAATAGTCACTGCTTATTTTAAAAAAAGGGATTGGAGCTGTGGAATTCTTTGCTGAAATGAGTTTGCATCTTAGATGGGAAGAAATTATCTAATTCACCTATTCACCAACAGCCTTTTATTGAAAGTGAAGCAAAGCCACGTGGTGGAAGGTTGTTTAAAGTGTGCAGCTGCTTTATGAGTTAAAAGAAGGATGTTAAAAGAAGTGGGAGGGCTGTACGGGAGTAAAGCAGAGACAGGGAACCCAATTTCCTAGTAAGACGCCATGGTTGTGGTATTATTAGGCATGCTTTGTGAGAGATAGAGAAGCTACTAGGAGCATGTGACATATGGGGATTTTCATCAGCAGAAAATGAGACAACAGCCCTCGCTAGGAAGCTGGCAGTGCAGATGTTGGCTCCGGGAGAGTCTTCTGAATTAGATACAGATTGAGTATTGCATGATAGCATTGAGAATACAACTCCTGCTTTGCATAGGCCCTATCTAGCCTACATTTAACTCGTGTTAACTTTTTTCTCATGCCAATTTGTTAGCTGTTCTATAACCTCTTTATGGCTAAGTGTTCTGTTCTGGCTGCTACAGAAGGATCATAAAATCAATCTGATTTTTCCTGTTCATTGTATTTCATAGTCTAGGAGACGGGAGTAGGTTTAAGGCAGTTTCATTGTGCTCTACATCATAGTGCTGTCTCTTTCACCTAAAATTCTCTAACTTTTACTATTCAAAAGTTTTTCTTGTTTTTTGAGTCTGTCTGATACATGGAAATCTGCTTTGTTCACATGCACAGCTAAACAGAGAACAGGGTAATGAGTAAGAGCCCTTGAATATCCCAGATGATTTTTCTTGGAAAAAAATACGGCATTATCACATTTCTTTATTAAACCACATCTCATTTATTTATCTTCTATGGTTATTAATAGCTTTACTAAATAAATCATTGTTTGAAATTAATTTTCAAGAAAACTAAAAATCTGAAAAACCATCTGTAAGCATTGGCTTCAGATGTCATTATTTCTGCCACTGCAAGAGTGAAAAACATGCTTTTTCAAATTTGCTCCTGTCTTTTACCTAGATTCCAAGACTGTTCCTATACAAGTAGTTGCAGATGCTTGCCTGGTGCTCCTTGAGTAGCCTTTAACAATTCTTGCAACCTGTTTTAAGCCTTTGCTGAAGAGCACTGTGACTTTGTGTTGCTAATCACTAATTCTAGTGCATAGTCTCAACTCGAGATATTACTGGGTTGAACTACACGTCCTATAATTTCCTCCTGAATCTTCCCCTAAGTTGACTTGTATGTTCATTTCCTTTGCAAAGTGAGAGAGCTCAAAAAAAGGCCTGATGATGTTTCCTCGTGACTTCCATGTGTCCTCCTGTCATTCCTCTTAAGTGTTTTCTGACCTTCAGAGCTGATCATAAAAGGGCTTTCATAATTCTACAGTAATTTCTGATTCTTTTTCCAGTGCTACACTGTGTGTCTAAATGCAGTGATTGTGACTGTCAGGTTCTGATTAACGGTTTCCAAAGTCAGGATTGTGCTGTCAGACAGGTTAAATCTGATTTATGAAAACTTCAGCTACAGAGGGAAGACTTAATAATAATTGGCTGTCCTAGCTTCTCATCAATTGCTACATCACTTAAGATTAATTTCTGCAGGAAATCATATCAGCACAACTGTCTCTCTTGGTTTAGAGACTTTTATGTGTTTAAATATTTCTTCCCATCTGACCACTTCTTTGAGTGGTAAAGTGTTGTCATTATCCTCACATTGTGGATACTTTTCATTAAGGAATTCATAAATGACTAGTATTCCACCTGCATAAAGGACTGCTGCTCTCTTTTTACAGTCCTGTCATCCTACAGTGAGTTGAGTGAGGACGGGAGGATTGTCACATGCTAATAACTGAAGAGGCAGCACATTTATGTGCGATCTCTGTGAGAGCATGTGCTGAAAAGGAGATGCAGCAGAAAAAAAAGACAGTTTCTCTCGACAGTCTGAAAGGAAGAGGAAATTAAGCAGTTACATGAATATTGCAGTGTAGGAATAATGTTAGAAGGAAAGGATCAACTAAAGGAAGGAATGCTTCCAAGGATGTAAAGACAGTTCAACGTCAGTTAAAGTGTGAGTAGCTACTCCAGAAAGATCAGTTTGGAGACTAGCAGAGACAAGGACTTTGGCTAAAATGAGTTTTTCAAAGACAAAATGCAGTTGGTCCCTGTCCACATTTTTGTACTGGAAGACCGTGACCTCAGGGCAGTCAAAGTCAAGGGCAGGACTGCTGTCTGTTCAGTTGGTGTGTGGGCCTAACCAAGCATGACTCCCTCATTCCTGTTCCAATATATTTTTTAGTAATTTTCCGCATGAAATCCCAACCTGAGGCATGGCATCCAGTCTGCTTCTCCTTGTGCAGGCACCATTCCCACATATCTTCTTCTTCTGTTCCATCTGTCCTTTCCATGGACTCATTTTCTCCACAATTAAACATCTTGGTGCCCTGATTAAGTTATTCTCTGTTACTTCAGTTACATCCTATAGTCTTTATTAAACCCTGATCTTCATCATTTTGCAACCCTGTTTTTAATACTCATTTTGCTTCTGCAGAAACCGTAAAGTTAGTTTATGTCTCATTGGACTACTTTTTTTCACCACCAGTGTGGTGTAGTTTCCTCTTTTGCTGGGTAGTAAAGCAGAAAATAGCATTTTACAACTATTAATAACTACCCATTTTTCTAAGAAGAGAGAAAAGTTTTCCCTGCAGCAACCTGCACAGGAATTCTTTCCTTCACATGACAGCAGGGAAAAAAACATGTTTAAATTGCTTCCTCTTTTAACAATCACTCCTTCACTGAGTCACACCTGCAGTCCTCCCATTTCACTCAAAAGATACGGATTATACCAGAAGTATCCAACAGCCACAATGGTTTGAGTATGTAGATTTTCCTGTGCTTCTTGCAGTCAAGTGAAGGCACCTAAAACACTTGTTTTAATTCTGTCCCAAGACACCTCCAGCAGTATCTCTGTAGCTGAACGGTGATTTCCTGCAAGGAGCAGGCTGTGGCACTGCAAATGATGATTACCAATGCTCTGCACTGGCAGTTCTGTTTTCCCCTGCCTTTTGGCATTTGGTCTGCCTGGTCTGACCTGAAATACGACCTGACTGAAAACATTCCCTGGAGATGGTCACACAGACTCATTGGCACCTTCCTCTAGCCCATACTCACCTTGTAAGCAGCCTAGCAGATGAGTTGTCCCCCAGCTAAGAGCAGCTGTGAGCTAAAGGGCAGGGGTGTTGTAACTGCAGAGGTTGTGTGGGTGTTTGACCTGCAGCAATAACTAACAGAATAAATCACACTTTTTGATGCAGATCTCGACCACTTTGGGTTCTGTCTGCTGCAGCTTGCTTTCCCTTGCCTTCTGCTTCTGCAGTAGCCCTATCCCTGCTGCCTCTAGAGACACGGCTGTATGCAGACACTAATGTCTCCAAGGGAGGTGTATTTTTTTGCACGATACAAGGCACTCCGCATAATCTGCTGGTGTAAATATGCATTTCAGCACTGCTTCCTCTCCACTCAAAATCAATCATGCTTACCATGACAACTTACTTAGCAACCCTATCAGATCTGTAGTTGCTTAGAGTTTTGCTTTTAAGGCACTCATTTTAAATAAAAGACCTGCTTTTTTTAGAACATGCATTGTAGTTTTTCCTGGTCTCCTGTCTTTCTTATTTTGTTGATAATTCACTGAAATACATTTGCACAAAAGCAGAATACAAAATACAGTTTTGGAAGTACATCACTGTGTATCTTTGATCCTTTGGAAACGAGGAATTCTAAATGCTTCCTTGTGTAATTCCTTCATAATCTTCATTTGAATTGGCTTAAATAATAAAAATGCTGAAAATCTCTCAGGTTTGCTGTCAGGAGTTTGTAAGTTTCCCGTGTTCCCTGTAAGTCAAACGTGTTTTTTTCCAGACAGTGAACATTATCTTTGAAAAAATCCCAGAAAATGAGAGTGGAGATGCCTGTCAGACAATCCAAGTTAATGTTCTGGACTGCGACACCATTGGCCAAGCCAAGGAGAAGAGCCTTCAGGCGTTCCTTAATAAGAATGGCTTTCTCTATGGTCTTCAGCTGGATGAAATTGGTCTTGGTAAGAGAGTGTCACTGTGTTGTATTTTCATGGTGTTCGCTGGTCTATCTGTGGAGTTTTCCTGTTAGGAATTGCTACTGTTGGCTTTGATTTCTTTTTTTCTAGTGTTTAGGCAGAATATAGCTTTTGTAAGGAATTTATAGGGAAATACTAGATCATTTATACTCCCACTTAGAACACTGGAACTGCATCTGCTTCGCTTCTGCAAGGACTTGAGTATGCAGTTGACAAACATGTTATTTACATGTATATTACATATACATGTAATGTATATGTTCCTTTTCTGGGTTAAGTAAGGTGGTCCATCCACCTCAATACAGCTGGTTGATAAATTCTGTCATTACTGACAGATCTTACGATGGCACGTCATGATTACCAAGTACTTTAGTCCCTACCTGCTATCCCTCCTACCACCGTTCCTTCCAACAGGCCTACGTTTCCCTTGATCAGGAGAACTTGCAAATATAGTTTATTTACAGCCAGATTAGGTTTATATAATAGCTCACAAGTGACTCCCAAGGATACGTACAGTATCTACAGAAGTAAATTAGGCCATTCCAGCAAATCAGTTGAGCCATCATTTCTTGTTGGGTTTTCAAGAGCCCAAGGTCAGGTAAAAGCCTGAAATTGCCCCCATGCCGCTTCCACATGCTCCAACAGGAAATCTAACAGTCTTGTACAGTCTGTACAGTGGCTTGTGAAACCTTTCTTCTGGTCCCAATGTGGCCGTAACACCAAGGCACACTTGTGCAACAGAATAGCTAGATCACATGAAAGCATCTCCAAAACTTCTGCCTTGACCAAGACAAAGTGAAGCACCAGTGGTGGAAGCCACCCAGGCTGTTATCCCAGAAAACAAATCTGTAGTGTGGGAGTGGAAAACCAATCTCGTGTGACCTAGCACAAGGACAGAGAGAAACAGCTCAGTTGGGAGCCACTGGTCCAAAAATAATTAGGTGTTGTTTTTCTTTACAAACATCTGTGCAGTGAGAATGCCATTAGAATGTAATTGTTTTCTGTTGCTGTCGTACTGCAGAACTGGTGTCTGAGGAGCAGCAAAGAGAACTGTTAGATATTGATGGTTCCTCTGAGGTGATGGAGGATGGGATAAGAAAGCTAAATACCATCGGTCATTACGAGGTAAGCATGGAAGCCATACCAATGAATCAAAAAGCAGTTTCTCCCCAGCTCCAAAATGCTGTCTGCACAGAAGTATCTTGATTGATCAAACTGTTGAAGAAACAGCTGAGCATCATCCACAGAAGGAAAGAGCTGTGTGACACACAACTTTCTTGCCAATGGGTCATATGTTCTCTGCTAGTTTTCAGAGGTTTGCTTGCTGCAGGGTTGTTTGGTTCAAGCATACCAGGTAAACTGTTACTGCCGTTGAGCATTTCCGTTGCCCATCTAAGGCGTTTCCACTGACACTAGTCAAAATAGAGGGTGATGGGCTGAGGTAACATGTTCAGCAGATGATTGGTCTCAGATGATATGGGACCTCACATTTTGATGCTTACAGATAGATTTTAGAAATCAGGTTAGCATACTGAGTGCTTTTAGTGAACATTTTGTGCCTCGTTGTTGAATCTGAAAGTCTGGCTCTTAACACATAGTCAATTTTTATTTAGTTAGAAGTTTTTCTGATAGGTGTGTGACACGCAGTGCAGTATGGTGCTGAGAAACCTGAGCCAGCTTCGAACACATTGCTCTCTGTGTGAGCAAATACAGTGCCATCCACAGAGAGAAACAGGGGCTCCTAGCAGGAATGTTTGTAGCTTGAGCAGAGCACAGGGCTGCTCAGAGATGGAGCAAGCACATTTGGAGTTGCTTGACAGACAGATTTCTGGAGGCATTTTTTGCTTTCCTTACCTTCCGGTGAGGCAGCAGTGAACCCAGGTGTTCTGAGTCACCATCCAGTGTCTTAAATACAGCTTGTCCTGTGCCTCTCTTGAATCTTGTCTATAGATTAACGTGGGACTTCCTCCACTCTGTTTGTAAAGATTCTGTACAAATTAAGACATTGCAGCAAAGGTCAAAGTAGATCTGAATCTGATTAGATATTTGAACTTCTGTCTAATGTGGTAGTACCCCCTCTCTTTACTACAGGCAGCTGTTGCAAGTGCTCCCTGATTTTACCAGGCAGCTTTCTGCACTTCCTGAGCTCATGCCATGCCATGCCATGTTGAAAGGGTAAAAATGGCAAATGGGTCTGCTCCAGTTGGTCAGTGTCATCCCTGGGTATCTTTGTACCAGCCCTTGTTTTCGTCTGAGGCTTCTGCAGGCAGATGCAAGTTAGGTTGGAGGCTCAGCTGTTCTTGCAAAGCTGTAACTACACTAATTATAGCTTAGCAGCTGCCTCCTAGAAATTGTGCTGGGTATCTGTCTCTTAGATATTTCAGTTCACTTTTTCTGACACTGACAAACATGTTAGGCAGAAGCTCGGTGACATTTTAGGCAGTGGCTTAGTGGCAAGTGTCAGCCATTACCATATATAGTTTATTTTCTTGTATGTATGCATATTAATACAAAAAGGAGCATAAAGGTGTCCAGTTAGCCTGACAAAGGAGCATTTCATGCACAGTATGAGGGTGGTAATGTTGCCTGAAGAAATTCCAACTTACATTTCAACAGTGCTTGAGTTTTGTGGCAAGCCTGACTTTTTTCCTTTTGTTTACCAGACTTAAATGTTAGAAAGGAGCCAGGTTTTTGAAACTGGGAAGTACCCTCCAATCTTTCTAAGGCACTGGGGCATGAGGGGTGTGCTGTAAGGGTCCCAGAATCACCAGTCACTCCGGAAAAAGCAGACTTAGTTTCTATGTCGATTTTAAAATGTTCAGGTAGTGGATGTTTGCTTTTTTGTGTAGTGTTTCTGAGGGGAAACAAATCCACTGTACTCTTATTGGACTTTCGTGTGTCTCTGACTTATGTACTCCTTTTGTTCTAACTTTTTCCTCCTGGTAGGGTTACTGATGTGATTATTTATGAGGTCTGCAGTATTTGCCTGAGAATAACCACAAGCCTTGACAAGAAAGTTGCTGATTATCATGATGTCCTATTTCCCACATGAGAAGAGAGCTAGAGAACCACTTTCAGATCTGCTTTCCAAGTTAGAGGTCAATTTCTCAATCTGTATCTGCGTTGCATGTTCCAGGAGTAGGCACAGCCCCAGATAGCAAATCTGAATGATCCCGGGAGCTCACTGACAAGAAATGAATTACAGGGAGGACAGCAGGCCTGGAGAACAAGGAAGAGGGGTAGAGCCACACTACTACATCTTCTGTTTTGCAAAGTAGCAGTACTCCATGTTGTGTGGATCTGAACAGATCTCCCCCCCTCCCTGTTTTTCTCCCTCAGTAACACACCTGACAAAGTAAAGATGTTTTGAGGTGCCCATGGGAGCAGCCCACCATCAAAGTGATAAAGGCAGCAGGACATGAAAAGAAGGGCTTTTTTTTGATTTAATTGGATCACACTGAAAGAAACAGCAAGTATGGCTGCTGCAGGAGTGATAAAGAAGGGAAAGCGTACTCCACTCAATGCCAAGAGCATAATTTATCCCAGAAATAAAACCTGAAGTGGGGGCTGGGATCATGGCTGCACTGCACCAACGCCTCTGGTTCCTGGAAGGAAGCACAGTTCTCCCACTGAGCTCTGCCTGTCTCCCTCAGGACAGGAGCCAACGCATTTCAGCATCGAGCTTCTCCCCTGCTTCTTGGAGAGGGAGTGGAGGGCGCGTATTGCCCACGTTGCTGTGGGGTAGGGTGAGCCGCTGGGTAGCTGTGTTCCTGTTTACCTATCTTCGGGACCATGTAGGAAGACTCTCTGGGTTTGTGTTACTTCACAAGCCAGACTTAGAGCATATTCTCACTTGTAGTGTGTTTTAAAGCACTCTGTGTTATCTGAAAGAGCTTTTGGAACACTGTGATAAACGGAAACCCTGCAAAAAGTCATACTTATAAAATAGATTGCATTTGCTTTCCAGGAGCGAGTGTAAGTGCAGATTTCTTTGGCGCGAGACACAGCTCTTGATAGAGTATCTTAATGTTAAAACTGGTTTCTTCCACCAGGCTGGCTGCCAAGGTTTAAAAAACACTTAAATTATCTTGGCAGAGATCCCTTGCTAGGACTGGCCAGTTGTTTTTGTAATTATAGAGGGAAGTACACAGCACTTGGCAAAACTCAGCATTTGACAGCAGAGCAGTGGTGTAGTTCTCAGTAGGAGCTGGTTTTGCGTGACTCTGATAATAAAAGCGTGACGTGTCAGTTTCTTTTAAAGATAATAGTTACTATCCTGGCAGCAGTGTACAGTCAGGGAAGGAGGGGGTTAGATTTTTCCTAGAAATCACCAGGTAGCTTTATTCAGATCTTCACCTTACAGTGCACAGGGCGTAAGTATTTTGCTGAGTTTGAAAATAGCTGGGAGCACCAGGCTGGACCCTAAAATAGGGCATGGAGGGAATGGACTGAGCTGAAAGAAAGGGGGCCAGAGGAGAAACCATCCTTGTGCTCCCCTCCCGTCCTCACTTTCCTGTAAGATCCTATTGCTCTGGAGCCAGAGAATTCAATCAGGGCAGTCTGTAGAAGCAGCACGAAGCAGTATGTGAAAATGAAAATGTCCAAGTGGGGGCTGAACCAGAAAAAACAAAGAAAGAGAAAGGTGTTAGAGGCCGGTTTGTTGGAAGAGCTGCCTGCACGCCTTGCCAGGTAAGGCTGACAAACTGCAGCCCTGGCTGCCTCCTGAGAGCTGCACACACCATGGGGAAGGCGAAGCAGGCTGGCATGCTCTGCGCTGCCACAGACTGAGGGACAGAGGAAATGAAACCAAGGGCTTCGTGAATTCTTCCATTTCAGTGTGATGTGTTTGGTTTTTGCTTTCAGATTTCAAATGGAGCAACCATAAAAGTCTTTAAAAAGAAGGTGACTACCCGATCAGGTAACAAAGGAACTGCAACTTATTTAATCTTGTGCGGAGAATGGGCTGGGAATGCAGAGAGCTGAGCTGCGGCAGGTTGTATCTTAGTCAGTAGGAGGTCAGAAAAAACTGGTACTTTGATGCAGCTGAACCAAATGAAAAGCCATGTTACCCTGGCCCTGTGCATGTGGCAGGCACAGGGGTAGTGGGAAGAGGAAAGAAGGACAGAAAGACAGTTGTCAGCAAATGAATCTTAAAAGACTTAAAGATATAGACTCATAGGCAGGAAAGCAGGGCAGGGAAGCACAGGTGGCACCGACAAGACAAACACAGGGAACATGCCCTGCTCCAGTGCCTGGTGGTGTGCATCATGGATACAGCGGTGTGCTGTCCAGAGACATAACAGAAAAATACAGTTTTGGAGCTTTCCTTATTCTCCTGGTTGTGTTTCTGAAAGCTTTTACTCTGCTGTCTCAACAGCATGTCAGGAGTTAAAGGGTGCTTACAAGGGGTCAGTTCATCTCACCTACCCCTGTGATGCTGGTTGCTCCCACCCCAGTTGTGACTTGGGGAAGGTGGACTTTCTGTAGCCCTTGGGGAAAACAGACACTCCTAGCATGTGATTCACCATTGAAGTGGACATCTAAAGTTAGGAGAGATGTGTCCCTGAGGTGCAAGTCACTGAGATGGCATTGCTCTTTCCCTCAGCAAGAACAGAGCTGTCTGTTCTCAGCCATTGCTTTCACGCCTGACCTCAGCCTGCCTGCACAAAGTACTCTTAGACTAAAGCAATGCAGTCATCTCGTGTGCTCTCTGTTGTCCTCCTTTCAGAGGAGCTGCAATTTGCTGCCAGCTTACTCCAGCAGCAGATGATGATGCCCTAGCTTAGTGGTTAGAGCTACAGGCTGGCACTGGGGAGGTGAGCAAGGACGTGTGTTTGTCAGAGGCTTCCCCAGACTGCAGGCAGGAAAGCATGATGCTGAGCCTGCTTGCTCGGCATCCTGGCATGAACAGCCCAGAGCCCAGCAGAATTCACAAGCTTGTAGCTGTGTGTTTCGTTAATGCCTGTTTACTCTCTCCTTTCTGTTGTTTAGATGTGGACTACTCAGATGAACACTGTCATTTGGTGAGTTCAGTCATTACACTGTTAAGTGGGGGATTTAATACTGAGCAGTATTTGTTATCTGTGTAATCTCTTTAATCTCTTCACAACAGATTTTACCAGACTCTGAAGCAAACAAAGATGTGAAAGGAGCAGGTCACAAGGGAAAGCAGAAATTCAAAGTGAAAGAAATGTACCTGACAAAGCTTCTGTCAACCAAGGTAAACTTTAATGGCCTTGATTTGAAGAAGGGCTGATGTTAGGCTTGGCTAGCTTGCCCCAACAGAAATAGAAATTAAAGCAGAAATAACGCAACTTCCTCTACGTGTAACACTGTGCTAAATATGAGTTGCGACCATTTGCAAAGACAGACACAGTTTCTAATGCTAGAGTTCTAAAACTGTCCACTACTTACACTACCTGCTCAGTAAGTACAACCTTTCTCCTCAGGTAGAAGAAAAAAGATAGTTATTGAGCTTATAGAGAATGAATTTTGCCAATGGATCTCATGGGGTGTGAACAATCCCTTCTGGAGAGACAGTTTAGAGTCATGAGTCTCCTGACTTTCTACTAGAATTTGCCCAGCTTAGAGACAACTTCCAAGACCTGAGTTTCACAAAATACTGGTCATGAAATTAAGTCTTCTAGGGTCTCAAGCATCCAAAGTGACTAGATTAATTTTAAAAGCAAGGTCCTTAGGATTTGTAATACAATTACCTTATTTATACAATACACATTTTGTAGGAATAAGCTCTGATCACTGCCTCCAGTTTCTGACTTACTCAAAAGGGTTATAAAACTCTTTGCAAGAGTATGTTAAAATATTAATCAGTGCACAACACTGAGAGCTCTGTGATACAAGAGGCTAGAAGGGATGGTGATTATGGCCGCCTTGCATTTAAAAATCTATCAATCATTATTTCAGACTGGTCATTTCTCATTAGCTGTGGAAAACTAACATAAACCCTTAGGTACTGCTGGAGTAAACCAGTAATATCTTACCATGGAAGACTGGAGTACAAAAGAAAAGATCAGGCTGTTAAGAAACAGCCCTTTTAAAAGGTTTTGAATTAATCATTTCATTCTTCAAAGTAGAATAATGCTGCAAACAACAGTGCTGTGATATCCTCACTGTGAAATTCCACCCATGATGCATGCTGCACTAAATGAAATTGCATAGAGCTATGTCTCTCT
This sequence comes from Psittacula echo, assembly GCF_963264785.1. Classification (NCBI taxonomy): domain Eukaryota; kingdom Metazoa; phylum Chordata; class Aves; order Psittaciformes; family Psittacidae; genus Psittacula; species Psittacula echo. The sequence goes on along the minus strand of NC_137735.1, from coordinate 116,486,529 downwards.
CTGTCTCATCCATACATGAACACAGAAGCAATTGAACAGTTTGTAACATGAAATGAACTTGCCCGTAGCATATCAAGGCCCTGGGGTACACTTGAATCCTTCTTGCTGAGAGAAGACTGAGCTTCAGAACAGATGTGAAGAAAAAACCACAAAACAGTGTTCTGCTTTGTTTGTCTCTACTTATAAATACTCTGTGATGATGTCAGTGAGTCCATCAGAAACCAAACCCTTGCATTTGTGAACCAAATAGCTTCACTTCTGGATCAGAAATGCCCATTTTTTCAGTTCTTCTCTCTAATAGTAGTGCCTCTGTATGCCACCCAAAGCCGTTATTCCTGAATTAGATCAAGCGCCACAGTCGCTTGGCTGTGAAGTGTTGATGAGCACATGTGTTCAACATGTGTCACAGATGGCACCATGAAGACCAGTGCCCCAGAAAACTGGTTAAACTTTCGCTCACCTCCCTTTTACTTCAAGTCACAAGTTCCAAATGCCTTTAGCAACAGTGCCCACAGCATCTGAAGAGTTGATGTCTTTGTTGTAATGAGTGATTCCTTCCACCTACGATTTATCACAAAGTTCACCACAGTTCTCATGTTGGTAAAGTGATAGGATGTGTGACATGTGAAAGCAGCTCATTATGGTGTATTTGTAATTTCTTTTTTGGTATTGACTCTCCTGTTTACCCGTAATCCCTGGGCTTGGTGTTTGCCACAAGCATATTATAGTTTCTCTGTGTGGTTACCTTGGGGCATGCTCAGTGCCCTGAGACAAGAAATCCAGTTCTTCGCTTTTGTAACAATAGCACTGTTCCTTTTGTTACTTTTCAGGTTGCAATTCATTCGGTTGTTGAAAAGCTCTTCAGGAGCATTTGGAGTTTACCCAACAATAAAGCACCGGTTGCCATCAAGTATTTCTTTGACTTTCTGGATGCTCAGGCTGAGAGCAAAAAAATTACTGACCCTGATGTGGTCCACATATGGAAAACCAACAGGTATGATACACGCAGGAGTGCATGCACCCTCTGAAAATATAGTGGCAAAGGTAGAACAGGTCAGCTGTCACCAGAAAAGTAAGATTTTTGGCATGTCTGGGTGAAGGTGTGGTTTGGCTTTGTGGATCCCATTAAATTTAGTATGTTGATTTTAGTAATTTTAGTATATTGATAGGACACCGATAAAAACCCCCATAGCTTCCAGGGCTTCTCAGTCTGCATACTGACTTCACACTTAGAAGTACTTGCAGGTTGAGAGCATTATTTAAAGATGGAAAGCTGACTGACTGATGTGTGTGTGCTCCCTGCTCCCTTTGTTCCCTGATCCCATTTTTTAACATGAATAGGAAGACCAGAAATGTGCTTCTTTCCATGAGTGCAGTGTAATTAAAACACCATTTTAAAGCAGCTGTGTTACCTGAGTGGTTAATTTTAAACATGCTTGTTCTTTCTCTGTCTAGTCTTCCTCTTCGCTTCTGGGTGAATATACTGAAGAATCCCCAGTTTGTCTTTGATATTAAGAAGACTTCACATATAGATGGCTGTTTGTCTGTAATCGCACAGGCTTTCATGGATGCCTTTTCTCTAGCTGAACAGACACTGGGGAAGGTAATGCTGCCCTACCATTCTTTTGCTGACTTCTCAATCAATGTCTTTTTCAACTGTATAATGATTTAGGAGATGGATCTGCTGACACTGGGGGCAGAATTGTCTGGTTTAAGCTGGGTTTCCATTCTTTGTTGCTCCTTCTCATAAGACTTTGAAGAATTCACTGGAGTGAACAGATAGAGCTACTAGAATGCCTTATGTATAGTTAACTGCTGCTTGTCTTCTCTACAGTTAGTTTCTGCACAGTGTGTTTATAGAATATGTGGAAGAGGGTGGAAATGGGAAGATCTTAATGAATTTTTAAAGAATTTTTAAGCAAATGTCTAGGAAGTATTAACATTATTTGATTAGTCCAAATTTTGTCTGCTGCACACCAGTGTGCAGGAAGCACACATAGTAAGCTCCTGGCAACTGTAAGAATACTTGAAAGAGCTCTGAAGTTTGAAACAGTTCCTTTCACATGTATTAGCTGCTCCCTTTTTAGATGCAAAATTATTTGCTGGAGTAACAAGTCCAGAAATCTTACATTCAGAAGCTCTTCAGTACATTGTCCAGAACTCCGGGGGTCAGAAATACTTCATTTTTCCCAAGGGTATTTTCCTTTTCTTCGGACCACAGCAGGAAGCATTTGTTCAGGCTCATGCTATGAAGAAATACAGGCTAGAGATTTTTTTTAGCCTAAAAATATGTATATAAAAATGGACTGATTTCGTGTGTGATCTGAACCAACTGCTCATCTGTTAAATAACAAATAATGCGTGTATTTATCTTACTTTAGGAGTGAAGTGTAATGAATTAAAACTAATCACATCACTTAATGCAAAAGCTGCAAATGAGCATGCTCTGTTAAGTTTGTGCTGAACATCCATTGTGAAGTACTGTTGATACAACAGTTCCCGTTAGCCATTTATAAAGGGATGCTGAAACCTCATAAAGGTTTGCAATGCAGTAAACATCCTGTGGCTTTTTAGTACTAAAATGTATTTACTTTCATGATTTTTAGCCTTTTACCTTAAAAGCCTGTAGACACTTAGAAAACAAATATTTAAATCATTTCATCACATAGTGGAAACAGTAGTGACAGGGTATCACATGGCTGTGTCATCTGTTCCCCAGAATTTAAACTAGAGCAGTGACAGGAAACTACCAGCCCCCACTTTTACATTCTGAAAACATGGTTTCCAGGTGGGGCTCCAGCTCCTACCACAAACATCAGCACTTACTTCCTCAGATGAGCCCAAAGCTAACTGGTAGGTCTGTGCTGACCTGAGCTGCTGAAGCCCTGGGGAAAAAATCAGCCCCTTTGGCTGTGCATGCCTGCAGTCAGCTCTCCATGCTCATGAACCCCTGAGTGAAAGGAGTAGTAGGGACCAAAGAGTTTTAGGTGATCCTCCGCTGGGACAGGATCTAGCACGTTACCCTAGGGGAACTTTCCCCAGCACTGCTGTATCCTGTGTTAATTCAGGTGTCAGCCTCAAGCGCTTTGGTTCAGCTTTCACAGTTTTTCAGGTCTGAGGAGCAGTGAGGAGGAAGAAAGAATGACAAATATATCTAAGGGACAAATGTTCATCACTCCTGATGTCAATAGAAATAATTATATGGCAGCTGTCATGAAACACAATGCGCTATTCCTGAGGTCCTGTGTCTGTGGTTCATCTTTATTTCAACTTAGACTCCTTGCATATAACCACTGCAAAGAGAAGTGAGTCACACAGAGAACAGACACAATTAGATGCAATTAACTGTGTGGAGGTGGAACCTTAGGAAATCTGTGCTGTGAAAACTGACAAAGCTTCAAATATTTTCTTTTAAGGAAGCACCAACAAATAAGCTTCTCTACGCTAAGGACATTCCACACTACAAGGAAGAAGTAAAAGCATACTATAAAGCCATCAGGGATCTGCCTCCACTGACCACTTCAGAGGTTGAAGAATTTCTAACTCAGGAATCTAAGGTATGGCTGAGAAGCAGCAACTTCATTTGCTTTCATGGTAAGGTTTTTAAAATCTGACCAGAGCTGTTTTCTGTTTTAGAAACATGAAAATGAATTTAATGAGAATGTGGCCTTGAATGAAATCTACAGATACATAGCGAAATACCATGAGGAGGTATGCATGTCTCCTATTCTTACTTGACCCCTTAATGTCAACTTGCTACCTCAGGCTTGAAAGTTGGGCTTGACAAAGAGCCGGCCTGTGTGAGCCACTGAGTACCACTCCAGAGACAGCCCCTCAGTGGTGCAGCTGAGGCTGCTCCTCCTGCTGAGCTGAGCTGTGTGGGCCCAAGCAGCCCCCACAGTGGCTGGAGCCCCCACCTCTCGGGGTGGTCACAGGCCAAAAGTTTGTAAATGCACCTTTACAGTCACAGTGTGTTTCACAGAGATGGTAGCAGCAAAATTCTCTCCGCAGTTTTGAGAAAGTTCCTAGGTAAGCCTAGACTTCCTGTTGCACTGTGTTTGCAGGGTATCTGCTAACGCCTGTCACAGCCCCTGTGCATGCGCTCCATTTCCCTGGAGATTCAGAAATCAGACGAGACTGTAGCACCAGGGATCTCAGTTTAACAGTCAGTACAAACACCTCAGCGGAGCACGCTCAGCCTTACAGCAAGAGGTGTCTGCTCCTTTCCCATCATAGCCCTCTTATGCTCTGCTCTAATGGTCTTTCTCTTAAAGAAGCTCCAGCTTCCAGTCCTTGCTATTGCTAACAAATCTTTTCTCAACTGAAAGCATTTAGTCACAGTCTACCTCTAAGCAGCTTTGTAAGCAAACCCCTGCCCTCTGCTTTGCATGGTAGGATTCTCCACTCCATTTTGCTCAGCATCCTTAACAGAGGCTGCGTGTGCCTGCGCAGGGAGGCAGATAAGAGCCAGCTGGGGTGTGTTGCCTGAAAGCCTCATTACCACTTCCAGCAGGTTGTCTGGGTCTCCCAGCAACCAGACCTTGCTCTCTTTCATGCTCAGCAGCACAGCATCAGCACTTACTATAATCAGTCAGCTCTCAGTCACCTATTAGCAAGCTTAGCAGTTCAGATCTCTAACATCTCAAATTATCTGGGTTCAGCATCACATCTTCACCTCTTAAAAGATGCTTGGAATGACACTCAGAGTGGTACTACACTTTATTGAGCTCATTAAGATTGTTGGTAGAGGAGACTTCAGAATACTTTCTAAACTTGTTGCTCCTTCATTTCTTTTTTGAAGCTAGTACTAGCTAAACTTACCCCGTTCCCTGTGCTCTTCCTCCTCTGGCTTTTGACTGGAGCAGCTAAACCTCATTCATAGTTCACTGAGACCTCAGTCACTTTATAGAGTTGCCAGTAAAGAGTTTCCAGACAGCAGGAGTGCTCCTTCCCATCCCTGGGCCAGTGCCAAGTGGGCCAGTTAGAGGAAAAGAGGCAGTTTGCCCTCAGATTATAGGGCAGAGGAAGAGAAATAAAAGTTTCATTTGCAGATCTGCTCTAGGCTTAAACTGGAGCACTGGCCTCGCCTTGCACTTGAAGAGATGAACATGTGTTGGGTTTGTTTTGGGTTTTTGCTTGGCTCTGTCATTCTTTTTGTGGAAGTGTTGCAAATCAAAATTACTTGAAAGGAAAACTACCAAAATAAAGTGTTAAAGTCAGAAAAGAATGTTTGCATATAGTCAGGCATTCAGATGGATTTTTCTGCCAGTAGTTGTTAGAATGCAGCAAAGCAGGCTTTAAAAAACCAGCAAGCAAAATAAGCACTGAAAAAATTATTCTCTTCTGCTAATTGTTAACAGATTGACAGCAAACTTGAGCGAGAACGGGGGTTTGAAGATGTCCAGAAACAGCTCCGGCAAGTAAAAGCCTTATTTGATGAAAAGAAAAAATGCAAATGGATTTGAGCAGAGCTCTGACTCACAGCGTCACTGTGGGGGATTTTAAATAAGTGCTGCTGCTCCCAAAACTGTTCTGACTGACTCTATGTACAGGGTTTGAAACATTTGGATACTCTTCTCCACTCTGATCATTCCAAGTAATACCTGCGTTTGGGAGAGAAGTACGGGCAGGGTTACGTATTCAGACATGGGCACATGAAAGCAAAAGTGCATCTAGAGTTGGCAGGGCCAGCATTTTTAGGTGTTTGAACACACAGACATACCTTTTGGTTCCAAAATACTGCCTAAGTGAGCTTTCTGCTTACTTAAAAACAAGCTCATAGAGGATGTGCAACACATCTCATGTGGACTTGTAAGTTGCTTAGCTCTTTTTTTTGTAAGAGAGAAAGCTGATGTTTCACCACATCCTCTTCAGCAGCCTTGACAAAATATGAGGATGAGCTCTGGCTTCAGAATACGGGTCAGCTGCAGTTTCCTTCCTTACAGACAAACGTACACTGGTTCCTGTTTGGGGGGGAAAAAAACCCCACACAAAACAGCACCAAAGTGACACTTGTGACAAGTATGTTTTGCAGAAAAAAGTAGGTCTGAGGTTTGAAGAGCAAATGCCACAAGGCTGGGCTTACCTTCCTTAAGTTAGGAATTTCACATCCAAAGTGAAGCGAACCACTGAGCCTGGGGAGAAGCTTTTGGAGCAAGGCACTAGCCCAGCATCAGTCTGTGTTTACATTTCTACCGTCCCATGCTTAAACAAGCTGTGACACACTCATGAGCAGCTTCACATGTGCAACCTGTGTGCAGCTGCACAGCATCAGGCCACCCCTGCCATTTGATGAGGCAGCTGAGGAGGGCCACACTTTGGTGCACAAACCTGCAGCCATGCTGACTGTCCTGGCCAGTCTTGCCATCCATGTACAAGGTCCTCACAGATCTAAAGCCAGCGTATTTTTTTTTTCCAGGCTTTGTCAAAAAAAAAGTGTTACTTTAATAATATGTGAGACCCGGAGGGCTGGGGTAACCTCTGCATATGAGAAACTGCTACAAATATGAGAGCTGGGTTTGGGGAGGGATGATGGACTCTCTGCCTTAGTCCTGCTAGGGTGGTTTTGAGTCCTGGCCAGTTTAGAAGGAGGGCATCCATTACATTTGTATTGGTGGCTAAAGCCACACCTGCTGGAGAGCAGGTGTGTGGCCATGCTGCTGAGACAAGACTGATGCAGTGGCTACTGTGCAAAAGCCACAGCAGCTCTGGCTCTGCTGCCACATCAGCACAGTCCTGCCCTCCACTACAGAGCTGAAATGGTTAGTTGCTGTGGGCTCTACTCCAGTCACAGGGAGGCACATAAGGCTACCACCTGCCCTTAGATTTGAGGTAAGGTCCTGATGAGCCAGAGCTACCATTCCACAGTTCCCAGAGGGCTCCACCACTGGAGGTGAGTGGCATAATACAGTGGCCCACGGGAGCAGGAATTGCTGTCTCTGCCTTGGTGAGGCTCCTGTGGTACACATGGCCCAGGTGTCGTATAGAAAGCCTGTGCTGGGCTGTGACCAACTGGAGATGCCTACATGGGGCTCCCAGGCAGTGGAGCCCTCAAACCATTTCCTGCTGTGTGCTGCTGCTTTGGAGGAGCCCAGAGGCTGCAAGAGAGCAGAACTGAAGCTGGCTGGTTCGGGTGTGAAGGCCTCCAGAGGCCAGGGCCGGGCCCAGCGCTGGCACACGCTAACCACGCTTTGGCAGAAGCACGACCTCTGTGAACGTGGAAGACAAGGAAACACAAAACCATGTTGCCTACTGGCCTGCCCCCTCCCTGTGACATGATTGCACAAGTTGTACCTCTTGCATATCAGAGAGGGCAGCCACCAACCCATACTGTGATGGCGTTTGTTTTTGTTTTTTAGTTTTAAATTCAAGTCTTACACTTGCTGTTACGTTTACACTTTATACTTGATGGAATGTATGGCTTTGTTCAGGAAACTGCACTATGATGTTGCAGTACTTTCAGCAGTTCTCTTCACTGCCTGGCACAGTATATTTTGGTAAGTTTTAATTCTAATTGGAAAAAAAAACGCCACTCCTAACCCTAACCTATCTTGCCCTCTGTCCTAAAGAAATGGCCCATGGCTTGAGTAGCACTTAAGCTTAGAATACCTGTACTTAAGGGCTTGATTTTTATCATTCTTAACGTACCACTTTAAAGCAGCAAAGAACTAAAGCACAGTCATTCATATTAAAGAAGGGGCATGAGCACATTAATTACTCTTTCCATTCAGCCTGGGGTTTCAGCAGTTCAGTTCCACCTCAGGTGTTTGCTGGCAGTGCATTGGGATGAACTGTGATAGTTTCATTCAACAGTAACTTTCTGTACAGGCAGAAAACTAAAACCCAACATTTCTGCTTGGGAAAAAAAAAAGAAAAAAGACAAAAAAAAAAGCTGTAAAATATAACCTGTTTGCGTGGGTCTGATCCTGTGAACTTCACTCTATGTGTTTATATGATGAGGGAACAAAAATCAGTCCTATTCTGTATTTGTACTACTGCTTGTTTGCTACAATAGCTTTAATGATTTCTAGAGATTAAGTATGTGTTGAAGCAGGCCGTGTAGCTTTAGCCTACAGCCTGAAATAGGATTATTGCCTTTTATTCAAGCCTCCTCAACAGCGTCACTCTGTTAGTAAACCATTTAAAATCATGCTGGGACTTTGTAACCCATCAAGTGGATCTCACGAAGTGATGTGAAGTATAATGAAGTGATTGTGGCTCTTTTTGGTAGGTTTGGGTCAGCACACAAAACATTGGCACACCTTCCGTATCCGCACCTCGCTCTTACTGTTACACAGACAAAAAAGAACGATCTCTTGAGTAAAGCTGTATTATGGCAACCTAACAGTTCTAACCGCAGTCTCTGAAATGACAGCAAACTTCTCTTTAACGTATGTTCACATGTTTACAGGCAAACTGGTATGGCAAACAGCATATTTTCTAACACTAGCTTACAGAGCATTACTTTGCAGTCATCTAGTCTTACTAATGTGTAAAGTAATTCCTGTTGTACAGAAGTTAACCTGTTGTTTAAAATGAATGGTTAAAAAAAAGTGCAAATGACAAATACATGTTGGTGCTTGTATGGGTTTATCTAGAATAAAATGCATTTGGAGGTTATTTTGATTGGCGTGTGTTATTTAAAATGTTTAAAAGCAAGCAACCACAGCTTGTAGCAGTGCTGAGGTTATGCAAGGAACGGAGCTTAAGACACTGAGTGGCAACCCCGAAGAAGTATGACTGCAGTTGCAGCCCCATGAGTCTCCAAGGAAGAGCCACATGGGTCAAGACCGTGCATGGTAAGCCTCTTCTGTCACTCTGGTTGACAGAAGTCAACCTGAAGTTGGAAGATACTGAGCTGCCATGACGTCCCCCCAGGGCTGGAGCAGGGGGCTGCCAGAAGCCTTCCCGCCTTTGGGAAGCAGCAGTGGCCAGCAGCCCCTTTCCAGACTTCAGTGACCACCACATTACTGCTTCAAGGTGCTGAGGCTGATGAAACTTTTAAAAAGCTACAAGTGTTAAACCGAAGGATAACTGATCACCCTGCTTTCAGGAGAGGCTGCTGCAGGGACAGGAAATTGACTCTTGTGCAGAGCCAGACGGGCCAAGGAGCCCACCACTCAGAAGGTAACCATCATTCTTCCCCTTGTGGTTACCCTTTTTCTGCCCCCAAGGCTTTCTCTCATTTATATAAACTGCCCTCCCTGCCCTCCAACATCAGCTGATGGCCTACTGAAAACCACACAGTCAGGGTCAGGGTCAGGGCCTAACATGCAAGGCTGCCACGAGCCAGTTCTTGGCCCCTGTTGCGCTTCTCCAGTGACCTTGTTTGTAGCCAAGTTCTTGTGTGCACCCACCAGTACTTGCTCTCTGGATGGTCCAATATCCTGCAGCTGTTTTCACTGTGTGGTTTCTAGGTCTTCCAACCATCTGTGAAGCAGGGAAAGCTCTCTTTGATGCTGTTCCTCCTTGAAATTAACAACAACAAAGTAGCTCTATTACATTTTGCATACTTACAAGGGACCAAAATGAGCAACAATTTTATTTTCTTTCATTAATGATTTTGAAATAAAAATTTTGAAGTCCAAAATATTCTTATTTGTTAAATTCAATGTTTTGTGGGCATCTTTCTGATATTCATGATGCACAGCATCAGCAAGAAATGTGTACGCAGGCCTTCCTGCTCTCAGAGGAAGAGGACTCAGACCTGAAGTCTCAGTTACCAAAAATCTGTATAATCAGCCTGGTCAGCCTCAGCCACAGTTTGTACCCTCAGAAGCTCTTAAGTAAAACTTTTTTAACCACACAACATGTCAAGAGGAGCGATGCTGCTTTTTAAGAATGAAACTGTGGTATGAGAACACCATTTTGATATTTCTTGCTCAGGAGGATCCATTTGAAGCCTCTCAGGAGCAGAACCAGGTACGGAGAACCAGGTTAAAACTGCCCATCTGTTACATTCTGTAACATATCATTCATCTTTCAAAAACTCCCTTCTACTGCGAGGAAGGGAACATCGCTAGAAGTGTTCCTCAAAGTTTCTCCCTCTCTTCAAAGATCAAATGTTCCTTCCTAAAGACAAAGATCAGTAATAAAGGACTGTTCAAATACCCTCTTTTGTTGTATTATTTTCACAGCTTGTAATACATCCCCACCTGAAAAAGGGAGAAGGACACTTCAGGCCCAGGAGGCAAGGCAGACGACAACATTGTACCAACTGGATTGGGGGACGGTATGCTAGGATTCAAAATTAGACTCCAGAGTTCATTATGCCTATGTTGCAAGTCCTTTAGTCTTTTCTGGAGGCATGCATATTCTTAAGAGGAAAAATTCTGCCTAGGGAAGAAGAGATTTCTTAGTGTTCAAAATCTTTATTAGCCCAAAAGAGCAACACACCTCTCCACGAGTACTCTGGCTTTTCACTATCCCTATGAAGCAAAATTACATACTATAACTGGAAGGTGGAAAATCTGTGTATATTCTTCTACCCAAATGTCTATCTAAAAGTCCCTCTACGTATTTTACAGCTATCTGCATATTACAGATTAGAATTTACATGGAATAAATTAAGCTTTTAATAGCATTCACAGTAGTGAGCCACAGGAGCCACATTACATTAATTACTGAATCAAGCCCTCTATAGATGTTCAGTGAAGAGGAAAAAAAAAAATAGGAGTTTGTATTTCAAAGAGGATGCTAAGTAAGTCTGTTTCTCCTGCAGTTCTGAAGTCTTTCTCACTTCCTTCTTTTGCAGGGATTCCTGTAACTGCATTTATCGGATCATTTTCCTCTTTCTGAGGAGACAGTCCTGCAGCTGGCTTACAAACTCTCAGATACCCATCATAATGGACTCTATTCTAAGAATTCTAGTGCTTAAAATGCCATTAGACTGTATTCCAGTTACTAAACCAAGTGTCATGTATCTTCAGAAATACTTTATAACTCAGCTCTTGAGCATATATAATTTTTCAAGCAAAGGAAAGCAAAGGTTATTACCTATTTAGCACCCGATTTTCTTTTTCTAGTTCTTCTATCTTGGCTTCCAAAAGTTCTAGCGTCTCTCTCATCCTCCTTTGCTTATTATCATTGAGAGTTTCTCTGTCAAACAGATATTTCAAACAGTTAAGTAATGCCTTGATACATTGATACAGGTCCTGCAAAAATTACATCTACACTGTACATCATTTCAAGCTGTGACTGCTTTTAGGATTTTCCTCCCTTAAAAAGGGGTGCTGGGCTGTTTGAAAGTTCTGAATCCTGTGATGGGAAACAGAAGAGATGGGAAATGATCCATAGCTGTCAGTCACTCATTGGTCAGTGACCAGCTGTACTAACAAGCACTAACTGTATTTGAGAATTATAAAATTCATTCTCTAAATGACCACATATAAATAAGTATAAACATGACCAAAACAATGTATCCTCTTCCCTTTTTCCTCTTATTGATCTCAACTGTTTGCAACCTTAAAAGCCACTGGCAGGTTCCATAACCTATGTCCAATGTATAAAATTGTCAATCTCGAGCTTTTATAAACAATCAGCTTTTCCTTTCAAGTTATTCCATAAAAAGCAAGCTTAGAAGAAATACAATTTTCATAGTTCATCAAGAAAAAGTAGAACATCATTTGTCTAGTATCAAAATATCATCCTTGCTATTCAAGGAGTCCACCTTTTAAATAACCCTACACACGCACACAAAAGAGTGTCACAACATCTTGATGGCATTATAACAAAGTTGTTGGCTGTAATATTCTTTTGCATATCACTTCAACCAATTTCTATGTTAATCTTGAAGAGCCTGATGTATTTTGTTATTATATACAATAGACTGCAAATAAACTCTTAATATTAAAACAATGTTAGATGGCCAAAGTTGAACTTTTCATAAGCTAGAACACTGATGAAGGAAGAGTCAACCTGCCTTTTTCTGAGCAACAGCAGCTCGACATAGCTTGCTTTTCATTTCGTTGTATTTCTCTTCTTTCTCTGTCATGCACTGAGTAAGCAGGTACTTCTCCTCCAGCCATTCCGTTCGTTTGTATTCAAAAGTCCTTTGAAAAAATCAAGTTAAAAGATTAAGAGGTTATATAGACAGAGCAGTGCATTTGATTAACACCTTAAAGCTCTTAAGACAGATGCATCTTTTCCTACCTTTATATACTTGAAGGATCTGATTTAAATTTGATGGTGGTAACAATCTAATTGTGACTATTGACATTCAAACCCATGCATTAACATCATCTTAGGTTTTGTCCAACCACGAGGCAAATTTTGAAAAGCGATTCCAAGAAGCAAGTTAACTGTTGGCTGCTTGTTGGTTCGGCATGCTGCCAAACTGACAACAGAAAATTCCTGAATTTGGATAAAACAATCCCACTGGAACATAAGAGCAGACACCTATGCCAAACATCAGTTGTCAGAAGAGCTGACAACTACCTTCTCTCTTTGGGTGGTAAGATGCAAAAGAATGTTTTGCTTTCCTGTGCAGGCTATTATGCCTTTGAAACAGAGAAGTACAGGCTTGACTCTATGTGCTCCCGACCAGAACAAACACCAACACAACAGGAAGCTCACAGCAATATGGTTCTTAGACAACACTCCAGCTGAAAACACCACTAGCAGCATATGTTATTTGGTTAGGCCTTTGCATAGTTAAAACATACTAAAATTAGGCTGTATTCTCTAGCAGTGGATAGGAAATGAGTCAGTTTCTCTCTGCTGCTATGTTTGGGTTATCTGCATTGTGGGTCAAAGTAAACTAACAGCATATTTAACTATACGATAAAAAAAAGAAAGGTGAGATTCTGTGCAGCAGTTTTTAAGAAATGCAGTCCAAGGTTTAGTATCAGTGAATCCTTACTACTCCAATCCTGGGCCAGTGCAGTTTTCCTACAGGGACTCTGAATCTCCATCAATTTCTCAGCAGACAGCCTTTCCCTTCCCCATAGCTAAAGTATTAGTATCATCCATTCTTAGGACTAGGATCCTGATCCACCTGGTACCTGTCACAGTTCCTTCAGTAGACCCAGTGTGGTTTGTACCTTGCTGTTGACTGTGAATAATTATCTGCTACCCAGGAGCCAAAGAGCTTTGTCAAAAAGCACTGCTTACCAGTAAAAGAATTTCAGTGGAGACAGTGGTTAAATGCCACAAGTTGGGTTGTTTTGTTTTTTCTAAATGCTTCACAAGTGCCTGATTGAGCTGGTCTCTGATCTGTATCAATCTCCTTGCCTTCAGCCCTTTTTCTCATTTCACATTTTCATTTCCAAGCCTAAGACTGACACAGTCAGGCAGCTGCTTTACCTGCTTACAGCCCATCTGGCATTATTTTATTTATCTGAAACTTTATCTTAGGCTTTCTTATCTTCTGGTCTTTATTTCACTTCCTCTTTAAGCCAAGTTGCTTTGGTGCCACTTAACTCTTGGAGTTCAAGTTTATAAGAATTACTGAGCTGAGGAAGGAAGTCCTATCACCACAGAGTCAGAAAATGGAAATATGTCCCATGGTTCCCAGACTAACAGCAGGACAGACCTGGAGGACTTACAGATAGCCTGCAAAGTGGCTTAATTTCTGCACTATCAGCCTTGTTGATCTCCATTATCTACCTGCTTACACAAGGATCTCTGAGGACTGCCAAGCTCCTTCTACTGCCTTCCTTGGAAAACCTACTCCTGGCTGGTCTATGGCCCATAAATATCTAAATGATATTGTTAGTCTCACTCAAATAACAGTGAAAATCTCACTCAAAATGGGAATACATCTTCCTAAAGTAAACATCCAAAGTATTTAACATCCTACTGACAACTGAACATAGCCTGCAGTCCCAATGCAGTAATTTCTTCAAATGTTAAACTGAAAAGCAACACTTAAACTAAAGACAACAAAGCAATTATAGTACCAATTTGTAGCAAAAAGAGAAATTAAAACAAAATATGTCCCATTATATCTTTTGGAAGTTTTCTATTTAACTGGGATGCTGACTTTTTTAAAACCCCACCACACAATAATCCAATACAAGCTAGAGATGTATTTGGCTATATAAATACACACACATACAGACTGGGTTCCTGAAACCTACCAAAGCATAATACAATGGTTAAATGCTTTATTCACCCTTAATGCTTAAACATTCTTAAAAGAACTGTGTGTGAAACTCTAGATCCACTTAAACTAATGTAAGTTTGACATTCATTTCAGTAGAAATAGGACTTCATTTTATACAAATAGTGTATTTCACTATTCAATAATTAATTGTATAGACATAAATGGAAACACACTTCTATTTTATTATTACTCCCACGGGGGCTTGCAGAAGTGGATGCCATGGCAGGGGCGTTGGAACTCCATGATTTTAAGGTCCTTTCCAACCATAACCATTTTATGATTCTATGATTTTTGAAGTTACCGCAAGCCAAACTATTACACATACTGCATATCAGAATGTATAGCCATTTATTACAATTGTGCACTATTTCCTGTTCATTTTTAACTTCTGGCTTTATTAAAAATCTACAATCCATAGCTAGGTAATCCATGTGAAAGGAACACAAGCAGTATGAAAACTAAAAGTAAAGCCAAAAGGAATAAAACAGAATAATACTTATCTGCTTCTAGTTGAGCTTTTTTGGCCTGATTCCTTCCATGTTGACATTCTTGTTTCAATATCTCTATTGCTTCCTGCAGCTTCTGATTAGACTCCAGCAAATTCTTTTCTGATTGAGAAAGTGAGGTAATCTGGAGTTGCATGTCATGAATTTGCTACAAAAAAAAAAAAAAAGAAATTTTTCCATTTGAGAAGATATGCAAATAACTAACAATTAATTTTGAGATACTGAGATAAATCAAAACACAGACACCAAATGACTGCATTACCTTTTCATAAGCCTTTCTTATTTGTTCCTTATCTCCTTACTCAACAGCTTCTCCAAAAGCATCACAGTATATCACCACTAGACAAAGAACGTTTTCTCTTGCAGTTAAAATGAGAAAGGGAGGCAGCAATCTTCAGTCATTGATGTGCCCCCCAGAACTTCAGAAATCCAACATTAAGCCCCAGGACTGAACAGAACTAGATACCACACATTTAGTAGCAGTGTTTCGGAGCTATGCAGACTCTTCTATCTGTATGTGTTACACCCAGCCTTGGCTGTTCACAAAAAAAGTATAGAGCCTGACAAGTCCAGGCTGTGCAGTCAGCACATAGAAAGGGTAATTTCCCTTTCCTTTGCCTCTCCCCACATGGATACTTATACCCTAATTTCTGATTTGTGGAGGAAAAAAATATTGCCTAGAACTTCAAGTGCACACAGCTTGCAGAATACTTTGATGCACAGCTATATTCTTACCTACTAAATAACATTATGGGTGAGCAGGAGTTAAAAAAATTAGGTTTTATTTTCAATACAGCCATCAATTCACTTTGCAATAGAAGTATACCTCTTTACACTAGTTTATTCATTTATGAAACATCTGTTAAGCACTTGAAGAACCTCAGATGAGAGATGCAGTGTAAATGCAAAGCATTACCTAGAAACAATTTATAAGTCTCCATGGAAACTGAATCTCCAGTTAAATAGTCCATAACCATATTCAACATACCAGTCTATAAACATTCAGCTTTGAAATCCTTGGTACCCACAAAACAAATCAAGCAAAAAGCTGTAATTCATTTATAAAGATCTAGGAAAGCATAACTGATTTCTGAACACTTTTGTTTTAAGTATCTGTTTTATGTGTTTTGTCCCTCAGAAAAAAAGAAAAAAAGCCTTAAAAATTCAGTCTAATCTTCACATGCTGGGCATGGTGACTGCAGAAAAGATTCTTTTTCTCTATCAAGCACTACAATGTAGTAAGACCTTACTTGTTTCAGATCAGCGCTTTCATGGTTTTTTTCTTCCAACTCCTTTATCTGAATAGCTTGCTCTTGAATTTTTAATCTAAAATTGTACAAGACATCCTTATTTTTATCTAGTCAAAATATAGATGTTAGAAGTTAGGACAAATCAGCCTGACAATAGAACATGTTCGATAATTTGAAAGGCTGTTAAATATGTAACTAAGCAATGATTTAAAATGTATTTTGATTGATTATTAGAATTCATACAGGAGTAAGAAATACATTTCTTTGTTTGCTTTTTGGAGTATGACTTTTGATCATTTTATCATGCTGACCTTCATAAAAATACTGTAGTATAATGACTTCACCAAGAAACATAATAACAAACTCAAAGAGGTATCGCATTAGGATCCCAATTTGCCAATTGCTGATATGGTGCCATTGTGGAAAGATAAGTGATTTACTCTTGGCTGCTGGCATAGCCCCAGCATTACACGGACCTAATTTTATCAAACATGAATATTGCAAAATTATGTCTTACAAATGTTCAGTAAGTTATAATCATTAAAGGTTTGGATGAAAAATGTTTGGGGTTCGTTGGTTTTTTTTTTTAAACAGAGCATTTTTTAATTCTGCCCCCTTTTTACACAATGCAAAATATAATGTTGTTTAACTTAACATAATGAACATTTGTGTATCTATGAATAGCAAACTTTTATACTGACTCCTATAGAGAAATAAGGGGGGAAACTTAAGAAATTTGTGTTAAAAGTTAGAAAAGCCACTCTACAGCAAACACTTAAGTTTCTTTTTGCTAGATTCTTCAGCCATCTGTAACACACGTAGTTTCTCTTCATACTGATCCTTTTCAGATTGTCTCAAAGTATCTTGTTCCAGTTTCATCTTCTCTAGATCGGCTAATTTGTTCTTGAGTTCTAACCTGAGACATCATTCAACACGCACACAAGAATCATGACAAAATGCCAAAGTGTTTAGTTGCCAAGAACGACATTTTAAGAAGTTACTCAAAACACTCTTCTGTTAGAAGGTGAGCGGTAAATCAACAAACATACTTTTCATCCTGTAAGACTGCAATTTTTTCAGAAACTTCCTCTTTGGAAGCTTGCACTTTACGAATTAGCTCCCGATCCTTTTCTACTAAAAGCTCCTTATGATGTTCAACAGCTGCCTGAAGAATTTCCATGTCTGACAGCAATCCTGCATTATACAATTCAAAAAAGGTTAAAATGTCACTATGAATATCAACCTGAAGTTCAGTATTAAAATAGTTTTATAAATTGATAAAAGGGAGCTAAAAATCACAATTCACATGACAGAATGAAAGAACAGGGAAAAAAATCCAATGAAAACAGAGAGACATGGCCTTTCTTAGTGTAACAGCAACATTTCGAAAACTTTTGAAGAGTAATCAGAGCACTGGAATCTCTGCCTATGAGGGTTTATTATTTTAACACACTTGGAGTATTACGTACAGTTCTGGTGTCCTCACCATAAAAAGGACATGAAACTGTTGGAACAAGTCCAGAGGAGGGCCATGAGGATGATCAGGGGACTGGAGCACCTCTCATATGAAGATAGGCTGAGAAAGCTGGGGCTGTTCAGCCTGTCGAAGAGAAGGCTGCGTGGAGACCTCATAGCAGCCTTCCAGTATCTGAAGGGGGCCTACAAGGGTGCTGGAGAAGAACTCTTCATCAGGGACTGTAGTGATAGGACAAGGGGTAATGGGTTAAAACTTAAACAGGAGAAGGTTAGGGTAGATAAAAGGAAGAAGTTCTTTACTGTGAAGGTAATGCTCCATCCCTGGCAGTCTTCAAGGCCAGGTTGGATGGAGTCTTGGGTGACACGGTTTACTGTGTGGTGTCCCTGGATTCCACAGCAAGTTCAGGACAACTTAAATCATGTGTGTATTTAGTTCCATATTTCATAGGGTCTGATATTCTTAATTCACCATATGCTGCGTATGCATTGTCGATAGATAAAACACTACCTTTTAGTTGCTCCCAGAAAACTTAATATTAAATCAAGCAAGCAGAAACAACTATTCCAAGAAGATGAAGGTACTGTTTTGGGGTTATGGCACATCTGTGACGACAGTCCACCAAAAGCTGTGTAGCAATTTAAATCAACACATAACTAGTACTAGATAGCTTTGGTCTTTTCACTCTAGAAAGCTATTTCAAGTTGCCTACATACTCAGATGTACTGAGTAACTTTGAACATTGCCTATTTTCTTCAAAGAATGAGCTAGAAATTGTATTTTGTTTCACATGGCAGCTGTACCCAATTGTTATCAATTCCATGGACACAGAATCAACCACTGAAACCCTATGATGCGTTAAAGTTTCAAGCAAAGTGTAGAAAACTAGAATCTGGCAATAATAGAAAAAATAACCAGATGAAGTACGTGATTTGAAACAGATTATGTTCAAATTGTGGCATAGATTCACTAATTTACATAAATGTAAAACTGTTCTGTAACTGCTCTTACTCTAGTAGACAAAGTGAAATAATGCAATTATTCCCCATACAAAATGAGTTGTCAGATCTATGACCTAGACCAGAAGTAGAAGGCAAAGACTGCTGGGGAATGTTTGGAGGAAAATAATTGTAGTATTCTACCCAGAAGTTACAAAAGAAATAATTAGAAAATAATTGCATGTTTTACCATCCATTTCACTTTGAATCTTGTTTATCTCTTTTTCTATTTCACTCTTTGTTCTTGCCGCCTCCAGTTTGATATTTGTTACTTCCAATTTATGTGACTGTTTTAAGTTCTTTTACCTATGAATTATGGGGGGGGAAAAATAACCAAAATAAATATATATACATATTCACAGCTTTACTGTAATTTTTTCATGTGATACTTTGCTAACAAAAAAATCATAGACTAAGCTTATTTTAAATATATCTTAGATTTTTTTTCACCTACTGCTTTCCTAAAGGCAATCCTGAATACCCACTCTTGTAGATAATTTTTAATGGTGAGAAAAGTTTTAATGGTGATGATACAGATACTGTAACACTAAAGCTGTTGACATGATCTGATTCCCCAAATTATAGTAAGTGCTATTACAGGTTTTTATTAACTCCTCAAGTCACACACTGAAGATTACTGAACGTTAAGTCATCTTGAAATGCTATTTTCTATATTCTCTGATTAAAAAAATTAAAGTGCTAAAACACAACATCCATTCCAGGAACCAAGCTGTTCGACTGTTGACGTGTATTTCATCTTTAACCAGCCAGTTATTACAAGCTACAGTGTAGAAAAGTTACTGTTTCACAAAGTTTTGGTGATATATGCACAGATGTGCAGGACAGCCTGTGAAAACTGGGTTTCTGAGTAAATACTATACACTCTGCAAGCCAGCCTCTGAATATTTGGGTATTTCTGAAAAGACTACTCATTGGGAATATCTTGATATGACACTGATCCAAACTGCATAAGACCCTGATGCCTCGCTAACTCAAGCATTAGCATGTCAGTTTACACATACTTCACTTCTGACTACAGATCCCTCAAACTTACACAAATTTAAATATAACCTCCCTGAGTAAAAACAAACAGTGATATGCAAAACCATATTATAGATTGCTCCCTCAACTAATTTCAATTGGTAACTACTTATAGTCACTCTGGCCTCCTGGGGTGCCACACTGCTTTCTCAAAATCCAGGTCTTTATAGTTTTTTAAAGTGCATTTCAAACCAAATCTCTACAACTGTGACATACATAGAAAATGGCCCATAAAAGCAGGAGTTTTAAGAACATCAAATCAAAGAAAATTACTGCTTGCATGGAAACTTTCTATAGTTTAGGCATTTGTACGCAGTAATTACACGGTCAATGAGAATTAAGTATCTAGAGGAAAGCACTTATAATGAAAATCTATTCACAATGACAAATGTAATTACAACCTGCTAGTATATACAGTGGCAAAAGGTTACGAATGACATACTAGCTTATTAAGTAACTACATGGTGAATTTGGTTGCTTAAATACTAAGTTGTGAACATTTCAGGGCAACTTGCAAAGATTTAAGGTGGTTTTTTTAAGGCACAATGTCTGGAAGACAAATGTACTCAGGAATAATTTTGAGTGGGCGCTGAAGGGGGTGGAGGTCAGTATAGAAATTAGTATCTACTTTCTTCCCTTCAAGAAACACCACTCAACATTTTACATTTCTCTACTTCTTTCTGGAAGTGAGTAGAAAACACCACTTGATACAAAAAGTAACGACTTTAAATTATCCATATATTCTAATAGACAATTGATTAAAAAATGTTTAGCAGAAGTTTTCCTCTCCTATTTATTACTCCTATGAGACAAATATGGCACATTGTATAAAGTGGCTTTAAATAATGGTAGAGGTATAGCCTATTCTTATGGTAAACTACAACTTTTTTGGATTAAGGACCAAAATGAAATCCCTCGTACTCATAAATGTGAACTGGAAAGCCTGTTTTGAATTAAATCTGAGATTGTTAAAGAACAACTATGGTAGAAGTTAAAAGCTTTCTTCCTGTATTGTATCTTTCTTGAGGCATGTTATGACAATACTAACTTCTGTACCCATACAAAGCCCATGTCATTTTGTAATGTACATTCAAAAATGCAGGACAGCTTTATGTCAACAGAAAGCTTAAAATAAATCTGCATTCAGACACATATACAAGGCCAAAGTGCCTGGCTTTACAGTTACTTCATAACTAACTAAAGCCTCTCCAGGAAGGTAAGAAAACAGGGGATTAAATTTGCTACCAGGAACTGACAGATGTGATAAAAATTTATCTCCCAGTATTCTCTAGAGAAAGAGGGGGATAAAAGTAGAAAGCTACTATTTACCCAAGTAACTATTTCATTAGGACTAATATCCTGACTCAAATTTACATAAAGCAATGTAAGCATTCTGCAACACTTGAAGGAAAAAGAGTTCACTAGTGTTTCAATTTTTCTTGTTTATTCAAATAATCACATATGAGATTGCATAAAGGATCCGTCCTTTTTAAGTTTTGTAGCTGAGGAATCACTGCAACTAGATAACACTCTGAATCTGGCATCCATGCTAACCTAATTATGCTGAAATTCTAAACAGCAATATCAAGTTTCTTAAGCACTTTCAGGTTTTCCTTAAGCTTGAAGCCTCTGATCCTTTTTTTTCCGACAGTATTTTTCAAGACATCTCTCTCGAAAAACCCCAAAATTAAACAAAAAACTCCCAAACCAACCAACAAAAAACAACCCAACAAAAAAACCCCAACAAAACCCAAGCACAGAACAAAACCTGTAAGATCTGGCGTTAACCCAACAACTAAGATAGAATCATAGAATGGTTTGGTTTTGATGGGACCTTAAAGACACCTCTTCAAGCCCTGTTCTGTTTAGAAAAAAGATCTAGAAAATAAAATAAGAACAACATAACTTCAATCTTTAGAGATACTTCTAGGGATGATGTGTTTCCTGTAAAGTCACATATTCTATATCTTCCAACTGAAACTGGGAAAAAAAATTCCAAGTCTATTTTAGGTCACACCAGAAAACATTATTACTTTATTTTTAATGTAAAAAATAAAAAGAAAAACTTAAACATAACAGGATATGAAAAATAGGTTTCAGATACCATAAAAGCACTTACTTTGGTAACTAAGGAATTGACTTCTCATTCCAATTTGTGAAGTTTAGTAGTTAAGAGAAAGTTTTGTTTATGACTCATCCGCAGTTCTTTCTCAATTTGCTCAAACTGTAGTTCAGCAGAATTCTTTGCTGTCTTGAATAAAGGACGTATTGGTAAAATTTTTTTGCCTCTTCCTATTCACTTGACTGGTTCAATTGATCTGAGCTTTCAGATAATACTGACCATTTATATTATATAATACATAAATATTTATCTTTGCTTAAAATATGTTCCAATATAACAAGGGTCCTGAATTTTACTCAAAAGGCACAGTTGGTTTTACTAACACTTCCTGGGCAGAATCACACACATTTTCAGTCTTATTTCACAAGAGGCAGAAGTAATCTGACTTGGTCGGGAGGCAGCAGGTATTTCAACTAATAAATTACTGGGCTGTAAACACCAGTATGACTTTAAGTGGTGCTCAAAAAGATGTCATATGTTGGCCTATGCACTTAGACTAACTGAAGAGTTAACATCATGGAGAGGAAATAAAATGCAATTACTGTATTAGAGACTTAAGGCCCTGAGTGTTTCTAAGTATCAAAAATGTAATCTAAGCTACAATTTCACCTTCCTGTTTCCAAACTGACCTATTTATAGCATATCTTTTTAAGTTTTCTAATTTTAGAATATTATAGCACTTTTTAAGTCACGATCAGAGTATTTTGTAACAAAGGTATACAGCACTGAAAGAAGAAAAATAAACCATCTATCTGTATGGTGCAACTTGCAGGAAATCCACATGGAAAGACTCACTATTTAGAGAGATAGTAAGAATTGACAGGAAGACTGAAGACCACAGATGAGGAATAAAGTGAAACTCTGGGAAACATACAACAGGCTAGAAATAACAACAGTTTTTTAAAGGAAAGAAACAGCCAAGAACTAAACAACGGCAGTAATGTGTTGCCAAAAGGAAAGACAAAGGTAGGCAAAAAAGATGACACATGAGGAAAGGATGAAAGAAGTAGGGGAGCACCATATAACATATAACCATATAACATATATAATGTTATATATATAACATATATATAACATATAACCATATAACATTTTTCAAAAAGAATAAAAAATTTACTGTAGCAGATTGTTAACATAGTGTCATCAGTTTCTAATTCTTGCCAAATGACAAGTGCTGATACGACCATCTTACTGACTGTAAACATGGATATCACTTGCATGTTTAGAAAGGAGATCATTCAATGGAATCTCAGTTGAGCTCTCCACCCTTCCAAAGCTGAACTGGCAGTACAGGTCTCCCAATGTACTTACACATTGTTTTTAAATCTGAAAGGTACAATTTCAAACAGTGAACTCAACGGCAAAATTATCACAACTTCAGTGACAGTTCTATCAGGCCAAGTGTTACTGTCACCATACTCTGCAAGAAGGCAAAACCTGAAAAAGAAACACCCACAAAACCCACTTACCTCCAAAAATCTTGCCATAGCCTGCATCTCAGCTAACTGCCGGACTTGTACTCTTTGAACACTTTCTGCTTGCACACTACAATTGTCTCTTTCTGCTTTTAGTTCTTCTACTTCCACTTCTAAGCCTTTTATTTTCTGAATCAGTTGTGCCTTTTCTCTACAGAGTGCCTCCATGTGTTTACTGTCCCTCATGGGATCAACACTAAGCAGCTGATTATGGAGTTCTTCTTTATCTTTATCCAGCCTTGGCACCTGATAGTTGTTAATCAGAAAAAGAAAAGCTTTTACATTGGTTAGATGTCAGGCAGTAACAAATACAGCAGCTGACAACTGAGTAAAGCAGCAGGTTGCTTTCAAAATATTAAGAAATTACATTCACATTTCATAGAAATATATAGGAAATAGAAAATATATAGGAAATAGAAACACATAGGAAAATCAATAGATGACTTTTTTGCTTCAGTTTTCACTGATAAGGCTTGTCCCGAGGCCTCAGATGTCCCTGAGCCCCCTAGAAGTTTGTGGTAGTAAAGCAGTAGAGGAGGAAAATGTTAGGGATCATTTAATCCACTGGACACACACAAGTGGATCCAAGCAATTTGAAGGAGCTCACTGGTATCATCAGAAGGCTGATTTTTGAAAAGACACAGCCACCAAAGAAGATTTCTGGTGACTGGAAAGAGGCAAACAGCACACCCATCATCAAGAAGACCAAAAAGATCAAGCAGGATCCAGATAACTATAGGACAGTCAGCTTCACATCAGTCTCTGCAAAAGGACAAAACCGCTTAAAAGCCATTTCTAAACACATGAAAGACAAGGTGATGGAAAGCAGGGTATACCAAGGGCAAATCATGCTTGACCTGCTACTCTTCTTTCTAGAAAGAGGTGACTGGCACTGCAGACAAAGCAGACAGCAGTGGATCTTACATACCTTGATTTTAACAAGGCCTTTGATACAGTCTCACATAACCTTCTCTCTCACCAAACTGATATATGTCCTGGAAAAGTGAATGAAAAAGTGGGTGGAAAAAGGGTGGGCTGCCAGGCTCAAAGAGTGATGATCAGATCAGGGGTGCAAACCCCAGCTGACTGCCTGTAACTAGTGGGGTCTTTCTGGGATCAGCACAGGGTCTAATACTGACTGTTGTCCTCATTAGTGACCTGGATGACAGGATGGAGTACATTTTCAGCAAGCCTGTGGGTGACACCAAATTGGAGGGAAATGGTCAATGTCCTGGGAAGCAGAACTGCTATTCCAAGCTCAGAGAAGAGGAGATGCATTGTGATGGGAAGAGAGGCAACAGATACAAGCTGGAACATGTGAAATGCCCATCAGGTATTAGGAAAAACATTTACCCTGAAAATGGTTAAATAGCTTTTCTATTAAAAATGTTTAACTTTCTGGGATAGTTTTCCCAGAAAGGCTGTGGAATCTCCATCCTTGCAAATGTTCAAGACTTAACTGGACATGACCCTGGGCAATCTGATCTCATTACACTTCAGTATTTTAAACAGGATGTTGGACTAGAAAGAGGTCTCTTCTGACTCAGACTATGATTCCACAATTCTATAGCCACAACGGAACTCATATCTGCTAGTAACTCAAGACAGCCAAACTCATGATTGGGTTCTGCCAGACAAAGATAAATAAATAAGTAGATAGTCTTTCTGGTACAAGGTAGTATGATATGGTACAAACTCATCTTGAGACTGTAGCTAACAAACATAGTATAAATATATTCTAGTGTTTCAAAATGAGTTATGTGGACTGAATGCAACAGTGGGGGCAAAAGAGCAAGAAAGTAAGGTATCAAAAGAGTTCTCTTGGTATTTGGAGACTAGTCCAAACTCTGATCTGCAGCAGTGCTTTCAGAAGTCAACACACTGGAGAGAAGGGATGTCACCAGAGGAACCTTGACAGGATTGAGAGGTAAGCCAGCACAAACCTCACGAACTTCAACAAGACCAAGTGCAAGGTCCTGCATTTGAGTTGGGGCAAACCCAAACACAAATATAGTCTGGGCAGAGAATGAACTGAGAGCAGCCCTGAGGAGAACGACTTGGGGGTGTTGGTAGACGAGAGTCATAGAATCATAGAATAGTTAGGGTTGGAAAGGACCTTAAGATCACCTAGTTCTGGCCCCCTGCCATGGGCAGGGACACAATGCACTAGGCCATGTCACCCAAGACTCCGTCCGATCTGGCCTTGAACACTGCCGGGGCGGAGCATTCACAACTTCTTTGGACAACCTGTTCCACTGCCTTAGCACCCTCATAGTAAAGAATTTCTTCCTTATATCTGACCTGAACTTCCCCATTTCAAGTCTGAAGCCTTAATCATGTTGAGAAGCTCAACATGAGCCTGCAGTGTGAGCTTACAGCCCAGAAAGCCAACTATGTCCTGGGCTGCGTTAAAAGAAGTGTAACCAGCAGGTTGAAGGAGATGATCCTGTCCCTCTATTCCACTCTCATGAGACCCCACCTGCAGTATTGCGTTCAGCTCTGTGGCCCCAGACATAAGAAGGATGGGGACCTGTTGGAGTGAGTCCAGAGAAGGGTCACAAAGATGATCCAATGGCTGGTGCACATCTCATATGAAGACAGGCTGAGAGAACTGAGCTTGTTCAGCCTGGAGAAGAGAAGGTTCTGGGGAGACCTTGTAGTGGCCTTCCAGTACCTAAAGGGAGCCTACAAGAAATCTGGAGAGGGACTTTTTACAAGGGCATGAATGATGGAACAAGGGGGAATGGCTTTAAACAGAAAGAAAGTAAATTTAGACTAGATATTGGGAAGAAATTCTTCATCATGAGGGTCATAAGACACTGGGAACAGATTGCCCAGAGAAGTTTTGTAGCCTCCTTGTGCTAAATGGCATGGAAGGTTTAAAAGGGTCTAAGAGAGAAAACTCGATCACATTTTGCCCTGGGCTCAGGTAGTTTCATTCTCTTTAAGTGTACTCATTAGCTGCAGGACTAGAACGAGCCCACAAGAGAGGCAGGCATGTAAAAGCATGCTGTAAAGCAGCATGTGGGTTTAGCTCCAGGGAGGACAACTGTTCTGGTTTTAATGCATTGCATTTGCAAATTTGGATTGATTTTAAAAGTGATGATTGCTTTGATTTGTGTCTCATGTTTGGACTAATATGTTCAAATCTGGTATCTTAGGATACATGCTCCCAGACAAATACTTAAATGGATATGCTAATGACATATGCAACATCATTTACACTGCTGCATATATTTAAAACATAAATAAGCTGGCAATTTATTTAGCTATACTTTTGAAAGTCCAATCCTGAAACAGAAAATTCATGAATTGCTTATTCAAGAGTTAACACAACTGAAATAAAGTTATCAGATTTTTTCAATATCCTTTTTGACTACCACTGTCATGATACAACTCAGTTGGCAAAATGTATCCTTGTCTGCTATTAACAGTATCTTCTGGTGCCTCCTTCCTGGATTAATTGCCACATAAGTAATATAAAATCTAAACTTCCATCAGTTGTCCAGATAATTTATTAATTTCAGATTAGCATGATGTCTCAAATTCCATCACAAATGCAATTAAAAAAAACATTAAGCAAGGCTACTGACTGTCATTTATCAGAAGGCAAGTCTATTCTTACTTACAATAGCACAAATGATATTGCGACACATCACTGAACAAACCCACAGAGACAGCTTTAGGCTAAGTCATAAGAGTGTTTTGAGAATTGAGAGAACAGAAATATACACTACATTATGAAATGGCATCATACTGACAACCCATCAAGTACCAACATTTTCACAGTGTTCAAGCAGCTTTGTCATCAGATATATTTTAAGCTACGGCAACTTTCTATGTACCTCAGCCTCATACTGTATTTTCTTCTCTTCTAAAATATGTGAATGTTATTCCTGTTGATGTTCAAATTCTGACTTCAGTAAAGCATGTTCATAGCGAAGTTTGTTATATTTTGTTCTGTATTTTTCCACTTCCTAAGTTAGACAGAAAACCCACAAAAATATCAGAGATGTTTTCAGCTTTACTTCCTTCAAACGTCCATTCGGTATTCCTATCATTTCAAAGGTTATGTTTGATGAACTGAATCCCTCCCTCTCCCTCTTCTAGGGTTTCAACAGTCACTGTCTGGGGCAACAGTAGCAGAAAAAGAATGTTATATTTTGCTCCCCTTTCAGTTTTAATTTCCTAAGGTTTGAGGAACAACTATAAACTGGTGATCACTACTCTAAAAGGAACAGGATTTCAATACATACTACTTACATTTTCTAGCTTCTGATGAAGTTCTGCCATAGAAGATTCCAATTCCTCCTGTATTTGTGCTTTTAACAGTTTTAATTTTTGAGGAGTTAACACCTTAAGACAGTAAAGTATCATAAATAACTAGTCACAGTCATTTATTTGCACTGTCATAGGACAAATAGCCAGGAATAAAGTATTTCAAATATGATTTTAGGAATCCTGCTTAATATTCTATGTTTTTCTAAGGACTTTTCAGTAATAGTTACAGAAGAAAAAAAGATGTATTAGTAAACTAAAAATATTCTGGGAAGATAACAGAAGCTTTTAAAACACCAGTATCTACTGGTAGAAGCAATGCAAATGTCAAGATGAATCGCCAAGAGATTTATGTCCTGGAGGGGTGGGGTGTGGTGTCTCATCAAAGATAAAGAATTAGCATTTGGGAAAACTTAAACAGTAAGTGAACCAACCCCAAAGAATCAAAATGAGCAATGTCGCATTCGACACTGTCCCACACGACATCCTTGTCTCTAAATTGGAGAGACATCAATTTGATGGGTGGACCACTCGGTGGATAAAGAACTGGCTGGATGGCCGCACACAAAGAGTTGTGGTCAATGGCTCAATGTCCAGCTGGAGACCGGTAACGAGTGGTGTCCCTCAGGGATCGGTGTTGGGACCGGTCTTGTTCAACATCTTTGTCGGTGACACGGACAGTGGGATTGAGTGCGCCCTCAGCAAGTTTGCCGATGACACCAAGCTGTGTGGTTCGGTTGATACACCGGAGGGAAGGGATGCCATCCAGAGGGACCTCGACACACTTGTGAGGTGGGCTGATGCCAACCTTATGAAGTTTAACCATGCCAAGTGCAAGGTCCTACACCTGGGTCGGAGCAATCCCAGGCACATCTACAGGTTGGGCAGAGAAGAGATTCAGAGCAGCCCTGCAGAGAAGGACTTGGGGGTGTTGGTCGATGAGAAAACGAACATGAGCCAGCTTCAGTGCGCGCTTGCAGCCCAGAAAGCCAACTGTATCCTGGGGCTGCATCAAAAGGAGCGTGACCAGCAGGTCGAAGGAGGTGATCCTGACCCTCTACTCTGCTCTTGTGAGACCTCACTTGGAGTATTGTGTGCAGTTCTGGTGTTCTCAACATAAGAAGGACATGGAACTGTTGGAACAAGTCCAGAGGAGGGCCACGAGGATGATCAGGGGACTGGAGCAGCTCCCATATGAAGACAGGCTGAGAAAGTTGGGGCTGTTCAGCCTGGAGAACAGAAGGCTGCGTGGAGATCTCATAGCAGCCTTGCAGTATCTGAAGGGGGCCTACAAGGATGCTGGGGAGGGACTCTTCATCAGGGACTGTAGTGACAGGACAAGGGGTAACGGGTTCAAACTTAAACAGGGGAAGTTTAGATTGGATATAAGGAAGAAATTCTTTACTGAGAGGGTGGTGTGGTACTGGAACGGGTTGCCCAGGGAGGTTGTGAATGCTCCATCCTTGGCAGTGTTCAAGGCCAGGTTGGATGAGGCCTTGGGTGACATGGTTTAGTGTGGGGTGTCCCTGCCCATGGCAGGGGGGTTGGAACTAGATGATCTTAAGGTCCTTTCCAACCCTAACTATTCTATGATTCTATGAATACCAACCCAATTATTTGTAAAACACATTAGATACAACGTATCTGTTGGAGCTCATTTATTAGACTGAAATGCAACTAAGATCAGGAAAGATTTCCTGCTTTAAGCTCCATGCTGCATAGTAATTTGTTAACTTTTCCTGGGTATGGCTAATACAGCAAACTATCTACCAAGAAAAAGTGTTACAAAAAAAAAAAATCTCATCCAAAACCTGTGACATATTCCATTTCTTCTACTTCCTTCCACTTGTACCCTGAAGTGTCTGAAAATTAATTCCAGTTATAGTAGCAGGGCATATATCCTCCATTCAGAGTCTGGGATCCTTTGTTAGACGCTGAGTTTTTTTTCTAAGAACATTAGAAATGTTCTTAGAAATGTTCATGCATTAGTTTAAGGAAAAAGCAGTTATAGAAAGTGTCATCCGAGTTACCTTAAAGATTCAGAGTTTTTTTCTTTTTTCTGTGTTTGTTGGCTTTTTTTTAAGATAAAGAAAGCGATGATTCTCCCCATAACAGGGGAGCGTGCACAAAGACTGAAAAGTCTTGCTATTAACGTAGGACATAACAAGAGAATTTGGAAGATTCAGTTAAACTAGAAAACAATAATTTCAACCCATAGTCAGTCACTCTAAAGAAGAAGCACTCGAGTTGGGTGGATTTCAAGATATCTGAACTATATTCAAGCTAGGTATATATACATGTTACATAACCAGAAATATATACATGGCCTTATTACAGGACGTAATACCACATTAGGTCCTGACAGTAAATTATCTCACCTGCATCCTCAAGCTTTCCAGATCTCGTCTTCTACGCAGCAACTCCCCTTGATATTCAGAAAAAAGCTGCTGAATTTCCTCATGTACAGTCTGCTTTCAGCTAACAACTGCTTCAGTTTATCTTGTGATTTTGTATATTCCTCCTGTAATCTGCAAGATAAAAACGATTTATTTTACATTTACTCTTTAAAATTAGATCAATGAGCTCAAAAAACTCACATGCAGAAGCAAACGGCAAGTTAGAACTAAACTATTAATATCCTCTTCCTGTAATATACTGAAAAGTTATCCCATATTTACAAGCATAACAAGTATTGCAGAAACATAATCTGCAATGTCCTGAGGTATTCTGAATTGTTTATTCTCTAATACAAACAACGCTCTGTCCTTAAATACAGAAATAGCTAACACAAATAGCAGGCACAGATCCCTCCCACATATTAACAGCTCAGGTTAAGAAACC
The DNA here is from genome assembly GCF_963264785.1 of Psittacula echo. NCBI lineage: Eukaryota > Metazoa > Chordata > Aves > Psittaciformes > Psittacidae > Psittacula > Psittacula echo. Next base: position 116,456,440 of record NC_137735.1, on the reverse strand, counting down.
TGTTTAAATTACTTTAGATTTTCTGCCTTCACATTTTGATAATTTACTTCATAGTATTTGCATTGCATTCTTTCATCAATCAGAAGTTTTCATAAGTTTTGTGAATCAGCAGTATCATCACTTTCAGCCATAGAAGGAAGAAGATTACCCGAAGCCTCCATTTTACGATTGACTGTTCACGAGTATGGAGAAGACAAAATTGAAATTAACTTATAAGTAATCTACAATGCCATTCACTTTTTCTGCTGTTATCCCAGAAGATCAAGTCACCTGATGAAATACAAGGACATGTAATTAGCAGTCAAGCACATTCACTGTTTAAAGATTTCACATGCCACTTTTGCTTTCAAGTACGGAAGACTCCTGGCTCTGCTGTAACTCACGTTAGAGACCTTTATCGAAAGGGCAACTCTGCTCATTCTGCCTAGCCCTACCAGGGACATTAATAACATGGATATTATTGAAGTCAATACAAAATAAGCACAAGCACTTCTATCTGACAGATTACATAGAATGTTATTTTTCCTTATGCTGTACACTGAGAATCAAACTGCGATGCTACCAATGCCCTAATTATGCCCTGTTAATCAGAGTTCAAGCAAAGGCCAAAGACATCAGACACATAGTGCTTTTACTACTACTGATTACAAGTCACAGTCTGTCACACTATCCTAACAAGTTGTACTACTCAGTACATTCATTTGCACATACAATACATTCATCTTTCAACTGAAATGATGGTACTACTCAATACCATCATTTCAGTTGGAAGAAGAGGAGATCATTCTCACTGTTGAATTCTTATCAAGCCCTCCCTGGATAAAAGTTAAGGTTTCATGGACAGTCTGGAAGATACCAGCCCAAAATTTAGCCCTGAAATACGTCATTAATACATGTCACTTCCTTGTTTTCTTGTGGTTTCTAGTGACCTTTCCAGAAAGAGTTTTGCTAAATGTGACAATATCAGATTGGTGTGAGAAAGCTGCAAACCAACAGATGCCAAGAAATGAGGAAGTATTCTAACAAGCCTCATTAGTTCTTTTCAGTATTAGAAGCAAGATACATTAATCTGATCATTACTGACACTTCCAAATGATCTAGGAGAGTAAGGACTATAAATGATTTTTTGGGAAATTAAAAAGCTTTGAAACTAACTCCTCTGCCATTTTAGCTTTTGGCATAGCTGGACTGATGCCTAAGAACACCATGGTTGCAGTGTACAAAGTGTAATTCAAAGTTACAAAGTGCAATTCTGTACAAAGTAAAACTCAGTAAAAATGTTAGATCTCCACCATCACTGCAAATACATCATCTTCTTTACATATACATTTGAATATAAAACGTTTTCTTCCATTCCACTCTTTAAATCTTTCATGTATCTATCTTTAAACACTTACCATGTGATTTTATAAATCCCTGAACTACAAGCAAGATGAAAATCTATCTTCCACATAGGAAAATAAACACTGCATGGCAGTGCCTATTCCACTAGAAGACATAATAATGTCAAGAGAGTCTGATATTTAAGTTTACTTTCCCATTTTTCTTTCCCCCATCACTAAGATGGTGTATTGGGTTTTGCAAGGTTTTGCTAGCAGGGGGGCCACAGGGGTGGCTTCTGTGAGAAGATGCCAGAAGGTTCCTCTATGTCCAACAGAGCCAATGCCAGCGGCTTCAAGACAGACCCACTGCTGGCCAAGGCTGAGCCCATTAGCGACGGTGATAGTGCCTCTGGGATAACATAGTTAAGAAGGGACAAAAATAGTTACTGAGCAGAAGCAATTGCAGTCAGAGAAAGACGTGAAAATATGTGAGAAACCCAACTCTGCAGACACCCAGGTCAGCACAGAAGGAGGTGAGAAAGTGCTCCAGGCACTGGAGCAGATTCCCCTCCAGCCTGTGGTGCAGCCTCTGGTGAGGCAGGCTGTGCCCTCACATGGTGAGATGCAGCACATGGAGGCCCATGGTGGAGCAGATCTCCACCTGCAGCCCCTGAATGACCCCACACTGGAGCACGGAAATGCCCAAAGGAGGCTGTGACCCTGTGGGAAGCCTGCACTGGAGCAGGCTCCTGGCAGGACTATGGCCCCATGGAGAGAGGACCCCACGCTGGAGTGGGTTTGCTGCAGGACTGGTGACTCTACAGGGTACCCATGCTGGAGGAGTCTGCTCCTGAAAGACTGCACCCCATGGAAGGGCTCCATGCTGTCGCAGTCCCTGAGGAACTGCAGCCTGTGAGGACTCATATTTGAGCAGTTCTCCTATGGGAGGGACCCTACACTGGAGCAGTGGAAGAGTGTGAGGAGTCCTTCCTGAGGAGAAAGAGGCTGCAGACACTGTGTGTGATGAAGTGACCACAGCCCTCATTCCACATCATCCCCCTGTACCACTTGTCGTGGTTTAAGCCCAGCCAGTAACTCAGAACCACGCAGTCACTCGCTCACTCCCCCCCCTCTCTTCCTCCCCCCCATTCCCAGAGGGATGGGGAGGAGAATCGAAAGAATGTAACTCCCACGGGTTGAGATAAGAGCAGTCCAGTAACTAAGGTATAACACAAATCACTACTGCTGCCACCAATAATAATAATGGTAAGGGATAACAAGGGAAGAGAATACAAAGGCTCATCACCTGCCGACTGATACCCAGCCTGACCTTAGCAGTGATTTAACCCTTCCGGGTAACTGCCCGCAGTTCTACATCCTGGGCATGACGTGCTGTGGTATGGAATACCTCTTTGGTTAGTTTGGGTCAGGTGTCCTGTCTCTGCTTCCTCCCAGCTTCCCCTCCTCCCTGGCAGAGCATGAGACTCAGAAAGTCCTTGGTCAGCCTAACATTACTGAGCAGCAACTAAAAACATTGGTGTTATTAGCGCTGTTCTCAGGCTGAAAGTCAAAAACACAGCACTGCACCAGCTACTAAGAAAGAGAAAAATGACTGCTACTGCTGAACCCAGGACACACTGGAGGGGAGGAATCAGAGAATTTGAGAGTGAAGTTAAGCCTGGAAAGAAGGGAAGGTTGAGGGAAGGTGTTTTTAAAATTTGGTTTTATTTCTCATTATCCTACTCTCAACTTTGACTGGCAACAAATTAAATTAAACTCATATCCTTGAGTCGAGTCTGTTTTGCCCATGACAGACAGAAATTGGTGAGTGATCTCTGTCTGTGTCCTTGTGTTGATCCACATGTCCTCCCCTCTGTCCAGCTGAGGAGGTGAGTGAGAGAGAAGCTTGGTGGGCACCTGGTGTCCAGGCAGGGTTAACCCACCACAGATGGGAAAAGGTCAGAGGAAAATCTATGTCAGTTACAACACCAGTACAGGCAAAGTGACAACAGCAACTTTGTATTCTGCTTTACCCAGATTTGCTGAGAGACTGAAGGGGAAGAACTCCAAATAAAGAATGTTCTTCTCATTGACTGTCCTTTACACACAACCAGTGTCAAACATTAATAGCACAAGTTCTGAAGAACCTTCTAACCCATAAAGTACCTATTTTTCATTCCTGAGTTTTATTAGTTGTTGACAAACAAACGACAACAATTTCCAAACTCAATGTAAGACATTTTCAATTGTTAAACCAACAGCTGTATGAGGAGAACTGGTCAGTGATCCTAAGGACAATAAACCATATGAAAGAACAGAAAGTTCTGGCACACAGGGAAAACCCAAGACAGCACTTAATTAATTAATTAAGAATTTCTAAGCATACGAACATGATCACTGTAAAAAAAAACCAACCAACCACACAAACAAACAAAAAACCCCACCAGATAGTAGTACCTTTCTCTGTCTCAGGTCTTTGCTTCCATAAGCTACAGATACCAATGTAACTATCAAACTGTAGGCCAGAGCTCACAATTGGGAAGACAGGATTTGAAGTCAGGTCTCAATCCTGCAGCTTACTTAAGTAAGAAGTACTTCTGAAGTGCCATAACAGATACAAAGTCAAAGACCAAAAAACCACGGCTTATTCTGAGAGCCTATCAACCAAAAGAAAAAGATAAATGGAAATGCAACCTTTTGGATTCTCAATTCCAAACTGCTGTAGGTGAGAAGTATATTCTCTCCTCGCAGCTTTTGCTAATATCAGAAAGTGCACAAATTATAAATCAAGACATACACCTGGCCAGGTATTCATCTGCATGAAGATTTCATGAAAAATTAAAAAGGACAGAACAGAAGGGGGAAAACTGTAGCTGACGAAACAACTGTTTCAGACGGCAAAAACCAAATCAGTATGTTTTCGAGGAAACAAAACTATTTTGGCTTGCAGGGACATCTAGTGGCAAATTTCATTATTTATATTTCTGGTGACAACTGTGAAACTAATTACAACAACAAAGATTTCATTACTTCAGGAGAGCTCTTTCCTGGAAATCACTAACAGCAACTTGCAATAGTTAACCTAATCACATTCTTACAATAAAAAACTCCCACCTCCCCACCCCCACCCCCCCCCCAAAAAAAAAAAAAAAAAGTAAATCGTACAATAAATCCTGGCAGTGAACTGTCAATAGCAAACATTGCTTAGGGCTACAGATATTGTAAATATATTACTATGAAGAATTTCTTCAGTGCTAATGGCTTGCACTACTTGCTTATAGTCAATGAATGGACCTTCAATAATCTTCAAAATTACACAAGACTACACCCATCATTTTTTAAAAATACTTTAAGGAACACTAGGTAAAATTTGTTCCTCTCTTGCAGATCTGTTCGAGAGCTAAAAAACCAACCCAACATAATTTAAAGAATCCTACCTTAAAAACCCCAAACATAATTTAAAGAAACTAAAACCACATCATACCTAAAATTAATCCTCCACCTACACATTGGCCAAATTTTATCATGTTACAGAACTGCAAATTTGTATCAGTCACCCTATATTTATACTATGAAACCTTAACATAATTTTGTGCAGGCATTAATAAAAAGGTATTGCTACAGAAACCTGAAACACAGGAACTGCGTTCTCAGTAGCTAAAATAGCAATATTTATTGTAGAATACCTAGCTAAGTCAGTCAGCTACATTTCCAAGCATCACCTGTTTTGCTTTCATCTCCAACTTTTTATTTTCATACAGACAGAATCATGGCTTAAAGATCTACTTCACACCTCTCTCTTCTTCATATCTACACATTGTGAAATGGACTTTCTTCTTTTACAAGACTTTTCAGCTACATTATTTTAACATTTTGTTTGCTACAAGCACTTTAAAAGGCAAGAATTCCTGCATTTAGAGAAAAATATGAACATATGAACATAAATCCATTTATTTTTATTGTAAACTGTTTGCAACAACAAGGCTTCCTTCTAGCTTACATGGTATAACCAGATTAGATTATTTCAGCATGCATTGGTAATTTACCTGGATGACATATATAACTCATTCATGGCACTGCTTTCTCTACCACAGCCACACTAAAACCATGTAAATTCATCATATTCAAGCACCATTTTAAACAGATGATACAATGAATGTAATTTTGCAAGTACTGATTAAACAAAATAACAGTATTTAGCCTTGTGCCGTGTTTTGTTCAAGCAGTAAAAATCTCAGTAAAATCTGTTGAAAGCCAAACAGCTGTTTCACACAATGTATAGTTTAATCCATTTGCCTGCTTCTGTCAGAACTCTACACTGCTTTATATGCTCTTTCTTTCTTTTTTTTTTTTCTTAATTGAGTCAGCCAAGGTCTTGTGAAACAACAATTTGCCACTAAGGATAAGTGAGACATTCACAAGCAGCACAGGCTCATGAAAGCGAGCTCTTCAAACACTACTCCTTCTCATCCCTGCTTAAGAGTCTACAATAAGACTAGATAATGCACTAATGCAAGTGTAATCCAATACAAGAGCTCACTGTCACCTCGAAGGTGAGGTTCCACTCCTTTCTTCATTCCCACTCCGAGATTTATTATTCATCAGACCTTTCCATGAAATGATTTAACTCAAGAAGCCAACACACTTAAACAAGCAGAAAATACTCAATGGTTTTTCTGTGATGTCAGCAAGTCACACTAGCTCATGGAAGCATCCAACAAGCTACATCATCAGTGAAAGCAGGCAGCTGGTACTGGGTAGGAGAAAGGAACAAAGAGCCAAGCATATAGGCAGAAGGAGGAACAAGGCTTTCTCCTTTAAGAAGCAGAGAGTTGTCTCATCATGAGCTCACAAAAACACAGCCTTGAACTAGACACCTAGCTTTTAGACAGTCAAAGTTAAGTGAAACAAATCCTACCTTAAAAAACTATGCCAGACACTCATGAGAAATCAACTTCCTATGAACATCAAGTGAATAAAAGCCAAAACAAAATATCATTTGAGAAATATGATAGCGTACCTCTCATTTCTTTAACAGTCCATATTCTACTAATCCACCATCAGCAACTTGCAACAGCCAAAGTAATCAAATAAAAAAAATATTTAGGTGGAAAAATATCAAAGAGAAACATGAAAACCTTTATTATAGGAAGTTCCATAATCTGGATGCTGCTCAGATATTGCTGAAAAGAATCCAGTGAAAATAAACAATACCTTTACATGCCCAAGTGCAGAAATTCTGAAGAACATCTGTATGACTTCTGTATTACAGAAGACATAAATCTTATTCAAGCTATCACCTTCTCCACAACACTGTTCAAAGTACACATTCCGACAATAATTAAGTGTATGTTATTTAAGTGTCCATCCCTACACATGGCACACAGCATTAATCACCCTTTCAATTTCTGTCTTATGGTAAGAGATAGTTAATTTTTAGGTGAAAAGCAACAAACAAGGTTGTATCTTAGATCAGGATTAGGATTTTTGCTTTATCCACATACACTATTAAGTCAAACTGACAGCTGTTACTGAAGAAGCTGAAATGTTACAGGGGAGCAACACTTGGTGAATCTAGCTTTACTCAAGAACAGCTACTCTACATATACCATGTATGTTTTCCATTGTTTTTTTCCTGACAAGGGACCTTCAAACACACATGAGAAACCTTTGCTTGCTAGAATCTCACTCAAAGTTTTACTTGGGCCTACAGATGACTGCTTGATACAAAGTGTTCTATAGTCTACAACCAAAAAGCTCTTCTGAAAAATCACTCCCCTTTCATATTGAGTTAAAAAGAGAGATGCTCAGACACAGCAGAGGTCTCCTGTTAGCATACGTATTCTACACCTCCTGGATATATATGTATCTTATGGTATGTGGGCAAAGAGCATGTGAGAGGCCACGCAAGCTGTATGTCACCATGACATTCTTGTTGATTTTTCTATGATTTAAGGACATAGGAGTTTGGTCAGAGGAACAACACTAGTAACAGGTGCCCCATCTCCAGAAGTGCAGAAAAATACTCATTCTCCTCAAAATGCACACGGCTGAAGCTCGCTGGTGGAAAAGCAAGCATGCAAATGTAAACATCTGGAAGCCTGGCAGCGAGCAGGCTCTTCCTACCCCTGACCTTGTGCTGGGCGACTCCCAAACCCACCACCCCCACGGCCAGCCAACAGAGGCGGCAGCAGGCTGTTACCACCAGACGGAACACAAGACAAAGACGATCGCTCCCTACGATCTCTCTAGCTATCTCTGCAACCTTCTACTCTGCAGCTAACGGCTGAGGGGACGATCGAGCTAGCAGGGCTGGAGCAAGAGCTGGAGGGCCTCCCAGCTCGTAGATCGCGACATGAAGCCCCAGTCAGGCTGGCCACTGCCAGCCTGACCACCCCTCCCGACCTCCCCTCACGCCGCGACCAGCTCAGTCTAAAGCAGCAGACGCGCCCACACCAAGGAGCTTAAAAATGGCGCCTCATCTCCCAATAGCTCCCCCGCCCGCCGGGGTCCCGCGGGGCGCGGAGCATCCTGGGAGCCGGCGGAGGGCGGGGCAGCGTTGCCGCGGAAACGGCAGCCGCGGGCTGGCCCCGCCCCGAGGGCGCGAGCGCAGGGCGGTGCTTGGCGCCAGCAGTCTCTGCGGTGGTGTGGTGAGGGGGGGTGTCGGTGGGCTGGCGTATCGGAGAGACGCCCTTCTGCTGAGCGCGGGGTGTTGCTGGGCCGTCGTACCGGAACAACACCCCTCTGGTGAGCGCGGGGTGTTTGTTTAAAGTGCCGGGCTTGTGCCGCTGCGTATAGCGGCTTCAAGCCTCTGCACCCGAGTGGTGTGCCAGTCGTCGCAGTTCTGCTTCAGAAGGAGGGCAAAACGCTGGACCTGCAGCTCACAGCAGTTTATGGTAATAGCTATCTGAGGTGTGCATTGTGTGGCATTTCACCATACAGACTCAAGTTGATGAAGAGACTCAAATCCAACTTTATTAGAACCAAGCCCTTTTTTATCCCCGTGTTCAGTACTTTCCCAACCTGCACATACATACAACGTTTAATCTCATTGGCTCCTGTAAAACTCTCCAGGTAAATAGTCCAATCACAATGCTGCAGACCCTCTCACAATCCCCACATCCTCTGGCCTTCAATGTGCCAACTCGTCGCCTCAGGGCTTGTCAAAGCACCAACACCTCAGAGCCCATTCCCATGCAAACCTTATCACCTTCACTCCCCACAGCATTATGTTTTGTATTCAGCGGTACTAAGTAGCTGTTGTCTGGTGGCCAATACCAAGGTGAGCGCTCAGGCTGACGTTGCCAAGTACAAACCAAAACACATTCCGGGCATTCCTGGCAGTGGTCACTGTTTTCTGACAGAAATCAGCTGGTAGGAGCAGTTAGGATGCGGTAAACATGATCTCGTACACGTCTTCTGTTTCTCCTTAAAGTCTCTGGCTAAAGCGGGAGATTGATCCAGACGAGTATTGACACTGTCCTAATAAGATTAACAATCCTTTAATAAGGATTAAAATTGTCTTCAAGTAGTATATTAGAAGGTGGATATTACTGATGACACACACACATCCCCAAGGAAAACGAGAAAAGAAGCCAAGTGTCAAGTTTGCCAGTAGCTTTATCAAGATCTGGAGATGGCAATTGCCGTTGGCTCCCCTAGAGGTGGTTGTAAGCTCAGTTAATAAGAAGGTGTCTGAAACATACTACAGTCACTTCCACAGCTACAGTGAATGACGGGTTTAGGACTTACTTCACTGAAGTCTGACTGTGCAGACTGATGTTGCTGTACAGTTATACAGGCATGTTGTGCTTGCGGTCAATACCTTTGTGATACTGGAAGTGAAATAACAGTATTCAGTCTACACCAATGTACACCTATACTAAAGTAGGTAACATTACAATAACTTGAAAGCTCACCTTCCAAAATGAACTAAAATTTAATTTTGATGCAAAATGGATTTTGATGAGGAAAAAAAGAAGCTGTAGTTCTACATGGCTTTACAATGCAAAAAATCTTTTAAGAAGAATGATGAAGCTGCATGTCTGAATCTTGGTTCTGTATCACATTTGCTTAATTCAGTATCAGTGTTAATTCTACATCAAATTTGCTCATTTTAAAATATTTTTTTCCACTATCAGCTGTAACAATATTAATGGTAACTAAGGTCAAACAGAACTCTTCCTCCCTTTTACAGCTTCATTAACAGGAATGATAGTGTGGCCCAGACTCTTTGGTCCTATTAGTGTCTGTTCACCTCAGGGTTATACAGGTATAATCGATTGGAAAACTATTGATTTACATGAGAAACATGACATCAGGAATCTAGGTCATTCAGCGTGAGCTCTGGGGGAGACATAGCAAAAGAACTGCAAAATGTAAGATTATTTAACTAAAACCAACAGACAGGGTTGGCTGTCTCTTGCCAGCTGATTTGGTGAATAAGGGTGCAGTTTCTATGTAATCATTTCCAGTGTGTAGTCTTATTCTAAAAAGATGACTCAAGATGTGGAAATCATGTTACTTCATTTTTGCCTCCATGTTTTTCACACTGATCCAAAACGGGTACTTGTTTCCCTCCGAGGCCCACTGAGTCAGGTAATTCCAGTTAATCACTTGGTACCCACAGTTTTGAAGTACAGGTGGTAATGATGCTGCTCTTGGTCACAGTGTCCGTCTCCCTCCATGTCTCACAGCAATGTGAGAAACAGCGCTAAAAACCTGCTCCTACCTCTGCTTGCTTTAAAAATAGAGCTGCTGTAGTGACTCAGATAGACTTGACCTGGGAATCCTGTACAGTACAGAGAAAGAGAGAGAAAAAGCAAGAGACAAGATGGAGTCCAAGGGCATGAGGAGGAGAGGGATGAAGGAAGAAGGAATTTAGAGCAGTGTGTGGGACTTATGGACACAGCAGAGAGAAGAGGGTAGACCAAGAGGGAGAAAGAGCTAGAAAATTAAGACCATAAATATTACAGGACAACTGGGGGAAGAGCAGAGAGGTAAATATGATGTGAAGCTATCCTGTTGAGGAGAGAGGGGAAATACATATTGGGGTTGGTTTGTTTGCTTTTTGTTTATGTCAGTCTTACTCTTCTAATTAAGTCAGTACCTAAAGGAAGCAGGTATAGTACCTTTATAATATGTTAGATTTTTCCAACAGTGGCAAATTCTCCTTTTTGAAACATCTCCCACAGCAGAGAGTTTTTTCTAGAAATAGAAGTATGTGCAGCTGTAGATGTCAGTATTTTATTTTACAGAAAGTGAAGTCTCTTTAAGGTACACTGGTTCAGTTCACTGTGGGGCTTAAGTAGATAAATCCTCAAGCTCCTGTATCCCAGTGCCTTATCTTTAGAGAAGGGTTTTGCTGTTATGCACACTTGCTGTTGGTCATACCTGTAGTTTAATCCCCACTTAGTTTATGTCACCTCGACCTGAATCCAACCTAGCAGGATAGAGGCCATGAGGGGAATTAGTGTGGGAATAGAAGCTCTGTTCAGCCTCTCAGTCAGCAGAGCCTTAAAGCATCCAAATAATTTCATTGTCCAATACAATTGTGGCAGAGGTGTCTGTGACTGAGTAGCGTGTTCTTTGTGATGGAGAGTTAAAACCATACATTGCTGTGTGTAGATCGCTTGAGAAAAATTATATCTTTGCCATTACAAAATCAGAAGATGAAATTCCTTTTAAGTGCCATAGTGTTGTGGTAAGAGTCTTCCCTGGTTAAATTCAGAGGCGGTTTCAGCATTTTGGTCAGTAAAGCTAGAATGTAACTTTTAACACATAGAACATTAGTAGATATAAAGCATGAGGTGGTTTATGAAGCCATTACTCAGCCAATTGTGTTCTATGGGACTACTGATCACATAGGTGTTGTGTTCTCTATTTTTCCATTCAGCGTGTACGTACAGTACCTTGTGCTTATAAATACTGATCTTCTGTGTCCTTCCACTTCAACCATGTGTCTGTGATTGTGGGGGGGAAAAACAGCATTTCCCAGACCAATTTATTAAAATGGTATTCAACAGAAAAATACAGAGGGAATTCACTGGGCTGTGAGATTTCATGTTCATGTATACTGTTCTTATGTAACACAGGCATCATTCCCAACTTTAATTTCATTTCCAGTGGAATGACTCCCTTGTAGCCACTAACTGAAGGAGTTTTTCCAAATTTAAACACACAGATGGGTAGAACCGTGCACTAACCAAGTGAAGGGATCACGACTACATCAAATGCATGCTCAGTTCCTAAGGTTTCTGTCAAAAGTGTGTCAATGCTTCTTTCAGCAGCTTAGTGCTGGCCAGCTTCAAAGCTTGTCTTAAGGCAGAGGAGTTCAGCCTCTGCTTTACTTCTGTCTGAATCTGGTAGGCTGCACATGAAAGGTAACACAACATCAATCTACTGGGTAACTTCTCAAAACTAATGAGTTGTCACCTCAGTCCACAGTCCAAACAGAAACTGAGGAGAATACAGCATGGAGATTTCTTCTTTCAATTACATCAACTCTGTGATTGCTACTGTGGGTGGCAGAACCTGTGCTTTGAGTGCTGTCCTCTTCCAGGGTAGCACAAGTAGAGCAACGGCACATGTGCATGCAGGAAGCATTTATAACCAAGTTTAAACTGTGCTGCTCACAGTGTCCGTCTGAACCATAGAGTCCAAAACAGGTTTCAGTGTTGCAAAATGAGTTGCAGTGCAGCAGCAGATGAAGTCTTGGGTGCCTTCAGCTAGTTCCTGGCACATTAGCGCAACTTTGGTTCTCAGGGGCATTGGGGGCACTAACACAAAGCATTTTCTGTGTACATTGCTGGTAATGGTTATTTGTCTCATCCACTGATTGACAACGCTGTACGGTGACTGCTACTTGGCTATGAGGGACATTTCTCTTGCTGTGCCAAGTCAAACAGCACCATTTTCCTCCCTGCCTTTCTATTCTTGTGTGCTAAAACAGTTACCAGAGTGTGTTATGTATGCTCTAAAGCCAGAGTTATAAACAACTCTGAGCACAGCTTATGAACGAGATGCATTTTTTTCACATCTGGTTTGCCACTGCACTAGCAGGGGTTATTCAGCCCATGCCAGAAGTGGGCAAAAGTTATTGGCAGCAGGGTGGAACCTGCTGCTTGTGAATGGAGTCAGCCTTAATACAGGCTGAGTTCCAGGCATCCACGTGAAACTCAGCATAACACAAGCTTGGAAAGTCTGCAGGTGACATGGGGAGCCACTGTGTGCCATTTCTTCAAATAGGTGGAAATAGGAAGTACAACATGAGTGCAAAGCCACATGCTGTCACCACACTGTTTTTACTCTGTTCTTGGTATAAAAATATCATCATTCCCCAGGGCTGCCAGTGCCAGCTGACAAGACCTCTGCTTTGTGAAAAACACATGTAAATATTTTGCTTTATGTCAGCTATTGTTAGCTGTTAGGCATGTCAGTATTACATTTTTGGCACATGAGACCAAGATTCCTGACAAGAATGTAAAAATTCACCTTAGGTTTCTAACTTAGTTTTCCAAAACTAAATTCAAAGCAAGTCCAACCGCTTGGCACAAGAGCATCACATTTTCTAAGCATGTTCACCCAAGCTCATACCTCATTTGATGTTTGCAGTTTTGCCACAGCATAGCTGTAAATAAAATTCCAATTACCACTTTTGGTCAAAGCTGCAGAATGCTCAGTTTCATAAGGATTTTAAAGCTGGGGCCTGTGCTGAAGTGAACAACTTTGTCGCTGTCTATTGACTAAGTTTGTTACCAACAAATTAAAACAAAGGGGGAGTTGAGTGATCAGGCAGTATGTTTAAGAAACAATGCTCATCATCAAAGAAATGTAAATATTTTTATTTTAAAAAATGTTAATGGCATCTTAGAGGCAGTCGTGACTACGCAACAAAATATACAAAAAACTACATTGTCGTCGTTGCGTCTTTCCACAGTGCTGCACAAAATGAAGATGGTATGAGAAATATTGTAGGTCACACGCTGAGACAGTACTTTAGTCAATATAACCAGACAATTTTTGGTACACGTTGATACTAGCAGACCCAGGTTCCCTGGGTAAAAAGGAAAGGTGGCTTGGTGCAAAACTTTCCAACAAAGTACAACTTAATGCTAAACATACAGCAAATCCACTGTACAAGGTAGTTTGGGTAGTACTCATGCAGTCTTTATATACAGCATCAGCTCAGTTTGCTCAGTTTGCCTTTTCAGGGAAAAGAAGCAATTGCATTAACTAAAATGAAACTTTTGTCTTTCACTGCTGTAATGTAAAATTGTCTGATTCTTTATGCTGGATTCTACTCAGCATCAAAGAGACCATTCAAACTTTCTTGAAAAGCAAGGCTTTTATGATCTCTTGCATTTTAAAGGGGTGCAATGTAATTAATTAGAGGCCACATTCTGGCATGATTGTAAATGAAAAAAAGCTGATAAATATTTGCTTGATTAAAAAAAGAGAATAAACATGCCTGATTGCTATTCCTAGATGGACTTTCAGAAGTGATTAAATTCTGTTATCCCAAGTTAAAGTGCTTAATTACATTAATCTGTGTTTATCTTCTGTTGTACCACTGAATCCAGAAGTAAAATGTATTTGTAAAAAAATCTGTATCAGAGAGGAAAGTGACTTAGTTTCCAAACCTGGTTTCCATACCACCTAAATGAACCACAAGCGTCCGTGGGTTAAGGTGATGGGTTTGGCAAGTTTTTGTGAAAAATTGATTTGTCTATTGATTTTAACTGATTCCTCCTTGAGCAGCAGCATTCAACTTCAACTGTTGGAGTCCATCGATGTTTATGTTACTCAGCAGCTCCTAGCCACCCTTATGAGTACAAAACTGAAGCTTATGCTTTCACTGGATTTCTCTAGCTTTGACTTGTAGCGAGTGAGTTGTGTGTCTTTCCTACAGCAAATTGCCTTCACCTATTGAATGTCTATTCTCCAGGTAATTTCCCAGATAAGCAGCCATGGTTTGTTCAAAGAAAACCACTGGCCTTTAAATATCCTTCATGCAGTGTAGATATCAGATCTATATGTGATGGTCCTGCAACATAGGCACTGCACAACGCAAGCATTTTGATACTAAACTAAAAACCAGTCAGATTTGATCGTGCTTCTGTAAGGATTCAGAACAAGCCAACATCACAGGAGTGCACTGAAATGAGAAGTTGCATGAACACATATAATGTAGTTCAGAAAGGAGAAGGACTTAAACTAGGTCTCATTCAGTGCTGTCAGTGACTAATTGGGTGTTCAGCAATAATGGAGTTATAGTCAAAGCTAGTGGAGGAATCCATTATACAAGTTTCAGGGGAAAATTAATTTAGACCTGAATGCTGGAATGGGAGAGACCAGGAGGATTGTGCTAACCCTCATGAGAAAATAAATCTCCAGAAACCCCTGAGCAAAAAAGCTGCCAAGAGCCTATAGAACAGGTATTAACAACTAACTGAAGGGCTTCTCTGTTGGAGAACTACTGTCAAAGTGAAAAAATTGACTGCCAGGCAGCATCAAGTAGAAACTACACTGTCTGGCAACTTTCTGTTGAGTGGGAGTGTTTTAGAGGCTCATGATGAGTAAGTGTAAGGAGAACACCAAGAATGTCTAATGTGTTGTACAAGAACATAAAAGCAAATGATATCCTTACAGAATATGGTTAATTCATTGAGAAGCTGCGCTAAGATCTCATTAAGAGAGGTCTGGCAATGGTTTGGGATGGTCTAGGTACACATTCACCACAGGCAAAGCTCTGGCTGCAAGCCAGATACACTCACATAATCCCAGCTGGAGCTGGTGGCAGTGACATCAGCCCTAGCTGGCCCAGCCACCAGCCTACTCTTGCACCTGGGTACAGACACAGCTGCCTAGCCTGCACTACCACAACCTAGTGCTATTGTAGGCAAAAGCAAGACCCTTTCTGCATTGAAGCTGCCCCATTATTCTGCAGGGAGGCTGCCTAGGGTGCAGTTTTAGAGCAGCTAATGATTCACTGCAGCAGAAAATAAAAAGGCTCATCTCCCCTTTTGTCCCCACTTTGCACTCATGAGACCTTTAAGTCTCCAGCTGTGGAGAGCTATGCACTCCCCCCTTCGGCTAGGTTTTTCTTCCAGCCTCGTGAGCTAAGGTGGCACACAGAAGACTGCACCACACACCAGTGGCAGCACCAGGTAAGAAAGGGGAGGATGAAGGTAGGAGGGGAGACCTCTGCCCTCCTTGGACAGCCTGCACTTGGCAAAGCTCATACACAGACTACAGTAGTTCAACCCAGAAAAACAGGCTTTTGCTCTTCACATTTTTTTTAATTCCTTGATGGGTGTCACATCCTCCAGTGATTTAAATCCAGCAAGAAGAATAACCTGGAGAAGTGCTGTGCCCCTTTACCAGTTAGGGTTGTTTTAATCTGCATGAGTAACATTATGCAGCCTTTACAGCTTTTTCTGTGTCCTCTCCTAGCTAGAAGGCCGCTATGGCAACACGAGACCCTTCTGTTTCCAATTTGAACCCAGTCAGA
The DNA here is from genome assembly GCF_963264785.1 of Psittacula echo. Lineage (NCBI taxonomy): Eukaryota > Metazoa > Chordata > Aves > Psittaciformes > Psittacidae > Psittacula > Psittacula echo. The sequence goes on along the minus strand of NC_137735.1, from coordinate 116,440,606 downwards.
TTTTATCAAGACAATGAGCAATCTTTGGTAGGCCCTTTGACAACTTCTACCCTCAGTCTACACTGAGATCCTCTTCCAGGATTGTAACAGGATGCCCTTGGAGCAGCAGCCTTCACCTCTCCAGGCTGTACCATACCAACTTCCTTTGTTATAAGAAGAAGGACTTTTTCCTGCCTGACCTTGAGGCTACCTGACAAGACATTTTTAACTACACACACTAGCACTAGGAGGATTCTCTCTTTAAACATATGACCATGCAACAGGCAAAAGATGGAGATTGTAATGAAGATGGCAACACACCATCCAGAGACACAGCTTTCCGAGGATCCGTACTGGGACTCTTTTTTTTTTTTTTGTATAATCTTGTGGATCAGTAAAATGGGTGGTGGAATTTAGGAAAAGGCTTCCGAAGGGAAAGTACTCTAAATAGAAGTACACTCACTGGATAAAGTAATGGAAAGTACTGACCATAAATAGATACTGTATGCCTTTTCAAAAATGAAGATAGGAACAAATTATTTGAAAACAGTGGAAAAGACCAAGGACACATCAAAAGGGCATAAAAAACAAAGCAAGGGAAACCCTGTCTTGTGATGTAAAGGCCAGGAAAGAGCTGCTACTTTTGGTCCTTCTAATCTTTTTGACATTGTGGAAGTGACCTTCCTGTGAAGATAAGGTCATGAGCTTATCTTCTGTGGAAGCAATCCCCTCAGTTTATTAGCCAGCTGTAAAAGGAGGCTAAGTGCACGTAGTTGGAATTTAGGGGTGAAGGCCGATTGCAATGCATGCATACAGCACTGAAATGGGTGAACAGACACTAAAAGAAAGGTCTCCCTGATCTTCCGTTCTTCAGGGGAGACCAGGAATACTGGGGTAAAGGCAAAGAGAACAAAAAGATAAGGAAAAGAAGAATGTATCTATATAATAATTCTTCCTGACACAGCCAGGGATAAAACAATTGGTAAGTCTGGGCTTTAGAAAGCCATATCCCTCTTTGCAGGACTTTTGCTTCCCTCCCCACCTTCCTCTGAGGAGGAGGCAGGGCTGGGTTAAGATAACATGGGTGTGCCTGATCTGATCCATTTCCGGTGCCTGTGAGCCAGCACAATCCTTCCTGATTTCTCTGTTCAAAGATGTAGCACACATAAAAAATAAGTGTTTTAATTGAATTTTCTAAATGCTGAGTCATACCATTATTTATGCAGTTAATTCTGTCCTTCTTTCAGTCCCTGAAGTCACAAAAAGTAACCGTATTCACTGTTCATCCAATCATGGTAAAATGTCAAAGTTCTTCCCCTGCCTCCCCGTGCCCACTTCCTCCCCTCAAAATAAGGTCTTCAGAATATTTACACCAGCTATTGCACTCGATTAAAAACAAATACACACCAAGTAACCCCTTTTCCCCCTCCTCATAAAAGCAGCATAACAAATACCACAACTGAAAAGAAAATCTGTCATGACAATTATTTTCTAAGCAAGTAACACTGAACATCAAATAACTGGAGATTGCATTTAATGGAGAAAGGAGAAGAATTCTGCTTGTGGTGTTTTGTTTCATTTTGTTGTTTCGTTTGTCTGGGTTTTATTTAAGATCTTGGTTTACATCAGGGCTGAGAGCCACAGATTTTTTTTTTCCTTTTTGCAGTTCTTAAGCAAAATAAATTCCAGTAAGAAAACAAATCCAACCCTGTGTCCCGGTAGTGGTACTGTGTGCTAACACATTATTTTCAGGAATGTTTGTCAAGAGAGTCTGCACAGTGTTTGGATATTTACAGAAGTTTAACTCCCTGCTCTCCTAAAAAGCTGTTCCCTCATCCTTCCACATCCTTAATCTGACATAGGAGAGGAATCCACCGTACCCAGAGTTCCACCACCTACCTGCTCTGCATTCAGCCAGAGCACCCCAGCAATTCAGTGCTCACATAGGCTAACCCAAGTCTCACCTTGCTGCATATTTCTTTCCCCTTGCCAGTTCCAGGGCTTGAAGCAGGTGACTGCTTTGGTCTGCATGACAGCTTACCCACCAGTACTTGCTTCTATACTCCTTAACACAGTGGCCTGGATAGCTCATCATTCAATTCAGTGCATCTTTGGAAGTCTTACACCACATTTATGTCCTTCCTGAATGTGGTAAGGAACAGTGCCAGGATAGAACAACCGCTGTCTGTGGTCAACAGTCATCACTGGTCTGATTTACAAACAATAAACTCTCTATGCAAAAGGTTACTAGCAGAAGCATCAAGTTTTGCTGGTCCTGAAAACTAAAACTCCCATATACAGATATGCATGAATTTAGAATCAAGAACTGTTAACACATGTGACTGTCATTTGGCTTATCATTCTAGTTGGATTCAGAGAGAAAATTAACTTATTAATCTAACAGGGCTGATAACACACATTGTGGTGCACTCCCTCCTGATCACTCTCTCTGCACTCCAGCCTGGCAAAAAGCATGCCTGACACTTTGCAGTTGCCTGGATCCCTTGGTGGAGCATCACACCATCTTTTGTGGGTGTGGTTTTGCAAAGCAGAAAACCCATTGGATTAAGGCAGGAGACTGATATGAGCAAGCAGTTGGTCACAGACACAGCCAGTTAGACACAATCAGATTGAACGGGCAACAGACTGCCAACACGTATGTGTTTATGTATTTACACTTCAAAGTCCAGGAGCCTTTGTAGCTTTCTCCCTCCAGTCTGCACACTGAAACTGACAAAAATAATTTGTATACACACAGCACTTACAAAACAGCAAGGAGAGCAGTAACAAAAAAAAAAAGGAAAGCAGCCAGGCCATCAGCTTCATCTCGGTATGATCATCCTTTCTATGGCACAGATGATATGATCCCAGTTTTTACAAAATATTGCCAGCAGCGTCACCGCAAAAAAAGTGCAGATGATGTGAAAGCGGCTCTTCATCATCGGAGCAATGAACTTCGCAATGGTAGAAACGCACACCAAGATGACAGTCATGAAGGCCAGGATCACGTTGATACATTTCCCCAGGAGCACTTTGGCATTAACAGTTTCAGACTGCTGTGCTTGCTGCTCTTGCTGATGGAGCTCCAGTTTGGAGACCCGGGTCTGGCACGATTCCAAGGCTTCCTGGAGACAGAGAACAAGAATTAGGGCAGCTGGAATTCTATACACCACTTTCATGTTTTAGCTGCAGAGCCACCCAGCAGATAGAAGTGTTAATTTATTACAGACTCCTAACATTTGAATGAACCACCAACTTTTCTAAAGAAAATGAATGCACATCTCTATCTGCACGTGTATCACTGCCTGCTCAGGCATAAGCAAGTCTGACAACACTCTCCAAAATGTAGTTTTTACATTTTTCATGCTTGAGAAAAAGTATCAGAAGTGTAATGTTCATGACTGATGTTTTCTGCGTATGCTGATGTGATGAAGCACTAGGAAAGCCGTTGCCATGGCAACTTTCACGATATTAAAACAGCAAAGTAAGTTTCTTCCTATATGCTATAGAAGATGTTAGGGTAGTACAGGCTTGCTGTGATACTAATTAATCTACTTTGCAACACGTAGCATTTGATTTACACCACCTCTCTGGTCTACAATACTTTTCCTCTCAAAGCCACCCATAGTACAGTGCTGAGATGAGTCACAGAATCACAGAATGATTTGGGTTGGAAGGGACCTTAAAGATCATCTAGTTCCAACCCCCCTGCCATGGGCAGGGACACCTTCCACTAGACCAGGTTGCTCAAATCTCCATCCAGCCTGGCCTTGAACACTTCCAGGGATGGGGCATTTCTCAGTTACAGCTTACCACCTGTCAGCATGAAGGCTCATTAATCCACACCCCAAGTGGGCAGCTGAGGCAGTGAAGAAATCTGTAGCAATACTTAAAGGTATTCTCTCTCTCATGTGACATAATCCACTTAAAAGTCATACGTTTTGTCCTAAAGAAAGCAGACCTCTCTTCTGCTTGAGTGTGGACTAAAAATGGTCTTCGAGTAAAATGCTTCCCAAGACACTAAGCCACATTTAAGCCCTCACAAAGTGAAACAGGGAAAAATTTCTGACTGTTCCATGTACTTGCCAAAATGCCACTTTTTGCTGAGTTTGTGATTTGGGCACCATGAACTTGACAAACATTTACCACCATGTAAAAGGGAAAAATCATGCTCTAGCATCCCAACTTCCTTCCCCATTCTCAAACTCCAGACATTTTCTTTGCACTCCAGGGGTGTTAACCTGGTCACGCAGTAAGAAGCTGATTCAACCTAACCTTTTGTGTGAAACTAGACAAACAAAACCACTGCACAGAGTTATCATTGAACTGCCGTACCATGTGACCAGCCTGGCACCAAAGTCAGCACCAAGCATGTGGCACAGCACCTCATGAAAGACTGCTTCCTTTCACTGGTCCAAGAATTAGTGATAATACAGAAGATAGTTCTTAATGGGTGGCACAAAGTCCCTTACAGTTCATGCATGCTGTCCATTACACACTAAAGAACTTCCCTTCTTCTTTCTTCTACTCTGACCGTAAGTTACTCTCAAATCATCTCATGCTACATAAATCTACTCCCTGCAGTTCTGCACTGAGTGGTGGAGCAAATGTTTTAAAAACAATCTGTCCATCCCTTCAGGACAGAGCACTCCCCAAAGGTAGGTTGTTACTTAAAATATCCACAATTAAAATGCTTTTCCTCCATTTTAGCCTATTTGCAAACCCCTAACAAGACAGGTTTAAACAGGCCCACCTATACAGAGTTAAAAGAAACAAGGCTGCATTGGTGTAGCAATTCAATCAGTTTTAAAAGTGTCTGACACCCCTGCAGGGTTCTGCTAATGAGCTAGCAACCATTTCATAGCCCTTCTGCTCAAGAACTCTGGTCTCATTCAGTTTTCACATCCTCAGGATACCTTCACAGGAGTCCTGCACGAAACACCTGTCTTCTTTAAACCTACAAAGTAACCTATGATATGCTTAGATTCAGTACCGTCCTTTCCCACTCTGTTCCCGGGAGTTTCCTAACTCTCGCACCGATCAGGAAACAGTTTGATTGTCCTGCTGCCTGCGCTCTCTACACTGAAAAACGGGAGTGTAGGGGGGTACAAGACAGGGTTCATTTGGGGTTTTTTACCATCTGACCCAATACAACGACAGCCTTTGAGCATTCCTCAGTAGTCAGTGAATTTAAACCCAAGGTAAGGCAAACTAATGTTTTCACCAGTTTTTACCACCTGCTCAGACTTTGCACAGAACCATTATGCATTATATAAATGCTTATATTGTATACAAGTAATCAAGTCTGTAACTACATGCTGTCAGGACAAACTGTAGACATTATTACTGGCTTTTAATTGAAGCCAGGCATGACTACAGCCGCTTACTGAGATGTACACACCCTACAGCTTTGATTACAGGAACTCTTGTGACCACAGAAAGTCTTAAATTACAACTGGCAATTCTACAAATTTATTTATCAATTAGCTCTCTTTTGACCTAAAACTCAATTTATAATAAACCTTGCCAGTGATATGACTACATACAGGAGAACGCCTGAGCAAGAGGTTTGTGTTAGGACATGACCAAATGTGGCATTTTATACAATACAAGGAGATTCAATTCCTTCCTCCTCAGGTGCAAGAAATTAAACCAGGCCATTCTTTGTCCACAAGTCTACCTAGGCTACAGCATCCATTCCAGCAGATAAAATTCTAAATCCATTGAAACAAGTGGAGACTGTCACCAATTTAAATGTGCTAGATTTTCAACTTAAAACAGACAAAACATGAGCTTAAATGTTTCCCCAGATTCCTTAAATACAAAGATGTAGAGAGATGCAAGTGTTTCACAGTACAAGATTTGTGCAAAATCTTACAAGTTTATTATAAGGAAAACCAAGTACCTGAACATCCCGTGATCGCTCGTATGCCTGATAGGCCACTTTCTCCTCTATGCTGGCTAGCTCTTGTTTCAAGTTTGCTGTCTCATGTTGATGTAGATCAGTGAGGTCATTTAACTGGTCCTCCAATCTTTCGTATCTTATTAGGAGAAAAGGTCTAAATTTAGTGCCTTCTATTCAAGTAATGCTTAATCATGAAAACAATTACACATTCTAAAAGCTAATTTCTGTGTACTATGGATTCATCTGACTGGCATTACAGAGCACAGAGAAATCAGTTAGAACTTTGGAAACTCTCCATAGGCATTTATTCAGCAAACTGAAAGCCTTTTTTGAGCATTTCTTGCTGGCAGTGGATGTTAAAAAGCAAATATTTGTATGTCATTGGCAAATTATATGAACGATAAACAGTGCCTAAGGACATCCAACTCACATTTTTCCACTTCTCACTCTTCATTTAGACAAGAAGATATGTGTCATAAGTGAGCTTGAGCCAGTTAACAGCTCACAAGTAGTGAAAGGAAAAAATACATTCCCTGGATCCCCTCACAACTGCAAGGTCCTGCCATTCATGTGTGCTGCCTGCTCTCTCACATCTGTGTGCAGTAAGCCAGTTCAACTAAATCAGGAAACTAGAATTGGGGGTTTTGTGTGAATTTGTAACTTGATTTAACACACAAACAGGCAAACAATGTGGTTGTCACAAAAATGATGCAGGCAAATTTGTCTAGCTATGGAAGCACTGGTGGCAGGAGGCTTGAGATATCAATGGCAGCGAGCTGCCAGAAAAGGCTGCTCTGCCTTCTCCTGAAGCCCAGTCCCAAGTCCAGTAGACCATTTGCTCTGTTCTCTCCTCCTCCATGTTACCACCTGATATCCGGCCTTTCCTTCTATTTCAAGAACTGTAAACAAGGCAAATGTTAAATATTGCATTTCATACTGTTTGCACATTAGTGTAGTAAAGACTTCAGGTGTCAACACTTACTTTAACAAGCGATATGACAAATGGGATATAGGTACAGGAGGTGCAAGCCCTCTGCAGAACATCCCTCGCTTCCCACAGCAGATGATAAAGGAATTAACTACCAAGTAACAAATGCAAGAAGGGGTTGCGCTACAGCACTTAAAATCACATTTCACAGCTGTGTTACACCACAGTACAAAGTGACATTGCATCCATGATAGCAATGCTTCTGAGAATTGTCTGGAGAGGTAAGCAGGACTGAAGGCTACACTTATCAGCTCTAAGTCAGCTCTGCTATACTGTAGGCTGATTAGCAATTTTCAAGGCCCAGTAGATTAGAATCCTTCCACCAGTTTCAAATCAGTTGGTATCTTATATGTGATATTCATATAATGCAGTATGTCAGATGAGAGAATTTTCTGACAAGCCTTCAACAAAAGGCAAAGAGCTACCACATCATTTGATAGGAAATATTAACGTTCTACATGTATTTTCAGTTATTGGAAGGAGTGGAATATTTTGGTACCAGATATTGATTGGAATTATTTTTTCCTCTTGCTTCTGAAATATCACACACACAAGCACATGCCACATTTACACTTTCCAAACAGCTTCTATACTCATTCAAAAGTCATTTCAAGAGAGCAGTTAAAAAAAAAAAATACCTATATCTTTCCTCTTGTAACATCTGAGAAATAAAGCCATAGTCTCTTTTAAATTGCGTTTTTAAATTTTCTATATCATCAGCTAATTGGGACTGTGTCTCCTTGATTTCTCTTATTTCCTCCAAAATCATGGAAAGCTTTCCTTGGCTGTCTAGAGTACTTGCCACAGCAGGACCAAAGGAAGTATTCCCATTACTGTCTGCTGAGCCAGAGGTCCCACTCGAGCATTCATCGTCACTAACATATTTTGGTTTGGCAACAATAGTGGCACTGCCCCCGTATGTTCTGGAACTTGTTTCTGGCCGAAATTCATCCAAGGTGTTTTTGAGATGAGCAATGTTGTCTGCGCTACCAAATTTGTTTCGGATCAGGTTTGCAAACTCTCTGGACTTGCTGAAAACAAAGACAGGTGGTGTCAAAGACACACCTGGCACACCCGACTTGCTGCTCTCTGTTCCGTGCCCAGAGGTACGAGACTTGCCATGCTGAATATCTTTCAAGTTATCCTTGGAAGTATCCTTAGTAGTTTTGGAAGACCCATTTTGTTCAATATCCTTAAGCTTTTTGTGATACTGTTCCAATTTCTTCTGCAGCTGGGCGATGGAGTGGGCAGACTTCTGGTTCTTTTTCTCAAAGACTTGCCTAATGCGCCCAGCCTGTTGCTTGTCTGCACTATTTACCAGTTTCAAATACTCAGCCACATTGCCATCTCGAGCTGTTTGCTCAACTTTGATTTGTTCTGTAACCTTGAGGATTTTCTGTTTCAAGCTATCTGCACTGAGTTTAACTTTGTGAAACTCCAGGACCCCATCTGGTACATCAAAGTTCAGGTTAGTGTCAGAGCCTCCACGGCGGATATGAAGCGGTAAACTCAGGGTATTCATGTCATGTCTTTCCACCTGAGAGAGAAAAAGAAAAAAGAATTTGAATTTTACTTCTTTAAATCCAACTTTCAGTTTCCTTTTCCCACGTGTAATTGTAACAAGTGCACAATATAAAGGAGCTGATAGCAGCAAAACAGAATGAACTTTTCTTTGAAATCAAGCAGTGTTTTGCTTGACTTCTCTAGGTTGATGAATGGCCTAAGGAACTGCCTGTCTCTAGTAAGAAAGCAGTGAGATGAATTAAGAGTGCAAAGCATTCCAGTATATAGTTTTTCAGAATAATTTTTCAGAATCATTTCAGGATCATTACTTTTACTCACAAAATCAGAACAACACCTGGTTAGAAAAGGTTACTAAATATATTGTTTATCATTGAGAGCTTCAAGCAGATCCTGACTGATAATCGCTGCATACCTCTCTCAGAAATCTAACACCGATAAGAGATGTGAACAGAGTTTTCCCTCTACAGCAGTGTTATACTGTTCAGTATATTTTACCAGATTAAAGTCCTTTTTTGATACATGCTCCTCCCATTCCACTCCCCCACACAATTTAAAGTTTTTGCACAAGCAGCTGAAAGTTCTTGGAAATTTACTGCATGCTTCAGCAGGAACCAGCTGCTGGTTTTTAGTGCAGAGACCACAGTGAAAGAACTGGCTCACAGTTGACTTTCCATGCTTGATAACGATACTCAACAACTTGGTCTGCTGTGGCTCAGTCTGTTTTAACAGCAAAGTGTGTGTGTGTGTATATATATAGCATATATACACATATATAGCATATATACTATATATGCTTTCAACAGCAAAGAGTGTGTGTATATATAGCATATATACACATATATAGCATATATACACATATATAGCATATATACACATATATAGCATATATACACATATACAGCATATATACACATATACAGCATATATACACATATACAGCATATATGCTTTCACTCAAGTATAAGATCTGTATACCTTCACCATGCTCTCAGGAAATGTAACAAAACCAAGCAGGGAACTTGGTCACCACACAAACAGAACAGATTGTCTTTCTCAACAGAAAGGCAAGATAGTCTGAAACAAAACATTAAAAGTATTTATTATATAAAGTCAAAGCCACAGAGGAAGCATGAGACAAGAGTGATCCAACCAAAATAGCTTCATCCCTATTACCATCTTGTGCTAGCCTCTGTGACAAAGACAGCACATGTCATTAAAGCTGCCACAGCATCACGTCTATAGAGACTGCTTAACAGATGCTCTAGCCAGAATGGGTTCTCAGGGCTTTGACACCAGAGGGAACTAACACAATTGTTCAGGCAAGACCATGCAGAGGCAAGACAGAAGCTGTATCAAAGTGGCTTTCAGTGAAAGCATTTCAGAAATGCTTTCACTACTCTCTGCTTTAAAATGCTCGAGGTAATATGTTAAAAGTTTGATTTCCAACTACAGTGTTTCTTACTGTCTGTAATACTGAAGATCTTTCAGCACGACCTGCCCGCACATACATGTCCAGTGATCTTTTTCTTGTTAAAAACACCTATAAAAACATCATTAAGCACTGCTGTAAGGTTGGTTTTCCTATCCTGGTATAGTTTTGGTGGCCCTCCTGGAAATTCTCTCCAGCATTTGTATGTTGCCCTTAAAATACAGGCTCATGAACCAGACACGGTATCCAACTGTTAATGACACACATACTGCGCATATTGATCAAGAGAGCTCTTCTCACTCCATGTCTATCATGCTGGCTTACAAACACAGAGGGGGTAATACATCCATAAAATTGAATCTGTACTTGACCATTTCAGAGACAAGATCACCTCTACTCCTACTTTATATTCTTATCCTTATATTCTTATATTACTGAGGATTACAGTACTCTGTAGTTTGTTTGCTTGTTTTTGCTACTGCACTACTCAGGATGGAAAGCAGGCAACATAAAAATTCACATTCACCAGCCTTTAATCAAAATGGACACTTGCAAAAAGCAAACTAAAGAGTTCTGGAGGTGACAATTCCTTGGGGAGAATACTGGTTCATGGTGACCTCTATCTATTCCAAGGCTTAAACCAGTGCTATGGCCTAATAGCTCTGCACTTAACCAGTTTGTTAAAAATAATCAATGGAGCCATAGGCCTAACTATTAAAAAGAGGTGCAAGTAATCTTTACAAATGCATACAAATTGTATATGATGTTGTATTATCAGCCATATGTGCTTCACAGAAAGTCTACTTTATTGATATCTCATTTTAGTATTTGCACAGATCTGACACACATGGATGGTGTTCTATATTCAGGGTGATACCTAATTAAAAGAGTGAAAAAAGTCACAAGTGTCAAAACTATCTTCCTTGTTTTCTTATATTTATTTTTTTAGTCTTAGAAATATAACTAATAGGAAAAAAAGAGCTTTTACATATCATTTATTAAAGCGATAACATGCATAATACTGTTGTGGTAGCTAAAACACGCATTTAATATAAGCAAAAATAGTTTGACATAGGACTTGTGTCTTTTCAAGCTCAAAAAACAAAAAAAAAGCAGTCAAAGCAAAGAGCTGAAAAGCTTAGATACCAGATCTGTACCCCATATTGCAAATACTTCTTTAAATGGATTTACTGTGTCTGGACAAATTGAGTAAAGAAAAAAAGCTTGGTATTTAACAATAGTTTCCTGAAAGAACCCAAGACATTTCTGAATAAGCTTTGGCACAAAATTATGCTGTAATAAATCAAAGAATTCCATATACACACAAGACAGATCCATCACTGATGTCATTCAGGAGAAGCTGCACATACTTCCAAGAATGGGCGAGTCTGTCTCTAACCTTTACACAGCATTAAGTGTTTACTTCCTTAGTACAAAATAGTCTAAAAATGTATTTTAATAATTGGATACAAGCCCAAACCAGATCCCTTGTCCCTTATGTCCTCTCCCTCACTAGAGTCTCTAGCGTTCAGCAAGCTCTATCATCATCATGCATCCCATGCCGTCCTGGAACTTCAACGTCACAACAGCAATAGAGATAAATAGAACAATAGCATTGAAGGAATACATCTGCTGAAAGCCACATTGGTTTTGGAGCTGAGGAAATCAATTAGCATATGGCAAATCTGCTTCTGAAATGAGTAAGACCAGTCATCAGGTCAGTGCAAATTCAGTGAAGTTTAGAGAAGAATTGTGTTTAAGTTCCCAAAACACTGCTAGGAGTAGGCTTTTTAGCTTACTGGATGAAGAGTCCACCAAGGGTAGAGAAAAATATCCAACACATTCCTCTGTCTGACTGTATTTGGCAAAAATGGCAGGTGTCCTCTTGCCATCATGCTGCAAGGTTGGGTCAAGCAAGAGAGGCTACTGAAATCTTATATATGCTCATGTAATGCATTTGTTGTGGTTTGGGCTTTGGTTTGGTTTTGCATTTTGTTTTTGTTTACAGTTTGTTGTTTCCTTTGTTTTTGTTGTTTCCTTTGTTTGGGGTTGTTTTTTTTTGGAGGGGAGGCGTTGTTTATTTGGATGTTTGGGCATGTTTTTTAAGCAAGCAGACACTGAAGGACGCGGGTATCTCTAGACAAGTGGCCTATCACCTGTCTTCTACCTTGATGACGTAGAACACTTGTGCAAAGATCCATTTGTGATTGCTTTACAGCTCAACACTAATACTACTGCACCAGAGGTCAAACTTCAAATCCACCCCCAAATCCTCCTTGCTGCAATTTCTCATTCTGAGATGAGAATTGCTCTCTGTGTTCCCAACTAGCACTCCTTCCTGAAGCACTTTAAGCATGGCATGCACTTTCTGCTGTATTGAATGCCCAGTTCCTTATACAGAGCAGAAAACTGTCAGTAGGAGTCTGAGATGCTGCCTCACTCTGCAGGGACAGGTGCACTCTCCTGTGATGTGGATTTAAATCCTCCCACATGCACGAGACTGAACACACATCACCTTCAAACTATGGGACTGCTCTTCCAGCTATTTAGGGAGAGATGATGAATGCCACCCACGCCATTGTTCTTTGTTACTCCTGGGTCACCAGCACCTGAAAAGGGCACCAAGATAATAAAGAACTTGATTGATTTTTTAATATATATATTTATTTTAAATATTTTCATTGTGGTTGCCAAAGACAGATATAGCTATAGATATATATAGCTATATATAGATATAGCTATAGATATATATACACACAGAGTGGTGGCCTCAATGGCCAAAATGAGACCAGCCATATTTTTTTGAGGAAGAAGCACTTAAAGAAAGAAGTATGGAATCATCCTACATCTCTCCTGTGACAATAACAATTAATAGGGAGCTGGGAATTAGCAATAGATGAGAGGATGCAGTCTTGAGACAAGTGGTAACACAAGGAAGATGAAGCACTAGCCCAGGGTCTGAGGAAATATGAGAGACAGGCACAGGATCTGGCTTCTAGGAAAACCAGAATAAAAAAACCAATCTGCATGTGATAACTGGAATAGCCTTAGCTTGTGTTAGCTTAGAAGAAGAAATCTGTGGCTTGGAGAGATCACAGAATCATAGAATAGTTAGGGTTGGAAAGGACCTTAAGATCATCTAGTTCCAGCCCCCCTGCCATGGGCAGGGACACCTCACACTAAACCATGTCACCCAAGGCCTCATCCAACCTGGCCTTGAACACCGCCAAGGATGGAGCATTCACAGCCTCCTGGGCAACCCATTCCAGTGCCTCACCACCCTCTCAGTAAAGAATTTCTTCCTTATATCCAATCTAAACTTCCCCTGTTTAAGTTTGAACCCGTTACCCCTTCTATCACTACAGTCCCTAGTGAAGAGTCCCTCTCCAGCACCCTTGTAGGCCCCTTTCAGATACTGGAAGGCTCCTATAAGGTCTCCATGCAGCCTTCTCTTCTCCAGGCTGAACAGCCCCAACTTTCTCAGATCACTGCATTTTGTGGTATACACTTTGCTAAAACCCAGTTGAGAACTAATTGTAATGTTTGTGCTGCTTGAAGACTAGCTTTTAAGAACAGTGATTTGGGAGTGCAGCAATTCAGGCTCCCTGCCTGCATCACAGCCAGACACCACAGACTACTAGATAGGTACCTCTTAGAGGCCAAGCAACTTCCTTCTGCCCCAGCCCCCTCTTTCCAAGGAGCCAAGCAGATCCCTGACTGTGTGGCCAGGCTCATCATGCAGCCCATCCCAAGCCAAAATCCAGTGCTTCCAAAGGGATAGCAGAGTAACTGCTTGGTTCAACGAACACAGGCACACTGCTAGGTACCCTTCATTACACATGAATAGGCAGGTACACTTTCCATCTTCAACAGTAAGTGGAGAGCTCCGTAAAAGGCAATTTGCCATTCATAAAGAAGCACTCAGCACACAATAGCACTTTGAAAACCCAATCACAGAAGCAAGGATTGGGATTTTATTGGCATCATAACAATCTACGTATTGTCTCACTTACTGTCTGCAAAAGCAACCCAAAGCTGAGATCTGCAGGCCACGCTAACAATGAGCCCAGAGCATGGAAGGACCCATGGGCCCAAATGCCCCTGGTAAGACTGATAGAAAGGGGTTCCACATGGACAGGAACTCCGGAACGGTGAGAACATCATGCTTAACAGCCTGTGCAGATTGACCATTATAGCCTCTGGCTGCAAAATGTAAAGCAGACGTAGAAGGTTATTTCTTCCCCAAAGATCCTATGTGGGATCCATTTGGGAAAAATAAATTGGTAGTGAATAGAGGTTAGAGAGCATGCAACTCACTCTCAAGCCCACATCTTGGCTGCTCAGATGAATCACTCCCTGTGTTCCACTGACTGCATCAATGGCTCTCCACCAACAAACTAGAGCTCAGCCACCTGTGTTTAGGTGTCAAACTGAACTCTATTGCCTATTGCATCAATTTTTTTTTTCATACTCTTTCAAGAAGTGGCTGAAAGAAGCAGAGAGGAAAAGCATTTGCAAGACAGTCACTTGACTGCAAATATGGATCAGTCTCCAGAAAGCACACATCTCTGGGTTGCCTCACTAACAGAAGTGTAAAGACACAAAGTGATCTACTTAATCAAGCGGCTTAAAGGTGGTTCATTTTATTTCTCTATCTTTCCCAAACAGCCTCATTACCATCCCCAGTCGCAACTGGGCAAGCTAAACAGAAACATATAATGACAATTTAAGTCTATCTTGCAAGACTTTTAGAGGGGTATCTGATTAGAGTTTAGGAAAAGGATCCCATAAGAAACATATAAGATAGGATTAAGGCAGCTTTAAAGCTTTTAGGGTTTAGCAATAGCAACAAAAATAACCAGAAGTAATTCTCTTTTTGTCAACAAGTATACATTCACTAGAGGCACAGGGTAAAATGAACACATACAATGGGTAAAAGAACACGTAGAGGAGCTTTTGTTATTTTTCCAGTATATTCCAAAGCAGAAATGTGGGGAGAGTTTTACTGCCTCTTTCACATTTGCTGCTCCTTCTACAATCCATAGTAGAAAAGTCCTTCATGGGATGCTTAAAATAGTGCTTAATTATCATAAAAGACCTTAAGCTATATAAAACCAGCCCCCCCAAACTGCTGTACAGTATGTTACAGCAAAACACTTTCTGCCCATGGTTTTTTTGAAGAGCCACTTAATATTAATATCGAGAAGTACCTACAGAGAACATTGTACTAATAATCATGCAGAGGGTTGAAAATACAGGAATGGAGGGAGACTGCTTCTATTTTTTTACCAGGGAAACCAGAGATCCAGCACAAGTGATTTGTCTGAGACCACCTGGCAAATGCTGATGGAATCAACTAACACAGAATATTGTTCTTTTACCATCAACAGTTCCTCTATCACCTATCAAAAGGGCAAACAGTAAAGCTGTAAGGTGTCTCACTAACACACATCAGGGTGTAGCCAGATTTGGCTACCATTCCAGATGGTAGCCAAAGATAATCCCAGATACCCTTTGGCAGGTATCTCCTCTTCAGTATTCAAAGGCAGGGGAGCTTCAAGGCCATTTCATGAGTAAGGCATCATACAGAGGCAGACTAGCTTTGGACACTTACCAACATGTTCTCATACTTAGGAAAACTCAGTTGTTATACTAAGCAACTTAGGCAAGACTTCAGATATAGCACCCACTCCTTCTCAGGGCCAGTTTGATCTCCTATCTTTCCCTTCCCTCCATCCTATTTCTTTTTGTTAGCGACACAGAGCTGCGACTGTGAGCATCGGCACCTTGAGAAAGATGGAGATGTGCTTGTAAATTCAGTTTAAGCAGGAAAAAAAATGCTTTAAAACAAACTCTGTAGAAATCAACTCAAAGAAAGCATCTACATGTAAGCTCTGGTGTTACTATAACGACAGCTTTTACTCTTAATTTGGCTGATGCTAAGTAGACAAGTATAAGCTGTAACCCAAACAGTCAAGTTCACATCAACGTTGTTTTGCCCCAGTTCAAAGTAGGAGTATCCTAGAAACAACCTTTTATCTGATTTCTAATTAAAGGACTGAACTAAGGCCAAATTAGGTAGATCACTGCTTGTGTGTAAATACGTCTCTAGATATGGCACTATTCCAGATCAGACTAACAATGGAAGAAGAGAACAATAGGGGGAAGAGGCAGTTTTCTGCTTCACTTCCAATGCCAGCTCCTTCAAAATCCAACAACATCCACTGAAAAGTCTCTCGTGTCATGACTTGCACTCAGTCCCGTTCCAGATTTTCCCACAGCATAAAACTGACATGAGTAAACCAGTTCCAATACAAACAACTTCTGTGCCTAGACACTGCAAACTTCAACAGGCCTTTATGTAAGTAAGTGAGCTGCTTCCCATTTACTGTCCAGCAGTCGTCAGTCATGTAAAACCAGAAACATCACTGTCCTGGCCAGAGAAAACAAGAGAGTGATGAACTAACACTCAGATCTACCATGCTTAAGTTTCTTAACAGTGGGCAAGAGATAGGTTCCACACCCGACTGTTAACTATTTTGCTTCACAGAATCACAGAATCCCAAGGGTTGGAAGCTTCAGATCAGTCCCACTCTTCAAGTGCGTGCCATTAATTAAACAGTCATTCAAATACTCTCTCCTAGCTTCTTACATAAAAATGTTACTTTTACGTGTATGTTCCTTCTGTCTCAGGTTTCCATCGCAATAGGAGGAAATTCTTGCGAGCCATAGGTTCTACGCAGGGGATTCCATCGTGAAGTGCTTCTGAGGAGCCTGGGGAGAAGAGTGCCTTTGACCTGACACACATCCCTCATAACACAGCCACTATGAATCAGTGTGGGGGTGGCATGTCTTTGAAGAGTGATGCAAGACATTCTGTATCTCTTCCTGTCGACTGATTGTTCAACTCACTTTTAGTGTTTTCAAGAAGTGCTCCTTTCCTCTCCACAGTTTCCATGCATTTTCTCCCCCCTCCCACTCAATAATAACCTTTCTTTAGAAAAAGATGCTCAGACGCAAGAACAAAATTTTCCAGAATCCTGTGAGACACTCTGCAAACCCAACTGCTATAGATTTTTATTTATTAAATCCTTTCCTATGAATGAGAATTTGATAAAAAGCCAGCCATGTCCCTGCTATGACTAACCACTTCTCACAGTTATAGCAGATAACTTCTGCTTTCCCACCACTTGTGATTTAGAGTGTGCTTTCTTTTTTATCACTCCATTGTCTAACCTCACATCGCTAATTACCTGTTCCATGTTGACAAAGCCACAACAGGTCACCTGCTCCCTCCACCTGGTTATTATGAGTTGCACAGTCAACTCTTAATTTCACTATTCTTTGGATTGCCTAAGCATCTCTTGAAATCCCAGCTCCTGGAACTGTACAGTCATACAAGAGACTCACAGGGAATATTACAAGGTTTCTTGCCCTCAGTTACACACATCTAACTTACTAGTCAACAACCAACCGAGTCCTCCTTCCCCAAAATATAAACAACATTAAGGCAATTTTAAATATATGATTTACAGATCTAGAAAAATTAAGGCCACAACCCAACATTTGCATATGTTGTGGCAACACTTACATAAAATCCCTTTTGTAGGAGGAACATTAAGACTTTACAGCAGCAGGGAATTTTGCAGGTACCACCGTTCAAAGATAAAACACTCCAGATCCAGACAAACTGGTCATCGTAGGCAAAAGACCCAAGACGTGGGGGTTTTGTTTGTTTTAACCATCGCAAAACTTTCATTTATAAACAAGAGAACAATAGCTCCATCACACAAGATCTTTTCACTTGCTTTAATACTGTGGCAGCACATCCAGAGCATATAAACAATTACATCTTGTCCTCTATGTGAACCAAGTCACTTACTCCAAGGAGCCTGCACTTACTTCTTCCCTTTTCCTTCCCCTTATCTCCACTGATAAAGTGAAATCTCAAAAATAAGTTTCTCTTACATCAGCAGCTCTGCCACACACAGGTCTTTTAGTTCATTTTACGATAGAAAGGCCTAATCAGAAGATAAGGTCTGCTTTACTACATTATGCAAATAACAACCACAGGCTGCCTAATAAGCAGCTTAAATGTCATTTCTCACTATTATGGGAACTACTAGAAGGCTTAGAGCTGTGGCTTTGATCCCTCTTTAGGAACACTTCACACATACTTGATATTCCTCCATCTCTCTAACTTTTAGATTTAAGGAGCTCTAAGCTTTGCTTGTCCATTAAGTTCAATGCCCAGTAGCCCTCCTGCCAGGTATCAGCAGCCAACAAACCAAGCTGTTTGAACTTGGAAGCGTGCTGAACACTACAAGGTCTCTCTTTCACCTCTCCTCCTCTGCACTCCTATCCTTACACTTCAGGCTGCTCCTCAGGAAAGGAGCTCCATTTTGAAAAGTATTTTATTTACCTCTTTGTAGTACCTCTCTCCACAACTTCATTTTTTAAAGCTTATTATATACACAAAGTTTCACTATTTGCCACGTTACACATGTGTGCATACTTTTGTTCCACATCTGATATCTAAGGCTTGTATTTGTACTCAACACCAGAAATAAGACCAAAGGCAGAGAACTGCAGGGACACTGGGCCACCAGAAATCCAGAGTTTGGCCATACTTCATGATCTACATATACTGAAAGAAATAATAATAATAACAGTAATAATAAAAAAATAAAATAAAAAAATAATTTGTTTTTATTAACAAAACCATATTTCATTATGCAAGATGAGGACAACTAAAACTGGAATCACACAGATACATTATTTTACAGGTCATTTGTTATTCAAAACCCCTACTGCAATAATGGCATTTTAAGCTACTATACCTAACTGATTAACACTGTTCTGAATAAACTCTGGAGAAAACACCTTAATTGCAGTGCAGTATGTGTCAAAATTCTCCGAATTTCCAATCAATTTAACCCTCTGCCTCCCTCCTGATGACCACAACTACTGCATTTTAAAGCATTTTCTGATTCATGTTTCGTTTTAAAACACCAAAAATCTTTTCCTTTCTTTTCACTGAAGGGTTCAATATAAACCATGAGTTTCCTGCTCAGGCAGGACCCTGCCTATTTTCCTACTGGAAGAAAATGGAACACTGACCCCCCCAGTTCATATAAACATTATTTTGAAAAGTAAAAATATAGTGGCACAAAGGTGTCTGCTGCTGTGACTGTGCTACTAAACTGGGTCACAGGTGATGCTTCCCATTTACGAATAATGGGAACTCAAATAATGAGAATCAACTCTTCCAAAGCAACTGTAACGGTTCTCCTTATTCTGGATGAAGTATCTTCAACTATTACATGTATGCTTACTATCTTCTGGTTTATAAAATGCGCACATATAAAAATATGCTTTTAGATATCTTTAAAAAATATACATGAAATTATTATTATGAGCAAGTCCAAGTCCACAAAAAAAAAAAAAAAAAAAAAAATCACATACATACAGCCTTGGTCCTCACGGGGGACTTCAACCACCCCGGTATCTGTTGGAGGAACGACACAGCAGGGCATAAGCAATCCAGGAGGTTCCTGGAATGTGTTGATGATCTCTTCCTTCTCCAAGTGATAGGAGAGCCAAGGAGGAGAAGTGCTATGCTGGAACTTGTTCTCACCAACAACCACAGGCTGGTGGGGAATATGAAGCTCTGGGGCAGCCTTGACTGCAGTGACCACAAAATAGTTGAGTTGAAAATCCTTACGGCAGCAAGGGGTGCGCACAGCAAGCTCCCTACCCTGGGCTTTGGGAGAGCAGATTCTGGGCTCTTCAGGCATCTGCCTGGTAGAGTACCATGGGATAAAGCTCTGGGGGGTGGGAAACGAGGGCCAGGCACCTCTCCTACAAAGACAGGCTGAGAGAGTTGGGCTTGTTCAGCCTGGAAAAGAGAAGGCTCTGGGGAGACCTTGTAAGAGTCTTCCAATACCTAAAGGGACCTAAAAGAAATCCAGAGAGCGAGTTTTTACAAGGGCAAGCAGTGATAGAACAAGGGGGAATGGATTTAAACTGAAAGAGGGTAGGTTTAGATTAGGCATTACAAAGAAGTTCTTTACTATGAGGGCAGTGAGGCACTGGCACAGGTTGCCCAGAGAAGCTGTGGCAGCCCCATCCCTGGCAGTGTTCAAGGCCACATTGGATGGGGCTTTCAGCAACCTTCTCTAGTGGAAAGTGTCCCTGCCTATGGCAGGGGGGTTGGAACTGAATGAGTTTTAAGGTCCCTTACAATCCAAACCATTCTGATTCTGTGATTCATTCTGAACAAGCTTGAGTAGTAACAGTTTTATATTGCCAGGGTAGTACTGGCAAATAAAAGCAGACTTTTCCTTTCAGAGATGTCTGCAAACTGAAAATACATTTATCTCTGGCCAGAATTAAAATGTCAAGGCTGGAATGAACTACCGCAGAATGAACTCCTGCTGACACTAAAGGCTCATTACAAAGCTCATTGCCTTTTACTCCAATGGCAGGGTACATTTCATGAACATCTCTTCATGTAGCTTAAATACAGAGGAGAATGTGTACTATGCGCAAAATTTAGTCACAAATTCAGTGCTTGTAAACTAAATACAAAACCAAACCAAAACAAACCCAAACAAAAAAACCCACTCCTTTCTCTCTGCCATTCAACACAAAAAACATTCCCAAATGTAGAACTGGAAGATGAGAATCACAGGCAAGAAACAGTAGTGACTTTTAACAGAATACTGGAAACTGCTCAGAAACTGTGCGGTTGCACAAAACATTAAATTGCCTTGAACAGATTCAGTAGAAAAAACTGCTTTGAAGATGATCTTTCTGAATCTGCTAATACTATGTTGTTAATCTAAAAGTCCCTTAAATACAGTGAAATTAAAACACCTAATCTTAGATACTGTAATTGAGAAGGTTGGTAAAACACGATAGACCAACTTTATGCAACTTCTTTGCCACTTTAATATGTTTATGCAAAATTGTGCTCAGTGTGGCACAGATCTAGTCAAGAACTACCAGGGCTAAAAAGCCTGCTCCTATGCAGCAGTGACCCCAAGTGTCACAGGCCCCTGTCCTTCCTATTTAAGGCGTTTCAGGTGTTTTATTTTTGTTAAAACTCTGTCTAGCAGGAGAGAGGGGGTTAAGGCATTTATAATGTTTTTGAAGTCACAATTTAGTTTGGATCTCAGCATCATTAAGGGTATGCTGGGTGTTTTGTCCCAGCCCTCCAGAAGGATGTGATGATGTCAGAGGGATTTATTTAATTGAACAGGGCAATACTAGCACTGTACAACTGTCCTGAAGAATGTCTCTTGGGTAAAGTTATTATTCAAATAATGTTTGTTGGAACATGCTTAAAGGTCAGAGAGGTTTGCTTTACCAAGAAGCTTATATGGCCAGACACCGTACTCACTGTAACTTAGACTCTAAAGACAAAACAGGCAAACCTGTTGACTCCTATCAATGAGGACAACTGGCTGATCAAGCAGAGACTTTTTGGAAGAGGAAACTTAAATGACATCAGAATATTGTAATACAACCAACTTCATATATAAAAACCATTATAGTTTGCTACAGAAATACAACCTACACTGACAGTTATGTATTTATTCATGCTCCATGTTTATACATTTTTCTTTTCAGTTGTATCCTTCCTCTTCTTGCTTTTGATCTTTGAATATTTGTAACTTCATGTTTTAATCTGAAATAAGTTTAACAATGTTTTTTTTTTATCTGGGTTATATTTTACCTGGTGCAATAATTGCCAGAATTTATAGAAAATGCTAATTTTTGACATTAATTTTTCTTAAGAGTCTTATAGAAGGAGATACAAGAAATTCAGACTATCCCAGAACAATCTGTCTTTTTAACATAATAGTGATGATTGATATTATACCACACAAACAGCAAGTGTTTGTTCTGGATACTGTGAACTCCGAAGCACATGACTTTATGGAACCCGTACATTTCAATTTGGATGGATACTTGTCACAACAACTGATGATATTGCTTAATTAATAAAACACAATCTTAAGAGAATGGATTTTGCTACATTCTCAGTAGTGTCCATTATACACTCTATAGTGATAGGTAAGTTAACTGCTATAAATGCATATGATAAAGAAATAATTTTCAAGCTAGGCATTAGTACAGAATTCTGTTTTACCCAAGAATCATTTCCAGCATTGCTGGCAAGCTTCACATGCTACAAAGGAATATAAAGCTACCTATATTGTCTAAGCAGAGATGGTAATGGAAGTTATTCACATTGTATCTAACAAAAACTTAATTATGCAAATAGATATTTCAGATTCTTATATAGCCATAAGCCATATAGCCGGAGAAGGACAGCACTCCTGAAACAAGAGCACAGGCCATTGCTTTTCTGTTTGGCTGAGTTGTCACACAAACACTCGCCATCTATGACTTACATATTCCAGGAACTGAGTCACAGAGTTCACCAAGCAACTTCTCTACCAAGTGTATGAAAACAATAGAAGATGCTTGAGAGCTTTTTTTAAGAGTTACTTTTTAGTTTACTGAAAGTCCCTGCCTCCCTTACCAAACCACGGAGAATTGGAAGAGCCTCTTTCAAGGCATTGCCATAGTCAACCAATTGCACTCATCCCATTTTCACACTCTACTCTGCTCTTGTCAGGTCACACCTGGAATTGTGTGTTCAGTTTTGGTCCCCACTATACAAAAAAAGATGTGGACAGGCTGAAAAGGGTTCAGGGAAGGGCCACAAAGATGATCCAAGGGCTGGGTAGCCTGCCATACAAGGAAAGATTGAGAGAACTGGGTTTGCTCAGCCTTCAGGAAAGAAGGCTCAGGGGAGACGTCATCACCATGTTCCATTATTTAAAGGCTGGCTACAAAGAAGATGGAGACTCCCTTTTCAAAAGGAGTCACGTGGACAAGACAAGGGGTGATGGGCACAAGCTATTCCTGGGGAGATTCCAATTAGACACAAGAGGAAAATTTTTCACAATGCAAACAGTCAGTCACGGGAATACTCTCCCCAGAGATTATCCCAGGTAGATTCCCCAGTGTTGGACACTTCTAAGATTCAGCTGGACGGGGTGCTGAGACATCTAGTCTAGGTCATGCTTTGCCAGGAAAGGTTGGACCAGATGATCCTTGAGGGCCTTTCCAACCTGGTATTCCATGATCTATTGTAACATTTTTGTATGAAGTTACAGACTGCCCCAATTCAAGTTTGTTCCCCACCTTCTTTGGCCGTTACAGCACAACAGAACCATTTAAAGCAGGATACTGAAGTTCAGTCATGTGTTTCCCTAGCTTCCTTCTCCATATAATTTTATTACACCATAAAACACTGCAATAAGCTTGATGGTCTTTTTAAGGCAGCTTGTGATCTTAATTCAGAGCATTTAAAATGGCATGTGCTCAGCTTACACTTAAGCTAAACACAGAGGGTTTCTCAAAAGCCCATAAACATAAATGTTAGTTGCTGATTCTGTTTAAATGCTAGTTCCTACATATTAAACTCCTATTAGATTTTTCTATTTTTAGAGTTGTGGAGATGCTAGCAGCCTATTCACTAATAACATTCGATTAGAAATGAAGCAGCAACCAATTCTGTTCCTCACCTGCCTCCCTCTCCTTTGAACTTCCTAAATAAATTCTGGTTGTTCCCCCCCCTCCCCCCTTAAGTTTCTACTCAGTGTAAAAGGATATGCTTTATCACATGTTGGCTTGAGTGTAAAAGATTTATAAACACATTACCATATTCAGTCATAGCGACAGCACAGAAAGGAACAAAACTGAGCTCAGTGGGAAAGGAAGCAGACAAGAGTTGTGCTGTCCTTGGAGTCCAGCGACATTACTGGCACTGCACTGAGACAGAGTTCTGTACCCGAGCAGGGAGCTCTGCTTGGTTACAGGCTCCGGAATCCCATAGGAAACAGTCTGACATTTGACACAAGAGACCTTATACCTTTGCAAGTGGAAAAGCAAAACAAAACCCAAACCACAGTACTCATTTTAAAAGATCAAGACATTGGAAACCTGTCTTTTTTCCCCTTCTTGCTCATTTGGTGATGTCCCTAGAGTAATTTAACCTGCATGAACTGCCATCTATAAATCAGATGTTTAGTGGTGTCAACAGGCAGATGAAGCTCTATATCCACTATTAAACCTCCAAAATATGCCTCCTGTGGGATCAGCCCAATGACGCTAAGACTGATTACAGCTTCCACACAACATTCTATACTGTGTTATGTGTTGAAAAAAATATTTTCTAGATATTCTTCCTAAAGCAGCAGATTGACAAATACTCACTCTTTCTGTAGTCAGTTACTTGACAAGTTGAAGCACAAAAATTGCACCATAGCTCTTTCACAATTCAATGGTGCCGACAGTTCTCAACTAAGTCCTGCTCCTCCTTTCAACTACTGCTCTTTGCTCATTCATCAAGTCTGTCATGTCTTGATTTCAATTGTGTTACTTTTAAGGAATGCTTTTACCTATTACCTCACAGAAAATTCCACAACATACATCCAGGTTTCACAACTACGGGCAAAGCCAAAAATTTCAGAGCCACATGGATAGTGGTTATATTAGATTTCAGAGTCCCTTCCCAGAACAATTTGTATTTGCTGCTATGTCAAGAAGCTTTTGCTGATATAACTTTGAATTCAGAGGAATACAGAGTTGTCCAAGAAATCATAGTGCAGACTGCAACGGGAACGACTTTAGCTCATGCCCCCTAGTTCCTGGTACATATATCACAGTCAAAGCAGACTGCCTGCAAGCAAGCAAGTGGAAGAAACGGGTTAGAGGTGACACTTTCTGTACACAGGAGAGTAACATGCACCAACCTAGCTTCAGTTTGGATTTTGCCTCCTGATTACCAACTATTTTCCAAAGCTGAGAAAAGTACTTGCTACCAATGAGTTTGGACAGCAATATACTCTAAAAATTAGCTTCTGTAGACTTAACACTGCTTATAATAAAACAAAGCGGGGGAAGGGGGGAGGTAGTACACTAAAAGTAAAAATACCTAACATTTTGGCAACTCAAGGTGGCCTGGAAGGCTTATATTCTGCATCAGCTCAGCAGGAAGCTTGGAGATTCGCAAATATTCATTAAATGCCTTGGAAAGGTTAATGAGTCGCAGTGATTTGCAGAGGCTGAAGGCCTGTAAGCATGAAGCGGGGAATTCTGCCCCCCCACCTGAAACAGCAAATAACAAGTCACTTCTTCAACTGATCTTCTCTCCAAATTAAGATTTAAAAAGTCTGTCTGTGCATATGATTCTGGTACTAACCAAACAACACTGTGTCATTTTAACTTCATGGAATAAAGTGACGCAGTTAATTATTCAACCTATTTGGTCTGTAGGGATTTTATTTGCTTTTGATTATCTATCTTTCCCATTCATTTACTGCTTTAAGAAGAGTGTTATAAAGGTCAGTACAGAAATAAATGCACCAGGTGTTATGTTCCTTTGTGTCATTTAACCATACTCATAGAGCCTGAAAACAAAAGATAAAAATTACTGGAAAAGTCTGGTAGAGCTGTCTGCTAGATGACAGCCGAAGATCCACCAAAATAAAAGCAGCTGTATGTTCAAATGTTTTCAGATGCTTAGCTACACATACTGGGGCCACTATAGTGTAGTATATCCATGTAACAACTCTTAACCACATTTAAAGTTGTTTCAAATAGGCTAGTAAAAACAACTCTTTGGCATTTATTTAATGCTTTATTGAGAAGCTGCTTCACTCTTACTGTGATGAAGGTCATGTTTAGTTTCTGGTACTGACTTTACAATGCAGGTTTTAAAAGATTCATGCACAATGCAGTGCAGGCATCCTTATTTCATGTGCAGAGCTGGGACTAGGCAAGAGCAGACTGAATAACTGAAGACACTTATGAGGTGGCGTAACTAAAAATAAATACCATTTTAACAATGCTTAGTTCTCTAGATGGCTCTGGGTCACATGAGGTAACAGACAAGAGAAGGTGCTACTTTGTTTAAAATCTCACAAAATAGTGATACTTGATTGCCTAATGCATAAGGGTTGAAACTTGTGTCAGAACTGATCACAAGTTTTCTTACAATTTTACTACTGCCTGTAGGGAAAGGAATCTTCTTGGAAATACTTCCTGGAAAAAAAAATCATTGTTCCAGAAGTTTCATTACACACAGCAACAACCCTGTAGGCACTGCGTAAATTTTAATCCGATCAGAGAAGTTTTGTTACAGCCCAGAATGCCGAGACTCAACTACGAGTAGTTATCTTGCTGCCAGACCAGATCTCACAGCGTAACTAAAGAAAAATCTAACTGATTCAGTAGGTGCACTAACTGGTCTCGTAAGAGACTGCTATATGTGAGCATACATGAAATCACTACCTATAGTCTCTCAGCCTGCCAATATCCCATGCAGTAAGCAAGTCTAGCAAGGTCAAAATAGTCTTAGAGTAAAATTTTCAGAGTTGGGGCATTCTGCTTTTATGATCACTGTGTGAAGAGTTCACAGTGTTAACAGTAGAATTGAAAGTTATGGTAGTGGTACTTCCGGTAGTTCTAGTTACCTGCCTTTGGTCAGCTGCTCCAGTGACCTGAGCAGTATTTCAGACCTGCAAAAGGGCAAATATTAGAAAATCTCTACTAATTTCAAGAGAAGCCATAGTAACAAACTATGTCACAATTTGCATTGAGACAGCCATGCCAGCTGCACTCAATGATCTGTTCCATAGGAATTTGCCTTTCCCCCTACTGCCAAGGCACTCAGACACACTGGTGGGCAATGCAGGCCAGAGATGAAAAGAACAAACTCACTACCACATTGTTCTTTCAACCTAATCATGAGTTCTAAGTATTAAAACATGATCTATTTATTTCCCTTTTGGTCAGTCTTGCCTCCTGAACGTGCTCAGCACATATCTGTACTATGAAAATTTTGTGATCTCCCACCCACAGATCAAGTGTCACAAATGCTTTCATTGTTGAAGTATTCAAGGACTCCCGTTGTGCCAAAAGTAAACAAAGTGTGTCTTTGACAACCACAGACACTTCATCTGTGCTTACATTTTGATGCTACAAAGCTGCTGCAGCTACCTCAGGTGAAATTTCATCCTCAGCCTGATACCACAGCCATCTGACACCTTGTACAGTCATTCTGCTACCTCCAAAGAATAATCTAGGCTCTTCTGTCTTCTATCTCATCCACGGCATGGCTGGCATCCATAAATGATGATGGTAGCAGTTTTGGCAGATGAAAGCTGAATCCGTCACTATTTTGAGCGAAGCAGTAAGGGCTGGAATTTTTCTAAGCATTAAGCTCAAGGAGGACACCGCAGCAACTGTTCTGCTGATCCTGGAGGATGGGAGGATGCCACATACAAGAACTTTGCTTCAAATCACAGCTCACCAGTTAAGCACAAGTTCAGGAGTTCTCATTTGTGTGAGAAGCAGCTCATGTGAGTTTCTGCCTCACATGAGCTCAGGTTTTTCCCCTGACTGTTTGCCACCATTCCTTTACCTCCATGTACTTTTTCCTTGAGCTCTTTGGTTCCCAGTTCGTTCCACATCACTGGTTTCCCCCTGCTTTTCTATCTACATATCCTGTAACAGGTAGGTACTTCCCATCACCCAGAATTCCTGCAGGTTCTACGCACTCCCCAAAGCTTCCCAACTCAGTTTAGATTGTGCTCATCTCTGAGCCAAGGGGTCTTAAAGGGATCTAGCTTTATAACATCTAGAACAGAAACGTATAATTTGTCATTACTGGTACAACTTCTTGTAAATCATATCAGTGCCCACTCACATTAGGAAATTTGAAGAAAATCTCACTATCCAAATGCAATCTTCTAGTAGGTCATTTTCAGTATCTCAAAAGGTACCTTCTCAGACGTACAGATTCTCTAGAGCTTACATAACTTCACAAAGGAAAGCAACAGCAGCTTTAACTCTAACAGTTAACAGCAGCAATACAAGGCAGCGGCAGAAATAAGAACCAACATGAAGGCAGAACAAACAGTTCTAAGCCATGTAACAAGCTCTGACAGTCAGCCTTCCCCATCAGCCTGCTTGTACCTGAATGAAACTTTCTCCTCTCTAGTCTCTTGTGTACATGCCTTCACTTCTCAGAAGCACAAAAAAGCATGAAAGGGATCATATATAAACCACAAAACAAGCAAACATAGGCTAATGTTGAAAGCTTAAATACAACATTATCATCAGCCTTAATTTACTCATGAGGCTGGCCAGGCTGCCACTTGCCTGTCAAGCAAAAATGATACCCACTTTAAAACCTACCATTATACACCAGTGTAAATACTGCATGAGGGAGGGATGATTGCAATTGCACTACAAAACATACTTTCAATTTTTTTGTTAGCTAATCTTTTTTCTTAAACTTACAGCAATTAATAAATTCATTATACAGGTGCCACAGAGCTTGAAAAGAATTATGAACGTATTTTTGTCTCTCTTCTGTGCCACTCAAATGGCACAACCCAAAGATTGGAAGGATGGTAAATAATACTTCAAAAGCAATTCTGTCTGATTGAAATGGAGCTGTGGTTCTAAACAACCTACAAGAGGACTAACATGGGTAGTCTGAAGACTTTGTATTAAGGCAAATGTCAGTGTTTTAAGTGATATGCACTTAGCCAGTCATTTCCCAAAAATCGTTTTCCTGTTATTTCACATTCTTTAAAATACATTTTCCTGAAGAGTTTATTCCCTCATTCTCCAGGAATTTCTTTGCAGTGACTTCATAACAGTCCACTAACAGGGCACTGATAGTGCCAGGGAAATTCATGCAGGTGCAAAATGTATCATGACTTCATCGCAAAAATAAATAGGGGAAAAGTATTTCACCAAAGACGAATTGTGTTGCGCCTTCAGCAACAGGCATGGAGAAAGAAACAGCCTGGAGGCTTACCAGTTAAGATTGTTCATCAAGGAACAGTTGAGTTCTCTTCAGCTTAAGACATGCTCAAGCTCAATGAGGACACCTCAGTCACCACACTGATGGCTACCACAGTGGCATTACTCTGTCCCTCCTGAAGATCTCTGGCTACTGGATCCTGAGATTCATGGAGCAAACACAAAAGACAGCGGGGCAGTGAGGACATGCCCCAGAAAGGGAAAAGCTGGCCTCACACCACAGCAGTGTTCTGAAGAAATGTGCTGCCACTGCATGAGGGCATGCTGGTGTGTTGCCTTGTGCTCTTGGGCTTGCTCTTGTCATTCTGCAGCAGGGAACTTGTTCCCTGAGCCCCTGCAGTTCTGGAGCCAACTTGCCTCCGGAGGCAGAGAAGTCTTGATCAGATTTCACACCTCAAATTCAGGCTCCCAGGCAGTTCACCAAGACGGCAGAGAATACTCAAGGTGTCCAGCAGACTCCTTTCCTCAGTTCCGCAGCAGCTCGCTTACGCTGCAGTATTTCCATGAAACATGTTGAGTCTCATTTTTATCCTATCCCTGTAAAACTGTATTTTGGATGAATCTTTCAGTACATGATTAATCAGCAGGGTCTGAGCCACACATCTCTCCCTTTAAAAAAGCAACTGTGCTGTCATGTTCCCACCAGCCATGACCTGAATGGAGCTTACAAAAAAGCTACATCCATCACTGCTTAACAGGATTAACTTGAAAAATGGTACTGTATGCAAGCCAGAGTGCTTAAACAGACTTCAGGCAGACCCCTATTTCCATACACTGTTCTTACCTCTTTAGTAAATGCATAACACAGGTAATGCCATCTAGTTACCTCTAAAATCATGGTAGGCTGAAATTGGCTTATATACCTAAATAATTCACCGCTAAAGAGGTGACTGCACTCTAGTTTGCAATCAGGAGTCTGTCACTGTTGATACTCCCTGTGCATATTTTCCCCACTTAAGAACTCCAAGCTGTTGGTTCCAACTTTAACTGTTATGCTTGAGCACTTCATGTTAATTTAAAACTCTACTGTTTGGCTGGGTTTTTTTCCCCCTCTCTATTAAATATACTCATTAAAGAGATTTCCATCAACTAGTCAGAGAATGGCAAGTGCCTATGCAAAATAGCTAAATAACAAAGCACAACCTGAAGCCAAGCTAAAAAGTTACTGCAACATCAAGCTTTCCATGCAGCAAAGACCAACATTTAATAGAAGTCAAAATTTATATTTAAATAAAAGTGCACAAAGCGTAGATGGGCTGTGAAACACTGAACACTTGCTAAGATACTACACAACAATCCATACCAAAAAAAGCAACATTTGTTAATTTTTTTTATGAAGACTTTTCTTGCTTCAGTGCTTGTGAAAGTGAAATATTAATGTCATGCAGAGGAATGAAGCGTACTGAAAACCACCAGAGAGCTCTGTCAAGACACTCAGATCCAGAGTTTCAGAAGCAGCAACCAGAGCTACTTCAGTAAACCCCATCCTTCCACACTGTGTGGCAGCCAAGCAGTGCAGAAAGGCATTTCAAACACTTGACTAACTTCAATTGCCTTTTGCATTCGTAAGCATGGATGAATCCAGCCTCCCAAACAAATTATCAGGAACATCACTATACTATGCACCTGAAGACAACGGAACACTGTCAAACAGGATTAAATGTGCCTACTGAAGAAAAAAAACTCCCCCACAAAATAAGCAAAACACCAGACAGCAATAAGCATGCTGTGTGCTTGGAATAAGAATTCAAAATATAGATTGACATGAATTTCCCTTTTATCCGCTGCCACATGAAGCACATGCCCAAATGTAGTTAATACTAGTCTGCTGTGAATCTTAAATTAACTCAAGGAACATGGATAAAAACCCCAAGACCAACAATTGTTTGAAACTAAACCCCAAGATTTTAGTTTCCAATAACAAATGAAACCATGGAAATGATCAAAAAGAAAAAAGGAATAATAAGAAAGGAACTAGTCCCCTTCTAAAATTTCAGTGACACATTCTATACGTATCAACACAGACACGTCCTGTGGCACTCGTTCTCAATGAGGACAGCAACAGTGCAATAGGAAAGAGGCACATCAACATGCGGTGTGCATCAACTGTGTCAGGAAGCACTTCTGGTAACACCAAGCACCACACCAGAGAAAAATGGTCTGCTCTCAATATCTGCTTCTTCACTTGATGTATTTTACCTACCCAAAGGCATACCATCTCATTTGAAAGTAATTTACCTTCCTTCACAGTGCTGCTTTGGCCACCTATTCGATGCTATGAGCACAAGAGTTGGCTGGGATGTGTTCAAATCAAACTTGCCTTCCCAGGGCTCCTCAAGAGTGCTCTCTGGTAGGCCTGTTTTCTCCTTCTACACTCCAGCATGACCCACAGAAGATGCTAGAGTACCTTTGCCCATGCACTTAGGGCAGATCATTAATTGAGCTTTCACTAGTAACACACTTCTGTCAATTCATCACTAGCCAGCTGATACGAAAACTTCATTCAATTAGAATATAAAGCTGCCTTTTGTGCAGAGCTCCATGCTACAGACAGACACTATCAGAGGGCACACATTACACCTCATCAGTGGCTGAATAAGCACCAGTTACCCATCAGTGGATAACCTGATCCCACTTCAACTCCATGCTCCTTCTGAAGGGTGTCATTATTGTTAGCAACACAATGCAGAGGAGACCACGTATTATTAAAAGTCTGTTTCCACAGAGAGAGAGGGCTCTTCTGCAGGAGTGGTTACATGCAAACTGACGGTTAACCCAAAGACAGCAACATCAGACTGTGTTCAGAACTAGGAGACAGCCATTTACTTCTAAGGTTACTAAAGACGCTAGATAGGAAGCCTCATACCTGAGCACACCCTGTATATTAAGCAAGTTGTCTACACTTCTACAGTTTAAATGCAAATAGCAGTAACTGCTTCAAAGACACTAGCAACTCGATTGTCCTGCAATGGACACTTCATAGAATCATAGAACAGTTAAGGCTGGAAAGATCATCTAGCTCCAACCCCCTGCTATGGGCACGGACACCACACACTAGACCATGTCACCCAAGACTCCATCCAACCTGGCCTTGAACACAGCCAGGGATGGAGCATTTCTCACTGTCAATTTATCACTGACAGATGAACAATTACTATAACAAGTTGTGTGAATTTTCCAAGAAGCATCTCTAAATCACTGTGAGAAACCACATATGGCCACAAAGTCTTGCCAATCCATTTTTAATAATAGATTAGATGTCCCTGGAACAGTAATTTTCTGTTATGCTGTGACTTGTGAGGGCTATGGGCAAAAACATCTACATGTTAACACAGCATTACTATTGTCAAACAATAATTGTGCTTGGCTCCAGCTACCACAATGCCCATCATCTTACTTTTTCCAATACACCTGGAGGGTATGAGGTCCAGCAGCTAGGACAGAGGGCTACAGTGAATATGGATTCTAGTCTAATACTGTTAAGTAAAATTAAGGCTTACCCATCACTAAACAGATTGGATTGTTAGCTGAGCAGTTTAACATAACTGCATTTGAACTGAAATACAAGTGCGTATATATTCCTGTATGTGGAAAAGTGTGTGAAATAGGGGACCTGACAGTTCTCTACTACAAACAAAATTCCTGGAAGTGTCCCATAATGCAAAAATATCCACTACCTCAGAGATCTAAGCCTTAGGTCAGGCTGAACAGCAGCATGTAACAATTGCTGTATTCCCTTGGACACATTTGGATTGCTAGAGAAGAAGTGACAGGGACTGTCTTCTGTATAATCCCCAGTCCAGCAGAAGCATTAGTTCAGCAAAAACAATGAAACATGGTATCATGGACTTGTTTCCTACAGCATGAATGTCCCAGATCCCCTCACTCCTGTCGTGGTTTAAGCCCAGGCCGTAAATCAGAACCACGGAGTCTACTCCCCCCCCCCAAGAGGGATGGGGAGGAGAATCGAAAGAATGTAACTCCCTCGGGTTGAGATAAGAACAGTCCAGTAACTAAGGTACAACACAAATCACTACTGCTACCACGAATAATAATAATGATAAGGGAAATAACAAGGGAAGAGAATACGATACCACCCGCCAGAAATGAGCCCGACAGAGAAAAGGGACGTGCCCTTTCGGGTAACTCCCAGTTACATCCCTGGGCATGACGTGCTGTGGTATGGAATACCTCTTTGGCTAGTTTGGGTCAGATGTCCTGTCCCTGCTTCGTCCTGGCTTCTCCTCCTCCCTGGCAGAGCATGAGACTCACAAAGTCCTTGGTCAGGGTAAACATTCTGACCAGTAACTGAAAACATCGGCTTTATCAGTATTATTCCGAGGCCGAAAGTCAAAACCACAGCACTGCACCAGCGACTAAGAAGGAGAAAAAGTGACTGCTGCTGCTGAACCCAGGACAACTCCCCCACATCTCAACACACTCAGATTCTCTTACATGCCCAAAATGCTATAAAATATTTTCTGCCTCCTCCAGTTTCCTTAACTGTCCTTTATAACGGCTCCAACTTCTTCATTAGTGTCCCTTGCACAACCTTTCTGGCCCAACGGGTGTGTAAGAAAGCATATTATGTGGATAACTTTAAAGGACCTGCCTACAGAGGGACCAGCATATGCCAGCCAGTGGTAACAGGCAAATCATCTCTGGCTTTCACTCTCTACAGGAACGGGCAAGTACCTGGTGAGGACACATGAAAGTTGTTTTCACAAGATGCCTGGTCTTGTCACCTCTGCAGCCTTTAGTCTCCTGTCAGTATATTCACTTCAACAGACCCGAATGATGCAAAAGCCTCAGGAAATGTGTAAAATAAATTCCAGGACAGAAACAAAGGACTTAATGGTAGGAGCCAGGAATTTCCTTTAAGCTGCATTCACAAACTTACCAGGCTTCCTTCCAAAAGTCATGCATTCTTCCTGCTAGTCAAGTTCGGAAAGTAATTTCAGAACATGATTATTCCCATGAATAACATTTTAATCTTGATTTGCTACCTTTACTTGCAGTTAGATCCTTCTCTTCTACATCTAACTTGATTATATTTGGAAGAAATTCTTTACAGTGAGGGCGATGAGGCACTGGCACAGGTTGCCCAGAGAAGTTGTGGCTGCCCCATCCCTGGCAGTGTTCAAGGCCAGGTTGGACAGGGCTTTGAGCAATCTGGCCTAGCGGAAGGTGTCCCTGCCCATGGTAGGGGTGTTGGAATTGAATGAAATTCAAAGTCCCTTCTAACCCAAACCATTCTGTGATTTCAGCCATTTCTCCTTGTTATTGGCGCATAGGTGCAGGACAACATATATTAAATGAAAATTAATTTAATAGTAAAAGCTTCCTCTCTTTGTTTAAAGCAAAATTATACTAGATGCTTTGCAAGATTACCAACCATCTCTAACACCATCTCTCTTCTATTTCCCAATCACCTGTGAAATCTCCCCCTTTACACATTGATTATCCCGTGGCACCATAGCAAGACTTTCACACAGGGCAACACTCAAATTCTAAGCACAGGGAATTCAGCAGACATGGCATTTACCTTTGCTAAGATAACAGACTATATTAACTGGCAGGATCCACCACTGGTTAAACCAAAACCTAATTTAATTTTCTATTTACCTCCGAAGTCTTTAATTAAGTTTTTCATTATTCCCTCTTCGAAAATTTGCTCAGAGATCCACTTTAAAGCCTCCCACATCACTGAGGTTATACTAAGGCCTTGAAGGATTTACTCAGAGGACTACTTCCTTTCTTTTACAAAGTGATCCTACACTTGCTGTTCCTCCTGGAGGAGGTTAGTCCTGCTGACTCCTTGCAGTGCCAACATAAAGACTGACAATAATGTCTTATTTTCACCTTGATTACAAGTACCTCTTATTTCTGCACATGCACTCTGATTTGCCATTGTGCCTCCACTGCTCAACACCAGTGTCATGCCAAACACCTAGAACAAAGTTAACCATTTAAATGGTATGCATGTATCTCAATAGGCTAATTCCCAGTTTACCTTCACTAGGGAATTTACCTATTCTCTTCTTATTTACATAGCAGAACATGCTGTTGTAAGATATTAAAAAAGTGAATACTTTGGAAAAAAGTATCTGAATCACATAAACCATATAAAGATATCCAAGAGAGATGAAACCTAATGAGACAAAAGACCTAAGGATGTATTAGTCCAAAATGAAATGGATGCAGTGAGATAACAAGGAAGGAGGTGATGGGAAATCTGCATGCTTCAGACTGGGGAAAAAGTGCCCAAAGAATCTGAAAATGATGCATCAGTTTTCTAAAAGCTCTGGACAGGACATGGAGTTGTAATGTGGGGATCTTTTTGGGTTGTTTAGAGGCTTTCTAGGTTTTCTTTAAAGTTATGAAAAATCCATGCTGAAATAATTGCACAGGTTCTTTGTTACCACATCTAAGCAATGTCAGCACTACAACCCCCACAGAGCATATTCAATTTATGAGACTTCTGGATAAAATCATTGTGTCACATGCACGAGTAGGAGCAGTTTAGCCACTGAAATACATGTTACCACTGTAACTCATACTTGCCATTAAATCCCAACAGAGGGTATGTCCTGAGCCAACAGCAATAACATTCTTTTTTCTTGTGGTAGAAGAAATACCTCCAGGAAATATTTCCCAATCTTCATCGACCTCGCCCCTATTCTCCCAACTGTGTTCTTTCAAAATTAGATTGATAAGCCACAATTTCTATACAACTTTTCCCAGAGATGGAAAACTGCAGGAATTGGCACGAAATACACGTCTCAGAGAAAAAAAGAAAAATAACCATATTCCATGCACTTCACATGACGTAATTTGACAAGTTTGTTTTTTCTTTTTTCCACAAACCAAACATTAGAAGAAAAGACAGTATTCATCCTCCAGTTCTATTGGTGCTCATTTTCATATTGGTGCTTCAAGGAAAAGGTTAAATAAAACATAAAAAGGGTAGAAGGAATTTAAATACAAGCATATATGTGTACACATATGTATAAAAGTGTAAAACACAATGGCATATTTTATATGCCATTTTTATGGCAATAAAATCAGTGTCCTGTCTTCTCCTCTCCCACAAGATACAGATAACCCCAAGACTAAAATTACTACTGAAAATATGTATTTCATGCAAACTGGTCATTTTAAATTCATGTCTAGCACTTAGGGAAGGCCACTTGGCACCTGCAAGAGTAACAACACCCAGCATGCCAAGTACATGAAGTTCTGAGTATTTAGAAAAAAACCCAAAAAGTTATCTTGAGAGCACCGTGTTGCATGAAGAACACACCTTGCCACAAAAGAGTAGGCAATCCATTGCTTGGGTGGGAACACAGGGATGACTTGACATAAGTCAGAATAAGGAGATTAAAAATAGCAGTGTATCTTCTGGGAAGTTCAAATGCCAGAACATGGCAATATTTTCACACTGTCAATTTGTTCAGTTCTGAAAAAACTATTACATGGAAATGATGCAGAGTATATAATATACACTTACAAACAATGCATGAGCATCATGTTCAATCACTGTCCCTTTTATAAATGGCAAAAGGGCTGAATAAACAATGCAAAGCCTACTCCAGCAGAAGAAAGGTGAACATAGTGTTAGCCTAAGGAATACTTCTGAGCTTTCAACATGCAAAAAAGCAATCATGTCTGCTGTGATAACGCTGAGGGCTTTTTGTGTTTGGAAATGAGCTGCTGAATTGAGGACACTTTGTATCTTTTTTAACATGACAGTCTTATTGCTGTTGCGAAGATAATGACAACAGATAGACCTGTCTGCCCCAGGAGGAAAAGGCATTTCAGAGAATGACGTGATTTTAGCATGTAAGTCACAGAGCACTCAGAACTGTATCTTCCCAGGATGTTAATCACAGCAATCCCGCCTAGAGGTAGCGATACTCCTAGGAGAAGGAACACCCAAAACACTTCAAACCCGGGCAGATGGAGCTTGTCTAGCCTTGTAAGGCCATCCGTCTAAGAGAAGGACACTCCAACCAAACCTATGACCTGAGGTCTTTGCTGCCACCGTCCAAGCTAGCTAGGCCCTGGCAGATAAACCTCAGGTGTAAAGGGTGGAGCCAGTTCTGCGCACACTGTGCCTCACCTAAAAAATCCACTGCGCAGGCCCGAAGGGTTTACTCACACTTGCAAAGCCCTGTAGTGACAGGCGAGGGATGTAACGACAGGTGATAAGGTACACTGGAAACCGCAGACCCAACCTTGCATGCAGGCGGTTCAGGACGTTGGTCACTCAAGACTGACCCAGGAGATGACACTCTTGTTCAGAAACATCCTGAATGACCAGGCAGCCTTTTTTCCACCCAGATTTGCCTATCCCACATTGCCCTTTTAGTCCTCATCATGCTTGTAGTGAGCGTGGGTAAAGCCCTTCCCAAATCTTCGTTCATGAAGCCAAGCCATCAATCATCAATCTCAGCACTGAAAGGTACCAGGTACTAGCTTTCTAAAATTGAAGTTTCCCCAAATTTAGCAAAGAATAACTACTACAGGAAATAAAGCTATTGCTTCATATGTTGGCTAGTAAAATATATGACAAGTTCGCCACCTTTTACATGGAAATTTCAAAAGCTCAGTTCAAATACAATACTTCCAAGGCAATTCTAACTCTGCAGCATTAAACCACACTGATATGATCATTTGGTATACTAAGACACGAGACTGTTCCAAATCACCTTGCAATGAGAATTTCTTCCCGTTTCCAACTCATAAATCCTATCTTATGAAAGCATGTCTTTATCTATCAACAAAACAGTAACATTATAAGCAACATATCTGGCCCTACAGAGAAACATGTTGATAATATTTAAATAAGTATTCAGACATAGCTATTAAAACTTTGTCTCGCTAAACCATGAGTTCACACCCCTAAAATTAGCAAGCTACACTGCATGTAACCAGAGACAAAAACTTTTTCTTAAAAATAGAAATCAGGACACTATTGCAATGTGCAAGGGATATTAATAAAGTGAAGTTAACTCTATGTGACATTTTAAAATCATCTTACTAGGCAGGCTACAAATTAATAGTAGTCCTTTATTTTCCTAAAATCATACATAAATGTAAAACAAACAAACAAGAAACAAAACCCAAAACCCAACCCAAACCCAGAACAGTATGAGGGTTCTATTTTACACATAAAATTACTTTCTCCACTTTAAAAAATGTAAATTCTAACCCTTAAGATTTCGGTTTCCATATTAATAACTCCAGTATAAGTTAATTCCATCAGCATCTGTAATAATGGTATGCAGCTAACAACCTTTATTTTCTCACAGCTAGAGAAAGACCGAAGGAGGAAAAATCCTCTATGTCTGCAGGAATAGGAACCAGTGCTGCAATTCCCTATGTACTGTCAATCACAAGCAAGCAGGTATATATATTTACTACACAGTTACACTTGAGGAGTGATGAGCATCAGACCCAGATTTCCTTAACTAGCACTGTAGATAAAGGGTAGAAATTTTCTCTTTCCCCCAGTTCCCTCCTTTCCCCAGTTCTTTTCAAAATGTCTATTCAAGAATAGCAAAAGCAATTACATACTGAAGATTACAGAGCACATTCTGAAAAGACAACATTACAGTTTTGGGAAATCACTGACAGATCAAGCTGAAGAAGCACTTACAAAGGTAATGAATGCATTCTTATTCTGAGGATTCGAACAGAGGAAATTAGAAGATCAACTGAGAGCTTCAAAAGAATTAGAGCACAGTATTATCTGTCTCTGGAAGGGCAGGATTTATGCAAATTAAGTTATGCATTTTTTCAGACAACCTCTAGTTTGGACCTCTGTTGAAGCCACTGAATACAAATCCTATATGTCCTTTAACACAACAGCAGTACTCCAAGACAGTCATTCAGCCTCAAACTTCAGCAGCCTTTGCCCTTCCACCCCTGCCACTATGCTACACACATTCCTTTTTCAGCCATACTACATAAATGACATGACAGCATTAATACTTGTCAGTGTCTGGGCACAAAGTGGTCTCATGTAAACAACATGTAAGTGTCACTGAAAACTTATCACCCAGCATTTCTTGTCAAGACATGAAGACTTGCTGGGCATGCTCAAAACACTATACAACATTACATCGCAGTTCTAAAAAAACAGATTCCTGCTCCTTAGGGAGCATTTATTTTAATTGGCAAAACGTGCTGAAAAGGCTAAGGTAGACTGAGGTCTGACAGACACATGAGGAATAATAAACTGTCTAATATGATCTATCAGTATATCTTTTGCTGTAAGTTATGCAAGGCCAAGGTGAACTCCTTAAACTAACAGAAAAATGTACTTAGGAGCTTATTTCAAACCCAAAGTATACACAAAGAAACAAGTCCAATCACACTTTCCAATCACACATTCTAAGAATTCCTACATAAATTCCTGCCTTAGGCTTTTTAAAAATCAAGGTTTGAATTTCTGACCCTTGTGATACATGCTTACCTTGCTGAAAGGGTGATTTCTTTCCCCACCACCAGCACCTATAACAAGACAATACAATACTTCACCCCATGTCTGTGTGTCCCATCACTAGAAGCTTGCCTCTCTGACTACTTTCTGACATGCTAAAAGTTCCTAAATGCCTGTGTTCATTAATGACATTATTACAAATAGCATCTGTACAAGGCCTAATCCTGCACCATCAAAATTGCCCACCATGCTGCTGATTCACCCAAGAGCAGGATACAGCTGACAGGATATGGACTCATTTGCTTGCAGCCTCAAGTCTCATGCAAGATGACAACACACGTAAATCAGTTCCAGTCTAATTCCAATTCAATGCACCACTAACAAAGTGCAAAACATTGTTAAACTTAACATTACCAGAAGCACTGCTGCTACCGTAAGTAATAAAAAAAAGCCCTACACATTTACAGAACAATCTTTTACTCTCTTTCAGTAATGATAAGGTAAACTTAAGATTACTCTCCTTCTTTCCAAATCACACATTAGTATCTTCTCACCTTTCTTCCTTCACAAAAAAAGCAACCTTTCCACAACTTAATTCTGGCTTACCTACCAAAGAATGCATTTCCGTACAGTACTCACAGCAGGAGCACTCTACAATAATTATAATAGAGCTAAAACAGAGAGAAGAGGGAAAAGGAAAGGTAACATCCTGTACTGCCAAATTTCTGAGCAACCAGAGACCAACTGTTTCTATGCATAATGGCACAGCTGGCAAAACACAGAGATTTAAAAAAAACGAAAGTTTTCCTAAAACAGTAGTTCTGCATAAGTGAAATGAAGATCAGTAATATTAAGAACACACTGTGCAAGAGGGACAGCCAGAAAAGTCTTTTGCTTTTCTGCCTTTGAAAAAGAACTGTAAATTCTTCAAGAGTGAAGTTGATTTGACACAGACGCCTAGATATTCAGTACATGCATCTTGCTCTATAATGCATGAAAAATGGTGAAACTTGCATCTTTTACGCAGTGCTTGCAAAATCCACTGCCACGCAGCTATTTAGACTGGATTTAGTTTCATCCAGCTTCAGATGCCCCCCGTATGTGATTTAGTTTAAGCTTCTGAGCTTCCACCAAACCAACAGAGATGGGATTGATTCCTGCAAGAGCTGTGCCACTCTCAGCCACAGAGGGTGCCCTACACAACTACCTTTAAAGCAAATGTCCAATTTCAAACACTAACATGACATACACATTTTTTGGGGGAAGAAACACCTATGGCAGATAGTCTCAAAATCTGCCTGCTGTGGAAAACACGAACATGCATCCACTGGATATTTCTGGACCACCAGCACCCTACAAAAGTCAGACTAAATATCCACCCCGATGGCTGAGGATTCTGAAATACATATCCTTCAGGGTATTTATCCCCTCCCCTGTCATACACTCTTCAGAGAGGTAACTGACTCCTGTTGTCACACAGTGGCTGAAAGCTGCCACAATAGCCTGAAGCCCTGCCACCAGAGCCTCAGGCCAACAGTCACCACTGCTCCAGACTGCATTTGAAAACATCAATTCTCTTTAAGCAAATCACTGAGCTTCAACCTTCCCTGACACTAACTGCCACAGCACGTAATGGCACAGAGCACAGAAATACTAATCTAGTTGACTCTCTCAAGTCCAAATAAGAATAGCTGAAACAAGGGCTTGGCTATTGGTTTCAAAACACCACAAGTGGGTGGATTTTCATTGCAAGAGTACTTCTTAAAAATTAAAAAGTAATTTGCATATATGCTACAGTGTAATGTATATACTCACTAGTAAATAAGAAAACTGTCGTGGTTTAAGCCCAGGCCGTAAATCAGAACCACAAAGTCCACTTCCCTCCCCACCTTTCTTCCCTCCGCTTCTGGAGGGACGGGGAGGAGAATCGAAAGAATGCAGCTCCCACGGGTTGAGATAAGAACAGTTTAATAACTAAGGTATAACACAAATCACTACTGCTACCACTAATAGTAATAATGATAAAGGAAATAACAAGCAAGAGAATACAACCGCTCACCAACCGGTACCTCAACCCCACCCTGCCATGATCCAGCCCTTCCGGGCACTCTCCGTTCTACATCCCTGGGCATGACGTGCTGTGGTATGGAATACCTCTTTGGCTAGTTTGGGTCAGGTGTCCTGTCCCTGCTTCCTCCCAGCTTCTCCTCCTCCCTGGCAGAGCATGAGACTCACAAAGTCCTTGGTCAGGGTAAACATTCTGACCCACAACTGAAAACATTGGCTTTATCAGTATTATTCCCAGGTTGAAAGTCAAAACACAGCACTGCACCAGTAGAAAAAATGACTGCTACTGCTGAACCCAGGACAAAATCCCACCGAAAGTATGCATGAGAAGTGACAACATAGGTCAAAACATTTTCATAGAATCATAGAATAGTTAAGGTTGGAAAGGACCTTAAGATCATCTACCTCCAATCCCCCTGCCATGGGCAGGGACACTTCCCAATAAACCATGTCACCCAAGGCTCTGTCCAACCTGGCCTTGAACACTGTCAGGGATGGAGCATTCACAACTTCCCTGGACAACCCATTCCAGTGCCTCACCACCCTCTCAGTAAAGAATTTCTTCCTTATATCAAATCTAAACT
This sequence comes from Psittacula echo, assembly GCF_963264785.1. Taxonomy (NCBI): domain Eukaryota; kingdom Metazoa; phylum Chordata; class Aves; order Psittaciformes; family Psittacidae; genus Psittacula; species Psittacula echo. Next base: position 116,398,765 of record NC_137735.1, on the reverse strand, counting down.
TCCCCTGTTTAAGTTTGAACCCATAACTCCTTCTCCTATCACTACAGTCCCTAGTGAAGAGTCCCTCTCCAGCACCCTTGTAGGCCTCCTTCAGATACTGGAAGGCTGCTATGAGGTCTCCACGCAGCCTTCTCTTCTCCAGGCTGAACAGCCCCAACTTTCTCAGCCTATCTTCATACGGGAGGTGCTCCAGTCCCCTGATCATCCTCGTGGCCTTCCTCTGGACTTGTTCCAACAGTTCCATGTCCTTTTTATGTTGAGGACACCAGAACTGCACACAATACTCCAAGTGAGGTCTCACAAGAGAAGAGTAGAGGGGCAGGATCACCTCCTTCGACCTGCTGGTCACGCTCCTTTTGATGCAGCACAGGATATAGTCGGCTTTCTGGGCTGTGAGAGCACTGAAGCCGGCTCATGTTCATCTTCTCATCGACCAACACTCCCAAGTCCTTCTCTGCAGGGCTGCTCTGAATCTCTTCTGCGCCCAACCTGTAGCCGTGCCTGGGATTGCTCCAACCCAGGTGTAGGACCTCGCACTTGGCATGGTTAAACTTCATAAGGTTGGCATCAGCCCACCTCACAAGCGTGTCAAGGTCCCTCTGGATGGCATCCCTTCCCTCCATTTTGAGAAAGAATAATTTATAAGCTACTGCTCTCAAAGCCTAACTTCTCAAACCTAAAAGAATATCATAGCTTAAGACACCAACAAACTGCAAACAAAAGCTTCACACCAAGTTTTACGAATGTCACTAGAGATTCCACTTGATCACTTTCAGATCAAGCTTTGTCAATTCATGTCTCATTCATCCTCCTGAATTTACCTGCAATCCAACCCTTGCAGTTCCTTGGTGAAAAGAGAAAGGAAGAGTTGCTTGGAATCAAAAACCCCAAAGAAACAAATAAAACCCAAACTACACAGGAAAGAATGCATCTTTCTTCTACATTAATTTTGTATTGCAAGACCAAACGATGCCCCTCAGGTAGAAATCCATAGGAAGCCAGTTTCATAAATATCAGAAATAAAAGATTTGCTCAATGGGATCTCTCTGTGCACTAGAGAGAGAATTCCACAGGAGTTAACACTGGAAAGGCACAATGGAATGACCTGATAATGGCACATCTCTTTTACCAGTAGCAGTAAGCACTAGCTAAGACAAATTACTTGCAACCACATCCATACAGTTTATGGAAATAAAACATGCAAGGGCCAACAAGGACAGGCTCAGAATTTATTCATATACCTACTGGCAAACACAAGAGAAGCTCTCACTGATTGTCAAAGATCTCCTCATTTTCTTCACTCTTCTTAAATCTTCCTTGGGTCTTAATAAATGCTTTCACTCTCATCCCCCAGCCTTTCCATGCCTGTGGTATAAAAGGCTACAAAATCCAATCCTCTTGCACAGGACAGAAGGAGCATAATTCTTGTACAGATCAGTACCCCCCAATCAGGACCTGCCTGTGATGGTGTTGTATATCAGAAGTGCCCGAGTATCACCCATTGCATGAATTCATGTATGAAGAAAAGGTAGTGCAATCAAGTTTATTTTACAAGACCAAAGAGAATCCAAAAGTATGTGATAGAAGATGTGTCCTCTTTGTAACCCAATGTTTCAGAACATTACTGGTAAACAGTAGAATTGAGGTAAGTATGAGAGAAAGCGTTAGAGAAACTGACATTTAGAAAGCTTTCCTGCAACAAAATGCCATAATAAAAACACTTATCACAGCAACAGTGTACATTTCTTGCTTAATATTTTCACTGCAGTTAGACAATCTCACACTAACAATGCTTTATTACCTTTTCTTCCTCTGCTTTTTTATTTGTGCCCTGCCCCCTGCACCAAGAAGCACACCTCTTGTCCTTTCCTGGTTACTACCATTTTCAGATTTGAACTCGTGTTTCTTCTAGACTTACACAAGATAATGATAATTTATTTTTTCATAATAATAATCATAACATATTGACACTAGTATGACACTATTGACACTGATAATTTAGTGTCCACATATAGCACAAACATCAAAATATGGATTTAAAGGCTCAAGACCAGTACATTCATTTCCTGCAGGTGGAATTCTGTGTCTCTCTCACAGCATCTACAACATTTAGATACTTCTCTTTTTAAAAAAGTGAGAGAGAGAGACTGACAGCAAGTGGGAATGACTCCATTCTGGTCAGAGTGTGGGAAGCCACACTTCTGCTCCCTTTTCCATCATGTCTCCCTGCTGTCCTCACCGTTCCTTGCTAGAGCCCTGCTCATGCCCAAAAGCCACTGAAAGCTGCTCAGTCACATCCCCACAGTGCGCTGCTCCTGAGCCCTGGGACAGGGAGTGAGGAAGCTTGGCACTGGGAGAGGTGCAGAACCTGCAAACACAGTATGAGCACAGTGTGGGTGAAGGAGCTCCATGCTAGCTAGGGTGTTGCTGAGGCACTTGATACAAGATAGCTCTGAGCAGTTTTGGGTAAGTAAACAGCCAAAGTCTCCTTTGGCCCTTCTTAAACAAGGAATGTTCCTCACAACTGATCTCAGCAAATCTCACTCAACAAGATCTGGTCATACAGCTTTCCCTAAGACTAAATGTCTCTTTGAGACTAGTACTGGGTATGATCCTGCTTGGTTCCAATGCCTCCGCATTTCCTTGCAGTTATCTGTAGGAACTGAGGGTGAAGCACTGAATCCTTGGAAGTCTTTGGAAGCACACTTACAGCACAATATGCTACTAAGCTGTACTGCCCTGAATTAGAGAAATGTTAAGGAGTCAGTTCTAATCGGTCTGTCAGATTGATCTTTGGGCGTCACTCACCTGTACAGACATGCTGGTATAAAGCAGAACATTTTCTGCATAGTTAAATCATCTTACATTTGAACAATGAGCACTAGCTTAATTTTAATTTCTGTATTACATGTACTGGAATAACTTGGAATTAAAGGAGTGAATGCTGCAAAACCAGAGAAACTTGCTACATCAACTTACCCTAATAAGGCTTCTCTTCCTGTCACAGTATTTATTGTAGTGTTGCACTGAAAGCCCACTTAGAAATTCACTAATAATGCACAGACCCCAAAACACTGACTTCTCACATCTCCTGTAAGCCATGCTACTTGCTGTTTTGGTGGTGGTAGGCAGCATCAAGTTTTTCTTAAGAATTCCATTCTTAAGATGTACACTTCCACCAGCACTGTGAAACACTTTGTCTCACTTTATAAATCAAATCAACACCTCCTGTGGATATAAACTGACTCCAGAGCATTGCAGTCTTCCCTATTTTTAAACACCAACTTCCACCTTAATGCTTCATCTTCAACTGAAAAGCCTTGCTTTAAACACAGGATTAGCAAGTCAACAGAAAAAATACCTCATTTAATGCTCAAGAAGCCAACAGTGTAGTATCTTGTAAATGTGAGTAATCTTTCTGAAAGCCATAGTGCTATTAACTTCATCTACGTCATACGATTATTGTCAGAGTGTTTAGTTGTTGCAATCCTTATATATATATACACCCACAGAGGCTGCTTCTTTCATCACTACTTTTAGCAGAAAGCTACACAGGTTTCCATACATCCACTCCAAGAACATGTATTTACAAAACAAAAACAAAGATTAAAGCCTATCTACACCATTCTGGTTTAAGCTAAATGAGACTGTAATACAAACTGAAAGCAGCATCTTCCACCCTATAAAGAGCACTTAATACGTATGCAACTTTCCATGAGGCTGTTCTAATGCATCTCAGATTGGTTCCACAGGCCACTGATGTCAATCAAAAGTTCCCGATGGATTCAGCACTACATGATCACAATTTTATTTTATTTCAATAGCACAGTGTTAAATTATCTACATCCCCAGGTAACTTCTTCATCCAGAGCTACTGAAACAAAAATTTACAAAGGAAGGTAACTGTTACTAAACTGTACACTAGCAGGTAAACCAAGGCAAAGATGCCTATTGCAGTTAAGGTTAACCAAGAAGTTTTTAGAATTGATGCAAAATATTTTATATCGACGGTGCATTAAAGTACACCATAGTCTCAGTGTCCAATACAAAAAAATATTAATAGCAGTGGTTTCTGTAACTTTTGCCCTTTGAAATCTTATCTAGCTGCAACATGGAAACAGAGCAATAATAAAGTCAGCCAGCTGTCAATATTATCAAGCTTTTCTGGAATTTTTTGGAAAACAAAAAGCCTCATTACAGCTTTCTACAACAACAGCATCACAGCTCACAGTCTGTAGATATTCCACCTCAGCCAGTAGTGACATACCTCCACTCTCATCCTTCCAAAATTAAAGCTTAGACTATATACGGTGCTATTAAAGACTGCCTTAGAGGAGTTCTCACTTGCTGAGTGTCTGAAAAACGTAAGATGCACAGTTACAAGTCAGCCCAGTTGCATACTGGGTCCCATATGTCAAGGCCTTAGAACAGCAGGTTTATTTTGGCTTTGCATATTAATCTTCTGCTCTATCCTTAGTCCGAAAGAGCAAAGAACTTTCAATAGTAAAGATATTTGCAACCATTGTCAGCAACAGTGCAAATGCTCTCTGGCAAAGTTTCATCTATCTGGCTACATAAATGAAAAGCAAGATTTACATTCCATTGCCCAACGTTACATCAAAACTCATCTCACACCCAGGTCTCTCCCAAAACCAAACTCACTGTGGGGGTGAAGATGAAAGCTGCACACTTGCTAGTGGTGCCAAAACCTAAAGCTGGATAATGGGCAACGGCTCTCTTTTTAGCCTGGACAACATTAGATGTCAAATCCAGCCAAGCCCTTAAAGACTCAGCCTTTATGCAAACACTGTGTCAGGTGGTGCCTAGTTAAAGCCTTACCTATGGAGATGACGACCATAAGCAAGCTAGAGATCTAGAGCTGGTGGCATCCCCCTATACCACCACTGGCAACCTGACAGAAAGACCATTACATGCCCTTCAAAAAGAAAGAAAACCAGAAGGTTGATGATTTTCCCTCAGTGACTTTTTTTTAATATACCTAACATTTAAGAGGTGATATAGATGCCCCAGTCCTACAAGCTATACCATCCACTTCAATAAGGATGAATCAAAAGCACAGCAAAGCAAAGCAGACACTGTACAATCTTCAGAGACATGAATTTTCCAGGTGGACACCAAAAAGCATGAAAGGTCTAAGTATAAAACTTCCAAATCTAAAAATCAGCTTAAACCTTGAAAGGAACACGCATGCTCACTTTCACCCACATAGACTGGGTAAAAATACAGCCTTTATGGCTTGTAACCCTACCAAAGCAGTCCACCTTGCAGGATCAGGGAGCACAGCAATACTACAGTAAGCAGTACAGCAGCAATTTCCCTCTTTATTTCATTTGACAATGAGAAATTACATCCAAAAATGGACCTCTAGCTTTTAGATGTATTTATGCCCAAAATTTGAAGTATACCAAAAAGAGATACTAACTTTGTAAGCCTCCTAACATTTCTTTCTAGCACTAGCAAAAAAATCAAGAGTTAGTTTTCCAAACATTTCTACAATGACAAAACAATCAAAACATGATTACTGTTTAAAATTAACAAACCAGGCTTTTCTTCAGTTCTCACCAGCTGATCTGTCTTTTTGGGTTCAAACTGCAATTATGGCTTCCCTCTCTTATTCCCAATACTCCTGCATTATGCAGCCTACTCTTTGACAGGTTTCACACATTTCTAGATACACCATGGATTTAAAACCAATGCTTGGAGGTCTTAACAATATTCTGTCTCATCAAATTATCATCATCTTCTGTCAAAACATGAGGGAACAGTAGGAAAAGTGTGTGTAAGTTCTCTGAGCACAGAATATCTGGAGGTTTGGTTATAAGTCACAAAAGCCCAGAAGAAGCATTTCTTCTACAGTGCTCTCTGAATTTGAAGGAGCACTGGGAGATTAAATTTCCCTTTCTCCAAAAGCTGAAGGTGGGGGGGCTTTTTGTTTTGGGTAGAGAGGTTTTTTTTTTGTTAAGTTTGGGGGTTACTTTGTTTGAGTTTGGTTTGGGGGGTGTCTTTGGTTTATGGGGTTTTGGGGGGTCTGTTTGTTTGTTTTACGTTTTTAATTCTTCTATGTTACTTCCTCTAAATGTACTAAAGATTTTCAGAAATAAAGAGAATTCAAGGACAGATGATGAAAGTGATTAGAGGCTTAGAAGGACAGCCACATGAGGAGAGATTATTAAAAAGACTGCTTCATTTCTAGACAAGATGAATGGGAGGGATCATAAAAGAGACACGGAAAATGAGAAAAGACATGTCACACAATGTTTTTTCACCAGCGGAAAGCAAGAGGACTTTATATTAATTTTTAATGTAAGCCTTTTTGTGTGTTTGATCACGTAATAATCAGTTCATCGACAAAACACTGACTCTATTGCTAGTCTCACTAAGGCTGAAAGCCCAGAAAGATTGGTATCACGATTCTCTATTTGTTAATAAATAAACCATGTCTGTTCCAGGTAAGACCTTTTGGGGTTTTTTTAAAGAAAGGAAGAATTCTTACTATTTCAAATGTAAGTCTACTGCTAATAAAGAGAAAGTTTTGAATAGGCTCCAATGTGCAAGAAATTACATAATTAGGAATTGCTGTACTTCTCCCTAAAGCATCTGGTACTTGTTAAAAGCAGGAGTTATCTCTGCATAGACGTCTGATGAGATGCAGCAAAGGAACTCATTTAGTTGAGTTTAGCTTTAGTTGAAAATACAAGTCATACATATAAATTTATAATTCTGATGAAATGTGATGGATTTTTGTTCTGCAAGGGGCAAGTGATCAAGAGTGAAGAGTGATGCCCTGATCAGTACCAAAACCAACTGTGTATATAGGTTCCTGAGGTCTAAATAAGACAATCTGGTTAGCATTCAGAGATGACAGCTTTAATAGAACCTTGAAAGGCTGACACAAAGCTCTAGAAGCAAAAGTCAACACGATCAGGCATAAGTTAGCATAGCCAAGCTAGTCTAAGCATTAGGACTGTTACTATTGGAATTGCATAGACCTCTGCATGAACTCACTGTCCAATGAGCACAGTGTAGCCAGAATCTGAGCACCTGCAGTTTCCCGCAGTACTCGCTGCAAAAGCAAACTTCTCTAAGAAAGCACCACAATCCTCTAGCTGTCCTGCAAGCTACATTTGAGCAAGAACAGTACCTCGTGCATGACAGCTAAAAATGCAACCCTGGTTCTCCTACTTCAAGGCTTAGGTCCTGATTTTGAAAGATTTGGATTAGTTTTCAACTAGCAGTAGATGTGAAGCACAGTGAAGCTGGCATTAGCCCAGAAGAGCTGAAACATTTTGCACAGCTGTCTGCCCACCTTGAACCACCTGTACCACCAGTGAGCTGCAGGAATCCAGATTATAGTGACCAGGCATTACTGACGAGGAGAGGCAGGGAGGATTTACCAGAACCAAGGTAACCATGTAACTGTAAATCTACACCCACCACATAATACCAGAACTGTAAGGCACTGATATCACTACACTACAGGCAACAGTAGTTTTATTCTCCACTCTGTGCTGCCGTGCACAGCATAGCTTGGCTCTCTTGTGACTTGTTTAAGGAAGAGAGGAGGAATCCAGCCTCTCCCTCAAAATACTTGGCCTCTTTAGGCAGCACTGACACCATCCCCCCACCCCCCCCACCCCCAGTTAAGAATGACTCAGCTGTTCTTCATTAAACTATTCTATCTCTTTCAGGCACTGGGAACTTTGCGCAAAATGCGACACCCAGGTCATGGGAGAGTTGGTAGCAGAGCCCAGGGTATCTTTTATTTGATGTAGCATCAAAGACAAAGGTATTGAACAGATCTGTTGACACGCAATGAAAGAACATTTTAGCTTCAGCAGGAATTTCAAAATCCTTTTCCCCCTCTGATTCTACTATTTTCAAACTCCGATGGCTATATTCACAGTCAGCACTTCTGCAAACTGAATCTGATGATGCCTTCCTACAGCATAAACAGCTGCAATTTCGGAACTGTCTTCTTGCCTGTCCATAGAGAAGGCTTCACTTTCTCATAAGAAAAATCTTTAGATGGGCTTGAAAGACACAGGTGGTAACCTATAGGGCTGGAGAAGATCTTTAAAAGCTAAAGATCACCTAAAAACTGGACCCAGTAGCCTGTTATACAGACTATGGGATGCAGCAACTACACTCTGACACCTCTCTTTTCCCCAGGCTTCACTAAATGGCTCTCCCTCTATTTACTATACACTGTCCCTATCCTGCTGACACAACCAGCTCCAAGACCTTCTTCACACAAGCAAGTCTCCCTACTTCCTTCGTTCTCTGAGCATCCTCCCACAAGCTCCGTATTGCTAGGTTTATGCTCTATGTTGCTTTTGTCCCTGAATGTTTGAGAATGGCAGCTTATTCCAGCTGCTCTAAGGCTTTTTATTCAGTCACTAAAAGAAAAATAGCATTCTGCTTTCTTGTTTCTTTTCTACATTATATCACCAGTTGTTGCTGCTCTGCTGCATGACCATTTCCATTCCCCTAGTTAAAGCAGTAAGAGGAATGTTGAAGTTAATCAAACCAATTTACCCCTACTTGTCTGGAATAAGCACAAATGGATTTAATACAAGCTCCTGACATCATCTGGAACCTGCTGCTACCAGATCTAGCAATTATTTTGCTCTGATATCAGTCTCTTACTCTGTGATATCTGGCACAACTTGTAAAGCCCAAACCCTGGAGCAATGCAATTGCATACAACTCCACAAACTTGTTACAGACTTAATCCAGTTCTCATGGTAGCAGGAAGGGAAGGAGCAGCTAAACCTGGTTAAAGGAAACCCCAAATCAGACAGAAACCCAGTGCTTTCATGAAATTGTCTTAAGCATGAGATTTATTTTCCAATACACAAGTACAATACGCAACACTGAAATTAGCCATAATACTTCATGCTTTTAAGCAGATCAGGTAGACTATAGAGCAGAGACTTCAAGTTAAACTCTGCAGTATACCAGAAGGCATCCTTGAAGAACTTTCTTCCATGACTAACTACAGTAAGCTAGGTAGCACATTATTCTTACAGCTAGAACAATGAAGAAAACCTAATCAGTTCAGCTTTCAAAGAGACAACCAAAGGAAAGACATATAAATTTTAACTGGGTTATGACTAGCATGTGCACTCAGCTTACGTTATGAAGAGCACTGCAGACTCCAGTAGTAAAGCTACACTGTATACTGCCTATTTTTAAACCGTTTCATTATACAGCAACAATCTGAAGCACACCATCTCCTCTCCAGCACTGTCAATCAATGGGCTGTAGGGATAGCAAGTATTGCCAATATGCAGTGGGGGGTGTGTGTGTATGTGTGTGTGTAAAGGAGAGGATAAAAAAAAAAGCAGCAAGATACACCACCCAAAATGGACCCACCCCCCAAAAAAAAGAGAACCCCCCCAAACCAGTCTTTCTTCACAGTCAGCTAATCCTACACTTCAAATTGTAGGGCTCATTGACTGACCAATGCAGGATCTCAGCACAGAACACAGAATTTCTGCCAGTATCAAACAAGAGCAACCTCCTTTTCTACACATATTCCTGTAGTGCATGGGAAAAAAAACCCATTTGTTTTACACCTGTTTGAGCTGAGAATTTAGGTAAGAATTTGAAATCTGTGCATTAATAAGACAGCTACCTTCACTGGCAGGATATTCATCACAAAGGCTACTAGACACATGGAAGGATTACCAGCATTGCCTGTATGTTTATCTTATGCTGTATTAGCAAAATATCAAAGTAGTAAGATAAAGATGAACTTTCCAGCAGACCAGAAGAAAAACTATCCCATAAAGCCCTAAGTCACGAGTATACAGTATATTCTTACTTCATCCCTAGCACACAGAGATACACCTTTTCTGCTGATATCCATCCTTGCCACAGCCCTCTTGCAAGTAACTTCAGGAAGGGAACTGTAATCGTTCTCTGCTGCTAGGTACAATCACCTGATCCACAGTTTACTAAACAGACCTTGAGAAACTAGACCAAAACCAAGTATTCACGAGTGTAATCTAGGCAGAGTCACTTCATTAAATCATCAGCACTGTTGACTTTGGTGAGTAAGTTCTGTATTACTCTCACCTCCAACTAGTTTCTGTTGTGGCTGTATCTGGAACACCGGTTTCTGTGATGTCAACAACCCGTTTCGTTTCATTTCCCTGCACCAAAGAGTACTCCAAAGTAGGAATACGACAGAAGCACCGATAAAAAAAAAACTTCCTTTCAGGAAGACCGACAACCTAGTAAACACGAAGACCTCTTGGGGAACACGCTGCAGGTCGGTGCCTGCCTCTCAGCACGCAGAGCAGCCTCGCCTCCTGTACGCGGGTGTCCTCGGCAGCCCTTCCCGTGCCCGCACACCACTTACCCGCGTCTTGCGGCGCCGGTGCCTCTCCGGGTCCGAGTACGTCCTGTCCACGGCCAGCGCCGTGTCGCTGCCCGGCATGCTGCCCTGCTGCCGCTGCCTCCTTCTCCTCACCGGCGCCCGCCAAAACCCTGAGCGCACGTACGAGCCCTGCCAACGGCCGCCCAAACGGGAATGAGGGGGGTCGCAGCTGTCGCCGCGGTGCGGGAGGGACCGGCACGCCCGGAGGGAGGGGAGAGGCGGGCCCGCCTCTCCCCTCCCTCCGGGCGTGCCGGTCCCTCCCGCACCGCGGCGGCCGCCGCTCCGCTTCTCCTCAGCCGGCACACCCGGATTAACCCGAGCACTCCGGCTCCCGCCGCAAGGGGCGAGGCTGGCGGCGGCCGCGTGTTGTGGCGCCTATCGGTCGGGTCGTGAGGGAGTTGGGGCTGTGGTATTCCACCCCCCCCCCCCCCGCCTCGAAACAGGGAGGGTATCTGAGGGGAGAAGAAGGTGGGAGCAAGCTTCCGCCAGAGGGAATGGGCCATAAATAGCGCTTGTTTTGAATTTAGTTTTAATTTGGTCCGAGGGCTGGAGCACCTCTCCTATGGAAACAGGGTGAGAGCTGGGGTTGTTCAGCCTGGAGAAGGCTCCGTGGAGACCTTAGAGCAGCCTTTTGGTACCTGAAGGGAGCCTACAAGAAATCTGGAGAGGGACATTTTAAAAGGGCATGTGATACAGAAGGCTTGATATAAGAAACGCTAGTGCCTGGAAAATATAGAGTTAAAGTACTTTTTAGCGTAACTTAAGTTGTAGAAAGAAAAGTATGTTATAAGTCTGTGGAATTTAGGGGCCCCACTAAACATGAGTTGTTTCACACTAGCCTTCTAAAGTATAACATTTCACACCATCCTTCTACTTATCAGTTAGCTCAAAGACAGAGCCTCCCAAACATCTGCTAGCTTGGGATACTCCTTGCCTCCCCATCCTGCAAAAACTTTTGCAGGAAGGTCACCCTGTTCTAAATCTTTGCTAGTTAACAGAAGAATTACAGATAGGGTTGGTTTCAGCTAATTGTGTGACTACTGGGGCATCCAACTGTGCCAAAGGTGAAAAGTTTAAGAAGAGGAAGACTCGTTTACTTCATCTTGAAGACCTCTACTCACAAGAGGAAGACTCATTTACTTCATCCTGAGACCCTCGCCCATAACCACGGGGGGGGGTACACTGCGCATGCGCAAAGGACCTTTTAGCTCATTATAATACAAAGTGGGGATAGGTCATGAATATGTATAGGCGTGTAACTTTAGAGGATAAATGTAGCAGGAAACGACACTGAGGTGTGCATACTTTGGAGGAGCTATCCCCATGCACCTCAGCGCTGAATAAAAGCATACCTACTTTACAACTTCAACGAGTTGTGGAGTCAAACCGCCTGTCACATGTAGTGACTGGACAAGGAGCAGTAGCTTTAAACTGAATGGGAGTAGATTTAGAGTAGATATTAGGAAGAAGTTCTTCACCAAGAGGGTGGTGAGGCACTGGCAAAGGTTGCCCAGAGAAGCAGTGGCTGCCCCATCCCTGGTACTGTTCAAGGCCAGGTTGGATGGGGCTTTGAGCAACCTGCTCTAGTGAAAGGTGTCCCTGCCTGTGGTAGGGGTGTTGGAACCAGATGATCTTTAAGGTCCCTTCCAACCCAAACCATTCTGTAATTCTGTGAATTTTGAACACCAATGCTTCTGGGGGCTGGGGGGAAGGAACACGAGCTGGGGCAACAATGATCTCCCACAGGTATAGCTGGACAGAAGGGTGCCAGCTGCATTCCTCATGCTGACAGTCAGTGGTTGGTTCAGGCTTTTTGCCGAATCTTCAGCTCTTAGAGGGGATTGCATCAAGCAGCCATCTTGACTTCCATTAAAAGAAACCTAGACCCCACGGCTACAGCAAATCCTAAAGGCTCAGAAGTCCAAAGAGCAAAGAAAGACAGAAACCAGAAGTCTTAAGTATGTTGTGCTTTTGCAGCAGACTCACTTGAAAGGTTTTGACTGTTTGCAGCAGCATAAAGCACTCTGGACACATCTGAGTGCTGCTGCTGGAAAGCCCTTGATACCTACAAGTTTCAACAACAAGCATGTACAAAAATTCTGTCAAACCAACTAAATAATCAGGGTCTACATTTTACAATGGGGTCAGTGGAGCACAACAACCAATTCAGTCTCCACTTCTGTATATTACACATATGAAATAAATCCTTCAGTGGCAGCTTCGCACCATACGTATGAACACCCAAGGAAAACTTGTTTTTTGGGGCATGTGTATGCCAATGCACTTAAATTCCTAAGAGTTGAGTGGAGTTCCTGACTGTTTTTTGCATTTATCTTGAGAATACCTATGCTGAGGAACATATTAAATCGGTACCGCTTACATAATTTAATTTTAAACTACTCAGAAGTGTAAGTAGAATACTGTTTTTATAATCACTTAGGAAGCTGAACAGGAAATTTACTATTTTCTTTCCTGGAATAAACAGAAAAGTTGAGTTACCACTTCTACCTTGTTACAGGAGGAAGTAATATGGAGTTCCTTCAGACTGACTCCCTTGCAACAGCAGCAGGATTTCACCTTTTAGGTACAGTTGTTACAATGCCCATGCATGAGTCTCACTGCTTTTCTTCTCGAGCTGGAGATGGCACCAGTCCCAAGGCATGTGCATATATAGACATACATAATCAACACAGCTAACTATCCTAGGGGGGCTTGCAGCTCTTAAAAAAAAATTCCCTGCCACCATTTACATGTTTATTGGAGTCCTATGTTCTGAGATAACACTGGGATTGGAGGTTAATTATCTGACCCAAGGGCTTCCTTGGTGTTTGCATGTAATGTGGTCTTCAAAAATGAAAGACCTGAAATTCCAAAGCAAAAATAAGATCCTAGACCTCACCTGGCAGGTGTTTCTTCTTTGACTTTAAAACCATTTCTTTACAAAGTTATCTCAAATTAAGGACAAAGTGGGTTTACTGAGGGAAGCATTATTTGCTCAATGCAGTATCAAAGTAACCAAACAACACAGGATACTGGCACACAGGCGATGACTTCTCATGCAGCTGAACGAGACAGCTTAAGTTAGAAGGCTACTGCAAAAAAGATTTAAAATGGGAACTGAATTTCTCCAGTCCTTCAGCTCAGACATGAAGGTTAATTCATTACTCAAAATGTGCCAGAGGGTGGGGAATTCCAGAGGTAAAGGTCAGTAAGAAATTCAATAAGCAAATGTGGGTTTGGGGTTTTCATTGAAGTCATAATTGCACATTTCCAAAGGGAATGTGCAGTTTCCAGCACCTAAGATGAAACTTCCTTATTCCTCAGATACTTTGGGGGGTGTTTTTAAGCCTTGCCAGGTGTAGTTGATCAAAGCATAGAAAGGGAAGTAGTTGGAAAAGGGGCACATAAAAGTCTTCGACTGCTTGACTCTTCAGGAATACAAGGCTTATTATAAATCATGGTTCACTTAAAAGTTTAAGAGTTTTATTTTAAATATAAACTTTATTTAAATAATACCAGCAAGCCAGCCACAATATGATGAAACTTCTCTTCAAGATGAAAAGAGGCAGGGATGTGCAATATATATTTAGAGGTGTATCGTGTGTGGTTGAGCTCAGTCGGATTAGCACACATATGAATACATTTATGAAGAAAGCACTCTCTCCTAACGTAGTTTCTAAGAAAAGAGGATAATACAGTTAGTCTCATAATACCTAGGTGTGGCACCGGCCACACCTTCCAGTCAAGCCTGTGGATCTGTTTGCTTGGGTGCTGCTCTCAGCAGCAGCAGGTACTGCCATGCATACCAGCAACGATAGCTCTAATGTCCTGTGTCAGCAGTGAAAGCCCTGGCACTGGAAGGTTCCTGGAGGAGCTTTGACCACCGGCAGGGCAACTAGGAACAAGTGCTGCACATGGCAGTGAGTGATGGTGAAGGAGAAATAGCTCCCCAGGTAGAGGTACCTGTCCCACAACTCAGGAGAGTCCTTCAAAGACAATCAGAGGGTTGGAGCACCTCTCCTATGGAGACAGGCTGAGAGAGCTGGGCTTGTTCAGCCTGGAGAAGAGAAGGCTCTGGGGAGAACTCAGAGCAGCCTTCCAGTACATAAAGATCTAAGAGAAAGCTGGAGAGGGATTTTTTGCAAGGGAATGTAGTGAGAGGACAAGAGGGAATGGCTTTAAACTGAAAGAGGGCAGATTTAGATTAGATATTAGGGTTGGAATTAAATGATTCAAAGCAGGCCTGTCACATGGAGCCTGAGCTTTCTGCAAATGACTCCTCTCTCCTCTCCAAAAGCTACATCTTTGCCATCCATTTCATGCTGCATGATTCTGCTCAGCAGACACAGCAGTTCCACCTGTGAGCCATGAATTATCTGTTCTGATTTATGTGTAGGCCATGGAGGGAGAAGTAGCGGCAGTGGCAACAGTGGGATTACTTAGCAAAACCCAACTCCCACACAGTGTAATCCCATAGATGGTGTTGTACACACACACTGGGGAGTATCACAAGAAAGGAATCATCTATGGAGATGGAAGGCATGCAAATTCTGTCATTAGGAGGCTGGCTTGAGGTTTAGCCCCATTCTCTTTCCAGTTTTATCATGAATCTGGATCTTGGCAATTTCCTTGGCTTCTTTGGACCTCCACTACCACATTTGTAAAAGGAGAAGCACAGCACATCTTCCTACAGAGAACCTTGAGCTCTCCGGAATTAAAAATTCTATTATTAAATGTTGTTTTCTGATGTTTGTTAGGAGGAATTAAACATATGATGTCAACAGCATATTGTCAAAGGTACAATCAGGAAGAAGGCGAAGGTCCCTTTTTCCAAAATGGTAACATTTGTTCTCTAAACAGGATACTGGGGCTTCTTATGAGAGAGATTTTAACATGCCCTCCAAAGCTTTTTCCAAGAGCTTGTAGTAACTAGCCTCTGGGGAAAAGGTCTATGTGTTGACAGACTGTCACCATGCCATTTCTAAGTCTGACAGCAAATGGGACAGTCCTGAGTGACGTCGGTCTTGCAGTTATCCGTGAACCCACTGTCACGGTTCTCAGTTTATCTGCCAAAGCATGAGCCTTTCACACCCACAGGAAAGGAGATACTCCGCTTGTCTGTACCCAGCACGAACTACCAAGGGATCACACTGACACTTACAGATTGCACTGGCTGTGACATACATTCAGAAGATGTTGATAAACATTCAGATACTGAACTAAAATTTGACATCACCTCCTCTCCTCCCTCATCCTCTCCTCACTAAGAAATATTTTGTGTGCTTGCAGGATGTAAGAGACATTGGCAGTCTGTGAATACCCATTTTCTACACAGGAAAAAAAACCTCCTAAACTAAGACTGCCATTGTGTATAACTGAGATACATTGATAGGAGTTGAAGGATAGGGAAGCAAATGGAAAATTCCAGTTGAGCTAACAGTTCTCTCTCTTCCTCTTTTCCCTTGCCTATTATCTTGTGTCCCTTGCTGTCTGATGAGAGGCAATGTCAAGCCCTTTCCTTTTGGTACTGCATATGGAATTTCTGCTACATAATTCCTCGTTGATGCTGATGAGTGACAGCCATAGCGCAAATAGAACCGACAGGATGGTGGCAGTCTTTTGCATTTCAAACGCTGTGAATAAGAGCCACCTTTTTAGCAGGCTTGAATGCTAGCTGTTCTGTGTACCCAGGAACTTGCCTGGAGCTCAGCTATTTACACTAAAGATGACCCATGTTGCAGAGGCAAGTACAGAATTCTCCCTCGGGCAATGTGAATGGTTGCTGCTCACCAGCTTACAAATATTCTTCTGCCTCACAGTATGTGATTTGGGGCTGCACAAGTGTATGCAGCCTGTCTGTCCTGAATCAGCCACTTTGGTATTGCCATGAGGTATGCAGGACCAACAGATGCAGCCTCTTGGCACATAAAGGTGAACCCCATTCCAAAATATGAAAGTGAACTTGCATCCAAACTGTTTAGACTGCAGCCAGAAGACAGCCAGCCTGACTCTCCTATTACTGCATATCCTGGTAATTACATCAGGGCAAACTTTTATCCCAAATTAAAATAAACAAGCCAAAACCTCAAACTAGACATAGCCCATGAGCACAGGAACTGCTCTCAGGATGTGCCACCTCTACCCACTGCTCAGAGAAGTGCACACAGCCCCCCATCATGTGGCCTGTAGCTGGGTAGCTGATATATGAGCTCCTAAATGCTCTGTAAGTCAACACACCACAGCTTTCACCCTACTGCTTTATGGCCATAGCCTCACAGACATCCCAGCTCAATTTGTGGCTGATGGTTGCACACAGAGGTTGTAAACCATGCTGGATAGGAACCTGCCAATTTCATTTGTCTATGAAGTGCATTGCCTGGCTGTGGCTCTGTATTAGTTATGTCATGCTAAATGTGTGACATCAATTATTTCCATATCAAGAGACAATGTCAAATGCAGGAATAGGACTTCTTTGCCAGTCAACCAGAAAACACAGATGGGTTATGAGAGGCCAGAAAAATTAATGATTATCCACATAAGCCTACAGCAGTTCCTGGTGAGTGTTGTTACAGCGTAGCCCTTTGGGTTTCACTGCAGTGACTATCTACAGAGGTGCAAGTTACAGGGACATGAAGCTCAAGTTCCCTCGCCACTATCAAAGTTGACCACCTACAACTCATCTAACTATTGTTCTGCCAAATCTAATACAATGCAATATGAAAGCTTTCCTTTACAACCAGGTGAACAGGGAAGCATGATAAGTCAATTATCTGGTAGGTTAACTGGGCATTAATACAAGATAAATATAGTTAAGTGCCCATTTAAGGTGAGCATAATAAAACCAGAAAGCTCCTTCCAGTTTACTTCTCAGTCTGCCAGACCTAAACATATGGCGTTCAGCTCCAATTTGGGTGACAAGGACTTGAAAGATTAACATCAACTAAGCAGAAAAGTCCAAATGCCAATATGTTTGATTGGCATCAATTTGCCAAGTACCCCATTTTCACAACAAATATTTTAAAGGCAGCAAATTACAAACAAAACAACACAGCATAGCACAGACACTTGCATTATGCTACGTAAATTTGCATCAACCACCATTCCTAACTATCCAGCAATACACTCCCTTTACTCATTGAAATATAGTCATTTATCAAGGAGCCAGTCCTGGGTTATTACTATGAATTAATATATAATCCCACAGGATAGTTTTCACTGAATAAAGTATTTGCTGTATTTGTTTCTTGGTTGTGCTGCTAACAGGTATCACATTCATTTTACTTTAATTTTATAATGCTTTTTATGGAAAAAATCCAGGTCCATTGATTAAAGTTTTGCCAATTGCTCCAATGTGCAAAGCCTTTATCGCATATTTTTGCATATTCCACAGCAAATTCACTCACTACTCACGTCCCAAAGACAGGAGCAGAGCTTCATAACTTCCTGCATGTAAGTATTCATTCTTAACAATATCAAACTGCAGCATCTTGTATTCATGCCTTCCTTCATCAGATCTGTACAGTTATTGACTATTGGAATCATGATTTAGATTAGAATTTAGATTTACTGAGTTTAGATATGCGACTAGTTGACCGCAGAATCAAGTGATAAACTACAACATGATTCCTACTTTTAACTATCCTGGTGCTGTCAGATGGTTCAGAATACCTTGTGAGAGAATACAGATTTTAAGCAGAGAAAAATCAGTCTGAATTTTTAACACATGCTCATACTCATCCTTTTGGGCCTTTAACAATCATATTTCCATAATCTATTATTCATTATGAAAATCTGGGGACAATTTTTTAAAGATTGAAGTCTTCTGCTTTGCTCTTATACAGCTGGTGAAATGTATAAGATATCATTCAGTATAGTTTTCTTATCCCTGGGACCTTAGTTTTAGCAGGAATATATAAGCAGCGGCTTATTTTGCAATGTTTTTGGAAACTGTAGCGACACAAGATAGAATCCTAGCATTTCAGGGAGTTTTCCCCTGAAGTTCCATTATGGAGAATGTTACATCATGAGATCACTAGAAAAGGGAAGAGTGGAGATAGAACATTCGCTGATAAAAATTCCTATACTACTATATAGGAATGTAATTTTCGGAAACAAGATTAACACCTTTTTTTTCCAGCCCAGCCGTAACTGAGCTTTTCTTACTAAAGTTAAATCCATGAAGGGTAGGATTTGTTTTTCTTTACTTTCCTAAGCAATGTGAATATGTTGATAAACCATTTACATGTAAAGCAATCCTAAGGCAACAGAAGAGCAGGGAAACTCAGTGTCCGCAGACACCTGACAGCACTGCTGAAGATAACCCTGCAGCAGCCAAACGGTTCTGTGGCTGAAAGAAACTGAAACCCCTCTGTGAAATGCCCACTGTGTACGCAGCCTGCCCTACCCATCACGAGCTAGCCTCAAGTGTCACTGAAAGCTGAAGCTGTCCCTCTTCCTGCCTAAAACCCCCACAATTTTGACAGCAGGGTCAGCTCTGAAGCAAGTAATTGCATCTGCTCAAGCTACCAGCAGCTTCCTACTTCTTTTTGTAATCACTTCAGGGCAACAATTTTACAGATGTCACAAAGATTATACAGATTTTTCAAGCCCAGGATAAAGCCATGACATTATTAATAAGAATCTCACAGGCACGTGCTTACAAATCAAAATGGAGGAAAAAAACTGTAATAATTATAGGCTTAGTAGTGAAACTGATCTTTTACAATCTTCCCTTAAATTGATTTGTATTTGTGTATCTCACATACATACATAACCTTATAAACAAATACACAGCTTTATAAACAAATTTATTTCAAGTGTTTTAAGGGGAGAAATGGCATGTTCCAGCTTTCCTATTCTGCTAATAAAGATTAATTATTACATGTGGGTTTTGAAACACTTGTAATTAGGAGACTCAGTAGGAGACACTGGAGCAGTATATAAGCTGTATATAAATAGCAATGTAAGAACTCTAATAGCAACATGGTATATATATCATGAGTAATTAGGAGTTCTCAGGCCCAAGCATGTAAGTTACCACAACGTAACAGCTGAGGAGAAGTTCTGTTACAGACATCAAGACAAACCCTTCAGAAACAAGTGGTATCACTAGAGATAAGACAGGAAGGGAAAGTGCCTATCTTGCAACTCACTCTGACACTCACCATTTCCAATGATTTTCAGCATTCCAAACACACATCTGATACATTTATGAAACATCATTGCATATTCTTCATTAACACTCACCAAAACCTTGCATTTCTTTTGACAAGAAGTTGTCTTTTTTCTAAATGACACATTTTCTCACATTTTCTATCTTTTAAAACAACGTATCAGAAAACTATCACTGTTTGAAAGCAGGAAAAAAACTCCTGAGAGTTCTTTAGGTTTTATTTTCTTTTCATTTCTCCCACAAGTTTTGATAAAAATAACCTACCATTTTCCAGCAGTCCTGTATTGCACTGCCAATACCCTAGGTATGGTTTGAAGATTGGCTTAAGCTGAAAGGCGCAGTTCTGCCATGGCTGTTAAACAAAGTTGCTCTAACCACATACCTGTAGGTCTGCTGTAGCTGCACAGGGAGTAATAGCAAGCACCTGCACAAGGGTACTCTCTATATACAGCCCTGTTGCGTAGCTGGAGGACCATCCCAGCTACAGGTGGGGCTTCCTGGTGGCACCACCACCGGCTGACATCAGCAGCCTCGAAACTACAGGCAGCCTCAAAACTACAGGCATAGGAAGATAACAGAGGGCCATAAAAAGAAACGGCCAGTTACTGATACCAACCCAGAAGGTACCCATGTGAGCTGCCCACAGGGAGTAACATTGGCAGAGAAGTATTTATGCTATGTACTTAAGCTGCCATAAAAACTACTGTTTGGATGCCACTACTTCAGAGTTAGTATGTAGAATTGACGACTGGTAGCCTGTAACGCTACATGTGTATGTATTAGCAGTGCAGAGAGATCTACCCGTGTCTCATCTAGTATCTTATCCTTGAGGCAGGGTGCTAACAATGTTGAGTTGCTCAGAGAGCTGATCCAGGTGAAAACTACCTCTGTCAAGACAAAATAAATTTTATTAGATTGCAAAAATACATACATACAAGTTTTATTACCTCTCATCTGACTGGCTGCACAGCTCCTTAAGCCCTGGTGTTGACTCAGGGAAGGGGGCAGGGAATCAGGCCTGAGGGCAGAAGGCAGAACCTAGCAGAAATCAGAAGTAAGGACTAAAGGTGATCATGCAATCACATTCTCAGTTGTCAAGAGTTTGTGTCATAGCATGCTGGGATTTTATAAAGGTTAATTATCCTTGTAAAAGATGGAGCGAGGATACAGTCAAATGTTAAGCCATTTAACATTTATGGAAATCTGTAAAAGCATAGGCACCCCAAAATGAACTATTAAACCTTTAAAATTAACTATTTTCTCATTTTCTAACAGAACTTCAATAATAGTATGATTCAGTCAGGCCTTAGAAAAATAACTAACAGCTTAATCCAAGCAAAAACCTAGCGGGAAGCTTCAGAATGAATCTTCTGGTGAAGCTGAGATCAGCAATTATATCTGAATATCATAATACCAGCTGCTGAGAAAGGAAAGATGAAAACTAACAGGACTGCCTGAAGGACCAAGAATAATGCAAATGTGGCATTAGAACATGTAGAACATCCATGGAGATAAAGCATCTGAGGTGTGCGAATGCTTATCTGGTTTGCTAGAAAAGGGAAAAAATCTTTCTGTGTAACTCAAATAACTGATCCAGCCTGTCTTCTCTAAGAATCTGTCATCTCCGGAGGATGCTTTGCTAAATCTGTATAAACTTTCTCCTGGTTAGTGATAATGAAATTCCCTTTACTTATCTGGACTTCATCTGGTCAGTCCCCAAAACCATAATGCATTTATTTTTCTAAGGCATCCAATAGTAAGAAATAAGGGCACATCTGTACACAATACAGCTCAGTGATGCAGAAAAGAAGTAGATAAGCTCAAATAAATCAACAGGGAGCTTTTGCACTCTTCTGTAGTGAATGGAGCAGCAAAATAAACATTTAAAAGTTAAACAATGTCCCTAAGCATTTAAATAGCTTAAAGTGAATCCTCTTCTTAAGAGGAGAATAAAAACAAACTTTCAGTAGCTGCTCTCAGCAAGACATCTTCAGCCCATCCATCAAACTCACACAGCAATTTTAAACCAGAAGAGATTAACAGATCTCAAATCAGCAGGTTTTTCCTCCACAAGGTATGTTTTCTATTTATGGATAATTTTTTATTTCCTCTTCGCATGCACAGAGCTAAACCCCCTGCAGCTTGTTTGCATTGCAACTCACTTCCCCCAAAACTTCTTGACACAGCCCTCTTGTTTCCCTCTGTGACTTCCAGATCTATGCACATACAAATGTGATATTGGTAAACACATGCATATGTGCATTTATTTCCCCATCCCCTACTTTTCCAATAATCCTGAGCAGCTGTGAATGACACTTCCAGCAAACGAATCCCTACTGTTTCCAACATGTCTTCATACTGCCCTGTAATCTCAGAAATAAGAAAAACACTAGACAGGAAACTTTAAGGTTAAAAACATACTGTTCAAGCTACCTTTTTGTTTGTTAATTTGGTATTCTACAGACATACATATATATAAACATATATATAAACATACATTATTAATTTATGCCTCCCCAGTACTGACAGTATTTTATAGGCGGAGCAAGCAGTTTACATATGGCACTGAGTGGAGTGTAGGGGGGAATATCCACATCAGAGGAGGGCCACAAACACGCTCAGAGGGCTGGAGCACCTCTTCTGTGAAGACAGGCTGAGAGAGTTGTGGTTGTTCAACCTGGAGAAGGGAGACCTTGTAGCAGACTTCCACTACCTAAAGCGAGCCTATCAGAAATCTGGAGAAAGACTTTTTACAAGGGTAAGCAGTGACAAGACAAAGAGGAATGGCTTTAAAATGAAAGAGGATAGGTTTAGATTAGATAATGGGAAGAAAATCTTCACTATGAGGGTGATGAGACACTGGAACAGGCTACCCAGAGAAGTTGTGGCTGCCCCATCCCTGGCAGTGTTCAAGGCCTGGTTGGATGGGGCTTTGAGCAACCTCCTCTAGTGGAAGGTGTCCCTGCCCATGGTAGAGGGGTTGGAACTGGATGAGCTTTAAGGTCCCTTCCAACCTAAACCATTTTATGATTTTATGCCATCCTGACTTCAGTCTGCCAAAAGCCTGAGCAGTTTTAAGCTGTGCACTGTGTTGAATGGACAGTAAACAGTAAAACAGGACAGTGGGAAGCAAGTTAACAGTTTCTTTGAGAAAGGACCTACCAGACTTGGTATATTTTTACCACAAGAAGAAATAAATAAGTGGACTTGTTCTGCATGTTACAGGTTGATTGGAGGGGTTTGTGATTTTTAGTGGTTAATTCTTGCAACAGATTTTCTTGAATGTCATGAAATTGCAACAAACTTTTTGACTTCTGTGAACATTACCAATTTCCAACAGCTATAGGCCCTCCCAAATCTCTTCTAGTGTTGCTGATGGGGTTTAGTTCAATAAATTGTGGACAGCCGTTAAAGTAGGGAAAAAATCAGTCCCATAATTGAATTGAGCAAGTTCTTCTCATGTTCTGTAGAACTATTCAAGTAAGACACAGCATCAGTGTCTGAAGTTTACTATATTATTGCTGTAGATGTGCAATAAAATCTTGCCTTCAGCCACTAGTAAATTTGAAATTCTTTTCACCACAAATTCTGTGGTGAAATGTCAGATATAGAGCCCTCAGTCACACTTACTTGTGTGTCTAGCTATTTCAAGCTAGAATTTATATACATAAATACATATATTTATAGATACGTATACATACTTATAAAAGAATATGCAATCGCATCATTTCCTGAATCAGAAGTATGAGAAGCTGTATGAAGACCTGCAGTTTTAATACGGAGCAGCTGTAGTGTTTTCATATTAATAGGTTGGTTGCAAGCTACAGGAGCACTTCCACCAGGACAGTGTCTCAGGAAGAGGGAAGAAATACATAATTTGTTCTAGATGGCTTTTCCTAATTCCATTTTCTAGGAACTAACTGAATGAGTGCAGAAAAGGTACCTAAGAGTCATATACATGACAACATAAGAAATTCCAGAAATGTCTCTAGGTTTCTGTATGCATGTTACTTTCCTGATTCAAACCTAGTGATAGTAATTAAACTGATTTTGACCATCAAGGATTTGATCAGCATATAATGCTACTGCTTAGACAAATCAAGATTCCTGGGATGAGACATTACAATTCAGTTAGACCTTGCAGATAATGCTGTCAGTATTGGTCAGCATCAGTCTCTGCTGTGGTAAAATTTACCATGTAGGTGAGATATCTGCTGCAGTGGATGCTCAGGACTAATACTTTGGACTCTGAATTTCATATAGTTTTGCAAAGACACTGATGTATTTACGCAAGTACTTTGATGACTATGCTGACCTTCTCAGATCGTGGCACCTGAGAAAGAACATGGAAACTATTTTAGAGATTTTATAAATGTGCACATACAAGTTATTGACTTAATTTATGGCCAAAGGCTCTTCTGTGAGGTTATTTCAAAGGCAAACTGATATTTTACCAAATTACTCATCATTCAGAGCTATAGTACATGCATCATTTATTAAAACTTCACTTTCCCTGGATAATCTACTTGGTCTTTTCATTTTTCATCTGTCTTTCCATAAAAGAGATCTGGAGAGTATAAAAGTAAGGCACTACCTTTAAGCAGCACGTTTTTAAAAACAACAGGAAAAAACCCTTTAAGTTTCAGATACGGCCATAGCACTAACAATGCTAAACTGGGGAGTTGAAAAGCCTCCTGCTGCAACCTTTTATTAATATTCAACCTTGATCTTTCTGCATACTTTGATTTTGTGGCTTACTTGAAAGCCTTGATACATACAGGATCTTTGAAATATTTTTTATAATATATATATAACTTGCTCATAGCAACTGTGCTTTAGTATAACACAAGCAAATACATCTCAGTGATACTGTTAAGCCAATAAAAGATGACACTGTTCCCAGAGCAGAACCGTCTGAGCTCTCTCTGTGTTGGCCTCCATTTCACTGTAGTGTCTTTTTGCAGTCAGCACAGGATGGATTTCACCCCTCAGAGAGTTTCCAACCAATCTCATTTCTGTCAGCCTCTCTGAAAGATGGAGAAGAGTGGACGGATGCCTTATATGAATTTGAACTAAATCACAAGGAAGATAGATGTTGTTAACTGGGCTTCTTCTGCTGCTGAAAGCTGATGTCTCAGCTGTGTACTAATGGAAATTCTTGTCAGCACAGATGGTTTGTTTTGACCATGCTATGTCATTTAAATGTTATAATAATAACAGAAATTGGATTGTTTTTTGGCAGCAGCCAGCTTTCAGAGGGCACTGAGATAGTTACAATTGATACTAAAAATGGCAACAAAACTCAGCAATCTGCTGTGTAGGTGATACTGCAAGACACATGAAAGCTTGCCTGAAACAACCCACCACATCTGTTGGTATGCTGTAATGTAGCAGTAGCACATTTTAAATTTGCTCTGAGGTGAGAAAACTTGATGTAAACAACTGCTTGTATTTGTCAACATCTACCTCTCAATGTGTATTGATCACTGGAAGCCTGAAAAATAAAGCCACTGTGTAGTGCACATGTTTTAGCTGCAGCTCCGGCAAAAAGAGTGTTTTCTCGTCCCAGGTGGAGGACAGCAAGCACTTTCTTTCAGTCTGAAATTGCTTCATTTGCCATGGAGTAAACACATCTGAGCCTTCCTGCAGCAAGAGCAGAGGAGAAGGGGGCTGGGGTGGCAGATGTCACCTTCTGGGTCCTTGAGGAGGTGACGTGCAGGGCACGTATCCTGCTCCCTCCATTCATGGCGTGGGTGGAAACTCTACTGAGAGATACTGTTGCCTCCACTGATATGATATGATAAATCACTGATATGATATGATAAATTCTTATGCTGGTTTTTTTCTGTTCAAATCTGCCTGTGGCCTTATTTACTAATGCCGGTTACCCTGGATGGATGCCCAGCAAGGAAAAATTGGCACCAGATCATCGCAGGAGGAAACGAGATGTACCATCAGTAGCTGCGTCTTTCTGTTGTTAGGTTTTTCAAGTATTTTCAGGTGTTATACTGCTTGTACAGGACCCTAGGGAATGCTATGGGAAGTTACTGGAGCACATATGATTTTATAACCCTTCTCCAGGTGCGTTTTTACAAGACGGAGTCAGGGATAGATGGCGTCAGGAGAACAAGCTCAGCTGCTGAGGCTTACTTGGAGGTCTTTATGCAAGAAGCTGACAGTAGGAGACAGCATGTGGTACTTGGTGTCTGTTCTTGTGCAGGATGGTACAGGAATGGAGGAAGGTACCTAAAACCACTTCGACAAAACTCTCCTGTTCCATGGGCAGCCTCCAAAACCAGCTGCAACTTTGCCTTCATCTATGCTTCCCAAGAATGAAAATAAAAATCATTGCAACAGGAAAGGAAATCTTTCAAAGTAAAGGAAAGTAAAGTTTTAAATCCCCAGGAGCATAAATATGCATCAACACTGTATTATGCCTTAAAATTTTTATAGAACTTGAAATGTCCATGTAGCCTACAATGGGTCATTTGCCTTACAAAAATGCCAAATCCCTTTAAAGCTGAAGACATTAATGAAACTGTGACCCAGAAAACCATTTCTATTGATTTTTGTTTCTCTTGCCTGCTGTTGCTGTAAACATGTTTCTCATTCAGAAGACTTACTTTTAACCCATGTTTTCACCATTATCTGGACATATAGGGAGGAGAAACTGATAGGATACGGAATAGTGCAGGGGAGGAAGCAGCAGTATGTGAAGAGCAAGAGAGGTGATGTGAGCTATATGCTTGCATTTTTTCAGAGCAACAAGCATGTTGATTTTTTAATACATCATTATCCTTGCTTTAAGTTCCCTAGGGAAAACACTAACAGCTGAGAGGAGACAGTGAGACATGGCAGCACCACCTGGCACACACAGCATGGGAGCATGCAGCAGTGCCAAGCATGACTTCTCTCTCTCTGAACTGCAAAGTCCCCAGCCTCTGGGGTTATGCAGTGGGCTGTGCAAGTCACACACGGGCCAGTGGAAGGTTAGGGCAGGTTATAGGGGCTGTTAGCCATGTACCACAGTACGTGGAGGAGGTGTAAGGTAGGGAGATGGGAGCTTAATGTCCAGGTCAGAGGCCAGTTAGCTCTGCCACTGTGCGAGGCCCAGAGGACTGCAACATCCCTCCTGACAGATGTAACATCATCCCCTAATGCTGCGCTTTGGTAACCAGAGCAGGGCAAAAGACAGACGCTTATCATGGAGAGAGCTGGAAGCAATACCTCCAGGTGTGCTTTTCCCCAGCCCTGTGCCCACCATAGTCCATGACAGACCATCTTTCTGAGGCCTGCCGCAAGACAAGAGTTGGAAAATGGCAGCATGGAAGTCTATAACTTTGAATTATAGAATGGTTTGGGTTGGAAGGGACCTTAAAGATCATCTGGTTCCAACCCCCTTGCCACAGGCAGGACACTTTCTGCTAGTCCAGATTGCTCAAAGCTCCATCCAACCTAGCCTTGAACACTGCCAGGGATGGGGCAGCCACAACTTCTCTGGGCAACCTGTGCCAGTGCCTCACCACCCTCACACTAAAGAACTTTTTCCTAATATCTAATCTAAGATGTTAGGAAATCTAACTTGCTGAAAGATGTTTTGGTTTTCCCTATGAACCCTGTACCTTATGCATAGGATTTGCCCATGTTGTAAAACTGAGAAGGTGCAATGTGTTTTTAGAGCGTCACTGCTTGTCTGTAAACCATTTACTGCCTAGCACAATTGCCATGGGTTGGGTGGCCCCCAGGTTTCTCAGCAGTTAAGTAACCTGTGCAATCAAGTCAAGATTTTAAATTCTTTCAGATCCTTTTAAAACATCACTGTTAAAACACCCCTCAAACACAGAGCTCAGATTTGAAGTGTGCACATACACACAAAAATGTCAGCTTCTATGTAACCCAGTAATTCCTTGCCCGGCACATTTATACAAGGACAGCAGAGACAGTATTTCTCAGCCTCTCCCTTTTTTATGATCATTATACAACAAGGTAATTAAGGTCACCTGAGGTCATCATTCTTTAACTGAGTTCTCAGCCCTGACAACAGAAACTTGTGGCTGATCTTTGGTTTACAGGAGGATTTTTAATCTTGTTTCCACGCACCGCTACCGCTCCTGTGTGTTGGCAGCTCATTGTTATTAAACTCTGGGGGCTGTAACATTGTTCCTTTGCAAGGCTGAACTGTCAGCAAGACTGCCTAGAAAGCAGGCATGTGCTACAAGGTAGTTCAAATAATTTAGCATCAATAATTAAATACAAGACCTATACACACCAGTTGCAAGCTTGTTCTTTGCTGTATTTCCACTGATATTTGACTGCTGAATTCCACTACCATAACATTTTTCTTAAAAGCCTAGCCTATTTGAAGTAGCAATGCAAAAAGAATTGAAAAAGGAGGGATAAAATATGCCAAGAACAACAACATGGTCACCTTCCAGGACAGCAAGTCTAGTCAGGTATCATGAATCACAGACAGAGAAATCACAGCCGTGCTTTAAGCTGCCATCATGGACTTTCCTTTACGAGCATTTGGGTAACAACATCAACAGATGTGGAATTTGGGGTTTCTGCTACCAGGATGACTAATGCAAATAAATCAGCGCAGCAAAGTAGGTCACAGAGTCCTCACCTCACCTGCTGCTCCCAGACTCACAACACGCTTACTCTCTTCTGTTTTAATTTCACATGTTAGTCCAGCACTTGCAACTATTCCATTATTTCAAATAACTCTCTGGCATTTTACATGGAGTTTATTTCTCTTCTTCATTTTAGTCAGTGCATTAAGGTGCACAACAAATGGTTTTACACTGATAAGCAGAAGAGCCTTAATTAAAATGCCAGTTAAAATAGTAGCAGAATTACAGGGACAATTCTCTCTGAGCAATGGGCATTCACAGCTGAAGATAATGATTAAATTCCTGCAAAAAATGTTCTTTATTTTGAACTATCAGCAGCAAAGTACTCAGAATGCATAAATTAGACTCCCCCAGAAAATAACATTCTGCACAAATAAGTTATTCTAGTGGCAACTAGAATTGTGAGGGGATGTGTCGCTTCCCCATTTTGTGAAATTTAATAAAAATGCCACCAGAGATAATGGGCCATAAACAGAACTTAGATTTTTCTATTCAGTTAGCATTGCCTCATCTAATGCAAACTATTTGTGTCAGAATAAGATCTTACTTAATCTTCAGTAGGCATTTAAATAACTTACCAAGTAATAATGACGCAGAAGTACTGATACAGACTGTAAATTAAGAGCTGTTTATTAGTTTGTACCTGTGCACTTGTTTGCAATCCTTCTGTAATCCTAGTTGACCTTTAACCACTGTGGTGATAAAACCAGAGCATCACAGAGCAATAACCAACTGAATTAGCAACTTCTGACACTTCAGCTGTGTTCCTACTCAAGAAGTGCATTGTGAAAGTCATTGCACATCCCACCGAATACAGTTTAAACAGCTGACATGCTGCTCTGAGTCCAGCAGACCTGGGGCCAGCACACCTCCCCCTGTATTGTTACAGCAATACAATCCCTCCTGGGTTACAGCAGCCCAGGTATAAGATGGCCGAGGTCTGTCCTGAGTGTAGCTGAAACCCAGATCGCACCAGCCCACCACCAGTTAACCCTGACAGGGTCCCTCAGGCTGCTGCTCATGCTCACAGCTCACCTTCTGTCTTGGCTGCCCTCAGAGCTGTACCAGTACTGTTACACTCCGCAGGTATTGCTGTTACCCATCGGCACTGTGAGTTCAACTTGAAAGAGCAGCTGCAGGCTAGAACTTGGGCTTCATCCATGGACCGCATTGGTTTTTCTGTTTTGGGTACACATAGCCTTTTATCTTTCCAGTTCATTGAGAGAATTCTCTAATTTGTGAGTATATTATTGTACTGTGCATTACAATAATGACAATGATAAAAATGTCACACTTAAGTCAATGATGTCATTAAAAATCCATGTCAGACCCTCACTGCTTGATAATGAATAAACATATAGATAGATAAATCATACAATCATAGAATGGTTTAGGTTGGAAGGGACCTTAAAGATCATCTAGTTCCAACCCCCCTGCCATGGGCAGGGACACCTTCCACTAGAACAGGTTGCTCAAAGCCCCATCCAACCTGGCCTGGTTGGACTACTTCAAATAACAGATGAAAATATAAGTTTATTTAAGTTCTTTGCTTGTTCAACTAAATACTGAAACAAAATTCCTAAAGCCATCTGTAAATTTGCCTAAGCCAACCAGTGGTAGTGTGGGGAACCTGGCATTTAGATTTGCAGTCAGACATTAGAGACCACACTGTCCTGGTCTTCAGCATCAATCAAGAATTGGAACTGCAGAAAGCTAACTTGAAAGTTAACTTGATAGTAACCTACTAGTTAAAAAACCCCACAATGGTGTGCAGCTACAGCTTCAGTACTATTGCCACCTCCAGGTATTCTTCTCTTCCTTCATTATGAGAAATAATGCAGTGAAACATGCTGTCCTGGCACTATACTCTGATAAATTCAATTACTACCATGTAATTCACTAAAGACGTAACATCATCACCTCTCTGGGTACAAGCTACAATCTACTGAAAGATTCAATAAAGTGCTACTCACTTGAATGAGAAAAATGTTAAAAATAACAGTGGCAGAAAGGCTAAAAATATAAATTCTGTTTAGTTAGACAAAAAAAGACTTGCTCTATATGATCAGGCACTATTTTAGTGGTTAGCTAGTTTCTGCAGACAGTAAAATCCCATAGAGGATATGCTCGATGGTGCACCCCAGGCAGTGAAGCGTGCCAGTGTTCAGGTTCCTTTGGGGCAGCAAAAATCCTACAGCCAAAGCTAGCTCAGGTCTCTTCTGAATGAGGAATTAGCAGGTTTGGTAACCCTGAGCTGCAGCTGGGAACACAAAGTGCGCAGCAAGGATGGGGCTGGCTGCCTTCGCTGCGTTGTCTAAGAGAGGGAGCAACAACCTTCATCTTTTAAAGGTACACTTGGACAGTGCAGAGTGGCTTCTGAGCAAGTTCTCTAAACTTCAAACATTTTTCTCTTCGTTTGGAAATGTATTTATTTTTAATAAAAAAGTAATTTAATAATCATTTTTAGTGGTGACTACAGTACTTGTTGCTCAGACTGATCATCACATACAAATAAGTAAATCACAAAGGTTTCCAAATGAATCGTAGAATCATAAAATGGTTTGGGTTGGAAAGGACTTTAAGATTATCTAGTTCCAATCCCCCTGCCATGGGCAGGGACATCTCACACTAGACCATGTTGCCCAAAGCTCTCTCTAACCTGGCCTTGAACATTGCCAGGGATGGAGCATTTATTACTTCTTTGGACAACCTGTTCCAGTGCCTCACCACCTACACAGTAAATAACTCCTTCCTTATATCTAACCTGAACTTCCCCTGTTTAAGTTTAAACCCATTACCCCTTCCCCTATCACTACAGTCCCTGATAAAGAGTCCCTCCCCAGAATCCCTATAGGCCCTCTTCAGATACTGGAAGGCTGCTATGAGGTCTCCATGCAGCCTTCTCTTCTCCAGGCTGAACAGCCCCAACTTTCTCAGCCTGTCTTCATACGAGAGGTGCTCCAGTCCTCTGATCATCCTCGTGGCCCTCCTCTGGACTTGTTCCAACAGTTCCATGTCCTTCTTATGTTGAGAACACCAGTCCTCAACTGTGCACAGTACCCCAAGTGGGGTCTCACGAGAGCAGAGGGGCAGGATCACCTCCTTCAACCTGCTGGTCACGCTCCTTTTGATGCAGCCCAGGATACAGTTGGCTTTCTGGGCTGCGAGCGCACACTGAAGCCGGCTCATGTTCATTTTCTCGTTGACCAACACCCCCAAGTCCTTCTCTGCAGGGCTGCTCTGAATCTCTTCTCTGCCCAACCTGTAGCTGTGCCTGGGATTGCCCAGACCCAGGTGTAGGACCTTGCACTTCGCATTGTTGAACTTCAAGAGGTTGGTATCAGCCCACCTCACAAGTGTGTCAAGGTCCCTCTGGATGGCATTCCTTCCCTCCGGTGTATCAACCGAACCACACAGCTTGGTGTTTTTGGCAAACTTGCTGAGGGTGCACTCAATGCCACTGTTCATGTCACCGACAAAGATGTTGATCAGGATCGGTCTCAACACCAACCCCTGAGGGACACCACTCATTACCCACCTCCTGCTGGTCACTGAGCCGCTGATCACAATACTGTGTGTGGCCATCCAGACAATTCTTTATCCACAGAGTGGTCCATCCATCAAATTTATGTCCCTCCAGTTTAGAGACAAGGATGTCATGTAGGATAGTGTTGAAAGCTTTGCACAAGTCAAGGTAGATAATGTCAGCTGCTTTGCCCCTATCTATCAGTTCTGTAGCCCCATCATAGAAGGCAACCAAATTGGTCAGGCAGGATTTGCCCTCAGTGAAGCCGTGGAACTACTTAGTCTTACAATCTGGTTTTAATAGTGTTTCCCAGATTTACACAGGTAGATGGGTTCAAATACTAACAGAGATGAGTAGTGTTGTCTGGAAAGGTGAATATTCAGTACAGCCAGATTTATCTTCGCCATTGCTGCCCCACATCATATTAATAGCCTGTATATTCCCAACATTATCAGCAGCACTAAATCACTGTGACTAACACTGCAGCTATAGCTGAGGCTGTAATTATTTCAGTCAGAAAGCCATAATCTATCCACTCTGAAAACAAAATTATTTAGCATATGTAAGTATACAGAATACAAATGCTGATGATATATCTTGGTCTTTCAAGTTAATGGATCACTTCAATCCGAATGCAGGTTTTTCTTTTGGTATGCCTTTTGTCATGTTTATGTACAATAAAAAATACAAGCTGGTAAATGAAACAACCATCACTTAAATACCACATACCAGGTAAACTCAATTGGATGTGAAGCTCCATACAATAAGGTATAAAAGAGGTGTATATTACTACCCTGGACATCTCCAAAATCCTGTCTATTCAGGAGAGCCAGGTTTACACTATCTAAAGAGAAACTACAGACATTTCTTTCTAGAAGTACCTGCTTCTCAATGTTCTACATTTAAGGTAAATGGCCAAGTTTGAACTTTATCAGGCTCAGGCCCCTTTACTAGATTTCAAAGAGGTACTGAAAAAACTATTTCCTTTTCCTAATTTTCTCACACTTTCATTCAACAATATTTAGCGCACAACTGAGTTCTAGCTATGTCTCCTCTTTGCATGGGGTCTTTCCATGGCATAACAGAGGACAGGTTGTTTTTCAACAGTAGAAGTAGGGAGGAAAACAGGAAAAAATTATATATGCAAGCATCATCCTTAAAGCAATTATCTCTGGTTTTGTAATTAACTACATTTCAACCTGATGATATCTAATTAATCAGAAATTTCAACTGAGTGGTCAGGAAATGCCTCAGAGCACAAAACATACAACCTTTGAGCAGACATAAACAGCATGAAAAGCACTCATCTGAAATCAGGAGATGCTCACAAACCACTGCAAATCTCACAGTGGGGACAGCACCCTGGCTAAAGTGGGGCAGCGTGATAGCCAAACAGCTATTGGCCGTTTTATCCCTAGAAAATAACACTTGTTTGAGAAATGATGGTACATCTTTCTGAAGTAGCATGAAGCCACTGACCAAGGAACCC
Source organism: Psittacula echo (assembly GCF_963264785.1). Classification (NCBI taxonomy): domain Eukaryota; kingdom Metazoa; phylum Chordata; class Aves; order Psittaciformes; family Psittacidae; genus Psittacula; species Psittacula echo. Next base: position 116,365,540 of record NC_137735.1, on the reverse strand, counting down.
AGCACATGTTAGAAGAGACACAGCCTGCATCCTCTGCACGACATGAGAAGGGCCACACAACCAACAGGGATGGGGAGAGCATGGCTGGGAGCTGATGGCTATGCTGACAATGCCACCAGTTTGGTAGCTCTGAGAAGACAACACAGAGAGACGGGAAAGGCCTGGCATTTCAAAAGCAAGTGAAAAAGACCTTTTAAAGTGCCCCTGGAGGCCAAGCAAGAAGATGGGATTTTTATCCAAGTGGCTGGGACCTCTTAGGTTCTCCTGCACAGGCTCTGACAAAGATTAGTTTTGGCTTTGATATTAATACACAGATGAGAAACAACAAATATATCTTCACATGTTGAATAAACCAAGCAAATAAGACCACATTGTTCAAGCAATAATGTCTACAGTGGTGTTTAGAGGCTTATGTTGGTACAGTGACTTCTTGCTCTGGTGATTCTGGTGTTTCATTCCTAGCGAAAGAATAAGATTTTCTTACAAAGAGCTAATATACTGTTAAACACACTAGGTAAACTGACTTCACTAAACTAAGCAAACAGTTTTGCCTCTGACTTCAATTATGCTTTTATGCATCTTCCCTCGTACTGTAATAGGGATGTTTCTTATCTTCTATGCAGATAAAATCTCGTCAAAATGCCCTGTGTCAACATGAAAGGAAAGTAGAAGTGCTGTTAAAATTTACACTAAAATACAACACAGTTTCACTTCCATGTTTGTCCAAAAATGTAAAGCATTTAACCTTTAAAATAAACCCTCTTAATTAGAAATGTGAACCAGAAACAGAACACTCACTGGGAGTATGCACAGAGAGGTTTTTTGATCACGAGTATTTTTTACACATAGTGTCCAGATTGTATAAATTTTTAAATGGAATTAGAGTATTTTAGGTACAACATTGCAAAGTCTCAGTCATACCATCAAAATAACTTAAGAATTTAAGGGCTGGATCTTTAAAATTACACAAGTACAAATCTCTTTCGGAGCTGATCTGTTTAATTCAATGGGAATTACAGCTCTGACTCATTAGTAGATATAGATGAGCTTAGGAAAGCTTAGAAGAATTTTCAGTCCCAACAATCTGCCCATTTTAGATGTCTCTCTCCCTCTTTACATGATCAGCTTAGTTCTTGGTAAAGTAGATGCTGTATCACTCTGGTATATTAACATAAACTGGTATCAATTTTTGTCTTTCCCAATGCATCCAACTATGATTTAAGCAGATCTGTAACTGTTTTATGATTAGCTGAGGAATCCTAGCAGCAGGAGCAGAAATCTTTGAAGAACAGAGTGAAAAACTTGGGGCCAGAATTGCTGCAGCAGACTTAGTATAAGCTGTCTCTGTTTGCGAGCCATGATCTTTGAGCACTTCAATAGGAACCTGAGTTTAATTGTAATTAACAGACTCTCCCTAGTATCTATATCTTTTTTGTTAAAGATGAGAATTAAACCAGCTGAAAACAAAAGATTATCTGTATCTTGTTGGCAAACACAGACATGATATGGCAGGGGGGTTGGTTAAATAGATGACCTTAAGGTCCTTTCCAACCCTAGCTATTCTATGATTCTATGACCTGTACTTTTAATTCACCGTTTTTTGTTTTACAGGAGGTCATTATTCTCATTAATTGCTAAGCTGCTGGCAGATTCCTTGACATTTCAGATGAAACATCAATCTGGATTTAATAAAGAGCTCCAGAGGAAAGAAGTTATAACTCTTTTGCTTAAAAGTCTGCCAAATCAACAGCACTGTGCAGACTGACATCATAATAGGCATTAGCTTGATACAGCAGTCCATTTTTTAATCAGGGTGACATAATACAGCTATTGTCGGGCATGACATGTAATTACAGCATGGCCGAGTTCAAGATGGGCAAGGTAAGCAGGAAGAAGTGAGAGGATTTCCACAGGTATGTTTTCATCTGTGGACACAGAAGTTCTTTCGTTGGGTCTACATGTACATCTTGAAGGACTATCTACAACAGAAGGAGATGCAGGTTCAGGGAGTTCTAGCTTTCCAATTCATTGTCATTCAGAACAACTAAGAAATTTGACTAGCATCAGATCTGAACATACGGTTTTTTTAACTTTATGTTGTCCAATAGTTGTAGTTTTCTTTCTTTTCTCTCTCTCTTTCTCTCATTCTCCAACACAAGAACACCATTCTTGCTTCCACATTAACACAAACTTCACACTGCTAAGTAAATTACATATTCAGCTTCAGGCGCATCTGACCGAGTCCATTTTATTTTCCTTGCCCACTCCCAATTCAGACAGTGCAGCAAACATGCTCCTTTTTGTAGCTTGGAGCACAAGAGCTCACTTGGATGGGGTTAGTACCATGTCCTGTTCCTTTGCTTTGCTGGCCCTGACAGAGCAGGTACCCATCTCCAGCAGCGCTCATTGGGAATAGCCTCTGACATGAGAGCAGAGTAAGGGGCTCAGACACCTGCCTCCAGCTCTGAAATGAGACACACTAACTGGTGTCTTGTAGACTGACTAAGCACAATCAGCTCTTTCAAACAGGTAATTTATCTTGGAGAAATGAAAGCAGACCTTGTTTACTCTACAACACACATCCCATGGCAGAAACATCAGACAGCAGACACTCAGGATCAACTGAAAACAAACCTGGCAGAAAGATGAAAGAAACTATGACAACCTGCTCTATGCTGGGCTTTGGGCAGGGAAAGTTGACAAAAGGGCTGTGCTCGTTTTGCAACTGACTGGAGTATGCTGATCACCCAGAATAAAGCCCAAGAAGAGTAAATAGAAAGGTTGATTTCAAAAAGCTCTAGGTTAAGCCTCTGCAATCTTGCTTAGAAGGCAAGTTCAGCCACAATACCTGAAAGAGTATAAATGAGACATACACCATCCACCTGGAGTAGGAATTGAGCTTGTGGAGACAGGATTTCAACACAGCATAATGAACTCTGAAAAAACTAAGTATGCGCAAGGAGGAGGAAAAGCAAAACTCGAAAACTGCTTCCAAGATAATGTATTCCCACCGTGACCCCTCAGAAAGTGAACTTTGGCTGAACCAAGTAACTGGATTCCACCAGAAGTATCATCAATCACATGTTGCTATAAGAAATTGACTATTTCTAGAAAATGAGATTTAAAATTCAACAGAGCAGATCTATAGACTCTAAAGCCAAGTGACATTCACGCTGGGGTATATTGAATATTTTAAAATTTGGGAACTGGAAAGGGTTTTGTGGAAATGTCCTCTAAAATTGCACATTTGGAGGTAGCAGCAAGATGCACTAGAAGTAGTAAGGCATGTAATTGCCTCATAAAGTAAATCACTTTTATAAAACATGACAATAAACATCCCAATGAATTTACAGGTAATGATCAGTATCTGACACTAGTGCTGAGTCCTTGAATAACAAACTTGTCTCCAGCCTGTGAAGCCAAGAAGGAAGAAAATCCGTGTTATCCTAGTTTGTTGTGTCTTGGTGCATGCAGAGATGAAGCATGTGTCGTTTTGGGGTATATCTGAACTGACAAAGCAGGTACCTTCTTTGGAGAAAGGCTCGCTTTGGCTTTGTGATACCTTCAACAGCTAAGCTACTGCCTAAGCAGTCAATCACGTTTCTTTCCTACCTGTCTAAAAAGTTTCCTGCTGAATGTGGCCTCTTACTTACTGAGTAGGCCTCTCACCCCTCAACTGCTTGAAATGGGACAATTGCTGTTAAACAAAATGGGGATTTAATGTGTTAAATTTAGTGTGTGCAAAGGTTTTCAGGATCAAGTCTAGGAACACCTGCGCTACTGAGACAGGTGAGATAGAACTCAATTCACTGTCAAAAGCTAATAAGTAGATCAGGTGAGAGCAAATAACAAGTTACACACAGTTATGCCTGGAAAAATTATTCTCCATGTACAGGTTAGAATAAAAGCTTGATTTGATTTCATTTGGGCCAGTGGAGTTTTAATGGCTGGAAATGCAGTTAAATAATGCTGATTAGCCATATATGCAAGCACTCTACATCTGCAAAAAGCTCTTCAATAGCTGTATACAGTGAGTTATTCTACACAATATTCTTGTGTTGTATGCATTAGTCTCATTTTTTAGCAGTGGGAATTGAGGTCTTTAGATGAGACACCCTAAATTACAGACAATTATCCTATTTGCAGATGGCTTACCAATAGGCATGTGATGAGTCAATGACAAAATTCAGCTGCAAGTCTTCAATTCTGTGACTTGGGTTCTTGTCTGATGAAAAAATCCCTTCCCTATTTCTGCTAGGAAAGGCAGAAATAAATAGGCAAATACATTCAGCTGATTTGCAAAAGGCTGAAGATTTAGCTCAAATCTGCAAAGCAGTCTTTTGCAAATAGTGCACTTGTAAGGTTCCTCACTCATATGTCAAAACTCCCACATAAACAAAGGGTTTTCCTTTACCTGAACTGCCACAGAAAAGGCAAATACACATGCAAATCTACGGGGAGCTGAAAGATAATCTCAACTGGTCCTACCTGATCCTCTCCTCAGTAGCAGCCAAATGGCTGCCACCAGGGATCCCAGAGCAGCTAAACTTGACTTCAGCCTCTTGTAGGTCTTCCCAGGGATCTCAAACCTACTCGCCCTCTCCAGCTACTTTTGTGCCACATGCCTGGGGGCTGCCGGTACAAGAGGAAGACTTGCGCCTGAGCTTCCCAGTGTCACCTGCAAAAAGAAGGCTCTGAGGCGTACCTAAAACACTGGTCTGGCTTAGATCACTATGGCACACTTAGACATGTTATTCTAGTCATAAGTGGAATTTGCATTGTTAAAATGTCTGTCCTCACCAGCTTACCAATTGCCTGGATTCTTTAAATTAGGTGTGGAGACAGAGAGGAACAGTGTCCCTCACCCGAACATAGTATCCCAGTTTTTCCCAAGGTTTTCGTTTTCATTTTCATACCACAGATGAGCATTTGCCATTCTAGCAAAATAACCAGCATCAGGGAGGGTTGGCTTGCACTCTACAGGAACAAATCAACTACACAAGGAGAAATGGCTAATTATAATCTTATTTTTTTTCCCCCAAGGAAAAAACCCAGTTACACCAATGTCATTTGCTACAGCTAATTTTCAGTAAAACTTAAATAACACAAATTTTGCTAATTTAAGCTCAGAAAAGCCCTGACTTACACCAAGTACATCTGGGAATACAGAACGCTAGTTCATTTAAGACAGCTTGATATACCTAAAAATAGTCCAATAAAGAACATTTCTGGGATCCTCAATACTTCAGCAAAAGTTAGGTCCTATTCTTCTTACCAGCCTTGGTGGCCAGGAACTAAGTTGGACTGAGGTATAAGAACAGAGATAACTTTGCCGGCCACTTTCAAAACAATCCATGTGAGTTATAACAAAAAATAAAGTTACCTGTAGCAGATCTGGTGTGGGCATCCTGATTTTACATAAAGATCACAGAATCACAGAATGGTTTGGGTTGGAAGGGACCTACAAGATCATCTAGTTCCAAGCCCCCTGCCTCGGGCAGGGACACCTTCCACTAGACCAAGCTGCTCAAAGCCCCATCCAACCTGGCCCTAAATACTGTCTTTGTGCTTAGTGATTGTAAACATACATGATTGGAAGACAGCTAAGATTTTGAGAAAAAGTTGTTTTCCTTCGGGCTGATAGATCTCCCATTGTTTTGCCCACTTCTCCCACTTTCCCTCTAAATTTCTTTAGTCTTCTGAAATCAGATTATCTTCTCCAAGGATTCCTAACTGGCTTCAGTAAGAAGTACAGACAATTCACAAAAAAAGTCCTCTGGGCACATACTAAATATGATACCTACTGCAAATCTCAGCACAGGTCCAGATCTTCTCAGTTCCTTGATAAAGCTCTCATTGTTTTACCCCTCAAGTAGCTTTAAAAACAAAATGACAAACCAGCAATTTCTTGCACATCTGAGCAAACACATCTGACAGGACAGAAGCAGGAGAAGACAATGACCTACCTCTTCCTCTCAAGCCCTCTTTGCATGCTGAGTGTGGTTTGTGCCTCCTCCTCTTGACAACCTTCCCTCTAGCCAACCCACTTCCATAATCACCACACAGTAGCTGACCATTAGCACACAGTGTGCTGATGGAGAGTCGTAGGAAGAGCACGTATATACTGCATAATGAGAGAGCTGATAGGAAGCGAAAGTGTCCCCAGGGTGGGGAAATCAAACATATAGTGTATAGTATAGTCAGCACATCTTGCTCTAAATGCTCGTTTTTCAACTTCCCCCAATTCCAGAACACAACCTGCGGACTCTACACACCTAGATGGACCAAAGAGCACGTGTACGTCTTAACCAAAACGCCTAAACTACCACATACTCGATTGTTGGCATTTTGGTTTTTAATACACTTCACCCAAGTCTTAGCTTGGCTGATGGAAAAGAGTATATTTGAGTTCTGCATGCAAAACTGGCACTTTTCACTGGTATACATCAAAAAAAGGAAGTGAGACTGTAACACAAATACTGAAAGGAAATGGTTTTATCACACACATGCTCTTTTGGCCACTGCCTTCACATTTCCCACTGGGTGGGAGCACACTGCACAGCAATAGACTACAGAGAAAAGATTCAGCAGTGAGTCAGGCCAAGTAACTCATAAGGTAAGATTGTACGGATCCTTAAGGACTGGATATGGACTGTAGTTTATCACCAAAGGCTGTAGCAGAGTTCTCACACATAATTACATTGCTGCATTTCTAACAAAAGCCATTCTTCATCCTAGTGACTTTTCAGCAGAACACAAGCAGCTCCTGAAATGTGTGTCGTTCAGATGATGCACAGCTCTTCCTTGGGATAAAATAATCAGGTTTTTTAAAATTAGGGAGGTGCATTCACAACTTATTTAAATTGTGTTAGGAAATATCAATTTCAAATGTGATGCAAACATGGAAATTCAGAAAAATTACAACTTTCTGCTGTATTTCTGTGAAATACAAGAGTAGTTTCTCCCTTGACATTTTCTCCAGTCATTTTCCCATTTGGCCATTGTGTATGAGTTATACACAGTTAATGACACCCCCATGTTTTTAATTCGTTATTGGAGGCAGCTATAAAATCTTGAGGGGGTCAGAATGTGCAACTGCAGACTATTATTGCTAATTTTAGGATTACTCTTGTGCCCCTGTAGCTCAGACTGCAGTCACTTTGACAAGCTGTTGAAAACCAGCTCTGAATGCTGTCAGGAGCTCTGTTTTGTACACACTGTTTTCCTAACATTGCACAGTTCTCTGTTAAGAACAAGTAAATCCCTATGCTCACTACCAGAGAGGAAAATCAAATATTTACTTTCTTCTCTTTTCTTAAAGGGCAGATAAACACTGCAGCATGCTCACAGACAAAGGTTAGGTCAGATCATGACCTTTCCTACAAGAGTAAGAGTTCTCATGGCGCGTAACTCAGAAGTATGAGAAGACGAGCTGTCTCCACAGCACAGCTGCATGTGAGCCAAGTAATCAGGTTTTTGTCCGGGATTCGGTAAACTGAGAAGTAGGCAGTTTCCCCAGATTCCTATACATACACAGCTAGCCAATAGAGAGGATATGGGCAAGTGGTTGGGATCCCACACAACCCCTCCAAGGGGACCATGCTCCTTGTGTGGGTCTCCTTAGTGTCATTTGTCAGTTACTCCTGGCTTGTGTCTTCCAGGGTTCTTGGGTCAGAAGGCCTTGATCCCTTGGTATCACTGGGAGAGGAGTGCCAGGCCTTCTGCAGGCTTGCATGCAGAATTTAGGGAGGGCTCTACTGTCTTACCACAGCCCTGGCACCTCTCATGACTTTATCCATTTAGAGTTTCTCAAAACTCCCAGTCCCAGAATGATAAAATCAAGTGAGAGTCTAAGCTTTCATAACTTTTAATAGTGTAAATTTGTAATTACAAAGAAAAGCTAAAAGTCTTTCAGGGGTGTCACCAGGTGTCTCATAAAACAGCTGGCAAAGAGAAAAAAGTCACTGTTTTTAATCTCATTACTTCGGAAGGTCTGACTCATGACTGCTAAGTACTAAAGCTGGCAGAGGCGATGTAATACATCTAAATGCTGCCGCAAAGAAGTTGAACATCCTGCCTCCAAACTTTGATGTAGCTAAAAAATAATGAATTTTTTTTGACTGTTCGGCAGAAACAACTCACTCAAGTCACGAAGTTCAAATAAGCTAGAAACCGGACTCTATCTGCAGCAGCCCAAAGACACCATTGCCTTGGCACTTGCTGAAAATGAACAACAAAGCAAAGATCCTTGCTTGTTTTCATATTTTCTGACTCTAAATCTCTGACAAATAAATCACTGAAGCTGATGAAAACTGAGCAATTGGCAAGGCAAAGCCCTAAGAGGCAATCAGCCTCAGACTTTACTGCAACTGCTTGTATGGTTCCTCAGCACTCCTTTGCCTCCAGCAATTGGGTAGTAACAACCTGCATGAAAATGTATTTTGAAAATTCATTAGTAACAGTCCAAGTTAATTGTGGTATTAGTGCAGCTCAATGTTAAGCTTATAATTAAAAAATGCCAAATCTAACTAGGTCTTTCAAATACCTTTAAATAATACCTATGTGTTTGGCTTATGTATTAGAGGCACATTGGTTTGGTTTTGTTGCTCTTCTGTCGCTATACAAACTGCCTCATTTAAGGCCATTTAAATGGTAATAGCTTGTTTTAGTAACACTAAAATAGACAGTAGAAACCACCTTTATCAAAGATGGAAATGGTTTCTTGCATATTTAGAGAAAAAAAGGTTATTTAAGACACTGTAAGCCACAGTACTATTACGAAATAATTCTAAAGGAATTAATCCACAAAGATGTACCTGTCTGCGAAACAGCATCCATCTCTCCTAGTTGGTCAGAGGGGGCTGGGAGAAATTGGGGCACAGAGTGTGCCCCACTTCATTTAACCCTTCAGTGAGTACTCTGAATTTCTAATGAGTGTCCACTTCACAAATATGCTGCTTCAACCAATGATACTCAACCTTTCTCACCTTTCTAACCAAACTGAAACTCTGACACATGCACATACTTCTCCTGTTTCCAGAGTAAAGCCTCCATGACGGCACTGAGAAACCGATAAAATTTCTGATTTACTTATCAGTTGATGAGATTGATTAAAAAAAAAAAGGAAACATGCATATTCTGTCAAGGAAAAGCTGGTTTCAACTTGCTGTAAAGAGGACACTAGAGTGGCATGAAAGACTGGGTCAGTATATTAACAGTTTATTTACAGAAAAAGAATGCAGATTCAGTTGACCTAGCAAAAGTCACAACACAGACAGAAGTCATTGAAAAGTTTTGGTTGAAACTGGTAAAGAAGTCAGGTATTTGTAAAGCAGTTAGTTCGATTGCTATAAAGCAGATAGTTCAATTGCTCTACAAAGCAATTTAATTGAATATTTATGTCTAGAAGTGTTCAACCTTGTAGCTCAATTCAGAAGTAACTTACATATCTTCCACAAAACCAATGAGGGGGCAGTGGTATCACATCCCTTTATGGGCAAGTAGTTAGTTGGCCTCCTGAAAGGATTAAAAGAAAATCCAAAATTCCAGAAACCTAAAAAAAAGCGGGAAGGCACTAAGCAGACACAGAGCTGCCCTTGGGGACCAGCTAGCTAAACAGTCCTTGACAGATGTTTATTGACAGAGATGTATGTATTCATTTCTCCTCCTCTCCCAAACTGAGGAAAGGCCAAAGGCTGTTGAACCTTGAACAGTGAAGGACTGCAGAGAATGGCTTTGGTCAGAAATGTGTGTGTGAGTGACGTCTCAGCATGAGTAAGCCTGGAGAGATGACTTTCAGCAGAAGAAACCTCAAGCATGGCTGAACAAGTGCAGCAGGAGCTGACTGAAGCAGCTTTCAGAGCAGGCTTTGATGAGTTACTCGGTGTCCAAAGTGTCTGGGGATGTGAGCCAGGACACTGCCTTGGACTACTGACTGATTCTTCTGGCATTCAAGAAAGTGGGATTTTGATGCAATTCTGTTTATTTACAAGAATATACAAAGCCACCCAATTCCATTGCTTTTGTGGCTTTTCTCCTAGGTGGACTAGCCAAAGTGCACAGCCTCTACTGTGCAGCCAGGCTCACCTCTTGTGGAGGTGCTTCCTGCATCAGCACACGTTTCAACACCTTGCTGACTCTTGTTGACATCTGTGTAAACAGAGACCTGACGGATGGAGGAAAGGAAGTTCACAGCCTTTATGTTTAGCTGTCGAATGCTCTGGGTGAGATCAAGCACCCTGAAATCCCGTTAGGTTCACTTGAGTGATGTGGAATGTCAATGCTGTGCTGTGAACACCTGACTCACAGGTAGCTAGTAATGCACTGAGGAGTGGTGACCATGGGCTGGCAAGCAATGGTCACTAGAGGCTGGATTTCCCATAGGATAATAGGCAGCAAAGGTATTTTCACTCAGCCTGAGACACCTTCCACTGTCACCAGATAGAATTATATTCCAAGAATATAAAGATCACAAGAATTTTCCTCCTGTGCAATTTGATACTTGGTTTCCTTGCTATGCAAGGTTAATTCCCAAATCTGTTCAGTCTCAGCTTTTCTGCAGGGTTTCTTTCTGTCCTAAAGACACTTCCCCTCCCTTCACAGACATCTCTCAGACATTCTGCATCTGTTGTGGTTCCCTGGGGATCAGCTGCCACCTGAAGTCTGCCCAGATGGTCAACACCTAACCTGCAGGGTTAGAAGATGGCTTCAGACAGAGGAATAAGCAGGACTTGTGGACCCAAACAATTATGTATGAGCAGAACCCAGGAACAGCTTACAGGTAGAAAATTTCGAAGTAATGTTAGGAGGTACATCTTCAAAATTGGAGGAGGGAAGGGGAACAGACAGAGGAGGTCATTTATGTGGAGACAAGTTATGAAGCATACTCTATGCTGCACATTATACTTTCCTCTGATGCAAGCAGCTGTGATCATAAGTAGACTACCAGTGTAATCCAAATCAGTAACTCCTATATGCCCCCAAGCAGTCTCCTTCTTTCATGAGTAAAAGTAATGAAACAGAAAAAAAAACACCCAAGCCAACCAAACCCCAGAAATACCTGCAGACAGCAACACTGCTATTTATTGACACGCTGTATGCAATTCAGCTCTTTTAAAACAGAACAACCAGCCTGACAAATCAGCATCCTGTCACCTCTTACACGAATGTTGACCTGGCAAAGTATGAAACGAAAACTTTTCTGCTTATGGGAAAGCTCACATAACCACCAGACAGAGCCACAACACCGCCTTTGATTCTGTCATGGTAAGGACTATGGGAAAATGAAATTAGGGAAGAATTAGGCATTTTAAAATATTTGTTCAGCATAAGTGAGGATATATTAATGTAAAGAAGTTTCATATATTTAAAAATGAATAAATGCTCCAAATCCAACATATTGCAAAAGCAGTTCTGCTGCTGCCAAGTTAAGCTAAGATGAAAGATGTTAACTCTGTTTCTGTACAGAAAGTCTTTTGCCTCCTATCATGTTACTGTGTCCGGTCAAAACAAACCTACTGAAAGTAAAAAGTGTTAATAAGGCATTTTCTAATCTAGCAATCAACATGTTATTGAAGCCAGAAGATGTAAGGCTGCAAGAATGATGAGCAACCTCCCTGATAAACACCATAGCTGGGCTCCACCACAGATTGTCCTGCTACACTGCGAGCAAATGGTCCAGTAGATCCAGCCACTTGGCCTGCTTGAAAAATGAACCCAATGAGCTTGAGCACATTTACATTTCATCAGTGCCAATATGGCCTGAGATAGGATTTCTCTCTCACCATGCAAATCCCAGTCCTCTTAGTATTTTATATCAGTAAATTTTATATTAGTATTTTAAAAACCTAATGAAAAGTCAAGAGCCTTCAGTAAGAAAGCAAAACCTTGTATAATGTCGTTGAAGCAAGATGCTCTGTTTAGTGTTGCACATTGGTTAGTCCTTAGTGGAGCAACTATGAAGCACCTTGGGATATAAATCATTGCAAACACCTCTAATGCTGAACAACGAATGGTAGCAAAGGAATACAAATAAAACAAGCATCATAAATTAGCACATGCTGATTCTTTGCCATATCTGGGAATCTAAGTGAGGCCGTCAGTGCCCCATGGGTGCAACCACTGCCTCCAGGTAAAGGGGGCAGGCATATTCAGGATATTTTTCTCAAGTCTTTTTTATCTGTGCTGAGAATGAGCCAGCTCACTCTATTTTCCAGTCTTGACATGATTCTGAAAAACTTGCTCAGCTGCATATTAGCCATAAGCAATAGGAAGAAGATATGTGCGACACACCTTTTAATGAAGAAATAAAAAAGAAATGAAACCCATTCAGAGAGAACTCATATGCACATATATCATAAAACACCATAAGGGAAGGAAAACAATTTTCCAGTTCCCTCCTCAGGATGTCTTCACAAATTAGTAGAGTGGTTGCTTGCAAGAGTCCCATCCATTTCTCATGCTCCATGGAACATCAATAACCCCTCAGGAGGGACTGCATGAAAGGCAGATATATGCACTAGAAACAACATATGGGTAATTGATCTCTGTGCATCATTAGGAAAAGAGAGTATGAGTCAATGCAACTAGCAATACAACTGTATCACAACGTGGCAGCTAGACAGATGGGCTCCTAGGAAGGAAATTAGAAGCAGCTGGAGTTGTTTCCCTGCACCATATTAATCCCCAAGCTGTACTTTGTCACAGAACAAAGGTAGGCTGATTGGCAGTGCTCAGAATTCAATTCTGGAGCCTGGAGCACCCCAATAGCAGTCAGCAGCCTTCCATTTTCTAGGACACTCTGGGAGACTCTTGTTCTCCCCATACATAGCACCTGCCTGTGGGTTTCCAATGGCCAAGAAAGACAAGAATTCAAAACACAAGATCTGGCATAAAATTACTTTGACTTCTCAAGACACAGATGCAGCAGGAATGGTGCAGGAGAGGTGTCTGCCCAATGCACCTTCTAGCATAAGGAGAAGCAGAAAAAAAGAGAGGCTGGGTGAATCAAGTGTGTGGCAGCCTCCTAAGAAGAAACCCCAGCAAGCCCAGGAAGCCAGGAGCTGCAGCAGAGGACGTAGAGCAGCAAGAGGATGGAGGGGATGCACATGTGGTGCCTGTGAAGTCCTCCTAGTCTTCCTGCCCTCCCAATTATACACTCAAGGAGGTGAAGGAGAGGAAAGGCACTAATGGAAGGCCCTACCCAGCTGCAATTCAATTTGGGGGGTGAGGTAGCATGAGATACAGGAACCCTCTGATGGCTGACTGGGGTACACAACAACTTCCAGATGTTTGGAAAGAAGGTGCTAGATTCAACTTATATAAGACAAGCAGGTTGCGCAGTGAAGCAAAATAAGGAGTTACACTCATCACTGGGAAAACTCACTGAGGCCTAGAAATTTCACGTGTGCATTTAGAAATGAAAAGCTAAAAAGAGTTGATGAGCTTATTAATCTGAACATTACTTCCTGGGAAGGTTAATAAAGACGTATTTATTTCCCTAAAGAGAAGGGACATTTTCAGAACTAAAAAATTCATTTTAAAAAGCCCCATGACTTTCACTTAGTAACCAAATTTTTTAGGAGGGTTTCTATTCTGCTTTTCTGCGGAGGACAGATGGCTCAGTAGTCAGAGAGAGGAGAACTGACCTGAGAGATAGCTGTTCTGTTTGTTAGCTGCAGTCCCTTATTGAAGTGAGGCAGCTTTTCATTCCTCTGAATGATCCCATCAGCATTTCACATCTCTGCATGAGTGTCCACAGGATAGTTTTATCAGTGCTATTAAATGCTTGCATTTACCCATGGAGGAGGATCATGTTCACATCCAGAGAAATGAGGCTGTGATCACTGTAGCTGGAGGTGCTCAGGAGTGTCCTGAGTCCATTTTCACCAGATCACAACAATGCCTTCAGCTTTTGTGACTGAACATCACAACATTCAGCCACTTCAGTCATGAGGACTTCTCTCTTCTAACAACTGGATACAGAGACTCTGTGAAAGGGCTGAAACATCCTTGCTCCATCCACAGAACAGACTTGTGTTTTCTACAGGGAAAGCTGTTGGGAGCCCTTTAGGCGGTGAAGCCACAGGCTTGGACCCACAGCTTGGCACACACTGTCTGTTCATGGTATGCAGCAGTTTCAGGCCTCGTCAGCCATACCTCAGGATGTATTTTTCTCACTTGAAATGTAAGTAAGGCTTAAAACACCACTACGTAGAAATGCAGGTTTTATAACTATCATTAAATTTCCTTCTGAAGCACAGTGTCAGACTACAGCAGTGTACAAATTACTGAAATCTGAAACTGAAAACGTGCCCATTTTCACAAAAGTGCATGAGAACATGCTAAAATGTAAGTGCTTATCATTATTTTTATATTGGTGCCATCTTTTAGCACAGAACATGAAGGGTCTTTAACCACATCAATGAACTAAGCTTCGTAGCACTCCTGAAATTTAAGCAATAATTAGCCAGCCATTATAGTAAAACAATGACAGACCCTATAGAAAAAATCCGGGGCTCATTTGCTGTTGATATCTCTGAATGCTATCAAATTCTAAAGAATAATTTGTATTGTTTGCAACATCATAACTGATTAACTGCACACTCTCACTCCTAGGGTATTTTTCAAAAGTAAACCTTTCAAGTATTTCTCTTTCTATGAAAGTTTCTGCCCAGATCTATCTTTATTTTAGGGTAAATTCCATTTTGTTTTCTGACCCCACTTCTATCTTTATTTGCGAGGACTTGCTTAGTATGCATGGGCAGTGACCATTCATGTTGAAGGTAGCCTCATGGTATATGTTTTTCTAGTTCTGTGCTCTGATGCCTTCCTTTCTAATGTAAGTATTTTCTAGGCTTCTAAAATGACAGATGGAAACTGCCTGTTTCTAATTTAGCTTTAATCACCTCTCATTCAGCCTGCACCTCTAAATACAGCGGCCTGCTCTCTGGGATATTAAAGTCTTAAAAGTTCCTTCTGCAGAATCAAGGACTGTTCCCTTCAATAACTCCATGGTTTTTGCTTCACTGGGCTCAGTGGGTTTTCACATTTAGCACCTCTTGGTCTTGGTTTAGAGGTGTAACAGAAAGCAAGTTCTCTTTAACTACAGTGCTGAGAAAGGAAAAGAGAATACAGTTTGATTTGTGAATAAAACCAAAGGGCGTTCAAAGAACATTTTTCAAAATAGAAAGCTGACAGTTATTTACAAAAGCTGCACAATCTATGATTAATACTAACTGGGACTCAAGGACACTACAGCCACTGGAGGGCTAACATTTTACTATTCAAAGAGAAGATGCAGGTTGAGACAATTCAACATTAGCTGTAGGGCTCAGACACAGCATATGCCCTAGTTTCTACCCAAGTTTTCATTAAATCAAGCTTCCTGTTATTAGTACTCCATGAGGCATAAACTTGAGTCTTTCTCAGTAAGATATTAAGACTGTTTAGCTTCTTGACAAACAGTTCATAGTTTTAATTATGGTAGATGTTACCCTCATGACCTGTATGCATGCTGAATATCTGATTTTGCTGCAGATTAACTGCAGATCCACTGAACTACTTGGCCAATGGTCAAGGTAGGTACTTAGTTTTCCAAGCTACCAGAAAGGAATATTGACCGGTTCCCCCCTAGCCTGGGACTGGATCTCCATCTAAAGATAGATTTGTGTAAATACTAACTGGTATCTACATAAGTCTGCACTAATTGTTCTAAAAAACAGCAGTATTTTATACTAAGCAGCCTACTGATTCATGATGAAATAAACTATGCAACAAAGACCTGAATAATGTCATATCTAAAAATAGACAGTAGTTCAGACCAGTGCAGTAAAGCACCGTAATATTGGCACTAATTACAGGCCAACAATTGCAGACCTTAGAGCTAAGAGCAGATTTCTGAAACAAGCCAGAACAAGATGTACTCATAAAGACAAAACACTGCAGGATGCTATCATGAAGATGGCTGCACCAGATCAGCCTCATACTGAGATGGCAAGGAGAACCTCTTAAATCATTAGTGAAGCTGCAGCATCTCATTATTTTTAATAGCTCTTGATATAAATACTGTTGCCAAAGTACCTACAAATAAGCCTACTCAGTAATCTCCAGGGTTCAACACTGGAGCTTGCTCCACAATGCTCCATGGCAGCATTGCTCCACAATGCTAGAACTTCATTCACAGAATCAGGCAGGCTAAAACAAATGCACCATTAACAACTCACTGAATACCTTCTTCTCCAGCTTCACCTGCCACATTTGAGATCAGCCTCCCAGACCTGCTCATTAACTACTGCCAGACCTTCAGCAAGCGGGTCAGCGTGACCCCCATTGATCTCAACAAAGCTGCATCACCACCCACTGCTCTACGGTTTAGACACAAGACACAGCATGCACAGAGGAAAGGTTTAAAGGTGCCCATTAGCACTCTTTGCACAGGAGATGAGGGGAAGATAGTGTGGAGTATCATGGGCCATCAGAAACCCAGCAAGGGAGGACTGGGAATGAAAAAGGAGGCTCGAGTAGACCAAGGGCAATCAAAGATGAGAGAGAATGGCCAAGTGCGTTTGCCAGGAGACTAGGGAAAAAGGGTGTTCCTGAAATGCAAGAGAACTGTCAGCTCTCTCAGAGGAGGAGGAAAATCAAAAGCTGGGTAAGAAGAAAGTGAGAAATCACATCCTGAAACAAGGAAGCTTCTACAGTGCTCTATGGCTCTCCTTGTTAACTGAATGACAGTGCAGGGCACACCAGCGAGTCACATTAACCATCTCTGCTGAATGGAATTGCCAGGGGAGCCTGCACACATTGGCTTCCCAGCAGCTCCCCAAGAAGAAGCACATCTTAGCATACACTTGTTTTCTCACTGCCCACGCTTCTCACTTCAATCCTCACTCTCAGGAGCAGCAAGATAAAGCCTGCATTAGAAAGCCACATGCTTTCTCCTAGGTGAGCAGACCTGCCATGCTCTGCCATGCTTCACAGGACTGCAAAACATGTCCTGGACTTCTGCTTACCCTTGCAGGGAACTTGGTTGGAGCATACCACAACAGCAGTACTTTTGATGGACACTGAAGGATACAGAAAAAAAGGACAATGATTAAACAAAATTATTACATCATTCACCTGAATAAAGAAAATGGCAATTGCCATCGTTATCCATCTAGCATTCTAACCAAGGTTTTATACCCATAATTTTATAATGTCCCTCCCCAATCCCTGTATCCATAAACAGAGATACCTTGTATCCCAGAAATGCCATTCCTGCAAAGGCATTACTGTGGGATCATCAGACTTCCAGGGTTATCAAACTTTTCTAAAGTTACCTTAAATGCATTAGAAAATTATAGGGTACAATTTTACAGGAGGGAAAATGAGACACAGAAATATCAGTGTCATAATATCAACCAATTTTGGTTTCATTCTACACAGAACTTCACACTCTTACAGCACTTAATACATTCAAAGTGCATCTTTAATTGATAATGGTTTCCAGTTGAATCACTCAGTTCTACACTAATTTTCTAAGGAGACAGAAAGTTCTCTGAGGAGCAGGAGTGAAGCCTGGCTTCTTGAACTCTCACGTCTTGTAGCTGGAAAGCCCTGATGCTTGTGAGCTCTGACTTAAGTACTTCCCAGAACTAAGAATTCCACCCATTGGCCTTTTGGTACCAAACCTGGTAGTTTAGAGCTAACTCCCTGCACAAAAAAAGAAAAGAGAAAAGTCCTCATCCTCCCCTTTCCAGACTAGGCACACCAAAACGCTGCACTGCAATCCACACGCCTCACGGGAGAGAGGGATCTTGTGCCTAATGTCCTCAGAGGAATAGAAACTCATCAGCAGCACCTGGGGACTTCCTTAACCCATAGGCCAGTAAGGGGTTAAATGGATATTTGTATTTCTGGATTTCAGCTTTGGAGCAGAGGAGAGTCTGAAGGCAAATATGGGAGCAGAGTCCCTTCCCCAAGCCTGTAAGACAAAGCAAAACAGCCACAGTCACAGGATGGCACATCCTTCATCCCTTGCAAAGACCAAAAACCATTCTGTTGTGTATTACAAAAAGCTTTTGCTCTTTTTCCTCCCAAGATACCAGCTCCTTGCAGCCAACCAACCTACTCTTAAAGACCAGCAAACAGACAAAATCAAACTATTTTCATTAATCTTGCCCTTAGAATGGAGGAACCCCTTTCCTCCCCTCAAATTCTAGATAAAGAATTCAGCCCAAGTCAGATATTCAGCATTATTGTCTCTGCTCAGATTCTTAAAGGATTGAAGTTATTACAGCAGGTCTGCAAACCTTCCAATGCACTATTCCAGCTCTCATAACTATAATGAATCCCACAATGATGCTAAAAGACCAGTGTCTGGATCAGTGTCCTCAGAAGAACATACCACTTGCCAATAGGAAAAATTACAATACCATAGTTCAAAGTTTTTAGCTCTCTTAAAGAAAATATGAAATGGGATCCCAGTACATCTGGAAGCTTAGGAATATGAATGAAAAAAGCAGAGGTTTTGGTCAGTCTCAGTTTTTAAACACCTGACATCAGCAGTTCTGCTATTTGCCCCAAAATATCACTCATACAGAAACTAAATATGTTGGCATTCTCAAAACTAAAAAAGGAAAGAGAATACAATTAGAGCTACTTATAAATATTAAAAAGTCAATAAATAATGAATAAATGCTAATTTTACCTCTCTTCCTGTACTTACTAAAATTTGAAATATGCCTACTGGTCCTTTCTGTATTATATTTCATAGGTCTTTTTCCTCTACATGAATTTAAAACAGCACATTTGAATTCTGCTTGTGGAGTCACTGAGCACAAAGACATATTGAAAGCAAAACCAGAAGTTGCCCATGAAAGTCACACTTCAATTAAAGACATTTTTGGTTTCACAGTAGGATATTCGCACCTTGTAAATGGAGCTAGAGCTATTTTCCTTTTGAGCAATGTCCTGCAAACATTCTTGCATCTGTGACTTCATTTGTACGAATTTAGTGTGGTAATTCTTGTAAGTAGAAGTTACTTGCACAGTTCAGTTTACTTGAGCTCATTTTGGAATCAAAATATATTTGAAAATATACTGAAATGTCAAAACTTCTCACAGAGCAAGGGAACCATTTGATGCTGAGCACTACGTGACACTGAGCTATTCTTTGCCTTCCAGGATCAGTAACAAAACTCATAAAAATGTCATCGCAGAGTTTTGCAAACTAAGAGCTTTGTTAGGCTTTCCTGCACTACACTGCTTTGCACACTACATCCCAGATGACTGCTTACTGCCCAAACTGCTGCAAGCCTGCAAACTCCCCAAAACCAAGCTTGATCTATGAAAGTCTGGCTCAAGTGGAGTTCAAGGGAGGGTTTTGTGGCATATGGCAAAATGTGTTTTGGCCCAAAGAAATTCTGGATCTCCTTGATCCTAACAATTTTTGTTTTATCTCAGCATGATTTACTTTTATTTCATTTTTGGTTTCAGTGTGGCTTGAGAAGTCTCACTGGTGGCACCCAAGCACAGGAAAGTCAGTCACTAGGCATGAACTCTGCCTAGCACCAACAGAGGGTGGAAAACACACAAGAAGAAGGTTTAGTTGCTCAGAAGGTTCAGAGAGTTTCAGCTCTCCCATCCTCAGCGTTCAGGGGAGTCTTGGCCTAAATTATAACAATAATTGCCTTCTGGCTGCCGCTGCTCCTGGCAGGGACAGGGACAGAAGCAGCTCCTTGGCCTCAGGAACTGATGAGTACGGATGACTCAAGAGAAAGCAATTACCGTAACACGGATCATCTTCCTGTGCCTTTCTTCAAGGCTGGTATTAATGATGATGCTGAAATGACAGGAGAAAAATTAATGCCATGGGTTTTCTTCCAGTATGCCAGAACCCGTGTTGGAAGACAGTGTGATCTTCCCTCAGCTGGGGACAGGGCTTGGGCCATGCCCTGCCTGCACATCACATCCAGAACTGCCAGAAGAAATCATCTCTCAGGCACAGGAGGGCACTCACAGCTGGTGGAGTAAGAAATCTGATTTATGGAATGCAAACCCCATATGGCACAATTTCCTCTCATTTTATTCCATTTCATATCTTGTAGTTGAAAAAGAAAATATCTCATGCTGTCTAGTTTATTGAAGGAGAGAGTCAGGTTACAATAATAGCAGAGATTAACCCCATCAAAGCAGCATTCACTCACTTCAATTAATAAATGCAGAGAGATATCAATCCGTGACCAGGGTAGAAGATAAAAACTGAATTGATAAACATCATGGAGAAAAGTGGCATTCCTGTCAAAGGAGGATTTATTCATAAAGCAGGAAAACAATTTCCAAGCTGTTGAAAATCATCTATGCAACAAGAAATTAATATAGTGACACTCACATACGAGCCCAGCACTCCAGTCAGAATCACTGCCCCTTTTAGTAATGATGGAAACTCTTGAGAAATGCATCACTGCAGGGTTGGCAGGTCTTTTACCCCCATAAAAGGACAACATTGTGGATTAAGCATCATTTTGCAGAAGTAAAGCAAACTCTTTTTTTTAATCAGTAAAATGCAGAAATGGTCCAAATTACCTGAAAGAACATTTGTGTGAGGTAACAGGACAAGGTGGTGGAAAATTAGAGGAAATTAGTATTTCCATGGTTCTTTGGAAACTTGGAGAGAAGCAACTTGTCCCAGGCATCACCAGAAACATGTGGCAGAACCAAGAGAGTTTCCAATTTCAGACTAGTATCATGGGTCCATTTAACGATAAAGCTAACCTGCCTCTTGGTGCCCCTGGCATGGTGAGGCTGTCTCTCATGGCCAAGGCAGGGAGAAGGACCAATAAATACACCACTGGTACACCCTGGAAGGGCTGCTGTGTGGCTGCAAGGGCTGGGAAGTCAAAGCCAAGCTGAGATGATCACCATGCCACTCTCCCTTTGCCTCATGCCTCTCCTGTCATCTAGAGGCACAGGCTATGACCAGCATATCTATTTCACTTTCCTGGAACAGTGGAGAGAATCCTAAAACAAGCCATAAAGTACTAAGTCCAACTTGTTTGTCTGATTTGCCATTTGGTTTTTTA
The DNA here is from genome assembly GCF_963264785.1 of Psittacula echo. Lineage (NCBI taxonomy): Eukaryota > Metazoa > Chordata > Aves > Psittaciformes > Psittacidae > Psittacula > Psittacula echo. Next base: position 116,344,475 of record NC_137735.1, on the reverse strand, counting down.
TTTATTATGATGATAAATGACTTCCAGTCTCCATTTCATTACAAAGACACAGGCAAGCCTGGTACAGTCTCTTTAATGGAAACACAGAGCTGAAAATCATGTGTGTCAATTAGCAAACCCCTAGTAAAAGGTCGGACTGTTACAGTCATGAAACGATTACTGTTAGATGTTGTTATTATTAGTTATAACACAGTAGCACTTTCAGTCTAGGGCAAGACCCCACTGTGCTGGTGAAACACAAACAGTGAACAGAATACATAATCCACATGGTTCTGTTTGCAGAGCCGTGGCCTTGTGCCTGACCCTATTGATGCTCTTTAAAACATACCAACAAAAGTGTTATGTATATTAAAATTAGCAATGGTGATAGTAGCAGTTATTCCTCCTATCAGGAGGAATGCAGGTTATTTAGTTTGGGAATGCCATTTTCCTTCCACAATCAGTGCTGCAAAGAGTTCACCCTGCCCAGAAGGTGGGAATGCAGGAGCAGAGCCTCACAGCTGCTGCAGAGGCTTTTGCTTCCGGTGGATATTGCTGGAAAACCAAAGCAGAACTTGCCCTCTCTCCTACATCCAAGGCAACTTCCCTTTTAAAAGGCAAGGGCAGACCCTGACTCATGCTAGCCTGGGAAAGGAAAAAGGATAATACTTAGAAACAAACTCTACAGAGAAGCAACAGCCCCATGTTCTCAAAGGTCAGCTCCGGTTTTCCAAGTAAGATGTTGTACGATCTGTCAGCACAGGATGTAACCAAGAGTGAGGGTTTCAACTGAGAGAGGGAACGTGGATGCTGAGCCTTGGGGAACAAAGCTCTACCAAAATTTGGGATACTTTCCTTAGGCAGATGATGGCGGCTTCATTGCTGAAGCAATTTACAATTACATGTGAAAAGAATCACATAAATATAGTAGGAAAATTCACAGTGGATTCACAGTGATGAAGAACATGATCCAACAGAATTTCCCTATATCTTAACATATGTCCCCTGAAGATAAACACTTACCTTTTAAAATCCCAATGTGATCCAAAGCCTGCTGAAGCCTCTAGAAAGGCAAAATACAACATGGCTTCAAAATGAGGCCATAAATTTCTGCCTCCTGTTTAGTAAGCGATAGAATTAGTTGGCCAAGTCATCTCGACTACAAGCAACATTGCCTGAAGGCTGTTAACCAGAAAGCAAGAGGAAAGCAGTGGTTATTACAGCTCACGACTGCTGTAATTTTGCAAGGCCCAAGTGGCTGACAGTTTGCATTACGTTTTTAATTTTCCAGAAGACATCTACACATGCAAGTGGGTGTCAGACGTACAAACTTCATTGTTTCAGTCATCTCCTTTATCTACCTTTTTCCATGTTAGTGGAAAAAAGAACAAATTTCAACAGTAGTGCCAGATCATCTCACCCAATTCTCCATCTCAGAAAGACAACCGTCACCAGCTATGACACAGTTACATGGAGGCTCTTCCCTAAACACGCTTCAGTAAGGCAGTAAGAAAAACTGCTGCAGTGAAAGCCCTACTTAAGCCTTTATGCTTATCTGCTAGTGGAAGCCTTTCTTTCTCTCATGTATTTTCTTACAAGGTTAAAAATACCTCAGCGGTGAAAGCCATTAATAATGGAGATAATTGTGTTGCAGGGTTTGGTGTCAAGTTAACTGTTTAAAGAAGTAACAGCAAAACAAAGGTCTGGTTAACACCACACCGTCTGTTGAACTCAAAATAGTACCTAATTAACATGACGGGGTTTGAATTAAACTTGGTGCTGATGTGGTCTGTCACCATTTCTGACGAACTGCTCCATTTTTTGCTGTTTCCCAGCTCACAGAAGCACAGACATTTTAAGCAGCAAAGACCACAACACACAGTTCTGATCTCCTGCACCATACAAGTCACAGAAGTCACCCACAGTGAAAAGATGACTTCTGAACCTCATGAGCAAACACTGACAAAAGGACTTTGTAGATGAAATAAATCCCAGGCCTGGTTATGATTTGCACTATGTGCAACATCCATTCGATGGGTTTTTTTACCCTGCTATGGTAGAATGGAGATGCAAGAATAAAATCCTGTCCCTCTTGGGAAGGCATCGCTTGTTTTGTGTCTCAACCTCTGACTCTCTTAAATTCACTATGGTGTGTAAGTGGGAGGAGAAGGTGAAATTCTCAGTATGCTGCTACTTGTGACTTAAATCATTACATGAATCTCAACCTAGAGCAGCAGAGAATAACCCGCCACACCTCTAGCCTCAGGAATGATATCCATGAATGCACAGTTTTACAGACAAGGCTCCAAAGCCAGAGGGGAACTGCTGCCTTTCAGATGGAGTTACTGACAAAAACTGAACTGGATGTAAACCCTGTAGTCTCAGTCTTATAAAGAGGAACCATGTTAAGTCAGAGGAAGCCAAGGACAACTGCTCACTGATATTTGCAATAATGTTGCTATTGCAATGAATTACATCCAAGAAGTTCAAAATCCAAGCATAAGTCAGGCTAGTTTATCTCCAAGCGTTTAACAGCCTCCATTCTCCTGTATGTTTTTAACACACACACACACACACACACACACACAAAATTATCAATTATTATGGTTAATTTCCCCTTTTTGTGTGGATTTGAGCTTCTATTTCTTAAAACTCCTCCTACTAAGTAAACCAACAGATGACACAAGAAAGAACCAAGACCTCACAGTATTCCTTCATGAAAGGCAGATGTGGGAGAGCCCTAGCACACATCATCCACACTGCTGGACAAGGGTTCCAAACTACATGTGCTGTACGCTGCCTCTACTCTTATCCTGAGAAATCCTGAGATCCTTACACAGGGAAGGAACTACATACACATCTACATATTCAACAGTGGATGAAACTTCTAGACACTGAGTCTAACATTGAAGGTAAGCCCAAGTCTCACTGTGTGCTGGCCCACAGGCACACATGCACACACATGGAGAAAACCACTAACCTACATAAATCCTACATAATCCTACATAAATCCTACATAATCTACATACTCCTGGAACAACTGACTTCCCTGGTTATTGTCACCCAATACACAGAATAAGAGAGAGAGCTGCCTAACAGCAGCTGGCTTAAGATACCAAAGCCCATGCATTCAATCCCTGAGTGGCTATCTTTAAAACAAGGGCACAACAATATCTCACTTTGTGGAACCTGAGCTTTCTGCAATCACCTGGCAGGACCACCTGGTCCTGTGAGGACACTGTCCTGTATGGCCTTGTAAGAGAGCTGCATTCAAAGAAAAACAAGCATTGGAATAAGAATAAGAATAGGAATAATAAATGCATTGCTTCCAAATACAGCCCTGTACCGCACAGACAGATCCTGCCAGGCACCAAGCTGTATGGACACTACACAATGTCTATACAGCTCTGGACTGTCAGGACTAACATCTAGGATTTTGCTAGCATATTTACACACACTAATTACGGCAACATCTAATTAGAAGGAAATGTTCCCTGGGGCTCCCACCACAGAGCAGAAAGAGGTGGCACAGCCTTGCTATCCCTGAAGCATTAGCAGAAGGCCTTCTTTCACAGTACCTCTGAGGTGCTTGAGGTATTTTCATCAGCAGGCTGTAGCCTGATGCTTAGATACTGATAATATCTCACAGTCCCAGGAGAAATCCAGTCATACACAGCGCCTTTACCCCGTTATTTGAACTATCTTGTGCATGTTTATCTACACAACTTAGAGGCTGCAAACTGTCATCTTTTAAACAGAGTGTAAATTGTGTTACTTTTACCATTGTATGGTGGCTTTTGTATATTCAAACTCCCTCTGATTACCATTGGTTATTAGATGGCTTACCTGGGCTATGACTGTGTAAGATTCAGCTACCTGAAATTAGCCAAGGAGTATCCTGAGTTAGGGAGTCAGTCCCAGACTACACTGCAACAGAGCAGGAATTCCCACTGGGCCACCCAACTCCCAGCATTTTCTTACTTTGCATATAAAGAAAAAATAAGATTCTTTTTTTTTAATAAATTTTGCTTACCTGTTTGCTTTCTGCTTCTGGTGTTCTTTCCCAATTCAATTTTCCCAGTTCCTACTCACATAATGTCCAGTACTTTCTATTCTCTGTATGTATGCATGCTCATATAAACTATTTCTATTCAGGTTTGCTTATAAAAAACAGCCTTGCCCTGCTCACAACATGCATTTACTATGGATGACCACACAGTCAGGGGATAATCATGTGAAATAATTTGTTCCACTTTCAGTTAGTGTCATCTGTCCCTCACCACCTTCCACGCCTAAAATCCCAGGTTATTGCATTGTTGACTGCTAAGCAGAATCTAAAGATTCATTAAATCCAGATGTATGTTCTTATTCTGAAGAAATTTCACACTGTCTTCTTACAATCAATACAATAAGAATACACATATGGTGTGGAGTATCTTGGCTATTATATCAGAAAGGAAAAACATATTACATTTAAAGGACGGAAGGTGACAACTCTCAGTGATTTTAATCCGCTTTAAAAATTAGTACTAGATAAAACAGGCTAGGACCTTTGATAAACTTGTTGCTCATTTATACCACTGTGTTCTGTATGTGGGCATTCAAGCCAGCACCAGTGAAACTGTTCTCCTGGCCAGTTTTTCAGGAACATATGATATTAGAGTCATCCACTGAGTCAACTGCTACCTGAAAAATGAATGCTCAAAACTAACCCTTGCAAAACAAGAGATGAGTGAGGAGCATTGCAAATTCATTTGGAACATTGTATATGTAAGTCTTTTCCCGTTTTTCCAAATTAAGGGAAATCGTGAGGAACATACAGTCATAGAATATTTCAAGTTGGAAGGGACCCATAATGACCATCCAGCCCAACTATCTACTCCTTGCATGACTACATAACACTAAGTCATATGACTACAACTGCATTTATCAGTAACTGCTGCAAACAGAGACAACAGAAATGGTGATTGTCCTATTTTCTGATCTTGCATGAACTTCAGAAGTAAAACAACTCAGTAAACATTGGTATTATCACACAGAGCTCATGTAATCTAATTAATCACTGATAGTTATTACTGCCAAATTCTTGACAGTCAGACTACAAACACAATCCATGCTAAGTTTAACAGTCATCTCTGCAGGCTGACTACTACTTGTTGAGCATGTACACAATATAGCTTGCTGTTGTGAAGGAGAAGAATAAGGCCTCTGTAAGAGGGCAGAAGACGTAGTCAAACTAAAAAGTGTTTGAGCATCTGGAGGACATCTTTACTCCTAGACCGCAACCACAGCAGAACATCCAGTTCTGTCTGGAAAAGCAGATGACAGCAATATCTAAATAGAGATGAATTGTACTCAGGAAGCCAACAGTCTTACCTAAGTGGTCCAGAAGCACAAGGTTCTCCCAGCAAGGTAAGAAGGGTTAAGAAGGTACCATTAACTTGGAGAGGTAGATGGTTTCTGCCTTGATGTAGAAAGAAGAAGCGTTCCAGGTAGAAATTGTTAATGTCTTTAAGAGTTATCCCCTGGAGAGCAAAAGTGTGAGCTGAGCAGCAAGGACCTGAACAACACTGAAGTCAGACTAGAGGGTTGTTTCTGTTTCTAGAAGTGCAGCTCAGTGGTGTCTGTCTGCTAAAGATAGCCTGAGAGCCTTCCTCAAAACTAGACTCCTCCTCCTCTTACATGAATGCAAAGCCTTTTGCACTGCAGGAGCATGTCCTGCGCAGCACCGAGCCCAGGCAGCTGGTCTGCCAGCCATCAGCCTACTTGCCCCAGCTGACCAGCGTGGGCAGGAGGTGCAGGAGGGCATGCAGGGCTCATGGTCTTTCTGGAGCCTGCTCTTTTTGAGCAAAGTTCTATGGGCAGTGCCTCCTGGCTGAATTTTGATAGCTGAGTATTAGTGAAAAGGCTGGAGACCCCACAGGAACACACAGGAAGCAAAACTGCAAGAAGGACCTAGGTTTGCTTTTTCCAGTTATGCACTTCTTCTTTATAAACTTCGTTAAAAATTCTATAAAATGATGTCAACTGGTTTGAAATTTCACTACAAGAGTACCAAGGCCAATGAGGGAAAGATAAAACCCCTTACTCCTTCTCCTTACAGAGTCACACACAATCAAGTTTAAAGTTCAACAGACACAAGCACTCACAGACTGTAGATGCCCTAAGCTCTCCCAGGGAGAGACCAACCATGTCTCGTTCTCAGGCTAGCATAAATAAGAGCAAAAGAATAAACCAATAATTCAACTAATGCACTTCTTGATCGAACAGAAGAATAAAGCCATCTTCATTGTTTCTGCACTGCAGAGCAAGCTTCTCTGAAGGAGTACAACCACCAAATTGTCTTTTTTTGTGTGTTTTAAAATGCTATTTAAAAAAGATATTCTAGGTATTTTATTCAGGGCTAGTTCATTTCTGCTCTCTCCTGCTCTCTATAGCACTTGCAGATGTCCCATCCCTGTCAGTGTTCAAGGCCAGGTTTGATGGGGCTTTGAGCAACCTGCCGTAAGTGGAAGGTGCCCCTGCCCATGGCAGGGGTGCTGGAACTAGATCTTTAAGGTCCCTTCTAGCCCAAACCATTATGATTCTTTGATTAGCTGCATCCAAGAGGCACACTATGCCCTACTATACCAAATTGCAACCATTTTGATGATGCAGGTTGCATTAGCTGTACCTTAAGGACACAGCACTTGTTCTGCACTTCACTGAGTGCAAGGCACACACTGACTTCTACCTCACTCTTGTCTTCAGCCAGGCCTGCCATGTTGGGCATCCATGTACCGTGTACAGCTCATTGCCATGATACACAGCTTCCCCTTGGCTGCTCAAGGGGACTCAGAGCAGGAGAGGGACCAGAGCCCTATATTCTTGCTGAGGATATTTCAGATGATGACACTGTTCCTTCCTTCTGTGGCCATTCCCTCTTCACATGACCAACAAGTGGTCCACTGTATCACCCAACACATGGTGCCTCTCTACCAGGAAAAATCATGCTGTGCTTGAATGTGAGGTTTCTGATAGCTGCCAATGCTTCCTTTTCTCCCATGTTTGGCTGCCTTTTATTCACTGAAGCCTGTAAAGAGGCTTACTACTAGGTATGAGTTTATCTCCATCTACTGCCTCCTTCCTTGCACCATGATCCCAGGTAGTTTCAGAGGAGTCTGTTGCGGGAGGAGATGTAGGAGAGAGGGAGCACTTGTTCCTCTCCAGCACCACCTCTGTTCCCACAGAAGCAGGCATACAGGTAGGGAAGGGAGATGTCCAGGCTGTGGGGTGGAAGAGAAGTGAGTGTGGAGAAGTCTCTTTTGTGGTCACATTAAAGGGATTGAAAACCCTGTCCCTCCTGAGGTTACAGGAAGCTTTTGCTTTTGATTTTCACTGTTTAAATCTTACACAGTTCCTGTTTAGGAAGGGCCAACAAGGTATTTGATAGACTGCTCCTTTTTCCACACAAAATGGAAACCCTGGAGCACACATAAAAAAGACTTTTATTTATTTATTTAAATACTCTCTAACATTCAAAAGGAATGAGATAACAGCTATAATGGCCCCACCTCCTCTTGATCCTTTCTGCTGCCAGAATGTTTTGTGTAATAAATCATGAGAGCACTACATTACTCCGACGCTAAAAATGGAGCAGAGTCAGGAGGTGGCACAGAGCTCTCTGCATACAGAATACAGAGTCATAGTTGATAACATGTGCACTCAGTCTGATTTTAAGCTTCCTTGGGTGGGATAATGAACCCAAATGAGGAGGGAAAGGTTCACAGGGTGATTACAGCACAGGCTGGCTTTTAAGCTGTTTTCCTTTCAGCTTCACTTTCATCACATTTTGATTTAAGGCTGGGTTAGCTCCTGGAAAGGTTATGCTTAACAGAACACCGACAGCATCACTTGCATTTCCCTAAATCCAAGACAGTTGTTGAAGGGTGGTGAGAGAGTGCAGCTGAATGTCAAGATGCAATAGCACCTTTCCTCAAATCACAGGGGTAAGACCAAATTGTTTCCTCCAGACCTGGAGAGAAAGTTTCTGAAAACCCAGTCTCAATAGCTGTACAGGGGCTAAAATACTGATTTAGCATTCAAAATGAGTAACAGTCACTGACCACAGTGGTGAACTTGATAAGACAGCTCATTCTGGCTAAGAGCAGACACATTGCTCCAGTTGCAGCCCAAACGGCAGTCCCAGGCAACTCCACTGTAAGTGATGGTTATCCACGCTTTTAAGAAGCAACCTGGCCAAACACGACTTGCCTGCCTTTGCTGTGCTAGTTTTAACATCCACTGGGGACAAGCCTGAGGTAATGGTCATGAACTGAAGTTTCAGTCTTTAAGAACAGTTTTAGTTAAAATAGCTGAATTTTGTAAATGGCTGAAAAACAGATCCTGAACGCTAGCACTTGCTTAAACTGGATAAAGCACTATGTTACAGCTCTTGACACTGAAAAAGCTTTTGGGACAGATTAATACCAGGGCACCAAAAATAATAAATCAAATGAGATGGCTTTTTTTCCTTCAAGTAGTCCTACCATCTAGGAACTGAACTTCAGTGAGAGCTAAAATTCACAGGGAGCTAATGGAAGTACAGCTCCAGGTTGCCTGTCCAGGGAGTTTCAACACCCCCAACTACTGAGAAGCACATGGGCCAGCCTGCAGATTTCTGGCAGGCTTTACTGCTGCACATTTACCACGTAAATAACCCTGTATGACGCAAAAACATCCGAAGGGTTCTTTCCATATCCAGATGGTATTGTTCTTTCTAGGGTCTGCTGGATGTCTGATCTTAAGGAATGCTGGCAGGCTACTTAGATCTTCCCCTCAGATAGCTCCACATTTTCTTCTGTGACTGATTTACTGGAACAAGAGAAAATGAAAAGCAAAGCTCAAAATCGCTACTTGCGGATGTGCACGAACTGCAATTACATGGAGAAATCAAATGGAGCTGCCTCATCAAGAGCTGATCAAGTATGTGAGTACCTCTTCTAAAAAAAAAAAGAGAACAGTTAATGACTCATATGATTTAAATTAATAGATATTAAGGCCTGCAAGTCTCTTATACTCATCAGCCACTCTGATCTGCAAAACACAAGTCAAATAAAACCACAGGACTTTTCTGTTTCCACTGAATTATTTTTAAGTCTACACACAGGCATTCATTAAGCACATTCATTTGGTCCTTTCATCACCCTGCACTATTCCAGTTTTATTATTTATTAAATATACAAAGGAAGATGATTTTATTGCTCATGCCTAGTGCTTTTTGTGCTTTTCTCTGCATGCTGTAAAACCAGCAGATTTATGAGTGACCTGATCAAATGCTTTCTATGGCACTGCTGGGGGCCACAAACCAGCAACAAACTGTAATCCCTACTGAGAAAAATTAGAGGGACAACTAAATCATACCAGTAGCACTTAGCTCACTAGCACATTCAGTCTGTTTCCCATTCATTTAAATTTCCCTTTTTAGAAATAGTTTTATCTGTGTTTCCTGCAAATTCAGTCCCTGGACCATTTTCTGTCAGGTATCTTAATCAGATTTTAACTCTGCAGTGGTATAAATGAGTTAAATGTCACATTTACTCTCCAGCTATGGACCATCACACTACCTTCTTCAGTGCAAAGTGCATTAACATTGCACAGCACTCACCTAAGCACCTAACACATAACTGCCAGCTAATACTAAAGCATGGACCATCGGTGATAGCATTGGTCTTCTTACTTACATAGAGATTACATCTGCATGTCCACCAATTACCAGTATGCATCCTTAAGAAATGTAACTCAAAACAAAAACCCCCACCAAAACTTAGAAACTATTTTCTTACTTCTAAAATGCAATAATTTTCCCATGTATCTAGCAAACCAGAGTCATTAGATCAATTGCCCTCCTTCAGTCACTAATCAGCCCAGGAGTATTTCCTCACTTGTAGTCTTGATGGGTTTGAAGCCAGAGCCAAAATATACTTTGAACCTGGATGCACAGAAAACTCCAGGGACAAGAAAAGATCCACGCATGGGCATGGCCCTGGCTGTAGGGTGGAAATAGGAGACGCAATCTCCAAAATGAGATTCCAGGAGCTCATATTCTGTTTTGACCACAGCCCCAGGCTGCTGTGCAACCAAATACCATTTCTCATAAACACCATGGTCATGAGCATGGTATAAAGGCCCTGGAGGTGCTGCAGCCTCCACTCACAGAGGCTACCAGGGCTCCATAGATATCAAACCCACGAGAACAAAATCCCTAGCTGATCCCAAGTATTGAGCTAGACACCAAAGATAGATTGACAAAAAATATATGCAGTGCTATTCCTATGAAAATGGAGGGGAATAAGAGAGAAAAGAGCCCAAAAATGGAGTTAAAGGAGGTAAGCAAGAGCTCGAAGACTAAGGTCTTCCAAGGCATTAAAAAAAAAATTAATAAAAAGGAAATAATTGAATTCTGGTGCAGGAAGAATATGCAGAGTCTGTATTAAGGATCTCTGCTAGAAGGCAAGGGTGGCTCCTAGCTGTCTTTTTCATGCCAGGAAGTATTGTCTTTTAATGTGTGATGGCGGTTTGGTTTTGTGGGGTGGGAGGATGGTGGTATTGGTGTGTGTGTGTTCACAATAAGATTTTTTAGGTCCTTAAAGCATTGCTTTGATTAAGAGTTGAGCTCTCCAATCCAAAGACTCAGTATCATGCATAACCACTGGCTTAAACAGAGTTGAATCATGAACTCAATCACATATGTAAAATCCAGAGACAACAGCGAGATTAAATGCTATCTCCATTAAGACATGTTTTGCAAAGTGTCTTCTACTGAGGATGTATTTTGATAAAATATGACTGCTATCCCCATGCTGGGCTGTTATTCTAAAAATAATTGAACTATTTCTCTTCAGCTCAGGAAGTTTAATTTTATTAAGTGACTGCAAAGCAATTACAATATTCATAAGCAAGTCATGAAGACTGCGGGCTAATACTGGCACCACGAACATGCATAATAAAAGGGGATATTAAGCTTGTTGTCATCGTTTCACTTGTGTAATCAATTTATTTTGGTTACTGAAGAAGTGAAAAAAATGGTGCTTTCATTTAATTTAAGCACTAACAAAAATTAACTTCTAGCTAAGCAGCCAGGAATTTCTTCCACTGCTCACAGTACGGTGCTCATACTCTTGCTATAAGTAAGTAGCCTAATGACATCCAAACAGTACAATCAGTCAAAATGAAAAGCTACTTTATTACTCTCGCCATTTTAGCCGGCCAGGAGTTAATTAGTAGTATTAACATCTCAGTTTTGAGACCCAAAAGAAGTTGGCTTCAGTAACTCTAAGACAGTATAAAGCTGTAGAGCAAGGCTACTCAGTGCAGAATTTCAGTATTTTAAAATGCTGAGAGTTCCTGAGATTTAAGATCTTGTTTTAAGAAAAAAACTGGGAGATGTCAGATTTTGTATACTTTTAAAGTTTTTGTCTTACAGTTTACAGGTCTCAAAATTCTTATTTTCCCAAACCAATGTTACACACACCTAGAAAAACTGCCACTGTGACTGGGTCAAGGTAAAGGACTAAGCTGCTAGTTTAGACAGCTCTATGCTCACTACAGCTTCCTGGAGATCTCTGACAGTCCAAAGGATCAACCCTAAATAGCGAAGTCTGTAGCAGCCAATAAAGAAATCCAATCAGAAAAACTAAATGGAATACAGTGGTCAAGCCGAGACTGGGTTTTCTTCCTGTTCGAAAAGCTCCTACAGGACTAGATGATCTTAAGGTCCTTTCCAACCCTAACTATTCTATGATTCTATAATTCTATGACTACAGATGACAGTTAAACCCTAATTGAGGCTATAAAAAATATTAAGATGAAGTATCTATTGCACATTTTGTCTCCTTAGGCCTTTCTACAATTACAAATGCCTGCTTGTTTCTACAGGAAACCCACGATACTTGTCTGTCCACTGAAATTATGGCATTGTCTTTCAGCGCTCTGGTTTTGATGTCATCTGCTGAACAGAGAGCTGTTCTGGCCAGCCAATGAGACAGGCTGCCCAGAAAGGCATGGAGTCTCCATTCTTGGAGATACTCAAAACTCAACAGCAAGATATCCAAGACACCCACTCTAATTAGGCCTGCTTTGAGCAGGAAATGGGAATAGAGACATCCAGAGGTCCTGATCAGCCTACCTGATTCTGTGATTCATCTCTTCCCTGAAACTATCAAGCTGAAACTGTGGAAGTCAGAAATGTGAAAAATAATTAAGCTCCAGGGTGGTTAGGGTTGAGATATGGAAGAAATCTTAAGCTGAAAAATGCAGGAAAGACAAGAATAGATAAAGGTTTCACTATCTTCTGCTCTGCTGCAATCCAGAGCAGCCATTCACAGTTCACCATAGGTAGATACTATTTTTAAAAAGAGGCTTGAAACTTTCAAACTAAATACAACTTTAGAACATCAAGAAAACTGTTCTGCAGTGTCCTGTGCTTAGTGAATTCTTTTATCTATTAGAGCTCAATTCAGTTCTCATGAGGTCACAGTCCATCCATTAATTCCAGTTCAATCTGGATCACGATCTAAATTAGTTGGCTGATTAGCCTGTCTTTTTAGTCTCAGCACTTTGGAAGTCATAATTGTGGCCAAAAGTGATTACAGAGAGTCCCTCTCAGGTCATTCCACTTTTAGTGAGGTGCTCTTTTTTTTTTTTCAGGAGGTTAAGTGACAGCATCAATTCGTGCAGTAAATCATTGACTTCAAAGTGCATTTACTGGCTCCCTGTTGCCCAAGTTCATCCACCTAACTTGTTTTCTTTAACTGTGGCTCCTAAATTGCTATCCAAGCACTCTATATTGTGCAAAGAGAAATGAGCTGCCTTAAAAGCTTTAAGTTTTTTGGAGTGAATTTGTACTGATGTATCTAGATCTCCCAATAGCAACAGCTGCAGACTGAGCAGTGCTTTCACATCAGACATAAGACTGCTTTCAGACTCCCACTATTTGGAAAGTGGACTACCACAATTTTCACTGCCATAGCAACTCATTAAATAAAGGGCACTGTATTCAGCAGTGATTATTGAAAGTAAGATTAACAAAAATTTTCCATAGTGAATCCATTTATACTTTCAAAAGTATAAATGGAAAACACAGTTTCTATAATCATGCAGGGAAAATCAAAATTAAATAGCTTATAGTTACCTCCACATAAGAGAGAGTGGACTGTGATTGGGGAAATTCCGTTCAATAGAAAATTTGCCGTCTTTCTGGGAGCAACAAATAAAGTAATTTCCTAGCCCTGTTGAACTTCAGTTCACAGGAAACATGGAAACAGGAGAGGAAATGAGCTCTCTCTGTGCAAGCACCCAGAAGGTTATAGAGTGTTAAGGAAAAGCTAATGTGGGTTTATCAGAGACAGATCACGTCACTGTTCCTCCTACAATAGGATGGATAAAAGGCCTTTCTGTAAGACAGTAGATGCTCTGTATCTTCAGTTAATATACAGCTTTTTTATGCTCCTTCACAATACAAAACTAGAAAGTCTAGAAAGTGCTTCTCAGTGGTTTGCTGCCAAACAGGAAGGCCATACCATGTGATGATACTCACTTAGGTCTTGACTGAGACAGTGCAATAGAGAACATGCATTTTCTATACATAGTATAGACAGCATCTGGAAGGGACTGCAAGCACATGGGAGGACAGAATTAGAAGTTAAAAGGATTTGATAAATTGGTTGGAACGGGCTTAAAATAAGATGATAATACAGTATGAACAAACAAAAAAGCAGTTATCAGCTGCACAAATGCAACATGGAGAATGAGTGGGTGCAGGGATCAGACAGGATCACAAATATACGTTCATGTCATGCTGTTGCAAAAACAAACTTCAGCTTGGAATCTATTTGTACATGTTTCAGGCCATGTTCCACCTGTAGACAACACTTTAGTAAAAGCACTGGACCCAGCCTGGGCACCACACTTCTCAGAAAAAACAGAGCACTGCAAGGTGGCCAAAGAACAACACAGATAAATAAAGGTAATGGGAACAGTAACCAGGGTTGTTGTGTTTAGTCCAAGATTCTTCTACTTCTATTCTCTGCTACTGCTCAGGACCCCTGATCATATTACTTTTTGCACATCACTCCCATTCCCACTACTCATCCTGCATCACAGACTGGTCAGATGAGATTTTCCATATTACAGCATAGGAAATTTTGTTCTACAGAAATCCCAGTTCCTTTAACCAGCACTGTTGTCATCAGGAAATGCATCTTCAAGTTTTAAATGGGACAGTCAGCATCAGAACTAGAACTGAGTTCCAGGGTTCAGATAATCCCACTAAAAGCATGGATAGTTTCCTTCTTTCCCACACCCTGTATTTTCATGTACAGCCAGAGCAAAGGTGGGGCTGTGACCTTCAAGGTTTCTCTCTTTCCTAGATTGATTACAGAAAGGTCAGGGAGGCACTGCAGTGGTTCAGTGACATTGCAGCTTCTACTGTAAAATGACAGGGGGAAATCAGAGAAAAGAGAAAACGAGAAGCAAAAGTGGCATACTTAGAGACAGACCAAAAAAAGCCACTGCTAATTGAAGAACTTCCTACATCTGACAGTCCTAGAGAGTCCAAATGCACTTATGGGCAACCCTAGCACCAAAAAGAGCTCCAAGAGAAATACCAAAGCATCGCTTTTCTTTTTGTGTTAATTAATGCGTCAACCAAGCATACAAAAATCAAAAGCAACAGATGTCTTAGAAGCAGCATGGGAATTCACAGGGGCCTATGCCTGTTTGTTGTACTTCACTTGCACGTCAAAGACTCAAAAGATTCATCAAATAGCCCTGACACTTTCCTACTGTGTGATGCTGTAGATACCTGTGTTTTCAGCTCACTAAATGGTCCGAAAACACCATGCCCTAAGAGGTGACAAGCAGGAGCATTGATTTCAGAATCTCAGCTCCTCAGACTGGGTGAAAGTTAGGGAAATGTCTGGAAAATGTAAGTTTATCTCTGAGCAGACAGCATAAAACATTGTCATTTCAATGCCTGTGCCTGTAGAAAGCTCAGGGCACCCTGCACTGCCTCAGTGTTTTCTATTTACTGTTTTCAGTAACGTATTACCTTCTTTTGCCATGGGTAAGATCTCCACAGCAGGTTATGCCTGCTCTCCTGTCAGAGCCCAGCAGTGGGGCTGGCTGTGCTCCCAGCACAGTGATGAGGAAAAGCTCCACCACCAGCCCAAGAGTTATCTCTGGATACTTGCTTCCCCTGAAGCCCACCAGCCCTGTGTGGGTGCCCAGCTCTGTCCATGCTGCACCACAGGGCTGGGAGCATGTCTCCTCCTCCCGCACCACCGTCCTCTCCCTTACATAAGCAAAGGTAACCCAGGGGCCACGGCAATTTCTGCATGAATACATGTCATACAAGATATCTGCTGGCTCACAAGACCTTTTTTGTTTGCTTCAGATACTGCTGCCTGATAAGGAAAGCAGAACCACTTTAGCCTTGGGAATGAACTGTGCTTACAAAGGCATCCCATCACCCATTCCTTACTGACAGCAGGCTTAGGCTGGAGGACAAACACAAGCATCTCTTCTTCAGTTTGCCATGGGGGCCAAAGGAAAGGGCTTCAACCTTCACCACAAATCAGCATATTTAATACATAGTTGTCAGCAGCAAACTTCTGGTCAACTACACAAAATTAATTCATTACTGATTTTCCATTTGCAGGATTGTTCTGAAGACAAATGAGAGATGAATCAAGAAATAGAAACAGGGAACATCAGTAAATGTTATAAATCAAACGAAATTAAAATGAATCTCTTTCCAATGGTCTTTTTCAGAATAATGCACAACCACATGGAGTGTTTATGGCTACAGGTTGAATATTTGCTCCACAGGGCACAGAAGAAAGGGGAAGACCACAACAGGTTTTGTCCCTTTTCTGCCCAGCTCTCTTCCCCATTCATCAAAGTATGTCTGCTGCTGCAGTGTGTGTAGTAGCAGCTACCTGAGCAGAGAGCTTCCCTCCCTTTTGGATCTTTTCTCCACCTGTAAGCACCATTCTGTAACTCTCCAAAGCAAGAAATGAATCAGAGACCAGCCTGTGCCTGCAAAGGTGATACAGGTTTGGGGAAGGCAGTCTGAAAGACTACAGACCAGAAAAATAAAAGTGCAAAACCTACAGGTATCAAGAGAAACCTGTAATAACCTGCTGGGAGCAGATGGAGTCAACTGGAATGAGATTATGTTCTGTCATTTTCTATCAGTTCTCTCAAATAGCTGCTGCATTTGATACATGCAAGCAAGATTCTCAGGAAATGGCAGATGAACACAACTCATTTCTTTCATCATTTGAAAGTCATTAGGATTAGAGGACTGCATGCACCAGAAGCATCAAATTAAGCACCCATCACAGGATCAATCCCCACCATCCCTTGGGTTTTTGCAAATTAACACTGCAAATTAAGTATTTTAGTGAAAGAACTGATTTTTCTTGATTAGCAATGATTTCATTATGCCTTTTAAAACACAGATTTTAAAAATTATACTTTTAAAACACAAATGATCAGAAGTTCTCTTCTTTTACATAGCTAACAAAGCTGCATCTAACAAAGCAATGTTTTATTACTCTATGCAAAATTATGATGTGAATGTAGAAACTAACATCAAAATTAAACTCATGTCTCACTTGGTTGTTAATAAAAGTGTTAATCATACTTGCATTACCAAGGATTAGTAGGAACAGTGGGAAAGTACAGCTAACAAACAGAAGTATCAGGGAAGTTACATACATCACTAGATCAAAGCATTCAGAAGCACAACATGGACTAAACAAACTTTTATGGTACTCTGATCTGTTGACCAAAGACAGATGATGTAGAACACCATGGCACTACAAGTACCACTAACCGGTGGACAAACAGGCTCTGTGTGTTTGCAAATTCACTTGACCATCATAATCTTTAACATAAAATGTGATATCCTGGCTTAGGTTTGCTGGATTTATTTACACTGTAAGACAATTAACACTGGGAGAATAAATCTGAGGAATACATCTCCTCATTCAGTATGCCTCAAAAAGATACCAAATCTTTTTGAAGTGTTACCATGTACAAAAAGATATTCAGAACAATAAACAAAGGAAGCAGAAAAACACACCGCAGTGTATGGTTTAGGTAAAATGAAACTGAAGTCTGTATACACAAAATGAGAGCAAAATGCAACATTTATTGGATTCTATTCACTTGGAACATAAAGCTGGGATTATAATAGCAGGTGTTCTCCGATAATTGTTTGAATGCCAGGAAATTACTCCAGCACAATATACTACATACTACTACAAAGTATGCGTTAGTAATTTAGCTTAAAGGGTGACAGTATTTCTAGGTCTCCCAGGTCTGCTTTTTTTTTTTCCTATGCCAATTTATCTTCTGCTACTACTCCAGGTACTGTACAGGCAACATCTTTCACACAGTATGCCCCCAAAAAACTGAAACCTGCTAAGAAAAACTGGTAAACAAAAACCTTTTAAAACTGTGATTCCTTTCCCAGATACTATTACTAATTGACACCACACACACCCTACAAATGGAAGAGGAGAGAAGGTAGATGTAACACATGCATAATGCTAGACCTATGTGTTTACAAAAGGAGAGGTTACAACAAAGGATTAAATTATTTTCTCTCTGTGCAAAAAGTACACAAACAATCCTGGAAGTAAAACTACTAGCCTCTTCATATCCCACTCTGTGCAGGCCACTTCTGAGCAAAGTGCCTCCTCTTTCACAGCTGTATATGATCTCCAAAGTAGCTGGGGTATGCTGACAGACTCAAATCACTATTTGGGAAGTCAGTTTTGAACCATTATTGTATTGTGGAGCAGTTGCAACTCCAGTTCAAGAAGGTGCTGCAGTCTGTAGTCCCAGAAAACCATTGAAACAAGGGAGCCAGTTTACACATTTCATCTTTTAAAGAGTTCGATAGAAGAAATGATTTCATACAAAAAAAGCCACCTTCATGCTCCTCCCCAAGCCACATACACTGCCCTAATTACTTCAAGTACTTAAATTCAGCTGTGTAATACTGAGTCACTTTATTTTTTCCCCCAAGTAGGAAATAAGGACTTTAATGCAGAATGTGCAGATGTGCATATCCAAATGTGTGCATTTGTTTATGCATATTCATGCTTCATAAACCTTCTACTAAGGTCTAATTCTCCCTTGTTCATAAATATCTGAAGAAGACTGAACTGAAATGATTTTCACAGCACAAACACTTTAAACCTCAGAGCTGGATTCTATTTCCTGCTGTCATGCAAGCAGTTTAAAGCAGCAAAATACCTTCTAGAACTACCAAACACTTGTCCAACTAGTTGTCACGTAGCTATTGATTTCTCCATCTTCCCAAGCAGATCACAGATAATCATTTCAGCCAAGTATTCACTCTTCCGATCATCTACTACAGCCAGCTGGTTTTGGGTTTGGTTTTTTGTTGTTGTTTGTTTTTTGGCTTGGTTGGTTGGATTTTCTTAGTTTGTGGGCCAGATACAGGTTTGTTCCAACCTGAGATCAGAATTCATGAGAAACACTCCGTAGCGAATCAATATTCACCAACCAAACACGTCTCCTGGGAAAGATTAGGCAACACTTTTTGCTGTCTGATCTCCCCAGAGGAGTGAAGGCAGTTTAGTTTATACTCCTTAAGAGCAAACTGCTCAAGAATTCATGCAAACATGCACCTTGCCTGTAGCTCCAATCTCACCTTTCTCCCAACCAGGACTATCTCCCTCAGGAAGCTCTAGCAGAGGAGATTTTCATCTTTGTGATCAAATCCTGAACTTCTGTGACAGGATTTACAACCAGCAGAAGCAGCTGTTAATAATCCCATAATGAACCTGCAATGAATTCAAGCCTGAATCCAATTCTGCAATCATTACTCCTGAAGCCATAGGACCACTTGTTAAGGGGCAATATCTCTACAAATATCATCAAAAACTGGTCACTCAGTTTTAAGCTTGTTTCATCTTAAAAGTACTTTCAGGAACTTTCTGTCTGTCCATGTTCTCTCCTAGGAAAAGAAAAATAATCTCAGAAACAAAATAACAAATGAAATACGTTCTTGTTTTGACTGCAAAAGAATAGCCAAATTGATTCCAAGAACAGAATCAGGCTGGAAAGTAATACAAGAATGTAATTCCAGTAAAAGTAGATATCTGGATTCTAAGAAGTTTGAAGGCAAAACCACCTCAGATAAGAATCTTGCTTTAACTAAGGGAGTCACTGGTACTTTCCCACTCAGCTGTAAATCGGAGCGCTGCATACGCAGTAAAAGGGAAGAAGCTCATACAGCAGCTAGCAAAACAAAAGAATACCCAAAAGGTATCCCAAATGAATAAGAAAGTGGTATCATCTCTACAAGCTCATAGGAATATTTGCCGTCTATTTACACTTCTTAAAATCATGTCTGTCTTTTTTTTGCCTTGTTCTCTTGTTTTCAAATTATTTTTTCCCAGTCTTCTCAAGAGCTACATCTCTGGGTCTATGTGCAGCCAAACAAATTCAAGCAGAGTAAAAGAAAAAAACAAACACTTCCTCCACTGAAACACACAGATGAACATGTGTCTTCAGGAAGGGTGCAAATATTTCTGTACTTAGAATCATAGAAGGGTTTGCATTGGAAGGGATCAGGACACCTTCCACTAGAGAAAGTTGTTCGAAGCCCCATCCAGCCTGGCCTTGAACACTGCCAGGGATGGGGCATCTGCAACTTTCTTGGGCAAGCTCTTCCAGGGTCTCATGACTTCTCACTTCTCTAGTACACCTCAATATCCCAGGTAACTCAGGTAGCTTTCTAGACCCTCATCTGTCATGATATGTACTACACTGTAATACAGAGCCAGCTCAAACCTTTTTGCTTGCCAAGTGCAGCTCCACGTGAAGGACAGCAGAGCAGATGCCCCAAGCACCAGTCTGAAGGGAAATTAAAGATTTTTCAGGATCTAGGAAAGACAACCAGTGGGGAACAAGGAAGCTGTGACAGAAGCATGAAGAAGCCCTTCTGGGGGCTGTGATCAGTGTTTTCTTTTCTTGGGGGGTAACTCACCCCAGTAATCTGTGCCCATTATGAGGCCAGAAGAGACACAAAACAGTCCTTAAGGATTGTCCATGCTACACTGGTGGCTGCTGCTCGGAGCAGCAGGATTGCCAGAGCAACAAGCACACAGGACAACACACGCTGCTGAGACGGCAACATGAATATTTCTTCCTCTCCTTTCCCATGGAGTAAGGGACACTGCTCACAATCTACATACACGCAGGTACAAACATGCTCATTCATCCTCTGGGATCTTTCCAAACAAAGGCAGAGCTCCCCATGCTCAGTGGATCCTTGCTGGCATGTGCAGAGCCACACACAGGACCTCAGCTGAGGATACAGAAAGAGCAGGTTGGAAAAGTGAGCAATGAATGGAAAGAAAACATGTGACACGACAGAGATGCTTTGCAGTTCCATGTGAGAATCCCTCAGTATCATTTAAATCAGTCCTTCCCAGCAGCTAGAGAACATGCAGCTTTAGGATTCCTGATGCGTAATTAAAGTGCAGGCAGACCGACAGCTTTAGCATCCACAAAACAAATTTTGCTCCACCATCCACTTTGATTTGTTGACCATGACAGCTACCCCCAGCTGCATGCGGTTAAAAGCCACCCCTGTTGTATGGCACCATTTAACTGTGGTAGCTATTGGCAGCTATGTTCTGCAGGACAGAAGTATAAATGGGCTAAAAATATGACGCTTAAATTTGTGGTTTAGTGTTTAATACTGATCATCACAGAAGATCTACAGTGTGACCTGGCATGGCCATTATTCTACTAGAGACAAATAATCAATAGCATCTCTTCTTATGATTCTTGCAAGCCTAGGGGTGCTGTTGTAGCAGTAGGTGCAGGATGTGCAGTGATGTCCCAGAGAAGGGGTAGCAAATGGCCAGCCAGATGCAGATGCACTAGTAATGTCCTGAGGTACGCTGCCACCTTGTTGTAGTTTAGAGAGATGACAGTGAGCACGCTTTATTCCTTCCACTTCATTGACAGCAAGGTTAGCTGGCTGCTAACAAGTGCTGCTGTCTTTGTTGCTGCAGTGGAGATTAATGGTGATGAGGGTGCTGGCTATTTAACAGTACAGCCTGGGAGTCCTGCAGAACACATCAATTCGATTCAAAGGCACTGAAAAAACATAAACAACTTTCTCCCTTTCAGCCCCAATACTAAAACATACTTAGAACCACGTATCATTTGACGGGTTCTGGTTTGTCTAGAGCAATATATGCTTGTCTAACAACACGAACAATGTTCCATAGCAAGCAGGATTATGTATCTAGATTGTCAGTAGGTTTAAGTCAGCCTAAGGAGTCTTTGACTTTCTCAAAATCTGTAGTGGGCAGCATATTTCACAATAAATGAGGTTTTTTTGCTCACACCTACATATTACATGTTGCCAGGGACTAAAGTAAGTTTCATCTTATTCTGGAATAAAGGATTAGGGAGCAAAAGGGTGAGAAAAGAAGCCTTGCCTTCACTCCTACCAGTCAGCACTAACAATTTAAACAAAATAAAGGAGAAAATCCAGTGGTCTTATAACTTCTGCTACAGATCCCTCCTGCCTGGGACATCCTGGTCCTTCTAACCAACACAGTGTTTACTGCCTGAGCATGGTGGTGGTGGTGGGATGGCAGGGGATGTTGTTCCTGCAGCAAACAGAAGTTCAGCTTCCTCTTTACCATCCCTCACCGAAGATATTATCTTAAACCAGCCTGGAAAGTCTGTTGGGGATTACAGTCTCAATAGGAAAAAATATGTCCTAACCACAAATGTTTTAGCAACAACAGTCATTTCTTACAAAATGGAGGGAACCAGAGTCATCAAGAAGCTGAAAGGTGAAGAAAGCAAGGATCTGTGAAGTAACCTTTCATGTAAATCAAGACTGGCTCCAGCAAATTCAGACAAGTTACACTGGAAGAAAGACTGTAAACAGGTTCAGAATCTAACCCACAGCCCTGCATTTCATCACACTGGTAATATATAAAAAAGAATAAAGTCTGAATGCACACATTGAAAAAGAAGCACAAACATTTCTGAAGCCAAGGTTGCAGAACTGGAGGCTTTGTGGATGTTGTGTCACCCTGGATAAATTCAGTAAGAATTGCTGTCACTCACTTCACACAGATGTGAAAAGAAACCTATAGGATGCAAGGAAATTAGAAATTCAATTCTTTGGATGATCTGTGGCCTGTTGACATATCTGCCTGTTCAGGACATCCCCCCCCAGTTCTTGGAGTTCTTCACAGCCAGACAAGTTTAATGAGTGCATCTTAAAATAGCCATTTTTAAGAGCTGTGTTTTTAGCTATATAAGCCAGGACAAAAGTGGTTTGAAAATATACAGTCACATAGCTTTATCTCCACTGATACAGAAACACTCCCTTAACTGGCACTGCTCTGTATCACAGTCAGTCTTTCACAGTGATCTTCTCCAAGAGGGGAAGATCAAGGTGGGGCTTTTCTAGCTATTTCCTGAGGTGCTTGTAGGGCTTATACCAAGACTCTGGGACCAATTACCATGAGACAGCCAAAGCAAGAGAGTGAGTTAATTAGTTAAAGGACATGAAATTGAAATCAAATGACCTTGTTTCTGTGCTCAGGATAGGATTTTGGACATTTTCTAAGAAAGTGGAAGAAAACACAAGACAGTAGGACCTCAGGAAATATACCTTACCTTAGCACCAATGATTTGAAAGCTCTGTTTTCTGGAAACCAGAACAATACAATTCATGAGTTAGGTGTTTGAAAAAGGGTTGGAAAGAGAAAAGGCTACAGGTTAACTAATTTTTTTAGCTTAATTCATTTAAAATACTTGGAGATTGGAGATTGGAGATTTTGTTTAAGTAAATAATATAATCTGTTCAGACCTTTCTCAGTATCTTTTATTTTCTTGCTGTCAGCAAGAAGCAAGGCTATCTTACACCATACAGTCCATTGCTGTGGGAGATGACAGCAGTGTTCGTCCCATCCTTTCTTTCCTTCATCTTGATTAGAATTGAAGACTGAAAATCCGTGTCTGTCCACACCCAGGAGATATGTAAACTACAAGAGAAACAGCTAAGGCCTTGCCTGCATGTGTTGCACACCACATAAGGCAACACTCTTTACTTCCCTGTTCTATTACTGCATTTCTACTACAGCATGTTTGGCTGTACTAAGCCATACAGTACAACAAAAGCTATTTATGACTCTCACGTCTGTGCACACACAGGTAACAACACAAGACTGTAGTAACTGGGAACATTCTGATACAACATTTTCTAAGGGAAACCTTATTTCCTTGATTTTTGCAGGAAGAAGGAGAGGAGCCTGCTCAAGACTCTCACTTAAAGTACACTGCATTTAAAGCATTGATGGGAGACCAAGGCAGACATTCAAAATCCCACTAAGCTTCACCTTTGAAGATGAAATGCCGTTTTGGATGCTCATTTAACATTAGGTTTAATTGATCCAGATGTCACTTGCGTGACAGAAAGAGTAGTTTCTGACCAAAGTGCTCACCAGAAGGAAATGAAACCACTAACACAATGTGAAGAGCTGAAAATAAACAAGGAGTGATGCAGCAAACACGCTTAAGTCACTGATGATCTTAAAGGTCTTTTCCAGCCCAGTTGATTCTACGATTCTATGGACACCACACATTTTGGATGGTCTCTGCTTAAGTATGTCAAGCAAAGGCTCTTCAGAAACCCATAGATGATTTTTTAAAAATCAAGTCCTGAAGGACTCTGAGACACTTCACCTGTCACAGAATCCCCTAAAATCCTTCTGCTGGGTCTCTAACATGAGGATCACAGAACCATAGAATGGTTTGGGTTGAAAAGTACCTAGTATCATCTAGCTCCAATCCCTCTGCCATGGGCAGGGACACTTTCCACTAGAGCAGGTTGCTCAAGGCCGTGTCCAACTTGGCCTTGAACACTGCCAAGATGAAGCATGTCCCTGTGCTAGCTTTTGCTGTTGGAGTGAACTAATAAAAAGAATTATCACCCCCACAGCACTGGATGGCATTGGCAAGTGAAAAACTGATTCATGTTTTTTTTTTCCCCCAGAAGATTATTTGGCTCTGTTACAAAGTGAAAAAAAGCCTTTTCTAAATTGCTAGCAAAATAAAAATTTCCATGTATTGTCAAATTCCAGAAAATCATTCATTATTGTTTAAAACTTTTTACTTTAAAAATAAGATGATTTTATAGAAAAACAATGATACCTTGGCTTTTCAGAACAAAAAAATCTGACTAATGTCTCATACATACGTAATGTTATAGTGCCACCAAGTCTGCTTCTTCTCTTGGGACAAAAGAATTTGTTCCACTTTGTATCTTTGAAGATTTTATTCACTTTTTTTTCCCCCTAAAGGAATTAAACTAAGGTAAAGTAGCACCAGGTAACCAGAGGCAGCACAACCCTCAGCGACACTACTTGAGCTGATGCACACTCCTGGTCTTAAGAGGAAGGATGCCAGTCCACGCACAGCCCCGCTTCCCTTCTCTTTCCCCCAGCCTTACGTTTGTATATGGCCCTGTGCTGTGGACTGACAATGTTGCCTATCTTGTAAAACCAGTTCCTGCACTTGTAAAATACAAATAATATTTCATCTGGTATAAAAAGCATGCTCAGGTACCTGCTGCAACTTAATTTTCTTCCTATTTATTTTGTGTTGACTACCGTGCTGTATCCTCAGGGATTTCAGCCTTTACTTCTAGATCACTTGATACAACAAACCTAGCAAACCAACCCAAGATAAACACACTAATGGCAGCTAATTCCTTTACTATTAAAAAAGGGCTATTTAAGTTATACAGTAAAGAGGAATCAAATGCTTCAGCTACTCTCAGCCACCATTTGGGAAAGGAACATCTTGTTAAAGACACACAAGTATCACACAGTTGGATTTTACTTGCCATAGTTGCAGAAACTCCAAACTTTATCAAAGCACAAGATGCTAACAAAGAATAGCATGGCCTGTCTCATTTTCAATTTATTTTGTGCCTTTGATGGCAATTTGTATACCCTTCCGAGCTTCCCCTTTCTCTTTCAGCAAATCACTCTTAGAAACATTGCAACAGGAACAAGCAAGTCCTTTAAAACCATCCTAAGAACATGACTAGGAACCGCATCTTTAAATAAACTGCTGTCTTCTTCAAAAGGAAGTACTTGCTGTGAATTATTCTAATGTGTAAGACAACAAATGGTATTTTGACTTGCATTTCATAGGGCTTTCCCAACACCAACTAGCACAGCTTCCCAGCCCTTCTCTAAGGATGGTGGCTGTTCCTTCTCCTGCTGTGGAGGGAGAAGGACTGTGAAACCCCGTGACTGCCTTGGGGGTCACAGAGGAAGTTTGGGGTAACGCTAAGCTCAGCTCCTGGCTCTCTCAGCTGTCAGGTCCTCCCCCCGAACCAAACCCAGCAATCACTTCTCCCCAGGCAAAGCAGTCACTGCTGCTGCCCATAGTGAGATCCTTCAGCCAAAATGGAAAATGGAGGGGAAGGAAGGAATCTTCAATACCTTTCTACCTCTTTTCTATCTCTTCATCTTCTCAAGATCTTAAATCATTATCAGTGGTAAACAAGGAGATGGACCAACCCCTCCCTTCAAGCCAGCTGGTGGTTAAACCAGCAGCATCTAACCAGGCTCTGCAAGACTGCACCAGCCAATTCTACTTGTGACTTCCTGATGCTACCACACAACAGGAGCTCGATTCGTCAGGATCCTTCTTTTTCCAGACCATGCAGGCTGAAATGAAACCCTCTGCCCACCTGTGACTCAAACAAAAAATCAGAGGGCTCAGATCCCGACCTGGCACTGCTGTCCTCTAGCACAGGAAAAAATATTTGGCAATGAGCTGTTCATTACTGAATCACATCACATTCATACGTATCCTGAGCAATCTGTTGGTAGCTGCTGATATTTGATATTTGATAGCTTAGTGGACTTCGAAGATTTTTCCACAAAGAAATGCTGGACCTGAAGGTTTTGTTGTTGTTTTGTTCAAATGAAGCAACAGAACTTGAAGAAACTAGCATGACTCCTGAGCAGAGGTAGGAATAAAGATAACTCTGTTTGCACTGTGGCAGACCTTGAAATCAGATCAAACAGCAACTGTGAAGCAGCCTTTTCTGAACTGCAAGAGTGGGTGTAACGCATTATTTGACCTTGCACTCTTAAGGTGAGATTAGATCCACAACTTGGAGAGACTGGTTCACAAACAACCCTAACCAACAAATCTTTCACAGGAGGTATACTGTTCAACATAAAATATATCTTTGAACTTGGCGATCTTGGGAGATTTATTCTATCATACTTTCAGTCCTGTAATTTTGCATCATCAAAGTGAAACTCAGCTGACTAGTTTTAGTCTTTGCTAAATGTAATCAGATATTCTTCCATTTCTGTAGATGGTTTTACATTTAAGGATGTCAAAATATGCTGCAGAGTCCATTAAATGGCATTCTTTTTTGGAGGCGAAGGGGAGCAAATGGTGCAGAGAGAACTGCAATGATCCCCTTGCAAGTCAGGGAGCAGCAATGTTTAGAGGAGACCCACTGTGAGCCCTTGTGCTTTCCTTAGCAGGCTGCTCTGCGTACCAGAGGCTGCTGTGCTGTTGTGACTCCAAGAACACCAGCCCTTCTTCAGCATCTAAAAACAGGACCTGGGGAATGTGTTTCTTTTGATGAAGCAGGCTTGTAGCTGGTGAGACTACATGTAAGCTAAGGTCTAACAAATGCCTCCCAAAGACTATTCATCAGGGACTGTAGTGACAGCACAAGGGGTAACGGGTTAAAACTTAAACAGGGGAAGTTTAGATTGGATATAAGGAAGAAATTCTTTACTGAGAGGGTGGTGAGGCACTGGAATGGGTTGCCCAGGGAGGTTGTGAATGCTACATCCTTGGCGGTGTTCAAGGCCAGGTTGGATGAGGCCTTGGGTGACATGGTTTAGTGTGGGGTATCCCTGCCCATGGCAGGGGGGTTGGAACTAGATGATCTTAAGGTCCTTTCCAACCCTGACTATTCTATGATTCTATGATTCTAAGGCTGCTCTCGCTGGCATCCTCTTGCTGCCCTGGGCAGCTGGCGTTCCACTGAGTAACTCCCTTCCAGCCATGGGGATGGTGGGGCATAGAATCCTAGAATGTTTCGTGTTGGGAAGGATCTCAAAGCTCATCTCATTCCACCTCCCTGCCATGGGCAGGAACACCTTCCACTAGGCCAGTTTGCTTCAAGCCCCATCCAACCTGGCCTTGAACACTGCCAGGGATGTGGCAGGCACAGCTTCCTCAGGGAGCCTGTTCCAGTGCCTCACCACCCTCGTAGTAAAGAATTTCTTCCTTATATCCAACCTAAATCTCCTCTGTTTAAGTTTGAACCCGTTACCCCTTGTCCTATCGCTACAGTCCCTGATGAAAAGTCCATTTCCAGCATCCTTGTAGGCCCCCTTCAGATACTGGAAGGCTGCTATGAGGTCTCCACGCAGCCTTCTCTTCTTCAGGCTGAACAGCCCCAACTTTCTCAGCCTGTCTTCATGGCATGATCATGGCATGGCAGTGGAGGAGCCTACTGGAAATACATTTGGCACATGCATTTTAGCAGGGGAACCTCATGCTGAAGGACCAAGCCACAGAGCACAGCAGGTGCTGGAGGCACACAGACAGAACCAGGGACCAAGCGTTCACTAAATACTGGGAAAAAAATAGAACTGGGCTCAAACCTCACTGCCTCTTGCTGCTGGGAAGGAGATGGATCTGGATTTCTTAGTCACACAGCCTTGGTATTGGAGGTCTCAACATGGATCTGAACAGATCATCGCTAAAATTGCCATAAGAGTACAATAAAATGCCATTGCTAAATCCAGAGAGTGGCACTGCATTTCCCCCTAAGATTCTCTGTTTTATTCTGTGCTGCTGCTCAATTCCTTGAACACTAATAAAACAAGTATTTGCCAGTTTCAAGACCAAAGCTATACAGTTACAGCTCATTTGTGCTCTGGCTCTTCTGGGAAGATGGTTATAGTGAATGAAGTTATAGTCTCCCTTTATACACACAACACAGGTTTTTCAGTCTGTGCATCATTATTGTTGTGTAAAATAAATGTGATTTTGCTATTTTTACAAATTAAAAAAGTATAAATTTACTAGTTCATGGCATTTTTAAATGAAAATCTGTATTCAAATCTCAGAGTATTACCATCCATCCCTGGAAATGGCCCCAGCAATTGCCTGCAAGCCCAGATGAGCTAGGAAAAGTCAAAATGCAGCACCCACCTGAACTGACTGTAGCTGATAAAGGAACAACTGCCCCAGTCTCCACCTCAATTTCCCAATATTCCAGCTCTATTTCAAAGCCCCCGTACTCTTAGAAAACACGGTGCTGGTGAGCTGAAGGCAGTAGTCTCTTCTGGCAGCCTACACACAGATCTGAACTTCATTTTTCCTTCTAAGCATGTTAAACCTCATGCAGATCTAAATGTCTGCCAGACACAGTGTTCACAGGAAAGTAGATGGACTAAGCCTGTCTCACAAAGGTCCATGAGGAACCTGCCTGTAAGAACACCACAGACCGTTGTCTGCTAATGGTTGATCTGAAATCTCATTAGAGATGGCAGAAAAAATTACTGCATTTGACTTCTGTGGCTCTTTGTGTAACCAAGGTCTTGACTGTAATTATATGTCTACACATAATGCATATTCTGTATATCTATAGAAAGCAGAAAGTCGTATTAGAGTCTCACATCACAGACCAGTTTCATTATGAAATCACAACCCTTAATCTGAGTAGAGGCAGTAACTTTTAGGACAGATGAACCAGAAAGACTTTCAAAACTCCATCGAATCGTTTGGTGCTTCAAAAGGCATCGGTGAAGGTAGAATCTAGGAGTGGTCCTAGAGCCCGCTGAAGTCCCTGGGTGCTTCATGGCATTCTGTAAGCTTTGCGTTCAGAGTGCAACATCTGTACAAAACCCAAACCTCAGAAAACTGAGTGTACAAGGAAAATAGGACTGATTGCATTGGCAGATGCAGAGCTTGTGGCAGCTAGAAGTCATTTTGTATACGAGGAATTTAGGATACAGCACAAAACAGGCTTGATTTCTGCAAGAAGATGGGGTTAACCTGTCTCTTGCAGGCAGCCTAGCTCCTAGTATGATCTCTCTTATGAATAATTCCTTTTCTTTTTCTCTTGCAGGGCTTAGAAGGATGCAACAGAGCAGGAGGCTGAAAGCTTAGCTACCCAAAACTCTCCAACTTAATGCACTCCTGCTGAGCATGGCAGGGCCCCAAAGAAAGAGGAAGCCAAGTAGAGAGTGTCCAAGAAGTAGGATTTACCACAGAGCTCAGAAAACAAACTGGAAGACAAAGCACTATATTGCATTCCAGACCCTAAGCCTGCCGCTTCCACAGGCTGAGCATCTCACCCGGATTCACATTCACATCACACATTGATCCTGCAGCAGGATCCATGCAAGCATGAAGTCCTATATAGCATTAATTACCCATTGCCCTTTAGCAGCATTACTTTTTCCATATGGCTTGTAGCATCCATAATAATATTACAGGGGATACACTAACAGGTGTAACCGAAACAAAATGCCCTCACATGAGAAGCATGTATAGTGCATTACTCTCTGTGACACACACTTCATCGCTTTGCACAAATTTTTGTGCATTTGTGCATCCCTGAAGTAAAAGTGTGAGAAAAGAAGCCTGGTTCTGTTTATCACATAGAAAACATGTTCCAAAACACAACCCCCTGTTAAAACTGTGAGAACAACACAAAAGTTTCAAATGCATTAAAACGTAAACAGCATAAAAATAAGCCATGACTATTTACTGGTGGTGCAATTAGAAGCAGATCACAGTTCAGGTGTCACATGCTACAATGCTCTGACAGATGTATAAGGCACTAGTGAGACACGGCATGGTTTTCAGTCTCCTCATCTAGCACAAAGCTGAGAGATTTTCTAATGTAGAGAAATAAAATAAAATTCAACTATATACACAGTGGTGAGATCTTGTATCCAAGTGTAAGCAAACCACTCAAGCTGACAATCAGTGATGCTATAAACCCGGAGAATATTGTTTGAGGCAAGATGAGCCCTTCTTTAAATCTGGCCACAAATACGAATGAGAGGGTTGGAAAACTAGTGTGTTGCTGCTTCATACTTGAAACCATACTTAGATGCCAGGGAATGTTAAAACAAACAACAGTGACAAAAGATTACTCTTTCTGAGGTAAGAAATGTGGGGAGAGGGAGGTAAGAGAAGAAAACCACTAGAACACTCTTTGTGGAAGTAAGATGCCTTACTGACAATATGAGTCTTGCTACAGCTATGAGCCTTCCTGAACATGGGAGGTCGTATAACCTCAGGAACTGTGTTTTCAGAACCAAACCAAAACCCACTTTATTTACTCATACAATCCTGAATCCTTTCCAAATGTTTTCTTTTGTATAGGAAAAGCTGGCATTAACAAACTTGGCAGAATCTTTGAAAAGCTTCTTTCTCTGTCTCTCAAATCATAGAATCATATAATCATAGAATGGTTTGGATTGGAAACAACCTTAAGATCATCTAGTTTCAACCCTCCTGCCTCGGGCAGGGACTCCTCACACTAAACCATGTTGTACAAGGCCCTGTCCAACCTGGCCTTGAACACTGCCAGGGATGGAGCATTTACCACTTCTTTGGGCAACAGTTCCAGTGCCTCACCACTCTCACAAAGAGAAGAACTTCTTATGCCATGTTAACTGTAAGAAATATTTTATAAAAAATAACCTTCTGCTCCCATAAGTGTTTATTAAAAAAATAGTTTGAGTCAGCTTTTTTCCTAAATTTTAAACTCCTTTCTTATAAAGAATGAGAAGAGTAAAACCATGCTATTCACCTAATAATGCAGAGTGAGTGTGCAAAAATGCACACATACATATGCTGCTGAACACAATCAGAATTATATACCTGTGAACACAGGGTCCTATTCAGCTGAGTAAGGTTCCTGTTCACGTCAAAAGAAGTCTGTTGAGCCAGGAGTTTTGGCACCCAATCCTTGCAATCAGGGAGCAGGGAGCTCTGGCACGCAGCCCTTGCAGTCAGCAGACCAGCTTGTCACAGCAGGTTACGCGTGGTCACAGGCGTGCTGAGATATTTCAGAGTTTTTTTGAATGAGTTACCCATATGTGTCCAAAGTCACCTGAATCTGCACTGAAATTACTTACCAGAACCTGCTCCAACACTGCAGTTATTTAATTCCCCAGATATATCATTTTGATATAAAATAGTTTGTGTGACACTAATAAATCAGAATGAGAATGCACTCTGTGAACAGATGATGCAGTTGAAAGATTATATTGAGGGCACAGAGAAACACTGTAAGTTCCCTGTTGGTGAGTTCTCTCATTTGGGATAAATCTTTTTTATAATATATACAATCACTGTTTGATAAATAAAAGAAAAAAAAGGCCTGTCACAATGAAAGGGGAATACTGGCTACACATAAATAATGTCAAGCAAAAGAGTAAATCATAGCTAGACCTGACAACCCAGTGCCAGGTATTAAAGTTGGGTGCCCCGAGGCAGAGCAGCACAGTTCATCTGAAATGATTTGGAAATACACAATTGAAGGCACATTGCAAAATTGTTCCAAAATGCACTCACCCTTGGCTGAAGCATGGCATTGAAACTGCCATCAGCAAAGCTGTAACCATCTATTCCCAAGAAGAACCTGACCGAAGCCTGTCAAGACATTCAGAAGCAAAGTTTGCAATATTCCTTAATCATGGAAGGCAAAAATGTGAAGGGTTTCTGATGCTCTTACAAGGCATCTGGCGTAGCATCTCCTTCATTTCTGCACTGTTTTGT
The DNA here is from genome assembly GCF_963264785.1 of Psittacula echo. NCBI lineage: Eukaryota > Metazoa > Chordata > Aves > Psittaciformes > Psittacidae > Psittacula > Psittacula echo. The sequence goes on along the minus strand of NC_137735.1, from coordinate 116,312,576 downwards.
TACATCTCCATACTCTCATACTCTTGTGTCTAATCTTACATTGGTTGTAATTTCCATACTTTTGACTTGGTTCAATTAGCCTGGTTCCCTGTGGAAATCAGATCTCCAGGATCAGTCTATGATTATGTCTGTAATAAATTTTTGATGTTGATTTCAGACCAATCACATACTGGAGATGTCAGATATGATAAGCTCACTATGTATTTTCCAACACCAGAGTGAGAGAAGGCCAAAGGTTTTGATTTTGTTGGCCAAATCAAGTGAGGTAGTCTGCATGTAGCTGTCAAAGTATTTGACAGAAGAAAGGCTGTAGGAAAAGGGATGGGAAATTCAAAGGATACACGGTGAGAGCGGGAAATTCAAAGGATACACGGTGAGAGCAGAAAATAGTATAATTTATTTTTTAGAAGTGTATGATTGAAAACGCTCAAGACCATATGAAAGCGAGTTTCTGCAGTATTATCTCCAGCCACTGGGCTTAATATACACACCTTTGTGAACAAGCTGAATTCATAGCAGCAGCTATATTTAAGCTAATATTGAGATTTTCATTACTAAGCTTTACTATCTTCCACAATAAGTGGGACTGCTGCTGGAATCTGAGGGAATTTAGCAGTCTTGCACAATGCTCAATAAAGCTTCTGTGTAGTGCCTGTGTGCTTAAAAGGAAGAAGAAAGGGCTGTATACGAATAAACTGGTTCAACAGAAAGTGTCAAAGCCTACCTGATGGCTTCAATTTTATTTTAACCCCACTGCAACTGGTGGGGAGCCAACACTGAGGACAGTGGAGGTGATGGCTGTATAAACTGGACTGAGCTGCAGCGCAGTAGCAGCTGAACATTAGTCCCAGCTGCTCCTGTTACATCCATCCTTGTGCCACTTCTCATGGCAGTTCAAAAAGTAATTTCCTAAAGAAATGGACTTCCTCTGCATTGGGCAGCGTAGCAAAGAATCCCATATTCCTTAATCCCACTTCTGGGACTTAGGCATTGAGGTTGTTGGAAGAAACTGTTACTTTTAAACCTAGAATTTAATTAAAGCATCTCCAGGACTTTTCTTCAGTGATTCTGTGACCCTTCCCTCACTGGCTAACCAGGATTATTTGCAAACCATTACAGCTACTACAGACAAAAGAGGTCTCCAAGCTGCACCAGTAGCTGTAATTAAAACAGGAGCATATGTCAATATGTAACTGACTTCTCAGGGAATTCAGTGCAGCCACACAAACAAGCAGCTCTGACAAGCTTTTGACATTCAGGCAGCAGCTAGTCCTGCCAGAAACTGGAACAAGAGCAGGAAGAGACTAAGAAGACCAGTTTCTTCTGCAAAGATTTTTCTAAGATCATCTTAGGACATATCCAGGCCCACGAAACCCATGCTGCTTAGGGATAGGGGATCCAGGTGAGCAACAGTGCTGAAGAACTTCAAAGCCTTTCCTCCTCCTTTTGGCCAGTTAGAGATTATTTACCGCAGTGTGAATGGCAGGACCACAGGGGTAAGTACAATGAATATGGGCTGTAGCTATCAAAATTATAAATAGTGACTTGGGTTGGATCACAACATCTCACCAGAAATGGGAGCCCCGAACAGTCTGGGAGGGAAGGACTGGGGGCAGGATTTTTTGCCCATGTGAGCAATGTCATGGTTAATTGTGCAGAGGGAACAGCTCTTCTTTGAGAAGGAGGCTAATAATGGCTTTTGTTTCTCTGCAGTTAGTTCTGATAGCAATAGGTATAGGCCATCACTGACCCCACCGACCATAAACACAGAAAGTTAGCAAGCCCAACCAGATCCACATGGTGTTTTTGCATGTGTGGAGGCCACACGTTCCTGTTCTGAAATGAACCATAAGGTGGCATTGCTTTGAAACATTACATCTGAATATTTTCCCTGACATTTTCTGTACTCTACAAGAACACAGAGAATTCCCACTGAAATCAAGGGAATTAAGCCATCCTACAGAAACCTCAGTGACACAGTGAGGATTAACATCATTGTATGTTAACCCTCACTGTATCATATATATTACACATACCTTCAAGTATATTATTTACTCTCAAATTGCCCAGTTTTGTCCCGAAAAACAACATGTCTCAGATACTTTTGTTCAAGCACTGTGTCTCTTACTTCAAGATATATGTTTGTGTGTGTGTGTACTGTCCTCTGGCATGTAATAGATCCCGCTCCTTTTCTGTGCCACATTAACAGCCAACAAAGACACTTGTAAGAAGCAGTTTTCTGTTTTACGTCTAATGTGCAGGTCAAGACTGGCAGAGTTTGGGAAAGCAGGTCACAGGAAATGAATAGTAGTTACAATAAAATAAACTATAAAGATTCCCTGTGACTTGATCTGCTGTTGCAAAACAACAGGGGACCTAACGCTGGCTAGAAAAAGGCAGGAGATTATGACAGTCTGGGTGGGAACAGTGCAAGATTGTGATTCTTAAATCTTCCTGAGTGTAAAGGTACGGACTCTACAGAATCTCCAAGTATCCTGTGCACACACAGAAAACGAGATGCTGCCTTTATGTCTGCGGGCAGTGCTAGTTACGCATAGCACAAGGAAGAGAAATGGGTCAGAAGATAAATACACACCAATTGAAGAACCTTCTGCAGGGCTGTCATGTAGGAGCCCTATTGATCTGAAAATAGCAAGGCCATGATTTCAGGTCGCCCTTGATCTTCTGTATCGAGCTGGTCTCTGTGGGTGATGGTGGTTTCATATACAAAATCACAGGTCTCCTTCACTGCAAAGAACTCCTCAGCTTTCAGGTAGCCCTTTACTAAGAACATGCGAGGTCCCAAACCACAGTTATTTTTGCAGTCTCTGCCACAAAGTATGGCTTGCCCACCTCCAGCTACCACATGCTGTGCAGAAGAACACATTAGAGACAGATAGCAGAACTACCTGAGCTTAGCCTTAGATATTTTCTTTCTTACAGGTACTTTTGATGTGGCATTACATCCCAGCAGTGACTCTGAACTGGCATCCTTTCAACCAAGTAATTGAAGTGTTTAAAAAGCCAGTGAGATCACGGATGGGCAACAGACCACTTTCCAAGCACACTGCACATTGGAATAATGAAGCAGTGTCAGCTACAGATTTGACTTCAGGACATGGAGTTGCCACTGAATTGACCCAGGCTGCATCTCAACAGACAAACAACATCATTCATTCATGCATCTCTCTGTTTGGATTCACCTATTTGTTCTGCCCATGGAGCAGAAGACACACTCATACAGAGTCTGGCAGAATGCAAAGCAGTCAAGTAGAACAGCTGGAGATCCACCCGAAGAGTCCACCCAGACCAACATGAGGATGTCCTCATATACTATAAACTTACTGGTATTTCAAAGAGGAGAATATGCTAATTCATACCAAGAATGTAACCATAGATCTCTTCAGAGTGTAGTGACCCAGATGATTTTGTGTTGATCCCTACCACTCTGGTAAGGTAATGTGAAGCTGATTTCTGCTAGAGTTGTTTGAAAAACCTTCCATGCATCTAAAAAACAAAAGGCAGTGATAATGGGAGGCAGGAGGATGGAGGAATTTGTGAACATCAGAATGCAGAGTTAATATGATTCTACCAGTAAGACTCATATGATGAGTTTTAGTCTTTTCTTTTTTTCCCCTCTTTTGAGCATCCAAGATTGTCTTTATTTCAAGTATCACCATAGGAGTAGTAATTAATTCAAATGAAGTGGGATTTACTCTAAATGAGCAAGAAAAATATTCCAAAACATTCTGAGCTCCAAACCTTAACAAAAAGAAAAGGATTTCTCTTTAAAATACAACTTTCAGAGAAAATTAAGCCCACTAATTTTTTTTTTGAGTCAGCAACTACACTGTGTAAAAATGGCACATTGGCTTTGAGAAACAGGCTATCAATTCTCCTTTTCTGTCCCTAGTAATGGCTAACTGAAGGCTACAGTGCCAATGAGAAGCACTGAGACCTACTTGGCTCTTATCTTGGATCTTCTTGACTTGGATACTACTAGCAGTTACTGAACTGGAGCCCAAACATTAAATACTAAAACACACTTTGAATCTAAAACAGAAGCACTTCAATTATCCGAACCTTGTGTTATCCCAGATGAGGTCATTATTCTTAATGCTTATCATATTGAATATTCGTACCATTTTCTCAAAGCTTGATTATCAAAATCACCCTTTGTCCCTTGTGGTGTATGGATAATTAAGGTTTATACATTTCATGCAAAACAGGTCTTGTATCTCATTAAACGGAACCATCTGCATTTCCACAGTGTAATTCCTGAACATAATCTGTGCAGTTTATATCCCGATGACTGGACAGTGTGATTATGTTAACTATAAGATAAACACAGCTCTGAAACTGCTATGTCTGAAACTGCTAGAAACCCATAAATGAAGTGGCAGGGCTCCAGTTTTGGAAGCAGACTGATTTTCTGCGCTCCAAATAGGCATGCAAAATGGCACCATTTGTTACGTTATTCAAGCTGTTTAGCTGAACAGCATTTTACTCATGTCTAACTTACACTGGTACTAATCATAAGTTGTTTTTAGTAGGAGTGAGAAAGCAAATCATACACAGCTCAATTAGTTTAAAATACAAAAAAATGTGACATGCACATACTAATTCTTTGTCTGTTGTAGCAATGTAGGATACTTAAACAGAGCGAGCTCAGCTTGAGTTCACATCCCCCTTTTTTATATACTAGAGATGGACTACACAGAATGCCTCAGCATGAATTAATTCCCACATGTTTACCTCAAACGCAGAACATACAACAGTACTGGCATCAGGCTCACTCATCACTATTACTAGTATCAGCTTGGCATTCTGAAATAGGGAAACAAACCCCACAAGTCACACAATCAAAGTCATGGGGGAAACTGAATGCTTTACTTAACAATAGCCCACCTTCTTGGGAAGAGCCCACGGAGAGCATAGGGAGGTTCACACTGCCCAAGCGTAACCTGAGCCTTGTTCTCAGGGAGCAGCATGTTCCCACCACTAAGAGAACAATTCTCAAAATATATTAGTAGTGAAAATTGGGACATAGGCTTCCTGTTTTCAGGAAGATGGGTTTACAGGTGATACATGAATCTAACCCAGCTCTTCCAGTAAATTGCGTTGCTCTTTCGTACCTCATTATCTGAAAAGCATCCTAGCAGTGTAAGATAGATGAAAGAGACCTGTACACAAAGTCCTAACCACAGGGCAATGCCATGCCAAGGCACTGGCTCTGACAAGGCTAACGGGAAAGAAGTGGGATTCAGTGAAATGAGAGGGAAAAGAAAACATCATGCCACAACTCACTGACTGCAGAAAGGATACAGCAGCACTGAGAGATAGAGAAGGGACAACAGAGTAGCCATGAGGGAATCACGAAGAGCTACACAAGCATCACATAGCAGGAGACAGGGATGAGGGCCAAGGCAAGCCATTACTGCAGAGGCTGCCAGTGAAGTGTGAAAGGTCCCAGCACTGGTGGATGGACCCCAAGAGGACAGGAGTACAAACGAAGGTGGGAGGTAGTGTCTGTGGGAGCACCTCCTTTGGCAGGAGAGCAGAAAGGGAAGTGCCTACAGAAAATAAAGGGGTTATCATGGAGCAACCCAAGGTACAGAAAGAATTATCTTTACAGCTTCTGAAATGATGTTACTGTGAGCCAGTCAGCCTTCCTGTGAACAAGTCACAGTGGCAGGCTGTAGAGCTCAAAGTACACAGCTTGCAATGGGCATTAGAATCATCAGGGATACAGCTGGTGAGTTCTGTGCCATTTAAAATGTCTCAGAAGGGTTGCTTCATGGGTATTTCAGTGTGCAGAAACTTAATTTGATCAGAAACACAATTATCTGTGCCCTAGTTCCTCGCTATACCTCAGTATTTGTTTTACAAGACTTTACTCATGACATATCTCTAGATTTATTATATATATATACACACATATGTAAACTTAAATGATGTTCAGTGACAACTGGTCAGAAGATACTAGTGTTTGTAAAAGAAATACAAGACTGTTTTAAAATTAATAATACTGAATAGACTTTCATTTTTACCTTTTTATTCATGAAAGAAGATTCTCCCTCAAGAAGTGATTTTATATAGCCAGAATTCGTTTACAGACTTCACTTGAAAAATTAAATTCATCATACTGATTTCTACCCTACAGTGGTTAATATAGTTCCATATGTGCTGCTCTTAACCATAAATCCACCTACCTGGGAAGACAATCTCAGCTAAGGGTGTCTAGTTTGAGTTTAGCTCTTTGCAGGATTAAGCTCTATGAAGCAGAAATAGTCTGCAATATAGAGGAGGTCAGGTTAGAGTAATTCTCTAAGTGAGGCTGCAGACTGTATCTCGTGCAGCAGGTTGCCAAGGAGCTGCTATGAGAACAAATACAGATGGGAGGAGGTGGATGCAGCAAGGGTGGAACTACGCTGAAAGGCTTTGGCTACAAAGGATGACAATAACAGGCAGTAGGAGCAGACAAAGCCCAGGACCTACAGAGCCCAGCCAAGGATGCTCCAGCAGAACCAGTAGAAGGGCCCCTGAAGGTCTCAGCAATGCCTTCTCCCTTAGCTGGAGTTTAACCACCACAGCCCTCTCAGGCATCCTCAGCCCCGAACCACCGTCATCAGCTGCTCTCTTTCCTCCCATACACTGCCCAGGGACCAAGCACCACTTCTCACGTGTTCTGGAGATGCTGTTCTTTTCTTTCTTCTCCATCCTCTTTTCAAACTGAGGTATGGGAGAAATTGCATGAGAAAAGCCTGAAATTGCTAAATAAGCTCTAATCTTAAACCCTATTAGGATGCAGAACCTTAGTAAGCTCAGTAACAGAGACAGATAAAAATCTGACAGCTCTCCCCTGCAGAATCACTCAGCTATTTCAAAGCTGCACTGGTTTCCCAAGCACTAGTTTAGGAACATTTCCCTATTCAGGAGAGCACTGATAAATGTGCCTACACAAGTATATGCTTTTACAATGCAGCGCCTTAGAAAGACAAATTCTAGTTGTCTTGGATAAGACAGTCATTTAAAACTACTGGCTTCTTTGGCAACACAACAAAAATTCATCTCTTGCCCTCTTGTGAACCATAGCGATAATACATATCTACATCCCTTCAGTGGTGTCATGAGGATTCATTAATGCTTATAAGCATGGTGAAGGTGAGAAGTCCTACAAGCATTAAGGCACATCAAGACAGTAGGTTTTTAATCCACACTTATCCCTGTGCTGAGTATCACTGCCCTTCCACCACCCTTTAGAGATTCCACACTTCCACACTTCAGAGATTAGCATCTCTAAAACTGTTTGCCAAAATCTGCCCTGTAGGACAGCCAAAGCTGAACACCGTATAGGTCCAGGGGACTGAACCAAACAGTCAGAGCAGTGAAGTTAACAATGCTGATCTCAGGCACAGCAAAAATGTTGAGAACACACAAAAAGTTTCAAAATCCCTACAGCAGCAGTGCCAAGGAAGAAAATGTGCTTATGAAATCAAAACGGGCTCCAGAAGCAAGGAACAAATGAACTCATTGTTATATAGCTCGGGGAAAGCATTACTTTTTCTGCATTTGATTCAATGCCATGCTTGTCTCTGATTTAGTGATTTGTCTCTTTCATTTCTAAATTATATTCTGTCTAAATTTAGTTACCATAGAGAACAGTAAACCCAGCCTGGACACCTGGGCGCTTGTTACAGGCAGGCTATTCTGGAGGTGGCTGATCAGCACACCAGGATCAGCACACCAGAACCAGCAATTAAAAGCCACCTTCAGCGCGCTCGGCTTTGCTGAGACTCATGATGACCATTCTTGGCTCACCAGGCAGCTCCTCTTCTTTCCCCAGCCCCACCCTACACACGGAGACCTGATCCACACACAGTTCCTAGCCCTGAAGCTGCAGATAGCTATGTGGCTCAGGCACAGATAGTCATTTCTCCTCCTGTCCCCATGGTGCTGCAGTCTGACAGTGACCCACATTCTCACTGAAATTCACTGGGAAACTACAACTGGGGAACCAGAGCAGGCAGCACAGGCTCCAACAAACTCCAGCAATGAGCTTTCGAGGGCATACAAGGTGAGGTACAGCTACCCCACCTGGATTGTCGAGATTCAAACCATGTGAGCATCAGGATCTACCCTGGCTCCACAAGCCATGTACGAAGGAGGAACAAGCAACCTTTGCAAGCACTAATAACACGTTACTCTTACAGTGGTGCTGTCACAGCAGTGCTTCCTACGCCCAGCTTTTCCTATTGCCAGCTGGTAAGAGCCACCTTACCCTCTCTTATAGGACTTTTAAAACTGTACCCTAACTTCAGAGGCTCTAGCAAAAGAATGCCACAACTGATCTGTAATTCAACATCATGTAGTGCTAAAGTAGGTTGGGGGCATGCTGGTACTGCCCCGAGCCCACTGGGAGGTCAGCACAACCACTGTGCAAGGGTTGTGTAGGGAAAGGCTCTGCCTCACTGCGGGTAACCAGCCCTCCTGCAGGCAGCGGTTCTCCCTGTGGGCAGGAGCAGGCAGCAGGAGGCACAGCCTGTACGCTCTTGTCCTCGCTCCTGAATAATGGGTCCCAGAAAAAAAAACATGTTAGGCAGCAGTGAGGAAGGTCAAAGCTTTAAAGAACTGGCCAAGAGAACCCAGCCACTTGTAAACCTGAATACTAGTTTGTCACACAAGACTTCATATGAGTTCTGTGATTCTAGGAAGGTATCTGCCTTGCTTTAATGAAAACATTCTGTCACCACCTGTCAGGAATAAATTCAGGCAAAGAAAACAAGACAATATTGAACTAGAAGACAGGATCTTGCAAAACATCAGAGCTGATTCATCCTTTCCCATCCCTTCCCCCCATCCTACTCCGGGCACCATACCAAGAATACATTAACTTAACCTGCCTGGGAATTTACATTAGATTACTGTCCACTACCAGTGATTTCAAATGCCTTTATTCACCACCATTGCTGTATTCCTGCAAGATATGTACTGAATAAAAGTAACTTCATATTTTTCTTTAATTATTTCAATTTCTGAAGAGTCTGGCAGAAGAGGTGCCAAGTACAAAAGTCTTGACTACTTACTCCCATCTCTAGAACTGCTATGCCAGACTATTAGGATATAAATCTGTTATTTTTCTCTCAACAGGTGTGAATTACCAGAGTATTACGTATGCAGATACACATTCTTGCTTGCTAAAGCTGCACTCCTACTTCACAGGATCTGAAAAAAGTAGTTAAGTCATCTGTTGTAGAGCTAAGTTAAAAATCCTCTTGGATAAAAAAAAGCCTTTTGGATTACACATTGAAAAGAGGAACAATAAATAGCTGTCAGGAAACTGTGGCTTCTATCATCATCCAAAGCCCAGAATATTTTAATCTGCATACCCTCAACTCCTTCTACACACTTTCTGCAATGCCACACTCGGGGTTACAGCCTACAGGGCTCTCAAGTTACGCTTCTCCCTGGTAATTAAAAAAATCAAACTTTATTCATGTAACGTAACACTTACCACGCTGCACAAGGACCTTCTTCCTGCTCCCTTTCCTCATCAGCGTAGTCTTTGTGCTCAGCTGCCTTCCTGTATAGGTGCTCTGCAAGCCACAGAAGCCCGGTCTGCCCGCATCAGTAGCTGATCTGGCAGCAGCGAGCAGTGGTGAAAGCAGCCCTCTTTGAAAAGTTTGCTTTGTGTTCAGAAAAACAACTTGATCTACCTGAGCTTTCCCACAACCCGAACCACCATCCTCAGTGACTGGCTGCTCCGGTGCAAAGGGAATGGCAGGGAATTGGAACGGGCTGATTAGCAGCAGAAGCAAAAAAGCCTCCGAGGCTGGGCACAGCCTCTTTGCTGCAGGGCTGGGTACAGTTATGCTTTACCGAGTGTGGATGCAAAGTGCAAAAAGCTTAGATAAGTTGTCCTAATTTTTTCTTACTAAAGGTCAGAAAGGATCTGTTTGCTGAGAAAGTATCCCAAGTCTGTACAGCCAGACCTGCTTGCAACAACATAGAACAGAACAGAATGACAATACTATAAGATAAAATAATAAAAACAAGTAAAATAAACCAACATAAAAAATAAATAAAATAAAGTGAAATAAAAAAATAAAACAGCTCTGCAATCTAATTCTCAGGAAGACTTGAACAGACTCAGTCTAAATGATAAAAAGCAATGGAAAGAGTACCTCTTCAGGCTTCATATATACACAAAAAGGCAAGGAAAAGGACAAAAATCTCCCTTTATTTCTGACCAAGTCAATATGTATCATATATCCATTTGTACTCATTACCTGAAGTAGGCCAGTCCCAAAGGCTTGCCACCAGGGGATATTTCCTTTTTAAACAGCTAATGGAGTTTTAATTAAGTGTGTTACCTGAAAATACATCTTGACAAAAAGCAAGATAATTGAAATGCATTAGAAAGTGTGCTTATTCGCCTGCCTAGAAATAAGCTGAGAAAATCAAAAAGACACAGAGAATATGTAATAGAATAGTTTTGAGAGCAGCTGAAAAGGGTGGGAGATGTGCAAATTCAATTATTGCTATGAATAATTATATGCTAGCAAATGTCCAAGATGAACAATAATAAAAAAAAGAAAAAGCAGATGAAAATACTGACTCATTTACAAAACAATACCTGAATCAAGCTAGCAACTGTATTGCTAAAAATTGAAAAAAATTGAAAAAAAGATGTTTTCCCCTTCTAGAGAAGATTTTGACTTCCCAGTGAGAATAAAGAGGTTTAAGCCTTTTTTTTTTTTTTTTCTAACCAGAGGTTAGTTTTTCAGGGAAAAATCAGTATTTACAACAGAAACAGACTTTCTGTGGGTTATTTTTTAAATCAAAACCTTATTTTCTATTAAAAACACCTTTGAAAAAAATGATACGGGTCAGTGAAGCATTTCCTTTTATAATGGTTTCTGGCATTCAAGGTCAGGCTCCACTATATTAAATACAACAGCTTAAGAGCAAGTGTTCAGAAACCAGTGACCAAAGAGCTAGTGTCCTGATTTTATAGGTCCTGAAGCCACATGAGATCTGTCAGGGCATGCACAGATTTGTACTAGGGCAGAAAAGGTGAGCTCTAGTAATTTTTCACCTTACAACTGGAGACTATCAAACATTTCCGGAAGCCTTACTCTTCAATGACAGAAAAGGTTTCTCCACCAACAACATGCCCAAGACAGGCTGTAGCAGAAAAAGATCAAAGAAAGTTGCCTGAAAAATCAGGACAACAGCCCAGCGAAAACAGTGTACATGTTTAACCAAGCTCAAACCCCAAGCCAGTTATCTTCTGAAGACGGGAATTACTCCTTAGGCAGCAAGGAGGAGATATGTTGAATGCTTGGTGCTGTCTGCAAACCGTTTTTGAGGCTTCAGAAAATAAATGGTGCACAGACCATGTAACAGTTTCCAACTGAAGAACTATTAATATAGTTCTACAGGGGTTAACAACTCACAACAATCTATTGGTCTGAATCAGTAGATCTGGTCTGAGCCACTTGGGGTATTTGGCATAGAATCATAGAATCATAGAATAGTTAGGTTGGAAAGGACCTTGAGATCATCTAGTTCCAACCCCCCTGCCATGGGCAGGGACACCCCACACTAAACCATGTCACACAAGGCCTCATCCAACCTGGCCTTAAACACCGCCAAGGATGGAGCATTCACAGCCTCCCTGGACAACCCATTCCAGTGCCTCACCACCCTCTCAGTAAAGAATTTCTTCCTTATATCCAATCTAAACTTCCCCTGTTTAAGTTTGAACCCGTTACCCCTTGTCCTGTCACTACAGTCCCTGACAAATAGTCCCTCCCCAGCATCCTTGTAGGCCCCCTTCAGATACTGGAAGGCTGCTATGAGGTCTCCACGCAGCCTTCTCTTCTCCAGGCTGAACAGCCCCAACTTTCTCAGCCTGTCTCCATACGGGAGGTGCTCCAGTCCCCTGATCATCCTCGTGGCCCTCCTCTGGACTTGTTCCAACAGTTCCATGTCCTTTTTATGTTGAGGACACCAGAACTGCACACAATACTCCAAGTGAGGTCTCACGAGAGCAGAGGAGAGGGGCAGGATCACCTTCTTTGACCTGCTGGTCACGCTGCTCTTGATGCAGCCCAGGATACAGTTGGCTTTCTGGGCTGCGAGCGCACACTGAAGCTGGCTCATGTTCATTTTCTCATTGACCAACACCCCCAAGTCCTTCTCTGCAGGGCTGCTCTGAATCTCTTCTCTGCCCAATCTGTAGCCGTGCCTGGGATTGCCCAGACCCAGGTGTAGGACCTTGCACTTGGCATGGTTAAACTTCATAAGGTTGGCATCAGCCCACCTCACAAGTGTGTCGAGGTCCCTCTGGATGGCATCCCTTCCCTCCGGCGTATCAACCGAACCACACAGCTTGGTGTCATCGGCAAACTTGCTGAGGGCACACTCAATCCCACTGTCCATGTCACTGACAAAGATGTTGAACAAGACCGGTCCCAACACCGATCCCTGAGGGACACCACTCGTTACCGGTCTCCAGCTGGACATCGAGCCATTGACCACAACTCTTTGCATGCGGCCATCCAGCCAGTTCTTTATCCACTGAGTGGTCCACCCATCAAATTGATGTCTCTCCAATTTAGAGACAAGGATGTCGTGTGGGACAGTGTCGAACGCTTTGCACAAGTCCAGGTAGATGATGTCAACTGCTCTGCCCCTGTCCATCAGTTTCGTAGCCCCATCATAGAAGGCCACCAAATTGGTCAGGCAGGATTTCCCCTTAGTGAAGCCATGCTGGCTGTCACCAACCACCTCCTTGTTTTTCATGTGCCTTAGCATGCCTTCCAGGAGGATCTGCTCCAATATTTTGCCAGGCACAGAGGTGAGAGTGACTGGTCTGTAATTCCCTGGGTCATCCATTTTCCCCTTCTTGAAAATGGGGGTTATATTTCCCTTCTTCCAGTTGTTGGGAACTTCACCTGACTGCCATGATTTTTCAAATATGATGGCCAGTGGCTTAGCAACTTCATTCGCCAGCTCCTTCAGGACCCACGGATGGATTTCGTCAGGTCCCATGGACTTGTGTACGTTTAGAAGTCCCACCACAAAGCGGTCAAGATGCTACATCAGTCAGTTGGATATTATAACTTAAGAAGTTCTCAGTCATCATCAAACTACACAGAATCTAACATTAAATCCAAACCATTCTATGATCCTATGATTAAATAATCTGGTAGGTCCAGGAAATACCCAGATTTGCTCAATCTCATCTGCACTATTTGGAAGAGGTATGTCACTGTCTGGTGCATAGGGCAGACACACCGGACACATCCTCACCTGAGCAGGACTCACTGCTTCTCTCAGAGGAAGCAGGCAGCTGTGGAGACCTAACCACAAACCAGTTTCTAAATGTACCTCTGCTACATGGTAAAGCAGTGGTTTGGAGAAATCCATTTTTGCACTAATTGCTAACTACTGCAGGAAAAGCTGACAGGGAAAAAAAGTCACACATGGCTTATTTACCAGGAATTCAGGCCAACATGAACCTATTAACTCCATTTATTTGACTGCTCAATCCAGCACAGCCATACCCCAAACAATGAAAATGAAAAACCCTTCAGAAATTGAAGGTTTATCACTGGGCAGACCTGGAAATGATCTTACTTAAAGGAGGCTAATTTTTCCTCATAACCAAAAAGTTCAATCAGCATATCTGTCTCTTTTTTTCCATGTTTGGAGATTTTTTCATTTATATTTTTTAAAGCTAAGACTTCATTGTCTTCACACCAGGACAACATTCCAGCAGTGGGGAACATACAGAGGAAAATATAATAGCTGTTCTTTTTTTGAACCTTTTGTGCTAGAACCCACTTTGTCCCTACCTCAGAACATGAGGACAGGGAAATGTTGGTCCTGGCACATGCAAACAGCCACTCTGACCTACCACTGCCCTGAACATGAGCCACATACACTAGAAATGACTTTTAAAATATTCTCCTGTTTTCAGTTCAGTGAAGCCAAGGGATCTCAATCTTCCTCCACTTCTTTTCCCACTGCTTCAACCTTAAGTTATGCACTCATTCTCTGAGGTGACATAGACTAATAAAACATTTCTCAGCTCACCTGCTTAATCAACATTCTGACTATAATAGGTTCAATATCTCACAAGCAACCTCAGGAGAAAGCAAAGCTCATTTCTGCAGTGCTGGACTGTAAGGAGCATACTGGCTCGAACTAAATCCATGCCTGTATCTTGGCTGAAACACCAGCAACAGCAAATGCCTTGGGAAGACTCTCATGACCAAACTAATCATGTAATGCTCCTCCCCAGAATACTTTCCAGCCTTTGGGGATCTGCAGGTCAAGGGCTTTCTGAGACAGTGGTGTTCATTTTGTACTCAGCGGCTTTTGAAGTATTCTTCCTGAATTTTCTTGTTTTTTGAATCCATGGAAACTCTTGCCCCACACAACGCCTAACGGCAAGGGGCTGCACAGCTAAATGAGGAGCACATCCTTCTGCTCTGACCTTGGGGCCTGACGGCTTCATTTGATGGCTATAGTTCTGCTGACTGAGGCAGTAAACAATCAGTCACTCCCTAATTCTTCCTCCCTGTGTCATTTATGCCTTGCTCTGCTCTGCTTACCAACAGAGGTGGCAGGTAAAAATACAACCAGTAAGAAAGACAATTGAAAAAATGTCAGCCATTTAAATCCCATTTTCAAAAGTGAGCCCAGGCACTTCGATACATAACCCTCACTGACTTCCCATCAGATTTTGGCTCCTGACCAACCCAACTTCAAAGAATTTTACTACAGAATCTTAAGAAAATAAATTTTAGGATAGAGATTTTAAATAGACGGTAGATATATTTGAGACAGCCCAGCGACATTTATTTATACCACGACACTTCCAACTTAAAACATCCAAAACTGCAGAAATACCAGCCTACCTTTTCAAGAACCTTATTTGCATTGCAGAGCAGAATAAATTGGCCTTCCATCATCTATTGCCTGACACAGCATATACCACTGCCAAGCCTGAAGCCTTAGCCTCATTGCTTTGGTCCTCTTCATTCCCTTGCTACTGCTTCAAGTTTTTTGAAGCAATGGGAAATTTCAGCCCTCTTTGCTCCATATTTCCATCACAGATACCATAGGCAGAGATGGATCCTACTGCTGATCAGTTGAGTCACAGTAAAAAAACAAACAGCAGAAGCAGTGATGGGAAAGATGAACTCTTCAGCAAATAGGAGTGCTTGAGGTAAAGGTTGGCCATCCTCTTATCTTTAGTCCTTCAAAACCAATACTGACATCCCACCAAAATCCTTGCTTGCACATCACGTAATCTTGTAGGCACCTAAACACCTCCAAGATCCTAAATTCAATAAAAATCCACTAAAACAAACTCAAACCTGCCCCAGTCACAGCCTGCCCAAGCTGCAGAAGAAACCTCCAACTGCCTGACTGTCCTGTTTCTCCCAAAGGCCAAAGACCCCTATTCATAACCACTGCTATGGTTGGAGCCAGAATTTATTCAGTGCTCCCTCATGCCAGGGTGGCCTGTGTCTTACCCAGTTAAACTGCCTGCACATTAGCACAGCTAAATCTAATGCTGAAGTTATCTGTTGTCATGGATTTAAGTGCTAACAGATTTCATATTCCCTGAGGGTAGCCAAAATAGTAGAGCCTCTAAAATAGCTGAATAAGGAAAATCTCATTATTACCTCAATCTCAAAGAAATGAAGTCTGACTGACAGTGCTATATACTATTTGAAGACAATCTCTGAGCAACTACAAATACCAAAAGGGCACATTTTTTCCCCAGCAGAACTACAGTGCCACTCCACTCCCATTAGCCCAAATTGCCCCAATATGTGCAGTTTTGCCCAACAAGTTGTAAAAACCAGACAATGACCACTTAGTTAAAAATAAAATTTTCATTCTGCTCAAACATCTGGTGAATAAAATTTACAGCAGCATGCAACACTGCTCTGTACCCGTCAAGGTGTATATGTCCCTCTTAACTACCTTATGAATTAAACAGCATTACCAAGAAAGGCTGTTCCCTTTCCCTCCTCATTTGTATCTACATGAGTAGCTACTGATTATTGAGCATCACAGCCAAAAACAGGTACCTAAGAATATTAAACAATATATAATAAAACCAGAAGTAGCACACAATTTCATCTTTATCACACACATTATTTAGCCCAGCATGGATTTTTAATATATTCTGCCCATGCTAATTTCTTTTTGTTGTCCCTAAATACTAATTTATTCTTGCTGTGTTTGATTTCCATTAATTTCCAAGTGTGGGTACATCTTGCCTTAAGATATAACTCCAGCAGTATTTGACATGTGAATTTGTTTTCCCTAGTGAAAATGAACAAGATACACAGAACTGATATCTAAAAAAGATAATAAAAGCTGATACAAATGAGATTTTACATCTAATATGTACTTCAGTGACCTGGTGAAAGACTATTGAAGCTGAACAAATTAGTTCCTATTACGGTCAGTTAAGACAGGTAGGTCATCTGGCAAGAGAAGCTGAGAGAAACAAGTTCAAAGAGACAAGAACACTGAGGTTTGGAGAACTGGCTTTCCATCTGTTGCCTGGAAATGTAGTCTCTCCTCTCTGTTATCAGCTTCCTGCAATGTCTAATAGACAGCTTGTATCTATAAACTAGAATGTCAATCTATTTTATTTGAATGACCAGGAAGCAGGAGGTACTTAAAAACAGGGGAAAAAACTGAGGGATTTTATTCCTGCATATATAAGCATTAGTGTTTTCTTCCTAATAAGAAACTGAGTGAAAAGTGAGTGGCATGTGGAGGAAAAAGAATCAGATCTTTCACCTGGAATGAAATCAAGTGGACCAACCTCAGCTGACGTTAGCTTACATCCAGCTGCAGCACCTAAATACTACGCAGTGGTATTCTTAAAACAGGTATTCATACAAGCAAGAAATTACTTGGAAATGCCTATGTCATCTTTAACTATTTTGAACAGCTTGAAGAGCGAGGAAAAGCAGTGGTGGCCAGGAAACTTCACACATTCTCAGGTCTTTAAAGAGTGTGGAGACAAGAAAGGAAGGGAATGCACTCTGAAAGGACAAAACTGCAAAGCATCTCAAATAAGGTGTTAGGATAATGAGGAAACTTCGACCTCACTAGCACTGAGAGGATTTTAGAAAGCACTCCCTTTGTGAAGAACAGGTTGGACACAGGTAGCTGGAGAGGTCGGAAAGGAGGGGGTGCGTATGGTTGGCAGAGAGGTCTCATCTGCTCCCTAGCAGGAGCACTCACTCAATAAGAGCTCCTAAGCTAAGCTAAGTTCAGCAGACAGCCCTGAGAGCAGCAGGCTAACAGTGTCCTCCTGCTGCCCGGCCTTCCCCGTGGTGGTCTCTCTTCCATACTGCACTGTGCTGTTCACAGCACCAGACCCTCTTTAATCCAAGCTGCTCTGCTTTCCTTCACAAACTACAGCAGGGACCTGAGGAACACATGGAGGGTTGTCTGCCTAAGACGCATCTCTGCATTGGTGAGCAAAAGTGCAGAGGAGGTTGCACAGAGCATCACTGTGTCATTCTTGAAGCCATAGGACTACCAGCACCTGTGTACTACCACTGCCTTCAGGTCACCACTGCCTGAAGGACTTCACATCATTTCAAAGGAAGCAGGCAGGCTCCTCAGAGCAATCAGCTCACCTCAGGAGCCAAGGTCTCAGCTTGGAAAGCCCACCTCACACACACAACAACAGCTCCACGAAGACACTAGCATTTCACTGATTCCACCCATCCTCACAGGTCCATTTCCTCCATGTTGGAGTTGAAATCAGTACACTCCTAAAAGAAAGGGCAAGGACATATTTCCTCTGTCTCTGGCAACAAATCCTGAGTTTTCACTATGTTCTGAGACATCCCAAACAACTCTTCCATTTCTTGATCCTTTATGACAGAAGAGGCACTGGAAAACTAGATCCAAATGGATAGCGCAGATTTAACAATGTGCTGCTTGATCTATACTAAACCCTGTGCAAGCATTTCAGCTTTCTAGCTCAGTGGCCCAGTCCTCTCCAGCTTAATTTATTTTTGAAGAAATCAATCAAGCATCAACTGCATTTAGGCACAGCAAAGTCAGAGAGGTCCCAAATGTTAGGCTTCCTCTTCTTGGCTACAAAATCTCACGACAGGCAGAACAATAGAAGACCAAGGGATTTCCCCTATTTTATCTTCCCTTCCTGACAGATATAAGAGCAAAAAGGGGATGCTAAGTCACAAATGGTTGAAAATTCTCTGGAGCAGCAGAGAATAAAGAGCAGACAAAGCAACTGGCACTGAGGTTTCACACTCCGGCCTAGAGAGCCATGGCATGAAACTGATTTTAACTGTTGGTTGGCCACATGACTGCGGTTTTTCCAAGACATGTTAAAGACCTGATCCATGAACTCAGTGAGGAAGGCTGTCCAGTGGGATGCCCAAAGTAAGATCTGGGCACTCATGACCCAAAGTGAGGGCCTCAATTTTAGGTTTTTTTACTTGCTCCTTTTGCCTAAAAGCAGATTCCCTTTCTCATATGTTTCTTCATGCAGCCTTCGTTAGCTCTGAGGTGTTCCTGAAGAATTAGGGATTACAAATCATATAATTTTAAAGCCAAAGTTATCTTAGTTTAACTTTTCTTGGCACCATGCTAGATTTTGTGCACAGAAGAGGAATTCAGCACAGGTGGTCCATCATGCCCACAGAGGTCAGTCTGCAGTGGACAGCTCATGAACATACAGCACAGAACAGGTTGCCAGTGTAGACCAACCCTAAAGCCTGGATTCAGCCCTCAAGCAGCCATGGAATTACGTATGAAAAAGAATCAAGGCTTGAATACCTTGTATCCACAATCCCCAAGGTCATCTGGACCTTTAATAAACCCTTAATTTCAAAGCTTGACCATCTCTACACTAGAGATTTCCTGCACTTTTATCATGAATTTTGAGGGCTGCCTTGCTACTCCAGTTGTCTGAGCTAGCACACTTAGGCTAGCAGGTCTAAAGCCGCAACAACAAAATTTGGGAAGATAACACAAAATGAGAGCAAGACAACAGTGGGACACGAAGCCCGAGCAGTTACATGATTCATTTTGTTGATAGTACTCTTTATACACAGGCACTTCTCTGTTACAGCCACTTTCCAGCAATGATGGAAAGCAGCCCAGGTACACCTAGAAGGAAAGCTCGCCTTTCGGAAGGAGTACTGAAAATTGCGATAGAAGATGAGCGGTCTGTGTGCAAACTC
Source organism: Psittacula echo (assembly GCF_963264785.1). NCBI lineage: Eukaryota > Metazoa > Chordata > Aves > Psittaciformes > Psittacidae > Psittacula > Psittacula echo. Next base: position 116,293,305 of record NC_137735.1, on the reverse strand, counting down.
TCTCATGTCAGGGAACGGATTCCTACTACTTTAACAGCATTTGGTTGCAGCGTCAAAGTGGGATCTGGTGCTGCCTGTTACCCGCTCCCCTTGGCTCAGACCTTCAGGTTATTTTTCTAAAGCTTATAGCAGCATCTTCACCAATCACGAGAGTCTTGCGTTCGCCTTCACACAAAACAAACAGCGCCGCTGCCTAGCGTACAGCTGAAGAGCTGTTCCATTCGCCGAGCAAAGTCTGTTCCTGCTGAGATTTTAGGGAAGGGAAGCTCTGCCGCCGTGCGAGGGGCAGCCCGGCAGGCGGGAGAGGCTCGCACCGGCCGTCCCGCCGCACGACGGACGTGCAGACAGCCGGTTCTCTCCCGCAAGCAGACCCGGCCGGCCCAGCCTCCCCCGCCGCACCCGGGTTGGCAACAAGTGGCGGCGGCCTGCTGGGAGACCCCGTGCCCCGGCCCCTCCGCACCCGGCGCTGTCTCTACCAGAGGCGCGTTCACGGCAATCCCAGCCGGCACACGGCGCGCTCGGACAGCCGCCGGCCGCGGGCGGCAAAGTTTGCCGGGTCCCGCTGCGCCGCGCTGCCCAGCCGCCGCACCATGGACAGCGCCCCGCGGGCTCCCGCCGCCAGCCCGCCACCCCCGGGCCCAAACGCGCCGCTCCCAGCGCGGCCGCGCCCCCTGGCGGGGCCCCGGCAGCCACGCCGCTGCCGACCCCCTTCACTCCCTTGCCTCGACCCCCGGCTCGACTCCCGGCCGCAGCGCTCGGGGCTCCCGGCCCCCGCGTCCTGCGGGTCGGCGGCAGGGTCCTTACCTTGCGCAGCATGCTGGGCAGGCAGCGGCGCGGGCTCCCCGCCACGGCGCCGCGCTCTCCCGCCCCTCACGGCGCGGCCATGGCCAAGAGCCCGCGGGCGCGGCGGCCCTCCGCGCGCGCCGCCCGCCGGCCCACACTGAGAGGCGGCGGCGCGACGGCTGCCGCCCGCCACGAGGCAGCGCGACCGCGAAGGGGGCCGGGCACACCCGCCCCTGCCGCCCGGCCCCTTCCCCAGCGGCGGGCAGCGCCGCGGCCGCACACCCCTCCCGGGGCGGGAAGGTTCGGTCGGAGCGAGCCTGGTGGCGGGCTCTGGGCGGCCCCGCAGCGCTTGGGCGAGCCGCGGCAGCACCCCACGGAAAGAAGCGTGAGAGGCTCCGTCTCCGTGTCAGACGCTCGCTTCCCGACTGGGCAGCGCCGGCCGGTTTGAACCACAGCAGGGCAGGGCTGAGTGTGCTTCCCCTCCAGGGCTGAGTGTGCTTCTCCTCCTGGGGGTGAAGGAGCTGACAGCGTGGGTGGCTTCGTCCCCCCCAGACTGATCCGGGTGCAAGTGGGAAGCCGCTTGGACCACGGCAGTTTGGTGCTTAAACGTTCTGTACGTGGTCATAGTGCTCCCATAGCGCTTACCATAACCAAGCAATTCTCACGCAAAGCAAATTACACCTATTCCAGGAGCAATTTACTTTTCCTGCAAGCTGGAGTACACTGTCAGAGCTACAAGCTGTTCTCGAGTTAAAATAGAATCCCATCTCGAAAGGTATTCAGTGCTAATTATAACTTACTTTCTGCATTAACGTTAAGTACAAGAACCCGGGTCTCCTGCTGTCCGGTGTGCAGAGGTGAAACATTACTTGGCATGTTACACCTGCACACACACGCACCAGGTGAGCCTGCGTGCCCAGCAGCCAAACCAGGACCACGGAGCAGGAGGTTGTGCTGTGCCTTGGGAAGACAGGACCATGTGTTTCAGAATCCAAAGGATGTGGCTGATACCAGGGCAACTGCTTATTTCCCTGTGTCCTGGTGTGTCCTCAAGGAACTCCATGAAACATCAGTCCTGTGAGAGTGTAGTGACCTGTGATAAATTAATTTCCAGCAAGCTAGTTAATAAGTAAAAGCAGTCAAAGGAGTTAGAGCAAACTGTCATCACATTTGCATTTGGAATTAGTTGTACAGGAGCCATTTAGCTGAAGTGACTGAATATAAGCTGGCTGGTTAACACAGAGTTCATAACCTCACATCGTGGAGGGCTGGCTGTCACACCACAGTGCTCAGTCTTCAACCCTCAGCCACCACATTTGCAATGCTGAGCAGATGGAGTCAGGTGCTACTGCCTTTGAGTTTGTAGTGTAAGGTATTACCCAGCACAGTGTTGCACTAAGGTGCTAAAACGGAGGGGGTCACTTCAGCAGAACCTGCATGATGAATGCTTTTTCATGTTGGCTATTTGCTGTGCTCCTCTTAGCCTGTTAATTTGTGTCTCATGCTGCTGGTTGTTAGTACTTCTCCCCTCTCAGGTCTGATTATAGACCTGATTCAGGTCTCCTGAAACTGAAGAACCCCTCATTTTGTCAAAATTTCTGTATTACAGGTATGACATGGTGCTTTCATGATCACTGTAGATGACTATTCACAGAAATCGGTAGTGTTTCCAAGGATACCACCTCCTACAGTCATTGACAACTCTTGTCCACTGCCCAGTGTAAAATGCCACAGACATATCCCGCTGAATGTATTTGCTGTCACTCCTGGTTGTGACAAACTCTCAAAGAGCTTTCCTTTCTTCCAGACATTTCTCACTGAAGTGCAAAGTCCTTCTTGCATGAGGGTTGGTTGTATAAGCTTGATAGAATTACTGGTTTGTCTCTAAGTGAAACAGGATAATCAAGAGGAATAATAACATCAGCAATAATTCTGGACCATAGGTGTATGGGAATCTGCTCTGGGCGTTTGGGTCGTTTTCCCTGTAGTTCCACCCATGAAAAGACATGTGCTCTGGAATCACTTCTTTTCTGAGGAAGATCTCAAGAGTATGATTAAAAGAGTTGGAACACTCAGATTCAGGTGTTGCAATGCTTAAATTGTAGGTATGGGGATCTTAAAGTACCCCAAACCTCAGTGTTTAGTACCTTGGCTTTTTATGCATTAGGAGTGTTCAAGACCTTGAAACAATTTCACAGCAATCATCCCTTCCTGATAAGCCAGAAACTATCAGAAGTCACCAACTGAACATGGCTTTTCATAGAGCAGCCTCCTTGGAAACTCTAATGACAGGTTATTGGAAATCTGGCTCCCCACCTTAAGGCCAGAGTCTTTTCAGGATGCAGGGCTGAGCCATTTACCCTAGAGATAGACCCTGATGTCAGTATCTTTCAAAAGCTGTATTAGATAACTCATCTCAGCGCATGGGTTTTATTTGTTTTCTCACAACAGCAGGAATACTGCTGCTTCCTTCTAGCACTGGTGACCTCTGCATTTATTTTTTGGCACTATAAAAGCTCAAGTCCATCCCTTAATTTTGAAAACATAAGCATTTTAAGGCAGATGAAAAGTTTGGAATCCAGACCTATCGAGAAATGTGGTGGGCAGGGATTTTTGATACAACTCCAGGGCCATTTGGCTAGCCAGCAGCAGATGCTGCTGACTTGTCTTGTCTGAGATCATATTATTTCAGGGCAGTAGGATTGCTTGTGTTTCCACTCTTTCAACCCATCACTGTCTTTTTTGTTTTGGTGATCTTGATCAGTTGTTATGACTCTGCATGGTTTTTGGCACCCACCCTTTCACCATGTTCCTTTTCTGTATGCTCACTCTTAGATCACCCTCTGTGCCCCTTTTCTTCTACACTCGTAGCCAACTTATCATGCTTGTGCAATACCAGGCATCTTCAGAGGAAGTGTAGGCATGAAGCAATGCATGATTTGGTGGGATTGATCCATGATCTCCAGGAACGTATCCTTTTTCAGTTTCCCTGTACACAAGCTTACTTTCTTTTCCAAAGACCCTCTAATAAAAATTATGACTGACAAGTATTGTACAATTATTTCCAAGCTTGTTTTGACAAAGCCATGTCAGTTTGCTGGCCTCAAAAGAGCTTTACTCACATACAGTACTGCCACTTAATCAGAATGCGGTAGGTGGGAGCTCCAGCCCATGCTGACCAGCTCAGATGAGTCTCATATAACCAGAGAGCAACCAGCATTCAGCATGACTATGCCTGCTTTGTATTTCCTCTGGCTTTCACTCATATTTTTTTTGGTGTGAGGTGTCTTCCTTCTACGAAACTTCAGAAATCCATCTGGCTGTATTTCCATCCCCCCAAAAAGCTTTAGGTAACAATTTATCACCTACTTATTTTGGGGCCATTCTACAGTTCTATATTACCAGCTGAATGGTGCTATGCTACAACAATGCTGTCTCAACTTGTTCCCACCAAGGTATTTGCCAATAACACCAACTCTTTTGTTATTCTTAATGCTTTACTCACCAGTGCCCAAAAGGCAAGAGAAAAGGTGACTCAATTTCACATTGTAGTACCACTGTATATTCATATAATACATAATTCCTAAAATACTCACTAATATTGACTCTATGTGAGCATTTTATTTGCAGTCCTGTCCTCCTGGGTGATTTGCCATCATTTTTTTCCTGGACCAAACCACTGTGCTTCTGATATATGTGTACTGTGACACTGAGCTGTGTACCTCCCAAAGTGAAATTCTGGATAAATACATGGAATCTTCTAGTCCTGCCCGAACAAGATTTGTGTTGAGTGAGAGGTTATGTGTGCTGAAATGCAGATAAATGGCAGCTAAAGAAGAAAGGCCAGTTTATATCATCTCCATTAAAGACTACTACATATTTCTTCTGCTCTGCCCTTCTTTCCCAGTGTTTCATAAATGAATCAAAGGTTCTGAAGTGAAATATGTTCCTTGCCTTGTCCCTCTGTCACTGAAGTCCAATTCCATCCTCTTTAGCCACAAAATTTACCACAGCTACTGCATGATCAACCCTTACAGGGTGAAGTGTAAAAACCAGAAGTGTAAAAACCAGAACCTCAGTCGTGTTTGTCCTCCATTCTTTCTCCAGTGATGTCTTCCTTCAGCAGCTCCTTGCATTGGGAAAGACTTTTTCCTCGGTCCTGTCTGCCACTTCTGCAAGAATTCAATGGCCCCTCCATCACTGCTGCCTCAACATCTCTGAGATACAACCTCCTGCATGGGTTTTACTTTTTTCAGCATATTAGCTGAGAAAGTTCCCTGCAAATACCAAGTTTGGTGGTGTCTTAGCTAAAGGTAAAAGAACTCTTACAAAAGCAACATTTGAGCTTTGGACTGATTTTTACTAAGGGTTGTGGTGTCTGTTCAGACAACCGATAGTAATGCCGTCAGGTTGCTTCACTGCGTGCATTTCACAAGAGCAGCTCAAGCAATGCTCTACAGCATACCTACCATCAGCGGGCTAAAGTTTCACATATGGGAATGCAAAGATTTTTCTCTTTGTTTCTCTGGTGTTTACTAAATAATTCTGTCAGATGCAAAAATGAAACTATTGTAGAACACAACCCGCTGTTTAAATGCAGCGTGTTTGAAATGCCTCTAGCCAGCCTCATTTCTGCAGGCTCACACGCAGAATGTTGCTATGGGAACAAAACCTTCTCTCCACCCAATCAGCCCGAGCAAGAGGTGGGGTTTTATTAGAATAAAGAGATCGTCTATATCTGCACCTCACCTAATCAGTCAACACAAGAGAGGGAACAGTCACTGTCACAGCTGAACAGTGGAAATATATGACTTGTTCACTGCCAAAAAAAAATAATCCTGTAAGCTTCTTAGGGATGAGTGATTGCCATGTCTTAGGGGTGAGACATGTGATTGCCATCTTGATGAAGAACAAGAACAGAAAGTGAGAACAACTGACAAATCAATCTCATTTGGCAGTGGAATCAAGGAAAGAAATGGGTATGAAATTGCTCAAATCAAACTAAGTTTTGCTTTAGGAAAGAAAGCTCAAAGAATTTGGAAGAGGAATAGTTGTAACAGCAGACAAGACTTGGCAAGATTGTGTGACTGCCTCCTTTACCCTGCATGCATGTTGAGACTGGGTTTGTGTGGTGACTTTCTTTTCCATGAGCTGTTACCATGTATTCCAAGACAGCAGCTCTGCTGCCCATCCCTCCACAGGGATGTCCAGGCTGCTTTCGTGCAAGGTACAGCCTGGTAGCCTGAGAAAGCTGAGGTCAAGAGTGGCTTCCTTCAGTGACCAGCGTGTACTGCTCTGCAGGAGCATGGACCAGCCCATTACCGAGCACCAGCTCCTCCAGGAAAAGGAGCTGCGGACAAAGCTGCACTGTGAGACAGGGCTCATTCCCTGCTCTACAGAGTCCTTCACAGCAGACTCTGGCATTAGTCTCTGTCGTAATATTTTAATTCAGCCAGTGAGAGTCAGAGACCTCTGTCCACAACAAATTAGAAGTAACATAGCCCAGCCTGATCCTGTCTTGTCTGGAGTGGCGTCTATTAGTCCTTCGGCTCTGCTGAGGTTTAGCGACCCTTTGAACTACAGAAAGTATATATTTAAGTCATGCCTCTTGTCAGTCTGTAAGCAGAAAAGATATTTCCCCAAATTAAAAAAAAAACCAAAACAATCAGTAATTTTGGGGGAGTTTCCAGATTAATTAGAATTCTGTTTATTGAGAGAGATTTTTCTACACTGTCATATGAGAGGAAAGTACTAAGTCAAACTTCAGTAATAATAATATCCTTTTAAAAATGTTTTGGAATTTGACTAACACGTTCATGAATGGGAATACAGTGAGTCTTTATTAATGAGTGATTGAAGTGTCAATCTTCACTCCTTCTTAGTCATTATAATGAATGAAAGCATACCCTTATCAATCTCAGATTCTGTACACATGTCACATGCTGTCTCTCTCCTCCAAGAGGTGTCAATTTAAAGCTATGAGACAGTCCACAGAAGAAAGGGAGTAGCTGTCTGCTCATGAGGCCCAGAATAAAAATAAAATAATGCTATATACACAAATGAAAAATAGAATATGAGCATCATCCTAGTTATTCATACCACATACAGACTAATGAGCAGTGCTTTGTGGTTCTTACAGGTGCACAGGAAATTATAGTGCCATCAATTACTGAATTTCAGATCAGCGTACAGGCAGGTCTAAAATAAGTGTTATTTAACTAAACTTTCTGAAATCAGCTGAACCTGATTCAATTGTAAGTCTTAAAGCAGGAAAATTGCAGTGGTTTATGTTGTGGTAAGACCTCAGTGTCTCATGTGAGTCAGAGTGTTGTCAAATGTGGTGCTAACTCTGAATGAGGGGGAAGGTTCTAGACTCAGACCATTCTGCAGAGATATTAAGATCTTCTGTCACAGTGGGAAGTGCAAATCCTATGATGTGCAAGACAGGAGAGATGCACAAAGGAGTTTTGTTCCTACATACAACATAAATAGCCAGAGAAGTGGAATTTCTCAAGCCCAAGCCCAAGCCCAAAAATAATGGGATATCACCAAGCGGACATTAAGAGGCCTGACTTGAGGAAGGCTTTGAACAATAGAGTGCTCAGCATGCAGCGAACCAAACAAGGCTGCTGCCTCACTTGTATTCCACATTGATCTGAGGTGATGCCCAGTACTGCAGTGTGTGAACCATTAACACCTTAAAAATTAGAAGAATGATGATTCAAAATAAGCATAGAAGAAGGTCCTGAGTCCTTTTCTACATATTACAGTTTTATCAGCTCAGTTACTCAGTTAGGAGCATGAGCACTTGGCTATTGCAGCTATCCTAATTTTAAAAATGTGGGTACAATAGGGAAGCTATTTGGAATATGGCAATTATGCCAGGTTTGTGAATATTGGTTTCAAGGACAAGTATTTCCAATGTAAGTACTCCCATTAACAGCAAACATGTTGTTACCATTGTGCTTATCCTTGGAGTGTTTTGTCAGTTCAGTTCTTAAGCTGAACTTGCTTAACTGCTGCAACACCTGCAGCACAGCTGAAGGGAAAAGCCTGTGGGTTGCAGGAGAGCTGGGAAGGAAGTGGAAGCACATCTTTAGAGCAGTTTTGCTACCGAGATGCTCACATGGTGGAGACACAGTCTTAGTTCCTGCTGATGCATACTGTGGTCTCACCTCCAGAGGTGCCTTGATGACAATGGCAAATGATGCACCTTTAATTGGAATTTATAAAGGGGTTTTGTTTATAACTTGCAATATTGCATCTTACTGTAGTATTTCCAGCTCTCTTGCCATTCACACTTTTCAAACTGCACTAAGAAACCTAAGTGAATCCTCTGTCCAAAGCTGTCCTTGTCACTATTTCCTGGAAGCTGTCATTCAGAAAAAAAGAGGTACAATTACAAAACACATTTATTTACTGTGTCCTTCCTAGAAATCTGGAAGGTGCATGATGTTGATCAAGTAACTGTTCCCATTCTGCCTGTATGAATGCTTCCATGTGTATTTATACAAGGAAATTGATTATAAGTGTAAAAATTTAGTGTTATTCCACATTCACAAAGTGAACAAATTGGCTTGTCCTTGCTAAACAGTATGCTACCACAATTGTGGTATAACTTCTAACTTGCTGTGAATTTAGCTGTCATGTTCAGGATCATTAAAAAGCACTTCATGTTCTTGCTTTTGAGACAGCTACTTAGTTGGGTTTGTGGCTCCTACTGATTTGCCTAATAGTTTTGCATACAGGAAGCCAAATCCTGCTATTATTTATGTACACGTGTTCCCACTGAAGGAAATCCAAAGATTTATAATACCAAGACACTATGCTTGCAGCATTGGTAGAGGCAGATACAAAGCTCCTCATGTTGGGAATGAATTTAGGATCCTGTTAGATCCTAGAACATATCAAGTCAGAATAAAATTACCATATTTTAAACAGAAACGTAATAGATTGCTTCTTTCCTCTGCCTGCAGAAGAGTGAAATACTGGAAATACTCAGCAAATATGATTCCCAGCTTCTCTACTGAAGGACATGGCACTTCTAACAGCTCAGTGACAGACGTCTCATGCGATCCTTAGTCATCTGTGCTGGTTTTGGCTGGAATAGAGTTAATCTTCATAGCAGCTAGCATGGGGCTTTGTTTTGGACTTGTGGAAACAGTATTGGTAATACAGGGATGGTTTTGTTATTGCTGAGCAGTGCTCACACAGAGTCAAGGCCTTTTCTGCCTCTCACACCACCCCACCAGTGAGTAAGCTGGGGGTGCACAAGGAGCTGGGAAAGGACACAGCCGGTTCAGCTGACCTCAGCTGACCAAAGGGATATTCTTCCATACCACATGGCATCATGCTCAGCAGATAAAGCACGGGGAGGAGGAAAGAAGGGGGAATATTCAGGCTGATGGCATTTATCTTCCCAAGTAGCCATTATGAATGGTGGAGCTCTGCTTTCCTGGAAATGGCTGAACACCTGCCTGCCAGTGGGAACTGGTGAATGAATTCCTTGTTTTGCTTTGCTTTTGTGTGCAGCTCTTGCTTTACCTATTAAACTGTCTTTATCTCAACCCACGAGTTTTTGCACTTTTACTCTTCTGATTCTCTCCCCCATCCCAACATGGGAGGAGTGAGCAAGCATCTGCATGGTGCTTAGTTGCCAGCTGAGGTTAAACCACAACATCATCATAAAGCATATAATCTGTCCAAACCCATATGTTCGTGTTCACTCACCTATGAACTCAGCAAATGGCCATCAGCAAGCAGAAGGGAAAGCAGAGAAGTCTCAGGAGCCCTAGCGGGGCTGACCTAACTAATGAAGTGCGCATAAACAGCAAACATCCATCATCATAAATTACCCTCAAACTCCCCTTTCACATGCCAGTCATATCATTGCAACTAATGCTTCTCAGACAACCTATGACATCCATGACCTGAATTCTGTAAATGACTAGACTGAGTAGGAAATGTGCTCTGTAAACATGCTGTTCATTATAGCTATTCTACGTACTGCCAGATGGATTGATTTGAAATGGTTTATTGCTTGCTCACCCTTTCCTGTATTTGAATTAGATGAGTTAGCAAACTGCCTAGTAGTCAGGAATGAAGTGCTTCAGGCCAGCAAAGATTTTGAAGCTGACTTTTCCCTTCTGCCTCCACAGGCTGTTGCAGGGGAGTAGAAAATTTTACATGGGAATGCTTTCATCTGAGCTAATGCAAGATGAAAGACATTGACTTTGTTGGATAAACATCGTATTTAAAATAGAACTTGTACTTCAAGCCTATCTGCAGGAGAAACGAGTATGAAAAGAATATAGCTTAATAACTGGCTATGGTGATGTTATTTTGATATATTTTGAACAATAGAGAGACAGATCTAGATGGATTGATCTTGGTAAAGGAACTCAACTAGAATGTAAGAGTTGTTGCTAAACTAAGTAGCAAACATACATTCATTCAGTATCATTATTTCAACATCATCCTGTAGTCATGAGATCAAATGATTACACTGATGGCATTAGTACCAGGATCCTGCAGTTATTAGTAAAGCAAATATAGAACAAGCAAACCACATAAGCATGTATTTTGAAGCACATGAATAAGCTCAAGGAGTAAAAACCTATTGGAAGAAAAAATAGTCAGGTAGAACAGATCAGTATTAATGGAAATACATTATCCTGTGGGTAAAGAAACAAGCTCAGCCAGGATTTATGTTCCTCTCCAACATTTTCATGGCATGATGGCAAGTAGCTACCCTGCTACTTAGGAAATTATCTAAATGTAACTTTGCTGAACTCAGCACACAGAGCTGCATTTGTAACAATTTCAGTAACTGCCATTCTGGTTCCAGCCTGTATATTTTCTAAAAGATACAAAATGAGTTTGCATTTGTCTTAACCTGCTCTATAGATACAGCAATCCTGCCCCGTGGATGCTGTGAAAATAAGCCCAGCTTTTCCCAGAGCTGGGTAACTCAGACACAGTGCTAATGCAACCAGGAAATATTTTGCATCTCCTCACTGCACTGGCACTGGAGAGTGCTTGCCCTCTGGAAGGCTGCCTGGGCTATAGAGCTTTTATCAAACTGGGTTTTGGCTTCAGTTTTACATTCTGGCTAAGCTTACAGAATTCTTAATTTTATATAAATGGTCAGATATTAGTCCTGACTCAGGAAAGCATTTAATAATATCCTTGAGTCCCTTAAGCACTTGGTCAAATAGCTTAAAGTTTACCATGTATTGAAACAATTTCTTACACTTACACCGTATATTGCTAGACTGTCCTGAAATGACTTTCTTTCTCAGCATTGCTTTCCACTGCCTCTGTAGAAGAAATGCAATTTAGAAATATTCCTCCACTATATTCCTCCCCAGTCCATTATCTTCTTCACATGAAGGGCATTCTGAGAGGCAGATTCTCGCTCATTACAAATTGCCATACAGGGCATAGCTCTCAATAGTCCCAGCAGGTGTGTACATCATAGAATGGTCTGGGTTGGAGGGGACCTTAAAGATCACGGACTTCCAACCCACCTGCCATGGGCAGGGACGCTTTTCACTGCACCAAGTTGCTCAAGGCCCCATCCACCTGGCCTTGAACACTGCCAGGGATGGGGCAGCCACAGCTTCTCTGGGCAACCTGTGCCAGTGTCTTACTACCCTCATAGTGAAGAATATCTAATGTAAATCTACCCTCTTTCAGTTTAAAGCCATTCCCCCTTGTTCTATCGCTACAGGCCCTTGTAAAAAGTTTCTCTCCAGATTTCTTGTAGGCCCCCTTTAGGTATTTGAAAGCTGTTCTAAGGTCTCCCTACAGCCTTCTTTTCCCCAGGTTGAAAAAGCCCAACTCTCAGCCTTTGTAGGAGAGGTGCTCCAGCTCTCTGATCATCTCTGTGACCCTCTTTTGGACTCACTCCAACAGGTCCACATCCTTCTTGTGTTGGAGGCCCAGAGCTGGACACAGTACTCCAGGTGAGGTCTCATGGGAGCGCAGCAGAGGTGCAGGATCACCTCCCTTGACCTGCTGGTCACGCTCCTTTTGATTCAGCCCAGGATATGGTTGGCTTTCTGGGCTGCAAGCACACACAGATGGGTCATATTGAGCTGCTCATCAACCAACACCCCCAAGTCCTTCTCCTCAGCAAAACTACAAATATGGCTTAACTTGAGGCATGTAAAGTACCATAGTGCACTTCAGAATCTTAACAATGGCCTACTTTTGGTAGCAGTGAGGACTTGGGAACATGGCAATTCAGAACAAATGGCAAAGTATTGCTCTGCTTTTCCCAGTTTGTGTATCTTTTGGTGGGTGAGATGCTTAGTGCCCAGCTCAGCTGCTCTAAGTTGTTTACCTCTACCTTCCCTATAGGGAGACTCCTTACAGGACAAATGAGGGAAATTCACTTAAAATAGGTATTGTGAATATCCCCTCCGCTCAACACCCCACCCCAAGGAAATATTTGGAGCTGGTTCCCTTCCCACAGAACAAAGACTGTTTTAAACAATAGGAGTAATAGTAGTGTAAAGCAAAAAATTGGCAAAAAAATGGCAGCATTTCCCAGAGCCATTTGGACATAAAGTCAGGCCCTTAATTACCAAGTACAAATAAAGCTGTCAGGCATTTCAAGACAGCTTTTTAAAGTGATCTTTAGCACAGAGCATGACAAAAAATATAACTAGTATGCGGTGTCAGATCAGACAGCTTGCCTGCCATTGGTTAGAGTGAAAGAATATATTTAATCTCAGGATGACATCTGGTATTTCAATACAAAATTGGAATCTCTCAGACTTAAAAAGGCTTCTATCAAGATAATCTCCACTTAAAGCTCAGCAATGTAAACTGTGACCAGATTGAAGACTGCAAGCACCATCACACTCCAAAGTGAGACACTGACAAAATTACTTCTATTTAGGTGGAATTTTCCTATCTTTTACCTCAACGCAGTATGTTGTGAGTAGTATATGGGCTGTGCAGAGGAAAATGGAAAGGCGTGGATGACTGCATTGAATTGGCCAAGTAATGTAATGTTTACTACTTCATAAAACCCATCATATGAAAACCAATTCCCATCACAGAGGTTGTTGTTATGTATTTTGGCTGTTGAATGGTAAATCAAATGCTAGAACCATAAGTTCAATATATAACGTGTCCTGCCATAGGATTTTTTAATTTTTGGTGTTAGCCGATACTCTACACACAGAGTATGACTTCTTGTTTCAAACAAATGTAAATAAATCTACTGTGGCAGCATGTATTAAACTGATTCAACTCCTGTAGGCTGGCAGAAGGGAAGGGAAAGGCCATGTGCTTACTGTAGTGGGATTCAGTCAAACAAACCACAGAAAGCCATTACTTTCTGTTCAGAAAAAATAGATGGGATCTTGGATAGCATGGAGAGCTGGTAACGACGAGGCAGCTTTTCACCTCATGGTTCAGTTTATTACTTTCAATGGGTCAGCTGTTAAGTGTAGGTAAATACAAATGCTGTTGCACAAGTGCTGGAACTAGGGAAGCCCCCATGGCCTCATGCACCCACCAAAATAGCTTTGGCTTTTTCCTCCGTATGTAACCCAGCACAGGCTCTGTGTGGGGGCACACACCCTTAATTCCCATCTGCTTTCCATGCTCCCTGTCTGCCATCACACTGGTTCACATGCTGCATTACTGGCTAGCTGGGGCATGCAGTCTGGTGCAGATGGGCAAGCCAGGCAGCACAAGGGACTGTGAAGCTCAGGTAAGCATCCCATCTCCTGGTGCAGTGTTAATTCATTCTTTCTCCTTTACACAGGTGTATTTACAAAACTTGTAGGAACTTGAATTCCTTGGTACCTGCACCTCTCTCTTTCTGCTTGGAACCATACCCTTGTTCTCTGTTACACGCTTAACACCAGACATCCTATCACAGAATCCCGAGGGTTGGAAGGGATCTCAAAAGATCATCTAGTCCAACCCCATTGCAAGAGCAGGGTAACCTAGAGTACATCACACAGGAACTTGTCCAGCCAGGCCTTGGATATCTCCAATGTAGAAGACTCCACAACCCCCCTGGGCAACCTGTTCCAGTGCTCTGTCACTCTCACAGTAAAGAAGTTTTTCCTGATGTTCACATGGAACCTCCTATGCTCCAGTTTACACCCATTACCCCTTGTCCTATCACTGGACATCACTGAGAAAAGCCTAGCTCCATCATCCTGACACTCACCCTTTACATATTTGTAAACATTGATGAGGTCACCCCTCAGTCTCCTCCAAACTATAGAGACCCAGCTCCCTCAGCCTCTCCTCATAAGGGAGATGCTCCACTCCTTAATTATCTTTGTGGCTCTGCGCTGGACTCTTTCAAGCAATTCCCTGTCCTTCTTGAACTGAGGGGCCCAGAACTGGACACAATATTCCAGATGTGGCCTCACCAGGGCAGAGTAGAGGGGGAGGAGGACCTCTCTTGACCTACTGACCACCCCCTTTCTAATACACCCCAGGATGCCATTGGCCTTCTTGGCCACAAGGGCACAGTGTTGGCTCATGGTCATCCTCCTATACACCAGGACCCCCAGGTCCCTTTCCCCTTCACTACTTTCCAGCAGGTCAACCCCCAACCTGTACTGGTACATGGGGTTGTTCCTCCCCAGATGCAGGACTCTACACTTGCCCTGGTTGAATTTCATCAAGTTTCTCCCTGCCCAACTCTCCAGCCTGTCCAGGTCTCGCTGAATGGCAACACAGCCTTCTGGTGTGTCAGCCACTCCTCCCAGTTTAGTGTCATCAGCAAACTTGCTGAGGATACATTCAGTTCCCTCATCCAGGTCGTTGATGAAAATATTAAACAGCACTGGTCCCAGCACCGACCCCTGAGGGACTCCACTAGTCACAGACCTCCAGCTAGATTCTGCCCCATTGACCACAACTCTCTGCCTTCTTCCTTTCAACCAGCTCTTGATCCACCTCACTACCTGATCATCAAGCCCACACTTCCTCAGCTTATCTATGAGGATGCTGTGGGAGACAGTATCAAATGCCTTACTGAACTTAAGAAAAACCACATCTACCGCTCTACCATCATCCATCCACCTAGTTACTTCCTCATAGAAGGCTATAAGGTTGGTCAAACATGACTTCCCCTTGGTAAAACCATGTTGGCTACTCTTAATGACCCCCTCATCCTTGATATGTCTAGAGATGGTGTCAAGAATAAGTTGTTCCATCACCTTACCAGGGATGGAGGTAAGGCTGACTGGTCTATAATTACCCAGGTCCTCTTTCTTGCCTTTCTTATAGACTGGTGTGACATTTGCCATCCTCCAATCTTCAGGCACCTCTCCTGTTTCCCATGACTTACCAAAGATGATGGAGAGTGGCCTAGCAATGACCTCCGCCAGCTCTCTCAGCACCCATGGCTGTATTCCATCCGGACCCATTGATTTATAGATGTCCAGATTGCTTAAGTGATCCCTAACCCAATTCTCATCTACCAAAGCAAACTCCTCCTTTATCCTGACTCCTTCTGGGGCTATAGGAATCTGGGGCCCCCGGGGAGAGCCTGCAGGAGTAAAGACAGAGGCAAAGAAGGCATTCAGCACCTCTGCCTTCTTTATATCTTCCGTCTCCAGGTCACACTCCTCGTTCAGCAGTGGGCCTATATTGCCTCTTGTGTTAGTTTTATCCACTATGTATTTGAAGAAGCCCTTTCTATTGTCTTAACCCGACTTGCAAGATTAAGTTCCAAGGAGGTCTTAGCTGTCCTAATTGCCTCCCTACATCCTCTAACAACTGTCCTATATTCCTCCCAAGTGGCCAGCCCCTTCTTCCATAATCCAAAGACCAGCATTATGGTGGTGCCAAATTCTTCACGGGCCTCACATTATGAAGCCAGTGATTCAAGAAGCACCAGTTCTGATAAAAAATATTAACATATAGCAGTTATCACAGTCAGAAATAGGGGCAGTGGAGTGCAATTTAGTTTCCATTAGAAATTTCTGAATGACAGAGTGAATCAAGAGTCATAGAATCAAAATAAAGCTTGTGCCACTAAAAAAGTAAGACCATGAGGTAATATGCATAGAACATGATATTTTAATGCAGTTGGGGATTTTGACAAGCAAATATAAAGTACTACATTTTTAGAGCCACCAAATGCTAAATTAAGAGTACACTTACAGCTGGTGTGAAGCCACCCCGTCAGTCTTATGATGGCACCACGTTATGGCTTGCTCAGTGGCTGCCTGGAGCAGCCTTACTGGGGTTTTAAGCCCTGGTCCAATCTGTGAACTGAGTGAACCCACTCCCCTACCAGTCAGCAAAGCCTTCTGCAGGACAATTATTTACTAAATATATAAATAAGGTGTAATTCTAGTATTTTCTGCTTCCTCCATTCAGGTTTTGCTACAGCCTTGCAATGTGTTAAAAACAGACCCGCAATCCCCTGAAGTTTCTCTGATGCCAGTCAGAAGTAAATACACTAAAAGAATTAACACAAAACATATGCAAAAGGAAAATCCTCCTCTTTCTAAATTAAACCTAACATCACAGGAAAAGTCACAGGAAGCAGAATCTAATGAGATTCCTGGCTTTGAATTTTGTCCTTTCATTTAAATTCTAATTTCCCATTTTTCTGTATGATTTTAAACGGCCAGTGATCATGATGATGGCAAGCAGCCCTGATGATCAGCGAAAGCAATCCCAAATACCCTTCAAATCTGTAGAAGTGGAGAAAACTGGGAATGGTAGGAGATGAAAAACAGAGTTAGAGTTTCCATCTTTCCATAACAATCCCCTACCCTGACTATACCTACCCCAACAAAAAGCACTTATCCCTATCAGATAGAGTGGTGTGAGTCATCAGTCACTGAAAAACCTGTATGAGCTTGTGAGCAGGTTATCATCAGCTGAAAATAGTCATCAGAGAGGTGTGGTGAACAAATGCTGCTCCATGGCCGGTTTCTTCCCCACAGCTGTCATCAGCTTTGTTGCACCTCTGGGAGAGCAGATTTCCTAGTCTCCAAGTTCCTCTGAGTGGAAAAATGAGGCATGCAAAGACTTACATTCTTACCATCTCCACTAAAGGTCAGGCAGCTCCTTCTGAGGAGGTCTGCATGCCAGCTGTGAGGCTAAGGTCAATAGAGAAGTACACAAGGAGCCAAACATCTCAGGAGAGTAAATGGTTCAGAATGGGATGGTGAAAGTGCTAATTATACAGAACAGCTTAATATGTTTATTTTGTAGCTAGAAAAAATAGGTTTCATATAATTCATATCAATTAGAGGGAATCTGATCTTTGATCATCAGGATCTGAGGAGGACATGTAGGATGAGTGTTACTAACCTGACATATGCCAGTGTATCCCAGGAGTGGTAAAAGAGTTGGATAAGAATCCTTCTTTTTCACTGACCTTGATTTTGAAGGTAGTGGGGAAATTCCAGGAGACTGGAAAAATACTTATGCTGTGCTAGTATAGAAAACGTTGAAGTGACTTAAGATAAATGTACCCTCACAGTGACTGGGAGTGTGGAAAAACAATACTAGTAGAGACAACAGGGGGTGACAGCACTCCAAGAACTAATAGTAGGCACAGAGTGTCAATTGTGATTTTTCTAAGACTTGCCAAAGGAATCTTATTTCATCACTTCAGATTACAGGTTTGTACAGGTAAACGTGGAGATGTAACACACCTAGATGATTGCAGGGGGGTTAATTCTGTACTGTGTAAAACCTGATGAAAAGTTAGGAGTATACCATGTCAGAAAGCACTTGCTAAGTGGTTTAAGAACTGCCTAACTCAGCAGTTCCCATGAGTATATTTTTTTATTCAGCTCTTCCCCCTGTGTCTCAAGTATATGTCCCACCTTCTCCTCCCTCTCAGTGTTTGCTAACAAATAATTCAGCAGCTCTTAGACTAGAGGGATGTGTCTGAGAGCACAGCTGGAGCTGCACCCAGCAGGACGTGGGTGTGATGGTAAAAGGTCTGGAGCATAGGGTGAGCAGTACTGGGCACTGGTGTTGGAGGAGCCCACCTGTGCTGCAAAGTGCCAAACCACAGCTAAACTTCTCATGTAGGACCTGCTCATCCACTGCCTTCAGGACAACCTAAGGCAAACTCCCTGTGCAGTCCTGCAGCAAACAAGTAAGATTAGCGCATCCTTGACACCTTGCTGCAGGCATGAGGGAAATAAAGTAAGCAGAAGAAGGATAACTTAACACTTCGGATACAGGATTGGTATGGTAGGTAATCCTCATTCTGAAAAGGCTGATGAAAACTCAAGGAGGGTAGAGAACCACAAAATTTACAAGGTAAATGTACTTTTCATGGAGCAATAGAGGATCCTACCTGTTTAGCTTGTCAAGAGAAGTGAGAGGTGACTTGACTACAGTGTACAAGTGCTTTCCCAGGCAAAAAATACTGGGCAGTCATCACTTCTCTCAGCTTGCAGAGCAAGACAACAACAGGATCCAGTTGCTGAGATCTGGAGCCAGACAAATTCAATTAGAAATTAGGCCCAGGTTTATAACAGTGGAGGCAATCGCTCATGATGACATGTGGTCAAGGAGAGTGCTTCTACAGAGCAAGATGGGATGCTTTGTAAGAAGATATGCTTTAGCCAAACTTGAGATGTTTCACTCAACTTTGAGAAATACAAATGCAAATTAGCAGTTTCTAAGAGAAGAGATTAAATGGTCTATTTTGCTCAGTTAATGGATGTCTGTCAGACTCAGACAATAAGAGGAGATCTTTCCAATATCTGAGGAGTAACAAAAGAGCCACTTGTATTTGAAAGGAAAATGGGCAAGAATGATGTCCTAGCAGCGCAAAATAGAAATCTCACATCTCTTGCTCAGTTCCTTCATAGGGGTAAGTAATCATGCAACTTTCCTAACTTTTTAGTTAGGATGTCTGGTGGGGGGAGAAAATGAGAGACCAGATTTCATTAGGTTGTAGATTGGATTGGTACAATTGTATTAAGCACTCAGTTGAATTGCTGATGAGCACGGTATTAACACCCAGAAGGGCAACCTTGCAGCATCAGACGGGGAAGATGAAAGGCAGACAGTTAGTGGCATGAGAAGGGAGGGCAGAGTCTGATGCAGGAAGTCAGGAGTGGCACAAAACCCCTTGGCTGTGGATGAGGGAAGATGGACGGGAGGCAGCACGCAGACCTGCAGTGCCAGCCCCAGGAATGAGGCAGCACAGCAGGGGAGTTGCTTTGAACAGGAGGGAAGGTGGCCAATAGTATGCAGGGAACTGCAGGGGAGCTGGAAAGATGCACGGATGCACCTCAGAGCAATAACACATGAGCCCATCAACTGGTTCAAGAGAAGCAAAACTATTATCTGGAGAGAATTTCCCCCTGCTTTCCTATCAGAAGCTATTTATTACAGCTATGAAATCTGTTCATCTTTCTGGCCTCCCGCTGCCTGCTACAGTCATTGTTGCAAAAGCAGTATCTCCTGCTGTGGAAAAGCCAAGCTGCAGGGAAGAGGTTGCTCCCGAATCTCACTGGCTATTGCTGCAGTGCTCTTGGCAGTGTGGGGCTTCCCAGTAAAACCTGAATTATCCAGCACAGTGAGTGAAAGGCTTTTCAGTGCTCTTAAAGGATTCACTACAATGTAGAGACAAAACGTTTATGCACCCCATAGGCTTGGGCTTTCTTGACCCACAGGGGCATGGCTTTGGGGAATAAATGAAGAGAAGTGGGAGTTCCATGCAATACTGGAGTTGAGAAAAGGTCCCCTTATAGACTAAAGGTATACCAAAGTTACATAGCTACCAAAAGACAATTAAAGGCTCAAGCAACTCAAGGGATAAGCACAAATGTTCCCTATATTCCGTATGTATTTAGGAGGTTAATGTCTCTCTTAGGAGAGTTTATGTTAATTGATAAATCTTATTTTAATGTTATTTTAATTGAGCACAGGGGAAGGACAGAAAGGGAACAAGGAGGACAAGACAGTCCTACAAATGCACTCACAGCTCCTAGTTAACAGTGCAAGCTGCTCAGGAAAGATACTGTCTAGATGTCTGTGAAATGTCATCTTTTCTGAAAGACTTGTATGAATTGTAACACATAACTGCTAGTTCACAGCAGCTTTTAAATACTTAATTCTAGGCAGCATGTGGTGGGTAATCAAAGTTGGTTGTTTGATATCTTTCTGTATCAAGAGGCTATTTAGTTAATTGGAGAGCATGAAGTTAATTATACTGTAGAATTATATGTTGTGACATGAGGGCATTCACTTTGCCCAGTGTGGTGTTATACAAATGGGCAATTTGTGTAATACAAATTTGCTGCTGCAATCAAGCCTGGATGGTCAGTTACAGCTTGTGTTTTCCTATTGCTGAGTACAACAGCAATTACAATCCCGAGTAATAGGAGCTACAAGTACAGATAAAAACTCACTTGGGCTTTAGGAGAAACAAAAGTTTATTCACTGCCATTTGAAAAGTGGTATAGAACAGATTAATTGTTGCTCACCACTTTCCTTTTGGAGGTATGTCATTGTACTCACAGGCTGGGTTTGGAGCATCCAGTCTGTGCTTGGCCATGATTTGTGTTTCCTTTTTGGAAATCAGTTTGTGCTTTTCTTCTGCTGTTAGATGCAGGCCTGCAGCCATAGCATGGGTAGGTGATAGAGCCACCACCATCTCCCGTGTAGCTGTGGTAAGGTTGTAGCTGTAAAGCAGCTGTTGTGGTGTGGTTTACACAGCAGTTACCTACTGTCCTTTCTTTTGTAATCTGCGGTGGTAGGTAGCAAGCAGCAGGAATCATTGTGCTTCAGAGAAGTTTTCTGGCTTTGGGGATAAAGGCTGCAAA
This sequence comes from Psittacula echo, assembly GCF_963264785.1. Lineage (NCBI taxonomy): Eukaryota > Metazoa > Chordata > Aves > Psittaciformes > Psittacidae > Psittacula > Psittacula echo. Next base: position 116,272,723 of record NC_137735.1, on the reverse strand, counting down.
TTAGCACAGATGTCTAATGATTGTTTGGATCCAAGTGAGTAACTGGCACCTTGCCTGGAGGCCAGATTTTGAGGAGGGTGAAGGGTAAACAGGGCCAGGTAGCTGCCTCCCTACAACCTGTACGCTGCAGGGGTGTGCTTGCTGTGGATTCGTGTGAGCCCAGCAGGGACGGCACGCACAGATTCACATCCAATTGCTAATATGGTTCCCAGACACCATGCAAAGCTGGATGTTACATTTGGGATTCATCTCTGTGCCTCAGTTTTGTTTGTTACAGATGTAAATAACCATAAATTAACACATGACAGCAGAGAACCCAGCCACAGTGCTCAGCAGAGGCCAATGCCAATGTCTCCTGCGCAGCTCGTTCCTGGCAAGACAGCAAAAGGAAAGACAACTGCCTGGAGCCAGCTCTGGGTCCCCAGCGCTGCGCTGCTGGGTATCTACCTACGTATCTACCTACCTACCTACAAAAAGAAGCCATGCTTAATTTAATTCTTCATCTAGCTCTGATAATCAGTTACAGCAAGTAATAGGTGGGTGCTGAATTAATATTTACCTTCTCAATCTCTGTGCTTTCAAATGTGTCATAAGACACATTGCTATTTACTGCACAGTTTGAAGTGATTCTGCTAGGACACATTGGCTTCTGTTGCTGCTTTCCAAAACCAAAACTTTGATGGCCAAAACAAGCTTTAAAAACCCAAAGACTAACAGACAGATGTGTCAGAGATTTTTTTTTTTTAAGAAAAAAAATCCATCAGAAATTATTTGAAGTCCAACATTAGAAGTCCATTACAAATCATTTGAAATTGATAAACCACAAATTAATGTTTCCTGTTAGTGTTTATAGCAACAGCACTGTAAGACAGAGAGCCCCAGCCTGAAAAAGCTTATTTACAAAAATGAAACCAGATGGCACTGGAGGGGAATATAAATTAAATAGAAGGAGTCAAAGGAAAACCAGGCAGATTTTAATCTGATAGCAAAAAAAACAATTTCACAAATGAAAGTATGAATGCCTTCAGACTGACCTCTTTCAGACAGCGTTAAGATTGTGTCTGACCTGCAGCCCATGGCTCTTATCTCAATGTCTGAGTTGGTGTCACCTCTGTACGATTCTCCCATGGGCTTTAACTCTTACAGCCAATACTGAATTAGTGAAGAAAGCTTTTTCTAAGATAGAAGACATAAAGCCAGATATTCCTCTCACCTTCCTTTTTAAAATGAGTAAAAAGTTTGAATTTCTACACTTTAATGTAAAAAAACTTGCTTTACTCTGTGATTTGTTTCCTCTTTAAATATATGAATGTGAGTTGACCACTCAAAGTTCAAATGCTGCCTCTCTTTCTTTAACACAGCTGCCTCCAACTAAAACATGCTATGGTTTCTTTGCTTCCTCTGGCCGTTTTTTCACTGCAAGACACAAGGGAAGTGCCACATGGACAGATATTGCTGAATTAGGTTTTGCCTTGCTGAATCTTTACGGATGGTTACCCTCAAAAACCAAACTATTAATAGGCTTGTGTCTGAATGCTCGGCCACATGAGACTTCATCTATTATATTCAGGCTGTGTTTTGATGGATTGCTATTTCATCAACTAAAAATCCTTTGGGCTATGAAGGATATAAAATAGCCATACGACCACTTGCCCTAAAGCTAATATTTAAAATATATATCACAGGGAAAAATTGAGTGGTCTGTTAGAGGAGTGGGGAAGAAATTACACCGTGGACAAAGAGAAAGAAATAGATACAATATTCTAGCAATACAAATGAATGTAAACCAGAAGCCTGTTGAGCTGCAGTTTGCTTAAGGGATGCTAACGCTACTACAGATTATTTAAATAGACTTTTCAGCCACTGTTACTACAGAGATTAAATTACACGAAGCTATTAATGTAGTTTGTGGTGAGTAACTTACATGGAGAAAAAGGCTCCTAAAATTTTAGCTTTCTGCATACCCTTCTGAATGGGAACAAATCCCGAACAATTTAGATTTTAGAAGTGATTTGAGAAGCTGTCTTGTAACCATTGCTCCTGCTCTAAATATCCACCTAAAAATTAGCCAGTAACTTTTACTTTCACTCTTATGCACACAAACAAAAATTTTTGGTTGCAGCATCAAAAGGAACCTCTTCTGCCTTACCAGGTTTGTAGTGCAGCATAAACTGATCTAAATGAGGTAATTCATGATTTCAATTAACAAGCAAGACACTTTGATTTTGATTTGCATATCAGCTCTTAACTGGCATTACATATCTTCATAATTGGACAAAGAAAATTTAGCATTGTTTGTTGGAAACTTTGCAATGCAAATTTCCAATTAAATATAGTCTTTCTGCTAAATTTGGTATTTCTTTTTCCTACTGAAAGTGTATTTGTACATTTGTGCATACGCATTGCTTAGCAGACATATTAATCTTCTAATTTTTTCTTACTCTGTAAATACTTAACATGAAAAAATCATGACTCAAAACCTCAAACTAAAATGCATAGAGGAAATTATAAATATAGAATCATAGAATAGTTAGGGTTGGAAAGGACCTTAAGATCATCTAGTTCTAACCCCCCTGCCATGGGCAGGGACACCCCACACTAAACCATGTCACCCGAGGCCTCATCCAACCTGGCCTTGAGCACCGCCAAGGATGGAGCGTTCACAACCTCCCTGGGCAACCCATTCCAGTGCCTCACCACCCTCTCAGTAAAGAATTTCTTCCTTAGATCCAATCTAAACTTCCCCTGTTTAAGTTTGAACCCGTTACCCCTTGTCCTGTCACTACAGTCCCTGATGAAGAGTCCCTCCCCAGCATCCTTGCAGGCCCCCTTCAGATACTGGAAGGCTGCTATGAGGTCTCCACGCAGCCTTCTCTTCTCCAGCCTGAGCAGCCCCAACTTTCTCAGCCTGTCTCCATACGGGAGGTGCTCCAGTCCCCTGATCATCCTCGTGGCCCTCCTCTGGACTTGTTCCAACAGTTCCATGTCCTTTTTATGTTGAGGACACCAGAACTGCACACAATACTGCAGGTGAGGTCTCACAAGAGCAGAGTAGAGGGGCAGGATCACCTCCTTCGACCTGCTGGTCACGCTCCTCTTGATGCAGCCCAGGATATGGTTGGCTTTCTGGGCTGCGAGCGCACACTGAAGCCGGCTCATGTTCATTTTTTTCATCGACCAACACCCCCAAGTCCTTCTCTGCAGGGCTGCTCTGAATCTCTTCTCTGCCCAACCAGTAAGTCTTAAAGTACTTTTTTAAAAAACAAATGACCATATAGGTGATTATTACATATATAAATTTTTTAAATGCTCCTTTTCCTCAAAATCCTGCTTCAATTTTGCCCTTTGTCACATGTGAACAAGGCTAAGAGTGCCTGCAAAACTCATCAGTCTGGGAAATGACATTACCTGGGTCCATGTGACTCGAAACTGCTAGTAAAGGAAATGGCTGCCAGACCTGGTTCTTCAGCAGAAGCAAGTCTCTAGGGGCTTCAAGATCCTCTGTGGGCTGAGAGTGGTCGCATTCCTGCTGGCAGCTGGGAATGGCACGCACAGCAAGGCACTCACCTTCCTGGATTCCACACTGAAATTCGGCTGGAAGCATGAGCCACCTTTAGCTCCAGTGCGTGGGCCCTGCTCTGTTTGGGGAACCTGAGGATGGTGTTCAAAGCTCAGCAGGTCTCTGGGAGGAAATCCCTGCTGGGTACTTCCCCACTGACACAGGTTGCTCTGTGCTCTTCCACTGAGATAGGCTTCCTGCTGGTGTAATCCGGCATTTACTGTGGGATTTGCATGAGGAACCTGAAGTGCCATTTAAAGGCTGCCACCCCTACCCCCCACCTGGAAGTACCTGCTTTTGTACACCCCTTGTGAACACCATGTGAAGGGAAAGCCTTTAAACTTGCAGTTGTTTTAACCTCTTAGCAGAGCAAGGATCTGTTTTCTCTCTCACCCTCGCTTGCCAGCAGAATAATGAGCCCCATAAAATTAGTAACTCAAAGGTTTCACTCTGAATGCATCACAGCTGTGGAAAATGTACACCCTAGCTTCCTGGGCTGATGACTTCCAACTGTATCCAAAACAATTGTCCCTGTAATTCCCACTCAAGGCTGCTTCCCAGCACCAACCTTAGCAGGAAACAACCCCAAAATTGAAGCCTAAGCTTATATGACATAGAAGTGCTAGGTGGTGAGTACGTCAATGTTTTCAGTGTGCTGTCAAGGAGCCAGGTGGGCAAAGCATGCTGGAGTCAGTAGTATAGCACAGGTTGGGCAGGAAAGGACAGGGCCTCCTCCCTTTCCCTTCCAGCTTTCTTAAACGGTCTAGGATGTCCGTGCCTGCCAAATAGTTCTCCTCTTGCTGTAGCTAGAAATGGTTATGAAATGATAACTCTGCTGCAGGCTCCTCAGTGTGATGCTGGTGTTGCCTCTCATCTGTCTCATCTGATGAAGAGATGTTTTGCCAAACAGCTACAGTGGATTCATTAACTGCTTTCAACATCACAGCTAGTACCAAGTCTCAAGAGCATTGAATAGTGTTGTTTATACTCACCTACAGCACAGGTCCTCTGTCTGCAAGACAACCTCTGCCTGCTCCAGACCTAGACAGCCAGGGCGATTTTGGGGTCTTAAGGTCAAAATCTGGAGGCTTTGTGAGCAGTGTGCTGTCAATGGATCCTCTTGATGGAACCTGCTCTTACTATTTTAAGGCTGCGTTGTGCTGGCGCGGGCTGTTGGTCAGCTACGAGGATTTTGATAAATACTCTGCTGGTAGTCATCCCCAGTGATGGGGACTGGGCAGGATGTCCTGCTGTGCATCACTGCCGGCTCAGCACATGTGACTGGTGGTGCAGCTGCCATAGGATTTGTGCTGCAGAGCTGTATCGCACACCTCAGTATTGACCTGTGGTTACTGGAACCTTCACACAGGGAGATGGTCTCCTGAAGCTCCTTTCTTTGTCACTCTTCACCCTGTCTCATGTCCAGTTTTGGCTGTATCAGACAGAGAAGTACAGCTCTGGGCAGCAGTGAGGAAGGATGCAATGCCCTGTTGAGGGAAGGGCTCCATGCCAACGCACAGGGCTGAGTGAGTGTGCTTGTCAGCACAGCGATAGCCTGGAGGAAGCTACAGCAAAAAGGCTGCCCTGGACTGCGGGGATGTGGAAAGCTACTGGTAAAGACACAATTTGAAAATAAAAGTGAGTTTCAGCACTTTATTGCTCCTGGAAAAGATATTTGTCTTCTTAATGAGATGGTTCCCATGTCAGAACGTTGCCTCTTTTAAAACTCACATTTAGTGCAAGGGGAATATTCCTGTCAATGCTTCAGTTGCACTTGGTTGAAGACACCATCTGCTGTGACACTCGGCCAGCTTGGCTTAAAATGTCATTTAGACCAGAAAGCAACCGAGCCTGGATGCTGAGGCAAATGTCATGAGCAAAGGTGAACTTCTGTAAGTGAATGAGGTTGCTCATAAAAAGACTGAATCGCAGAAACGTTTACAGAGAGCCCTGTTGGAAGACCACTGATTTTTCTGCATATGTTTTATGTCCTGTAAATGCCTTATGCAGTCTACCTTGGAGAAGCAATATTAGAGGAGATGTCAGTGAAATTCTGTGTGTTTAAAACTCAGCATTTGTGGTTCCTGCTGATTAAAGCAGGATGAGCTGGTTTCTGTCCTTTCCAGAAACTGGATTGCTGGTATTTTCCAAACCGAGGCCTAGGCTTGCTTCAGCCCAGTGGGGCAGGAGGATGAGCCCATTCTCCTGCTTTTCTGTGCAGTATTCTTGCACACAAAGCTGTTCACTCCCTCAGCGTTTCTGTTCCAGCTGACAAAATGACAAACCAGATCTGAAGCTTCTCTCTTCAGTACAGGAGGTGTAGGAAGAGTTACTACATCCCTGTCTATCTCCTGAACAGAGGCTCATTCCCAACTGTACCTCCTGATGCGTGTTCACGCTGCAATCCAAAAAATACGCAGGATAAATGAAGAGGAATGAAATAGGTAGAAAACACATTAAAAAGGTAGAGGCTGAAACTAGTAAGAGTTAATTGCTCTACCCAGGTTTGTTCTCACAGGGTTTGTACAGATGAGTGTTAGTAATGAAGCTCTTCAGCAGCACTGGGGCAAACTTGTTCTTAAGGTCAAATAATCTATCAAGATGAAAATGTTGAAAGAGTCCTTTCCACGTCTGCTGCTCAGTATCGCTCAAATTGCTTTTCAGCCACGCTTGATGCTTTTGTTGCCTTAAAGTAAATTAAACATTATCCTTTTTTAATTAGGTAGGTTAGGAGATCTCAGTAAGTGCTACTTCCCTATCTCAGTAATTTAAAGACTAGTTTAAAGCAATTAAAGCTAATAAACCCACCTTTAAGTAATGAATTAATGCAGAATTTGATTTAATAAGGGAGCACAGGGGCAGCCCCTGTGAGGAAAGGCTGGGGCTGCCTCATGCTGGACGCAGCTGGTTCCAACTGACCCACCACAGGGCATAGCTGAGCCCTGCAGACAAGATGGCGGCACCTCTGGGAAAGAGTGCTTAAGGAAGAACAGAACCATCACGCATTACATTTTTTTGCCTCTGTTTCTCACTCTGCAAATCTATTTAATTGGCAATAAATGAAAGTGTCTTTTGGTCATTATGGTAACTGGCAAGCAGTCTCCACAACATTATCTCAACCCATGAGCTTTCTATTTTCTCCCCCATCCAGCTGAGGTGGTGGCGTGAGCGGAGGGGCTGGGTGGGCATCCCACCTCCATCAGCTATCTATAGATTAGGTTATCAGATATGGGAGGCCTTGTGGGAAGGGCAGCTCTGCTAAAAAATACCAGCAGGCTGGAACAGGAACCAACCAGCTGCAAGAAAAGAGTCACAGCCCCAAACAGCTCTCAAATGTGAACTTGCAACTGCACAGTTTTGAAAATAGGTTCTGGTACATTTTACTTCTCCACCTCCCCAAAAAAATGACTTTCAGAACTTCCAAAGACCTTTAAGGTCTTGTCACAACAAGGCAAATAGCCCATTCCCAAACCTTTGCGAGACTAACTACTAATGAACCTCAGTGACACAGAAGCAACCAAAAAAGGTATTCGTGACAGGGGGCCTTCTGCATATGGCCAAGTTCCTCTAAGGGGTGAGATGTCACTTGATTACTATAGCCTTACAAGTTTTTGTATTATGACTGATATCATATTGTAATACAGCAATGCATGCTGTACATGTACTTTGTACTCATGTACAAAGATTTTATGAATAAAAACTGTAATCCTTGATCGGCTGTATTATTCTAACTTGTCTTATAAATATTTAAAGAGATGACTTCCTAAAATAGTACATGAATAGTACATTGTTTGCCATGCAGAAACTATAATAGGATAAATGTTAAATATGAGAATCCTGTATTTCAAGTTTATATTTGTATTCTGTTGAATGGTACAAATGTGAGGAGTGACTCACAGGAATGATTATCATGCTAAAAAGAGTTTGGGAGCTGCTTACATGAAGACAAGAGCCACTGACAATACAACAAAAGCCCGATATCTTAATGAGATTAAGACTTGTCATGTATTCTGTCCTCTACCTCTTCCAAATGTTTTCCCACTCATTTCCCCCTCTATTCAATATGCTAAATTAAAGCTGTTGTAGAAGGCTTTTATTCGGAATAAAACCAGTGAAAATACAATTTATGCTGAAAGCCAAAGCTGAGGCAAGTCACGTTTTTTGCTGTTATTTGCTAGCCATTGTAGGTGGGACCCACTCTTGTATCTTCTTGCGAGTAGTGGAGTAAGGTACGTACTGTCCGGGAGTGCCACTCAGATTGAATTTATGGTTCTCCCAGATAAATTTCCGAGCAACTGGTGGATGAGTAGTTGGAGGGTCATCCGTCATTGAGTGAAGCCAGCGATGCCTGAAGAGGAAAAAGACACACTGTCATTAAGGAACATTACATGACCTGTAACAAGCCTTCCTCCCAAGGGTTCTTCTCTGGAGACACTAAGGATTTATTTGGGGGGTTAGTGGTAGCATAATTTTAATCTACTAGGACTTTGAATGAGGGCGTGGGATGCCGATTTAAAGTAATTACACAAACATAACTGATAAGTAAGAGTTCTGCTCCTAAGCAACTGAAAGCACACCCAAGTTTGAATTTCCCGTTCCTTTGTAATGCTCAGTATTTGAGCAGACTATTTAATTGTTACCTGTTTGTATGGCCTTAACCAGCCAGCCAGGTCAAAATGACAAAACCACAAGGTCTTGTTTCATTGTCTAGGGTTTTTTTTTTTGTTGGGTTTTAGGTTTTTGTTTTGGTTTGGTTTTAATTACCAGAAGACTATGCTGCACAACAACTTCAGTACCAACTCCAAAGCATTCACGAAGTTACCACTTGGGATATGAATTAATGGTGCAGGTTCACCTACAACAATCAATCACCTAAATGTTTACTGAGTGCACAATGAAATGATTAATACCAATCAGGAATGGAGTAACTACCAAGTGATTACAGTGATTATCCTTTACCTAGGAACTAAATGCCAATCCTTCCTTGTGCAAACAACATTAATGATCAAGCAAAGTACTTTCCATAACAATTTACTGAAACACTATAGCAGGGATCAACTGAATTGGTTTCATCCCATTTCTATTACAGTGCCCAAAGCAACTTTCAAACCTGAATAATTATCTGCCAGTTCTTCATTCTGCATGCACAGTTGACAGAAGTGAGGTTATGACTTTTTTTGCAAGCTTATGTAGTTTTTTACTGTGGTAGAATTAAAGAGGCTTCTGCTAATCAGCTTTTGTCAAAGACTCGACCTAAAAATAAGTCTTCTATTTCAGTTATTATTAGAAAGCCTAAAAATTGCATCTTCAGCCTTCAGCAACAAATCTGGCACACTTCATTGATACAGCAAAATAAAACCTCAATAAAAGTAGTGAGAAACAGACAGACAAGTATATTCTAAATCTGAAGAGCTCTACAGAAGGTTGATTATCTTTCCAGTCAAATAGCTACTAGACATTTATTTCAGAAAAGCTAAAAATCACAACTTTGGATATAACTTTAGTACCAAATCTCACTTTAAAAAATGTCAGACACATGTTCATTTTCTAGAAGTAAAAAAACCAAACAAAAACCCAAAACGAAAGCCACAAGTTGTAAGACTAAGAAGGACTGTCAGGAAACTGGCTTGAATACAAAACCAGATGCAACTATAAAATCCTTTAAAAGTAAGAAAACCCAACTTGTTGAGGTAAAGAAGGGCCCCTCATGGGAAAAATCATCCACTTAGGAGTTTGGAAGTTATATATATATTAAGTGGCAACATGAATGGGAAGTGGATCTCTCTCTTCTCCCCCCCCACTCTCCTTCATAAGTCTGGTATCATTTGGAGTACACATTTCCACTACTTCTATTATAAAAAATTCGGGGTAATGATTTCTGTCAGGAAGAAGGCGCCCTCATAGCATTACAAATCACGATGTGGTCTGAGGATACAGGATAAGGCCTTGCTTGATTTTAAACCTGGTATTACCGTGGGTGATGACGGGACAGAAATAGTTAATGAAATGGATCCAGGCTATCATCCTGATAGCCTAGCCTTCCTGATAGCTGAAGTCTTGGGAACAGTAAAGAAAACACCAGGTGTTAATGCCCTGGTAGGGCCTAAGCCTTGGGAACAGTAAAGAGAACAATGAAGTGTCAAGATCAGTTAGCAAAACAAAGCAGGTGGTTTCAAGATAAAGCAGGATGTGTAACTCAAAGACAGACCAAACGATGTAAGTATTTGTAACCCTTAGTAGTTTTGCTGAATCAGGATGAGAAGGAAGTAAGCGAGTGGAAAGTTACTGCTTAGCACTTAGTGGACTATAAAACAGATGCAAGACGCGCAATAAAGGTCTTCAGATTTCACCAGAACTGGAATCTGTCTTTGATACACCACATACTACCAGCCTCTGAAATGCCCTGGCCACATTATACAAAGCTCTGACCTTAGGTGAACTCCCTCTCCCAGTTCACACCCATAAGAATTGTGTACTAGTGCACTTCACATCACCTGAGATATCATGCCTCCTGTGAGGAGCATCAATGTTGGCAGAAACAAGAGTTTCAGGGCTTAAGCCTGGTCACGATTCCCCTCAGAAGCCCAGCTGGTTATTTACAAAAGCATTTTGGTTTGCACAGAATGTGTTGTCTCAAACAAAAGCTCTCACTCTCCACTTAAGTAAAAATATGTAAAATCTGAAAACTTCATTTTGGGAAGACTTTCCCCTTGACAACCTTCCTCAAAGAGTCCTTTGAAGCTCTGATGTCTCATAGACTCTGTTCTCAGATGCTCAAGAAAAGCTTTTAATGCACTAGATTGAACAGCATGAATAAAGAGATTTGACATCTTGCAGATGGCCAGATTTCCATATAAATTCTCCCTATAAATCCATGCACGGAAAAAAAGGATTCAAAAGCAATTAATGACTTAAAACCTACAAAAAAGCAGACAACTTACACAGAGCAAAGAAAATCAGGAGGATAGCAGAAGCTCTGAAGAGACTGAAGCAGCTTCCTGAACCACAGAACAGAGTCACTGCCAAGGAGACTGAGGCTAACAAAGTCGCTGGCCTTTTCCTTGGGTAGATAGATGACAGTATCGTCAAATGCTCTCAAGACTCCATGAGAATTTTCCCCCAAGTCTTAAACAAATATTTAAAAGCAAGGAAGTTTCAAACTGAAGCTACAAGGGAATGGAGCCAATTATATGATGTACAAGCTGTCAAACAAGAACTGATGCTACACAGACTCTGTAGCTATTACCATATGTGAATCTGCAAGGTTCAGGCACCATCTACGTAAGTTCAGGCTGTTTGCCAAGTGGTTGGCATCCACTTTTTTCAACAAGTTAACCATGCTGCAGTAAGACACAAGAGAAGTGAAGATGTGTGTTACGGTCAAAGGGCAGAGAAGAATGGGAAGAGAAGGAAAAAGGGACAAGAAACATGGTTTTATTTGTTTGCACATGGGAGATTCACTTTGATTTCTCACGCATGCTGCCACAAGATACCATTGCATAGTAATGAGACAGCATCCCATTTACCTGAAACCATACAGTAGCATTTAATTTAGCTATAAACCCCACAAATTTATTGTGAAGCTACTAAAAGGGCAGAATTTTACCCCCCTCCTTTTCTGCTCAATCTTTTTGTTTGTTTTCCTTGGAGGCAGACTTTAAGAGCAGCAGCTTTACAGGAGATTAGCACATTTCTTTACATTTCTTAGTATATTGGCACTTGTAAGTCTGAGATGCTACATTCCTTCCTCCTTCAGCTGTCTAATTAAAGAAGATGTAGGTTATTAAACCGAAGTTGAATGTTAACTATTCCATCGTATGAAGTTAGCACCCCTGAGGCTCCTTCCAAACATGTCAGATTTGCACCATAAGGAATTAAACATCAAAGTAGAGGACAGACATTATACACAGGACAGTGCTGGCAAAATGAAGTGCTCCTGCAAAAGGAGGAGACCCTTCTCAAATTACAGTTCTTCTTACATTGGGCATAATATATTGAAAGAGCAAATTATTTTTAACGCATTTGTTTACATAAACCAGTTGTCAACCTGTTCTTCAAAGTATCCGGCCAAAACACAAACAAACTTACATTAAACCAGGTAAATGGTAAACGGATAGTGGGCGGAGAGCCATGAAAAGACTCTGAATACGATGCAAGAGAAGCACAGCTAGAATCTAGGCTATCAGGGCTTTACTTGCATGGACTTTGGACTCTCCAAAGGAAGCCTTACTTCATAACATAGCCTCACCAAAAGTGGAATATTGGTTTCCAAGTTTCACATCCCCCCCAAGTAGACTCAAGCTGAACCTCCTAGAATCTTTGAAAAGAAAACACAGAGTAACAAGGAGTTAAATAACACAACTAAATCAGAATAAACCACAAGCCTACATATTCCTGTATGGCAATGTTTTTTAAAAAAGCAAGTCTCGATTCCCTGTATAGTAGACATATGTCAAAACAACTCTTCTGATTTCCTTCAGACTGTGATTTCAGTACATCCCTTGTCAGGAGACATTACATCAATTATTTCAGAATGCCGAAAATACTCAGTGGTTCCTAAAAATGCTACTACAGTATGTTATTACATGAGATGTTTTTTCTTGCTGCTTTTTCCTTTTCTCTAGTATCTGACAAAAGCTAAAGGGTAGCTAAATGAATTCGCATTTTATTTTCCCAGACAGTTGTTTTCAGAACTTTTCACTACTCCAAAATGCTTTTTCCCAATTCATCACACATGGTAAGGTCCATCTGACTCTATTTCAACAATCATTCATATTCTATAAGCCTGAAAGTACACAACTGTCCACAAAACTATTCTTCAGGATGCACAGAACATGCAAAGAAGAAAGGGATTGTTTTTCCTGCATATCTGCTAGTGTTTTCTATTCCTCCCAAGAAAATAGTGTAATCAGTAAGATGATCCGTAGTGTGATCCTACATACAGCACGATTTCTATAAAAATCATTACAAACCAGTGAGCATTACTATTTAAAAAAGAAAAATCAGAAATCTCCAGGTTAGCCCTGGTCAGTTCATTTAAAAATGCCATCTTTAGGCATGACAGTTCCAAAATCGTTTCTGAAAGTAACACCAGCATAAACAATAGTAAAACCTGCTTCCACCCGCAGAGAATACAACAACATACCCACAAAATGCTCTGCTTAGCTGAATTAACTAAAACCCAGAGTGAAAAATCAGCATTTAGAAGAAGTATTCAGATCACAACCCAGCTGTTACAACAGTACTTCCCATGCTTCCCAGCTGACCCAAGGATGCCAAGCTTTTCATCTGTTGAAGGCAGGGTTACTGCTTTAAGAGCTAAACATTTTTTACAACTGACAGGACAGGTACTATTATACTAGAGACCAAATTCATCTCTTTTCAAATAGAAGTAATTTCACACAACCTAATTTATTTCTAAGACACTTCTGGGTCCAGTAAACCCATTCAATTCCCTCTGTAGCTGCACAACCCCAATGCTGACATGGACGGAAACTTGTACAATACATTAACAATACATAGTCTCAGTTCAGAAGTTTATGCCTCTTCAAAAATTTAAGATGGTGTACCATCAGATGAAAAATAAATAAGAGTCTTAAAAACTAGCATTTATTCCCACTCAAAATTTTTCTATTTTTAAAGATGCATCTAACAGTATAAAATTAAATGCCGGTGATTTATGTGTCACAAAGCTAGGACTCCTACGTAAGAATAAACATCTAGGGTTGCCATGGGACATAAAATTTACCAGCGATAGAAAAGTACCCCAAAAACTGAACAGTACTGCACAACAAAGTTTCCTGAGAAAATACCTCGGGAGACAGGACTGTTTACCCTTTTGTGCCTCACTGCACTGACCAGTCTTGAAAATAACTAGATTTTTACTGTTTCTTCTAGGGCAATCTTTCCCACATTGACAGAAAAACAATTTTTATTACCTCACTAATTTATGTGATCTAAACAAGCTACTTGATCCTAGAAACACCACTTTGATACTCAGAAAGAAACCCTTTACTGAGGTTTTTAAGAACACAATAAACAACACATAAGCACAAGCAAAGAAAAGAGAAAACAACAAAAAAGGGTGATTCAAAATAAGGAACATCTTGAAAACTGGCACAATCTAATAGTGCAAGGATAAAAACAACAATTACGCAGGTAACAAGGAACAGCTCAGCACTGGCATGAACATGCTCGTTTTGGAGATTCTGATGCCACTTCTAAAAAACAATGCCATTAAGCTTTTACTGGAGAAGACAGAAAAAAGCATTCACTGCATTAAATCTAATTTTAATGCTGGGAGAATCTGAAGCAAAATTGCCTACCTAGACAATCTACCCACACGTTTCTCAAATGTTCTAATGACAGCCACAATTTAGGAGTTTAGATAATCAATCTCAGCCTTGCACAGAACATCTATCACAGGAACAATAAAAGCCAGTGTTCACCAATGCTCAGTCTACCCAAGCACCTCTAACTTCATACCATCTTTCACTGCTTTGTGGCTGAAGTGCCCAAGAATCAGGTGGCGATCGGCCTTGCTAGCATATACTGTTACTTTATTTGGGGTGTGTTCTTCCTGAGTTATTTAGGAAGACAAAAAAAGTACTAACAGCTGTGTGGCCAGAGATCTTCTGGAACTCGATGTTGTACTTATTACTGAAAGACAGGAACAGAAAATAAAACCTGAAGAAAAAATATAGTCAAGTAGTAGTCAACATACTGAGCTGAGTACCCTGGCCCTCTGCTGTTCATCATCTTGTAGAGTATCAAGGTATATCCACTGAAACAATTACGCTGTTAATTGCTGCGGAATAAGGAATGTTGTTCCATCACTGCCTTACCTTCTTTGGGTTCTTGTCTCGAATGGATAATTTAAAGTATTTTTTTCTCCCTCAGGCTGCTCAACGCTACCGTAGGCTTTCCCAAACCAGTAAGATGGAATCACAATAAGGAAAATTGGAAGACTGGCTTCACCTGCACAATCTGTCTGGCAAAATCTTCTTCTCATTCCAAGAAGCAGTGAGTGTGACAGTGGGCAATATAACATTATGAATGTGGATTAAAATTAAAAGTAACCAGTCTCAAATCTTCTGGCCATGTATAAGATAGCTGCACCCAAGAAAACTTTATAATTTTTTTTAACTTTCTGCTTTGTAATACAAGAAAATATACAAGCAATTGTGGTGTCTGGCCACATTATTAAGCTAAATGGCTTACCATTCGGGTGGCACCATGCTTCCATCAACTTCCCAAAATGTGTTTTTGCCATTCATTTCCTCAGTATAGATGACCCATCTGTGGCGACCTTAAATAAACAAACAAGAATACTTTATCAGCTCAAAAAACCAAATTGTTTTCACATAAAGAACAAGGAAAAGTATTTTCACAAAAAGTATCAACCATTATGGGCACTTACTTCAAAGTTTACAGCTTTTATTTTTCTAAGTCTTTCGTATTTCCACTGTTACTGTATTTTGATATGGCTGTATTTAATGCCCCCATGAGGAAACAAGTATTAGCTATTTTGTAAGTAATGAGAAGTAGGAACTTAAGAAAATTTTCAGGCAGAGAAACAGTTTTTTGGGAGGAGTCTTTTCCAAAAGGAAATTGTCATTAGTAGCTGAAGATTAAACTAAGTTTCAGCTATATAAAACTACCAAGCAATGTTTGCCAGCAGCTGCTTTCCTCAGGTACCCTACAAGTTAACCTACAGCAGGCAGAGCTTGGCCTACCCAGCATGTCATGTCAATTGCTCACTCATCACCTTCCACCTTTGTTGTTTTGTGCTACCTTTTTAAGTACTCTACAAATGTTATTTAAAATCCTATTACTTAAAGTAACAGGAAGTTTAAACTAATCTGTGTCTCTGCCATGAAATGCTCACACAAGTATAGCTGCAAGGCAGTTTCAAAGGCATTTCTCTCTCTTCCCCCACCTTTTAAGCTACCAGCTTTTAGGTTAGGGACCAAATTCAGCCCTCAATCACATTATTGTATAGGCATACCTATATGGAAAGCATCTGACTGGCTTACATTTGTCCTATATTTCAGATTGACTATGTTGGCAAAGGAACTGGGAGAAGCAACGGAGAGACAGAAGATGTCAAAGCATTTCTTGCCCCCTCTTTAAGACTTACACAAGTCAAGTGCGAGGAAGTCAGGCAGACAGCACGTTTTATTTCACTAACAGAAACTACACAGGCTATACAAATTTGGACAGTCAGTCAGGAGGTGTTCACACTAGTACACATACCAAAGAAGTTTCTTTTGTCTTCATAGTATCTGTTTCCGTATTTATCAGTTCCTACCAGTGTACCAGTCTTCAAATCATTGACCCTGTGAATTCCCAAAACAACACTTTCAATTGACACCATGTTAGAATTAAGTTGTGATAGAGGTTTCTTAGGGGTTGGTAGAAATCTGTAATGAAAACTCTTAAACACACATATATAAAGGTATTCAAAAAACTATGCAAGCTTATGGATGGCAAAACATAATCACAAATTCTGTAACTAATGCCAGCATGCATTTACTGTGCACTCCACTGACAGGATAATAAAAGTTATACAAAAAGGCCTTTGGGGGTTATTATTTATTTAAAAGCTCTTCATAGTGGAAGACAAAGCGACTCTGTAATATAGCACAATGTGACACCCACAAAACCTTAAATGCTGTGGAAGGGATTCCCAGAGACACACATTAATACACTTGGTTGAAGATGTTACCATCCTTCTGAACTACTTGAAGGTGATGTACCTGGAGACTAGTAAGACCTGCAGCACGATGTGCATAATGCAAGGAGAACATCTGGATATCACAAGGCAATAACAAGCTGTCAATGAGGTGACACTGAGGGGAAAAAAACCCAAAGCTGACCCTAGGCTGTACCAGGTGAACTGAGCTGTCTCCAGTGAACAAAACTAGTACTAAAGCCACTGCATGAAAATACTGATGAGGCCTGACCAGCAACTGTGTAAAATGTTAGGTTTAACTGTTCAAAACGGATCAATTTAAACTGCAAGGAAAGAGGGCTATCATGATGACTGGAAAAAAAGGCTTCATGAAGGCTCAGAAAGCTTGCCTTGTTTATTCTAGTGTAAGACAGACCTTGATAAATAGCAGAGAACCTCACCTTTGCATATCCTCCCCATCCCATACTCTTTCTTGACTTCCCACTAGTGATTAAAACCAGGCTTTTTGGCTATGTGGTCAGGCCTACAACATTCACTGGACCCTGAAGAAATGTTTGATTACTTTTCCAAGGCCAGCTACAAAGATAACAGATTACTGACACTGCCAAATTCGGACCATGTACCATTCAGACTTAGTAAATGTGTAGCTCCTCCTGTCTGGGAGGAGCTTCAAGAACAGCTACCACAATTCAAAACACAATGCAAAATACTATTCACAAGGTCGAGATGTGAGCAGGTAATAAAAACAGGATAAAGTTTAATGTGGATGAGCGTGAAGTTTTGTGCCTGGGGGGCAAAGTACACAGACATGGCTGGAAATAAAGGCTACAACTAATTCTGCAAGAAGATTCCACTGGAGCTAGAGGGCATCCAAAGCTGAGCACAGGTCAGCGGTGACCTGTATCACAGTATCACCTTGTGGTTTGGGTCCTACAAGACGCAGGGGGTGTCTTGTGGAAATGGTCATCAACAGCACATAAGGGATTTAATTCAGTGATGCTGTCAGCGTGGGTCCCTGTACAGGTTAGTCGAATCACCCTCCAATACAGTGGGCTGTTCAGTATGGTTCCCACAGTGGGACACTGACAGGCTGGTCGGACACAAGGGTCTCGTCCTTCTTAGGACACTGACAGGCTGGTCAAATATAAAGTGTTCAAGGAAACCTCCCTTATAATGTTACAGTATGGTCTGAGCCATAGGGATTAGGAAGTATTGCTTTTGATTCTGTTGGTATTCGACTTATTGTATGGCTTGTTACTGTAATGATTTTGGTCTCGTGACCTGTTGCCAAAGAGGCAGATGTACAGTTTGAAGTGTTAAAGAATTACAGCGCCTGAAGCAGGTGAGTTAGTTCCTTGTTTTACACAGCAGGATTTCAGCAGCAGCACATGCACAGAAACACAGAAGGTGGCTGCAGCAGAGCTGAGCGTCGGCACGGTGGACACGGCTGTGGCAACAAAGCTAAAAAGATCTGAGGCTGGACTGCTAGAGGCTAAGAGACGAAACCTCCCAGGGCAGTACTGACAGCGCAGCATCCAGGAACCCACCAAGCTGCCTAAAGATGAGAGGACAACGGCCGGGGCCTGGCTGGAGAACGCTCTGACCACAGTATCCGCGGCCGACGGGGGCTGAGGGCTGCGAACCGTGCCGCACCGCCCCAGCACACCGCCGCTCGGCCCGCAAGGTCCGCCGCGGCCTCCTCCTGCGGCCTGCCCAGCGCCGCGCACCGCCAGGAGGGAGCAAAGCCCAGAGCCGCCCCGGCGCTGCGGTGAGCGGCGGCGAGGGCCGCCCCGTGCCGGCCCCTCACCCCCGCCGACCCCAGTTTGTGAGGGGCAGGGCGCTCGGCGCCCGCCCCATCTACCCGTCAAGGTGACCCCGCGGTGCGGCGACGTGGGAGCCCCCCGCCGCCTGTGCCAGGCGCGCCGGACGCTGGGCGCCCCGTTACCTCAGCAGCTGCCACATGGCACCGCGGACGCCCCCGTGGCCGCTGAGATGCTTCATCGCCCTCTTCAGCAGCTGCACATACTCCGCCATCTTGGAGCGGTGCCGCCCGCTCCCGGCACCGCCGCCGTCCCGGCCTGGGGCTGCCCCGCCTCCCGCCGGGACAGCACCTCCTCGTCCTCCGAGCGCCGGAGCGGGGACCGCAAGGTGGAGTCGCTATCTCGCCGTCCGTCTTTTGTTTGGTGGTTGCCGACGCTCCCTGGTGAGGCCGTGGCGGTTGGACGCAGCCTCTGAAGCTGTCCGGGAGTGCGTCCGGCTTGGAGCAGGCCCGCCGTGACTCTCCCTGGCCTGGCCTGCCCTGAGACCAGGCAAGGAGGGAGATACACTGCCCTCCAGGCAGCCCGGGTGATGGTCCCTGGCTTTTCCTAACTCTGAGAGGCTATTTAGGAGCGTGTCTCTTATTCACCCTTCTATCTACATCTTGTCCCACTGCCTTCTGGTTCTGCACCAGCAGGAAGAAATACTTTTGATCGCCTTGCTGGGGACATTGGGAGTACTTTACTGCTGTTACTGCAAGGCTGGTCTGGCAGGGTGTGGAAACTACTTCACTGACCTTCACAAGGGCTGAAAATAGATCCATGTTACCTTGTCAGAGCAGGCAGGACTTGGAAGAACACTTGGTGAACAGCTTCCGTGCTGCAGCCGGCACTGGCTGCTCAGTGGAGCCCAGCTGTCTGGAGAGGCCAAGCGGCTGGGTGCTGACACTACTGGAACTGGGGATTTGGGAAGGGACAAAGCAGGAGCCGAAGTGAAATATTAAGTAGGTGGTGTTAAAACTAAAGGAAAATGAGACTGTGAAAAAGGTCTGCCAGCCAAAGTCACAGTGTGGAAATATAATACCCATGTTAATGTAAAGTCCGGTGTCTGAGTTTCCTGTTCCAACAGTTTTTAATTTAAACACAAGTGATTTTGTGTTCAGACACAAGCCCTGCTGATGTGGTGTGCTGTGCTGTAACCACAGCATCTGTTTTGTGGCAAGTCTCAGGCTTCAGTACACTTGTGGCAGGTTATTTACATTTTCTTAATTAAAACTCTTAGAAAATTTACTAAATATATTAAAATACACTCAGGTAATTGTACATTAGCAAGCAGAAAGCCAGGAACATTTGCAGTCAGAATTAACTTGTTCTGTTGTCCATAACTTCATATATAGAAACCATTATTTTGATATAAATTATTGACAATGGAGTGTAAAATATGACAGAATTAAGTAAATTAAGTCAGCCAGCTTTTGAAGCATTGGATAGGTTCAACTCTTGAACCTATTTCTAAGCCTGTTTCCTTGTTTGTGTAACTGGGGTAATTTTCATTGACTGAGAGTATAATTCCATGAGCATTTTCTCTGCTGGCCATTAAATAATATTAGTTATTTTTCTTCTTCCCAAGAGTGAAAATGATCTGGATCACTTCACTGATCCTCATAGCACCATGGTTCTTAGACTGAGACTACCGTGGAGAATGGGGCATTATGACACAAAGCTGGAAGAAGAGAACTTCTTAATGTGACACTGATCCTACAGAGGGTTTTGTTGAAATTCATTCTTAGTAGCAGGCACATTTTACACCATCTTCAAATTATAGTTTGATATTTCTTTGTACTATTTTTCTCAATTAATGGGGTCAAATGAGATTTCCAGTGGGAATTTCATTAGCTCGTAACTGCTCAAGTCCCATCACATCTACTTAAACTGCTTTTGTTAATGTGTTTGGTCACTGAGGGTGAACAAAGAATCATACTACTGTGCTCAGAATTCTCCCTGAACTCGGTGCAGATGTCATAGTCGAATACAGGGAAGTACAAATGCAAGTATAGCATCTTCCTGAGAATTTACTGGGACATCTTTGGGAAACAGCATTGAAATGCTGTCTCATCACTCAAGTAACTTGAGTTTTATAACTCATGCACCTGTAAGAAATCTTTAATTCCTGGTTTTGGAAATTTAAGACTCTTCAAGGCCTAAAAAACCCTCTCAAGTCTGAACACAAGTTAGTTGCTTCTTTTCTAATGCAGATTCAGAGTGCAACAAGCAAGAATGTCCTTTCCAAATCCATTTCCTCAATGACTCAAAGGATGACATGTGAAAGAGAAGCTGTGGACGTCCCCTCCCTGGAAGTGTTCAAGGCCAGGCTGAACAGGCCCATGGGCAACATGGTCTAGTGGAAGGTGTCCCTGCCCAAGGCAGGGGGCTTGGAACGGGATGATTTTAAGGTCCCTTCCAACCCAAACCGTTCTATGATTCTAAGTACTGAGAAAGGTGAGCTTTTAGAACAGAGGCAGGAGAAAGCCTGCCTTACTTACTTCCAGAAGAAAGCCTGAAGTAAGCTTTTATGGGGAAGAGACTCTTCATGCTTATTTCCAGCTGTCACCATTAGGTAACTCATTACATCATCCAAACTTCATCTTTTACCAGTGCACCTTACATTTTCTCTGCAATGTGTCAGGGGGTTATTAATTTACTTAATGACAAAAACCTTTCAGATTTAAACATGGAAAGAATGGTAGCTCATTTCTCATTTGGGATACTGTTCTGGATTATCTGCACTTTCATTGAAACACCACATTCATTTATAATAGAAGACAGAGACCAAAAAAATTACACTTTTCAATCAGTTCTGGAATAGACCAAAACTCATGATGATTTCACAATTTTAACATTAATAAATTCATTATTTATCCAGTAATAGTTAAAAATGAGATAATTAAAGCTGTATTTCTTTCAAAAGGAAAAAACTGTGTTCCATCATACCCTAACTTCCAACCTAAAACTGCTCCATAATGAATCAAATAATCATACCCAAATATACATTATTGCATGATATAACATGAAGATATTTGATCAGGGTTCATTACAATACATATTTCTATGAAGTGTTTTCAAAAGAAAGAAACTGGTAAATTAAATTTTACAATTACTACATTTTCAAATTCATAGGGCAGAAAGGAGTAAGCATGGAAACAAAAGGTTAATAGCAGCAAAGAGGAGCAAACAGCAAGATATTGCAGCTATCACAAATCCCAGAGACTGAATACAAGTGACAATACTACACTGTGTAATAAAAGTGTAAAAGATCCGCAAACTCTTTGTAATCATATATACACTGGTTTAGGTGTGTCATTCAATCCATATAAAACGTTAAGTAATAGTTATTGCCACTGTTTTCTAGAATAGAAACTTACAGTTCAGTTTAAAAAATACAGCCAAAATAGAATTTACCAATTTAGGCAGCTTTCAAGACATCCACAGTGATTTTGTTTTAATACAACAGCAAGACAATTACAGTGATGTTGTAGTGCTTACACTCAAGTGGCCGTACTAGCAAACTGCCACCGCTGAACAAACCAGACTGGTTTCAAAATGAACAGACTAACTTTCACCCACACTGGAGAACACACAAAGACAGTAACTGTATGGACAGGTAAGGTTGTAACTGCAGAAAGTATTGCAATAAGTGTACTTCTGAAAAGTTTAAAATATAACAATTATTTGCACCAGGAACTTAACCGGTATGAAACAAGCAACCTAAACCCACGGGTTTATGTACAACATACACTTCCATGAAGAATGTTTGAACCAGTAAGCTTATTACGTGTGTACCATCACTCCCATCTTTACAAGACAGGATTCTGAAAAGTGTAAAATTGTTACGCCTTCCATGTGATTTATATGTAAATGATTTTTCTTGCTCTTAACATTGACAAATTTAAAGTTGTGGAAACTAAACTTGTCCTTCTGTTGTCAGACTTTTTATTTTTTGGCTAGTGAATGTGACAGCTTGGTTAAATCTTGATGGGTTTGAAAACTGTCAGACTGCTGAAGATCAGAAAGTTGAAAAATAAATCAAAGATGAAGAGGTCACAAAGATAATGAGATATTTTAATATCCATGATGGAGTGAACTTTAATATTCACATTTTTGTTAGCTGATTAACAACGTTACTCAGCAACAGGAAGGAAACCAGCAATATTAGCCAGCCTTTCATCTAGGAGCAAAGAACATTAATTCATAACGCTAGAAATGACAATAAATTATACAGGTGGTAATGTGAGATCATGTCAGACAAAAAATAGGCGTTGGAAACACTGAAGGTCTGAGATGAAGATAACAATATGCTCCATTTAACTGAGCAGCAGTTATCTTAAAAAAGCAAAACAACAAAACCAGAACTTGTGTTTTGCCTTCCCATGAGCTGTTGCATTATTCTCAGGTGACCGCAGTGCTTAACATCCAGAAATAAGGAAGAAACATGTTCATCCCTGTATTAATTTACCTGTTTTAAAGCTCCCATTCCTGAGAATACCCAGTTATGCCTCATTACTTATCAAAAGCATGAATTTACAGCTTAAGAATGATTAATGATTTTGAAATGATTAATGAAAAATCTTCATAAGCAAAGTGAGTAACATTGAAGCAACAACCTGCAGTATGGGATCCAGCTTCTAGCTCGTCATGAAGACAAGAAAGATTACTTGTCAGGCAGCATAGAGCAGCTGCACCCTACCTTTAAATCAATACTGAACTTAGGATGAAAATTTATTATTATGAAAAAATGTAAGAAAACTTTTTAGATAAAAGGTTACTTACCAGTAGCCAATGCTCTTTGCAATGTGCTGTCTGTGTGCACAGTTGCTTTGTGGAGGTCCAAATGTCAGAGGTATCCAAAATCATTAAATGGGTTTTTTTGCCCAGCAAACACCTGAATTTAAACAACCTGATGGGAAACATGACCAAGGTTCTTGTGCCTTTGAGTTACCACATCCTAGGAAAGTAGTCACGACCCAGCAGTCAGTGGTAATGGCAGGGCACACGTTATTGAAGTAGGCTAACTTGTACACAAACAGACTAGGGCACAGAGAGGAAGCAAGAACGGAAATCCAGAGAAAATAAGGTTCTGAGGTCATGTCAGCCAAAACAGCACTCTGACAAAAAAGAAAAGAAAAAAAAAAAGGCAAAACCCCAGCATACCACCTATGAAAAGCAGCTAAATACCCATCAGGGATTAAAAGAACCTTGCTAGGGTATGCAGAGATGTGGTCAGGAAGGCCAGGGCTCAGCTAGAGCTGAAATTGGCCAAAGATGTCAAGAACAAGAAGAAAGGGTTCTTCAGGTATATATAAGCAGTAAGCACAAGCACAGTGAAGATGCAGACCTGTTGCCTAACAGGGCAGGGAAAATACTCAGTGGTCATGCTGACAAAGGCAGAGGTTCTCAGCATTTTCTTTGCCTCTATCTTTACCAGCAGAGCTGGACCACAGAGCACAGGATCAGATAGCTATGACAATGTGTTGACCCACCAGCAGTGGAGGAAGGACTGGTGTGCAGCCTCCTGCAAGGGCTCAACCCACACAAATCCATGGGCCCAGAAGAAATCCACCCTAAGGTATTGTCTGACACTGGTGCAAGGCCACTGTCTATAATCTTTGGAAAATCTTGGAGATCTGGATATAAGAAAGAATTTGCTTATGCTGAGAACATCCAGTAATGGCAACAACCTCCTCAGGGATGCAGTGGAGTCCCCACCACTGGAAGCTTCCAAGATGTGATTGGACAGAGTGCTAGATGATCTCATCTAGGCTCCCTTTTCCATGAAAGGTTCCACTGGATGATCTTTCCAGCTCCCTTCTAACCTGGACTGCTTTATGATAAAGAGGAATGAGCCAAAGGATTCAGCCACTGAAGACTAACATCTGTAGAAGGACTCGTATTTTCTCAGCTTGTCTCTGAAACTGGACGGTTCCATGCAAGAGGCTGCGTGAGCCGAATCTTTTGACCAGCTGTAAAGCAAGAACTGTGTATGACACCTGAGGCTCAAGTGATTGAGTAAAAGATTTCTGTAACGATGGGAGAGAGATTTGCGCAATGTACTGCATTTAGAAGGGAAACGATTTTATTTCCACCTTACTATTATCTGGGTTACATGAGTCTGGAAAATACTGGAGTAAAACTCTTCCAAGATTATTAGAATGTCTGGGAAACCACTTCCAAAACATTCAGGAATAATGTGCCGTCAGCTTCCTTAAAAAGTTTAACACAGAGGACTGTAAATCTCCCATGCCTCTTAGTGCCAGAAGTGGGTCAAGGACAGCAAAGGGCTAGCAAGTAGGGTTAGAATTTCCAAGGAGAGATGAAGAGTTCTACACCTCCCATCTGCAACTTGGTCCTACTGATGGTAAGCTGGGCCTCTAACCCTTGGGGAGAGAACAAGCACAGCATATCGGCAACAACTCTTTCATATATCCATAAACCCTGCTGATGAGATGCATATCTCCCAAGACCCAATAATCCTCACGTTGCTCTCCAAGGGGACCCAGATGAAGAGCTTGAATCCTGCGTCCTTTGAAAGGTGGAATGTGGGAAGAGCTCAGCAGACACGGCCAGCTCCGACACTGAAGGCAGGTCAGTACTCCAGCAAGTCAGTAAATGCCAGGGCAGAGCAGGGCGGATGGTGCCATCCCATCAGGGGTCCTCCACAGTGAGTGCTTTGCCTGTGGTGTTGGCTGTGACCGATCCTGTAGTAAAGCCTCAAATTACATAGCTTGGGTGGAAGAAGATCCAAACAGCTCAGGCAGTGGAATTGAAAAGAACACAGAAAGTCAGTGTCAGAGGCAGTTCTCCAATTCTTTTTGGCTGGCTGAGGTCCTCAGGTGCTGAGAAAAACTACAGAAGCCTCACCTAGTAGTCTCCTGGTGTTAGGGTGGCCTTGGACCTGCTGGTGCAGAGTGGGCAAAGGCCCCCGTTTAAGATGATCTTTTGGCTGAGCAATTCCTGGTGCCATCATATGTGTGTTGCTGAGGCTCTTCCTCACCCAGTGTTGCTGGAGAAAGAGAAGATTCGTGATAAACAGAACTCAGCCTTGATCCAAGATTTATATAATCCTGAATTCTAGCATCAGAGGTAGACCACTACTTCTACTACGATAATCTTTATTTTAAGCAACGACTATTAAATGTGCTAGGGATGTATAAAGGCTCACTGAAAAATGAAGCAAGAAGCAACTGTATGTCAGTGTTATTTGTCAGTAGACACGTGCCTCAGGATAGAAAAAAAACATCCTTAGATGGAGCTATCAAGTATGTATGATTCAGGCAACATATATGAAGGATCTAGACCCATTTCTAATAAGGACAGGAAAAGCAGCCGAGACCATGCTCGTACAGGGAGGGGCACTGAATTTGACAAACTCATATTTAAACAATAAGCATACAAGATTGGTTGGAAAAGAAAACTGCATAGCCAAAGGCTAACAATATTTGAAAAAATGAAGACATGAACACAAGAGGCATCTAGAGTGTCTCCACTGTTGTGCACTGAGTACGACAGAGGAAGTGACAGTGTGAAAAAGCTTTAACTTCTAAGACTAGAAAAAGCGGGACAATGCTGTCTTTGAATAGCTGCAGTATACACTTCTCTGTTAGTTTTCCATAGTCTAAAACAGCTGATGTCTACCAAGAGGTAGTACTACAACACAGTATTCCACCGCACCCACAAGAGTCAGTATTGACCAGCTGCAGCAACCTGTCATCAAAGTATTTTAAAATGTGAACTATCTCTACTTTCCAGCGTTTCCTACTGCTCAGCATTTCATTCAATAAGAAACAAATCTCTCTTTAAAACAAATGGAAAACTAAGTTTGGTTGTAACAGTCTTGTTGCCATGGAAACCCTGACCTCTTCAGGATGTTTGATCATGTATTTTCCGTTTGACCAGTAAGAAAGAACTAGTAGCAAAACAATGAAAACACAACTCAAGAGAGAAAAGTTAATTTATTTCTCTAAAGCATCAAACTAAGTTGAGATACCTTAGTTCAGTCAAAGCTTCTTCAGTTTCTTCACAAGCCTGGACTTCATAAACAAATATTCCAAGTTCATCTATCTATAAAAATAGGATGGACAATTCTTGACTTTCTTCAGATACCAAGTGAATTTACAAGTCCTTGAAGATCAGATGAAAAATAGGAAGTGATCCTATATTCCTTAATACACTCCATCACATTTCCCAAGTGTACTGGAAAGGAGGAATATTAGCCTTCTTTGAAAAGGTGCATGGGAAGGCTTATTGCCATCTCTTGGAGACAGGGTATGCATTTACATCACCATGACTGCCATGGTACGGAATACTTGACTGGTACTTTTATATGGTATGACTGATTATCTGAGAGTTGTAGTCCGTTGTCTCCATTCGCAGAATATATGGGATGATGCTGTCAATCTGAACGTTGCCAATTAGTCCTGCAAAGAACAGCTCTTCAGTGATGGCAGCACTCATCAGCCTCAGAGCAGGCAATCTGAGAAGAAGTCTAGACAGTCTAGAAAGAAAGTTGGGTAAAAAGTGTTAGTTGTGGTCACAGATTTTGGTGTTATTCACAATCATGTTATCAGTAAGGGGAAAAAAATACCAAGTGACAATACTAGCCAAAATTCGCTGTATCTAGTTCATGAAAGGCTTAACTATTTAAATCAGGAGAGTGTTAAATTTATGTTCAGGCATGTCTTTAACAGTACAAAAAACATGATTATGCCTGTCAATTACAGGGACAGTATCATGTTTGGACTTAGACTAAATGAGGAAATACTCCAAGTAGGTGCAATTCAAACATTAAAAATATTTATTTCCAATATTTCATTTTGGAAATGAATAATGAATGAGTAGATAAATAACACTCATAATATGTATGAGTCCCTGCATATTTCAAGTGCTCTAAAGATCATTTCTTGCCTTTAAGGAAGCAAGAAGAAAATGTACATATTTATTACAAGAAATAATCACCAGTGCTCTGAAAAAAGAATCAATCAAGTAGGTTTACAGACCTGTAAGTATCATCCGGATACGCTTTTGTTACGTAGTCTTGGAACTCCATGTAAGCCCTTTCTTGAAATTTCTCGATCTGTACCACATTTTCTAGACCTGGATGATCTGGAAAAAACCCCACTCTACATTGTTATACCTGTTCTAGGTAAGACAGACTAAAATCCATGCAGATTATCTAACTGTAAGCATACCAAAATCATCATTTGGTAGCTGTAGCAACTTCACACTTTTAGTGGAGGCCATTGCTTTAACTCACTATACTTCTTTTCCTCTATGTTTATATTTTGTTTAGTTCTTTATAAATACAACCAGACATTTTGAAGAGTTGTTATGGTTTAAACCACGACAAGAGTTCAAATAAAGGTAGTGCTTGCAGTGTTACATCAATCTCAATCGTACAGTTCTGTTCTCTGTGTAGCACTGTTTCAATACACTCACATTTACTGGACTATTGTATGCACAAATAGCATTTGGGTGGGATGCAAAGGATAAAATTAAGATCAGGGGAAAAAGCAGAATAAAAGGCTATGAAGCACTTGTTTCCTAAAAACTGGAGAAGATATGGAGCAGATCATTCTTTTCCAACTGTTTGGTGCAACATTTTCAAATATGCTAAACATTATTTTTAGCTTAAACGCTTGAAATGTAAATCTTGCTAAAATGAAAGGATATTAACCTAACTGCCAAGTCACATTTGGAAATTATTATCTGCTGATTCTGAACACTTTATGTGGTAATTTTTATTATCCATCCATCTTAATGTAAATATTTTACTGTCATAGCAGCATGACAAATCATGTGGATTTTATTTTTCAGAAATGGGATCATAAATGAGCTGCCAAATGATGTCAGATAAAAGATTATTTCTAACAATCACTCCTCCTCTCCAAATATATGGCCTTTTGTCAAGAAAACCAGGAGGTTTTGGCCTAGAAGCTTTCAAAACAATTATGTGACTCACTGGACTTCCCTGAACACATCGCTTCCCAGAGGAATATTTCATCCTATACAGTAATTCAGTCATTCCAAAAGCATGGCTTCAAACTAATGCAGAAGATAAGAGGTTAGTAAGTTTGCAAAGAAGGAATACATTTTGAAGAGTTGTCACTGACATGCAATATGCATCCCTTCATGATGCTGCTTTTAGAGCAATGTCAGAAACACAGCTAGAAGTCAACTTCTGAAAACAGTAGTTTGAAGACCAGTGCTAGTAGACAAGCAGCCACTTATGAAGATGCAAAGTCTTCTCATCACTCCTTTACGCTCCTCTGCCCAAGGCTGTCTTCTGACAGTCAAAGAGCTGGCTTGGCACAGATGATTTTCAGTAATCTTCCAAGTCTCCAGCTACGGAAGATGGCAAATCAGTAGGGCCTACTAAAGCAGATGTTCTTACCTTAGGACTCTGCCACATGTGCAACCCAGCCCCATCCTGTAGCAGAGCAGAAAAATCCCTGAAATCATAATGTCTGACCTATGAATGACTGACAGAACATCCCTTCTACTAAAGGTACTGAACATGACTTTCAGATACACGAAGATTTCATTACACAGCTCATAGGATCAATATTGACAACACATTGTCATGAAAGCAGCTACACATCATTTGGAATGCTACCCTGAAAGCATGTGAGCTAAAGAAAATTCATCTCAATCATGTGACTGGATACAGCCTTTTCCCAAGATATGTTTCCTTCTACCTTTTGTGTTATCAAATCTAATCGGAAGGAGACAAATTAACTTGTGACTAAACAAGTAAGTATCGCTTTGTAAGTGTGAGGTTCACAGAGAAGTATTTTCTGGTGTCTATCAGGAGTGATTCTTCAGACAGGCCAACAGATCATCTCATAAATCCTAGTAGACATTGTGCTAGATAATCTATTCAGTCACTGTCATAACCAGAGGACTCTTCTTCTTCCACCTTGTAGACTAATCTCCCAGGAGGAAAAAATAATCATTATTTTATTTTCACCGTCTAATGTATGTCCATTAACGTTACTTGGGGTACATTAAGCAATCTTCTGTTCAGAAGACAGAAGTGATAATACATGGGAATGTTTGTGGTGCTTATTCACCAGATACGCTACATGTAATACTTATTTCCAAAATACCTGTGTGAAGTGAGGTGATATGTTTCTGTAATTTTGCATATGAGAATGGATGCTGAGGAAGATGGTCTTTCATACATTAAAAGCCCAACTTCAATCCATCTCAGCCAAATGTGCAAGAGCAACACTTCTGAAAATTAAACTACAGGTCCTCAGAAAAAGTACCCCAGAAAGGAGGCACAGAATTAAGTGATAAATAAATAAATATTTTTTAAAACATCAGTGGTAGAGGCAAAAGTCTCCAAAGCAACATTCAGCTATTTACATTACAAGATTAACCCTCCTCTTCCTACAGTCCTCATTACAAGCCTTCCAAGGCTCCTCAACAAATGAGGCAATAATTGTACAGGTGATAGTAACTGCATAAAATGAAACAGGCTGAAGTTACATAGCAAAAATTAGTGTAGATTAAAGTTTTACATTTGTAATATTACATACCAGGACTGAAGAGAACGATTGCTTTCAAATATGCATATTCATATCCATCTAGGCAAAGCTTAACCATGCTGTTGCAGAACTCTTGCAATTTGAAGATATGCTCCATCACTAGTTTTCCTCTGTCTGTTGGCAGCTTATCTAAGTCAATACACACATAAATATAAGCCCCCTGAGTCAATGCACATGCACAAAATATGATCACACTAGATTTTTGAAATAAAAATTTTATTAAGAGTCCAACAGTGGGGAATCTGTGCTGACAATGAACTCACATACTAGGTCTGAATAATCTTGACACCAACAATCATGAACCATAACAAGCTTTTTTTTCCCCTTCACATTGTACAATTAGGTCTCCTCCTGCCACTCCAGTAACCAGGGGTGGACTAGAACTTGAAATGATCTGAGGAAGGGAAAGAGTACTTATAAGCAAACAATACACTGCTACTGCAGATCTGCACTCTAAGGGTCAGGTTTCATGAGATTAGGTTAGTGTACAGTGTTGTGGGTTATTTCAGTCAGTCCAAGACCATGCTACTCCTGGAAAAGAAGGTGCACTATACCTTTCATGATCTGCATTTAGGGGAATGTGTAGTTGTGCAGATCTGTTCCCCTTGGGTCAGCAATAGCTGATACTGTCCCCTTCACAATCCATCAAACTAGGCTCCCTGGGCCTCACAAACTTGCTATCTCTTGGAGATGCTGCAGCTGGCATGCTACACAACCAGAAGATACTGATTATGAATTACTACAATACCTTTTTTGATGAACATGCTTAAAAATTATACAGACCAATGGAAGTTCAGAAATTCCATTTGTATCCCTCTAAAGACATTCACAAATCTGGGAGTATCTTTAGCTGTACATTAGTCATTTAATCAGTTTGTTTTAATTATAAACTATTGTTACTTCCAGGAGGATCTTGTGGGTATTTTTAAATCATGAAAACCCCTGAGAAACAATTTTTTAATACCCTCATCATAAAAGGAGAGCAAAAAATCTAGTCTGGTGAGCTGTTTTTCTACATCCTACCAATCTGTTTTTGCGTAGCACTAACAGTCAATTTTCATACATATAACAGCAAATTACCCCAAAATCTAGTTAAGCCTGAAAATGCTAGGATTTTTGTATGTGCATCTACCTTATAAAAATGCATTAAGACTATGAACAGATGAAGACTACACTATTTTTGATTGCTTAGCTTTTAGTGCTAACAACCTTGTGAATGTTGACAAGCACACAAAGATTATCTCAAAGACTCCTCTACTGCTCAGAACATTTCCTTTGCTGTAAATGAAAGAGGAGGCAGCTGACATCTCTTCCATTTGAATGAAAAATATGCAAAAGATGCAGGCTGTAAGATTACTAAAGTACAAAGTATGCTTTGTGAAGATGTTGAACACTTGCATGTAGTCTAAAGCTAGTGTACAGAAGTCAACAAGCCAAGTTATATGAAGGAAATACATCACCAAGTTGGCATTTAGCTGCTTTGTTTCACAGCTATCAACAACAAGGAAATATTGAACAGCCTGAAATATTCCTAATTTGAGCTGACAGTATTAACAGAACAGCAGAACACTATTAGACATTGCACACACACACTAAAAACAACCCCATAAAATGCAATGCTAACCTGCATTAGATAAATGGAGAATTTATTCTTTTTAATTTGGGGGTTAAGTATTAGCGTAGGTGACTTCTGTGAAATTGCTAAAAAAAAATCCGTCTTGTGAACGGTATTTTATGCTGTTATTTTGTTTCTGTACTACCAACAAAACTCTATAAACAGTAAATTTTCATTAACAGCTCAAGGATAAGCAAAAGCTTCTGTGCAGTTCCAAGCTTAAAACCCATGAAGTAATTCCCCAAGACTGGCAATGAGCACATCATACACCTTACCTTGCTGTAAGCTGCCATGAAGGTGATTAACAAATGCAGCTAATATAGTTGCCACATTCATAACTTGTGAGCATTGTGCAAGACCAAGCGTGAAAAGTTCGTTCCAGCAGGCTTTTACTAATGATATGCTGTTGTCCTGCCTGTTAAAAATCACAGTAATTTCAGTTAAAAATCCCAGCCATTTGCACTCACTTTTTTTTTTACCTGAAGAAGAAATCATAAAATATTCATCTAATTCATCCATTGCAACCAGTACCAAAATGAAAGCTTACATCAGAAACAGTTTTACTTGCATATCAAGACTAAAATACCTGTTTTAGAGAGACTTTTGTAAAGAAGTAATTTTTGGTTTAATGAGCTAAAAAGGGATGGATGGATTTCTATCACAAAAGCTGCAGTTACAGTAAATGAAAGCGGAAGTGACAGTAAATGACAATGTCTAGGCGCATTCCATCATGCTGGTTTTCTTAGGTTTTACACTAATTTTTGAGTAACATGCAGCATGCATGGACAAAGAAAGTTTGCATTGTTCCTGTACTGTGGATGTAGAACAGACTCAAAGGTCTGGTTTGTTTGTTTGGTTTTTTCTTATACTTGAAATCTGGCATGTTGGTGTAATTTTTAGATTAAAAATATATGCAAAATGGAAAACATGGGATCAAGTTACAGAAAATAGCAGGCAGGAAGCTCAGTATCACCTTCATGTCTGGAACAGAGTTTGAAATACAAGACTTCAAAGTGTAAATAGAAGTCATGAGGATTTCTTTGCTGCAAGAATTAGTCCTTAAATTACGTTTCATATGTAGTCATTTTTTTTTCCCCAAATGCTGAAGCTTAAAATTAGGTATATGAATCCATATTCAGGCACTTCCGTATTAGTAACCTAACTTTGAGTACTGCCAAGCATCTCTAACTTGTAGAGCTTAACAAGAGCTCAGTACCTTAAAAAGGAAATCCTAGCAGTGAGGAGGCAATTTCAGGTACCATGTTTCACAGTTTTAGCCAGTAAATAAAAATAATGGAAATTTAAAAGAAGCACAAGACCTATCAAAGAAGAAAAGCACATTAAAGCTAGGATTTCAACTACAGAAATACAATGGAATGGATTTTTGCAAGAATGTTGATGTAATCTTCAAGAACATTTCTGATGATCTACTGCAGTACTAATAGGCCAAATGACAAAAGATTAATGTACACTTGTCCCGTACTGGATTACAGACAGCTTACCTAGAGCAGTTACTTCTTACTATGATCAAGTCCCTGTTACGGTAGACGTGACACTGTACATGCAGCTTCTACACATATTTGTCACATCCTCATTTATCTCCTGTCATAGGGACTGTGATGAGGAACACTGAAAATAGGGTGTACTGGCTACTCAGCTGGTATGTGTGTAAAGAAGTGTATCGTCTAGAGCACCTTTATGGCTGATCAAACTCAGAGCAGAACTGAATGATTGGATTTAGATCAGAACCACATGATCAAACCTAAGCAGCCTCAAAAAAATGAAGAGTCTGTAACCAGTCTGATGAACATTTCAGTAGGAATCTCTCTTGCCTACAAAGATCCTAATGGAGGAAGATGAAGTAAGCAGTACTTTGGTATCATTAACTGCATCAGTATGCCAAAGCCAACTACCTTGCCAGGACTAAGGAAAAACATTGCCTGAGGAGGGAACCACTTGGATAGAATTATCTATCTTCTGTATGAACCTATGACTATGGTTTTGTTTTGGCTCATCGACTTCTCTAAATTACTAGTACCATGAATTTCTCTTCATTTTTAAAGTGAAATGGGTGATCCTTCTAAAAGGTCAAAATTACAGAATATAATGCGCTCAAACTAAAAAAAGCTGCATCAGTTTCAAATAAATCTCCACTTAAGAAAAAAAGATAGTATTTTAAGCTCTGCAAAAGGAAAACTGCATATTTATGTGAAATGGTGTTAAATTATACTGTTGCTCATAATCTTGGCTGGGACCGTAAATGGTGAATAGTAACACTATTAAAACAGCCTACTCCTCCATGTTTTTAATTCGAACATAGAAATATATCGGAAAGGAACATATTAAAAAAGACCCGCAGATTTTCCATAAGCATTTCTTGTTACATCTATTCACAGAGACAGGTCTTCTGTACAACATTTTATTTTTAAAAAGCAATTCTTAGTCGTTGTTGTAACACTAAATTGTAGTATCTCTCTCTTACAAAATCCTTAAAAAAACCATAATGATAGAAGATAATATGTTAATTTGCTACATACTATGAAAATCTGCAGGGCAACAATTCTCCTAAAATAAAACATCCTGTTTACCTGACTTTTTACCCTTGCTATTGTTTTAACTTTATAGTTTTACTTCTTCCTTCTACAAAGCACAGGCTTCAGTTACACATAATATAGTATCCTTCCTTAAACATAGTAGAATCATTTGGCTTAAACATTTGAGTAAATACAAGTGGCAATCACAACTCATACAGCTTTTGACAGCCTTCCTGGGAAAGGGGACAAACCCTGACTTTAAAAAGGAATTCTCTTTGCTACCAGTCATATGCTATTTTGATACTGAATTACAGAAAAACACTGCAGATGAGAAAAGACAAACATGATTTATACTCCATTTGTATGAAGAGCTGATACAGTATCTTTTGTGTCTTCATAAAATTCCTCCAGAAAACACATAATGACTTTTCCTCATGCTGCTTTGAGATGTTTTCTCATAATGATCGGCAATGGACTACTACATTTAGCTTAAGAATGTTAAGTGATCCACTGAATTCTGCAGCAATAGCAGCATGTTATACAAACTGCAAGAAGAATGGTAAGAATTACTTTATGGTTACAGCAACCATTTGGACAATCCTCTGAAATTAATCAACTGAATCCTGAATGCTTGCTGAACCTAGCTAACCCTCTTCTTCATACAGGTTATTGAAGGCAAAATTATTACTACTAATTCACCTATAAAGATAACATTTGGGGATCCAGAGAGGAGCTTCTTTTAGGTCAGTCACTGATAAGCATCTTTGTTTGGGATGTTGCTAACAAGAAAATAATAGGAAGTCCTATTTACTAAAAAATTACAGAGTGCAGGTGTTTGATTGTTATAAATGTCCTTTTTCCTTCAAAACTGAACTGAAATACCTGAATTGGACTGAAATTGGGAGTAGTTTTGATTCAGAAAATTTATATGCATGACGAAGATCTATAAAAGTTTTATGAAGTAGATTTGTATTTTAACATGTCCCTGAAGAAGACAGTGCAAATAAAAACTTTAAAAGTGCATACTCACAATGAAGTGAGTACAGTAACCAAACACTTACCCTAATGCTTGAAAAGATGGAATAGAACGTGCCCAGTGCATGGACAAGAAAAGCAGCCTGGAGGCAGACTCACAGATATAGTGAACGTTAAGATATTCAGGCATAGGAGAAGGCATGGTGAGCTGGCAACCAAAGGAGAAAAAAAAAGTCTGAGTCAGTTATTTTACTTTCCTCACAAAAAAATGGTAAGAAAAAAATTAGACTTTAAGTGAAAAAATAAAATTGTTTTTTAAATAAACATTAGATAATCACAAGCTGGCAAATACACTGGAGTCTCAACATCCAGTGCAGACTGCATCAGATCCACCTGTTACCAAGGGAGAATGAGGATGCTGACTCTGCTTTGTGTGACACTTGTCTATGTAAATCCTTCTGCATGGATCACCTTGTATTTTTAAAGAAGCTACAAAAGAAAGAGTGCAGCTAAACCACAGCAGAGAGCTGTGCATCTTCCCAAGCAAACAGTAAACCAGTGAAAAAAAGTGGTGCATTCATCAGAAAGGAATGACAATACCTGAACAAATAGTTACTCTTCTAAGAAAATCAAAATCAGATTTAATGAGACCATTATTTTATATTACTAAGTTAAAATGATTATAGTCAATAGTAAAAAAAATCGTTAAGTACCCTGAATGCTACATGTGCATCACTGAGTAGCGGTCCTTCTATTTCAACGATGTTCAGGCTTGATTCTCCACCAATCAGCTGTACATTGGCATCAATACTTTCTGAGTTCTGGCATGCTGCACTCTCCCCTGGATTTAATGCTTTCGCAAGAGTATCAAACGCCCTGTAAGATCACAACAACCAAACAAACAGAAGAAAAGAAAATTTAATGTTAGAGACTGTTTCAATCTCAGAGGGACTTGCACATGTCTGAAACCTGTCCTTAGCTGTTTCAAAGGAAAAAACAAACAGATTAGGAAAATGAAATCTTGTCAGCAGCACGCTCGTCCTGACACTCCACCAAACAAAATCCCTGAGAACTCCCAAGTTACAGAGGCTCTGAAACAAAAATTAGCAGCAGATCCTGTTCACACTAGTTGCTAACAAATTCACAGTTTTGACATACTGACTGTGCTGCTGAATCACAGTTTGCCTTTCAAGATCTCTTTAGTGATGTTTACTGAGAGTGCTGGCATGAGCGCTCTGAGGACATGATCATCAGGCTGCTGTTAGAACAGCTTAATGCACATATAGATTTTGCAGATTTTTATTGTGGTTAGGTGATTCAACTTACCTTGAAAAGACAATTTTTAAATATGTGAGAGAAAGCACTCTCATGCTTTCAATACCATCCTTAGTACCCTTTGATGTGGGGCAGTGAGTTCTGCCACATGCACAAACATTACAGGGGAGATGTCAGGACAAGCACAGATATAGATTAGTTGTTATTTTGCTGCTTGATAATAGTCCAGTCTAGAACTTTGCCACCTTCTCTTCCCCCACAGTTCTTAGCTATCTAAATTCATTAACATTTTAAAACCTCTAAATGTTTACTATATTTGACATAATTACTATATTTGACATAATTTGACATAATTTAAATCCAAACAAAACATCACAATAAAAGAACTGCTGACACTGCCTCAGGCTTGTGATGGTAAATGAACTAGGTTTAGGCCCTACATTAGCCTGTATACCTTGATGAGTACATGAGGGCAACTGGGGCAGGCACAAGTGGACTGAATAGATGGAAGTGGACTACACAGACACACCTGGGACACTTTCTGTCTCCAGCATACAGAAAGTAGGCATAAAGGGAATGCATTCATGGTAAGCCACAGAAACTGTGTTATTGGACTTCTGCTAGAAGATCTGAATTTCAGCAATGGAATATTGTTAAATACAAGAAAAATAAAGATGGATAAAACCTGCTTCTTGAAATCCCTTAAACTCCTTTTCTTCTGTGAACATCTGTGTCTGTTAGATCAAGCTGGCATAGGGCCTGGCAAAGATTTATATGAAAAATTTTAGTTTCTGATTTGCTGACTTCTGCTTCCTTTCACAGAAGTATTTAACTTGAACCTCCCCACTGTAAATCTGTCAGGTAGCCTATTGGACAAGGGTACACATTAAGCTGAGTCAGAGCTCTTTCAAGCTCTCTGGCTGAGAGAACTGGATGCCTTTTCATAGATGTTTAAAACTGAACAGAGAAACTGAAGTTGGCAAAAGCAAGTATCTGAAAGTGCCAGGAAATAACAAAACAAAAGATTAGCATAGCTTTTTGAAAATCTGTACTACTGAAATGAAGTTTATCAGCACGTACAACAATACTATTTAAACAGCATATTCTTATATTCTTCACCTAGGATGACACAGCAAAAGGTCAGATCAACACCAAATAATGTCACATTTGACTTTCTAAGCAGCATAGAAAGAAAGGAGCAGAAAAAATGCATCCTGCTTGCATAATATACAAAGCAGTAGAAACCATAGGGGAAATATTGTTATTTCATAGAATAAGAACAGTTTGGGTTGGAAGGGACCTTCAGAGGTCATCTAGTCCAACCCCCTTGCAATGAGCAAGGACATCTTGAAATAGATCAGGTTGCCCAAAACCACATTAAGTGGTTCAGTCAGTATGAGTGTCCTAGGTTCAGCAGTAGCAGTCATTTTTCTCCTTCTTAGTAGCTGGTGCAGTGCTGTGTTTTTGACTTTCAGCCTGGGAACAGCACTGATAACACCAATGTTTTTAGTTACTGCTCAGTAATGTTTACCCTGACCAAGGACTTTCTGAGTCTCATGCTCTGCCAGGGAGGAGGGGAAGCCAGGAGGAAGCAGAGACAGGACATCTGACCCAAACTAATCAAAGAGGTATTCCATACCACAGCACGTCATGCCCACTATATAAATTGGGGGCAGTTACCCGGAAGTGCTAAACCACTGCTTGGGTTGGGCTGGGTATCAGTTGGCGGGTGGTGAGTGGTTGTATTCTCTTCCCTTGTTATTTCCCTTATCATTATTATTATTGGTGGTAGCAGCAGTGGTTTGTGTTATACCTTAGTCACTGGACTGTTCTTATCTCAACCTGTGGGAATTACATTCTTTTGATTCTCCTCCCCATCCCTCCGGGAGCAGGGGGGAGAAAGGTGGGGAGTGAGCGAGTGTCTATGTGGTTCTGGGTTGCTGGCTGGGCTTAAAACATGACAACAAGCAACTTCACTATATACCAATCTTTTCTTCTTTGATGGATTTACACCACATACACATTTTTAAAGCAGCACATACAATGTAGATGGTGTGTAAAGGAGTATTACTTGGACACCTGTCAGAATCTTCCATGAGATGAGAACCAAGGAAGAACATGACTGTGATTGACTACACAGAGTATCTTACACATATGCTCACCAAAATGGCTCTGTTAAAACCAGTGCAAACCACAAGTCTGAAATATATTGGAGCTACTTGGAGCAAGTTTAGAGGAGGCCACAAAGATGATCAAAGGTTTGAAGTGCCTCTCCTATGAAGACAGGCTGAGAGAGTTGGGCTTTTTAAGCCTGGAAAAGGCTCCAGGAGACCTTAGAGCAGCCTTCCAGTACCTAAAGGGGCCCTACGAGAAATCTGGAGAAGGACTTATAAGACCAAGTAGTGACAGGACAAGAGAGAATGGCTTTAACTCACAGAGGGTAGATTTAGGTTAGGTATTAGGAAGGAGTTCTTTACTGAGGGTGGTGAGACACTGGAACAGGTTGCCCAAGAGAAGTTGTGGCTGTCCCATCCGTGGCAGTGTTCAAGGCCAGGCTGGATGGCGCTTTGAGCAACTTGGTCTAGTGGAAGGTGCCCCTGCCTGTGGCAGGGGGGTTGAATAATGATATTTAAAGACCCTTCCAACCCACACTGTTCTCTGATTCTATGACATTCAGTGAATGTGTTTGTATTGATGGTGGGAATTCTGTGTAGAAAGAAAATGTTTTTCAAGCTTTTAAGGCGATTAACAGTTACAGGCATTAAACTAATTACACAGATGGGATCTGTAAAAAACAGCTTCCCAGGATGCTTAAAGGTCCTAAGACTGTAGTACAAGATCTAACACACATTAAGGCCAACCAAAAGGTAAGAAAATCAGCTGTAACACATTGAAATTAATTTTGAGTAGAACAAATTAAATAATTTAATTACGATTTCACGTGGAAGAGTCTCACAAGATTTATGTTCTATATGAGCTTAGGCTGCTATTACTATTATTCTTAATGCACATAACTTTTCTTCATTGTAAGGATTTAATTAATGGTCTGAATTGACAGACCTTCTCAAAAAGAATACTCTTTTTCAAGTGTAACATGCCTTACCTTGAAACATCAGTACTAGCTTGTTCGTCTTGCTTGAGTTCAGATAATGATGCATCTCCATTACTTAAGCTCTCAATCATAGATAAGTCTGTACTGCTTTGTGACATGTCTTTACATTTACTGAGATTTGCTAATGAAGTCACCACGTTTGCCAGCGTACTTAGATCTCCCTGACATGCTTCAACCTAACGGAAAAAGTAGAGTGCTTAATTCTCTCATATTAGCAGCAGTTAACTTGCAATAGAAGAATCTAACTTCTACATAAATGAATTGAGCATGTGAAGAGACCTGTAAGAAAATTATTTGCTTTAGTTAATGGGTGATCATAATGCAGCAATTAGACAGTGCACTACTTCTAAAATATGAAACATTTAAACATGTACTTTTACAATCAATAACTGTCTAGTAATTTCAGAAAGAATGCTACAAATGGTAAGCAAATGCAAAATGAGAAGTTATGATCTCCACTCAGTAGTCAGCCACTGGACTATAAGAGTTGTCCTGGGTTCACACTAGATTATATTTTTATCTTCCTTCCTTGTGTAAATGAGTCAGTAGCAATAGGGTACAAGAATGTTTGAAAAGAAGAAATAGATAAAAAGTCACCTCTAAAAGCAAGCAGAAAAAGAATTCTGTTGTAGCCTTTATGAGTTTTATGTCTTTATTTAACTGCAAGGGAGCAAAGTGATTCAGTAGTGAGCAGCAGCTCAGAGGCAGTAAGACGTCTCCCACCATGGCCCACAAAAAATATATATATAATATAATAATATATATATATATATATAAAATAATATATATAATATAATATTATGTTTTAATGTGATTTAATTTATGATTTAATGTAATTTTAATGTGAAATGGAATAAACAACTTTTGATGGGCCCCTTTGCAGACAGATCAAGTGATGCAAAACACAGGAAAACAGATAATTTAGTATCAGCTAGAAAAATACAAGCTTCCTATTGTGCATGTGTAGGGAAGTTACTCCATAGCTTTAGGGGATCAGTAAGTGTAACAAAATGGAAACAAATGAAAACCAGCTTGGAAATAAGATTATTCCTGAGATAGCTCTTATTAGCTTTACAAAAAATTAGTGATTTGTAGGAAAAAAAACTAATAGTATTTATGAAATGCACTGTGATAGATAATCCCATGTGAGATTTTGCAAACACCTCATTTTATTGCTACAAAAGGAATATCCAGGTGTCAGGACTTCCCATTACAGAATAAAATAATGCAGCCTTTAAAGCTCTCTAAAAAGGTGGAAGAAGGCATTTACTTTGCAGAGTTTTTAGTATTTTTACTATGGGAGGCATTCTTCTAGATGAGAACAGAATTCCTCTGTATGACAGTATGTTCTTCTACATGAGGCATTCTATATGAGAATCATTCTTCAGAAGAGAAAGCATTTACAACACTGGCTAATCTTGTAAAGGAGTGTTCTAAAAATGAATTTAACAAAACAGAAGCACAACTGTTCTGCGAACAGGCAGGGTGCTCAACAAAATGATCCCGCACTAGCCATGTAACACACACAGTTTATTAAAAAGTACACTAAAGCAAACAAGCATACCAACATGAATCAGCTATATATCTATATATATATATTTATAGTAAACAAGCACAATAAAGCAAATCAGATATAGATATATGTATAGCAAAGAGGAAAATTAGCAATACATCAA
Organism: Psittacula echo; assembly: GCF_963264785.1. NCBI lineage: Eukaryota > Metazoa > Chordata > Aves > Psittaciformes > Psittacidae > Psittacula > Psittacula echo. The sequence continues at coordinate 116,231,923 of NC_137735.1, read as the reverse complement.
ATCATTACTGCACAGAGAGAACAGCAATTAAGAAGAAATACATCACCAATTACCACTGTCTCATCATCCAGGCCCATGCTTCAAGCTGGGAAGCCCTGTTGCAGCCGATGCCAGGAGTTCCAGATAATTGGGAAAATTCCTATGCGGTGTGTCCACCCATAGGTGAGGCTTCGGATTCAGCTACAAGAGGGTCCCACTCTTATACCTTTAGAAAAATAACCAGCTTTATGCCAGATCTGTAATTGTTTACTTGTGGGGCCACGCAGTTTCTCATCTCACTGTTGTCCACACTGAGAGCACTGGCCAGGCACCCCGGTGCAGCCAAGTATGAAGGTCAGAGAACACCTGTACCCTTCTGTTTTCCTGTCTCTTTCTAATAAATAGTCATAATGAACATAAATATATATACTTTATCAAATACTGCTCAAAAACATACTTTGTTGTGTCTCTCAGTCATGAGTGGGAATCAACTGTCAGCTAGGTTCCCATCCATTACAATAACAAAACAGAACACCCTACAGTCATATCATCAGATACCTTTTCTGGAGTCATCATTACAGTAGGCTCAGTTTTTATTGCAGACTGATGAATGTTAACCAACATTCCCGATTCCAGCAGACCTGTTGATCTGACAGAAAACAGCACACACTTTAATTTTGATTCATGTTAGTTTTTCCTCTTTCAGGAGAGATGGCTGCTTCTGAGTAGAATGTACATACCTTGCTGTTTCATTGTCTGTTATAAAAGTTGGAGTTGCAGCTAATGGACTACGAAGATCTTTCCGAATGTAGATCTTTTCTGTGGAAGCTGCACAGTTCGAAGATTTTTCTCTTGACACTTCAATAGGTTTCCTCTCACACTGCACAGCTAATAAAAAAAATATGCAACTATTAAGTCACATCCCAAATTACAGACTAAGAAATAATCCCCTTTTCCTCTCTGTATTTAATCTGCAATTTTAATAATGATTCTCAAAATAACTTTAAAAAGATCCTATAACCAATAAGCTAACAACTTGCCTAAAAATATAACCTGAATTTGATTTGTTCTTAATGAAATGATGTAGTAGTCAAAGTCTGAGACTAAACATATAGACACTACATTTTTCAAGTTCCAATAAAGCAAGAAATCCCCTTATACCTTATTCTTAATTTGGATTTTAAGTGGAGGCTTACAGCTTTTCCTTCCCTCAATATCACTATCCCACAGTCTCAGTACATTTGTAGGGGATTCATGGCACTGTTTATCCATGGATTGTGGGTCTGAGTTGAACCCACATAACTTGATGCACTTAAAGACGCTTCTCAGTTAGGACTTTGGACAATACAGAGGGAAAGGGACTTTGACAAAGTTCAGTTCAGATCATTTAAGATCTGGGTGACATCCTGACTCACGATCACTGATTTCAGAGAAGCAGCAGATTTTCAGTTTGAATTGCTCAGTGAAACTAGGTGGAATTAATCTGGGCTTTAGTTTACAGATACATCACCCTGCTTTGAATGGATTAGAGAACATCAAAATGAAACTTACAGTATTACACACTATGGGGAACTCTCTAGGTGTACAGAATAAAGCCAAAAATAGGAAAACTTCAACAGTTTAACAGTCTAAATGGAAAATCTAATTTCTGGCAAAATAACCTAACAGCATTATTACTGTAAAACTTAAATTTATAAAACATATTTACACAGTACTGTTCTTTTAAAAATATGCCGTAAGTTGTTTTTCCACATTTTTAAAGTGGTGCAAGTTATTCTATAGATTGGAATAAGATCCTGAAAGAGAGTTACAACCCATAAACCTATATGTAGTTTAAAGTATGCGCCAGTTCACCAGCGTGATAAGCACTGGCTACTGGCTGTCACAGCCTCTTTAATATTATACTGCACATAGAAACTATTTGAGCCTATAAAGAGAATCCTGAATGCTCATTATTTTAGAACACAAAGGCAAATAGGAAAAAAACAGACTTCTTTTCTTCAATTATGTAGACTTGGAAAATGTGCAACGAAAGAGAAAAATGTAAAAGCTTTCAAGTTAGTAGTAGACTGTGATGCTAACTGAATTTTTACATTGCTAAGTGTCCTGGGTTCAGCAGCAGCAGTCAGTTTTTCTCCTTCTTAGTAGCTGGTGCAGCGCTGTGGTTTTGACTTTCGGCCTCGGAATAATACTGATAAAGCCAATGTTTTCAGTTGCTGGTCAGAAAGTTTACCCTGACCAAGGACTTTGTGAGTCTCATGCTCTGCCAGGGAGGAGGAGAAGCCGGGAGGAAGCAGGGACAGGACACCTGACCCAAACTAGCCAAAGAGGTATTCCATACCACAGCACGTCATGCCGGGGGATGTAACTGGGAGTTACCTGGAAGGGCACGTCTCTCTTTTCTGTCGGGCTCATTTCCGGCGGGCGGTATTGTATTTTCTTCCCTTGTTATTTCTCTTATCATTATTATTATTGGTGGCAGCAGTAGTGATTTGTGTTATACCTTAGTTACTGGACTGTTTTTATCTCAACCCGTGGGAGTTACATTCTTTCGATTCTCCTCCCCATCCCTCTGGGGGGGGTGGGGGGGGAAGCAGACTGCGTGGTTCTAATTTACGGCCTGGGCTTAAACCACAACACTAAGTATCATAAACCCAAACATCATAACATCATCAAGTATTGACAATACTATTAAAGCTAGCCTGTAACCCACTAACATACTTTGAAAGCCTGGGAGCTGGAGGCCAAAGTTTTATTTACCTTTGCTAACCCTGTGCTCTCTAGCTGGATCTGAGCTTGCTGTCAACGGGCCAAGACTTCAAGGGACAAATAACTCCACTGAGGGATCTACAGTACAAGGTGGTGCTGAGTTTTCCTTCCTCTCCCCACTCCACTGAAGAATGAAACTTCTTATCCCAGAACAATCCTCTCCTCCAGCTGGTACTCCCCCACGACCCAGAGATCCTTTTCCTGCCTTCTCATCCCCAACCCCAGCGATTTTGTTCTGCTTGAAAAGTCTTCTGTGGAGGGGCAAAATACTGCCAGCTGAACTAGAAGGTAAAAAGGCAAAGATCCATTTTCACTGTTCCAGCTTTTCCTTCTTTTCTGAATTCATTTCCTCTGTGCTGGAAAAATTTTCCTGGTTTCTGCTGACAGAAGCAGGGCTGTAAGGAGAGGATGCCCACAGAGGTTCAAGAGGGTCAGCAAAAATTAGCTGGATGACATACAGCAGAGCGCAAGACTAATACTGTCTGTTTATCAACAATGTGGTAGTATTCAAACAATTTGTGAATTGCTTGATTTTCTGCGCATTTAGCATTGTGATACTGCTGTGGTATTGCAGTATTACTATATCCAATGTATGGAAATCTAAAAAGAAACTTGAAATCTAAAGGAACCGGTAGGAAGTGAACTCTGGATCACTATGGATCTTTGCCTTGTGAGCAACTGTCTCTGTAGAGCTTTGCTAAAAGTTAACAGCAATTGCCAGTAATCTCAGTTGTGGAAAAGGTGACAAGAAGGTAGAAGGACACCAAGACAACAATTTACATTAATACAGCACAAACTTTAACATAGCTGCCAGCTAAAATAATTTACACTTATCCCCACTTACAATCTTGTTTCATCCCAAACGCGATGCATCTCTGCAGCCTACAGTACTGACATCGATTCCGGTGGCGTTTGTTAATGACACAGTTTTTTGTTCCTCGGCATGAATAAACTAAATTCTTCCGTATGCTCCTTTTAAAGAATCCCTTGCATCCCTCACAAGTTACTGCTCCATAGTGACGCCCTGGTTACAGAACAACATAAATCACGACATTAATTTTATACTGTAATATTAATTTTGTTTAGTTTGTATCTATTAAAACAGAAGTATTTGCTCTTTTATGCAGAAAAAAGATCACTTTTTCTCCCCATGGGTTACAGATCTTAATGTATATCGTGGCTGTAAGATTACGCTAAAAAAGCAAGTGAACCACTGTTCTAGTTCAGTGCACTTAAACAGGACAGATTTCACAAATAGACAAGTTGCTTATTACATTCTTCTGAATGTGTTGACAGCAGCATTAAAAGAGGTAAGAAAACTGGATAGCAAGAACACAGAAGAAACTCTTAATTTATACATTCTTTAGCAATTTCTTTTTATATGACCCTACAGCAAAGCCCTGTTACTGCTCATTACAAATTCAGCTATCAAAATTGTATGCATTAAATCTAGTGGAACCACGGAAAGTGCAAACAGCATCTGACAGCAGTAGGTAATCACTTCAAAGCTCTACTTTCCTCTTTCATTTTCCTAACAGGAGAATGTTATATCTTTAGTTCTTTCAGTAAAACTTCAATGAAAGAAATATCTGAAATAGCTAGATGATTTGTTTTTAATCAGTTCTTCTGTGGATTTTCCAATATTCAATACTAACATATAAAAATTGTAGGATACACTGCAGAAAAAAGTCAAGTTTAAAAAATATTTTCAGCAGCAAATCATTTTTCCTCTGCTAGAGCACAAAATACAAGTATTACCAAAAAGCACTGGTTTTGACTAAGGCATGCTTGGCAATTCCAACAATTTTAATGCAATGATCCTGAAGAAAAAAAGTATTCTAAACCTGAAGATCCCTGACAAGCACCCAAAATATACACTGCAGAGACATTATGGCTGCTGTTGGAACTAAGTAAGGCACATTACAGAAATAAATCTCAAATACGAACTCATTTAAGGGAAAATATATCTTTAGATTCTTTTCTCACTGCTCACAAACTTTTTTTAGGTACATCAATCTCACCTGCCTGAAGTTTCTAGAACTCTTAAGAGGTTTTCTAGACTCCTTTATCACAATTATATTAGCACACTGTTAAGATGGGAATCTTATAAAGCATCTTGAATGCTAGACTTTGCTGCAGTAGGAAAATCTTAACTGGTTTTATTGTCTAGGAAGTTCACTTCCCATCCTACTACTTCTCATGATGATAAGACAACATTAAGAACTTCTTTCCTCTGGCCCCTCATCTCTATACACTTTATTTCCATCACTTCCCAAAAGGAGCATTTAACTGCACTTGTCCTATTTTGATATTACTGGAGGTCCGTCATAGAGACTTCACTGATAAACCACATGAATCTTCTAATGGAGCAACCATTTCCCTACTTAGACTAATTTTAGCTAAGTAAGTAAAGAGCAAAGTTAGACCTCATTATCTTCCGCAACAAAGAAAGTGCAAAGGAAAAGGAGCCTTCAGGTAAACCATGCTGAGGAGCAGCCCTCTCTATTTCTTTTGATAAAAAAGAAAAGACATTCTCTCAGTAATTCCAGCTTGGACAGATCTGGAACACCTCATGGCAGGCGCACATGTAAAGGGAATGTGGGAGACAGTTCTCCAGTGCGCTGCTCCCACTCTATTTCTTTTCAGTCTCTTAATATCATTACACAAAATGCAGTGCATAAAACACTTTTCTTACCTTAGCACTCTACTTTGGCAATATATGAATATACCATTCTTAAGCTTATTTTTTTACTGGAATTAAAATGCATTTTTACAATTTTAATCATGGTTCTTCAAATAACCAACTGTCCTGCAAAAATCTCATAGCAGCTTTTTGTTTTCATATAATTGCAAAGTCTTCCTTGCCTACTGGTTCCATATTTAAAATAGTGAACAGGTTTCTCATAGATTTTAAGTGAACCTGTCAACAGTAACAAAGTTCACTGCATGAACTCATTTTAAGGAAGAAAAATCTCTCAACATTGTTGCTTAAGTAATTTTATCAGCCAAATTTCTATAATAGAAAATTAAATGCACCAGCCTAAATAAAAAAAAAGCAAAAATTATCTGGTATAAAACATTACATTCATGATGTAAAGTATGATTAATCCCACCCATGGACACCAGAGCCCTCTTCAGTGCAATTCTTCACTGAAGGAATAGTGCATCCTTTCTGTTTGAGCACACAGAGATAAATGTATGCAAACTGTTATACAGCTTCAGAGGAATTCTAGATTGCTTTTAGAAAATTGTACCACATTAAAATAAAAAAGGAAAGAAAACGTAAATACCTGATGCCTTGTCTCCACACACAACACACAGATCAAACACTTTATTTAGGCCCTGTTCACTGGGGGAGTTGTCTGTTAAAATCTGGAAAAAAGTGTGAAAGTATTTCATTTTTTCTTACCATTGAGAAAGATTAAAATATATCTCATGCTTCTGGTTCTGCTCTAAGTCGGGGGACCAAATGTAAAAAGTATAAGGCTTTCCTGACTACATTTTACAGTCTTCATAGACAGAAGGGAGCAACCTCCCATGCCACTGTGCTCCTTTTCAGGATGGAACAAGAGTTTTACTTGTAATACTTCAGATTTCAAGATTTCATTTGTCTAAATATTACCACTGCAAAATGGGCTGACATTCTGAAAAACACTGAGCATCTGCGTACTCTTACCTTTTGTTCAATTTTCTGTTTATATCCTAATGACCTGTTCATAGTACGAAAGAGACTGAAGAATTACACAGATGGAACAAAAGAAATCCCTTGTAAAGGCTCTGATATCTACATTCAGGTTTATTAACTCCTTTTTTTATAATACACATAAATGGTGGATCTACAGAAAACGTACTCTGGACACTACCATTAACTGTCAAGTGGTCTATAGTTACGCTTTCAGTAACAGTTTGACATTATTACAGTTCTCTTTTCTCATCTCATTCATTTATCTCTGGTACCTGTAAAGCTTCATTAAGCACATAATATCAGAGCCCCAGCACTACAGGGGGTAGGCACTATAGCCTTCCATTTTATCTTTAAAAACCCTATCCCACTGCAACATAAAGCACATCAGAAATTCAATTTGAAAAAGGAACACACATATAATGAGTAACAACCAAAAATCATCTTGACAATTATGTAAAGCAGAAAAGGAAAAATTATTTTTGCCATTAAAAAGAGACAATAGTTCAGAAGTTTGAAGAGTTTCTAGCTTCTCCTGTGTCTTAACGAGAAGCCAGCTTCTGTCATCCTTGCTTTGCACATTCAAAACAGGACCTCTGATGACAAGAAAGGTAACTTGCCAAAAGAGAAAGGACCCTACCTCATGAGAGAGAATTTTTTAAGGAAGTTTGGAAGATAGTACAGGTGATATATAATGGAACATTTCACAAGCATACTTCTTTCTAGTTGGCCTCTGTTAACAATACTGTCTCAGAGATTCATCTATTTAGTTTGCTTTTATATAGCATCTTTTTAAGAAAAACAGTATCAATGAGTTAAAAGAATATTAATCTTTTATTCCTTTTTAATTGCCATTATTAACATTATATATTTTCATGATGTTAAATAAAATACATATAAACAAATTCTAAGTCCTTCCATAAATGAAATCTGTACTGAAATGGAATGTTCCACGTAAGAAGGGCTACAGAGTTGGACCATGATGAGATAAAAATCCCAGACTCTGAGAACTCATCAAATGACTTTGAACATGCAGAATAAAAAATGATTATTAAGATGAAGAAGAGCCACTGAAGGTAAAGTAGATGATGGGAGAAAGGGCCTTGCCAAATGAGTCGATGTAAAGGTAAGATGCAATAAATGAGAGGTTTTTTTTTCAGAGCAAATAAATGGCCATTTCAAGTGAAGGCTACAGAACAACAACAACAAAGGTGAAATTGTAAATGAAAAGTTCATTTAGGGGAGAAAATACGAAAGATCCCAATGAGGATGCAGCTGAACAACTAATGAATGGTACTCTGTATTTCACGAAATAGTGGAAAAAAAGTGGAATAAAAGAAATCTCTACCCATACATATTAGCTGACAATAGAGCAATCTAACTGAAGAGACAGGATACCCTGATGCCTCTCAAACTAACCTATTTTGCCCAAAATGTACAACCAGAACTTTCAATTTTTAGTCCAGACTTCCTCGATTCCTGAATTTTGCCTTTTAAATCAGTGTGGCACACTTTTAATCTCTTAAATAGTCTTTGAAAATTCTTCTTTATATGGATTACTTTAAATCATATCCCACTGGGTTTATACTTTTGTTGAGGTTTACCTAAAATACGAAGTGTAAAATAGTACTAAAAATGCTTAAATGCTTCTCAATGGGACTGGCTTTTGCTACTGCTGCCCTATTCTTAACAATCAAATTCTTTTCAGCAAGTATCTTGGATGTCCATTTGCAAAGATCTGCAAGTTTAAAATACAAAATAATGTAATATATAATACAAAGATGTGTTAAGCTTAAGCAAGATGTGGGTAGTGAATCAGAATAACGGACTGGCTCCCAGAAGAATGCAAACTAAAAAGGTGTGGGGTCTTCAGTTGAAGAGATTATTTGGTAGAGGATATAATACTGATTTATAAAAACAGTATGATCCTTTAGAGCTGTTTCTTACAGTGCAAGAGACACCTAACTGAATACTTCTCTCAGAAGATCAGCTATAGTGTTGTTTGCATAGCATACAATTATACCATAGGATATTACACAGACCAAAGCATATATGGTCTATATAAATAACAAAAAAAGTTGTTAAACTTTATTGGCAGCCATCAAATCTGATGGTCTCACTGTAATTTCCAAACCAGGAGGTTGCTCTAAATCATTGGCTAATGGAAATGAAAGGGTATGTTCAGAAGGAGAACCACTGACTTGTCCAGTTTTCAGTATTTTTTCCTCACGCAACTGTTTCTGGCCATTGTTTAAGTCTGAGATAGTGGTTTAAATGGACTGTAGCTATCCTAATGTTGCCTGGCCTACCACACTGACGTATTTTAACAACAGCACTACATGTACATGGGTAAACAATATGCAATAACTGTGCTTTAGCTGGAGTGCAGTAACCTCCTACTTCATTCAAAGAATCACAGAATCACAGAATAGTTAGGGTTGGAAAGGACCTTAAGATCATCTAGTTCTAACCCCCCTGCCATGGGCAGGGACACCTCACACTATGCTGAAGAAACTCACATCTCCCAGGCTGTCTCTGCATAGTCATACGGAAGATGGAGGCGAGGACTAAGGAAGCGACACATAGAATGTGCATAGGAGTCAGGTGCACTGGGGACCAGTTTACGGAGTTAAAAACTTGCATTAGTAAACCCCAAATCTTTAGTGTTATTTTCCCCTCCCAACTGAGTAAGGCTCTTCCCTACTACACAGTCTCTTTGAGAAACTACCCTGGAGTACAATCCACACAGCTGAACAGCAGTTACAACAGCATATGGAAAGGAAAACAAGCGGAGTGAAATGTTAAGTGATAATGGAGAAAAGAGTATATTTTTCAACAATACATGAAAACAGATGGACAGTCAATGAAGCAGAAACAAAGGACTGCTGGTATGGCAGGAGCTCGAAATCACAGTAAAAATAACAGTACTCTTTCCAATGTTAAGAGCCAGGGTATAAATTTTAAAAGCAATAAATTTATGAAAAGAAAAGAAATCACTTTTCTTCATAATTTCTAACTATCCACACTGAACCTTGTGCAAGGTAAAGTACACCACTAAAAAAAAAGAAAAAGGAGAACCCAGACAGACATATTTGGAAATAAACCATCTCTTCTCATCCCATTTGAACCAAAATGATGAAATAAAGTGGATTATCTACCTGGATGTGTTGTGCAGATATATCAGGGGATGCAAAAAACAGTTGGTTGACACCTGCCGCATCTGGAGTTGCCAGGATAACTTTTCGTGGAGTGGAATCTTGTCTGGCAAGGATCACCTTGCTTGGGGTAGAGCCATCATGATTTGTTAAGATGAACTGCTTGCCTGCTGTGCTCTGATCAAGTGCTGTAACAATCTGAATCTTCTGGCCCGTCTGCTGATCTGTGACAATCTAATAATACATTTATCTCAAATTGTGATGGTAACTTAAGTTCACCTGGGCACTTGAAGAAAACAGGAATTTTGCCTTTAACATCTGTGAAGCAGGATTGTCTTCCCCTCTGTCACACAAGAGTGAAGTAAACTCAGGTGAAACCTTACATTTTCACTATATTGGAAACACATTTCAATCAAGGGTATCAAAATCTGAGTCCATACTCAAGTTTTACAACTGGACGGTGCTTTTACAACACTACTGAAACCCTTGACGAATCCAGCACCCAGAATTCAAGCTACATCTGCAGCTCAGCCCTTGGACCCAACAGGTTGTGAGAGATCTTAACTCTTGAATTCACTGCATCACACCACGTAAAGTATTTAGCACCTCCCAGCTTTGGCTGCTTAACAAAAACTTCTTAAAAACAAAAATGTAGACTTCCAAGTGAAAAAAGTATGCATCAAACAGCAAGAAAAGCAATAACGTTGTTGCATCTATATGTACATTTTAGGCTTAATTTCTGAGGGCTTTTGTTTTTCTGCATATATATTCCTAAATAAAATAAGTAAAATCAGAATCTCTCTCGTCACTTTTTCTTTTTAAGGAATAACTTATTTTCTTGTTACATTCATAACCAGAAACAGACCAACAGACTAGTTTTTTTCCATTTTATACCTATTTTCAAGCACAAATACAGCAAAACATTATCAAATAATCCTCCACTAAACTCCATTTTTTTGCCAACTTTGTCAGAAGATTATAATCCTCAGAGAAAATAATCAAGATTAGTTATATCTTCCATTATAAATATCACTTTTAGTCACTTCCTGCCTTTCTCCATCAAAACGCCTATATGGAAAACTGCCTGGTTTATTCTGGAGACTAAGCAGAATCATCCTTACAAAGGCTGTTTCCTACAACCTATTTTTTCAATTACAGATCAATAAAATCTGTAATTATTTTTTTTTTTACCTATAGCCAAACATTAATGCCCATCTCGCCATCCATAACATTTATATGGGCTTTATTATGGATGAAATTATGAGTTTCAAACTATACAAAAGGAACGTTACCTTCAGATGGCCTTTTACTATTAACATTTTAATGGATCAAATTTCAATTTTTTCTCTGCAAAACAATTAAAACCCTATTTAACAGAAAAGTGTAGGTAAGATGACAGAATTCCAGGCGCTAAAGATAGAAGAAAAGAGCATAAATGATCATGAGATTCGGGGTGTAAGGTGGGAGGACAATGCAAAGCCCCCACAATAGCTATCAGCGTGATTAACACAGGGTTTTCCATTTATTTTTTTCAGATATGCACATGTCCAGGACCCCCCATGACTAGAGCAGTCCCTTATTTCTGCTTTTAATTCTTTTATGTTGGTTCTGTATTCTTCAGAAAGCAAACTTCCTTGCCCTTTTAATTCCCTTCTCTAATTAACTTTCTAATTCCATTCAGATTTTCTTCATTTGCAGTCAATTTCTCCTGTGTTACTTCTGGCTATTTTCAAAGCAACTGATGTTCCCTTCTTCTCCCCAAACACATTCACTTTATGTGGATTAGGAGAGTTCCAGTGCATGTTATCCTTAACAGGGTGCAGACGTGTACAAAAGCCAAATACAGAATATTGTGCTGCTTCTTGAATTTCCAAACCTGATCCTTGAAAGACATTAGTATCTAAAATCTGTCTCCCTAGCAATACTTAAAAGTGCAACTATGTGTATATCAAAAAAGGCATATACTTCCTCTAGTTACATTTATAGAAAGTACAGTATAAAACTAGGTCAAAAACCAGAATGCCCCAAACAGTCAAGATACAAATTTTACAAATTTGAACTAAATTTCTAATTATTTTTTGCATATATATGTTAAACTATCTTTTTTTCCTAGCGCAGTCCAGCTCTGTAATTTAAAACCAGTATGTATTTGGAGCCAAATACAGCAGGACATTAAGTAGAAGAACCGCTGCTACTTCACACAAGTCACTTCACCTCCTATTTAACAAATAGTGTCGTGATTCTTCAAATGGCTTTCTGGAACTCCAGGAGGATGCCCAGGTAGTTTTCACTACATGATATAGTAGGAATAGTTTTATTTAGTATCTAGACAGAGCTATTCAAACTGTATAAATGATTTTTACAACTGCCAAGCACTTGACAACTGACAGGAATAAGTGAGACCTGTTTAAACAATTAAGCACAATCTGTCTGCAGCTGGGTTCTTACAGCCATATACCTGCAAAAACTCAGCTAAATCACAATGGGACTCTGAAAAGTGGAACAGTTCAACAAAGCATAACAACTTGCAATACCTAAATGTTGAGATAAGAGAAAAAAAAATAATCAAAGAGAAAAAGAAAACCACTTATCTCCTCAACGGAATCCATCAGAGCTCAGGGAACAACTCATTATGTTACTTAATAATCTGAAACTCACTATTGCTAAAGGGATAACGTTATAAAATGGGAATATCTTAATGCAGGACTGTCTCCTTAAAAATTTACTTCCTCATGTATTTCATATAAGCACCTGTCCTGGCTTCAGCTGTAACAGTTATTTTTCTCCTTCCTAGTAGCTCATGCTGGAGGATAGTATTCTGCTTTACTGCTTTAAGCCTTGTCCACTAACAAGTCTTGACTTCCATTTGAACATAATTCAATAAATTAAATACCTCAAAAATTCTGTGTTTGAAAAAAGACAAAAGTGTCTGAACACAGAGGACTAATTCACCTGTTGATGATAGAGCCAGTTTTGAACAGGAATGTCTGCTTAACAACAAATGTGATGTTCAACTTCTATCCTAGAGAAATGTTTATATTCCCTATAATGGCTGACAAATGAAACACATTAAAACATTTTACTGGGGATTTTGTATTTCAAATAATTTTTTATGTGCATTTAAAAGTAATAAAGGAAAAAATATTGAATGAACATATAAACTCAAAATTAATAAATTTAATATTTATTATGAACATTTCACTGAAATATATTTGTACACAAGCCTACAAACTACTTTACCCTTTATGGAAGTTGTGCTTTGAGGAAAGCTTTCACTAGTGAGTTCTACCTCATATCTAATTTATTATAATGGATATTGGTGACATATTTGTAGCTGCCTATTACAGGAAGAATGCCATTTGACTAAGCGCTGTTCCACATATATCAAGAGACAACCACAGTCCCAAAGCACTTCCTATCCATTTTGAAGCAAAAACCGAGCATGGTGAAAACAGACAAGGGCCAAAGTAGGATTAAAAAACTATATAAAGGTTCCTGTCCCTAGAAATACAATTCTCTGTGTTCATCATATTTGCAGTAACTACAGTGCCTAACCAAAGTAATTCTCTTTTCACAAAAAAGGTGACACAGAAGGGTTAGAAGCCTGCCACTGGCTTTGAACCAACAAAACTGTCTTGCTGTTCAACAATAAAGGCTCATGGGATTTTTATGTTGTCATCCCACACTCAGACCCTGATGCTGACATTACATTAAATGGCTTCACACCACAGGGTCATTATAGAATACAGGTATTGATAATGAAAACCAAGCATATAAAGATGGTGGTTAATTGATTAGTTAATAAAAGTTATAGCTGCACACCAAACATAGAAAAGGAGTAGAGACAGCTGCAAGAATAAAGATATACTGGATGGATAGATAGGACCAGTACAACACAGCACAGGTACAGAAGATCATGTATGAAGGCAGTTGTGAAGAGTTTTGGAAGGTTGAAAGCTTGAATGCAGTGCACAGAAAAGAGGAAAAAAACAGTGGAAAATGTTGAAGACTGAAGCCAGCAAAAATAAAAGCAGCCAAGATTATACTAGCAGCTGGCTCACTTTAAACCACAGAACCATGGAATGCTTCGGGTTGGAAAGGACCTTAAGATCATCTGGTTCCAACCCCTCTGCCATGGGCAGGGATGCCTCACACTAGACTATGACACCCAAGGCTCTGTCCAACCTGGCCTGGAATGCTGCCAGCGATGGAGCATTCACAACTTCCTTGGGCAACCCATTCCAGTGCCTCACCACCCTTACAGTAAAGAACTTCTTCCTTATATCCAATCTAAACTTCCCCTGTTTAAGTTTAAAACCATTACTCCTTGTCCTATTACTACAGTCCCTGATGAAATTAGTGGTTTTGGATGCAACAAGAGGTATCTAAGAATACTTTTTAAATTTTATTCTGCAGTTGATACTTTTCTCTAGGATGAAATTTAAAAATAAAGTATTTGCAAGGACTTGCATTGACTTTCAAGGGATAAAAATATAAAATTCAATTCCCCAAATCCTCCTAATCTCCATACACACATATCTATGTTGTTTTAACTACCTACACTGCCAAGAACTTTATACCCTCACTTGAATTGGAGATCATTACCTGGCAAGGCATGAATCAGCATATCGGGACATGTAACATTGGCTGGGACAACCAAAAACCAGTATGTTCCTAAGACCATTAGCTTCCCTTGCACCTCTTCATCACTTGTATCAATGATACAATGCAGTACTTCCCTCCCTCCCTGCTCTAAAATGTAGAAAAGTTCCAACAACTCAGCTGAATTACCAAATATAAAAGTTCGTCATCTTTTACAAAGTATTTTATATATTTTATGTATTTTTATGTATATATACACTGTAGTTTTTACGGCATTAGGGAAAGTAATTTTCTGTTAAGTTATTGTATTTTGTAACCTTAACATTCTTAGGATAAAAAAATAATAAAAAGGTGGGGGGAGGCATTGGAGTGATGTTTTATTCCTGTTTCTGTAAAAATGGTCTCTGCCACCAGGGCTGAGTATCCGCATTAAAGGAAATAATATGCAAATGAAAAAAAACCCATATGTGGAAACTGGTGAATAGTTCCTATCTGCTTTTGACATATATCAGAGGAAGCATACCTGTATACGTTGTGGTATAGAGAGGCCTGAATCTGCAGGGACAATCTGTATTCGTTGTGGTGTCCCATCCATTAGTGTTTGTGAAACTGCTTCCTGGGAATGGGCAATCTAGAAAGAATAAACAAACAGAATGGATTGACAACATATACACTGCCTTAAGGATGGATACACTAATGGTTGAAACCTTCAGGTTCCACCAACTTCTGATTACTCTGCACAAGGCTACAGAAACTCTAACACTCTTACTGTATAAGGTATGCAAATGATTGTAATCTAATTTAACAGCTTAATGCTGCTAGTTTGAAAATTCTGTTTATTTCACTGTTTAAACCCATTCTGAAATACCTTCCAATCTGAAATTTAGAAACATGTTAAGTAAAACAATTCACTGTTGACAAGTCCATGTAAGTCAATCAGATTGAATATTTATTACTGTTGATGTTCATGAGACACAATACCTTTCATCATAGCTCTGCCACATTTACAATTAAATACTTTTACCTTAATGGCTTATTCAAAGTGACAAAAGAATTTCTGATACGGAAACATAGCAATTGGCCTTTTCTGTTCTGCTTTTCTGTTAAACAGCAAAAAGAGAGCAACACAATTCTATACTGGGGAACTATCAAGAAAGTTAAGAGAACATTAATGAAATTCATTAAATTGGCGAGCTCTGTATCTTAAACCAAGCTTAAATCTCTGTCTGAGCACTCTGAGACACTATTTGTGGAAGTGTTTCAGCTATTATATTTCAAAAATTCTTCACATGCTATAGCCAAAGGTATAATGGGGTATAATCACATTATTTGTCAATAGAAGTTAGGAAATAACAGCTGCTGTTTGCAGAGGCTTGATCAGAAAGGCCAAACTTTTTGTATTACAAAGGGAGTTTATTTTCACTGAGCTTACAGGTACCTTCAAACTGTATTTTTTGTCTAAATTCCCGAGTAACTCCCTCAGTTTTTTGCAGTTCAAAAACTCTGGAACGTCCCACAGTTTTGTATTAATAATAATTTCCAATATTGACACCATCATAAAAATGCTCCTTTCCACCTGTCCATCTGTTGCCCCTTCAAATTATTATAAATTATCTCTCTGTATGACAGTAAGGGTACTGTTGCATAACAGGTTGAGAGCTTTTATGTTCCTTCTGGATCAGCTTCCTGATTTTGCAACCATACCACCATGTAAATGCTAGTACCAGTAGAAAAATGCAGTCAAGAACATGTAAGCGGAGGTGAGTATGATAAGAGGAAAGAGTGGTGGGTAAGACTTCCCCTTGCAGCAGAAATACAAGCTCACATCAGTCTAAGCTGATTTTGACATTTCACCCCAAAAGGCATTACTTGTGGTACCAGTCTCAGCTCTTACAACCTACTTGCTCCTATCCCTTCAGCTTCGTAGGTAAAACTGGTTGTTAGTCATTCAGTGATCTGGAATAGGACACGGATTCAGGTTAAAAAAGCAGCCCAGCAAACAGACAGACAAACAGAGGCTATTCTTAGCATAGCTGAAACCTTCAGTCCTGATCTCCACAATGCTCAGAAGCAGACGCATCAAAGCAAATGAGAGAGCGGGATTAAGCTGCTGCAGGGCTCACTCAAGCTGCCAGCGCCATCAGTGCTTGTCAAACTACTGCCCAAGCCATCTTCAAACACTGCTTTCTAAAAATACCTGATTTTTCATGAGCATGAATACTTTCCATATTCAAACAATTCATCCACTTCTTTGCTTAAGTAAAGGATAAAAAAAGTGTTCATTATACAGCAAAATTTACAGTTTGGAAGATATTTTCAAGCATTAAAATTGTGCACCAGCCTTTCAAATGACATGTACACATGGTGATTTACAGGCAACTGGAGTTTTGTGTGAATTTATCTTTGTTTCGCAAAATAAGCTACATATTGGAGGACTGTTTTACCTTTGCTCCCTTAAAATGTTATGACCCACATGTTGTGTAAGGTAAAACTGCTCTTCAACACCACAAAGTATCAGCCTGACAGTTCTACTTCTATACAGGACAACAGAATACAAGGAGTTTTTACTGCAGTTGAAAAAACACTGATAAGAACGACCACAATATTTGTTTAAAATTGTGTTTTGTATGTGTATTACAGACTCTTTCAACAATGCATAGCTTTTGCCTGTTACTGGCAGATCCTGCGGAAACAAAACACTAGTTTTGGGTACTTAAGGTACCCAATGACAGTTTAAATAAAGAAGATTGCTGCGGGCTCTTGGCAGGCAACTTCCCTACCTGAATCAAGGAATGTGATCTTGATACAGAAATATGAATTATCTCACACTCGGCAAAAGATGATTAGCAGCTGGCAGAATTAAGGAGAAACACTGTGCAATGCTCCATACAGGCAAGGCTATAAATTCTTTCTTTAGTACGTTTTGCTTTCATGCCGTAAAGCCCTAAATTAACAAAAACAAACGTTTGTGAACATCATCATAAAATTGTTTGTGATAAGTTTGTGGTTTAAAATGTTTCACAAACAATAATTAATATTATGAAGAAACCAAGACCTATGTCAAAGAACATTTATGATCATTATGTCAATGAGACACAGAAGCACTTCCCATTCTCCTCAGAATGGGAACACTTCTTCGTTGCATGCTCTGCTCACGTATATTTTTCCTGTAAATTCAATTAAAACCATTTCAACAATCAAGAGAATTACAACTGCTAGCAAAAACACTGCTGAAGTTCCATAAGCCTTAAACTACCGTTTTTAATGCTTTCATCAAGTAGGAACACCACCAAACAATTACAGCCAGCAGGTCACAGGTAGGTAGGAATGTAAGCTGTTACATGAAGGCCCCCCACTTTCCTTGCTGACTCCACTTTTCAGGCAGTGCGCTCACGCATCGCATGCACCTTTGGTAGTAATTTTGGTTTACAGAGTCCCACCTTGCACTGCCCTGGGTGATGCTTTTCAGTCCTTCTAAGCAAGAGCCAGGTTGGGCTGCACCTTGTAGTAGATAAGGGAACTGACCCCAACTAGGAGGGAGAAGATTTTCTTCTGCTATCCTGTAATTCTTTTTCTCCCCCTAGTTTTGTCCACCACACAATGACACACAGAGCTTACATCAGCAAGACTAGCAGAGCATGAGAGTAAGCGGCTAAGTGAGGGCTGGGGAATGCTTAAGCTGCCTGCACTGCTGCCAAGTAAGATGTGATGGTCTCAGGCTCAGTAAAATCTTGCTGTAGGACGAATCCTAATCTACACTGCTGACAGAACAATATCGATGAAAACCATAAGGCTGAAGTTTCCCCATGAACAGAAACAGCCAACAGCTCTCTGTAGTGTCGCACCTCCACTTCCTCAATCTATTCCCCTCCCTTCCCCTGGCTACCAACCATCTCCTTTTCAATGGCTCTGGTATTTCTTAGAGCCTTCTCAGACCCTACCCAATGCACTAATCCAGGAGAAAACCTTCCACTTGTTTTGGCCAGGTTAGCTTGCTCTTGGTGTGGAAATGAAATAAGGTAAGAAACAGAAAAAGGACATTCCCTCTGTTGGCACAAAGATACTTATGTCAGCTCAGTGTCTCGTGGAATCACATTATGAAATTGAGAAACAACCCTCCCAGAGAATAAACACCATCATTACATCATCCTCTTTTCTGGGCCGAACGTACAATTTAGCTAGCTTTGACTAGCCTGTTATTTAAAATAAATAAATCAGGAAATACAGCCCTATTTAGATCTCCATAAGGAATTATATTACCAAACCAAAACTACACTAGACATGCCATTCTCACCTACAAAGAGGACAAATGAGAGAAAAAAACCACACCATACATCGCATAAATCACTTATGTCCTCTGATACAGCCTTAGCAAAACTCAGATGTGGCCTGGGTTCAGCAGTAGCAGTCATTTTCCTCCTCAGCAGCTGGTGCAGTGCTGTGTTTTTGACTTTCAGCCTGGGAACAGCGCTGATAACACCGATGTTTTTAGTTACTGCTCAGTAATGTTTAGTCTGACCAAGGGCTTTCTGAGTCTCATGCTCTGCCAGGGAGGAGGCGAAGCCGGGAGAAAGCAAAGACAGGACACCTGACCCAAACTAGCCGAAGGGGTATTCCATACCACAGCACGTCATGCCCAGTATAGAAACTGGGAGCAGTTACCACAGTATCACAGTATGCTAGAGATTGGAAGGGACCTCAAAAGATCATCTAGTCCAATCCTTCTGCCGGAGCAGGAACACCTAGATGAGGTTACACAGGAATGTGTCCAGGCGGGTTTTGAATGTCTCCAGAGAAGGGGACTCCACAACCCCCCTGGGCAGCCTGTTCCAGTGTTCCGTCACCCTCACTGAGAAGTTTCTTCTCAAGTTTAAGTGGAACCTCTTGTGTTCCAGTCTGTACCCATTACCCCTTGTCCTATCATTGTTTGCCACTGAGAAGAGCCTGGCTCCATCCTCGTGACACTCCCCCTTTATATATTTATATACACTAATAAGGTCACCCCTCAGTCTCCTCTTCTCCAAACTATAGACCCAGCTCTCTCAGCCTTTCCTCATAAGGGAGATGTTCCACTCCCTTAATCATCTTAGTTGCCCTACGCTGGACTCTCTCCAGCAGGTCCCTGTCCTTCTTGAACTGAGGGGCCCAGAACTGGACACAATATTCCAGATGTGGTCTCACCAGGGCAGAGTAGAGGGGAAGGAGGACCTCTCTCGACCTACTGACCACCCCCCTTCTAATACACCCCAGGATGCCATTGGCCTTCTTGGCCACAAGGGCACAGTGTTGGCTCATGGTCATCCTGCCATCCACTAGGACCCCCAGGTCCCTCTTCCCTACACTGCTCTCTAACAGGTCGCTCCCCAACCTATACTGGAACCTGGGGTTGTTCCTGCCCAGATGCAGGACTCTACACTTTCCCTTGTTATATTTCATCAAGTTATTCCCTGCCCAACTCTCCAGCCTGTCCAGGTCTCGCGGGATGGCAGCACAGCCTTCTGGCATGTCAACCACTCCTCCCAGCTTAGTGTCATCAGCAAACTTGCTGATAGTACCCAGACGGGTTAGATTGCTGCTTGGGTTGGGCTGGGTATCAGTCGGCAGGTGGTGAGCGGTTGTATTCTCTCCCCTTGTTATTTCCCTTATCATTACTATTATTGGTGGTAGCAGTAGTGGTTTGTGTTATACCTTAGTTACCGGACTGCTCTTATCTCAACCCATGGGAGTTACATTCTTTCGATTCTCCTCCCCATCCCTCCAGGAGCGGGAGGAGGAAGGCGGGGGAGTGAGCGAGCAGCTAAGTGGTTCTGGGTTGCCAGCTGGGTTTAAACCATGGCAAGATGCTACAACAATAAAATCTGTAAGAATTCATACAGAACAGAATTAACCATACTTCCCCCTCCACACCTTGCTATTTGAAATCAAGCCTAAGAAGAACTAAAATTACTTAAGGAGTAAGACTATGTCTAGACAAGAAACCAATGGGAGATATTTCAAGCTAAAAGAAAAAAATGTCACTGCTTTTATCTAATTTAAAGCAGTGCTAATTTTAAATAGGCTATGCTATGATGAAACCTTCTAGATAAGTATGTATACTCCTATCTACACTCCCAAACTATTTGTGCATCTCAAAGTTCTCTGGCTGTAGCATACAGACTACAGAAAATGAAAACCAGAAGTTAGCAGAAACAACAGTTCAATCTTGGTTTTGACTTATAACAACAAATACAGTGAAGAGCACGGCAAACCTTTACTAGTGAAAACAAAAATGACAACTGAAGCAATTGCTTAATTGGAAAGTAAAAGCTAGGTACTGACAACTCTCTTGACTGTGGATTTTGCAATTGAAAGTGAGCAAAGCAATTACGCAACCAGAGGCCCTAAAAGCAGAGCTGAAGAGCTATTCACTCACTTCCTGGAAACACTGCCAGATTTTCCTTAGCTCCATTTCTGTCAGGCAAACTTTGGCAAAAAAGAATTTGCAGCATAACTTTAATAACTGGACATAATAGGGTTTTTTCAGTCTTCCTTGGTAGAGAGTCTGGAAGCTTTGGGTGTACTAAAAATTATTTTCTCTTGTGATTCTGGCTTTTACATATCACATTTTTCTACATATATAACTACTTTTAGTAGTCTGTACATTTTATCATTCAGTGTCTCAAACAGGACTTAAAAATTTATGTACCTCTCCCATCTGCGGTTCAATAATTCGATGGGCCAGTTCCTCTATGGTTGCCATGATCTTTGATCACCAGAATTTCCTGTCAAAGAAAGGAAATAAGATGCTTAACATCTATAGCCTCAAAAGTAAAAATATCTTAGGGAAAATATAGTTCACATTAGTAAAGCATGTTCATATTTATCTGAAAATGACATCCCTGTGGAATTTAAAGTTTGATTATACTACAGAAGTAATAATGTATTTGCTATCTTTAAACTGTATCTTTTTACTCAGCTGACATAGAGACTTCCTATTTTTCCTTCTCTGCTTTAGCAACAATCTAATAAACTCCCTGAGAACAGAAGTGTATTTCTGACCATGACATCAGCAGGTACATAATTAACATCTTAGAAATGAGAACAAAATCAGTTTTGTTAATGCAAATCAAGGGGGTAAATCTAACTCCTGAACTCATACTGATTTTTTAGTAGCAACTGGAGTGCTTGAAGGTCAATTTTGTAATTAATATGAAGCACAACTTGGAAGGTAGAAAATATCATGTTTAAAAAAAGAAGCTGTTCTGGTATCAACACTGTAGTTACAGCATTAAGAAGAATTTTGCAAGATTTAACAGACACTACTACATCAATGCGGTATAAAGTACTCAGCTGTATGCCTTGTTTGTTTGGGTATGGATTTACAAATACTCACTAGGCAGTACTTAAAAGGAACATATACAAATTATGAAGCACCATAAGCACTGAATTTTCCTGACAAAAGCGGTATTAAAAACAGTGTAATACCTACTTCTTATATGAACAAAACCAACACACTCTTACATGAAAGGATTTATGTAGTAAATGTGCTTTGTTTCAAACATACAATGTAGTTGCCTCTTCATTGCAGACAACATTATAAAGATGTTTAATACCAATACATATATTCCTGTATTAACTTAAGAATAAATGGTGTCTGTATAAAGGAGTTTTTACATGGGGTTAAATGTTTATTTATTTATTAAGGAAAAATGGTTCTGTGCAAGCATACAAAAAGTCAGAATGTTAATTAAAGTAGTTATATATGTAGAAAACCTGTATGTATAGCTAGTTGGTTTTCACTCTTAACTTTGCTAGTGTTCCTAGGAAGTATCTACTTAAGAAGTATCTCTTAAATGTTAACTCATTTTGAAGCTCGTCCTGCTCTTACAATTAGAAAGAGATCTCTCTCTTGACCAGGACAAGAACTGGATGCCTTGGAAGTGTGCATAGCAGTATATCAAACCCTGACTGATGTGTAGAAGGGAAGACTATACAAATACTGCACTGCCGATCATTCTTAATCACCCACCAGCATGATGCATTGTTAGTTAAGACAAAAGATGAAAAGCATACACATAGCACATAGGAGACTGAAGCTTATGCTGAAAAGCATTAACCCACTTCTGCATGCAGTGACCTGCAGCACAATCACTATCTAAAGAACACCTAAATTTTCAAGACAGACGATGTATTTTATCAGGCTTTTTCTTCATTTAAATAAAGCACTAGCAACAAAATATTGCATTGTTTACACACACAGTGCCAGAAATCAGTACTACTTCACTAAAAAAAAATTAATATCTTAAAAGCAAATTAGAAAACTATTTAGTAAGACACATTTACTTTTGGGTAAGACAGATAAACTTTTTGCAGAGTTATTTCAGTGCTCTGAGACAATCTGATGTACCAGAAATATTGTGCACATGATGATAAGCTGCAAAAACTCGAGAGTAAAATGCAGAAATTCTAGTCTGATCTCGGAACTGATCCTGGTTTGAGTAGGGCTTTGGACTAGAGACCTTCTGATGTCCCTTCCCACTTGGAATATTGTACAACCCAAAAATGTACTGTTTTCTCAGCTACAGGAAGAACAAGAGTTGCTTGCAATTACAAAAAATACCCAATATTTTGAAAGTAGTCTGACTTCAAAGTCAAATCTTTTGACTGCCTCCATGTAACTCTACTGTGCAGGTATTTTCAGACACAATAAACTATTAGCTAATCTTAAAGTTTTACTTCTGCCCATGGCAGGGGGGTTGGAACTAGATGATCTTAAGGTCCTTTTCAACCCTTAACTATTCTGTGATTCTATGATTCACAGTCTAGTTTAAAGACCTATGCACAAGAAAGCTTGCCTTGAGCAGTCTAAACCAATTTTACGGAGAATACATGTTCCCCTAAGTCAGCATATTGAGGCAGCAGTAACATCTACTCTGCAATCACTGTGTCTAGCATTTTCTACACTGTTTTCTTGAAAGAAACTAGACTGCATCAATATCATTTTCCCATCAGAAAAGCCAGGTCTACAATCCTTCCCATAACAAAGTACGATTATGACCTTCTCAATTTTAGTCATATTTACCAACAGAGTATATGGCTACTTTATTTTAGGCTTTTCTAAACCTCCTAGTGTTTCAGCCTGCAGAATTAGCATATTCCAACAAGAACACTGAATACTAATTATTCCTGCTATAGCTGTGTTGCACCAACTCAGCAGCACATGGAAATGAACAATACAGTACAGTGAAAAGAAAAGCTTAATTTATTGTTCATCTAGTAAAAGCTTGCAGACAAATACTGAACTTGTACAGGAGGCAAAATCTGGAAAACAACTTTTACAGAAATTGACACAGACATGAAGAATAAAAAAAAATTCTTCCCTATCATACCTGTGGCACTGCAAAATTATAATTATTCTCTTTAATGCTCTCTGTCACACCATTACTTTAAATTAGCATGTCAACACTTTAATATTTTTGCCACAAACTCAGTAAGTGACAGATAGAGTGGTCTAATTTCTCCAAGCCTCCTCCACAAGTACTCTGACCACAGACTTAATAGTAAAGAAAGGTCTTTTCTTTTTAATGTTAGAGACTCATTACTACCATATTCAATACAATTCTGCCACCAAAAGGGTGACAAAAACCTATTTCTCAGCCTGAGTTTCCAATTTCTCTGTCTGCTGCCAGTATGGATACATCTGTAACTTCACAGACAACAGCAGTTTTCTTTTTGTTCATGTTAGTTCTCAGCCCAAGGAATAACTTGCACGTGCTATATTACCATGCAAACACTACTGCTGTATCAGTGATGGAGGGGAACTGTAGAGCATGCCTTTCTACAGCAGCAGAAATTTACATCGTCTTAAGCCATATGAAGTTTCCTATACTTCCCAACAGCTCTACAAATTGTTGTGAGATGAGCCCTGGAGCTTAGAAACACTTACTTTGGATCTTACCGATGAACCTGGTGAAGAAACAAGAAACAGAGGATGAGTTAAAAAAAAAAAAAGATAGAGCCACAGGACAAACCAGAAAATACTCATGATGATAAAGTGGCCTAGAACATACCTCTGGTCCACAAGCTAAGAGTACTATACAATTAGATTCATGGGGTTCTATCTTCTTGCCTCACCCCCAATTTCTCGGCATGGTATCATATTCTAATTGTGAGAACCTTAACAGTCAAAGCTACTTTTGAAAACAATGTGATGAAATTGTGTGGAAGACAACTTCCTTCTGCAAGTAATAGAGGAGCCAACAAGGAGAGGTGCCATGCTTGACCTCGTGCTCACCAACAGGGAAGGGCTGGTTGGAAATGTGACACTCCAGGGCTGCCTTGGTTGCAGCGACCACGAGATGGTCGAATTCGAGATCCTCGGGACAGTGAGAAGAGCGTGCAGCAAGCTCACTGCCCTGGATTTCAAGAGAGCAGACTTTGGCCTCTTCAGGGGCCTGCTTAGTAAGGTTCCATGGGATATAGCCCTAGAGGGCAGGGAGGCCCAAGACTGTTGGTTGTTATTCAAGGATCACCTGCTCCAAGCTCAGGAGTGTTGCATCCCAACTAGAAGGAAGTGCAGCAGGAGGGCCAGGAGACCTCCTTGGATGGATAAGGAGCTGCTCAGGAAAATTCAAAGGAAAAAAGAGGCTTATAGAAGGTGGAAGCAGGGACAGGCGGCCTGGGAAGAATACAGGGATGCTGTCTGGGAAGCTAGGGACCAGGTGAGGAAGGCTAAGGCCCAGTTAGAATTGAACTTGGCTAGAGATGTTAAGGATAATAGGAAGGGATTCTATAGGTACGTAGCCAGTAAAAGACAGATTAGGGACAACGTAGGCCCCCTTCGGAAGATATGGGGAGACCTGGCTACCCAGGATTTGGAGAAGGCTGAGGTTCTTAATGACTTCTTTGCCTTGGTCTTCACTGGCAAAGTCTCTGACTGCACCACCCAAGTCTTGGAAGGCGAACGCAGGAACTGTGAGAATGAGGACCCTAGGCCCACTGTAGGAGAGGATCTGGTTCGAGACCATCTTAAAAACCTAAATGTACACAAGTCTATGGGACCTGACGGAATCCATCCGTGGGTCCTGAAGGAGCTGGCGAATGAAGTTGCTAAGCCACTGGCCATCATATTTGAAAAATCATGGCAGTCAGGTGAAGTTCCCAACAACTGGAAGAAGGGAAATATAACCCCCATTTTCGAGAAGGGGAAAATGGATGACCCGGAGAATTACAGACCAGTCAGTCTCACCTCTGTGCCTGGCAAAATCTTGGAGCAGATTCTCCTGGAAGACATGCTAAGGCACATGAAAAACAAGGAGGTGGTTGGTGACAGCCAGCATGGCTTCACTAAGGGGAAATCCTACCTGACCAATTTGGTGGCCTTCTGTGATGGGGCTACGAAACTGATGGACAGGGGCAGAGCAGTTGACGTCATCTACCTGGACTTGTGCAAAGCCTTTGACACTGTCCCACACGACATCCTTGTCTCTAAATTGGAGAGACATCAATTTGATGGGTGGACCACTCAGTGGATAAAGAACTGGCTGGATGGCTGCACGCAAAGAGTTGTGGTCAATGGCTCGATGTCCAGCTGGAGACCGGTAACGACTGGTGTCCCTCAGGGATCGGTGTTGGGACCGGTCTTGTTCAACATCTTTGTCGGTGACATGGACAGTGGGATTGAGTGCGCCCTCAGCAAGTTTGCCAATGACACCAAGCTGTGTGGTTCAGTGGTTACGCCGGAGGGAAGGGATGCCATCCAGAGGGACCTCAACATGCTTGTGAGGTGGGCTGATGCCAACCTTATGAAGTTTAACCATGCCAAGTGCAAGGTCCTACACCTGGGTCGGGGCAATCGCAGGCACAGCTACAGATTGAGCAGAGAAGAGATTCAGAGCAGCTCTGCAGAGAAGGACTTGGGGGTGTTGGTCGATGAAAAAATGAACATGAGCCGGCTTCAGTGTGCACTGGCAGCCCAGAAAGCCAACTGTATTCTGGGCTGTGTCAAAAGGAGCGTGACCAGCAGGTCGAAGCAGGTGATCCTGACCCTCTACTCTGCTCTTGTGAGACCTCACTTGGAGTATTGTGTGCAGTTCTGGTGTCCTCAACATAAAAAGGACATGGAACTGTTGGAACAAGTCCAGAGGAGGGCCACGAGGATGATCAGGGGACTGGAGCACCTCCCGTATGAAGAGAGGCTGGGAAAGTTGGGGCTGTTCAGCCTGGAGAACAGAAGGCTGCATGGAGACCTCATAGCAGCCTTCCAGTATCTGAAAGGGGCCTACAAAGATGCTGGGGAGGGACTATTCACCAGGGACTGTAGTGACAGGACAAGGGGTAACGGGTTCAAACTTAAACAGGGGAAGTTTAGATTGGATATAAGGAAAAAATTCTTTACTGAGAGGGTGGTGAGGCACTGGAATGGGTTGCCCAGGGAGGTTGTGAATGCTTCATCCTTGGCGGTGTTCAAGGCCAGGTTGGATGAGGCCTCGGGTGACATGGTTTAGTGTGGGGTGTCCCTGCCCATGGCAGAGGGGTTGGAACGAGATGATCTTAAGGTCTTTTCCAACCCTAACTATTCTATGATTCTATGCAAGCAGCGCCGTTACAAAAGCCTCACACTTAAGCTTATTTATAGCTAAACTTTGTATTCTCTGGTAAAAATAGTTTCCAGCACAGACTTTTTAACCTCTTCGTAGTTAGCCCTCCAGTTAACAGATACTGGTTGACCTTTTCAAGTCCCAATATAGTATTAACAGTACCGCATCTTTGCAATGTTGCACTCTGTGTTCTTTGCCATACTGCCAAATGCTTACCAAGACCATGGCAGAATTTGTACTGGTTATGGCAGAATTCTGTATTGATGTTAACACCTGTCTTTAACAAGAGCACTGGAACAGGTTGCCCAGGGGGGTTGTGGAGTCTCCTGCGTTGGAGATATTCAAGGCCTGGCTAGACAAGTTCCTGTGTGATGTACTCTACGTTACCCTGCTCTTGCAGGGGAGTTGGACTAGATCTTTTGAGGTCCCTTCCAACCCTTGGGATTCTGTGATTCTGTGAGCAAGAAGGATAACTATGAGACAGAGCTGGTATTTTCACATTATTAATTCAGTGTTATCAAACAGTGCTAATAAAAATAATGAAGATACTCAGCTCTCCCAAATCCAGAATTCACTATAGGCATCCTGTATTCTTGCTCTTAGGAGCAAGTATACTCTGCTTTACTTTCAAGAGCAGTGGAAGAGGCTCTCTAGAAGAGATTCCCTGTTTTGATGATGTGTTTTCAAACTTCTGTAGTGAAATAAGCCTGTAAACAAAACTAAGGCTGTTTAAAATGGATAAATGCCAATATATCCCCTGGGTTGGTTGGTTTGTTTGCGTTGGTTTTGTTTTTTAAACACAGTGACTTCCTAAGACGGCTGTACATCAGTCCTAATCTATAATACCGATTATGAGCCTATGATCTTATGCTAGTTTCACTTCAACAGGTGAAATTCCTTTGTGTACACAAGAACAACTAGCAAATTAAAACTCCTTAGCAGTCAGTCCCACCATGGCTTTTGCTAGTGAGTAATGCACTGATTCAAATTCTCAGAAACAGACAACCAGACTGAAACACTCACTGGACTTTAACAGTGCTTATAAGCAGAGGCAGCATAGCTTGGAATGCCATATTGAATTAATCCTCCATCCCATCTTCTTACTCCAAGTGTACATGTGGATGAGCTACTTCTGAACTGGTTGCTGAATCACCAGACAGCGGGACATTATTCTAAAGTTTGCTTTAATGTTCGCATTAAAACACCATGTAGTAAACAGTAATGCTTAGCAACCGGCTCAAAAGCACCTTGACCATCTATCTGTACATTATAGGCAGGATGACAGACAAGAGTGCTGACTGTCAGGAGTTACACTGATGTCCTTGATTCTTTATCAGCACTACTAAAGTGAAATCTTAACGTTGGTATGGGGATGTAATTTCCATGGACATAAAAAAGAGCCCAAAACAAAAAACAAATACCCATGACTACATCCTAAAACAAAAGCATTTTAATGAAAATCGGGTTTCTTCCTCATTTACCTGACATGGCCTAATGAGGCTATGATGGCTCACGCTGGTGTACAACTTCATGCGTTGCAAACACATCCTTTAACCAGTACATTGTAACTTGTAATTACATACAATAAAAAAAGTGACATATGTTACAGGATTATTCCCTTATGGTTTTGGGTTTTTTTCAATAATGCAAAATTAAGGAGTACTATTGACAAGAATTTAAAGAGTAATTACATGCCATTTTTACATTTTGACACTTGCAACTTCAAGCTGCGTGAACATTCAGTAGTAGGTTCTTTTGTGTGTTGTTGCTTTAATGTAAGCAATCCCTAACACAAGGGCACTGACAAATCCAGTATTTGTAACAGTGGTACTGTGCACTGAGATGCCTTCACTTAAATCACCTCCAATAAATTACGTAACTTTGCTCTGAAGAGCATGTGTAATAGTGAAATGACTCACCAACTCCAATGTTTCAATGATAAACTTTCAGGCAACACTTCATGCTGCAGCTCAGCTACCAAAATGGCTAAGCCAGGTGTTCCTATCCTGTTCCCCATCTCTGCTTTATTATTT
Source organism: Psittacula echo (assembly GCF_963264785.1). Lineage (NCBI taxonomy): Eukaryota > Metazoa > Chordata > Aves > Psittaciformes > Psittacidae > Psittacula > Psittacula echo. Next base: position 116,203,125 of record NC_137735.1, on the reverse strand, counting down.
AATCTCTTCTTGTGCTGGCATTGGCATACACATAATGCCCTGAGGAGTCAGTTCAAGAAACTGAACTGGCAGAAACCTATTTCTTACTTGCAATGTCAGGGCATAGTTTCAAAGGCAGTTTGAACAGAATTACAGCTCACCCCTGGTTGAGACGAGGTCCTGCTCACCCTGACCAAGCTGCAGTGGTGGTGGTGACCACACACTAGGATAATTCAACTCGCTAAAACGACAGGAAAAACTAACCAAGCAGAAATGCACTAAGCATCTGCTAGGTAAGCACAATGAAATAATTTACTTGGCGGTCAGATTCATTCCATTGCAAACAAAAGGGAGAACATGTTGTTGTAACTCAAAGGAGGGAGGGGAAAAAAATGAAGATTAAGGAGGAGGCAAACCTCCCCATTCATTGTTGTTGGTGGGAGCTGGTAATTCAGTTCAGCTGCACCACAAAACCAAATCCTTTGTTTTCAGCCCATCCAGCTGCTGGATGCAGCTCACTATGGAGTCATTCTAAGCTAACTTTGGGACAGATGTAGAAAGTTTTGTAGTTCACCTTTTGCTTACTTATCTATGTCTGCTTTTACATCAGGTATGGGTATGCTTAATCACTCTTTAGAGATCCCTGCAAAGAATTAAGTGGAAAAAAACAGCCTTTTCTCCTTCTGTTACAGAAACTTACAAATTTAGCACATTATTCATGTACTTTAAAGCATCTTCTTCCAAGTTATTCCAGTCAACATTCCCCAAAGCTGCATTTTCACGTGAAATGATGAATATATCCTATGATATATGATATCCCTGAAATGGGGAAATATTCATTAAACACCTTCATTTCCTAGTAAAGAAAAAAGATTTAAATTAACTATTGTCATGGTCTGCGTTTTGATCTTCAGCAACTGGAAGTAGCCCTCAAGGTGTTCTCATCCAATGTGAATCTTCCCAACTTCAGATATGCTTCTTTTCTCCATACGTGTCCAAACCATGACACACATCTTCAAAGCACACATGAGACAACATACAAGAAATGTTTTTTTTTATTGCTAGTGCAGGAAAGAGATAGACTGAGTCAAATAATTGATGTTTTCTTGCTTGAGAATGCTTTGTTCCTCTTTCAAAGGGAATGAGACAAATAAAGGTAAACTAAACTTTATCCAGGCACTAGTTACTGCTAATCACATTTTTATTTCCTTCCTAAAGTTATCTAAAATAATGAAAGGACAAGGGCCGGAATTCTAAAAGGGACCAGAGAACACAACATGGAAAAACTGCACATACTTTCAGGATCTTATTTATAACATCCCACAATTAAAAGAACTGTAATAATATTACAGCTGTACTACTACTCCAAGAGGGGCTTCTACCAATAAACACAGCAGCACTAAGTTGTTTCCAAATATTGCATTTATTGTATCTCTCTTCAATCTTGAGACTCAAATGAAATGTAACAAGAATCTCTGTATGTAAATATCATTATTTTATGTCCATAGTAAATGAGTTAGCAAACTCCATAGTGAAATGCAAGTCAGAATTCTTTTTCAATACATCACTACCATCAGTGTTAGCTCACTGTTGGTGCTGAGCCTGGCATCATTGCCAGTGGTTTTCCATCGCTACTTTAGATACACTCCACAAGCCACCACATGAGCAGAAAACTTTCATTAGCTTGCACTCATTCAACCATCTTCTTTACTCCTTCCTCAGTTTTTATGGGCCAGAGTCTCTCCAATGCTTTAGTCAAAATAACTTAGGAAAGACTTACTTTTTAAATTGATTTTGGTTAACTTCAACTGAAATGGGTTAAGGAAACATTCCCACGAGAACAGCCAGCAGATTTGATGGTCAGCAATAACCTCTCCACTAGTACAGTTATACCCAAAAGACGTCAATGTTTAACTCAAAATCCTTCTCCAGAGACAGAAGTTATATAACTTTAATTAACCCAGTAGGAAGTACTTACTAATAGTATTTCAAAATGTTACACCAGTGTAAACTAAGGACTTTAAAAGCAGCAGCAGGAAGAATATTTCTTTATGCTTGGACTTTACACTTGATGGAAGTGAAACATCTTTTGTTCTATTATATTGCACTTTTGTTATAGCTGCCTCACTATTAAGTACCTTGATTCTGATTTAGCACCCTTTAAATGAGTAAGAAACCACATTGGTAAGAAGATATAAGATGAGAAAATCATGTTGATCCCAGATGTTCAGATGTTCAATTTACTTACTTTTTTCAAAACATGTCACAACCCTGGCCAGTGTAGTTTTACTGGTGTGAAAACAATGCTTGTAAAGTTTGAGTAGTAACTTACCCTGTCGGCACTGTCAAACCAGCTTGACACTATGGAATGCATAATGATTCTGATGACTACATATATATACACAGGAAGTGTGTTAATAAAGGGGTCTTTCCCATAGAAGGTCAGATTCACATTTAAACTAAAAGTTATGTAAGAACTTCAGACACTTCGGAGGTACAGGCTCGTTAACTAGTTATGACTGCAGGAATTACTGTCCACTTTCTGTTCTTCTATCACAGGGAAGATAAATACAGATCACCATGACTTTTTAGGAAAGCTCAAAAGGTTAATATAATGAAACTCTAAAAGTATTCCTTCTTAGAAGAAACTTTCTTAATCTCTATGCTCATACCACTTCCGTAGAAAACTATTTCAACTGATCTCCAAAAATTAATTAAGAATTCACTATTTTAGCTCAGGTCATCACACTGGGCTTACAGCTGCTCTGTCCCTTAAAATGGAAACTAGTCCTCACTTCCATTCTCAAACTCATCATATACTAATTAAGAATTCAGCATAACCTGTGCCAAACTTGTTTAATAAATACCTACACATAAAATACAAAGCATTTAACAATACATCTAGGACTAAAAGTGCCAGAGCTAGCTGGCTTTGTTACTTGTTCTAAGCACTAGCATTCCTTTCTACTTCACAACAGTATTCTGCAATGCTTTACAGATAATAAATTAAGCCAAGGAATCCAAACACATCTGTGAAACAATGACACTACTTTGCTTAATGCTTCATAAAAGAAAAGCTCAATGAACACAGCAAACGAGATGAGCTATTCCTGGATTATCACTCTATAAGCCATATTGCTCAAGATGGTAGAACAGTTGGCAAACTTAAAGGACTAACATTCTCCTTATCAATGAACTAAGGAATATTTATGTGACTCTTGACACCCAGTTAGATACTGTTTACTAAATTTGCATGACATCAAGATTTAGAGACTACATATGTAAGAGATAGTAACAGAAAACAGAATTGGCTAAACCTGCAGGCAAGCAAGGGAAGATGAGATGCTTGTAAAAGCATAAGGGAATAATTAAAAGACACACGGCAATAGAGGAATAAATGCATTTGCAAGCATGCCTGTACAATTAATTTAGAATCATTACTCTCACTGCTTTTTTATGTAAACAAGTGCTACAGTGGGAGGAGAATTGAGAAAACAGGATTGTTAGGATACGCTTTGAGGAGACTGCCAAGTCATTCTTGCCACTAAGGGGCCCCTTCCCTTCTAGCTCTGGGCTCCTGCTGCTTTATCATGCAATCTCTAGAACCTGCCTGAACAGTTACAGAGCTGATTCGGCTCACCAGCCCCACAAAGGACAGGGGAAAGGAGGGACTGGTGAGCAGTCAACAAACAGTTTGTGGGTCAGGGTTAAAGGGAGAGCAGCGATGGGGGACATTACTATGGGGATCTGTTACAGACCACCTGATCAAGAGGAATCTGTGGATGAAGTGCTCTACAGACAGATAGGAACAGCCTCATGCTCGCAGGCCCTTGTGCTCATGGGAGACTTCAACCACCCTGACATCTGTTGGAGTGACGGTACAGCCTGGCACAAGCAATCCAGGAGGTTCCTCAATTGTGTGGAAAACAACTTCCTTCTGCAAGTAATACAGGAGCCAACAAGGAGAGGTGCCATTCTTGACCTCTTGCTCACCAACAGGGAAGGGCTGGTTGGAAATGTGACGCTCCAGGGCTGCCTTGGTTGCAGTGACCACGAGATGGTCGAATTCAAGATCTTCAGGACAGTGAGAAGAGCGTGCAGCAAGCTCACTGCCCTGGATTTCAAGAGAGCAGACTTTGGCCTCTTCAGAAACCTGCTTAGTAAGGTTCCATGAGATACGGCCCTAGAGGGCAAGGGGGCCCAAGACTGTTGATACTCATAGAATAGTTAGGGTTGGAAAGGACATTAAGATCATCTAGTTCCAACCCCCCTGCCATAGGCAGGGACACCCCACACCAAACCATGCCACCCAAGGCCCCATCCAACCTGGCCTTGAACACCGCCAAGGATGGAGCATTCACAACCTCCCTGGGCAACCCATTCCAGTGCCTCACCACCCTCTCAGTAAAGAATTTCTTCCTTATAGCCAATCTAAACTTCCCCTGTTTAAGTTTGAACCCATTACCCCTTGTCCTGTCACTACAGTCCCTGGTGAAGAGTCCCTCCCCAGCATCTTTGTAGGCCCCTTTCAGATACTGGAAGGCTGCTATGAGGTCTCCCTGTAGCTTCTCTTCTCCAGGCTGAACAGCCCCAACTTTCTCAGCCTGTCTTCATATGGGAGGTGCTCCAGTTCCCTGATCATCCTCATGGCCCTCCTCTGGACTTGTTCCAACAGTTCCATGTCCTTTTTATGTTGAGGACACCACAACTGCACACAATACTCCAAGTGAGGTCTCACAAGAGCAGAGTAGAGGGTCAGGATCACCTCCTTCGACCTGCTGGTCACGCTCCTTTTGACGCAGCCCAGAATACAGTTGGCTTTCTGGGCAAAGTTCTTTTAATCCAAAATACAATATACTGACAAACCTGGTAGAACAGGTAAACATTTATAGGACAAAAATCAGACCTTCTTCCACTTCCATGCAGCACAAGAGCTGTAAAGAATTCCTCACAGCTGCTTACAAGGAATTAGTTTTAGTTTTGCACTGTCCTTTTAGAACCTAATTTTATAAGCAGCTGCTGACAGTCCATTAATTTGAATCCAAGATGCCCTCTGAGATAAAGAAAGCTAAGTATCTTTAGTTAGATAATGCTAAAGAAAGCATTAGTTTCCATTCCAAAATGTGCTTTATCGCACATTCCTGCTGCCCCTTTTGCATATCTGTTCGACTCAAGGCTGTAGCAACATGGTATTTAAGTGCCAATTACACTTTGGTAATCCACACAAAATTTTAACAGATGAAGACTGAATTATCTCAAACTGTGTTAGGATAAGAAAAAAACCCCAGACTTGAACATTCACTAGAAGGATTTTTAGGGAAGTTTTGCATATTGCTTGGTAGTGAAGCTTTTTAACATTATGCCTAACACTCGGATTTTGTGGATGTACAAAACTGGAATTAAATTTTCTGGATTTTAAGGTTTCTTTCTCTAATGGGTCCAAATTAAATTAAAATTCAATGACATAGTTTTTATTTTAAAGTCAGGCTTAAGCAGAATACTGGTATTTGCCACTAATGAATCTATATTATGGTAGCAGCCAGTGATACCACTGTGTGATGGCAGTTTCTTTCAGGTTTGGGGCTGCATGGTAGAAACACAGATGCAGAGGCATCTGTGATATGATTTAGAGGATAGCCTGCTGTTTGATGCTGCTGTAGCTGGTGCAGGATTTGGAGGTTTCTTTGGTGGCAGGTTTTGTTGCTGATAATACTGTTATTGATCTGTGGTAAAGAGGTAATGAAGAGCAATGGCGTGAAGGACTTTTTACAGGGGAATGTGGTGACAAGACAAGGGCGAATGGCACAAAGCAACAGAGGGGAGATTTAGATCACTACGAGGGTGCTGAGGCACGGGCACAGGCCACCCAGAGAAGCCGTGGCTGCCTGTCCTAGGTTCAGCAGCAGCAGTCACTTTTTCTCCTTCTTTCCCATCCCTGGCAGCGTTCAAGGCCAGGGCGGACAGGGCCCTGAGCAACCTGGTCCAGGGGAAGGTGTCCCTGCCCATGGCAGGGAGGCTGGAACCAGATGGTATCTAGTGGCCTTTCGAACCCAAACCATTCTATGATTCTGTGAATGTAAAAGTAAGCTGGAATAGAAAGCATAGGAATAAGGCCACAAGGATGATCAGGGGGCTGGAGCACCTCTCGTATGATGACAGGTTGAGAAAGTTGGGGCTGTTCAGCCTGGAGAAGAGAAGGCTGCATGGAGACCTCATAGCAGTCTTCCAGTATCTGAAAGGGGCCTACAAGGATGCTGGGGATGTACTCTTCATTAGGGACTGTAGTGACAGGACAAGGGGTAATGGGTTCAAACTTAAACAGGGGAAGTTTAGATTGGCTATAAGGAAGAAATTCTTTACTGAGAGGGTGGTGAGGCACTGGAATGGGTTGCCCAGGGAGGTTGTGAATGCTCCATCCTTGGCGGTGTTCAAGGCCAGGTTGGATGGGGCCTTGGGTGGCATGGTTTGGTGTGGGGTGTCCCTGCCTATGGCAGGGGGGTTGGAACTAGATGATCTTAATGTCCTTTCCAACCCTAACTATTCTATGATTCTATGAAAAGGAGGGAGGAAGAAAGGCAAGGGGGGCTTTCTGCAAACTGAGTCCACTCACATGAACACTGGCTACAGGCCAGAGTTAGATAAGAAGAGAGCCATTTAATCAGGTCAAGCTGCTGTCATGCCAGCCATAGCCTGCATCTGCACCTGAAGCTTGCAAAATCCTGCATTGATACAGGAAGAAATAAGACAAAACTGGTTCCCTACACCAGAGCTGAAGCTGCACAATGATCCAAACCAAGAAGTTCATCTGTCTGAAGCCAGGTTTTTTCTCCTACCTGGCACACAAAGATTACATTAACACAGCATAGCAAGTACAAATCCTTCTTTCTGAACACACTGAGGCATTAAATCTACTATAGTATAGCTACAACATTTCACAAAGAGGCAGTCCCAATTCTGCCTGACAGCTTTGTCCCTCTCTGTATTTCACCTCACAGTTATAAAACTGTAAGGTAAGCTCATCTTCTGAATTTATATACTCTGTATCTAATTGCTACATGCAACACACACAAAAAAGCAAGTAGTAGCAGAAATAAAACTATTTCTTTTGGAAAAAGCCTGTACTGTTACAACAGCTTATGCATAACATCAAACTTCCCATAGTCATGGTGTGAGATGACTGCTTGGGGTATTCACTGAATTACAGCCATAGATGAGACAGCTGATACATGAAGGTACACTATGGAAAGGACACGCAAACATATTCAGCAGTACTACTTGCATACATTCACATCCACAGAAACTGCCTTCAAAAGAAACCCCTCAAGTTTCACACAGATCTTTTCAGCACAGTAAATCAGTGCTGACATTGTTTCAGATAAAAATATCATCATCCACCTCTTCTGTTTCTCGCCCCCCCTCCCCATCAACTCCACAGGATTAGATTTTGTTAGAGGGGTGTGGCTGGGGTTGTTTGGGGTTCTTTTGGTTTGTTTTTTAGTTCCTATCAACACATTCGTAAAGCACATTGGAAAAAAAAAGATAAATCAGATTAAGTCAGTCAAGAGTGAAAGCATTAGTCATGTTGACACTTACACTGTCCTTCTGATACTTCAAAGGAAACACTACCAAAATAAATGGAGCCATTTTCACACCACAAATTTGCTGCTAAGCTATAAACCACAACCTCAACTTACTTGGAATTAAATAACCATTAATTATAGCTAATATGACAACAGCAGAAGGTTTGGCTTTCATTTTTTGGTGGTTTATGTTTTTCAAGTTTCTGGTTTAACTTTCTACAGAGGCTGTCAAATACTTAGCTTAGTCCTGCCTATCTCCCTATCAAGATGAACAAGAGTAATTTAAGTCAGACCAATTTGAACAGTCTTTCGTAGAAGGCTTGGCCAAACCAGCAAAATTAATCTAAATACTGATATAGGAAGGCAGTTCTAGACCACAATTTTCAGGAAAGAGCGTACTTCCTTACAAAATCTGCCACACTACATCATAAGACACATGGGACTTGTGCAGAAAGCACAAGCAACCCTCTGGTCTCAGAGAACTGGAAATGAAGAGTTGATCCTTCAGAAGATAAATCCTTTGTTGCTTTAAGAGTTTGGTGAGTACTATCTAACACAGTAATATCTGGAATGAGAAGCTACCGACTGAAGGGTAAGAATATGGACAGGTCTGCATACACAAGAGTAAGATTTTCATTAACTGTACCTTTGCAGTTTTACCAGTCATTCTCATACTGATTAAATCCTGCTTTGCAGCAGCTCACCTTATGCCAATAATGTCTAGGCATGCGTTTAAAGTGCCAAAAGCAACTTGAAACAGCACCAGAAGATAACTTGTCCAGTTTTCCCTGATGGTCACTGTTGGGTTGCATGCTGCAGCCTGTGTCTGACAAAAACGCACAGGCAGATAGCTGTGCCAGCCATAGCCTTTGGCCCCTGTGCCCACCCTCAGAGCAGATGTTAATACCCTCACAGGCCTGGCAAAGCAGATACTCACATGAGAGCTCCCTGACCTGCATCAACCAAAAATCACTCAGGTTAGCAAAGCTTACTATTGAAACTGGTTAAGCCCTGGTGCCTACTGAAGCAGGAAAGGCACAAACCCTCTGCTAGATGCAGCACTGCCAGCAGAGATCCATACTTTGTCCACTAGCAGAAAAAATGCGTACAAGTTAAAGATTTGACCCTGCCCTATTTCTTATACACAGTTCAGTTACCTTCTTTAAGGGTTGCTGGCTGTTTTAAGGATTTTTCCTGTCCCAGACATTAGATATGGGTTACTTTCTTTAGGGAGACTCCCTTCCTTCACAAACGGTAAGGAAACTCCAGGAATTTCACTGGCCACACAATCTTTAATTGCATAATACAATAAGCACACAGTGAATCAAAATGAAAATTGAGTATCAGCATAAGGAACAAGCAAACTAATCTTCCCAGTGTAAATATTTAGATTTCACATTACAGATGAAAGCCAGTATTCACTGAACTAGCACATTAGCTTTAAGTATTCTGTTACTGTATTTTGCATGTGAATTATTTAACAGCATGCCATAGTATCAGTGGGGTTTTGTTTGGCTTTGGTTCTCCATGCTCCTCTCCCCTCCAGCTTCAGTAACACAACACAGTCATGAAATAAATTCATGTTGAAAGGGACTTCTGAGGTCATCTGGTCCAAGCCCTTTTCCCCCAAAGAAAAGTCAGCTTCAGAGTTAGCCATGTTGCTCAGGGCTTTCTCTTCAGAGGCTAAAAAACTTGACCAGAGAAACCAAGGTAGGCTTTAAAAAAAGTAAAATAAAAATCTCAAACCAGAACAAAACCCAGCCTCCCTCTGCTACCCCACAACGTAGCCTAGGCTATGGCTATTCTTAAAGACATCAGAACACCCACTGCATTTGCACCATATTCGTTCTCTTCAAGGCAACACTTCACAAGAAAACAGAATCAGTAAGAAAAACAAGTATTAACAAGAATTGAGGGGAAGAGTTAATTTATCTACTGCTATCTCTTTTCTGTAAAAAACATCTTGATCTGTGTTTGCAGAATGCAACAGACTTAGCAAGTGGTGCCCAATCATGCAGGTAGAGCAGTCTGAATGAACTGCAGAAGCAGTTGAGGACTGTATACCATGCCAGGTGATGTCAGTTATGTTCCTTGTATTACCATGTATGTGTACACATACAGCTGAGCACCATCACATGAACCTCAGTCCTGTGATAAGAAAGGGTCTGCAATGCCTCTGGAGAAAGAGCTACAGATAGAAGCAGTCAGACATTTCACAGACCTTAAGACTTCCCTCAAACGAGCGCATTGAGGAAAGCTGTACAGTCAAGGAGAAAGCTGTGGGTTAAATGCCTGTGTCACAACTGGCCACCATGGACTAATGGGGGGCTACAATAATTTACAGAATTATTTTCAGGTAGAAATACTGTTACAGAAAAACCCACCCAAAATAAAAAGCACAGAAGCATCACCAGGTGAACACTGCCTCATCCAGCACAGTAACGTGATGTTTTGCCTCCCCCACTACTTCTATTTTTACTTACACAATGCCGACTCCAAAAACCAGGAAGCTGCCCTACAGAAAACTATTTGAATTCTCTGCCATCTCATTTCTGGGATGCAGCTCTTCCTACTATACCACTTTCTCCAGTCCCCCTTGCTGATGCTGCATCAGTAACTTCAGCTTTCACATACGAAGAATGCCCAACTCAGGCTTTCAAGAACCATGCCTACGCACTTGTCTTGCAGTAAAGCCAGTATCGAAAGCCTGTTTTTCTTCCCTGTTTCTCAAGATTATTTGCACAACACATGCCACCTCCTCTCTTCCCTGCCTAAAGTGCAAACCTAAGTTCATCCTGTGATACAGGGCAGCGCTTTTCACACCTAGGACAATATATGGCAGCAGTGAGAGAAGGAAGAACCCACAAGCCCAGCAACTCAGAAGTAAATCCCCACCCAACGACACAAAATACGGATCAGCGACAGGGTCATTTGCCACAACAAAAACTACCGGGCATTATGCAGAACTTACTACTTTAACCCAAACAAACCAAGACAGCCGCCACTGGTATCTGAGAGGAGCGAACCGGCTGTGTGGCGGAGACGGCAGGCACAAAGCGGCTGGGGGTCGGGAGATCGGTCAGCCCCCGGGGGGCCTGACGCCGCGCACGGCCGCCACTGGGAGGGAGAACGGGGGAGGGAAAAGGGGGAAGGGAGAGAGCATCGCGGCGGCCCAGCTTCCGCCCAGCGCCCAGGCCCATCTTACCCCAACCCACCCCCTACCTCCTCCCTGGGCAGGCTGCCCTCGCCTCTCCTCTCCTCTCCCCGGGGAGCTCCGCGGAGCTGCGGCGAGGCAGCGCCCGGGCTCGGCCTCCCCAGGGGCCAGTGGGCCCCTCACAAAATGGCTGCGCGGGGCCGCAGCCCAGCATGAAGGTGGCATCACCCACCGCCGCCTCCCCCTGCGGCTGCCTCTCGGCAGCGGGAGCGGCCGGAGACCGCCGCGCCGGCAGCGATCGGCAGACAGCTCCGCCCGGATGCGGCACGGCGGGAGGCGCAAGCGGTTCCTGTAGGTGAAAGGTCGGGGGGCGCGGGGCCGCCCGCGGGACGCGCCGAGGCCTGAGGCAGGACAGGCGGCGCCCTGCGCCACGCTCCGCGGAGGCGGCGGACGGAAGCCACGCAGAGACGCACCGTTAGTGCACGGCCATCACCGCGCCGGGCCGCGCCCGCTGCCGGGGCAGCCGCTCACCTGGCGAGTCCGGCGGCCTCTTCGGCCGGTTTATTTGGCGGCGGCGGTACCGGCGGCTCCGGCTCCGGGAGGTCAGAGTTCGTGACCCCGCCCCCTCAGCTCGGCACCGCCCCGCCCCTCACCGCCGCGGCGGCTGCGCCTGCGCCTGCGCTCGCGCGTGGCTGCCTTGGCGGTGTTGGGGGTTGCTGGGGCGGGGCCGGTGGCCGTTGTGGGCTACGCGGCAGCTTCCGTATCCGCCAGCGGCCGGTACCGGCGCTGACGCTTCGGGCCCTTAGCGGTGCTGTGGGAGCGCCGGGAGCTGAGGTGCCGCGGGAAGGTGGCAGCGGGCCGGACCCTCAGCAACGCGGTCCTCGGGCGAGGCGGTGATCCCTTACAGATGGGAAAACGTGGCTCTGACCCACATGGTTCTGACAGCCCCGCGGGTATTACCGTGCCCGTGAGGAGGAGAACTCGAGTCTCCAAATCCCCACTGCTGTTCTCTTCAAGGAAACGGTAGTGTGTCAGCTTTGAACATGGGAAGTGCAAAGCGAGTGCTGTTGGCTTTGAAAAGCTTGGTGGGATCTTCCCACTGGGGCAAATACATAGGTGAGACTTGAAGAGGTGAAACATGGTGGAGAGACATCAACAGCACTTCATCACGGTGCGAGTCACCCTCGCGGTTACTGTAGCAGTTCAGCCAGCAGAGTTGGGAAAAGCTGTCTTTCTGTGCCAGCGTGGCAGCAGCAAAGTACTTCATTAAATGTCTGCTTCATTAGTACTTCATTATTACATTGCAAAGTACTTCATTAAATGTGCTGCTCTGAGCAGGGTTTGGAAAGGCGATGGGGAGGGAGCCTGGCTGCTCCTGAGTGCACACCCTGCTGCAGCAGGGCTTTGAGAACGGTGCCAAAACTGCTGCTCTGGCTGTGTCTCAACAGTCGTTTGGACCAAAGTTGAATTAATTACTTAATTTATTCTAATAATTTTAGTGACCTTCATCTTAAGTAAGAGTTACATATTTTAAATACGTCCCTTTTCCCCCCTCCTTTTCAACGTGTACAGTGAAGGTTGTATAGCTGTGGTTAGAGATCAGCAGGAACTTCAAGATCATTTAGGCTACCGGGGCTGTATGCACAATTTCCTCACCTGAAATGAATTTTAGACTATTTTACACAATTTCTACTGAATCAGACGACATAAGCATCAACATCTGAGAAGCAGAGATAGGAAAAAACCTCCAATTTATGTGCTATTAATAAAATCATTCTTGTCAGTTGCTTCACTGCTTTTCTTCCTACCCAGTCCCATAGCTGCACTTGCATCCAGCTACTTTAGCTCAAGATCACTAGTTCAGTTAGTACATGCAAACACCATAGTTTGCTTTTTGATCAAACACATTCCCAAAAGCCAAATGCAAATGAACCTTACAAAGAAACTTTAAATTGGAGCAATTAACTTGCTAAGCATTTCCTGAAAGTGACAGATATAGCACTCTCAATTGACAGTACTTGTCACTTTCTAAGCTAGCCTGAGCCTCACATCCACTTTATAAATGAACTTATTGCAGTTTAGTTTAACAAATTCCAAGGAATTTGAACCAGAGCTTATTTCAGACAAGTATTCTGATATGCTCAATAGAGCAGAAATGTTACTGTGACCAATAAAACATGGGTTTGATTTTTTCCTTTAGCAAGTGACCCAGTTCATACTTGATCTGTATTACAGAGGCATGTAGCTGTGTCAGCCAGGATTACAAGAGATACATCCCTATCAAAAACATGCAGAGAAGCAAAACTCTTTATGCTGCAACTGCAAGTTACCAAAAAAACCTGCTTTCAAACATCCATCAGAGAAGTACAAGGAGGCAGCATAACTAACCTGACAGAAAAATCTCTCCTTTACAGGCCCTGCTAAAATACTTACAGAATCACAGAATCATTTACATTGGAAAAGACCTTTAAGATCGAGACCAACTGTTAACCCAGCACTGCCAAGTCCACCACTAAACAATGTGCCTAAATGCTACATCTGCATTATCTTTTAAATACATCCAGGGGCGGTGATTCAACCTGGGCAGCCTGTTCCAATGCTTGACAACCCTTTTGGTGGAGAAATTTTTCCCGATACCCAATCTAACCTCCCTCCGCGCCCCAGCACAACTTGAGGCCATTTCCTCTTGTCCTCTCTTTAGAACTAATGTTTCAGGTGGTCAAATCCAGCAGCAGTGTCAGTCTATGCACACAGCTTACATTTTCTGGCTGTTTTCTCTTAGTAAGGGCAAAACATGAATTTTAAAGCAAGACTGATGGGCAGGATAATGACAAATTCTGCTGTTTGAATACACAAACTACATAATACATTAAAAAAAAAGATAAAAAAGGAGACGGAGACTCAACTAAAGTGAATTTATTTATACAAAAATGATACATATCCACAGGAGTATTTACAACTTTAAACTGTTTTAATTTACAAAATAAAGATTCTATTTGTTCATTTAGACAGTACAATTTAGGACTGCTCCAAATAAAAGCCTATTTGGATGGTAAATACAGGGGACAGCAGTTATGGCAACCAAAGGCATTGAATATGTCTTTCCAAACATCTCTTTACATTATGATGTAATATACATAATTGAGTAATCACAGTTTTTACACACAAAAAATATTTAGTAAAATGTGTTCTATAGCTGCTCAACTATCCATTTGTTTTAAGTCCTTTGGGCACAAAAAATAGTTTTAGGTTAAAGAGAGTTTAGGATCCTAGAACCTTTCATTTATCCAAGAATAAAGATGCTAGAACTATTATTCAATGCTAATGTTTGTCTCATACTCTACTAACCAATCTTAAATTAATAATTAACTATAGATTCTTATAAGAAGAGGTAGCCAGGTGTTTAAAAACTTCTGGTCTTGTTTTAGTGTTCAGCCAAATCAAAAAGTGAATACTTTACTTTTGATGGCAATGGATCAAAATGGGAGGTGAGCTGGAGAAATAGAGTAAGTCTGAAAAGCAACCATCTGAAAATGTTATGAAAATGCCTATGTTGTGGTTTCTTCATATGACACACAAACCACTCGTGCTGGAGAAAGGGGAAAAGAAATATTCAAACATGTTTACAAAGACAATTTATTTCACACAGAATTAGGCTGCAGTATATTAAGGCTCCATTCAATCTATTTCTGTCACAGAAAGATTTTTTTGATTGATCAGCTGCTTCTGGAAGAAGTCCTCTGATTTTCATAGAACACTTGAAACTATTTTTTCACTCTGCACCAAATCCTTAGAGGTAGTTTAATGCCACAGGAGGCAGAACTTGGGCGCCTTATTGAGTATGCATTTTGACTTTTATTGCTCTGTTCTGCAACAGGAAGATCAATATCAAATGATGAATTGTAATTAAATTAGCTTGCTCCTAGCCAAATCTGATTCACTTGCTGGTTCATGGCTTTCCATCTTAGTTCTTGTGCAGACCCTATGAAAATATTAAAAAGCTCTTCCCTTGGATAATACCAACTGGAAGAGCCACATCTTATCTATGTTATATTGGGTATCGGTTTTGTTTTGGATACAGTAAAAACCATGTCAGAAATCACCCTGAAGAGACATGCTAATAGTTTACATAGCTTCAGACAGCAGGTGGTTTTGAAAATTAAGTAAAAGCCCTTTATATATAATGAGGAAAGTATTAATTTATCACGCTTCTATTAAAATAATAAAAGAGAATAAAGGCTTTGATCAGACTCACACTGAATTTGAAACACTATTTGGTCAAACCTCTAGCATTCATGAGGGTCAGATCTCCAGCCTTAAGTCCCTGATTCAGAAAGGTACTCTACTGAAATGCTTGAAAGTCAATGAAATTACTTGTACACTTAACATTAAACATTGGCTTAACATTAACATAGGCTTCCAAACCCACTATTAACAACAGAAGCTCTGGAAAATCAAGCTTCTTCAGAGCTATGTTAGTTAGTATCTTAGACCTGATCTTGAGGTATTTGAGAGAATAGGAGAATTTTGGTTTGCATTTTCATTCTTGGCCTTCCTGTGATGACTACTAACTATTCTATTATGCATTCTCTTTCCTTTGTGAGGCCACAGAATAGCTGTTAACATGGATTCAGACTATTAATTAACAGCTCTTAATTCTGTTAACCACAACTAGCTCGATTCAGAGGAATACTGAGAAGTGTTTCATACAGTAAAATTAACTGGCTACATATGCATTTGACATAAAAATGGCTTCCTTTCATACGTTTTTTTTTCATAGTTCTAGTTCCATTTATGCTATTACAGTGTTAACAAGCTTTCAAAAATTAAATAGAATAAATGCACCAGAATCATCAGTAACTATTTCCTAATGAGGTATACTGATGATTTTCTTAAAGAAAAAAACCCCCAACACCTAAAACTGAATTATATTTTAAAGTGTCAAACAGAAAAAATCATAGTGTAAACAAAAAGGTATTTCAAAGAATTGTATGCATTTTCAATGCCACCTGCACTAAAATAGCTGGGTTTTCTTGGTATGGCAATTCCAGTTTAAACATAATATTTAAATATAGTTTAAAATTTGGGGAAGGGGGTGTGTGTGTGCATATATTGTTTAATGTTCTTTGAACAATATACAGTGTTTCATGCTGCGTACAAAACCCATTTGACACAAAGTTTTGAAGCAAATAATATATTTTGTCTTTTCCCTGTGTATCAAAAATGTATTTTTCACTCTGCTTTAAATTACTACTGGAAACATAAAAGAAAATACATCCTGTGATTGTTTGAAGATAACTCATTTAGTCTCTTTGGCATCTGTAATACTGAAAAAGCTCTAGTGCCTTATCTCTGTAATTGCAAAATCCGTTTTACACTATTTTTCCCTTTTCTCTTTTTGTAGTAATTGAACTTTATTTTGTGATGTTTCTGTGATACAGAATTCATTGTACTGTTTTAATGTACTGGTAAGCAAGATTTCAATTGCCATTCAAGGAAAGGAGCAGCAGTATCATACAACTTCTCATAAAAGAGTTTACAAAGCCAACAAAGATCCAGAATCTCTGCAATTCCTATTCTAATCTGTTCTTGCTAACTTGCAAAGTGAGCATCAGCAACTCAAGACCTATACACAAATATGAAGAACTGTACAACTGCAACGGATTTGTTTCGTGTTTTGTTGGTTTGTTGGGTTTTTTTTAATATAAACTTTAGGAATATGTTGACCAACCACTCGCCATTCTGAAGACGTGGGCACTTTGGACCTCAACGCAGACCTCACAAATAATTCTGACCATTTAAGTAAACTCTGGAATTTAATAAATAACACATTTTGTATCAACACAGAAATACACACAGTTCTTTAAAAAAATATTACCTTACACTAAAAATGCAACAACTCCTAATCCTGACAAATATACAATTTTGTGGAAGCTGAGACGGCAGGATTCCATTTCTTTGAACAGCTGCTGTACTCTGTTTTACCATTCCTGGACATTTTCCTTTAAGCTTGCAGACATGATGCTGACACTGCTATAATATGGTGCCTTCTTGAAAAGCTTCTATCCACCTGTTAGAAAATTAAACACTGTTAGGCAGTTGCTGGTAAAAGTGTAAATTACAGTGTTTTGACTAGCTACAGATCCACACAAGAAGTAACATCATACTTGCATTAAGACTTGGTCTGTTTGTGCAAATGCCAGAAATACATTCAGTGAGTACCAATATACAAAGCTTGCTAGAGACGTATTAGCTATCGGTACAAGGCCAGATGATAGAAGCATTGAAGACAGTAGTGGACTAAGAAATTTAACAGCTCTAGCAGTAACCGTCATGTTAAAATTTATTACTGTACTTACACAAATACATCAAAGATTTTCTTGGCCCTAATCGGAAAAAATAGTGTCCACTGATGTAAACAGGCCAACAGCATGTTCTTTGTGTTTTCTTTTAATGCTGTCAAAGCAGCATTTATTCTGGAGGTTCAGTGTAAGTCTCCTAAGGATATTAAATACTCAGACAAAGCTTGCATTTTAAGGTACTGAATGTTATTCGTAGCTACAGTAAAAGAGAGTATGTCCAATTTCAAGTTTTCCTACTGATAAAAAAAAACAATTGTCTGAATAGGAAAACAATGCTATTGAATGCCTTGGATCTTTTTTTAGTTTTGTTTTATACAGTACGAATAAGGACACAGTGGAAACAAGGGAATGGTATTGTAATTAACAAGAATACATTTGTATGCATCTGCAAGACAAAATACTCCCCAAAATCAAATAATGACTTACAGATTTTGTGTAGAGAAGTGTAATTAAGCACATTCACAGCTGTTCAGAATTTTCAGTTGTGCTGACTATTTTGTTTTCTTGAATATCCCTATTTGCACAAAACTATACATGCAGCCCTTCGAATGCTTAAGTATTAATAATGGACTAGTTAGCACATGACATCTATTGTATTAATGTAAAATTCATTTGGCAAAACTGCAGTGAAACCAGTCAGATAAGCTAAGCATACAGGCAAGATCAATATACTGCTTCCACGCTGAGTTCTAGTCTACTCCGCAATTCATATAGCAAATATTGTCTCCTGATTAATGCCCAAGCTTCTAGGTTATTTCATATAAATCACACATAATACATACATTGATAAATATGACTCCAAACTCAGACATATCAGCAGGACTTTAAATGAAACAGCTTGTGTAAGTATTCTTTGAATTCAAGCTTTTGGTCTGAACATACTAAGCATGCCTAGGTGCTCACGCATATCTGCACACACACTTCAAACATCTGGCCTTACTTTGTAGGGTTTGCTTTATTTTCACTGCCATATATTAATTAACTAAAATTTACAGCTGGAAATAAGAGAAGGGACACCTCAGTTAATTCTTAAAACACATTTTCTGATTTCTCCAAAGGTAACATTCAATTTTCACTTCAGCAGACTAGGGACAGAGGAATAGGCTAAAAAAGAAAGGTTTCTTATTTTATCTTTCTTAGACTTTTTCATTCTCCTACATTTATTCTTTGCTTCTTCATTTAAAGCACTTCAGAAGTCCTAATGAAACCAGGACCTTATGTTTAAGTAATTTAAATGTTTTATTTACATATGTTATAATATGCATTTTCTGTACATATGCTTAACTTGTGAACATTAAGATTCATGACTTCTGAACCATTTTCTAGAAAAAAGTAACAAATCAAATAGTTTCTTACTTTTGAGCTGAATGGGGATCATCTGCTTTAAATATATAAAATAAAGTGTTTTTGTGCAGTAAATGGAACACTCTAGACTCAGAGTTTTCATCTTTTACTTCACTGACTGTGAATCCAAGTAAAGGCTGGCTCTCTAATGCTGCCACATCCTATTTTATGAAGAAAAAAAAAAAAGGCAAACAAGACAAAATTGAGCATGTAAGACATACTAAGAAATGCATTTAGACTTACTCATGCACCGTACCATTGCAACAGATTATACAACAAACAAGTTGTTACAGATAGTCACGCACAAAATGCCACTTTTTATAATCTCCATGCGTGAATCGGAGGACAGGAAATAACAAAACCTCGTAGACTTCAACATTGCTGTTCCTCTTTTTATTTCTCATTTCCCTGGTAACATCTTCATATTCTTTTCTCAAGCACAGGAGTCACACTCCAAATACTTTTGACGGTTAAACTTATTTTGTTTCCTGTTGCTGAAAACTAACAGCATAGGGAAAGAAAGTTGCCAAGTGTTTTCCTAGCCAAGTGGTTGGCTAGTACAGTAGTATGAGAAGCTGCACCTTTTTACCTCCTCTTCATTGAATTTCAAAACCTGGCTAATAAGGCAACCTTTTCCCTTCCTCAGTCATCTCTATTGCTTCCTTTTTTTATGCCAAGCATTTCTGGAAGGGGGAAAAAGGAAAAGGTATTTTCATCCTGTGCGTGTTCCAAAACAGTGTTTTGTAATTAGGCAGCGACCTGCAATGCTTCTGGATAGTAAAAGAATAAATAATGAATGCACATAAACACCGACACATCAGGTGAAGACTTTGGTAATTGCCTCTACATTGAAACAAGAGTATCCTGAGAAAGCAACATTTCTTGATATTGGAAAACAGTCAAGTAAGGCTTAGCAATCTGGTTTAGTATCTTAGGTACCTTTTAGAATCTTAGGTAACTTTTAGTATCTCAGGTACCTTTTAGCATCTTAAGTTTTTGTACCACTAAGTGGTCTTTTTAGCACTGAACTTGATATCACTTGGAACTAATAGAAGTAGTTTAACTGGAGCTTTCTAGCTAAGGCCACACTGGACCCTTCCTTGAGCCTCTAAACAATGTCTCCTGCAATGGCTCATCAAGATGAAAAATAAAGACAGCTATTCCTTAGTTTTAAGAAAACAGGAAAGAGTTAATTTTATGATTTTGATCTGCAAACTGAAGCTACTCTGGAAGGCTAATATCAGCAAAAGAAAATTTAAGGTGACCGTCACAGACAAATACAACTTTCTTTACCCTTTGTTAAAGTCTCCTTTGCAACTACCGGGAAAGACACATTGCTGTAAAATACTTGTCAAATCTTTGCAAAAGTAATTGTTTTGTACATCCTAATCAAAGATAGTTTTAGAAATACTGAGGCTTTTACTGTTGCCAATGCTGTGGTGGAAATAACATCACAGTTTCTGGACGTAATTCAGAAATTCAAAATAAAGATTGGCACTACAGGAGGAACAAATCTGAGCATAAACCAGGAAATAACTAGAGTGGGGGTGGCACGAGGGTAAAGAAGGGGAATTCTTTACAAAGTGTAAGGCCCAGGATAGGCTGGGCCTTAATTTTGGAAGAAAGTAAGGGATGGCAATGCCTTTAAACAGATGCCTTGGATATTTTGCTCTTCAAAGCTATTAGCAAACTATAATATGTAATACAAAAAGGTGAAACCCAAGACCTTCCAGTGCTACAGTGCATCCATATATGTTGCAAAACATTTTAAGATGCAATAAAACTACATCCTCAGCACATGCTCAGATGTGCAAAGCTTATACATATTGATTAGATTATTCCACACAGCAATAGGACTACACATTCTAAATAAAAAAAGCAAATGCCATTAGAAAGATGCATTTCTTTTTCCTACTGCCACATTGTGTATTAAATAGTAACTCCATGCCGAAGATGACAGTTTGAGAAGAGATTTAGTTTGCTCATTTTCCAAACATTCAAGATACCATATGGAACTTCAGAACAAGATACTTCAAGATGCTTTTATAAGGTTGGCTTTGCCACTAGCCCAGCGTGATGCATTCAAACAGACCCCCATGTATTCAACTGACTTAGAACATACCTACAACTGTGCAATGGTGTGTAGTGCAGAAGTACCCAAAGCTAGGTCTGGAATCAGAAACAGTGGAGCTGTATCAGTGTGTTATGGTGCTAAGTCACTGGGCCTTTTCAAAATACTATACTGCAATCAGACCAATTACTGTTAGCTGATCTAACTATAGCTTGTTGCCAGATGATAAAAATAAACAGCTTTGTAACAAAGGCGGTATTATCATTGGCTATTTGATTTCTAATATGCAGCCTCTTACCTCACTAGCAGCATATGTATATAGCACCTTATTTTTTATAACAAACCATAGGTGTTTCCATGGTTTCTTACTGCCCTTAGATCTGTGTAGGTAGCCACTCATTGTAGAGTCTTCTGTATTTGCCGAAACCTGAAGAGACAAACAGACAAACCCCAAAAGTATGTATGCATCTGTCCAGGTTTTCACAGTACAGCCTTTTTTAAAACAGATCTCCAGTGCCCTGTCCTGTCAAAGACTCCAATTCTTACCCAATCTCAAGTTAATGTTGCTTATTAACTCAGATGGCTGAAAGAAAACTGATTTTGTCTGCCACCATCTATCTGGTCTGCAAGAGAGGTTTCTGCAGTCATTAGGGCTGGAACTTCAATTGGATGCAACAAGACAAAAGAGGGCTGAAAC
The DNA here is from genome assembly GCF_963264785.1 of Psittacula echo. Lineage (NCBI taxonomy): Eukaryota > Metazoa > Chordata > Aves > Psittaciformes > Psittacidae > Psittacula > Psittacula echo. The sequence continues at coordinate 116,181,938 of NC_137735.1, read as the reverse complement.
ACTGAGGACCACACACGGATGGAGAACACACATTCCTATGTAAGAAGAAAATTTACTTCTTTCCATTCCCAAGACCTCCAGCATAGGTAGGCAGAGTTTAGCTCTACCTTTCCTAATCATAAGCTAAGAGCTGAGCTGGTATAGGAGTCTTCTCATTGACTGTTGGTGCAGTGGTAAATCACCATTCCTCGAAACACAGGAAAGCAGGTAAGAAATTAGAATTCCAACTATCTCCCTGAATCAGTTTCACAGGTGTTTATGCAGTTTATATTCTGCTTCAAAGTTCAGATCCTTGCCTAAAACTAAAGGCCAAACCACTGTTAAAGGCAAATTTTGACTTCGTAGATTTCTAAAGAAATGCCTAAAATATGGAACTATTTTTTTCATTGTTAATATTGATGCTACAATACCAACAAGGCATGACTTTTGATCAATAAAGCACTTACTTCTTTGAGGGCTGCAGGAATTTTTTTCTGCTTTCTTCCAGAGGGAATGCTGTGTAAAACTGTAGACAAGGCACTTGATGGAGATTTATGGTTGACTGGGGATCCGCTCTTAGGAGTGCACTGGTTATCTAAATTGCATAGGATAAATATATTGCTTTCATGTCAGAGGTAACTAAACACAGGCAGTGATTCTTGGACTTTTTCCTTAAAAACAGCTGACATTTTTCTTCTGATTAGGTATTTCAATAGTAAAAATCACATTGAATTCAGTGTGGAATTAACTTTTCAGTATTATCATCAACATGAATTAGAATCTCCCAAATCACACCCCGACTGAAAAAAAGCCCCACAAGAAAATGAAAACCAAATGGATTGGTCTTGTTTGCTTACAGTCTGTGCTCTTGATGATGAACTACCTTTGCCCGTATGCAGGGTGAAAATTAAGACTTAAAAACCACACCAAAGTTTTAGAGCTGTCCTCTGCAGTTCAGCCTGTGCTTAACCTCTGTTCCTCAACTCTGTCCTTCAATCCTCTACATCTGTTATCTTCTCAGCTTTTTCAGTACAGGTGCTACACAGTTCCTCTTCCAGCATCATGCCATCATTCATGCGCTTCTGGAGATTCCCATCTCCAGAGTCAAATCCATACTTCTCCACTGCCACTGGCAGTTCCTTCATCTCTCTTGCAAGACTTCTGCAACACTTCACTCCTTTAAAACCCTCTTTTCTAGCAATACCCACCACTGTTTCACAGCCCATCCTGGAAGGAGTAGCTTCATTAAGTCTACTTCTAGAGTTGCCCCTGAACAGAGCCCCTGGTGAGGCTCTGAAATAGTGAGCAGAGCAGGAGAGCAATTGGATTGCGAGCCGTACCCACTTGCTTTGCAGCTCTCCTCCCGGCTAAAAGCACCTGCAATTGCCTGCAGCACAGCGGCCTCTAGTGCCCAACCCACAGACCTGCAGGTGGTCCGTACAATTCGCCTTCCCCATCATCGCGCGCTCCCACCGCCACTTCAAGGGTTGTCGATGCTGCTTTTCACATCCCCATGGGAAATGTCACTGCCAGCATGCTAGAAGCCATAGCCTGATTATTTCCCTGGGGAATCACAGATTTCCTGATACCCTAGAGAGCTTGTGTTGAACTGTATCCTCTGCCAGGGGGAAAGGCAGCAAACTGTTTCAGTCTTTGCTTATGGCCGCATGCATATTTTATCCAAGAGTTTTTGGACAGAATTTAGAGCAAATCTCGTGAGACAGGACTGGATTCCCATTTCACTCAGAGGTGCCTCCACTGACTTGATGTTTGTTTCTGCATAAAGATATGATGAAAAGCAATGTAACACTAATTATCTCAAAAAGAAAGAGGTATATGCTACATGTCATTACCATAGGGCAAATGCATGTTTCTAGAAGAAAGAGCCAATGTATTGAAAATTCACTTCCTAGCTTACTCAACAGAAGCTTGCTTGGCCTTCTATGAACTCAGATGCCTATGACTTGTCAGGGACTAGCAGAATTAGGCAGTTGAATCCAGCAGTAAAGATGAGGCACAAACATATCGTGTTAATAAGGACCACAAAAATGAGACAGCTTGTGAAGAATTTCTTTACCTTGTTTCTGTAGCTCCCTGAAGCAATGATCACATACTCTTGCTGGCTGGTTTTTCATGTAGTCTAAACCATGTTTATTTGACGAACAAGCTTGACAAACAATCTGGAAACAGATAAACACATTATTGTACATGATGTGCGCTTGTAAATCACCAAATGCTCAAAGACGTTCATTTCAGCACTGTTAAGCCTGTAACAGAACCTGAAATAGGCACTATATTACATTGAAAATGGTTTAAGATTTTGGCTTTACCCTATGTCCTTATGTTCAACATGCTGCTCTTTCCTTCTCTAAATTATAACAATTTAAATATAAAAAAAAATCACTGAGTTACACAAGTTAATAAACCAACATTAACAATCCATGAAGAGAAGAACAAACTTACTGTGTTACTGAACTGTTTAAATCATAAGCTTTTAAAGAAATAACTAAAAATAGTAATTGGTCTCTTGACAATTTCTCTACAACACAGATGTCTCAACTGCATTGAATTCTGTATTCTCGCTTGATTAAAACAGGAAGAAGAAAGGTTTATTAGAGATACCTGCCGTAAGTGTTAAATATATATATATATAGAGAGAGAGAGAGAGAGCTTGGTACTAACTTAAAAGCAAAATCACTATTTATCTTATCAAAATTGACGAGGAAGATATTTGTCCTCATTTCAGCTAACATTCTCTGTTTGTACTATGTATTTGCAGAAGTAGAAGACAATCATAAATAGTACTCCAAAACGCAAAATAAGAAACATGTAATGGATTAAAAGGTTGAACACTGCTCTATCATAACACCTTGCTCTAAAACAAAGAAGCAGGCAACTCCTACATGATGGTTTTAATCCATACAATTGTGTCACAGTACAGCGTTCCCTTAAAAGAGCTGTGGTGCAATTGGGCTCCATCTGCATTTGTCACACAAGGAACCTGAATGACTAACGGAAAAGGTGATGACAAAATAGCCCAACCTTTCCACATGCCCTGCAGTGATGCCTTCTCCAAGTCAAGGTGAATTCACTTGTACAGATCATACACATTGTGGCTCTAGTATCAGGGATCCAGATTGGAGCCTTTGATCCGAGCGGACTATCTTCTTCCTGTTTCTCTGAATCTGCCTGAGAGAACATAGGCAGAATATCATTGCATTCAGTGATGAGAAATAAGATTAATATTTATCAGTGATTATAGGGTAACTCTAATTAACATTGGAAAGCCTTCGCTGATAAATTGTCATGGTTTCAAATGTTATCTACTATTTCATCAGTGACCATTATAATGCAACCCTGAAGAGAGAGCTGTATTTAATTAGTTCAAAAAGGCTGTGTGACTTTCAAGCTTTACCAGCCTACTTATACCAACAGCTGCTGTATTTTAAAGTCTTTTATCTTTTTTTTAGCAAGATTACTGAGAGAATTGAAAAAGCTGGTTTGGATTTTTTGGAAGAAAATAGATTTATGAAGCAGATAACATTATGAATGAGGTATCGTTCTGTTCACTTATCTTTTACCATCCTGTTTTATTATTCATTATGGAATGCCTCTTGTTTCTCTAAACACCTACAGAGAAACTTTGTATGCAAAAAGGGAAAAAGACAACAGTAATGGTGTGATATACCTCTTCAAGACTTTTGCTAGGATTAAATGTGATTCTCTTTTTTGTATATTCTTCAATTGACTTGGAGATAGCTTCTAACCACTCATCTCTTTCTGTAGCAGAACTGTTGGAGTAAAAAAAATATATAAATTTATTATTACTAACATTTAAAACTAAGAAGCAAGTGTTGATTAGAATCCCACTGGCTTTATTACACACTGACTTAACTCTCTTGCAATTTCAGTTTTATAGAGCATCTCCAGTTCCTACTGAAACTGGCATTATTGTTTTAGCTGTCTGCATGGTGTCAGTCATTTGTGTTGATTAATGCTAAAAAAGATTTCTGTGTCTGTTGTTATAATGTGGATTCCCTTCCCCTCTTTCCTCTTTCCAAAATACCTTGCGATTATTTCAGGGCTTCTATGTCACTGTCATTTACTGATTTAAATGGTGCTCCAAGAACAAAGACATGGGCCCTCCTCTTTTGAGAGGGACCCTGAAATTTCAGCAAGCCTTCCCCCCCCCCCCCGCCCACTTTCTTCTGCATCAAAGTGCAGTTTATTATACTCAGCTCTATGAAACCTCGAACTGCTGTCAGGAAAAACGCACTGTCTCTTCCCCAGCCTTGTGCTCCTGTTGGGTCATGCTGCTTTGAAATGATTCTTCTCTCTCAAATTTTTCCATTGGATTAGCTAACCCGAAGAGATAGAGAGCTTTCTGTACCTCTCTATCCCACAGCTGCTGGATCACTAACCAAATGCAAGGAAAGCATTAGGCTGAAGTGGCATGGCATGGGGAGCAGGGAGAACAAGGAGCACCTGGCACAGCCTGTAGCTACACTAAATTATGTGCAAAGCAAAAGCACCTCCTCTGGTCATGGGCCCACCACCACTTTCATATAATATAAATCCATGCTGCTCCTGCTGCAAAGGGCAGCCTACTAGACTCCCACTCAGCCACTAGGTCTTATTTTCACTCTTATGCCACAACACACATGGTAACACAGTGGGCTATATAGGTGCAGTGCACTGGACTGGGGAACAAATCCATATTAAAGCAACCATTCGACCTGGCTCTGGATCAGTTTACTGACTGGGTTCACTATGCTGAACAATTACTGCCAGCACTGCAGAGAGTGCTCTGAGGAAGGAAGAAGCAGGTTTGTGGAAAAGGAACAGCTTGACATGTTATGATGCCATGTCAGCTTAAAAAGGTCTTCTAAGATTTAATCAGTATCTACTACCAACATTATTTTTATTCCCCACTTCTTAAACAGTATCAAATAAACTAATTTGGAATAAATTAATTTGAACTGGATAAATATATAGAAAGGAAAGTTAGGGAAGAGGAAAGCAAATTGGATGTGCAATACCAATTACTTTTTAAAGACCTTTGTAGATGAATTTGGAAGCTTTGATCATCTTTGAACTTTTAGGGAAAATACTTTGAGCCAGGGTTTTGAACTGGATGAAACTGAGTACTACATAGAATCAGAGAGGACAAATCTGGTAAGGTTCCCCTCACAGGGGAAGCCTGTGAAGCACAAGGGAAAAAAAACCCCAAGCCATCTAGCACACACAGCAACAAAATCAAAACAAGAGGAGAGGAAATAAGACACAAGGAAGGGCAAAGCAATGTATTATTGTCTGTCCCAATATCTCACACTCTACATGGAACATTCTACAAAATTTACTTTTGCTGCCTCATCCGGAACGAGCAACTGGTCTGCATTAGCTATGTAACATTCATAACTAATCAACTCCTTTGGCTTTTCCAAAATCTGGTTATATTTAATCAGGTTCCTATAACTATATTAAATAATTAAATTTAAAGTTGGCCCGGTTTTTGGAGATTAAGCATTCCCCTATCATGTAGGGACTGCTACACATGAGACTGCTTGCACATGAGCTATGCGGCTTATGTCCCAGTGCTCAGCTGTGGAGCTCGCACTTAGTAGGTTTTCTAGTGCTAGCCTTTAGGATTGCTTACAGTCCCTTCAGAATTTAACAGCAAAAGTAATGCCATCAGCAACTGAATTGATGTTAATGGTATAGTACAGCAAAATAGGCAGTCTGTCTATGCTGTCACTCCCAGCCCTCCTCCCCAGCTGCACAGCCCTACCCAGCTTCTCTCGCTGCAGGTTCAGTATTTCTTGCAGCCTTCCAAAAATAATTTTGTTTACTAAAATTGCAGGGTTTTCTTCAGGTTTTTCAAAGTTATTATTATTTATTTCTTTATTTAACAAAACAACAGAAAACTTTGAATGGACTGCAGAGAGCCCCAGCAATTGTTATTACTGGCAAACGTGCGTGCTAGGGCCACACATCGCAGCTACCCAATGGAGCTAAGCAGCTCAGTGGTCCCAGGAGTGCTCACAGAATTATACCCCTGTTGCTTTCAGGATCAGAGCCTTAGGGCACCTCTCCTAGCTGAGCTAGGATCCCATGAACTATCCTTATGTTAGGGGAAGCAACGCAGCTAGGTCTGCCTGGGGTAGCTCTTTGCTATCCTTATTGAAGGGATGCTAGCCTTGAGGGCGATGGGACCAGCTGGCCTCACACCACGTCGGGCTGGCATGACTGTTGTTTTCAGGACTGAAGCTTTACTTCTGTACAGTGCCGTATCATGCAGATGTGCTAACTTGTTTCTCCGATTAAGAGATTTCTAGTACAATACTGCATTGTACCATGTAAAAAAATACATATTCCTACAGCTATCCCAGGAAAACTGAAACCTTAACACAGACTAGACAAAGCAGAATAAATAAATATATAAAGCAGGCAGTAAAACGAAACCTGAAATGATGAAAGACTGTTGTCTAAGTAGTAATCTACACTTCTTTTGTTAACTGGCTTACTTTTTATGACCAGCAATTTTTCACCAGCTAAATTGCTACCCTCCCCATCTCCATCCCCAGGATCATTTCAGAATCTCATCTCTGGTGTACACTGCACATAATACTTACTATCTGAAAAAACACAAAAGCAAAATTTGTTTCCAATGTCTGTAAGATTTGAACAGTTTTGCAATTGAGATTTTTACCACAAAGGAATCAAGAATCTGTTAGAATGAGGTGTCATCACAAGGAAGATGTAGGCTGTATTGACAAGCTACTGATTCTTTTCACATCCGGGATATTTATCAATAGGAACAATATATTTAACTGTGAAAAAATACATGCAAGCACCTATTGCGGGTAGTTTTTCGATTGTTTCCCTCCTACACCACAATGGGCACAGGACTCACAAACGGGTAACAATCTGAAAACCGCCATTTTACACCTGGGGCCCTCAGCACCTCCTTTATCCCCAGCAAATGCAACCTCCTCTGTCATTGTTGTGTAACTTAGGGCTCTTACATACACACAGCTTCCAGCAAGTATAAAAATAACAGAACTGAACGCTGCAAAGATGCAAGATCAACACCACTAAAAAAGAAAGAGCAAATCAGAGCAGCTTTAGTTGGTAATGTGAGGTTAATCCCAGTAATTTCAAAGTCAAAACAAAAACATGTCACAAACTCTGCCCAATTTCATGAGAATGTTATATATAAGGGGTTTTCCCCATGGGACTAGCATGCATTTCACAGGAGCTGCTTTTAATCTACCACTTAATCAGTTCCTCAAAGGGACAAGTCCATCATGTTTTGTGGAAGAAGGTAGGCTGTATTTCAAGGTGACAATCTTTTTACAAGTTCCAGTGATTTCTTACAATTTTCTTAAATGACTGAATTCAAAGTGAAATGCTGTTTCAAGTCAACCAGAGATAAATCCACATTGCCTAATGCAATCCCATAAATGTCTTCATGTATTTGTGCAACACCCAGTCACCAAGGCACCTAAGCAGCAAGGACCTGCTCATGCTAGACTGGAGCAGAATCACACTCTAAACCGTGATGTGCATTTTTTTTCCCCACTGTGCAAATGAACTATGGGAAACATTTAAATTTGTTGAAGGAGTATTTTTGTATTTTTCAAGTCTATTGTTATAAATAACTATTGCTCAGACAGTCGAGCTACTTCCTTTGGCTACTTTGACATGGTTAACCTTGGTCTACCCCTCAGCTAGAGATACTGCTATCTTTGTGCAGACATCATCATGTCGGTGCTTACAAGGTCACACAAAAAGAAGCGGTCTGCCCTTGCTCAGCTTTGCTAAACAAAAGAGAAAGCATGTCTTTCTTCATTGGTGTCAGCACTGTCACAAATATCAAAACACATAAAACTTCAACTCAAATGTAGCAAAACCAGCAATCCACAAAACCAGCTCTTTGCTACAGGCTTCCCAGTGAAGGCAGACCAGAGTTACTCTGGCTTAGTGGCCATCTATCCTTTTCCTTCTAAACAGAGAATTTGGTTTTCTGTTGAAGACAACCACCATTCCAATAATTGCTGCCATTTCCATAATTTCAGGTTCACTGAGATCCATTTCTTGTTTCAATTACACTGTTATTTTAGCTAGAAGACCAGGATGACTTTTTCCAATTTGTACCAGTTACCAACGATGATATCAAAATTTATTGTCATGCTTCATATATCCTGTCCTGTTAATGCATGAACAGAACACATGAGTAACTTTGAAAGAACAAAAAAACCCACTGGAAAGCAAAGCCTAAAATTAACTGAAACAAAAAATATTTGAATTCTCCTTCCTCTCAAGGAAAGGCAGTGAGAGGATAGTGTTTCAGTCCAAGTTTCTGAAGGTGTATAAGCTGAACAGCAGGAGCCAAGCAAGAGTTTTACTCACTCCAATTGTCAACGGTTTTGAGAACAGCAGAACCCCTACCAGCTATGGCCTTAAGCCCAAATTGCTCAAATATCAACTGCATTTACTATATCTTTTGTGCTTCTATCCATCATTTCACAACAGGCAGTCTTCCTTACAAGTTAGGGTGAACTGTATTAGAAACTAGAAATTCATATGGTATCTGTGAAACTTATTACATGTGACCAGGCTTCCTTTCTGCTGGCCCATTTAAAAATAAACTTAATTTTTCAAAATTAGATTTTGAATGTGAACAAAAGTAGATTAGAACAAAGCCTACCTTATTTCCAGAAATCCATCTGGCATTCCCTCTGTTCTGTAACTACTCCAGCCAAGGGTAACTTTGCATTACGTAAGTGCACAATGAGCTATAAAAAGCTTACATGGCATATTCATTTGTAAGACTTACCTTGCTGAAAGAATGAAGGATCTCTCTACGCTTTCAATGTTCAGCTCATTCTGATATGCTTCCTGGGTTGGCTTTTTAACCTTCCATTGAGAGAGAAAACTTGACATTCAAACTGAAATGGTACTTTCACAGTCACTTTAGTTTTACTTACTGTAAAATCCCTTACACTTTAGTTTTACTTATTGTAAAATCCTTTACACTTTAGTTTTACTAACTGTGAAATCCCTTACACTTTTACTGCATATGGGGTACATTGGAGAGAAAAATCTCTGCTCATACACCTCAGAGGGCCCAGCTACAATAAAATTACATGCAACCCAAATTTTTATTTCACTGCAGCCTATACTAACACTGGTGACACACAGGGCAATGAAGCTCCTGCTGTGCTTCAACATGCCCAGGCCCACTGCCCTCTAATTACCTCCTGCAGCTGGCCACAAAAAGGCACTGCTGCTGCTGCTGCAGAAGATGCAGCCTGCCTGTGTACCCCACAATGGTTATCTGCCCTGTATCTCCAAGGGCTGGATTGCCTTGCTAACCCTTCTGAGCTACAAAGTTTCAAATATAAGGAGGTTTAAAAGCCAAGAGTGGTTCTGAGCCACCATGACACATCTGCTGGCAGAAGAGATTTTTTAGCTCTGCCTGCGAAAGCTCGGACCCGGGTACCAGATCTGCACCGCAGCTGGACTTGGTGCTTTTATCTGACAGGACCAGAGACAAGTTACTTGATTCCCGAGGCAATGGTTTGCTGTTCCCACTGTCATGTCAGAGACCACGTCAATATATGGCATGTGTGTCCCTTATCACTACCCAGAGGGGCTCAGGGCTTAACTTTGGTGATTTTCACAAAGGCTCAGAAACAAAAGCCATGTCTCCCCTCACTATCAGATCTCTATAAACCACAGAGATTTGATACACCAGAGATTTCACAGGCAGAGATGCCTAAGCTCTGCACGTGGGCAATAAAAAGCAGTTACAAAGCAAAAGAGAGGCAATCTCAACAAGTAGGCAGACTATTTCAGAGCAGGGCAATACTGGATGAAATGCAGGTGAGATCATCCTGCAGCAACACAGGTTTTTTAGGGAAATCTAGATAGCAATTTCACAGGCCATATTATGCAAGAAACATTCAGCCTGTAGGACTCCTCTGGAATGTAAGCATCTTTAAACCTCTTTCCAAAAATAAACATAGTTGTGTTTTGAACATTTGAAGGCCCGAGTTTAAATAGATTTGGAGAAAGACTATTTTTAACAAGTGACTCACCTTCATTCCAGCCAACGACAGCATGTTGTTAAGTTTATACATCCCTGACTGAACTGGAGTTGTATACAACAGGGCATCATTGAACTGTAATACAGAAGCAGTGTTTTTTAATGACTGAAGACTGTTTAGAGACAGATAATTTCAGATGCATTTTACTGGAAGTACAGAACTCATACAGCACTGAGATCAACTGTCCAGAAGGGCATCTTCTACTTCCTATTATTCTACTTAGAATTCAAGAAACATTTTCATGTATGAATTTAGATAACAATAGGTGTCTATTTATATCATCCTTGTGTAAATATACATTTGGCACATGACTAAACAGTGCATGGATGTCAAAGAACAGGCTGTCAAAAAGGACAAAGATGTTTCTCGTGTACACAGCTGTATTGTATAACAAACTACTTTAAAAGAATATGAGAATTAAGCATTCAAAGCAAAACATTCCAGAAACTCAGAGACAGCAGAATTAAGATTAGCAATTTATAAGGACAAACTTGTCTGCATGTATCATGTGAATTTTGCCAGCTTAAATGTGCATCTACTGTTTATTTCCTGTTCCACCAGACTTGGCTTCATTCACTGCACTTACTGAACAGCTACTGAGATTTATTTGTTGTTCAACAAATGGATCCAAACCTTAGCTAGTGCACATAAACACAGACCAGAAAACTGAACTGCCTCATCTGTGAGGTTCTTTGCAAAATAACCAAACGTGTCACAAGCCTTCACATGATCAGTGGAAGAATTGCTGGTTAAGTGTCTAAAGGCATAAATACTAGCCTGCACAGTGTTTATATATATTTATATTCAAATCCCCCCCCAAATACCCCAAACCTCACCACCTCCAAAACCAAAACAAGTAAAATACAAGCTAGATCTACTCAAATTTATAAACATCTGATGTGGGAAGTCCAGCTCGAAACAGCACCAGATTTTTGAGAGTAGTACATTAACTGATAGAATTTGCAATTATCTCAGTGCTTTATATACTACAATCTCCAGAGCATAAGACAGTCACTTGCAAGATTCCATACTCCATGACTGCCTAGAGAAATACTTATTCGTACTACCATAACTACAATGCAGATTTCAGCTAGGACTGTGGAACAATAATGCCACAGATTACACATGGCAGCAGTTGCCTTACCGTCTAAATAAAACGGAAAAACAAAAGGTCAAGTGGAAACAGAAACTTCAGGGATGCACAGAAGTTTCAAAACAAAACAGTAGCAGAAACAGGAAAAGAACCCAGCATTTAACTTCCAGCCCAGTGCTTCGCTCAGGATGCAAGCGGTCTTGTGCAGGGGAAGGAGAGAGGAGAAAGGAGAGAGGTAGGGAGAGAGGTAGGGAGAGAAGAGTACAATAGCAGCCGTGGAGTTGTAGGTTTTATGATCTAGTACAGCTAAGCAGGATGGAATAACTGTGTTAGTTTTTGCACTACCACAATAACATCTTCTCATAAAAGTGCTCAAATTTTAAGTGAGCCTTGTTCAAACAGTGCATTTTAATAATCAACAGGTTTTTATTAGAATTAGCGTATATGCCAATACGTGATCCCTCCAAATTAAAACTGAGCAAGTAACACAGCAACAACTGGTCATTTTATCCATTACCTGAACATACTAGTTACTTATGTTTGTGGTGTAATGTTTCAACCACTTAAAATTACATCAGCATTAGGTACACAGCAACACATAGTGTCTTACCAGAAAAAACATTCGTGGCTGCATGACCTTCCGGGACAGCTTCATCAGTGTTCCTTCCTTCAGAAAGACCTAGCAAATTAAAACAAGACATTTGAAGCCTAGCTTCTCACGGCACAAGCTGTACAGATGAGCTGACTTCATCATCATCATCATAGAATCATAGAATAGTTAGGGTTGGAAAGGACCTTAAGATCATCTGGTTCCAACCCCCCTGCCATGGGCAGGGCCACCCCACACCAAACCATGTCACCCAAGGCTCTGTCCAACCTGGCCTTGAACACTGCCAGGCATGGAGCATTCACAACTTCCGTGGGCAACCCATTCCAGTGCCTCACCACCCTCTCAGTAAAGAATTTCCTCCTTATATCCAATCTAAACTTCCCCTGTTTAAGTTTTAATCATTCTTATTATGATTATGGTTATTACTACTACACTAGAGGTGCTGCAGAAGTTTTGGGATTCAAGACCCCCTTTCTAAGAAAGGCTCTTCAATCTTCACTCTTAGGTTTCTCTAAAAGTGAGTGTGAATGGCTGCATTAGAGTTTTCCACACTTCAAACCATGCTTGAGGAAAAATAAACTGCCTGCAAGACCTGGCAAGGAATCACATTCTAAAAATCACAAGTTTTCATCAGATAAATGTCTAAAAATCCCCACACACATATGGAGACACAGCATTCATTTGACTTTTAGAACTGAGTAATTAAGTGATGGACCATTTTTCTTCTTGGTATATGCCAGCTTCAGTACTTGGCTTGCATATCATCTGTGCTGCACTTTTACTGCAATCTGCTGAATGCCAGCTGGAGGACCTACCCTTCCAGGCTGTACAATCTCATGGTGTCCATTTAAACTGTACTGAATCTGCATAAGTTTCTGAAAGTTATCCTACAGGGAGAAAAAGCAAAAGGTAAGTAATTGCCCTTGCACCCATGACTTGAAAGAAAAAAATTTTAGTTAACCAGCTTCATAAGTCAAAACACTTACTCCCTGCTTCATGATGTCATTGGCGTGGTTTGCAACTTCTATGACAACAGCTAGAGCATCTGAAGGATGAAGAAATGGTGATTAGGTTATACAGACTAGTTAGCACTGGTATTTTGTAAAGCATGGGTACAATATTGCTCTTTCACAACATGCTGAGATTCAAAAACCAGTCACTGCATCCAGGAGCACTTCCCATAGATCCCAGAGTCTTTGGATCATGGTTTAATAAGTGCCCTAGCAAGTCATTGCTTCAACCAGTTTAATAAGTGCCCTAGCAAGTCATTGCTTCAACCAGCAGTGCCAATCATTTCTTACAGCTAATCAAAACAGTATGCAAGCAAAATTCTAGATTGTCGCATAGAGAATTACTTTAATTTCACCGTCTCTGCTTACAGCAGAAAAGTTAACGTTTTAACAGAGACTATGCAGCGATTAAATTTTTTCCATTTTAAACAATTGTCTCCAGTGTCAGTCATAGACTGCTTAGAAAAATATCCAAATCTTTGTGATTTCTTTATTCTGCCTTTAGTTTTGTTGCACCTCAAGATAACAGGATAAAGTTCAAATTTCTAAATGTAAAACTTTTAATACCAGAAGAAAACCAAAAAAAAGAGAAGAATCTCTCAAAGAGAAGAGTTGCCAAGGACAAGAGATTTTATTAAGTATTGATATTCAGTAATTAGCAACTTGATTGTAATATATGCTACAGTGTAACTGCAAAAAGAGGTTACATAAAATGATTATGTAAACAGTGAGTGTACATGAGAGAGAACTCATCCAAAGTTCTCATCCAAAAACTTGTAATTTACTTAAGTAGGAAAAGAAAAAAAGAAAAAGATTAATTTAATTGAAAGCTGGAACAACTGCTCTGATAAAATGTAGTCTCTAAAGTATTTAGCATCTTCTCAGTAACTGAAGTACTTCAAATAAGGGAACTACATTTGCTTAAAAGTGCACAGAGAAGTCTACTAAACCAGATAAAAGCAAAGCCTCATTTTTTTTTCCCAGATAATCATTACAGTATTAGTACCGTAGACTGTAAATACTTCCTTTACTGTTGAGTTCATATTCAGGAAGAAAGCATGTTAAAAGGTCCACCTTTCTGAACTGAAAGGTTCAGAGGGTCATGAAGCCATACAAGAAACTAAATTGAGATATGGACAAAAAGATCCTCCTCCTAAGTTAATCCAAGGAGAATCTTTGTTTCCGTTAACCAAGGCAATGCAAGCACATGAGTCAAACAGTTAAAAGGCATAGCATATATCAAGCATTTTATCAAAATTTAAGTTTAGATATAGATGTCATGATGTCAGCTGAGCCTGCTGAAAAATAGCTGGTGGTCTCCTACTAGGAAATGTCGGAGCTGCTCCAGCCAAAACATTCCACCAGCTCCCATTCACTTGAAAGAAATGAAAGGAAATATAGCTAAATTCACAAAGGCAGGAATGAGTACCTGAATTTTTTTTGTTATAATTTCCTTCATCTATCAGCTATTATGTCTATTAAAAACCTAAAATTTTACCAACTTACTTTGAGAAAGTGTGAAGAATGTTAGAGAAAAATTTCTGGTTATTGAAGAGAATGTTCCAGAATCTCAGGGCTACTTATACAGCCAAGACTAAACAAATCTAAACAACAACAGAAAATAATCTATAGGGCCAAAGTCCATAAACAAAGTGGGTTTTGGCAGGGAAGTGCATTCCATTTCTTATACTACTTCGCTGGAGTAGTGTATTCAAGTGAAGGCCATCAGGAAGAATTGTGTTATTGAGTTTTTCTTCCAAGAATACTAACCATCACTAAACCTAGCCTTCCCCTCCCTGACCCTAACTCAATTAAACAACTAAGCAAAGTCAGATTAAGTTAAGCTTAACTGTCACAAGAAAAATCTTGACGAGTAAGGATTCTTACTCAGTTTCAAAGCTAGACTATGAAACATGTCAAATGCATAAAGCTAACACTGTTATTGTTACAACTAAGCTGCTGCTTTTATCTCTGATGTCAGAAGGGAGAGAAAAATATTGAGGAAGGTACAACTACAAAAACCACAGAAGCTGGAGAAATTACAGGAAAATGCAAAATAAAATATGTTGCTCATTAATAAAGTTAATTTATTTTTTATTATTATTTTATTAATGATAAAGTTGCTAATTTTTCAAGTGGTCAATTATTTAACGTGCAGTGCAAGCACTGGATTGTTAACAGCCGTAAGAAGTGCAAGGCAAACTTTTCTATCTCTTAATCATTTAAAATATTTTTTATATTTTTAATATACTAAAACAAATATGTCTAAATGTCCTAAGGAAGACGGTTACTCAAAAAATTTATGGCACTGCGTCAGCATATAAAGCCATAAGAAAGCAATCTTGGCTCAGTGCACTGAAGACACTCCTTTATTGCAGTCCAATCAACTGCATCTACACGACCTTCCTAAAGATAATGGGCCTGCACAAATGTCACTAAAGAGACTGAAATAAGTGACAGGAGCTCACACAAATTAAATGGAGACATTGCCTGGGAGCATTTTTGGAACTAATGAGGTATGCACATGGAAGAAGGAAACAGTCAGAACGTGCATTGCACCACTACATTCGAGTTAAACTAGCTTAATACCAAACTACCATGAAACACATAGTCCTGTCCTCTTCCATCACAACTGTTCCTTCCGATTTCCTCTCACATCTTTTCCCCTCACATGCAGGCAAAGTTGCAGAAGTCACTTGTGTTTGTGCAGCTTGTGACAAGCTA
This sequence comes from Psittacula echo, assembly GCF_963264785.1. Classification (NCBI taxonomy): domain Eukaryota; kingdom Metazoa; phylum Chordata; class Aves; order Psittaciformes; family Psittacidae; genus Psittacula; species Psittacula echo. The sequence continues at coordinate 116,166,410 of NC_137735.1, read as the reverse complement.
ACCTGGGGAACTCCTCAGGTTAAATATAACCCAGAGCATCTCCTTGACCTTGTTCACTCCCACCACACTCATGCTTGTCCTGGCACAAAGAGAGAGGCAGTCAGAAAGGCCCACAGCTGGGGGAGAGCAGCTGGTAGACCAGACTGCCTATCGTGAAAGGTCGACAGATGCAAGGCCTGCCTCTTTCAATAGCACTGCCCAAAATATCTGCTTAAGCTGCCTGTTCAACTTCACTTGTATCTCCTCGTTTCGACTCAAGGGTGAGCTGATACGACCGTAAGCTCGAAACATTTTTGAAACACAAGCAGTATTTCTGCTGAGAAACTTAGAACTAAATAGAAAACATTTCTATTACTGGCTTAGTGTCTTGCATGTATTTAAAATTTAGATACATTATCATATGTACATAAGCTATTATTCCTTTAATCTAAAGAGACATTTACCTTGAGTATCCCTATAGTCTGCAGATTCTTCTAAAAGATTCTTTAAATAATCTGTATAAAGAAAAAAATAATTTAGAGATAGTTTTGTTAAAGAAATAAACAGCACAGAAACTAGTAAAAACCACCCTTTTCCTGGAAGTCTGCTTTTCAGGCAGATCTATGCCACAAAGATCTACTGCTAAACCTTTTAAATCTGTCAAAGTAATTACAAAAGGAAAATTGGCATTTCTATGATGAAAGTCTATTGTGATATCTTGCTCAGAGCAGTGCAAGATTTCACAATTATGACCTCCCCCCACCCCCGATATTCAAATAGGCATTTTTGATTATAAATTATAAGTTTAGTTCCTCAGCCACGAGGTGGCACCCTCAATCCATTAAAGTGTTGGCAGTTTTAAAATCTATTTTACTTAACTAAAATTAACTCCAAGTGTATGACTATACAAGAAAACATCCCTCTCGAGTTTCTATTCCCTGGTATAGTGTCTAGCTCACCAAAATTACAATATCTAGTTAAAGATTAACATATATATCCTCAGTAAAAAGTCCATCTATTCTTTACATGCTACAGCTTTGAACTGCTTAATATTGAAAGAAACCAAATCAGAAACTTTCAAAGAAATATATGTCAGATTGATAATATCAACAAACATTGATTGATAATTAGATTTCAAATGAAGTATTAAGATTCTGACAGACCTACTGAAAACTAATCGTGTGTGCTCTAGCAAGTGTTCAATTTTAGAGCTTTGCAATTGTACAAGTTTCATGTAGGAGTGAAATAACTACCATATGCTTGCCCTACCCAAATTCATTCTTTTACTCAAGAAGGATCAGGAGCCAATTGTTCCTGCCTTCATGAGATGTCTTGCTTCATGCATGCCCCTCAGAGACTGCTCAGTGTATTGTAAGCTTTTCCTTATGTAAATAAAAAGTAAAAAAAAAAAGAAAAGAAAAGAAAAGGAATTATGAGACATGTTTCTGCAGTAGAAAAGCTGCAAAGAGTTGTCACAGTTAATGAAAGCTTGGAGAAAACCAGAACTACAGGAAGAGAAATATCTGAAACTGAAATCTTATTTTTTGGCAAAGACCTAAGGGAGGATTCAAGAGAGAAGCATGAGGAGCAGGTTGGAGTGAGGGAAGAGGAACCAGCTGGGATCTCCTGCAGGGAAGTGGGGAGGGAGTGCTGGGAGGTCTGCCTGGCTGGGACGCGAGAACACCCACAGCCTTCTGCTCTCCACAGAGTCTTGTCTGATCATTAGCAGGTGCTGGTCAACGTGTGATCTTTCTAAGACAAGTCTGACATTGGCACCAAAACCTCTGCAGCTATACTCATAAATACCGCATCCTTCACATCCCTCAAGATCTCGTGCCGTAGTAGCTACCAAACATTGCGGTGCAATACTTAGGTGGACACATATTCCATTAAAAGCAAAGTTCATCTTACTTCACTTCTGATTATGCTGATAAAAAGCTGGTGTGAGAGAAATAAAGAAACAAAAAAAAAATCAACAGGAGGTATTTTGAGAGGAACTGAGAAGATTGCTTTTAACCTGGTTTAACATGGAGGATCCTATCACACACAGGACATGAGCTGCCTTCTCCTGCCTGCCAATGGGTGCTCTCTCAAGTCAGAGCTGTGTCATACTGCCCAGGCAGAGCACTCCTGGGACTTCACCATAAAGCAAACAACTTAAAACTTCACAATTGCAGCTCGATCTTCATTGGGGCCGGCACGAAGGACTCCAGTGGGAACCTCCCAGTATGAGTCCCTACAGCTTATGCAGAGATACCAGCTTGTTAAAGCTGCCAACCACACACCTCTGTGGGCTGAGAACAAGAGGTGAGGTGGGTGTAATTTACACATCTGCAAATGTACTTCTGCACTCAGAAACTGCCCCTAGTACATGGAGACATCTGATTTAATATTCAAAGTAATTGCACTAGAAACTTAAAACCAGAGACCCGACATGGGAACTGCGTCTTGCCATATTTGTGCTTCATGACATGGTCCCCAAAACATTTTACATCAGCAAATGGAAGAGGGAAAATCAGAGATTTTAACAAAAGAGTATTCATTTAAAATTCTGTCTTTAAAAAAGGCAGCTTTTGCATTACAAGACTGAAGCAGTCAATAGAACTGTAAAATCCTGAAAATTATAAATACATAATTTTGATCTTGATACTCCCTATGGATATCTGGTAAGTGGACCTCAGTTCATAGCTAAAGCTCTGCTTTAGAGAAGCGTCAGAACAGATATTTTTAGTCTCTTCTGTGAATACACACTGTAAATTCTGTGCTTGCAGCAACCTTCTGGAGGTACTGGATTAAACTATACAGACAAGTGGGTTTCACAGACAGGAATAACATCACATTAAAAATATAGCAAAAATATTCCTAGATAAAATAAACACAGAAGTCAAATACTAAGGTGGAATTGTATCAACTGTCTTTGCCAGAAAAAAATTCCCCTCTTAAATGTGCTTTAGTTGTCCAGACTAGGAAGACCTTAAGCATACCTTCAGAAAGGCAGACTTAGAAATTAAAACTCGTAACTCTGCTAGATACCCCAAAACACAACAAAAATCAACACAAAAGCATACCATTCCTGTGACAAAATTTCCCTATGCCTTGCCTCTAGCTGACAGCAGCCAGCAATTCTCTTGCTTGTTGCTGAGGAGCAGCTTCTCCTGCTAGAAGTTCTCTTCTGCTTCATTAACTACTTTTTGTTTCAGGTTGTCTAATTTAATTAAGTTAAGCTCTAAGCAATCCTTCCGCAACACAGTAACTGGCCTGAAGTCTGACAACTCTCTTTTTGACCTGCGAAGGAGCAGTGAGCTCAAATGCTTGTTTTTCAACCCCTCAGCCTCCCCTCACTCACTACACCTCAGTTAAGGATAATGCAAGACTCTCTGCAAACCTGATGTTGAGAAAAAGAGAAGCTTATCATACAACAACTAAGAGCCCATCCGTTCATACCGTACAGTCTCAAGTCATCTACTCACATCAGGTTTTTTTGGGAGGAGAGACTCACCTCTCTTTTATTTCCGTTAGAAATCAGAGGCCTTTAATTAACCTCTCCCCAAACCCAGTATTTGCCAGTATGCGATGAACAGAAAGCTCACTTGCTGGATGGAGAAGCTGTATAATTAACCAGAAACACAGCTGAGCTGCGCCTTTCCTTGGCTGATTTATATGAGTCCACCTGCTCCTGCTTTTGTTAGCACAAAAGTAACTCCACTTCAAAGCACACAGCGACAATCTTGTGATGTAGCAGCAGGTTACCAGTACAAAGCTGTCCCACTGACACAGAACATCTAAATAGGAAGAAATCCCTGCTGACTCAAGCCTAGCAGCTTAATTTCCTGGATTATTTTTGCTCCTGTGCACTCACCCACTGCCCCCTCCTCCCTTATCCGCAGATACCCCCCTGTTTTCAGCCTGGGCAGCTGCTGCATCACTGCATCTCACTCACTGCAACACTAGACCCAAGCGTTTTGTGTGCCCTCCGAATGTTTTGCACCACAAGTTTATGTAGAGATTGCCCAATATTACACGGAGGTGCCGCAAGGTAACAGAGCAGATGGGTCCTACAGATACGTAAGAGGGAGAATCTCAAGGACGACAGAAATGCATGATACATTGAACAGACTGAAAATAAAACAGATCCAAAATAACACTTCCAGCCCCAGCACAATTAAATTTTTAGTCTGCTCTCTTTTAATGCCCGCATTGAACAAAAGAAATTATTTTTCTCAATCAGCAGCCAGCATTGCAATCCCATTCCTGTCAATTGCATTTGGAGGTGCATTTAAACCTGGGCAGCCACAGTAAGGTCTGCAGACTGGGGACACTCACAGCACCCCCCATCACTACAGAATCACTTTTTTCAGGTCTAAACCAGCTTGTTCTAGCCACAATAACAGTTAATGATCACGAGTAATTGCCCTTCAACACCTGAGTTCTGCTTCAGTGCCATTCACCCCGGACATCTCTTGCTTTGCTATGTATACTGACAATGCCATTACTCCATCCTGATCCTCTGTTCAACCTTTTTAACATAAACTTTTGAACTTATCCAAAGCTCTGCTGATTTTGGACCTTTTAAGATAAAGCAACTCACCAGATGCCATTTTATGGTGTGATTTCATCAATAAAGAGTCACTAAGATTTTCCCCTACAAAGTAATCTATTTAATAAGAGGGTTTCACCCTTTTTTCAACACCTGTGACTTTAATGAGATGATTAAAATAAAATCAGTCAACATCAGTAACTTGGTAACTGCTGTACAACACTTAAGTCTGTATCTCTCACAGCATCACTAGTCTAAGTACTTGCTGGGGAAATGCCAACAAGCTGCTACAGAGCCAAAAAAAAGGTCACAGAGCATTTTATTTTGCAGTTACTACATAAACAGAGGCTATTTTTAAATTGTTCATCAAGAAGCAATGGCTTTCAAAAACAATGCCTTAAGTATTTCCAAATCCTTACAGGAGCCATCCCCCTCTTACAACAAACACATCTCAAAATACTTCACAAAGGAGGCCTCTATTATTGCCTCCTTTTACAGAAAAGAAAGCACTGCATCATGGAGATGACTTGCTCAAGGTCACCCAAACATGCCAGTGCCAGAGCAGGGTATAAAGCCCAGATTTCCTACTCCCAAACCAGCTTTTCAGCCTCCTATGTCCCTGTAACAAGCCTTAAGCACTTAGTGGTAAATGTACACTAAAAACATGTGTTTTACCTTTAAAAGAGAATGGATTTTACAGGCAAAACACCTGGGTTGGGCAGAAATGGAGAAGCTACTTGCAGAAGTTCACAGTTGCATAGACTTCTTTCACTTCCTTCTCTGAGCCCCAACTTTCCATATTATATTTCTCCTTCACCAAAAAACCCTGACCAACCCAACCAGTCCCTCCAAAAAACCTGAAACCCACACAGAAAACAAACAAACAAAAAACAAACCCCAAAGCAAAACAGGAGCATTCCAACCCTCTAAGGAAATTACCGGCTTCTATTACTACAGAAACAAACAAAAACCCCCACAGGTTTCATGTTTTCCAAGTACTGCTGAACATACCATCAGAGAACACACCACAGTGTTGAGAATATTAGCATCTATATTATTGCAACCAATATTAACAAAGAAAGCCTCTAAACCCATGCTACCTTTTTAAAAGCTCCACATATCTGAAGTCAGATAAATGCACTTTACAGACAAACACAGCTGCCTAAAAACAAGCTTCCTGGGACATGTGAAGACTGGCGTCTTCTTAAACCTGTAAAAGAGTTTGACAGTACCTGTCAACAGGAGCCTGTACTGTGGAATCCTCTGAACCGGCTTAAGCAGATAGTGCTTCAGGGCCAGACTAGCACAGCGGGGGCTCATCTGCAAGAAATACCCAACATAAGTAGCGATTCCGTGGCAGTCAAGAATTCCAGCACAAGAAAACATGCCTACAATCAACCACCGATTACACTGGATAAGCTTTACCTTGAAAAGGTGTAACTATCACAGAGTTAAACACTACACTACAGAGCAAGCATTTCTGTGGGGAAGACCTCATGCAAAATTAATCATGTGTTGAAAAAGTACGGTAAGCACTCGTACTCTGTGGATTCAAAACAGGTGCTTTTGCTTATAAGGAAGAGAGGTGAAGCTTCCCAGAGAAAAAGGAAACACCAGTGGCAAGGGCAACATGCCCTTTTGTAATTAGCGTCCATTAGGCAGAAAGGCAGAGGAGATAGTATTCACTGCAAAAGTTTTGGTTAATTCACACCTCTAAAGACAACACAGAATTAAAAAATCCTTGCCTCCAAAATGTTAATGATCTTGAGTTTGCATTCAAAATAATGTGCATCTGAAACATGGAATCTTTATAAAGGCCTCTTATCTTCTTCCTGTCTTTGGCTGACTCTGCCTCAAGCTCTTCCTTTGCCCACTGTAAACAGCCCTTTGAACTACTTGTAAGCAAACAGAGTAGGGATTACCCAAGGGGTAGGGACTGCCCAAGGGGAAGCCCATGTAACAAGAGGTAAATTCACAGTTTGTGTGGATCATGTGCTTACGGAGCTTTAAGGGCATTATGTAAAAATCTGGCAACGCTCTTAGGGAAATGAATCAGCTTTCATCCGATTCGGCATGTGCTGGGTTTGAAACCTCTAGAAATACACTGATGAAAAATATCACTTTTTTATGTTTCCAACTAAAATGAAACACCACTCCCATGTGTAAGCTACTGCCCTGTGATGTGGTAGAGAAATCATCCTGGTAAAATAGGACAGTTAATCGGAGTATAGTATGACTGGAAGACAAAACTAAAAAAACCCAGCTGAGTTAATGTGCCTTTGATATAATCTGTAGCAAGTGCTGCATTTTGTGAAAATCAAAGTCCTTTATCGTATCTCACAGTGGTAGCCAAAATCACTAGCTGCTTCACAAAACCTGAATTTACTTCTTTCCACTTCTACCCTACTAAGTCTCAAGCCAAGACTGCAGGAAAACAAACCAGCCACAAAATCCCACTAAAAACTCCAAACAAACAAGCAAATAAACTTCAGGATAGTCTAAAGCCTTATGGAGGATCACAACTCCTGAAAAGCCACAAAATAGGATATATCTTACAAAAGACTACAGTACCTCAAAGTCTTTGACTACTGAAGCAAAACCTGCATTCTTCTTACACTGTTCATCTAATAGTGCAACGTTTTTATCAAATTCTTTGATGTAAGTTGAATACATCTTTAAGTAGGGACCCTTTTTAACAAATATATCAGCAATTCTTTGATGTTCAAGCCTAGAAACAAAAAAATAGAGTAATTAGAGTGAAAAAGAACATACATCTTAAGCCTACAGCAAAACATCTGTCTTCTTTTTTTCACAGCAAGATGTGCTAGTGTATGCTCTGAACAAAAAGCTTACAGTTCATCAGATAAGCATCCATCTCACTAGCTACTCTGAAAAGCCTTATCAGACACACCTTGACACACTGATTTAGTATTAGATGAAAACCACTTAATACACACTCTGTATAGAATGGTCTTGAACACTTTAGTACAAATTTAATTTCTGAGGAGAAAGATCTTCAAACTTCAAGAAGCAGTCTCCACCTCTTAACAGCAAGCATGGGATTACAGTCCTTATCCATCTCAGTACCTTTGTATAGCTCATTTAGATCCACCCACCAATATAACTGAGAATGGACTTCAATGGGATTGAGGCTGTCAATCAGCATTGTGTCTGGTTACATCTCAACTACCTTTAAAATGCAAACCAGCCTTCAGGACAGCCTCATTTTCCTATAATGAAATCAGTCCACTTATTGTGCCCATGCAGGGACCAGAATTTTCAATTATAAAAGAAATTTTAAAACAAAAACTGTGATTGCTAAACACATATACTGACCATTGCACCTTTCTGGATACATCTAAATGGCAAAAAGTACATCTCAATGGAAAATTATCTCCTGTCCTTTCAAAGTCAATTCTGTCATTTAAGAAGGCACATGAAAGACAAACAACAGTCAAACCATGGTCACATGGAGTCACATCAGCCCCACAGATAAATTTCAACAACATCAAAGCAATAGTATCTCTTTATTGATAGTCACCAGTGAGATAATCGCTCTTCCAGTTCCCTCAGGAGGTCCCGATTGAGTTCATACAGCTGAGGTAGGTAGTACAGGATCTGATTCAGGATTCTGTCCTCAATCACTGGCTTTCCAAGCTGCCTAGAGGCATGCGCCACAGCGTCCCGGAAATCCTGCCGGGGTACAAAGAGGACAGAAACCCCCCTTCCCATGAGTGAACAGCCTTCAAAGCACCAACACAGACAACGGGTTCTCTCTGCAGACATTCCAGGCGCTGCTCCCTATTATCCAGGGCAAGGCAGGTACCATCTGGGTTATGTTTCTCTGCAGCTTCAACTTACTCCCCTGGGACTGCCTTAATCCCTTTAGTTTGAGGCTGGAGCTTTACGTTTTTGCTCCTGTATGCATAATATAGAAGTTGTTCATTATTTTTACAGCATGCCCTTAAGAAATGAGCTGGTACTATATAATGAGGAAACTAAGGGGGTAAATATCTTGTATCTGGCAAGGGTGTTAGCAGCCTTCAGCATCTTCTTGCTAATATTTGGGTCAAAAAGAAGAAATATCAGCTAATACAATAATAATCTTACTTTAAAATCATACTCGTTTTCATAAGTCATCTATAAATGCTCTTTTAGAAGATGTGCCTTTTGGACAAAAATGTAGGATCACAAAAAATTACTATATGTAGCAGCTTTTCTATATACAGAAAAAATCACAACTAACAAAAAGATATAGTAACAACATATGGGAGCTGCAAGATTACAAATGTTAACAATGATCAGGAACAACACTGGTATATTCAAAACATTACAAGGAGGGGGAAAACCCTGCTTGCACTTGAAGGATCTTCTTACAGCGTTTTTATGCTATAAGAACTCCCAATAGGACACAGACAAGGCTTACTGGTCCTCATCAAACTATTTAGAATTAAAGTCTTGGCCCCACACAAGTCAGTATGGCCAGGACTGTATCATGTTGAAACTCAATATCCATTGCATGAGGTATTTTTCCTGATCACATGCAAACAAAACTTTCAAAAAGGTTAGCCATTAGCATTTCACATGAAAACCAACACTGCTTAAACTGACCAAAAAGAAAATCCAAATTAGGCGGTGTTCTGTATTATCATGTTGCGCTTAAATTTGAGCAACAGTGGAAAAAAGACAATCTGTAATAGTCCTTTTTGAGCTTGTGGTCTGCTGAAACCTGATAGTGTGTGCACTATCTATAGGTATCCTGAGAAAGGTGACTAACAACAAGTTCCTAAGTACAATGATGAGTTATATTTTAAGTGTGCATGAGGGCCACACCTGCCTTTGAAAATCTGTAGGGTCCTCAGGTTTCCCCCTCCCCAGGTCTACCACTACATGTCTTATTAGCTATCTCATCAGTCCAGCATCTGGCACTGTTTAGGGTCTCTCAAACTTAAGCTGCCTCAACTTTCCCCTGCCCTCTCCCCTCATTATGTCAGCTCCAGACAGCGTGAGCTCCAGACACACTTTCTTGCTTTGTGACCCTCTGGGTCACAAAGGCTGTGACTGGGCAGAGTTATGACAAGAAACTGAAAGGAGATACAGGGTGATGTCTGTGATGGGGGAAGGCTGAGAACTAAATACAAGGGAGTTAAAAAACAGATGGCGTTATTCATATGGAAATGTTCTGTTTTACATCCTCTGTGCAGACTAGTGACACATAGGTTAACTACCAGCTGCATCTTATGGGTTTTCCTGACCCTAGGGCATCACTTAACACTGAAATGATACATGGAATTTTAATGGCAAAAGCTCAAATGAGGCATTCTGGAGAGCTTCATGCAAAATGCATCATCATATTATGATAATATTCTCTCTATCCCCTCTCTCATCCCGTCCCTCCTCTTTCCCCCACCCTCCACCCCTGTTACAGGCACACACAATATACTGTATATACTTTGCCATGCAATGAAATAAGAATTTCGTCTGAATGTTATAAGGCTAATTACACGATGAAAAGAAAAGCAGTTTTGTCTGTAGTGTAATCAACAACCCAGGCTTTTCCCTGACCAAACAATAAAAGGAGAGCAGGGAGCCACGTTTAAGCACCAGCAGATAAGACAGGAATGTCATTTGTAGTTAACAGCATTTATTTAACTTCTAGATACAGCATTCAAAGAGTCTGCAGGATGGTTTCCAGATCCAGATTTGATTTTTCAACCAGCTGGATCCAAAGTCCATCATCTTCATGAGGCTTTGGATCATACCATGAAAAGACACTACCATTTAACAGCCAACCAAAAACCTTTCATCGCCCTCTCTGTCCCCCTCCACAACTGAATAAACGAAGGAAGCCCTGCAGAGAGGAAACGCAGGGAAGAAAGATAACATGAAGCTTTCAAATGATGCAAACCGGTCTGCTAAACAACAAAAGAGCTAAACTTCAACACTTCTAATCTGCTTTTTATAATTATCAAGTCTTCACTACAGAAGCAGTACAATGCATTTGTCACTGTAACCATATTAAGCTTTATTTTTAACCTGGCAGTGGGTGTGAAGTAACTGTCATGCCAAGTTCATCTGGAGATAAACTGAAGAGTTGGAGGCAGAGAGCACATGCCTGAGGAGTGGGGGTAGAAAAAGTCAAACAAACTGTAACAAGGCTGGAGTTCACAGTGTTTACACTTGAAGGTACCGGCCTTCTGAGAATTCCTTACCCAAAAGGATAAAATACAGAATATGTCTGGTTTAATTACCAAACGCAAAATATGTTAACTTAAAAAGTAAATCTTGAAATTTTACTCCCAAGGGTAGAAAGCATTCAGATATGGACAACTTTTTATACAACTAGGTGAATGACTCAGAAATTAGAAATTGCAGTAATAGTCATTTAATGCACCAGAACCAAATCCCTACTAACACTAAATCCATTCCCTGCTAAATAAAAAGAGAACAGCTGTTGCAAATAATATATACATTGCTCTTACCTATAGATACCTGCAAGAAGTGATTCGTATTACAAACATTTAGCATATATATGCTATATATCCGTATATGGCTATATTTATCATATAGTACTATATAACACTGCTGAAAAGCACTACTTTCATCAGTCTGTTCAAAGACAGTCACCTAGGTTGTCCTAAAATTTATTCTGTTTGAAGCTCTGCAGTAATCCATTACAGTGAATTGTAAAGAGAGATTTTCTAATTTAAAATGAGCCTTTCAAATATTACAAATTTACAAATATGTAAAAATTTCCTCTTTTAAAAAAACTTGCCCAGCTTTGGAACTAATGTGCTTATTTCACTGCAAAACACCTGTAGACAAAACTTTCATACGCTGCATGACAGAAAACAAAAGATTATGCTAGGTATACTGAATCATCCCAGCTTCTCACCAGGGCAATTTTTCCTTTCAGGAGGAAGAAGGCTATCGTACACTTTCTGAAATGCTGGTTTACAGTTTCTAGTTTTACATTATATTCTGGTCCCATAATAATCCTTTATACAACTTTTTACTGCTTAGGCAAAGCCAACTGTCTTAAAGGCAACGTCTTTAAAAGGACGGCACTCATTACCGTCCCTGGAAAGCACATTCTTTCCAAACCACAAACAGTTTTAGTTTATTCTAGACTAAGACAGCATGCTGCTAGGTACTTGTTCATATGAAAATCTAGTCTAGGCAGTTTCAAAGGCTTCTAAGTACATACTGTTGCTGAATGACTGCCTGATAAAACATTCCCAACTGGAAAACATTTAGGAAATTTTATTTATCCTATAAGTATACACTCCCCCCTAGAGCTGTGCATTTTTTAAACAGTATTTGAGAAGGATACCACCTTATGTTTCCTCCTGCCTCTCCTTCAACTGCAGTGTCCTTAAATAAGCAAAGGGCTGTGATATCTGAAATAATTCTGACCCTGTCGTGAATCATGTGTGACCAGCCCACACACTTCCCCTCTGCAAAGGCCCTGACTCAGTCCGTCTCAGTTCTTTCCACTGGAGGATTCCCAGCACGCAGCGAAGCGACCTGCCCGCATCAGTCTAGGGAGCAAAGGAGTAAGTTTAGCGGTTAACAAAAACAGGTACTGACCAGACTAACCCCTCACTCAGCTGCTGAGTGGGTTAACTGCACCTTCAGGTGCTGAATGAAGGTAACTTCAACTAGGTAAAATTAAAACTTCTCATAAATTTAACTGGAAGAGAGAGAACTACATGATCTAAACGCGGTCATGTATTTTACTCCTAAGGCTTCAACCAATATTCATCTTGGATCCGTTCTCCTAGAACATACCATCAGCAAAGCAAAAACAAGCCATAATCCCTTCTGCTGAGACACAACTCCCAGCTAAATACACCTGCAGATAGCTCAAATATCAGTTTAATTTAAAGGAAAAAAATATGCCTGCGCCTGGACGCTTTTCAAGTAACACACATACACACATCCTACAGGGAGGGAGGAGGGAAGGGGAGGAAGTTTCACACTCTGGGGAACAGCCAGGCTGCTATATGTGACAAACTGTAAACACGACTGCTAGGAATATGGCTACGGAAGATTTCAGAAATACATTATTTAAAATATAATTAGGCAGTCTTAACTGGAGTTAGACTATTAGCCATGAGCTGTTAAGTTAAAATATAGCAACAATAGTTAATGCAGACTATGAGTAAGTGTGGATCACAACATTTCTCAAACATAGATTAGGAGATTGCTTCTGGAAAGCTGCCAAGTAGTTCCACACCTGTTTTCTCAGGGAGTAAAATCATTTATGAGTCTTTAACAACATAAGATGGTTAATTTCTCATAATAGTCAATGATTTGACTGTGGCATAATCTCAGAACGTTATTTCAAGGAATAGGCTTGGTAGTGGAACAGTGTTTCCTTCCAAACCAAAACTATTTCACTAGCCATCTTAATAAGATTACTACAGCTGCAATTCATTGTCAAATGCCTCAATCAGCAATTCTAAAGCGCTTCATATACTAAAATTTATCAACATATTCATGTAAAGACTGGTTAAATACTGAAATTTTGCAGATGGAGGAAAACGAGTCTGAGGTTGAGAGAATTTCATACAGACAAACAGTAGGTCAGTTGTTAAGCCAGGACCAGAGGTCAGGACTTCCTTTGCTCCAAAACCCATAGCTGTTTTATTTCTCCATATACACATTACATTCTTTTCCCAAAGCTACTATGAATTATTTTTCATAACATTTGGCTACAATATATAAAAAGACTTAAGTTTTTATCGATATATAAAACTATAGTGGTAGACTTGGCAGTCCTGGGGTAACGGTTGGACTCAGTCTTAAAGGTCTTTTCCCACCTAGTTGATTCTGTGATTCTATATATAGCTTATATTGTATACTTTTGCAAGTGTCTTCTGAAAACTGAAACATATTAAACCAAAATTTCTCAGTCTTGTGTCTCCAGAAGGACACACAACAGAAAAAAGAAAGAAGTGTGACCTTTTACTTGCCTTCTTCAATATGAGGCTGATCTTGTGGCTGCAGAAAAGTTACAGGTGCCTCCTGACAACCTCCTACTTGCTCTCAGAGTCCTCGTAAGGACAGAACAGGTCCAAATGGTCTAAATCAGAAGCTTTAAAAGCTCAGGCAAAGGCCCACAGGCCTAAGCTTTTATTTGCTCACACAGCACAAAGCCTTGCAGTGGAAGGACACCTCTCAAAAAAACATGTTCTTCTGCTCAACCAGAAGCCTTACTGCCATACCACAGAAGCAGGAGGAAAAAGAAATCAAAAAGGATGGGAGAACAAAAAGAGCTGCGGGTTTTTGGAGAAAGAAAACAAAAACCAAAACAAAAAAACACCCAACAAAATTTGGGTCAAAAATAGACAAAAGAAATTAAAACAAAGAAGCCAGGCAGCTTACCCCTAGAGCACCAGGATGCTGCTGAGGTCCTCTCACTTGTGCAAAGCCAACCATTTCCAAAGAATCTCACAGCAAAAAAGTATAAATGGAACCAATCCTGCCTTACTCCTTTTCCAGGAACACCAAGTGTTTTTTTGGGTACCAAGCATCTCAGATAAGCTTGTTTCTCTTATGTCACTTATGTTTTATATTCAGTTCACTGTTCCTTTTTTTTCTGCATGTGCCCTTAGGGAAGGAACAGCACTTTTACCCTTGTTTACCCGCTTGTTTACCATGCATGAATTATCTCACAAAGAAGCATACTTATGAGCTGATCTGATTTAAGTCCCTTTGTTTTCAAGGAGTTTCCTAACAGCATTTTATTGGAATTTTGTCCTCTAAAACAGCATTACGATAGTTACAGAAATACAGAGAATTCAAGATTACATCTGAAGTCTGATTGCTCCCTCAAGCAACACCATTCATCAAGTAATATGAGAGAGCGTCAGTGTGCAAAGCCAGTTAAGTTCCTTATCTCTGCTATGACCTACTTATTTCGTATTATCGAGTGTCCCCAAGAGTTTATAATTTTCTAGAGAACTTTTGCATTCTGTCTTTAACAGAAGCAGTCAGTTATACTTACACCGTGCGACAGAGTCCAAACAGCCTGGCACCCTCGTATCTTGGGAGTGGTGCTCCACCTACCTTGACTTATCAATTTAAAAGAAAAAAATGCTAAAAAAAAATAATATCAGTAATACTTGCAACCAGTTCACAATCACATTCCCACTTTATCAACTGCTTCAGACTCCAACTGCTCTAACCTTTTTCCTGCATCAACAGTCCTATTCCCTGACTGTACTAAGAGCCATGAGCTGCACTAACTCCATTGCTAAAACAGACTGAGGAGAATACTATTCACTTCAGATCATCGCTAATGGAATTAGTCAGTAAATTTCAATAACTACTCTTTGGAAAACCACCAGTAGGTGTTTCAGAAGGTGTAACTGAGCCTCCCCTGACCAATCAAATCTCTACCATGGGTAAAACAGCCCAGCCTGGAGAGCATCTATGTTTTCATTCCATAAATCTGTCAGAGGTCGCTTGCCTAGCAGTTAGTAATCCTGACAGTGAGGCTAATAAGCCAAATGGTTAAGTGCATGTGAAATGAAAAGGATAGTTTTATCAACGTTCAAATATTAGCCACAAGAAATACATGATTACATAGATTTAATAATGTCTGTGCTGAACATACACGAATCCTCAGGCATGCCATTCTGTGGAAATTGGAAATAAAAAAAATGTGTTTCTTCAACCTTTCTCAAGGGTGGCTGTTCTTATTTAATGAAGAATGCACACACACACATAGCCTCAAAACTGATGCCCACTCTGACAAGGACATCACCAAGGTCCCTGCTGCAGGCCAGAGGACAAGGTGAGGACAAACTGTTTCCTTGACTCCTAGCCTAGCATCCTCTGCTAGATCAGGCTGAATACATGTTGATATTGCTAGCCAACAAAAACATTTCCAATGGTTTTCATTTGGCAGCTAGAAAATAGCATCCTGTCACAAAGGGAGTTGCAAGTTATCCATTAAGAACAAAAGCAAAACACATTCTATAGCATTGCACATTTACACTGTGCAGACAGCCTGAAGTTTGTCCCAGAAACTTCCTAAACTCCCTAATATCTTCCCTCTCCCACATTCTTCCTCTGTTTGCTTGCATACTCAGCACCAACACCCTTTTCTTCCAGTACCATGCATGTTACCTGAAGAACTGGTACAGTGAAAAGCAAAGACACCTTTAAGATATAACTTACATACCTGAAAAATACGATAATTAAAATCATACAGCTTAGATTTGTCTATACTCGTTAGAACAACTCTCTTCCTTTATCCAGTACTTAAGCTTGAGTTCTGTACTAGAATCCATGTTGAA
Organism: Psittacula echo; assembly: GCF_963264785.1. Lineage (NCBI taxonomy): Eukaryota > Metazoa > Chordata > Aves > Psittaciformes > Psittacidae > Psittacula > Psittacula echo. The sequence goes on along the minus strand of NC_137735.1, from coordinate 116,150,585 downwards.
TATAAATTATATATTGGCCACAACTGCCTGGCCCAGCTTTTAAAAACCAAGCTTGACCAGAACAAGAAAATCAATTACTAAAATGGAAGGCAAAAGAGGAATCAGTAAGTGGTGTGGTAAGTTTTTTGTTTCCTGAAAGATGTCTGTATAACAGGACTGTATACATCCATCTATAAAAGCCTTTGTTCCCAGTTTCACAGAATGCGCTTCTCAAGGGACTGAGATAGACCAATGCATTTGTTTGCAATATAACCACTTCTACTGACCAAGGAAAAAAAAAATCACTATGCATGTGCTTCAGAGAGTGACAAAATGGAACAAACTATTCCACAGCTATCACATAAGTTGGCAGAAAACACATAAAACAGAGCTAGAGAAAGCTAGATTCTGCATTAATTTACTATTATCGCTTTCAACACAACACAGCATGTTTAACAGATGACTGGTTTGCATAAACATAGATTAAGTACTTAACCCTTGCTGTGGACAACACGTTACCCATACGACAATCACAGCTGTTATCAGAAAGCAAGCATTTGTCAAAGAATTGCAGCCCCCAAAAATATACTGCCATGGTGATGGATGCACCATTAGAGCTAATGAATGTTTATTTTAACGTACCATTTCTAAAGGTTCCTGCCTCCCCCCACTACTTTATAAATTATTCTAATCAAAGATTTATTTTGGGTGCTATGGTACAAGCTGGCTTATAAATATGATGCTGATTAATGTAAATGGATATATATTCCATTTTCAACATTCAAGCAACATCCCTGCTTAGCTGGAAGACTGAATAAATTAATTAAGGAGATGCAGAAGGAACCATCAAAATATTCATCCATTGTATAAAATCTGAAACTTTAAAGTTATGCTTAATTAGATTAACTTTTATATTTCTACTATGTAGACACAGCAGAAAGAAAAAAGTCACATTCACTGCAATAGAGCCTAAACATAGAACTTTAACAGATTAAACAAATGGAAGAGAAAACTTCTTTTTTTGGGTACTTACAATGTGTAAGAGCTTTAGCACATCCACAAACCTAGCAAAAAAGCAAGAAAGAGCAAATGGTTACATTTTAATTGCCCAATTAAAATAAATTGAGTAGCTGTTAAGTATAGCACTGGCACTTACACTTTCTCTGAGCTCATGATCTCCTTGGCAATATGGTAAACCTTTGTTTTCTTCCCAGCTGCCTTACCCTGCAAATAAAATTATATGTTATACTATGCACCTACTAAAACTGTAGCTAGTAATTCCTCAAACTCAATGTAATTACTCAATAGTTATTTCTAATAAAAATGTTTTATACTGCTTTGAGATCTCTTGGATTTGAAATCTTCTGGCCTTTCAGGATCTGAGAGAATATCAATTTAGCTTGTAGCTGGAAACAACAATAGTAGCTAAGAGTAGTTTTTGTAACACTATCAGCCTTTCTATATAATTATTACAGGAAGCACTGAAGCCCATAACAAATGAAGCCCTAGCAAGTGACAATTATATTGTTTAGCAAAAGTAGTACAGATAGTATTTCTATATCATTTGACACCCCCCCCACACCACATACCCCCCAATTAATACAGCAACAGTAATATTTGCAGTAAACTCAAGCGGGTTTCAGTAACATTTTAAAAGAAATACACTTTTTATTTTTTACTGGAAAACAAGACAAAGGGAGAAAGCAGGAAAAAAAATGACACTGAAGAGAAAAGTCAGCTTCTGACAATCTACTAAAGGAGCTGCTGGAATAACTGGCAATCATACTGCAAAGATGTAGAAGTGTGAGCCTTGTCATCTACCTGAAACACTGTAGATGATTATGCTGGTTTTTATTGCCCATGCATTTGGCTTTCAAAAATGAATGCTACTGTTCAACATCAGACAGAAGGAACAGGTATAACAAAAGGGTGTATCTGTCAGGATTCAGCTGTCTTTCCTATGCAGCGTAACTCCCATGCACCATTTCCCCCACATAAAACACCTTTCTCCATTACAGCTCTCATGGTTTGCCATATGCTTCTCTGCTGCCAGCTGTCAGCATATCTATTAAACATTCAGGCTTTCATTTTAATTGGCTGCAAAGAAAGAATGCAGATAAGGAGCACCAAACATCACAAGATAGGCACTGTAAGTGCAATGGAAGTCCCAGAGAGGCTGTATTGAGTATGGTAGTATAATGTTGGCATTATTTTCATAGTTTATCTAGAAAATCAGGTATTTGTGGCATTATATATATATATATATGAATTTTTGCTTCATAAGCACTAATGTTGCAAGATTTGTCTGGAGTTTTAGCTCTTCTCCAAACCTATAAACAAGCCTGAAGAGCTGGAAATCAAACCATGGAACCAACTATATTCATAGGTTGGTTTTAATGATATTGTTATATTCAAAATAAAAAATAAATGTAAATTAATTTCCATTTTACTCTAATGCCAAATTAATAAAATTAATTTCTAAATTTCGTAATTTGGTGTTGCAACACATATATGCAAATTATATTCTTTATTTCATACATTACATAGACATCTTCACACAGAGCTGTGATTTTTCTCTAAAATTAAACTTATTTCCAAAAACCAGTCAGATCTACTCAGTGAGGGTCAATCCGATTCAGGTGAGATTCTAACACCCATTCTCAGGCCTCCATACATATTTAGAAAGCACAGCTGACATGCTCCCTGCAAGACTGAATTCACAAATAACTCAGTTATGCAGAGCAAGGTATCTGCCATCACTGTAGATGTGACAGTTGCAAATGAGATGAAAATTAGTATTTTCAGAACAAGATGCTACCGCTGAACAATTACAAAGTGAAATATCACAGTCTGTTTTCAACCCCTTTTGAAAGACTTTTCACATACCAGCTGGCACTGAAAAGGCCACTTTGCATTTGCTTAGCCAAAGATTCTCTGGACCTTAGAGAGTCTCTAATGGCAGAACTGAAGGGATGCAAAGTGGGCTCTCAGACACAGCATTGGGGAAGAACCTTGTAACTTCTCTTAACAGATAAAAAGCATCAAAACAGCCAGATGCTCACGGTAACAGAAAATAAAAACAAGCCTAGCTGATGAGTGATGCAGAGACTGCTGCTTTCTCTTCTGCAGCTGCTCTCCCTGTTAGGAAGTTGGTTGTTCACGCCCAGCTGCCAGCCACACGGGCTGCAGGAGGCTGAAGCAAGCTATGAGCAGATGCTTCACAGCAAACGCTGAATTACACCATGAAACCTGCCCGAGAAGCCTCGTAATGGGGATGCTTTTCTCTAAAACTCTGTCATTAAAGGTTTAGGGCATTTCTATAGGCATTCAAGGTAAGTTAGCTTCTATTCTGATACAGTCCTGCTTAGTTTCACATGCACAAGCTTTTCCCTTGACTATCTTCCCCTCCCCCAGTTTATTCCTCTCAGAAGATTTGGTTAAATGACATTTAGGTCTGACATCATCATCAAGTCTTCTCTTCCAGCACTAAAACATCTCATTGCCCTTTTATTTTTTATTTTATTTTTTTTTTTAATTTATTTATTCATTTCTTAGGAAAGGAAGGAAATGTAACTACTATCAAAGGAAAGAGAGCTGCCAGGACTGATGCTGAGGACAGGCATTGGTCTATGAGCAGTCTGGTGCCAGGGAATCCAGGACTGAGAAATAAGAAAGTGGGTACCCCCAAGGACAGGGATAGGACCCCCAAAACTTCATTTCATTCTGAGTAGTTAGCACTGTCTTCCTGGCTCCTCATTTGGGGAAGAAAGAAGATGAAAATAAGATGAAATATTAAAATGAAAATGAAGAAGAAATAAGATGAAGGTGGCCAGGTTGGATGGGGCTTTGAGCAACCTGGTCTAGTGAAAGGTGCCTCTGCCCATTGCAGGGGGTTTGGAACTAGATGACCTTTAAGGTCCCTTCCAACTCAAACCATTCTATGCTTCAATGAAAACAGGAAATCATTCAAAGCTGGCACTCACAGAAGCTAGCAGAAGGTCAGACCTCAACCCCAACAGTCAAACTCCTCAAACGGCCATAGAAGTGGCTCTGCAACCCTACAACAACAGGACTTGTATGCATACACCAACAGTCTCTCCTCAGCTCCTTAGCAGTGAATTAAGGAACTTAAATGCCAAAAGGCATGTTGAGCCCTTTGTGTTTCATACCACTGAAAAGGAAGAATTAAAAACTGTCCGCTGTGCCCAACCAGTGATTTGGCAGGTTAGCATGTAGAACCTACAAACACAAGAAAGCTGTCTGCACAGAAATGGTTACTGTGACACAGCCTTTGCTGCATGGCTAAGATCCCTGAAATAGGACCATCCAAGCAAAACTGCAGCTTCCAAGAGATTTTTCAGAAGGACCTCCTCAGATGTTGCAACCTTCACCTAGCCTCTTTCCTTGGGCTTCAGCAAGGCTGTCAAATCAAAGTTTGACATTAAATGTTCAGCACAAAAAGAGACACTGTGCACTTGAGGATCTGTGAGGCATAGACAACTTCATTAATAGGTATTTGCAAGTCTCAAAACTGAAGATCTTTCAAGATCTGTAAGATGGACATGGTAGGCAGGTCTACAGCTCCATAATTCAGAAAAGATTAAGAACAAATATGCCAGGCAACACACACTTTTTAGTGGGCTATTTCTAAACCTGACCTCTTAATATCAGGCTAATATGCACATATAAACTAAAATTTTAGAAACGTACTCCAACACTAAACAACAAAAATAACAAAAAAAGAAATATATAAAGTTATGTTAATTCAATGCCTTTTATTTGAAAATATCCCAACAGGTTACAACTTACAAAATAGAGCAAGAATGATGAATAACTTCAGAAGATAGAGATACCTTTTTATCTTCTGGAGGATCAGGTTCCCCTTTGCTAGAATCAGAATTTGTGTCATCATCTTCATCAGAACTGTTCATGATATCTTCTTCATCTGACTGAAGATCTCCAATTACCATGTTCGGATGATCATGGTGTTCTTCCAAGGACCTAAAATTAAAATATGCTTACTCAATAAATGTACTATATTTTATTTATGTAAAAAGCCTTCTGTTTTACCTCACAATCAATGGCTTACTTCGTATCAAAACCATTGAAAACAGTAGCGGGTAGTCTGAAAATGACAACAACAGTGGTGGGCTTTTCTACAGTGGATTCATAACTCTGCAGTGTTTTATCTATGCTGGTATTGATATAATGCTCACTGACAGTGAGCAAAAGCCACAGTACCTTTGGAGTATTTATGTTATTCTTATCCATCAGAGTCTGCCTGACAGCAAAGTTTGATAAATCTATTTCCTAAGTGCTATGTGCATATATAGTACAACATTTGTACTGTGTGCCAGAAGGATAAAGAAGCATCATAGCTGTTTTGCTATCTTCTCTCTCTAGCATCAGGACTTGTTCCAGGCATGGTACTCAGGCTGGAGCTTTCCATCTGAAATTTTAGATGCTTTATTATGCAGGGCTGTTTCTCAGTGCATACACTGAGAAACTGCATCAGGGATAGCATTCTGTTCAATAATTCTTCTTTAAAACATGAAAGCAGAACCTTTTGTGATTCAAAACTACCACCCCTCAGAGACAGACACTTTTCAGGGAACTGTCAAAGCTATAAAATATAAGCTTACTCTGCTGCTGCACAATGATTACAGAGGTTTCTCTTCATTAGGTTTACTCATATTTGCAATACAGAAATTGCACAAGACAAGCATAGAGCCTTCTTCCTCTAACTAGCCTTGACAACTTCAGTAGAGATTTAAGAAATGCAATTTTAGAAGAAAATAGAAAAAAGGGTAAGGAAAGATAATGAAGAAAACACCGACTAGAGGAAACAGAGCCTGGAGTTTTGGTTAAGTTACATAGAAACACAGCAAATCCCTGGGCTTGTACTTTTAATCCTTAAAAATATCTGAAAATTGCCAATTACACTAAAGCTGTGCCTAAATTCACATAATCCATATTCAAGGCCTGCAAAAATATGCTGGAATGCCACAGACTTACTGTGATAGGAACCAGAAGTGATTAATTACCCTAGAAAACAAAAAGCAAATCTAGAAACCCTTATTCCCAAGCTGCTGCAGTCAGCAGAGATCTCACTGTGCTGATCAGCACTTAATTTTATGCAGCCAACATCTGTCAGGGCTACACACTTCTTCATATAGCTGTCCTCTGCCTCCCTACACAAGGGACGGTGATGCATGATCTTCTCTTTTTCCTAACTTTGAATCACAAGAAAGCATGGAGGGCAGCTCTTCAGACCCACCACCTCCAGCTACAATAGTCACCAGATAGGAAACGTGTCAGTGTGGATCCCATGGTAGGTGGCTGCACTAACCTGAATAGCAGAAGTAAGGAATACCAGCTGTGTCAGGATGCTCTGGCAGCCACAGCAAGCTGTTGATTATTCAACACTCCAGGGAGAGTTTGAAAAAAACAAAACAAAACCAAACAAAATCCACACCAAACAAAACAACACACAAATGCTGATCACAAATAGAAATATATTTAGAGATGGCGATGAGATACATAGATAAGTTGGCTTGCAGACAGACCTTGGTCAGCCATGAAGACATAGAAGATTAAAATAGCTTGCTTCTATTAAGACAACACAGGAAGGACTCAGGAAACACCCAAGCAGTTACTTGTCTCCCAGAACTGAATGGGGTGGGGGGAGGAAACAGACTGCAAAGCTCATCACTGATTTCAAACAAAACCCTGAGCCAAGACTGCAGCACCCAGGGTGCAGAGACACCCCCATTTATCTCAATTTGGAAATTATCAACATCACATGGGAAAAGAGTGGCCACCAGAGAGATGGGCATTGATAACAACAGTGCATGGAGTACACCAGGGATAGCCTCCAAGAGCTTCAGGAAGGCAAAAAAGTGGCTTTTCACTGGAGGTTTTCCTGGCATGGAACCACACTAGCAGGACAATGAGACTTTTGCAGTTACTTGTTAACTTCAGCAATTCAGAAAACTCCTTATCTATCTAATTCAGAGTCACACGACCTGTTGGCCTGACAATGTTTATTTTAGCAGATGCCATTACATATCCTTTTATTTTATAGATTACAAACATCTTTATTACATCTATAACATTACACGTGGTAGATACATCCTCACGCTTTAGTCAAAAACTGCAACAGAAATAACTACTGTTACTCCTTCCTTTACTGTATTACTCACAGTTTTACTATCCACATCTGCTATTGAATCTACATCTGATCTGGGATATTTTTCCCCCATTGCAAAATGTATTAAGCACTTAACACTAACCACATTGGAATTCACTTTTTTGGTCCCTTATTTTACTTTTGTCATGGAAATTTTATTTACCTTTTTCCTATCCTTAGTATTTGTTTTTAATTGCTGCTTTATTTTCCTTTAACTAAGATTCCTTTCCATCAAGGAAACATTATTTCCACAGTTGTGAAATCACAGTTCTTTTGCCTAAGCATATTGTACAGGATGCCCAATCCCAGATTCTGCTGTCATTTCTTATTTAAATTTTTGAGGGCTACTGAAAAGTTTTAGAAAAACTGCCCTTTAGGAAGTCAGGAACAAGCGTATTTCTAGATGAGGCTGTATTTTGCTGATGCAAACATAACCACATCACCACTGAAGGATGAAGATCAAACTAAACGGACTGTGTTGGTGAAGAATTTTCTAAGTGAAAGATTAATCAGCTTATCAAATAGAAAGGTTTAATGAAAAACCCCGAGCTATTAAAAATTTTTAATAATTAACAACTGATGATATAGGATGTTTAGAAAGTGTCCACAAGTGGCAGCCACTCACCATATACATTTTTTTCTTCCTGTGAATCACAACAATGTTAAAGCAGAAACCTCATTTGCTTGCCTTTGTGGCGTGTATGCACCTATATTTGCATAAAGAAAACTATGAGAGCTGAGAGAACCATCTACGAAATCTTGCCTATGGCATCTCCCCCACCAATCAAAGCACCTCAGAGTCATCCCTATATGTATTTACCCTACATTTGCTCAGTTCACAGCCTAACATAGCCCTCTGGTTCTTCCACCGGGCACATTTTGTTGATTTCTTTCTTTCTTTGCTTTTGAAAGAAAAACCACAGTGGATGATTAGATGATAAATGATCAAAAGTCTGTTCACATCCAGCCATTTTCCAGAATCAAACAAGCCGCCACTTCAGGGATAGGGTGCAATGCTGTAGCCAGGAGTAGGTGCACTCCTGGTGGTATCTGTGGTTGTGTCCTCTCTTTCAGAGAAGATGGCGGGCAAAGTCACTTTGTTGATCTGCCTTTATCAGCCATGTGCTGGAGAACACATGACTCTCCTTGGACTTAACACCTTAACCTTTCATCATAAATACTATGGCTTTACTGCCAAAACAGAAGGTGGTTTATTTACTGATCACTCTTTCTGTACTTTTACCCCTGAAGTCATCTATAGCTAAGTTCTCTTTCAGTTAACCCTGGACGCTTGTGGCCTTTAAATGAGTTTGGAAATAGTAGTCAATCTTTAAATAAACAAAAGCTTTTCTACAACACATCAGTTCCCCTTTTCAAAAATACGACATGAATGCAGCAATGGTTATTTTTAAGCAGCTCTTCTGAACGGTATTTTGGGGATACTGTGAACTCTCTCTATCTTGTTCCCTCTTCATCACGATTCTTTGTCCTACCCACAGTAGTACCAAGAGAAACTTCTGCATTATCTGTCATGTGAAACACCATCAGTGCCAACTCACCGTGCTGCCCACTGAGTAAGAATATCTTGCTGTATCTTGTGAGCAAGTTAAATATAGATGTGGGGTTTTTTTGACACATAAAATAAAGGGATTATCAGTTTGCCTCAGAATGAGCAGTTTATGAGGGATGAAGAACATACATTGTGCTCATTTTCCTAATGCAATAGTAAAATATTAACAAAACATGCCAGTCCTAGTAAGACGTACTGCAAGATCAACTGTCAAAACTTAAGAAATGCCATCAAGCTTTACAGCCAGAAAAATACATCTTAATTAGCATTACTGTCTTCAAAAGATCATAGAACGGTTTGGGTTGGAAGGGACCTTAAAGATCACCCAGTTCCAACCCCCCTGCCATGGGCAGGGACACCTTCCACTAGGCCAGGCTGCCTCATCCAACCTGGCCTTGAACACTGCCAGGGATGGGGCAGCCACAGTTTCTCTGAGCAACACTGGAGTGGCTCACCAACCTCATAGTAAAGAGCTGCTTCCTAATATCTTCCTAATATTCACTGTCTTTTAGTTTAAAGCCATTTCCCCTTGTCCTATCACTTCTTGCTCATACAAAAAGATGACCTAGACTAGTTCAGACTAGCTTATTATAGAAGCTTCAAAATACACCTGAGGCTTCACTTCCAAGCAGTGTTGATTTACATACTGCATAGGGCACTATATTCTGAAGTCACAATTAACATTCTGGACTCAGTTCCCTATTTAGAAGGCAAATAGTATTTAAGCTTGACTGAAACGATTCAGAGAGAGTCTCTGCTGTGGAATGCCCCAACATGAAGTATTTTATAATATGTTGGAATTACTTCAAGTGTTAGCATCACCATATCTACTAAACAGCAATTTTCCACAGCTCCAAAGTATTTGTTAAAATAGATTCAGTCACGCTGCTGCTTTACAAACTTTTCCTTGTGTTCTTGATTATTTTTAGATGTTTCTTCTACTTCCATTAAGTAATCAAAAATATTTAGGAATGCAGAATGAACAGAATCTTGTACAAAACACTCTGTTAAATTCTTCTTTTCCCATCCTTTCGTTATTTTAAAAGGAGAGTCCATTCTACTCTGCTTTTTGTATGAATGTCCCACCATTTTTATCCTTATTCTGTCTCTTTCTCCAGTATTTCACTGCACTTTTTATGGGTGTTTTTGCTTGTTTATTTTTAAAGAAAGCTTTCAACATCCACTCAAAATCACACAAACTGAAGTTCCTGCTCAACTAAAAAACACGCACCAAATACCAGAGCTCCAAAAAGAATACCTTACTATAATATTTCATCTCAAATCCTTTTTGTATTGACAGCATTTCACAATCCTTTCACTGCTGCTTGCATCTCACTTTCCTCCAGAGAAGCAACAATTGCTATTGCTGCTCATCCATTTTCAGTTTTCAGTATCACCAGTTCCTGCAATCAATTTCAACAATTAAGGCATGTTCAGCTGCCCTTTTTAAGACCTAAAAGCACACTGTCTCTCTCTGGAGGCAACAGCCATTAAGGCTATTTTTTCATAGTGCCTCATTACTTGTAATAGCTGTAGGTAAGGCAGCATGCTTCACTGACTGATTCCTTCAATGGATCCTAGTTGTACACTTCTGAGAAACCCCAAGAATAAAAGACTTAAAGGGAGAAAAAATAAGAAGAAAAAAAATTGTGTTCTGTAGCTTATTTTCTCTTTTTCTATTTCCTATCTAAATTCAGACCCTCTCAAGGTAGAAAGAAGGGCTGTAAATATAGAAATAAAGTTAAGATCCTACAACAGTTTAGGAAGCAATCACCTGATTTGAGTGCTGCAGGTAACAGAAGATGCTCTTGGAAAGCCAAAGCGAAAGTGAAATTACTGCTTGATTAATAATTGCTTGATTTTGTTTCCTGAACTTCCTTTCGCTTTAATACTTTTTATTTAAGACAGGTCAATGCCTTTATCTAATATTTATTTACTGCAGGTTTTTGGAAAAAAACCCAAGACAAATTCTAGAAAGCAAGCATACTTGGCAAAGCACAAAGGTAATAATGAATACTAACCATGAGCCCTAGTGAGCTCTTATGGAAGTCTGAAGAAACACATGACTGGGTAAGTGATAAGCAACACTAATAAAAGCATCAATTAACGTAATTTTGGATGAGTTACATTTTGCTGCAATACCACAGCTCCAGAACCATCCTTAAGAAGCCAACATCAGCACCTGCTTCCTTTCTCAAACCAGTCTGGAAAGCAAAAAGCTGAACTCCATATCACTCCAGATGCACCTGGACTCTAATCCATCTTACCTCATAGCTTAAAGTTCAGATTCTCTAAACAATTGTGACTGTCTGCCATTATAGCTAAAGCATTCCCTCCTTCATCACAGAATAGTTTGGGTTGGAAGGGACCTTAAAGATCATCTAGTTCCAACTCCTCTGCCATTGGTAGGGACACCTTCCATTACCATGTTCCCCTGCTTTTCATTCAACCATACTGGACCATTAAGCAGCAAATAAGGATGAAATACAGCCTGGACCAAGTGGCTTACTTATCTGAGTTATTCCCACAGCACCAGTCACCTCTCTGGTTTAATGACAGATGCACAGACGGGAAGAGCTGAAGCTGAGATCACATCTCTTCTCTCTAGGTGTTGTGGACAGTGTGAGAAAAGGCAGTGGATGCTGCTACGGCTCTCACAGTGCTGGCCTGGCTGCCAGCACTGGGGACTGGTTGCCTTATTGCAGTCAAGCTGCTTGGGCTTCAATTTCTCTGCCAAAAATGGTGCTTTTTCACAGTGTGCGAGAGAGAGATAGCACGGTGTCCTCTCAAATAGGATTTTACATGCTAAAATTAAAGTTATGCTATTTGTTCTGCAGTGACAACTCAATGACTTTGATAAGTTCTTCGCATTATTAGGACTAATAACAACAAAAAAGGCAACAGGCCAGGAGTTTTTAATGGTCTGATGCTAGGGAACATGACAGACAGTTAATTTTGATCTTTCTTTTATTTATCTTTTTAAGACTGCTTAAACAGAGCCTGCCTGTGAGATTCATTAGTTCACTTTGCAAGCTAACCTTCAAAAGCTGACATTGCTGAGGAATGAAAAACACTTCTATGACAGTCTTTAAACAAAAACAAGCACCACAAAATGAGAGGCAAACAAACTAGACCAACGAATCCATGATTATTTGCATCACTTATAACTGTTGTGCTATATTCCCTCTGGGATGGTTAGGGAACTTTAAGGATACAATTACAAACATAAGCACTCCTCAAGAATCACAGCTAGAAAACAGAAACAACCTGCATCCAGTTGAGCAACTACAATTGAAAATGTTCTGTGCACATCAGGTTGCTTTTTCAAATTGTAATTTAAAGATTGAAAGAATTGAAACAGAATTATTTTAAGCAGTATTCTATGCGTGCATCTACATTTTTTCATAGAAAGTCAGGACACTTGATGACAGAGATCCATTGTCCAAAGAGAAACTCAAGACGTCTTACTTGAAACAGCTTTTGGTTCAGAGCTGCTCGTGCTTCGAAAGCTGCCTGCTGCCCCCCAGGCAAAGGGCCGGCTGCAGCAAGAGGCCAGGTGGGAATGCCGGGAGTTTGCTCTTGACATGAGAAATGCCAAGAACTACCATCTTTGTCTTTACCTGCTCACACCTGGATTTTCTGGGCAAGATGGATATCATAAACACTGCTGAGAGCTGCCACCACATTTAGCCTGTTAGATCATGCCACTGGCAGCTCCTTCTATACTTGGCTAACCATGCTGCAAACTGCAACACCTGACCTGCTGGAACCAAAGTTAGCCTAGTGTTCGCAGCCAGCAGCATTTAGTTTAGCATTTGTTATCCTCAGGCCAAGCCAGCACTTATTTCTTTCCTCAACAACAAGAAAAAAATAATCTGACTTGCATTCTAAGCAAAAAATAAGCATGACATTTGGCATATGTGTTTCACACTTAATAAATCTTGGCTTTTTTTTTTTAAACCATTGATTCTGTCAGTCACCCTACTTCAGGCACGCTACGGTCAATACAGTCACCCACATATTCTGTTACACGACTTAAAAAAGCACAGTGTAAGAAAGGTGCAAACAGCTCTCAGATTATCTCCATATTTAGCTGTGATTTGCAAACACGAGCTCCCGCGGCACACAAGGACTGCTCTCGCCGCAGGCAGCCTCCCATGCTCACAGGAGCTATCTTCAGCCAGAGCGTTTGTTGACAATTCCCCAGTTCCTTGGAAAGTTCAACATAAACACACACGCATGCTTCAGATGTTTCCACACTCACCATAGAAAAGCTGCATTTAAGAGAGGTCCAGTTCTAAAAGTCTTCCAAGAAAACTGGTGCCCATGGTGTGCCAGTTCAGCTCCGGAGCAGCATGGCACAGCTGCAGAGACAGTCACATCGCCCTGCCTCTGCCTGGGCGGCCCCAGCAAAACTGCCAAAAGGAGAACATGCCAATGGAACAGAATATAATCCAAGAGGATACAAGGGGACAATCTTGAGCACTAGTACAGGAGAGTGAAACACTGCGGCAAAAAATGGGGATTTAAACCTCTGCCAGGAGACTTGTACAGGGGAACGAGTCACTGCATCAGTTCTTCCTGCCACCACCCAAAGCTGTGAGAGATTACCTGCCTCCCAAGGCAGGTGAAGAGGGAAGCCTGCAGAATTTACATCTTCTTGCCTTCCCTTATCATTAATTCTCATTTCAAAGGGAGAGCTGCAATGCTTATGGCCAAGACCTTCGGAAAAAAACTCCTGGCATGGAAGTCATCAGAAATATAAAACAGGAGCACCAAAATATGGCACTCATTTACAATCAGGACTTGCTATCTTAACTTCTCTCACTCACAAAACAGACCTTAGGGGGAAAATGTTTATAGGGAAAGAACACCAGGATCAGACAAAAAATAACACTTCCCAGTCACACACACACACACAAAAGAAAAAACACAACTTGGGCACACACTGAATAGACTTCTAGAAAACTATAACCAAAATGTGACAAAATCTCAAACCAAATGTATCAAATAGGAAAGAAGAAACTCAGATCAAGTGAGAACAAAACCTCCTATTAATATCCATTTCAAGCAAAACTGATTTTACCTTGTCAAAGCTACCGCGACACTCCAACGTATAACTATTTCTGCTCCACTACTATCAGAGTTAATGGAAGGCCCTAAATACTTTCTGTATTGACTCATCATTATTGCTATGATTTTGGGGTGACTTTATCCCTGAAATCAGGGCTGTAATACCTCTCTTCAAAAAGTTGCTAATTCAACTAGAAATAACACGCAACCATTTCACTCCATCTTTTTGCATATCAGATACCTAGATGATGACAAAAGAGAGATCAGTAGCAGAGTACTCAGAAGGTAGTGACTTGGACCTAAAATAAATATGGAGAGACTTAACTCTTAAACACACAGCTGTATGCACAAGGGCTGATGCAGCTTCCTTAATAGGCTGCCAGAAAACACAGGATGGAATAGTTTTGTTGAGAACACAGACTGGCTGTAGGGAATAACTGAGCTGCTTGCAAGATTTGACTTGTACTCTCTCTTCCTCTAATCTTTTGCACAGATTAGAAAAAGAATGGGATTTAGACACTTTTTCTAAACTATTCAGTACAGAATATCCAACCCCAGGAACAATACCACTGGGGAAAAACAAAACCAAAACCACTAAACCCCTCAGAAAAATCAACTGAACTCTGCACAGTAGAAATCACTGAGCCATAGGCTCAGGTTGTAGCTATAAAAATGGCAGTTTTAGTAAAAACTCCTTTTAATTTATTTACACGTATCTCAAGAAATTATTTTAGTCCACTTCTGCTTGAGTGGAGCAACTTCATAAGCACAAAGATATATTAAGAAAAACTTAAAACTTGTGTAAACTTAGTATTTTTATAAGAAACCTTTTGGATTCTAGCATCTAAAATAAAACCTACATTCCTTAACCTAAAACTTTTGTAGTGCATTGAAACAACACAGCTACATAGTTTTGTAAGGCTATTCCTTTAAAACTTCTTTAACTGAATCAAATACAAATGTTGAGTAAATAAGGCATATTAATATCACGGTTGGCATTTCAATAAAATCTGAAGTTAATATTTTGATTGCTTTCTTTCAACATTTATTCTATGCCCCCCAAAATCTTACTGGTTTGCATATACAATTACATTAGACCTTGCTGCAGTTAAAATATCACCACACAAACCAGAGCACCATGGAGCTTCACAAGCACATTTCTTGAGCCAACACTGAAAATAACCCACAGGAAAAGGCTGTTGTTGAGCATATAAATGGGTCTTTCATCAATTTTCATGTCACATTTGACTTCCCATTCTATATTTGAGATACTCTCTGGAGCTACACTTTGTTAACCTGCAATTTATACCACAGTTGGCAACCAGAGACGGAGCATGCATGTTGGAGGCCAGGGAGAAGGACCAAAATGCAGTGACGCTACATTAACTTCGCTTCCCCCATCTTAAGGAAAAGGAAATGCATACAAAGAATGCCAAAATTAGTTAAAAAAAAAAAGAAAAAACCACAAAAAAACCCCCCAACAAAACCAAACCAACACACACACAAAAACCCCACAAACCCACAGCATAAAAGAGGACAGAAAAAGTGTTGGAGATTCATCCGTAAAAGTGGGCGACACCTGAGTTCCTGTTATCCATACGCAGAGGGGTGAGGAAGAAGGCTAAAGGACACAGGGGTTTATGTGTGGCTTTGCTTACTCCAGGCTCCTCCACATCGCTCTAAGTCACCCTTTGGCTGAAGGCAAGAGCCGACACGCTGAGCTGGTGCGACGTCACTGGGAGGAAGGACAAGGACATCCTTGTATTGTACCAGGGGGATCAATGGGAACAGCAGAGTTAGGACATTTTTGCCATCTGTGGTGAGCACTTCTTAGGTGGGAAACAAAGGATAGCGCAGTTTACCCTCAAAATGGCTCTTTTAATGCATATGGACTGCACGTGCGCCAAGGTTAATGTGATGTAATTTTCTAGATTGCACCAGACTGTGACAAAAGTAACCACCAAACCTTCTGGAGAACAGCAGAGGGATTTGCCTAGCAGCCGGACAGCACACCCCTGCAGTGATGTACCTCATTACTGGCACCACTGTCAGCTTGTTCCTTCTCATACTCACAAGCACACCCAGCCCCAACCACACTTGGTAAAAAGATACAGTCAACAACTCAAACCACGTCTATTTTTATGCAGCACTTGTAATACATCCAATAAATTAGAAGTCTTTTATTATTGCACCTCCAGCTCTACCAAAAGTTTCCATGTGCTGTGCCCTTGTCAATCTGCATCACCCACCTCTTTCCTTTACAAAAATAGGGAGCCCTTGAAAAGAGGGATGAAAGAAATAGCAAAGACAAAAATTCTCTTTCATAGCAATCTTGGAGATCTTCACAATTGGTTTTATTTTGTAAGACCTTTCAAACCTTTGCAAGAGTGGATTGTATACTAGAATAATGGACTAGGCATTGGAAAAATGCAGTCCTCCAACTCCTTTCTCTCCCTCATTGAAGAGGGAGAACATCAGACCTCAGAATCTTTCCCAATATCAAAACAGATTAAATCAGCTCATCTCAAATGCTTTTGGATGAGAATGTGTCAAGATTTTTTTAAAGCAAGAAAATTCCTATTTATTCTGATTTTTTTTTAGGGCAGGGGGCTAGCATATTTCTCCCAGATTACTTCAAAACATTGAAGTATTTTCTCAGAGTACGTATCTTCTTCTAATATATGCATTTTATTTCAGGTTTTATAACAGAATAAACTGTAAAGCTGTATAACTGAAAGCCACCTCAATCCTAAGGAAAACTCCTTTTACTGGAGAAGCAAACCATGGAAACACTGATTTGCATGAAGTTTCCTGCAAGGAAAAAAAGGAAGACCCAAAACACCCCATATGCTTTCCTGACCAAAAAAGTTCACTGCAAGTCTTTCATGTAGTTCCACATGCCATACCAGAAGTATAAAATAACCAGCCTGACACTACAAAATAGAATCATTCCAAACCTATTGTCAGTGATCTGACTAACCCTTGGGGAAAAAGGACCTCTGAGAGTGGCTTACAGCCCCAGGATGAGGGTGCCACCATCTGCATGCACCCAGTTCTGTCCCAAAGTCCTTGTGTCAGAACATCACTATTCCCAAGCAACAGTACTACCACTTCTCACCAATATTTTGATTTCACACTGATTTGGACTCTGATTAGACACCCCTAACTTCATACAGAATTTAGCTCTTCATAGTCTGTAAAAGCAAAACATAAGAAGTCAGTAAAACAGCATGTCTGGTAGCCAAGAATTGCTTTGTTCATTCCCTGCTCCAGAGCACCACAGCTGGGACAGCCAGTTAGGCTTTGCATTCAGCCTGGCAGGGGACAGGAAGCGGAGATCTGAGCCATCTGACTCACTCTTTACTGACAAGCCCTCAAATTTGGCACAAGCCCACCAGCTGCATAACATGTAAGTGAGAAAGCAAGGTAGGGAGGGGAAGGAAAAAAGGCAGGCTGAAGGAGGCAGAATACAAAAAGAAGGCCAGTGATAACACATGACTGAAGATAAAGAGGACTGATAGGAAACCTGAAGAGCCTATTATCAAAGCTATTCTATTAAAACCTGAGGTACAATTGCAGAGAAAGAATTCAATGTGCAACTAAGGGTGGCAGAAGCCAGCTAGAAACACAGGGGGAGATTGGAAGATAGGATGAGCTTTTAGAGGTAATGGAGGAAAAGGAACCTGCCTTCTTCAGATCAAAAACTAATCCATTATCATTTTAAGAAGCAGATGAAATTAAAAAAAAAAAATCTACATACCTGGCATCTACTTATTAGGAAATTAGATCCTCTAATAAAATTCAGTAGAAAAAAAAAAGTGGTTTTTAATGCATAAATGACACCTTCAACACCTAAAACGTATTTTGGGTATTCAAATCTCAGCATAAGTGTTTGAACACTGTTTTTTTAAACTCTATTTAGACCCTGCAGTATTTTATTAAGTTAGTGTTTCTGAATGGGAATTTTGCAATTGCAAAAAACCACCCCAAACCCTTCCCTAAACACCACATTTATTTGGTGCAATGTTGCTCGCCAGAAGCATGTCTCAACCCTAACAAAGTTCAGTACATGAAAGAGAAGCATGTATCAAAGCAAAGCGCTTAACCACACAGATTTCAATACTAAATTCAATATTCCAGGAAGGCTTTCATGCACACTTAATTGACTTCTGGGGACTCAGCCACCAAAGCAGAACTTGGTCCAGAAAACTAAACTTATGTTTTGCATTGAGATGCTCATTTCCGGAAAACCAATAGATTATTGTAAATCAGCAGGGGTGGGACAAATACAAAGCAGTATTTAATTAAACCAACATTAAGATTTCGAGGGATTATTGTCACGTGACACAACACCCCTCCACCCCCAAGCCCTTTCCAAAGAAAGATCCTAGCTGGAAACACGACACAGCCACAGATTTTGTCATAATCAATTGGCAGTCATGTACGTTTACAACATCTTGAAGGAACACTGTCAAAAGTACCCAGTAAATACAGTATGCTGCTCCCTGAAGGGTGAAGGAGCAGACTTACTCCACCTGAAATACAATTGTCTTGCCTAGAATAACATTACAAATACCAACAGGAAGCCCACAAGATCCAGAAAAGTTTAACTTTCTGTTTTCTGCAGCGTGACAGATGTTCCAAGGCACATTCATTGTTCCTTTGCATCTTTAGACTATTGGATAAATATACACTCAATTGTACTTTTAGTTTTAAGGCTGACGTGAAATAACTCAAAAATCAAGTGGTGAGTGACAACTGATACCCACCGTTAATTATCCAGGCCCGTCATTTGCATTTAAATCCCTGTGGGGAGGCCTAAGCAAATGAAAGGTATCTGAATTTAATAAGACATATGAAGTTCAGGTAAAACTGTCAGAAACTATTACCATTCTCCACTAAAGCATACTGGTTTCACCAGAGGGGATCAGGAGGAAATTTCTCAGTAACCACTAAAGTAGTGTGTATATATGAAAATTTTACCTCTTCCTCCAGAAAGAGATATAATACGGGGTTGTAAAGACACCATCAAACTCTTCTGGTAACGGCAAGCCTAGCATTCAAACTTAATATACTGCCTATGTGCTATTATGACGAGAAGCATAGGCAATCCATCTACGAATTTCTCAGAAGAACAATCTCATTTGTACATTGGCTTTAATCGTAAGATAATTTGCTTTGAGATCCCCATTAGCAGTGCATTACAGGAGCTCTATGTGCCAAGACCTATGGAAAAGTTAACTGCGTGTTCTGACAGGCTGGGGAAAACCCGGGCAGTGATTATTTCAATGACATCAGCGCTGTTTCTCTAACTGGTTTTATAATACCACCTGGCCCAGGAAATGATAAAAGGCTCTTAAAGAACTATGCAGAAAAGGTAAGATGACATTGATAAAAAAGGTTCAAAGGATTTGAGATAACAACGTATGGGAAAATTGGTGGAGCTGCCTGGCTGGCTCTGTCTGGGCAAGGATCCTTACACCTCCCAGGCCAGAACCAAAAGGAATACCTGTACCTGCTCTTCCTGGTAGCATCTGACCCAGGTCAGGAGACCTCTGCCCTATTGTGTCCCCTTTTTTTCCTGGGGATTTCTTTGTACCCTGAGATCTACTGAAGTAACTACAAGCATTAATTTGTTTCCTAAGGGAGTTTCTGACTATGTAATTTAGATTAAAACAACCACTTGTATAAAGGGCTTTGGTTATGGTTTTCTATGTGTGCTTCTTAAAGAAAAACACAACACAAACCCAGTTATGCCAAGAACAATGAGCTTAGGGAGCAGCTACAGGTAGAGATGTGCCAGGACACAAGAGATCACTTATATTCCTTTAATCACCAGTGGTAGTAAGGAAGGTTTGCATGAAAAGGGAAGAAGTATGTATCTCCCACACTCAGCAAGTTAAGAAAACTGAGATTTCACTCAAGGAGCAGCTGCAGTCTCACGTCTACCATGTGTCATACAGCAAAACTGTCCTTTACTTTTCCTAAAGCAAAAGCAGACACATTCACCTGGATCCTGAACCACAACACAAACCAAAACAGACTGCATAAACATAAAATATATCCTTATTTAAGTTCGGTCTCTTAGGTAAACCAAATCAAGGGAATAACAACAAGACCGTAGTCAAAATACCTGAAAAATACCCAAAGATTAGATTCAAACAAAAAGCATACACTTAGTCAGGAACTTAGAGTACACCAAAGACAAAACCATGAAAAACCCAACTGTAAACAAGAAGCACACTCAACAGCCACATGAATAAATACACCAATACCAAGCCCATAACCAGAAATCCTACTTCCCATTATAAGGCTTCATGCTTTCAATCAAACAGTCCAATGTTGAGATTATCAACTCTCTAAACAATCATTAACGTGGGATACCACTTAAAATATTTGTCTCCACCTGTATAAGATGACATGGTCCCCTACAGAATAGTCAGCTCTCAGATTCTTTGGAACATACGTATGCTACACACACATTCAAAATGAAATAAATCTTAGTAACTCTCACTGAAAAATTAAGTTAAATGTGACTATCTATAAGCTATCTCGTTTATTCTTTTCATTATCAATATATTATCAACAGTGTAAAGAAGTTTGCTGGGAACTATAAAATATACAGGCTGCATATTTCATTCAAAACCTTATTGCTGATTTCAGATACATCTTTAGGATCTGTAAAACCAACTGATTAGCTGAAGAAGTTAAATGATACCATACTGGGCGAAAACAATGCTTTACCTGCTAACACACTCTGACAGTCACAATAAGTGATGCTATTTAGGGAGAACATACGAGTTTCTCTAAGGCCCATTCCTCTTCCCAGCATACAGAGCCACAGTATTAGAGATATTAACATATCTGTTCCTGCCTTTTCCATTTAGCATCTGTTTTGGACATACCTATGAACTGGTCCAACCCCTTTTTGAATCTGCTGATGTTATCTGTCTCCACCACCTCCTGAGACAACGAAACACAGCAGCAACCTGCAGCGTCACCAAACCCCATCTTTCAGTAATATTCTCTGAGAGTCATGCAAAACTTGTGCACCACTATCACCCTTGCTGGGAGCACAGGGAGACACAGAAGACTCACTATATTCAGGGAGAGGCAATATCTTTTGCTGTGTCTGAAAAGCTTTCAAGATCTGATGAAGAATTTGCATACCCAAAAGCTTGTCTGCTTTCCCCAGCTCTATCAGCTGACCCAAAAACATATTATTCCCCTCACAAACCTAGCAACCATGCATTCCACGGACATTTATTCAACTTTGTCCTCAGACAGTGGTAAGGTTCATTCCTCCCCATTTAAGTATTCTTAGGTACAACTACATGATCGTGCCTGATTTGCTTTAATTAAATCTGGAAAAGCACATAATTGATTTTGCAAATTCCAATCATACATGAGGGAGAACTAGCCTACTTTTCCTCTTGACTCTTTACCAAATGCAGTTTTCAAAACAGCAGAAGCATATAGAAAGATATATAGCAGTGGCTGTCCTGCTAACATTTCATCAACTCATCATCTAAACACATTTGTAACAGCTAGAATTACAATGGAGCTCTTGAACTTCTCTTTTCTCTTTACCTGCCAAGTCTCAAATGCCTGCTTGCAGCTTCACAAAGCTCCTCAACTTCATAGAAGCCAGGGCTCTGGTCTTCCACGCTGCTCGAGTTCTGCCATTCAAAACAGAGATCTCTCCTAGCATGCACAGCAAAAGGCAAATTCTCATACTCGGGTATTTCCTCATAGTGACGCACGTTCTCATATTCTGGAGCACAAGTGCTGATTACAGAATTCAAATCTATCTGTGACAAATTCTCTCCTGAAAGTACATGCCCATCTAAAGACTCCAGCCTTTGGTTATTTCGCATCTCAGGTTGACTTTTGTTTCTCTGCCTCTTTTTCTGTAATGCTGGACTACTTATTTCTATGGAAGGCAGCTTGGTAGATTTAGCTTTCTTTTCATGGCCTACAGATGCTATATTCCGGTTGTTACCACCTCCATACCCATCTCCAGTGGAAAGGTTGGCAATAGCACTATCCATTGACTGGCTGCCTTTAGACAGAAATTTTTGGAAGTCGCTTTTCATTAAGCAAACTGACAGTTTCATGTTGAGAAACTTTTTCAAGCTATTCTTCTTCTGATGGTCTTTGCAAGGCTTGTCTGTCCTTTCCATGTCCACAGAAGAGAGAGATTTGGCCCTAGGCTTCGTCACAACAGTCAAGTGGTTGAAGCTGGTAGCAACATTAGCAGTTTTCAATGATTCAGAATTTCCTGAGAATGGAAGAATAGGATGAGGTAACTTCCAGACGGGTTTCTCAGAAAGACGTTTGGGTATGTCACAAGATGACAGTGCGCTTTTCTCCTTGGCTGGTGGATGCGTGAAATGAGATCCTTCCAGAAGACCATTTGATTTGTCCTCAATGGAGCTGTAAGAACTTTTCTCCACAAGCTCTGCTGAAGCAGCTTTTTTCAGCACACCAGCAGCTGGAAGGCTATGCCTCTGTGGTTTCTTAGGAACGATTTTTGGAGAACTTTCATCCTTCAGTTTAATTTCTTTATCTTCCATTTTTTGTGGGGAAACATGGAGGCTATTGGAAGCAGACAAGTGCTGACTGCTAGTTAATTTGAGTTGCTTTGGCAAACTCATGGACAAAATATCACACCTGACAAAGTTAGTCCTTTTGTCCACAGCATCTAGCATACTAGTATCATCTGTCATCGCATTCACGGAGTTAACTAAGCTATGGTCTGCATTTAAAGAACATTCAATACTTTCCACCAAATCAGAAGTTTTGTGTGATAACTGAGGCAAAAGATTCTGTGAAGCTGACTCTTCTGTAACAAGTGCCTTCACCTGATGCATTTTGTCTGCATTGTGCTGAGTTATCTCAGATTTTTCAGGTTGAAGTACTTCTGTGTTATTGTTATAACAAACACTCTGACCAAGGATATTAATTTTTGCTGGCTTTTTACAGCTTTGATCCACAAGCCCAAAGGAATCTTTCTCTGAATTAGATGGTTCCTTTGTTCCTTCTCCTGTGGTGTCTATGCCATCCTGACGGACTAGACATGCAGCTCGTGGCTTTCTTGGCTTAGGGATAGGAAGCACTCTTGAGCTCAGGACTGAAGATGTTTCAGAGGAGGCTTTATCAGCATCTGCTTTCATACCTATTTCACCTGAAAGCATACCATTGCTACTTACATTTTCATTTTCCAGGATTTCCTGGTCCAATGGGCAAGAGCAATTGTGGTTATTTACAGTCAAACTAGGACAAATTTCAGACATCTGAAACGCATCAGCAGTGAGCTTACCATCAGCATTTTCTTGCTCCCCTTTAGCTACCTCAGAAGACAATGAAGACTGTACAAGTTCCATAAACTCAATTTTAACATCGTTCTTGGAACTGCTGCTATTGCTTTTGTCAAGTTTATCTGCACACCTGCGCCTCACAGGACTGCTGTTAGGAAACGTACTATGAGTTAGAACATCCTTAAGTTTCTCTTCCAAAACGCTGGCTTTCAAAACAACCTGATTTCTGTTTGCCAGTTTTTCATTGTGACTGTCCCCCAGAGCTAGTGCGGTTTTTTCACCATCCTTGATGTTCTCTAAGTTTCCAAAGTGCTCAAAAATGACCTGAGTTTTACAGGTGTTCTCCCCATTTCCAAGCTTATGAAGGCATTCAAATTTGCAAGATGACATTGGCAGAATATATGCTGTGTTATGAGTACTCCCTTCTGAGGCTTCATTTTTATAGTTCAAGTGGTCTAGCGTTTGAGAAGAATCTTCCCTGTGCTCCTCAAAGCTTTTTGTGCTTTTTCGTGTAGATGATGGAGGTTTAACTTCTGGAACAGACGAGCTCTTGAGAACCTTTGGTTTCGGTGCAATTGCTGGCTTGGTTTTCCTTGCTGCTTGTATAACACTAGAAAGTACGACATCAGGCTTCGGCGCAACAGGTGGAGGCGTTGCCTTGTGTCCTACCACAAATTTGGGTTTGGGGGCCACTGGTGGCTTCTTAATTTCTAAGAAGGAGGGAAAACAAAGATTTTAGTCACCATCAGCCCACAGAACAACATCACCTGCAGCACAGTATTATTAGTTATTTGTAACGTTTAAATCATGTGATCTACAAACCTCAGTGTGTGTGTGTATATATATATTTCTCTTAAAAACATGCCTCTCTTCCCTGCCACTGCTTTTTTAGTTGTTGTCTTTGTTTCAACAGGCACAATCAAGGAGTGGCAGGAAAAGTCTTCAAGGGTAACTTGTTTGTTAAAAAACAGTTTAACTTTAGGAAAGTGCATTTCCTTGCTTAGATGCTAAAAATTATGCCAACAAAAACAGCAGATTAGCCTGGTTTTGCAGTTTCAACTATTATAATACCATTTTCAAATGGCACAAATATGTTAAGTGGCTCTTGTATAATAAGCTATGAAGGTAACAGAAATGTTAGAGTAGCAATTAGGACAGTTCAGTACCTTCCCCTACCACCTTTGGAAATGTGTAACCTAAAGTTCCTCTTTCCCTTCCTCTTCTTTTCAAACAATATTGAGATGGATTACCAGACCAGCTGTAGGACTGGCACGTCACTACCCACAGTTCAGTGAAATGAGTCTGTGGTGCGAAGTTAATGAGCCAATTTGTAGCAAGTCAGCACTTTCCTACTGTAAAAGTAAAATACTATTTCTGTGCATCTTATAAAATTACTCTTCCCAATATGCTACTGTCTGACCTAGAAACAGTCACCACTGCTATGACTTATGACCCACTTGACAGCACAAGATGACAAACCCTGGGAAGAGTGGACAGCCGGAAAAGGAGCACATGAGGAACTAGGAGATTATGGAGTTTCGATTGTGTTGTTGGTTTGGGATTTTTGTTTGGTGAGGCATTTTCTTCTGTATGCCTTCAACGTTTTTATATTGCAGGAGGTCACTTATGACCAATTTATTTCCATATGCTGGAAAAATTTCAGATTTCTAAGTGCCCTGAGTGATTTTTGACATATGAAAATTGACTTACAAAGTAAACAAGTTCCTTGTTCCATTTTTTTTTTTTTGGGGGGGGGGAGGTTGGTTTGTTGTGTTGGTCTTTTTTGCATACTACCTCTGGTTTTACCTTTGTTTTGAATAACATTTTGGCATACTTTCAGGAAGTCATATACATGTTAAATAAAACTCTCAAGCAAACATGCTAATTAGTGTTTCACATGCAAGGAGACTGCGTAACAAATTGATTTATTATCCCCTTTGAACAGTGGGTTTGGTGTTTTGCTGTTTTATCATGATTATTATTATAGATGTGCAACTGTATCCTAATCTCTAGCCTAGAAATACAAGAATGAAGTTTCAGGCTTGATTTTTTTTTTCTGGTTTGGATTTTTTCTGCTTGTTTATTTGAAAGAAACCTCGATGGTATTAAAAAGAAAAAAAAAAAAGAAAAGAAAAAGCCAGATGCCCTCAGTTGCAAGCATTTCCCAAACACTGAGCCACTGCTCTAAGCAGACAGCCAGAAACAATGTCCCTACTATAGAAACAGGAAAACCATGTTTTTCTAGGACATGAATCATTACAGGGTATCCAGTCTGACCCCACTTACACTTGGAATAGCTGTCTTTGCTGAAGTTACATTAGCAAAGACATAAACCCAATGGCAGCGACAATTTTTGAGACACTTTGCAAGGGGGAAAGCAGAATTTCTTTCCAAAGCTCCCTATAGCCACCAACAGCCCTACCAGCTACTGCAAAGGGTGTAGTACCACCTTCTGCTTCCTGTCCAAAGACAGGTTTCCCACAGAGTGAAGAGTAAATAGTCTGCTACGAAAAAATAAATCAATTAACCCTTTGAATGGGCAACTACCAATTCTGAACAGCAGAAGCGTGTACACTCACTTCCAGACAAGGCAACTGCCCATTCAGTTGTAGAATGAATAGATGGCAATAAAGGAGCCTGTTTTCTATGGTAAAAAAACCCAAGTAATGGATGCCCAGTTTGTCACAGAACACAACACAGTAGTAGACCTGGGCCATGTTCAGTAACATTTATTAAGTTATTAAAGCTCCCTGAAAACAGTGGAAAGACAGTCTGTTTGGGAATCCTTCCTGATGCCCGAATGAACAAAACAGATTGCAGAAGATACAAGAGATTAAATACTGGCTAGGCAAGTGATATCCTGTGGATTATTTGTCCCACTCTGCAAACTGAAGCCCATAAACCTTGGAAGTTTCTCTCGCTATAGTGGGACTGCCTAATGTTTTGCACAGCAGTCAAACTAGGTTACACTGCAGGGCTTTCAACTAGCATTTATTAAAGAGGACACTAAAAAGTTATTATATGATACCATTACCTGAATAGCAGATTCAAAACTAAAACATGAAAATGTAAGGGAATGCAAAGAAAACAAACCAGTCATTTATGTGCCAATAGTGGAAACCTGGATAATGAACAGAGTGAGAAAAATCTGCTTCTGTTAATAAGTGCTATTCAATACGATTTCTGAAGCTTACTAGAATTTTTCAAATTACTTCAATGTTAAAAAGCATTGGGAAAGACAGAAGAGACCAGCAAGTTGTATGGCATAATAAAGACACCACTGTCTGCTTTAAAGTAATTGCTCATTTCATCTAGAGTAGATACGGGTCAATGTATTAACAGGCACATTACAGTCTCGGTATCAATACAGATACGCAGTCAACAGCTCAATCAGAAAGGAATGTGATGAAGAGCCCTTTCAAACATAAATATGACGTGAGAGGAAAGACTCCAGGAAAGGAATGCATACCAGTAGTTTTCCTCAACAAAATATCCTTAAGTTTCTGAAAAACACATGTGATGAACCTGTTAGAAAAAAGTCACAGCAGCTAGGCAAGGGTAAAAGTATATTAGATTTCAATTAGAAATCAAGAATTAAAGTTCAGTTGATTATAAAATAATTTCATTCACTGTGTGTTGTTAAAAACCAGTTCTACATAACACAGTGCTTTAAAAGGCACAATTTCCCATCCTGCATAGAAAGAAAACTAAGGAGGAGGCAAATGTTATATATAAAGGTGTAAGGAATGACTGGAAGTCATATGAGAATGACTTCTTGTTAAATGACAAGCATAAGCAAGCCTCTTTAGTGAAAAACAATAAATATAATCAAAGAAATGTTATACAACCAATGCAAGGAGTTCTGAGTTGTTTGAACAATGGGCTTTTTCCTGGTGCCACATGGAACTGTTTACCTATGAATAGAGATGGTTGGCTATGCTTAGGAAAAGTAAAAACCTAAGAGAATTTGGAAATCATTGCAGATAGTTATTTTATGAGAGCCCCATACAAGTCTGCAGCTAAGCGGTAAATAATCCTCCGAATTACAAGGAGATAAATATCAAAAGATGAAGTGAGCCGAAAATATTTCTGTACACAACACCTGCCAGACTGTTAGTGACATGCTGTGTCACCTTCTGGCATTCTTAGATGAAAACTTAGGATGAATGCGAGGAATATAAAATATTCAAAGCCTAAAAAAATCACTCTTGAATCCCAAGAAAGCTCATCCTGCCTAATTTAACCAAGAAGTTGAGAAGTGAGATGGTAATAGTATATATACTTATGCACATGTGAAAGATTTTTGGTAACAGATGGCTCTCTAATGAGGAAAAAATAAAAAAGACAGGATGAGATCCCACAGCTGACCACTGAAATCTGACAAGTTCAACCTAGCAACAAAGCTTTAAAATTCTTATTAAACTCGAAGGATAATTAACTACAGGAACATCTCACCTAGGGCTGTGGTGGAGCCACCAGCACTTCGGGTCAACCTAAACTCACTTTCTGAGATGTGTAGAAGTTTCAGAGGACATTTTGCTCTGGATATTGGATTCTCTGTCTTGTCTTACTCAGGAGATCAGAATACAGAATCACAACAATTTCCCCTCCTCCTCCCTCTAATCTTACCCCATTTCTCCAAAGGGATTCCTACATCCAGCCTAGCATCATGGGTTACTAGTAATGAACCCAAATATAAGAGCAGAAAGTCAAATTTTTATCTGCATAAACAGATTAAATGATTAGGAGACAGAGAAGCAGCCAGATATCCTCTGGTTTGCTTGACTGGACAAAGGAAGAAATCCATAAATAAAGTGACTAACAAAGCTGCCGTCACCAACAGGAAATCTACTGCTCATCTGGAACAGCCAATACTGCGTTCAATGCTGAATAAAAAAAAATGCTCAAAAATACCAACGAACCCAAAAAATACCCTTTAGAAAAGTGGATTAAGAAGGGCATTATTTTTCTAACAATAAATAGCCATTAGCACCACCTATGCAGATGAATGCGTATGCCTCTCTTTCCTACTTCAGGTCATGCCACAGAGAACACATATTTGTCCCTCCGGTGAATTATCTCCTCCAGTGTGCTGAGGAAAAAGCAATACCCATTCTCATCCTGCTGAGCTCCTTTGCAGCCAATGCTCATTATTGCTCAACTAGCACATGCTCCTGTTCTACCTTCAAGTTGGTTTAGAGGAGGATGAGAACACCCTGTGGCAATTTCTGCTCTCAACATTTTGGCCTTTAAGAGCCCATTTCTTCAGATGGTAGGATTTGGCAACTGAGGACCTCATTTAAAAACACTTTTGTGTCTTTTCCTGTGCAATATCATGAATGAGCAGGACAGCCAATAAGACAGCACAGCCTTAAGCACTACTATTACCCAGCTTTAAATCTTCTCCTCAAATTTTTACCTCTTGTTATCTTGCCTGCCCAGCACAGGAATAGGGAGAAAAAAAGATATATTAAGTTGAACTGAGGTAAAAAATAATCAAACAGCACTACCCCTTCTGAAAAAAAAAAAACAAACAAAAAAAACCACACAAAAACCAAAAAAAAACCTACTGTTGATAAAGGAACATTTCCCCAGGTTATCCTTATGCCCACACTTTCAAAATTATGTTAACAACCTCTGCGCTTGGGAACAGCAAAATAACAGGTTATGTTTACCTGCATCTATTCAAGAAACAGGGCCAAATGGTTCTGTATGCTGCAGTGCAAACATAACTTGATATTCATGAACAGAGGCCTCTCTCCAGGTATTCAGGGTCCCCTATGGGACTGTGTCTAGCCATCCAAGAGGTATCCCCATGGCAGGGTCCTGCAATCCACCCTAAAGCAATATCTTTTTTGAACCACAAAACAGAAGGAAGACAGTAAGCAATTAATCAGTGTGACATAAGATGTTGACAGCAGCTAGACCTAAACTTAAGGTATGGGTATACAATCAAGTTATTATGGGGTAAGCCAAGGTGTGAATTTAACAAATCAGCTACTTAGTAGAAGCTGGCCACATGTATACTCTTTCTTACTACACAGTATATAAGGTTTATTCCTTTTCACCTACGAGTGAAATCTATTTCACATGTACTAGGAAAGGAAAAGAGCTTGAAATAGTTACTGCTTAACACCCAGCCTACTGCAAATGTACATACTGGCTTTCTCATGGCACCTTGTTTACATATGCATACTGTAGTCTCAGAGTTAGGAAATCACATCCGTGGGCTATATATGAAAATAATACGATGCCCAGAAGGTATCTACCAAGGGATCCATGTGCTGTTCCTTCTTAAGTGAAGGAAGAACTCACTCCAACAGCTAATTTACTGTTCCTGAGACTACTTTTGGCTTAAAACATTACAACTCACCAGCACAAAACAAGAAAGCCAATCTGGCTTTTAAAGAGCATGTAGGAAGAGAGATAATTATTGCTATATGTTTGGGATAGGCTCAGTGATTATTGTGATGGCAGTTAATATTAATACACTTCACACAGAAACAGATAATGTATTTTAAAGCTCCCATTCTCCAGGAACTTAAGTGTTAATGACTCACAGAAAGGCTTTTCAGTTCACTTTGCTTTCAGTTACAGAAAGCAAGTTTCATTAGGCATAAGCACCTCAAAAAAGTATTCTGACATCATTAATTTATTTCATGACAATGTGTATTTATTTTCTCATTATGCAGAGGCTCTGATTTTCTCAGGTGCCACAATGCTCAAAAGAAAACAAAAAAAGGAATGAGTCATGACATCCCGGAAGATAACACATGTAGTTTTTAAACTGTAAGGGAAAACGATGGTTTCCAAGCCACTACAGTTTTAGAAAACATCCTAAATAAACTGCAAAAGGAAAACATTAATTTCAAAATCTCAGGTTGTTCAATGACTTGTTGAAATAAAACAGGAAAGTCAGGGATAACTTTAGAGTAAGGAAAGGAGATGAATAAACAACCTTGTAAGATTGCATGCCGAGACAGAGCCAAGTAACTCTAATAAGAGTTGACATGTTGGAGGGTTAAAGGGACATTAAACCCTGTAGGTCTCATTTTTTGAATCCTTGAAAGCAATGAAGTTTGATTGGAAAAGTCATGTTGATTTTATTTATTCTATTCCTGCTATGTTTTTCCCCCCTCTTTGAATTACACTTTTGACATTAAAATACACTACATGTTTCTCATTGCTGTCAAATCAGATTTCAAGCTTAAGCTATACATTCTGCCCACATTAAATAAGCTGTATAGATTCACATATAAGGACTGTTTCTTCAGCAAGAAATACTAAATGTCAAACTCATAACTCTGAGCTTTTGTTTTTCCCTTTTAAAGGCAAAGCACATACTTGAAGACAGTACAATAGTTCCAGGCAGAAAATGAGTAAATGCACATTCATCAGCATTGTATATAAAGAACATGCATGAGAAAGCAGTGAGAGAAGAACAGCTATGAAAGAAGGTTAAAACCAGCATACAGGTTGATCACTACAATAAGATAATTTTTTTTAATTATCTAGAATACTTAAAATAAGTGCTACTGTTCTTTAGTTCTAACAAGGCCAGATACACATACACATCTTCAAATCTGCAAGCAACAGTTATGGCAGAACTCCTTCACCTATCACTGAATTACATCTAGCTCTGGACTGAGATGTAACTGAAATGATTTTCTAGAGGAACTAGAGAAAAGATATATAGCAAGAAACTGAATATGCACTGCATTACTTGGAAAGGCAGAAGGCAAGCTGGAACAGAGTTAAGGCCGAGTCATCAATGTTGGACCTTTCACATCAGCCCATGAACAGGATCCATGTTTTCTATTTCTCTCCATATCATAGTCCCTTCAAGCAGCACAGTATCTCTTGCAGAGTCCTGCATATCAAGCTGAAGTCAATTCTACCTGCTAATCCTACTTAAAAATATTAAATCAATGCAGATGATGCTGTACAAGGTTGGTTTGTTGTTTGTTTTTTTTTTCAAAGGTACATGAAATGTTTTAAAGGCACATTAAAAGAAGACACGAGAGACACTCAAGTCCTTCAAGTTAACCTGAAGGGAGAGCAGAAGGATTTCTAGGCACTTCAAGTTCCATCTGAAGCCCCTACACGTGATGATAAGATTTTTACTGAAACGCTGTGTTGCAATCAGTTGTCAGAAAGCTAGCTTATGCAGCACAAACGAGGAATAACTGAACTCACAATGAAGTAATTTCAGTGTAGGAAATAGATCCTACATATCACAGGGCTGAAATAAAAATTTAGGAATTGGTGAGTTTTTGTGTGAGCAATGGCTTTATAAAGAACGCCTGTATATTTTAGGAGCTAAATTCCACAGCAATACAAAGAGATGGATATTAAACTTTCAGAACTGTCTTCTGGCAGTCCTCAATCATTCCATACCCTGCCTAGGAGCTCTTCAACCAAAACGTCAAAAACTGTCATGACACTGTCAGTAGGATCGTGAATCACTGAATCACAAAATGGTTCGATTTAGAAGAGACTTTAAAGGTCATCTAGTTCAAAAACCCCCCTGCCACAGGCACACCTTCCAGGTGTGCTCAGAGCCCCATCCAACATGGCCTTGAACACTGCCAGGGAGGGGACAGCCACAGCTTTTCTGGGCAACCTGTTCCAGTGCCTCACCACTCTCCCAGTGAAGAACTTACTAATATCTAGTCTGAATCTAATCTAAATCTACCTCTTTCAGTTTAAAACCATACCCCCTTAAGTCCTGTCAATAAAATAGATGCTAAAATGAAAAATAAAATGAAAAAGATGCTAAAATACTGAAATAGCGTAGTGTTTTCTTGCAGTTCAACTGTACTTGTGGTCACCCAGTCCTAAAACCTTATTTGCTTTCACTGGGATTGGGTACCCGGGGGGCAGACCCAGCGAGTGTTCTGCTTGTTTCATCTGTTCCACATAGATTTTTTTATCCTCATATAATCCATCAGCCACAAAATACTCTTCATCCCTTCTTCAACAGCCTTCACATATCCGTCAGCTTCCCTCTTCCTGCCCACTAAGACTCTGTCTATGTCTTCCACATCAAATCCCTGACTAAATTTCACATTTTCCATGAAACTATCCCACTTCTTATTGATACCCTTCTGCATCCCTTTCTCTTTTGCTTCCTAAGTGACTTTGTTCCCCAGAACCACTTTCCTCCTCACCTTCCCCTGAAACACCACCATAACATAAACTAAACGAAGAGACTCAGACATGCAACCTCATCTCTGGAAGTGCCAAAATCACTGTTTAGTGCTAAAAATCTACCCAACTTTCTGCAACTTCGTAGGGTAACAGCTTTTAACAGCCCAGCTGCAAGCTCTTGAGCACCCCCTAACATTTATCTTTTATTTGCACAGATGTTTAACTCTTAAAAGATCGGGGTGGGTTGCAGTACCAGCACATGATGCAAACATAAAAGGCAGCTATTAAGCAGAGATGATATCCCACTTTATTGAATGCTTTTCGAGATCTGAACAAAATCAGTTCTGTCATATATATCAAAAATGGGGACATATTAAATTAAGCAGAAAGATGCATTAAACAGATTTTATTGTCCAGTGAACTCTCACTAGCTAAGAAAAGACCAGATAACTTAATCACAATACAGTTTGGGTTGGAAGGGACCTTAAAGATAATTTAGTGCCAACTCCCCCTGCCATGGGCAGGGACACCTTCAGTGCTGGACTCAAGTAACTATTTGACATATTTGAGAGAAAAACACTGAGAATAAGGTTGATGGTTTTGCTTGACGTCAGTGTACTGCCTTTTTCTTTAGTACACCCCTCACCTCAATCCTTACAGGAAGCACTTCGCTGCTTCAGGTTTACACTGTAATTTGTTGTGTTTCCACACAATACATCATAACTTACACATGACACCTTTTCAGTGCGGGAACAACTATTCTTATTTTTAAGAAGACTGAGAAAGGAATCTACTGATCTAACAGATGGGTGAACAAATGTACTAACAGTACACCACCTTGCTGCCAAATAAACAAAAACTATGAGCAACTCCCTCAAACACCGGGAGCTCTTGTTTTAGACGAAAAATTTGCCTTGCAGCTCTTTCAGCAGTAAAATCTGGCAGCGGACAGCAAACGGGGGAGAAAAGGTAAGGAAAGCACTGAAGTAGGTCACTTCAAACCAGCAGCTGGCAAGCCCAAGAGGGAACGCTCTCCAGTACCCCTGCCTCAGCGGGAGGGCTCCAGCCAGTACCAGCCCGACCGAGGCAGGTATAACTGGAAGCAAAGCCGGGGCTTTGACGCTGACAAGCTTCGGCAGCGCTTCGAAGTCAGACGGAGCGATAACCCCGAAACCCAGCGCCGGCCCGGCGGACGCTCCGTCGCTGCCTCAGCCCCACGCGAAGCAATTCGTTCGCTCCGTCGCCGGAGAGGCGAGACCGAACGGAGCCGTCCGTGTGCGCGGGGAGCCCGCACAGCCCCGAGGCCGAATGTCCCGGGGGGAAGAGGGAAAGGAGCGCCCGTAGTGGCCCCTGGGGCAGTGCTGCCCGACGGGCCGGCAGCAGGGTGCGCTCGGGCCACCTCCCTGTGTTTCCTCCTGGGCGATGGGGGAACGTAGCGCCCGGCCCCGTCGCTGCGGTGTTGAGGAGGGCAGCCGGACGCAACCGGTCGGCGCTGCCGGGACAAGGAGGGCAGCGACGGCACCTCCCTCATCCCTCTCCCCACCGCCGCGGCGCTTGGCCCCGCTGGCCACCACGGGGTGAGGCAAAGCTCCCGGCCGGGCGGGCGGAAGGGAACCGCCGCTCCCCAAACTTTCCCCGGACACTCACCGGCGGAGCTCATGATGGTCCCCAAGCGCAGCGCCGGCTTCCCCCTCGTCCCTTACGCCACGGCCCCTCTGAGGGCTGAGGAGAAGGAGCCCATTGTTCCCCCACGCAGCCACCCAGCCACAGCAGCAGCAGCAGCCCCCGCCCGCCGCCGCATACCGCCCCGCGGCTACCGGCACTGTGAGAGCCCGCAGCGCTCGCCGGCAAAACCGCAGCCGCCGCACAGCGGCGCCCCCTGCCGGGCCCGCTCCGCGCACTGCACCGCCCCCGGTCCCCTGCCCGCCCCCCGGTCCCCCGGAAGCGGGTCTCGCGGTGCCTCCTGGGGGCTGTAGTTCTCCCCGGCGCCAGGCAGGGCCGGGCCGGGCGGGGAGGGGCAGCCAGCGGAGCGGCGGACTCTGTTTCCCAGAGTGCCCACAGGGGGTGGCATGGCGGAGAAGGATGACACCGGAGTTTGACGAAGAAGTGGTGTTTGAGGTGGGCGCGGGGGCCACCCGGGGCGGGTTGGGCCCGTGTCTCTCCGCCCCTCGCCAGGGCGTTGCGCCGCTGTCCCCGGGGGCGGTGTGTGCCGGGCGGGCCGAGGTGGCCGTTGGGCGTGAGGCGGGCGTGGGGCCCGGCCGGGGCAGCGCCTGTCGCGCCGGGGCAGCGGGACCGGCAGGTCGGGACGGTGCTCACCGGGACAGGCGGGACGGCGCGGGGTGGCCCTCGCTCCAAAGCATCCCCGGGGCTGGAGGCGCGCTACTCCGCCCAGGCCGCTGGCGGGAGAGGGAGCCGGGCCGGGGAGCGCTTGGCTGGGGAAAGGGCGATCCTTTGTGCGGCTGCCGCCGGAGCTGCCTGGCCCCTCGTTTGGGCTTGCCGGCCTGGGGACCTCGGCGAGAGATCTCGGGAGGCCAGTGTCTGCGGGTGTCCCCCCGAGCCGCCTGCGCCGGCCTTTGGGGACTGTTCGGGGAGCTTTATGGGCTGAGGAGGGGCGCACGGCCGGCCGGGGTGCAGGCGAGGTGGGGCTTCCCGCTCTGCACTGACACTGAGCTGCGGGGTCAGGGGCTAGGGTGGTGAATCCACTGTGTAGCTAATAAACCCAGCTTCTAAATCTGTGTGATTCACGTAAAAGGTACATTTCAGCATGCACTCACCTGTGTAGTAAGTACTGAAACCACTTAATCTTAGAATCATAGAATGGTTAAGGTTGGAAAGGACCCTAAGGTCATCTAGTTCCATCCCCCTGCCATTGGCAGAGACACCTTCCAAGCGTTTGTGTTATTTGCAGGGTTTGCATAAAACTTTTACTATTACATTGCATGCGTTGTTGGATAATGGGGCTTCAGCATCATCTTGGTCTTATTTAAATCAGTTGCTAAATACTTATGCTGTTGCAGTTGGGTAACAAAAGTAGACCAGTTTGCAGCAGGTAGGTGTAATTTCATCTTCATGGAGGGCACACCTGATTTCACAGGTGTACAGAGAAAGTGGCTGTAGAGAAATACTGTCTTTAAAATAATTAATTATTATAACAGTAATAAGCTTTCCATTTTTACCAGGAAGGAAAAGCTCCTTACATAACGAGTGATTTTTTTTATTAGCTGTGGTAAGTACTGGGCTATGGTCTGTACCATAAAGTTTTGTGTTTATACACAAGCTGCCTTGAATCCTAACAATAAAATTTGTTCTTTATATTGCTGCTATGTTAAATCGCTTCCCTTAATGGCATAAATCCATGGTGAGAATTTATTTCACGACTATAATGCCTGCCCTCTGTATTTCCTTCTTCAGTAAAAGTGATATTTATTCTACAGTTCCACAGTTCATGCAGCAGTTTCTCTTTTGATGGAAAACATTCTGCTGTATAGGGAGCAAAAAATCTCCCTGCATGTGCATATGAACTTCACTCTGTGTTTTCGGAATGGTTTTCCATTGCTAGTAAAGGCTCTCTGATACATTACTGTATCAAGTATGCGTGTGTCTATATACACGCAATTATATTGAGTGACACAGTAATGTATATTTCGTATATTAGGGTACAACTGTAACATCAGGTAAGCAATGGGAGGCAAAATACATGGTTGGGGGCTTTTTTGCTGGTTGATTGGTTGGGGTGAAGAGCTGGGTGAGATATGTGCTGGTAAGAATGAGTACCATGGAATACTTGCAAAAATTATCTTCAGAAATGCTCAGCAGGGTTCATGGTATTGTAAAATGAAGGTTTCATAGAGAATTATGAATGTTCTCCACACAAGTGAGCCAGAGATGGCAATTAGCAAGGAGATGAAAAATATTTCAATAGTTAATGCTACCACATGTTTGTTTTTTAATTACTGTTTGTTTTTTTTTTCTTGGGCCTCAGATTCTCCCTGTTAATTATTTGTGGTTTCTGGTAAGCATCTATATTTTTTCTGCACCTTAGCAGGTCACTTCCCATGCTGTTCTTCAGCAGTTAGTGTTGAAAGGAAGCCATCAACATGTAGACCTAGACTACTGTGAACAGCTGTTTCCTCTGTGCTTTTGGAGCTCTTGTGAAGAAGATATCAGTCAATACTACAAGTAGTAGTGTTGTGCTGACAAATGCATAATCAGGAAAGAAGTGGTCCTTTAGGTTTTTTTATACCTAACAGAATGGGTAGGAGAGAGAAAAGATCACCTGTTCCACAGCACAGTTATGCCCAGGGATATTTTCTGCACGTTTTGCAGGTCAGAGCTCCATCCAACAGGCCCTGAATACATCAATAACACCTGCCCACATTACAGATTTTGCAGCATCAAAGAGATGATGGCCCACTGATAGGTATTTATGAGTTTCCAAGGACTGATCATTTTTCTCACTATCAAAGTATCTTTCACATTAAAGTATCTCTGAAGGAAGGGACGCACAAACATGGCATCGCTGCTCTGGGAAGGCAGTGTTTTCCATCCAGTTCAAGTGCCATTGTAGATCATTGTGATTGAATAATGGACAATTTATCCAATAGGTGCTGCCATGCTCTACTCGGTTTATAAGTGAATTCTTACAGCAGCCAGCCATTTTCATTCACCAACTGCGTAGTCCTCAGCGCTTCAGTTCCTGCATTTGTTACAACCAGTTGTTCTTGCAATTAAAATGCTACAAATGTTGGGGGGAGACAGAACCCAAGCAGCACAGAGGTGCCCCTGATGTGCTTGGCTTGGGCTGGTCTGTCAGCAGCGTGTCAAACACTGTTGTGGTGTAGTTTGTATTAAAACGTGAGGAATGATGAATGACATTCTATATTAATGTCTGTCTTAATTTATTAAGGGAGATAATGAGATAGGAAATTTGATGTTAAGTTACTTGAGATTAGTTTTTTACAAAATCAGCTAGAAGTCAAAATGGTGCAGTTAGTGTGGGGTGCACTGCAGTTACAGTGTGCCCCAGAGTCCTCTGGAAAGTTGCAGTGTTTTGTGTATTTTGAAGCTGGAATTGTATGAGGTTTTTTGTTGTTGTTTGGACAATGACATCTTGTTTTATTTTTTTTAATGTATAAATTAAAGAAGATCCTTGCTCAAACTGTCTAAATTTCTGCATCGTTATTCCACTGGAGGGACTGTGTCAAAACTTCATTGTTCTGATAGTTAATAACTGCCATCTGGCTTCTGACTTGAAATTTATTTATGGCCACTTCATACCATGTGCACTTCTGATAATACTGTCCATTAAAATATATAGTTACCTTTCTCTAGAATTTACATCTCCTAATGTATTTATAGAAAACAATCTTATCCTTGCTGAGGATTTCTGTAAGCTGAATAATCCAATATGTTTTAGCTTCCTTTCACAAAACAGATTTTCCTGTTCTTCAGTTTTGTTTGGGGTTTTTTGTTTGTTTGGGTTTGGGGGAGTTTTTGCATCTACTTCAGTTTGGATTCATCATTCTTTACCTGAACTTGGAGTGTGGTACTTTGCATTCTTACTGAGGTCTTGTACAACTATTTTCACATGCTTCTGCTGGGAATACTTTGTTTCTTGTATCCTAGGCCTACAAACAACTTTTTCAAGTCTTCATATTGTTTGACTTGGTTGTAATGCAATAGGGTAAGCACTCATGTCTATCCTTATTTTTATCAAAGTTTCCATGTAATTTTTTTTTTAAATCCTTGGGATTTTTTTATATCCTTAATATTCAATTTTTTTCAGTATTCAGTATAGGGGAATATGAAATAGTTTGTTTTTATTAGTCCCTCTGTAAAGTCTTGCTGTTGTTTGCTGTTAAATTACATGCCATTATCAGTAGCTACTCAAGGTCATCCAGTTCTTTTTGTATGATGTTTCAATCCTTTTCTTTGTGTTACTTGGTGTTACTGGGAAATTTCATTAGCATGCTTTTTGGTAAAAGGTTAATTAAGGAAAATACAAAAGCTTTGACCAAAGATTCATTCCTCAGGAACTCCATTAGTATCCTTCTGATCTGATAGCTTTCCGTTCAGCATAACCCACTGTTATCTCTGCCATCTACATATTTGGTTCCTTTCCCATCTTTTTCACCTTAACTGATACGGCACAGTATCAAAAGACCATACCCCATATGGCACAGTACCAAAAGTCCATATAAAACTTCCTGCATTTCCTTTATCTGGAAAAATCAGCTGCCTTGTCAAAGAAAGGTGTCAAGTGAGTTTGGCACACTCTATCTCTGGTGAACCTATGTGATATCTTCCGTTATGATGATCATCTGTTTTCTGTTTTGTCTTTGAATTTTGCAAGAACAAATAATTATTCTCAGTAGCATGCTGCTCTTGATCAGATTCATAGGCCTGACATATTCCTGATTGGGTTGGGTTTTTTTCTCCTTGTAAATATAGGTGCTATTTTTGCCTTTTTCCACTTTTGAGTTAATAGATGTATTAACAATCCTTTCTGCTGTATCTTTGATCTCCTGCCCGTGCCCATTCTTTCAGAATACTGGGATGAAGGTGATCCAAACACTGCTCTTTGAGTGCATTTTCAGCTTCCTATTTTTGCTTCCAGCTAAGTCATTTGTGAGCTTGTGGAAGTTTGGTTTTTACATTTGAATGAATATTAAAGCTATGCTCACAGAATCACAGAGTGGCTGAGGTTGAAAGGGACCTCTGGAGGTCATCTGGTTCAACCTTCCTGCTGAAGCAGGGTCACCTAGAGCAGGTTGCCCAGAACTGTGTCCAGATGGCTTCATGACTATGTCACCTAAATGGTTCTGGTGGAAGGTTTGGGGCTGACTTTTGTTGCTTTCCATTTTAAGGCTCTGTGTGCAGGAGAAAGTTAATCCATGCAAGATTTTTCACCAGACTGCAGAAAAAAAATGAGATTTTGACACTCAAAATCTCTAACTGCTAGCACCGTAGGTTTTTAAGGACTTTTTCGTACACAATGTTTGAAATACAAAGCTTTTCCTGTAGAACTATAAAATATAGTACTGAACTAGGTTTGTTGGTTTTTGGGGGGTTTTGTGGGTTTTTTAAATTCTAATTAGGAAAGACAGCTTTCCTCACTTGAGACATTGTTTTAATTAACTCGTGAGTCCTGTGCCATTCCTACAGCAAATTCTGTCCATATTATTTACTTCCACAGCTTCTCTGGGCAACCTGTTCCAGTGTCTCACCACCCTCACAGTAAAGGACTTCTTCCTAATACCTAATCTAAATATACCATTTTCATTTTAAAGCCATTCCACCTCGTCCTGTAATTACATTCCCTCGTTAAAGTCCCTCTCCAGATTTCTTGTAGGCCCCCATTAGGCACTGGAAGGCTGCTAAGGTCTCCTTTAAGCCTTCTCTTCTTCAGGCTGAACAAGCCCAACTCTCTCAGCCTGTCTTCATAGTAGAGGTGGTTGTCCAGCTGCCTGATCATCTCTGTGGCCTTCCTCTGGACTCATTCTCACAGCCAAAAAGGACTGTCATGGTTTAAATCTGGCTGGTAACTCAGAACCGTACAGCTGCTTGCTCACCCTCCTCCTTCCTCCCCTGCAGGTGGGATGGGGAGGAGAATCATACAATCAAAGAATGGTTTGGGTTGGAAAGGTCCTTAAGAGCATCTAGTTCCAACACCCCTGCCCTGGGCAGGGACACCTTCTACTATGTCAAAAGAATGTAAAACCCATGGGTTGAGATATGAACAATTTAATAACTAAAGTACAATATATTACTACTAGTACTATTAATAATGATGATGATAAGAGGAGAGAATATAAGACTAAAAGGGGAGAGGCCCAATACAATTGCTCGCCACCCACTGACCAGTACCCAGCCCAACCCAAGATTTTATGTTGGGGCCCCAGATCTGAATGCAGTACTGCAGGTGGGGGTCTCAGGAGGGCAGAGTAGAGGAGGAGAATTGCCCTGTCCCTGGCAGTGTTCAAGGCCAGGCTGGATGGAGCTTTGAGTAACCTGATGTAGTGGAAGGTGTCCCTGCCCATGGCAGAGGGTTTGGAACTGAATGATCTTAAGGTCACTTCCAACCCAAACTATTCTATGATTCCATGAATCTATAATAGGTGTGCTTATTTCACAGCCAGCTCTTGCTCAAGCAGCCATCCTCATCCATCATTGGAGGAAAATATGCACAGAAATGGAATTACCCTTTCCAGAGTCTGGAGAGACATTGTCTGCATTCTTTGTCTTCTTGCTGTAGTGGAAGAGGCTAACGTGAAAATAAGTCCTGAAATAGTGGAGGAGTCCTTTACAAGCAGCATGCCATCCTGAGAGAGAAAGGAAGTTCCAGGGCTCAGCAGAGCTGGCAGCGGCATGGCACTGGGTCTGGCCTGTGTGGAGAGGAGGTTAGGAATGATGGAGTCTGTTTAGGGGGGGCATGGGACAAAAGTGCTTGGGAAATATTGGGCAACATCATAATGCATTCATATGTCAGGTTCAGAAAGACAACTGTGCTTATTTAGGCAACAGGCCAAGATGCCCATGCTGCTTGGTGCTGAGGGCCATGGAGGATGCCTACATATAATGGTCTGATACACAGTTTTTTGTAAGATTTAAGAGAGATTCCAGTAAGGGGCACCTTCATTTCCCAACATAATACAACTGTATTCAGAACAACCTTTAGCCAATGTGTTCTCTGCATGCCTACAATAGTAAAACATGTGTAAAATATGGCATTTCTTTGCTTAGAATACTGGTACA
Source organism: Psittacula echo (assembly GCF_963264785.1). NCBI lineage: Eukaryota > Metazoa > Chordata > Aves > Psittaciformes > Psittacidae > Psittacula > Psittacula echo. The sequence goes on along the minus strand of NC_137735.1, from coordinate 116,109,550 downwards.
TCACTAAATTGAGAAGTTCATATCCTCATCTGAACTCTTTTAAGCCAAATATAGCTTTTATCAAAATAGTCAGTGATGTTTGTTTTCACAAATGCTTTTTCCACCTAAATTGGGCTGTTCTAAAATTATTTTGTTCAAAAAATGAAACAAAACCCCGGGAAACCTAACCACAGAAACTTTTTGTTGTGATGAAGATTTTCATTCACATTCATTCAAAAAGCTGAAAACTTTAGGATTTGCCAAGTAATGTGATTTTTATCAAGAGTCAGGCTTATAAATATATCTAAAAAAACCCCCAAAAACGCAGTGTCTTAAACATTATAAATTAGGAAAGGAAGCTGAAAAGAACATTCACACAACCTCAATGGCAGTGTCAGTGATGCTGCCTCAGATTTTTCTCACTGAATACTGAGGTGGACTAAAGATGTAGTAGTCTCTTTTTATACATATGTATAAAATACAGCTGGTTTTAAATACACAGTGCTGTCAAAACCACAGTTCAGTTGTCATTCTGGTAAGCTGAATCTGATACTGCTTTGTCTGCCTGAAGTGTGGGCTGTTGCCAGAAGAGGTGTTTGGCCTTCACTCCTCTTTTCGAGCTTATTGTCATACTCTTCCTTGTCCTGGCACCTGGATTTGTGGGTGATGCTATAAGCTGGCTCAAGAGACTGATTAGGCTATAAAGTAACCTGGCTAGGAAGAAAAAAAGATGTGTTTTGTTTTGGTTTGGTTTTTTATAATCAGATCGGTTCCTCATTCCATCTCACCGTTTGGCTGTATAAATATTACCATTAGTGTTCTGAAATGATACTGCAGCTTTCGTGTGCACCCACTGGTAATGGCAGATTAAATTGACCATGTAAATGCAGCCTAGGGAGATATCACTGCTGCAAATTGCAGTGTACTGTAGAGGCACCTGGACTAGTGACGGATGGACTATTTCAGATATTTTGCTTCTCAGCAGTTTGCTAAGAGGAAGGGGAAGACAGGCTGTGCTCCTTTTCAACACATGACTGGGAGGCGCGTGATACCACTGAGAAAATAAAAGAAACTGCAAGCTTAAAACTGTGCAAGGAGCAGTCTGGTTGTTGCAGAGGCCAAGTAAACTCGTCAGGCATTTTGGGATAACACTGTCTTCTCTGAATTGAGACAGACAAGTATTATATGTGCTGTATGGTGTGTAAACACATATTGTCTTTATTATTTTTTAATAGAAAATATAATGACAAAAGTACATGATGATCCATAGTAAATTCTGAGGTCTGTTGCTCCAAAATTTTTTTTATCCTCTTCTGTATTAATTACTCTGGGGTCATGTTTTCAGGAGGGTTAACGCTGCAGCGCTGCTCTCACAACTTCAAGTCATGAATCAACTTCCCTGAGACACATGAATAGAAAAAATAACCCACTACTTTTCTTTTAGTCTTTATAATGGTGACATTATGCTTGTCAGAAAGGTCCTGTTCAGCTTTTCACCTGTAAGTCCACTTTTTGAGCAGATGAATAATACAGAGAGTTTCAGGGCTTTGTCTAATAGCTCATATTTCTTTCAACGACTTTTTCACTGCGACAGTAGCATGCAACCACTGGCTGAAAATGCAAAGGAAAGAACTTTCCCTTGTCACAGATACAGTGATACAGAATAAAACTTTCGAAACTCTTCAGGACACACGGGTGCATGCAGAAATAGATATATATTGTACATCAGAAAACACCTGGGAATGGTACTAGATTAATGGCTTACAAGTAGTTCTCGGAGCCTGCTTCTAAATCAGATGATACAGTAGTACCAGAGAAACCAAGGCCTACGCTCCTGTGGCGGTGAAAGCAGAATAGGAAATTGAAATGACTCTTTCACTGCCTTGAAGTCATTGTCTAATATTAGCCCTGTCAGTGCCTGGCTCTTTGTCAGCTGGAGCACAGGAGGAGATGGTTACCAGCCAGGAGAATATGACCAAGGCTTTTAAATACTATTGCTTGGAAAGTCTTATTAATGGTTGCATATAAGATCGATGTGCAATAATTCTTCCAAGCGGTATCTTTTAAAAGCCTTTAGCAATCTGTCATCCTCATCTCCCTCCCCCCAGTTAGAAAGCCACATTAGTCAGGAGAAATTGCACGGATGTGGGAAGTTTCAAACTGCATCCACTGATGCCGTCAGGAAAATGCTACTGTGCAGGGGCACAGGTGCAATTACACTGACGGCTGCTTCTCGTCCTCGGCTCGGGTCATCCTGGAGGGACCAGCAGAAAGGAACGGGGAGGCGGGCGAGATTCTATCAGGTGCATGGGAACAGTACCGAAGAGAAAAATGGAATACCCTGTTCCAGGAGACAAAGATCGCGCTGTCTGTGAGTGTGTTGGTTCATCTTCTTCAAATCTATGTCTTGAGAGAGAGGGGAGAATTTCAGTACTGTTTGTTTTGGTCTGAGTTTAGTAACCTGTTCATCGTATCTTAGCCTTTGCTGTCACTGTGGTAGAAATGCTTAATTTTTATTTTCATTTTTTTTTTAACTGATCATTCATAAATTGTAGTTATTTTGGAGGTGGTTTACAGTTCTACAGTGGTTTTTGGCATTTTGGAACCCTCAGCTTTGGAAAAACATATCCATATCTTAAGAAGAGATCTTTAAACCTCTTCTTATGTGCAGTGGCATTAAATACTACTTTTAAGGTTAATCTGCTCCACTAGCTATGGTTGGAAACTAGAGCAGGGGTTTACTAGGTAGTAAATGTTATCATAGTAAAGAACATTGGGTGTGGGAAGCCACTGTCTGTGATGGATAAATCCTGAGTCATTTACTTCATGATGCATCAGCAGTATAATTTGGGTGTGGCTTTGATTTTCAGCTGCTATTGTAACAAGGCTATGAAAGCTAACAGTGGCTTAACGTGATTTGTGATTGCAAAGGTTTTTCTCAGAATACGCACAAAATGCCTCACATATTAAAGTGCAACATCTGTGCATGCAATGCTGCAATAGATGTAAGTATTTGAGTAGGTATCTATCAAAAATATGCTGTTCTGACGCTAGTAAATTCTCTACTGAAACAATGTTTCCATCACATAGCAGTAAGGAATGTTATATATGTTTTATTATCTTTTAATGTTTGGCTTGGATTTGATTTTTTAGGGTATTAATTTTTATTGTAGGCTTATCGTTGCAAACACGACATTTAGTCCTCAGTTCAGATGATGTCTTTTTCTAATGCAGTCAGCACTGCATGGCAAGCGGCACTAAAATCAGCACTGGGAAAGGGTTAAAGAACAAAACTAATTTAGTGGCTTTGTTTTTAATCCTGAATAATGTATCTTGGGTTTAGAATGAGACTCAACCACTTTCAACAATGAGGAAAGGAGAGCTGTAATTAAACATATGTATGTAAGTGAAATAATTTTTAGTATTATGGATCTAAAATAAATATGCTCAGGGAGTTACAAATGAGTAGGAAAGGATTCTCTTTCTTGATTCTGGAAACGAGCTTAGATAAACCTTTGCTGTACTATAAATGTGTAATTACAGTTGAATGCCTTTGCAGTATGTCTGACTGTAGTGAACTAGAAAAGTCATAGAAGGGCAAGTGAGGGGTTTTGTTGTCAGTCTCTGATGGGTACCTTATTCTTAACATTTTCAAAAAGTATATTGCTGCTCAGTACATGAACTGTTTCTGACTACCTTGCTTCACTTGTTAGCAGATTTTTTTCATGTATAATCTGTATGAAGTACACCAAAGAATAATGGCATTTTGTCTTCTGTCTGACCTGGAACTGTTTTCCGTTTCCAGCACACATTTTGGAGAAGTAACATAATAACAAAATGTTCTAGCTGTAAATGGAATGCTTGTCTCTGGTAATTAGGTGGTCTCAGAAAGTGACTTAGAAAAAGAGGAAATCTTAGAAGAAACTTCAGAGATAAGTACAGCATATTGCTAAAAACCCCTGTCTGAGTATCCTCTCTTGCTTTAGATTAAATTTCTTGTCAGTAACTGGTACTATGATGGTATCATAACAAGAAGCTGAATTATTAATTTTTTTTCTTCTTGACTTTGTGCATTATTCATTACCATGTCATCCTACCAGAGGCAACTAGAAATAAACAAACACGACTGTCAGACATGAGTAATACTAACTATTGCAGTTATTATCTGAGAGTGTTTGAAAGTAAAGATTCAAAAATATGTGGAAATAGATTCCTCTAGAATAATATGATGCTGTATTAATAGGAAGATGAGATTTTGTATTTCCTTTTCATGCTGTCCACTGAAACAACCTTGCTGTCCCTTTACCTCACAGTCTAACATAAAAACCTTCTCGAGTCTAATTTTTTTTTTCTTTTTAAATTACAACCTGTTACTACTTGTAAGAATAAACTTTCTGGAATGTCCTGAGTTTCTTAAACTCAAAGTGTAGTGTCTAGAATATGTGCTGGAATGTAAAATCGGTAGCTTTTTTTTTTTTTTTAATGTTGGAGTGTTGAAAGAAAAGGAATGCAGGAATTTTGGGCAAAGAAAATTAGGAAGAATAAAGGTAGATCCCTCCTATTTTCCCCAACCAGAAAATATATTTTTTTTATATTACTATGGCATTTGCAGGTGGAAACAGCTGATGATGTTGGTGAAAAAAAAAATTAATCAGAAGGGATTTATGTAAAACTAGTCAGGAGCCTGTATTCTACGGTGATTACAAGAACAAATAAAATTCCTCTTCCTAGGTAGGGGCTAAAGTCTCATTAACATTTGGAAAGATGGTGTACTTTTTACTATTTCTGTAGAGTAGAAAATGTACTAATTACAATTAGATGGAAGGTTTTGATGTTGCCAAATACCCAGTAACAGGGAAGAATTGGTCAAGGTGATGGCCAGGATGATGGACTGCCAAGAGCCTAGATACAATTTCCTGCCTGGAGTGAGCATCAACGCTGATATTGAATAAAACATTCTCTGGTCACCTACTGTTTTGTTTATGTGTCTTCATCTAAATGGGGAAAATTCTGGCTGGTTCTGACTGAACTCTCCATGCTACCCAATCTAAAGCACTTCCTTTTGGGGTGTTTTGGTTGTTCTAGGTGTGCCGACAGTGCACAACCTCTCTCTGTAAGAAAACAGTTTTAAGAAGACAAGGTTATGTGCATCCATTCATACTCTTGAGTTTTGTCCTGAAGTTGTTATGCAAATTTAACTGTCTTAAATAAAAGAAGTATTCTAGTCTATTATGTTTTCTTTTCCTTTTTACTTAAGTAATACTGGTAAAGTGGCATGTTCTACACCACCTTTTCAGCCAGTCCTAATAGCACATTGCTTAATTAGAGTTAGATACATTTGAAAAAGTACTTAACCATGGAGAAGGGTACTTGGAAAAAAGGTAGGATTGAGTTGTCACACTGAAAAAATTCCCACAAGGAAATGAGTCATTAACCTATCCTAGTGTTTTGTACCATCGTCATCATGTAAGGGGAAATTTCTGTACCTGTGAGTTGATACAAATGTTTCAGTTTCAGGTGATGACTGGACACTGAATCTGTTGTAACTCAAGCAGAGCATGCAATAGTATGAATTTGCATGCTTTAAATAGGTGAGAGTGCTCAAAATAGCACTTTAGTGATGGAGTTAAAAAATCGCTAGAGGTAACAAGTTAATTTGTTCAGCTCGCATGAATGATTGCTTCTGAGTTTTGCTGTATGGCAAAATTTGAGATTTGGCTATGTTGGTACATGGTCATAGTGGATCAGTCACCTTCACAACTTGCACCAGCAAGTTAATGACTGTTATATTACCATAGTGGAGCACCTTCCACTAGACCAGGTTGCTCAAAGCCCCATCCAACCAGGCTTTGAACGTTGCCAGGGATGGGGCAGCCACAGCTTCTCTCAAACACAGCTTCTCTGGGCAACCTTGTTCCAGTGTCTCACCACCCTCACAGTGAAGAATTTCTTCCTAATATCTAATCTAAATATACTCTTTTCCAGTTTAAAGCCATTCTCCCCTTTCCTCTCACTACAGGCGTTGGTAAAAAGTCTGTCCCCATCTTTCTTGTAACCCCATCTTTAATTATTGTAAGGCTGCAATAAGGTCTTTCTGGAGCCTTCTGTCCTCTGGGTTGAACAAGCCCAGCTCTGTCAGCCTTTCCTCAAAAGAGAGGTGTTTCAGCCCTCTGATTGTTTCTGTGGCCCTCCTCTGGATCTGCTCTAACACATTTATGTCTTGTGCTGGGGACTCCAGAGCTGAACACAGTGCTTCAGGTGAGATCTCAAAAGAGCAGAGTAGAAGGGGAGAATCAATTCCGCCAAGCTGCTGGCCATGCTTTTTATGCAGCCCAAATTATGATTTGATTTTCTGGGCTGCAAGCATACATTGCCAACTTATATCCAGTTTTTCATCCACCGCTATCCCAAAGTCCTTCTCTGCTCTCAATCCATTCTTTGCTGGTTGTGTGGTTGCTGTATGCACAGTTGTGTTTTATGGGAAACAGGGAATTATTTTAACTTTGGGGTTTTATTATTTTTCATTTTTAATTCTCTTTCAGAATTCCCCACTCTACCAATATCTGCAGGATTTGGGACACACAGATTTTGAAGTATGTTCATCTGTGTCACAGAAAGCAGAGCAATGTGCGGCAGCGGAAAGCCAAAGAGAGCGGACTCTGCATGCTGCCCAGAAAGTGAGCACTCTCCTGTTCCTATTTATCTTCTCAAATGAGAACTATAGTATTTCACAAATAGGCAAAATCAGAGGGGATAAAGGTAAACCTCTTGCTGTATTAAAAGAAAAACTAAGCAAAAGAAAACAAAACCAAGTGTCATACCTTGTCTGCAAATGTGTTTGGAAATGCATGGTTTGCCGGTATAGCTTGGAATCCTTCTTTGCCCTTGCATAAGCTAAGGAAGCAAGAAATGTTGATAATGATTTTTTTGAGTGTTGTAAGTTATCTTATTTACTGGATATTAGTATGTTACCTTAGCATGACGTTCTGGGAATAAATCTACCGGAGCTCAGTTTTCCTTTTGTTCATTCCTATTTCATACCTCTTCAGCCATTTTCAAATCAGAGGTTCACAGCCACTTTCCCTTCGTTTGTAACCTCTGCTGCTTTCCTGCTCCACAATGTTCTGCCCTCCCAATTAGTTGACAGTGAGCTGAAGGAGCATCCTGTTTTTTGCAAACACAGATGGTATGATGAGAAGTTAGAAAACCCCCGTAAGGTCTCCCTGCAGGTTTTGGTAGATGAGAGTATCATATGGCAGATGAGGAGAGTTATTGCTTTTCTTGAGATCTTTTCTCAAATAATGCCATCTTGACATATATCTGCTACTCAGTTCTCAGATGCTTCAAGGAATTAGCCAAGTAATAGTCACAAGGCTTTATTGCCACAATTTTTTCCAGTTTTGTACGTGTCCCTTTTGTTCCTCCTTTGGTTTAGGTCAGAAGCATTTATTTTTTGTGGGATTTTTAATCTATTGTGCTGTGTGTAGGATCTTAAAGGGTGGGATTAAGAAGTGGATGAATTGATGTGGATAACATCAGTCAGGTTTTTTTCTGATCTGGGTTTTTGAACCAGAATATGTGGTTTTTGAAATGTTTGCTATGGTATACTTGCAAGCACTGACATGCAGTCTTTGAAGTGAAAATTTAGAAATTGCAGTGGGAAGCTTATTCATCTAGCAGTATTCAGAGGAGTGTTGATGGGTCATATTTTCATATAGTGATATTCATTTCAACCACTCTCTGTATAGACTATATAAGCTTCCTCACACTCATTAATCCATTTGAAAAGACATGATGATAAAACGTGAAACATTTTGCTTTGATCTTCAGTCCTGTTGGAATTAATCTTCAGGCATAGATTGGTCATAGTTTGGTTTTACCTGTGTGCAGGTAAGACCAAGCTAAGCACTTTGCTTCACAGCTTCAAACCCCGGTTTCTGAGACTTGCAGTCCTCGCAAGTGTGCCATGTCTCCCTTCTCTCATGCCTCACTTTCTGATCAAAGATGATAATGTAGATAAGATGCAGGGTGCATATCCACTGAACAGACCAGGAAGTACTGCATGCCCAGCATATGAATTAGACACCTGTAAAAAATATTCATATTATAATAAGAACCCCTAAGTTTAGTACAGTTCAGCCATGTCCTTGTAGAGTTTACAGCTTTTCGAAGAGTTGAGTAATCATGTAGAAAAGAATCAGGAAGGAGCTTGATTACAGAACTCCGGTCTCATGTGCTGAGGATTTGTGAGCTCACGAAACAGATTAATTGAGAGGAGGAGGAGAAGTGATTCTTGCAGTGTCTCCATGCTTCCTCAGCTGATTTCTCTACCGTAAGATTATTTCAAATTTAATGAATAAATTGATTTCTAGTTACTGTTGATGCGGATAGCTGTTGCATTTGTAATACGATTGCTTTTATCAGTGGTCACAAGGCAAAGCTGAATTTAATTCAGGGCTTAACTCATCATTTTTTATACTTTAATTTAAACTACCTTTGAAAGTATGCATGGAAATATTAGGCTCACTATCCTTACTTTTCAGAATTGTCAGTTATTGTCACCATAGCCCTTAAGAAACCACCTGAAATTTTATCTTCCTTTAAAAGCTATTGGCAGTTTTGCGGTACGTTTACGTTGAAGATACCTATTCTGGCTTAGTGTAGGAAGACTTTAATCAAACCACTGTTAACTGAAAATTGGAGCGACATACTTTATTGGCTGGTTATCTGTTTGTTACTATGAAGTAATGCATGCAGTGTCATTTGCTAGCTGCATTACTTTATTTTGCATAGCTAGTTTTGTGGAAGTCAGTAAAGCAGTATGATGCCGTGTTCATGTATACGATTTCCACCAAATTTAATACAAAAGTGCTGTGGGGTAAAGAACCTCTAAAGGATTAAGTGCACTGCTTTGAAAAGCCTCAAGTATTCTGTTTTTCCCCCTTCCCTCCCCTTAAGCATTTTACACTTAATTTTATTGTGTTGGGAGCAAGTCCTCCAGTATTGTGTCAGATGTAGAAGTAATTTGCCATGGTTTGCCTTGCAACTTGCAGAGAGTGGGTGTGTGAAAATGTGCTGTCCATTTCTTACAAATACTAGGATGACATTCACATTGTCTCATCTCTGTCTAGACAAGGATATGTGGTCGAAGAACCCTGTGTGTAACTTCTAGTGATACAGGTTCTTTCTGCTGCTGTTCCAATACCAGTTTGGGAATGTGAACACTTTTCTTTTGCAATCTGATGTCAGAAAGTCTGTTTTTGTCATTTGATTTCTGTATCCTGTTTCGGTAGGGTGTCTCAAAATGAAAGAGAATGAAGGAAAGGCAGCTGGCCACACATTTAAAGAAGTAGACTAGATTTAGAAGGATCTGAGGCTTTGCTGCAACATTTGTATGACACGCAGGCAAATTGTTAACATCCTTATCCAATCATTTCCTCAATTTTTCATGAACAAGTTATCACTTTCCTTCTCTCAGCCTTCCCTGGCCTAATCTACTGAAGTTATAAAATGTCTTATAACATGGTTTCTGAGTTCTGAATATGTACCTACCCGTAGTCCTGATACAAAATGATCTTGCTGAGGCTTAGTGTAGTGCAAAATACGGTCACAGGGCATGGATGATGTTCCATGCCGAGTGATGGCTAGTACATGTATATATTTTCATTTTCTTCTGAAAAGCAAGTTTACAAATGCCTTGAACACTTTCTTAAAATAAAAACAGAAAAGGTGCAGTGTTGCTGTGTCTTTGAGTTGAGATTGTTTACCTCTCATATATCCAGTCAAGTATGAGCCCTGTGCAAATGCATTCTGGTGACATTTGGTAAGATTTTGGCAAGGCAAAGATGTAGTCTGGGATCTTCAAGGACTGAAAAAAAATCTGGGAAAGAAAGGGGTTCCTAGTGACTGATACAAACATTGCTGCTGTCTTGTTGTCCTGCCAAGCAACGCATGTGAACATTGAGCTGAAAAGCTCCATAAAGGTAAAGGTGCTTCAAGGTTGTGTTCTGAGGGCTGATGAAATGCCAAGCTCCGATCTGAGGGAGTATAGAGATGTGATTTAGCACAGTAATTATAGGTGCAGTGTTCCTGGCTGTGCTAATCTCTGGAGGAAATTACAGTAAAGTTATGGTCTCATGATCACTTGATACTCCAAAGCACTGCTTGCAAGAGCTCCTAGACCTGTTTTCTGGAATTAAATCCTATTTGGATAATTCTGCTTGATCTTTACAGAACTAATTTCTTCCCATTTACATTTTTTCTTTCACAGTCATTTTCTTACTGTTCTTAGACTGCTGTGCATATCTGAATGTTTAAATTGATTACACTGTCACACCTTATCCCATCTTAGATGTGCTAATATTTCATCACTAGAACAGGGCTGGTGCTGGCAGCAGCTTCTGAGGGTTGTGTTTGGGCTAGCCCTCAGTAGCAGATGACCTGACATGGAAAGTCAGAGGGACTAGTCCTTTGCCTTTGTCTAGGTCTCACACCCACTTAATGGTAGCTCTGGATAGCTGGAAAGTATTGAATATGAATATCTTCTTTCTGAAATGCGAGGAATTGAAAGGTGCCAATGTGAATGAATGATGGTATTTTAGGTACCTGCTAGCTTGCCATTTCAAGTTCATCCTGTGCAAAAGAGAAATAGTCTTTAGAGTTTTATTTTAGATTCAAATGAATGTACCTAAAATAGTTTTTATATTTTTATGGTTTTTAATGTTAGGAGTTACACATCTTTGTTAGTTTACAGGGGGTTTGACTGAGTGGTGTTCTAAAGCTGTGAGAAGAATGCTCCAGAAGCATTGGCAACATGACCTGACTTGTGTGTTGATGAAAGTTGTTTTACTTGTCAGTAACACTCCCAATGGGAATGCAAACTGTGAGACACTAGTTCAAGGATCTGAATAATTTAATGTGTTACTGTACTGGGTCATAGCCCAAGACAGTGGGTTGTCTTGTTTTGTGTTTTCAAGCACTGACATGCCTGTTGAGTGTTTGTGCAAGCTCAGGTTTTTATTTTTAAACTAAAACACAGAAAAGAAACCAAAAGATCATTTACATAGCACACTAGCTTGGTTTTGGTTTGCTGGTCTGTTGTTTTGTTAGGGTTTTTTTTTCAGTAATTCCACTGTCTAGTTTAATCAGCCAGTAGCAGTTTAAGATTATCGTGATGTAGGTTTACATGTTCATGATAAAAACCCCAAAAACTTAGGACAGCTAAACAGTTGAAAATGGGAAGCTCCAGAGGCATCATTTTCAACAGTAAATGGACAATTTTTCTCTACCCTGCTTTCAAAGTATGGAGAAAAGTACTTCTGAATTAAGTGTCCTGTCTACAGCTCAAATGCAGAGCAAAGACCTTTGTTTATTTTCTACAAATTGTAATTGGAACATTTTGTTTTATTTTTCACCACTTCACAAGCAACTTGGAGGATAATCCAGTGCTGCAGTTTGTGACACTCTTCTCCCCTTCCAACTTAACGTCAGTGCCCTTGAGCAACATCAAAATACAATCCCTTGGATTTATTCCATAGTCTAAGAAGTGTGGATTGTCGGGATAGCTCCTCCTAGTAAGCCACAATGATGCCTGTGTATCAGGAAGAGCTATCATTACGAAACCCCTTTTGGTTTGTCTCTCCACTGACCTAAAAACGTTTCCTTTTGGTATAGGTCCGCAATTCTAACTGTACACAGAAAGATGAGACATACATAAAGAAAAACTCAACTTAGGTACATAAATGGATGCCAAAGTAAGTTATTACAAAAATTGTTGAAGCATAAGGGCTTCAGGGTGACAATTTCTGATGTTTGCTCAAAGCTGTTCTGCCCTGGCTTGCTTCATCAAACTTGTGTCATGCTGCCTTGAAAAGGGCTGTCAGCTTTATCACAGCGCTAACCGCAGAGCTCCAAGCTCTTGTTGCTTGGTTTTACTCTTCTATTTCTCACCTTATAGTTGGGGAGGAAAAAAAAGGAAAAAAAAGAAAAAAACAAAACAACAGAACGAGGAGAGGGGGTACACACGTTGATGCTCCACAGTTAATTTTTTGGGGCATACACTTGGTTTGATTGTACTGCATGTCAGCAGGCTGAAGATTAAGAGGTAGGGCTTCAGAAATCATAAAATACATGTAAGTATTTTGAAAAACACTTCCTATCAGCTCAGTCTTAGGGAAGTAGATACACAATGCATGTCAAACCCTCTTTCTTTTTCACTGAATAGCTACAGAGTGAAGCAATATGCATCTATTTAGCTATAATCTTTCGTACGTCCTATTTTAGGAAGATACATGAGTAAAATGTGTGATGACCAAGAAGGAGCCCCCCTAATTAGTGTTACATTTACAGCTCAGATGAAGTGGGGATTTAGTAGGCATGGGAAGCAGCATGGGGGCAAAGTACCTGATAGCGCACACCAGTTGGGACAGGGAGGTTCTGGGACAGTTCCTCTTCTTACGGTCACTCTTCCCTGTCTCTGTTCACAACTTCTCCAAAGCCTTGCCCTCAGTCTGTGGTGGTCTGCCAAGGAGAGGTTGTTCCTCTCCTGGTCTTTTCTTCATTCCCCATTAGCCATTTAAGCTGCTTCTTTTATCCTCGAGAGAAGGTTTTTCGTAGTGATGCAGTGTTTGCCAACTTAAGATCAAACTAATTCTAGCTGTAGTTCTTTTTAACAGTACAACATAACAATCCATTATGCTCCAAATAGGTGGGGTTACTGAAAGCTTTATTTCACGCTCTTGTGTGTACAAGCAAACTGATGGGAAGCAGATGTTCCTTAGCGTACTCTGAAGTTAGGCCAGACACAGTAAGCAAAACTTCCTTACAGGTACTTGGGTCTGAACCAACAAGAAAAGCAAATGCAGAAATAAAGGAATTGCCTGTTGTTATTTATTTTTGGCTTGGTTTTGTTGGTTTTTTTCTAATTGGAGTGATTTCTATTCTCTTCAGCAAAGCATCCTGTCAAAACTAGTTGAGTTCTTTAGAAGTTGGTTTCCTTTTCCACATTATAAGAAAAATGATGATATACTTCACCGACTGGTAAGTGATCCCTTTTTTTTTTTTTTTTTCCCATTTACTTTCCTAATCCACAAGTCCTCCGCTCCTCTGTACCTCATCCTCTGACCACCATCTTTGGTCTGTATTGTTGGTTTTGGCTCTAAGAGTTTTACTTCAGATAATACTGATTCTGGTTTTCAGAGTTACTGTGCCAGGCAAATTGAGCACACAAGAACAGAAACAGTGTCAGTAGCCAGGTTGAAGGTTTTCAAAATGTGGAAGAGAAAATAAAACGTCTAAGAGAAATTAAAGAAATTCTTGAAATCTGAAAGGTGTTAACCTACAGAGTAGCTGCGCTTTTTGGTGGAAGCCAGTATGGAGACACTGGCTGAGAAAGTTCAAATATTGCAGCCTAGTGCTTTGCAGACACAGCCCAAGACAGAAGGCTCTAGAGCTTCATCTCAGTATTGCTTCACCCTCTCTTTCAGTGCGTTAGCTCAGGCATAGCACCACCACAGCGCAGATCTACTACCCCTGAACCCATCCTGGCCCGTTTGTTCCTGCACTGCTATCCAGAGTACTTCTGCATTTGAGAAAGGCTAAACAAACTAAAGCACTTCAGTTATAATGCTTCAGTACAGTGTTACGCATTAAGAGCGGATGACATCTGTGTAGCGGTTTGTCTGCAGGGAGAGGCAAGAGCAGTCCTCTGTAGTACCTGTGTGCTTTCATCTCAGCAGTTCAGAAGCGGTTGGGAGTCCATCTGCCCACCAGAAGTTGTATTCTGGTCCTGGAGCCTGCAGGAACTTTTAGGGCCCAAGTCAGCCTGCATGAGGTAGACTGAAGAGTCAATAGTTCTACCCCACATAGTTAAAAATAGTTTTATGGTGCCTTTACACCTGGTCTCTGCAGTGCCAGTTTCCAACCAGGTCAGTCTCTAGCCTGGGCTTAACTGAGATCTGCTTTAACTTGCACCCAGCTGCTCCAGTTTCCTGCTCTGGCTTGCCAATGTCACATTAATCAGACTGTCTCAGAATCTAAAAGTTAGCATTTTGATTTATTTTTTATTGCTATGATGTAGGGATGATGTCTTCAGATGTAGCTTCAAAAAAAAGAGAACAGTTGAGTTCTGCCAAGTCCAGTTGCTATCTCTTCTCTCTTATCTCAAGATAACAAAATTTCCTCTTATTAGTGATCGTGGATTGTCTTTTTTAATTCCTCCCTCTTCCTCTATGAATCAAAGGTATTATCTTAACAGCTTTTTTTAGCCTTACTTTCTTGAGATGGAGACACAACCAAAGAGTACGGAAAACATGTTTCTCCTGCTGCTTGCTACAGTAGGGTCCTGAAATGACACAGGATGCGTCGGAGGAGGCAGAGTTTCCTCTTGCACACAGTCCTCAAGCAAATGTTTGCTATTAAAAGTAGAATGCAAAATATCTCAAGTGACATCAACGTATGGAATTAAACTTTCAACTAGCTATCTTCTAGTTTCATAAAGAATCTCAGTCTGTCAGTTTCAGAACTAAACAGATTTTGTACTGTGAAATGTTGTGCTTCTGTTAAAAGCTTCTAATAGAGGGTTTTCAGACATACTCTCCTTTCCCTTCTGTAATCTAGTTAGATGTAAAGATGCACATGTTCAGTGTTTGTTGGGTTTTGTTATGACATTCTTAACTTGTTTTGTAATTATAGTTTGGTGCAGTATGCGAATTAAAATTTTAGGGGGCTTCTCTAGTGGATAGGTTTGTCTTAAAGAGCTTTGTATCTGTCTTGAAGAGCTGTACTTGTAAGGAAAAAAAAATAACAAATGCTTATCATGGCATCAAATCCATAAATAACTCCCTGAAGTTTGCCTGGAGTTCAGCAAGTATGTGGTCTTCAGAGTCCCATGCCGTTTCATGTTTGGATTGAGTTCCTTTGGAAAGACACGGAATCCTGCAGGAGAGGACTTCACTGTCTTGGCTCAGGGCTTGAGTCCAGTGCATTTACCCTAATGTTTTTAAGTATCCACAGGTGATTTTTTGTTGACTAATCTGTAATATCCCTCTTTTTCTTCCTAATTTTTATTTTTAATGATGTAGCTTATGTCATGACATTGAAAAAAAGAAAAGTGTTTGCTGTTTTATTAATGACCTTCTGATAGATACAGTGCCTCTCTGATTCTTACGCAAATATATTGGCATAATCTGTGGCACATTTCCAGGTATTGTTACTGTCTAGGTCAGATCACAAAGTCAGTGCAATGCATCCTGCAAGTCTGAACTGTTAGGGAGTATGTGAGTTTTTAAAGTTAAACAGCTTTAATAAAAATGAAGTAGCTACTTGTGATATAGCTAAAACATTCCTGTAGTCTTTGAGAACAGATTGTTGTCATCAAAGCATAGAGTGTCTGGGTGTTTTCCTTGTTCTACTAACTTAATTTTAAGAATTTGCATATTCTCTACTAATGCCTGGTTTTTTCTCCTGCCTCTTCGTGGCTAGGATGTTGGATTTCGATTTGACACACTCCGTACCATCCTGCAACAGGAAGTTCTGCTGCAGGAGGATGTGGAACTGATTGAGTTCCTTGACCCCAGTATCCTGTCTGCAGGGCAGTGTAAGCAACAGGAAAACAGACAGCTTCCAACGCTACGCTCCCTAGCAACTCCTAATATTTGGTATTGTACAGAGAATATCTACCACCATATTCACTGAGAAAAAACCAAAAAATATATTGTGTGTTCTTCATATAAAATGCAGCATCGAAGTAACTACTTCTTTTTTTCCCTCAGGTCTTTGAGTCTTTGGTCCACTAGTCCCCAGATTTTTTGTATAAACATGTTTTTTTTCCTCAGGTGTTTTATTGAAAGAGTGAGTTTTAATCTGAGATAGCTACATGAACCCTAATATGTGCTCTAGGGAAGAACTACCATGGTTGATTAATTCTTGAGTTTCTAAAGCTGTACAATGGTGATTTTGACAAATGCGACATGATTCTGAAGACTGAATTGAAAAGTGTCTTCTTTGCTGTGGTCTTCATAAATACATTGGGGAGGTGTGTGCAGTTAATTTTCAGATGTAGAATACTGGAAGAACAGACTAAAGCATTTTTAAAGAAGATGCATTCAAGTCAGCAGAGCCTGGTGAAATTCACCCTGGAAAACTGAAGGAGCTAGCTGCTGCAGCGGTGTCATAACAGCTACCACCTGTATTTGAAAAACAGCAAGGACAGTGGGTGTTCTGACAGAGGGTCTTGCTCAGAAATGGACAAGAATCAGTGAATAAAAATACCTCATAACACAGCCCAGTGCTATGTTTTCATGCTATGTTAGGAAAATGGATGAAATTATTATAAAGCCACAGCATGTTAAAACTCCAACTGTTTAAGTTGTAATGTGTCACTATTGATGCTGTCTGTCAAACAAGAGAACTTCTGAAACGGATTTTTCCAGTGCTTTGTCTTGGTCCTAGCACTATTCATTGTTTCTTTAACTGTTCAGATGATAAAGTACACTTACAAAATTTGTGAATATTGCTCAGCTTACAGACAACACCAGGTTTGTAAATGTTTTGGCAGAATGGAATTCAAAAGTAGCTTTGAGAAATATCTTGAAATCAGTAGAAAAGTCAATAGACAAAAGTCTAATGCTTTTGGGAAGGAAAAATCAAATGAGCAAACAGGTGGTTAATAATTGGGTAGGCAGTACTACTTCAGAAAAGGATCTGCACGTGGTTGCAGAGTATAAATTCAATGCTTCAGCAAATTACTGAAGAAATGGCAAATCTCATCCTGGTGTCCTTACTAAGTGCAGCATGGAGCGGGTTACTTTTCTGTCTCTTTCCCTAAGCCTTGTGTTAGACTACAGCATTTGGTTTTGGATGCCACACTCAGAGAGGTCTAGGCAATTTAGAGACAGGCCAGAGCAGAACAAGAAGAAGAATGAGTTTAAAAAATACAGTCTTTTGGAAACATTAGAGTGTGCTAGGATTGTTTGGCCAAAATGGACAAAATTGAAGTGGGATGAAACAGTGTTACGATGTGTAGAAGGTAGCTAATAGGAAGGTGGTGATCAATCGTCATTTATTCTGTTCGGAAAAGGGAAGGATGTGAGGAAAAATAATGCAATTAATTTGCCAGTGATTCCGACTGGACTTGGGAGAAATCTTTTGAATTCTAAGGATATTTATGAGTTGCAATAGCTTCCTGGGCAGGTTGTGGAGTCTGAATTTTCTTCTTCAGTCTGTCTGTGATGATCTGGATTAACCAGAAACCGAAAATGGACAAAGTGAGCTTTTAAATCTCTTTGAGTCTTTCATTGTTGTGATTCATTTTCTATGTGTGTGATTTTATTTTCAATGTACCAAGCAAGTTGTGGACTATGTGTCTGTCCTTTTTGAAGTTAGTTACATATCTGGAATATTTTAACCCTGGACCTTTAATGAAGCTATCACTAGCCCTGAAGAATTAACACTTGTAAACTGTGTTGAAATATGACCACAAAACTGTCCAGAAAATAGAAATCCAGAGATCATGCCTTATTCTAGAAATGGGAAAATATTGCTTGTGAATACTTCCAAACCTAAATAAAGGATATGCAGGCAAAGAAAGTGAATGTTTTTCTTTCAGAAAATTATGCAAAAAAAAAAGTTATTACACATCTTGAAGCCCGTATTCCATCCATCTCTGGACTGTCATTTAAAAAAATGCAACTATAATACTATATATGAAACACAGTGTATTTTCTAGCAGTTACTTCTTTTTGTGTCATTTTTCTAGGTGAAAATAACAGCTTCATGAAGTGTTTTTTAATGTCCTTGAGAAATAACTGATTACTGAGATACAGTAACTGTTCTCTAAGGATTTGCAAGAGCTTCTAAATTATTTAAAATGACTATACAAGCCATCTTTGTAAAAACATGTTAAAAACTAGTGCTGTGTTGGTGTCCAAGTTAAATGAGTCAGACTCTAGAAAAAATAAAGCTGGCACTACTTGAGGATTTTGTTACCAAAAGAAACATGCCCTTCCCTACTGTACTCTTGAACCTGGAAATACAGATATTCCAACTCCTACCCACCCTGGATTATAATGCTGAGTAGTCAGGTTTTTTCTTATTATATTTTCTTTTCTATTCTTTTTTTTTAAAGTCATATGTGTAAGAGAAACTGACCTTTCAAAGTGGTACATTCTTCTCCTTGTGCCATAAAAAAGCCAGAAAAATATTCCCTTAGAGTATACTGAACAAGTAGTATCATGTAAATCTGCCACTAGGAATATTTTTCAGTGTTTACAGCTCCCTTCAGAACCTATATAAAAACCCCATAATAAGATGTCATAATGTCAAATGCAACCAGAATCTTCATGATTTTGCTACTCATTTGACCTCAGGAATCTGTGGTTGATGATACTTTTTCTGTTTGCAGGGATGTCTCACTGCTTCTTGCCTTTGTAAGTGCGCTGCTTATGCTTCCCTCATGGTGGAAGGAATCATCGTGGCTGCTATGGGGACTAGTTCTGCTTGTCTATGCAGTCTTTCGAGTATGGGGCACATGGAGGACAGCCAAGCTGCAAATGTCCCTGCGAAAATACTGTATCCAGCTGGAAGAAACAGTGGCAAATAGCCGAGCTTTTACTAATCTCGTGAGGAAATCTCTACGACTCATTCAAGAGACTGAAGTAATTTCCAGAGGATTTACCCTGTGAGTCTATATTTCCCTTTATTTAATACACAGATCCATTCAAGCCAGATGCCTTCTAAAATTGTCTGGTTACACCATCTCACATAACAAGTGGAATTTCTGAAAAACGTGATACTTAAAGCTTTTTGTTCACATAAAATAGTATAATTTCCATTCATACTAAATGTATGAATTCTAACAATTAAGTGTTAAGACCTGGCATCCTGAAGGAGAGCTAAGTCTCACCAAACTTTTATGTCACTGAAATCTCCTACTCTGCTATCAATGAAACACATGAAGAAATGGATTTTGAATCAATTTAGTTAAGTATTTTGGGGAGTCATTTAGAGGGCAATTTGTATGGAGGGGGGTATATCTTTTATTACCAAATCTATGTAAATAAACTGACTGCAAGTAATCATTCATATTTTAGAAAACAAGATGACATCATAATTCTATTTTTATTTAACAAACAATAATCTGAAGTAATGAGAACACAGCAATCAGCGAAGACCATTAAAGCTCATTTCCTACCTCAACTAAAGGTTACGTTAGTCATTGAGAGATAAGGTGTTTAAATTCTTAAATTATTTACTGCTGAATTTGCATCTTGCTTAAGAGATATGAAAATGTTCCTGGTTATTTAGCTCTTGGAGCTATTTGGCGATTTTCACCTATTTGCTGTGTGAAAGGACATGAGAACATGTTTAGTGTATGCAATGATCCCAAAGCCACCAGGCCTGCTTCTACGCACTCTCATTGCCATGTATGCTTTTCACTTATAGCAGCCTATGGTTAGATACATACCTGTGCCAGTTAGACTTGAAGTTAAGGAGGGCGGGAGTGCCAACAACTAAAATTCAGTCAACTAATTTCTAAAACCAGTAAAAAAATTCCCTTGTTGCACAAAGAAATTGTTTGTTCGTGCCGGACCAACTATTCTGCGCTCAGGCATGTTTTTACATGCAGGTTTGAAACTGTAGACTTAACATTTTGAATTAATTTTCTAGCTTGAGATACCTTCAGTGTGCTTCATTGAAGAAATGTCTCATTCTCCCTTTGGAATGCAAAAGCATGTCTTCAGTCTGCCTAACTATGTGTTTTGGTTTGTTTTGGTTTTTTGCTGAAGAAGCATATAGTTAAGCAATAGGCAATCTTATCTTTGCAAATGGGTTCTTAAAAGAAGTTGTTGTTAGGGCTTGTCCAAGTTACAGATGAGAAAAACAGTTGGATGTTTTCCTGAGTTAAAGCAAATGAACTTGTGGTCAATGTCTATATTGCTGGTGTCTTGTTCTTTTACTACATATCTTAGATAACAGATTAACAGAAAACAGACTGGTCTCTAAGCTGATGCTTGATCTAATAGCCTCTTTACTTAAAACTTTGGCAAGCTTTTCCAAAGACTTTGGAGTATGGATGGAGTGGGAGAAGTCTGACTGTACCAGCATCCTCATTGGAGCAGTTGTCCAGTATGAAGAAGTCAGTGCTGTATAGGTTTTTGTTTGATTTAGCCTGGAGGAAAGTCTAATTCCAGGGTGTTCTTTTCTGCAACCATATAAGCAAAAGACGCTGCTGCACAGGGCACCTGAAATTCTCTCTTGAGATGGCACTTCATGTATGATCTGAAAAACTAGTTACCTTTTTTCTTCCAGAATTTTGCCACAATAAACCGTAGCAGAACAAAGCCTTGTATGTTCTCCTGTAGTAAATTTGTCAAAGTTGTAATGCTAGTTCAGAGACACATGGCAATAGAAATGGTTGCATCTAAAAGTTAATGAGTATCTTCTTGTATCATTTTACATCCTTGAAGGTACCGGATTTCAACCAGGTAGTGCAGCGTCCTGTTCAGTGATACATATGTTGCTGTTCTAGTATACTTCTAGCTCAGCATTGTTTGGAATGTGCATTAACTGTGTTGTCAGTGGAAAAATACTGAAGCTGACATTTGAACAGTACTGAGCTCAGATTTTGGCTACATGTACTTAGCTAAATACTGATATGGCAAGCCCAGGTCTGCAGCTTTGGCCTGAAGCTCCTTCCACTACTGTTTCTTCTCCTTATTTCACTGTCCACTGCAATGTTCTTGTAAGCTAATTTGTGTATGCTTTGAAATCTCTGTGGCTTTGCTTTATTCTACCCTGTTGCCCTTTGTTAATTGATATTTGACTGTCTCTGTAAATGTTAAATTTTTCTTCATGAGGTTTTGGTTGGTTGTCCACTGATTCCCTGGTTTACTACTGTGACAGTGACTGCTATATGATTAACCAATTCAAGCATCATTTTTCCTTCATTCCTGAAACCCCACAGCAGCCACTTAGAAAGGGAACAGCAGGCCTCTTATATTAGCTGCTCTCAAAGGCAACTGGATATTCCGATTTCAGAATGGCCTTCAGAAGCATTTAACACCATTGTTGGCATTTCAGGGATGTCTGCATGGTACAAGCTCTGCATTGCAGGCATGTCTGAGACTTCACCAGAGTAGTCTGGATTACAGAAATTGTGTAGCCAATGTAGGGTAGTGCTATACTCAGGCAGAATGGCACTATTTCTGTCTAATGGCTTCATTTGCAATTAGACAAATGAAGCCTGATCATGGGTTGCAGCCTGGAATTTCCGCTGGGTAATGAAAGTATGTCCATT
This sequence comes from Psittacula echo, assembly GCF_963264785.1. NCBI lineage: Eukaryota > Metazoa > Chordata > Aves > Psittaciformes > Psittacidae > Psittacula > Psittacula echo. The sequence continues at coordinate 116,088,276 of NC_137735.1, read as the reverse complement.
GTCTCACACATTATGAAATGGAAGATGTAGGAATACATAATGAAAGGCTGCAGCAGTAAGCATTGAGTAGTTATTTCCTTGTTTGTCACTGAAATAATTAGCTTTTCTCCAAAATGCTCCCTTTCTACTTTATTTTAAACTAGAATCAAGCTCTATGAACACATATTGGTATATATAGCATCTTTTTAGAACTGCTTTCATGGTGGAGTACAGTAATAGGTTTTTATTAATGTGTCTATACAAGTTTGTTATAAGTTGAGAGCCTATTTAAAATTTGGCTTGTGAGATCAATGGAGAAATAAGTCACCGTTCTTTACTTGTAGAATGGTTTGGAGCAGTAGGAAAGAGGAAAATCGCCCTTAACCTTTTTCCTTCTTGCTATTTGTGGCTGGTATGCAAAGTTGATAACATTTTTTAAGTCCAATTAAAATATATAGAAGATAAATGGAACATTAGGAACCTAATGATATGGCATGTCTGGCATAGACATTAATAGCAAGTTATACTAATTTAAGATTACTTGAATAAAAAAGAATTATTTTATAAAAAACACTGAAACAAGGCCTCACAGAAGGAAAGCAAATTGTTTTGCTTAATACTGGCAGTACATGCTGTGCGTGAGTTGTGCTATATTTGTTCTGTATGGGAGCTGGAAATGCTTATATCGTTGTAGCAGAACGTAGATCTCTTTCTTTCTTTTACAGTAGAAAAATTTTGCTCTTTGAGCCTGCTTCTGACAATTCACCCAGGGCTTGAGTCTACAAACTGATGGGAGAGTTTATTCATAAACGCTTCCAGCTGTTACCTTCAAAAGCTAGGGAAATGTTAAAAATTGGCATGTATGTTACATGCTGTGTTCCCTAGTGACATGTATGGCAAGACTAGCATTTTAGATTTACATTTAGAAATTGAAATTAACACAGTTTGGGTTTATTTTATTCAGGTTTTAAAGTACTTTATGAGATGTTACATAAACCATTTTAATATCACTCACATCATTTAATATGGTATACAGACATTTTAATGTAGTATTTTGGCTAGCGTATTCGATATACTGCAGTTTTTGGCATGAATCTCCTTGTGTTAATCATATTTAACATGCTGATATGGGTCCAGCCTTGCTCACTGGGTGGGCTGCATTGCTTTTCATATTTGACAGTGAGGCGACAAGCTATTTCCCCTCCCGGTTGCTGTGCAGCATGGTCCAGCTAAGCACATACAGTAGGACTGACATTTTTCCAGCAGGGTCAGGTTTGCTGGCTTAGTCAGCTCTTCAGTCAGATAGGTTACAGAAATAGTTCCCTGTGAAGCAGCCCACCTCAGTCTTACCAGGTACCCTGTATGCTTTTCCCTTTTAAGTGGCCGAAGAAATGAAATCACCTCCTTACCATGCCCTGGGAAAGGTGAAAGCAGAAGCAGGCTTCCAGTCTCCAAACAATTAATCACAGTTCATCGTCCTGTTGTCCACTCTATGTCCGTTCCTGAGCTGACTCTAGTAAAAGCAGTCTCAGCAAGCAGAGGCTGTTTTCAGTGTCTCAGTCATAGGTTTGGCATCAGACTGTATATGAATAGATATAACTGGATATGAATTTTTTTTTTCCTTTTCTACAGCTTAATGTTACACAGACATATTTAACGTTCACCCAGTTCACAAGTCAGTTTATCTCCAGATGAGGCAATTTCTTACCGTTCTAAAGCCATTCTGAAGTATATCCTAACAGCCAAATGGCACAGTTTCTTTTATATGGTATATTCACCTGAATATGTAGACATCAAAGTATATTTTCAAATATGCTTGTATAGTTGCATATATTTCATGTGTTTACCTGTCAGACTCCCACAGACACAGCTGCCATTCATTGCTTGATGATAAAGCCTGTGTCACCACTCAAATATTATCTCTGTTGACCTAGAAAAGAGAGCATGGAAAAGGTGGGAAGAATACAGTGGTTTGAATGAAAAACAATATGTAGTAGCACATTTTTTCTGAAAAAAAAAATTGAACAAATTTGGCTATAAAGAGGTATATGTTAAGTATTTGTTAAAATTTCCAAAGTTTACAGTGGGCTTGTGGTAGTTTTTTCTTAAAGGTAACATTATGGTCTGTCCACCGTTAGTGTATAATTTAGGAACTCTTTGGAGAAAACAAATGCTTCCTGTGTTCCTGTCATGTTTCCAAATGAATCCTGGCTGCTTATCTGACATTCTGATTAAGTGTATCATTGATATGCTGGACAATAATATATATAATTACATATATCATTGATATGATTGATTAGGGTTTTTTTTTTCTCTCATAGTTACTGAGTGGTTTGAAAAAGTTTTCTAAGTAATGGAATAAGAAAGCTGATGTACTGTCTTTTAAAAATACTTTAGGACATCTGTACAGTTGTATCACATTTTACTTTTCAAGTTTGCTTGACAGGGTCAGTGCCGCTTGCCCATTTAATAAAGCTGGACAGCATCCTAGTCAGCATCTTATTGGTCTCCGGAAAGCCGTTTATCGCTCTGTCAGAGCCAACTTCCGAGCTTCAAGACTGGCTACTCTGTACATGCTGAAAAAATATCCTTTTTGCAAAAGCTGAGCAGTTCAGATATTCCAAGTTACCTACCTGTAATTGTGCCAGTGTTTAGAGTTAGTATATCTAGACACTTACAGTATTTAATTACATACTTAAACAAGACAAAGTAGCATAGTAAATTGGGATTTATGCTTGTACTATGCAGTGTGAGAGAAGATTCTGTGCACTGAAAATGTTGTCCCAGTTACTGACACCCGTGCCCTTGGTCTAAGCACTGTTAATGTTTTTCAGGGTCCTTCAGGATTTTGTTTTGTAATTCATCTTAGCCATCTTTTCCCCTTGCACCAAAATAGCCTCTTCTCTGAATAATCTGGCCTTTCACTCGACACCCCTGTGTTCAAAGGTAAGTTGATTTCCTGTTTCAGACAAGCTGGGTGAAATTCTGATTACATTAGTTAACCAAAAGGCACATTTAAGAGCGAGGAGTTTCAACTCTGAATCAGAGCAGAACACTTGGTTCAGATTCCATTTTGTGAGTGTCATCTGTATTTCTTCAGTGAATTGTATACATTCTTTTTAATGTTAGCATGTCAAGGTTTTTTTCTATGTTTACTGTACTTGCAGTACTATATAGGAAATAGCAATGTCTTCACCTTGAATTATAGCAAAAAAGTAAAACAGATATGTTGCTGATCTGGAAGAACACATGCAGGGAAACAAAAGCTAGTGGTAGTGCGAGTGTTGAAAATCTGACATGACAAATCACTTCTTTTGTCTTCCTGGAACATAATACTAGACTAATATATCTTGCCTGGCAAATGGATGTACTGAGTGATGACGTGTAAACACGCAGAGGAACACACAAAGCTACTGGTATGTGCAGTGGCTTTGAAGGAAATGAGTATTTCTTTGCAAAACAGTAACTTATGTAGGGAGAGGCATCCTCCTGGGCTCAAGAGTTCACTCTTAGCTCTCAGGAATAAGGTGTATTTGCTATGTCTTAAGAAAGAAAAATTGCTCTGACTAATTCAGGCAGGTTATAAGAGTAACTGATACCTTGCTTGGAAATAATCAAGAATCACTTCTAAGAACATGGGACAAGAGATCTGCAAATAAGGTCAGTTAACATGGCCTTCTCAAGCATCCTCCAGCATGAAGGGTAGCAATGGTTAGGACAGGTTTGTAGGTTGTTGCTGTGGCTGGGGAAGTTACAAGTCAAGGAATATTGGTGTGTAGTAGACTGTCCACTCGTTTTGTAACTACTAAACTTAAGGAATGGCTTTTAAACTAAGGAATGGGAGAGAAGAAAGTTTTGTTTACTTTGGATAATTTGACTTTTAGATCTGTCTTTGAAAAAATTTTAAGATGGAAGTACCATTATGCCATGTTATCACACAGATACCGCAGTAGTAAGGGCCAGCAGAAATAAATGGCTGAAAAATTTATGGAAGTTGCATGTATATAGGTTCTTGACAAATGGAAAGAGAATTTGTATTTTTGCAGAACATCGTGGCAAAACTAGTGGTAGCTTGTGAGCTGAGATGCAGGCTGGCCCAATTCTGCAGTGCATGAAAACTGAAAGGAAAGACCTTAAGCGTAAGGAGGAAGGTGAGTAGAGGATTCCTCCTCCCCACCAGGATAATTAAAAGAAGCTTTAAGGTAGTTCCAAGTTGCCTTAGTTTGAATATTTCCCTGTGTATCATGAATGCCTGTAAATGTTATGTGTATTGCATGGGTATATATGGCAAGGGGCATCTTTCAGATAGATTCCAGTGCCTCATGAAATTGAATAGAACTTTTACGCTGGAGGGGCCAAAGTTTCCTTCATTTCAAAAGCATTCACAGCTGCCGCTTGTGGCAACTTTAATGCCCTTGTCTGTCATTAGATTGTTAGCAGAAATCTGGCCTAGAGCAAGGAGAAAAAGGAACTGGAGAGATTAAATAAAGGAGCGAGGTGATAAATCGAAGGGAAGGAATGTTGATAAATTAAAGGAAAGGAACTTCCATCCAAAATCTGGAAATGAGATGCCAATTCTGACTTTTACGGTTCTTTTTAGTAAGTTCTGCTTTGCACAAAATCAGAAGATATTCTCAACTTTGCATAAACAAAGTTTATGCAAAGTTGCATCAACCTGATATCTTTACTTGCTTCAATAAAACTAGAAGCTTAGCAGTATTTGCTTGTGGCTAGTGTGTCCCCTTTTAGCTAGACAGCTGCCTTCAGGGAGTAGAATAAATTACTATTGTCATAATTAAAATTTTTCCTATGTAAACCAAAAAAGATACAATTATAGTTTAGCTTTATCCCAGGCATTTGTATCAAACCTTGGTGGACCAGTAATCTAATGAGATGGAAAGACATATTCCTTACATTTTATGTGAAGGGACAGTTGGGTACTTGCAGAAACAAGTCATCATTATGTAATGCTGTTCTTACTCTGTTTTGTTCATATTGGAAAGAGTACATTGCTCAAAATCATAGAACGAACAGAAGGGAGGAAAGAGAAGAGTATTTCTCTTTTAATCTGGAAGATAAGGATACAGCAGGCTTAAACTCAAATTAGGTGTTTTGGATTAAGTATTCGCAGGATGTTGTGCAGACTGGTCACTACTAGTTCAACAAATTTCTGCACTCTCCATTGAATTGTGTAATAACTCAGGCAGTACTTCAGTTGGCATGCTAGTTGCTTAATATTTTTATACTTAAGAGCCTTGTGAGTTCTATGTCATGGGAATCTATGCTTTATTCACTGGTTTAATTAATTATATGCGAACTGGATGGAGGAAATTTTATAGCTTATTTTAGTGGATTATGTTTATAGTCTCATATTCAGCTGATGCAAGATGGTGTGATAGTGTATTTCCATTGAATTATATTGGTAGGTAGTACCTGTGCATTGGACTGTGTAAACTGAAAAAGCTTTAATTTTGTTATAAATGTAAGGTGTCATTCTCTGAATGCAAAGCATAGTGTTGCAAAACCAGACATTGGATAGCAGTATTTTAAAATGAGTTATATCTTAACCCATTGAGGTGGAATATGTATATATGTGTGTGTGTGTTCTATGTCCTTGGGGTGCACTGAGCATGGGGAAAATTGCAAATTTCCTCTAGTAAATCTAGTGAAACACTGTTCCTTCTCCTCTGTAAAAATTTAGTTATTGCATCATGAAATGTTAGAAAAACACATATTTTTTAACTTGGGAAAGAGAAATGTCGTGGTTTAAGCCCAGGCCGTAAATCAGAACCACGCAGTCCACTTCCCCCCCCACCTTTCTTCCCTCCGCTTCTGGAGGGACGGGGAGGAGAATCAAAAGAATGCAGCTCCCACGGGTTGAGATAAGAACAGTTTAATAACTAAGGTGTAACACAAATCACTACTGCTACCACTAATAGTAATAATGATAAAGGAAATAACAAGGGAAGAGAATACAACCGCTCACCAACCGGTACCTCACCCCCACCCTGCCATGATCCAGCCCTTCCGGGAACTCTCCGTTCTACATCCTGGGCATGACGTGCTGTGGTATGGAATACTTCTTTGGCTAGTTTGGGTCAGGTGTCCTGTCCCTGCTTCCTCCTGGCTTCTCCTCCTCCCTGGCAGAGCATGAGACTCACAAAGACCTTGGTCAGGGTAAACATTCTGACCCACAACTGAAAACATCGGCTTTATCAGTATTATTCCCAGGTCAAAAGTCAAAACACAGCACTGCACCAGTAGAAAAAATGACTGCTACTGCTAAACCAGGACAGTATCCACCCCTTATTCCATACCATTCATGTCATGCTCAGATCCCACATTTTCAATATACCATCACTTGTAACAGTCTTTCAGAGCAGGAGAGGCCCATTGCAAAGTCCACCCCTCGATCATGAGTCCATCTCTATGTTGCATCTCTGCCCTGACGGCCTGAAGTGTCATGGGCCCATCAGGCTCAAAATAATTCACCCTCCACTGCAGCAGTCTCTGCAACTTGTCGTTGGGGACTCTACACAGCTGCTTTCCATCTCCGACGCTTCCAAAGCACTGGAGGGGCCCAGTGGATTAGATAGTCGCCCATACTGTCCCACACACCATGACACTCATGGCTGTCCAGCCTTGGGGAAAACCTCTCGGTCCCCCTGTATTGTCTAGACCCAGACAAGACCCAAACCTGACTCTGCTTAACTCTCGGGATCAGACAAAATGGTCGTGGGTAGAACACACTCTGTGTGTGTGCCAACATGCTGATCCCCATCACAATCAGCAGGCAGGTCCCAAGGGTACCCAAAGGCCATTCAAAACCTTCAGAACTCTCAAATGCTGCTACTGTACTTGTCACTGGGGCTGGTGTAGCTGTTGTGCTTGAAGGCTCTCTCACCACCAGCTTCTCTTTTTCTGAGTCCAGATCTTCCTCCTCTGCCTTGCTGGAAAGTGCTGCAGGGTCTCCTGCAGGAGAGGGCTCTCGCCGCGGGGCTGGGCTCGGCCGTGGGGCTCGGCTCCTCCGCCGCCTCCTCCTGCTGCTCGGCAGCCGCCTCCTTCCCAGCCTCCGGCCCAGCTCCCGCCGCCGCTTGGTCCCCGGGGCCCCTCTCCCGGGCCGCTTCGGCCGCCGCTGGCTCCCGGGGCCGCTCCCCCTCGGCTCCCCGCAGCCTCACAAAGACGGAGGCGAGGACGAGGGCCAGGACGGTGAAGAGCAGCGGGACGGCCAGGTACAAGTCCACGGCCACGTCCATCCCGCCCTGCTGCCGGAGCCCCTCCGTATCGCAAGCCATTACCATAAAATACAATGAAACAAGAACCTTAGCCCAAGGCCCACACTTGATAAACACTAACACAGCAAATACCAGCTCCAAGCAAGCTACAACATACAGAAACTGTGACATCAAGAGAAACAACTTTGAGAGCCCATAAATCAGCACTGTGCCTCAGTCAGATCTGTTGTTATCTCAACCCTTCCTGCCCCACGTTGGGCGCCAAAAAGAACTGTCGTGGTTTAAGCCCAGGCCGTAAATCAGAACCACGCAGTCCACTTCCCCCCCACCTTTCTTCCCTCCGCTTCTGGAGGGACGGGGAGGAGAATCAAAAGAATGCAGCTCCCACGGGTTGAGATAAGAACAGTTTAATAACTAAGGTGTAACACAAATCACTACTGCTACCACTAATAGTAATAATGATAAAGGAAATAACAAGCAAGAGAATACAACCGCTCACCAACCGGTACCTCACCCCCACCCTGCCATGATCCAGCCCTTCCGGGAACTCTCCGTTCTACATCCTGGGCATGACGTGCTGTGGTATGGAATACTTCTTTGGCTAGTTTGGGTCAGGTGTCCTGTCCCTGCTTCCTCCTGGCTTCTCCTCCTCCCTGGCAGAGCATGAGACTCACAAAGACCTTGGTCAGGGTAAACATTCTGACCCACAACTGAAAACATCGGCTTTATCAGTATTATTCCCAGGTCGAAAGTCAAAACACAGCACTGCACCAGTAGAAAAAATGACTGCTACTGCTAAACCAGGACAAGAAAGCTCTCACAAGAATACGGGAAGCTAAACAAAAAGCAGCACCCTCTTTGAGTCATGAAAGCCTAAATCAGAAATCCAATGCTGGAAAGCCTGAGTAAAGAGACTTGGGCATTTTGCAGTGCAGTGTGTCTTCCTTGACCAGCCAGTGCATCCATGCTTAGCTCACCCATTCTTGCCTGGTGAGCAGGTGAGAATTTCATAAAAAGGCAGCTTGGATTTCTCAAGGATATTGTGAGGCCCTCCTGTTAGATCTTCAGATGGAATGTGCTTTTGAAGAGCAAAGTCTGAATATTAAATTGCAACACACGGGTACATTATTGTTCTTTCTTTTCTGTAGGCAAATAAGAGTGACCTCCTGGCAGAAGTTAGACAGTCACTGTACAGATATTTTATTCTGAATTTGACAGTTTATTATTAAGTAATTTTGCCTTCTCTTCTCCCAAGCTAATAAGACATGTAAGTTAAACAGATGAATGAAATATTTTCACAAAGACATAGAAAAAATTTCACTAACCTAAGGTTAGTTACTGTATTTTGGCTTTAATTTTCTATTAAAACATTAGCACTTCAAAATACTTGTGTTTTAGAGCAAAGTGCATGAAGGAAGTGTGTTTGTGTTTATGTATATGTTTGTGTGTATGTGCTTAAACTTTCTAGAGGTTTACTCCTTAGGAAGCTACTGGTGGCATGGGATCAGTTCTCTGCTTTCATCTATCCCATAGTAACGGGAGTGGGAGGTCTGCAGTAGTGGAAGGCAAGGCAGGCAGGTGCTGGAGTATGCTGGGAATCCCTAGTTGAGACGTAGTATTGATAAGGGGCTCCTTTGGTCAAACCACTCATTTGAAACGTTGCCTGGAATTTTTTTCTTAGCATGATTTAGAAATTCACGTGTCCAAACTGCTTTTAATGGTGTTCCTGTTGTTGGAAATGTCTTCTTGCAGGAAAAGATTAACAAGGAACGTAATTAGTCTCTGAGATAACTGGTCCTGAAGGGTTTTGACCTGACTTTCCGATCTCTAACAGAGTTACCATCCTCATCCCATGTGCTCCATCTGCTGGGCATGCTGTCAGGTTAATTGACAATAGGCAGCATTCATGTGAGGCAGCTGCTAGTGGCAACAGTAATATTCTGCTCCTAATTAATTTGCCTTGCTGGTTTTTGTCTGAACACTTTAATAGGCTTCTTTCTTCCTGGATTTCTTTTGGGGATAAATTAGGAAGAAGTGTGTTTGTTTGGTTAGAACTTGGACACTTGGCATTGTTCTTTTCTGGGACACACAATACGAATTTTTAATGCAATGCTCTCTTACTCAAGTGATAAAAATTTTCTTAAGCAAACCACTTTTACAGATTCAGTCTTACGGGAATTTAGCACATTGAAAATTTAGAAGTAAAAGCGAGTGGAACTTGTAGCTTCCTCAGAAGACGCTAGACAAGAGACAAGTGCTTCTCATCCGCTTTATGTGCACCAAGAGATGAAAGCACTCAGTTTTCAAATTGAAATATAGATGAAAAAATATTTTAAATTAAACCCTTATTTTTATGCACGCTTTACAAATATATGTATTACTTTAAAATACATTTTATATAATATATAAAATATATTAAAATTATATATATATTGCTTTTTTATATATATATTTCTGTGGAGCAAATGTGCTTATGACTGTAAGTTGTAAGTTCTTATTTTAAAGCAAATTTTACTGTTTTGAGACTGGGTAACTATCCAAAATGCACAGAAATCTTGAACTGTTCCTCCTCCTCCTTCTGAGCATGAGGTTAGCCTAAAATTAGAGCTGTTTTAACATAAATGCTGCCTAGTCAATGAATTATTTTTATCTGTCTTCTGGTATCAGTGATATAGTGTTTGCTTCCTACTTATTAAGCAGTTCTGAGGACTGGAAATGTACATTTTCTCACTTAGAATTTAAATGTGCTGAATGGCATTGATAACAGTTTGCTGCTGTTTCTGACAAGATCATGGTGGCTTTACAGCAATGTAATCTATAAAATTAATGGTATGACAATCGAGAGCTCTTGTTCTTCACAGTACTATCTGGCATGTCAAAGACCAGCTATTGTGAGCAGTCCCTCCACAGACAGAACTCACAGGGAATTCACAGTATCACAGTATCACAGTATGTTAGAGATTGGAAGGGACCTCAAAAGATCATCTAGTCCAATCCCCCTGCTGGAGCAGGAACACCTAGATAAGGTTACACAGGAATGTGTCCAGGCGGGTTTTGAATGTCTCCAGAGAAGGAGACTCCACAACCCCCCTGGGCAGCCTGTTCCAGTGTTCCGTCACCCTCACTGAGAAGAAGTTTCTTCTCAAGTTTAAGTGGAACCTCTTGTGTTCCAGTTTGTACCCATTGCCCCTTGTCCTATCATTGTTTGCCACTGAGAAGAGCCTGGCTCCATCCTCGTGACACTCCCCCTTTATATATTTATATACACTAATAAGGTCACTCCTCAGTCTCCTCCAAACTATAGAGACCCAGCTCCCTCAGCCTTTCCTCATAAGGGAGATGCTTCACTCCCTTAATCATCTTAGTTGCCCTGCGCTGGACTCTCTCCAGCAGGTCCCTGTCCTTCTTGAACTGAGGGGCCCAGAACTGGACACAATATTCCAGATGTGGTCTCACCAGGGCAGAGTAGAGGGGAAGGAGGACCTCTCTCGACCTACTGACCACCCCCCTTCTAATTCCCATCATCCTGAGTTTGGTCTATAGCATAGGCTACCTTTTAGACTTAAAATTGCACAAGTGTTCTTCTCTTTCCTCTGTTACATATATGATTTCTGGTTTAAGGTGGATGGACATGAGCTACTTCTTGGAAACTTAATATTTCAAGATATTTTCCTTACTTGAAAGGAATGCTGGGTCTTTCATGAATCTGTTTTGTTTCTTTTTATGTGTTTGTATTTACACATAGCTATTTTATCAATGTCTTGTCTCTTATCCTCCCAAGAGCTTTTAAACTTGTGCTCTGAATAAGGATTGCAAAATGTTCAATTAAACACGATTCAGGTGGATTTAGGTGGAATGTAGACGCTTTCACACAAATTTCCAGAAATAAGAAACCTTATTAGGTGTTTTTTCCTTTTCTGTGTGTTTAATGCGAAAGTTGCTTTGTTAACCACCTTAACTCCAGCTAAACCTACCCTCTGAACTCGGAGAGTGACAACGTGACCAGCTACATCTGTGTAGTCCCCTTCAAGGAGCTGGGTTTGGGACTGAGTGAAGAGCAGGTCTCTGAAGAGGAGGCACACAATCTAACTGATGGCTTCAGCTTGCCTGCACTCAAGGTAACCTCTCTGAGAAGGACACACACATCCACACATGCTTCTGGTGAAGATCTCTTTCAGTTGTCATAAAGCCCTGTGGATTGTGTGTACTAGCCCATAGTAACATGATCCACTGAGGAGGAGATGTAATCAGTCTCATGTATTTCTAAATTTATTGGCACATAGGCTATTTCTTTTCACATGTGGTTGAAGAGAAGTTGCACAATCATAGGACGGTTTGGTTTGGAAGGGACCTTACAGCTCCTATAGTTCCAACCCCACTGCCATGAGGAGGGACTCCTTCCAATAGACCAGGTTGCTTAAAGCCCTGTCCAACCTGGCCTTGAACACTGCCAGGGATGGGGCAGCCACAGCTTCTCTGGGCAGCCTGTTCAGTGTCTCACCACTCTCACAGCGAAGAACTTACTAATATCTAGTCTGAATCTACCCTCTTTCAGTTTAAAGCAATTCCCGTTTGTCCAGTCCCTACAAGCCCTTGTAAAAAGTCCCTCTCCAGATGTCTTGTAGGCCCCCCTCAAGTACTATAAGGCTGCTCAAAGGTCTCCCCAGAGCCTTTTCCCCTTCAGGCTGAACAACCCAAATACAACATTAGGATTTTTTTTTTTTTCTGTAAATCATATGAATTCAAGTCAGTGTGTTATAGTCAGCTTGATCAATCTCCTTCTTAAACATAATTTTTTGCTCTGTGATTGATCCCAGCTGAATAAAATGATTTCCAAGTTTGTACTTAACATCTTTTTTAGCTAATCTCCTGACTTCAGTAAAGAGATACATCAGAAAATACAAATTAATTGTAACTGCCACAGGGAATAGCTGCGTTTAGTTACACCAAGGAGTAGAAATCACGAGCTTGAACCCCTGCTGCCATGAGCCAGTGTGGTTCTTTGATCTTTGAAAAACATTTAACTGAACAGAACAACAACCATATCATGGCCTTTTAATCTATTTTGGTTTGAGATGTTAGGTGTTTTTAATTTGTGTGAGTCAATGTTTGCAGCTGGAAAGAGGATCTAATTTGAATGCAAGCCTTCAACACTCCAGTGATTCTCTGCTGAGGCAGTCTTCTTTTAACTTTATTTTTTTAAATGGAAAATTCCATTATTATGTGACTTCTGTGATTCTGTGGGGTTGGCTTTTGTTTCATTTTGTCACTTAATTCCTAGACCTTGACTTATTTTGTTCTGACAGTAAATGTTGCCTGTAATAGCAGTTGCTAAGCTTTGAGGCTTTGTCTAATTAGTTGTAAGCTAAGAGCTACATCAGATGTAAGCTTTTGAGATTTTCTTTTTCTTGCCGTTTCATTAGCTGAAATTCTAATTGCAACTGTGAAAGCCCATTTATTTACCCACTTCTTTTTAAGCACAAGAAGCTGGTCAGAAGTGCCCAAGCTTGTAAGCTAAGTCTTTACCTGCAGAACTGTAATCAGTTTTAGTTAAACTGGTTGGGGTGCTAGTAAATCTCAGTTTACATTAACTCATAACAGACAGTGATGGCTGTGTGTGGTGTAGTTGAACTAAGCTAAATTAACATAAATCAGTCCTAAGCAGATTCATGCATAGATAATAAAGTTGATATACTTTGATAACACTGGGACATATTTGTGTTGTGAGACCTGGATTTATGTGTAGTCCTCTTCAAGTTCTTTTCATTTGAGAGAACCTGTATTTATATTAAAATGCAGGTAGAACACAGATGTGTATCCAGATTTAGTTAATGTTTTAATTTTCGTTCAAGCCCATGTCTAGGCCACGTGACAAATGTAGCCTGTGTCTTTTGGCTACTTTGTCTTTGAACTAAATCAGTTTGAAGAGTACAAATGCTTAGCTTAAGGAAAAAATACCGATTCAAGCTGAGGAGAGCCAGTTGGATATTTGGGGTGAAGTTTAAGTGTCAGTAAAAATCATCAGAAGTCATTGGCAGAGCTAGCTGTTTGCAACCCTAAACACATCTGGAATTCCCTTTTCTCTCATCATTGTGCCTTTTTTCAGGTAGGTTTTGGATTATTATAAATTGCTGAAGTCCACTACTTTTTTGTGCTACTTTTCACTGCTTTTGCCTTATGTCTGGTGAAAGGGATTGGTCATCTTTTGTGCTTACTATAGCATGGGCTCTTGACTTTCTATCCAGGGCACCACATCTTTAGGGACATGGGGATGATTGCTGCCCGATTGTTTGCTTTTTAGTTTAGCAGCCAGCCAAATCACGGTCCTGCGTGTGTGCCCCAATTAATTTCATATCATTCTGTGTTCTTTCTTCTCATAACCATCTTTTGTAAATTAAGAAGTATCTTTTTTCTTTTGAAATTTCTGGGTTTGTTTTTTAGTTTGCATCCGAATATTTTTGATATACCCTTATGGTATATCAAACCACATCTATCTGAAGGCATTTAATCTTTTATGTTACTATTCTGAATGCTTTGCTCTTGATTTGTTTACAAACTGGAAAAAAACACTGCTTGTCAACAATAGTATGAGTACAAAACTGTAAATATAGTAGTTCCAATCCTGTAGGTCCAAAACCTCAGCAGAAGCTGCAGCTCAGGGGGTGTTGTGGAAAAAAGCATGATGGAGTTTTGTTTTTCTTTGTTTTCCTTGGTCTGGAATGCTTGAGAACAGATTTCAGACTACACCTCATACTCACCTACAGTAGATCCCTTTTAATAAGGGCTGTATTGCAGAGAAAAGTGTAATAACCTTTCCTTTTCCTTTTGGAGATAAAAGATTCTACTGTTCTGTCATGGGGTACTGAGCTAACAGTCTCTTCAAAACTAAGAAAACAGGCCTTTTCATTGCATTGGAAGTGGAAGTTCTCAAGAAGTTGAACTAGTGGGTTTCCTTGTTCCCAGAGGAACTTACTTCTTTTGTACCATATATAACATTGTGAATCAATTAATTTCTTACAAGCCTTTCCCTCCTTAGTGGAATTGGTGAAATTTTCACTTTGGTGGAATAAAAATTATCAGCTCAGTTTTCTTCAGATGTAGAATGTTTTTTGATGAAGTACAGTGCAATTAGACTTGTGTTTCAAAGTTGGGTATGGGGCAGTGCAATACTCAGTAGATCGTAGAAATGATAGTTTGGCATCATAAAGGAAAAAATGTCTTAGCCACCACTGGAATTTTGGCAGTCCTTTATGAGCTTTAGGGTATGTGGAGATTATAGCAAATAATGAAGCTGCCTGATGAGAAATATGGGGATTTAGGCCTCTGAGTATAATTGCATATAATATCCTTCATTGAATAATTAGCAGTCACCTAAGGCTCATGAGATCTGAACCTCATATGGTCTAGAATACCCTTCAGAAGCATTCAGCAGATTTTCACAGTTTTTCAGAGTTCTTCTTTCTGGCTGAGGAATGTTTTCCCATGTGTATCTGTACATTTACTTTGGAGGCTGGCTGTGTTCCCAGGTGCACAGAGCTAACCCTCCCCTGTTTTGCAGGTCCTCTTTCAGCTCTGGGTAGGGCAGAGTTCAGAATTCTTCCGGAGGCTGGTGCTGCTCCTCTCCCCAGCCAATGCATCCCCCAAGCCCTTGGTCTCCCCTGAACGGCTGCCTCATCATATTTTGTCTGATGTGACTCAAGGCCTACCTCATACCCATGCTGCCTGCTTGGAGGAGCTCAAGCGAAGCTATGAGTTTTATCGGTACTTTGAAACTCAGCATCAGTCGGGGTTTGAATGGCCAACCAGAACAAAGCAGAAGTCAAGAGAGCTGAACAGTCTTCAGACAGCAGTACGCAGCTTGCAGCTTCATCTCAAGGCACTGCTCAATGAGTAAGTTTACACATGAATTAAGAAAATATGCTGGTAGGAAGAAGACAGATACATAGAGTCATTGCAGTCACTGGCGTATCTTCACATAGCATGGAGTCAGAGATCCTTGGTTCAATATGGAATCTGATACTGTTTCCTGGCTATTCTTTAGGTGTCTGATGGAAATTCAAAGCTAAGCAGTGCATTAAGATCTTGCCTCGCTTTTGTCACTCTCTTGAAAAAAATCTGAAAATGTATTTGCCTTTCATTGATTTTGCAACATATCAAATGCTTCATAAGAAACTTCAGCTCATAGTAACTACCTAGTAAATATTTTTAAAGATTCATCACTGCATTAGTGAAAGACTTGAAACTGCCCTACTCCTTAAATCTTACATATAAGAGTTACTAAAATGAGTGGAGGTGAGCAGTGTATCTTGATGAGGAGAAAAGGATCTTGGTTTTAAAATTTTGAAGCATCTTTGAGGAGTTGGCTGAGTTGGATTCTTAAAACTTGAAGAAAATAACAGGATATTAAATGGAATTCTTGAAGGAATGGTGAAGTCATATTTATTATCACTTATTTCTGTTCATCTCCTCATCACCTAGGGTAATAATTCTTGAGGATGAACTTGAAAAACTTGTTAGCACTAAGGAGACACCTGAGTTGACAACAAAAGCCCATCAGGTTCTGGAACAGAAACTGAAGTTCATTCAGCCTCATATGCAGGCAAGCAACAGCTGCTGGGAAGAAGCCATTTCTCAGGTGGAAAAAATGAGCGGAAGAAACTCAAATAAAAAAGGTAAATGTGAGAGATTAATTTAGCAAGTAACAAGATACACTTTAGCGATGCAATGGTCAAATGGATCAAAGGCAGCATTCAGCCTACGTATCAGAATTTTAGGTGAAGAAGGTCTTAAAACCATAGGCTTTAAAAAATCATATACATAAGTCAGACTTTTTCACTGTGATGACCTTGAAGCTTTTGTTTCAGCAAAAAATGTGAACGTGTTATTTACCATTAACATTAGTTAGACACAGGTCTAAGTAGTCCACAGTTAGACCTGTGGATTCAGTTTGTTACATTTCCAGGTGTAGACAGGTAGTGGCTTTTTGCTTTTGACTGATGAATCACTTGTGAAGGGGTAGGATTGTGATGAATCGTCCCTGGGATTTTCATTTATTTACTGCACAGAAGTTATGTAGTTCATTGAAATGACAGTGGCATTGTCATGAAACTTTCTTGGCAGTGACATTTCCTGGAACATTTTAAATTGTAGAGTATGTATTGAGCATAAAATACCCATTTACCTGCTCTCTCAGAGAGAGTGAATGGATCTTCTGTATGCTTGCTAGTCAAACCAAGCAGCATATCCCAATGTTTTTCCCTATGCCCCTCTCCTTAGATGGCATTCTCCTTGTGAATCCCAAGTAGCTTAAACAACATAAGTGAACGTAGGCTCTCCTGACATGGAGTTGAATTGTAATTTCTAATCTTTCTTTTTTCCAGGAGTTTTTGTACTGTCCTAGGAAGGCATGGCCCAGCATCTGAAAAATGCTAGTAATGGAAACTGCATTAGGAAAATTGTGACTTGTGAATTGTATCAGCAAGTTACCTACAGAAATCCAAAATTGTAGTGAGCTAAGTTCTTAATGATGTATGGGTGAGCTACCCGTTAGATGGATGAATATTGCTGTGAGCCATGCAAGCTGACCTTGTCCATGCTTACATCCGAACTGGAGCACTGGGAGGCCTAGTGCTGGCTCTGTGCAGATTCAGACATGATATAACCAAATTTGTGTGTACTTTGCCTGATAGTCTAGTCTTACAACTCCCCTCTCAGCGCTGTGTAAAACAACCTCTGAGGATATTAGATGTAGTCTGATACATTTGTGTGTGCTAGCCTGTTGTGTTCTGTTGATACCCTCCACAACCAGCAGTTCCACTGATCTTTTTTTACCCTTTCCTTAAATGTTCTCTCTAGACTGCAAACCATGGTATTTTTAGTTAGTTTTATTTTTACTTTGTGTATAAATTTCACAGCAGGCACTTTTATTATAACTTGCTTCCTTTTAAAGTTCAGTACAAAAATAACCTGGTGTGTGATATAGAAGGGAGGGATTGCATGGGAAATAAAAAAATCCTTCACTTTCACTTTTGCCCAGTGATTTTCCTGGAAATGTACTGGAGTTGAATCTCTATTTTGCACCAAGTTTACTAAATTACTGCATGGGAGCTACTTTTAAATTATGTTAGTCATTGAAAACTGTTTTTATCTGACTAGATTTGACTTTCCTGATATATTTCTAAGCAGCTTCTGTGAGCTGAACTGTTCAAGCTGTGCATGAAATCAAGACCAGCCACTAAGGAGCTGTTGTGAACATGAGCTATCCTAGTTGTGGCATCCTGTGTAGCTGCCTATCACTTATTTTCAGAGCAGTTTTGCATCCCTTTAGTTGTCTTCTGTCTACACAGATGAGTCTCCTTCAGGAAGCACTACATGCTTCTTGCCCAAAATCATTCTGTGCCAAAGCAGGTTTCTTACAGCTATATGAAATAGTTCATTGTGTCAAACTCGTCAAAGCAAAGCGTTGAAGTCTAGCTCATTGAATATTCATACACTCCCATCAACTTTCATGGGTGCTGATACTAGTATATATTATAGTATATGGTTTAATGAATGCTGTTTGGCTTCTTTGTTTACAGGACTTGGTGTATTTCTAGAACCAGTGCTGTTAGTCACTGATCCTGTCACAGAACAGAGCAAGTGGGGCTTTAGCACCTTTAGGGGAATTCACCTCTACTTAAATTCACTGGTCAATGATAGACTTACCTATCATTCATTTACATGTAGGTTTTTGCACGTTTCCAGCGTGAGTTGATTCTAGACTTTCAGCCATCTTCTCTTTATTCTCTCACTTTTCCATCAAATATAAAAACCATTTACTGCTTAAGGCCTTGACAATTCAAGCATATAATAATCTGCTACTAATTTTACAGAACAGAATATTCTTTATGACTAGTTACAGTGCTGTCTTAATGATCTTTGAAATAATATCCCTCAAACTGTTTAAATTCCATCCTTTTTCCTTTTAAACTGTCTCTATATTTGCAAAATTTCTTTAGAACTTTTTCAGATATTTGTAAGAGCAATATCTTAGTACTCTGCTGCAAGCTGATGAATCTTGCTGTTGTTTGATCCACTGGAGAGGAAATACAGCAGCAACAGTTCTAGTTAAACACTGCGAATTCATGATCTTGAAACATATCCTTAGCAATGGCAGCATCCCATGTAGGTGGCAAACACAGCAGTCTGTACATATTAGAGCAGCTGGTTTACTCCTCTGATTTGGAAAGGCAAGCTTTTAATTAGTAACTTCCATATACTTGTCCAAATTTGTCTTCATATCTTCAGGAGCATATTTCTGTTGTTGCTGTTATTATTATGAAAATGTTTTTATTACAAGGCAGAGTTATGCGATGGAGGAGGGCGCTTGATATTTATAAAATAAATATGTCAATTTTCCACTTCAAATTTCACTACATGCTTCATCTTTCTTTTAAACTTTGCATTTAGATACTTCTAGAATGTCAAATCTTTAGCTCAGCCCCGGCAACTAGGGAATTACATACTTTCATTGTTTGCAGAAGCAGGTAACTGAACACCACTAAAATTGTCATTGGTATGAACAGCCTGCTTTCAGAATATCATCCTTAAGTATTCACTTATTAGAAATTGAAAATAGGGATAGGTGGGGCTTGGCGAGATCATCTAGCCCATTTCCCTTCTGAAGGGTAAATTAGTGTTTGTAAGTAAATGTCTTTACCTGTTCCTAAAAACCTCTCTTTAGAGACATTTTGCAGTATTTCCAGGCATCTATTCCAGCACTTAACTCCATTTCCAGTAGAAAGTTATTACTTTGGATCTACCCACAATGGAAATCCATTTTCTCTTTATATCTCTTACGTTTTTGAAGACAGTTATGTTTCTTTCTATCTTCTCTACATGACTCTCTATCCTTTAGCTCTTCCCTGAAGATTATACTTGGTCCTATGGTCATTTCCTTGGTTCTCATCTGGACTCCCTCAAGTTGGTCCACAATATTATTGAATGAAGGAACCCCAGACTGGGCACTGTGCTCCATCCACAGCCTGATCATGTGTCTAATGGTCAGTGCTGTTGTTTATATGTATTAGTATGTATTTTTGGTTTTTTGCTTGCAACAGGGTACAGTTGACCACTAGGCTCTTTACATCTTTTTCTCAGTGGAGCTGCCCAGTCAGTTGTTATTGTGACAAATAATCATTTGATTATTCTAAAGCACAAGAATTTGCAGTCACTGTCACCAAACTGCTGTATCTGAAATCCCGTTCTTCCTTGACTGTGTCTCTGATTTTCCAGTATTATTTTTGATTCTAATTGTGCCCTTCAGTATCCTTGCAGGTTATCCCAATCTCAGCAGACTTAATGGGCTGAAACACTCTTTCACCTATTGGAAATATTAAAAAGTACTGGACTTGAAACAAATCCTCACTCATTACATTGTTCCTGTCTGAAAATAGTAACTACACTCTGCTTATCCAAGAGACTGTTCTAGGAATCTGATAGCAGTTTTCTCCTGGCCGTTTGCTTATGAGCATTTCATGACAGTATATCAAAACCCAAAACAAAATGCAGAATGTCTTTGGCTTCTTTTTCATAAAACCTGTTACTGCGTTGGAAAATGTGATTGGAGAGATTTGGTATCTTCTGTTCTCAGCAAATCCACACTGGCTGTCACTTACCTCCTTGCTACCTTCCAGATAGCTTCTGGTAAACTTTGCCTGATTATTTCTTCTAGTATTTTCCAATTATTTGAAGCCCATTTGCCTATAATTTTACTATTTTACTTCTCTTTTTAAACTTTGGCCCTGACTCTGTTTTCTGCTTTTACCAGTTTTTCCTGCCATCTGTAGGTTTTTGCAGTATATGAAAGTTTTGAGATTTGTTAGTTCAAGTGCTTCAAGATGAGTTTCACCAGACCCAGCTTATACCAAGACAGCCAAGTTATTCAACTGCTCCCTAGCACAGCGTTTCAGTATATTCTAACCAGTCTTCTCACCGCTTTTTTCCTAATGAAAATGCCTGGGCCCTGCCTGAGTGAGTCAAAGCCATCATTCAACACTCAGTCTTTTTCTTCTTTTTTTTTTTTTAATCCCTTTTCTTTTTTCCCCTTAAAGGCAAACCCGAAGTTTCCTGTGACAGCCTACAGCGTACTACAGTACCTTTAACACAGCCTGCCATATACATAGAAAACAAAGATCCAATCCCTGAAGAGCAGGTAAAAAAAAAAAAACAACCAGGATCATTTAAACAATAACTGGGGCTTGGTTGCTGTATCCATTCCTTTTTCAGTTGCTTGTGCAGTGACCTTCAAGACTGATAAGTAGGAAGCCAGTGCCATTTCATAATTGGACTTAGAAAAAGAATCATGTATTCTTTTTGCCATTCCATGAGGAGGAGTTCCCCATCCTGGAAAAAAGAGCACCAGCATTCACTTCTCATATATGTCATTAAAAATAAGTGACAAAGGAGAGCAGCAACACAAGTCAGAGTAATACAGGAAAAATGTAGAAAAAAAAAGTGAATTCCTAGAAGGTGGTATATAACAGAGTCCTACTTGCATACTATTAGATGAACTGTCACAGCTGCAACATTGACAAGCTTCAAAACAAACCAGCCTGACTTTAGTTTAAGTGATCTCAACATTTTTGAATACCTGAAACAGACTGTGACAGTGAACAGTTTTGTGGTGTTTGGGGAACTCGTGAGTGATGGTTGGGCTGTCTTTAAGAGAAGCTGGCCTCCTCCATCCCAGAGCTGAGTTGCAGATGTATTCTGAAAGCAGATTGAACACCCCTGCTCTGCTCTCCCAAGCCTATCCCACATGTATTCTTTCTGGATTTTTTTCCACATCAAAGAGCTGGGACTAACTTTACTGGCTGTCTGTTGTAACATAAATGAAGCTCCATTTTTCAATGCTTGTAAGCCAATGTAGTTAAAACTGGAGGAGGAGTTTGCCATTCTCAACATCCACCTAATAAAGATTTGCATAAATTAAATTACCGAGATGCCTGACTGAGGAAGAATTACTTATGGTGTAAATTAAAATAAAATAAAAGGAAAAAGAAAAAGGCAAAGAAACCTGCATCAGCATTGCTTATTTCCACCTGTAGTTATGGGGAAATGGACTCCCATTTTCAAGGTGTTCATTTGATCATACTTGTGTATGAACTTAAATCTCAGGTAACTGCAGTGATGTTAACTTTCAATGAATGGACTTGCTCCAAAATTATGCAAATATGACTGAGAGCAGTGTCAGATCCAGTGGCTCTGCTCAAACTGGGCTCATCTTATTACTGTGGTTGGCTAGTGTTGAGATCACTTGGTCATGATTGTAGGACAGGGTCTACACTGACAGTGAAGATCAACATTTTCTTTCTTTCTTTCTTTTTTCTTTAGGAATTGGAAGCATATGTTGATTATTCAGATACAGAGAATGAATACAGAAGGGAAGATTTTTACTGCTTTTCCCAGGAAGAAAGAGAGAGACAAGAACGAGAGAGACAGGAATCTAAGAGGGTATTACAAGAATTGAAATCTGTGCTGGGATTTAAAGCTTCAGAAATAGAAAGACAGAAATGGAAACAGCTGCTATTCAGTGACCATGGTAAGCATTGCTTTTGAAAATTAATTCCTTTCTAAGAAAGGGTAGGTGTCCGTTTGCCATCAACTTGTGACTATGTTAGTATTCGGACAGTACTTAGCTATAGAAGTGTCTTTGATAGAGCTGTGTGGCATGAGCTATTCCATCTCTTTATATTACTTGCAGCAATTCTTTTACTATATATTGAAAAGAACTCAGAGAAATGGGAATTTGGCTCTAAAGAGAATATTGAGCTAAAATACTGAACACACAAAGTATTTAGACAGCATAAAGAGAACTGTTATGCTATAGACTGTGCAAACTGAGCTTTCTTTCATGGCTTTCTGGTAAATAAGAATTTTAATCAGGGCTCGTAAATAAATTACTTTTCAGAATTTAAAGGAACCACTAGAAATTACCCCAGACTTACAAAAATACATAGGTTAAAGTGAAGAGCTACACTTTGAAATATTATAGGCTCCTGAAAGAGTAAGACTGGCTTTTTTTTTCATGAGAGAGTAAGTATACAGAATGTGTTTGCAAAAACAAAACATGCAAACAAACAAAATGCAAACCCCAAAAAACCTCACAAGAAGAGTTCTTCCAAACTGGCCTTTGCTGACTCTTGAGAACTGCTGGGTATCTCCATCCACCTGCACTTAAAGGCAGGAATATGAATATTTCTCTTGCCCCGACAAGACAGTCTGTCTCTGTTCCAGCACTGAGCCTGGATACAACTTCATTCCTTTAACTGCTTGAGCTGTTTGATTTATTATCTTTAAAATTGGCACTAGTTTGTCTTTTCCTTTTTCTCTTCTTTCCATTTTCATTCTTTCCTCTTAAAGACAGGTTAGGAAAAGCCCTTGAAAAAATTTCATGTTCTGTGTAATGAAAGGCAACCCTGAAGTCTGGCAACAGATTCCACCTCTGCCAGTGTCTACCAGAAAAAGACCATGGATTGCATCTCTCAGTAATTTAGTGGGAACACACAGTAATAGGCCATACCTATTTATGAGACATCAAACCCCAAAAGTATCTGTTCTCCACAACTTTCTTCTTTATGTCAATTTAGTGACAATTGTGGTAAAAGAAATCACTTACCCATTGATATTGACTTCTCTTCTAGCTGAGTTAAAAACCCTAAGACATCAGATTATATCAGAGTCTGCTCAAGGGTAGGATTCATCCCTTTTAAGATGTGACGCTCTTCACATAAATCTCCTCAAGTCTTCCCTTCCTCCCTGTTGAAGAGAGAAGGAAGGAATCCTACCTCCAGTTGAAGTCTTGACAGATGTAGTGGCTGCTGCAGAGAAAGTTCTTGTCAGGAGAGATTTTGCAGGACATTTCCTTATCTAGCTTAGCAGCTGGTACCTGTCCACATCAGTGTATCCTCAGGCCATTTGTGGCCACAGCTGGAAAGAGTCCTGTAGTCTTCAGTAACTCTTCCCCTGAAAGCCTTTGGAGCTCATGTTGGTTCCTTTCCTTTCCATGTATAGATATTCCATTGTTTTAGGATTAGAGATTCAATGGTGGGGAGGGAGGAAAGTGTGATTTCCTCCAGCTGCCTAGGACTAAACATTGATTACTTCCATTCTGTACAAGACTGAAAAACATGAGGGCAGTTCATGAAAGTAGTTAATACTATCTCCTTTTGGCTTGGAGACTGTGTGTGTCTAATCTGAAGTATTGATATGGACAGCAGACATAACATCTTCTACTGATTTTTAAGGAATTTCTTCATTATTTCTTCAAAAGAATCACAAGTCAGTTAAATATGACATAATGGACCCTGGCATATTACTGCTGCAGACTTTAATTTATCCATATGCAAGAGTCATTCCTTAAAGAAACATTTTTGTGAGCTGTGCTTTCCACATTTGTGGCTTGCTTTATCTTCAAGCCTTAAACCCAGAAAAGTTCATCTTCTTGTCTCTATTGGCCCAAGATGGCTGTGATACCACACTATTTCCATAGCCCTCTTAAGCCTTGCTTTTACAGGATGATCACAATCCAGAAACCCTGTGTTCTCTTAACTTGTGATTATTGTGAATAAAGATCCTGAAATACTCAAAAGCTTTAATCTGTTAGGCACATTAGCCAAGGATCCCAGCAAGCCATCCTGATTTGTTAGGTTATTTGGTTAGTTGAAGGAGGGGCTGGTGAGGGTTTCCACATGAAAGAGGTCAGCTCCAAAAAAGTTGATAAGTCTAAAGAACACAGCATAAAGTCAACTGGAAATGATAGGTTGGCTTCTAGAAGAAAATCATCACCTTAGTAGACCACCAGAGTAAAGCAAATTTGCCCAGGCCCAGCACCATGGTAATACTGCTTACTGTCTAGGCAGTATGTGATTTAGGGAAGTGTAGGTCCTTTGGCATCCTGTTGAGGCAGTAAAAGGGAAGTGTTTTTGAGGAGGTATGTGAAGCTGTTAGTGGCTTTGTTTTCATTTGTCAAACATCGTAAAAAACTTTCTTCTCGTGCGGAATCACTTCAAGGCTTTCTCCTAACCTCTCTCCTCAAAGAAGTTCATTCTGTCAGTGGTTGTATTGCACCCAGCTGTTCTCCCTTCTCCCACCTTGTCCATACAACAGTTCTTGTACAGCTGTTTCTCAGATTTAGAAAGCCGCGCTCTGAGGAATTGACTGTTGCATGTTAACTGATCATTCAGCGAAGTGGCCAGCTGCCAATCTGAGATATCTACTTTTCAAGAAATTTTGGCTTTGGAAGTATCCTTTGGAGGAAGCAGGCAACAGGTTTGCTTCCAAATGATAAGCAAATCTACTATGCATATTCCTGCCTCTTCAGGCAAATGGGCAGAAATAAGCAGCAGCATGTTTTCTACAAGAGGGGGAAAGAAATACCCCATTAACAACAGAGATGAGTCTGGTGCTGTGCTCCTTCTGTATAGGTGGTTTTAAAACAGACCATAAGATGAATTGGAAGCCACAGCCTTTCAGTGTGCTAAATGACACAATTATCAGTGTAACAACCATAAGGATACGCCTGCCTTCAGCTGGCTAAAGTAAAGATTGCTGAAGTAAGATGCAATGGAAAAATCCTGATACCGTAAATCTGTGTTTCCCATGAAAAGTTTGTGTATTTCCCAGAGTTATTTTCATCTCTGCTTACAGGGGTAAAGTCAGAATGGAATTAGAAAGGGAAATGCTACTTGGGAATCTGCTGTTGCCACTTTCATTTATGTTCGTGCTGCTATTCTAATGGAGCTGCTGCAGTTTAGGGAATCTGTTACTTGGAAATGGACATTATATCGTTTCCTTAAAAAGAAAGACGTCTGTTCTTCAAGAAGTGATTGTACCGAGTTGTACTAACCCTTAACACTGGGAGGAGAGACTTCCTGGCAAGCATGCCATTGCTGGCAATGGGGCTCGCTGCTGCTACTAACTTCAAGAGAGGCTAAATTAAACCACACTTTATTTGTGAGGACACCTTACCTGACTGTATGAATAAATGTTGTATTTACATGTTGTGGTGTATGAGATCAGATATTGCCTATAAAGACTTTGTTATGTACCACCTGTCTTTATTGGACTAGGTAAACTGTTGTTTAAAACAAAGACAGTTCAAATCTGTATACAGTGCAGTTGGTTTTCACTTTAACACTGAATGCATCATCTGTGTTCGATGGCAGTTTTAAGCATCATCAACTTCGTGCTGTCTCTTTACATCACTGATTTTAAGAGTAGTTACAACAAGTAGCAGTCGCATCTCACTTCAGCTTTGTGATTAGAAAACACTCTTGTTTTACTTTTTTTTTCATTGTGGTTTTTTGTTTCTGTTGTTTTGAGGATTTTTTTAAGCCATTTTGACCTTTACAACCTTGCACCTTTTGCAGACACAAATAAATTATTTATATATGGAAGCTTGCTTTTAGTTATCATTTAATTTTTTTCCCCCTTTTTAAGCTGCAGTGAAACCCTTGTCTCCCGTAGAGCCGCTGAAGCTACTAAATAATTTGGAATCACATATGAATTCAGATACAGAAAAGCGGGACTGCAGCCAAAGTTGTGATAAATCTGAAGAAAAAGACTCTAATCCAAAAGAGAATGCTGCTGATAAAAGCAGGACAGAATATTTGTGTGAAGATCCTGAGATGGAGAGAAAAGAAGACAGTACTGCTGATGAAGGTATTTCTACAAGGGCTGAAGAAAGAATGTGTTATCAGCATGAAGGGGAAGTTGAAGAACTCGAGCAGAGCAATATGGATGGAGTAGAGGTTTCACAGTCTCCCTCTGAGGATGCATTACATTCAAAAATCAAGCATAGGCTGGCCCAGCTCCACATATCAACAGATTTAAACTTCACATCTGGTCTGGCTGCACAAGTTGCTGCCAGGTCTTTCACTTTTACTACAATGCAGGAAGAGACTTTTGGAGATGAGGAGGAGGAGGAAGAGAAGACACAGGAGTGTGAAGACCTGGTAGAGGACTGTAAGAATGAAGATAGAGGCTCTGAAAGTGAAGGCAAAGTGTGAGTCTGAGCTGAACTTTGTTAAACAACATCAGGCAATTTGATGGAAAAAACTAAGGTGGGAGTTGATGAAGATGAAAATACTGGATGGAAAAAAAGGAGACCTAAATATAATACATCTTGTTCCCTAAGTCTGATACACTACATAGGACACTTCTAAGTATACTGAAAATTTGCAGGTAAGAGAAGTTTAGGCTGCATCTGAGAAATAGTTGGCTGTTCCCTTTTTTAAGATCCTGGTGGAGGTTTTGGAATTCACTTTTGTGTTTTCTGTTTTATTTATTTATATTATAATGTATTGTAGGTTTTTGTTTCTGAAAAGAAAGAAAAACAATGTCTTGAATTACATCAGACTCCGGGGTTTTTTGCTGTCTGGTTCTGTTGTTGTGGTATCAGTGTTTGCTCCAACAGAAAAGCCAGGACATTTCTATTGGAAGAACCTGAACTGTTCCCTGTGATCTCCCACCACCACTTTTGTCTCAGTTCTTGTGTCTGCAGTGCGTTGGCTAAGCCACCATAGGCATATGTGATTCTGTGGCTAGTGATGTGGCTCCCAACTAAAATGTAGAATTTTAAATAAAAACTTGAAAGAGTTAGTATTTGATGTGTCCTGGGGTATGGGGCTGAAATAGTGTAGTCATGCTTCATATTAAGGTTTACCTAGAATTTTATGAAGGGTTAATAAATAATTTCTACAAGTTGTAATTCATGTTAGAGAAATGTGTAGTATGTGTTAGGGAGGGCTATAAGCACACCAGTAGAAAGTACTATAGACAGCTAGAAGCTATCTGTTGGATTGATAATAAATGACAAGTAAATACCTATTTATAAAACAGCTACTAATTATTTGTTAACCTTTTGTAAACTGAACCTTAATATAATTGTTTCATTTGATGTAATGATTGATTGTACATTTTCGTTTATGTCCTGAAGTAATTTTCTTACAGCAAAATTATCTGAGTGCTTAACAACACACAGTATTTTGTTTAAACAGCATACTTGGTTTTCCCTATTGTTCTGTCATTTTCCTTTAGATCACAACTATAACCTGTGTGATCAAGAATCCATGAGAGAACAAGAACTGTGTATTTTTTAAGGTGTATCTTGTAACTTAGTTGATGCTGAATCTGGATGTTCTGTGTTGCATGGGTTGGTTTCTTCCCTGTGGTGGTGTTACAAGGAGCAGTAAACCGGTGCTTACCCCACGGAGGAGCTGGTTAATGGTTTCACTGCCTTCTCTTCCTTTCGCCCCCAACACAAGATGAAGCAAAGGTCTCACGTCTCAAATGGCGAGAGAGCCGCCTCTTTGTTTGGAATACTCTGCTTGGACCTGGATGCATTCCCAGTCACAAAGCACCTCATCAGTTCCTTAGGAAATTTATTGTCTCTTTCTGATTCTATAGAATAAAGGGGCAGTTAGATGCAAGTGGTTCTGGGCAATATCTTTTCCTAGGGTGGGAAGTGGGGAGGCTAATGAAGGTCAGCAGGTTAGGGTGGAAATCTTGACTGTATGTCAGAAAACAAGTGCTTTCTTTCAACCTCCCTGTCTTTTAGTAGTGATTTTGTATGAACACTGTTACATATGTGGATTTTTTCACAGACTAAGGTGGTAAATATCAAATGATAGAGAAGGGAGTATGTGACTTACACTGTTCTTTTACAATATAATGCCTGTCTTCTCCCTCACACACAGATTTGGGGAAGAAAATGTTTTGCCATTCTTCATTAACCAGTAACACTGTGTTTGTGCCCTTAGTTTTGTGTGACTGCAAGCTGAATGGATGATGTCTTGGGGAACTTGTAAAAGAAACAAAAAGGGTGTTTCTCATAGTGTATTCAGACGCTAAGCCTCCTCTTAGTAGTATATTCTTCTGTAACCTGAAAAGGTTAGGCTAAGGTGATGAAACTCTGTTTTATTTTCTCTGTGGTAAGCAATTTTTTTTTTTCTCAAGTCTAGAACAACTGCTTTGGATAAATTGTGTTTGAAGCATTGTCCATGCTTCTGAAGAAAGAAGTCTTCCTCATCCTGGACTTGAGATTCTTGAGTTCACAAAGTGCCCAGATATTTTTTTGTTCCTAGTTAATCGTTCTGACTGCCTAAATGTATGTTCCATTAATATTTTCCTATGAACTCATCTACCAGCATCTCATGATCTAATGTTGTATATCCCAGAAATGATACTCCTGAACTTTTTCCATGAGGTCCAAATCTTAGTTTACAATGTGTACGGCCATGATACCAACCTGGAAAAATGATCAGATTTAGGACACAAATTATCTGTCCCCACTGTTCTGGATTAAGTCAGTAGCAGCCTGAGTGCTTTGCATTGCTGCTAAAATAGGTTCCAGATCTCAGATTTATAAAGGTTGCCACCTCTTTACTCCTTTGCTGCAGTCCTTAGCAAAAGTTTGGTGGCTCACTTGGGACCTAGTTTTATGATACACAGGTCTTGGTAATGAAACTGGCCTAAGAAACCCCATCCATCATTAGCTGTTCATTTCCACTCATCAGCTGGGTCAAAACAGGTTTTTGTGGCCATGTTGTCAACCAGCTCATGAGTTTGCTTGGGGTCAAAACCCCACCCTTTCTAGGGACTGCTGTTCATTGTTAGTATTGTGGTGATGCAGTTCACAGCGTTTATCTCCCAGCAGCTGTATCAGCCCAGAATGGGTGTTGCTGGTGTGAGGCTTAGGATTGTTCATTATTGGCAAAGATGGCGTAGTGTGAAATTACAGCCTTGACATTAGAAATGGACATGAGCAAAGGATGACTTTTTAGAGCAAGTTCTGATCCTAGTTTGAACAAATGGATTTTCTACAGGTGACTTAGCTGATTTCCTGTGGTTTTACTTAATGCAGTCTTAGAAGCTGCACATATGAACACCTGGGCTCACTTGCTTTCTCTGCCTCTCATCTCATCTATATGTAACAGCCATCAGGTCATTTGTTTTGATTTATTTAATATTCTCCCTTCAGAAAAACATGGCTGACAGTGAACAGCACACAAAGCATGGCCTCCCTTGATTTGACAGCCAGGTGCCATCTACATATAAATAGTCTTTTATAATCAGATTTCCTCATAATTATGTCATTCGAAAGGACTGTGTGTATGCACTGTAGATTCCTTCAAGAACCTGACACATTTCTTGGCAATCATAATTTATTGTTGCTCTTAAAATAATATATATGAACACACTGAAGCGTGCGTTTAGCACTAAAGAGTTGTGTTAATATATTGAGCGTGTCGAGGTTGAGTGCTGTCTCCTGTATTCTTTGGCTTGTTACCTTAAAAAGGGATTTTTGTAAAAGCAGAACATTTACTTCTTAGAGCTTTTAACTTCTTGAAACGTTAAGCAGGAAATCCATACTAAATAATGGTTATGCCAAAGGCAATCAGCAGCCAAAATTCTTTGTGAAGAGCAGAGCTAACAATAAATGCATTTCCCTGTTCCATTCCAATCAGCAGCTCTGTGAAGTTGTAAAAAAGCAAGTAATTATAGAGGGTTAAATAATTTCTATTGTGCTACCTGGAATGCACTGCAATGATGGTGTTTGCTTCTTAGGTTGGATTGCAGTCTAGCACTACATCTTTTACGTCACAACTTCACAGCTAAAGATCTAGTAAAGGCTTAAATGAGAGCAGAGATCTGTGAGAAGATTACTTGTCCCTTTTTTAACTCTATGTCTTTGTGACAGAAATGAAACAGTGGCACAAATTTTGAGAATTACAGATAATGGAGCATCTTTCAAACTGCATCAAATGTGCCTATGTCAGCTACAAGCAAGATTCACAAATGTGAAGGCTTCTGCTTTTGGTTGCAACAAAGAGAGAGTTTTATTCCTGACAGAGGAGTAAGCATAGGTTTTTTCTTTCTTTTTTTAAACTGGAGGTCAAGTATACTAAACTACCCTTGTTCTTTCAAGTGTTTAGTAAAGGGCTGCTCTTGTTCTGCAAGTGCCTTGTTCCAGGGCTAATTGCTCTTCAGAATTAATAGGGTTTTGTACTGTCTCACCTGAAAAAGTGGGCAGTGTGAGAAAGGCACTTGGTCAGTGTAAAGGGTCAGGCTACTCTGGGATCTTGTTTGTGACAAGGACTAATAGCAGATGCTGAGGGAAGAGTATGAGAAAAGGGAGATCCGGTAGTGATGTTTCCCCAGGCTACTCCATAACAATCTGCGGCTTTGGGACTTGGTGAGCCAGTGGTGGTGGCTGTCAGCTGAACAGGTCCTGGTGGAATTCTCTTCCATAAATTTGTCCAGTCTCATGTTTGGTCGATTATTACTAGTCCCAATGCCAGTATGTGCTCATCTTTATTAAAACCTTCTACAAACAAGAGGATTTGTCAATAATGGTTTTTAACTTTCTATTTTAAACTGAGCAAGCCCACTTCTCTCAGCCCTTCCACAGAGTTTTCCACCTTTTGATTGCTCTCCATAGAAATCTGTCCAGTTTTTGAAGTATAATGACCAAAGTGTGATGCAGTACTTCAGACATAACCTCAGCGGTGCTGAGTATAGAGTAATAATCACCTCCCATAAAACACTGAACCATTCAAATATAGTTGAGTCCGTACAGGGAAAAAAATCTTTTCAGATCTTTTACCCTTAGCTAGCAGGATGACAAATGAAAATATTTGGTCTTATGGAGGAGAAATATTTATTCACTGTCAGCAGGATTTGCCTGGACAATGTTTTTCTTTGCTAACAAAACACAAAGTTGTTAAATCAAAATGAACTTCCAACAGCTGCCACCTGGTCTAATACAAACTAAAGATGCCAAACAGCGCTTGTTTAAATTTCAGCTTGGCTTTTCAGAGGTGTTCTGGTCTCTGATGAATGAGCATGTATGACAAAATACATTATCACACAAGAAACATGGTGGTGAATATATGGGTGTCAGGTCAAACTGAAGGCTTCTGTGGCTGATTTTTAAGACAGTGTGGAGGTGTGCTTTATTCATATTCTCTTGACAGTTAATTCCTTCACATATGTGTTTTTACCACCCTGAATTTTAAATGCAAAAAATACACTTTGATTTATTTGACTTGGAAATTTGTGCACTAATCACATAATTGGTAATGGTACTGTAGCTGTGATAATAAGACCAGGCCATAGGTAGGGGTGAAATCTACCTACCAAGAACTGTGCTTTGTAGACAGATACAACAGTATAGTTTGAGCTTTAGATTGGTATGTAACTGTTACTGATATTATGCCTCACCTTTCGTATTGCCAGCTCTTATGTTATTGGCAGATTTGTCAGAATAAAACTTGACTCAACAACTTGAATGCTCTATTAGCCCACATTATACTTTCTGAATTGAACATAGGATTTGGAAGGTGTGATTATATTTAGTAGATGAGGAAAAGGAGTTTGTTTCTCTGCTTCAAAGTGGCTTATTTTGAAAGAGTTGGATAGGACCAAAACTTGAATTCTTTCACATGCTCAGCATCCTTTGATCTTTATACCTTCTCAGCTTTTAATGTTAAAGGTCTCATGAACAATCTGCTTTAAGGATGAAGTTCTGTAGGAGCTTAAACCAGTCCAGGTCCACTCTGCCATGGCCCTGCCACAGTGGTGAGATTTTAGGCTGGCTTTTGGAACCACTCAGTGATTTAGGATATGGATTTGGCTGAAAATGCACCACTGCTTTAACTTTAAGCTGGCTCCCTCAACTAGTACCTCATGTGGTTGAGGAAGTACTATTAACGGGTCAGGGGAGCAGGAGGGGATGCATGCCTGGCTGATAAGGAGGAATGCCATAGTGCAAATTTAAATCAGTCATTTAAATAATTTAAATTTCAATTTGAATTAATGTTGACATTAATGTTACATTGTTACTGTTTGTACTGAAGTGGGATAAACTCAGCTCCATATTATTGCTTCCTTCGTATTTTCTGTTGCTTGAGGATGATGCCACTCATTATTGTCTTCACTCATTTTGACTCCATTTTTTTGTTCTTCAAGCTTAGGCAGCCCAAGACCTGCTGTGTCTTATTGCACAGAGTCTCTACCAACTGTTGACTGTTTTCATCCTTCTGGTCCCTCCAACACTCATAGTCCTCTCCCTTTACCAGCACTCACAAGAGATTCTGATTTTAAAATAATACACAAAGTCTTTGTGTGTGTGTGTAACACAGCTGGATTCTTCTGGATCTTCAGCATTGCAATGATCTTAAGGTCCTTTCCAACCCTAACTATTCTATGATTCTGTGACTAGATCTAGAAATGTATACTGGCTTCCCCACTTGACTTGAGAACTGAAACAGAAGGCATGCACCACAAAATGAAAATAATAGTATATAGTGGCTCAAATTTATGCCACATTTTGGTGTATGTTGGCTTTTATAAGTCATTCTGACTTACTGAAAAACACCAGTTGTGTTTTCGAAAGAATGCAGTTCTGGTACAAGGTCCCAAAATAAATGTCATTAGTTGGCTTGAATTGTGCTCAAATCTTAATATTTAAAGATTGCTTCCTGACCTTCTCCAGCTGCATGGAAGTGAACTGAAAATCATCTCAAATTTCCATACAGAGTGACCAGTGCTGTTGTTACTTTGTGCTATTAAAAAAAGGCCCTTTCCTAAATAAAGAAAAAGAAAAAACTCAGTGCTTAGGATCTTCTGGAGTCATTACTAACAGAGAATTGTGTGTTTGGTCTCAATAGAAGCACCATAAATGAGTTTTATTATAATACTACTGATAAAAAAACACTATAAATGTATTATGGGATAAAAGCCAGAAATCTATGAATTGTCCTCCAGGTCTTTCATCCAAAGCCACAGCTGCTCAGATTTAAACAAGTTCATGCTGTCTATTCCTGCACTGCTCACTATGACATGCTCGCTTTGTACTCATTTTTAATGTCCTGTCATGAGTGTTCACAGACAGTCTCTGTGCACCTGTGTGCTCAAGGTCTGCAAAGCTTATAGAGATCATGGAACAGTGCTGCATGAAACCTATACAGAAGTGGGATGGCTCACAAGCATTTTGGGTCTCTGTCTTGCTCTATTGCAGCATCCATGCCATATGCCATCCCACTCATAAACTTTTTCTTTCTCAGCCTTCCTGTTCGTAGGCCACACAAACTGGTTGTGGAGGGGTTTGGTTTATTTGTTTATCACCTAGGTACTAGCCTTTGATATACCAGATAATGTCTCTCTAGTAGAGGCTTAAACATCAGTGGCCACAGTGCAAAAGACAGGGCCTGAGCACATGAGCTGAAGAACCCCTTCTGGTTTGAGCACTATGGGGAGGGTTGTATTGAGGTGATTGACGATGGGGGTCCTAAGCAGGCTTCATGACTCTGTGGGTATCTTTCAAAGCTCCGGTTTTCGCTTGGTCAGTTCTTTCCTCCGGTGGTCTTCCTCTTCCCTCTTAGCAGTGTTCAGTTCTTCTCTGCATTCTGCTGCCAGATCTTGAGGAACTTGGCCACTTTTTCCCTTCGTTTCATTTGTCAGAACTTTATGAAATGGCAGAGATTAGAGAGAATCCGCACCAAGGCACTGCTGCATGTTCCCAGTCACAAGTTTGTCTGTCCCGAGTTTTCTTCCAGGGAGCTTTGACCTACATTTCAGCTTGGCTCTCCTATTCCCTCCTGGACTTCAGAACATTCACTTCCAGAATGATCATAATATGGTAGTGTCTCCTCAAGGAGGCTGATCCTTGAACACATGTTCTATTCCTCATTACAGGAGCTTTACTTGTTCTTTACCACAGGAAGGTGGCACAGTTATGGCTGAGTCTGTGTTCCCCTAAACAAGCTTACTTCTTCCCGCAGCAGGGGATGAAAACACGCTCTTCAGCTGCTATGCCAATGTGCGTTGGCTCCACAGCTGCCTGGCTTTGAGCTCTGGAAGCTCTGGGATCCAGCAGTAGTGCTTGAACCTTTCCCACTGTCAGAAGGCATGTCAGAACATGGTTAGTACTAAACATCCCCTGAATTGAACCATTTTGAATTTTTATTGAGCGGCATTAATGCATTGTTTCTTAACTCAATTTGAGGGGTTTGTGTTTTCTTTATATATGTACACCACTTCATACTGTACATGTGCATTGCCAGGTATCACATTGAAAGGCTTGTCTAGCAAAGAGGTGGTATTTTTTTCATATCAAACTTTCCAGTTATTTAGTAGGTAAACAAAATCCTAATTCTTGCTATCTAATGGCAAAAGAACTGAATTCTGTTCTACCAAGCAGGCTGGGTGGAGGTATTTAAAATGCATGCTGTTTTTACACCCTTTTCACATAAATTTCACGTAGAAAAGCTATTTAACCTTCTTTTCTCTTACCAAGGCTTTGCACCTGAGCTGCTGTGAGTGCCTGTGTGCTAGCTTGCCCTGTTTTAAACACATAAACAATCACAGAATCACAGAATACCAGATTAGAAAGGACCTCAAGGATCATCTGGTCCAACCTTTCTAGGCAAGCATGACCTAGACTAGATGTCTCAGCACCCTGTCCAGCTGGATCTTAGAAGTGTCCAACACTAGGGAGCCCAACACTTCCCTGGGGAAATTATTCCAATGGCTGACTGTTCTCATTGTCAGGAGTAACTTGTGCCCATTACCCCTTGTCTTTTCCATGTGACTGCTTGCATAAAGGGAGTCTCCTGCTTCTTTGTAGCCACCCTTTGAATACATGTTCCTCAACGTTTCCTGCCTGTTAAGTCTTAGCATTTCCCAAAACAGGGGCTAAAGGCAGCATAGATTGCCAAGGAAACCACAGGGAAGGGAAAGAAAAGAATCTTGATAAGTTGCTGTTTAACTGGTTAATAAATGAGAGCTAAAATATTAGAGGAAGTGCTCAAAAGAACGAACTGCAGCAAGAGACCAAGAGACTTCTGGCAGGGCTACAGAGGGAAATCGCATGTGACACACTAAAGTTTGCAGACCCTGGGAAGGATCCACAGTTTCTCTTCAGTGTGAGGTGGAGACAGGAAACCTTCACCAGACCGGCAGCCTTCAGCAGCTCTTTAAAAAAGCCTCTATTTTATCTAGATTTCGTTTCCACAGAAAGACTTGGTCCTGTGCTGTGGTGCAAGCTGTATGTAAGCTGATCTCTGTATCACTTCCCTTCAGCTGCACTGAACACCCATGTGGCTTGGCTCCACTGGGAGCCTCTGCTGCACCTACCTTGCCAGCTGCTGATGCTGCTTTAAACACAGCTGATGAGATCCGCCTCAGCAGGTTTAGATCAGCAGGTCTTTAAAGCAGGCATGAAGCCTGGTGGCTGGCCGAGCTAAGGCTCCAAGGACTTAGGTTCTGGGTTGTATGCAGGCAGTGGCAGGAAGACATTCCTGAGTTCTGCCCTTTCTCTGTGATAGGATTTCTTGCCTGGGATATTTTCCCAAACCCTTTTGTTTCTCTTTTTCTTTCTTTCCCACTTTACTTCTTTCCCTTTTCGCCATGGTTATCAATCAGGACCTAAGGACGTTTTTTACATATTTGGTGATGTGCATAACTGGGATTATTTTTAAGCCATTTATTTAAGTGCTTGGCTGGTTTTCCTGCATTTTAGAAGTAGTTTTCTCAATTCTCATGTTAATCACTTTCAATGTCCTTTTGGCTGCTATTATTTCTTCACCATCTGTAGTAAAATTCCGCCTCACTACTGCATGTATCGCTTTTTCTCCTTATCCTGTATCCCTGACAGCAGCCTAGGTGGCATGGATGTGGCTTATCCATCCTTCAATTAGTAATGATTGAATGGAACAAGGAATGCTTTTAAGGGATACATACATGCTGTATCAGCACGTTGTTTGATCTTTTATAGAGAAGTTTATTTTAATTCCTCTTTCATCCCTTAGATGAAATTAATTTTAAGCAATCCTGGCAATAGTTAGTTTCTGCAGTATATTTTGCTGGCTCCTTAGTACAAGCACTTTAGTAATGAACCCTGGTTACTTTGTCTAAATAAGCAATGACTGAAGAAAGAACATCTTTCTGTGTGTCAGATGCTTCCAGCTGCACCTTCCCATCATCTTTCAGAGACCCATATGCTGTGCAACCATGTGGCAACTGTTAGTAAAGTCGCATTTAGCATCACATAAATGGCTAGGAACTGGAGGTTTTAGGAAGAGGAGACTGGTAGTTATGAACTGGGCTTACGTGCTCTGCAGGAGATGTCTTCTGCTTGTCTAGCTGTGTGACTCCTAAGAAACAGCCTTTGTATGCTTTGGAAGTGCCAAAATAGTGACAACAGAACAGATGGTCTCCTTTTATCTGAAGCTTTGTGGCTCCCTCATAATGCTTAGATGTTATTATTAGAACAAAGGCTGTGTTCTGCTGATGTTAGGAGCTGTGGCTGATGCACACCTCTTCCTGTAAACTTTCCCGGTATTGGTTTTAAGGTTAACAGTTAGTTGACCACTCTTCTCACTTAGGTGTGGCTCGCTCTCACCTATTCATATCCCCTGGAAGGAAAGCTTAGAGATGACTGGGAGAGAAGGGAAATAACGATCTTGAAAGGCAAAGGGAAGCTTGCTGAGGCAGGAGTATTTATTCTTTTGTATTGAATCTTGCTGCCTAATCAGTGCATAATTGGTTGTGCAGTACAGAAGGTCTTGCTTATTCTTTGCTATTTCTAGGTTGGTTTGTTTGGTTTCGTATGGAATACTGAACAGTTCCAATTGCTGCTGTTTGGAAAAGCCTGTCTACCAAGGGGGGGCTGTAATGTTTTCCTGTCCTTGGAGATGTTTTGAATGCTAAATTGCCTGTGTGTGTTCTTCATAATGTACCATATGAAAATACTCTTCAGGAATTGATACTACCACTTCAGACAGTCAATATTTTCTATGTAAGAACTGTATGTTTCCTATACTGCCAAGAATGTATATATATATCTATGAAGACTTA
Organism: Psittacula echo; assembly: GCF_963264785.1. Classification (NCBI taxonomy): domain Eukaryota; kingdom Metazoa; phylum Chordata; class Aves; order Psittaciformes; family Psittacidae; genus Psittacula; species Psittacula echo. The sequence continues at coordinate 116,051,161 of NC_137735.1, read as the reverse complement.
AGATTGTATCTTTTTGAGCAAGCCTCTTTCTTCAACCACCTAAAACTTTCTTCCTGTTTCTTGAGTTCTCTGCTAATTTGTTAGACATTTGTGTTATATTGTGTATTTTTTTGTATCAGCTGTATTGCTGTATTTCTCCTTTCTCTCATTAAAACCTGTTCTTCTCATCCTTTTACTGTGCTGCTTCATATTGGAAATACACCATTATCAGGTAACCTGGTCTAGTGTAGTGGGTCTGGCTGAGATGGAGACAGACCAGTCCTAAAAAGCCATTCAGACTTCCATTATATTGTTCCACTAACCCCAACTTGTAATCAGTTTTACTGTATTAAGCTTCCCTAGGGTTATTTTGCAGCATAGTCTATACTTCTTTAGAGATAGTGAAGAAGAAACCTGAAAGAGATATCCATGGCATAAACAAATGGACAAGACAGAAGAAGTGTACTGAGAGATGAAATCCATTAGCCTCATGGATGGTTACTTCTGCTGACATATGCTAAGAAAGTGGTGGTCTTCCTGAGTGAAGCGAGTTTTGAGGAGAGATTTGGAAGAGGTATCTAAAGGCACTTATTTCCTAGAAATGTGGCCTTCAACTTCAGTCAGTTCTCTGTGCTGTCCCCATGCTTAACTCAGCTTCCAGTTAGATGAAGAGGAAAAAATGAATGCAGGGTAAGACCTGTTCACTTACTTCTATTAGAGAAACAGCTGATGTACAAACAAGAAAATGCCATCTCCCAAGAAATTACTCCATGAACAGATAGAGATGTGATAGTGCTTCTTCCTCCCACTGAAAAGCAAGATTGTTCCTGGTTCACTGATGCTAATCGCTTTTTAGCAGTGCAGGATCTTCCTTGACCTAAAACTGTATTCTGAATAGTTTCTGTTCCACAACATGATATGCAGGAGAAAAGAGTTCAAAAGTCCAGTACATTGTACATGCAAGATACTAAAATAAAGCAAGTGAACAGAACATGCACGTGCACCTATGTGTTGAGTATTTGGCAGTTTTTGAGGTTGGAAGATCATTTGGCAAGAGGGAAAACACCAGGAGCATCTGCTCTTGGAGAGCCTACTGTTTCATCTGCAATTAGACACTTACTTAAGGATTAAATTAATCACATCTTTAGCACCACCTGTATAATTATAGTAGTGTTCATGGAAATAGTTTTGTCACCTAGCCTTGGTTTTCTCTCAGACTCTTCATCACCTTTTCTTCATTCAGACTGGATTTGTGCCCCCCCTTGCACCCGCTCCTCTGCTTACAGTCTGTGCATGAAAAGAACCCTGTGGAATATCCCAGTGGTAATATTTAAGGAAGAATGTACTACACCTGTGGTATGTGCTGTTTTCTGCTGTTGTTCAATATAAATGAAATACACTGTTTTGTTAAGCTAAAAAGAAATACAAGAAAGGAACAGACTTTCTGTAAACTGTCAAAGCTAGCCAAAAGCAGCTCAGTGAAAGACTGCATGCTTCTTGTGGGCTATAACCTGTGTTGCTTTTTGCTGTCACTGCTGTCAACTGCTTCTCAGCTATTAACAGTAGTTTAATAGATGATCATCATCATCACACCCTGCAAGATATTTTGGTTAAATTGGTAGCGACTTTTGCAACCATACCAGGCACCACTAAATTAAAACTAATGATATGGTTCCCAAAAGGTATGTGGTAAGTAAATTGCCAAAGTTGCAGTTATTTCCCCTTTCTGCATGTCTTTGTTTCTGCTTTGAAAGCTTCCACAAGAGAGCTAACTGGTGCATCATGTGCTTTAGCTCCTGGGAATGCTCCCTCCATGAGCTGTATGCTCAGTATCCAGCTGTGAAGTACTTGACCATCTGCTGCTATTTCTCCAGGTTATGCTTCTAAAGATTCCCTGTAACTATTAATTAAATGAAGAAAGCTAGTTGCCAGAAGACACCTGACTAAAGTAATTGGTCCTTTAATTGCAATTAAATTTTTATGGACAGTGCCAAAAAGCAAATGTAACAGCCCATAAAACAAATAAGTCTTAGTCAGACACGCACAAAAGAAATGGGGGAAGTGCCCTGGACCTTCACCTCTGTTTTCTTATTTCCTCCTTACCGGTAACTGCCAGTAAAGATTCTATAGCTCAGCAGTTTGAATTAGACAGTCCTAACTGCTGAGTGGGACAGGAAGGAATATACAAGATGGAGAACTTGTAAACATACCAAAAAGGTGCAAATGCTTTGATACTGATACTGCTGTACTGGCTGCTCTGAGTCACGGTGCTTTACATTTAAGAAAATGAACAAAGAAGCCAAAGGTCTCAGAATGAAGTGATTAAAAACCATGATGATGGAAAGTATAATACCTGCACTTGAAATCACTTGGAAGACAGAACCTATGCGATAATCAGTCCTTGTCTTAGCTATTTGATTTTGAAGGTCTTTAGTTGACTTGCTGTACCCATTGAAAATATAGTTGGCAAAGAGCAGCTTTCCTTCAATGTGTGTCTGCCAAAGACGAGAACAAAAAATTGCAGAATTGGCAAGAGCAACCTCTTATTCTAAATGAAGAGGATAGGTTGAGAAACAGAGAAAGAAGGTTGTTAGGTAGCCTGACTTACAACTTTGTTACGGATTACAGCTTTCACCGTTCAGGACTTTGTTGTATAAAATACTTTATTTCATTGATGAAATTAAAAAATAACACTCATATTTGTCTATCCCTCCAAGATTTCAGAACACAGCATACTGGGGTGTATGAAACAGCACTTTGATGCTGCTTCATGGACTACCAAAACCCACCACCCTTCATCCCGGTGATGTTTCAGTTTAGATGTGGCATAACATGACATACTTAAAGATGAACACAAATACATTAGATATAGGAATGAACAGCTGTGGGTTTTTTTTTTTTCCTTTGCGTATATGAACTAAATATTTTTTATTCATTTTCTTTTGTTTTACCAAGAAGGTAAAAGAAGGAAAACAGAAGTAAGATTTCCTACCCCTAAACTTTTATGAGTAGCAATGAACCTTCCTGTTTAAATGCTTTATCTCATTGGAAACAGTTTTCTAGAAAAGAAAGGTGACCAAGGTCATTTGGCAAGTGATTATAAACATACAGGAATCAGCTAGGCCTGAGGTCTGAAGTCATAACAATTTAAAATGCAGTCAAAATCTGATGCTTCAGCAATATTCCCTCCCTGGAAGAGTAAATCAGGAGTCTAAAGCTAATTCAGAGCTGTTCAGAAAGATCCCAAATAATTTTCCAACTCTATTTGCACAATTTCAAACTTGCCTTTGATTCTGAAGTATGTTTCATGGTGTCTCAATCATTTGCATGTTTCCCAAGGCTGGCACTTGCAGATATGGTCATGACATCCTCAACAAAACATGTGGGTTAAAAGCCAAATTCTGTTTTGTGCTAGCACTTAGAATTCTTAAACAAGTCAAATTAATGATGGATTTTGTAGTAAGACCTCAACAAATGCCAGGAGGCAGCCTGATAGATTTTTAGAGAATTTGCACTGGGTTTGGATCTGTTTGTTGGGTTGAGTCTTTTGGCTTTAATGTCCCCAGAACTCAAAATTACCAGAGCAAGTTCAAGAACAGATAAACACTTTTCCAACATGTTGCAAAGACGGTTCCGAACAGGTATAACATATGGGTGATCTCAGGGATTGAAGGAAAGCCTGTTGAAATAATTAGATATAAGAATGAAGGCGAGAGCATCAGCCTTTTCTCAGTCAGTAAAGAAACAGTGATATAGTTGGGCCAGATTCTCACTGACATGAAGGCTGGTGTAATTGTTCTAGCAGTGTAAAGGAGCCTTTGTTTAAGTGAAAATTGGCTTCACTGAATTTAGAACTATAAGAATCATTTAAGCCAATGTACTGTCCAAAGCTGCTTGTGTTGTGGGATGTTCCCAGTGCTATACAATTGGAAACATCTGGCTTATTTCATGGAAGCTCTCAGCATGCAGGACTCCAAGTCAAGACATTTAGAATACCTCAGGGTAATGCTTATTCAAGTAACAATGGATGTGTTCACTAGAAGAAAATCCAGAGGACCACTGAATTGTCTTCATCTTACGCTCACATGTATGCATCTGTAATATAACCAGTAAGGAACATGACATAGAACACTGCTTTTATTTGTGGGGAACTGAGAGGGAAAAAGAACATTTTACATCATGCATTTTTCAGTCTTATAGGCAAAAATTATTATGATGGCACAGTTTTACTCAGCTCCAGAATATTTATCTTTCAGTCAAGCAGCTTGTCTCATTACTATGAAGAGCTCTATTTACCTGAGTGTGAGGAGCACTCACAGCACTGCAGGTTTGCAAGTGATGAGTAGTTTAATACATGTTCCACTATGACACAGATCCTCATGTTTCCACTCCCTTGCTTAAATCTGGCGTTGTGAACAGCATCAGCATCATAACAAAGGGAATTCTGTAAGTTCTCCTTAAGGTACAGTTTTGAGTGTACGTCAGCATGTGGAAATGCATTTGGCCTCAGCTGCTGATTCTCTGGCTACATGTACCCTTTATGTCTGTGTGTTTTTCCCTTGAGGCAAACTGTTACTCATTTGTTCTTACTTTCCTGACTCAATTTTCCTATTCTCATTTCAGTTTCTTCCTCATACTTGTACGTATATGTCCTTTCCTGCTTCCTACTTTCTTCGTGATCAACGCCTCACCTTGCTTCCTATAGCTGGTCTTACTTCCCTATCATATTTCTCATGACACAGATCCTCCCAATCTGACATCCAGTCTCTCATACTTCTGTATGTCTCTATTATCATTCTCCCTCAGTTCTGCATGCTCTTTCCTTGCCTGTGGTGGGAGGACAGAGAATGAGAGAAGAAACCTCCAGCCCAGCTTACTGCCTCTGCTCCATATGCTTTGTGCTTTGGTTTGGTCATCATTCCTTGGTCTGTTCCAGCCTTTGGGTTCCCCATACAGATCATCTGAATTAGCTTCCTCTTGCTGCTGCAAGCCCTTATGTGTGGTGTTATCCAATGTAACTGCCGTTTACTTCCACATGGATGAGGAAGCAACAAACACTTGTCTCATGTTGGCTTTGTTTAACCACTGGCATTATCCTACCACCAAAATGTGGTGGGGTGCATACCAGTTCTATTTCATTTACAGCTCTGAATGTTTCAATGTGGCTAATAATGAAAACTACAACAAGCGATAGGGAAGGAACCTTTGGCCGCTGTGGGATTGCCTTCAGAATGCTTTGAAAATAACACTGCTATTCTCTGATACATATGTTCTGTAATTGTACCAAATGAAGACGCTGATAGAAGGGGTAGATAAATCTATTCCAAAGATGATCTGATGCATGAATACACAATGCACTGAAACTTTTATAAGGGAATATAAATGAGACAGCTGCCTCTGGCAATCACCATTGCTGTCAGAAGCCTGTAGCCCTCTCCATTACAATTCACCTGGTTGACTCTGTGATGTTATGACACGCAGGAATTTCATTATTCCACCACAAGCAATAAATTTGTGCCTTCAAGCATAAAATTTGAATATGTTTGAAGCTTTGCTTTGCTTGCATAACACGTAAATGTTACCTGTCAAAGTTTTCCAGTGTTTTTCAAATTCCTGTCACTCGCATTATGGCGTTCTGCAGCATGTGACTTTCACAGCCTGGAAGTTTATGCCATGAATAAGAACTTTATCTTCTATGGAGTATCTTTCTGGCTTGGTTCACTTCTAAACCACCAAGAACTTATAGAACAAGAAGGTTCATTAGTGAGCAGCTCTGGATGTCAGCTTTTCTCAGTAGATATAAACTGGCATGGCAAAGCTCTTGTACTGGAGTAAATTTAAACCAGAGTGGTTTAAAACCCAAGTCTTCACTGAAACCCAAGGGATACATTTGGATGGCAGCATTTCAGAGTGGGGGAAGGTTTTTTCCTCCTCTCGGAACTAAACACAGTTCTGGCAAATAGCCTCAGACTGAAATTCTTGAGGGAGTCATAATAAGCAAGCCAGGGAAAAGAGGGATGCTTTTTCTCCCTGACTAGCTCTTCCCCATAAAAAGGTGAAAGGTCAAAGATGAACTTTAATGCTAATGAAATTCCGAGCTTCAGAGCAGTCATTTGTCAGAACATTAAAAAAAGTCAAAATAAAAAATGTTTTACTATTGGCAACAATAAGTTGGGTTTATAAGCATATATATCTCTGTCCTGATCCCTTTTAAGCTCTGAGAAAAAGGGAACTTTAAGTTATTAAACACAGACATTAAGCAATCCGCAGTAGAGGTTTTGGGAGTTCAGCCCATACTTTTCCCCTTATGTGCCCTTTTGCGTCTTTCCAGCTGACTGAGGGAGCAAAATAGGGCTGTCTGCAAGTTATCACAAGTTCTTTTCCCCTGGCTTTTTTGACCAAGATGGTCATTTTCGAGGTTAATTTCCTTCTTCCTTCTGTCTAGGAATATTTCATGCTGATTAGCAAACTTCACATGTTCTTATTATAGAAACAATTCTGTTGATTCAAATTGCCCCTTAGAGAAGCAGCTTGACAGATTCATGTGTATATGTGTACATACATTCAAATGCTCAAGTAAAAATGTTTGCTTATGCTGAAGTTCATTAAATTTAATCTCCAGAGTTGAAATACATTTAATGAAAACCTTATTATCTGTTTGGGTTTTGTAGTACCACCCCTCTTGGGCTGGTAATGTACCAACAAAATGGTTTCATTGTCCTTCTCATGTTATAGATTATCTGTGCTGATGATGACATACAACTTGTAATCATTGTGGGGTGTGCTAATAGGAATCTAACCTGTGAAATACAAAGTGTAACTTGTAAGTTCAGCAATACTGGAGTGGTCAAATGCATATCAACCAGCAAGAATCTGCAGGAAAGCAAGAGGAATGACTAGAGATCCAGAAAATATGACCTATAAAGAAAGGTTGTGTAACCTGTGCTTGTTTGGCATATAGACATGATGTCTGAGTGTGGGAGTACAGTTATGGGGGACAGAAGGGACGTAAAAATATGACCTGCTACAGAAAGAAAGAGAATGGTCTGTTTTCTATGCCTATGATGAACAGAGCAAGAAATACCAGGCTTTAACTACAGGAAGAAAAGATAAATAGGAAAAGCTGTCAATAAATATGATTATATGATATATGATAAATATGACATGATAAATATGTCAAGCAATATGAGTGTAAAGCATTCAGACATATTTTTGTAAGGATATTGTGGCTTCTTTATCACTAAGTCTTTATAAACAGGTTAAGCAGCAAGAGTGGAATTCACTTCACTGACAGCTGAATCCAATGGGAGAGAAACAAGTACTTCCAGCATGTGATTCATTTGACCCACTTCCATTACACTTTGGAAGAAGATTAATTGCACTGTGGAAGTGCCTGTTTCTCTTTGAGGGCTGTGAAAAACTTTAGAAAATCAATTCAAGTCTAAAGGTCTGCTTTTGTAGACGCCTGCAGCTCTGTTAGGACTGTACTGACTCTTGTCTCTGTAACCGCACTGACATCTTTGATTTTGTACTGGTGAAAATGGTGAGGCTGATGACCTCTTGAGGTTTCCAGACTATAAAGGAAATGAAGAACAGTCATTGCAGAAGATCTGCCTAACTAAAGGCCTAGCTGAAAACAAAAGTTGACGATTCAATAGGATGACAGTAACAAAAATTTGTTATTGTTTGATGGCTGCTTGGTTAAATAAGTTGGAATAAATTAATGAATAATTTAATGTTAATAAGCAAAGAAGTGCATTATCACCTCACAATGAGCAAGCCAACATCCTTAGTTAGTCAAAGAAGTCAAGAATAAAAGAAGCATAAAGATCAATTATCCTGTAAGTTCCTGATAATGGCCTTCCCAGCACAGTTCTTGTGAAACACAAAACTGTAAGAACAGTTGCTGGGTGTATTGGTAGGTTCTATGTAAAAATAGAGGATTCCACATCCTGGGCTCATTTCATAAGCATTATTTTTACTGGAGAAAAATGAGACTCCAGAGAAATCCAAACTCACGGAATGGCCTTAATGATATGAATTCCTTCCATCCAATTGATAAGCTGCAGAATCAGCTCAAGTCATTCAGCCTGTATTATAATGAGTGCACTTAAGAAACTGGCAGGGTTGCAAGGCAAATGCAATTATAGAACCCAGCCTTCCTTTAAATGTTTTGGATCCTGAGATCAGGTGGAATGAAATGCATTAGTGTAATTTTCTCTCACCTATTTCAGGGCAATGCTCTATTTTTCAAGGGAGAAGAATCATAGAGGCCTCATCTGTGAAGTTTCTCATACTGATGGTTTCGCCTGACTGGTACAACCAGTTGTAAATGTGTACTGCAGCTTATTGCTATGCTCTCTCAATATTTTCAACCTGCAGTTCCCCTAGGAACTGCAATTAAAAAGTCACTAGTAGATTTAATGAAATCTTAATTACATTTCCCATCTCAAACCTATGTGCTGTGACACTGGCTGGGGAAGGGGAAGTTTGGGGTAGGTTGAAGTCAGACTGTGTTTCACCTGATCTTTTCTGGAAGTCTTGTACATATTCACTTCTTGAGAGGAAAAAAACCACGTATTCTTTTGCTCTTCATCCTAGGCCTTGCATCTGTGTTTGGATGGCTGATTTCTCCACAGGTGTCTGTTGATAGGTGTGTATGACTTTCACCACTAATGGCAAATGCAGCAGGTGTTACTGAGGGCAACCCTTCTCACCTTCCCACTTGGTTTCCTTCTTATTTTTCCTCTTCTAGCTTCCTTGTGCATTTGGGGGACTTCTGTCTGTGTTTCATGCTTAACAGGTTAGCAGTGGCACAAGCCAGGCACACTGTTGCTTGCTGGAGAGGCCAGTTACCGTTGCTGTTATTTTGGATTAACACAGAGAATCTGGACTAATGGACTGGAATCTAAACCTACAGCTTCCCATCTGTGACTACATGGCCAGCCCGCAAGTGAGAGCTAAGTAAATGTATCTTTCACAGCTCAGGTTGCATTCTTTAAGCACAGGAACACATTTCCAGAACCACGGCTCTGATTTTGACTTCAAGTTGCATTCTCCTCTCCATTGCATCCCAGTGTCAGCCTGACACTTACAAATACTATAGTTAAGAACTGTGCTGTTAGTGCTCAGTCAGTCACATCCAGAGATGATTATAGATCTAGAAATGTAATCATTCAATGGCAGTTGCTCTCAGCTAGCTCGCATGATATTTAACCATTGTTCATAGATGAAAACAAGTATATTGGCCTCATTCTTAAACTGGAACAGCAGTGTGTGTTTGCGTGTGTATATATGTAAGCACACCATGCTCTGTTATTGTTAGGTTCATATGTTTGTTATCCTAGTAATTTCTTCACAAATAATGTATGATTATAAATTTGTAAACTACATAGAAAAGACATCCATTTGGAAGAAAAAGGAATGAAAATCCTGTGGAAAAGAGAACAGCAACAATGTTTGGTGTTTGGTGGTTGTATTCTTTTAACTCAGCACAAACAATGCTTTTGAAAAGCCACTTCTTCCAAATAAAATAAAACCTTCGATTCCCTTCTGCCTCCTGCCCCTCACACACAGCTCCCTAACATTTTGAAGGCACAGGAATTAAGTCCTGGCTGAAGATCTTTAGATGGGGGGTAGGGGGAAAGAGTGGGATTGTCCATATGGCAGGAAGTACATGCCACAATCAGAGAGAAGCAGCTGCCCTAGGAGCAACTAAGTTATTGTAATGCTTCTGTAAAACCATTTCCTTGAGGTGTCTAAAATACCATACAGAAAGCTGTCTAAAAGCAAACGTTTAATATCATACAACATTTCTTTCTTACCTAATATGTTCACTATATCTTGAACTTCTTTTTCTTTGAGGGCATGAATTCCTTCTCTTCAACTCGCTTGTATTTGTTTAGCTGAAGAATAGTTATTTTAGTAGGAAATTAAGGATGGATTTTGACCTTCTAAGGGTATTAAGGGTAGCATTTTGCTTCAGTGGGCACGGAGGATAATTGTGCTTCATTTTGAAGTTTTTTTTCCCTGATCATCTGAAGAAATTCCCATGGACCAGAGGAAATCATTTATCTGCCTTAAGAAGAGAGCATGTAAAATTAAGTGAAGTTTTAGTCCTACTTTAACACAGTTTGAGGGAGACCTTACCTTCCTGGGAATATTGATTTTGCTTTATTGAAGCTTTACTAATTAAAATGTATACAAAACTGTTTGATATATGCAGCTGAGGCAAAGAACTTTCTTCTCATGAACTCTGTGCATTTCCCCCCTCATCCTTCTATTAAAGTTTAACCCCGACAAAAGCAACAACCTTGCACATACTTGTGTCAAAGCAGCTGTGCGGGATTATTCCAAAGGCTCATCTAACCCGTCCAGTATCCTGTCCTTGTGAGTGGCTGGTGGCTGGTGGAGGAGTTCAAGAGCATTTATGAGAAAACCCTATGCTTTGTGACCTGTATTAACCATAAGCAGTTAAAAATTCAGGGATTTCCTCAACCAAAAGCTGTATCTGGGCCATCACGTTTGATAGCTGCCAATGGAGCTAGCGTTCAGGAATGTATCTAATGCCACTTTGAACACACTTATGCTTTTGGCCTCCACAACATCCTGTGGCAAACAGTTCCACAATTTAATGATGTGCGTGAGAAAAACAACTTCCTTTTCTTTTAAATCTGCTGCTTATCTCTTCATTGGTGTTCAATCAATTCCTGTGTTTTAATAAATAGTGAGTAACTATTTCGTATTCCTTTGTCACACCATTTTTGCTTTATAAAGTTTTCTTATAGCTCAGCTTAGTCTTTTTTGTAATTTACCCTATTTAGTCCTTCCTTATACAAACAGCCATTCCATATTTATATCCTTTTTTGAGATGTGGTGAAGACAGTCATGTGCTGTGTCCCAGAAACTCAGGAATGTTTTGTTTAGCCTTTAACTAACTTTGTGCTTGCATTATGATCATTGCAGAGCACTGATATAGAAATTTTCAGGGATGTATCAATGAATGAGTCTTAGATCTTACGTCAGTGTTAGGAGTTATTGTGTCTGTCTTTCCATCTGTATAAATGATTCTTTTTCCCCATGTAAATTACTCTGCACTTATTGACAGTGAATTTCATACACCACCTGATTGTGCTGAGCATTGGACAATCCTTTTGGAGCTCTCTGTGACCAGACAATCAAGTGTGACCTGGAATTTTGCCATCTCTGACACATGATGAGTTTTTCAGAACTACAAAAAAAAGACAGTTGTATTCCACCCTAAATGTAGTTACTTCGTTCTTATTGATTGTTACTTCTGAACAGCAACCAGGCCAATCCCAGTTCTTCAGCAGAGGTCATGCTGTTGTCCAACATAACAGAACCATAGCCTATTTTAGGTTCCAGAACTTCTGAATATTATTCAGCTTTTAAGCTGCTCTGGAAATTACTGTGGCCCTTTCCAATTTGTGACTTCTGGTAGAGATGCATCTGACAGCTTCTTATCTTTCTCCTGGTCTTTACAAGTCACTTGTGTATGCAGATAACATAAGAAGAGCTGGAACTGCTGGCAGTTTTGAACTGTTTGAAATTGTTTGGAATTGCTACTGCTTTAGGTAGATAAAGCTGTTCTGAATGAGCATGGTAACAGCTGCATGAGTCTGAGTGGGAATTGCCTGAGGATGGGAAAACAGCAAAGGAAAACAGGTCCTGAAAACAGCAAAGAAGGCTCCAGCTCCATCTTGTATAGGATGTCAACTGTATCATTTGAAAGGTCATTAGGGATTGCAACCAGATGAAACAGGCTCATACCTTGGGGACTTTTTGTTTGCTTGGATTGATTATTTACCATCTAGAGAGACATTAGGAGTATTGATAGAAAGGGCTATTAACACATTCCTTTTAAAACCAAACTCCATTCTTCCTTAAACAATGGTTAGTTTCTTGTTCAAGCAAAAGAACTAGCCACCTTGCCTTTACCATTCAGTTTTTGAAAGCAGGAATTAAGGCCATGCTGACAGGCTAATTAGGTTTCAGGTTTTACTCCTCATGGGTCTTTTGTTTCTGTCTCTCTGTATCTGGGTACTGACTGAAACTGAACTTGTACTGGTGGCTAATCTTTGTAGCAGTGAATTACAGGTGAGGAAAATAAACCCCAACAAACTAAACCAAAACACTGTACATAAACCACAGAATGTCTTTACATTAGTTTTAAAGCAGAAGTAGTTTGTGAGCTGTTCTAAGGGTTCATCACTTCACCAGCCACAACAATTGCTTGTTATCCGGATTTTTGTTGCAAAAATAATGAATTATTTCCATAGGGGAATGAAAAAATGTAACCTGGAACGGAATCAGACTGCACCTCTGTAACTGGTTACCTGAGTTCCTAACTGTGGTAACCAGTAACTGTGGGTCATTCATACTGAAGCATGTCAACTTCATCTTTTTCTACATGCCCTCAGTTCAGCATGTATTTTACAGAGGGTCTTCTCACTTTGTCTGCTTCAGCTTTGTCAACTACATGTAGTAGGTTTGGAGGAAGTTTTGGTTTTTCTGCATTTTGTTTTTCCAAATTTTTTATACCACTTTGCCACCAGAGAAGAAAGAAAATGTTATTAATATTACCAGGGAAAAAAGGAGCTGTGTGGTTAAGAATTTCATCTTCTTCAGGCATATATTCTGTGGTGCTATACACAGCTAAGTGATGTCAGATAGGCTGCTGGTGTCACCCAGTGGACAGACAAGTTGATCACAGATAGCTAAGTGTCATGTACAGAAATCTTCCTTTCTGCAGGAATAGCTCATTCCTAACTGACAGAAATAGCCTTAATTTTACAGTAGCTAAAATGAGAGGATATTTGAAAGCTCCTCTGTTCTAATGCCATGTCCCGTACTAAAAATGTACAGAGCAAACACAGGAAACAGTACTTGTTCCTTACTGTTTTTAGGAAGTGAACACAGAACAGTGAAACAACAATCAGTGGGTTCTCTCCCCTACTGAGAGAAAGTAACTAAAATAACCAAGCCGAACAGTGTTCATGTCAGTGTTTACGGAAGGATGTGAGGATTATTAAAAACCAATCATAATGCAATTCTGTGCAATGGAAAACAAGACTCTATTTTCTTAGCCTAATAGCAGCTTGTAACAAAGGGAGCAACTTGTCACAAGAGGAGAATCCTCTCTTCACAGTGTTATAACAAAAATGTATTTCAAAACACAAAACGTATTCTTTGCATGCAAAGCATCAATAGAATAAATCACCTCTGAACGAATCTCTTACAAGAAATTCTAATGTTCCCAGACCACAAATGAAAACTATACATGTATTTAAAACTAACCTCAGTGCATGTTTCACCTTAGACTTTTTCCTGATTTGCAAAGAGTACTTCTCAGAATGTTGGAATACACACGACTTTTCTTTTCTTTTCTCTTCTCTTTTTTCTCTTTTCTTTTCTTTTCTTTTCTTTTCTTTTCTTTTCTCTTTTCTTTCACAGGTTTCTGCCCAACTGATGCAAAAAATTATGGTAGTTACTAATCCTTGGGGTTTATTAATTATTTATCCTTTTAATTATCCGTTTATAATTGTATAATTATATATAAATTATAAATTATTGTAATTTATTAATCATTAATCCTTGCAATGCCACAGTAGCCACACATATATCCCAGAGGGTTTCCTGGTACTGTGCCACAGAGGTAGAGAGCCCCCACAAAGCTCAAATCTAGGGATTTTCAATCGAGGTTTGACCTTTTTGTTCTAGCATTTCTAAACTTTTTTTCCACTTTGGAAATATTTCTTTAATATTAAATTTCCCATAAAGCACATACTTGGAGTTGGTGCCAAATAGATACTTCTGATGAGACAACTTTTCAGATAGTTTAGAAACCACATAACAGAAAATTATGCCAATAAGACTCTTTAAAGTTTGAAACGTGTTGGAAAAGCTATCTACTGTTTGATAAAACCCACCTGAGCACAAGGCATACTTCTACTCTTGTTTCTTTCATACAGCTGTCTTCACTAGGATCCTTGTTTGTTTATGAAGATGAGACACAGACTACTATAATCTGCTCCTTAAAGGACATCTGATTGTTAATGAGGTGATCATACTCCAGGTCTGAAACATGGGGAATCCAATTATTACTGAACCTGCACATTTTTCCTTCCTCCCCCACCATAATTCTTTGAAGCACAGCAGGACAAGCAGCCCGGGATGTGGCCCACAGCTTATCCCTGCCATGAGGAATAGAAAATATAGGGGAAAGTGTTGACAAGTTAGATTGTCAAATAAATCAAGTACAGATTGAAGAATAATTTAAAATCATCTCTATAAATGACAGGCCTAGGGTTAGTCATCCCCTGTTACCTATGGTGTTGAGTCATCTACATGTTTCAGGTCTTTCTTAAGGTCTGATGTAACCATAAGTGCTGTGGAGCTCAGACAAAACACAGCCTCTGAAATCAAGGCAACAGGAGAGAGTTGTGCTGTGACTAGATGAGCCAGCCAGGCAGGCTGTGGTAACAGCCAAGAGCAGACTTCAAAGTCTACTCCCTAATAATTTGAAGGTCTCATAGGCACCTCTTATCTTAGACAGCTGATTGCAGTATACTAAGTTTATATTCATGTGCACGTGCTATCTGTGTTGGTCTTTCAGGAGTGTGGTGAAGACGAATTTGTTTGAGAAGTCCTTCGACATTTTGGGAGGAATTCTGTAAGTTGGTTGCTCCTGCAAAGCAGGCAGGAGTGCCAAGTTCCAGAGCCTTATGTTCACATCTCTAGTGCAGACATCATGTCATCATTAAGAACGTGCCACGCTGCTCTACAGGATGGTATCTTTTAAATACAACTTCCTCACAGTGACAGCAAATCCTATGAAAGGTTTGGACCAGGAAAAAAAATATAGGAGACTCTAAAGCCCACAGGCCTCCCTGGTGGCCTTCTGAAGTTAATGGGGAGTTTGCTGCTGTATTTGGGGATGTTGGATCAATCCCTAAATGGCTGTGCCAAGAGAAAAGCATTAAAACAGAGAGAGCTATGAGAAGCACTGGCCTGAATTAGATGTTTGCTGAGGGTATATTGTGCTGGAGGCAGCAGAAATCTAAAGGAAAGAAAGGAAAAATAAATGATCAGGGAAAAGAGACCATAAGTGATTTCAGACAGCAAGAGAATGTGCAAAATTTTGGTTCTCAGTTTCAGGTGTATGTAAAACAAGATTACAGTTTTAGCATAGGAGCAGTAATAAGATACTTGAGATTTACAGTGTATTTACTTAATGAGTTGAGCTACAGAGAGTCAAATGAAAAGTACTTTGTTCCTTTAATTTTGCTCATTTTTAGATATAATGGAGCCTGTAAAAAAGTGGTGTTGCTATTGACCCAAAGGAGATGTATCAATAAAAGCAAATGACTCAAAGTCACAAGGGAACCTCGCACCACCAAAAGACACAGCGAGAAACCGTGTCAGCTTGTTTTCCTGCGAGAAACTGCAGGCACAGCACGAATGACAGCTGTGGATTACGTAGGTTTGAAAAGTTACTACTGCTTTTGATCCACATGCAATGCATCCTGTGCAATGGTGTAATGGCTTGGAGGCATAGGTAAACTACTTCATCATATCCAGAAATTAACTGCTAGTAAACTACTACCATCAATGTTTACAATTGAGTCATCATTGTCCAGTCTTAGCTTACATTTCCCTTCTGCGAATTAATGGCATACAGTACGTTCCTTCTTTTATTTACATTGAAGTGATTCGTATGCAGCTTCTCTGATTTGGTATTACTATCTAGTAAAACAGAAGCCCTGTATGAGAAAATAACTGGAAGTAAGTAAAAGTTTGACAAGACAAAACAAAACAAACAAGCATCTTATGCTAGCAAGATGTGCCATGGATAGTTGAAATCAAGTTTCAGAGAATTGCTAAGGATATTGCAAACCTCTTAGCTTTAATGGATTGAATAAAAAGACATTTGTCTGAGACTAGCAGATAATATGCAATCAAATACAGACCACCTTGTACTTGAAAAGGCAAGGACTCAGGAAAGATGCTGAAAACAATATTCCCTCCATTCCTCTGACTTCCCTTACACATGCTTAAGAAGTGAAGCAAAATAGCATGACTACAACTCTAAACAAATTCTTAGAAAGCAAGTCTGAAGCTCAGATTTTCTACATATTATACTTGGAAGTGGTGGCACTTGGAAGAGCAGAGCATCATTCAAGAGCATGATACACTGGGCTTGCATCTTCATAAGTCTGGTATGGAGAAGCATACCAGAGAGTTTTGCGGATGTTACTCTCACAAGTTTAGCTGATAATAAGGAAAAATTAATCTTATTTGCTGAAATAATATTTAAAGATCTAATATGGGCATTTTTCCAAACATTCACAATTGCTGCTTCCTTGTTGTTGCTGCTTTTAGAGTATCACACAGGGATATATGAAATATCTGAGGTACTGATAGTAACATCTAATGGAAAAAGATTGTATATTCTTACTGTGTGGCATAAGTAAGCAACCATAAAAGAAACAGTCACTTGGGGAAAAGTAGTCTTTTCATCCACTCCCCTTATCCCCATCATCCACCTGAGAGGACAAGAGCATGGTTACTGCTGCATGCTGTAAGGAGGAGCCTACTGCATTTGATCTAAAAGGAGAGGAGTTTCTGACTTTGGAACTTGGCTGTTCTCCTTCCTCTTCCTTCGTGATCTCTGCATGCCTGAGGTAGCTGGGAGAGCATCTGCAGGCTGAATTATGCCCTTCTTTAAGGGTTGCAGAGGAAGGCCAGACATTTTCTGGAAGCATACACGATCCATTCCTAAAATACACCACCACTGCTGGAATCAGTGACAAAATAGGCATTGATTTGGTAACTGATGGTGGTTTTGCACTTCTAACTCATCTGCTATGTGATCCAAACTGGCAAAATAATAGTGCAAATTAATAGTGCAAATTAATCACACAGTCACAGACTGGCTGAGGTTGAAAGGGACCTCTAGTCATCTAGAGGTCATCTAATTCAACCCCTTTGCTCTGGCACCCTCACAGTGAAAAAGTGTTTCCAGATGTTCAGAGGGAACCTCCTGTGTTTCAGTTTGTGCCCATTTTTTGATCCTGTCACTGCGCACCACTGAAGAGAGCCTGGCTCCACCCTCCATGTACCCTTCCTTCAGGTATTTACACACATTGATGGGATGTCCCTGAGCCTTATCTTCTCCAGGCTGAGCAGACTCAGCTCTCTCAGCCTTTCCTCATGGAAGATATGCTCCAGTCCCTTAACCATCTTCATGGCCCTTCACTGGACTGTCTCCAGTATGTCTATGTCTCTCTTGTGCTGGGCAGTCCAGAACTGGATACAGTACTCCAGGTATGGCCTCACTAGTCCTAAACAGAGGGGAAGGATCACCTCCCCTGACCTGCTAAGGACAAAGTCTTAACTCAGGTGGTAGATCTTAAATCTAACCCTCACTCTTTTATCCCTCCCTCTTCCTGCCCAGAACCAGTTCCCTACTGTTGGATTAAGTATAACTAACTGGCAGGTTGACAGGTTTTTCTGGTGGCTAGATTATAATCCAGACAAAAACATTATCAGTGTTGACAAAGATGTTTACAAGGTAGAAGGTAAATTAATCTCACTACACAAACATGGCGATTCTCAAGCTGTCTTCTCCATAAGAGGACTTCAATATAGCCACAATGTATCTTATGCTAAATTAATCAGCAAAGATACAGAATTTAGGCAGTGCAAATTTTATCAAACCATGTTCACTAAACCAGAGCATGTTCTTATAGCTTTCCTTAGTATTATTAAGGAGGCTTTTACGTACTAAGCACTCAGATTTATTCCCATGGCATGTAATGCACCAGCACGAGCTCTGTAAATCAATTTAATTTCATTCAAGACTGAAATCAAGTTTATATTAGGCTTCTGCCCAGACCTAGCTTTCATGCTGTCAGGTGTTATATGAACTCACAGTGGATTACCTTATCAGATAGTTAATTTAAATGTTATAGCTAATGCATATAAAGCAAGAGTCTTCAAAAAAGGCTTACATTTACTACACACTTTTTTTCTTCCTCGTTTCCAACCATTTCTTCCTCCACCTCTATAGTCTCAGTTTCTCAAAATCTGCACTAAGAGGAGTAGGGAATCAGGCAGGTCATTACCTGTCCCGTTGTCCCCAGTAGTTTCCTCAGTATAGGACTGGAATCCACTGTCTGTTCAGCCTAAGTATATCTCAAGGACCTACACAGGGCGAGTCTGTACTGTGCAGCATACCTCACTGCAGTGATCCCTGACCAAGTCGATGTGCTTGGCTTGGTGCAGTACCATGTAGAGCTGTTAGCCTGGCCCTGGGAACAGTACAATGTGTTAACATGCTGCTATGTCCGCACTAAGTGGCCCAGTTCCTGTAGGACTGGTCAGTCCAAGTGCAGTGACACTCCGATGCAGTTCTACTGCTACCAGTTGTGGAGTGGGCTTCTTTGACACTTGTCTGGCAATTTTAAAACCATGTTGTATGGAAACAGCACAGAAATATCTGCTGACCTCAGAGGAACCATGCATCCCAAGTACCTGCTCACCAATTTGAGTAACACGTTGCCCATTGATCTCCTGTCTGGTTCAATGTTCAAGACAGCAGTGTCTGCATTTTCTGGTGGTCATTTGGGGGCTGACTTTCAGAGGACTATTTAGACTACTTTGGTACCTGCTGACACAGAAACAAGTTCATAAACCACATCCCCAACTGTTTTGTGACTATGCCTGACCTCAGGCAGTGCAATAATGTCGCAGCCAGTCATCCACCATGCTCCAGATCTTCCTCTGCAAATTCCTCAGTTCTCTGGCTGCAGTGATGTTATTTATGTGGCTTTCAGTTGCACCTGGAACTTCAATTTTCATCAACAGCTCTGTCAACTTTGGCTTTAAAAAATAACAATGGAAAAACAAATTAAAGAACTTAATGTTCCCATCTGGTGTTTAATGGTGCTGACACTGACATAACACTATCGAATGCCTCAGGGATATGAATACCATCCCAATACAAGTTATTGATAGAAAGAGGTGTAATTTAAGAAGAAACTTTTTTATCCAGCTCAGCCAGCACTGGGAGAATAGTTGCAATAGTGAATCCTGCTCTGTTGTAGCATTGGAAAAGGAGACTACAAATACAAAAAAGCAGAGCAAATGCTCTTACTATTTGTCTGCTTGGCTGTGCTCATGAAAACTCAAATGGCCAAAAAGACAGCACTTTGTGCTATGCAGTAAAAAAAGCATGAAGCAGCTATAACTGCTAGATTTTTCACTGAATCTAGAACCATTTAAATCTTTGCATTCCAAACAAATGCTCTACAGTTAATTTGGTCTGAACGTACACAGTAACAGTGTGATACACGTAATAACATTTTACAAACAATAGGTCATACATCCATATATGTTTGAAAGAGCCCTTTAACTATGGAAAATGAACATCAACAACTAACAAAGGCTCTTTTGAAAAATACAAATGTAACTTCAAAATAATACATCTACTTTATACCTTAAATGAAATACTTTCAAGTAAAAAATAAATATTTTAAATATTGTGCCCCCTGAGACTCCTCTTTTTTTGTTCCAGACAGAAAGTAGCTATGGCAGGACTGCTGTGGTGTTATTTTTGTTTCCCTAATTCTTTAAAGTGGAGTAGATACCACATAACCCACATTTCTGCTTACACAGGATTCTCTCCAGTTAAGATTGAAGTGTGTTTTTCATTCTATGCAGATTTTGTTCTTATTAATTTCCTGCATAAATCAAAATCAGCCTAGTGCTGCCTCTTTACTTGCAGTTTGTCAGTTCACCCACTGAACTATTTTTATTACTTTTTAACAAAATCTTAGTTTGCATGCCAGCATTCTGTATTCTCTAAAAATGTTACAGATTCTACCATGCCACTGTGTGACTATTAGTTTAAATCTACCTGAAAATATTCCTTTTGCAGATTTGCCCCTGTGAATTAGATCTTAGGTAATCCTTTCAGAAGACGTTAATACAAAGTCTCTGTGTTTAAACATATTTAAGGGCTAGAGAGACAAGACTCAGAAGAGCTTTCTCAGAATGAAATTTAATCTCTAAATTTCAGGTCTTTCCTATAGCTTGTCCAAATTATCTCTGCTTTGAAGAGAAAAATTTTCTGCTGGCAAGGGAACTACTAAATGACAGGTAGTGGCAATATGTCTGTGTTTAATGAGCTCTGATTATGTTATGCTTACTTAAGACAGAAAGAACTAAAAGGATTAACTGTCTTCCAAAGTTGTAGCCAGGAGCAGGATATGGATTTTCTACTGTTCAGCTCCTTGTAATGAAGACCATGTCTATTGCAAGAGTGTTCCTGGGGCAAAGAACCTTCATAGAGAGCATAGACCTATGTGAAAGTGGACACTAATGGGACTCCAAAAAGAATGGGTTTAAGTCTTGGAATCTACCACTTGAAGAAAGACAAATACCCTATATGCTTAACTGGCTGTAGACGGTATTCATCACTTCTGCTATGATGATTCATAGGTTTTTTTGTGTAGTATTTAAATATTTGTTGGTTTATGGGGTTTTACTGTGCACTGTAATAATTTAGATTGCTGACAACTGAAAAAAAAATTGAGCTATTTTAATTGCTATAAAAGGAGATTATTTGATTTTTGGAAGAGATAAAGATTAATTGAGATAGATTCTTGCTGACTATAAGCAAGAAGCACTGTTTAAAATTCAGAGGAAAGACAATTTTCATAAATAAGAAACTAAGGGCAAGGTTCAGACAAATGCTGATTTACTGTGAAGTTTAGAGCATTTTTGGTGTTGTCAGTTAATCTATAATGAAATAATAAGTACAAGTATTTCAAATGCCACTAACTACAGCTGATATTCTGATGTAAGCAAAGGCCACCTTCTCATATCCATTTTCAAAAAAGTCTGACCTTTTGAAATAATTGGTTCATTCGGACCAGTAGTGTTCAAAATTACATAAATCTGCTTGGAAGAGGGAGGACAATCAGACTGCAGAGTACCACATTCATCTGATGTGTGTTGCTGGAGTATCCCTTAATGAGTCATTGTGGAGTCTTAGAGAGCAGACCCATAATCAAATTAAAATGACTCAATAAAAGCTTCTGGTCATACCTTCTTCATAGGTTTTTACTGACACACCCTCTGCCATTAGAGTAAGTGAAGACACAGGTTCTTTCTCACTCAGACCTTAGCTGTCTGCCATATATTTTCTATACTTTTCCCAGATGGAATTTGCTATGTCAGTTATTTAAAGTCAAATCCTCTTAAAGTCAAATTCCCCACCTCAGTGCTGTGTCAAGGAAAATTTCGTGTGTAAAGAAGTAGGTCTGAACTGAGAACTGTATAAATTCTAAACACCTGCTCAAGGGCGTGAATGAGCCAAAAGACTTATTCCTGCTAGACCAATTCTCCCTGTTCCCTCGTAGTCCCTCAGAACAGTGACCCTTCCAATTCCACCAGTGGAAGATAGCCAGTGAATGATGTTTCATCTTCTCTAGTTCTATTTTGAAGGAGGCTCAAATTCTCCATTCTTCCATACAGGAAGCCTTGTTCTGGTGACATTTCAGATGGCAGTCTTACAGGAACTCAGGAGTAGCTCTATTATTATTATGGCCTAGTGATTTTCAGAATTAGAAGGAATAAGGTGTTGTTTCTCATCCCAGTATTACAGAGGGATTACAGTTTATTCAGAAGGAATGAAGAGCTTCTCAATCTTCATCAACAAACTACCAAACTGTTTTAAAAACCTAACGTTTACCTTATGAAATGTAGATTAATTTTTTGTTTCCAAACAAGTAAAAAATAGGTTACTATCTTTATCTTTCCTCATTTAGAATGTTTCCTTGCCTGTGCAAGCAGAAATGTGGGAGTTTCTGTTGATGATGGTTATGTTAGTTGTAGTAGTTTCACGGATTGTGTTCTAACATCTAATCCTATGGAGCTACACATTGTGAAACTCTTACAAAATGTCACTTAATAACTCTGACAAATTTACTTTCTCAAGTCCAGGAGTTAATCTAAACTTCTCTTCAAATCAATCAGACATGTATACATGCCTTTTATAGACCTGAAGTGTGTGGTTTACATTTTCTAGGCTAAATGTTTTCATGTATAGCAGGAAGAAGGAAACAAACTCTGAACAAACAGAATTTTATTTTTGCTTTACTTGGATCACAGATTTCTTCTGTTTTTCCAACAACTGTTTTGTAACTGTCACTTTCCTGACCCCCAAACCGCAAAGACAGAAAAAGCCCTGTTTTACCAACAGTTTATTTCAACTCTACTGTAAGGCAGCATTTGCCATGAAGATGTAGGGGTTTGGCTGGGTGATTAACCTAGCTGGACAGCAGATTACTGCACAGAACTGCAGATCAGAAAGATTTGGATCAGGATTTCTTGGGGCTTCATTCAGTACCTACCACCTACAGCACAATAAATTATACCAACCTCAGAATGGGCTGCCAATGCACTTACTATTCTATCTGGTAGAACAGAGAATTCTAGATAAATTACAGGTAATGTTTAACTATCCTTTCTGAGAAAAAATAAGATTAATCTGTGTTCTAGCTGCACCTATAAAGAAAACATTGGATGTAGGGCAATAGGGACTTATCCACCAAGAACTGTGAACAGGGAATGCATTAAATAATTAAGGAAATCAGCCGGGGGGGGCGGGGGGGGGGGAGAGAGAGAGAGAGAAATAGGAATCTAAGTACTTAGAAATAATTGTCCCTTTGGCACAGACCTATAGTAGGTGGCCATTTGCATAAATCCACTTACGTCTCTATTTAATCTCTAGAAGCTCTTACTTGATCACTCTGTGCCACTGCACTTAGCACAGCCAAAAGGAAATAAATTTGGCAAGCGTATTTTATGGCAAAGCTCACCAATTCCATGGTTCACAGAGCAAACAGGTTTTTTAAAGGGCTTCCATGAAATGCAATGATGTAGCAGTTACAACATACCAATTCTCCTAACTGTGGAAGAGCCACACCCTGCAGCAGTGACAAAGACAAGCACACACTTTCATGTTGGCACTTGTAGACCAAGCTAATTGCATGCGCACCCTGCAATCCTCACTGTGATGTGAGGATTTCATTAACCTGAAAGAGTGAAAAGGGAGATTTCCTAACGCCAACAAGTTTTCATACTTCTGTTTGGATGAAAGAGGCTGACTGAAGACTCAGAGGATTATCCAAGACTGTTGGTCATAGATGAGCAAATGATCAGTTACTCCAGGCTTAAGTTTTAGTGCTGTCATTCTCATTTGAATCCTGCAAAGTTAGCTTGTAGCACAAGAACTGTGGGCAGAGGCAGCTTCCAGCCCTTTGTCTGGATGACTCCTGCCCAAAGTAAATGCACTGACACTGTGCATGTTTTGGAAGGTGATGCTGTGTGGCAGGAAGACCTGAGAAACACTCCTACCTCTCAAACCGCTCAGGAAAGCATGTATACTTCTGAGGCAGAGGCTCTGGAGTCAGCCATAGACAGACTTGGGAAGCTCTAGTCCTTGCTTGCCCTTTAAATACTGTTGTTGGGGTGAGAATGAGCAGGATCTGGATATTTAGTTCTCAAGTAAAGAATTAGCATTTTGACACATATAAAGTACTTCCTTAAAATCGGGGTCAATAAAGGCTTTAGAATTTTCTGTGCACACAGACCATGAAGAATGTCCTGGTGACACGAGGCAGAGGACTTGGAACCACTTCTGTTTAATCCAAAAGCCAGTTTACACAACCCTCTTCCAGCCTCTGACACTCCTACCCATTCAAATATTACACGGCAAAAAACAAACGGCTTTACTAAACTCGGCACTATTTTCATATGGCTCTTGAGGAACATCAAATTGATCTAATATAGCACATCATCCACGTTCTATAATCTGTATGTGAAAACCCAAACTGCTTCAATAATTATCTGCTTCAATTTTATAGACTTTGTAAAAACAACACTGCAGATGCAGCATGGTATTTGGAAATCTCAAACTCCTGGAGATTTTACAGAGCAAACAAAAGTCAGTTTACAGAAAAAAAATCCAACTCCAAGTAAGAATGTCAAATATATGAAAGTCATGGCAGTGTAAGTATTTTATTGCCATTTGTTTGAAGTTATTCTTTCATCTCAGCTGCCAGCCTCTTAGTATGAGTCAAGTAAAGAAAACCCGGTATGGTCTGGCTAGCTGACATTCTCTCAGGGCATTACGTATGCTTTGCATAAAATACTAAACATGATGCCAGTACCTCTATGTTAGGTAGCAAGGAATAAAAAAATCGTCTGATCAAACCCCTGTAAATAATGGGTGTCTTTACAAACTCCGTGCCTGAAGGCACACTTACCAACTTGGGTCACAAAGGTTTTACCTTTGTTTCTGGTATTTTTGCAGCATGCTAAGCCCAGCTGTGGTAAGTACAAAGCAGTGGGAGACTTATCATGAACTCCATGGAAAACTGATGAGGCTTGAGGTAAGGCAAACAACTGCTTGCCACTGAACATTCCCAAAAGAAAAATGAGGAATGGCTCGTTCATATTCCCAGGCTCAGAAAAGGTGCTTCCAAGATGTTTCCAGCCGGGAAGATGGAACTCTGTTTTACTGAAATTCTGACTTACAACAGTTCCAGGCAATTTGCTTTTCCTTCTTCTCCCTAAAATACCACATGAGTAAAATGGAGTTAAAAGCGCCCATTCAGGTAGAGGCTGTGGGGACAGCCATACTTCGTAAAGAATGTGTTAAAGAAGAAATGTAAACATCATCTTCCTTGCAATTAAGACACCTCACAGAGACCAGAATACCTGAAATTAAACAGAGGTAAGAACAACAGTAAGAAAAGTAATGCAATTAGTATTACCTGTGCTATAACAGGCTGGGCAAGTTTCCCATCCCTAGGCCATTTCCATTTTCTGACCATTTCTTCATCTGTATTAGTCACCAGACCTCCTTCCTGATTAAACATCACTGTTATAATATGCTGTAAACAAGCAAAAATATGAAACCTGTTTTTCCTGGTGCATCTCAGTAAAGCCTAAGCAATACAAGAAGATCTCTCTGATGTATGACTCTTTAATTAAAAAGCCACTTTGCATATATGCTCCTTCATCAAGCTTTTTGCACGCTACAGGGCTGTGAGGCAGGTACAATTATCCTTGTGATAAAGAGTCAGGTTAAATTCTTGGCTTAATCATTCAGATTTAAAAGGAACTGGTATCAAATGGTGAGATTTTAATGCTATTTCCACTTACTAGTGCATTCCTAGGAGCAATAAACCACTTCACTGTAAATTTAAAGGAAGAAACAGATGCAGAGAAATGGCATGTAAGTGCCATTCACCTATGAGCCTTCAGCAAACAGTTTCAGGAACAATTTAATGTTCCTATCCTTAATATTTCTTAAGAATAATATGTATTCTGATGCTTATTTTATCTACCCATAAGTAAATAACCCTTGGTGACCTGCAGAGAGACATAAATTTTGAAACACAGAAAAGTCCTCAGATCATAAAAAAAGTGAGGTTTTTAAACCGGATTCTGTGTGTTGATGGTCTTCCCTGAACACACGGGATTGGAGAATTTGGGTGTTTATTGTTTGAAGTACCAGGTATAGTACTAGGTTTGCTAGGTTTTTTCTCACAACTTCACTGAATATAGCAACTGAGTTTTTAATAAAAGATACATTTTTCTTGAGTTTCCACTGTGTTTTGAAAAGTAAATACATACACATTAAGAAGGACAAAGCAAGAAGCACCAGGAATCCTGGGATGTAATGCTTGCACTTCATGTGTTCATGTGGTTTACTTGCATTTCCATAATGTAAAATTAGCCAGTGTAGGTAAATTTGCTTGGCTTGATTTTGTATCCTAATTGAGAATTGTTTAAAATGTTGGGGGATATTTTGGACTCCTAGGTTATTTTTACTTTTTCAATAAACAAGGGACGACTCCTTCACTAGCCATGAGGGCACTGAACTCCATTTAAAGTCATTTTATACAAAAGCTGAACAATCCTTCTCTGCACAGCTCCAGTCAAGCACATTCCTCCAATCCCAAGAGCTCATTCAGGATGGTAAGCAAATCAACTTGACTTCTTTAAAAATGAAGGCAGGTGCGAGTTAATGTGTCCCTCATTTTTAACTACTGCTCCTCTCTGCAGGGCATGACCTTCTGATCCCAGATGTCTTGGGAACTCCAAGGTCACTGAAGGAGCATTAAAGGGGAAAAATAAAAAGACAGTGCTGTAAGTAGGAATCAGTGGTAATCTTTGCGTACATCATGTAAAGGTGCAGAGAAATACATGGAGAGATATAAACAGATAGTAACATTATTCAGAAAAGAACTGTTGATGTTCAGTTTACATGATCCAGTGGGCCTTATACTTCAGAGAACATCACTTGTGTGCTTGCTTTTCCACCACAAGTGGGGATCTGCTCTGTACAACTGCATTTGAGATATTGAGAAAATCAAGTGTTCATCCTGCAGCTTTTGTTAGACAGGTTTTTAACAACAGATGTATGCCCCTTTAGATAGGGGACCCAGCCCCAAAAGGAAGAAAGCTGTATAGAAGGATAAGTGTACAAGCAAATACTTGCAGTCGTTTTAACAAGATAGTGTAATTCAAACCTGGGAGAATAAATGAAACCCAGTGAAAGAAACAGAACCAAGATGAAAATGTAAAACCATGAGCAACACTTCCCTTACATTTTTTTCTTAAAGGACTTCACTTCAAACATGCATCTAACTACGATCTAGTGAAGACAATTACTGTCTTCATTTCTATCCTTATTAAAAACAGATAATAGAAAATGGAGCTGGAAGGGACTTACAGAAGTCACTCAGATACATTTAAATAGAGGGAGGGGCCAAACAACTGCAAATACTTGGTGGTGGCCAGGCACAGTGATCTCAGGTCTTTGTTGTGTGTAAATTATTCCAGATTAGGTTGGTAGCTCCACTTTCTCTATAAAGTCATACCAAAATTATTTTTAATACAGAAAATCATAATGATGATCAGACAGTACATAGAGCAAACAGCATCTGATCTTTTTTACAACTGTATAATGCACTGCATTGTGAGGCACTAAGAAGTGGCAGGAGTGAAAAGAGGAAGAGGGTATCTGCATTTTGCCTGTGTGGAGTATCTATTTGGAGCTCATGTCACACATTCAAGGCAGCCAGAAGGCTGGCTCACATTTACCTGCTGTCTCCTTTGCAAATTTTCTAGTAAGCCAAAGTGCATCCTGTCCTCACAGCATGGGTTTTACAAATGGGAAATTCAAATTGCAAAGTGATTTCTGTCTAGCTTAGCAATGTAGATAACAGTGCTTTGAGGTTGCTTGAAAAAATGGAGACATTTGACTCCTAGAGGGGATTTGTAGAGGCGACAAGTTCCTTCACCTCCACCTGACCTGCAAACAAGATGGAAGTGGTGTTTTTCATCTTCCCACACATGCAGATCTCAATCTCCTCCATCTACCTACCTGTCAGGAAGACAAATGCTACCATGTCCAAAAGGGGTGAAAGTTCCAATAACAGAGTGATCTGGAGAAGGGCTAAATATGTTGGTATAAAACCCCCCACATGGGAGATTGCAGTGACTTTGGCAAACAGCAAGATACTCAGAAGGATAGCTAAAATGAGAGTCAAAGAGTTAACTTATTATCATTCTCCAGTTATACAGCTTCTGTTAAATGCCCCTGCAGAGAATATGGGCACCAACATTCTCTATCAGCTCTATATCCTGGGTAT
Organism: Psittacula echo; assembly: GCF_963264785.1. Classification (NCBI taxonomy): domain Eukaryota; kingdom Metazoa; phylum Chordata; class Aves; order Psittaciformes; family Psittacidae; genus Psittacula; species Psittacula echo. The sequence continues at coordinate 116,023,427 of NC_137735.1, read as the reverse complement.
CAGGTCCAGGTGCATATGGGTAATTGAAGCTACTAATCCAGCCACCTCCTTCCTTGAACAAGTGGGTTGGAAGGGATGGAGGATTGGCAGAGCCCTCAGGACCAAATCTACTCACCTGACTAAGCTAACATGGCTGGTACATGCCAGAAGTGACCTTTGCAGGAGCAACATATGAATCAGAAACAAGTCCATGAAGCACAGTATCTTTGGTGGTTTTCACTGTGCTGAACCTAGAGCTGTTCCTAATCCAGTCTGACGACTGATAAAGTGATATTTGTTCAAGACAAGATTATATTTTAAATGGATTCCAGTGTGACACCATGAACTTGTAACCACATTTTTCATTCCAGAATATTTCTTTCTGAGGCACGTCCACCCACCTGACATATACTGGACTTTGTTGTTATAATCTGACTACCTGGCTATACCTCTGGTACTATAAAGTCTGATCAGAAATGAACATTTTCATGTAGCCAAGTCTTGGAAGCTGTTCAGCTACACATTAAGTCTGAGTCTTCCCCCTGTAGAAGTCCTCCCACCACCTCTCACACTCCTGCCAGAATTCACACTCTTGCTAGAATTCACATGTGTTCCGTAAACAGAAAGGACATTAAGTGAAAGACGAGCTGTCATTCAGCCCATACTGCAGTTTTCTCCATACTGTGCGTGCTTTCTTGACCACTGGGATCTGAGGTTTGCCATATGTCAGCCCTGGTGCAACAGTCATGCTAATCTGAACCTTCTGTGTCTTGGAGAAAGCTTCTTCTCTGTGATCACCATAATGCCAGAGAATAATTGACTTGTCAAACTGCACTTCTTTCAGCGTGGATGTTTGCTCTTCTCTGTTTATATGACGGAGAAAAAATTTACACCTCTGATTACTTCTTTATAAGAAGAATCCTCAGGCAAGACTTCCATTTATTTAGACTGAAGTTAGACCTAAGCAGAAAACATACTTTGATTTGTGAGCTTCTCAGCTGAGATATAAATGATCAAGGTTACTGATTTAGCTAGGAATTCAGGCAGCCTCACAAACACCAGAGAACAGCCCCTCGCTTGTTGAATTTGTTACAGACATTTCAGTGCTTTGTCACTAGACTCAGCCCATGAGTTGCAGTAGAGTGTGGAGGTTCACACTTCTTATGGACCAACATGGCCAGTGTGAGTGACAGTGAAAATTTCTGGTTTAAAGTCTCAGCTATTGTACAGTTACAGTTATCTTAGCAAGCCACTAGGTTTGTGTCTTCAGCTACAGTATGAGTAAAATGTGCCTAAGTGTTTAAAGAAAGCTAATTATGTGAAACATCAGCTGATAGAAATTAAAGGAATATTTTTGTCTTCAAGGCAGTATTTCTTGCTGTTTCAATTTTGCCATAAAATATTACACATTATAAACTTTTTGCTCACTAGGCTAAGCATCAATATTCAAGAACACTAAGCCAATTCTCATGGCACTGACACAGGAATCCGGTGACAGCATCAGGGGATTGCAATATAAGCAAGAGCAGCATTTTACCTGCAACTTGATGGGCCAATAGGATCTGCAAATCCTGCAAACGTGCTCAGGTCCTGTGAAAGGGAACACTTGGTCTGTAGGGAGACCCTATGACCCTATTTCTGGCATAAGGGTTATGCCAGAAATTAAATAAGCTGACTGCAAAGCTTTTGGGAACAGTAATACGGTAGACCTCAGAATATTTGCACCACAGACAACTACAGCTATCCCCACTGTTTGAAAGAACTCAATCCAATTCTTAACAGTTGCAGGCTGGGGTGTATCAAAACCCAGAATCCAGGAAGACAAATAACAGATAACATTTCACAGTGTTCTCTAAAATAGGCAATTCTAAGACATGGTGTGTCTCATGGGTGCGGAGACAACAGTGCTCATTCAAATAATCAGAAAATATTATTTTGCCAGTATAAGACTCAAATATTGAGCTTTTTCATTGCTTTTCTTTTTCTTGACTTTGCGAATTATATAGCTAGTGGAGGGTGACATACAGAAGTTGGTAAAAAAATGCAAACTCCAGTTTTAGCTGCAGCATCAATTATTTTAGATTTTGGGCTACTCAGCTCCCCAAGGAATAAAGCAGTCACAATAAACCGTTCCACAATGAATAATATGCTATATGTACTATATAATATATATAAAATAATATGCTATATGCTATATGTACTATATTGTACAATGTACAATACACTGTAGCATATACACTCTTACACACTGAAAACTGCTTGATTTTATACAGCCACTAGCTCCTAAGCCTTTTATTATGAATCACAATTCTTCACCCTAGATACAATACTGATTTTATTAAATCTGAGTATGTTTATAATTTCGCCAGTGTACAGGAACTGTCAGTTAAACAGCAGGATACTTAACAGGATGAAATTCAGAAACCATGCTGTAGATACCAAATTATGCAGGTTAACTTTAATAACTGTCCTTGTAAGTAATTAGTGCTTATAATTAGTTACCAGAGATGGTTTTTTCATTTAAACCTAGCCTGCTTTATAAATTCCAGTACTTCTTCCTCAGAGAATTGACCAGGCAGAGTAAATCCTACCTATTTCTGACGTCTCCTTCATCCCTTGAACTATTTTAGCACTACAGTTGGTGCTCAGAGAATGGCTGATGTATTTGGAAGCTACCATACATTTTAAACACATGGCCAGTTCTCTATGGGAAGCCTCAGGGATGTTAAGGCTATCTTGTGCTATGTGAAAATAGGCTTAAGGATAAGCAGCATAAAGAAGTATAAAGGCCTGATTCTTTCTGATTGCCAATATATTATGGCAATCTTCTTTCAGGCCCTGGCAGGGCAACAGGCTATAGATCACAGTAAATTATCAAAATGCAAAATAATTTTCATGGACCATGGTTTCTTTTGCAAAAGATATTCAAACAGTTTTTCAAAACTAATGAAAGTTTATCTATCGGCAGATTAGACATTATCAGAAAATATGATCTCACCACTGGTCCCTGGAAAAGTCTCTGTTGAGATAATTCTTATCTTCCAGTGGCTAAAATAAAAGTGTATGTTTCTCAGTCATGAATGGTGAAATGTCAAACAGAACTCTAGGAGTTTCCAAAGCAATAATGCACTGCAGGCTAGTGTGTTGGTTTGGTTAAGTGGTCTCACATAATCTATCTGTATTCTACATCATGAAAACATTTATTCTAATTTTGCTTATGGAAGTAAGAACCTCTGATTGTTAACTTCGCTTTGAATTTGTTCTAACCTCTCCAGTGTCTGCACAGAAAGCAGCTTCTGGTGAAGATACTCAGAATTTGATTCAGAATGTTGGAGAATCCAACATAGAGAAAAAGAATGAGAGATTAGAATTAGCTGCATCAGCAAAGACTGATGTTAATGTCAGTTCTGGTCTATGGCATCTGCCAATAGAAAGTAAGCTTCATTCATATGAATACAAAGTACTGAATCTTTCAAAATATCCTTCTTAAACAAACAGACTCTCTGCCTTAAAAAATACAATGGGAGAAAGAGGGAATGTGCATTTCAGGTGTCTTCAACGGAAAAATAGAAAATTATGTTTAGGAAGAAGATGGGCATCCAGAAAAATGGATTATTGGTTGGAACTAGATGATCTTAAGGTCCTTTCCAACACTAACTATTCTATGATTCTATGATAGACACCCATATGAACTACTTCCCAATCAGTCACAGGCACTGTTTGATTTGTGTACAGCCTGGGATCACTGCTGAGAAAGGATGCAGGTAACTCAGTCTCTAATTATTCTCAGCAGCAATCTGGAGAAGTAGTTGAAAAATTAAGCCATGCATCACTTTGAGAAGCAGGGGCACAGAATTCTTTCAGCGTGCATTTCTGTAAGATGTCTGTGGTTGCAGCTGCACTACAGCAGGTAGATTTTACTTAGATTCACATTTGCAGCATTTGTGGATGATTTCAGAAGTCCTGGGGGAGCATGGAGGAAGGCATTTCTTAACTTCTGAGGATCCTCAATTATTCTCACTCCATTTTCTAAAAAGGTGAGAAGGCCCAAGATTAATGGTCAGGATGTGATCTCTATACAGTTTGAACATTTTCTGGTTATTATCAAGAAATCAGATTACTTGATAAGAAAGTCCAAAAGAGGTGATAAAAAATAGCTACAGACGTAGACTGCTAGAGAATGGCCCAAACAATAGTTAAAATTAATGCAGCGAAGCTCAGATTCCTTAGATTTATTGTTTCACTGTGAACAAATTGAAGAGCAAGTTAGTCAGAAACCAGAACTCAGTGGGTTAGAATTGCACTCAGAAAAATGCATAACCTGTTGCTTGGCATTCCCTTCACCAAATAAATAATAAACCTGTGATGGCAGACCGAGCAAATGGAATCTCTCAAGAGACAGGAAAGGGCAGGGACAGTTCGGTGAAAGCTGGTTGTCTCAACCCTTTAGGTGTCCATCTGTGACTAAAGGAACACCAACAGCGGCCTGAAAACAGAGTGCACTAGCAGAGCCACTGGTGGAGTGATGAAGGGAAGTGTGCATGATCTTGAGATCACTGAGACTGCAGAATAAAAGGGCTGCCTGTGAGCACAAGAGCTAAAGGTGGAATCAATACTCTTGCAAACTTTATAGCTCAGGGATATCAAGAGCATGCAACTCTACAGCAAAGCATTTCTGAGATGCTGTTGCTTTGTTACAACCAGAAGAAACTGAATGCCACATTTTCAGAAGTCAACAGAAGAGACTGGCGATTTAGTGCCTACATATTTGTTTGTGGAGCTAATCCTCCATGCTAGGATGCTGGCTATCTCTGCAGCACTTTTAACCTTCACCAGCCAAGGAACTTGCAGTCCTTGTGGCACCTGACCAACTTTATAGCCAGGATTAGCAAAAAAATGCACAAATGTGCTGCCTTTTTTTTTTTTTTTCCCCACACGGCAATGTTCTTAAAGAAATCCAAAAAGAGGTGCAAAGTAGTTCTTCCCTTCAGATCATCAAATTTGTGCATGTTTTAGGCAGAACTGGTATAATGCCTTATGAAGAACTTTAGTGCATTAGTGTTCCCATTCAGAGCAAAATTTATTAAGTCAAATATATGTGGTCAGACAGTTTCCAGCAGGGAAAGGCTTAAAATAATATCCCAAAGCAGTTATTCACCCTGTGTTCTGCTAGCAAAGACTAGTGGACCTGCAGTGGCTATGTAGAAAACCTTGTTGGCAGATGATCAGAGATAATCAGAGAAAGACTGCGCATTTAAAAACAGATTGTATCCAAAATCAAGGGGGGTTATTGCTTGACAGTTACTTCCTCCTCATGCTAATCCATACTTCAGTTAATTCAGGCATTCAGAACAGCTGTCAAGGTACTGCATAATTCTAACCACCTCTGCTACAAGCCATCCAGCTGAGCTGCCTGCTACTCTTACCTCTTTCCTCACAAATGTTGGATGAGAGTGAGAAGCTGATTGTGATGGGTGACTGGTCAGCACCATTTTGCACAGTAGGAGCTAGACAGGAAGAAAGCAGAGTGCAATGCTTATGATCATATATGCAAAGGTAAGTCAGCTTTCAAAATCATAAACCCAAAGATTATTCTTTTCTTAAAAAAGGGAGACTGCAGTAGCACCTGGACACCTGGAAAAGGCTTGACTCAAACCTATGGTTCTGCACTGAGGATTAATGACACTTGCTTAATGAAATGCTCTGGATGCAAGTTTTTTTTACTGGCGCAATATGTTCCGACTATATCACTCACCTTGAAAGAGGAGACTAAAAATGCTTTGATAAATGGTTTGAAACATTGCCCAGTTTCATCGGCTTTGTTCTTCTAAGTGTTTGTACCTCTTGCTTCAGCTGCAAAGCTATTTCATCATGTCTTAAAACAATGCTTTGCAGAGAGCTGCAGTATAACAAACTATAAAGTGGAGCATCCTGGCCTACCCAGACAACAGACAGTAGTCTTAACAGAAAGTGCTTTTTTCCCTTTTGTGGCCAAACGTTACAACATAGCACATTCACCCAGCACAACGTTACCTTTGCTTCGTAAAGGCATGTTTGATGCTGTTTCAGGTTTTCTTTTTTCCTTTCTAGTGCAGACTGGTAGAGCAGAGGCTTGTTTTCTCCTGGATCTCATACTTTTTCACACTAGTGACTTCTGGTGCCATTTATGGTAATCAACCCCCTCAGCAAGTTCTCTCCAGCTACAGGTTAGCACATTCACAAGCCTCTGAGGGAAACCTACCTAGTCTCATACCTAGCAAGGAGCTAAAACTTCTCTCCAAGTTCCTGTAACATTTTGTCAGCCACAGATTCATTCAACACGTTCAGCGGTGAGTCCTCATCCACTTGTGGGATCAAAGATGTTTGGGAGATCTTTGGGTTTGAGTCCTCTGTAGCGGTTTTACACATGGAGTGACAAGACACTTGTCACAAAACTGGGTGGGTTTTTGTTTTCTTGTAATTTTATTGTTTAAGAAACCATCTTCATGCCTTTTGTATACTCACCTGTAAAGATGGCACTCCTGCCTTCAATTAGGCTGAGGAGAAAGAAAAGCTGTATCATTAAGTGAGAGCAGTGATAGTTAAAGAACACAGAAAAGAGACCTGTTAGCTTTGCTGCCTGAAACGTATACAGGCAGGCTGGCAGTGCTCCCTTTCACAGTTGAGACTGAGCCACATTTCCTCCCAAGAAGACTCCCAGCTCAAGCTCAGAAATACCTGTGCAGAGCAGCACCAGATTTAGTGCAGCCACTGCCAAACCAGTGAGCATACTGACAGTGTATGCTTTAGATTATGCCTGCTGAAGTGCAATATAATGTAATGTAACATGTTGATTGGTTTCTTCTCTCTTAAGTAAAACCATTTTCTCTTGCCTCAGTAAAATGGCAATCAAATAAATCTGAAGCTTCGCTTTTTTAGACGCGACATGCAAAAGACCTTTAGATGTAATAAAATTTTTGAGTGTCTAAAGAAGTCTTCTCCAGCAACTGCTGATTCTATATACCCCATTTTCTGGTTTTGGGGTTTTTTTTCGCAGTTTGAGAACACTGATCTTCCATAATTGTGAGAGAACAATCTTTATCTTAGTTTAATTGGAGGACTGCCAATGTGGAATATTTATTAACAAGTATTTTAGGAGTTTTAAAATCTAAAATACCAAGAAATTTTACCAAAAAGAAGTTTTAGTCCTCAAGTCTCTAACTACACACAAGTTTAGCTGTACCATATGGTTACCCTGCTCCAGTTTCAGTGGTAGCCTCTTACACTCCTGAAGTAATGTGCACACAAATGTGTTCATAGACGGAAACAACCTGGAGTAAATTTCTGAAATTCAAAAGCAAGTTAGGAAAAACAAAAACCCAAAATACAACAAAAACCAAACCAGTTTAAAGCAAACGGGATGAAACGTGAATTTAAAACCCAGTTATCCAGAGAAGTCACACCCCCCAGGAATGCTGTGAACACCAGTTCCAAATTCATTAGTCAGTAGACATGAGCTTCATGAAATTACACAGACCTCTGCACCTGCCAATGTTGCTGTTGTTCAGTTCATGCCAAAACAGTGAACAAGGTTATTATGTGGCATTCTTTAACTAACTGCTCGTGGTTTGTATGTTTAAATATATTAAACTCATGAAATGCTGACAGCAGAAGTGAACATCAGGTTCTACACCTCAGAGAATTAGGTATAGGACACTGTCACCTTCTCGCTTGTCTCCCTCTGCTCTCACTGCATGGCAGGGTGCCAGTTCTGGTCATGTGCCTCTCCCAGCTCTCCTGTTCTGCCTTGGCCATATCTACCTTGGGACTTCTTTTTGTATCTTCTCTGGAAAACTAGTTGACAGAAACTTCCCTGTTCTCACCACTACTGGTGTCACACTATTTATTACCTGGGAGTAAAGCCAACACAAAGATCTGCAGTGAAATACAAAGACAATTCTAGTACCTTCTTGCCTTTCTCTTTAATTCGAGTTTCCATCTACAACAAAATGAATGTTTCCAATATAAGACTGGAAGAGGTGTTCAGGGGAAGAGGAAAGTAGAATGTACTGTATATAAAAGAAATACCTGGTCAAAGAAATACACAGGTCCTGCCTCCAGTGCTGCAGCTGTAAGCATTGCTTCTATTACTCCCTAGAATGAAGAAGGGGTGAAAGACCCCACAGGAAAATAGTTATGTCAGCAAGCTGTGAGAAAGAAACAGTGTATGGTTTTTTACACTAACAGTGAGGCTGAGGAATTACTTTCTGTATGAGGCCTTGAAAATCTGCTTAAAAAAACACAGGAACCGGCACTACATGAATGGAAATACATTAATGCATCTGATGATTAGATTATATGAAGTTGATTACAAACCTGAAGACCAAAATAACAGGTTTTGATATTTTAGGTTTATACTACTCTAAACTAGTGTTTTCATGAGATAAGGCCTACAATTATTTCTGAGGATAGGCAACGTCTCAGTTTGTTATCTGAAAAAGACCACTGCTTTCATCTGCAGTTATGACTCAGTGAGTACATCAATAAATGTGCTTTTACAAAAAAAAAAAAAAAAAAAAAAAAAAAAAAGGAGGTTTTATGACTATGATAAATACAAAAAATTTATTTGAAAGGTACCAGTGTGGGGACCTTTGTGCAACCCTCCATCCCCTACCAGGACTGCACACAGGCACAGAGGTATACTGTGAGAGAGACGCTCACTGTACCACATCCTCCTGCACATATCTGCATACACACCTAATGCACTAGTTCCTAATCACAAGCACTGGTCCAGATAATGGTTTGTTTATTTTATGTGAACCTTGTAACTTAAAAGCAATCTTAAAAATGAGCTTCAGAGGACTTACTTTTATATTTCACAGCATGAATCTATTCAAGTGAACTGAAAAGCACTTGCTTTGTCCCAGTCTAAATGCTCAAACAGCAGTCTGTGCTTCTCAATGACTTTCAGCAGCAAGAGAGATGAAATTTGCTTCTTTCTAGAAGCACTCATTGCATCCTTCGAAAACCTGTCCTCCAAAGGACACAGATGTTGTGACACTAGCTGATAAGAGCCAGTATGTTTGGTTTATGGCTGACAGGCTGTAATCTAACTAATGTTTGGCAAAAAAAAAAAGAAATTGCTAAGAGTGTGGAAAGAAGTTCACAGTGAATAGGGTTAAATGTGGATTTTTTGGCTGCTTTTGTCACCTCCAACTTTGATTTAGCTACTTCATCTAGATTTTAAATAACATCTTAAAGAAGGTTTCAGAATGAGGGAAGCCTTTACCCTGCTCATGTTAGTGCAGATACTTTTAGATTACAGCTATCATTCCCATAGTAAACGGTATGGGTGTTGATGGCTGAGGAAGTACAAGTGTCCTCTGTTCTCAGCAATTGGTGAGGGGAAATATCTCTTCTTCTAGAGTTCATAAGACATATTTGCTCTCATGCAAGAAACATTTTCTTTGTCTACATCCAGACTTTAGGCCTGATATTCTAGTCATAGAAATTGTCCTATTGACTTCAGTGGATTTTTAGAGCTGAGTACGGGCTATGAGATTTAGCCCTAAGCTAGGAAAAAAAAGAGTATTAAAGTGTCATAAACACACAAACAATGGCATCAGTCCCAGAAATAAAACCAGAAACAAATATAATATCCCTCTGATCAACTTGGGACTGATACACACCACTTACTCCCTAGTCATCCTTGCTCCCCCTCTTTCCAGGATAAAACTGCAGCTGTCAGAAACAGCTCCTCCACTCTCTTCCATGCCATTTCTGGACACATACAGCTTGAAAAGAAAACAGAAAACATAACATAGCCTGAAAAAAATCTTTTCCCAAAGATCATAACTTCTTATGCTAGAAACACAGTGCAATGGGATCTGTCTCCTTGGAAAAAAAGAAGAGGTGAGTCTCTGTGTGAAGAGTTTTAAGTCCTGCTGCTAGTTACCATGTTTTGGACTGCATTCAACCCTTCCCTTAACTCCTCAGCCACTGCCTGCCTTTGTCTGGGAGACTGCTTAGGAAATAGAAATAATCACTGTGAGAAAACAAAAAAACATAGTATTACTCTCCAGCTAAAAATGATATTCACATGTCTCTTCTGGCCTATGGCCTGTCTGATACTGTCTTCTTATCATGGTGCCTAGTATAGCATGAAATTGAAAAACCTAGCATTCATTAATATAATGTGTATTAAGTGCTAGGAACAGCTGACTGGCAATAACAGAAGAAGGACAAAAAGATCTGAGCTGGTAAGGGCATGCTAAAAGATGTGACTCTCTTTCTGTTTCTAAAAGACCAGATACTCTTAAAGGCAGGTGGCTGGGGAACGTGAAATCCAGATGTCAGGCTGCTGATGTTACTGTTTGCTTTGTTAATACAGTCAGTCCAGCATTTTACTCCCACTTTTTTTTTCACAGAGCATTCCTATTTTTGCATCTTAATTACCACACTATTATCCTGTTAGATATCTGTACTCTCTTATATTGAGCATAAAGCGAATTCCACATCTAGAAGGAGTGTAACCTGGAAGGTGCTTAACTTTGCTCCATCCAATGTGCCGTCTTCCCTGCAAAACTAATGAACACCTTACATAATGCTTCTGGGTTCAGCTAACAGCACCTCAAACTGCAGAGACACATTGTTAATCCTGCCTCTTCTACCTCACTGCTGGTTTTCTTTTTACTCTGCTAGGTTTCATACATACTCTTTGTTAAGTGAAGTGTGACCCCCATCCACAATTTTCTTTACAGCCTACTTTTTTAAGGAAAGGAGGCTTATGCAAATGTTCAATTTCAGCCGTATTTGGCAGAATAGCACACTCAGAGATAATTATGCCTGAACACACTTTGTGAAAATACGCAGCTGGGTATACGACAGAGGCCCAAGGAAGTATCCTCACCTGAAAAGAGACAGGCCAAACTCCGCTGAACTGTGTGGCAGCAGTCAGCTGGCCAACTGCACACATTATTAATACAGTACAAGCCATCTCTCTCTCTCCCCATTGGGGTATCACAGTGATCACAAATGTTGCTGGAGTCATTCTGGGGAAGAAAGAAACAACCCTCTGAGAAAAATGGCTTCATTAATTCAGCTGATTACAGAAATATTTGTTCTGCTTGTTGCCCTTTTTCCTCTGATGCCCTTATTTCTCATGTCTGCAGTCTCTGCACCACATGTATTCTTACCTGCCTTATTTTTCCTTTATCTATTTCTGGTCAGTATTTCTCCTTCCATATCCCCTTGAGGTTCTGTAGACTTTATGCCCTCCTTTATCTATGACTTCAGTTCTAGAGTCAACAAAATCCATAGCCTGGCAACTTGTCTGTTTTGGCACACAGCAGAGCAAAACGACCAGGAGCACAAGCTTGTAACTCTGTTCTTCAATCTGTCAAAGGCACCAAATATAGTGAGGGGTAAGAACAGGCTGGTATATGAGAGGCTAATGGATTAAAATCAAACACAGAAGTAGAAACACTGCTATAGAATCTCTTGAGACCATTACAGTGCCCAGCTCCAATAAATGCGCAACAAAATGATCGAAGATGACTCAAAACGGAGAATTCAGGGAATACGCTCCCTGATGGATTGTCATCCCTGCCCCTGCCAATCACAGAAAAAATCCAAACCAAATAGATTTGTATATTCCTCTTCCACCTAATTAGAAAACTGGAATGGAAAGGAATAAAGAAAAAGTGTCCCAGGCAACGTTAATGCACATACCTTTGTGTCATTCATTCTCAGTATGAGAACAGCTATTTCTCCGTGGCTCTCTTCAGTAGCCTCAGACAGTGTCAATTCTGACTGGAGTAAGGGCAACAGAACAGCAGAAAAACAGTTAAAAGAGTTAAACGGCTCACCTGTTCTATTGTGAAAAGTTTATTCTGCTTTACACATAGTAATACGACCCTCCTACAGGTGGTCCAGTAGCATTAATTGACACTAGCATATAAAAAATGTGGTTTAAAGGAGGAATAAGCGGTAATGCTGCAATTCCCAGCTGCTGGGCCATGTCTCACTGCTCTGAACATGCCTTAAGCCCAGAGGAGTCAACTTCCCAGCACTCATCCCACTACCATGAAAGGCACAGCTGGATGTTTCCATGTGCGATTGTTCTTAGAAGCCAAAGCTCTGGAGAACATACCACTGTGACCCCCACACAGAGCAGGATGGAGTTTGTTTGATCAGTACTATAGCATGAGCTTAGTCTTCTGAAGTCATGTGCTTGCTGAGAACTGTCCAAGGGGGCAGAATTTGTACCCCAGTGAGGTACAAGGCATCTTTCCCAAGCAAAGACCTGGCTGCAGAAGCATTTTAAAACACCGCTATGCAGGCTAAGGCCCATTTATAATGAGTGTATATTACAAACTATCATGACACTATATTATACTGTATACTATAAATAAATCTCAGGCAAGAGTTGTTAAAATATGCCAGTAAGGAAGGGGAGGGAAAAAAAGTATTTTTAGCCAGCACGATTATACTAGTAGAAGGCCTGTGAAAAGTGTGAACTTGGTAGAGGAATTTTAAGAATTAAGCTGATTTAATGAACCATTAGTGGACACTGGTAATACTGGTATTTCTCCTTGGTTTTCTAGGTAGTGGTGGAAATGGGACAAGGAAAGCCATTTGCCAGGTATTAGAATCTTTCCTTTTTCGCTCCATGGGACTTGGAAGAAACTCTTTTTTTTTTCTGATATTATTTTCCTTTGGTACAAGTTACCTCTCACAGAACCACAGAATGGTTTGGGTTGGAAGGGACATTAAAGATCATGCAGTTCCAACCCCCCTGCCATGGGCATGTGACTGTTCACTTGTTCAGTGTTTTCAAGCTGTAAAATCTGAAATGGTGTAAGAATTTCATGGCAGCTGTTCCTGTTGGACGAATGTACTTGCTGATGAAGCAAGAGCAAGTCTCTGCCTGCATTTCTGAAACTTCCCTTTGCAATAGCCACCAGCATGCCACCTTACTCCACTAACTCTCTCCAAACTGAAATCCAGCCACGTGGATGCGTTTTGGGTCACCCAAGCAGTTTGAACCCCTCCGATTCTAGCCAGCTGCAACATGCAGGAGACTGAGGAGATCCTTGCACACTCAAGGGCGCACGCTAAAACCCACGCACCCAGAACGCCATGTGGTCACAGCTCTGGGTGTCGGTGGGGACTACAAACAGAAAGCACCGCACGACTGGGTTTAGGACAGAGGCTGACAACAGCGATGGCAGCGGAGAGCAGCGCGCAAGTGACGCGGGGGCAGGTTGCGGAGACAGCAGAGACCACAGCAGAGAGAGACCACAGCCGAGGCGGAGGCCGGGCCCGCGGACAGCCGGTGTGAGACCCGCGAAGAACCGGGCGCACCCGACACCGCCACCGCCGGCAGCCTCCACCAGCTGCCGGGACCCGGCGCGCGTGCGCGCATGAGGGGCGGTGCGCGAGGAGGCCTCCAGGCTTCCCGGCGTGCCCTGCGCCCACCATAGAGCGGAGGGCCGGCTCTGCCGCTCTCTTGCTCTCTCTTTTCCAGCGCACCGCACCGTGTGTGGGAGGCGGCGCGGCCGCGGCGACATGGCGGGCGTGGGGCAGGCGGGTAGTGCCGCCGCCGAGGTGGAGCAGCACCTCAACGGCGAGCTGCCGCCGGAGCCTGAGGACAAGGACGGCGCGGAGGGCGGCGCGGCGGGGCACGGCGCGGAGGATGGTACCAAGAAGAAGCGCAAGAAGAAGAAGAAGGGCAAAGCGGGCCCCGCGGGTAGGGGCCGGGCCGCGCCGGGACCCTCCTCTGACAGGGCTGTTGGGTGGTCTGAGGGGGTTGCAAGCCGGCAGAACGGGCCTTGCACGCGGCAGCGGGTGGCTGTGGGTGGCCAAAGGGTCCTGCCGTGCAGGGCACGGGTGGCGTGATGGGCGCCGCCGTCTCGGCCCGCGGCGACTGTGTGGGCTCCCTGGGCGAGGAGTGGGCTCGCGGGGCCGGGAGGATGCTGCAGCCGTTGCTGCTGCCGTTCAGCATCGAAGGAGCTTGAGTGAGGGAAGTCCTCCCTGCTCCTGTGCATGCAGGAGAAGCTACCCCTTCTCTTCTCACCTCCCATGCCCTGAGGGGGAGAAGGGCGTAAGGCGGCTGCTGTAAAAGTCATCGCGCATGATGGAGTCTCGGTACTCCTCCCTGCCTCTCTTGAGAAGACTGGAGCAAGTCTGGGCAACTAGTGTAGAGGAACTACGGTTTGGGTTTGTTTTAGCATGCTAGCAGTTTGTGATGATCGTGCTGTGCCTTTATAATTAGCTACTTCACGCCCATATTATCTCACAAGAGCACGCGGCTGCGATGGCAGAAGGAGTTTGTTATCCAGGCAGAAAAAAAGTAATCGGAAGCGTCTGGGTAATGTCTGAGTAATGCACAAGTTTCAGTAACAGTACCTGTCACTGTAATGCGCTACAATCTTAGACATTGGATCTGTTTTAAAAATGAAAAAAAAAAAGCATCATATGTTCACGTCTCTATAGGATGACTGCAACATAATAGTTTATAAGTTTTGGGGGCTATTGTTTACTATTATGGAGCTATCCCTTTGCTGTAAGTCATACTTTAATTTTACAGGACAAGAAACAGATAAAGAAGTAGAAGGTGCTCTTGATGACGTAGCAAAACAATTGGATAAGCAAGCATTGGAGGAGAAAGAGAAAGATGATGATGATGAAGGCAAGTGTAACATCTTTTCCCTTGACATTTCCAGTTTCAGCTTCTTCCTAGACTTCTACTTAAACCTTTCACAGATGCCTTTTTTGTGCCTGCATGGGAGAGGCGAGATGCAACTATATATATTTTTCACTGTTTCGGCAACAGTTTAGCTGTCACGCATGCATATGCGTGAAAAATAGTAGGTATAAAAACTTTGTTAAATCTTCTTGTTTTCAAGGATCTTCCTACTGAAGGGAAATGTTTAGTTTAAGGTAAAGTAAGCTATAAATCATCCTCACTCGGGTTACTATGGTCAGTATCAATTTATGTTCCAAATTACTTCTCTTATTCTTGGCTTTGAACAAAATATACAGAGAAGCCTTTAAGGGAACATTTCAATTAATAGAAGGTCTTAGAGTCTTAACCTGTGACTTGAAACTTGTTCATCCATAGTCCTAATTTTTCATTGAAACTGATCTGGGGAGAGATTAATATGTAAGCAAGGCATACACCTTGTGTGTTGCTTGCACTGTGCAGCTGGTGTTCTAAGCAGGTGCTTTGGAAGTGCCCAGAATTGCAGTCTAGGCTGAATGCGTCTTTTCTGTTGTAGCATCAGATTTTGTTTTGATGGATGGTCCTCAGTAGGAATGGACACTTAAGAAAATACATTTATTGTTAGTAATTTAGTTTCCTTCTTGTGAATTAGCATTTAAAGTTGGTTGAGCACCCTAAAGTGTTTCTTATTGTTCTGCTAAGAAGTCTCCTTAGTTGACTATTGCTGGAACTAGTAATTCCAGAATTTAATAAATGAGGTGTAGAATTAAAAACCAAAACAAAACCAAAAAAAAACCCAACCAACCGAATTGTGGTGGGATTGATTTATATATAGCATCCAGTTTTATGCAGTTACTTTCACTGGAAGTATATTCTGATGCTTTATTTCTTTTGTGGTATGTTTCAGGTTATGGAGTTCACATGTAATTAATACAATGTGTGCTTTGCCATCACTGCAGCTGGAGCAAGTGGTATTGAGGAGGAAAGTGAAAACTTATACCATGAAAAGAATTCCTTGAAAGTTATTAGAATAGTTATAGTTCCATCTCAGGAGAAGTAACATTGTTAGTCACAGATCAAGTCATGTGCTCTTTTAACCTTTTTACAGTATTAGCAATTACTATTACAGTATTAGAAAGTATAAAAAAAGTGGTGCTATCGCTGAAATAATAATCTTCCTTTTTTTCCACACATTGGACTTGGATATGTTCTTAGAAAAACAGTGATATTTTTGCAGATAAGTAAAAATTGCTGTAAGTTTGTGGGGTTCTTTTGGTGCAACTGTCTATTCTTGCCTGTATTGGTTCTTACCACTTGCCATCTTAATTGTGTAGTTTCAGAGGTGTTGCTTGAGATACGGTTCTGCTTTAGATTAAAACAATAAAATACCTACACTTCCACACATCTCCCTTTTTTTTTTTTTTTTTTTTTTTTTTTTCCTCCTTGATAAGCATATAACTGAGTGGTTTCAGAGATGAGATTGTGTATACCTTTTGAAATCTGGGAGAGATTAGGAAGGACTCTTCAGGTTTCCATTGCAGTGTTAAAGCATGCTGATAGATAGCTTAATATGTATCAGGTAAAAATGTTAAGTTATTATACAGCTATATCAAAATGGCATAAGGTTGGGCTTCAGTTTTGCAAAGATCTGAAATTGCTGTTCTGGTGCATATTTTTTTTATTAACAGCTAAATAACCTGAAGACAAACAGGGTATTGCTAAAATGCAGTAGTTATATTTCTGGCAGCACAGTTTGCAGCAGTCTTCAAGGACATGAAAGTGTAGGCCCGGCTAGTTTGGCTTGCAGTTGGCAGATTCATGTGCAGTGGTGTATGAAAAATCCATGATAAGCAGATAGTAACAGCAACAACGTTTAAGATATGCTATACCTTTTGTTTTGTGTGTGTGTGTTTAGGCCTAGTGTTAAGAAGAAAAAAAAAAAAAAGAAGGCAAAATATGATTTGGTAAATAAAGTGGAGTCACTTCTAACTCATTTCTTGATGAATGGTTTGAGCACAGTTCAAGGTCAAGAGAAATGTGGCAAGGTTACCACATTTTAAAGAATTTTATATGCATTACCAGGGATTTTTGGCTGCCTGTGGAATATGGATTGATGGAGAGTCTGGTAGGCTGGACTATGTTGTAGTTACAAAGTACTTGTGATTTTTTTTTATTTTTTTAAAATTTATTTATTTACTTTTTTTACAATGATTTAAATAAAGATACTTAATGTCAGAATGAGCTGTGCTGGGGCAGCGATGAGACATTCCTGAAATTTGCCCCAACTGCAGGATTACAGCATTCACCATGGCATAAAAATACAGATGACACTGACCATCATGAGAGACTTGAAATCTAGTGATTGGAACAACTGGTCAGTGTTATGGTTAGTTTTGGTTTTATATAAATGAGGAAATACAAGTGTCTGTATAAATTCATTCAAAATGGTAGTGCTTTGACTGGATTCCAAAAGTTCTTTCAGTATTACTTTGTGCTTCAGATAAAAATGAATGTTGTAAATGTAGATGTCTGGTATTTATCCATTTTGAAATTAATTTGTGTTTAGGTCCATAAGGTTTAATTAAATGGTATCACATTAGATAAATACTTCATTGTTTATAAAGCATTAGATGTAGCCAAATGTGAAATCCGCAGTGTTATTGTTAACTCTCAGATATGATGGTAACATGGTGTGGATGATTCTTGCTGTGTTCTGTGAATGCGTCTGCTGGTGCCTCCCACCTGCAGTGTTTTTGCTCAGTGCTGGTTGTGACTTTCCCTGTTATCTCCAGATAAAACTTATCCTGACCTAAGTGCTGTCATCTTTACTTGTTTGGGTTTTTTATCTTTCCAGATACATTATCTTTCCAGATAGCTAAAGCATCAGAAGATGGGTTTGAAGCCGTAGTTCCTAGCTTTTTGCTAGCTGTTGTCTAACAGTTCTCTCTCACACCCTCCTTCAACCTCAGGCATCTTGTTGAATTGAGAAGAATTTGAAGTAGGACTTTCTGAAAACTCTTCCCTGAGCTGCTTTTTTTTTCTGTTTGGTGTTATGTTTAAGTCGTCAACTTTAGAAAGTATTTTCTTAGGTCTGTGTTTGGTATAGGAACTGAAAATCCAGATGGTTTTGTGTTTCATTCAGAATTCTTTGGTTCTTTAAGGTTATTTTATGTTTACTCGAGCACTTTCTTTCCTGTAGATGGAGATGGTGAAGGAGATGGAGCAACAGGGAAAAAGAAGAAGAAGAAGAAGAAGAAGAAAGGACGTAGGTATCATGCACAAAAATAAAGACAGATTGCATGAATATTTGGTATAAGCATGTGTAAGTGCTGTTCTTGGCAGTTGAAACAAATTCTGGGGTGCAGTTTGGGTTTGTAGGCTATGTCTAGCAGAGTGCTCTTCTTTCTTATATGCCTGAATGCCACCTTGAGCATTGGCCAAATAAAAGTTAAACAAGAGCATCATGGTACGATGTTGTCTTCATAGAAGCCCAAATTCTAGAAGGGGATCATAAATAACTTGTGTGGTTTAACTTTTATGGTTGAAAAAAGGTACTTAGTATTTTCAGTGTACCATATGTAAAACTTTCTTAAATTATACTCAACAGCTAAGGTGCAGACAGATCCACCTTCTATTCCAATATGTGATCTATTTCCCAGCAACGTATTCCCGAAGGGAGAAGAATGTGAATACCCATCAACACAAGATGGGTGAGTGTTTTAAGCTTAAAAAATAAATGCTGTCATTTGGATGTGCTGAATTGTGAAACTGTTAATGTACAACTAAATGGACAAAGTGAATTATGTGCTTTTTTTCCTTTCTTTTTAAATATTTTTTTAACTGGATTGTTTAAAAGCTTAATGAATAGAAGTCTTCAGGCCAGAAATGTTCCCCCTTCCGTACTCTTTTAATTAAGGTATGGCCTGCATGAGCAGAATTGATATGAAGCAGGGGACCAACAGGATTTCAATAGACAGGTTGTAAGGAAAATATAGTCTGAATTAGAAGTGAGAGGTTTAAAATTTAGGGAGATGAGACACTGTTATGCAGCAGTTTTAGGGGCATGTAGGAGTCAACTTCTTGTTATTTTCATCAGTA
The DNA here is from genome assembly GCF_963264785.1 of Psittacula echo. Taxonomy (NCBI): domain Eukaryota; kingdom Metazoa; phylum Chordata; class Aves; order Psittaciformes; family Psittacidae; genus Psittacula; species Psittacula echo. The sequence continues at coordinate 116,004,646 of NC_137735.1, read as the reverse complement.
TTTTGGTAGAGACATGTCCATCTCAGACTGAGACAGTTAAATTTAAAAGCCTAAGTGGTATATTCTGCACATTGCTTTTCTCTGTTTGTATGAATATTTAGTTACTATAACCTAAACTGTTTTTTATAATTCATACTGATGTGGGAATAATGTGCAATTTTAGTAAACTAGCAACAGCTTCTAGTGGTTTACTGGATCAGAGATCTGCATCCTTATGTTTTCATGGGGTGCTGCTATTTCCTTATGCTTTGTTAGGAATTGGGATATACCAGCTTGACCAAGTTTCCTGATTTTTATTCCAACATGAAGTGTTGTGGAATGTCATGCTTGGCAGGGAGCAGACCAGGACATGGAATTAGCTTGAACTGCATGAATATATAAATGAAAAAAAACCAAAACAAATTTTACTGAAAACTTCTCAGGAAATTTTGAATCTAAACTCTGAAAACATAGTATAAACCAAAAGGAGTAGCGGGACTAGATAAATAATTACATTCCTAAAAGCATTGTTTAGTTTTCAGTGATGCTTTTTCCAGAATCAAATTACATCAGAACATTTATTGGCTGATGAAAGTCAATCCCTGTTTGTCATAGTGTAAGCAACATAGTTAAGAGTCTAATATGTCCTATAAATTGTATTCAGATATTCACAGCTAGCATGGTTTCATCTTTATGAGATTAAAATTTGGGTTTGAAGCGGCCTTTTTTTTTAGTGACTTCAGTTTGATCACAAGGTGTGCTTGTATTTATAAATGGCTGCCTTGTTTGTATGTGCAGTATTAGCATGCTAATGAAGGATTTTCACAGGGTAGGCCTCACAGGCTGATCCAGGAGTGATTCCTTCATTAAGGCTTAAGTGTTCATGTGTGCATATGCCGTGGTCAAAGGGACGCAATTTAAGCAATCCGGGAAATTAGATTATACACGTTTTAAGCATGTGCCTAGTTTATTAACAAATAACACACTATTTTTACATCTATTGTGTATCCAGCTATTGAAGTTTAAGTGTCTTGCTCTGGGTTTGCTACTATTCATTTGAAAAGAAAAAAAAAAAAAAGAAAACAGACAAGCAAACTGAAGTAAGAGGGGTGTGGGGGGTTAGAAACAACCAACCAACCAGTCCACCTTTTCTAGTAGGACTTAAGTGGGACATCTTTCCTGTGCTAAGAGTCTTCTGGCATGGAGGAATATACTCTTCTAAGGAACCTGAAATAGTTTCTTTATATAATTTGCTTAGGCAAATATATGCCTGGTTTTCTTCCTAATTTAAATATTTAAATCTTCTGATGCTACTTTAGCATTTCCTAGCATAAGTAGTTACTTGAATTAGTAGCTGATCTGAATGCCAGGATACTTCCTATTCCGAATAATAGTTTCATTTGACGTATCGGTGAAGTGTTTTTGTGCTTCTGCTTACTTATGCTGAGGTCAGTAGGGGTTTGTCTTCTTTTTTTTTTTAAAGAGTTGCACTTCTGTTCTTAACTCTTGCTGTCACATGCTTTCTAACATTGCCTGTTATCAACGTAAAATTGTGTATTTTGTGCAGGAAGTTGAATTAGAAGTGGGTATAATTCCATTTTCAGGGCAAAAAATAGCAGAGAATCAGTTCTATAAAAAACAGACTAACAGGTTTGGTATTTTTATATCTCAATTATTGAGTTTTATTGGAAGGCTTGCATTTTTTGTTGAAGACTCTTGAATTTGAGATGATGTGATGAGAAGGGTGGAAAAGCTATAGGCAATATTTTATGATATACCAATTTTGTTAAAATGGGATTAAGGCATTCTTGTCCCTGCCTGCTTGTTTCTGCCCACATGCAATAATCTGGGGAATTGTTTTCTGGAATTCCTGTGTTTGATCACTAAAATCTGGTTTACAGCACAATCCTAAAAAGGTTTGTTCTGGTGGAAACTGAGGGCTGTGAACTGGACTGAAAAAGGTAGGAATAAATGGCTTGGAGGAAGACGTGAACTTCTTAAGCTGGTATGTGGTAGCCAGCATATTAGTTAAAATATATCCTTGGGAAGGCTTGTTAGCTGTTGCACCTGTGGGAGGACATGATGTTTGGCGAGACATTTGTCTCACTCATCCATTGTTTTCTTAGGCCCCAGCAGGAGTTCTTGTCACCTCCTTTCATGAGCACCTGGGTGGCAGTGGTGCTGCTTTGGCAGCAAAGTGCCTTGGGTCTGATGCAGTATTTTTAAGCGTAGAGGTTATTTTGTCCCTCAGTTGTCTTGCATGGAGTGACTATATGCTGAAATACAGAAGTATAGAGTGAGGACGGCTTCCTGCCAGTTTGCTGGAGTTCGCACTTAAGACTGTGACTGACGGCAGAGCAGCTGCCCAGACTCTGTCACCAGCTCTTGTTACCAGAGGGTGTTCCCTGCTGGAATCCAGAACAGTCTGAAAGGATCCTTGAGTCTCTTCCCCTGCTGTTTTTCTGCAGTACACCTTTTCCATCTTCTTGTGCCATGACTGCTGTGCTGGCAGTAATCCAGTTTCCAAGTACAGGAAAATGCTCAGGTATTGTAACCTGCTATTTTTTGGTGGAATTTTCCAGTGTTAAGGCATATTCTATGAGTAGCATGTGTGATGCTTGCTATTGGAGCAAGAAGACGGCTCAGGAAAGTAAGCATGGGATTTCTCCTTTGCACTGCTGTTACTTTATCTGAAAAGAAGCAGAAGTTCAAGGGAAAAGGGTCTCAAGGTATTTGGTTCCTCTGGTCATGCTGAGAAAAAATTTATAGAATAGCCTGTTATCCTCCTTTATCTTTTCAGCTCTGCTTTAGGGTTGAAGGCCTCTATACTTTCAAAATGCACCAAAATTGCAGGCATAGTCTCTTGGCTCACTCATACCTGGTTTTGGCTGTGAAGGAAACTCTTTGAGTTGAGCCAAATTACATATATATGAAACAGGTAAGTAGCTCACCTGTGGATTTGGAAAAGTAATCCTTTAACTCTACATTCTCAGTTGTTTGCTTAGAATCAGCTCACATAAAGGTAAAAATTTCTGAATGTGCAGACTTTGTTCAGCATCCTCTGTCCATCTTGGCCATCATCCCTTTACTTTTATGATCCACCTGCCAGGATGTACAGCCGTGTGTTATTCTTAGTAGTGTTTGTCCTGCAGAGCATGTGTGGAGTTCTTAGAGATACTGCTAAGTGTTGGGTTTTTTCCATTGTTATGGGGCTTCAGCTTCACCATTTAAAGAGTATCTCTAAGAGTAGTCTTTAAGTTCTGACAGTTGCTGGAGTGCTTGAATTACTTTTTTGTTTATTTGTTTTCTTGGAACCTTTGTTGTATGGCTTCTTGCACAAAAATAAGAAAAAGAAAATATACTCAAAACTGGTGTTATATTTGGTGTTGTATCTTCCAAGGAACCAAAATGAGTGCTACTGTCCTGGAACAAATGTTAATTCACCATCCAGCAAATTTAGAAATTAACTTCCTGGCATGTCATAGTTACTGTCCACTGAGTTAGCTATTATTGCCTAAATACTCTGAGGGCGAGTCAAGGTAATACTAGAACTGCAAGCTTTTAAATTGTAAAGGAGCTTGTTGTGTCTTGTGTCGGTGACAATTTCTGGGCCAAGCAGCTACTCCGCAGTGCTGAGATTCTTCTCCATACAGGAGGAGCACTGTCTGTATGAGTAAGGCTATGCAAAAACGTATGGTTTTTGCATGAGGAGAGCATGTTGCAGTGATTTGCTGTGCTAAACTCAAGGTAGCATTGCAGGCACTGAAAAGTATTATGCATCCTTCAAGCACGCTGCTTCTCTGGGCTTTTGGGAGGGTTGGGAGGTAAGGCTTTTGAAGACGTAAAGGGAATAGTATAGTTCATGGTCTAATCCAGTTTAATTTCTATGTATACATGATTTATTTTTATTTTTCTGCAATGTTTTTCACAGGTCTCAGTCTGTGGTAAATTATTTTTTCCCTTCTTTTACAGGCTTCCCTTATTCTGAAAGTTTTATAAATAAGGATCTTTTCTGTTGCACAGGGGGATGTAGACCTGGCTGGTTAATAAACACTGCAGGCTTTAGACAGAACTTGTAATGACTACTGTGATTATAGTAACTTTTCATGACACACTTTTATTTTGAAGGCGAACTGCTGCTTGGAGAATAACTAGTGAAGAGAAGAAAGCTCTAGACCAAGCCAGCGAGGAAATCTGGAATGATTTTCGGGAGGCTGCGGAGGCACACAGACAAGTGAGGAAATATGTTATGAGCTGGATAAAACCTGGAATGACAATGATAGAAATCTGGTGAGGACACAGATCTTCTCGAAGACCTCTGCTGTAGTTTTTTCTTCATTTCCAGAGGGGCAGGGGTTTGGTCTCAGTTTTGTGTGCTTAATTCATTGTGTCACAAGTGTTGGATATTTCTATCTGAAACACCCAACCAATATCACCAATAATTTCCTTAAAGTTTTCTCTTATAACATACTCCTGACTTTACAGGGCCTGGGATCATACTGAATTTCAAGCTAAGCTTTCAGTTATGCTCGCTTATTTTGAGCATACGCTTGATCTGTAATACTCAGTGCCTTGGCTACTCTTGCACACTCTGCAGTGCTCTAGAGAAGTAGCAGTAGCACTAGTAAACATCCTGGCTCTTGCGAGAATTGTCAGGACAATGCTCTCTGGATGAGTGATGCAGGTGCAGCCTGTGCCTGGGGGTGGGCAAAGAGGCTTAAAAATGGTATGGCTGTGTACTCAGTCTGGGACCAGAAGATTTTTGTATATATTTAGTTTTCACTAACTGATGTTTCTGGAGAAACACAGTGTTTCTTTGTGTTACCCTCAGTTTATGAGAAATAACACAGCAAATAGATTAAAATAAACATGAGTTAAGGTAAAGTTTAAAGAAATAATTAACCTGGACTGATTCTCTTGATTCTTCCAACTGTTCTTCTTTTACATCCTTTAGTTTGTCTAGAGTAAATGTCTACTGTCCAAGTACTGCACTGGTCCAGGACAGTTTAGCTTCCAGCATCAGGTGTTTTCAGTCTGATATGACTGAGGACTCTGCAGACTAGAGTTAGGATCGTAAGAGAGCTGATTCCCAGGGTAACTGTGTGAGGATAATGGGAAGAAGTAATATACCATCAAGGAAAGCAGAAGAAAGACAACTGCCTTAATAATCACTAGTGTAGCTGAAACAAACCTGTCATATTGAATTATACAGTTTGACTGTTACAGTTATAAGCAATAATTTTCTCAAAACCTGACTTTTCTTCCTAAAGTACCTCAGGCTATGGAGACTTGCCTATTAAAAGACACTCTCTTCTTTTCCCAGATTGCTCTGAGCGAACAGCTTTCTTAAATAAACCAGAGTGTGGTGTGCTGGTGAGAGCTGCAGTTTACAGCATTCACTGCCACTATGGGAGTGTGTGCCACTGGACATGTATCTGTAGCTTGCCAGTAGCTAACAGCTTGAGAGTAGACAAAAATCAAGAACAAAACCTAATCTCATAAGGTTTTATTTTATCACAGTTATCACTTAAAAACAGAAATTAAAAACAAAAAATATTACTGTCCTCCTTTAATTGGAATTTTTTTTTAATATAGAGAGGCATATATTACTGCCTTTCCCTGTCCCTTAAATCCCAGTAATTGTAAAGAATCCATTGAATTTCCCTTAACTTCAGTTGTGTAACCTCTGCTGCTCAGGAAGAATGGGTTAAATGTAGCTTGTAGAGGATGGATATTTTAAATTTAGAGTAAAAACACTGGTGAAGTACAGAGTTTTGCTCAAGAAGGGGTAGAAGAAACAGCACAAAGAACTGAAGATTGTTGTGTTGTATTTATCTCATAAAGTCTAAGTCTCAGTTATCATACAAGTAGTTTAAGATTTCACATTAAAACATTCGCCTGCGTATTTTTTCTGAGGTTTTGTTCTTGCATTGATTTATTTGATGTCATCATAAGAAATATTAATAAAACTGTTATGTTCCTTTTTCCTTCTCTCTGTTCTGCCTTTTAGTGAAAAACTAGAAGACTGCTCGCGTAAGCTGATAAAGGAAAATGGTTTAAATGCAGGTCTTGCATTTCCTACTGGGTGCTCTCTGAATAATTGCGCTGCCCACTACACTCCCAATGCTGGCGACCCGACAGTCCTGCAGTATGATGATATTTGCAAAATTGATTTTGGAACACATATTAGTGGTTAGTTTTCATTTATGAATTAAAGCTATGAGAATATTCTTCAGAGCAAAGGCTGTGACGCTGATTAACTTCTGCTCATTTCAGGTCGTATTATTGACTGTGCCTTTACAGTCACATTCAATCCAAAATATGACAGACTATTAGAAGCTGTAAAGGATGCCACAAATACTGGAATAAAGGTATGAGCATTATGCAAGTCATTTACCAAGTCTTTTACAGTAAACTCTGCATTTATTTTCCATTTATATTTGCACTTTGTTTTCAGTGTGCTGGAATAGATGTACGCCTCTGTGATGTGGGGGAGGCCATACAAGAAGTTATGGAGTCTTATGAGGTTGAAATTGATGGCAAAACATACCAAGGCAAGTTCTTTTCTGTATATAAGGATAGTTGTTCTTAGAGTATGTGTACATGTACAAATTGGAAAGACCTCTATAGAAGCAGAATATGTGTCTTGCATAAATACATGTTTCTGGCTGGCTTTAAATATTCCTCTGGTGAAATATTCTTGGCCTATCCTTCCCAACTATTTTATAGTCAACAATAAGATGATGGCTAAACAACTGTTTTAAAATGTACAAATAAACTGATACCTGCTGTTTGGTTTTATTAATAAACTTTTTCCTACTGTTGGAGTTGCTAGTCCTAAATAACAAGGTTTTGATACAGCATACAAAACTAACTTGTATTTTGGCTGGAATTTGTATGAGATGCATGGATAGTTTTGTGTTTAGCTCCTCTGCAGTATAATGAGTCACTAGTGTACAGTCAGTATGGGCTAACAAACCGAATTGCCTTAAAAGTTTAAGCATTTGTTAGGAAATTGCCAGTAATATTGATGTTTTCTTCAAAAGTGAAACCAATTCGGAATTTGAATGGACACTCAATTGGGCCATATAGGATACATGCTGGAAAAACAGTGCCCATTGTGAAAGGAGGAGAAGCCACAAGAATGGAGGTAAATGGAGTTCTTAAATCTTTAAATTTCCCCAACTGTCGCTGAATATTTCCTGTGCACTCCTAATGTGTAGTATGTGTGATCCTAGCGGATAATAGACACAGAGGAAAAACTTTGCTGTACTTTGTAGTGTTCTTTTAGAGGAGCGATCACTCTTACTGTGAGTAGCTTCTCCGTTTAGCCCTGTAGTGTTTTGCTATCTAGAGCTTTCTAAAATTGAAGCATTGAAACTCTGCTATTTAAAAAACAAACCACCAAACAACAAATAGACTGTTGAAATTAAAATGGCCTTAGAGATGCTTAAAATCTTGCATATTTGTTTCTCAATGCAAATACATTTCTTAAATGCAGCATTGGAATGTCGCACTTCAGAACAGGGAAAAGGACAGGAACTCAGATTTTGGGGTAACCTTGAGGGACACAGTTTTCCTGAAAGGTGTTTCAACTTGCCAGTCATTCACACTTTCCTTGTTTGGTCACTCTGTAATTAAAAAAAACCCCAACAACCAAACACCACCACCTGCCCCCCCAAACCCAAAACAATTTTCTCCTGCTCAGGTAATTCTTGAGAAGTATCTCTAGTGTAGTAGCTTTGGATGACTTCTTGCAAGTATGGTTAGATGTAATATCTATCTTGAAAAGCTTCCATTGCAATTTTGCTTTGCAGATACAGGATAATTAAGCATATTTGTAGTTAATGTGAGAGGCTAGGTGAAAGATGTTGTTTGGATGGCATTTTGGAGCAGGGGAAGAGAAATCACTGTACATGATGTGACAAACTGCAAATCGAAGAGATAGCATTAAAATATATAACCTGAGATTTAGCCACGATTTTGCTGTAAGCTTGTGTTCTAACAAGATAAGAAGGCCAATTTAAAAGATTGGTAATGAGATAAGAAGCTTTTAATTTCGTTCTAAGCCTGATCACTGATCAGCAGTGATCACTTGTAAGCCTATCAGAGTAACTTAGACTTGTAAGATCTGAATAGGGATAGGTGTGGTCTGGACAGGACTGTTTCTTGAGGTAGGCTCACTCTCATCACCCAAAACTTGTATCATAATTGTTGGTCACCTTAATGATATGAGCAAAAAGATAAAGTTTTCATTATCCTCTTACCCATAGGAGTGTGCAGTGGGATTAAGGAGTGCTGGAAAAGGAAGGTAGAAAAAACTTGTGTGCCCTTCTTGTTTCAGCTTAGTGAATGGTTAGGTCTTGTATATCATCCATCATCAGTATATTACTAGTACGAAATTTGTGTTCTCTAAGCAAATCATATTTAAAGATTTCAGAGCTTTGATTTTGTTGTAATTGAATATCCAGACACTGGGGAGAAGAACTTTTTTAATTCCTTCAGCTTCTGTAGGTTACTTGGGACACGATCCTGCATCACTAAAGACATTGTGGTTTGCCAGTGAAGAATGTGGAGCATAGCCAGGCTCTTACTGTGCTGTGCTAATTATAGTATCAAACTGCAATCCAGTCAGTGTTTTGTGACTGAGAGAAATACAGTCTCTGATGATTCTCAGTCTGAAAAAGGGGGTGTAAAGTGCAATTTCTATTTTTTTTTTTTTGTGACATTGCTGGGTGGTGGTGGTGGGGTGTGGCTTTGCATTTTGTCTTTTCTAAATGAAATTGGTTGAATATTATGGGGAATCTTTAGGAGTTTTTCTCAAATTTGAAGCCATCATTACTGCTTTTCACGTGGCTTCTTCTTTTTGGGCTGTGACTTTCAAAGTAGCTTAATAAACTGAAAAATCCAGCTTCTGCTGCCTGTTAATGTTTGATGCTCTACCTAAGTCCTTCTCACGATTGTGCCATTAAGGATATGTGAATGCACTTGGCAGAAATAAGTTTATATAATGGCTTTTTGGCATGGTCTTGGCTAGAATTTTGATAATGCCCTTGTAGATATAGCTCACCTTCATTTCTTGGAGAATTAATCTTCTGGAGTGGAAGTGAGCAGGTTAAGGGTTTATGCTAGCAGCTGTAACCAGAAAATTCTTGCAGAAATTGGGCAGAAAGTTCTTCAGTGCCGTAAGTCTCTGTAATCAACATCTGTTTGCTGTGACTAAACTATACATTTCCTAGGACTTCTACCTGAGTAGCAAAGGAAAATTACTTCCAGTTAGTAAATATTTTGCAGCAGACTGTAGTTTCCTGGCTATGTTAGGTGTATTGTGTTTGACAATGTTTTAACTGCAGTGCCTTTAAGAAACTGTGACTAGAAATGTGATTATATTTATGTCTTGAAATGGATTAAATGGTACTAACATAAACAGCTGATGATTTGGAGATGTCTTGAACCTCACTGTGTGAAATCTCCATATTGAATTTTTCTCTGCTTTGGTTTGGTGATTGAATCTGTTCATATTCAATTACTTGTATTCAGAAGCTGTTATACTGATACGGTTGTATCAGAATGGCCCAATGTTACTTACTTTCGTATTGCAACATGTTACCTGTTGGGTTTTTTTTTTTTCTCTCTTAGGAAGGTGAAGTATATGCTATAGAAACCTTTGGTAGCACAGGAAAAGGCGTTGTTCATGACGATATGGAGTGCTCCCATTATATGAAGAACTTTGATGTTGGGCATGTGCCAATAAGGTTGGAGGTTTTTGCTATATTCTACTAGAGTGACCACTCTCTTAGGGGTCAGATTTGATACAATGCAGGTTCTTCATTGATTAATAAGGCTGTCAGAGGACTCAAAGGGTGATGTTAGCAATGCTCTTGTTATGAAATACAGAATCATAGAATGGTTTGGGTTGGAAAGGACCTTAAGATCATCTAGTTCCAGCCCCCCTGCCATGGGCACGGGTGCTTCATACTAGACCATGTTATCCAAGGCTCTCTCCAGCCTGGCCTTGAACACTGCCAGGGATGGAGAGCATTCACCACTTATTTGGGCACCCTGTTCCAGTGCCTCACTACCCTCACAGTGAAGAACTTCTTCCTTATGTCTAACCTGAACTTCCCCTGTTTTAGTTTGAAACCATTCCCCCTTGTCATATCACTACAGTCCCTGATGAAAAGTCCCTCTCTGGCATCCTTGTAGGCCCCTTTGTGTTCTAATTGGAATAATTCCATATTGTTATAGATTTACAAAGAATCTGGAAATTGAGAGAATATATTATGCCTTCAGAAATCTAGATTGTTTTTTAACAATCTTCCCATCATTGGTAAATTTTATGAATAATAATAATAATACATAGGTAATGTTTGTATATTAGTCTATATATTAAATGTATAGATTTTTAAATCAACATCTGTATCATGGTTGTGTGCCACAATCTTTTGTCTTAGTGCTGGTCCCAGAATATATCAGGCTATTCATGTAACCTGTTTTGTTTGTAAGGATTTTTTTTGTGGGTTTTAAATTCTTGGTTTAGTGCATTGCTGCTTATGTTTGGAAATAAGTTTACTTCTTAGCAGGTGTCTAAATCTCTAATCTTTATATATTGCAAGAAGCATAAATAAAAAGCTTAACGAGTATTTGACTTCAGCAGTAAACCTTCAGTGTTTTCAATCACCAGGCTTATGCCTAAATCAGTTCAGATTAAGTGCTCTGTATCAGGAAGAATTCTGGTTTTCTTTATGAAATTAATAGGCCTTTTATTGTTTAAGAGAATAATTCCTGTCACTACATTTAGTTTTGCTTGTGTAGTTAGGTGCAGATATGTTCACATTTACCTTCCCCTGTTTGTAATGGATGGCCAAGTTGTTTGGCAGGATTCAGGTTTGTTTTGAAGGATATCTCTTTGCAGGAGGAAAATGCACTTTCTTTTGTGAATGGAATACCTGATAGGTGTATATAGATATCCCATGACTGGGTACTCTTAAAATACCTTGAAATCTAACTCTTTTCTTAATTAGTGTGTTGTGTTTCTGCAGAAAATGCTTACTGGTGATAGCTCTTCCTTCTCAAACATGTTCTCCTCTTTTCTTCAGGCTTCCAAGAGCAAAACACTTGCTAAACGTTATCAATGAAAACTTTGGTACTCTTGCCTTCTGCCGCAGATGGCTTGACCGTCTGGGGGAGAGTAAATACCTAATGGCGTTGAAGAACCTATGCGACTTGGGAATAGTGGATCCGTATCCTCCCCTATGTGACATCAAAGGCTCGTACACAGCACAGTTTGAGCATACTATACTGCTGCGCCCAACGTGCAAGGAGGTTGTCAGCAGAGGAGATGACTACTAACCTCAAAGCCACCTCAGCACCTTTATACTCTAGGCTTTGTTGGAACATACTATACCAGAATTAATTTGCAACATATTGTCTGTTTTAACAGTGGACTGATGTAATACTTTCCGTATTTGGAAAGGAAGGAATTTAATCAAAGGCAAGTCTTCTAATGTAACTAACCAAGGAAAAAGCTTTCAGGCCTTTAGAAATATTTCAAAAGTTACTTATTTTTTCTGTTCAGGGAAACATGTGCTATAAGGTTCAGTTTTTAGTTTGGAATGAGTTATACATTTTGTTTTGAACATTTATGAGAAAAGATGCTTTTCAAATATTTATATTACCATATTCCTACTTGAATGCTTTGAATGACTACACCTGATTTCTGCGCCCAAGTCCTCTATGATATTGCCTTTTGAACTTCCTGGAATACATTTTGTAAAAAATAAAGACAAATTTTCAGATCTAAAAAAAAAAAATATATATACTTTTTAGAAGTCTGGTTACGATTCTGGTCAGGAGTCTGCTGGGAAACTGCTCTATTAAATATTTTACAAACTTGATTTGCCATTTCTTGTCTTGATACAGGACCTGTCTTACCCTAAGTATGAAAGTTTGCCTTTCAGTGCTTGTTTAAACAGTTGGTCAGTGCTGGGATACAGGGCAAGAAGTTGTCAACTCTTTCCTGAGCAGAATGTGGCAACATCAGCAGAGATGTGTGGTACGATCTGGTTTTGAGTGTGCCAGTCTTTGGTTTAGACATCAGCTGTGTTAGAACATGTCAAACATATTTGGTGGTCTCTGTTGCTGTTACCAGCAACAGGCAACTTTGGGCTGGTCAATGTGAATATTTGTCTCTATCCCTACTTATTCTTGCTGTTGATATGCCCTCCTGCATAGAGTGAAATTTTCCTTCATGTGATTCCCAGTCTCCTTAAAGTTCACATTCAACTGGACAAGTTGTGGGCACAAGAAAAACATTAATTTATTTTGGAGTGTTAAAAGTTGTTCCATACAGGCAAACTAACCTGGAGTATCTGATGTTTTCTTGGTGTGAAAGGTCATTCATTATCTGCCTTCCTGCTGCAGTGAACCTGACTGTTGAATCTCATTTTGTTAAAGGTAAATTGAATCCCATGGCTCTTCGGACCTGTTTGCAGTATGTCTTCCTTTGCTGTATATTTACCTCATGACTTGCCTATTAACATTTTACATAGTTATTAGTAACAAAAATGCCAGTTTCTTCAGTAGGACAGCAACAGTGCCTTAAATGTAACTGCTTAGGAAACAGAGACACTTCACCTGCTCCTCTATAGTGACAGCTTGTGTTTATGTATAGAGGAGTTCATATTAATTTAGAAATATCAATTCTTTCCCTCTCTGTCTTTGCATAAAAGCTGCCTTTTTGTCATTTAAAACCCAACTATGTGAGCCACAGTTCAGAGGGGAGTGGTGTCATGTACTGCTTGCAGTTTTAAAATAAGAGACACTGGTGGTTTTGTTCCTCTGATTGTAAGTATTGTTTAAACTAAGTACTGCTTAAACTTGTAGAAATGGCTGAAATGGGATACTGAAATGTGTATTTCTGTTGCTGTTTGGGAGTCTTGGCATCCCAGCAATGTATTTTCAGTAATATGCGCAGCTGTGTGGGCATATGTGTCTTGGCTTCCAAACAAACAGTAGTTGGTGTATACACTTCTACATGGCAGAGTGAAAACTGGCATTTGAAGTGGATATGTGGTGTAGAGAGTTGCTGGGTACATCAGCTGCTGCTGGTTTTATTGATGCTAACAGGACTGTACTGCTGGTGCACTTTTGGACTTGATAGGAGCAGGTTCTGGCAGAATGTGTGGTTTCCCACTCATTGCTTGTTTTTGTAACAAGCCTGGTTGTGACAAGTTCTGCTAGAGACAAGTAACACAAGTCTGCTTCAGCTCTTAGCCCCTCATCTGCTAATTCCAGACTTTTCTCTCTAAAGAGATGGTCATCTAGCAGCTCAGTAGTGCTTGATGCTGTTCCTACAGCTTAAGGCTTTTTAATCTTCACTGATAGGTTACTTCAAGAGCAATCAGTATTACAGATCAGTAGTTTGTTTTCCTTTGTTCATCATTTACCTGAACATAATGGGAAGATCCAGGCTGGCAGAGCTGCTTTGGACTATGCACTATTCTTTTAACTTCTCACTGGCTGTTAATTCCCAGTGGAAGTTGATAATCACACGTAACAAGTTGCAGAGGAAATACCTCAGAAAAACACTTGCAGAACATGATGATTATTTGTTGTCATTAGTTTCAATTGGATTTGTTTGGATACAGCTTCCTGTGCTGCTTGCTGACTGTCCTGCACCTACACCTGTTAGTATAGAAGGCAAGCCTTATGTCTGCTTTTGCATTGAAAAAATAAAATCCAGTTTGCCAGAGACTTTTGATCCAGATGTTAAAATCTGTCTTCTTCAAATACCCAGAAGCTGGGGATATCTTGTTTCTTGACTATGTGCAGCACCAGAAATGGTAAGTTTTTGTAGAGTATGTTTATTGGAGGTGCCAGAGAGCTCAGAACTGACTTTGCAGGGGTTTTAATTCATGCAGACCTTGAGAGATGTGTATCGTTTGAGAACAGAGAATGGACAGCTTGACCTCCTGTAATCTGTCCTTAAATGAAGGTATGGCCTAAGATTTTCCTAACCAGGAGACTAATTTTAGACTTTCCTTGGAGCTCCGCACCTCACATTTTGGCTTAAAACTCAGTGTTTCAGAATGGTTTGTGTTAGAAAGGGCCTTAAAGATCATCTACTTCCAACCCCCTTGCCACGGGCAGGGGCACCTTCTGCTTAGACCAGGCTGCTCCAAGCCCCATCCAACCTGGCCCTGAGCACTGCCAGGGACAGGGTAGCCACAGCTTCTCTGGGCAACCTGTGCCAGTGCCTCACCACCCTCATAGTGAAGAATATCTCATCTAAACCTACCCTCTTTCAGTTTAAAACCATTCTGCCTTGTCCTATCACTACATGCCCTTGTAAAAAGTCCCTCCCACCTTACAAGTAGTATCAGGGTTCTCACTTTCTAGTGGCAGATTGTATTCAAAATTGAAATAAACTTGGCACTAGGTAGCACCTGTAAGATGTATCCCATGGGCCAAGCTCTTCTTCACACTGAAACATTTCAGACTCTTGAAATAATGAACCACTTCTAGCACTTGGCTACTTCAAAGCTGCTGTCAGCCACCTGGCTTGCAAGGGAGCATGATGTGATGTGTAAACATGACTGGAACTTACTCGTTTCATTTTTACAGGTGCTCTTGGGAGAAAAGGAACTTTGCCAGGTCCCACTTATTTAAAATATATGTATCTGTTTATTTTCGACAGGAAGGAAGACAGGCGTTAGGCTTTTTATAGTTAATAATTTGCTGGGATTTTGCACTTCCATGGAATGTCGAGTACCAACAAATTGGAACACCAACCAGCTGTCCATAAACAAAGGCAGGCAGTGTATTTTCTGAAGCCATTCACAAAATAATGTGTTTGCCAAATGGTTCATGGAGGTGTGTTTGCAGATAAAGGCCATACAACTTGAAAAAAAGCATAGCAGGCTTTAAAGCAGGATGTTATTTTTATATGAATTATATAGAGAATGGGCTTTTTCCTGCAAGGATTCAGAGGCAGTTCTGTTTTCATAATTTGGAATGTTTTGAGTAACTTTTATAATAAAAAATTAGGTACCTGTGTTATGACAGCCACCCAACTCTTATAACTAAGGTTGAAAGTCATCTACATTTTAGCTCTGCTTTGCTTTTATACTGGTGCTGACGGTTCTTTTACAGTGCTCAAAAAACCCCAAAACTGCATAGACTGGTCAGCAGTTAAGAGTAACCCTTTGCCCAGTTGTTTTTGAGGGTTAGATGTATGCTTCTCCAGCTTTTGAAATTACTGGAAAGAGCTGCATAGAAGCCTTATTTCCCATTAGATAAAAGTGAAAACACAATCCCACTGCATGCTGTCTGAATGCACTTCCCTATTACCAGAAAATAGTTATTTTTCAGTTTAAGGTGATGTGTGATGTGTCAGTGCACTCTAGGCAAGTTTGCAGCTGACACAAACCTAGGCAGTGTCTGATGCACCTCTTGCTGCACCCAAGGGAGCGGGATAGGCTGGGAAACTCCACATCCTGCACCTGAGCAGGAATAACCCTGGGCACCCTCACAGGCTAGGAAGCAGCTCTCCATAGAAGGGCCTGGGGGACAACCTTGCCATGAGCCAGCAACACTGCTTTGGGCAGAGTATCCCAGATGGAGGGATACTTCCCTCTCCTCAGCCCTGGTGAGAGACAGACTTGCTGGGGTGAGGTGACCAAAGAGCCAGGAAGATGAACAGGCCTGGAGCACCTGACCTGTGAGGAGAGGCTGAGCAAAGTGGTAGTGTTCAGCCTGGAAAGGGGAAGTTCAAGGTAGACTTTAACCTTGTATTTGTACACCTGATGGGAGGAGTAAAGAAGACAGAGACAGGTGCCCAGTGTCAGGACAAGAGGAAACTGGCACAAACTGAAACACAGGAGGTTCCATTCAGGCAGAAGAAGCAGCTGGTTTTACTGTGAGGATGGTCTAGCAGTGACACAGGCTGTCAGCAGAGGTTGTGGTGTCCCCACCCTTGGTGCTATTGGAGACTTGACTGCCCACAACCCTGAGCAACCTGTTCTGGCTGACCCTGTTCAACTCTGCAATCTCCAAAGGCCCCTTCCACTGTCAGCCACTGTGTGCACTCTTTCCAAATGTACTTGGTACCGACTGATGACAGCAGTGCTGCTTCCTTTGTCTATCCAGGGAAGCAGCCCAGCCACTCCCCTGAAGGGCTGAGGAAGGGAGTCAGCAAGTGACCTTACAAATGCATGTAAAACTAATTACTGGTAATGTTTCTATCATCTTGTGTGATGCTCTGTGTGCATGTGTGCACTGTGGCTGCCAAATTACTAGTCACAGCATTGCCATGTGTGTGAGGTGGTCCTGAATCTGTCATTAAAAATAATTGCTACAGAATTGCTTTACAAAGTTCCTGCAAGCACTGATTGCTTGTGCAGTGAGAGAAAATTCAGCAAGGATGAACTCCACTTAACCAGGCAGCAGATATCTGAGCTGGAGACAGCTTTTCACAAGGTGGAAATGGAGTTGCACCAACAACCTTAACCTGGTTTTCTGAATGTAGATTAAAATTACGGTGGAGAGTGGATGCCTTCACAGGATTAGTCTTTCATGCGAGTAACTTAGCTACCAGACCAGCTTCCTCCTGATAAAGGAGGGAGCTCTGAACTTATCAGGTGGGTTTGCCCACCTTATCTCTTACGATAAAACAGACCACCAAGCTACACCCCTGTTGCTGATTACAGGTGCTGAGCTGCTGCATTCTTGGCTTTACTGCTCTGCTGAGTTCCTGCAAGTGAATTGTGGAACCTTGGCTCCAGAGCAGCTGCTGCTAGAACGGGAGGGTGGCCTTTGACCAAATAGCAAGGCCTACAGCAGTGTACAGGCATTTCTGAAGATTCTGTCACTAGCCACTTCCTTGGTTCCAGTAGAGCTCTATTTTAAATACTTACTTGAGTGAAGCAAGACAGAACTTAAGCACATACTCACACTATGCTTAAGCCTTACTCTAGATATGTCTAGATGCTCTAGCACAGAGCTGGCTACATGAACCGGTGAATTTAAAGAACCAAAGCAGCTGCAGACAAGCACAGCTGAATTAGCCCACCCTTATGGTGGAATGCAGTAATTATCTCTATACTTGCCCTGCCTGGACCAGGACCAGAACTCTCAGTCTGAGGGTTCCTTTCTCTTCCCTCCTCTTTTTCTACCCAGGAGAGCACCAATAGGAAGAAGCAGAATGTGCTTTTGCAAAGCTAATACTGTTTTTTACAGAAAGCCTTGAGACTTGGCAATGCTTACTGCAGCGAAAACAAGTGCAGGGGAACAGCGCTCAGCACAGCCTAGGCAATCCTTCCAGAAAACATGGCAGGATAAGGTTCTTTTTAAGCAGCTTGAGTATGTGCTTAAAAATTATGATTGAGGATAATGAACTCACACAAGTCCCAAGACAGACTCTTCCATTAATGCTTGAGTCTCTTAGAAACCCTATGTATCTGGTTGAGATGCTCTTGGGAGAAGAAAATGCATCAGAAGTCAGAAAGGCAAACAGCAAAACTCCCTTTCTCTTCCCCTCAACTACCTGTAAGTAGAAAGTGTTTAAACTACGGTATTTCCTCACCAGGAAGGACAGCAGAGAAGGAAGGTATCTGAAAAACTGCACAGCCGTAGCCAAACTGTTTTGCACACCTAATTATGATGAACACAAGGTGAAAAGTGTGCGATCTGAGGCCACCATGTGCTCACTGTAATAGGACATCTTTCAGAAACATAGATAGAAATGTTAAATCAA
This sequence comes from Psittacula echo, assembly GCF_963264785.1. NCBI lineage: Eukaryota > Metazoa > Chordata > Aves > Psittaciformes > Psittacidae > Psittacula > Psittacula echo. Next base: position 115,986,912 of record NC_137735.1, on the reverse strand, counting down.
ACCACTGCTGAACCAGTGACAGATGACCCTGACCCACATTAGACAAAACTGTAATGTTAATGTAGGAACCAGCTCCCATGCACACGTGGTTTTCTGTCCACATTGAGGCATTTTATTGAGGTATAAACTTTGCAGAAGATGAGGTAACAATTTGCATAGGACTTACGCAAAATAACTTCACACTTCAAATTTACTTGGCATTAACTACTGTATGTGGAGGACTGATAATTCCTGCTTGTAAGAGTCTCCTCGAGGCACAGCTGTGTTAATGCTAGTGGTAGGACCACGGAGAAGGCACAGCAGTTGTAGGTAATGAAACCAGTCAGATTGAAAATGCTTTTGTACAACGGTTACAGCTTCTTTTCATTGGTTTGAGTTAGAAATGACTGAGACAGACAAGGCTTGCTACAGTTTAAAGTAACCTTGTCCAGTGCTGAATGTTCTTATAGCAGTGATCGTGGGGTGGGTGAGTGTGGTTTTGTGTGTGTGTTTGGCTTTTTTTTTTTAAGAAAGCTTTATTGGAATAAAAATCCCCTGGTTGTCGAAGTAGTTCAAATTTGGCACTTGAGTTTTAAGTTGTCAGACTTCCTACAGCTAAAACATGGATACATTCTTGTGTTTTCAAACATTTCTCTTAAATACGTACATAAGTTCATGTTCTACTTCCTCAATTTCAGAGTTTAAGAAATTCTATACACGTATCTTTAGCATAGCTCCCCTGAAGCTTACCAAATAATTTCACTTTAGTCATGAAGCATATACAGAAAGTTTCCTATGAGAAGTTCAGTTACTATTTGATATGTAGAACATTCCTTCTTGGTGAATGTTAATATTCTAAGACCCAGTAGTAATTCCTTCAGACAGTAAGAATTGTGATATCATTAGAACTATACTATAAAATGTACACAAGCATATATAGAAAATTAACCAGAGAAACATCAATTGCCCGTTGAAAGTCCTTTTCCTAAACCAATTCAAAAAGATTATCAAAATACAAAACCAGCTTTAAAAAACAGCCTGAGGTAAGAGTTATATGCAAATAGCAATCTTTTTCTTAAAAAAATAGCTGTATTGAAATTCTAGGTACTTAGAAAGTTACTTACTGTCAATAAAAACTTTTACTAACAATTGTAAAGAGTACTTTAACTAATACAAAAGTATATAAACATTGTACACAGAGCCAAAGTATAAAAAGTACAATGCTGTACTTCCATTTCATTTAAAAATATATAGTTAGGACAATTCAACCTTTTACCATACAGTTAACTGGCTTTGGATTAGCTGATACTGTTGACCATGGAACAGTCAGCTAATTCTGCGTGCTGCTGGCTTTCAGCTTTGCTAGGACACGGTGCTTTACCATGTCCATTTGCCTGAGTACGTCGTTGGCTGTAAAACAAAATGTAGGCTTGAGCCCTGCATACTTCTTCCATAGTGCACCTGTTGAGTTTCGAATCGTTGCAGTGTACCCAAAATCCTGCAGTGAAGAAATACACCAAAAAGTCATCAGGACACTGATTTGAAGTCACTGCATTTTATTTAATCATGAATTAGCTTCAGTCTCATTTAACGAGTTGTGTACAAAGAGTACACTGTGTCAGCTGACCTAGTATATTTGCCTCTATGTTTTAAAAGCCCAGCTTAGCTTCCTCAGATTTACAAGACAGTTTATAGCTGGAACATGTTTTAACAAGCCAACACAAAAATTGAACTGGTTTGGTCTACTGAACTGCAATTCTCATTCCAGGCACTTCAGCTACAAGTGGTTCCCTTTTGCTCTTGAGACAAGACAGTAAGCTTAGCAGCTGAGAATCAGGAACACTCCTTCTCCCACACTCATTTCACAGCTGGTTCCTACCTCCTTCTGAATTGTAGCAGTAGGCAGTGTAGTGCCCAGAGCCAAATCCTTTCCCGTGATGCATTACTACAGCAGACAAGTCATAGATAAAGCAGTCGGGCAGGAGGGACTTGAGGGATTCTCTGCAGCAGTAGGGCTTCATGTTCAGCATTTGATCAAAATTAACATGTACACCAATCTTCTCACGATGATTGCGTCCTGACCACCTGCAAAGTTCAGTCAAAAGAAAACTTAATTTTTTCTTAAAGAACACAGCATTCTGAATTATGCTTTAACAGAACAAGTGTCATCTTCAACTGTTGTCTTTGTGCATTAAATCAATGCTAATTTGCATGTGTTTTCCCTAAGTTTCTCCTTTATTTCTAGCCCTTTTAAAATGTGTCTATTGTACCTACTGTTCTCATCTTCTGAAACATATGTCTTAAGATCTCAGTAATGGTGAGTGGGATGTACTTCCCATGTACCATATCTCACTGGTATTTCTCATTTGTTCTATCTCATTTTCAGTTTCCTTTGTATTCAGGACAGATTCTGTACTGCTGTGTGAACTAAAGAGTTCACAGAAATACAGTCTCCACCTCCTTACTCTCAGGCTAACGCATTAATGTGTTTGGTTATATGAAGGTTATGTGAGACTTCCACTGAATACAATCTCGGTTTGTACATTAGTGAATATGCGCATTTACACTACTTGAAGATAACAGAGTTCACAGCAAGGTTAGTAGGTTTTTACTAAAAAGAAGGATGAAGTAATTTTGGTGTTAAAATAACAAATAGTTGGAATCTAAAAAGTCCATTTTCTACTTATAGTGTATCTTACTGAAGATTAAATTAAACAAGAAAAACAAGTTTCTAATAACTATTTCTCATCATACTAGTAAAGGGAACTGAAACTGATGCTGAAAAACATAAACCCCAAACAAGGGAAGAGCAGGACTACATCGATCAGTTTGCAGTGCTGTTTGTTATGATACTACTTACCTAAACCGTTTAAGGTGTAATCTGAGAACCCGAGGTAGTCGACACACCATAAGCTGCTTCTGAGCTTCTGTGAGTATAACTGGTTTAGAAGAAAACTTCCTTCGTTTTGCTGAGACCAAACACACAGATACACAATACAAATCTTGGTAACAGCCTTGTATTTCAATCTAAGGTTCATCCACCAAATTTGAGTGGATCTAAATAGCTATAGTATGTGCTTCCTTAAAAAGGATACACTCACGAGCCATTTTGCAAGGATTATTTTACGATACAAGTATAAAATACTTGTGGTCACTTAGGTTAGTCACCTTAATGTTCTTTGACTGGGAGTATAGAACCCCCATTAGTGTGTGATCAGACTTTATCTAAGAGAAGCATCACACTTCAAAACATCCTTTGAATAATTCCATCTTCTAGGTGATGAGTAATAGCTGTCAAGTGACCACACCAGGAACATGAGAAGTTTGTTTGCAACATACTTTTAAGACTTTCAGTATTTTCCTTCTGTAATAACTGTCACTTTAGTTTGTATTTTACACATAGAACGTATGTATGAGTACATACTGCCTTTACTCACTGTTGCACTGATCACATGCATATATCTTTCCTTCCAAAGCTTCTGTTTCTGTAAACTTGGCCAGCATTTCTGTCAGCAGACATGGGTACTGAGATGACATCTCCTTGCCGTTGCAGTGATACCTCTCAGGAAACTCCAGGGACAGGTCCCAGAAAGGTTCTACGGTATTTGATTTATTGTCACAGGTAAGGCATGTAACCTGTAAAACGATATTTCACCAGCTGCTCACTCAAAAATGTACTAAAAAGAAGTATTTTTCCCTAGAGGTAACTGATGCTACCAAAGAAAAAACAGTAATTTAACAAAAGAAATGATACACCTAATTTCTTTTCTCTGAAGATCATGTCCGATACTTTTATCACGAACAGGTAAGTGTTCTTATATTTGACTGAGAAACAAAAGCAGAGTCAAAATGGTCTGTCCAAGAGAAAGCAGCTGGTGGAGTCTTGCAAGTCTTTTCTCTTTTCCAAAAAGAAACACTCCAAAAGGAAAATTTACACGAGAAACTCTAGTTTAGGTTGATTAAAAATAATAATAATAATAAATACTAAAAAAAAGAAACCCAAACCAAAGCAAACAAAAAGAAACAGCTGGGGATTTTAAAGTCATATCCTTCTTACTTTGTAAGTCTTCCAGGGAAGCCTGGAGGATTAGGAAGCACACTTCTTCAAATTAAAATTAACAGGTAAAAATAATTTATTTCTTCTTTCAGTAAGTGGATCCATCGTCACACTAGGGAAAGGACAAGCAGTAAGACAACATAAATGAAATGTCAAGAAGTGAAGTGAGTCAACCTGGAAAATGAAGGTAATAAAGGGGGGGACAATTAATTTATTATAACATTCAAAAGTCAAGAAAATAGAAGAGCTGCTGCTTTTAAATAAAGCTGTAACTACAACATATTAGGGGTTGATTTGCGATGTTGTCTCCTAAAAGCCAGCTCCAGCTGCTTCTAGAAGAGTGTCCCATCATTTAAGTCTTCCTCCAAAGGGCCTTCACCCTTCCACAATCCATGTGGATGAGTAACTTCTGCTAACAGCTGAACCTGTGCGGTTGTGAATCTCCATTTAGACTGCAACAACCATAGTTCATAAAGGCTATAAAGAACAAGCTTGTGTGTTTGAGGCTAAAATAACATTCATCTTGGTATGTGCGATACAACAAAGTACAACACAAGCCTGAAAGCAATTACCCGGATTTTCTACTGTTAATGTACTTATTTGGCTTGTAAGCTGCAGTTGACCACTAACTCAAGCAGCTCTAACCAAACTGCTCTAGAAAAGACACATTTCTAAGGTAAGCTGAAGTTTAATAAGGCTCAGATAGGAATCTTTGACAGAACTTCCACAAGCATTCAGCATGCTGCCACCCCCTTCCCCAACAATTAAACTTTACCACCAAAGGACTAAAGGAACACATACACTTGATATTTGCTAATACACAGGCTTAGTAATACAGGAATGGAAATCCACAAGGTATCAAAATACTGTTATTTCACAGGCATGCCTTTATCTTGCTGTTCACCATAAATTCAGTGTATTCTCTTCAGTTAGGTTAGTTAGCTTACACAACTGTGAAAATACACTCAGTTTTGTTCAAGAGCTCCTTCGTTTTCCTCTGAAGGTTACCTTGCTTTGTCTGTCATGATTATTTACATAGGGACAAACCTGTCACCTTGTGACACCTTCCTCCTTCTTGTGAGTCATTATTTAATGCATTCATTATCACAACAGCTAACACACGATCTATACATTAGCTACTTAATGAGCATGTGTATATTTGTGTACCAGTGCATGTGTTTAGCAGTGGAGTTAGGAAAGCTGATAGCTGCTTTAAGTTCTTAGAAGAAAATGCCACTGTCTTGTTGTTAGAAAACCAAATTCAAACTTACATGGCAGAAAAGAGGAGAATCTTCTGTTTTAATTTACACCAACAGGAGCTTCTTTTGTAAGTGCTAACATCTGGCAGCATTTCAAAGCCACAAACTATTAGTAACTCAGGGCTGGAATCTGAACTTGGAGACAAAATGGTATGTTTGGCCACAGTTCAAGCTAACTCCAGCATGAACACAGAAATGACTAATAGATTTCTGCTGTACAAATGGGTGATTTTGTAGAGCCTGAAGTTTATTTAATTGGCAAGTTACTTAAGAATTTGCTGCATGTGAACGCACACTGAAGATTAACAGGCTCAGGACGAAGTACATACATGAACTCAGTACGGATAATTTTAACAAGTTCTTAGGTTTTAAATTTAGTGTGTAATTGTTAATAATCTAAGTTATTTTAAGATGCTATCTCCCAACTGGTTACTAAATACTATCCCAAAGAAAAAAAAAATAAATCAATCCAGCTTCTAAGTTTTGCCTTTCAATAGAACAGAAAAGATAAACTGATGCTTCTCATCTCACCATGCAACTGTGAGCAAAGCTAATTTATGTTAACAAAATCCCGTCCTGATACAGAGTTGCACTTACTTCCTCAAATCAAAGACAGCCCTCTTCATGACACTGCAGTGAAGTTACACTTAAAGAGTCCTCAGATTTGTGTACTTGCCAACAGCCAAGTAACCTCATGTATTTGGATAAGGATACACCCAACCGTATCAGCCCTCTGCACGAAGTGCTCCTGTACACACACTCCGTGGTAAATGAGGGCTGGAACAAAGATTGCAAGTATTTTTCTTAGCCAGGCCTGAGCTTACAAACTGGATTACTCAACAAGCGGACGGATCCCTACCCTTCTCTGGAATTCATCTGCACTGGCCTGTCCATCAAGACAGGCTTTACAATACTGCCATCACTTTCCTCTCTGTCCTAAATGAGATGAATTCCTTTATCCTGCACTCCACTACCATTCACACTGTGCAACTGAGATTTTCTTTTTTCATGAAAAGCACTGCAACGGTATGTATAAACTGCTCAGAAACTGGTTGAACAAGATGCAGGATTTTAATGAAAAACAAAACAAAAAACACCAAACATGAATGTAAAGGACTGACAAAAACTTTCTGCATCTGTCCAATGTAACTTCTTATGGTGTGAGTATGCACGACAGTAATAGGGAAGCGAGTTTGCTCTGGCAATCTTGTTAGTGACATGTATCTTCTTATGACTATATTTTACATATTCAGAGTTTGATTTCACCTCCCCATTGTATTCCACAATCACTATTTTAAAAAGCCTTAATGCTGTAATTTCTAACAAAGCTAAATGAGAAGTTTACATTAGAGCAAAGTTAAGTAAATTACTGGTTTTAGCCAGTCTGAAATCTCTACCGTATGTTCTGCCCTGACCACCCTCTCATGCTTTCAAACACGGGTACTATATACAATTGTTTGGTTAAAGCTCACTATTCAATCGTGGGCCAAAGGCCAGACTGAAAAGAGCTGGATCAGATTGCTTGATTCAAGCTAAGCATGGAGGCTACTCAGACAAGCATCACTGCGCCCACAATAATTTGATGGACAGCCACTGCCCCAGATGGCATTCAGCTTAAATGCAGCCAAAGAAAATAGTTAACATATTGCTGCAGAAGAAGCCAACTCCATCACTAACTGTTCTGCCTGTGTTTCCTGCACTTGCATGGAAGAAAAACAACTGTTATCACCTTTGCTCTAATTCCTGTTTGTTTCTCAAGAACAGTGAGGTGGTCAATCCTACTGTTGTGCTCTGACTACTGGTTAAGTTTTCACTATGAGACCTATATACAAAGAGTAGCAATTTTTCCAAAGCAAAGTAATCAAAGCTGAAGGGGATTTCTAGGATACTGCTATAACATGGAATTGGAATTCCTCATGACAGTTCATACTGTATTTCTTCAGTTATTAAAAAAAATACACTTTGTAGTGATGAGCATATAGCATCATCAAATGATCTCTACCTAAGAGTAACATAAGCATAACCACAGCAAACCATGGTCTGTGACTCAATGGCCTCCTATAGATTAACTTAAAATGTCACTTTATTTTAGTTGGAAAGCAGCTTGACAATCATTTTGTGGTTCAGGCCACACATAAAACCAGAGACTAATACTGGAATATAGCAATTGGTATACAGGTTGTGGATCGGTTTAAGTCCAAATCCTCCTATTTCCTACCCAAAGTTCTCATAGTTTTTAATAGTCTGTCCAGTGGGAGACTTAATACCCAGTGTTGCGCAAGTTACCCTCAGCATCCTCCCCCACACTGTAACTTACAGCATACAACCTGCAACTGAAAGGCTTTATATAACCCAAAGATTATACATTTCCTCTTCTCTCTGTCCTGAAATACACCAGGTGAGCAAGTAAATAGAGAAGACTTTCAAGGAGAGGCACTGGCTTTTAAAACTTAAAACAGTTTGCATACTACATACATTGGTTAGAACCTACTTTACTCTCTGGTCTTGGCATATTCATTTCTCTGAGCACTGCACACTGCTATTCTGCTGTGCTGAGAGAAACCAGGAGGAGACATTTTGCACAGATTCCATCTTAAACATGATCAGGAAGTAAACAAACCATTTGTGTTTTGGTTTGGGTGGGTTTTTTTTAATTATGCCCAGAGATATAAAAAACTAGTTCTTACCTGGCATTGCTATAATAAATGGTGGATTATTAGCAAAAAAATCTCACATCCAAAGTCAGAGGAGGAAATGGTAACTAATCACAACTTTGCTGTAGAGGAAACTGGCTGAATCAGCAAAGCCACTGCTCTTCACTTTCACTGCTATGTTTGGTGTTGCTGTTACAGAAATCTAGAAAAAGAGCTCTACCTAAGTCACCACCTTCAAAAGCAGTGGAATCCTCACAAGAGTCTTTAAAAAACCACCCCAAACAGTTTCTAAAGGGTTCTTTCACCACTCCATAAAGATGTTAAAACGACATTGTCTAGGTATTTCTTTGATCATTTACATTAAATTCTAATTTACTCAACAACACTCTATATAAAGAAATCAGCAAGTACTTACCACTTTGCAATATGCAACATTAACTCTTTTCCTTTAATTAGGTACCTAAACAGCTTTCACATAAATCCAGACAAACTTTTTTTTTTTCCACCTCCCTTATGGGGTCTTTTCTAGCCACAGAAAATACCCTTCTTCTGCTTGCCTTAAATTAGAAGCTATTCCTGACTAAACCATAACACAGAAGGAGCTGGCTGATGGTGTTACAAGGGCGTTCATCTTTGAATGGTCCTGGCAATGTCATGGCAATCAAGGGAGGACAGGAAGAAAGCAAATGACACTTGCATCTTCAAGGAGATGGATCTGGAGAGTTACAAGTCAATCAGCATCACCTTGATCTGTGAGAAGGCTGATGGAGCAAAACTTGGAAACCATTTCCATAGGTATTAAGAATAAGATGATGATTGGGAGCAGCCACTGTGGGTTTACAATGGGAAAATTACCCTTGGACAACCTTATAGGCTTCTTCCTACAATGAAATGACTGGTACACATAACCAGTGGATGAATGGAAGACAGTGGATGTTTATCTTAACATTCAGTGAGGCTTTCAACACTGTATTGCATAACTTCCTCACAGAAAAAATGAAGTGCAGGCTAGATAAATTGATGGCCAGGTGGACTGAAAACTAAGTAACCTGTCAGGTTCAATGGGCTGTGGTCAGCAGCATGAAATGCCCAACAACTAGTGGCGTACCCCAGGGGTCAATAATGGAGCCAATTCTTTTAAAACTCTCAACAAGATTGCAGCTGACACAAACCTAGGCAGTGTCTGATGCACCAGTGCCTCTTGCTGCCACCCAAGGGAGCAGGACAGGCTGGGAAATGGGCCACCAGGAACTTCACGCAGCTCAACAAAGGGAAGCTCCACATCCTTTGCCTGGGCAGGAATAATGCCAGGCACCCGCACAGGCTGAGAAAGGCCTGGGGAACAACCTCACCATGAGCCAGCAACACTGCATTGGGCAGAGCATCCCAGCAGATAGAGAGAGGTGAGCCCTTTCCTCTCCTCAGGGCTGGTGAGACACAGCTGAAGTGCTGGATCCAGTGCTGCATTTCCCATTACAAGATATGGACTTACTGGAGTGAGTCAGAGGGCCAGGAAGACAGTGAAAGGGCCTGGAGCATCTGACCTGTGAGGAGAGGCCGACAGAGCTGGGGCTGCTCAGCCTAGAGAAGGAAAGCTCAGGGTGGATTTTATCCTTGTGTATGGACACCTGAAGGAAGGAGTAAAGAAGACAGAGACAGGTGCCCAGCGTCAGGACAAGAGAAAACTGGCACAGTTTCTGAAACTGAAACACAGGAGTTTCCATTCAGGCAGAAGAAGAAACTGGTTTTACTATGAGGATGGTCTAGCAGTGACACAGGCTGTCAGCAGAGGTTGTGGTGTCCCCACCCTTGGTGCTATTGGAGACCTGACTGCCCACAACCCTGAGCAACCTGTTCTGGCTGACCCTGTTTTAAGCAGAGTTGGACAAGATGATATCTTGAGGTCCTTTCCAACCTCAAGAAATCCATGTGTGCATGCATGTGTGTATGTGCATGTGTACAAGTGTATGTGAACCTAACTGTCAGGAAGTCATCATTAAAATGACAAATGAAAGCCAAGCAACTGAGGAAAGACAATGTCTGGTAACAACAGTCTTCTAAAGTAGTAATTTGCTCTTCAGCAACTATTTTAACAATTTATTTTGTTATTATAAGGTTCATTATACCTTTACATCTCTTAACGCACAAAACCAAGAATACTAAGAAATTCAATAATATCAGTTACTATTTTAGCATGATTTACGAGTAGGTAAAAATATTCAGAATCATCCTGTCTGGCTTACAGAAAAGTAGTTTATTCCTGCCATATGTCATGGCAAGAGGCCTATCTTGATCTTCAGGAAGTTTTTAAGGTTTTACCAACACAGTGGTAGAAATTTTACAAAGGTAGTGTCCAAGAAGCATGAGATAAATGAAACACCCACTGTCTCTTGTCTGTAGTAATTACCACTTCTTAGTTCTAGAAAGCTTCATTCTATGTGGGTTGAACTGGGGGACAGTTACATTAGGCAGTTCTTCAGGGAAGTATATGTGCTATACTCTGATGCCATGAGTGTCTCCAGATCAGCCACATCAGAAATACATTTCTATTCTTTCACCATTTTTTGACATCTTGATTGACTCTTTGTGAATACTAAAATCTTCAAAAATACCATCTAAAATGGCCTTCTTAACTTCCAAGCAGCCAAAACCTGCATAGTCAATGTTTTCCAAAGGGTAAACTAGTTAAAAAAGCCAGAATTCAAGAGGCAAAAGCTGTGTCTACATATTTTCTTTTTGTCTACAAGATTTTACCAGCATTTAGTATCTGCAAATTTCCTAGATCTGCTAGGCTAGCTTCCAACATCAGCTAGATTGTCTATATCACATTCCACAAATACTTCATGCTAGTTTCCCTGTCTTATTCCCTTCTCCCCTCCCACCCCCACCACCTACAGGCCATCCAGACATAAATTCTAATACTGGTATAACTACACGTGCCAGAGTTTTTGCTAGTATGATTTCTGTAGACATCAGGAACCCAGTTTTCCCAAAGCAGTGCTGAAATCACTTTGGAAGCTAAAATCTGCTATTCCAATTTCTGCATTTTTAAAAATGCACCTACCAAATTCCTTGCTTAATGTGGACAAAGTTTGAAATAAAAACTTAAAAAAAATGTTGTATACTGTGCTATTTAGCTGGGACCATTTAAAAATCACAAGCCAAAAACTTCTAGAGAGAAATGGTAGCTAACCTACTGGAGCTCTTGAAGCGTACTTCAAAGATCTGTTGTGGATCAGTATGGGTCAGTTTACCACTGGCACATAACTTCACAGTGCAGTGTTTTGTCCTTTCCCATTGAAGGACTGAGGACAGATGACAATGGATACCTTCCACAGGAGTACAGGCACTGAGAGATTGAAAATAACTGGGATTTTAACAGACATATTTGCACCTTCTTACAATTGAAAGGGGGTTGAGAGGAACAAGGTTTACAAGAAAAAGACTCCTTTGCCCAGGAACTGCTATAGCACAACTTTCTCCAGGCAGTCACTGAAGGAAAACTACAATGTGAAAAGGAAGTAATAGAAGTGAAGGAGTTTGTAGCTACATATCCTATTCTTTACCTACCTTAGATGTACTGAGCATTTAAGTTTCACAGTTTGTACTGCACAGTAAAAAGCTGTAATCATATAAATGATATTGGAGTAAATAAATAATAATTACATTTTTAGAAGTCAAGAGGCAATCTACTCATGCTATTCCTGGAGTGACTCATTACCTAGTCTGGTATTCCACAAAATAGTAAAAGATTTCAAGTAGCAGATGAGGATGTCTTACTTTAAATTAGCTGAGAACATAACAAAAAAACCCCAACACATATAAAATAAACAACTGTTTTGATATCACCTAAAGCTTTTCCTAGTCATCTAAAAGTAACCTGCAGAAAATTCTCACACACCCAGTTTTCACCTTTCTTAATCTTATATCCTAAATTCAGTTAATGCTGAACCAGGCAGACACTTAAAAAGTAAACTGACGGCATTTTCAGGATTATGACTTCCCGTCAAGTTAAATGCATAGCTAGAAACAAGCTAAATGTTTGATTGCACATGTGAAAGTAATGTGAAACCTAGGTAAACATACAGCTTATCTGCATTGTAAGTGATCCTCTGTGTGTACTCTACCAAGAGCAGTTAATAGTATTCCTGAGGTTTGAAGGTCAAGAGGATTGACTTCACTGCACTTGTATCTTACTGAATCAAATATCTACAACTGGTATTTTCAGTACAAAGGCACAGTATCATAACTTTTTTAGTGATTCCAAAACAGAAGGCAACTGCTCACAGAAGCAATTTTCTCCATTCCCCTTCTTCACTGAATTAAGATGTAGCTTATTAAACACTCCAGACTAAAATCCCATCCTGTTTTAATAAATGTTTTAAATAAATAGCTCCAACTATCTTCTTCAGGGAAACTCCAATACTGTTGCAGCTCATAAGCCTACAAAGGAAAAGTGTACATTCCTTTATTTTAAGAGCCAGCATTGTCAAAGCTGTGATGACACAGCAAGAAGTCTTTAATATTTTTTTTCAGTCCTGCATGGACGTTTTCTTGCTTTTTTAAATTCCATTATCGCAGTTTGTGACAGTTGTGACAAACACCTAGTGAAATCATGATGCAGGAGTCTTATGGAGGAAAATAATTGCCTAATACAGTTTATCCTTTCATGTGCGAATACCAAGCACTGTAATCATTAAGATAACCTGAATATATTTTATCAAGGAGGAAATCCACATCTTCAGGGGTTACCATTTGCTTTTATTACTTATGTTCAAAAGTGCTAGTGAAGACTAAACTGAAACAAAAGTGGCAAAAGACAAAGGGAACATTAGGAGGTACTGTTGGACACTGTCTTTGGGAACTGCCTAATGAGCCAGGAAGAAATTATTACAGATAACCTCAATACTCTTTTCCTTGCTCCTCTCACTTGAGACATTCTGAAGTTCATTAAGGCTGTATTTTGCACACAGACACTGACCAGCTGCAGTAGAAGAGTTGAAGAAAGCTTTAGTAATATACTAGACACTGCTATCAGATCAACCCTGATACAAGATATGTTAACTACCCTGAGGAAAGGAAGCATGCCAAGAGAAATGTTCTTACACTGGGCCAAATGCAAGTTAGAAGATGATCTGATTTTAGTAGCAGATACAACAGTTTTGACTAGTTACACAAAGCCCAGCATGACCTAAAGTTTACAGATATCTTGGCAATAAACAATCTTACCTTAGTCAAAAAATACTTGGGATTTCTAGCCTCACATACTAAAACATGAAACCATCAAATAGTCAGAACAATGGGAACATCCACCTTTTCGTTAATTTGTGTGAAACCTCTTCTCCTTTACACAAGATATCCATTGAATGCTTCTGCACTCCCTCTGTAACATGTGCATGCACACTGAAAATAATTCCATGGGGGCAAGACTTTCTCAACCTTCGTTTCTGCTGCACTGCAATTAGTTTTTAGATTAATTCAACAGAAAGTAGCATTTGTTTCCTCAGACCAATCTCAGACATTTGTACATGCACAGCTGGGACATGCATAATTGTAAGTGGACACACCAAAGTACTTAACAGGAAGCCAAGAAGAAAAGAAAAGAAAAAGAAAAGAAAAGAGTAGCTGGGCAGTAAAATGGAAAGCAACCATTGCCTCCACCCCACAAATTTGGTTCCTGTGTCAACAGAGCCTTCTGAATCTTTGTGTTGTAACAGAAAGAAGCATTAGTTTTCTCATCATGACATGCAATTACTCTGTAGTAATGAATCTCAAATTCATGAAATAATATCCTGCTTGGCATCCATTACCTAATCTGTTTCCACTTAATCAAGATTAATACTTTTCTTAACACCTTTTATCTAGTATTACTAGAGTGATAAGCTAGATACTTAAAACTGTAACTTCTTCATTCCTAGCAGTGAGTTGGTGCTTAATAGCAAAGACTGGTATTTCTCAGTAGCTGCAAAGGTGCTCTTTAAAATAGCAAATTTAACACTTTTATGTTTATCAGTTGATTCTTCTACTGAAAATTGTAGGAGTACCCAGATGACCTTTCTACTGAAATTGCATGTATTATATCCTCCTCATCCTTCCTCGTACTTACAAATGTATTAACCTTTGAAGTATGCCCATCGCTGACCAGTGTAAATCTGTAACTGCAAATCATTACACACCTTAAAAAATTAAATAACACATAAAACATACCTGACTTAACAGCTGTCCATGAAAAACGTTGTTAACCACATTCAAAACCTGTTTTATAAGTTTTCTTTGAGAAGCAGGGATGAGAGCTGGGTATCTGGTCCCCGTAGTCTCCAGTTCCTGCTGCACTTTATCCAAAAGTTCACAAAGAAATTCCTGAGCATCTTGTTGAGCATATCCTCTGAAGGCTGGAATTAGTCTCCACACAGAATGAAGCATGGCAAAAGGAGACACCAGTGCCCACTTGCCAGACCACATAACTTGGAACAGAGTATGCAGCTCATGACAGAGAGAAATATGCTTTGAACTGGGCTCCCTGCGCTGAATAAGTTCCATATTTCTAGTTTTTGATGCTCCTCCACTTAATCCAGAGGATAAACTAGGCCTCCTCACAGAAGATGATCCGTTTATTTTCTCTTGGTTCTCATTCACATGTAATGCTGAGGCAGCTATTGACAGGTGTTTAGTTGAAGATCTGGTTTTGCCATTGGTTGCTGTTGCCAGCAGTTCCTGAGTTTGGTTGAGATCAAGCTTTAAAAAGCATTCTCGAAAAATAAGTAAGTGACTTAATACCTGCAGGATAGAATTCATATAGCAAGTATTGCCCAGGTTTCTCAGTCCTGTTACCCCTGGAGTCACCGTGGGCCTTCGTTTCATTGGCGAGTCACTTGCTTTTTTCAATCTTACTTCATCTGAGGTATAGGTTTCTTTCAACTCTGCCGCAGATTTTGCGTTCTGTGATGTGTTTTGCAGGCAGGGCGCTGATTTTGAGGACATTCTAATCGGATTTTGTAAACGACTGCTCTTTCTTGGAGGCATCTTTTCCATCTCTGCTTTCAACTCACGCTTCCGTTCTTGTCTTCTCTTCCTAGCTTTCTCCCTTCTTTCTTCTTCTTCCAGACGCCTTTCTTCTTCCAAAATCTTTTTTCCAATAGGTGTCACCTCAAGCCAGGATCTGAATACTTTCCCCAGGAGTGCACGCCGTCGGTGCCAAAGAGCTGTGAACATGCGATCTTCATTACGAAGCAAGGCTTGGGCACCACCATGTGAAAGGTAAGAATCATCATTAGTACCCATAGAACGCAAAGTCCTCCCACTTCGAGTAGTGCACTCATAGTTCTGACTCTTGATTGCACTTAATGTACTTCGCAACAGCTTTAAATCACCGGTTGCATTATCATTAAGAACATAATCATCGCAGAGATAACAGAAAACGTACAGCTCATTGACTTCCAATGCCACCGGGTGACTGCTCTCCTGAAAGTGCTTTAGTGCATGTTCTTCAATGTATCTTCCACACGCCACATGTGAGCAGCTGAGGCATGCCCAGATAGATTCGGTAGTATTGCAGTCCACACAATGCCATTTCTGAGGATTAAGAATGGAGTGATCTTGGGCCAGTCGCAGACGTCCTATGTGCTTACACTTATCCATGGTTAAAACTGAAATTGCAGAGATATGCTGGTAAAACACATCATCCAAACTATTTCTTGTCCATGGTATTTCAATCTGCAACTAAAATATATATATATAAAAATTACAGTTCATAAATACACAACTGTATCACTTTTACACTGTCAGTATATCAAACTTAGACCTGAGGTTAAGATCATGATTGCCATCCAACTGAGTCCCACCAAATACATAAAGACAGTCTGCTCTGTATAGCCACAATCAACATCATCAACAGCATTTCAACATTCACACTAAACTGTCTTCATACCACTGCTTATATTCTCAGCAACTCTGGCTTGAGACTGAGCATAGTAGCTACATTTTAGATTAGGCCTGCTTTTTCAAAGGAGCACTGATTTAGTTAAGACACTGTTACAGAGTCTGGATACAAATACAGCTGAAAATGGGACAGTTCGCCCAGAGAAGCCGTGGATGCCTCAGCCCTGGAAGTGTTAAGAGGATGGGGCTTCGAGCAACCTGGTCTAGTAGAAGGTGTTCCAACCCCCCCACTGCAGAGGGGGGTTGGAACTAGATGATCTTTTAAGATCCTTTCCAACTCAAACCATTCTATGATTCTAAAATGTTCCTATTAATTCTATCCCTAAGCATACAGGTGCAGAAGTGCAAAGTTCAGTTAAATTTATTGTGTTTACACAGTGCCAACAGTTCAGACAAATGAGGCTTTATTACAGCGCAAACCCTTAATTAAACCACACCTTTAATTAAATCACTGCACCTTTGTGCTCAGACAAGCCCATTATACCAGTGCTTTCTACAATGACATATCATCAATAAGTACATTTTAACATCTCATCTTAACACCTCTGAAAGAAAGAGTGACCTGGAAAAGCAGAACTTGATTTCCTCGTAACACAGAAATTCCTTTAGATATCATACCTCAGTTGCTGCAAGCTTTCTAAAAGCCTGCATTTTGAACAGATCTTTCTAATCCATGTCTCCAAAAAATCATCTACAAATTTGGCTAGCGCTGGCTTACATCCTTTAATAAGGTTATGTGGTAGCATCTATTTGTTCAAAGCTGCAGTATTTGCTTTCTCCTATACGGTGCATTTACCTAAAACAAACAGGCAGGCTCTGACAAACAAAAATTAGAGAGACAGTGATTCATTCTTTCTTTATGTTTTACCATCTTTCTTTCTACTACCTGTAGTTGAGAGATACTATCTAGAGAAAAACAATGTGTCAGGAAGTGATTATGTTTGATGTGGGGTGTTTGCACCCAGGATGTCATTGACTAGAAGGGCTAAATAGCACACAGCAGCAGTATTGTTATGCACAGGACCTGCCAGATGAAACAGTTAATCCATCTGGAGAGTAGCAAGCGTTTGTCAAATATCCATGCTATGCCAAGAGACAAGTTACGCCACTACAAATGCATGCATACTGTAGACCTGGCTCAGGCTGTGTAATATCAAGGTCCAGGATTCTATGTTTTACAGAGAAGTAAACGATGCTACACAAATACTGAGTGACTTAGACAACTCTGGATAGAACCAAAAAAATTCTATTCCTGCTATTAACCTTAAATATGCTAATATTACTCAATTTTTACAGTTCTGAAATACACAAGAATAGGTTACTCAATATAGAACAGATGTCAACGTTAGAATAAGCATTAGCTTGAGGAAACCCTAATATACAATGACAAAACACCACTAAGGAAGGAAAATGGGTAAAAAGTTGCAGCTGGATAGGAAAGGAGTTTTAATTTTCATCTGGTACTTGGATAAAAGATGTAGTTAAAAGATTCAACCAATAAAACAGCTTTGTTTGGTTAACTGGCCCACAGCTACTGCCATTTTAATGTTACAATACAGATACCAGCGTAAGAGCTGTAATAACTCTAAGCACATAATCAGCATCCAGCATTGCATGCATTGCATAGGTCTTATTCTATGATACAGAAAAGGTTGTGCCAGCCGTAGTGAAACTAATAAAGTATACACAGTTTTACATGCCGGTATTAATCAATCATTCTCATTCAACTTACTTAAGAGTTGTCTCCAGCCCATGCTCACTGCACTGAAGAATTTCAAGCACCATGACCTCTGGGTACCCATTCAGCAATTCCCAGATTAAGTACCAGCCATAGCGTATTAAGGGAGGTCGAGATCCCCTGTGTGCTACGGTCAACAGATGACAAAAATAATGTTTTGCTGACTTTTTCAGCTTGCTAGCATCCATAACATTCACTCCTCCTGATAGACAGTCTTTTTATACTTCGCTTTTTATTCTGTCTTTACAAATAAGACCACTAGTGCTGTCCCATGCCTTCTCTTAGTCTGACAACCTGTTTCTCCCCAAAAGAAAGCTCAAAGCCGAGCTTTTATAAAACTGATAAAATTCACATAAATTTCAAGAGGTGAACTATGTATGTTAATTCCTCCTGGACTATTAAAGTACCTATGTAAAGTACACTGCAAGAATGAAGTATGTTAGACAGGATTTTAAGAGACAAGACTCATCTTTCTGCGTTTGGGCTAACAGGAATAGATTCTCCTGCATAACATATTAGTAATGGTCCTTGCCAGCAGGCCAGAAAAGAACACTAAAACCTGCCTTCTCACAGGGCTGTCACACACAGCAATGCTGTCAGTCAGAGAAGTCTGTCAGGTTGACCCTTTCTGATTTTGTTAAAGCCACTGTGTAAACACTGTGCCTTATTTTTCCTTCCTGACAATATTATATGGTCAGAAAATCTCACTTTCTCTATTTTAAAGATGTTATCAAGAGTGAAACTACTGACATGCCTCAATGTAAGCAGATACTGGACTGAGGACAAAAGCAGTCTGCTGATTTCAGGACGACCACTGTGTAAACCAGGGTTGCACAATCAAGCTCTTCATGCAAAAGCAACACGATTCTACGAAAGCGCAAGATCAGCACCTTGAAGAGAAAACCCTAAAACCCCAGCTCCCCCACCAGCAACCAAGCCAGCATGACATTTTCCCACCTACGTAGATGTGTGGAGAAAGGAGACAGGGTGGAAGGGGGAGGGTGAGGAAACATCTTGGCATGAGAGAAGGCTTTCTTTGAAGAAAATGTGAGGAAATCAAAATGCAGAGTTTGGTCAAAAAGACATACATCTGAAAAGACTGAGAACAAAGCTAAAAGTACAAAACTGAGACCAAGAAAACTTCAGCTGAGTGTCAAGCAGCACACTGACAATATGAATATTTTAAGAGGTGGAGCACCAAGACTACAGCAAGGCACGAAATTTAGAAACTTTACCTCTGAACTAAGACTTGGCAAAACAGTATAGCTTGTGGAAATAACACGAGTGAAATGACAGACAATGGTGAGAGAAACATAAAAAATACTGCATACTCATTTTTATGCCTAGCAGAAAGTAGCAGCTGGAATAAAATAGTACAAGCAAATGCTCCAAAAACGTTAAAATCCCATAAAGAAAGTTATTCAGCGCTAGTTTCTGCATTCTTCTCTTCCAAGGTTCAGTTCTGTGCACACACACAAAGAAACCGTGAATTAGTTGACCAGCACGTCAGAGATCAAGCCCCCCTGTGTTCTCAGCACAGACCTGAGCTGAAGTAGTAAGCAAAATAACAAGTACTAACATACAGAATAGCACTACTTAAAGCATTAAGTTGTCTGGGAAAACAGAGATATACAAAAGTCTTTTCTTGTGCCAAAGTTTCACAAGCTAGAAATAAAGATATAAGGAATAGGTGGGTTTGGTTTTTTTTTCCCATTGAACCATATTTCAGCCTTATTGGTGTGCTTGTTTCCTTAGCTTCACTAAAGAATGGCTGGCAAAATGTACATTTTGGGATAACTCATGAGCTGAAAAAGTACTCGATGTCAAAACCTAACAACAACAACTTAGAAGCCAAGAAAATAGATGGTTTTCTTTCATTTGTGTTCCATGTGAACAAGAAATTAAGATTCATCGTCACAGCTGATAAATTTTAAAATTGTAACTCTAAACATAAACAAAAGGAAATCTTCCCCCCCCACCCCCCCAAGTCACGACTTCCGTAATTAATTACTTGGCACGTAAGTGAAAAACCAGTCTATCTCAAGGGTTAAGACTAGAAATGCAGTACAAAGCTTTACTAATATACATACACACCCACGTGTGTGCTTGTGTGTCCCATTAATGTTCTGGCTTTTACATCAGTTGACAGTTTACCAAATGATTTTCACCAGGTTCAGAGTACCTATTTAATATCTAAAAGCGACAGATATCGTGGCACTTGAACACGTAAAAGTTTAAGACAACAAGTATGGTAACTAGAAGGCAGATGTACTGCTTTACTGCTTTCTTAAGCAATATTTTCCTTTTGATTTTTTCCCTAAAGAAAACAACCCAACAAAACACTGATGTGGAAACTCCAAGTCCTGCAGGCATAACAGCGAGACTTAAAAATCAAAGCAGTACTTCAAAAGGAAAGTTTGTAAATTATTTCCGATTTTAACAAAGCAGCCTCCCAGCCTCCTTTCTCTGGAGCCGTACTGAGCCTTATTTAACTTTTTTCCTCCTTTTTTTTTTTTTTTATGTCGGCTAAGGAACGTTTATGCAGTATGCTGCCTGGAAGTAGCCCTTAACAGCAGACACCGGTACGGCACTACACTCAGTGTCTCTTACAGCGAATAACCGCGCATTTCCTGCAGTGGAGAATTCAAGGTAAACAAGTAGTTCAGACTGAAGCACTTTCACAAAGGCAGAAAACCACAGCATTTCTTGTTAGTCTGGATTTACACTGGACGGTTCTTCTCATTTAGAAAAACAAGCACCTCTGACCGTTCTGACAGCTCCTCGGACAATGCCTGGCTCCTGTGCCGAGAGCCCTGGCAAGCAAAGACCCTCCAGCCAAGCTGGCCCACAGCTGGATGCAGGACTACAGGCGTGCCCACAACGGTTTCGGTAGGAAGGTCCAGCGTTCCCCACCACCCCGCGACATGGCGCGACTCTTCGCCTCGACAACAAGGGGCACTTAGGCGACCCGAGCGCGTCACCGCCACCCTCTCCTCCTTCCACTCCTCCGCGCGATGTCCCTCACCTCGACACCCTTCCGACCCCTCCGGGACGGGTGAGGGGCCCGAGCACGGCGCAGTAGCTCCCCGTCCGCCACACAGCGAGCGCGACGGGACTTCTCAACCGGAGGTCCCTCTCCGGAGCCGCTGGAAGGGCCACAGCTCCCTCGCTCCCGCCCCCGCGGCTTCCCCGGCCCCGCGCTGTGCCCGGTTCGCCCCCGCGGCAACAAGCCCCCACTCCTCAGGTGCCCCTCCGCGGGCACCGCGCCGCCGCTTCCCATTGGCAGAGTGCTGCCGCCGCCGGGCACCTGTCCCGTGGGGCTCCCGCCGGCGGCTCCGGGCGCTGGTGCGCTCGCAGAGCCATCATCCCACTCCCGCCGGCCGCCCCCACACGCACCCGTCACCCGCCGCTGCCGCCATCTTGGGCGCCCCGAGCCGCAGCCTCCTCGGAGCGGCCCCTCGGCGACGTCAGCGCCGCGCGGAGGCCGCCACCCCACTGCGCACCCCCCCTCTCGGCGAGGGAGCCCCGCGCGCGCCGCGCCCGCCTCCCCTCAGGCACCGCCGCCCGCCCGCGGCCGGGACCGCGGGGACACGGACCGGCCGCTGTGCACCAGCACCAGCACCACCACCACCACCACCCCCCACGGGCACCCCTCGCGGCAGCCCCGGGCCGTGCCGCCGCCCCGCACTCACTTGCAGAGCGCGGGGCGGAAAGTGCCGATCGCCACGTGCCGGCGGCGGGTCTGTCACCAGATTTGTAGTGCCAACCGAAGTCCTTCCCACGTCTCCTCCCACCTCCCCCGCCCGCCGCCGGGCAGAGCCGGCCGGTCCCGCGGGGCCAGGCGCAGGAAGGCGGGCGGGGAGCGGAGGGACAGCTGCCCCGGCTGTTGGGGTTTACGCCGGCCGGCGTTGGGAGCCGGTTCCCGGGGCACCGCTGCGCTGCCGCTACCCCCGGCCTGTGCCCGTAGGACACCCGTTTTCTCTGAGGTGCGTCTGTACCCAGCAGGAAAGAAGAGGGGTTTCAGGCTTCCCCTCGGCTGGTTTTCTTACTTTCTTTCCTACATTTCACTCGTGTTTTGCCCTTGGTGGCATCGCCCTTGTTTGGCCGGTGAATGACCTCTGTTTGCATTTCCCCACGCAGGCTAAGCGCAGATGGCGCCTCTGGTCCCGGCCTCACCGAAGCCTGGGGTCTATCTGCTAAGGCGCACGGTCGAACACACCGCAGAGAGGATCTCAGCGCTGAAACTCCTCCACATCTCTGTGTGCACGTTGTTTGTAGAAACTAATGCAAGGCAGCTCACACGAAAATAAAAGTTCTTATCAGGCCCTGTTACCCACGTATCGCGTGCTTTTTCAGTCCAGGGTTTCATTACAGAAACTTAAATAGGCAAAAACTGGTAAACTCACATCCTGCAGATGTCCTGTTTAGTGAATTTGAAGCATCTTTACACTGGCCCTTTTAAAACTGAACTTTCTGCAATGCAGATAGCTCTTTTTAGCTGCTTTCCAGTTCTGCTTGTCCTGAATTGAGTTAGCTTAGGCTTGCACACACCCAGAAAGACTGTGCACAGTGCTGCTAGAGATTGCGGAAGGTGGTCATGGAGGGTGTGTGCTGCTTCTTAGCCACGATAAGCAAGTGGTGGTTTGATGCACAGTGTGAGCACTTTGAATCATAGAACGGTTTGCATTGAAAAAGACCTTAAAGATCATCTGGTTCCAAACCCCCTGCCTTGGGCAGGGACACCTTCCATCAGATCAAGTTGCTCAAAGCCCCATCCAACCTGGGGATTGAACACTGCCAGGGATGGGGCAGCCACAGCTTCTTTGGGTATCCTGTTCCAGTGCCTCACCACCTTTACAGACAATAAAGAACGTCTTCCTTAATTCAGTTCAGATCTCTCTCTCATTTTGGATCCATTATGTGTCAGGATGTTTTGATGATGGCACCAAAATCTCGCACATCTGTTTCTGTGTTTCTAATTGTGTCATCACAGAAAATGTGTTTCAGTTTAAAACTTGAAATCTATAGGCCCTGGTTGTCTCAGTTCTGCAGTAGCGCTTTTCCAGTTCTTGCTGTTTCTAATGAGACTGCTGAGATGGCGTTAGCAGGATGTGGCCAAGACACAATTCACTTTTTCTGCAGGGTCACATTATCATGGTGCTTTCAGAAGCTCGTAAGAGTATATGAATAAAGTAAACTCACCCAGCTTCTCTCATAATTCCAGTGTGTTTCTAACTTGTAACTAGAAAGCAAGGAATACTGTTGCCTAATCAAAATATTTATGAATACTGTTCATGCACAGTGATTCCATGCATTTGCACATCCTTCTTAGGGGTTTTTAAGACAACGTTTGCAATTTTCAAATAACTATAGTAATTTTTTTCTAAGTTACTGCCTCCATCATTAACGGTAGCCATTTCTTCTTTACTCATAGTTGGCAAACTAACCCTCTCATAGTGATATGTTGCAGAAATTCACTTACAATATTCTCACACTCAGTATCCAAATCCAGTTCTGTTTGTGTGTCTGTCTGTTGGTTAAGTGGATGTTGGATCTGCTATCAGGACCAGCCTGACTCTTCGTTCCTGCTATAGGCTCTTCAGCGGCATTTGCAGGCTGCTTTCACCAAAGCCCTTGAGAGTCCCTAGAGGTTCGGAAGAGCCCAAGCTCCTGATGCCTCCGCACACACTAGAGGACTTGTCCATGTAGTCCAGAGTGGATGAAGTCTAGGTGAGGTTCCGGGTATTACCATTCAGGGCACTGAGATCCCAAATCCTGGTTTTCCTAAGCAACCAGGGAAGCCTTTGATCCTGGGCTGGTCACAGGAAGGCTAGGGCCAGCAATGTAAATGGAAAATGGTGGCTTCTAGCCATGCATATGCTTAACCCCCCTCCACAGCCTATCACTCACTCAGACACAGCCTGAGGCTTTGTCACCAATCCCCTTTCCACCCTAAATGGCCACTTTTCGCAACCATTCCTAAAGTGATGGTGATCCTTAAACATTCTGTTTTATTCATGCTATTTTTATATCTTGGTAGCCTGTCATCTCTGTAACACACAGTGCTACCCTTTTCTCTTTCACCAGATAGCACTTGTCTTTCAAAACTCTGTGATAACAGAGATTTGCCATCTATCCGCTATTTCTGCAGTATCTGATTTAGCACAGAATCAATAACATTCCTTTTTTTGAGGGGTGGGAGAGAGGGGGATGGTGTTCCCTGTGTTAAAGAACAACATTTCAGCAGATTTTCACTAAGCAGACTTCATACCTTTATTGGGCTAGGGCAGCCTTCAGTCTCTGTTCCTGCCATGTTGGATAATCCATTGCAAAGATTGATTTGGAACTGGGATTTGGTTCTGGCCTGACAGGTAAATCACTGAATATGTGATATTATATATTACATATCCGCTGCTTTGACCATATCTATCCTGCTTCATGTGTGCTCTTAGTGTCATCCTGCTTTAATTTTTTACCCTTCCTTTAACCTTTCTCACAGTCATGTATTTATTCTCCTAAATAATTGCCACATTAAAAACATTGAAGGCTGGTTAGTGAATTCCTGAGCCTTAGGGACACATAAGATCCAGCTCCTTTCTACCATCCAGCCATTACAGCTAGAATGTTTGTGATTTATTCAGACAGCCAGAAATTGATTTCCCAAATGCAATTTAATTTTAAATTCATTGGGCATTTATGAAGATGGATGCCAGATGCAGAATATGTTGTCAAGAAGCAAACAAATGTAATAAATCCCTGTAAGTAATGTAACCTCATATCTTCCTGTTATGTGTAAGAACATTCTTTGAAGGGGAAAACACCACTTTTGACTCAATGTTAAAACCTTTCCAATATGGCAAGTAGTTTTAATGTATTTTTTAAATGGCCCCCAGCATTATACACACTGTGTGCACTTACTGCATTAATAAAACTGAACAAATATTTACTTAGTCCATTTGATGGATAGAGGCATCATAAGCTGTTACTTTGAATGAGGCATCTAAACTTTTGCAAATACCTGAAATTGTAAATTTCTGTCAAATATAAATGTAATTATAGAAGAGTAATAGGTTTTGACACTAAAGAACAACAAAGGGGTAGGTTAACCAAACCTTGTGAGTCTATCTGAAAAGAGACTTGATGTGATGCGGTGTTTTTTTTTGAAGACCGAATGCATAGGCATCCTTGTCTCTACTAGGTTTGGGCCTGGTTTTGTGGTTTAGGTGTTCAGAACTGGTGAAAAGGAAGAGACAAAGAGAAAGCTGTACATAAGCTAAAAAAAATAAAAGTAAGCTTTAAACAACTATGGACCCATATTTTGCTCTTGCTGATGTTACTTGTTAGCAGCACCCCAGTTAGGAGTAGTGCCCCTGCATGCCCATGACCCTTGCAGAATATGATGTCACACTGGCAGCCACACTGCTCAAATGTGAGGTCATGTGTGTCACCACTCCCGTCTCAAGCTGCCTGCATCCACACTGCCTGCACCAGGAACTTCTCTGAGTTAAAGCTGCTCTTACATGAAATTTCTCCTTCCAGAAAGGCAGCTGGCTTCCCTGAAGTGCAGGGTAGTGTTGGTGATCAGGCAATTTGGTTTTTTGCTTTTATGGCAGTACAGACATGTCCCCTAAGCAGATGGGGCTGACAGTATGGAGTTAATTGTACATCTGAGGCACAGAAAATAGCTGGCATAAAGGGAACTATAATAAATCACGAAGTTGCATATATTGATATGAGCAGCTTGATGGTTTCCGGTTCAGCCGTAGATGATAAATAGAAACCTTTTCTTTCTAAAACAGTGGGAGTGTTTTAAAACCACACATAAGGAGGAGATTCTTGGAAGACTCATTTGAAAGCTTGATGCACATACACACCAGTATTTGCATGATTTATGAATGTTTGCATGCTTACCTTCCTGAAACATCTGCACTGGGCATTTTTTGTGTTGCCATGTTTTTTTAATACAAACAAAATACTTTATAAACAGATTCAGGGCTCAAAAGATAAATTCTGTGTGTCTGCGTGACCCTGAAAATAACACCATATTTTCTTCCAGCACTTGTGAAACTTTTGGGCTGCGGTTCATTCTAGATGAAGACATGTGCATGTTGGTGTCTACATACAAGCTAGGTGTTTTATTTCCCAGCAGAGTTGGGGGTGGGGGCTTGCACCAGTTATATTTGAGATACTTATAGTGTGTGAGACACTAAGACAGGGCTGGACAACTTGGCATACAACTTACAGGACTGTAATGCCTTCCTGGACCAGCAGCTGTAGACAAGATGGGGTAGCCTATGCCCTCCTAAATGGTGCTGGGTGTCAAAACAGCTGATCTGTTTGCACCTTAGATCTCCTTAGGTTGACCCTAAGCAGATAGCTGAATCAATCTCTGGACTCCACTCCTTTGAATACACTGACCAAGAGCTCAATCAATTCTGTCAACAACTAATGCCACTTGAGAAGCTGTGTGATGTCCTACCTGGTCTCAGGCTACCGTTCTGGAAAGGCATCAGTTCCCATATGTCCTGTGCAGATAGCTGCTGGCCCATAGCTGCTAGGGATCTGCCTGGTGCATTGGATCCCACCCCTACTCACTTCAGTGAACTTTGACTAAGTCCAAACACAGAAGATACATTTTGCAAACATGTATTTCTCACAAATCGGATGAAGTCTGGGAGGACTCCTGAGTCTTTAAATGATCTGCAGGTTTAAAAACAAGGAAAAAAAAAAAAAAAAGTAAAGTGTACATAGGACATTATGAATCAGAAGGTATTTTTTTCGAGTATTTCCCTACTTGCCTGCATAAGAAAAAAGAAAACAGAAACCACACATTTTAATGCTGATTTGAGAGAAAAATGTCATTGTCAAGGTTAATATCATGCTTATTCCACTCCTCTTCCTCATGTTCCTCTTCCTTTCAGTTCTTCACATTGGCTTCACCAGGCAAATGCAGATAAACCCATTCCCAAGGCTGAAATGGTTTAACAGTAAGGAAGTTATTTGGGTCCAGGGCTTTAAAAGCCTATTGACAATGTTAAATACACCAGAATACTTAATAACACTTTGGGAGGTTTTGCTTATTATTTCTCATTTCTACATAGCTTGAAATAGAAGTGAAATTTTAACACAGTTGTTTAGGCAGGTGCTATTGATTTTAACTGAAAGTTCTGAGGCTCCAGGGTTCTTTTTCATTATTAGGCATTTGGCTGACTGTCCTTGTGCTGCTGGAGAGCTTCTGAGTCCCAGTTCTAAAAGAAATACAGATAATAAAAGTGCTCAGACAGGTCCTCTACCTGCCAGTCTTTCACAGAAACCAACTAAACCTGCATTGCTAATGTCAAGAGACAGAATTTAATGCAACAAAAATGTGTCAATCAAATCTTGCCACTGCTCCTATAAGGACAAATTAACAGTGAAAAATGTTTTTCATTTTCAAAATAAGAAGTCATACCCTGTACTCTGAATCCAAATTACCGTGGTAAAACCAGACTTGTCATTTTTTTGTTCATCTGCTTAATGGGACCTGCTCTATTACTATACTCAAGGAAGGAGCATGATGGCATCTGATTTTGTTATATTTACATTAGATCCAAATTTGCTTCTAGACACCAGAAGGCAATTTCTTAGTGATGCTGGGGTTAACAAACAGAGGAATGTTGCTCTGATTAACTCCTTAATTCAAGGACAGTTTTGCACTCCTATCAACCAGAAGGAAAGGTAAGTGCACTCCTCTGCAGGCACTTTCATATTCTAGATCCAGTCGCCAGATGAGATAGTGCTCAGAATCTCTTGCGTTTTCTCTTTTCCTAAAGCCTGCATTCATTTCCTCTTTCCCTAAGCCCTATACTCCTCTGCCTTTGCTCTGCATGAGCCTGGAAAGCCATGGTCCCACGTCCTCCCCAGAATACAAAGCACCCGCAGTGCATGACCCCACTCCTTGGCCAAAAGCTGAGTCTTTTTCTTCTGCTCTGAGAGCTTGTTCTGCATGACAGTGCTTGTGTCTTTAACACGTCTTTTGTGTGGCAAGTTCTGCCCCCAGGTTTGCTATGGGTCTCCCTTCGAAGTCAATGGATGTGGTAAGTACGTCTGCATAGCTCTACTGTAATTGCAAAGAAAGGGGAAGTGCTCAGATGTGATAAATGTGTCATTCTTCACTCTGGATGCTGGCTATCACAGCTACTGTAGCTCACTGGCTCCTCAGAGGGAAAGATGAGGGCACAGCTTGCTTTGCTTCCAGCTCTTCTCCTATGCTCATCCTCCCAAGCCTCCGTGGGAGCATTCGTAGCTGCTCACCCAGAGTGTGACTGCCACAGACGTCTTTATTCCTCCTTTCTTATCACAAGGGACTAGATCAAAACAGATCCACTGGTGGGTTTGGAGTTAAAGGATTTCAGGTCATAGAGTCTGCTTCAGCCAAACTGAAGATCAGCTGCAGCTTATTTCAGCTGCAAGTGCAAGTGTCAGTAGACTTCAGCAGCAGCTGTGTCTGTGAATAGACCCGAACCTGCAAATATTCAAGCTGGCAAAAGCAACTGGATTTGATTTCCCTCTAACACAATTTATAATTCAATTGAGGAGGCAGGAGGAAGACGTGCTTATCTCATTTGTTTTGCTGCTACGTACTTTTTTGTTAGCTTTGTAGCCATACATTTGATGGCGTGTTATTCCCCTTGAGTTTATTTGGTGCCTGACTTCATTGCTCTGAGTTCAGGCTGTACCCTTTAATAGGTGTTTTACACTTTAATAACCTTATTAAATAAGCTTTTTGTTACTGAATATCTCAGACTTTGCTTGGTACCTCAACTGAGAATCAGCTCATTGAATTACCTGTGCAACTGGAAAAGATAATACCAGCCAAAAAATGATTTGGATTTTGGGGAATCATTGCTGCCATTGCACCCCATGGTACAATGCCAGTATTTCTGCCTTCAGATGTAAATGACTGTGCAAATGCTGCTTTTCAATTAAACTGTAGTACAATTCGTTGAAGTTTAGCCAACGAAAGCCTGTGAATGGAAACACTTAAACGATACATTAGGATTTAGTTACAGACTTTGCATTTGTTTTCTCATCCAAATGTAAAACAATTGTGTAGCTGCCCATAGGCGAGAAGATTGTGCTTGGGTTTTGTTGGAGCTTCAGTGTTAACGATCAGTGCTCAAGCGTTTTAGATTTCAATCTTAAATTAGCAATTTAAAGACAACAAAGAATGATTTTCATGCTTGTCAGTCCTGATTAATGTAACATTAACCCCTAGAGAACAGTATATTGCTCTAGTACTTCATTTCAAGCCGCAAAAGACGAGTCCTGGGAAACAATGAAGGGCTGTTTTGGAGGAAAGGGGGGAGTACGCACTTTTTTTTTTAACCTTTTAATTTTTGTTATTATTATTTTTATTTAAAAAACCAAAACCAAACAAACTTGAGTTGTAAAGATACCATTATCTACTGCTCCTCTCACTTTTTCTTATTGCGGGTCCCGTGGTTATTATTTCCCAAGGAATGTGACAATGAGAGATATCCTAAATGACACCCTTACCAGGTTAATGCCATCTCCTCGCTTCCTACAGATCCTGGCGCTGATTTTGCCGCTCCCGTGTTGATCCCGAGGAGTCCCAGCTTGCTACCTGCTGATCTGAGCTTTCAAGGGCAAAAGCTGCTGGGAGCATGCACAGGAAATATATGTTTCTCCCCTGCTGAGTAAATTACAGAGAGGAAGCAAAACCAGAATGTGAAAGTGGCACATAAAATAAGGGCAGTTTTGCTGTAAAAGTGGTTGCTTTTTGATAAGTGCCTGTAAAAACCAGGATTTGCTGTATTTTCCCTGACACTAAAGCAGCAATTTAAATGGTTGCTGCTCTTATTTTCAATTTGGAGATAGTAGAGATAAGGAAGAGGCCAGGCAATAGTGCATTTGTCATTTGGGGTGGATTAGGGTGTGAATGGTGGCCCTCTTGTTCCCCTGGCCTCTGCCCAGAGTGGGGTCAGGCAGAAATTCTGTCCATGTGAGACAGCAAGAGCTCTGCGTTGACACAGGTACTGCTCCCAGGAACGAAATTTTGGAAACCTGGTGCTATATGTGCAGTGTGCTCAGTTCACTCTGCAGAAATTACTCCTCATGGATGCTTAAATGAGGACTTCAAGTCAGGAAAAAGAAGTTGCATTAGAAGAAGAATTAAAAATAAAAAGCTTTGGAAAGTTTCAGCTTTCTAAATTGCAGCAATTAGACAGATTTGTATACAAACTTTGCAAGACTTCCAAATAATTCAGACCTATCCTCTGATGATTGCAATCTCTCACCCAGCAATCCCTCTGTTTGAGAAGCAAAGACCGTAAGAACTCTGCAGGAGCATGGAAAAAAAAGAGAGTTTCTTCCATCCCAGCTGTTTATATCTACTTGTATGTTTCCAGGGGTCTAGGCCACATTTTGTTTTGCTTCCCTTCTGTTACTGCCTAAACACTGGGAGTAGAGAGCCAACAGCTGCCTCACATGAGCCTGTCACACAGCAGTGAAGTCAAAGAAATACCTACTGAACAATATGCACTTCTTGTGCTTGCTGTGTTTCCCTTGACTCCAGTGGGAGCTTGAGGATCTGCAAGAATTACAAACCTGGTCTTGAAGGATGATTAATGCTTCATATGTCTATTTTCCATAGTATTTGTGTGTTTGAGAACATTCACAGATTTGGATGGAAGATCTGTGTATGCCCACATACATGTAAGTGTATATATATGGAAGCAAGATGGTATGTAATTCATGCAACAAGTAATCATGACTTTGTATTTGTACAGAACATTTCTATCAGACCATGGCATGACCCAGTATCTAAGTCTCTGCACAAGCTGCTGGCAGATTTCAGGGTGGGGGTGCCCAAAGTGGGGGCTGCAGGTGTCCCTCTGCCCATGCCTCTCATCCAGGCTCCTCCAAAGTCACTCATAAGGCCCACAAGGAGACGCATGCTTGGGTGTCCTTGCCTTTCAGATCTCCCTTATGGCTTCAAGATGTTGACATGTCAGTGCTATGTCCAGATAGTGGGGCTCACAGGTAGATGCATAGGGTAGGTGGCGAGCTGCAGCATAGCCCTGCAAGAGCATGCGGTGCAGCTCCATGGCAGAAGATCATGAGCAAGCAGCCGTGTAAGTTCATCTCCCACAAGATGTGACAGACTTGACAGCAGCATCCTGCTCCTTTAGGCATGGCATAAATGTGTAGCAAGAGGAAGTTCTACAGTGAAGAGACAGCATTTTAAGTTGATGATATAGACACAGGGGATAGGAGAGGAAGCGTATGGTATTAATTTGTTGTAGTTTTCATGCTTCTTGGGCTGCTTCACCTGCATGGGGCTAAGTATCAGTGATTTCTTCTGGGTGACAGCTGGCTTCCCAAAACTTGAAGTGCCTTTCAGAAAGCCCTTACGTAAAGAAAAAGAAGAAAAAGAAAAATAATGAACATCTGGAAACATACTAGAAAGCTAATGATGTTTTCTACAGAGGGTGGAAGTTCCCTCCCCACATGACAGGGAGGGGCTGGCGTGGAGGTTGGACTTCCCCCCTGGAAGGAGCTCAACAGTCGGCCTCTGCTCACCCAAGCCTTGGCTGTGAACCAGAGGGGAGAAGAGGAAGGATGGCCAGATCCAGGAGCAGGGACTCTCCCTCAGGCCCCAAAGGCAGCCTCAGGAGGAGGGAAATGTAGTGCTTGCTCCCACTGTTTTATACATGCATGAAGCACATACCTTCCTGTCTGTAACAACTTTCTTTTTTAAATACATGCCTATTGTGATTTTAATAATATTGATGCTAGAATACTTTACATTTTTGTTTCACTTTTTGTGAACTTTTTGGAGGCTTCTCTTTCCTCCACTGTTTGTTGCTCACAGGGGAAAATGTGAAAAGAAAGCATCGACTTTTGAGCCTAACCTAGGGTTTTGACAGCATCTAGTTACCCTGTGCTGACATTTAGCACAGTTTACTGTGCCGTCACTCAGTGCTATTGTGGCGAGGTTTCATAAAAGCTGCAATTACAAAACAGATGAGACACTCTGGTTTACGTAGGGGAGGTGGTGGTGTAATTTTTGTGGTTCTACTGCCAAGACAGTCAGGAACCAGGGTTTGTTGTTGTGCTCTTTGTAGGCAGTGAGAGGTTCAAGATGTCATTTTAAGAAACACCAGTTGCAAACAAACACAGTAGTGAAAATATTTCACCTAATATGGATAAATCTGCCTCCTTAGTATTACTAGAACTTGAAGCAATTCAAAGAAACGTCATTCTTGTTTGTTTACTTCAAACCCTCAACAACATTATGCGCTTAATGAGGTTCACTGCTTGTTGTCTTTAGCTGTTTGGGGGTGTTGGTGCTCCACCACATGAGTGAGTCTTTTATACAATGCAGGTGGGAAAATACTGACATAAAATGGGAGGACAAGATTGTGAAACAACTGGTGGTGGCAAAGGGCACCTGGGAGGCATGACTTTTGAAACCCTTTGATTTTTATTTGACTAGATTTTAAAGCAATGAGATCTTTCTGACTTCTCTGGTTTTTCACCAAAATTAATCTTTCTTGGTAGGCCTCTCCCTGAAGCATACAATGGCCCAGGAATACGACACTTAACTTAGGTCCACCTATACACCTCATGAACCCCATTTCAAACTTTTTTTCTGCTTTAGTTTTAAATGTATGCTCTCTATATACATTTGGTTTGCTTATACAGCATATGTATCTGGTTTTGTTATCTGGAAGATCATAGGATCATGGAACCACAGGTTACTTCATGTTGCAAGTGACATGATGAGGTCTCTGGAGCAGCTGTGAGATCAGACCAAGTTGCTCAGGATTTCATCCAGCTGGGACTTGAAAATCTCCAGGGATGGAGGTTGGACAGCCTCTCTAGGCAGTCCATCCCCCTATTCGAGTGGCCTCATGGAGACAGAATATGTCCATATATCCTATCTGAAACTTCACCTCATGCTCATTGCCACTTGTCCTCCCAGCAGGCTGTGAGCAGCCTGTCTCCCTTTCCATAGCGCTCTCATTGGGCTTTGCTGTTAGGTTCCTCAAAAGCTATCTCAGCTCTGGGCTGAGCCAGCCCCTGTCCCTCAGCCTGTCCTCATGGGCAGATACATGAGACCTGTGCTGCCCACCAGCCTCATCCCATGCTCCCTGTTGCCAGCAAGGGCCTTGCCTGGATGCTGCACCCAGCTGTGGGCACTGCCATTTCAGAAGCATGGTGGGCAAGGTGCAGAGAGCAACAGAAAGAAGCAAATGCCTCTGTTGGGAAAGTTTGAAGGAACTGGATTTACTTAATCTGGAAATGAACAGAGTACATGTAGAGCAGGAGTGAGGGGAAATGGTAACACAGGTCTTCTGATGGATAGAGGTTTGTTATGTTGCAGGTAATGGTCACTTGTCATTGATAGCCTTTGAGAGTAAGAAAAGAGAAATGACGCACAATTGTCAGCACAGATGATGTAGGTTATATGCAGGGAAAAACATTCAAGTGAAGTAAAAGAACAACACAGTACTACTCTCACAACTGCAGGGCCCTAGTTTTTATGAAAGGGTGTATTTTGAGATATTTAAAAAAATACCTTTTTCTAGATGTTAGATTAGGAAATAGAGGGGAAACCCTTACACTATGAGGTTGTGCTCCTGTATAACAGATTGTTTCTATACTATTGCAATCTGCCCAGAGCCCATCAAAATGCACTGGAGGTCTCTATAGAAGTCAGTTTTAATCTGAGTTACTTGCAGAGCAGATTTGCCATGCTGTGTTGGATGGCTTGTGCTTGTTCTTCACCCTCACAGGGTGCACATTGCTAACACAGAACAGTTATCTTGCCATTGTGTCCGTCAGGGGCTGGGGCCTTATGGTCATGGATGCTGTAACCAGGGGATGAAAAGATTTTTCCTCCACTGAGACACTTAAGCTAAATGAAAAGCAGGGAGAAAGACATCAGTACAGGCAGGGAAGTAGGGAGAAAGATGAAGAAAATTGCTCTTGCAACTCAACTAGGCTCACAATTCCTTGGGTATGTCAGCAGCAACATCTCGCAAGCAGCAGCAGAAAGGAAATTGTTGGTAGTGTTCACCACAATGCCACAGGCATTTCCTGCTCTAATTATAGATATTGTGGTATCTTGGGCACCACACGAGGGGCATCGCATGGGCTTGCTGGACCATTGCTGTGCAGTGAATTTCAGTGTACAGGCCTTAAATGGTGCGGTCACTGGTGATAAGCACTGGGGCTTTCCAGTGGCTACTGCTGTAGGTAAGTTTGTGGTCAGAAGGATGGCAACTACAGCCAAGAGCTTTCAAATTGTCATTTGAAGTGAGAGGTAAAACCAGCAGGAGTCTGTGGGCATTTGCAAAGACATTCAGGCTGCTGCATGGGAAACAAAGCAGTCACTGTGGCTGCAGAAAGTGCCCATTTTCTGCCAGTTAACAGGACTATTTTTAAACCTAAAAGTACTTGTGATTATTCTTTTATTTTTATTTTTTTTAATGCTGTTTTGTTAAATACTGCCCAACATTCTGTATAAAATCCTCACTTTGCTTTTTTGAGTATAAACTGACCCCTATGGGCCCAGGACTACTGCTGCTGCTCCTGGTACGTGCTCCAGGGTCAGATCCATGCAGGCTCCCTCTGGGACAACTCAAGCAGAGATTTTACCCTCACCTCATGGAGAAGAGATGTTATCTTTCTGGTGTGCTTTCCTCTGGGCCTCTCAAAACATCTAATGACTCACATGTCTTGGCTATTAGCATGGATGAGAAAGTTTAACATACCCAAGCATTGCTGTGTGAGTCTGGGCAAAGACAGGCTTTGACCTCGCCAGTCCAGGAACCTGGAGCAAAGGCACTTCCTCATCCTCACTGTGAGTGGCAATTGCACTGTGCTGAATTGGCCTGCCTTGAATATAGGAGTTGTGCATGGAGTGTTCCTGGTTGCCACTTATCTGCTTTATGCTCATGAGAGAATGGATATGAAGGAATTATGGAGACAAAGGAATTATATCATGTATTTTGTATTTTTGATGGTTTAAAGCCCCTTTTTAACTTTTTTTACCCAGGATCCCTTGGGCACAGCTTCACCTCCCTCTCTGAAGAAGCAGGCAGGTATGGGATGCTACCTACCCTCCAGAGAGGGCTGCCAGAGGCTCCAAGACATTCTGTCAAGGTTGAGGGAGGAGAGATACCATGCTGCATTACTGCAACCACACGTGGGGGGAAAATAGGTGGGAAAAGCCAAAACACAGAGCCCGTGCCTCTGCCTGCAGGATCCTTGGGGCAGTAGTGAACCTTTCTGAAGGTTTACAGGGGCAGTGGTGGCCTGGGAGAGATGCCTGGCTTGGGGACAGAGGCAAAACTGTGGGTCCTGTGTGCAAACCATCAGGGTTTGCTGGATATCAGGGCTCCTGAGGACAAGAGCCAGGAAACAAACTTTGCTCCCAGCAGCTCCGGAGGAAACAGCTGGAAGGAGAACCACAGGGGACCCTGCAGAACACCAGCACAGCCACACTTTAATGTCTCATATCTAAACCTACTCTTGTCTTGGGGGTGTACAGTGGGGGCTGGGGTCTGAGCTTCACATGCTGACACTGGCAATAAGGAAAGTAGAGGCTCAAATGTTATATTCCCTGCACAAATGGAATGGAGCCTATAAAAGTCTTCATGCTCATGCAATCCATCATCCAAGATGAATAAGGCAATAAAAGTAATGATGATCATCTCCACTTTATGCACAGAAAAGCAGATGGCTGAGGGAGAGAAATGACTTCTAAGCCCCCCACCAAGGAGCACAGCCCCATTTCCTAAGCCAAGGAGTTAGCAGGTAAGCGGGTGTCTGCCGGGGGGAGCATTTTCACAGCAGGGGCACCTGCTCATTAGGAAGGAAACAGACCTTTATTTTGCTTCATCACTGGTTTCATGTTTTGAATTTTGATCTTTTGGCAACTCAGTGCTTTCTTGTTTATATTCTGCTAATTTCAGAGAAGGTGTTTTGCTGACATTCATGCGATATAACCGTTTCTCACAAAAAATCCTCTAGAAAAGTTTTAAAGTTGCTGTTTGGGGGGTATAAATGGGCTCCCTCCTCACTCCATGCAGGACTGTAATGCATAAACCAGGTGTGTCTCCTGGTTTAGAAATCGAAAGCCTATGGTATTGCTTTTCCAGGCTGAGTATCTAAATAGCAGAGGTCACGTTGAGACTATTCATAAAACAGGCAAGGTAATGTACACTGAGAGCCGAGAGCCAAGTGGGATTGAAAAAAATGTTGACAGGTCAAGTATGTGTTCACCTTCTCCACCTACCTTGCTATCTATAAATTATCTCTAGGAGGAAATAACTCCTTCTAGAGGGCTGTAGTGTCATGTAGGTGATGCACGTCCCTTCACCAGCCTGTAAACTGTTGGCAGTCAGGAGAGTGCTGCACCTCAGACAAGCTGGTGCTGGTTGGGAGGATATAAACGTATCTGTGAATTTAACAATCTCTGGCTCTGCATGGCTGGAAATGAAAGAGTTTTTATCCAGGTCACTGCTAGTACAAGTAATGCTGCCACTACAGTTTCCTTTCTCTGCCTGGGCATTTGAGCAATTCACAAGTGTCTGTACGCTGCAGGTAATGTCCTTGGCTCTTTTGCTGGTCACACAGCTACAAACGACAAAGGACACTGTCCTAGAAGAAACCAGCGGTGGCTTGTGCCGACTCCACTTTGGAGCAGAGGCCTATTTTTCGCTTCCTTCCTGAGGCAGACCTTACAACCAAAACGTCGCTCGAGCCACCAGTTCTTGACAGTCATGCGTACAAACTACTTTCTGCTACTTTCGATGCGTTTATACACACATGAGCGCATTTGCCATGAGGCGTAGCTGTGACAAACAGCTGGCTGTGCGAAACCCTCTTGCTGCCCTCTAGTGGCTGCAGTCAGTAGAGCTCAGGCATGCTGCCAGGCCCCGTCTCTGATGAAAACACTTAAGGGTTGAGAGTAACAGCCCTGGGAGCTGAAGGACATGAGATGTCAGTGCTATCACTGCAAGGCTCTAAGTGTCCAGGCAGCCACCACAGTGCAGATCGAGAAGCCTAAGGCAACAGTGGGTGCCCACTCTCGAGTCCTTTCTCTACAGTTTGTGTAGACTGCATGTCTTAGGTAAGTGACTGCTGTGTTTTTAAAGCATTTGCACATTGAATGGACATTGTGAATCCACAGATTAGATCAATTCTTCCCCACCGACACTCTAAAATGGTGAGAAACTCTTTTGCATGTGACCTTCACTCACAGCCCCACACTGGCCACTGTGTGAAGGGTAAGATGAGTTCCCTGGCAGGAATAGCCAGGACTGAAGTGGGCAGAGCAGCTTTAAAGGGATGTGGCTGCACATTGCCCTGCCTGCTTGCTCATTTCCATCCGCTTTTACGGTTGCTGACCTGCGCAGATCTCTCCCATATCCACACGCTTGTCCTCAGCCAGCTGAGATGGCTTCTCTGACATATACAAAGAGCAGTGCATATGTGTGCATACATACACAAGCATGTTAGAAAACCTCCCAAACACCCCCTGTCCCAGCCAGGCACACTTCTGCTGAAGGATAAAGGATGGGCAAGCACAAGGGTACCAGATGGTGGCCAAGCTGCTGACCAGTGGGTTAGCCGTGCTTGGGCATGGCAGGGCAAATCAGTGACAGGACTTGTATGGGGCAGAAATGAATCAGGCAACCATGACTTCTTCTGTCGTGTTGATCAGTAATTATTAAGACTAGAATTGCCAGTAACTGAACTTGTAAAATCTTTGAAAAGCCTCAGAAAACCTACAGTTTAAAATGTTACCATAAGAGGGCAGTCTGAGATAACTGTGTAAGCAAGTTACCCGGCACAGACCTGAGTTTTTCTTGCCAAACTAAGAGAAGATGACTGATAGGAATGAATGACTTGTCTCAAAACAAAGTCAAACGGATTTTTGCAATTGGTGACATAGAATAAGTGCAAAAGGAGAGAATTTCCGTAAAGACAATTAAATTCCTGTTTTCCTGGAAGAGATAAAATGTGAGTTCCAAACTCAAGAGTCAAAGGAGTGAGATTTAACTTTGTACAGCTGTATTCTCCTACTACTAATGTTTTGAGTTTTCCTTTCTGAGGAAAAACTACATGGTCTAACGTGAGAGGTGGGCCACAGCAGCACATGCTTATGGTGGAAGAGCAGAGCTCCTGCAAGGCAGGGATGGGGCTCTACAGCATCTTCAGAGAAATGTTTGTAAGGGGCTCTCAGGTCTTGCTCCCTGTTGAGGAGGCTAGGTCCTGCCAAAAGGGGACTCCTAACCATGACCCTCCTAGCTCCTGCTCAGTTATCGCAGTGCATGTAATCTCTAATGTTGAAAAAGCCAGCCTGGTGCAGGGCTTTGAAGGGTTGCCTGCCCCTAGTCTGGTTGTTGGGGCCTGGAAGAGAAAATCTCATCCTCTTTAAGGATGAGATTTACCTGTGGTGCTGGGCAAGGCACTTGTGTCCCCTAAGAATAAGCCACTGATGAATAGATGCAGGATACTTCTCAAAGAGTCATTCAATAGCTACTTCTTGCAGAGTGCCACCACCGCTCTGTAACGCACTGCCACTCCTTGATCGTTGTTCTCGGCCATCCTCTGGCACAAAAGATAGGTCCAAGTGAAAAGAGGATTAATGCTGTGGAGGCTGCTGCCTTCCAAGGTACTGCTGAGGGACTGGTGGAGCAGCAGTGGAGAGGACAACCCCAAAGCTGGCTGTAAGCTTCAGATCTAGATCTGGGAGAGCTGGTGGGATGCCACCTCTTCTTTCCTCCTTTGCTTGGGCATCACAGTGGCTCAATGCAAGGCCAGAACATCTTTTTATGAAAACATCTTTTTGTGAAAACATCCTTTTATGAAAACATCCTTTTGCTAAGCTCTTTATCCAATACAGGGTACATTTCACACTTTTGTTAGCTCAGACAAATACATTTGCTGCATGACACAGCTCAAGGGCAGCTGTTCAGACAATAAAATCTGAAGAGAGAGAAAATGTTGTTTATGTCCCAGTGTTACCCTGGAAGGCAAAAATAATCAATCTCTGGCTCTCCTGCATGAAGAACCATGAAGGGAGACAAATGCCAGAGGTGGTTAGTGACAGTGTGACACTGGGGCACAGAGGTGGGCTCATATTCAAACCACAGCAGCACTCAAGGGCAGGAGACTGAACCCCTGGCCTCCTGCTGTAGGGTGTGATTTGCTCTCATAGAAATCAAAGAGCTGTGCTCTCTGGCCCAGACCATCAGGTTGACAAAGCTTCAAAAGCTCTTTCTGACATTATTGAAGCTACCAAGCAAAGAGGTTCGGGTGTGCTCTGGGTAGACTTGTCCCCCGGTACTGAAGTAGTGAAATCTGGCTTCATATATTGTGAAAATCAGAAGGGAGCTTTGAGTCAGTTTAAATTGCTGCTTCTGGGTCCTATTTTATCAATATTTGGTGATGAACCTCTGGGTTGCATGAGTCCCTCCTGCTCTGGCATGAGGAGAGTTTGAAGCCCCATTGTGTTTCCCACACAGGGCAGGCACACACACAGGGAGCATGCTGCTCCCTGTTCTTGCTGACCATGTACTCCAGTATCCTCAGCAGAGCCCTGCTGCCCCTCTTCTGCAGCGACAGGGTGACAAAACTTGTCTTCTGGTAATATGCCCTTAGCTTCTCCTAGTTGTGAGCTCAGTCTCTCCAGTATAGGGCTACCCAGAGCTAATTTTGTCTGAGATGAGGTACTGATTTGTACAGGAATGGGCAGGTGCTGATTTGTATGGGAACATAGCAAGCCAAAGCTGGACTCTGCCACAACTTTCAGATGCAAAATTAACTCTGATTTGATTTCAGTAGTTCCAGTCGAAGTTTGTTGGTTGTACTTTTTCCAATGTTGTTTTCAAGAACAGAAACCCAAAATACAGAAGATATTTGCTACTCCTCAAGACTTCTTTTACTATCATCACGTATAAAGCAATAATAATAATTGTTAAAGATAAAACACCAGACACTAAGAAATAACAGCCTGTGGGAAGAAGGAATTGAAAACTTCCCAACCAGTTCCAACCCCAGTAATCTGAAAAAAGGTGACAGAATGAATGGGATGTTTGACTGCTATACCATCAGCATGGGTTTATCATCTGTCATGGCAAAAAAAAAAAGAGGGAGCAATCCTTTCATTTTAAGCTCAAGTTCACAACGTGTAATAGTTTATAAAATTGTTCTTGGGAAAATTTGAGGTCAATCAAATACACACTCGGTCTTACCATAATTATTGTGTTAAATACAATTAAGTGATTAACCAGTAGTTAGAAATAGAGATGATCTTGCTTTTGATGAGTAGGAGATGGATCTTTCAGTGGTCCTTTGTTATCTCTGCTACCATTTTACTTTTAAAGCTGAGGGAGCAGGCAAATAGCTTGGCAGCCCAAAGACAGTTTGCACTTTGCTATAAATGCACACAGAGGATTCATAAGAGCAAACTGAATTCCTCAGCTGTATACGGGCACATTCCTTAAATCAGTGCAGTCATGCTCACAGAAGTAAAAAATGGATCTGTCATCTCTGAGGAGTGGTTAGTCCACTGCTACGCTCCCATGGGAAAGGGTAAGGCAGTTTTCCCAACAGAACGAATTGCTCCGTAATGTGAGAGATCATTGAAATGCAAGTAACAAACCAAAACAGATGAAATATGCGCAAAGTAAATAGATCAAAGACATGGAGATAATTACCAGCGGTCCAGTTCTCAGAGAAAGACCCTTCATTCACAAAGAAGCCACTGTACCCGACACTTCCCAATATTGGTGTCCACAGCACGGATCTGCTGATGTTTGTTAATGAGTAAAGACAGAATTATTATGCCAGACAGCTGGATGCCCTAAAAGTTTATGTTCTGTTATGATAATGCCTTGGCCTACAAATAAACTTCACTACATTCATAACATTTTAGTATAAGAAAAACTGCCAAGTCCATTTTTCTGTTTACTAATGTGGAAGTTTTG
Source organism: Psittacula echo (assembly GCF_963264785.1). Classification (NCBI taxonomy): domain Eukaryota; kingdom Metazoa; phylum Chordata; class Aves; order Psittaciformes; family Psittacidae; genus Psittacula; species Psittacula echo. Next base: position 115,946,275 of record NC_137735.1, on the reverse strand, counting down.
ATCTCTATCTGCTAATCATTCAAGTGTTTACACAGCCATTTCAAAGGAAAACTCAATGGAGTTTTGAATGGAAATTCTCTTAATTCTTAGTGCTTGGATACCCATCTTTTTAATCCCATTATCACAGCAGGAATATTTCTGCACTAAGGACAGCGAGCACAGAAGGGATGAAACCCTGCATTAGTGCTGGCTCTTTGCCTACACACTGAGAGTCTCATCCCTTAAGGAATTACTGGAATGATACAGAAAAATTGACTGAATTTATTTTGTGCTCCATGCTCTGGGCTGATGAGGAGCTGAGCACCTTGAAGGCATGATGAGGCTTGTGGCCACAGAGTTATTTCTGTGAGGAGGAGTGTGACATGAGCCAGGGGTGAACAGCAAATAGTAGTTGCTCCAAGTCTGCAAACCCAAAGGTTTGCCAGGTGGGAGGATTCGCTGAGAGCAGGCACTAAGCTGAAAGGCACCAGGAGTGAGGAAAGAGAGATGCTGATTGCTACCTGGGGGTGGCACTCGGCACCTACCTTCTGCTGAAGATACCAAGAGCTGGGGTTAGCCATTGGATATCTAAATCTCTTTGAAGAGTGGAATTTGAAGCATCCCGGGGATGCTGCATGTTTCTCACGTTGTTTCGAGGGATGCTGAGGGTGTTCATCTCGCCCATCTCCAGAACCTTCACCGTGCCCTTCAGCCCCTGATTTTGGCTCCTAAATACTTTATGGTGGCTGAGGGCACAGGGCTGGAGGTCCAGGGCGTCCAGTTTCTTCCACTCCTGAAAGGAAAGCAAAACACTTTCCTGAAAGAAGAGTGGTATAGTGCAAGGGAGTCCAGACAGTGGCAGGGGGGTCAGGACAAGTGAGAGGCAAGGTTTCCCCTGTGGGCAGGTGTAAGCCATTTGGGACTTTGATGTCCCAGCTCCAGCTCTGCATCTCCTGGAAACTCTGGCTGCACCTATGGGAGACCATGGTCTTATGGAGCTCCTGAAAGACACACGGTGCCATAGATTGGGATTTCATCCACTGACACAGGATCTGTGAGTCCACCAAGGGATAGGCCATGGAGGGAACAGCAATAAGAGACAAGGGAGGGAGGGGACAACAGCAGGGCTGGGGGAGAGGGCAGGAGGACCAAACGGGCTCGGGGGAGAAGAGGGAGTGACTGCCAGGACCTGAGGGAGGAGAAGTGGGGAGCTCTGGTGTGGAGGATAGCTCCGGTGTGGATGCAGGAGATGGGAAGGCTCTGGGAAAGGGGGGATGCACAGTGCAGTGCCCCAGTCGGGAAGCACTGGTGGCTGTGGGCAGGATTGCAATGCTAACTTTGCAGGGAATGGAGACGCATGTGAGGGGTAAGCTTGAGCTCTGCAGCATGTGGGATGGGAAATGGGGCTTTGGGGTAAGAAGGATATGGGATTCAGGATTCAGATGTTGGGTGTAGTAGTCTTTCCTCCCCTCTCATGTCTTCTTTTCTTTCCAAAAACATGGCAGCCCTTGCCTGAAGGATGAATGGATGGATGGATGGATGGATGGATGGATGGATGGATGGATGGATAATAGGCAAGCGGTGACTGACTTTCCCTCTTCCAGAATTACTGCCAAACAATTATATCCTGACTGACCATGTTCAAACCAGACAGGCTTTCAAGTGTCAAAATTTGTCACATATTCTCTCCCCTTCTGACAACATCTCAGCAACTATACAAAAAACAACCTGGATAAAGCACTCTGTCTATTTATATGAATGAGGGGGCTGCAGCACATCAGCTGTGAGGCTTTGGGCTCTGTATTTGGCAAAGAACCTACCACTGTCAGTACGTAACCACATCTCCACTTTAATACTCTCCCAGAGTAGTGTTCTCCTACCAGGTTATGGAGCCTAAGCCAAGGGATTCAAGGAGCAGCAAGTGATAAGGGATGAGTGAGAAAGCTTAGTTTACTTGGTTTAGCACCGACCTTTAATTTTAGCCACTGCAAATATAATAAGGCCTTTTCTTTGTTTATCTATGCAGCCATGGGGCAGAAAGGGCAGAGGAGCTTAAAAGACTTATTCATGCAAGCAGGGCTGCTGTGCTAAGTCCACTATTTACACAGCGCCGAAGTATTTCGTTCACATTAACACACATTTGTGGAGGAAAATGGATGCAAAACATACATCTTCATCTCCACAGCAGTACAGAGGCTGAAAGCACAACCAGAAGCCAGCAGTCTCTGTATTTTCTCTTCTACAAAATGGAAAGCTCACCTACATGCAAGGGCTGCAAGGCTTTTCTAAGCCACCCCAAAACAGAACGAAATTTGCTCATGTCCTGTGGCTCAGGAACTGCTAAAAAAGTTATCCACTGTCTCTCTCTTCTATTTTAAGCAGAATGATTTCCCAGCAAAAAGGAAAATAGTTCAAGTTTGAGACATTAATAGCATTTTTCAAGAATTCCTGCTTCAAGTTTCTTGCTTGTGCCACGCAAATTGGTTTTGATGAACTTTGGCACAGTTTATGCAGGGTATTTTAAGGTGTTACAGGCCAACCTTTGGGCTGTAGGCTGGTGAAACCTTGGTACAAGCACTGAAAAAAGGCAAAAACTTAAGTCAACTTTGCAAGTTGCATCCCTGAACTGGTCTAACTGTTCCCATGTACCTTTCTCTTATTGATACCTCTGAGTCAGAAGTGAACTGTGGTTTTAATATAAGAAGAATTGAAAGATCAAGGACAAAATTGCTGTTTTGCTTCCAGAAGCCTGTGGTGGGGCTGGGGAAGGATCTCTGCATGACGGGATGCCACCTATTCTCAGAAGGGCTCTAGCAGCCAGAAGGGACACAGGACCTTGCCCATGGATAATGCCCAGCTATCACCAGTTGCCCCAGCACCTGGGGACACCCTACAAGCGCTGCTGAAGCTGTGACAGGCATTCAGCTGCTCTTGCAGATGCATTTGGTGCTCCACGCAGGCAGAGCTGGTTCACTTTAAGACCCAGAGCATGTGCCCCAGCTGTGCTCAACCACCCGCCATGGGGACACTCGAGCCAGGACTCTGTGCAGCACGTTGGGTGCCACCATGGGAGGAGGAAGCAGTAAAGGAAGCACCTTGTCCAACACTAGCACAACCTCCAGCTCTGTCACAGCCCAAAACACACTATTAACAGCCCGCCAATCCTACTGGATGAGGATTCCCGAAATAACACCTTTCCCCGCCCCTCCCTGCCCAGAGCTGGGTTATATGCCAGCTCTACTCAGCACAAGGACTAACCTGTATCATGGGAACACCTATTTAAAGGGATACTTTTTTAGCTACTCCTTTTCATAGCCTAAGTGCCTGGAGAGAAGCCAAGAGTGATTCTCAGGCACCTCTGAGCCACTGGGTAATGCGCTGTGGCAGAAGCACCGGTGTGTGGGGTCAGGGTGGCAGAGGACTGGCTCACAGATTTACTGTCACTCTTTCCAGGACTATGTTCAGAGCTACTCTGCTTCAAAAGGCGCATTTCCCTGCCCAGCCATCCTTGTTTTCCAGGTGATTTTCTGATTTCTGTCCTGGCTTGAACATTTCAGAAAATGATGCGCACCGGGAAATCACTGATGGAAAGCTGCAGCCTTCCTTCTTGTCTCCTACGGATTATCAAGGCTGCCGAGTCCAGAACACGTGTTTTTCCTACTGCATTAAACATTTTGAATGTATGCTAAAAATGTTAATACGTTATTGAAGGGACTGGAATTTTTCCTTCAGGTGTGATGCCTTTAGGCCATTTGTGCTTCACACACAACTGCAGGTAAGGGCTTGTTACACTGGCAGAAACATGCACTTAATGAAATGTTATGCTCTGCCTTATTAGAGTCAATAAGAGCTCAGCAGTCACTCAGCTTTAACATAGACCACTTTTTCCTCAGAAGCTTTACCCTGGAGTCAGAACTGTAGCAAGGCTGGGGCAAGAGAGATATCTGTCCCCTGAAGAAGGACCTAAATGAGTGTAAACATGCCAGGACCCTGCTGGTCGTGGGCACCTGGAAAAGCAGCCAGGAGATGTGCAGTGAGCAGGAGGTGACAGCAGCAATGGGAAGGAGCCCAAGAAGGAGGAGGAGAGGGCCAGGAATAAACTCTCTGGAAATAGAAAGGGATGGTAGGGGCGAGGTGCTAGATTTCACCCTCTCTCTGATGGTGTACCAGTGTGTTTTTGCTAATGGCCTGGTCCTTGCTAAAGCTGCACAGACCAAGTGCTGCAGCCCAAAGCAGCAAGGAGGCTCCTCAGAAGGTTGGGGATGTCCCTGGGCAAAGGTGGCCCAGGTGGGATTGTGGGCCTGTTCCACACAAGGGAAGGTTAGTGTCACAAGCTCTTGTGCTTGGAGAAGCCTCTTACTTCTCTTGACAGCTTTGCAGAAGTTGGCTATAAGCTGACTGCTCTGCTCATGTAGTACCCCAATGGGGTGTCCACCTCAGGGATCCCAGGGCTCTTTTGGAGACTTTGACTTTCCTTTCTGGCTAGCTTTATCATCATTTGTGGTGCACCTATTTCATTCTCATTGCAAATCATTGGTTAAAATAGTCCCATACTGGCTCATCTTGAAGGATCAGAGAGCCAGCAGGATGAGTTCTCCTATAAGTATTGATCAACACACCCGTGGATAAGCGCTGGAATTTTACAGTATAACTTCAGCCAGCACCAGGTTTCGTTTGGGTTTCTCAATTTATATTTAACTTTAAGCAATCTGAAGATGTTAAGGGCACATTCCCAGGGAGCTGCACTCAACATGTAGGCACAGGCTTTCTTGCTGGATGTTGGCAGGGTCCTATTGCATATCCACAGGCAGAGTCTTGAGGGACAGAGCACATTCAGGACATCAGAGTTGAAGGAAAAAATTCCACATGCAAGGAGATGGATCCATATGGCTTTGCAGAAGGGAAGGGTTTAGGGGGCGATCACTGAGCTGAGCTGGTCATTCCCAAAACATGCTGTGTGCCATAGAGATCGTTGACCTGGCTGGGAGCTGAGTGTTCTCCCACCTTGCAGGACCATGCCCATGTTTTGACTCCTGAACGCGTGGCTGGGTGCTGGTCCCAGTCTCTCCAGCAAGCCGAGTGTGTTGTTCCGCCTGTCTGCTTGCAGCTTTCGCCTTTCTTCTGCCCTCCTGCTATTCTATCGCTACCATAAAACGCATTTCTGACCTTTTTGTCCTCAGCAAGCTATTCATTTAAAATACAAATGCTGTCCTCAAACGGCAGTCATTAATACGAGGCAGCAAATTCTTTTCTTTGTTCTTTATTGTTGATTTCCCCCCATTGGGAAACAGGGTGGCAGGAGAACTGCATAGCTACAGGAGCTGCTTGCTAATTGCATACTTTCAAATACTAATTTGTATGGGTTTGTTTGGTTATAAAGGGGAAAAGAAACAAGCCAGGGGGTGATAAAAAAATGTCAAGGTTATAAACCCCACAGAAGCTCTGTGGCCTGGAATTTTTATGAATTCTTTAAATGTAAATTGCAGGCCCATGGCTGCACATCCGTGCCTCCCGCTGAGCGCCAGGTAGCGTGCTGCAATTTGCCCTGCAGACCTCCACTATGGCACTCAACCCGAGGAGCTGAGCTCTGCCCTGGGCTGCCCGGGCTGGTGGGGTGCCAGCCAGGCTCCTGTTCCCACTGCTGGCATCGCTCCCAGCTGTCGCCCGGCTGGCTGCAGGCGGGAGCTGGGTCCTGACCCAGGCAGGGTCAGGTTGTGGTGGGGACAAGACCATTTCTGCCTCTGGGCAGCTGTGGTTTGGAGTGCTATCATGTCTGGGACGGTCTAGGGGAAGAGGTGGAAGAAGGTGCCCATCAAGGAGTGACACTGTTTACTAAACCCAGAGGTTTAGTAAGAAAAGACAAGTCTTTGGGCACCTGTGCTGAGACTGCTGCTCAGAGTTTCCCTTATGTGTCTGCACACTTAGATCCACCGAAGGAAGTTCTTACTAAATATGAACTGCAGGCTCTCACCACTTTGTAACATGACTGAATGATTTGTAATGGAAAGAAAAACAAGACTTACGGATATTTGGCTCTTTCAAGTGTTTAAGCCCTTGGGTACCAGCTTTTGCTAGAGTTATTAGAGGTGGTTTTTTGAGCAGTTGGCTTTTTTGCCCGCTTCCAGGATTTTTGCTATACTTGATGTCCTCCTATAGGTTCTTCCTTGCCACCAATCAACGTCTGCCATTTTTCTTCTCTTTTTAAAAGGATATTTTTAGATGCTGCCTCCTGAGAAGCTCACAGTGCCCATGCATAGTACTTACACATAGTGGGGGCATTTCTGCCTACAGCAATTATCTCCATTTAGACATAATTATCACTTCATCTCCTTCCCTGTCTGTTTCTTGCAGTCACAGGTTTGGAGAAGTGCCCTGGCACCCCGACATCCAGCAAAAGCTGAGCACCCCATGCTCACACCTCAGCACCAGCACTGTGCTTTCACCCAAGAGCCATAGCTGTCAGCATGAGATGTCCCCCAGCAGGTCTGCTGCACATGTGAGAGTGTCTTGAAACATTTAAGGGACAGGCATGGCACAGGGACCTGCAATTGTCCTGGTCAGAGCTGCCCCGTACCAGCAGCTAAAGATACCAGAGGGCTCCAAGGCTGTGAATGTGAGGGAGGCAACATTTATTAACGGTGTTATTTTGTGTGTTTGCACAGGAAGGGTAGCTATCTCTGTTTGTTCACTCTCTTGTTGCCGCATAACGTGATACAGAGTCAAAATGGATTTTATCGTGTATCACTTCCATGAAAAAATGCTTTCCCAGTATATGCTACAATAGGCCACTGTTGTTTTTCCCTCGCTCTGCTTAATAAAGTAATCTTTGTTGCATGACAGCATTAAGTGGAAAAAAAGCATACAGAGGCACCAGCTCTCACAAAAACAACTTACATTGTATTTCATTGATGAGAAAATGTCAGAATCGCTGGCCAAGTCACACAGTTCAAGTGGGTTTACAGTGGAAAGCACCATGACAGTAGGACTGTGCAGCAACAAAACCAGTATCTAATTATAGCACACACAAATGTTGTGTTGGCTGGGAACTCACACCTGAAGGTTGTTTCCCAGTTTGTAACGGGCAGCACAGTGGATCCCTTGACAGGAATCTTTGGGGTTTTTTGAGCTATGTGATGCTTCAGATAATTGACCAATTAATTTCCTTACATGGAAGAGAAAGGATGAGTCAGTAACCTATGTGGCTCATTATTATTAAAACAGTGCTTATTCAGGGAGGAGCAAGGAGGTAATTGGAGTGGAGGTCAGTGCTCAGCAGCTTGTGAGTCATTAGGATAAGCCCACTGGGCTGCAGTAAGACTTGTAACACCTCTGGTTTGCGATAGATGACCCTTGCTGGTTCCCAGACCTCTGCCCTCTCTCAGTGAGGGATTCTCCCCTGCCCCAAGCCTGCAAGAAGTGGGCTGTGGTGGGCTCCAAATCCACACTTTATGTTTTGTCATGGCTGCTGTGCTCTGGGAAACAGAAGGCGGATTTAAAGCCCATAGAGTTTGAAGTGCTACATATTACTGGCTGTTAGCAGGCTTGTTTCATGGTAGCTAAGCTGTCACCACCAGGCTGGGGGCTAGCATATGTGCTTCCCAGGATCTGGAGTCTTGCAGTTACACAGTGGGCTCTGCCTCTGCTCCTGTGGTGTCTGCTGCTTGATAGTGGCCTGCTGGTGGAGGGGACAGGCTGTCCAACCTTCTGCAAAGGCCGTGTCGGGACTGTGGCAAGTGAGAGTTGTGGTGTCTCGCCAGGAGACCACTGCTGGTCATGAAAGCCCAGCTCTGCTCTGCTCCTGAGCAATGCCAGGGAAGGGAAATAAAATGCTCCAAGCAAGGCAAGGGGGATAATGCTTCTCCCCCCCAGGCTCTGGTCTCCCTGGAGCCATCAGACCCTGAAGTCTTTGGGAGAAATCCTATTTGGGCAGCACCTAGTATAAGCCAGCATAGGCTGCCATCAAGTTGGGTGCAATTGCAGCACCACTGCAATCAGAAGATTTCAGTAACTGTGCTAAAAATCATGGTAACACTCAAAGTCCTTTACCAGCAAAGCAACAAGCTTTCAGTATTGCAGTTCACTCAGAGAAAAACCCTTCCTCAGCATAACACAAAAGCGAAATCCTTGCTTCCCCAGGTGAGAGAAAGTAAGGGACTAGCCATGTAGGTTTACTTTTCAGTATGGCTTTGGATAAGCTCTCGCCCAGAGCAGGCTACGCTGCTAACACACACACTACAGGAAAAATAACAGAGCAGAAATCGTAGCACAAAGCAAGAAGTTATCTCAGCTGCGAATTCAAGCTTGGAGCTGGCATCCAGCTGGCAGAGACTGGATGGCTATTAAATATGTCAACAGCCCCAGATAAATGCCAGGATAGCCTTGTGAACAGGAACTCCTGCTGATATTTTCTCTTGTTGCTATTTCAGTTCAATTTATTTTCTCTCTATTTTGGACTTTTTATAGAGAAAAAAGAAAAAAAAAGAGCAAAGGACTGTGCACAGCTAGAGAAAACAGAGTCCTGGAAGGAGAAGGATGAGGGTGCCAGCCCGTCACTCTTTTGTTCCTGGCTGATGTAACTGCTGCCTGTTTGATTTTCTCCAAAGCACAGGGGGCTTAAATGACAGGTATAGTGTGTCCTCAGTGTATGTCATCATCTGCCGGCTATTCAAGGATTTCTAAGGATTTCAGCTTGCCTGCTGTTTCAATACTGGATGAGCAGCGATCCCTGTTCTCTGGCATGTGCAGGACTTCCCCGAGGGTGGAAAGGGAGACTGGAATTTAAAGCAATTCTCATTTGTTTAGTATTTCCCTGTACAAAAGCCAGGACTTTTCCAAAGCTGACTGGAGTGCAGTCATTTGTGGAGAACAACCTGTGGCTGCTGCCTGGGTTATGTCGGCATGTAACAATACCTGCCTGCGCCACCAGAGTTAGACAAAGCTGTCATAAATCTTGCAGCCCAGCAGCAAAATTACTGGGCATCGCAGGGAGCAGGACCTTGTCAGCTTCATAATGGGTCTGTGGGTGGAGAAAAAAATTCCTGTGCTTTCCTTCAGGCGTTAGGCAGTCCAGCTACTGATGCTCCGTGGCCATTACCCAATTATAAGTGCTTTTTTGCTCAGAAGAATTTGGTCGTTATCGCTTTTAATGTGTCAAAGTTAAATAGTCACCAGCAACGGAGCATGGGCAAGGGAGACCGCACTCAGTCTGTGGCTGAAGTGCCCTGGGCTGTCTTGTCCTCTCGCTCTTGGCAATATCACTTGTATTGTGCCATTTGCAATTGCTCTGTCACTGCAGAGGTGACCGGGGCGCAGCGGGGGCTGGCCCCTTCCCTCTCCTGCCGTGTCCAGCTGATCAGTATCAGCCGGGGTGGGGTGTCCTGTTTACATCCCGAGCGGGACTGGGAGTGCCGACCTGCCCCACCAGCACCGCCACCGTCCCCAGTCCCGTGCCGCGCTGTTTGTCCGTGCTGCATTGCTCTGTATTTACAGCGCCTTTTGGGGTTTCTGCCGGTCACCCGCTGCGGCCAGGGAAATATTCCTCCCCCTCCCGTGCTGCATAGCTTGGCTTCTGTTTTCTTGTTGTTGTTTTCCTCCTCCTGCCTTTGTAGCTGTTGGCTGTGGCCGGGGCCAGTCACAGGGCAGGATGTGCTGCTTCTCCGGAGGTACAGGCATGCGAATAAATTACATTGTTTATGGAACTTTTCCGGGCACTGGAGGTGATCGTCTGCCCCGCCATGTTGTTAGCACGGCTCTCGGCACAGCTCGGCCCTGTGCCACCGCATCCCCTCCCAAAGCCATAGACCGGGGGCCGCCGAGGGCTGGCATCTCTCCGGGAATGTCCACTCCGGAGGTGTTTAGTGACACAGATGGGGGTTGTTTGCCCTGCAGAGTGAGTGCATTTAGTTTGAGCATTTTCAGACTCCTCAGGTTGCAGGGACTCCCTTGAATCAGCCTCCCTTGCTCCAGTCACCCCAGTCCTTGGGGCCTTCTCGAGGACCTGCTTTGCAGGGCAACAAACAACCCCCTCGTTGTAGCCTTCTGGGGGAAGGGGCTGGTCAGGTCTGGTAGCCACGCCAAGCAAGGGGCAATGGCAGGGGTGGCTGAAGCTTCATTTCCCACCACTGGGGTCCCTTGTCCCTGCATTTGCCCACAGCTGCAGAGGTGTTGGTGCCCCTGCCTGGGCCTCTGCTTTGTTTACTTCCCTGCACCTACAGAGGGTGGGTTTAATCCCCATGTCTTCTGCCAAGAGCATCTTGGTGATACTCTTAGAGCTACACAAATACCTGTGCATCTTCCTGCCGCCTGACCTGCCCCTTTGGAGCAGCTGGGCAGCTGTGCTATTGGCCCCTTGGGGTGCTCCTGGGTTTCTTCTGCAACCCAGGAGGAATCAGGGATCCTTGCACAATGTCACCTGCCAGCAGCACCTCATGTTAGGTGGAGTGAATCTCCTGTCCTTGCTTGTGTACCTGAAATCGTGCTTCCTTATCTCTTACAGGTGGTGTGCAGATAAAGCCCAAGTAGAGATTGTGCAGCAGATTTGACCACACAGAGGCTGCACAAATGCTCAAGGTCTAGATGTGAGTTGCACCTGGTGCAAACAAAGGATGAAGAGCAAAGACTGAGAGCAACTGCGGTTTTTACAGGTGTGTATCTTCAGATTATAATGTTAGAAATATCTCCTACTGAACCAGGTAGGGATGACATGTGTGAATCAGGCATGGGAAATACAGTGAGGAATGTTCTTTACTCTGGGTTAACACCAGCCTAACGAATGGTTGCTTGGTTTTGATCTGGTTTTCCTGTGTTGCAATGCCTCAGTGTGTGTCCTGAGCCTGGAGCTGGACTGCATTTTGCATCTGCTGGAAGGGTGCATATCCGTGTCCACAGCAAGTCAGTTCAGGGAAACTTCACTAATATTGGGTCTAGGAAACAATTTCATTCTTCTCAGCAATTTTCTTACAGATCTGAGGCCCTTTGGCCGGCCCTGGTTTCCAGCTGTCTTTAAATCCATATCCTGTGCTCAGTAAGCGTACATGACTTCTGTGTGTAAGACTGAGAGAAGAGGTCAAAGAAAGAAAATGCCAGCAGTGTGAGAAGCCTGCCCAGTCAAGGGGAGCTTGGAGACTTGAGCAGAGGAAACATCATCTGAGAAATGAAGCAGTGAACAGTCCTGTGGGGATGCACATCCCCCCCCCCCCCCCCCCATACCCACACCTGCACCTAGGCTTCTCAGCATCCTGATAACTTCTTCTATGCATCTTCTACTGCTGAGAAAGTGTCCAGGCAGAGCTTAGAGATGCCTTCAGCTGCAGATTACACTGCAGGGAACAAGGCTTGGGCATGACAGTTTTCCCTGGGCTGTGGGCATCAATTGGGCTTTATCATATCCATGACCACGTCACATGTTTGAGCACATCGCACTCATGAGCACGTCACATTTGCAAGCAGCCCAGCATTGTATTTGCTCCAAAGGACCCACTGGAGTGACAGAGAAGTGAGAAGATGGGCACAGCCTGGAGCTGGGCTGGGCACAGAGAGCAGTTCTCCTGATGCCTGCCACAGCACATTGGACCATAGTAACATTTTCAATATGCCAACAAGTTTCCCATATATAGTATATTTCCCAGCCTGAGAGCCCTGCCGAGGCCTCACTGCCTTCCCTTGAAGCAATTCAAGGCATTTGAGATGTTTCTGTGCCGATCTGTGGGAAAAGAGCAGCAAGAAGCTGTGACCCCTGGGCTGAGGCATGCTTTGGAAACACCGTCATCAAAAAATCAACACATCAGTCCAGAAAGCCCAGAGGCAGCCGATCTCCTCCTGCCTCATCGGAGAGAGGGCTCCTCTGGATGCTGGAGCAGCAGCCACCGGACATTTCTGAGATGTTTGTTCTATCCAGTGTTGATGCTGAAGTCAATCCGAAAACTAAAAATAAAGATTAAAAAAAATAATAATACTGCAGCTATTTGTTCCTGAGTTGTTATGTTTACCCATACCAGCCCGCCTTTCCATTTAGGCAGCCCGGTAACACCAGATGTTCCATCATTTTCGGTCATATGACCAGCAACATGGTCATATCCCAGAAGATTTAGCCCGCCACAGCAGCTATATTAAACACGCCTGTAATTTTCCACTGCAACTGGAAGATCATGCTCCTTTGGGGACAGAACAGACCCACACGTGCAGCCACTACAGCCCTGAGCCCTCACCTCGCTCTCGCCGTGGCAGGAGGAGATACCACTTCGGCAGCCCACCAGCTCTTGGTCTGGGAAGTGTAGAGGATGCAGGAGACCTCCTGGGAGGTGGGGGATTTGGGCTTGGAGAGTGCAAGAAGAGACTGAAAACTTGGGGCTGGGTGTTCCTTCCCCTGTGCCAAAGCATCTGCTGAGAGCTCACATGCATACCCACCAGAAAACGTGAAAGAGGTCTTTCATGAGTGCCTTGGGGAAACGCAGGTTTGGAATCATCATATGTAGGTACACTGGAGGGGCTGTGTTGCCATGTATACTTAGGATCTGTGTTGTGGTGGCAGCTGGGTCAAAGACACCCACTTTACCTCCTGCAGCCCAAGTGCATGTCACTGAGACTCACTCCCGCAACGCTGACAACCAGGAGCATGGTGTCTCTGACAGCCAACCCTAGCCCTATTACTGATACCCAGCCACAGCTTACATATAGCCTCCTGCATTGGAAACAGGGATGGTTGCAGATTCCACTGCACTTCCTGCTTCAGTTGCAGGGAGGTACTTGCTCTTTAGGTGTGGTGAGGCATGAGGGCAGCATGGGGATGCTCTGGGGTGAGCTGCTGCAGCTCTCAGTGACACCGCCATCACTTGGTCCCTGAAAACTCAGGACTCACCTCCGCTCTCTTGCTGGAGGCAGCACAGTCCAGAGAACGGCAGCTTGGTCCCTGGGAAGCTGCCAGCTTTGCCTGCATAAGCAGCTCTTGTCTGTAAGGTCAGAGGGGTATTTCTGGAGGAAAAGACTCTTTTGTGGATGCTGCTGCCAACTCTGATTATGACTGTATTGGTTTTCCTGACACTGACTTTTGTCACACAGGAGGACTGGTCAAGGCATTGCTACTTCTGAAGTCTACTCCAGGAATAAATCTACTGTTCAGGTGGGCAGGGACAGACATCCTATTCCCATTAATTAACTACCCATGCACATTTCAATGACATTGAAATAAATGAAGCTAAAATCATGTCAAGCAAGTAAAACTGTGAAGTTTTGAACTGAAATGGAGACATTGGAGGCTGTTAGTCCCGAGGTGTCCCCATAGGAGGAGTCTTGTCCTGCCCTCTCCTCTGCTGGGGAGGTGCGTGCTGCTGCAGCATGGTGGCCTGGCAGTCACTGATTAACCGCCTGCCCGGGGAGCTGCTGCCCATTCTGTGGGTTACGCAGTGACCCCCTGGCCACTCATTTCTGATGCTTGACTTCACTCTGCAGCTTGTTTATAGACCTTTTTCCATGGTGCTTATTTCCCACAGCCTTTTTTTTCCCCCTTTCCAGTTTCAAATGTAGGACTGAGCCTGATCTCTGCCATCCCCAGCTTTCTTTTTATGGGTAACTGCTCTGCAACTCAGCCATCAGGCCTGCATGGATTCAGGATCAGGCCAGCCTGGAAAACATTTAGGTACAATCCCCCTTATGAGAAGAGCTTACAAGCCTCCCAAAACAAGGGTGAAATGGGATGTCTGGAACCGTGCTACTTGGCTTTTTACCGCATGGTGAATTTTAACTCACCACAGAGGAAAATATCCCCCATGGCAGCTTCTGCTTCCCCAGCACCATCTTTACTACTGTCCTCTTTAGCGCAGGCATGAAGGTTGCATTGCCAGTGGAGTACACAGTGACACGAGGTGAAGAAGTTGAAATCATATTTATTACATACATGAGATACAAAAACAAATTACCAAAATAGTATCATTTTTTTGCGAGTCCACAGGACCTTGAAAGAAAAATACATACGTAAAGCGGATTGTTAGACTCATGACTTTTCCGGTATTGTATGTCTTTTGTATGTCTTATTGTATGTCTTCTTTTTCTTTCCCTCACACTCATGAACAAAATACACTCTATGCAATGTGGTTTAAAGATGCTTTACAGAAAAGATATATTTTAGTGCTGAAAACTGCAGTAAACTGTGCTATATTCCATACTGGTGTTAATGAGGAAGTATAATGGCTGTATATATTGCAAACACTAACACAGAGAAAACAAATAAAATGTTCAGTCTTAAATACTAACACAAAAATATAACAAACTCCAGGCCCACCATGAATTGCTAGGTTGTGATACGTGAATGTGAGTGTGAGTCCTTTCTCCGTATCCTCTCATTTTCCTGTAGGCAGAGGTTTTCTCCTCTGGCAATTGCATTTTTCATCTCAAAGTCTCTTCTCCTTCTCACACTGTTAGCGCAGTCTCGCTGGAGTCCTGCCCACGGGGTCCAAGTGCTGGTCTGAAGCTGGGACTTCAGTGCAAATACTTTTATCTTTCAGATTGCACCCTCAGATACTCTTGAGTGGCCAGTGCCAGGCTGGCCGTTCCCTTTATATCATTAACGCCATCCAACTGGGGGGTCTTCAGGAGTGCTTCTGTTTCAGGGGTTTTTTTTCATGTGCCACCTTCAACCTCTTCTTTCCCCAACACAATTAGACTTCTCACACTGTGAAGTGGCAGGTAGTAAAGTGCTTTATACAATGAAATATTTACACTAGGGCTAGGTTCATTTCTTAACACTTCAAGGACAAAAGCTCAGAGATGCTGCACCCTCTGGAGCTGGCTCTTCTCTGCAGCCATGTGGTAGGGGTAGAGCTGGCCTCTGCCCTGTCTTGCACTTGTGCCAAGGCAGAGGGATTTGATTCACTCCAGCAGCTCTGTCCTCGCCAGCACCAGCAGAGAATTTAGCCCCCAAAACCTTCAGTGGGGTGACCAGGTTATAAGCAAGTGGCACCCAATTCTCTTTGACGGGAGCCATGTCTTAACCCAAGGGGATGTTTCTGAAGTGTGGTTGTCACAGCCATACTTCTGCCAGTGCCTACCTGCCATTGTGGCCATCGCCTTCCCCACAGCAATCACGATGAGCCTCTGGAAGTCATTCAGGATCCCCACTAGTGGCACTGGCAGTGGTGCTTCCCTTCTCGGCTGTAGCTCGTGGGCATGCTTTCCCTGTCTAGGGTAGCAATTTGGGGTGATCAGTGGCTTCATAGGAGTTGCTCCAACACCACACTGTGGTGAGACAAGCGAGCATTGCCCTGCCTTTGGTTTCCCTCAATGTAACCATGAGCTGGGCTCAGGCAAACCCCTGGCAAGGAAGCTACAGGCGAGTGAATGAACATTGGCCAGGAAGGGTTAAATTAGACAGTGCCTACAACTCTGAATGCCTCGCTACATGTTTTGGCACTATTTTCTTACATTCCAGTTTTCATCCTAGAGGTCTTCTCTCTGTGAAGGCCGTTGCATTTTGTGCATAAAGAAATGCCCAAGGCGGTCGCACACCTCTAGTTGCAGACTCTTTTCAGAATGTCCAGGACCTTTCTTCCGAGAGCTGACTTCCACTGATGGACAAAACTTTTCATGTTGACGATGAGCCTGCCTGTTCGGACATCCTCGTGTCCCGCCACAAGGTACTCCAAGCCTGTAAACCAGCAAAGCGGTCAGGGACTGCACAGCACTGCACTTCAGAGGCCTATTGACACTGCAAGGTCAGCCTGGATATCTAGTCCCATGTAAAAAAGGACGTATATGAAGAAATATTTATACATGTTGATTCTCTCATGTATCTGTATATTTATATCTATGAAAAAATGACCCCTGTGGCACATCTGCCAGTGAGATGGAGTATACAAACATTGACTTTGTTAGCTTCTAAATATAAATGGAAGCAGAACTCTGGGGGCTGCACTACCAGTTTTTATTCCTTATTTGGGAACTGCTATTACCTCCACTTGGCAGCCACCTGCCTCAGCCTGAATACCTGCCTGGAAATTGGTCAATTCAGTGCGTTCCAGTATTGACAGTGTAGGACAGCCCAGTGCTGGTCAGAGTGGCTAGTGTTCCCTTGCAGGCAAAGACACACCAGACCCTCTCTCATGGAGGGAAGGCGATACTAGATTTGCTGGTGTGAACACCCCAGAAAAGCCTGAGGGGTGGCAGGCACACTGAAAAGAGGTGCACTAATTTCTGCCTCTGCCAGATGTTTTAGAGACATGACAACAGTGTGTGGTGAACCTTGCCTGGTACCCAGAAGCTGCCAGAGAGCGCTGGAGCATGGCCTTGCAATGCCCTGCCACAGGGCTTGCCCCAACCATCCAGGTCTGCGGTTGGCTTTCAGGGCATGACTTAAAGAATGAATAAGAGTCAGGCAATAACTGCTGAGTGTGGAGATGAAGGGAAGCTTTTGGCTTGAATTAGCTAAAGAAACACTGCCACAGATCCCAACAGCCTAAATGGGCCACAAATGTGCCATAAATGAGGAAAACATGGAAGATAAATCTCTCCCACGGCAGGAGAAGCTCCCAGACAGGGACAGCATCTCAGTGCAGCACGACTGAGATACAGCAAGCATGTGACCCCCCTGTAGCCCTCCTCCCTGCACTGGTCTGGGGAGCATCATGTGGCAATACTAACTGGCCTGGGGAGATGGGCCTCCCCCAGTGCTCTCAGTCATCCCACTCCATCCTGGCTGCAGTGGGGAGTCTGCTTGTGTTTTCTTGGGTTTTCATTTTGTAGCTCACAATAAAGAGTGTCCCCTAGTTAAAGGTCAAGCATGTTTTTCTTTAATTCAATACAATTTGTTATCTACTTCATCTGAGGTTTTGGGCACACACATCCTCTCTTCTGCCAAGTAAACATAGGACATGTGTATGGCAGTATCACCCTTTTCAAGACATTCATTTTGGCGATGCTAATCCTGCTCTTATTATAACAGCGCTTTTCAGGGGCTCCTAAATCTGTCTCCCTGGAGAGAGAAACATGGCATACACCCACACAGAGCAAGCAAATATTGCCGTGGTTGCTGATTCTGTAAGGTTTTCTGGATTTTCAACCTGATGTTACAGAAGTGTAAAAGTAAAATTAATCAAATGACTGAGATGCCACAAGCCAGGACTTGAGGCTGCGGATTTTGTCCTCTGTTGCTGGTAGGCAGTTCTCTGCTTGCTTGTGTCTGTGCTTGGCAAAGCCAAGGAAGAGAAGGGCTGCTGTTTCCTTGCCGACTGCTGAGACCTTTAAACCTTTCAGCTCAGTGCCCACCCAGCAGTCTAACATGCCTCTGTAGGTGTGTGTGGAGGGGAAGGTGTGCAAAGGTAGTGAATATCCCCTCACAGGAACTGAAGCACATTTACAATTTGAAAACAGCCCATGGAGATTTGATAAATGCTTGGAGTTTTTATTTCTTGCCAGAGACATGAAGAGCCTACCCTCCTTTTGATATCCCTCCAGTGTTGTGACACAGAATAAAAATATGTCTTTCTTTCTGTTATTTTTATCTTTCATCTCCTCTGTGTTTGTGGGAGATGTGATTTCCGTTATAGCTATATGTCAGGAAATTGTTCTGTGTCAGTTCGGCTTTTTATCTGGCTTATTGTTGGTTTATTCATCTGGAGGTCAAAAGCTCTTACTCTGAGAGAGAGTTAAATCTGCTAATATAGTATTGCCAACCAGTCAGAAATGAATGTGGTACCTAAAGAAAATAATGAGATTTGAAAAACTATCTGAGATCCTTTTTTTCCCCTCTGAAATGATTGAATCATAAAGATGCATTCACTTGACATTTTCAAGTTTCCCATTAGGACCAAACTTTACAACTTCTTTCTAACGTGAAAGCTGAGATTACTTTACACTCACGGGATGCCAGCAGCTGCATTTCAAGGCAACACCAAGCTTTGCAGTGTAAATCATGATGGCTGGCAAGGGAGTAACACCTGATGTGTCAGATGCCTGGACTGTCCCTAAGGACAATTGCACCTCAACATTTCTGCTGGCATCCAAGCAATCTTCATCAATCCTGTGATCACTGCTGTCTTTTCCTCTGCTAGGGAAGATCAGTGAAGCTTAGCGGAATTGAAGTTAGTGGAATTGCAAAGCTGGGTGTCAGGTGTGGGCTACCCTGCATGCTCTGTGCTCTGACAGCATTCCTCCAGTTCATATTAAGGCAGCCGTATCTGAGCTTTCTTACTTGTGTTTGCAATATGGAAAAATAAACCAGCTGTATCTATTTAATTATAGATTTATGGTGGTTTACCAATATCCAAAGTCTTACTGCACTTAAAACAAGTAAAGTTCTGTCTAACACTGCTGACTCATCTGACACTGGGACCTGACAAGACTTCCTGACTACAGTTCTGCAACCAAGGCACCTAGCCTTCAAAGCCAAAGGCAGTCCCTCC
The DNA here is from genome assembly GCF_963264785.1 of Psittacula echo. Lineage (NCBI taxonomy): Eukaryota > Metazoa > Chordata > Aves > Psittaciformes > Psittacidae > Psittacula > Psittacula echo. Next base: position 115,927,907 of record NC_137735.1, on the reverse strand, counting down.
GGTGGAGATGAAAGAAGACTACAAACACCTCATCAATGAATAACCTTTTTGCATGATCCAGCCTTACAGACAGCCCTTTCCTCCCAGAGGAAGCTCCTGGTGCTCCACACATAAGGGATGTCTCAGCACTAAGTTGTCATTTTGATTGGTGATTTCCAAGTGATGTGTTTGCCTGATGGAAAGAAAACCTTCATCTGAATTAGCTGATAACTGCTGGATTATCTCGGAGCTGTAAAGAAGGGTGTGTCAGCTGGAGCTTAGTTTTGCTCTATTGAAGAAAACCCTGAGTCTGCATCTCCTTGTCTGTACTGGAGACTGCATGCACTGCTTAGCCACCACTGGTTATATCCCATTTCAGTGAAAGATGAGAAGAAAACTGTGAAGCCAAAGCTCTCCTCTCACTTCATAACAGAACATCTTCCAAATCTTGTAGATGCAAATACTACTTTCAAAGAGAGTTTAGATTAGAATATCAGGACAGTATGATTCAAATTAGCATTAGTTTTGAAAAGTTATGTCACGGTGTGATGGGCAATTCCCTCCCTCTGGAGACAGACTGAGAGTCATAAAGCTGTGAGACTATTATGCTTCATAAAGGGAATCAGGTGTTTGAAAGTCTGTAGAATGAACCGAGTTTTGTTCTAAAAAACTCAGACTTGATGGAGATTGCTGTTGGAATCCAAATGACATAACAGCCTGACACTGGGCTGCAATCTCAGCTCACTGCCATGAGGGGATGGAGAGGTGGGAATTGAATTTGTGTAAATGCGGTGGGGAGGTACTGCTCAGGGAGTCAAACCTACCAGGATTAAGAATGGGACAAGTGCAGCCTCTGTTAGTCCAGGATTCAGGGTAGAGTGTCCTCTTGCCCCGGAGGATCTTCAGCTTTGTAGATTTTAAGACTTTCTTGATCTTCACATTGACTTCTGCATGGGAGCCCTTGTCATGAGCTGACAAGATCTTTGTCTTGATCACTGGGAAGACACAAATTCAAAATTAGGAATATATAAACTATTTACAATGTTTTCTTTTTTTTTTTTTTTTTGGTCTAATGCAGGTGTCTGGGTGAAGCAATGAGGACTGTTACTTAATTACAGTGCAGTTAGCCTGATGCTCCTTGCTGGGGATGCCAGGGTCAACTGCCAGGGGAGTATATACATCCCCAAACCTGTGGGCAGGAATGCTGCCGGTTGGTTTGGTCATGGCCCCTGGACTTGCCATGCGGGCAGCGGGAGAATCCCAATGACCTGATTTTCAAAACCTGTGAGAGCCCCATTTTCCCCAGAGCTCAGAAGGACTTCGGCTTCCTTACACTTGTGGAAATCAAGTGGAAAGCCCTGGTTTTAGGAATGGACCTGGAGGCTTTGCTGGCCTTGGCCTGGGCAGGCCAGGCAGCAGGAAGGGGTGTGAGGTGCTGCCCTCATCCCACCCTGGTGAGCACTCTTGCTGCTGGTCCTCCTGCTTTGCACACCTGCTGAATCCAAATGGAGTAGTGGAGACTGAGACATTGGTGGGGACTGAGGCAAAGCATGGAGTATTTTTAGCTCACAGATACCCAGAGGCACACTCCTGCTGAGCCCCTGCTCGGTGGAAGCTCGGGGTTCAGGTCCCATGCGTGACCCTCCCCCTGACCATGCTGATGCCTACCTACACTGGTAGATGTCATGGTATAGTGGTGCTTTATTTAGCTCTGCATCCCAGGAAGCTCAGGGAAAACTCTTCCTGCAGTATGGCCTCCTGAAGCTCATGATGAGCCCTATAATTCATCTGTCTCTCCAGTTCAGCTGACACCTTTGTGAGTTGAGTGATGAAAGGGTAGGAAGCCTGAGTGCACGCACTTTAGATAAGATTTATGAAATTGGGTTTTTGTGACTTTTTTTCACTTATCTTTTGCAAGATTAAACACAGTCACTATGGAGGTCAGGGAGCAGTGCAAAGCAGAATCAGACTTTTTGCTAATATTGCTAAGCCAAGGCTATATTTCAACAGCTGGCAGCCCCTTGAACTTCCCTTTGGGGGTTGCTCCGCAGCCTGCAGAGGTATGGGCTGTCTCTCTGTGCATTTTCAACTTCAGTGTGAGATGAAACAGGTGCAAGAGACCCCTGGAAAACTGTGAAGGAAGGGAGTGCTGTGCAGAGCATTCCTTGTTCTGCTGCAGTGTGAAGGAGGTGGTTCACTGGCACACACCAGAGAGGTCTGGGAAACAAACAGCCTCCTCTCATTCATTTAGATCCAATAGACACATGGACAATATACATCACCCCATTGCAAAAGCTGAACTTTGCTGACCAGGGGCAGTTTTCAGTGGCTGCAGGTGTTTCCTCAGCGTAGTGTCTTGTGTGGTGATCGCTGTCCATCCTCACATTCAGTATAATTCAGATTTAGTTTAGTGATTTCTATGCTGTGCTTGGGACCACCTGGTCTACAGACGGAGTTCCAGTGACTCATTTTTGGCAACAGTACTTTACAGTTTATCTAGACAACCTCTCAGGGGCATTGACAGCTCTAGTCCTCCCATGATTTTAGCACAAGGGTATTTTGGTAGCCAAGAGAGGTGCATAACAGACCAAGACATTTTACCCACCTTAACTTGGCACCATGATACCTATATATTTTGGAAAGGTCAAAGATCTGCCCTTAGACTGAGTAGCCCAAGGTTTTGGGCTACTCCTGGGTTTGCTGGCATGGAGCACTACACAGAGCAGCACGTCTCATGCTTGACACTCTTGGATGGACTTGCAGCACCTCCCTTTTTGTCCCTGCCACCTCACCCGCAACTCACCATAGGTGTACTTCATCCCGCAGAAGACCTTGGGATTCCCTAAAACTTGCTCTTTACATTCGCATTTCCCTGGGGAAAGAAAGAAAGCAAACAGCTGTGGATTGTACTCTAAAATACAGGACCTGCAAGAGGTTTTCATGTGGTCCGCAAAGCCCAGGCAGAAAAAGCCCTATTTTCATATCCAGACTGAATATACAGTCTTAGTCCAAGGGCAATTACTCCTTGTTTACAATTTGAAGAGAAGGTAAACAAAGGCCTTATTATTTTGCCTTGTTATGCAAATAACACGCATGTCTTTCCTGTGGTATTTTCCACACCGTAATGTACCAGACAAAATATTAAAAGGAAATGTTGCAGAGGTTAAGGCAGATTAATGACTTCCGTGATCTTAGAACAAAGAATAACGTGATATACTTATTTACGTTCAAAATGAAGTTGCCCAGACAAATGATGGAGTTTTCTTCTCAATTAACTCAATTATTGTATCTTTGAGATTTTATCGGGCCGCTTTCTGAAGATGGAGGAAATGACGTTTGCCTGCTTGTATGCAGCAATTGCAAGGGAGGACAGTTTGATACTGCACTGTGAGGTCAATCTGCCTTGCAGTAGCCTCACACTGCACCCATCTCCTCCAGACTATGGCAAGAAGAGGGAAACAACTTCCCCAGCTGAAGCCATAGCTGAAATGCTAGGCCATAACTGCATCAGGAGCTGCAATAGATGCCAAAGTTATTGTGGGTATCAGCAAAATAAATTCTGAATTAGAAACTTCCCAATTACCTGCCAATTACCCCCACCCTCTAAATGATGTTGCTGGTTTGCCCAGCATCTAGTAGCTCTAGCAAATACAAAGACACATTTAAAACATGGCCAAGTAAAACATGAGAGTATTCAACCTTGAAATTCAGAGCTGGGACTGCAAATTCAGTCAGGCAACTCTTGTCCTACTGACAGCTAAATGCTGGGTGCAGGCTTTCAGCATGGAGCATCTGCCTAGAGGGTCCTCACATTGAAGGGATGAGCCATAAGACTCCTCCAGCTTGGGGAGAGGAAGTAGATGGTCACACAGGATGTTAATGGCAGAACATCCATCCACTTCTACAACTGACAGGGTGCTAATTACAAGCTAGTGCAGAAGACTGCATCTGCACTGGCTGCTGGTCGGAGGAGTGGGGTAGGGGAACACACGTGAAGCTGCTGCCCTACCAGAGTGTCGGAGCGCTGAGAAGCCCTGCTCATCCTCCCAGCCCCAGGTGGGCTCGCTCTCATTAAGCACTGCCTGAAAAGGAGGCCCTTCATTGTGCCAGGTCACATCTGAGCTGTTGGAGGGAAAGGGACATGGTCAGTTTGGAGCCAGTGGAAAGCAGGGCCTCTACCAACCCATCCAATATGACTGCATGTCTTGGTGATGTTAAATGGCAGGAGCAGTTTTGCAAAGTGGACAGGTGGAGTATTGTCAGACTGGGTCATGAATCCATTTTGGGTTCAAAATAAATTAGAGGGATTTATATGCTATAAATAACCCCAGTGTGGTAAAAAAGAAGCAACATATAAGATCCAGAGGGTGAATTGTTATTAAAATGTACTGTCTAAAGTCAGAGCTTGACTCCAAGTCCAACACAAGCTGAGTTGCAACAGCAACAATGTTCAGTTTTGGTCTCCTCTCACTCAGACGTCCTTGAGGGCCATATTTTGCTTGTGGAAAGGAAGCACCTGTGAAGGTTATGGAAAACACCCAATACATTAACACTAGCACCGAGAGACAATAATCAAACATCACTGGTGCCATGCCATGGTGTGCCAGGCACCCAGGTAAATCACGGCCTCAGCTCCTGCTCTGTCCCCCGTTCCTGACCATACCAATCCCGCATATGTTATATAACGGATATTTTTCAGCTCATGTGCCATACATAAATGGGGTTGGTGCAATGCCTTCCCTGGGATGGAGATCTCAGGGGTAAGGTGAGGCTGGAAGTGGGTGCACAGGGCCCCCCATGGGATTGAGATCCCAAGAGTATGGTGAGGCTGGAGTGGGTGCCTGGGCTTCCCATCTCACCTGCTGCTGCGGCAGTCACCCGTGTGTGGGTCGCAGCTGCGGGCGCAGTCGCAGGGGCGGCAGCCGTAGGCACCAAAGCCCCAGTAGCCGGGGAGGCAGCGGTCGCAGCGGGGCCCTGCCACACCAGGCTTGCAGGGGCAGTCACCGGTGCTGGGGTCGCAGAAGGTGCCGGGGCCCAGGGGAAGAGTGGCCGATCCCAGGGAGTTGCAGGAGCACGCTGTGGGAGAGAGCGTCTGTGAGTGCAAAAGCTCTGCAGGACAGAGGTGCAGGAGATGCCTGCGAAAACACTGCCCTGCCAGGGACACCGGTGTGGTTTCTGGGCTTTGTTTTTGACCCTCACCCATATACATCTGAGCAGCCCCCCTTCAGAATCTGTATGATTTTCACTTTTTGAGCTATCTTAACTAGTCAACCTACCCTGGCGTCGTGTTATGTTTTGCCAAACAGGCCTTCATTACTTTCCTTGTAGCACCCAGACTCCAGTCCAGCCAAATACCCAGGGATCTGCCTGGCTCACAATGATGTTTAAGCAGGTGTGGGTGCTGCACTGAAAAAATGCATCAGAATGCAACTGCTTTCTAAAGTAATGACAACTGTCTTGCATCCAGGAGGTTAAAACCCCCTTCAGAACAGTCATTTTAATTGAAGTGGAGGCTGAGCAAAGAAGTACCCCTCTGTCTCTGGTTTTCTTTTAAAGCCATCAATTAGTAGGACAAATTTCTTCGCTGAAAGAGTAGTCAGGTTTGGAATAGGCTGCCCAGAGAATGGTGGAATCACCATTCCTTGAAGCATACAAAAACTGTGTACATGAGGCCCTTGGTGACATGGTTTAGTGGTGGACTTGGCAGTTCTGGGGTAATGGTTGGACTTCCTAATATCAAACATCTTTTCCAACCTACTTAATTCAATGATTTAAAAACAAACAAACAACAAACAAACAAACAAGAATGAGGACACCAACAGCTCAGAGATATGCTTTTGGGTACACTCCAGGACATGGGTTTGCAGAGTGCATGTCAGAAATGCCGGCTGCTCTTTTTGCCTCTCTCACAGCCCCTCACAGCAGAGCAACGCACTAGAAGCGTACTGGGACACACTGGGAGAAATGGCCATTCTCACAAATTAGAAAGGATGCCTTAAAATAGGTGGTGTGAAGTTTTCCTTGCCTACTGCTTAGGATTCTTCTTTGGCATGAATGCAATTTCTGTCTGTTGTGAGACTGCAATCTTTTTCTCAAGAAATATGCTAATCTTTTCAAACATCAGAAATACACATAACAAAAGTGTGATCCAAACCTCTGGACACGTGGCCTGGCCAGCAGGCAGCGTGGTTCCTCCCATGGGACCAGTAGCTGGGTGACTCCTACTCTCAGGGTTTGGTTCTCAGACCAGAACACATGATCAGCCTTGCGCATTATGGCAAAACATTCCCTTCTGGAAGACTTCTGTCTAAAGCTCCATTTACATAAAAATCAGATTTCCTGAGAAAATTTCATTTTGGGGGAAATTTTTCACCAAATTCCAAAGCAAATATTTTGAGTTTGCAACCTGAAGGCAGTAAGGCAGAAAAGCCACTGCGTGCAGCACAACCTTTCTTTCTCTTGAAATACTTATTGCTCTGTGCATATATTTAATTTTGCTGACAACATTTTTGTGGTTTCAGGGATTTGACATACCTGGAGTGTCATTTCAAAATATTGAAGGATAGGTTAATATTGGCAGTTAACTTAGAGGCGACTACAATTCCAAAATCTTTGCCAAAGTAATCCTCAATTTTTCCCCACCCTTTCCATTCCCAAACAAATATAATTATATAAAATTAAAAGATTAGAAAGCGTCTCCACAAACTGCATTACTAGCTGCAGGCAGTGAACTCCAGTACCTTTAATAGCATAGTTTTCAGCAGTGCTCGCCTCACATACCTTTCTCCTGAAGCCTGTGAAGTGTTTCACACCTGATACATGTAGTCAAATGCTCTTTTCCTACTAGATGTGGTGGGTATTTCTGGCATTCCTCAGCCCCTTTAGGGGAAATATCAAGCACTTAAAGATCTTCTATTCCCCTGCAGTCAGTGAGCTAAACTCAGTGCTCAGAGAGAGATTCGGTCCTGTTTCAGTTGGGTTTCAGCTGTTTAACACCCAGCCCCTATTGGGGTTGGGGCTTTTAATGTTTTAGACAATGTTTTCACACAATTTTTTTTCCTAATGGAAAACTTCACGGCAGTGGCAACACTGTGGTGAGGCAAGAATATTATATTTACAAAGGTTGTTACGAAAAACATAGCAGCAAGCTCATAGGCAATTAAAACAGCATTGAAAAATGAGCATGTGGTTGGCTATATTTCTTAATAAAAGCTTCCAAGAGATGTGCTGCAAAGGTTGGTCATTTCTGTAAGGGGTGTGCACCCACATCCATGAACCTTGTCCTTCCTGGCTGCTCCCCTATGAGCTACCAAGTTGCCAACCTGCTTTCCATTGGTGACTGGTGAATTGAAACTTTTTGGTCTTGTATCTTGGGTGGAGGCTAAAGATAATACTAAATGCCATTAAGCTGGATGCTTTGGGTGGCAAACTTAGAAGACGGTAAATGTTTGTGAGGTGGGAACTTGCCGAGCAATGCAGAGACATACAGTGCAGCCCATCACTATGCACTGAGCACAGAAATGAGAATCTAAAGCTCAAATGTTAGCTCATTGTACCAACTTTGAAACAAATGCATGAAAATAGGACCAAGTGTGTCCATGCTATGACAATAGCAGGAAGAAAAGACTGCAGGACTGATTATGCAACATTGGCCAGCTGCAGCTACTGCTCCTTCATGGACTGCTGCACTGAGTGTTGGTTTTAGACTCCATTTTGCTCCTTCCACCCAATCTGCACCTCGCTGTAGCAGAGGCTGTAGGAGACCCCTTCCAGAAAGGCAAGAGGAGCAGCTGAGCAGCAGATACAGCAGATACAGAAAGTGTTGGATGGCACTTTGTGGTGGATACATTGGTGTAGAGTGCAAGACTCTCAGTGCAAGGCTTTGAGATAGTGCCTGTCTCATGTGCTAGTGATAGTGGCCACCCCTCTGCAGAGGCTAGTGGTTTCCATGGCCAAGGGAGCTCCAGTGTGAGAAGGGCTGGCTGGACACCACTAGCCTGGGTCCAAGACACAGGCTTCATCTTTTTGCTTTCTTTGTGATTTGTAAGCAGCATTGTTTAAATATTCACCACCCTGTAGCACATAGCATTATTTTGCACATGACTTCCACACACATGTGAAATAACAGCTACCTGTCCTGGCATGTCATGCACTGATTGGGATCAAAACCCAGTCAGTGGGACTCCAGAGGAGCTGGATTTCCCCACCCTGGATTGGTGATAGCGTCATGGTTTCTTCAGCTGCCTGCTAACCTTTGGAAATGACAAATATTTACCCTCAGCTCCCTACAGTTGAAAAGCAAAAATAAACTCAGCAATTATAAACCTCAATTTATTGTCTGCAATTATACTGTAGCTGAGGCTTAAAAATTCATGAGGGATGCAAAGAAAAGGACCGATAGATATGGCAGGGGAAAAGAGTCATCAGATTGCTCTTAAATGGCAGAATGTCTTGTTTTATCGGGTACACACACCTACTCCTGAGCAAATATTATATATGCTCTTCACCTACAAGAATCTTTAAAGTATCCTTAGAGATTATGGCCTAAAAACTCCTTTATTTACTTTGACCTTGGTATGTTAAAATTTTCAATGCTGCCCTGCAGTTGAGCAATAATGGTGCCTTGAGCCAGAAGCAAGCAGTCAACGCTGTGGCCTTCCCCAAAAGAATAACAGGGCACCACGCACAACCCTTGTTATTGCAGACCATGGCATGGTCCTTGGAAATGTGCCAGGCACAGGCTGTAATTGCTCTTATATAATTTAATTTAACAGTTATTAGTCATTTGCTATGGCCCTGCAAGCTGCTGGTCTCCCCCGTGAGATGCTGGGTCCCTGAGTGTAGGGAGCATCCCCTGCAGTGGGAGACCAGAAGGGCAACAGTAAAGGGATCCTAAGGAGGAGAGCATTTGTGAGGGTTTGAAAAGGCCAGACAGAAAAATTCCATGTGTTTGTAGCAATACGGTCTCTGAAAGGAAAGCATTCAGATGACTCCTATGTTTTTGTGGAACCCTATTTATGCTGGGGTTATGAGTACTTCATGCTGAGATACTTCAGTACCTTATGCTCTGTAACTCATAAATACAGAAACCCCCCCAACAAAGTACATGCACTTAATGCAGAAGGTAAATAAAGATGGGTGTTTTCACACTGTACTCAAGGCTATCTTACAGTTCTTGTCAAATATATGTTACTTTTGGCCTTTAAATACCAGAGTTCACGGATACATAGGTGGTCCATACAGAGAGACTGAGCTGTTGCATTAAAGAGTAATGGAAACAAATTTATAGTCTTTATGTCAGGCACTTTTTTTTTTTTGAAAAATACGTGGAATGCCAAGGGCCGGTGATTTAGAGATGAGCGCAGAAAGTCAAGAAGGCCAAGCACTGGCATACGTCAACAAAAATACCCATTAATTATCTCAACCCCACTGCTTCCTCCTGCCCAGAAGGGCTGGGAGGAACTTTTTAATCAAGTCTCCTGGGATTTGGCTAACACAGAGCTAATGGTGTGATGTAATGCCTGACTTCATTAGCACTGGGCTAACTTGCACACAGGCACACGCACACTGTTGGCAGCCTTCCCTCTGAGCCACGGCTGTTTTGCAGAAATACATCCCAAGACCTCTGTTTTCATCTGGTTTTGCGAGGAAGAAGTCTTTCTGCTGGCCAGCCCAGGAGGTGCCATTTGACTTCCTCTTGGACCCTCCAAACAGCCTCCGGACTTGCACTGGGTGTTTCGGCACCAGGAAAACTCTATGATAGGTCCCTTGTGAAACTCCATCTCCTTGATGGGACATCACAGGAGATGGTGGCCACTCCTACCACCTCCAAAGTGAAGGACATTATTTTTAGGTGTCCAGAAGACTGCACTCAAATCAGTGCCAAAGCTTGATCTGGCTTCAATGCCCTCTGAAAAATGTGTGGTCTTCCCTGATAGAGGAGCTGGCACATAAAGAGCATCATGAATTACAGCCCTAGCAAAGGTAGCACAACCCCAGTAAAAGCACATTTATGAGCTTGAGGGTCCATACAGAATTTATTTCAGTCTTTTCTCCTGTGTTATCTACCATGAGTTAATTAATTCAGTTGGGTTCTTTTTTTTACCCAGCAAGGATGAATCTGTGAGCTAGAAAGAACCCCTCAAGCCTCTACTTTGGATCTAAGTGCAATATTTAAACCTGTTTTTTTACTAATAAAACTCCCAAAGAAAAGTTCATTGCCTAAGTTCTGGCAATAATTATGTAGGAAAAGTATCTCTGATGTTTCAGAGGAAAAGACTTGGAACTCAGATGTACACAAGTAGGTAAAGGAACTTAAAAAAGTCATTAAATTCACTGTTTAAAAATCAAATTTGTGTACATACTACAGCACTGAAATAATTATTTACACAAGTAATGGAGAACTGTGGTCAATGCTGTTTTTACAAAGGGCATTAGGGCTGTAAAACAGGCAGTTCAGCTGCTGCTGCTCCTCCTTTCAGTAAGTGAAAGAAGGTGAGGACTTCTGTGACAGGCTGTTAGGGCTGTCTCATGAGGATCATGCTGAGAGAGGCTTAGTGTTGTGGTTGTTCAGCCTGGAGAAGGGAAGGCTTCAGGGAGACCTTATTGCAGCCTTTCCTGTACCTAAAAGGGGCCTACAAGAAAGCTGGAGAAGGACTTTGTACAAGGGCCTGTAGTGATAAGACAAGGGGAAATGGCTTTAAACTGAAGGAAGGTAGATTTAGACTAGATATTAGGAAGAAGTCTTCAGTATGAAGGTGGTGAGGTGCTGGCACAGGTTGCCCAGAGAAGCTGTGGCTACTCTATCCATGGCAGTGTTCAAGGCCAGGTTGGATGGGGCTTGGAGCAACCTGGTCTAGTGGAAGGTGTCCGTGCCTGTGGCAGACAAGTTGGAACTAGGTGATATTTAAGGTCCCTTTCAACCCAAACCATTCTGTGATTCTTGATATGCGGTGAAGAAGTGGGACAAAAGTTGTTTCCCACCTGACCACGCAGACAGAAGTGAAACTTCATATAGCCTCCCAACCTGGAATGCAATCTACTGCAAAAAGCTTTCTCTTCCTTTAAACACAGGTACTTCTCCTTTGAAGGAGAGAGATGTGCTCAGTGTCCCCTAAAATGACACAAGCAGGGTGTCAGTTAGATTTTTTTCTGTCACTCATGAATGTCCTCCTCCAGACTTGGGTCAGTGAGGAGAAATCTGGTGAAGCCAGTGGGCGGCTGTATATGCAGAGTGAAGAGCATTCCTTCACCCTATATTTAGCTGATCAGTGTAATGTACTCAGCATGGTTTGGGGATCCGGAGTCCCCCACAGTGAGTCACCATCCTCACAGTGGTCCCTGGGGAGCGTGGCTTTTGGATTGCTGCTTCTGCTTGGGAAATATTTAATTTCACATGTGGCCGAGTCATTGCCTTTGGCCTGGCCTCCTCCGTGTCATTCCTTGTGGAATATCACTTAACTCATGTTCCCATCTCTCCCTGCATACCCACCTGCTGATGCTGTGAACACACACTGGTGGGCGATGCTATTTATCAGCTGTTGCCTGAGGCACCCTTCTGAGGTTGCAGCAATCACCAAACAAGGAGAACATGAAAACATGATGCAGCTTTTGCTCTCCAAAAATAGCAGGAGAAAGTCAATGAATCATCTCTCTTTCCCTGTCCCCAGGCTACAGGGATCCTCAGGACAGATATGTCAGCAGCATCTGAAGGATTTAGCCTAGCAAACCACACCACTGCTTTTTGCAAACAGCATCAAAAGGGAATTCAAAGAACACCCTGCTCTTCATGGAAACAAGAAGATTGCTCCAAGGAGGGCCAGGAAGATCTCACCTTTCCCTTAACACCCTCCCACTTGAGAAGCATTTTGTTAAGTGAGTGGTCACTGACTTACGTTTGCAGGCATCTGGGGCAGAGAAAGGCTTCCTGAGGTCCCGGTAGAAGCCTGGCTTGCAGCGCTGGCAGTGCTGCCCTTCCGTGTTGTGCTGACAGTTGTCGCAGACGCCACCACTGCGATTGCCTGATGCCAGCCACGCATCCACGTCGAAATGACAAGTGTCAGCATGCCCATTACACTTGCATGCTGAGGCGAAGAGAAAGGGAACAGAAAGACTCATTAAGGCAGTGAAAGATGTTGATTTATAGAAAAGAGTCATGAAAAATCTGAACCGTGTTTTGGAATAGGAGAGCTGATCCATGAAACTGTTATTCATTCAAAGGCATGAAGTATTATCACAATTGCATCCATACTCCACAACCTCTAGAGGTCATATTTAAGAAAAAAATGATTTCTTTAACTCTCATTTCCAGTATGGGTTTCCCAGTACAGGTTGGTGCAGGAAGACCTCACTGGTTCTGCTGGGGCAGAATCCTTTCCTCTCTGTTTCAGAAATCAGCAGCTCTCTGTACAGCACCTGCCATGTGGATGTTGTCAGGATGCTCCTTGCATCTGATGGAAGGAAAAGGCAAGTGGAAGGGAGGTGTGTGGGAGAAGGCAAGCATCCCTCTTTCCCTGCCCTGGCAGTGGAGGAAGTCTGGATGCCCACATGCCTGAAGTCAGGGGCCAAGTGAGATCTATTCCAAGCTTATTAAATGCTGCTGGTGGAAACAGGGATTCACTGTCATTCCCTTGGGGAACATCCATACTGCAGTGAATGTGACCACAGCACACATAAGAAGGCTGATGCTAGCTTCAGTGTTGATAGCATTGTAGTCAGGGAAAAATGGCATTCAGCATGCCTGCAAACCTTTCTGGGGTGGTGTAGTTAAACCTTAGTGCCCTTCTGGTTAGACTGCTGCTGATACTAAAGCAGATTGCCCCATGAGCTCTGCAGTCCCCTGCAGCCTGCACTCACCCTGAACATCCTGCCCAGAACCACAGAAGTAACCCCTAAACCTCCCCAGAGCTTGCACCTTCTCCTACCCCCAGTGCCCAGGGGGTGAGCAAAGCCCATGTCTGGCAGAGAAGGCCATGCCTCCCATAAACGTATCTGTCAGTGCTGCCCAGGGAGAGGACAATGCTGGCTACCTGTTGCCTTCAAGGCACGCCGGCAGCCTGCAGTCTGCCCACTGCAGAAGACCACATCTCAAGGAGGTGCACTTGGGTCCCACAGAAAGGCCAAATCCACTGACAGCATAGTCCTGTGAGGATTTCTAAGTGAGGGGCTGTGCAAACAGGGCTGTCTCTGCTATACAAACACGTGGTGGGTGCTGGGCAGAGTGTGGCACTGGTTCTCCACTCACTGAGCTGTTTTGCTAGCACCTGCCCACCACCACAGTATCTGCTGCCTGTTGGAAATACAGGAGAAAGGCACAGGAGGAGAAGCATTATGCTCCAAAAGGGGCCCTGGAGACACTGTTCCTGCCTGGCTACTTACACCGACACTCTTTGGGGGCTCCAGTTTTGCCATCGGCAGCCTGCCAAGGCTGGTCATTGTAGAGCGGGGCGCAGTGCTGGCAGTGGGACCCTGCTGTGTTGTGCTTGCACATGCATTTCCCATGGACCTAGTAAGGGAAAGAGAGCAAGGATCACCAACAGCAAAGCCCAAAGAGTCTCCAGGACACAAGCAACACCAATGTACAGGAGATATCACGCCAGCTAGACGCTATTACATAGACTAGAAAGAGGGCGAGCATGATGTCTGCCTGATGTCCAGTTCAGTCAAAGGCAAATATTCTGCAGTTATATTTTCAATTAGAATTCAGTATTTGTGGATCTGCGTGTCATAGTATTGTATAACCATACCTTTATTATATTTTTGAGAACTTAAAGGACCTTTAGCAGAAAGTTTCCTGCTGAAGCATGAATTTCCAGAATAAAAAAAGGGCCAAGATTCAAAGCATCCCTGGGAAACACTGCAAAACCTTTCTCTTTTTCTTCCTCCCAAACACGAACACACCTTTGCGGTACTGCAGAAATAGCACCCGCAACGTCAGCAGCCAGGTTTGTGTGCCTTGCCATCACCAACATAAGTAAGTGCAAGTTAAAAAAACGTAACCCCCCAAAGCACAGATATCCACTCATCCTAGGCAGCTGGGAAGAATCTAGGAATAACAAAGGAAGAGCCAAGGATAACATAAGGACCACGAGTGACTACACTCGGATATGTTCATGACAGATAGATAATTTAACAGCTAGACAGCCTCGTTTAAGGGGGGGTAATTAGAGATGGAAAGCCAACGTAGCACACTTAGTGCCAGCTGCCCTGTCAGCTGCTGGCATTACTCACACTGTTGGCAGAAGCAAAGAAAACAGGATGTAGCCAGAGGGCAAGAGCAGCCCAACAGCCCCTAGATGCAATGAAATCAAGCTCTAAAAGCATGGCTGTGCTGGCAAGGCTGAAAGCCCTGCCTTTTCCTGTGGAGTGTGGCGGGCAGCTACTTACCATACCTATTTGGTGGCTGCCTGTGCTTGCAGCTTTTCTCCTTTGCTACTAAATACAGTTTTATTAAGTGCATTTCATCTAAAAGTCCCTCCACATGCATGGCCAGGCTTGAGACATGACCAGCATCCCATGTTTGCTGAAACAAGCTGAGAAATGTCTCACCACCCTGGTGCCCCTTCCTTCACCAGTCATAGGGAAAGTGGTAGAGAAAGGAAGGCAATAAACTGAGCATGGTTGAGCTTCTCTTCTTGCTCAAAGATCTCAGCCTGTCCTGCTAGCATGGTCCTGAGCTTATATGACAGGTTGGCCATAAAACCAAAGGAGCTGGGGAGCTGCACCAGCTGCTTTCAGCCTCAGGAGCAATACAGGGCAGTCGGGGTGCCTGGAGATCCAGACCAGAGCTGGGGCATGGCTTCAGCTACAGGAAGATGCTGCCTTCCACTCTGTTTAACTTGTGGTTTTCCAAGTGTGCTATTCCTAACTGTATGACTGCTGATGAGACCTGCCATGAAAAAGGTTTCTGAAAAAAACTGAGCAGTAAACAAAACAGAAGAGGACCTCGAACATGTTGTAAACAGCTCCTACTTGTTACGTAGGCTCACACACACCCCCCACATACACTCCTGGCTAATGATGACTTTCTGATTTATTTATTTGTAATGAATAGATTTCAGCTGCCCTCTCACAGGGTTCAGATGTAACCAGCACAGATAACACTTTAAAACTGACCTGGAAAGTCCTTAAAAGACTTTTCAGCAGCAATGCAAACAACAGAAACTTTTCAAAAACTTTTCAAGTGATCCTTTCCTGTCCTATTAAAATGTCTGGAACATCAAACAGGAGTAAGCAAAATACAGTACAGCAACTGGACTGCGTAAGCAATGGACAGATACAGATGGAGTCAGACAGAATGCTCAAGCATCTAAACTAAAGCACAAATACTAAGATAACATCTCTTTCTGTGCTGTTTGGCCTCATCACAGTTGGTCTCACTTCAGATACTGGTTGGTCTGTCTGGTTTACTGTATCTATTTATGCTTAAAGGAGTGCTAATGTTTGAAAAGAATGAGAAGCACCTGCAGAGGCACAGCACATGATGGACCAGCTGGCCTCGCTTCTGCATCAGAAGCAGCCACGGAGGCTCCAGTCTTTGCGAGCAAGCTTTGGCACAGGCAACAGGGTTCCCAATTCCCACAGCGCTGTGCCGTTACAGCAGTGCTACTCAAAAGGGCTGGAGCCTAAGAAAACTCAGCCTCTACAAGGCCCCTCCAGGTCCCATGGTGACCCCAGCCCCTTTCAGCCAGGCAGAGCAGAGCACAGACCTGCTACTGAACAAGCCAAACAGCTAAATGGCCAGCCTTAACTGAGCAAGAGGAGGGAAACGGGGTCTTTAATAACTTGTTTCTCAGCACAGCTGTTCCGTTAATACCTTTTTCCTCCCTATTCCTTTTACTCAGAAATTTAATGAATGTCGGACCTAAGTGCTTTGGAAACCTTGCCTCAGGCTGACGTATTTATTCTCTTTCAATAGCATTATAATGGTTACCCCTCTAAATAACTAAACCAGCTCTGCTTTAAAATATCTCTCTATCCTAGCTTTATCCCATTGAAGAAAATCTCTTTTTTCTTCTAATAATTCCAGCATGACAGAAAGGATTTTTATGCATTGGAAGCAACAAAAGAAGGTGAATATTAGCAAGCCCTTTCTTGCAGCCCATAGGCAGACAGGTATTTTTTTAATTATAATACTGTGACAGCCGAAAATGGGAGAAAGACAGGCCAAGAAGATGGGGTAATAGACGGCGGCAGGTGAAAAACAGCCAGTACACTGTCTACACCAGCCAAAATTAATGCCTGTAAAAGCCATAGGAGGGCCAGATGCAAGACTATGGTGCCTGTAAATTCCCTGTTGTGCCACGGAGCTGTTGGGAGCCAGGGCTGAGAAACCAGCCCAGCAGCTCTGCTGGGACCTGAGGTAGAGTGTGGAAATGATGGACCTGGCCCTGAGGATTTCTCTGTAATCTCAGCACCCTTCTGAAGGCAGAATGTGACCCTCACACATTTTTTATCTCCCTTTTCATTCACTTCGTTTTATGTTTAACTGTAAGGTGTACCCACTTGGGTCATTCTAGATTATTGCTAAGTGTACAACACAATTCCCAGTACATCTCACCCTTTTCAGCATTCACACGACTCTCGACTCATTTTAAGCGGCAAAGCCTTCTCATACCATTTTTCATTTTGTCAGGGGGTCTTTACATCCCAGTTCACTTTCACACTGTTTCCCTTCTTAGCTCAACAGCCCTGTTGCAGCGTCAGTCATTAGAGGGCACAATGCAAACAGTGTTACAAAAGCTGACTTCTGTAAGATGAACGAGCGGCTGATTTCTCTATACAAAGACAGTTGCTAAGGCATGCTTCCTTCCAGAGCCTTTTGTTGCTGAATTATAACCTTCCAATGCTTCCTTTCAGATTGCAAATACATAGGGTTTTTTCTTTAGTCAAATGCTATAAAATACTTCCCCCCCTATTTATCATGTTCCAAAATGTTGAGCAGTGAGAAAGAAATCCTGCATCGAGGCAAAAATGCTTTCAGTCACCTGTTACGAATAGGTTTTTATTGAAAGAACTCACCCACTATACAGAGTCCAAAACAAACGCACACTAAAAGAAAATCGATGTCCCCAAGCGTAAATAGGCTAAATAGGTGGGAGGGGCAACTGCTTTTAATAGCATTTCTTTCTTGGAACTGCTAAAACTATATTTTCTCTATTTTTTTTACTCTCCTGGAAAATGAGCACAATACCAGCCTAAAGGAAAATCACGTCATTCATGCTGGGTTTCTAACGATAGCTTTTAAACTGTGTTGCGCTCGAGCACTGTGCCAATTTTAGAACCAATGCCTACTGGCTGCTGTCAGCATGTGGGGAGGTATTCTTTCCCAAAGCACCATACAACCAAATTTATGTATGAGAAAATTCTCATATCCTATCTTGTTCTTGTGAAAGAATGCAAAGGTTGCCCAGGGTGTGGGAGCTGTCTGGTGGGCTTTTTTTATGCCTTGCACAATAGGCTTCTGTCAGTGCTGCTGGAGAAGACCTTCAGCACCTTTTGATGTCAGTAGCATGATAACAGTTTATAACGGCTTCTGGGTTGGCCACATGGGAAGTGGGAGGAAGATTCACCCTGTCTGACTATACAGAAGTGCTTTAGCATGGTATCTCAGTCTACAGGGATCCCAACCATACTGTATCCCTCCACCCCTTCATAACTACAGAAGGAGCTTGGGGAGATCAGCTGGCTAACCAGGGTACATCAAATGCATGCCTAAAATTAGATGAGGTATATCTGGGGTTTGGTGTCTCATTGTCAGGCAGCTTTCAGTAATCAGGTTCAGATGCATTCATTCACTGATCAGGTTCCTGAACTGATTTGTCTGTTCAGCCTAGAAAATAGAGCACAGCTCCTGGAAAAGTCCTTGGCTTACACTGACACAGCACCTTGGACTATTAAAGAAGTGTATAAGTGTAATTGCAGCAGTACCATTTGGTATGGCAGCAGCACCATACCAGACTGCTTTGGGCATGTGTCTTAAGTCCATGGAAAGCTTCATTGAAGATAGAACTAAGTTCTAATTTCCCACTTCCTTTTTTCAGAGCAAAGAGAGTTGCTGTATCATGTTATTTAAACTGACACTGAGGGAAAAAGAGAACAAGAGGATGAACAAACCCATACCAGTTCATATGTTCTCACTCTGCTCAATGCAGGCAAAAGATGTGCAGATGCGGTTGCACTAGCAGGAGTGCAAGAGAGGAAAGGAAGGACAGAGCGGGAAACGTTACATAGTTGATAATACTGGATTATCACTGAGATAATGAAGTCATCCATTGATAGTATGATCTCATCTCACAGGTGTAAAAGCAGGAAGCTGCAGTACGGCCACAGCCCTCTAAGACTGATAGTTTAGGTCAGCCTGCAACTGAGCTGTTGCAGGATTCTGCCATCAGGGAGGGACAAGGAATCTGAGGTGGATGAAATCCTGCCCTCAGCTTGAGGCAGAACTACACAGCCAACAAGAAGTATCCCTGACTTTGCTTTCCGCACATTGGAGTCCTAAAGTTCAAGATCCTACTTATCTCCAGGCTGATCTCCTCTTTCATCACACAACAGGCCATGTAGATGCTTTAGCTGGTGAGGGACCAAGCACACACTGCGGTAGCTCCATGCACAGAGATACTGGCAAGGGGTGAGAAGCTCCTATGCTACAGATCAGCCAGAAAACCCAGTCTGCTCATGAATAACTGAAGACCAGGAGCAACCTCCGGTGTATGTGAATCCATTTCTCTGCTTGCATGGGTGGTTTGCCACATAATGCAGCTCACAAACTGATCCAACTGCTTTGCATGGTACAGTGTGAGGTACGTTTGTCTATGCACATTTTTTCCGGGGCATGCATTAGGCTGTTGTTGATGAGATTAGGGTAGTCACCTTTTGAATAAATCTGGGAGAAGCAGGGAAGAGAAGGAAGTGTATCTGTATCACCTTGATAGCTGTCACACCGAAGTGTATAACATGGGATCGCAGTACTCACAAGGAGCAGCCCCTCCCATTGCTGGAAGCTAGCCAGGTCTTCTCTGTAGTCTTGCCCTGAAGCTCATGGCGAGATAGGAGCCACACTTGTATATTCAGAGTTCACCTAAGGGCTGACATGGCATTTCTGATGCTAAAATCAGAACCCAGAGCTTTCCTACATAAATTCCTTTCTCCTTCAGGAGAACGGGTGAGCAGGGGAATTGCTGGCAAGCTTTGCTCTGTGGTAGCCACACAGTGACTGCCACAAAGAGAAACATGTCCGGGTCTTCCACTGGCCAAGGAGGAACTAAAACTAAGCCTGAAGTTAGGATTTTGCCTGTGGGCTGAGAGACCAAATAGGGGGTTAAGAAAACTTATAGATACAGTTTTTGGAAAAGGTTGGGGGTTTTTTTGTTATGTTTTGTTTTGTTCTTTTAAGTATCTTAAACTTGCTTAAATTTTGATGTCAACTTTCTTAATCAAGGAGTATTTTTCAAGTGCGCTCTGGTCTAAACAAGCATAAAACCAGAGCCAGATTTTATAATCATATTGTGAAATAGTAATGCACTTCCCAGCTTTTGCTGTCCTTGGTTTTACAGTGAAGGTTCTGCTAAAACCCCGTATGGATACAGTTACATAAAGGCAAGACTGAGGTCCCCATCTCACACTTGAATGACTGACTGTAATTCTTCAGAAGTATCTTCTAGGGGGCTTTTTAAGGTCAAGTACAAAAACTGCTCCCTTTCTGAAATCCTGCTCTCTCTTCAGAAGTTTCTCTGACTTTTCCCAGTTAAGCAGCCACAGATCCCACAATCTTTTGTCCCTTTTCTGTTCACACACACACACATGTATTGCTTTCATCTTGGAAATAATCCTCTCTTCTCATCTTCAAGCAATGCACTGACAAACCCCTACTAGTGTACACCAGTGGGGTGTCACTGCAGTCCCTGAATCACAGCAGCCTCACATCAGGCAGGAGCCTGGCACAGACCAGGCTCAGTCCCAGCTCCCTCAGTCCTATGATGGAAAAAGTGGTACTGGCAGATGAAACATTTTACCACTCCCTGACCCCTCCTGCAAACCCTGGGGCTATGTCATTCCTACACCGGCACAGCCCTTATGGGACCCGCAAAATAAGTTGTAAGGCACAGTAAAATGAGTCAGCTTCACTGCAGAAACGTCACCTTTGGGACTCCTGCCACGTATGTGTTTATAACCGGAGCTGAACTGTGCCTTGGGGCCGGCGCAGCAGCTTGTTGCTATTTCTTGTTTCGGTTTTCAGTGTGATTTTGGCACTTGACTCCTTCCCACAGCACTGCCTGTTACCTGTGCACTATGGTTTCCATAGGCTATAGCCATACTGGAAGCGTGTTTGAGTGTGGGCTTTGTTACAGCTCTCTGGGGCACGCTCCTGTGCAATTGTATCCCACTGAAATAATCCTGAGCAAACAGCTGCTTTCAAAGACTTGCACTCAGGGAACATTTGTGGAAAGTAGAGCACTGCTACTTGAAACAACCTTATCAATCATAGCACTGCATGCTGTCAAATTGGTGTATTTTCAAGATGTTGCAAGACTAGCCCTATTAGAAAGGAAACATGCTGTCTGCTTCATGCCTGAGACCATAATTTAAGTGAAATGAGAGTTCCCTGAAGAGCTGGATGGATGCCAGACCTCCTTACCTCAAGTAACTGCCTTATAGGTTTTTTATGATCTTTTCCTCTCTAACTTTATTCAGCACAGTGTGTTTGACTGCCCTGGCTTTCCCTCCGCTCCTTTGCCAGGAAAGCCAGGACTTTCAGAGCCAGCCAAAATGGCCAGAAAGGATAAGATGTGTTGGGGCCATTTTGTGTCCCAGACTGGCAGGGAGCAGGCATGCCATGCTGCAGGCATCCAATGTGTCGGCTGCTGCTGTGCCCATCATCTCCCCAAGGGATTAGTGGCCCTCACTTCTTTAGGACATAGGAGGACTGGGGTTTAGGTGTTGGTGGGTCCCAAGGGATTTGAGTTCAGAGCTTTAGTGATGGGAGTTCCCTCAAAAACAGAGCACAGGGCTTTTATCTGGAGAAATGTATTTCAAAGTCCAGCAGAAAGCCTGGGAGCGAGAGCCAAAACCCAGTTCTCTGGCCTTTTGCTTCAGGATCCAATCCAGTATCTGAGGATATGGACACAAGATGTGCAGTGCCTTCAGAGAAGCTCATCTACTTCTTAATCATCAAAATGCCCTACATTTATAATATTTTACCTATTGTGTTATTGCAAATTACTGTCGAGCGCTCTTGAAGGATAAGACTCCTGGTGGACCTCACACCAAGGCACAAAGGAAGCCCAGTGCTTCAGCCCAATACAGAGACCACTTCCTTTGTAAAGACCGCATTTGTTCAGTGAGCTTTGAGTTCAGGGCATCACATGTCAAATACTGCATACTTGGACCTATACCATACTCTATACTGTTCCACTACTTTTAAGACTCTGCTTTCCTGCAGTGCAGACATTGCTGTGCACATGTACATACCACTTGGAAAACGCCAGCTGCCTTGATGGGCTTGAACCCAGTGACGGGGACGCAGTGGTCAGCATGGCCATTGCAGAAGCAGCTGCCCTTCACGATGAAGTCGTAGATGGCATAGTGCAGGGCCGGGGAGGGCTGTGGGACCCGGGGGGCCGAGCCGGGCGGGAGGCAGGGGCAGCCCTGCCGCTCCAGCAGCCTCACCCGCAAGTTGGTGATCTTCAGCTGTGCCTGGGCTTCCGCGCTGTACGGGTCCTCCACAGCATATGGCGGTGACAGGGCTCGGTATATCACCTGTGCAGAGAAATGCAGCAAGAGAAGCAGAAAGGAGAATGTCAGCCAGCCTCACCATGATCCAGGGGATGGAATGGCAATGGCAGCATTCCCTGGGAGCATGCACCAGGTTCTCATTTGCTTCTCTGCCTCTGCAAGCAGCAGGAGCACCAACCCCATCTCCACACCGCTGTGGGCAAAATGACACCCGTGTCACCCTATGTCCCTTTACACATGAAGTCTGTACTCTATGGGTGTCAAGTGATATTTCACGATTAACTTAAAGCAGAGGTGAGTGCCACTGGTACATGCCGTGGCCCAGCCCAGGGACCAGCAGTCCTGCAGGTGATGCTCAGGTTATCTTCATTAACCTTTCCTCCCCCAAGATGGGTGTAGTTTCAACAGATAAAGCCCAGATCTCCAAATATTTGGCTCCTATCGGTCCCAGGCTGCTTCCTAGTGGAAAAGTGATTAGGTATGGCAATTCAATTAGTGACAGCAAGCCAATGGTCAGAAAACTGAGATAAGAAAGAAAAGCTGGTGGTGGTGGTGTGTGTGCTTCTGAAGATTAAACAAATACTTATCAGTCTTTATTTTAACTTTGGTCTGATTGTATAGGTAAATATTGGGTCAAGCTGAAAATTGAGAGCACTAGATAAAAATAGCCAATATTATTGAAGAGGTTTATTGTAAAGTTGTTGGTCTAGCTGCCTACAGTGAGACATCAGAAACAGCTTATATTTCATGTAACTACTGCTGGCATAAATTGACACATTTATGACACACGTATTAGTTAACAGGACATTCAGCTTACAGTGACACAGCCCTTTACTGAACAGCCACTGAAGGCTTGATGAACTACAGGATTTAGAACCACATTCAGTCAGTCACTCGATGAGTGTTTGAGGGTGTGATGCAGCCTGAAAGCTCAATGCCCAGCTCCCAGCAGCAGCTTAAAAACTCTTCAAACTGCCCTGCTGAGAACCACCCATGCCACCTGAAAAGCCAGCCCGCTTCCCACAGACAGCACAGACAGGTGTGTGGTAGCAAAGGGTGACCATCCTTTTCTGCCAGGAGGTGCTGTGGAATGCCCAGCAAGAGGCAGCATGTGAGCCTGCCAGCACCACTTATGGGGATCAAAGCCTCCTCTCCCTAAATCTGCTCCTCACAAGGATGTGGCTGATATGCTTCAGCTGATGAAGGCTGCCCTTTATCCCAGGATATGCTGCTGTATCCCAGGATACAGGGATCCTGGAAACAATAACCCCAGCGCTACCAGCTCGCCTGCCTGCAGGCTTTGCCTGCCAGCTGCCACTGCCGCCAGCCCCACCATTGCTGGTACTGCTCTTGGCTGGGACCTGGTTTTGATCCAGAGCTGCCAAGATCCAGCTGGAGGAAGCTTTGTCCCAGCCTGGAAGGAGATTTAGAGCTCGTTTTGGAGCTGAATGGTGGCAGCGTGCTTTTGCGTGTCCCGTCAGCTTGCCAAGCACAGCAGCGACCAAGCGCCAGTGACAGCCGGGCTCAGGCATGCTGGTGCTGGGCACTGTGCAATGGTGCTGGGCACTGTGCAATGGCAAGCACATTGTGCTGCAGCCCCATTCTGCCATCCTGCAAATGCTCCCTTCCAAAGGCATTTGAGCATCTTCTGCCAGAAAGATGCAGATAAGGGAGAAGGTTAACCAGGAGAGGTGGTCAGAGGACAAGGCTGGTGAGCAGTACATCCCTTGTGCAGAAGTGTTAAGTGTGATGAGGGGTATTAATAAACAGTAACACATTTCAAAAGTTGAAGGTTTTTTTCCCCTCTCTTTCAGGAACATACAAAACCATTCTGCCTTCTTAAAATAAAAGTATCAAGCAGATATGAACAGAAATCCAAACAAGCCCAACTATTAGGTCCTGCATCTCTCCCCAACACACGTTATTTACCAAATTTAAATCAGTGTCATTCTGTCACATTTACTCATTGGTGGCTTTGTGAACACAAGATGCTTTCAGATATGGAAAGAAAATTCCTTGGGAAGCATCCAAACTGGAGACATTGATTTCCTTTTAGTGGAGATGGAAAATGCCAGGCTGAGAATTTTCAGTAAAAACTAGTATTTTGGGTTTCTTGTTATTAGATAAATTGCATCTCAGAGAGTTCTTTGTCCTGATTTAGATGACAGCAGTGAAGGAGATACATTAATGGGAATGCTTTATGCTGGATTCAGCTGCAGACTTTCATCATTTTCAGTTTTTCTTGTTTATCTATCCCTGTTTAATGCATGTGACTGGTGCTTGCAGTTCTAGCAAAGACAATCACAGTGAGAAAATCAATAACCCTGAGCGCCTTCATGCTGAGAGAGTTAAATCTTGTCTGTGAGGAATTCAGGGGGAGTTACGCTGCTGATTTCAATGGAGCCAGTATTCCTGCTCAGGCCCCAAAATGTTACAAACATTTCTTTTTATGGCTACTTGAAAACAGTGATGCTAAACATGAGCCCTAACTGTAATTCCCTGGGGCTGTGGGCTCTCAGCTCTCTTTCCTGCTGCCCTGTATTGCTCCAGCTGTGCCTGGCAGCCCCAGATTCAGGGCCATGCTGCACCCTGCAGTAGTGCAACATAATGGTGGGGTGAGCTTGGTCTCAGTGCTGCCAAGACAGTAAACATCCTGATCCTTCCACCCCAGACACTGGCTGCTCTGATTTAGTAAAATACAAACCAGTCATTATAACATGTAGGACACCATACAAATAGCAATTCTCTGCTCTGCCCCAGCAGATTGAGCTAGAGCCTCCAGAGACTGCATAATAATGTCAAGGATGTCTTTCCCACCGGGACTTCCCTGTTCAGTTGTTAACCTCTCTGATTTATCCCAGCTGTCTCAGGAGTCAGCACATTGGTGAGGCCACACTGCCCTCATACAGCTGTTATGGGTCTGCAGCCCCGTGCTGCCCTGCACCCAGCCCCACATACACCCATGTGCGGGTGCCAGATTTCCTCTTTGGACTCTCTCTCAGATTTATCTCTCTTTGGACTTTTCTATGCAATTCTCCCACCAACAGGACAGGATCAGGGCTGGAGCATCTTGTCTATGAATGAGCCATGGTTTGCACAGCAAACCTGACCAGGTTTTCACATCTATGGTTCTGTTGGCATCCCCCAGCTACCAGTCAAAGGCCTTCTCAATGAGAATATTGTTAAAGCAGTGCAGGGGAAGCACGTTGGCAGGATTTGAAAAGAACGTGTTGCCGACATGCATAAACATCTGATGATGGGGTTTTGTAAGCCCATCATCTCTCTGGTGTTGCTTGAAAGACTTTGCTCCCCCTGCCCAGCTGCAGGCAGCTGACTTCTGATCAACCCTGTTGAGCCAGTGCTCCCCAGCTGCTCTGAGATGCACATCACACATCGGGGTGATGTGCCCAATCTACAGCCACCATTTCCTCTTCCCAACAGCTTCCCAAAGCCCTCTGGGTTTATGCAGCGGGGAAGCTGCCCTGCAGCGCCTGTGCATAAGTAGAGTGAAAACATCCTGCTCTTCAGCCAGACTGCTCCAGCTGGCTGCAGTTTGGACACATAGACACCCTCTAATAAATTTCCACAGTGTTTCAGCTTCCTTATAGGCTGTCATGAGCAGCTCTTGCTCTGTTGATTACTTCACATGTTTTTCGTCTGAGCAGCACAAGAAGCCTCAGCTACTTGCCCTTTGGCAGATGCAGTAATGTAGCCCTGTGTATAAATAAAGCAGCAGCCGCGAGCGTGCTGCACTCAAGTAACCGCTTGCACCACAGTGACCTCGATTTTTAAATACATAAAAGTCCCCTTGCAAGAAGTACCTCAGCGTGTTTACATGTGAGAGGCAATGAAAGGACATATTTACATCTGTACCTATATCTGTATCTATATCTGTATCTCCACAGTGGGACGGAAAATGCTAATGAAGGATGTTGACAGCAACAAAATAGGCTCTGAAGTCAAAGTTGCCTGAGGAAGTCAACAAAACCAATGAAACATTTGTCACCAGCAAAACCCTCCCAATGAGTCATGGGTGCATCTCAGATCAGTGCAGCCTCCACCTGCTGCAGCCTGGACCTTTGTCAAGTATAAGTGTCCACAGAGATAAAATGGACCCCTTTGGGACCCAAATGCCCGTGACATTGAAGAGACATGCATGATCCACAAAAAGCTTCTTCCTCACAGACCTTCAGAAATAGGCACAACCGCAGAGGCCATGAACAGGGACCCATAGCCCCTGCACATGTGCCTCTTCTCAGTCCCTGTGTCCAGCTAGAGATGCCATGCTCCAGCCTCCAAACAGGAGCCTGGCCTCAGGCAGAGCTTCTCCCGACGAGCCTGAAAGGCATGAGGAGATGGTTCACAAAGTGATAACACTAGTAAATTACAAACAGAGCGAATAAATGGATGGGAGACTCAAGAAGCATATACACATGGGAACAAGCCAACAAATGGGAACATGGAAGAAAAAGCAATAAACTAAGCACTTTTTTATTTGCTTGTAAACGAAAACCAAGGTGGTAACACTGCAAGAAGTGAGCTGTGGTTTCTTTCCAAAAGAGATTGATGCACTCTACCCTGCATCATCCAACGTGGATGCATGAAAATGCAACACCTATCCTTATTAGTGATTCATCCATTTGGCTCCTGGGGATTTGGTAAATTCAGTATTGCCTTATTTGTTTTTTGCTGCTGGTTTTATTTTTTTAATCTATTTTACAGGAATACAGGAAAAAAAACCCCCAAGAATAAAAAATTATGTAAGGTTTTCTGTCTTCTCCAAATAGAGACAGCAAAAGCAACCTTACAAAAGGGCATGTGTTGTCTAGGTAAGTGTTTAACGGAAAAGTTAAGGTTTGCATTAGGAGTCTGTAGTGTCTCTTGGTATGCAGACACTAAATAAATGCAGCTAGTTGCCCTGTATTATGGGGCTCTGTTGAATCTCCATGCCACTGAGAGCTATCTGACTTATTCAGTGCCTGGACAATGCTCTGAAAATGTAAGCAGTAAAGGTGGTGCTGGAGCTCTGCCAGAGCCAGGACCTCATCTATTGCCTCCTGAAAAATTCCCCTTGAGCCTGGCAAGCAGAGGATATTAGGCACTGTATGCCTGGAGCTGGCACTAAGGCGAAGGGAAGCCCTTGCGTCCCACCTCCCAGCTGTGGAATTTCTGGCTGTTTTCCCAGCATCACCTCACATCTGCTCATGCCCATAGGCCCTGTCTGTTGCTTGCAGACGCTCAGCCACAGCACAAGCTGAGATGCTCTGCGTTGCATCAGCTGCCTGGTAAACCTCTGCCATCCCAGACACTGTGTGCCTCTGCCACATCCCTCCCGTGTGGCTGTGCCTCCCTCCACAGCCAGCCCAGCCCATCCAATCGCTTGGGCCTACTCCCATAGGGACTACCCAAGGGTGGAAACTGCTTTCAGCCTTGGCTGGTCTTGTTCAGAAAAGTTTAGCTGATAAATGTTACTGAGCCAATTAAGCTTTCCTTCTCAATAGATGTAAAAGTTAAAAGTACTAATTCATCTTGATAAACATTATGGAAACTCACAGGAGGCAATAAGACTGATTTGTAGACATGAATAATTGAAATACTAATAATAATGATGATGCAACATGTGTATGCCCACTGGGGCTGTCTATAATGTCAATGTGCCACAGTGCCTGTTTTCAGCTTCCACCCAAGAAACTGCATAAGGAACATTAAACTCATCATCACTGCAAATGCCTTATTAGACATTCCTTTTTTTCACTTGCAGATGGCATTGGATATAAGCTTAGCTGCAGAAATCCAGTGCCAGCCAGGTGCTCCCACTTCAAAGAGGGTGTCCTCACACCTCCTTTGCATACTCCTGCTTGGTCACCCTTCAGTGGTGCAGAGGAACCTTGGCGCTGAGACTGCTCAGGGCAGGTATCACCCGCAGGCTCCTCTAATACACTTCTTTGCTTTTCTGCCTGTCAGACCAAGTGGACTGCAGGGAAGAAGAGCCTCTCTTTTTCTCACAGGTCTGACCATCCCCTCCATATGCACATCAATGGTGCACACATGAGCATCATCTGGATGAGATAAAACAGCAACGGAAATTGGGAAGCCTGCCTTGCGTCTGCAGAGAGGTGACCATCAGAGACATTAAGATCACAGCAAGCCTGTCTGTTGGGCCACAGTGTGAAGCAACTGCCCACATCCCCAAGCAATGGTGACAGAAACCCACGGTGTACCACCATCAGCAGCCCCTGAGCTCCTTGAGATGCTGGAGAAATGGCTATCCTGCAGCTATTACAGCTGCTTCATATATTTTGACAAAGGACAGCATTTGGCCAGTACCTACAGCCCTTCTGCAATCTCTACAGCACATGAAACAAGGCAAATAATCCCTTGTCTCAACATCCAAAAGTTACGCAATCTTAAAAAGACTTCAGAAGAAAAATCCAGCTATTTCAAGTAACCAGCCCTTGCAGGGGCCTTGGCAAATTAACTTATACCAAGGCAACTTTTATCTTGTGAGAAACAAGGCATTCTTCTGCCATTCTCAAAATTGAGAAGCTGTATGGGAAGGGCTCCTACTCACACACAGCAGCCGGCTGGTGAGGGGCTAGAAAAGGCATAAGGAGAGCTAGGCAAGAGCCTCAGGATTTCTCCAGGATCCTGGACATTTCTGGCAATAATCAATCAGACAAGAGCCATCTTCTCAGCTTCCCTTCAACATCCCACTGCACAATTCCACCAGATGAAAATGAAACACTGCTAGGTCATGCCCCTCTTCATGCAGACAATGATCACAGAAGTGATGTTCTTACTAGAAAAATTTCTCTCCAGCTCAAAACATTTGGATTTTTTCACCTCCAGTTAATAGTGCTTCTCCAGGAATTGACAGTTTATTCCAATGGCTTTATTTTGCCTAATCACTACTTTCACTCATCAAACAGAATGAAACACTCAGTTTCTTGTCTCACAAACCCCTCCAGATGCATGATATCATTGGCTATGCCCTATCAAGGAAAATAATTACTGCTGTTTTCTCATCTTCAGAATCATCGTTTCCAAGGCCGCACTATCCTGAATAGGAAAACGATCCAGCACATTTCAGCTGATGATATGAAGAAGTCCCTTGACCGATCAGCAAGAAAGATGGTATTTAAATACTCTTCCCTCTGGCAATTCCCCTCCTTTCCCTATCCCCCTCAAAGATTTATGTTCTCAGCCTTGGCCTGCTGGCAGTACCTGTTGTGCAGATGGATGACCAAGAAAACCTGGGGGTACCTCCCAAGAGCCAGACAGAGAACGAGACTTGCTTGTTTGTAAGCAGCGCTGTGAGAAAAGCTGGCTCACTCCCCAGAGCTGCAAAATAATCCCTGTCACAGTTTCTGAGCATGACACACCTGAGCATGACACACACTGCAAAGCCTGCAAGGCAGCAGGTTAGTGTTTCAGCAACTGCAACAGTACTAAGGATCAAGGGGAATTCTTTCAGCCTAAGAATAATCCTATTTCATGAATTCTCAATTGCTGTTGTCTATAATGTAAAGGCTTTGTGTCAATAGAAGTGGCTGCTTAAACCGCGTTATGATGAGCTACACCTAATTTTAGGAAAAAGAACACCTGTCTGAATTACATACAAATATGCATGGTCAAAAAGGTAATGAGAAACAGTACCCCCCTTTCAATCCATGGCTATAGATTTTGACCACAGCAATGAGGAATGCTGTGGAGAGGCTGGTGACAGAGAGTCATGGTATGTGTGTCTAGTAAGCTTGGTTTTGGACATTAACTTCTTTTCCTCCTGGAAATGTTACCCAGGGAGAATTTGAAGACTTTACCATTTGTGTAGGATTTTGAACATTGGTAGACTGGATATCTTATGCCGACACCCACTGTGCATGGTGATTAATCTCAGATTAATCCCCATGAACTTTTGATCCAAAACTTTAGAGATGCGTCAATTTATTCTTTTAGGTTACAGACTTCCCATGTCACTGACTGCATCCAAGAATCCCAAAGAGAAACATGGCAGCCCCACTTTCCAGCCAGCGAACTGGGAGCTGAATAAGTGAGCCACTCCTCTCTTCATGCCAAAAATGAACTCTGAAATGAAGCAGTGGGATGCTGAAGAGAGGTTCTGGCTGCACCGCTAAAATCCTGTGGCACTTTTCTCAAGGGAAGCAATAGTCCTGCTTACAAGGCCAGGTGCCAATTCAGAGAATTAAATTCTGCCTACCCAAATTCCTCTTGTTTCATGTGGATACAGTGCTCTTCACTTCCTACATAAGGAGTTTGGAAAGGATCTCCTGAAGTCTTGGGACCCACTCCCTCCTGCTGTTGGCAGCCTACAATATACCCCCTTTCAGAGACTGGTCAAGCTCCCTTTGAAGAATAATTTGGTTTAGCCTTAATTGGGGGCTGATCCAGAAGCCCTCATCCACAGTTGTTAGAAACTTGCTGTTCTAAATGGGGGACTGCTGCTACACACCGTTAAACACTGGCTATGCTCCATGCCAGAGACGGCTGCATTTCAAGAGCTAGTCAAGCACAGGGCCAACCACCAAGTGCCAAAAGCACTGGGAAAGCCAGGGAGAAAAGGAGATGATGAGACCCTCCTGTGGGTTAGCTGCAATGGGGGGAATCATGCCAAGGGTCACCAGACAGGTTGGAGAAACATCTTGCTCCTCACATGCCCTGGTCCTCCAGAGATGCTGAGCACCCAGAAGGCATGGCAAAGGGACATGTCACTCCTCAGCAGAGAGAGAGGGATCTGTCACAACCCGGCCTGAAGATCTGGCAGTATCATCCCTGGTACTACACATACATAAAACTTAAAATGCAGGTGCCAGTGCCCAGAAAACAGCAGTTGTCACAGAATCATACAATCATAGAATAGTAAGAGTTGGAAGCGACCTTAAAGCTCATCCAGTTACAACCCCTCTGCCATGGGCAGGGACACCTTCCACTGGACCAGGTTGCTCAAAGCCCCGTCCAACCTGGCCTTGAACACTTCCAGCCCTGATGATGACAGAACTGTAGAGGAAAAGTATCTTTCATGGTGAAATTCCCCAGGGACCAAAGATTTGTCTGCGCATGTGCCCAGAACTGCCCTTGTCTCCTGTCCTCCCAGACATGTGAATAAAATAAGCTTGAGCTCCCCCTTTTTCCCTGATTCCTCTTTTTGCTGCCTCATTATTTAAAGGGACCAGCTTGCCACCACTCCACTATGTTAAAGCCAGTGGAAACCCTGCACAAAGCTTGGGAAGATAGCCTTCCTTGCCAGGAGGGAAAGCTTGGGGGCCAAGCCAAGAGATGATCCTTGCCATAGCCATCAGCAAGGTGGCTGGTGGGGAGATGATGTCCCACTGGTGTGCTGCTGCTGTGAACAGCAAACCCTGTGCTGCCCTGGCCAGTGGGCACACATCCTGCTCTCACAAGGCCTTCCCAGCCACCCTGCACTGAATAGCAAGCTCCAGCAGCCTGGGATGTCTAAATTTCTACATCATTTTATTGACTCTGGCCTGACTTCATTTACTTCATCTCATTAACTGTTCCCCTAGAGATCATTATTATTGTCCTTACGAATAATGGCCCCCATGTCTTGCTAAATTCACTCATATAATGCAAAGTGATGGGCTGGATTTGGACATCACCCCCATCACCCCTGGCCCCTAGTTGAACAGACTCCGCTTTGCATGTGGCATTTCTGTACTGAGCCTGACAATTTGCAGACAGAATGATCAGGAAGATGGTCTTAAAGAGGATTTTTTTCCCTACAAAATGCACTTCTATGGAATGTAGAGATGGGACTTGAAAACAGACTTCCATAGCCATGTCCTCACATGTCCTAAGCACTGCTGAACACCAGCCAGAATCTCCCTTTCCTTCTCATCAGTTTGGGCCTTTGTTCTCTTTCTGTGCAGACATCAGTGGCACAGGACAATTAAAGAAGTCATGTGTGGCCCTCTAATGGGCTGATGTCCCAGGCTGTTTTGAGGTTATTCTTGCATATTTGCCCAGTCTTTTTGTGGAGTCTCAAGTCCTGCAAGTGACTGAACTCAAATCTTCTGTGACTCACAAGATCCTTGGAGGATCTCAGAGCAATAAAGATGTGGTTTCAGTCAAGGACAGCAATGATAAGGTTAAAAGCCAAGCTTATTCAGGCCTAAAAGACTGGCAAAAATAAAGGGCAAAAGCTTCTAGGCTGCAACAGAGTGTTGTTACAACCCAAAATTAGAGCTCCAAAATAAAAATCACTGAGCATCTTTAACCCATTTGTGTCACTGAGTACAATTCCCCATTGTCTATCAGGGCCAAACTTGTGAATATCGGAACACAGTTTACTTCTCCTCTACACAGCTAATTTCAGACAGAATCAGTCAGATGGTTGTCCAGATTCTTAAGGAATAGAGGCAGGCTTCATGCAGTAACAATGCAAGGCAAAGCATTTGCAGGCTCTTCTGCTACAGAAGGCACATGAGATCAATAAAATGCTCACACCCCACAGTATAACAGTGCTATGTAATGTTTCAAAAGTTAAAAGCACGTTAGAATTTGTTGCTGGAATATAGTCAAGCTGCAAATATGCCTCTCCAATTAATAGGAAACAGCAACAATTGCTGAGGTCTCCAAGTGATTTATTAGCAGTATTCTGAAAAGATGAACACTCAAATAAGTCACTAATTTACTAAAATCTTGTCAAGGAGACTCTGCTTCAGTAAGTCCTTTTATCCTGGAGCTTGTCTAAATGGGGACACTCAGGCGAGCTAATCTGAATTGACCACAGATGGGAATGTAAAGTGAATGAGATAATTGCATTGCAGAGTGGACAGTCACTCTCACTCACAGTTAAAGAATTAACATCTGCTAAGGGCCCCTTGTCAATGAGCCCTTAAAAGTGATCTCTAGCTAAGGATAATTTACAGATTAGAATATAAAAGAAGAAATATTAATATGATCTGAACTATGGGAGGGAAGATGGTCTTTTACGGGTACTAATAAAATTGGCGTTCCTACCTGAGCATGAAGCTGAGTTTATTCCTGCATCTTGTTTACTTAAATCAGATTATGCTTGGATGGTGAATCCACTTCTAATTTCCCTTCCAATAACATGGCTGAAGGGTTACACCCTGGAAAACAGTGGAAATACTTGGGATTTGTAGCACATTTGTATGATCCAGGCTAAAACTTGGCCTTCGTTTTTCCCTTAAAACACTGATGATATGAAGCCAGCATTTAGAGGTTTCTGCCTATGCTAAACAAACTGCTGCTGTGAAACAATTAATTCACTAAATTAAGCATGGGGAAAGTCTTTAGTGACCCCTCTGCATGCAGCTGATCTGAAACTATCCTGACAGGGAATGAGTTTCTTGTCTCCTTCACAGTGTGGCAAATCCAATCCCTCAAGTTGGCAGATGCTTGAAGGTTGCTGGAAACCTGGGTTGGTTGTAGGTTTCCTCCTCCTTCCCACTTCTCTTTCACCTGTACTGAATGGGCGCCCACTGTGGGGCACAGCCTGGCCCCTGGTGTTGAACAGTGAGAGCTCTCTACCATCCTGGTCCCAGCACCAGAAAGGGAAGCCTAGAGT
The DNA here is from genome assembly GCF_963264785.1 of Psittacula echo. Classification (NCBI taxonomy): domain Eukaryota; kingdom Metazoa; phylum Chordata; class Aves; order Psittaciformes; family Psittacidae; genus Psittacula; species Psittacula echo. The sequence goes on along the minus strand of NC_137735.1, from coordinate 115,894,624 downwards.
CATTCTGCTACAGCAGATAGATGAAAGGCATCTTGCAGAGCAGTTTCAGCATCTCTCATCTCTCTACCAGCTTTGAGCTCTGGGTCTTTGAAATTAACCAAGAGGCTTGGTAACTTTCTCCACTATCATAATTCTCCTTAACGTCAACGTCACAGCAAGTTGTGTTGAGGGGAGATTTTAGTCCTAAGAGTTGAACTAGGCATCCAAGGAATGACTCATGATGATGAGGGCAGAAGAAATGCAAAAAGCTTGATCTTTCTTTTCAACATGAACTGAAGCAGATACATCTTTGCTCAAAATTAGCACAGGCAATTGATTAAAAAAAGGCTGCAAGTGCTGAGTACTATGAGCTTCTGCATGCTGCTGCCTTGAAACAGGGCTTGCAGGCACAAACAACTGACAGACACGCAGGCGGATCAGCCCTGCCTGCTCTTTGCAGGGGGCTAAAGTCAGAAACCACCAGCCTGACCATCCACGGATCTGTGCCAAGCTCTGGTGCTGTTTGGAGTGAGCAGCCACCTCCTGAGGCCTCTCCTAGGGCAGCAGTGACCGAGCTGCCAGCAGCATGCAGAGACCCTACTGTCCTGCAAACTCCTGCAAGCCCTGATTCTGCGCCTGGAAATACACATGTGGCACTGGAATGTCTGAAGTGGGAAAAAGGTGGTGTACGGATGGTGCGGTACACAGTTCGGGTCACGGGTTATGGCTGTTACATCACAGTTAAAAAACTCCAGAAAGTTAAAAAAGAAATCCAGTAGCACTCACAGAATTCATGTTTGTGCTTTAACGAAAACTGCAGCAACTGAGCTGCAACTAAATAATACCCTTCAGACTTGGACACTTCAGATGACTGCATATTTGAAACCACTGTTTCAAGTGAAATCACTATTTCCATATGTCTGAAATTAGGTGCTACCAGAAGTGGGAGTAAAGGACAACATAACTCCAAACAGAACACAAAACTCTGGAGTTTCTTTAGGTGAGATACATGTTGCTATTGGCAGTTACAAGTAATTGCTGGAATGTAGCACACTGTAATAAATTAAATGTGATATTTGCTAAGCATGCAGGCTTGCCATCTGGTCACCAGAGAGCTGCTGTTACCACTTTGCAGGTTAAAAGTGGTATTTAAGTGCAGGGAACTGAAGTGTGCCATATAAATAAAATCTAAGCTCTGGCCCCTTGGACTCAACATTTGTTTAAAAACCTGGAATAATTAAATGAGCATGACTTTTATAGCTTCTTCACAATAACACAGACTAAAGTGATGCCAAAAGAAGAGGTCCCACAGGAGAGAGCTCAGTAAATAGCCTGCTTTTGCAGCATGCGACTTCAGATGCATCAAACACCACTAAATTCCTTTTCTTCTTGATAGGCACTGGTTTCTACACACAAGACCTTGATCCTACTGTCTCCACGCATTGCACCAACCTGCAGAGGAGCGAGCCAGAGGTTCTTGGTTCCACAGCCCCATCCTGGTGTGCAGGTACATCACTGGGGTGACCGCAGTGAAAACTGCACCACGTTGCTAGCTACAAGGACCCAGCACAAATGAGACAAGTACTTGTCCCAAATGATGCCTTGGGTTTCTTATCCCTGAGAACAATCACTGGGAAAGCTGGAAAAGGAGCATGGAAGGCAGAGTAAGCCAGAAATGTCCTGCTGTCTGGCCTGAAAGTTATAGAGTTCAGTCTCTGCCTGTCTCACAGGCTGACATAACCTTATGATTCACATGGTGGGACACAGGGGATCACAGAAGTGCTGAGGGCCTGGAAAATTCCCAGTGGGGCACATCCATCCTTTCTTTTGTAGGTCCCACTTCGTATTTAGCTCAGGTTCAGAACAACAGAATGGTTTGGGTTGGAAAGGACCTCAAAGATCACCCAGTTCCAACCCCCCTGCCGTGGGCAGGGACACCTCACACTAGACCAGATTGCTCAAAGCCCCATCCAACCTGGCCTTGAACGCTGCCAGGGATGGGGCCTCCACAGCTTCTCTGTGCACCCTATTCCAGTGTCTTACCATCCTCGTCATAAAAAATGTCTTACTTATACACAGTCCAAATCAATTTCAGTTTAAAACTGTTGCCCCTTGTCCTGTCAGGACAAGTCCTGATGAAAAGTCTCCATCTTTCTTATAAGCCCCTTTATATATTTCACTGTGAAAGGAAGTTCAGGTAGCTGTTGTGGAGCATGAGCAAAGGGAGGCAGGAGAAGAGAAGAAGGTAGCACTCTCTCTCCCCAGCCATCTGATTAAAACCCTTTGCTGGGCTAATGAAATAAACACCCTTGGTCTGAAGATCCTTGTTTTTGAGCTGACGAAAGCATGGAACAGCTTTTCCTAGAGCTGGACATCAGCTGCCTCCTGAGATGCAGCTAAGACATGCCGTGTGGTGAACAAAGAGCTCCCAGTGTTTCTGCAGAGTGGCTTCCTAGCCAAAGCATGGCTAGAGGTGACCCCAAATGATTGCAAAGGGGTCTGGACAGGTGATTTTTCTGAGATATGGATGCTTTCACCTCAGAACCTGTTCTCAGCAGAAGCTATAATGATATAACTGCCCTCCTGAGTCACAAATCAGATTTGCACTTTTTTAGGTTAGAGAGTGGTTTTGATTAAACTTTCAGGCAAGCTCATTAAATAAGGCCACTAGAGGGAGCAGCCTTGACAGTGCAGAGCTGGTCACTGGGGACCCATCCACACGAGCGGGGACGCCAGGGGACACCCCCATTGCCATCCCTCTCGGGGAGGCTACCCAGCACCACGGGGCAGGCTTAGGCACCAAAGGGCAGGGTATTATTGGTAGCACCTCCAGGTACCTGATTAACTTCCTGCTGTTTCTGATATAGAAACAATCTGGGTTTGTCACATTTCTTTCCTCTTAGCAAACATGATGGGGTTTTTTTCATTTTTTCAAGCTCTTTTTACATGAGAATAAGTGAGGACATTAAAAAAGATGAGGTATAAGTTTCTTAATTACCTGGCTAATCTAGTTCATAGGAACCAGACTTCACTGTGGTCAGTAGCTATTTTGGCTAGTTACGTGCTTAGTTGTCAGTGAAGACATCACTATTGAAAGTGAATCTGGTGACAATTTTAATGTAGATGCATTTTTGTCAAAGCCAGACTGATTTGCATCACCCTGAAACCACATGACTGAGAGATCTGGAGAACACTGTCAGAGTTACTTTCCCTTTGGCTTTCCCAAGGGATGGGCAGCATCCGCCTTGTTTGCAGTTGTGCTCGGGGGAGGTTCACCAGGTGTGAGGAGAGGAGGTTTTGGAAGAGAGGGATATTATGAGCTCAGCAAAGCAAGGGGCAGAGCAGTGCCTACATCACCTAGGAATGAATTGTGTTAATTCACCTCGTGAAATAAATTCAATGACAAGAAATGTGGGTGCAGTAAAACAAGAAGCATACAAGCTGCAGCGGATATTGCACAGGCAAAGGGAGCTGGCACAAAGGGCTTTCTCCTCCCGATCCAGGCAGACCTACCTCTCCACCGGTGCAGGGGAAGGGGCTGGAATATCTGGAAGTGCACACGGCTCCTCTCTGCCTCACATCATCCTCCAGCCCGAAGGTGGCCGAACAGTTAGCAGCAAAGTATTTGTAAGGCTTCCACGTCTTGCCGAAGTCCTGGGAGCGCTCCAGCACCATGGCGGCCGGCCTGGGCGACTTAAAGACCAGAATCAAGTGAGTGAAGTAGAAGGCGGTTTCCAGGTCCAGCCGGATGGTCTCACGAGAGGCGTTCTCGGCCGCTTGCCACCACGTGCGGGGCAGGCGGAATGGGGAGTCAGCCATGGCGGCGGCGGGGTGGGCCAGCCCGGCGTGGGCCACGCTGCAGCGGCCGCACGTGGGGCGCTGGCAGCGGCGCTGGCTGTCCTCGGTGACGGCGCAGAAGGGCTCGGGGGCATGGCGCCCGCACGCTGTCTCTGTCTGCAGCGCCCGCCCGTGCGCCAGGTTGCCCATCCGGGGGTTGCAGGCCTTCTCACAGGGGCTGCCTGCTCCCGATGCGCTGACCAGACCTGCAAGGTGAGAGCAGCGGGGTGAAGCCAGCTCCCGAGGTGGGTGCACCCCACTCCACCCCACTGGAAGCCACCATGTGTCACTGGTACGCACTGAGCCCAGAAGGGCTGAGGGACAGCGTGGCACTGCTGCTCAGCTCTCCCCTCCATGGGGCTGAGTGCGTCTATAATAGCAGAGCAAACCAAAAATCCCTCAGGGCTTCCCTGTGCTCAGGAAAATCCCTACCAAGAGCAGCAGGCAGGAGAGGTACCTCCACATTGCCCTCCTGCCCCAAGGGACCCAGAGCAGGGCTGAGGCTTTGGTGGCAGTGAATGTGGCCATCCCACTCCTGCCCTGAGGGCTCCAAGGGGATCCAGGTGGTCCTGAGGAAGGAGAGAAAAGCACAAGATGGACTGCTGTGGAGGACAGCATTGCTGTGCCCCAGCTCAATAGAGCACTGGAGGTCTGCGAGGTGCTAGGAATATCTCCTGCCATCAATGACCTCAAATCTTCACCCCCTTCCCCCCCCCTCCATCCCTACCCCAAATCTCCCCTCAGTCCTGAACTGCTGACGAGGTCAGGGTTGAATGGAAACACTGCCTAAGTTTGGGAAGGCTGTCACTGATGTGTGTAAAGGGGGAAAGAAAACTAATCCTTGGTTGAAATGCTGCTGGCAAGCTGCCTTGCAGCTGAGGCTCTGTGAGCTCTTGTCAAGTTTTTATGGAAGCCTTGTCAATTTAAAAATTCACAGTTAAAGTGTCAAAGAGAAATAAAATCACCATGGGGTTTGGTGTGAAACCATCTGCAATGTAACCCTCCCGGTGCTGGAATGTTTGATTAGGGGCTTTCCACCTCTTTATTAATAAATGTAACAGTAGGTCCAGGCTGTATTTGATGAACCATAACTGTTTAACATGAAAAAAATAGCTCTGATGAGCCGGACATGGGCAGGCCAAACCATCTGAGGTACATAATGTCTTCTTTATCACCAGGCCAGTCATACACAGTCAGCTTTGTGCACCAATTATTATAGCTTCTTGGCATTTTTGTTATGTCCAAAGGTCGTTTCAGTTTAGCATCCAATAAATCTTTTATTTGGGGTTTATTCAGCTTTTGTCTACAGCATCATAGTTGCAATTAAGCTATATTATGCACTAGCAGAGGCTGAGCCTTCAGAGCCTGACAGCATTCCCCACTCCTTCTGCTCTTTAAGAAACACCCTGGCAAGAAAATGTTTCAACCAGCAAAGGACTACACAAGTTTTCTATACTGATTATTCAGAACAGATGTGGACCACTGCTTGTTATATGCACCCATTACAGAGCACTTCTGAACCAGCCTCTGGATTTCACCTTGTAAGCAGTCTTGGGAAATATTTAGTGAACAAGAAACGTTCAGTCAAGTTCGCTTCCTACAGGGACCCAGTGGTTTGTGTCAGATTATCTGTGTTAACTGTGCAGAATACATTTACCCAAGAAAAGCAAACAACTATAACTGTAAAGTTAATGTTGTATCACTTACATCTTTTGAACATCTTTTCAAAGCGTTGTATAAACATTAACTAACCTACACAGCTCTCCTGAGGGGTAGGTAAGTAAGGGCTATTATCATATTATGAGTTAGGTTTGCCACAAGTTGGCTTGATTTATGTCTTTGGCTGCTTTCCTGGATTCTTTGCCTACGTGTAACACGGCGCAGTTAGCCGCTAAACAAATAGATGAACATTCACTGTGGTTCCCTTCGTTGCGGGACTGCAGAGCAGATTTGGGAAGAGGTAAAAAGAGCAGGGCTCAGTCAGAACACTGTGTTCACCAAGCCCTTTTGTTTTCTGCGCACCACCGATTATAGCCCCTGGGGAGGCAGTGGAGGAGGACCTGGTCAGCAGGAGGTTTCCTGGTGCCTGTGATGGCAGCAGGGCTCCACGTAGCTGTCCCTGGGGTGAGAGCAAGGCTGTGCATGAGCCTGGATAGCAGGGGCTGGCTACGAAATTCCCACTTAAGACTCTGGGAGCCGAGAGGATTCAATTGCTCCCAGCTCCGGGTATGCTCCCTGGTCACACATAGTCACTGACAGCAGCTGTTTTCGGGCCAGGCATGGAGGGTCCCTTCCTCACCTGGGGTCAGATTTAGGGCCAGGGATCTTGGTTTCAGTAGGATTTGAGCCGTGCTGCTGGCACACAGACACAGGTCCCAGGGGCGGAAAGGGGGGAGAGGAAACCCCCTTTGAAAGGGTGTTTGTTTTCACTTGAATTGGAATGAGTTGCATGACAGATGCAGAGCACCGCATGTTATGAAAAGTGACAGCTTTGTAGTGTAATGCTGGCTGCCAGAGGGATTCAGTAAAAGGACAAATGAGAGCATAAAGATTTCCACGCCGTCAGCCACAAGCTGACGACTGCTCTGCCACAGCCCTGGAAAAGGGCACTTAATCAATATGACCAACTAAATACTCCCATTCTACATACTACTGTACATGCCACTGGACTGGGATCTTCAGTAAATGAGCAAGAGCACGCAGTGAATACCATGACTCACCTGTAAAACATCCATGGAAAATCATATGCTTCCTGCTTGAGCATTTTAGCAACACTTGTCTTGTGATGTTTCATTTATATCTTTTGCCCGATCAAATGTTTGTTCCCCATCTGCCTTTTTTCTTCTTTTTAAAGAAGAAAACTGGCACTCGGCTTGCAACCAGCCGCGCAAGCCTTATGCAAACTGTTTATGCCCGACCGCCTCCGCTGCGGGACCCCGCTGCGGGTGGTTATGCTGCGGGAAGGGGCTTTGAAAACCTGTCCTGCCGCCCCCAGGAGCCAGCAGCGCCCTTCCTCCGCGTCCCCCCACAGCGCCCCGCATCCAGGCGCCTCTTTGCGGCATCCCTGGGTCTCCGACCTCAGTCCCCGGTAGAGCCCTCCCTGATCCGGTTCCCCCCACCCCACCGCCCCGTCGGAGCCTCCACGGGCAGGGGCGGCCCCGAACCCTGCTTTGTGTGCGGCGGAGTGGGGTGCGCAGCCCCGTCGCCTGAGAGTGCTCCACGGACGCACACCGCGTACCTGCACACACAGCGTGTGCGGACATACACGCATATGTGCGTGCATTCAGATAACGCGTACCCAGACAAACGCGCGGTGAGCACACGCCGATGTGATACTACTCTATGCATGCGCACGCATACGTACACACACATACGTGTGCGCGTACATAGGCATACATGCGTATATACACGCGTATGCACAGACGCGAGTGGACTCACGCACATGCGGCCCCGCGCCTACTCCGCACGCCCGCAGAAGACGGAGACAGCCGAGCGTCGGACGGTCGCGACCCACCTGCAGCACCGGCGGCGGCGCCCAGTAGCAGCAGCACCAGCAGCGGCAGCAGCGGCGGCAGCATCTTCCGCTGCACCCCACGCCCCATGGCCGCCCGCCCTGCGCGCCCCGCCGCCCCGCGGCGCGACCGGCCCCGCGCGGCATTAGCGCCCCGCGCGGCACCGGCGGGAGGGCGCGCGCCGCCCCGCCGCCCGCCGCGGACCACGCACCGCCCCGCCGCCGCCCGCCACCCGCAGCGCAGCGCCCCGCCGCCGCCCCACCCCGCGCCCCGCCCAGCCGCTGCGTTGCGCTGCCCGCCCGCCTTCCCCGTCGGGGCGGCCCCGCCGCGGGGGGCTGTTGCCGGTGCGCGGCGAGGCGCGGTACTGCAGCGGACCGCACCCCCCCACCTCACACCCCAGTTCATCCCGACCGAGGGACTCGCTGCCTCACACCAGCCCCACGCGAAAGCGCCAGTTCCCGAGGAATGAGACATGGAGCCACATAGACATAACAGGATTTCCCTCTTCCCTGGGACTTGGACTTGGCAACCTGTGACACAGCTCACAGCTGGAAAGTCCCATACAGTCTGATCGGGTCAATAGCACTGGTCACCGTACCTCAGCACAGTTTTTTGGCTCTGGAAATAAGAAAAGGCACGGTGACATCATTTTTCCACCACCAGACCATTACTTTGTGAGGTCTCAGCAGAGGGACATTGGAGAGGAGGGGTGAAGTGCTTCTGAGCAGTCGCTTGTTTTGCTCACCTGAATCCAACCTGGGAGGTGAGTGTGCTGCAAGTGTTACAAAACATTTCCTACTTGTTCCCCTGTACTTTGATAACTTAAGAACGACTGTTTTAAAAACCAGTGTGATGGTACCTTAAGACCGCTGCGCCACCTTCTGCAGTGCCTTCCAAAAATGCCTCTCAGGGTTATATTGTCACCGGAATATTCCCTGAGAGGTATTTAGTTCCTTATCTACTAACAACAGTCAATCACCTGACTCAAGAGGCAGTATTATCTCTGTATCTGTACTGTAAAAGCTGATCCCTGTCATCTTTCTAATTTTTCATTGCTGACTGACTGACATAGCATCACAGAATGGTTTGGGTTGGAAAGGACATTAAATATCATCTAGTTCCAACCCCTTGGCAGGGGCACCCTCCACTAGACCAGGTTGCTCAGAGCCCCATCCAACCTGGCCTTGAACACTCCCAGGGATGGGGCAGCCACAGCTTCTCTGGGCAACCTGTTCCAATGCCTCACCACCATCACAGTAAAGAATTTCTTCCTGATGTCTGCATGCCTTCTTAATGTTACATACCACAGAGAAGCATTTTGCTTGTTGGCCACTGTAGTTTTTTCTGCTCTCCAGGTGAGTGTGTCTAGACAGGGACTTCCAGCCCCTGGCCGTCTGTCGAAACCCTGTGGTCACTTGTGAGCTACTCAAGGGCTTGTCCTACAGCCTGGCCATCGCAGCAAGGACTGCACCGACTCTTCTGAGCTTCCTCATGGCAGCAGCCATGGAGGAAAAGGATGTTCTTGAGGGTTTCTGTCTCACGTCTCACAAAAGGGTGACATGTTGCTGAGGAATCACACGGGGGGTTGTGCTGTTACAGCTGGGGAGCAGCAGTCACACCATGCAGGGCTGGGAAAGAAGAAGTGCAAGCCACAGGTGAGGAGTTCATCTCCATTGTAACTCATCACTCCTAAACCAAAATTGCCAGGTGCAGGTGTGCCATGAGGTGCTAAGTCTGGCAGGCCTGAGCAAGAGGTCAGGTCCCTGGTACTTAGCACTGGTGAGACTGCACCTTGAAAACTGTGTTCAGTTCTGGGTCCCTCATTGCAAGAGAGATATTGAGGTGCTGGGGCGGGTCCAGAGAAGGGCAATGCAGCTGGTGAAGGGTCTGGAGCACAAGTCTGGTGAGGAACAGCTGCGGGAACTGGGGTTGTTTAGTCTGGAGAAGAGAAGGCTCAGGAAAGACCTTATCACTCTCTACAGCTACCTGAAAGGTTGGAGCAAGGAGGTGAGGGTCAGTCTCTTCTCCCAGGTAACAAGTGATAAGACAAGAAGTAACAGCCTCAAGCTGTGCCAGGGGAGGTTTATACTGGCTATTAGGAAAAATTTCTTCACCAAAAAGGTTGTTAAGCACTGGAACAGGGTGCCCAGGGCAGTGGTGGAATCACCGTCCCTGGAAGTGTTCAGAAAATGTGTAGATGAGGTGTTTAGTGACATGGTTTAGTGGTGGAGAAAGAGCATGTGGTACGGACATGCTTAGAGTGGTGGAGTAAGAGGTCTGATATTGATGAAACATAGAAAACCGTAGAGAATGAAGGACAATTTCCAAATACCCCAGGTAGAACATCCAAAAATCAGCTTCAGTATCCAAAACATTGAGAGAACTGATGAACTGCCCTCACTTCAGTAGCATAGGTCTGCTTCTTTGAGATGCTGCTGGCTCACATGCCTCAGTTCTCATAAGACACATAACTGAGTTGCGCTTTCTTTCCTGCCTAGCGGCACTGCAACCTAATGAAACCTATTTGCTCTTCCTAGACGAATTTGGTTTACTTGTTGGAGGCCACACAGTCCACACCTCTGGGCAGCTGCTTTGCAGGGCTGGTGGGAATTCAGCAGAAGGTATGAAGCACACAGAGATGATTCAGCAGTTTTATTTTCTTTGTCAGTGTTGCCTCTTGACAGGCCAGAGGAGATAATCACATGGTTATGAGGAGGAGCTGTACCTCTCCCTAAACTTTTTTCATGATCATAGTCTTCTGGGTTCATACTGTACCGCTGGTTAAGGAAGAGCAAGAGGTATTTCCAGCTGTCATTCGTGCAATGTGGTTGTAGGTAGCGAGGTAGATGGAAAGGCTCAGAAATGTGAAGATCACCTGCCTTTGGTGTTTGCTTTCTCAATTAGATTTAGGAGTCCTTAAAAAGTGATGGTGTTCCTTCAATATCCATGTCCCAGTAAGCTAGAGGAAAATAAACAGGGGTGACAAGCCTGGGGGATAGCCTCTGCCTCCTCAGAGACGCTGAGGAGGTAACCTGGAGGAAGGAGCAGAGGCTGCTGCTTTGGCAGAGGTCCCCAAGGTCATGATGCTGGCTCTGGGGAAAGGCAGCAGAAGGTCTTCAGCCTTTTCTGTTAGAGTGAAATTGAGGAACAAGACAAGGTCCTCTGCAAATCCTTTTCCCTGATTCTCCTGCCAAGGGGCAGGATGAGCCAGGATGAACATTTTCAAGCCATTGCGTAAAGCTAATTTTAGAAGCAAACCATGGAGGAAATGCCTCACCTACCACCCAGCCAGAGCCATCTGGCTTAGACTTTTGTCATAAAAATCTGAAAAATTCTAAAGATCAGATTTACTTTTTAACTAGAGGCGCATTCAAAGATCATCATTTTCTCTATCGGCATCTGTCTAGGTATGCAGAACTCTTGTTACAGTTTAACAGGAGGCCCTTGGGGCCGATGCAGACCTGCAGACATGCCTGACTGTTTTAAGTGGTGTCACATGTGCCATCTCGCACCGTGCACTCACTGCTTCTCCATGGACCAGGCATAACCTTCTTAGTTCTGTGCAAAGAATGGAGGAGATGCCCAAATGGAGCATCGCACCTTGGTGGGAAGATGAGAGGCCTGATTGGAGCACTCTCTGCTGAGCAGCACCACTGCAGGGCAGCAACTCCAGCTGAACCATTACCTATGTGCTTTAGCTCTAGAGATGCTTATTTGTAGGTTGTTAGTTATGAGGGGCCCTATCAAGCATCCTCTGGACAGGACCAGATGTATATCACACACTGCTTAGAAGTAGGTTGCTGGTGGGACAGATGGGGCCAAAAGAATCCCCCACTTGCAGTGATGCAACACGCATTGCATTGTTCAAGAGGAGCCCCCACTACACTCTTGTACAGAGCCCTTCTCCATGGCAGCTATGGCTCGCTCTGTATCATTTTTACTGACCTGTTTTCCCTAGTCCCAATGTTTTGGGTGACTGACATGAAATATCAAGGTGATAGAAGTAAGTGATATAGTACTGGTCCCTTGCTCTACTGTGTGGGAAATGGTGATGCTACTGTTTCTACAAGGGATCTACTGGATTAGCAGTCCTTTTGTCTTCAGAGAATATTTGGCTGATCCAAATCTAGTGGGTGCTGCTATTTTCAGGAGATGATCCACTCCTCCAGCCACAGAGGTTGATCTACCTCATACATATTTAAACATGCTAAAAGGGCTTTGTTGAAAGGTATAGAAATTTGGTTGTTTCAGCAAAAAATATGGTCTTGATTCAAAGTCCACTGAAGTCAATGGAAGTTGACATCTGATCAGTGGATTTCAGATGGGGTCCAAAGCCACCTCCCTCTTGTCTGTTTTGGCACCACATCTTTAATGCTTTCTGTTAAGACCCGCTACTAAGTCTTGTACTTCTTAGTGTTTCCTAAATAGCTAGAAGTCTTCCAACCAGCATAAAATGACCAATGAAAATATTTTTCTGACTCATCATATTTTGAAACAGCTGGATTCCTAAATTTTCTGCATGAAAATAAACCAAAGGATAATGTAGCACAATAATTAGTGATTAAAGCTTCATACTTCCTTGTTTAAGTTCCTGTTAAAGCTGCATTCTGATATAAGGCGTCACCTTACAGACAACTGGAGAAAATGAGGGAACCAAAGTGTCCTTACTTTTTCCTGTACCCAGTTCAACCTGTTGGAGCCAAGTATTTTGCATGCTGGACCAGTGTGCATACAAGAACATGAGCACTTGAATGGGATTTAGTGTAACTGGAAGTCAAATCACAGAAGCATTATGGCAATGATAGTGCTGTTCTTCAGAAGTCTGTAATAAGGATGGAAAACACTCTATTCCTGTCCACCATGGAGAAGGAAGCAAAGGGTCAGCAGGGGTCCTGAAAAAGAGAGGAAGAAGAAATCATGAAGTTACTCACTGCATTCATTTCATGTGGGGGCAAAGCTAAGACCATTGCAGTCTCTTGGGTAAACTTCTGCACATTGCACATAACGAGAAATCCCTTTATCAATCACAGACAAACCCATTTACCATGCAGCTTGGTAAAGACTGGAGTTGTTCTCCCTCTGGTTATAGCCTTGGTCCTTTTTGGGACCTGCACCAGTAAAAAGGATGCCTGAGCTCCATCAGGGGTTCATCACCTGGTCATGAAATCAGGTGTCACTTCCACTTACAGTCTTCTTGTGGGATTCATGGAAGGGAGAAGAGGGTTAAGGCTCATTCAGGTGTCCAGGAGGTCCGAGAGTTGCCATGCTGCTCTGACTAGCTGCACTAAAATGCCTTCTGACAGGGATTTGTTTTAGGAAGAAAGGTCAGCCCCCAAACCCAGTGCTGCAGGAGATTGCCTGGCGGCATGCAGGGCTGGATCCAGGTGTACAAGATTCTCTGCATCCACCGCTAAAAATACCCCAAACAACACAAACCCCTATTTTCAACAACACTTTTTAAAGGTTCTGCCATCTTTCTGGAAGTAAGGGGCAAGTTGGAGTTTTATTCTCCAAACAGTAGTAGATTGAAAACCACCTTAATTATTCTTCATGTGCAGCTGGTTTTTATCCACAAGGTATGGCTCCAGGCATTTAGAGTTTGGGTTGGGTTTCTTTATCTTTCTCTCTTCCTCTCTTCTTACCATCCATTTTGGACAAACAGGAATGAAGGGGAACCAGCTAATCTGCCCATGTTCCATTTACAGGGGATTCAGGAGGATAAAACGCAAAGCAAAGGAGAGAAAGGGATGGGATCACTTGCTAAAGAAAGAAAAGTGTTTGCAGGCAGTCAGCGTATTTTTTTGCAGTGAGACTTGCACTTGCTGGATTATTGCCGTTCCTATTTTCTTAGCTCCCACATAACCTCTGCCCCTCACCCTTCTCTCCTTTCCTGGGTAAATTGATATGCAGATAACAAGACAATGATGAAATTTAGATGCCATAGAAACCCACAGCAGAGACACTTTCTATGTCAGTTCTCTGCTCCATCCTGTATGCTACAAATTATTGGGAGGGTTAACCTGCTGGCTGCTTCCTGAATGCCACCTCTGCCAAGTTCAGCATCCAGTCAGCAGAAAGCCTCCTAAACACTCTTGGCAGCCAGGGACTGCAGCTAGTGCAGTGAGAGATGGCCATGGCGGTGGCACAGCCAGCTATAGCCAGCAGCAGTGGGGCTGGCAGCAGGGCGAGGCTGGCACAGACCTCCTGGGCCCTCACTGGCTCTTGTTTCAGCCCTGGCACCTGCCCAAAAGCTGGGAAGGGGGGTTTTGCCGGAGAGCAGCCCAGCAGTGGGATGAGTGAGCTGGGGGACAAAGGGAGAGGGGTTAAATGAGGATGCCTGCTGTTGCCTCTCTGTCACCCTCCAAGCCATATGGGGAGCTGGTCTGTACACTGCCTGGTGCTGGAAAGCCACCAAGTGCAGCAGGGTCAGCACATCTTTCATCTCTGAGGAACGCCTGGCTGGCCGTGGCATACTGCAGCCTCTTTCTCAGTTCCTGATGGGAGCATGTCTCTCAGCTTTGCTTTGCCTCACCATTCATGTAAGGACAGCCAAAACCACAGGTTCAGAGGTTCAGGGTGACCGAGGGAGGTGTCCTTTCTGGCTGTTTCTCAGGCCGTACTTGTAGGCTCACAAACATGCATTTCAGATTAACCTGGCTCAGAGGAAGCCTCCAAGCTATCCTTCGCAGTGTCAACCCAACCAGTGCACATCACTTATGTCTCCCAGTATCAGCAAGGAGTGGGCATGTGCCAAACACAGCGTAGAACTACCTAAAAACTGCTTTGTACATGACCCTGCTATGACAGTAAGAGCAGTTATTGCACATAAGCTGCTGATCTCAGCATGCCAGAAACAGCAGAAAGGCTTGATGGTGGTCAATGGTGGCACCTTGCCACCAGGGCTTTCAGTCACAGCAATGTCCCTATTTTCAGACACCTAAAATGCACCCTCTTGGTGTTTCTGGTGGGATAATCAAAAAACAGGCACTGAAAGTCAAGCTGAGCTGGAAAACACTGGCCTTTGTCCTTGTCCATTCCTTGCCTGCTTTGCTTTTTTATTAGAGAGAATTGTGTGATGATTTCTTTGCTTTTGAATCTTTCTTTGGGGCATCAGCTTGGTCACACAGTCACTTTTACCTGTCCCAGTCTTGTTAGCTGTGCAGTCTGGTGACCCCCAGCATGGTGGAAGATGCCCATTGCTAGGGAGCTTCCTGCTAGCGCTGCTCTTTCCTATCAGATTCATTAAAAAGCCCTGCATTATTCCCAGGCACACAAAGTCTTAATTCAGTGCTATGTAGCTTGGTCCTTTTGTCCACTTGAGAGTGAAATTGTTACATTGCTAAGAGAAAGGGAATGTGACAGCACGGATATGGTGGAGCACCAGGCACTGGATCTGACAGTGGGCTCAGGCAATGCCTTTTGTGCTGATGGAAGATGCATAAAGGTGTAATTCATCTTGCTGGCTCAACATCATCTTTTGTTCTGTTAGCTCAGGGTCTACAAAGCTGCTTTTAAAGAAAGAATTTGCAAGACACTTAAGCATTTAAGAATTTGCAAGACAGAGTGGGCATACTGGGATCCAGAAAAATGCAGCCTGGAGATGTTCTAGAACCTTTTGGGCACAGAAGTGGATACCCATGCAGGCACAGACACAGAGAAACCCTAGTATGCTGGTCATGCCTCTTTTTGGGTTCATGTGAGTCATGCTATGTATCCGGAGAGATAGATTTCTTATGACACAGACTGGGACTGAATTTGGCTACACTTGTTTCTCTCTATGGGACTATTGACATCTCTGCAGGTAAATTGTAAAAAGTGGTGCATGGATACAATGGCATCATTAGTGCTTGCTATGACCTTTACATCTGAGGGGACTTACGTATCCTCACCAGAAAATTAAACATCTGAGATAGTATGTGTATTCCAAGGAGAGTGTGAATTATATACAGGGTAAAGAGATGACACTCTTGGCCAAGCTGTCTTTAAAATCTTGTCCTCCAACATGCTAGAGAAATCAGTCTATTCTCATGCCCCTTTCCTTAGTATCAAAATCTCAGCTCAGATGTTGCTTTTGCTACGGGGTCTTGGCAGCCCTTCTGCCTGTTCTAGACATTGTTTTGCTTTCTGCTGTATGTACACACAGGGTGACATCATGGCTATTTCTGGTCTCTGATAATAATCCCCTCTCTGTTGATAGGCAGAGGACAAAGCCCTTTCATACTTACGATTCCTCAACTCATATGAGACTGATGGGAAATGTGTACAGTAAGACTCATCACATTGGGGTGCAGTATAAAAACTCCGTGCCAGAACAAGCTCATGCTAGTCTATTATAGTGGTGCACTCATTACAATCGGACTTCATGCTGAAGGTTACTGGGAGCATCACTGAGTGCTGGCATAATTCATAGTGGAAAATACACCTTAAAAAGGGAATTTCTTCTTCTGTACATCTAACACACATCTAGTAAATTATCTGGAGTATATCACATAGTCAAATCAATTACCTGCTTGTAAGTGGAAGTGGAAGACCACTTTTAAACTGAAAGAACTCCATAAATGTGGAACGTGCTGTGTCTGTACTGTTGTGGCAGCATAATGTAGCAGAGCTACGGATTTGCACAGCTCGTGCCTGTGAGTCTGCATTTAGTCTAGTCACCCTTTGGCTCCTTTCAAGCTTGGATCACTAGGGAGCTTTTAAACATCATTTTTTATAGATAGCTAAGTATGACAGTGTATCCATGGATGTAGGACACGTACAGAGTGGGAAGACAGCCAGGGAACCAGCCTAAGTAGCGCTATTCTCAACTGCCTTATTCCAGCATATGTTAAAGATGCCAAGGGCCTCATGACTTTTGCGCTGGTTGAAAATTGAGCAATTAAGCTAAATTAGCCTGTATTAAGCTCTTGCTTACAGCTAGTTTTGGTACCTCTAAACCATGCTGGAGGCAGCAGTGAAGACATGAAATACCAGCATGGCCAGAAAGAAGCCTGATCTCCTCTGAGAGAGTCCTCTGGGGGATCTCCATCCTCTTTAAAGCAGCTCAGATTTCCAGGCCCTGGTGTGTGTGCCTCTGATTCCACAACATCGACCAGGAACATGGGGAGCTGGAGACATTTTGCAGTACATACCAGTAAAATGACAGATTGTTACCAGAGGACACACTGCATCTCCCCTGGATGCATTCCTAGAGCATCCCTCCATGAAACAGCATTGGCGAAGACAGTGACAAGACACAAAATCCATTGTGTTTATGGCTACTTAGAAGATAGATTTTCATGCCAGCACCATAGATCCATCCTTTAATTTCTGCCATCACGGTCTTTGATTCCCTCCTCTTCACAAAACCAATCCTACCCCTGTAGCTTACATCTGATATCTGTCTTCCCACTCCTGATCTGTCATTCATACCCACACTCTGTATTCCCATCTCTTTCTCTTCCCTCATTCCCCTTCTGCTGTATCTTTTTTTTTTACCAAAATAGTATAAGATTGTGTGTAAGAAATTACCTTTAAAGAATATTAGACAATCAAATAATAAAGAAAATACTCAAGCATGACTTTTCTGGGTCCTTACTTTGTGTTATAAAGCATGAGTCCAAAAGCCAAGTGATCTGCCCAACTGAAAAATGTGAGACAATCACTCTTTGTGCCTTCTGTCCTTATAAAATGAGTCTAGACATCTTGGAAAAATGTCCACTGATGGCCTTGAAACCTCTCCTTCACAAGACAAGCACAGTCACCACAGTGACGAAGTAACTATTGTGCTTAGCAGCTGAAAACAATGAAGTCCAGCAATGCAGTGGCATGTTTCCACCATTCTACCCATAAAATCTCTGAAAGACAACCTTGGGAGCAGTCTTGGCACTGCAAGAGTAGTACTGCAGTTTGTAAACAAATTCCCTGATAAATTATCTACTTACTGCTCACTGGTTGGATTTGCAGAGCAGTTCTGCCACATGAGAATAAGATTTCCTTTGAAGGCTGCTAAACTGGATGCTCTGCTCCACATGAGCATCAAGCAGCACTCCAGCACCCAGGGGCACATATGGGATCACACGAGCGATCAGTCCTTCAGGCAGCTATAAGGCGCATGCATGTTAGGAACATTATAGTCCAAAGAAAACCGCTTGGGCATGTGTGGGGTAGATGCTGCTTTGATCTACTGATCATCTAGCAAGGTGAATTACCTGCTCATGTCCTGGATCTCTAAAGCCCTGACCCCTGTATCCCATTCCTGGGCACTTAGCACTCCATTCTCTTACAGGCAGCACAGGGCAACACGGACAAGAAAGTGGCAAGATGCCTAAAAACCAGATGACAGGATGCTCAGATTTGCAATACTTCTGTCTATTTGTGGCTCCAATGCAATGGAAATTTCATTCCTACTCAATGAAGCACTGCTAAGCCTTTCAACCCTAGTCCTTTAGCTAGAGTTTTATGATGCCAGGGAGATTAGGCTCACTGCCCACCAACTACACAGGCAATGAATTAATGTTCCTTATGCCCTAAGACCTTTTTTTGTAATAGAAAAACTCCTTAGACAGGACTTAGAGGGCTGTTCACCACCTTGGGAACCCCACTGTTGGAAAGATGCTGACATGCTGAAAGTATTCGTACAAGAGCAGGAGGAATCAAAGTGGGAGGAGAGACCTCTGCTAGACAAACAGAGAACTGGCTGATCAACAGCTGGAGAGAAATGCTGATGGTGTACTGATGGTATATAAGTCATGGTATGGTTGTTCAAGGCAGTACAGTGCACAGCACAGCTGAGGAAAGAAAATCATAACTGAATGCCAGGAAAAATGAAATGAAAGAATAAATGAAAGAAGTTTAGAGGATTTCCACCTCTACTAAAAAAACATAATAATGGATAATATAGGAATATCACAGCACTGGGAGAGTGAAACAGATGAGAGACTCCTTTTTCCATTTCCAGTTTGTGTATCTTTACAGACCATAAAACAGAATGTGCTGACCTGCAGCTCTAAGATTTTTAAGGGAAGCAATAAACACATACACAGTTCCATATGAATGGACAGTCTGTAGCAATAGACAGGATCAAAAACTTTCTTAAGACATAGAGCATAGACTAAACTCTGAGGAATATCCCCAACTATGCTCAAATAGTTTTGTAGTTTTCCATTCTGGGATCACTTGGCTCCTCATCAGGTTGCAGCCACTCTCAGAGATGGGACACTGAATGACTGAGTTATGACTGAGACAATGTTCTTCCTCGGTTTAAAGCCAGAAAGCTCCAGAAAATCATTAAGAGAGATAAGCAGTGCTTAAGAGGAAAATTCAGAATGATCCAGGAGTTAGTAAGTCTGGGAATATTTTTTATAGCTTTGCGATTTTGGCATTGGACAAAATTGTAAATACATTCCTGACAGATGAGATCCCCAAACATCTGGGGAGATATGAGCCGATAAGAAGCCACTTATTCACATTTCATAAGGGATAAATTTAGACATTTCTAACAGCTGGAGTGGCTGTGAGAGCTGGGCCAGGCTGTGGACATAAGTCAGAAATGCCAGAGGGAAACAGTCTGATAGCCAGGCTGGAGACCAGGGCTTTATCTTGCCACTGGCAAGGGGAGGATTTCCCAAATGCAAGGCAGTGCAAGGAGGTAACAGAGTTCTCCCCATGTCCCACATGGACCACTGCAGATCCAGGTGGTGAGAACGAGTTTGTGCTGTTCCTGTAAGTCAGTGATATCCTAATCCCCCTATGGGTACCTGGGACAGGAATGTCTATAGGAGTCTACACACTGAAAACAGTGAACCCCATCAATGCCCAGAGCCCTCTGGAAACATATTGCTTTGGGAAGAGGGGTTCTAACAACCTTGGCAGTGACACGGGGTGCCGTCAGGTCCCTTTTTCATGCTGGGTCCGGCCACAGGCTCTAGCAGCCCTGTGTAACCCTGGCATTCGCAGGACTGTGCCCTGCAAGGGGACAGCCAGGAAAAAGCTCAGACCATGAACCAGGAGGTATTTTGGCATCTTACTGCCCTTACCTAAATACGTCTGAGCTTCTGGAAACCAGGCAGGAGTGGGAACACCACAGGACAAACAGCTTAGACTTTTAATGGGTTTAAAATAGGTTTGAAATCAAAGAAGATGAGATCCAGTGATCCAATGTCGACTGACGTTCCTGAGAGGCAGCCAAGAAAAACAAGCTGCTGTTCAGAAAGCTGCCGAAGAACAAAGGAGAGAAGAAGGAGATGAAAGGGAGAATGGAAAAAAGCATCAAGCCACCAGCTCAATACGTGTATCTAGCAGATGACTGCCATATCAGCAGTAGTGTCTAATGAGGACAGATGAAAAAGGATCCTTCATTCAATAAAAACATACTGACATGTTTGAAATGTCTCTGATTTTAACAAGAAAATAATTTCTGATTTCTAAACACATTTCAAGCCATGAATTCCCTTTCCAGAGTGGGTGGAAGCAGAGCAAGTTTTGGGGTTTGACATGGTTTAAAGGGAATTAAAGGGGTCATTTTTCTTTCTCTACATATCCTCCAAGGTATATATAGCAATATTGCATTCACGTTTGCTGATCTGAAGTACCTCCCTTACCCTGTAGTCTTTATTTCTCATTTCTAGTGTAGAAAGGCCAGAGAAAAGGAAGAAGCAAAAATGAAAGTCACTGGGCTTTTTTCTAAAAGGGATTAAATAAAAAAAGCTTTATACTTGCCTGAAACCGTGCTTTTTTAATCCATTTCACTAAAAGTTCTGTTCTAAATTGTTCCAACAGGAAGTAATACTCATTTTAATCTGCTGCTTTAATTAACATACAGCATGCTCCCCATTGCTGCAGCAATAAATCACCAAATCTGAGCGAGCTTCACTATTCCTTGAAAGGCAAGGAGATCTGGAACACATTATTTTTTATACACGTTATGAACAGGAATACAGACACAGCGAAGATTATCCCAGCCTGCAAAGGAAGGCAGAGCACAGGTTCAAAACAGAGCCTGCGGAATAGTCAACAGTGACTCATCAGTTTTGAAGAGTTAGTCCCCACTCTTCATCTGCAGTGCAGTGATTTATATTTTCTGTCTTGGGACAATGTTTTTTGCAGTGAGTAATTATGTGGGTTTGCCTGTGGCCTCCTACACACAGAAGCTCTGTATCCTGTGAAAAGCAATGTCCGGTGGGATTGAGCTGTCTGACAGCAGATTTTAGTGTTCAGTGAGCAGCAATGATTGCTTGTATTTTTGAAAGCAAGAGTGGATATGAAACACAGTTTGGGTTTCTTTTCCGTAGTCAGGTTTCAAGATAATTCCAAAAAAGGCTAAAGCACAGCTCCCCAAACCCAGCAACCAGCTAGCGTATGTCCACAGAACGACCATAATATCCATGATGCTGCTGGGACATGTGCTGTCTTTATGGGCTCTTGGTGTAAGGATTTTAATTTATCTTAAGTTAAAAGTTTAAAGCTTGTGCTAGCTTGTTCCAAAGACCTTTTGTAATATTAACTGAATTATGTCAAGCATTTTCTGTCAGCCATGAGATTTGTCATAAATCACAAGATATCTTGTAATAATGTAGTTCTGAGCATTATGTCTCCAAAAAGTCCCTGTCATAATGGGAAATACTGTCTTATGTTTTTCAATGCCTTTCTTTCCTCCCTTCCCTTGGGCTGTGCTTTTTTCTTTCATTTGTCCTTTCTAGGGAAATGAAAGCTTTCCTTTGGACTGGCTGCAGAAAACCAACCATTTAGTTAAATTCTATGTTTGTATCTATCTTCTTTATCTCCCTGTAATAGAGGCAATTTACTTTCATCTGCACAAATACTTAGTACACTGGACTCCACATTTATCATTTAGTTTCTCCTCAGTAATTGCCCTCTTGAGATCTTTTAGCAAAGATGGATATGAGTGAGCTCACGGAGAAGACTTTTAGGTGCTGAGGACGTCCGGTTTGGAGCCAAACACACCTCTTGTGAATGACCAAAACCTACAAACATCCAACTTAAAATGCTAGAACCAGGTAATGCTGCCTGTTGGAGCAGATTCTCCTCACAAAAAGAGATCTGGATGTCACTCTCCTTCCTGTATATCCTTGGGAGGCCCAGAGCAGAAGGTGCCATCCTGCTGGCACAAAGATGCCCAAGGATATAAAGAAGCTGAGCTGAGCTATGCACCCACTTGTAAAGTTTTATTCCCCATGGCAGTGCTAAGCCAGGGCCGTGCACTGCAGTTCATAACACTGAAGGAGCATGTGAAACTGGGGGAAGGAGATGCTGGCGCCAAGCAAAGACAGTGAGGGGCTGTCTTTGAGGAGGAAACCCACCCAGGACCAGCTGATGGGAGAGACCATGTCCCAGCTGATGCTACCACTCTGCAGTGACTCAAGGCAGCTTTGGCTAAGCTGCACACAGCGGAGTGTCTGGGACATGGCCATTTACTTGTTTCAGATCAAAACATGAAAGGAACAGCTGCTGCAGCCTTCTCAGTTTCAAGAAAAGCCTTGCAGGATTGTGCAGGCTTGTGGGGAATATGTCTGTGCAGGGCTTGCACCATACTGGTGACCTTGATGTATTCCTGTGGTGGGCTGAGAATCCTGTTTTGATCCTGTTGCTTCACCTGCTTTGTCCTTTCAAAGGATGCTGGCCTGATCATGGGGTGATGGCAAGCTTTGAGGCTGGTCTGATCAAACAGTAGTCCTTGCTGAGCAGCATCTATCTCCTGCTCAGAGCCACCTCAGCATGTGAGCCTCACCTTTGAGGAGGGACAAGTGAGCCTGGGTGAGGCTGTCAGGTCACCCCGAGAGAGAGCCAGATGCAGCAATGTAATGAAGCAGGAGTAGATTCTGGGGCTTTGCTCCAGACCCTTGTTCAATGTGGACTTTAGGCTCTGAAGTACCCCTGAAATTACATGTAGTCACTCAAAAAGAGTTTGAGCAGCAATGAAGTGACATGCCGGAGCCTAGTACCAGCTCTCTGCAGACCCCCTGGTCAGAGCCACTCAGGGCAGTCAGGCAGCAGAGAGAGCGTAGTTTTGGGAAAGAAGTCTGAAGCATTCAGTGGGGGGTTTTAAACATTAGCTGACTATCTGGGCAAGCAACTTTCCAGCTATGGGTGTCCTACAGGATGTTCCACTTAAGAACGTTTGTGACTGGGGTGCCTTGGGGGTGAGCTAGTGAGGTTTCTGATTCCCTATGCAAACATCGACGTTCCCTAGTATGAGGGAGTTGAGTGGTGAGCAGTGACTAATGAACAGCTGGTATGAATTCTTGACACTCCTGGAATCCAGAAATATGTTGATGAATTCTGGCCAGAGTCCAAATAGTTGCAAAGTAATGACTAAGGTGGTAATGAAATACAGCTGACTGGCTTATTCATGTTCAGAGGCTCAGAGGTTTATCCCAGTGTACATCCAGCATCTCTGGCCCGGTTCTGAGTCACCTCTTCATGTCTGGAAGATGGTGGGTGCCTGCGGATGATACAAGCACTGCTGTAGGGCAAGGACCCACAGGAGTGCCAGTGCTCGGCTGCATCGTACACGTGCTCCATCTCAAGGCAACCAGGATTCCTGGCTTGCATGAGGGCTCCAAGTCCCTTCCTATCTGCAAGGCAAGGTGCACAAGCAGCTCTACAAACACTGGCCCAGGGAAAGTAGGCGCCACAGGGAAGGAGCAAACAGCATCAAATTAGGAAATGTCAGTGGCCTCACCTTGTACAAGGAACAGGACAGGAAGACTAAAGTTGATGAAGGAAATGGAGCGACTGCCAGGCCGGCAGGGACTGAAAGATTGAGGATTAGATAATTTCAAACTGGAAAGAGGATTGTTCTTTGAAAATAGAACCTATAGATGAACAACTGAGAAGGACGGGAAAAAATCTATGCTAAACAGCAAAGATTCTACACTGTGAACTGGTGCTGATAGGCACCAATAAATCTTGGCCTCTTCTACTGGGTCATCTTTGAAAATAGGACCTAGGGTGACTTAACATTTTTGAACACACTGCCTCCTGAGGAATCATACGATAGATTTATGTCAATGGCCTGTACTCATTTCAGTAAGGTTTCTCTTGTTGTTCACAAAGATAAATATGAACAGATCATTCCTTGGACAGTCTTCGAGCAGTAGCTGGGTATGCGTACAGCTTGTTTTCCAGCCCTCCTGTGCAAGCAGATACATTCAATAACTGTTAAGACAGGCATATATCCCAGTATGGGACGGGACTGTCACTCACAAATTTCCTTGAGTAGATTCAGGCAGGCATCTCAAATAAAACTAAATGCAACAAATGGCCTCACTTTTCTTTCCTCTCTTTTGAAAGGGATTTATTCTGACGACAAATGAATATAACTGGCAGGCAAAACCACAGACGGGCGGACATGACAGACTGATGTAGCCAGATGGAATCATGTTTGTTTTAATCCACAATCAGTAGGCACAGCAGCGACAGCCTTTTCATGCCGCTTTACAGGAATCAAGCGCTCTGAAACTTGATTGGAATTATGTCGTGAGAAATAAATAGCCCAGATTAAGCCAGAGATAACAGAGGGTGCAAGGCAGTGGCGGTGCAACATTGCTCCAAGGGGAAAAAATATGTTCAGAAGTTGTTGAATGCAACCAATATAAGGACTGAGAGGAATAAGCTGACCTGGGGAGACATTATGGCTGCCACTGACTCCTCAGCAGCCAGCATTGAAGGTCTCTACAGCATTCAGGAGCAGCGAGAAACAGCCTCAAAATAGAAAAATACGTATCTTGGCAAGTGCCATTTTCCTGCTGCTACAACCACTGTCATCCTCCTCCAGCCTCACCTTCAGCTCGAGACATGGACCCCACTGATGTTGCAGGGACACGAATGCCACCATCCATGGACCAGCTCACTGCATGCACCTGCTGGCTGGGGACTTTCTGCCCGCACACAGGGGCTTTGCGTCAGGGCAGAGGTTTACTTATGTGAGCCCTTTTTTGTTTTGCTCACCACCAGATCTGAAAGAGGCATCTGGACAGCTGATGAAGTTCTCCCCTCTCTCCCCACTGGAGCCCCTGAGGCTTTTGTCACGAACAAGCCACAGTTGTTAGCACTTTCCAAGAAAAGCAGCAGTGTTTTACTAAAAGTGCCGACTGGCAGCAGGTTGGCATTGGGCTTCTTTGTTAAAAGATGACAGAGCTTATGTTTTCTGGGAGAAAGAAAAGTCCTATTGAGATAATAATATCATGCCAGGCAGACAGCCCTGCTTGTGTAATCCGCTTTGAGCACAATGCTGTGTTGTGGCTTGAGCATTGTTTCCAGCTGAAAAGTGGCTGTGATTTGCCTGGTCAAGGACCTTATCCTGACTGACAGGTCTACAAAAGGAGACAGCATGTGTGGTGGGCTGAGAAGCTGGGGAAGTCCACCTGAGGGGTGAGGGGATGGGACACAGACTGGGATGCACCAACCCATACGTGTACCTCCCTTCTGTGGGTGGAAAGGGTGCTGGGAGCATCCCATGGTGTTGGTGGCATCCCACAGTGATGAGCTCCTGTTTACTTGGTGCAGCATGGACTCAAAGCAAGGCTCATTGGATTAGACAGATTCTACTGCAGGGCACATGGCCAGAGCAGAGGAGAAGTAGGAAAAGTTACCCCAAGTTCAATCCTTTTTCAGGGCTATAGTTTGATACCTTACCAGAAATATGACGGCATTTTTGTTTGGAAAGACTGAAGGTGCAGGGCACCTGTTCCAGGCAAAATCATTTTTCTTCTGGAACAGTCAAGATGTTTCTTTACATGCTTTGTACAGAGCTATTGCCAAAATCCTGGTGTGCCAGGGCAATAGCAGAGCTAGTTTATAACTGCACTGACAAGCTCCCAATACCACTAAGACCTTCTTCCTTTTCTTGCTTTCCCGGTAGGGCTGTAGACACTGAAATGGTCCTTTGCTCCCAGAGCTGTGATCCCTGAGAAAGGTGGGCATTTAAAGTGTGAATTGTGAGTTTGTCACTGACAGTTGTGAAGGCACTCACATTTGGGATGAGTACTTTCTTCCTGCAGAGAAGTAGAAACAGAAATAACAGAAATATTAGACTACCTCAGAGCAGGTGGCTCTGTCATTGCATTCACCACTAGCACAACGTCTTGTTCAATCAGATGTCCTAGAGGTCACAGTGAACAATGGAAAGCATGAGCAAAGCCGGGCGGATTATGTACGTTACTAACAAAGAAGAGAGAGGTTTATTATTGTTGCAGTTAAAACATATTGATAGCTTCTGCCTACCTAGAATTAGCAATTAACTGCAATGGTAACACTGCTATTTGTAAATGTAACAGCATTATATAAACAGAATAAGACACTTCAAAACCTCTTGATTTTCACTTTGTATTTCTTGCTGTTTACTGGCTACTGAAAAGCCAAACCTGTTGGTACTCTCAAAATGTGTGATGAATGTGACAACGTTTCTTAATGAAAAGTTTAAGAGATAGTACCGTGTTGTAGGCAGGAATCTGCCTTTGGTTTACATCTGTAAAATGCCCCTTTACCTTCTATCTCTTTTTGACAATTCAGGTGATATCAGAATCATGTAATGACTTCAAGACATTGGTTCTGGCTTGCTTTGGATCAGACCTCAGTTCTTTGGCAAAGATGAACCTTGTGGGGCTTTCTGTCACCTGATGGGCTGAACTTTGTTTTCAGCATAGCTAGGGAATTGAGAACTGTTAGAGCTTTGTAGCAGAAAGTCTGCTGCAAAATTTTGCATGTATATATACTAACCTTTCTCCAGTTGTACAGCATTTGTCATTGGCAAAATAGTGTCTTCTGTGTAAAGCGGTTTATTACAACCACTTGCATTTTAATGACTAACCCTAAGCTGTTTACAAAACCTTCTTCAGGGCTAAAGTTAATTACCAGCTATACAGTGATGTTCAGTTCATACTGAAGTCTTACAGAGGTTGTTCATGGGTCTCATGCTAGACATTTAAACAGAGGCTGAGTTTCACTCAAACCTGAGAAGTGTATAACAGCAGCATGGCCAGATGAATGTAGAGATCTGATGCATAAGCAGGACAAAGAATACAGCAAAGAAGAGAATTATTTTCCTCTTTGGAGCTTGATACCGCAATTAACTTCCCTCTTCCAGCAAAACATATTTCAGTATTTTACTGATCAAAAATGAACATCTGCAGCAGGCCAGCCAAACCATCAGCATCTTCATTATGTATTCAGGGGATGGCACTAGGCGATGGCGCTGTGCAGATGGCCAGCACATGTATTCTGCAGCATCGAAGTCCCCTCTTCCTCTGGATAGGAGTTTTGGGATTTAAATGCCAAGTAGCCCTGTGCTGGTCTTCAAAACCAGGTTGACTTTCCCTCTGTGCATGGAAAAATGAGTGTGAAGCTACGCATGCAATTAAACCAAACTCTGCTCCGGATGTTCAAAACTGCCAAGCTAAGCATGGCTGGAACAGTAGTTGATTAGTGAGAGAAGCACATCACTTGCAGTCTCTGAGACCACTCCTAGCTAAGGCAAGTAATTTTTTGTCAACTTCCCATCTAGTACTGACCAGGCCTGAACATGCTTAATTAGTGACATCTGATGAGTGCAAAGCCTGGGGTTGTATTAGCCTTGCTTCTAAATTTGGACACATGCTTTGAACTAGTAATACAGGAGTTAAAAGCATCATGTAAACAGGATTAGACTTGGCTTGCAGAACTCTGGCTTCGTCCTTGTTTGAGGGAATAAGAGACAGCAAGAAAGCACACAGTAGAGCAGATGCTTCAGACAAAAACAGCTAGTAACTCCAAAGCCACACCTTTCAACATCTATCTCTGAGCATGTAACAACATGGTATGCCTGCGGTCCCGTGATGGGAGTCAGAACTTTCAGGTGGGGTGATGTGCCTGGGTTGGCAGTGGCACTCAGCAGCAGTGGGGACAGCAGCCTGCCCATGGCCCCGCCAAGCACAGGCCTGGCCATCCCCTTCAGAAATAGGCACCCATGGGACAGTGTTGTACATTTGCAGTGACTGGAGCAGCCAGTGCTATGGAACACCCTGGAAGGTGCAGCTTGGTCCAACCTCCCTGCTGAGAGGGAGGTCAAGAAACCTAGAGCCCTTACAAGGAGCTGAAAAGCCACCTGCTCAAAATTCCCAGGTGGAAAACAAAGAAAGTGTACAGGAAAAACACCCTTGTGATGTTTACCCCATTGCTGTGACACGGTGCCTTCGCTTTTCCCTGGTTCCAGATCTTCTGCTGCTGGACTTCAGAGATCACTGACAAGGCAACCACTACTTTCAACCAGGGTACAGACACGATGCAGTGAGCAGTGGAGGAAATAAAATGCAGGAGCTTTCTCCTCAGCGGTATGGTGCAGGCACGTATTCAGGGATTTGCTGTCTCAGCAGGACTGCACACAGCACACATGGAGCTTGACATGTTTGAAAGTACGTCAGACAGCACACAAACCCATGCATCAAAGGATATACATAGCTTACTGTATTTCCTGTATCTGAAGTATAGCTTCATGAGAGAAATTTAAGCTTCTGGAAGGGAGTAGGCTTAATATGTGTAAATTCAGCCTGGCACATGAGAATCCAGATTCTGATCTGATTTCTTGACATTTTTCTACACAAGTATTAAATGATAATTTATCACATCTTCTGAATATGATCATAAATGCCCCCCAGTTTTGCAGCTCCAAGTGACATGGATGCTTTTAGAAATGTATGTTCGTATCATTCCTGTGCAGTCTCTAGCATCTATCTCCCTGAGCAAGGATCTCCCGAGCAAGCCAGAATTACTTCATTTGCATTTCTGTTTAAGAGAGAGTTAAATCCCCTTTATGTGCTATTTTGCCTTCTTTTCTCTTTCTAATTTATCTGAAGACATTTCAGGACTAGAGCAGAGTGCTTAGAAAAAATCTCCCAGCTGATGAACAAAAGACAGCATTTAATTTAGTTACTTTCAAGTAATCCAGTCACGCCATTCAGACATTTGTTGCCAAACAAGATCATCAAGGCTAAAAGTCTTGTATATACTATTCCTATTGTTCTGGTGAGTTATTTGCCTTGTACTCAGAGCAGTCTGTAAGCTATTTCTCTCTATATAATGAGAAAGAATTGTACACATGTAAAGAATTCTCCATGCTTTGCTTTACAGATGTGATTTAACAGTACTTGCCTTCAGAGAGCTTGACAGAGAAGTATCTGAGGTATCTAAAATATCATAAGAGAGGTCAGAAATGGCACCAAGAACTTAAGGCTGGCTACTTTTCTGGACTCATTCGGCCTGCGGCAGTGAAAGAAGTGCTTTGACTTTAGAAAAGAGTGTTTAATGTGCTTGGAAGGAAGTGTACAAATGCCAAAAACATCTCCTTGAGAGTCGGAAAAACTTCCTCTTTTTTTCTTTACATGTTTGTTTTCCCATTGACAAGTAGTTTCAGTGGAACATACTGAAATAGCTTGCTGTGAAGGCTTTCCAAACATTATTAAGATACATTTTATATATAGCCTCCATATCATAAACTGGGATTACTCATCTCCTGAAACCATTTTTTCCTTGGCATATATACTTCTGTATGAACACACCCCCAGAAGGCAGAGCTGTTCACACACTAGGAAAAGTAACATCAGCTCCTTCCCTGAGGAATATGAGCTGCAGTTTGTTGCATTCACAGAGGTGGTGGCCCTTAGCATCAATCTCCTCTGAAGGATCCTTCTCCTCTGTGGATTCCTCCTGACTCACTGCCCTTCAGACTCCTGCGTTTCACCAGGCACTTTCAGCTTCGAACACTGGATACTACCTCGCATGCAAATCTTTGGTCTGGATCCAGTGAGGAGAATATTGGTGCAGGTATTTTATTTGAAATTTTAAGATGTTTGAGCCACTGGGCAGCTGCAACCAACACAGCTCTGCTACTGCCTCTGAGATGGCAATGCTGAAATCTTTGCTCCTTTGGATTAATGTCTCTTGGCTGCATCAAGTTTTGAATTTTCTTTTTCTTACCTCATAGCAGCCTTCCAGTATCTGAAGGGGGCCTACAAGGATGTTGGAGAGAGACTCTTCATCAGGGACTGTAGTGATAGGAGAAGGGGTGATAGGTTCAAACTTGAGCAGGGGAGATTTAGGTTGGATATAAGGAAGAAGTTCTTCACTGTGAGAGTGATGAGGCACTGCCCAGAGAAGCTGTGGCCATCCCTGGCAGTGTTCAAGGCCAGGTTGAATGGGGCTTTGAGCAACCTGTTCTAGTAGAAGGTGTTCCTGCCCATGGCAGGGAGGTTGGAGCCAGATCGTCTTAAGGTCCTTTCCAACCCAACCTGTTCTATGATTCTAACTTGAAAGCAAAGCATCTTTTTTCTAGTTCTGGCTGTACTGTTGGAAAATGCGGCACCATCACCTGGAATCCATCCATGTACAAGTGCAGCAACCACATCAAAGAGCAGCTTTTACCAAGAGTGCAACCACTTTCAAATTTTAAGGCAATTAAAAAATACACAGTCATCTCCAGGAAGATTTTCCGCCCCAGAAGAAACTTCCACATCCAAGAAGATCGTTATTACAAAACACTTCAAGACAATAGAATGTTCATTTTCCACAGTTATTAAGTGTTCAGCTTTTGGTTTGGTTTGGTTTGGTTTTTGTTTTCCTGCATGAGCAAGTTTTCAGTACTTTAAGAAATCTTCTTCAGTAGTAGTTTGGTAAACCAGAGTTCCTTAGAAATAGATAATAAAGCTTGTTCTCACTCTGTATTGTGTGCTTAAAGGCAATTCAGGAGTATGAACCTGCTCCAGAAAACTGGATGCTGGTGAATTCCCTGGAGGAATGCTTCCAGAGGAAAGCCTCTCAGCTGCAAGTGGCTGCCTCCCTCCCAAGACCATTTTACAGCTGCATTCCTGCCTATGCTGCTTCTTCATAGAGTTTCTCCCTCTAGCAACTGAAACTTCCTGGTGGGAAGGACAAGATACTTCCGTGGTTTATCCCAGCAGCAGACTCTGACTTTCCCTGTCTTTGACAAAGCACACATCCACATCCACAGCCAGTTCATTCCTCTCTTGTTTGAGTCTCCCATGGAGGACTGCATCTAGGGATATTTTTCATGTATTTCTCAAGATACGATAGGAACATGTGCCTTGTTTATTTAGCGGTACCTCACCACAGTCTTAGACCATGTCAGCCAGCCTTTTAATTTCGGTTAACTCAATTTCTTTTTCTCTCTTTGCACCTTTTTCCATCAATAGCTATGTTTTAGGCCACTGGGATAGCATCAGTTGTCACTTGCCAGCTAGTGATGTCATTTTGATATGTATCTGCAGGCCTCTATTTTCACAAGAGGTCAGCTCCTCCGGCTCTGTGGACAGACTGCGTGTGCTGGAAGGAGCAATATAAATCCTAGATCAATATATTTGGCTTCCTTTTCAACAGTTATAGCTCCTGAAATAGAATACCAATTCTGCCAGATCCTTTTAATCTCCACATTTGTCTTTGAGCAATTTTTCTGCCTGCAACACATCCAAATGCAACATTTTCTACTAATGTCATTGACATGCCCCTCCCTTTCCAGTTCATTAATAAAGTTGTTAAAAATCTTTTGTTGGCCTTCAATACGGTTCACTACATGTCGTTGCTTCCATGACTCAGGGGCACTACTAGCAAGTCTGGAATATCTCCAGTGTGTCTGGAATATATCTCTATCTCCATAGTTTAAGTCCTGCTTCCAAGACAGGCTGCTTAGTAGGCAGAAATAATAGAATAACACAGTTCTAGACCGCTGCATGTGGATTCATCCCTCCCTACTTCCTTCCCTTCTGAAACAGAAGATGCTTCTTTGTGATTTTACATCCCCACACTACTTCAGCAATACCCATGAGCCTTCCCTGACCACAACACTGAAGTACTTTGAGAGCGGAGACTCAGAAAGTCCTTGTGCTTAATTCTAAAGCGATGAGCTATGGGAATAGCACACTGTGATGACTCTATTTATTTACTTATTTATGGTCTGAATTGTTTTTTACTTTCTTTGCTGTCAAATTAGATCTTGCTGGCCTTTGCTTTAGAGTGACTGATTCATAGATGGCAATTCTCTGCAGCAGTGCAGCAAATGACTTCTCTCTGTTTCTTGTTTCTGCATTATAATTGTAGAAAACTCAGTGAATTTTCATTGTCTACCAGTATGCAGCCAGGCAAAGACTTTATAAATCAATTGTTTTGCTCTTTCTGACTCTAATGATTAAACTTGGAAACATCAGCTGGAGGACATGCAGTCCAAGGTTCCAGTTTGCAGAGATAATTGTTTGATATCAAACAAGATAAATGTAGCAAAGCTGAAACGTGTGACCTCTTTTGAGATTCCCCATGTCTTGCTCCCATCCCATTAGAAGCAAGGGCATCTCTTGCCTGTAATGACCAATTTACTCCACATTGCTCCTGTTGGGTTCTGTGAGCAAAGATCTCTCATTTGCGAGCATCAGTCTCCAAGCTGGAGGTAAGGTAATAACATTCCATGACAGCCAGCCAGAATAAAAGGCTCTTCATGGATAGCCCTCCACATACCCTCCTGCTGAACCAGCCTGAGGAGCTTGTAGGTGATGGTTCCCATAGACCAGTTACATGCCAAGAGCATTTCTGCTGTACTCAGGAGTGCCCTGTCTGCCACTCAAGTGACACAGGGAAGTGAGCAGGTCTCACGTGTAGGTCTCAATCGGGTCAAAAATCACAGGGTGGTTCAGTGCACCTGGATTTTGAAAGACAAGCTGCAGAGAACAATGAAAAGCAATATTAACAGTCTTCCTGGTTCTTCCCTTAATTTCTCTTCTCAGGCTTATATCTTGATCATGGTGTCCTGCTGAAGCCTAAGAAGGAAGAGAGATGACACTACAGAAATCAGAGCCAGGACCTCAGAACTGAGCTGCTGCCTCGAGGGCAAACAGTTGTGTGCATGCCTAAGGGAGAGCAGCCTCCCATCCCTCTGAGCAGCTGTGGCTTCATTGTAGTATCATTCGACCCCCTGCTGGCTTCATTTTTCTCCTCAGCACTTCTTTCGCTGCCAGTTTTCCTGGTTTTTCTCCCCCTGGAATTCTTCACAGAGCCACCCTCTGCAGGCACTCCTCTCTGAGGATGAAAGGAACTTTTTCGGTAAAGGATGGCCCCAAAAGTCCTGACCAGTGTTGCCCCGCATTGTCCCACTCCCTCTGCATCAGTGGTGGCGATCCGTGGCAGGGACCGACTGTATCTCAGGCTAATGAGTTGTCAAAAACCCGTCCCCATGCCTCGCCTCCCAGGCAGGTTATTATTATGAGGGCTGTCAGTGGCGGGTGAGGATGGTGCAAGCAATCCATTTCTGCAGCCAGCAGGGAGCTATGAATCTGTTCACAGGGGATCAGCGGGGTGCTGTGGGAACAGGCCTGCCCTGCAAGCGTCCACCAAGGGCTACCATTCAGGAGAGCACTGTGGGTTCATGGCGAGCGCAGCGAGTTTGCCTCTAATGTATGCCCTAATGAGTCGGCGGAGGGCGTTCTGCCTGCCTGAATGTCTTTAGTGTGGCAAAAGCAGAGTGGACATTCCCATACAATAGTGGGCTTAAATTCAGCTTCTCACCGATGCCTAATTCATGGGCGGAACGGCTTTTGTAATACCTATAGAAGAGAAGTACAGTAGGTCATTTCATCAACTAATTGGAGTTGACAATCCCATATCTATACATATCTCACAGCCATTCGCATGCATTTGGAAATAGAAGCATTTTATCTTCCCTCGTGTGGCCAGCCACCAAGGAGGGAAAAATATACATTTGGGTTTGCACCTCAGACAGCCACAGCTTTGCAACAAAAACTAATATATCCTGACAGTGCCTTTTTCACTTCCTGAATGGCAGGTGGAGCATTAAGGGTTACCTTTCTTACCTCCATTCTCCACCTTTTAGATCATGTTTCCTTCTCCCCACCCATGGTTTGATATCTCTGCAGGACACACACTTCATGTTTGTTGGGTGTCCCACAGTGCAGAGCATCCATCTTGCATAAGTCTTGTAAGTACCACCATAACATCAATAAAATAATGGGGTGATGGTCAGGATAATATGAAATGTCCCTGGTTTGCAAATGGGAGTTTCACAACTTGCTGAAGGCCACTTGCTGGACCAGTAGCAGGAGTACGTCCGGTCCCCAGTCCCACACCTGTAATGACAGAGTGCATCAAAGTTGTCGTTTGCTTTAGTCCTTTGGGGCACAGCATGAACTTCTGCTATTATCAACACTTTATCCACTGGCCAGTTCAGATACAGAAGTTGCATCTGAGTCTATACACAGATACTATTAATTCTTCCAATTTAATTAGGCACATAATACCTGAGAAAGAACACTTTCCAAATCCTCTGTGGAAGCCAAGCGGACACTTTGGAGTGTCGTGCCAGTTAAAACTGGACGTTCCCTTTTCTCCGGTAGACCATTCTGTCCTCAAAAGCAGCCACAGAACTAGGTTGTATTCCCACCTATGAAAGTCTTTGGGAAGAATTAATGGTGATTTGAGCTAACTCCGGGGATTTTAATTTTTTCTGTTTAAATAAAGGCTTGGTTTGTCCATTAGTCATGCTAAAACCTCCAGGCTTTCTCAGTGCAACCCTCAACTCCATTAACAGTCTATGATGAAAACATAAAACTAAACTAATCGCTTCTTCCATTCACTAAATGCTTATTCCACATGGGATCTGAAATGCAGAATGTGGTAAAATTGCCTGGTTTGTACTTTATACTGGGACTGACAGAGACTGTAACACCACTTGGATGGAGACAAATAAACTTTATGCATTGATCCTAGTGACTCAGAGGCAATTTAGTTGTTCTTGTTGTGACATGGAAGTTTTCATGCTGTAGAGCTAGGAAACAGTATAAAGCTGCCCAACAAATAGAATAAAGATGAGCTAAATCACCACAATTTTTTCTCCCCAAATACGTTCATTAA
This sequence comes from Psittacula echo, assembly GCF_963264785.1. Lineage (NCBI taxonomy): Eukaryota > Metazoa > Chordata > Aves > Psittaciformes > Psittacidae > Psittacula > Psittacula echo. The sequence goes on along the minus strand of NC_137735.1, from coordinate 115,860,395 downwards.
GGATATTACTTTGCTTAGGATGAAAAACTTTACTATGTTTTTGCTCTTAAAAAACAAAGATCTGCCGGGAGTGTGGGAAATATGTTTTAAAAAGCCAGTAAATGGAGCACACGTCAGTAAAGACAGCTCGATTTCGTTACGGTGGTGTGATCACAAAAACATTTTCTACCATGCAACTGTTAATTAGTCTCGCAAAAAATTATTCTGCTTCAGTTATACAGAGTACAGTACATGGCTACATAAATGCATAAGGAATGAAATAAATATGCTTTGTTCAAACATGGTGACCTTTGGGAGACAAAGATGATAAGAGAATGAAGTTTCTTTCTTTTTCCTCTTGTATTTATCATGCGGGAAGTCAATGTTCCCTCATGAAATACAGTAATTATGATAAAAAATAAACTGAAATGAACTTCTTCACTTCACACTTCAACAGTCTAACAGCCATACAAACGCATTCATGCATGTATGGCTGTCATTTCCAATCCAGACAATTTCTGATAAGCTTTAGCCAGTCTGAGGTGCTGCCAGTTTGAGTGACAACCTTGATACCTGCAACTAAACGGTTAATCTGTTCACCATTGTGAATGTAATCATTGCTCTCAGATGCAGAGGAATCCCACATTTTTTCTGATGTCTGAAATAAAATGGTTGTTAATAAGTAATGTAGAGCATATACACACATAAATATATATTAATATGCATGGTATTGTCTGCACTGTTCTGTGGTGTCACATGTACTTATATATATATATATATATGAGTACTAAACCAGAGAAAATATGGAAAGTAAAACATATTTTTAAATAATGTAAAATGGATTTGCCTTTGCTGCAAATAAGAAATCGAAATAAAATTAATCATTGTGTTTCATTAAAACAACATTTTAACTATACGATTCACGTCTGAGTCATATGTGCTCTATGACTTTTTAGTATAATTCAGCATCCAGTTCCCATGGAACTCTGGGGCATTCTGCCCTTGAAAGCACAGTCATTACTTCCATCCTGCTGCTATTTAAACACACTTGGAAATGATGTATGCTTCCAAATGTGAATAAAGCAAAACCAGTGAAGGCAAAGGTTATGTAGGCAAAGGGTACTTCCCTCCTTTGCTAAAGACATTACAGCTCTGATCAATGTGCTTAGCTTGCACATTTTAGCCCATTATCTGAGGCTGGAGTCAACTTGGCAACATCAAAATGGTTGTATTTTACGTTTATATAAGCTATTATATACTCATATATTTGCTCAGCATCAGAAACACTGGTCTGCAGTATTTCCCATGTATACTTAATTTACTGATGTTGACTATTCAGGGGAAAAAAAATCCAATTTCATGTAAATGAACTTCCTATTTTCAGTATAAACCCCCTGAAATTCTGTCAAGTTTAGCACTGCAAGTAATGGATCCATAAGGAAAACATAGTATGGATAGCGTATTAGAAGAATGGAGATCAGTTATATCCTCAAAGATAACTCACAAAATACAGGTTGTTAAGTCTGGTAACTATTGCTCCCCAAGCACCACAGAAAGTAAAGTCATAAGGTCATTATCAACATGGCCTGTGGGAATGTCCCTTCACATACCTAAATTCAACTAATTATTAGCTGGTGAACAAGGATCGTAGCAGTCAGGTTTCCAGCCACTATTATCTTCTGCATGGGTAAAGTTTCAGCCAGGGTCTTTTGGTGGAACCTGGTGTCCCAGTGCTAGGACAGAAGCACTGTCACCCGCTGCCATGACCATGCTTCTTGTCGGACAGCATAGTTCAGAGTAGCATAGGAATTGCTATTTACTTGACTCTATCATGAATTATCAACTACTTAATGTAAAGTCATACCTCCATTAAAATTCTTGGGGTCTCAACATGATAGTACTGCGAATTAAACTTTAACAAGACTATTTAGCTGTGGATTTGATGTCTGTTGTTAGATCAATCTTTAATTGTATCATTTAATTCTCTGGATCTTCTTTCCCAGAGATAAAAAATGATTAAGAGATTCTTCATGAGCATTTAAAGCAAGCACCCACAAAACCACAGATGAGCTGAAGTGTTTTATGTCCAATTCACAGAAGCATGTAAATCCATAAAGTGTCACAGGTATGAACTAGCCCCTTTCCCCTTCTAATTACATATCTTTTACAATCTGCCAGAACAAGTAGTCACTTGCCTCTCGTGAAGCATCATACAAAAGCAACATCAGTATCAGTTCACCACAACCTACAACTGATCAAACAACCTTAAGGATAATTTTAGAAATACAACATTTGACAGAAAATACTCAACACTGTACATTGATATGCAAAATATTTGTTTATTGTGTAGCAAAAAAAAAGGTACAATCGTTTTGTATCTAAGCTAGTGTTTATTATATAAAATCCGTATTAAACACATCTGTGTATTAAGTGGAGTTGGCAATGCTATTATTAATGTTTCACTGTTTTCCATTCTATGCTCCTCTTTCTTAGTGGCTTATAATTTTGGCAGCCTTTAACTGGTTGTATAAACATTTACAGGAGGCAGTGCTCTAGAAAAGCTTTCCTGGAAACAGGAAATATCTGCACCAAGCTGATATTTTTCAAGAAAATTTCAGCCAAGAAGGTCATTTCCAAGAATGCTGCTTGGGGAAAAAATAGGTTCCTTTTCTCTTATTAAAAAAAACCCCAAAACAACAAAACAAACCACAAATTAAAACGTTTCTCCTGGAAAATTGATAATGAGCTTTGGAGCAAAGATCTGAGTATTGCAATAAATGGTTTTTGTTAAGGGTACACCTTTTGCTATGCTTGTGAAATGTGGCCACAATCTCACCCTTGAACACAGCCCAATCCTCCAATGTATCACAGTTTGCACGTGCTGGTCGGAGCGAGCCAGCTCAGACACCAGAATATGCTTGTTGGCAGAGAAGCAGGCTTCTTTCAATTGTTTCTATTACCCAAACTAGCCTAAGGATCTCTATCCTGCATTGCAGTGAACAATACAGTCAGGGCCTGACCTCTTCACTCACCTGATCAGCACCTACCCTTGCAAGTGTGTTTGTTGGTATATTCCTGAGCAGAAGAATCTGGGCAGTTCCTCTACTGACCATCTCTCGGTCCTATTACAAGAAAACACTCCACTTACCTACTTGGCCATTCCCATTACCTGTGGTGTAAATTGCCACAGAGAAGACACTGCTCTGGAGAATGAAGGCAGTAAATGGACATAAATGCTTCTAAGACCATGCTGCATTGCTGAGGCCACCCATGCCAAGTGTGGACAGCAACAGTGACTGCTATAAAAGACTAAAAGAACAGAAAAGGACACTAAGAGAGCAGTGTGGCAGTGGGGCCAGGTCACCTGTGGCATGCAAGGAGCATCAAGAGCACTGAAATTGCTTGCTGTGGTTCTCCAGGCTCTTGGCGCCCAAGCGGGGAATTCCAGGGCACATCAGCCTCAGAAACACCTGACAGGCTAAGAGAAACCAGCTTTCACCCTCTGTGCACTTTGAGAAAAACAAAGGAACAGTTGTATAAGTGATCTAACAGACTACTCAGCAAAATGAAAGCAGAACTGCCAAACTAAGTGACTACTTAAATGTTATACGAAGCACTTGCAATAAGAGAACACCAGCACATCAATGGCCTGCCAGCTAGAAATGAACCAGGTAGAGCTGGTCCCTACAAGCACTGTTGTTGTTGACACAAGGCAGTGGAAACTTTTGTGTCCAAAACTCCAGTGTATTAAACTCTTAAAGCATTTTGAAGAAAGGCATTTCTGTGGTGACACACTGCACCCAGCACATAGAGCTGGGCACTGCCCCAAGAAGCGTGAAAGTCAGGGTACTGGTAATTTGGCGATGGTTGACAAAAGGGTAAACAGCTTGTGTACAGACAGTTGGCTGGTGTAAACAGCTATAGCCATGCTATGTCTCCTGGAGTAGTACCAGATGGTGTGTGTTGAACCACAGGATTTTGAGTTACTTTCACCCCAAGCATGCTGCAGTCTTTTGTACTGTCTGCCTTGGGCGTCTGGTCCTAACTCACTGACCATACTCAGCCTTAATTCCTGGTCCCTGTAATCCTTCTCGTCTCAGGTAGGCTAAGCCTATGGGGTTTGTGGGGTCTAAGGAAAGCTTGCCCACCTACACAAGCTTGGGATCCTGCTTGTTTCACCCAGGCAATGGGATGCTCCAGAGTTCTGATAGCTGACCAGAAACTGGCTGCATGAAAGCTTCTCCTCCATTCTGCTCCACAGGGAAGGTTGTACACATACATTTGACATTAGAGCAGATCCTCACCACTCCGTAGCCTCAGAGAGGCCATCACAGAAGGACCACCAGTTTAGCAGAGAGGCTCCCTGGTCCTAGATGCAGGGTAGTGATCACTGCCTCCCCGCTGAGATGTGGGCCCTGGGCTCAGGTTCAAGGCAAACACGAAGCACAGACATCGCCTTTGGAACATTTTCAGGGCACAGGGGGTTAGGGATTTTTTTCTGTCTGCAGATCCTTCCTGGAATTGAGACTTTCTGGCCCCACTGCTCCAGGACCAGCTCTGGCTCCCCTGGGAGAGGTGCAAACGCAAACATACCAGCAGACTTTGCAGAGGTTCTGATCCCAAATCACACTTCCCTTATCTACTACAAGAATAGATGCATCTGGCCAAATTAATAAAACCACAGCACATTGAAGCCTCAGGATGTAATGGTGGGAGTTCAGGACATACTTGTCCCTACAGCTGCCAGTCAGCCTCAATGACTCACAGGTTTCTTTCAGACCCAGGCTCCCATTTTTCCCATTATTCTCTTCAGAATATTGCTTGGGCTCTGACAGAGTTTTCTAAGAATGTTGGAAGTCCTGGATTTAGCTCCTTGTCTTAATCCAGCAGCATTTCTCTCTCTTACTTTCTCCTCTCCAGCTAGTTGCCTTCTGCTCTTTCTCTGAAACAGTGAGGGACCACTTGTACAACACCTAGCCTCTCTTCACCAGTGATCCCACACCCAACTACCCTGTCAACTAACCTCTCCTTCCTCTTCTCTCCTCCTGCAAGATTCACTGTTAAAAATTGTTTTCCTGTTTGTCAGGGTAACTATTTGTCCAAGAGGATTTCCAGATGAATGAAGGACCATTCAGGTTTAGAAACTGGTGCTAGGTTTGTAGCACCACCACTGGCGTTTCAGCCATGGCTGAAGGTGAAAGGACAAGAGAAGCAGCAAATGAGATCCTCTTAAAATGTAGGTTGCACATAACAGAGAACCTCCACACCAGCCAGACTTTCCAAACTCTGCCCAGATTTCTCAAAACAACAACTCTTGAACCACTTCTATGATTTGGAGTCAGCTATTAGTTTTCATTAAGATGCTTGTGTGAAAGCAGTTTCCAGATTCGTTCTGCACAATGCTTGATTCCCCCAGTCCTTTCTGACACACACAAGAATGCCATTTTATTATTTATACAGATCACTTTGTTTTCCCCAGAACATAATTTCAATTCTAATTCATTAATGTCAAAGTATAAAAGAAGCAACAGCACATAAAGCAACAGAAGTTTGCCAAACCCAGAAGATAACAGCTGATAATTAAGGATGTCCCATTATTTCTTGGCAAAGGAGCTTGTGTTTTCAGAGGCACATTCTTAAAGGGCCTCTCTTTAATGTAGCTGCATAATTTGCATGAATTCTATTTGCACAAATAAATAAAGGTTTTCAATATGCATAAAAGGAGGCTTTAATGTTCCCGTCATATCTGTACAATACCCATCCCATGCCCCTTCTCCCTGGCACAGCCCAGTCTGATGACAGGTTCACAGCAGAGCCACTTGGCAAACCTCAGGGGGAGAGGTGGCACAAAAAACTGTTATGACTCCATCAAGATCTGGGCTTTTGTTAGCATATACCTGCTATCCCCCCAGATCTCATGTCATACTGACATCACTGCAGGTAAAAGGCACTGTGTTGACCTGAAACTGCACATAAATACTCTACCCAAGAAGAAACACTCTGTTCCCATCTTCACAGGCTCACTTCCACCTCCTGCCCTGGAAGCCCTTCACAGCACAGTCTCTGCTTGCCGGGCAAGTCCAACCCAAAGAGACTTTGGCATCTTACTTGTGTTTCCTCACATCAGTACACCAGCCACCGGTGGACATGCAGGGCCAATGGCAAGTCCCTTGTCTCTTTTCTGTACATACAAAAAAATTGTATTTCTTACTGAAAAAGGGTTTTAGACAAAAATCATCAAATACTTTCTACAGAAAATTGGGCAAGAGCAAATTTTCAATTACAGTACGATTTATAATGGCAAATCTTCCATTAAGCCTGTTGCTGAAGGAAAAATAAATTTATTTCATAGCAAGATTTGGCATGAGTCCTGGATCCTCTTCACATTTTAGCAGTACTGCTATAGCAGCAAAACTCTACAAGGGTGCACACAGCCTCAAAATCCTTCTAGGTCCATGACAGTCATAACCACTGCATCCCCAAGCAGAACAGAGGGCTTCTCAGAAATCAGTTCCTGATCTGCACGAGGCTACTTAGCAGCTGTTGCTTAAACTGAGGCATCACATACCTAGTATTTTCGAGAACCAGATGCTGCGGTCTAGGAGTCTGTCAAGGGGAAAGGAAGGAGAGTGGTACACTGGTACACCTCCACCTGGGACAGGCTCCTGTGGGGAGAGCAGCAAGCAGGTTCTTACACCGCTTTGTCAATTATGAACCCAACAGAATCAGAAGTTGAGGTCCATCCACCCCATAGCAGGACAAACTCAATGCTGCTACACTGGATTTAGTTTGATGCAAACCTGTCCTTTAGGGTACTGTCTCCCAGTGGAGCTTCCTTTTTGTTAACTCAGGTCTTCCCACTCATAATTCAGGTCTGTGCCTTCAAGTAACTTGCTTTAAGTGGGAAAATAGTGTAGCAGAGCAAAACCCAGTTTACACTGGCATATCACTAGGAAAAGACACAGGATGGTCACTAAAAGTGCAGCCCAGAAGCTGGAACATGGGACAGCTCTGACGGTTTCCTTAAGAAATGGCAGGTAGAAGGGGATTATTGCAGAGAGTTCCTGTCTCAGCAAACTCGGCACAATCAAGCAGTATTCCTGGGCAGCTCAGCTTTCTCTTAGTGATGTGAGGGTACAGAGGCTAGCCCTCTCTGCCTGGCATTATGGTGACATGGCATGTTAATGATGTCAGTGAGCATTTGCACTTAACACAGATAACGCCATCTAATGAGTCCCTCCACCGGAAACACTGCTGCAGTCGGATGTCCAGCTGCTTAATGTGTTTCCTTAGGAACACAGGCAGTTGTGCTAAATTCCCACCACTGAGCTGCAAGAGAAAAGCCTATCCATCCATGCAAGATCTAAGGCTTGGATTAATCTATGACAAAAAGTCTTTCCTGTTCATTTCCTGTTGAGCAGCAGCCTAAATACCCTGACCCACAGGCAGAAAAGAATGCAAACGACTACTTCCCCTATTACATGGGGAAATGCAAAGAGGACAAAAGGTGAACTTCACCCCTGTGCTGAAGGTCAGGAGAAGACCCAAGTAAAACAGTCTCTGAGTCAGAATGATTCAGTCAACAAGGTAAACAGCAAATTCCTCACATGGGAAAAAAAGGCCAAAGCTATTTTGTTTTGTGATTAACCAAGTTATCCAGTTAACTACATCAGATGTAGTCACGCATTCTATGCTTTCAGTACTCCTTCCTGCCCTACCGCCACACAAAATTGCTGCAGACCCAGTCTACCGCTGATGATGTTACTGACGCGTGAATTCGTGCCCCAATTATGAAACTAGAAGTCAAGAGCTCCTGCTCTCTGACTTCTATGCGGATATCTATGACCCTGGGAAATTATTCTGGATTTTGATAACTTTATAACAACAGGGCTGGAATATTTACTCATCTGTCAGAGGGACAGAGTGTATTAAATGCAGAATGTGATTGGCTCCTGTATTTCTGCATACACAATAAGTTTTGCCAACATGAGTAGGAGATACTGTGATCAAAACTGCTTCAGTATTTAAATGTAAGAAGTGCTGTTTACAGATATGACATCAAACCTGTTATATTGCTATTCACAGATATACATATCCATCCTTGTCAGTTGTCAGGAAAGTGCAAAAATTACTCCCACGGTATGATTTTATCCAAGACACTCTAAGCTCATTGTGTTCTGTCATATTATACATGTTATCTCTTGAAATCAGCTATTCTTTACTGCAAGTGGCATAAAAAAAATTTGTTATATATACACCTTTCCCATGGTGTTCATGCTTTTCCTATATAGTCTCCACAGACTCAGAATCATAGAATCACAGAATAGTTAGGGTCAGAAAGGACCTTAAGATCATCTAGTTCCAACCCCCCTGCCATGGGCAGGGACACCCCACACTAAACCATGTCACCCAAGGCTCTGTCCAACCTGGCCTTGAACACCGCCAGGGATGCAGCATTCACAACCTCCCTGGGCAACCCATTCCAGTGCCTCACCACCCTAACAGTAAAGAATTTCTTCCTTATATCCAATCTAAACTTCCCCTGTTTAAGTTTTAACCCGACTTCCATACAGAAATCTTGTAACTTACTCTTTCAGCTGGCCCACAGTGTGTCTCGCTCTCAGAAAGACTATTAGCGTAATTTTGATGTTGTCTCTGTCACTTACCCAATACACCCAAAAAAGAAAACCATGTGGATTTCTAATGACCATAGAAACAATATCTGAGTGCACTTCTCATACATGCTAGTTAAAAAAGAATTACAATTCCAACTCTTGCTTGCTTCTATCCAACCATAAAGGCATCACAACCACTGAGTGTGAGGACAGCTGGATCTGGGCAAGATAGGCCGCTGAGTCAACAGCAACAAACAGTCATATTTAGCAGATGATGATGGTTTTGCTTTCAACACCAGGGCACTAGGCTGACCTTTGTAAGGTAAAGTGCTCAAAAAATGTAATAGTTCTGTTACAGAAAGGTTAGTTCCTGAGGGTATATTTTCCACATTCAGCATCCAATACATGAAAAATGAAGTGACTATAAATAGTGTGGCATTTGATGACTTCAGACAGGGAGTAGTAGAAGACATCAGTGTAGACATGACAAGTTATTAAATGGTACAAATGTTGGTTCAACCCGTTTGCTTGTCAAAGGTTAAGAGTCACAAACTAAAGCTAGAACAAGACTGGTGTTTCATGGGTTCCTGGAGAGGGACTTTTCCTGGATAGGGCACGCAGTGATAGGATAAGAGTATAAAAGAGGGTAAATTTATTATTATTATTATTAAATTTTTATTAGGAAGTTCTTCACTATGAGAGTGGTGAGACACTGACACAGGTTGCCCAAAGAAGCTGTGGCTGCCCCATCCCTGGCAGTGTTCAAGGCCAGGTTGGATGAGGTTTTGATCAACCTGGTCTAGGGGAAGGTGTTTCCTGCAGGGGGGTTGGATGCTTTAAGGTCCCTTCCAACCCGAACTATTCTGTGGTTCTGTTAAAAACTCTGTCAACTTGTATGCCCGGGAATCAAATGAGACCGAGTGGAGCAGTCGCACACTGGCAAGGACATCACTTATGGGTCTTATGAGCCCTGAGGATTTCCATCCATGCGCGTGGAGCATCGAACACAGACCGGTTCACGCATTTACTCTTTCACGCGAACCGCCGCCGCCACGCGTTCACCGCCCGCAAGGCTGGCGGGTGGAACGAGGCTGGCCCGCAGCTCCCGCTACGGGCTGCAGTCACCGCGCGGGTCAGGCACTGCCACCTCGTGGACACACACCGGGACGGATGAGAAAGAAGGAAACGCAGACCCCCATCGCTGCCGAGCTGAGCACGGCCCTCGGAGCCGGGAAATAACCCAGGACTGGAAAGTAAGCGATACCCCACCGCCAGCAACACACACACATACTCCACTGCTCAGAAGCGGTGCGTCCATCCCGGCCGGCAGGGCAGCCGCTGCTCTGCCCACCCCGCTTCCAAGAGGAGATAAGACAGCTGCCTGTCCGAGGGGGCAAAGCGCGCCCTTTGGGGCCTGCGGGACGGCAAGGAGGGCATAAGAAGGGAGTCGGAAGGGACGGAAAAGCCTCAGAGGCCTGAGGTACTGCGGCAAGCAGCAGCAGCACCATCCGCCTCTTCCGCCCCGGCCCGGCTCGGCGGCCCCGCGCTAGCCCCGCCCCGCAGAGCGGTTGGTTAGGAAAGATGGAAGGGCAGCCAGGGCTGCCAATGAGAGAGGCTTGCGGCCCGCCAAGCCAATGGGAGCTCTGCTTTTCGCTTCGCGCGTGGGCGGAGTTTCAGCCTATTGAGAAGTGCGTGGCTGCGGGAGTCGGGGGTGAGAGTGGTGCCCCCGGAAGTAAAAGTCGGGTCGGCGCGGCGGTTCATTCTGTCTCAGCTCCGCGGCGCGCACGAGGCCTTCCCGTGCGGCTCTGTGTGTGTCGGGCCGCTGCCGCGCGCCGCGTCGTCATGGTGAGGGCGGTGTCGCCGCCGGGCGCGGGAAGGCGGGGGCGTGGGGCGCGCAGGCAGCGGGAGCTGCGGCCGTTAGCGGTGCGCGGGCAGCGGTGGGGGGGTCGGGGGAGCGGGGCGGCCGCACTGACTGGCTGCTCTCCCGACAGAGCCTGCCCCTCAACCCAAAGCCGTTCCTGAACGGGCTGACGGGGAAGCCGGTGATGGTGAAGCTGAAGTGGGGGATGGAGTACAAGGGTTACCTCGTTTCCGTCGACGGCTACATGAACATGCAGGTGAGGGCTGTGGGGTGGGAGCTGTCCCGGTGGGTCTGGGCCTCGGGCCTGAGGGGCCGGCGAAGTGTGGCGCTTCTGAAAGGTCGGCGGCGCCTCGCCGCTGGGTGCCGTGCGGTGGGAGCGGGGTTGTTCGGCCTCCCGCCACTGGAGCGGGCTGCGGGGCAAAACCGCCGTGTGCTTTGCAAAGCTCCTTTTGTTATGATTGTTCTGATTTTATTGCTGGTTTTCTTCTCAAGCTTGCAAACACAGAGGAGTATATAGACGGTGCGCTGTCAGGACACCTGGGTGAAGTCTTGATAAGGTAATGAGGGTGTTGGTGGTGGGGATAGGCTGTCTAAATCTTAGCACTTGTATTAAATTATACCACTTGTATTAAAACTTGTATTGGTGGGTGCTGTGTTTCTTGTCTGACTAAGATGCTAAGTATTGCAGCTCCATGTGCAGGTTATGAATGCAACAGTGATGTTGATATCCCTTCTGAGGGGAGGAAAAATGAATTTTTAATATTCTAAAGAAGTATTTGTGATCCTGTTTTGGGTAACAATACTTTAGTTTTCTGGATTATTTTATATCTGTGAATCCTTCTGCATTAAAGCTGGAGAGAAACACTTTAAAAGGGCATGTAGTGACAGGACAAGGGGGAATGGCTTTAAACTAGATGGCAGTAGATTTAGGAAAAATTTTAATATGAGGGTGGTGAGACACTGGCACAAGTTGTCCAGAGAAGCTATAGATGCCCCATCTCTGGCAGTGTTCAAGGCCAGGCTGGACAGGGCTTTGAGCAACGTGGTCCAGTGGAAGATGTCCCTGCATGTAGCAGAGGTTTGGAAGGAGATGATCATTAAGGTCCTTTCCAACCCAGCCCTTTTTGTGATTATATGCTAACACATTGTTACTGAAAACATTTTGCATACTGGGAAGTTAAACTTGACTGTAACCGTTAACTCAAAGGTAAAAGTTTCTTGTATAGCATTGTCAACCAGTTATTACTTTTATAAACTGGGGGGGTGGGAATGCAGGTGTGTGTGCAGTTGTAAAGAACATTGTGAAAAACTTGTATGTGGTCAACAGCAGCAATTTGTCATGCGGGATTTGGCTGTGGTCAGGCTATGCTAGAGCAGGAAATGCTCAAGGCTTTATATGTGGGGAAGGCACAACAAGGAATAACACAACTAAGAGAACTGTTGGTTTTGTTTACAGGTGCAATAATGTTTTGTACATCAGAGGTGTGGAAGAAGAGGAAGAAGATGGAGAAATGAGAGAATAGGTGTTTTGTATATCTGGAAATAAACTTTTTTGTTTTTTGTTTTCCATACTTTTGTAATGAAGTCTTCTCTTTTTCTTTTTTTCCTGTTTTAATATGGGGGAAATTAAACCTTAAAAAGGCCTCTAGTCTTTTATTGGTGTCTGAAAAATTTATGTGGAAGGAAGAGGCAATTATTTAAGCTGAAAATATTAGAGTGGAAAGTGAGCATTTAAAAAAACAACCAACCAAACCCAAAAAACCCTCCCAAAACAGCTTTTAATTATTATCAGTGTCACCAAATGCCATTGCTGTGAAGGAAAACACCTGAATTTTAAGTGATTGGTGGGCTGAATTAGGTCTGCAAAGTTGTGTGCTGTGAAGGTAAACAGATGTGTGATCCATGTATCAGCTCAGTTCAGTGTGTCTGTCAGTATACTGCTGTCAGGCAGTTATGCTGCCACGTAGACTAACATAGTCATAGAAGGTGAAGAAGGTTTCATCATGTGTATGTTGATTTTCTGTTGTTCTAGCTGCAGTGCTGAGCAGACAAGGACCTGCATGAATAGCTATTTCTAATAATGATAACATAGGCTGTGGAATGAGCAACAGAAAAACTTTTAAAAAACATCTTCATGTGTCTGCTGCAGACTCGTGATGATTTGGTAAGGATTCCTTCAGCTCTGAATTGTTTCATTGAGAGGATGTAGTTATACTGCTTTGTAGCCTTATTTTAGTAGAAACAAGGTTTTACTCCAAGTGAAAAACTGTTACTCATCCAGTATTTGCTGGAACCTTTTTGCTAGCTGTCTTCTCTGCTTTTAATAGCTGAAGGCTGCAAACAAAACACCAGTTATCTTCCCATCTGAAACACAGGGAAAATACAGCAGTCAAGACATCTTACAGTATGTATGCTGTTACTATTCAGATATACTTAATCTTTCAACCTGTTTATAAGCTATTTGGAAATACCTGTGAAGGCTTCACTGCAGGTGAGCTGTGGAGATTTGTTATACTACAGTGTCTCTAAGAAATACTCTGCTGCTTTGAGTTGTGAAGCTTGAAGCGTGGCTGTACAGTTGTAATCAAGGAAGGACAAATTGATACCGATACTAGCCAATAAATAAATAAAATAACAAACAAAGGCCTCTTGGCAGCTGCCAAGGTCTGAGGACTTTAGTGGCCTTGGCAGAGTCGGGATGACACGCTGCAGAATGGGAGTGTACATAGTGAGTCTGCAGAGAAGAGAAAGCCCCTCTGATACAGGGCATCTGGAGTGTTAGTTTTGGCAGGTACACAGTAACCATGTTTTCTGATGTCAACAGTAAACACTGAGGTTAACAGGATCCATCCTTTACCTGTCAGTGCTTCTTGGTGAAAGCAGGTGAGTGCTTTGCAATGCTGTCAGTCAGAGACCCTCTTTGAAGATCTCTCTGATGCAGTTCATAGATGGGGTCCTGCAAACTGGAACCCAATCTGCTGGAGGTGCAGTTCATGAGCCTCAGTTACAGCTGTTGTGTTACTCTGACCCTTCACTCATCACTTACTGCTGTCAAATACAGAAGTACTAGCCCTTTTTGACATATGGGGAAAGTAAGAGCTGGGCAAAAATTAGGCAGTGACCCAGCTGCGGAAGTAATCTTGCTGCCATGGAACTTGCAGCCAGATGATGGTCATCAATGGGGCTTGAGTTGCTAGGAAAGCTGCTACTGTACCTGTACCTTAGTTTCCACTGAAAAATAGAAATGGTAACTTGTCCCACTCAAGAGTTTTGGGGTAAGTAAAAGAGTTCTGTGTAAAAGCTGCGCAGGTGGTGACTGTGGTTGGCGCACACAGAGTGCAGATCTGGTGCTTCAGCTGGGATCATTCATCCCTTGTGGGATGGCTGGAGTGAAGAGTGCTGGAGGCTGTGGGCTCCATCAGGATATAACACTGGTTGTGTGAACTGGGAGGAAACCCCCAGCTTTTTGGGATAACTTCTGCAGAGAAATACTGCCCTGTTTCTTTCTCACACTGGAAGTCATCCCTGTAGCTCTGCATGTGTTCCTTTAACATTTACATCTGTAAGTTGCCATAAAGAGTAAAAAATAACGTTTGAAGTACTTATGAAGCCTTTCATTACTTAAACCAGTTCCTTTTTGGCAGCTTGAAGGCTTCCCAGCTCTACTGGAGCAGTAAGGCAATTGTAAGGCAGTCACTTTGGAAAAGAGAAAAGAGTTGAAGTTGAAATCAGTACTGGCAGCTTAGGAATCCTCAAAACAACTAGAGTAAATGTGTTCTAGTTAGAATGCTTTCAGTGGCAGAAAGGAGGCAAAAAAGCATCTGGTCTGTGATATAGCATGGCCGGTATAACATCTGCATGATGCAGATCAGTACCCTCTCCGTGTTGTCACTGATAATCACAGTGGGTTTGGTATTGGACGAAGAGAAGATTGTGACAGTTGCCTTCTCATCCCATCGATTCTTTTTCTGGAGCAGCCTGGTGCTGACCTGAAAGCTGCTCCCGCAAGTGAGGGAGAAGTGAGGCTGGTGGGAGCTGTTAAGTATGACCCTAGCACTGCATCAGCAGGTGGTGCCATCGCTATGAGAACACACCATGTGTTTTAATCCTTCAGTTTTTCAGAATAATGGTTTGGGAAGCCCTGGTGTATACTGAACCACTTCTGTGTCTGCAGCTGAATGTGACTGGTTCCTCAACAAAACACAGGCCTCTGTATTTCAAAAGACGTCTTCTGAGTTGTGCTGTACTGACAGCATGCTTAGTTCCTTTCATGAGGGTAAAGAATACCTGACATACCTGATGTGCACTGCATCTAGGTGAAAACAGTGCCTAGAAGAAAAAAAACCTGAAGAGAAAGCTACACTAAGGTGGATAATAAGATGAATAATAGAAAAGTATGATCTTAGTGAGAACTAAGAAAACATAGGTTTTTCCCTTGTAATCTCTACCTCTTTCAAAGACTGAGAGCACCTGCTTTATAGAGCCTTGGGTTTTCATTCTCAATGAAAGCATGCTTTCACGTGGCTTCAGATCCTTTTGAGATATTTTAGTAAGTGTCTACAGGTTTGGTGTTTTTTTTTTTTATGGATATATTCATTAGACTTCAAACTCAGAAAGATGCTTTTATTTTTACATAAGACCAGGCATCAAACACAGTGACTAAATCATATCTTGGCATATAATTTCATAGCTAATCTTAGTTCTGATGGCCACACACTGCAAAGATGGATGCATGTGTTTATCTTCACGTCACAAAGCATTCCATTCATTTGAGTGGGAGAACCCATGCAGGTAAAGCTGCACAAAGCCTTACATGTGCTTAATTCAGATTTTGGTTTTAAGTGGTGTGAAAAGAATTGCCATGCAGATGAAGGTAAGGTACTCTGAATATATCAATGTAATAGGGGCTGGTCCTTAGTTGGTATGGAGTAAGCTTCATGAATACAACAGATTTTCCTTTCTCCTGGAGCAAGTCCAAAAGGCAGAACTGCAAGCATTCACTTATATATGTATTAAAGAAAAAAAATAACAAAAGGGCTCATGATTCTATTAAAATATAAGGTATACACAGTAACTGAAATTAAGATGCTTTCATGTGTTTAAGTTTCTCAAATTGTTCATAAAAGAAATCAGACCAAGCAGCAGGACATTCCAGCAGCAAAAGCTGATACCCTGCAAAAATACTTACTAAATATAGTAAGAAGTTATGTAGTCAAAAAGAGCCAATAAAGACTTACAGCAGGACATGAGAAATACAACGTGTTGTTTCAAGCTCGTTTGTGTTACTCATTTGAGTACAGGTGAAAAGGTGTCTAAAGATTGCCACCACCAGAAAGGTGTTTGAGGGACCACTCATATAGAAAGACTCTCTGGGAATTACTGGAGCCCTGTGAGTGCTATGAATGTCTGAAGAGAGAAGAAAACAAAAATCCATGTTGAGAATAAATATTTGCTCCCTGATTCTTCCATCCCTAATTCTGTAGGGGGCAGCAGACTTGCACCTTTCAGTCGTGGAACTGGATAAATATCTCTCTGGATACCAGGTTCGGTGAGAAATGTTTTGGTCCCTCAGGGGCTGGTGCTGGGACACTGGCAAGGTGATGGATGCTAACAAGGTGATGGACACTAGGGAGGTGATGGGTAGCAGGGAAGGGAGATGTGGGCAGACAAATGCTCTCAGTTCACAAGCTCTTATTTTTGCAAAGGGAAATCTCCAGATGGTGCACTGTGGACAGAGGGCTTTGGGAATCCCCAAATGGCAAAACTGGTGCTTTGAAGCCTAACATAAACCAACACGATGTACAGGTATTGTCACGTTGCTCCGGACCACATCAAGAACAGCATCCCTCACCTGGAGCAGGCAGCTGCCACATTCACCCTGCAGCTATTTTGGCCCAGATTTCTGCCAAGTGCCGGATGCAGCCGGGATGAGAATGGTCACTGCCACCCGCCTCACCCGTGCCCTGCCCGGGTGGAATCATCCGGCCCCTCCTGCCCTGCTGCCCACCTCCGTGCCTTCACCCTCTGCGGGGAGGTTGGTAAGCAAAGGCCAACCCGGGCATGGGCAGAGCCAGGGCTGGGGTCAGGGCCAGGCCGGCTGGGCCGCAGGCGCCCTCCCCAGCGCCGCCCCGGGGGACTTTGAGCCGAGGGGCGGCCGTCCCCTGCGTCACCCGTCGTTGTCCGCACCGCCGACGGCCATGGCGGGCCGGCACCGGCTCCTGCTGGAGAACGCGCAGCAGCTGGTGCTGGTGTGCGCTCAGGGCGAGGAGTACCTGCGGCGGCAGGACGCGGGCAGCCTGGCCGTGCTGCGGGACGGCAGCCTGGTGGTGGGGCTGTGAGTGTGGGGCCGCGGGGCCGGGGCTGTCTGAGGGAGGGGGTCGCTGCCGCTGCCCCCGCGGCGATGGCTGCCACCGCCTGCCTCTGGCCGGCAGCAGAGTACTGCAACTGGCTGACTGTATCACAGCATGGTTGCGGTTGGAAGGGACCTTAAAGCTCATCCAGTTCCAACCCACCTGCCATGGGCAGGGACACCTTCCACTGGGCTCAAAGCCCCATCCAACCTGGCCTTGAACACTGCCAGGGATGGGGCAGCCACAGCTTCTCTGGGCAAATCTGTGCCAGTGCCTCAGCACCCTCATAGTGATGAATTTATTCCTTAGATCTAACCTAAACCTACCCTCTGTTAGTTTAAAGCCATTTCCCCTTGTTCTGTCACTACAGGCCCTTGTAAGAAGTTTTTCTCCAGATTTCTTGTAGGCCCCCTTTAGATTCTGGAAAGCTTCCCTAAAGTCTCCCCACAGCCTACTCTCCTTCAGACTGAAAAAGCCCAACTCTCTCAGCCTGTCTTCAAATAACAAATAATTTTGAATGTTTCAATCAAAGTCCTGATAACTTCCTTTATCATGCTGTGGTCACACTTCAGCCTCCTGAAGATAACTTGTTCTTTTGAACAATACAGCTACCCTCTTCTCCCTCTGCTTTCTATGTGAACTGACATGAACTAATAGCAATGGTATAGATAATTTGCATAATTAATGTAATTACAGTTAACAATTAATGCATGTAATTACATCTCTGTAATTTCTAAATGTTCTAACTGCTCTTTGCGTCTTAAAAATTCAGCCATGTAGCACAGAGGGAACTTCACTGAGGTTCCCATGATGACTCCCAGTTGCTGTTCTGGTAGCTTGAAGAGAGCTGGAGAAAGACAAGGCTTAGAGGACAGAGGTGCTGCACATGCCCAGGGGACCCCTGTTGTGTAGGTGAGGAGGAACTCCCTGCATGGCTGGAGGCGATCTGTCAAGTGCAATCTCGGGTTTCCAGTACCATCCTTGAGCTCCACCGGGAGAAAACTGCTGTTGAACCGATGATCAGCCCCAAAGAGGTTTATCCCCATGGTTTCCAAGGACATGAGGGTATGATTAACAGCCAGGCAGTGGAGGCTGGTGATGACAGTTTGATTTCCATGAGGGGTAGAGGGCCCTGCAGATACCTGCTGGAGTAATGTTGTGTATCTGCTGATCCACAAGGGAAAAATAACGTTGTCTAGCAGAAATGAGAACAAAAAAGTACCAAGAGTCTCAAGGATCTAAGCAGAGGACATGACAAGTGTCAAGGCAAACAATTTGCAATGCATGGCATTACTGCATCGTTTTCTGTGCACCTGTAAGGTGAGCAAACCACCTCCTGTGTGAGTCTTCAGTCCTGCTGAAGGTCCCTACCCATGCTTTCATAGAGTTGCTGCTCCAGGAGCTCTGTCAGTGAGCATTGACCTTTTCAGCAGGCTCACCCTTCCTTTGTCCATTGTCTGTTGTTTGCAGAGATGGTTGTATCAAAGCTGTGGGCCAGGCAGATGTTATTCGCAATCAGTTTTCAGGAGCAACATTTGAAAGAATAATTGACTGCTCTGGGAAGTGCGTGTTACCAGGTAGGTGTATTTGTTCATAACGATGCAGTGCTGAATTGTGGCAAGTGCTTGGAGACAAAGTACTCACGTGTGCTAATGTGTGTTAAACATCCCTCCAGCCTTTTTTCCTCTATGTTCAGTACTGGTTTGGTAGTATCTTGTGCTGGGGCAGAGTATCATTGCTTCCTCATCAGGAGTGCTGCAAGGAGAAAATTGCAGCACTTGGGATGGTTCTTTTGGGCTTCATGGTGGAGTTTTGTCTCCTCTTTTTTCCTGTTAGAACTCTTCCTCTATCATAGATCACATGGTAATGCAGCTGGGTCACGTAGTGACTTTCCGGATTCAGCTCTCTTTTCTGTATCCTTTCTGCCCATCAGCAGTTCAGCCACAGAGCTCAGTCTCTGTCCTTCCCGTGGCCAGTTGGAGGCAAAGGGGCAGCACAAGATTTTAAGTCACATGCTCTGCAGCTTCAACTGATAGAAAATAAACCTGGGCAAGTCTATTGCATGAACTTTGCAAGTGTTGTTAGAGCACGAGCTGTTAGACCTCTGTTTTGTCTGCAGTGGCCTTGGGCATGCAGTAGTGTTGGTTTCATAGCTTGTAGAAAAAGCTTCCGCTGGAGTAAGTGGACTATTGTTAGAGTAAGTGCTGTCGTACTAAGCCCAACCTCAGCAGTTTGCCTTTTTAAAGAACACAGATGTAAAGTCTAATGAACCCTTTCAAAGTTTGTAATTTATAATTTCTTCCACAGTTTGAAAATGTCATCAAAACACCAGGAAAAACTCAGCAACTGATGCACTCATCCAGAGATATTTTGCATAATGTGTCACACCTAAAAAAACTGAAAGAAAATTAATAGCTTTTAAAGAAAATCCTAGCTTTTGGGCTGCTTGGATTTTTCTTTTTCTCTAACTAATAGAGACTTTACAGGGGAGCTTATGCTGTTAATTTGTTTGCATGTCCATAACCTTTTCTCTTACACAGTGAAGTAACACGAGTGTACGTTTACTTTGTTTCCTTTAGGCCTGGTAGATGCACATACGCATCCAGTGTGGGCTGGTGATAGGGTTCATGAGTTTGCAATGAAGGTAACTGCGTAACATTACACATCTGGATTTTTATTTCCTCTTTCTTTTTTTTACACATAACTTTCTAGTGAATTTATGTAGCAAAATGTATATAATCTGTAAATGCATATAATCTAAGGAGGGATGATTTCTGAATAATGGTAGTCTGAGAGAGAAGTGTAATTGCAGGCTTTGCAGCCAGCCTTGATATAGTTTTGCATTAATTGAAGCAATGCAGGAGTGCCACTGTACCATCTAACCTTGATTCCCTCCACACACACACACACCCCCTTTTCTTCACATAAATGACTTTTAAGCTAGAGATAAGTTTTCCCTTTGGGCTCGGGGGGAAGAAAATCTTCAAAGTAATTCTCTTTATGTCACTTCTTACAAGATTTCTTCACCCAAATGGAGGGGAGAGAGAAGAGGAGCGGGAGGGAGGAGGAATTAATGGAGATTTCTGTCCTTTCCCCCATTTCTTCTCTTTGCAAAGAGCTCTCAAGGCACTTTGCAGAATCCCTTGGATAGAAAAAACATGTTTAACAGCTAAATGTATGGGGGTGTTGGGTTTTGTTTTCTTTTTTCCCAAAGCTGGCAGGTGCATCCTATATGGAGATCCACGAGGCTGGGGGAGGAATACACTTTACTGTGGAACACACTCGGAAGGCAACAGAGGAAGAGCTGTTCAGTACTTTCAAACACCGACTCGAACGCATGCTCAGAACAGGATCTACGCTGATCGAATGCAAGAGTGGATATGGCTTAAACTTAGAAACAGAGCTTAAAATGCTCAGGGTGATTGAACGTGCAAAGCAATGCATGGATATCGGCATTTCCTCAACGTACTGTGGAGCTCATTCAGTGCCAAAGTAATATGACTTGATTCTTCTTGCTCTCGTTAAGTCTTACTGCTTCGCATTGAAAATTGGCTGTTATTTTCAGAAACGTTTCTTCTTCCCAGCCCTCCTGAAATACATTATTTGAAACTATAGCCAGTGTTTACAGAAGGCTCTCCTAAATCTTGATTTGAAGGAAGACAGGGAAGCATTATTTAATGGCTACTAAATGCCAGCATCAGTTTAGCACAGAATGCTTACATCCAGCTGATGCTTACACTGAGCATAACACATATTACAGGGTTTTCTGTACAGGAAGTTCTGCTACTCTTAATCTCTGCCATGAACTTTTATTTTAACCAGCGAGGAGAAATAAATGGTGTATTTGATCCTGATATACCTCAGTAAAAAAAACCTTAATTATGCTTCCATGCAATGAAGAAATGCACACAACTTATAAATATGTGATGAGTAGAAGATTAAAGTAAACGTGTTTAATCACAACTGTTGGCTCAAGTAGAGATACCATAAAAAGCCTTTCTCACTGTGACAGTTTTTCCCCATGACTGGTTGGAAGGACCTTAAAGCTCAACCGGTTCCAACCCCCTGCCATGGGCAGGGACACCTTCCACTGGACCAGGTTGCTCAAAGCCCTGTCCAACCTGGCCTTGAACACTGCCACGGATGGGGCAGCCACAGCTTCTCTGAATAACCTGTGCCAGTGCCTCACCACCCTCACAGTAAAGAAATTCTTCCAAATATCTAATCTAGCATCTTTCAGTTTCTGTGGGACCATGATATAGAGCATTGGCAATAGGCAGCACTTACTGAAGTATGCACCAAACGTGCAAGCTACTTTGGTTTGAGCCATCCTAGAGAAAAATAAGGCTGCCCTGTTTAAAGCGATGCTTGTTCCTGCCCATTGCTTTTAAAAATTGTTTTCAGCCTTGGAACTTCCAGACTGGGAGTATCTGCAGTTCTTTAGGAGTTGAACCTAGAAAGTTTGCAGGAGGGGGACAAAGAAATAACTGTTCATCCCTCTAGTTGTCATTTTGAATCAAATTCATGGGGTTTTTTTAAAGTGATTTCCTGAGCAGAATTCTCTTGCATTAAAACAATGAGTTTTGCATTCTTGGGCATTATGTTCCCCCAGAAAGCAAAACCAAGACTTGTATTTCCCTCTGTTTTTTCTTGGCTCTGGTCCTAATCTTTCAGTCCAAATTCCTCCAAAAGCTGCTGAGTCAAAGAAGAAAAGGGAGGAAGCTTGGTGTGGTAGAAGCCTGGACAACCCCAATGACTGTTTCAGTGAGAGTGAAAAAACAAGGTCCCTAAGCCGGATTCTACTCTGCTTTATAACTGCACAACCTCGTTTATAAATCCAAGCAGAATCTGGCTTCTGGAATTTACTGCCACTGTAAAACTCCCACGTGTGGCACTTGTATAATGCCAATCTGTGCCTGAAATGGGGATTGAGATGTCGCAGGCATTTAGCTGCAGTGTACCATGTACCTGCAGATCTTAAAACTGCAAAATTCTAACAATCCAGCTGCATATTTCGAGATTGTTGGCTCTTTTGGTCAGAGGCATTTACTGATCCTTTCTGGGTTATCTCTCTCTAATAGGGGGTTTGTAAATGGATCTGACTTTGATAAATTGAACCTTGAGAGGCCCCTCTGATTTAGAAACAGTTTCCTAGCTATCACTCTGAATAATGCAAAAGGATGAGAGGTAAATTTGAAACAATGACTTGTGCTGCGCATCCCCTTTGAGCGTTGATCTGTGCATAAGCATATTGCATGAACACCACTGAACGTATGCAGATAATCATTTACATATTTTAAATAGCTGTGTTTTAGGATATAGTATAAGGAGGTCAGAATATAGGAAAGCAGAAGATTTTGTTTTAAAATATCCCATGTCTTGGTTAGCATCTAAGGTACCCACCTTATAAAAAATGTATAGTAATGTATTCTAATGTTTTTTTGAATAGAAAGTAATTCATATTTGAGAATGCGTGAATTACAGTAGTTTTAAGTTTTCAATCTGAAGGGGGTTTGAGTGATTTGTATTTGCATCATTTTCTAAACAATCTGGTAATTGCACGTGTGATGTGAGTGTTTGCCAGGCTTCAAGGATGTTATTCTTATGGCTCCCTAACCTTGTCTTTTCATTAGAGGGAAAACTGCTGCTGAAGCCACAGATGACATTATCAATAACCATCTCCCTAAACTGAAAGAACTCAAACTAACTGGTGAAATACATGTTCACAATATAGATGTGTTCTGTGAGAAGGGAGTCTTTGATCTGGAGTCTACCAGGAGAATTCTTCAAGCTGGAAAAGATATAGGGTTACAGATTAACTTCCATGGTGATGAGCTCCATCCAATGAAATCTGCTGAGGTACGTCTTTGTTAACATTCGGTGGAGCCATTTTTGCTCTTGGAGGGGCTGAATCTTTGAAAGAATTGCGGTTTTCAGAGGTTTTCTTTTCTAAGGCTTTATAAAACAGACCATTCATAGACATCTACTTCTGTCAGACGATGGAAAGTGCAGCCCTTGTGCAGCTTTGGAGTTAAGGACATTGGAGGAAGCCTTGACTTACATGCGCTAACATTGATTTTGCTTATCTTCCACATGGGGTACAGATGGGGAAGGTGGATACCCGTGAATCCAACAGCATCTTGAAAAATCTATTTCCTTAAACGTTCTGTTAGCAGCAACAAGTCTGATGTGCAGTGGGTGCTCTCAGAGGGATGCTTTAGGTAGGAACAGGCTTCCAAATAGATTGATACAGAAAGTCACTCTAAGGCCACATTTCACAATCATTGGTTCCTTCCTGTGGGGTCTGCTCAAGTTATTCTCTGCTTTATTAAAAAACAAAACAAAACGAAAACCCAAAAAACTTGATAATCATAAAAGCCTTTTTGGTGCTTCACGGTTGAAGGCAGCAGTTGCGCTACTAGTTCTGCAGCCAGTGTCAGTTTTGTAACAATTTTCTGCTGGTTACTTTGTGAACAGGAGTTGATAATGGTTTTATCCATAGCTGTCCCACAGTTTGCCTGTCAGATGGCTGAAAACACTACTGAAGGTGCTCTTCCACTCAGTGAATGGTCAATACCCTTATGTGGACAACTTCTCCTCCAGTAAATTAGCAAATACTTTGTATCTGCATTCTGTTTGTTGTTTCAAGCATTCTTTACGGTTTTTCTTTTAGTAAATTTTCCATTAGCAGTGAATTGTCTTTTGCAATTGTCAATTGCAAGCAACACTGCTTTACTGCACTAATTGAGAATTAATTGCTTAGCTTGGAGCTGAGCTTGGCGCCCGGGCTATCAGCCACCTGGAAGAAGTCAGTGATGAAGGTATCAAGGCAATGGCAAGAGCTAAGTGTGCCGCTGTCCTTTTACCAACAACTGCCTACATGCTAAGGTAAGGCCACTAGGTTGGTGGAAGACTTTTGTAACAGCAAAACTGTGTGGTTTTAGGGTCTTTTAATGTAAAAGCGTAAGGTTGTATCTATGCCTCAAGGATCAGGCTTGATCAGTGAAGACAATCACAAATACAAAGAGCTGCATGAGCCTCCTTAGGTCTTGTTTCTGGTGGAAAGTCTCAATAATGAGGCAATATCCTACTTCTGAGAAGTCTCACAGGAGATTTGGAGTGGGTGAGTCAACACTGGAATTTAACCCTTGTGACAGGATGAGGAATCAATCAGAAATTCCAGAAGAAATCTGGATGCTTTTCCTTAATCCATTTAGGCTTTTAAAATGGAGTTGGCTTCTTTTCAGGCAAATTATCTCTGCAGTGTATGTATTTGCTCTCTTGCAGAAGGTTTTGCTGGGAAATTAATCCATCAGTAACCAAAAGAGCTGAAAGACTGTGGGTAGCATTTTAAAAATCTCATCTGACTTTACCCAGGCAATATCGAGCAGAATTCCCTTAAGAACACTATTTTCCTATGCAGATATTACAGATAAGCATGGATGAATCACCTGCTTACCCCTAATGCCAAAAATAAGCCAAGTAGATGATGAGGACCGTGACCCAATAATACCTTCCTTCCTGTGAAGAGACCTGATCTTGGTTTATTTTCAGCAGCCCGCTTTGAGAGTGGCATTGCCACTGGTGCTCATGTCTGTGACCATGCTTGTGTTTGTATTTGTGTACCTGTTCATGTCCTGCACCAGTGCTTTTGAACTGCTGGCTGATCACAGGTACATGCACTGCCAGAAGACAGATCTCAGGGAGGATGTGTGGCCCTGCAAACTGATCCCAGGAGCAAAAAACCTGAGCAGGCAAACTGGTCAGGGAGGTGAAGGAGACAACAGAGATGCAGCCACCAATAGAAAAGGCTGTGGCCGTAACTCACGTGTTACTCCAGAGACTCCCTGCAGTGGAAAGTTTATAACCTCAGGATAAGACTAAGATGGGGATAATAACAAGCCATAGGAAATGAGGCCTCCTTTGTTGCAGTGTCCTGTTTACTGAACACAGGACTCCCAGTCTAAAAATGAAGAAGCCATGAATGAGAAACTCATTAAGAGAGTACTGGAGGTCTGAGAGCTGAGCAGTATATAAGAAGCTGCTGTGAGGTAATGTACATCCTTTGCTGGCCTCCTTCAGCTCCTTAAGTACCAGTTATGGGAGCTCAGATCTTGGAATGTCCTGCCCCTACACAATCCCTGGTTTGAAGAAAAGCAGTAGTGACCAGCAGTAGTGACCACTGGCTGACCAGGGCTGGTGGTCAGTGTGCAGCTACAGAGTTGATTAATGGTAAGTACACGCTCGTTTTGGCCTTTGCTAACCGTTGCCTGCAGTACTCCTAAGGAGTCTGGCAGCAGAGTACAGCAGGGGATGCAGAGACTGGAAGGACACGTGAGGATGGGGAATGGCACTTCAGACAAATCCTTTTAAACACCGTTAACTCTTGGAGCATCATGTTGTCATAAATCTGCTAAGAGGCTTCTGTAGGGAGAGGATTGTCTTATAGCCAATATAAGTACTTCATCAAGACCTCATTTATTGTTCTTCTCTGTTAACTGCAGTGCTTTTAATACTACTTTCTGAGCAGCAGTCACTCTAATGTTTCCTTTGTATTGTTACAGTGCTTTATTTCTGGACATGATGTTTGACGCTATTGGCTTTACAGCAGCTACGGCTAAAACTTCTTAGTGTATTTCCTGGTGCCCAGCCTTGCAAACACCTTCCCAGATTAATCCAATGGCTAAACAATTTTGAAATGGCCATTCTGGATATTGAAGTTATTGAAGATTCCTTTTGCATTAACAGTGCTAAGTGAGAAAATCCTCTAATATACATGAATTTGAGGTCACAGTTTCAACTTAACATTTCAGATTGACAACAGGGTTGGGAAGGGGTTATTGCATTGCTTGTGCCAGGTGTTTGGGAGCCTGCCTTTGAAGCTGTAAGGACTAGAAAATACTTCTTTGAGAAATGAAGGTTTTCACCTAGTAAATCCTGACATGTCTGAGGTCTGGATAAATACCAGAATTCCAGTGGCCTGAAGCCTGATGATTGATCCTGGCTGCTCCCACATGATATCTCAAAAGAATGGATCACAATTCCCATTCTTGCTATCTGTAGGGTGATAGGTAGAGAGCCGAGAGGAGAATCTGGGCCTTCATCTCCAAAAGAATCAGTGTAGCTGAATGCATGAATCTAGCCAAACCGAGTGGTGGCTTTTGCTTTTGTAAATCATCACATTATAACTAAGTGAATTGTACTGACAAGTGTTTTTCCCACTAGACTGAAGCAACCTCAAGCTAGAAAAATGTTAGAAGAAGGAGTTATAGTTGCTCTTGGCAGTGACTTTAATCCTAACGCATACTGTTTTTCAATGGTAAGCTATTTTTCATTCTTATGACACCACAAAATCATGCAGTCTCTTACTAGTACAACTTGTGTATAGATCTTGCATGCTTAAAAGAGTCTTTGTATCTGCAAAGAGAGCTGTATCCTCTGCTTAGACAACTGCTCATGCTTATTGAAGTGTGTCGATAGTTTTTGCCAGCAATTCTTGAAACCAGAAGGGATTCTATTCTTCATGCGCACTGAGAGGCTCATAAAAAAGGGTCTCAAAGTTCATGATTTTAGATTTCTGATTCTGGAGTTGGCAAGATTTACATTACACAGCACAACTCCTGTTGCACAAGGAGGGAGGAGCGCTTAGGGATTTGAGGCATGAACAGCTTTTTTTGCGTTACTGATAACTCCCATTTTCCACTTAACTTGCCTTTTAGCCTATGGTGATGCATCTGGCCTGTGTAAACATGAAGATGTCAATGAATGAAGCACTGGCAGCTGCCACCATTAATGCAGCTTATGCTCTGGGAAAATCGGATACACATGGCTCCATAGAGATGGGCAAGCAGGGGGATCTTGTGATCATAAATTCGTCAAGGTTTGTTCTTCCATTGTCATCTGAAATGTGATTTAACAGAAGGGACTGGTTTTTACCATGTTTGGATAGTGGAGAGGTTAGTGAACTCCTCATGCCACTAGCATTTTAGACCCACTTTCATTCTCCTTAATTGCTCCAGTGGAAAATAAAGCCTAGGACTTTTGGCACTAATATTACAAATAATCCATGCCTAATTACAACTTATCTAAAGGCAATACCTGCTTATTTCATGGAAGGAATTTTCTACTGATTCAGAATCATAGAATGAGTCACAGGATGGTTTGTGCTTGAGGGAACCTTAAAGCTCATCCAGTTCCAACAACCCTGCCATGGGCAGGGGCACCCTCCACTAGACCAGGTCGCTCAAGGCGCCATCCAACCTGGCCTTGAACATTGCCGGGGATGGGGCAGCCACAGCTTCTCTGGGCAACCTGTGCCAGTGTCTTACCACCCTCACAGTGAAGAACTTCTTCCTAATGTCTGATATAAACTTACCTTCTTTCAGCTTAAAGCCATTCCCCCTTGTCATATCACTACAGTGATAGTGATGATCACTATCATTTTTACATGAACTCACTGTATTCATGCAAAAAGAAATCAACATGTACACATGGAATAGTGTTTTCCCATGGTTCAAGCAAATCTTTTATAATTACCAGGTGTACTAGGTATATAAGCCACTCTAATGCAAGTTTGGATATTCTCATACATCTTGTCTTTCTAGGTGGGAGCACTTGATTTACCAGTTTGGGGGACACAAAGAATTGATCAGCTATGTTATAGTTAAAGGAAAAGTCATCTATCAGAATGAGAGCTGTGAGACAATGATCAGTTACTGAGAGATATAATCTAAGAATGATAATTTGGAAGCTACTATTAGCATGGAGTATTTCAAAGCAACAGACAAATCAGGTTTGTATGTGCCAGTAAATTGTTTGCCTGCTTACCTTACCAGCCTCTTGTTGAAATAAACTTTACCAAGCATTGCCCATTTGGAACATTTTCATGTCTGCTGTCCTTCTCTCTACTGCATGAAAATAATTCCTAGTTGTATCCTTTTGAAATAAGTCAGTTTCAAAAATGGTTTCTTACACAATTTATCTATTAAATCTATTCATCTATAAACTTACTTATTGTATTTGAAAATAACCCAAAGAAACCACCAATGAATGAAGAAGTTCACAACCAAGTAAGATTTATTGGGAAGAGTGACCTGTGACAGGGGGCCAGAGGCTGAGACATTGACATTTGGAATGGTCCTTGGTGGTGGTGGGAGGCCACAGTATCCCAAGGCAACGTTCATAGCTCCTGGGTCTACTCAGTCCCAAACTAAGCAGATACCAGAACCACAGTCGTGGTGGGAAGCACAATATCTGGCCTCTCCAAAATACCGATCTGCTTTCTGCAGCCTTCAAACTCAGCGGAAGCCAGCAGCTGGGAGCCCAGCAAGGTGCTGCTCACCAGCTGATCTGCAATATCTTCCCTTGCCAAGGATCAATCAGCTCCTTTGGAGCTACTGGGGCAAGAAGGAGAGGAAAATGCAAGTGCACTGCTCACTGGGCTGGTGGAAGTTGGAGTGTGCTGTAAGTTAGAGGTTGAATCAGGCTTGCTGTTGGAAATGAGTGATGCCAAGTCTTTACAGTTTACTCTTAGAGGCAGTTAACTCAGTGAGGTCTGATGAGTGTAGCCAAACTCTCCAAATCTCAATTACCTTGGAATTTAAAAAGTCACATGCAGTGTCATGCTGATGTTCCAAAATCCACCTGATTTAATTTATTCTAGGCTGAATCTGAAATAACACAAGACATGTTTGAAGACATGTCAAGTTTGAATGGGCTTCTGATGATAAGTTGAGTGTGAGTATGACAACACCTGCTCAGAGCAATGTCAGAAGTCAAGATCCTGGGGTTTCTAAAGCTCTCTTTCATTTTTCTTTCCACTGCTATTTTAATTCTTTTCTCTGGGGCTTCTGCCATCATTTGGGGATGTGACATGAAGAAAAAAGGATGATATAGCTGTGGGGAGTTCAAGCTGCTGCAGTGTTGGTGATGGTCTGGGGTAGGGAGGGTCTCTGAATACACACTGGCTGAGGCTTTTCTTCAACTTCAAATGGTGGCTGCAGAAACAAAAGAGCTTCATTTTCTGAAAGTGAAGTCATAAAACTACACCTGACAAGCACTAACAACTCAGCATCAAAAATTATATTGATACAATCAGGTGGCATAACCTGTGGCACAGAGCAGGTGGTTTAGTGAACCAGACCCCTGAGGAAGGACAACAGTCTCATTCTGACCAACAGAAAACTGAAAGCCATCACAAACGTGTACGAGCTTTATTATGACCTTCTGATCTCCTGAGCTTTGGCACATCTGTTAACATCCAAAATACATAAGCCCCCACAGAGTATCTTTGTTCCTGCTTTGATCCAGGCAAGCCAACTAAATCAGTTTTTAAAACAATTTAATGGCATTCCTGCCACTAGATGTGTTTTCCCGTAAACAGATGTTGCACCAGATGTGAGTGTGGACCTTATAGAGCTTGGAAGAGCATCTGAAGTGTGCAATTGCACGGTCCGTTCTAACCAAGGCAGCCTTCATAAATAACATCCAAGCAGGCAGTTGAGGGAGCTGTCAGGGTATGAGCATGTGGCTAGAGCAGTGCCTCTTGGATTTGCACAGGCACGGTGTGAAGCTGAGGCCACCGTGCTGCAGTCTGTGCTGGTGGTTCCTTGGTTCCAGCCAGCCAGAAGTGGTGTGAGTGGGACTAATGATTAGCACCTCCTCTATGAAGTGCCTGAGGCATTTGAGGGCCCAAGATTGCATAAGAAAAACCTCGAATATTCTTCTGCTGGACAGGAATAGGCATTCATGGCCTGAAGCTACTGATGTGAGGGGATACTCTTCTCATGGGAACCATAAACCATGTGCTTGCCTGACCAGCTCAGCCAAATCCAGCAGCCATTTGGGAATACACCCCAGGACTGTAATTAGTGGCAGGTTTGCAGTTAGAGCAGGTGGTTATACCTTGGTGATGCAGCTGGCTTCAGTGCTCCCGCACCTCCACCTACATGGTCCTGCCACTGCAGTGCTACCACTGCAGTGCTACCACCATGCAGTGCAGCTGTCAGGGAGGGCACATCCCACTGAAATGTGAGAATATTTCTGTTTGTTTGCTTTTCACATGGCAGCAATGACGTTCACTTGCTGGCTCCCACAGCGGCTGGCAGTGGGACATGGAAACTTCTGCTGGCTTTGCCGCTGAAGGAACCATATGGTTTAGCCATAACATGAGGCTGAAGGCAAATGTTGGCCCTACAAGCTCTAAGCCTGGCTGCTTGTTCTCACACTTGATTTTAATTAATATCTTATTTTATACAGAATGGAACAGCTTCAGGGGGAGACTTGGATATGCCTGCTACAGAGCCTTGGGCTGAAAGAGTAGGGACTGAATTGGTGCAGGAGAGACAGAGGCCAGAGGTGCTGCAAGCGAGATGCAGAAGGAAGGAGCTAAAAGTTCTTGCGCCATGGGTAGATACCTCAGTTGCCGGGTCTTCTGGCCAGGTTTGGTGTCTCCCCACTGGCTTGCCAACAGGCATGGGTCCTCTCCTCAGGGCTCATGTAACACTGTAGTTCTCAGACACCTGAGGGCAGCCCCATACTAGCACTTTTGCTGTCCCTTGCAGCACAGCTGACAGCCTGGGAAGATTTCTAGCTCATGCTGAACCTCCTCCAGCCATGGGTATCAGGCCAGTAGTGCCAGGGCTGGTGTTTGTTAACCAGTCTTCACATGCCATCACTGCATCCTGATGTGAAGTCCAAGTCCTGACTCTTCCCTTGCAAAATAAAGCCTGTACCAGAGATCAGTATTGTAACACAGCACACTGTGACACCAGCCCGTCTGTGGCGATGGGGCCTTTGGATAGCTGGTGAGCCATGGGAGTGTAGGTGTTGTGCTATGGCTTCAGCACCGGCTCAGATCCACAAATCCTACATCTCCTCCTCCCCCTTGCTTTCCCAGCCCCTGTTTCACCTTTCCTATTTCCAAATTAAGCTTTTGCTTTACATTTTCATCATCACACATGACAGGAAAATAGATTGCTGCAGTCGTATATGAAACCTTAGTTTGTTTATTGCAGGTGTGAGCTCATAGCTCTTGGAAAGCTGCATTGAGTGTAGTTCATCACCAGAATACAACATATTTGTTCTGGAGCAATAACCTCCAAAGTGCATTTTCATGTGCACAGCTTTTGTGATTTATGAAGCACCTGCTCTAAAAATGCTCCTGTCATACAAGAACCTGTACCTCACACATGATCTGCAAGAGAGAGGAGAAGTAAGTCTCCTTAAGATAATTTTGTTGAGGCAGAATGAAGGGCGCCACAGCTGTTACTCCAAGGAAAAAAATTAAAGGTGAGAATATCAAACCTAGGCTGTTTGGTATCATTGGCACAAATGAGGAGAAAACCAGAGAACAGCTGACAAAACAAATACAGGAGGCCTTGTACAAAACATCCATTAATGCTTTGTGTTAGAAGCTCAGGAAATGCAGTCAAAACCACACTATCATGATAGGCTGTCTTTCACATGTAAGGAAACTAATGAGCCATTTCTTTACTATCTGTGTGTGCTCCTGAGCTACACAGTCAGGTCCTCTGGTTCACCTGAAGAAACCACACTGAGTTCAAACAGAACAGCTACCCTCGGGCAAAGTCCTGGAAAGGATCTGCTCTCTTAAAGTTCGTCCTGATGCCTGTGGTCATGACCAACATCCATACGATCCAGAGATCCCAGGGAGAAAGCTGTTGGTGAAACGGGTCTCGATTCAGGGATGTGCTCCCTCCTGTACTTTTCAATGTAAGGTTCAGCCACTTCCCACACCTGCAAAACAAGAAAGTGAAACAGCAGTCAGAGGCAAAACAAAAAGTCAGGTGAGACATCAATGCACAAGTTCAGGAAACCCTGCAGGAAAGTTATTGGGATGGATGAGAATTACAGGCCTATGCAGATACATCATATGTGATCAGCAGAGCCAGAGAAGCAGCCAGAGTGAGGTTTAAGGAAGCGCACGTGGATGGAGTTGACAGGAAAAGATACAGCCTGGGGGAGGGGGTAAGGTGAAAGGATTAAAGGTGAAAACATTGTGTCTTGTCTTGCTACCAGGTTGATGTTCTGTGTGCAATAGTTGGGAGAGGATCACTGTCACTTCTTACAGAACTACTTGGTTACGAAGGGGATGGGGAAAGAAAACAGCAGCTGGCATGGACAAATTAAAAGGGGAGGGACGGTGGCTGGGGTTTAAGGCAGAAAAGTGGTGTTCCACAGCCTCCTCAGTCTCTCCTTCTGTAAGGGCTGCAAGAAGGTAAAAAAGAGGTGGTTTTCTTCTCCCATTTGCTTACTCTCTTCAATTCTTCTGTTATATTTTACAAACAAATAAAATAGACAGACCCTATAGCAATACAGACACTTGGCCCAGGTTAACACATTTCACCGCTGCTATTCTCTCATCCATGTCTCCTTGCATCCAGACCATGCCCAAGGGCCTCAAGGCTAGGGAACCTTCATTGGCCCAGGAATGAGGATCACCATCTGGAGAGGCTGCTGATTTCTGTGGACATCTGTGGGTTTATAGGACCCTGCCCTTAAGCAATTTGAAGTTGGACCTATGCCTGGACACTGCTGGACTTAATAACATAATCTATCTATTACACAGGGCAAGTTTAGGAACTGATTCCTAAATCTATCCCACTAAAAACTAAGGAAAACCAAACACCAGAAATCCAGTGGGTTTGCCCCAGGCAGAGTCCTGCTTTAGTGATCTCATCCAGTGAATATACGTAGGGTTATTTCCAAAGCAGAGCTGCCGTGTGCTCCTCAAGACAGTTGTATCAGTTGTGCCTAGAGTCAACACTCACCTGCTGCTCCACGAGCAGCCTGTGAGCTGCTTCAATGTCTGGGGCCATGAAGCGATCCTTTATCCAAGGCCTGTAATGAGACACATTACAGACATTGGCCAAACATTAACCACCACTGATAGCAGCTGGGGAGACATTTACCTGATCTTACCTCACAACGGACCGCACAAGGTCATAGACCTTCTCCAATGGGGTGGTTGTTCTCAGAGGGCGTAGGAATTCAATGCCCTGGCAGGCTGCGAGCAGCTCGATAGCCAGAACTAGGAAATCAGAACAGTGGAAGGGGTACTTTGCAGGACCAGCTCAAGGCAAGGTTTCCCTCATAAAGCTATTGTTGGCATTTATTCTGGATCATATGATATGGTTTTAGGCAATGTAAACAGACCAGTGGATCCACACACCTGAGAAAGGTGGCCCAGCAGCAGGATTATGTTATGAATGGTGCTTGGAGGCAGTTATCCAGCATTTTAGCAAGTTGATTGTGAGTGCTCTGCAGTTCAGTGTGCCAGGAACTCCTGGTCACCACAGTCTTAAATCCATATGAATCTCTTCCAGGGTATTTTGAATACTCAAATTAATGGCCATTACAAATAAGAAAAATCTCTTTAGGACTGAGAAGAATGGGGCCTGAGCTATTAAAGAAAGTTCTGCCTATGAAGCTTGCAAGAGCCCACATGGAAGCACCAGGAAAATTACAGAGGTTTGGAAGAGAGTCTTTTGTCTGGAGAAGTTTGCACCTTATCTACTCACCTCACACCTGATCATTCATTATTGACATTAGTTCCTCACTTTTACAAGCCAATTCACCCAAGGATCTGAATGAACCAACTGGATCTAGAACATGCTGTTTCTCAGCACACTGCTGAAACACACAGTTCCTCAAAATCTTTTCTTTACATGCAAAGAATAGTTTCTACAGAACTAAGTCTTCAGAGCACTCAACTGTATAAACTTAGTGGGTGAGTTCAGTATTTGTGTGCCATGTATTACTCATACTACCAGCTGACACAGTATATCTAAGCACATCATCTGCCAAATAAAGAGACAACCAAGACAGCAATCTGTCCCTGTAAGCAAGGGATGAAAATTTTGCTGAGTGTCCTGCAGTAAGAGATTTTGTTTCATAAGAAACACTTAGTACCAGATTTTCCTGATTTCTGGTAGAAATGTCAAAATGCTTGTAAAAGTATGTAAACATTTTTGAGATAGTTCTTCCAGGTGCATTAACTCCTTTTTTTCTTAAAATATATCTAAAAAGAATGGCACCAATATCTTCATGTAGTTACACATTTAAGGTCTGTCAGGAAATCAGTGTTTTAATTTTACCTTGTTCCACATGTTCAATAACTCTCAAGGCTTTTCTTGCAGCCCATCCTCCCATGGACACATGATCCTCTGTAGCAGCACTGGTTGAGAGAGAATCAACAGAAGAGGGGTGGCACAAGGCTTTGTTCTCAGAAACTGCAAGAAAACAGTGCAATGAATTTAGGACAGAAGGGGCATGAGACAGCAGAAGAAATGGCCAACCTGGAGCAAAGAGCCTGTCCACCACCTCAGGTCCAACTATTGCTCCTCTTCTGAGGATGCATCAAAATTTGTAATAAGCACCTTGAAGACTACCACTGCCTCTGAAAACAGTAACCAATATCAGCCTTAGAATCATAGAATAGTTAGGGTTGGAAGGACCTTAAGATCATCTGGTTCCAACCCCCCTGCCATGGGCAGGGACACCCCACACTAAACCATGTCACCCAAGGCTCTGTCCAACCTGGCCTTGAACACCGCCAGGGATGGAGCATTCACAGCTTCCCTGGGCAAATCCATTCCAGTGCCTCACCACCCTCTCAGTAAAGAATTTCTTCCTTAGATCCAATCTAAACTTCCCCTGTTGAAGTTTGAACCCGTTACCCCTTGTGCTGTCACTACAGTCCCTAATGAATGGTCCCTCCCCAGCATCCTTATAAGCCCCCTTCAGATACTGGAAGGCTGCTATGAGATCTCCACGCAGCCTTCTCTTCTCCAGGCTGAAGAGCCCCAACTTTCTCAGCCTGTCTTCATACGGGAGCTGCTCCAGTCCCCTGATCATCCTCGTGGCCCTCCTCTGGACTTGTTCCAACAGTTCCATGTCCTTTTTATGTTGAGGACACCAGAACTGCACACAATACTCCAAGGGAGGTCTCACGAGAGCAGAGGAGAGGGGCAGGATCACCTCCTTCGACCTGCTGGTCACGCTCCTTTTGATGCAGCCCAGGATACGGTTGGCTTTCTGGGCTGTGAGCGCACACTGAAGCTGGCTCATGTTCATTTTCTCATTGACCAACACCCCCAAGTCCTTCTCTGCAGGGCTGCTCTGAATCTCTTCTCTGCCCAACCTGTAGCCGTGCCTGGGATTGCTCTGACCCAGGTGTAGGACCTTGCACTTGGCATGGTTAAACTTCATAAGGTTGGCATCAGCCCACCTCACAAGTGTGTTGAGGTCCCTCTGGATGGCATTCCTTCCCTCCAGCGTATCAACCGAACCACACAGCTTGGTGCCATCGGCAAATCTGCTGAGGACACACTTGATCCCACTGTCCATGTCACCGACAAAGATGTTGAACAAGACCGGTCCCAACACCGATCCCTGAGGGACATCACTTGTTATCGGTCTCCAGCCAGACTGAGCCATTGACCACAAATCTTTGCATGCGGCCATCCAGCCAGCTCTTTATCCACTGAGTGGTCCACCCATCAAATTGATGTCTCTTCAATTTAGAGACAAGGATGTCATGTCAAACGGTTTGCACAAATCCAGGTAGATGACGCCAACTGCTCTACCCCTGTCCATCAGTTCCGTAGCCCCATCATAGAAGGCCACCAAATTGGTCAGGTAGGATTTCCCCTTAGTGAAGCCATGCTGGCTGTCACCAACCACCTCCTTGTTTTTCATGTGCCTTAGCATGCCTTCCAGGAGAATCTGCTCCAAGAGTTTGCCAGGCACAGAGGTGAGAGTGACTGGTCTGTAATTCCCTGGGTCATCCATTTTCCCCTTCTTGAAAATGGGGGTTATATTTCCCTTTTTCCAGTCATCGGGAACTTCACCTGACTGCCATGATTTTTCAAATATGATGGCCAGTGGCTTAGCAACTTCATTCGTCAGCTCCTTCAGGACCCTCAGATGGATTTCATCAGGTCCCATGGACTTGTGCACGTTCAGGTTCTCAAAAGCCTTGAGATGCAAATATTAATCAAATATAGAAGAACTACTCTCTCCTCCCCCACCTTCAGGGTTGTGTTGCTTTGACTCAAAGGCTTGATGGAAACTGAAGAAAAAGAGCAGACAGCATCACTGAAATACAAGCCTGGCATGCCTGTTACTCCAAGGCAACCTCTGTTCTCGGCCACAGACACTGCCCCTCCCTGGTTTCAAGAAGAGAGATTGAGATCAGCATCTGGTCTCTCCACATCAGAGCAGAGGCGCTTGCAGAACTTGCTCCGGGAAGATGCAGGAGCATGACACAAATCCTCTCCCACCTTCCTTGCCTTGCTATGAGGCTGCCCATGTCCCTCCTCTGGGTACATATACCCACAAGTTGGAAGCACTCCGGCTTTGCAAGCCAGGTGGGAGACCTGGAGTAAGTCTCTCAAGCTGTGCTCAAAAGCAAGGGGAATTTGGCCGCAGGAAGGACTGTAGGCACCATCCAAAACCAATTTGAGGTTGAGCGCTGCTCTTTAGAAGAGCAAAAATGAAGTCTGCATTCACAGTGCTCTGGGTGCACGCAGATCTTTTCTAACCCATGGAGTCCTGGTGCCAGCTCAGTGATG
The DNA here is from genome assembly GCF_963264785.1 of Psittacula echo. Lineage (NCBI taxonomy): Eukaryota > Metazoa > Chordata > Aves > Psittaciformes > Psittacidae > Psittacula > Psittacula echo. Next base: position 115,823,995 of record NC_137735.1, on the reverse strand, counting down.
ACTTAGGAGGCAGGGAGGTCATTTTCATTCCCTTCAGGAAAGACCATAAGCACCCCAGAATATCTTACTCCAGATTGCAGACGTGAGCTGCAAAACCTGAAGCCAAACAACAGCTAACGCCTAGAGCCGACCTAAACTCTGCCCAGCCAAAAGGAAAAGTTTCCATCCTTCAAAAAGGGGACAAGCACTTCAGCTCCTTTTCCAGATCCACTTCCAAAACCAGCCTCTAGGCAGTGCTCCTTTATCACATTGATTAAGTTCACTGACTATTTTTTCCTGCAAGATGTTTATGTACACATTTATATGTTATGTTTTGTTCCTTTGTCTATCTGCATCTCTTATATTTTACCCTCTACACTCACAGCATGTTTAGGTTGGCTCTTGCTTTCCTGAACCTATGAACTGTAATATCCCAGGGCTCTTATGCTGGTGATTGTAAACGAGAAAACTCCCTGCCAATCCCATAAAGATGAAACCAGGCAAGTGTTCTCACAAAAGTCCACCTAAGGGTTTGCACGCTCAGAGCACTAAACTTCTCCATGGATCAATGCAGAATAAAGAATCCTGAGCTGAAATAACTGTAGCTGGACTGAACTTAGAACTTTGTACCCAGCACATAGAGAACAGATGGAAAACAGGAGCGAGATGCCTTTGTATCTACTACCAAATTACAACTGCCTTGACATAAAATGGTCTTTCTAGCTTTCTCTTGATATTGCTCAAGCACTCACCCAGGGCAGCTGCTGTGCAGTGTGCTATCATGAAGCCAGAGTTCAGACCTCCTTCAGTGACTAAAAATGCAGGCAGCTCGCTAAGCGAGGGGTTACAGAGCCTCTCTATTCTTCTTTCACTAATTGCAGCGAGTTCATGCACGCCAATTGCCAAGTAGTCCAGAGCCTATAAAAGAAGATCTCATTAAACCAGATGACAGGAGAAACAAACGAATAGAAAACCGAAACAGAAACCAATTTTTAGTTTTTCTTTCTCCAAATGCTTAATTACCTTTGCAGGATATTCACCATGAAAATTTCCTCCAGAAATGGTCTCTGCTCTTTCAGCAAACACCATCTTTAAGGAGAAGTTAAGGCAAAAATATGAGTGAAAATTCAGATATCTGTTACTAATCAGAGTATCTTAACTGAAGGAATGTTTGTGCTAGCAGGTTTCTATTTGCAAGCACATTATATTACATCTGTGTGTTCACTTTTGAGAAAATGAAGACCCAATCTTGGTTCTCCAAACTTACAGATACAATTTTGACATCGATTTTTCCAAATAGACTACATGAAATGAGGTCTTTGATCAAGGGTGAGAAGCGTGCAAAGAAACACACATGTTTGGATCCTAACATAAGTTTCTCAGTTCTCTGGTAGATTCTCTCCATGCTAGATACAATTTTAGACAGGTTACAAGCAGTAATGCTTATTAGCAATTGATATGATGTTACATATAGCATCATTATACTACTGAGGGGAATCCAGCCTTGCCCAGTGCCAATGCGAGACATGTACATAGAGTTTATGAGGCTGAGCCACAATGAGGCTTACCAGCCAACATGTCTTTTGTCTGCCTTCCCAGAGCGCAATTTAGTACAGGTTTCACTCATGCTGCACCAACAGATGTTTCATATGACAAATCACCACCTGTCTGTGTCCATTTGGTTGCCAAATCCCATCTATCTACATATTCAATAGAGACATATATAATCTAATCTAGGAAACATTTAACATGCACTAAACCACATGCACGTAATTTCCTCTCCCCAACACACACTTGGATGCACCAATGCAGACATGGGGAAAGGAAGAGAAGTTGCTATTGCAACTTCTTGACTGTAGTAGTTCTTGACTGAAGGCAGTTACAATGTTTTTTCCTCTGATGCAAATAATTATATAGAAGAAATGGATAAAAAAGACAAAACAAAATTTTACATAGTAATAGGTCATCAAAAGATACAGGGTTGTCCGTGGCACTATTGATTTCAGTCATCATGATGTCCTTCACAAAAGCAATTGTATCGTTTACAACTCCATGCACCTAGAACAAAGGACATTAGCACTTGACCTTAGTATCCATACTTACTTCATCTTCAGGATGCTGACTGAGCTGCAGGTACTCTCCCATCCTCCCAATCTCTAAATCCATACATGCAGATGGTCTTGGATTTGCTCTTAAAATAAGCTCATCCTAGACACCCAGAAGACTATATTTACTGTTACTATGGCAGTATCGCTGAAAGGGTTACTTGAATATGTCATTCTTTACTTGTCTGGGTTGGTTTACCCGAAATGGAAGATAGGATACTTACTCAGTGGTAGAAGTGTTATTAGGGGAGAAGTAGCTTCATAAATCTCCCACAGAAACAGTCTCATTAATTAATTAACTTCCATTCATCCCACTGATTTAATAGCTTTGAGCATGCTAAAACTTATGGGATCAAGTTTTTCCACTATGTTTGAGATACTGCAGTCTGGCTGCTTCTGGAACCACCTTTCCCCAGTTCATGGTCTTAGCACCAGTGCAGAACAAATGACCTGCAAAGCCCTCAAGCACAGAAACCAGTAGCTTCCCTCTGCTTCAGACACCGTGGTCTCTTCTAGATATGAACATAGCTTTGTTAGATGCTGCCCAATGGATGCATGCATGGGACCGATGAATTGTGTCCATTAATACTAACTTCAAAGTGAGGGAAATGCAAAATAAAACCTCTAATGGAGTCAGACAACATATAATTGATGCATTTCTGAGGTGGGAACTTCACCATCATTTATGAATTGCTATGAAAAGAAATAAAAGTAAGTTTTACCTGAGGGCAGCAGCGCATCGTGTATGCATCCTGAACTCGGTCACAGAATCTATGGCTCTCTAGAAGGAATCAAGAGAGGAAAACTCAAGTATTCCCCCATACAAAAGCATACAGGCTACTGTTGAAGAACCCAGCCTGTCCTGGTAACCTGAGAGAGTGAAGGGCAAGATTGTTCACCTGCTATTTCTGATGGATGATGGTCAGAATCTAGAAGGGACCTGAATCGAAATGCCACTTCAGCCTGCCCTCGGTGTGGGCGCACTGCATGGATATCTAGTAAACCAAGTTACACTGTCAGGTTTTGTTTCTCTTGCCAACAGCTGTTAAGTGAACAGACAGGAAAGGCTCAGTACCCACCAGTGTCAAAGGCCCTTGTTGTACCCTTCAAGACTTCAAGCGTAAGGGCAGCAATTATGTCAGCTTGTCTAGCTATAGCACCAGCCCTTTCAACTGCTTCACATCCCAGCGAGGTGATCATTTGTGTCCCATTGATGAGAGCCAGACCCTTCAAAGAGAGGACAGATGTTAAGCAAATTCATTGTGGCTATTCCACATGCTGTGATAATTCCCCATCCCTGTGATAATTGTTTGTCTCACACGAATGAGTTAAGACCTTTGCTCAGCTTCCTGGATTGTCCTGAAATCATAAAACGCACAGCTTGACCTGGCATCTTTGCTACATAAATTGCCAGTGTTCACAACTACTAAGTCACTTTAGGCAGCATTGGAGCTCCAATAGTTTCAAGCAAGAGGTTTATTTAATGTTTTTTCAAGTTTCTTTCAAGCAAGAAAAGCACAGAAAATATTTATTCTTTTCCAGTCCTTTGGAAGTGGAATCCTGTTCTTATTGTTTCTTCTTAAATTATTAAACCCAAAAAGTTATAAGCATGGGGGGTGCAATGAGGAAGTAGTATATTAAAAGAGCATTAGAAGTTATAACTGCTTCAAAAGATTTGTTCTAAGCAAACATAAGGCCCACGGGAGCCTTCATTTGCCTTTAGAAGACACTGTATTTGGCTTGCTCCTGGTGCTGTTTAATAACTACTGAGGTCCATTATCAAAGAGGTCCACAGCCCTCAAACCTGTTGTGTTCCCATGTAAACGTTAATATTCAGAGTGAGATTCGTCTCACCTAGTTTTAATGATCTAGAAGTCAAACACCTGGTTCAAGTCAGTCATCTGAGCTCCTGTTATGGTCAAAGGGCAAATAGGTACCTTGAGAAGGCTTCTTAGATAGCTGTTTCAGGATGATAGAAAGTGTTTTCTGAAGATGCCTATGTCCTCCAACTACAGAGCCAATCTAAACATGAGGCTTGGGTCTGACATTTCAAGTCAAATAGGGTGATACTAAGAGAGGTGAATCCCACTCTTGATAATATTTCATTAATATCCTTCTGGAGCTTGATTTAAAATGACCGTTAATACATTTCATGCTCTAAATTGTAAGCATAGTGATCAACTATGCTTGTTTTCCATCAGCTGGCATCATTATATTTTATTACCTCTTTTGGTTTCAAGGTAATTGGTCTCAGACCATGGGCTTCCAGGACCTGTGAAGGAGTTTAATGAAAGGGTAATTAATACAAAAGGTTTCCAGTAATTCAATCACAAAAAAACTTTTAAATCTTAAATGTTTCCATAGATAAAAATATTAACAAATCCCTTAAGCAATAGGTGAAAAAGACCTTTCTATACAAACATTTAAAATACTGTTTTTCTGCTGACCTAAATAAAGGACAGCATTTTGGGGCTTTTGAACTAGCACTTCATTTCCCAGTGCCAATAGAAGAAAGTAGTAGGAACTGTCACAGCTCATTAACATTTACCATGTATTAGCTGATGAAGAGAGTAATTGTAGCCAAGGCTGGAAACACCTTGGGAAGGTAGTTCCGCCTACACCCTGCCTCATAACAGGTTTGGCTTCACATAAACTACTCTTTTATTAATGATTCCCTAACCATTTCTATGGAAGATCTCCAATGATCGAAATCCTACTCAGTTTATTCTATACATGTCTATTCCATACGGCAGTCACTCTTGTGGGAAATAGAGGAATGGTATAGCTTTGACTCTGATTATAGTCTTTTCAACCTTTCCAACTGAAAAGGTAATACGTCTCAGAGGTGTACAACCATAATTTGTGGTCCCAAAGGTCCAGAACACACCAGCCTACTTCCTTCTTACTTCTCTTCCTGTGTAGCTCTCAGCACTTCCCCAGCCTACAGCAACGGTACAGCTACCAATCCATGAATAAATCTGGTGTTCAAATATCCATGGATAGGAGTGACAGATGTATCAGAACAAACTACGACAAAAGACTCTGGAGGGGCCAGACTTGGAGATACTCAAAGCTAAATCAATCTGCTGATATATTAGTGGCAAATTCACAATTAATTAAAAATTAATTCTATTGTAAAGCTTCCATCTTGTAAAGGAGAATGTTATAAATGTTTCTTGGAACCCTAGTTAATTTATCAAAAATGAAATGTCCAAACCTGTGTGTTCACTTAAAGCCATTATAAAATCAGTAGAAATGTTATTCATATAAATTACTGCCTCAAATAATCTCCAGTTGCTCTCAGCATTTTGAGGTTTGAATTTGAGGTGATCTTGGAACAGTGTTTTTTGGAACAGTGTTGATGTCCATGGAGTTCAAGATGTAGTAATTATACTTCCATAGCTGGTATCATATTCTGTCCCTCTCTCCAGGTCCTAAATTACATCACTATGGTATCTTGTATTGCAATACTATGGCATGATATTTCTTTAGGACTTAATAACATGCTGCATATTCGTATCTGCTCCACTGAGTGTGGGTCAGATACTCCATTCTCACGGATCCACCTTCCTCAAGGTAGAGAATGAGTTACTAAAGGCAACTTAGTCCGAGTTCAGACTGGTACAAAAAATGCGAAATCTTTTACATACTTTTAATCTGAGTGAAAGCTCTCTTTCTCTCAAGGCTGCGCACAACTTGGCAAATGAGCTAGCAAGTAGAAGAAAAAGCAATTAGCCGCATGAATCTTACATATTTAGCGTCAGCCCAGCCACTCTTTGGGGACCACATTTTTCCTTCTCCAATTAATCCCAGAGCAAGATGAGAGAGGGGGGCCAAGTCTCCGCTGGCTCCAACTGTCCCTTTTTCTGGGATATAAGGAAGGCAGGATGCTAGGAAGAAAACGAAAATGACTCCTGTTAGAGCTGCCTCTTGATACTCCTTGGAAAACAGAGAAGCCAGCATATGAGTGCAGTCACAATAACATCCTTTGATTATAGTCAATAGCACCAACATGATTACTCTTGTTGCAGGCTGGGATTTGTCCCTGCTCACAGGCTAGCTGTAGTTTATACAGAAATTAATCCTTTCTGCATTTAGCCTTGCATTTAGTTTTGGAGTGAGGTGACCACAGTCCAGGGTGACTGCAGGTACAGCCACACAGCCGGGAAGGTAAAACATCACTCCTCTCAGCTCTCCAATGCAGGGTGACCACTGAAGTGGACAAACCTACCTCTTCATTCTCACTCCACTAAACTCGTAGAAATCATCTTATGATAGAATGATAAAATGGTTTTGGTTGGAAGGGACCTTAGAGATCTCTTCCTTTGTCCTAATCCCACTGGTCAGTGACACCTTGCACTAGGTGCAAGGTGATCAGGTTGCTCACAGACCCGTACAGCCCGGCCTTGAGCAATTCCAGAGATGGAGCATCTCTGAGTCCTCTTCCCCCCATCTTAGTCCTCTGAGCACTGAATGGGTGGAAATGAAGAAACTGAGCCCAGGGAACTGCAGAAAAAGCAGGGAAGGAACCAGCCCAATTCTCTTCTTTTGCAGAGCTAAACACTAAATCGCAGCTCCTTCACTCACTGTGGGGGGAGGGGGATATAACAGAGGGCAGCACAAAGCATGTATTGTTTGGGCCCCTTGTATATGAATATGACTCTTCTCTCACATGCATGATCTATAGTTCCACAACAATCTTCCAATCTATAGTTTAGGAAAAAAAGAGAAGGAAAGTTGAATGTAATACCTCTAACACAGGGAGAAGGTGCTTTTTACTCATCACTGCTGTACTGGCATGCCTTGCCAGAGGGACCATCAATAGACATCAGCTGACAAGCAGCACAGCCACGCCTTTGGTTTCCCTGCCACAGCATCTGTGGCAAAGCAACTTTAACTGCTTTTACAGTTGTGGCCACATGAGCTGCTGACTAGCCACACACTTCTGCATGGCTCCCTTGTAGCCCTTGATTACAATCACTTATGTGTGTGGGGGGGTGCTACTCGCAAAACCAGGTGCTGCTTAAGTGGATCTGCTTGACGAACACCAATACACGCAGTTCTCTACATGGTAATAGCTATCTCCCTCCCCAAAATCCCAGCATTCCTAAAGATGGTGGCACACATCAGCACACACCCAATAGGACAATAGACTTGAGCCCTTGATGAAGAGATCACTCAGAATCAGTCATGCTCCTAGTTAAGCCTAGTATTGCACTAATTACCTAACCTCTCAGAGGCTCATTTCCTAAACTTCTGTCTATTGAAGTTCATCCCTTTCTCTCAGCCTTTCCTGTCAGTTCTTCTCATAGCCCTCTTTTTTTCAACAGAGGAACAGTCTCTAGTTGTGAGCTTGTCAAGACAACCTCTGGTCCTGATCTCTCACCACTACCAAGTTGAAAGAGCAACATCCATAGATTGACCCATTGAGCTGCATCATTTAATGAATCAAAAGAAAAAGATAAGGGAAAGGGGACTTTCTTTAAATATCTTTTTACCATTAAATGCTTCAATAACCTGCTGGAGCGTTTCTAGGGATATTCCACTGTATCCCTTTGCCAGGACGTTAATTCTCAGGGCCAGCAGCATGCGAGATCTCTCTGGGCTCAAAGGTTTCCCCACACCTGAAACAGTAACCCTTTTGGTTACTAAACTGCTACCAACAGTGGCAGAAGAGGGAAACATCAGGTAATTCCTTATTACCTGCTGAATGTGAGCGAACCAAGTTCACTTGAAGCTCCCTATGGACAAAAAAAGAAAAAAGTAAAATCCCAAATAAGTCTCATCAGGGTTTATTTTGCACGGAACAGAGCGAAATACTGAAGCAGCCTTCTCATCTAAACACAGAATATAAATGTACAGGGTCAAAATGCTCCCTCTTCTTCCTTTCCTAAAAAGAAAGAATGGAGCAAGCTGCACAAACAACTTACCTCAGCTTACTGTTTGGAATGACTGTCCTGGCAAACTTCCCAAACCCTGTGGTGATTCCATAAACAACTGCAAGAAACATACACTGCTGGTTAAGAAGGGAACACGATTAAGTTTTCTGAACAATTAATAGCTAGACTAAGAATATTTACCTGTCTGTTCCCTTACGATCCTTTCAATCACTTCTCGTGATTCACTGACTTTTGCTTCAGCTTCAGGTGTGAGCTAAAACATGAGTAATTTAAATATTAGTTTATCTATTATTATTTAGATTATAAAAAGATAAACATGTAATTTTTACCCACATTTATTCAGAATCTTTACCTTGATCTTGTAGAGCCCCTTTCCTAAATTGACCAAGTCCTCCGTTGTTAAACTGTTGCCATCTAAAAAAATATACTACACCAAAGAACCACCTTTTAGTCTGGGATATGTATCAAGTCACTTCATAATCAGAATTAAAACAAATACAGTTAAAACTCAGCAATGACAGAAAGGTTGCTCATGCTTATTTACAAGACAGGAACTCACTAACAGAAACATAATAAGCACATTATATGATTGAATTTCCTGGGCCCAGCCAATCTAACAGCCCCTGCACTTGTGAATGCTGCAGCGGCTCAACTCTCTGCACGTTTTGGTGAGTAGCAGATTTGTTACTGAGTTGTAAAATCACTGGTAATTCCTACCTGTTCTGGTTCTCGGTATTTGCTGTATCTGAAGGTTGTGTAAAGGAAAATAAAGGGCAGACCGGATTTCACATGTAGGGACCATTTGATTACAGCTGTTAATGTGTTTTAAGAATGAAGGAACACTAAAAGAACAGGGAAATCTAAAGAATTACAGATCTGGAATTATAACTAGCTCACATAGCACCCAGAAAAGGATACAAATGAACTCCTTCTGGCTGAGACGGTATGAAATCTGGAGACATTATATCTCCTTCTATAACTAGGAGAAATAAGCAGAATAAACACATGTAATTAAATTGCATTCTACATATAAATTAATTTGTTATTCATTATAATACAACTTCAAATTAGATTTCTTACAGCTGTATCAACCCTGAATGTATTTGTATGCTTACAGGAAAACAGCAAGCAAATATGTATTCATTTAAGGTACCCTAAAGGCAAAAGCAGAACAGCCTAACCCAAGCATATATTATATATGACATCATGTGCTGGTGATGCATCTAAAGTCCTGTACATTCTAAGCTTTATATAGTTCTAATATTCTTAAAACATTTTGCCATTTTTCCGTAAAAGCCATAATGCCCTCTCAGATGTAATTTTAGATAAACTAAGACAGAGTTCGCTGACACAGATGCCAACATGGTCACTCTGCAATGTGTTGCTTAACACTTTGCTTACCAACTTCAACAAATTCATTATCCTCCAGAGCATCCTCCACTGTATCTTCAAGATCCAGCAAGCCAAGTCCCTTGCACCTTCGAACATAAAATTTTACATCTTCCACTGAGGCAAATCCCCCGTTGTCGGGTTTGTTCTTCATGTACCGTCTCACAGCTTCCTTTCCTAGCCACCCAACTGTGTTGGTGCTGCTGTGACATGGCACTGCCAGCCATTCTCCTCGGACATGCACTGTGTATCTCAGCATGCTTTCTCCCCCAAACTGTCCCTTGATCAAGAAGGGCTGCAGGGTGCAGCAGCCTTACATTTACCATGTGATGGCCTGAAGACAGCTTCTAGCTGGAGTCCAATGTTGCAATCAGTGAGAGGCAAAAATCCACCCTCAAAATCCCCACCTTTGTAAATAAGTGAGATCAATGTATTCAACTGACTTCATCCAATCAAAACAATCCCAGGGAGAACTCCCTTTTCATGGAAAGGCAAGTCCCCCAAACTATTGACACAGGACTTTTTTTCCCCAAAGATCACATCAGGGATACAGAAATGAAAATCCAGGGGCTGGATCTTAAGTATCAAGAATAGATAAATAAATCAGACTAAGCTGGAATGCAACTTTCTAAAAACTTCAAGGTTCAACAGGAGTTAACAAAGTTGTCACCTGGCAGTAGATCACACTGACGAAAACCTCCATGATGGTCAGGGCTGGAATAGTCACCCTGTTAATATGGGTTGGTCATGGCTACTAGGATTGGAAGGAAAATGGATTATACTACTTTCATACCTCTATCTACTGCACGATAAAAGCAGGCAGCAGAGGAAGCAAGCCCACTTTGCTCAGTCCCATGCTGAAGTCTGAAAACATAATACTGTATTGTAGGTGAGAAAAACACTCATAAATTTTCATTACCCTTTCATTTACAATCTGGAAGATGTTGCTACACCAGGTAGCAAGAAGCATTAGGCCACAACTGCACGCTACCAAGCCTGGTGCTGCTATATCATGCTTCTTTTGCTGGCAGATGCAGAGGAAAAGAAGTGGAGAAATACCTATTAAAATGGTGCCAAAATAAAGTTTAGCAATAACCATGTCCACACAGAGGCTGAAAATACCTTTGTCTTTAAAGACAAAAAAATAACACCACTTGTAGTCCGTACTCTCCACAATAGTGTTACCAGACAAAAGCACTACTATAAAGTGCACTTACCTGTGGTTGAATTATTGTAGGCAATTTTAAATGGAGACCCCCAGGTGGGAGTCTCTGTGTGGGAGATTAGACAGACAGACTGCCCCAGCAGAGCAGGACACTAGTGAAAACCATGCCTACCACCAATTTTTTTTCTAGCTCTGACAGCAAAAAGCCAGGATTATCTGGCAGCATGAACTGCCAGATCATTATGTATGATAAATGGGCTTTTATGACAAAGTATTATCCAAACTAGTAATATAAAACATTTCTAAAACAAAGAACAGGAGTTTTCATTGCAATCTGATAGCTTGGACCAGAACCTATTAATACCAGGTACCCCCTTCTCCTACCAGAGCCTTGCCTGAGGGAAATCTCGTTCGTTCAGGTGACGCTGTAGCAGAAGCCTGATTAGGTTTTGGGAGTAAATGAAAGGAATTGCATAAATTTCTAACCTGAAAAACAGAAAAATTCTTTTCAGTGAATTTTCCAGCAGAACTTACCACTTGTTCAGAGGAGCGGCAAGAAGAGAATGAATGGCCCATTAGGTCCTTAACACAAGCCTGTAAACACTTCACATACATGGAAATTACACTATTATATTTCAAAAAAGACAGGATTTCATTGTGTTTATTAAAAGCTGAGTGTCACAACATTCATAGAAAGAATTTAAACTCACTTTTGAGGCTCATGGACCTAGGAGTTAATTTTTCAACCATTTTTATTTAAACTACATAGATACATAGGTTAAAATTGCATGGAAGAACTCAGGATGTCTTGAATTAACAGAATCCAACAAGATCTCTTCATGCCTTAATTTATATTAGAGCTCTCAGCATGAAAAGATTAACTTCTTGGTAAAGTACATAACTTCATCTGCTTGAAAGCTTATACTGATCAAAACTCAGAACAGAAATAAATCGATAGGCTCTCCACTCCCACCCTAAGTGAAGTAACTAACCCTAAGTTATTAAATAACTAATCCTAAGTAATTAAACCCAAGCCTTTTGCCACAACCTGTATTTGGTAGCTTCCTCCTCTGAAACAGCACTTTTTGAAAATTATTTTTACTCCATGACATGGGGTTATCTCTGCGTTCAACAGATGCTAGCTGATCATCTCCATGAAAAGCAGTTCTTGCCAAACTCACTTCAAAAAACAATCTACAGATGGCAGCAGTCACAACAGCTTCACTTAAACCATCCACTTGAACTCCAGTGCTGTAAAAACCATAAGGAAAACAGCACCTCTGACTGTTTTCAAATGTATCTCTAAGTTGTGATATTAGCATAAGGGGAACTGCCCAGAACTGCTTAAAAATGCAACCATTAAAAAATTCAAACACGGGAAGGAAAGACTTGGGCTTTAAACCCTCCTATACAGCAGGGTGAAATCCATTTGCATCTTCACAGTCCTCTTGGACCTGTAATAAAAATTGCTCCCTCAACACGGAAGAGCAAAAAAAACCTATTATTTGAAAACTTTTCATACAGATCAATACACAGACAAGTAGACAATGAAAAGATTTATTTTTTAGTCTTCAAGCATGCTGCTACGAAAAAGAAAGCTGTGCACAAAGAGCCAATCACTCACCAATTAGTTTTTCTTGTTTTTAAATTCCATGACTGACAAATGACTACACCTTGGAACAGCTTTCCTGTGTGTTCTAAAAATCGCTTGTAACAAAACCATTCTCCCAGATACAGAGATTTAGCAGTTTTGCTGTTTTACTTGTAAATGCAAAATAGGAAGTACTGAACTTGATTTGGAAAGTTCATTTTAAGCTAAATTAGTACCAAAGCAGCAGAGCATTTCATGGTGTAATCAAGCACGCATATGAACAGTTTGTGGAATCAGTCTCCTCTTCCAGCAGCAAGAAAACATCAAAAACATCAGTAAATTTGTCACTGTTCCTGTTTTAAGTCTTTGCCCACAAGCATTGAAGTGACTGGGTGCATAGAGGTTCTATGCTCCAGAAAGGTCTTGACAGCCAGATCTCGACACTTGTCAAAACTGTAAAGGTCCCTGCAAAAGGAGGAGAAAAAAGGCCCCATTACAAGAATATAGGGAAATAGTACAATGGGGATTTTATCTCGGTTTTACTTTTCCTTTGAAAGCCTCACATTAAGGTCTAACGTGAGGACACTAAGCCGCTTTCTACTAAGAAACATCAGCAAGTAGAAAGTGACTCCGAAGATAAGCTTGTTCACAGTATACAGAAAATTCTGTACTGTATCACTTTGAAGCATAACATACAAATACTATGTCAAGTATTATACATTCCATTACACTAAAAATGCCGACAGCATGAGCTCCTACGATTTGATAATTGCTTTTACCTGAACAAGGGTCGAGTAAACTTCATCCTGCCCTGATCTGTTGCCATTTTTAGAGCCAGAGGAATAGCTTCTTCCCACTTGGCCTTGAGGCAGAGCCTCAGCCATCTGAGAAAAAAAATAAAACCAAAAAAACCTTATACTTTTCAAGATTTTTATTTGCAGTGGTTATCTTATGATTCTGTCCCCATAAACACTCTGGGCAGTGCTGTGTCATCACGGGAATGAGATTCTAGACAAGTTCAACATAAAATATTCAGTGTTTGACTAGCATGCTACAAAAGTGTACTTTTCTATAAAATAAGAAAAACTGCTTCAAGCTTTCTCCAAAATGGTTTGATCATTTTCTGCAGCTATACATTTCTTCTATATTACAGTGGTGTCTAGTTGCATCACTCAGAATTAGAGCTGAATTATATAGCACTTGTCATATTTGACCAAGTGATTAAAAAAACCCCTAACAAAAGCCCCCCCAAATGCCACCAAGCAACTGACACATGCTTGTTTTGTTTTAAAGCTATTAAGAAATCGTTCTTGTTACAAGAAGTAGAAACTATACTATATATTTCAAATACTTAGGGCTTTTGATAATAAACAAAGAACTCTTAAGTTCATTAAGGCAGAAGTCGTGCAACAGTCTAAGATAGTTAAAGCAGAATAATAATGACTATTGCAAATGTATCCAAGTATGTAACAGTAGCAAAACATGCAATACTTTAAGATACTTGTAAAGATTACTTATGTCCTCAACAGTAGTTTTTTTTAACAAGTGACATGTGGGAACACAATGCATAAATACAAACCAGAATTGATTAGGATGGCAGAAAAATCAAGCCATTTAGTCAGGAGCATTTCCTACGTGATTAGAAACTTCCTTTGATATGTACTTTTTTTTTTGATGTGACAAAAAGTTTCAAGTTGTGTCGAAAAAAACCCCACTGGCATCTCAGCAGAAGAACTGAGTAGCTTAGTCCAGAGACCCAGTCCTGAATAAATCAGTATTAGAAAGATTTTTCAGGCATCTGTGATTCACAGAAAGGCTCCCTATTCTATTATCCAATACCACCCCCAAAATAAGTTGTCAGGTTCCTTTGCTAGCATGACAGATAAAAATAAAACACAGCTAATCCACTGCTCACTTCCAGTTCTTCTACTGCACTGTATTTACCCAATTTGTAAGTAACAGAATACCACTCTGGTAAGCATGTTTGCACGTGCACTTGCAAAAAAGCCCACAACAACAAAATACTCCCAAAAAACCTGCACCAGTTCTGTACAACAGTATGTCTCAGACCATTCATGAAGCAGGACACTTTGTTTTATGAAAGCATTTAAGATTAGAAAAATGCCCATACTAGAACAAACCTGAATCTTATTTCAGAATTGTTTATAGCATTGAAGTCATATACTTGCTGCATTCGTTGGACATGTGACACTGGAAGAGGAGACTGAAAAAGGAAATTGCTTAGTCAGAATAAGCCAGAAGCACACTTCAAGCCACATATTTAAAAAACAAACAGGTTCACCCAAGCAAATTGATGTTACAAAGGAATTAAAAGGTTACCATAACAGATATTTGTTATTTGTTCCTTTCACCTTCTCATTGTATTAGGGAAGGGACAAAGAATAAACCTTAGCAAATTCCCACATCCAGTACTAACAAAACATTCAAAACACAGTATTCTGTTGTATTTATAGCTTATTCGCTTTAACATCAAACACAGACAAATTCAAGCACCTTATAGTTTTGGTTTTACCTTTCAATCCCAAAATACTCTGTATGTTGTTTGTTAGCTTAAGAGCCAGACATAATCAGGGAGGCACAGCTGAAGGTTTTAGTAACTATGTATACTGAGAGCAGATTATCTTTGTGAAGCTTAAAAGAAAATGGACAACTTAATTCCAAAGCACATTGGTCTCCGTGTCTGCTCTTGTGATACCAGACTAAAGCAAACCCAGATGTGCATTTACCTCCAGAAGCAACAGGGCCAGGAACTCAATCAACTGATGAGATGACATTTCCTTCAGGTCTGCTGAGCTAAATGAGCCCAAATCACTCTCTTTTGCCTAAAAGAGAATGGTTACTTAAGTTTTTAATCAGTATTTCAAAGTACAATCAGGTGTAATTTTTTGTTTGGACTATTGAGCCATTCCACATTTTTTATGATATTGATTTGTATTCCTGAAGGATGTTACAAGAAGGGAAAAGTAGGGACTTGAGCTACTATCTGATGTTTGGTATTCTTTATTTCAATTCCCACTTGTTTTCTCTCCACTGTCCTTCTGTTACAGCTAAGTGAAAAATCAAATACTTTTAATAAGAAAAGAGAAGAAGA
This sequence comes from Psittacula echo, assembly GCF_963264785.1. Classification (NCBI taxonomy): domain Eukaryota; kingdom Metazoa; phylum Chordata; class Aves; order Psittaciformes; family Psittacidae; genus Psittacula; species Psittacula echo. Next base: position 115,808,754 of record NC_137735.1, on the reverse strand, counting down.
AACCTAAGGCTAACATACATATTCAGTGAAAAGCCACACAGCTAGCTAACAAAAGGAAGATATGCTGAATTCTCTATTAGCTGTATGAGTTTTATGGCTAAAATTATGAGAAGATTGTATGGTATTAGTTGCTTATTATGATTTATGTATTTCAGTTTTTGATGAGAAATGCATACTAGCTCCAGTAAAACATACAGGAATTATTGCTAATAGAATAAAATCAGTAACGTAGGGATACTTTGGCATTTGTTTTTAAATCAAACCACAATATCAAGGTTTCAAAAACAATATTCTCAATTTGATTACTACATACAATAACAAAAAGCTGGCTGTGTGCCCCTTTAAAATATGTACTGCATTTCACATACAGAAGTCATAGGAAGTGCACAGATTCTATGATGAAAGGCTACTCTATGAAATGCAAATATCCCCGACAGTCACACCATCACCATAAATACACTTTGTCTCAGCAAACTATGTATTTCAGAACAGAATGGTTCACTTTGTATAAAAAGAGCTAGCTTTTCAAGATACAGATACCTCAGCATTATTTAATCACTCACTTTGATCCATCTTTGGCTCAAGGCAACACAAGCATTTGCTAGTGTCATGTCATACCTGTCAAATATTAAAAATAAAGGATCACACTTTAGAAACACAAAAAGCTCCTGTAATGTTTTACAAGAATGCTTACAAATTATTTTCAAATGGCTCCATATTTGTCTGTTGTAGGCTTCAAATCCATATTGCAATACAATTTACAAAATATCTATTATAATGAAACGTATTTCAGTTTTAGTTAGAAGCACTTTGTGCACAGATGATACTTGATCCCATGCACTCCTAAAATAATTGGTACTTCTGAGCATATAGTCTAGTTTATAGCTGAAAAGAGAATACTGTTTTAACAAACTGACAAAACAAAACAAAACAAAACAAGACTCTTTCCTGGCAACTTTCAAAGCAAAATGAATTTCCATCAGACTAAAAAAAATCAAAACTATTAACAGTGACACCTTTTTCTCCTGTAAACACCTATATCAATTTCCACATAGTAGTAGGACATTTTCTAATCAAAAGTTTTTGGGAGGACTTTTACCCTGTTTACAAACTGTAATTTATGGCTGTTTGGAAAATCACGTGCAATCTGGAGAAGGAAAACATGGATTATAAAAGAATGCAGCTTACACAGGCATCACTGGTGGCATTCCTGGAGCATGAAACCACGAGTTCCAATCAACTTTATCAAGAACATCTACCTACAAAGCAACACAAATTCTTACTTGGTTTGAAATGTTGTCTATAGATAAAAGCATGCCCTATGAAAACCAGTATCAATATTGGTTTTGGTTTTTGGGCTTTATTTTGTTGTGTTTTTTTTTTAGCATCCCTCCAACTACTCTGGAGAATTCTATCCTTCAAAACAAAATACTCCCTTCTAGGAAAAAAAACAAAACAAAACAAAACCAATAACAAACCCAAAACACATTCCCTCCTCCTCCCCCCAAAAAACCTCAAACAAAACCAATGAACCAACCAAACAAAAAACAACCCAAAAACCCAAACCAACATCAGAATGCAAAGCCATCTTCATAAGATGCCAAACAACATCATATTAAGGTCCTAAGATAAAGAAAACTAAGGAATTTGCCCTTAAATAAGGTAATTCTTGAGCTATGCCATAGTTTCATGTAACTAAAAGGTTTCAAGCAGTTAGTTTTAAATATTATCCAACCTTATCCTTGAAGTAGGAGTATAAGAACTTCTTCCAGTCCTCTGTTATTACACTCTTATAAGCGAACTGTTGAATGTAAGCCTTCAAGAAGCCAATGAAGATATCTAGCAGTTACGAGAAAAAAACCCAAAACAAAACTGTTTCAGTTTTTGAAATTAAAATGGGAAGCAATAATATATGAAGTTTCACTAACACTTACCTGGTCCTCCAAGAAGTTGTTCGAGGTAAAAAAGCAAAGCAAAGCCTTTCTCATATGGGACAGATGAATAGGCAACATCAGGATCTACTTCATTCAGATTAGGGATGAGGTTAGTTACAGGATTTTTATCTCCAAGAGTATTTATCTGTGGCAAAGACACAAGAAAATATATTCATCTAGGAAAACTAGTACTCCTGCAAATCACTACTAATCCTATTTATAAGGGTACAGTCCATCCAAAACTTCCATCCAAAACTAAGATGACCTCATTGCAAAGCATTCTTTCTCATTCTTTTTCCTGAAGTTCTGAATCTGCACAAAACACAGTTTAACTGAACTCTTTCTCATCTTGTTTTATTAGTGTCTGATCATCGAAGATGTTAAGATAAATCACCCTTTGCTCTAGCTGTCTCAATGCAGTTAATTATTGTCATGTCTGCCAATCATGAGCACCTAGTAAACTATCTATATTTATCCCTTCATTAACAAACTATTTAAACTACTTGATTTAAATGAGTGCTATAAAGAATAAAATACAACAAGAAAATATTCATAGCACATCAGGTAAAACTACATCACAAAACTGAATGAGAGGGCTGGAAATATCACAGGCCAGAAATCTGAAAACTAAGTTTAACTATGCTACCTAAACACAAAACTAAATCAGACCTCCTAGACATTTACAGATTAGGAATATGCTCAATTATAACATAGTACAGAGGAAAAATTTGCATGAGGCACTGGAAATTCTGATGGTCATGCTTGCAGATAATTTTGATAAGCTTTCAGCTTCAGCTGCTTACCAGTATGCTAAGAAGTATTACTGTAATTTAGCCATACCCAGAACAACTAAGAGAATCTGCAAAGAACAGCTTCAAACAATTTAAAAAGCTTTATCTAATCTGAGTATAGTAGGCCATTACCTTGGGAAGAGCTCCTATACCTTGGAAACAAAGATGCTCATCCTCCAATTAGCAAAGTGTTAGGAAAGCTGAATATACAAGTCTTTGTGGGAAACACATGAAATTAGTTTTGTTTTATTTAGGTATATGCTTAAAAATACGTACCGTATTCTGCAGTTCCCTCCATCCTCCTAGGGCTTGAAAGTGTCTGAACTGCTCACCAAACAACTGACCACCAATCCTGCGTTCCAGGTATACAGTATGTCCCTCGTTCAGCCTGGAAATATATTGATGAAGTCAGAACTACTATAATGGAAAAATTAATTTAGTTGGTTTCTTTACAGATTAATTTTAAATTATGATTTGCATTGCACTGAACATCACACCTACCAAAAATGCTCCCATGTTTTATTTGTTACCAAGTTTCCCGTCCAGCTGTGAGAGATTTCATGAGCAATAACCTAAAACACAGAAAATAGTGACAGATCTGCCATTTAGACTCCTCTGGAAAATGAACATCAAATCTCAAGAGAAAAACAAAACGGATCTCTTTTACTGCATTACATTCCCAAAGCTGGTTAGCATTCACAGCTCTATAAACTTATCCATATGAATTTTATTTAGAGGATTAACACTATCATACTGAACCTTCTCCAGTAATAATTTTGAATGTCCAGCCTGCAAGTCATAGAGCCACAACGATCAACAAAATTAACTTCTCTGATAGCACAATGCAGGCACTTGTTTGTGAAATCACATTTCAGAATACTGGATCCAAGTCAAGTGACAGACTAATACTACCTTCCCACCTTAGCAACTTCTGCAGTGCTGAGATGATATAAAATACCAAAGAGGAAAAAGAACGGTCACCCCTAGAAGCATAGGGATGCATGATACATTAAAAAGCATCCATGTCAGATATTTCAGTTTTCTTGGGATAAGGCAATCATATCCTCTTTTTTCTCCAGCGCTGCATCAGTCTAGTAGAAAGACATATGAGATAAAACAGCACCTAGAGTACTCAACTTTCCAGAAAAATTAGAATTTACTCAAATCATACTCATTATTTCCACTTTAAAGCTGTACACAGTTTTAGTACTGTTCTGTACTAGAACTGAGCTCTAGTGCACAGACATGGAGAGGAAAGAAGTTCCCTACAAACAATTTCAATTAGATCAATTCAGTTGTGGTTTTTAAGCATATCTATACACAGGAGAGAAAAAAAGCTATTAATCAGCTAACTTCAGTCAGACCCTTATGCATACAGGCACTCACGTTATTTTCATCTGTTTGTTATACAAAATAGATACATCTACAGTTTTCTACAGCTTACTTAGAACTAAAAGTCACTTTGTAAGACTTCTTGAGTTACTGCCTTAATTTTTAATTCTCACAGGTTATCTATTACAAAGGAAGTTAAGATAAAACTTCAAGTTGTGTTCTACTTGAAGATATGAACTTATTTTGCACTTACATTTGATAGTGATCGGTCACCTGCCTGAAAAGAAAACAAACAAAGAAAAGGCAGTCAGTTCAAGTAAACCTCAAGTTATACCACTGAATGCATTTCCATGTATGATTCCTAACTCCTGAGGGGCAGGAATCTTTACAGTTCTTTCTAGGGGAAACATTAATCCCATTTGTGGGTTAATATGGATAAGCAAGCCCCAAGAAAAAGCTGACTTTTATCAGTGTTACACTTACCAATAGTGTTGGAGTTACAAAAGTAAGACAAGGATTCTCCATACCACCGTAAGGAAAAGAAGGTGGCAAGACTAACAAATCATACTGTCCCCATACATAGGGTCCTGCTAAATCTTCTGCTGTTTTCAGCATAGCTTCAGCCTGAAACAAGAATTCACATTAGCTTCTAACATCACTTCTGGCTACAAACACTGAACAAGTAATAAGCTATGGATTCCATACTTCATTCTCTTTCACCTTGGCATGTCCTACATGCAAAATGAGCACAAGACTGTACCAATATTTATTTTCAGTAGCAGTTTTGGGTGATGATAGAACAGCAGCATTTTTTGGGGTGGGAGGAAGAGAAAGGAGAGCTACAGATGAACAAGACATGGAAATACAGCCTGTTCTTTTTCCAATGCTACGTGAAACAGTTAGCTTACAAAACACTTTTTTGTTAAAAAAAATTACCCACCTCAGCAAATTCATAGGCTGATTTATCCACTAGCTCCTTTTCAGCCCACACTAGTGTCCTTGGGCCAATCTTTCTGTTGAAAGTAAAAATTCCACTAAGACACTATCAACTAGAAATAATTCTATGGGAAGCTAACACAGGGGCAAAAGTGAATCAAAATACATGCAGTCTGATAAAAATAGACAGGTTCATTGAACTTCTAAGACCTTTTAAAACTAGAAACAAGACAAAGAAACAAATAAGCAAAAAAACCTCCAAAGATTTATTATGATTCCTAATATTTTTACTTTGTGCAAATTCACTCACCTGCTTTCTAAAGCTCCAACCACTAAAGCAATCAAATAGCAAGGTATGGGAACCTAGTGGAGAACATGGGAAAAAAAAGGGATTTCTTTGTAATGTGAGCTATCAACACCACTTATTCAAAGAAAAACAAAGGTATGTAAATAAGAAGTGTGCACATTTCGTCCATAGTTTTCTGCCTTATGTTATAACAAAGGCATTGTTTTTCCTCCTCAAGTGATACTCCTTTATCTACAAGTACTCATTTCACAAATGTTTCATACCAGGGCCACAAAGTTGCAAGTATCATTTCTGTTTGAAAAAAATCTGCATAAAAAGATGCCACTGCTTTCACCACTGTTCAAAAGAAAGTCAGTTTTCCACATTCATTCCAGCTCTGCTAAATGTTACGGAAGAAGGAGTTGAGAGATACTGCTCAGATAAAGGGCAGTTGTATCACACAGAAAGACATGGAAGAGCTTTAATGAACTGAAGTAAACAAGAATATTTTTGGATGTAAAAGATTCAGCAAAATCAAAAACTATATATTTGATGTCCATGCTTGAAATTAAAATAAATGCTAAATATTTGTTATCTTAATGAAAAAAACCCCAAAGCTACAGTTTCTTTATAGAGAAATGCTTTCTCCCGCTGCTCTGAGAATAAAAGGAGAAAACACAACCATCCCTATAAAAGTTCCATTTATCTGACTAAACAATGTTGAATAAGTAATATCATATATGTCAATATATGATATATATCTATCAGCATCAATATAACAATTACTTCAAATCTCTATGGCTGTTGGGTTGTAAATTCATTTTTACAGAGGCTGCTCTTCACTACACCTCTTACTAGTCTGGACATGCAGGATCAAATAAAAAAGGTAGTTTTAAGTGAGCTCAGCACACACAGCTATCAATGAGTTTTATGTGTTTCCCTTCTTTGCTAAGGAAACACTTGCCTTTTCTAATGAATCAGTCTCATGGTTTTGTATGTTCGATGATGTGGGTGCCTTTTTTAATGCATTTCTCTTTTTTGATTTACATGTTTGGTGTTTATGCATTTTACTTTTTTGTTTGTTTGTTTGTTTAATGAAACACATGCCTTTTCTAACAAATAGATCTAATGGTTTTCTATATTAGGAAGTGTAGTGTAATTTCAATTTGACTAAATGTTATTCCTTGTACATGTCCACCAAACTTACCAATAGTGTATTTCTAGATAACATACGGCCCTGGTGTCGTGGTTTAAGCCCAGCTGGTAACTCAGAACCATACAGCCACTCACTCACTCCCCTCCCCTGCCTTCTTCCTCCCCCGCCTTCTTCCTCCCCCTACTCCCAGAGGGATGGGGAGGAGAATCAAAAGAATGAAACTCCCATGGGTTGAGATAAGAACAGTCCAGTAACTAAGGTATAGCACAAAACCACTACTGCTACCATCAATAATAATATTGACAAGGGAAATAACAAGGGACACCTGGATAACTTATAGAAGCCTTATGCACTAGACAGAGGCAAATGTTTTGGCTCCACAGAGAAAGCAGAACTGCACACGTTGGGAATAAGATGCCTTAGGCGTCTGCTTACTAGGACAGAGCACTTACGTTCTGACTGAAACGGTATATCTTCCGACTGCTGTCCTCTGGGTCAGGCATCTCTCCATCACGATTAGCACTCATAAGAGCCACCAGCTCTTTAGGAACTGATATCTGAAAGGTTACCCAACTATGAGGAATTCAACTGCCACAAGGGACCATGCAATATACTAGAAACAGTGATAGCAAAAAGAATAGCACAGATTTGTTGTTCAGTCCTCTCAGTCAAGTAGAGTGTATGGCATATAGAAAATACTGTCTTAAAGGCTGGCAATATTTAATTAACCAGAAGGATTACCTCTGACAGAAATTAAATATTTCACTTTCTTCAGACTGATTTGTAATATCACATTGCATATCTCACTTTTTGCTTCCTTAAAACAATCAGACTGCTTATACCAGGACTACAAAGATCCCCTGACTATGTACTCTATGTAAACGGGACATAATACTTAAGGCATATATGAGAGTCATTGAAAGTATTTTTATTTTACAGCACTCTTTGTTGTCTTACTGTCAGCTTTTCCTGATTTAAAACCATAATTCTTTCCTACTACAGCACTTACTTTTTGATTTTGGAAAGAAAGATACATGTGAACGAAAAACGAGATGATGTATCTGAAAGAAAATGGTAAGGCTACAGAAGTGCCACAAGGAAGATAAGTAGGTTTTGGCTCTTACATTAAGCTAAAAGTCAATATTCTCTGGTTTTATATTTTTGTAGCTGCTGGAATGTGGCCTAGAATAATAAGTCACCCATTGTAGTACTTGTCTTTAGTTAGACACATGACAGGTTCATCTACCTCTGCATAGTAGGTTAGTTTCACAGCAGGTGTGTCCTGGCATGGAAAGATGGCCCTGCAGTGGATAGCCTGGAGAGGAAAAAAAAAGAAAGCTAAAACATAACAATGCTTCTGATGCGGAGGATTAGAAATAGATCAAACCAATATACTGCATTAGGAATAGAGAAAATTCGTTATCTGCAAACCAATTCTTCCTATCACTTATAGCTTATAGTAGTTTTCGTAGTTAAGACTTTTCTGAAAGAAATAATGGTAGGTAAGGCAGATCAATAGCCACATATATTGATCACACGGACTGTACGTGCTTCAACAAGAATACGGGAGAGGGTAAAGCAGTTCTGGAATTCTTAAATTCCAAACATATAATAAAATCTCAGCAATGTCCTGACTTATTAAGTGCTTTCATTTAGGACCTCTGATACACATGCAATTAGAGGTTATGTGTTACTGTACTTATCCCTACCAGTCCTCCTCTATGACTCTTTGGAAACCTGGGGGAATTACAGTGGTATGTAAATAAAAAGTGTTAAAATAAAAGTAAAAATAAATAATTATCCACTCAACCTGACACTGGCTGAAGAGAAATGGGTGTTTCTTTCCAGAAGTTTGCTCTGGAGTAAACCACTGGAGAGCTGAAGACTTTGGAGAGCTTTCAAAAGAGATTTCAACAATAGCTTCTTGTCCCCTGTGTAATAAGGAATACAATCAGACTGTTTTGACACAACTTCTGATCGCTATGGAAATTCCTCTACAAAGATTTCTGGAAAATAGGTCTGCAGCGTTGTCTCAAAAGCACTAAAAATAAGATCAAGTAGCATACTAAAAACAACTGTTCCCTTTCAATTACAACAGTAACGATTATCTGGTTTATTTGAATGTCCTAAGACACTTCTGCTTTTTATTAACTAGAAACTTTTCCTCTCCTCTCTTTAAGGGGAACATGGATTTTTTCTTTAAACCATTTGGACCAGGTATATACATATACTTTTGTCACAACTACCTAACATTGTACAGGTAAGTATAAGACCAGCTTGCTAACAAAAGAACACACACAAACCTGAAACTTTCATACTTTAATTTTGGAAGGACATATCATAACCATCACTGCTACTAAAAGCACACAGACGTACCGGCTTCTGTTATCAGTACATTCCAGGTTAGGCATGCAACTCTCTGGAATTAACAATCCAGCCACAAATCAGAACACACTTCAGCTAATCAGAAGAGTTGGACACTAGATAAGCTGCCTGGTATATGTATCTGCTTTATAACCAGCATGCCAAAGTACATCTTTGACAAGAAAGGAGAAAATAATTTGTATTGCCATAAGGCACACTGCTTACTGAATAGTCAGACTTTTAGTTTTAACTCCTACTCTTCCTTTTTCACTGATTCACTGATATTTAATGAGTACTACATCTCACACAAGATATAATTTCTTATGATCACAATTCACAAATCCCTCTTCGTAGCTTTTTCCCCTTACAAGGAAATCTAGCAATAAAATTAAAAAACAGAAGGTTGAAAGTCAACCAAAAGAAGCTATGTTTCTGCTGCAGCCTGTTTGTTCACGTACTTCACTTGTTCAGTTTCGTATCAGATCATAAGCATTTCCCCAGAAGGGACTGACACTGTATAACATCCCTTTCTCTTCCACATTACATGTGGTTCTAAACTGCACTAATTCATAGGACAGTGGCAACACCAGAGGTAGTAGTTTGTAGAGGTAGTAACCAGTTTTGGAAACAAAATGGTAAGAATCAACATAGTATCCTATTTTATTCAAACAAGGGAACTTTCTGATACAATCACAGCTCTCAGCTTTGGCAGGCAAGATACCATGGAGTTACAACATACCTAGCAAACTGCCGAAACATGTACTGTAATTTGACAACAACTTTTTTATTCATGCAACTTGGGCGGTAGATTATGATTTCTTGTCTCCATCACGCTGCTGAAACTCAAGTTCCAGTTTTGAGGGACTTGGTTTAGCATAGTCAATACAATACAACCTTTATTGTTTGAAAACATGTTTCTTTTTAATCCTAGTGCTAACCTGCAGTTCTACAGAAATACAGGATCAACCCTTGCATGAAAGAAAGGCAAAGAGTGTGTAACTCCACATGTGAAATACTGTAGCAATTCTGAACATGACAAAATTCACGTAGTTGAAGCAGAAAGAGTATTACTGATGAGAAGCACTGTAAAAATTGTGATACACTGCACATAATTTCGCTGCTTACTTTAGCAACTCATTTTGTACATGGTATAAGACTTGGGGGTGGCTACAAAAAATCCTGAAGTCTCGGCTAATGAAAGCCAAATATTAAAGTAATCTACAAGATCACACCAAATAAATGCTAACCCCTATTTATGAGTCCCTCTGCAAGCTTTACACAATGACCCTACAGGCAGACAAGCAGTTTACTCAGTGTATTCTGGAAAACACCTAAAGGAAGAGGCAACAGCATGTACCTTCTTAGTTGAAAAGGAAGCGTGACCTCCAGAGGGGTCCCCTTGAAACTGTGCTTTTCTCCAAAAGCAAATGTTGCATCCTGTCCATTCACGATCACTTTAAATACCTGTACGTCTTTTGTATCCAACACCTGTAATGAAGCAAATATTACACGCTTAAGTAGTGTAATAACCTTAAATACATGCCTCTCTGAAGGAAAAAGTATTTACTCAGTAGAATCAGAGAAATCAAGTACCTATGTTGGGTACTGGGAACCAGCATTTTAGGGGAGCAGCAGGGAGCTTACAAAACTGGAGGTGGAAAAGGGAGAAAACCAATTTCTGACCATGAAAGTGGAAACAGGAGTTCACTAAGAAAACTACAAAGGTGAAAGACTTCGCAGTGCTCAGAAGACGAGTTAAATAATGCAGCACTCTCACATGCGGCACGAGTGAAGTTTCACTCTTTATTGTTAACAAGATGTTTGGGGTTTTTCTTTTCGTCTAAAAATAAGTGCTAATCACAAAAAGATTTTATGGAGGCTGCATGAAGCAAGCCCACAAACCCCAAGCTTCACTTTGCATATAAAGCAACGCCGAGGAGGTTCACACGTTTATGTGCATCGGTAACTGAGAAAGAAACTGCCACAATAAAACACGTGTGGAAAAGCCAGAAGCACAGATTTCCTTTATTCCCATTTTTTCGGCAACAGGCTCTTCGCCCTTTTAAAGGGAAAAACACATATTTAAATACATATTCATATCCTTCTTTCTAGGCACAGGAAACCCGGGCCGCCGAGCGCTGCTGCCCGCGGGCGATGGGCCGACCGCTGCAGAGCCTGCAGCCCAGCCGGGGGCAGGAGCGGAGGGTCCCGGGAGGGAGCAAGGACGGCCGGGCCGGCCGAGGGGAAGGAGGGGATAAGCAGCTGAAGAGAGGCGGCTAGGAGGGCGGGCCCGGCCGCGGGCAGCGCGAGGGTCGCCCCTCCCTCCTCCTGCCCCCCACCCGCTGTTACCAGGCAGCGCAGGGCCTCGCTCTCGGCGCGCGCGGTGAAAGCCGCCGTGCCCCGCAGCGCCCGCGCGCTGAAGTCCACGCGGCAGCGCAGGTACAGGTGCCGCGTAACGCAGCACGAGGGCGACGCGAAGGAACTGCAGTCGACCGCCGCCATGTCTCGAGCGCTGCCTGCCCTGCGCCTCGCGCCCGGCCCCAGCCGCCCCGCCAGCCGCGGGGAGGGAGGAGCGTACCGCGCGCCGGGCCCTGGAACGTGTAGTCCCGCCCTCCCCGGGAACGGCGAGGGCAGCGCGTGGAGAACTACAGCTCCCGTGGTGCATTGCGGGGCGCGGCGTGTCGCACCGACAAGCATGATTGGCTATGAGGGGCCAGGGCAGCGTCACCGCCGAGCTGTCAGCGACTAAATACCATGTAGGGAATGCTATCAGGCTTTCGGTCGTACAGCTCCTCGTTAGTATAGTGGTAAGTATCCCCGCCTGTCACGCGGGAGACCGGGGTTCGATTCCCCGACGGGGAGGTGCAACTTTTTCTTCCATCTCCCTCTTCCTAGCGTAGACTCTACCTTAGACGCAAAGCCTAATTCTTTGCGAAATCAAACCTGTTGCCACAAAGCCTTAGGAAGAGTAGAGCGACTTTGAAACAGGAAGCACAAGAGAAAACCACTGGTGTCTCGGGGCTGCCCATCTGCTCCAGGCGTCAGGCAGCATGGGGTCAGCGGGGCTGCAGCAGCACTTCACAAGCTCACCTGCTTAACTGCCAGTATGTGTGAGGAAAGTATTCTCGTGTTTAAGTGGTTCAATCAGCTAAACAGGGGGGTTCACTAAGCCTTTCAAAAACATTCACCATTTCTCTTACTCCCCCCACAAACCTGTGAGGTCAGAACAATGGAAAGAAGGACAGACAGAAAAGATGGGCACATTAGAAGAGGGAAGGTAGAATGCCAAAGGCCATCTCTTGGGCTGTGGTAATGCAGCCCCTCATTTTAATCCTCAAAGTGAGAATGTGGGAGACCGAGAAGCTCTGAGCATGTCCTTACAGCCAGCAGACCCCATGCCATCTGCTGCACTAGCTAAGAATACATTGCAAAACAACTGTGACACTTTAGCATCCCTGCTTGCATTTACTCATTATCATCAGAAATTCTTTTTTAAGCACTCCTTTACTTCCCCCCTTTTTTTTTTATTCCTAATCCTTCTGCCAAAAGGCATTGTTTATTTATTCATTCATCTATTTATTAACATTTCAGCACAAGAATGCTAAAGGAGACCTCCTCCCTTCTTCAGGATGCCGAGCAGTAAATGTGATCACCCAAATCCCTTCAAGTCAGGCAAGAACACCATGGCTGACCACACATAAACGGGGTGAGGAATTAGGATCAGAGACAAGAGGCCAAGGCTGTGTGCCTGGTGCTCAGCACAGGAAGCCCGAGGGCTCTGCTCTGACCCTGGCTTTGTGCACTCAGACAGTTTCAATACAATTAATGTGATGCTCTGACCTGGGCATTGAAAGCAAATTTCTGTACCACAAGTGACCTCGCATCAGCCACACAGATACAGCAGCAAGCAGCCAACTGAGGACATACACAAGAAAAATGATCTCTGTTTAATAAGATCTAAGATCCAATTTGACAGCAGAGTTTCGCAACTAAAGGGTGATCACTCTTGACAAAACATTGCCAGAAGCCAAGGACGTGTAATGCAGAATGCAGAACCTAACCTTTGCCACCCTTAGAGAGCAGTTCTGAGACACCATGTCTTCAGCTTGTGTACACACAGCTGTGGAGAGCAGTACACCAGGGGCTCTGGGAGCTGTGGGCACAGGAGGGATGCAAGGCTTGAGATACAGTGCAAGATTAAGAGATGCTTTCTGTGGGCTCACCAGCTGGTGGGAAAGCCCATGGGCCTCCTGAGAGTATCCCACTGCCCCAACTGTCCCATCCAGATGTGACCCTGAGATGGGAATGTGAGTAGCACATGAAGAAAAGGGAGTGTGACAGTGAGCATCATCCACAGGAATAGTGATACCTTGGAGCTTTGTATAAACTAGCTGGACTAGAGCCACATGCAGGTAAGCCCAGATAAACCCAGGCAGAAGAGGAAAGGAGTTTCAGTAGGTCTGTTGCTACATTAGAGAAAGAAGAAAAAATAGCCCCAATATTTTCCCTTTTGCAATTTCTGAATTCCCTTACATGCCCACTTCCTTCTCTCAAAACCCACATATGTGTCAACAGAAACACAAGGAAACTGATTAAGTAGGCACCTTATTTCAAAACAGAGGATGTACTATAAAATAAGATGTAAGAATCATTTAGAAGTACATATGTGCTGGCATCCAGTCAGGCAATTTCAGCTGTCATAAAACAATAAGGGATTAGAAAAGCAATTAATTAAAAAAAAAAATGCTGTCAGTGTTTTGCAGGCATAAAAAAGTCTTGCAAGCAACTCCATACCTGCTTACTCAGTGTTTCTGTTTTCAGCTTAAGCTTTCACAGTGCTCAACAAACTACCTAAGAGGCAGAGTTTTGCTATAGATGTGCAGGTTTGAGAGTCCCAGAAAGTCATTCTCATTTGTGTGGGGCAAAGGTAAAAGGAAGAGGAACAAGGAGCTCAGGGCATTGAACAGGGTGTCTCCCCCAGGTCATCTTAACCTGTTTCTCCCCTCTTGCAGCAGCAAATCCTTCCCACACAACCCCTCTGTGCTGTTGTACCCCACCTGGCAGTGTGGAGCCAGCACTGCTGGAACACCAGCAGCAATGACAGCAAGCCAAGCCACAGCTGCCTGCACCGTTTTGGTTCTCTGTGAACATCCTGGTGTGATCCAGGCTGGCTTCTCTCTGGGCAAAAGTCCACAGGAGGCACAAGGTAAAGAAGCACTGGCAGGAAGCCTTCTGCAGTGTTTGCAGAGGAAAGTTTGAACGAGGGGCAGCACTGATGAAATGTGGAGGAGCAAACTCTGCTGTATTACTAGCAGAAATCTTGCCTTGAGTTCTTCTTCAAATACCTGTTTAATTACCCATGTACAGCTTTCAGACGCATCTCTTTTTATGCTTCTAGTCATTTCACTCAGCTTGCCATCATGTGTGTGTTTTATTATCCTCACCTTATCAACAGTTCAGGGTGAGCATGTATTAACCTTAGGGCTGGCAGAGAAAGCTGTGGCCCAACCAGCAAGACAAAAGTGGACTGGAAAGTCAGCTACTGCTTGCAGCCTTGCTGATCACACAGCATGGTAGCAAAGCAGTGCTGAGGGAAGGTCTGGGCTGGAGGTTCAGCCTGAGCATGTTAGCAGCATCTTGTTAAAAAATCTTGTTTGAGCATGTTCAAGCCCAGTGTAACTCTGTGTATTCTGTCTTCTCTGTGCTGTAGCCGTGTGTGTATTTAACTAAGTGTGGTTTATGTATGCTTAACTCTGCCAAAAGTTTTAATTAACCTTTGTCAAGAAGATTTTTGGAAGGCAAAAGATTACTTGCAAATGTTGGAGACTGCTTTATGCTATTAGCAATGACAAAACCCAGAGAGGAGCACTGAGAATTGTGGAAGTTTCACATTGGTAGTTACTCTAAGGAGAAGGAAAATAAGAGAGGACCCTCTTCTTAAACTTAATAACTATAGCAATAAATTCATATTTTAAACCTACTTCAAACCTAGTTCTCAGCAATTGTTCTGGGCAGTCCCAATGGGAAAACTTAAACAGAACCAGCTACTAAAAATACACTAATATTGTTCTCATTTGGAATGAAACTTGTCAACAAATAGGGAGATCAGGTAGAACAGAGTAAAAAATGCCTCTGTAAGTGCTCAGCAAGGGCTAATAACAGGAATAGGCAATAGCAAATTGTTCACAAGTTTTTTGCAGGACAGGACATCCAACATAACTGTGATAAACTGACAAATTAGGAGAGTACAAGTCCTCTACTCCACCTTGATTCTTCTACTGAGGCTTCTGGTGCCAAACTTTTTGGATGGTCAGAGAGAGGAACATGGTTCTCCCTCCAAAAATGATAGAACAATTTATACCAGTAGCTGCTATATGCTTCTGATCCCTACTCATGGTGAACCATCTGACCCTTGAAGTATCTGACCTTTCTAGAACTTTTAGCCTGTTGTTGTTAGTATTCATTAACGATTGGCCCAAAGGATCCCAATGAGTCTTCTCCCTGCAGTGAAGAGTTTGGCTGCTGGTGCCCCAACCAGGTCTGTGATGGTGTCAGCCTTGGAGCAGCAGCCTGCTCCCACAGCTCCCGGGCACACCCGCCATCACAGAGCAGGATGTGTGTCTGTGAGCACAGCCTGCCACTGAGAAGCTGGCAGTTTGGGTCCTTTCATTGAAAATTGCCTTAACACAGGTCTGGGTCTTCAAGCGCTACACATTTCTGCAGCCCCACTTGCGTCAGTGGAGCAATGCTAATATAAGCCAGATGGGATGCCGACCTATCTGCCAATTAAAAATACCCAGGCCACCATCAGGCATTCAATCCCAACATGCATGCTGTGGTTTTATGACTCCTCCAGACTAGCCTGGCATCTTTCTACATTAGCTTATAATAAGGGTAAATTAGATGTCCACTTTTTCTCCTGGAACTCTTAACATACTGAGCACTTAATACTTCAGCACAATGATTTACAAGGAACTGTTCAGTTTTGTACATGAACAACTAGAGTGGATCCCATTTCTTGGGACAGATAGGGTGGAAAATATTTTAAAGCAATATCTTATTAATAGTTTATTCTATTTTTGAGCAGCTTTAAAGCATCTATTAAATTTCTTTTTTTCCTGAGATAGTTTCTCAGTCCTGAATTCCCCACAGAAGTCAGCAACTATTTCACACAGCTGTGTTGCTATGTGTCAAATGGTCTGTTAAATGTAACTTCCATCATACTTCTTTTCATTTGGAGGGAATCAGTTTTTTCAGTTCCTCCTTTCTTCTGACTTTTAAAATACTTCTGCATAGGCAGTCTTCTTTTTTTTTTTTCTAACTTCCATGTTGCTAGACATGCACACAGCTTACACCTCTCCAGAGGATGTTATTTAATCATATGAAGAGGTTTGGCACTCTCAGGGTACCATCATGACAGGCTCAAGTAAGGACAATTCTTGCCTCAAAACCAAAATTCCAGATGATGAAAAGTTAACTCTTCTATTAATTTGATGCTAAGCATATATTACACCACTTAGCCTGCTCAGCAGTTTAGGTTTTTCTCAGCTACTTTGTTTGTTAAAGCTTTTGAAATCTTCTGAATGGCAACACTTCTTTTTGGTCATGATATTCACATTTACCAACAGAGGGTTGCAGCATCCATCCTTCTGCATCTGAGAACCAAAACACACACAAAACATATACCTTATACAGCCAGAATTGTAGTATATGAAGAAATCATCTATGTGTTCTATGTATCTGCAGTTATTATTAGCATCATAATCTTCTCAATTATAAATTTAAAAAAACTTCTGCTCTGGGGTGTCTGGGTCCTTTTTGTTCCATGGGGTGCAAACAAAAAAGCTCATACTAAATTTAAGCATCCAATAAATGGCGTTGAAACAAAAGGTATGGTATGTATGTTTTGCACAAATCATGTTCATAAGCACCTTGCTTCAAGAGGATGCAGATGCCCATTTTCTTTCAGAATAAACTCCATGATGACAAAAGGGATTTTAGTTTCTGTGTTTAATATCTAGAGGTTTGCAAGATGAGGTTTCATGTTTGTTTTCAGAGGATTCAGCTTTCAGTGACCCTTTCCTTGGAGATCAACACAAACTGACCTCTGGATAAACTCTGTGCATTGTTTTAGGGGCAGGAGTGCTATTGAATTGCGCTTAGATCTGGTGGTGACTTTCACTAACAGATGCAGAGAGATACATCCATTACCTCTCACTTCCACACAAGGCAATGGCTTCTGGTCAGTGTAACATGCAGTAACTGGCTGCTTTTGAGTTCATTGTTGGGCCAATAGTCTATGACTGTAGATCTGTCGGTTGGATTGACTTGATTTTTTTTTTTTTAGTTAGATTCACTTCTTTGAGCCTTTTTTTGACTCTTCAGAGAGATGGTGCAGAGCTTTTGTATGCAGTTATCTGGGTATTTGTCCCTCACATCCAAGTTTATAGCAGGAATGCAAACCAGAGCAAGAGCACAAGTAAAACCAATACAACTGTGCAGGAAAATACCATATTACCCAAAGGCTTCAGCAAAAAGCAGAAATCTCATATATCTCAACTACAGATGTCTTTGCTCAAGAATGGGAGAAGAAATAGTTACTAAACAGCAATAACTTCTGTTACAGTTTTGGAAGAAAAACTTAGTCATGCTTTCCTCATTTCAGTCATTGTGACAGTATCTCTTTATATAATTTTTGAGGTTGCAGAGGGTTTGCTTGTTTCTCCTGCCTGGTTTACTACATTCACACCACCTGCAGCATTCTGCTCTTAACACAGCACCAATCAATGGAGATTTTGCAAACCATTTGATTTTACATTTCTGCTCCCTCTTATTTGTAGACTTGGAGTGTTTCTGAAGACTTGGCATTACAGCAATGTTTATATTACTACAAATGCTTACGTGTTGTTGCCTGTCCCTCCAAATTTCAAAGAGTTTGTGTCAAGCACAGAATAATCTTATGTTTTTAAATCAGAATTTGCCTTTGTGACTCTTCTTCTAGGTTTTGTTGGGCAGCAGCATTGGCTTCAGCTTGTAGAGACCAAGCTGGGGAAGTGCAGTTGTTCCATGCCAATGCTTAACAAAGTCTGCTTTTTCACAATAAGCAATGAAAGAGCAATGAAAGAGGTTTAATCAAACAATAATTTATTGGAGAGAAGGGGGGAAGGAGAGAGAAGAGAAAGAATACAAAAGAATCATCAAAAGAGCCAAAGAAAATGCTTTCTTTAAAATCACTGGATGACAGTGTGAATTTCCACCACCCTTAATGAAGGGCTGAGGGTGTGAACAGCGATCACTTGTTCACAGTTTGTTCTCCTCTCTATTTCTCAAACTCAGGTGTGCCTTTACTTATCATCATTTAGGCTATTGGTTAACAATTCCACCATTTACTTTGCAGTGGTGAGCTTCTCCCCACAATGCTCTTCATTAGTCATCTCTGTTATTCCTTTCCCCCAGAGATCTCAGCTGCTTTGCAGGAATAACAATAAAGCCCATACAATGTTCTTGCAGTGAAAGGAAGACTCTAAACAGATGTACTAGCAGACTTCTTTGTTTGTTATGGGGATGCCCTGAGCCTGAGAGCAACTGGAGATGATCACTGCAGTCATAGTCAGTTTTTCACAACACAGGCAGTAACTTGTGGACGGCAGGATGACCATGAGCCAACACTGTGCCCTTGTGGCCAAGAAGGCCAATGGCATCCTGGGGTGTATTAGAAGGGGGGTGGTCAGTAGGTCGAGAGAGGTCCTCCTCCCCCTCTACTCTGCCCTGGTGAGACCGCATCTGGAATATTGTGTCCAGTTCTGGGCCCCTCAGTTCAAGAAGGACAGGGACCTGCTGGAGAGAGTCCAGCGCAGGGCGACAAAGATGATTAAGGGAGTGGAGCATCTCCCTTATGAGGAAAGGCTGAGGGAGCTGGGTCTCTATAGTTTGGAGAAGAGGAGACTGCAGGGGGACCTTATTAGTGTATATAAATATATAAAGGGGGAGTGTCATGAGGATGGAGCCAGGCTCTTCTCAATGGCAAACAATGATAAGACAAGGGGTAATGGGTACAAACTGGAACACAAGAGGTTCCACTTAAACTTGAGAAGAAACTTCTTCTCAGTGAGGGTGACAGAACACTGGAACAGGCTGCCCAGGGGGGTTGTGGAGTCTCCTTCTCTGGAGACATTCAAAACCCGCCTGGACACATTCCTGTGTAACCTTATCTGGGTGTTCCTGCTCCGGCAGGGGAATTGGACTAGATGATCTTTTGAGGTCCCTTCCAATCTCTAACATACTGTGATACTGTGATACTGTGATACTTCCGTATTTCTCTGATGGCTGTTATTTGTCATGGCAATTTCATAAGGCAGAAGTACCTTTCTGCTTCTCCCCCAACTTATTTTTTAACATGACCCATAGCATGCAGACTGATTATGTCTGCCATTCAAGTGACACTGTCCTCACTAAAAACCTATGGAGCAATCCCATCCTTCCAGGTTTCCATGTCTATGGTGCTCCCAGCAGAGGGATTGACCTTCTCTTGGCCCACCATGTGTAACCTCAGCCAGGTGACGTCCCTACACGAGGAGGCCTATAGCTCTGCATTTTCTGTGCATGGATAGCTCCAAAACTGTGAAGCAGGCTCTTCTTGGGAAAGGACTCATACCCAGAGGAAATGGCTCCTGTGTAGGTTTGTGCAGAGCTGTTCTGGGTCATGAACTGCAGACCTTTCCCCCTCTCCCCCTTGGCTTCCCTGCTGAAATAGGTGGTGGACATCCCCAGCTCAAGGAGAAAGCTTGGGGCTGCATTGTTACTGCTTGAGTCTGATTGAGTTCAGATGGACAAGGGCTGAGATGATTTTTCATTGTACTCAGCACATGACCTGAAGGAAATCTTTGTTGAGCTGTCTAGGACTACCTTCAGCAGAGAAAAAAGTTCAGAAAAGTCTGAGAGAGCAGAGCTGAAAACTTCAGCTGAACAAGAACAGCATTGAGGTACAGGCAGGCCCTCAGGCATATTAAGAAACACTGATGGTGAGACTCCACTGAAGATGAGGTCCTCTCATCGTGGACTTTCACTAGGATGCTTGGATAGATCCTGCACAGCCTGGACTGAAGAAATAGCATAGATGGCTCTCTTTAGCTGATCTCATTTTGTCTCAAAGGGTCTCACTAAAAGGAAATAATTGGTTTGAGGGACCTCTTCAGAAGACATGCCTAAATACATTTCTTTTGTAAGTGCCTGACTTCTGCAGATCAGTGGCTGAAGTTCCAGCCAGCCCATTTAGCTCTTGAGGATCTGGTTTCAGGCACTTCAGGGTGACCAAGGGGCCTGTGTCCCCTCTGAAGCTCTGGAGATTGGAATGTGTATTCAGGACCAGTGGTGAGACCTTCCTCCCCCCGTGCCCTCTGTGAGCCAGGAGAACAAAGAGTCTCTCTCAAAACAAAGAATTTGGTCTTTTACGAGGAATACAGCATGCACTCCAGCTCCCCAGACTGGCACCTTTCACCCTCCTGCCCCTCAAGTAGCTATGGCTGGGCTGCAGGGAGGACTGTGTGGGCTGGCAGGAGATACTTCAGCCACCCTCCAAGGAGTCCACACCCAACTGAATATTGGCTATCCCCACCGAAGTGGGTCTCAGAAGCAGTGCAGACAAACCATAGTCTTGTTCCAAAATCAGGTATAACAGCTTAAAGCCTCCACTGCATCCCTCTCCTCCTGCTTTTAATGAAGCACAGCTCAAAGCATTCTCAATGTCATTCCACTTCCAGAATATAAGAAAGAGTATTTCTACTGGGAGTCAGTAGTTGTCTCTTTTCAATGGTGGTTTTTTCCATTACTCCCCACCCCTGCTATGTGTATATATACATATATATACACATTGGTTTTTTTTTTGTTTGTTTGGTTTTTTTTTTCTGTTTGATTCTCATCCTTAGCTTACCAGCATCTCCTGGCAGGGTAAATTTTACACCAATATATGGGCTGCCAGAAGGAAGCTGAAAGTCTACCAATCACTTCAAGGAAATGAGCAAACAAGCAGGCACAGACATGCTGGGCAGCCTTTGTTTCCTCTGAGGCAGCAACATAAGTCTTGTCAAAACCAAATCATTCACATGACCTTTCACACTGCACAGCCCCCCAGATTTATTGGAAGTAAGCAGCTACACCCAGTTTTGACTTTAGCTTATATTTAATGTATAATTGCACACCATGCTTACTCACAGCTGGCAGCAAACCTCAAACCACAGGTTGATCTCTGTGCACACACAGAGGCGTTGGAAGTTCAACTGCCCTTCTGGGACTCGCACCCATTGGCAGATGAGATTTTCTGGCTGTCAGTCCAGCTCATGGGACTCACAACACTTCCCCTTCTTCCACTGCCAATATCCAGCAGGATTCCCCCTCGTCCTGAATTTTCCTCCAGTTAGTTAGGCTCTGGAGCACCTTGAGTGTCTGAGACAGTCCAATGAGGGAAGTATTCATCCAGTCTTGCTTTTAAATCAGTACTCGCTACCAAATCCTAAAAAAGAGGAAGTAATATTGCCAGACAAATACATAAAACAATGCAAGTGGTTCACCTGGACATATTTGCTAAAATATGTGGCTGGACAATAGCCATGGCAGGCTCCAACCCAAGTAATATGAAACAGGTTGTATGTTTATGTGAAGACATTGATAAAAGCTCAGGGAATGTATTTTTAAACATTTTTTTTTAAATAGATGTCTGTAAAACCACAAGTGGTCTGCAGAAGATGAACTGGGAACGGTTATTTATTGTTCCTCATAAAAGGAGAACTAGGAGGCACCCAATGAAATTTTTGGCAAGCAGACATGCAAAAGAAAGCACTTTTCTTGCAGTTAAATAAGTAAAATGCAGCCGTGTAAACTATGAAACTCATTACCACAGGATGTTGTGGACACTGAGAGTATAAGCAGCTTCAAAAGAATTAAACAGTCATGAAGCCCAGATCTAACAGTGCCTTTAAACATTTTTGAGTGGATGCAGCTTCCAACTCCTGAAATTTATAAAGTGTGGATTTCTATAACCTGAGAGATTACACCAGGGGGAAAGTCACTCCATATTTCATCTTTCTTATGCTGTTCTCCTTAAACAGGGAGAAGATACTGAGTGAGGTGGGGTCTTGGTTTGTCCTTCTTCTGGCTGGAAGGACACAGCACTGCTCAGTGTGGATCTTGTCACAGACACTGACTGGGAGAACATTGTACATGTTCAGGCTCTGCCACAGACTTGTTTTGCTAAATGACAGTAGTTTCCCCTTTGTCTATGTTGTGATTTTGACTACAAAGTTTTGTGGGGAAGGCATATGGACTATATGTAGAACCAAGGACCATGGGGCCTCTGCAGACTCTTTGGATACAACTACTATAAGAAGCAAGAGTACATTGAAAATAAAGAAAGCACTCTAGCTTCCCTCTAATGGGAGGGTGGAAGGCAGGAAGAGAAGACTATTAACATGGGGTGCTCCCACTTTGTTAAGTTGGTGTTGTTTTCCAAACAGTACAGAAGAGGTTGCCACATCAGAGAAATAACTCTGCCCACACTCAGGCCAAAATGAGCTTGCTGGCAGCGGTTAGTGTGACAGAGCACTCGCCCATTAGCAAAGATTACAAATATTTTTAATCCCACATTGTGACTCACTTTCTGTCCATTGGTCACTTGTTTGTGTTGCTAAGTAAATACTGGTTACAAGAGGAATTTTTACCTTGGATTTCCAAAGAATTCTTGTTTTTTAAAGGTATTGATTTAATTTGAAAGATGTTGCCAGTTGCAGTCTGGCAATTCATGCCACTGCCCTGGCCACTGTGCTCAGGGGGTTGGAGCTCTCCCAGTCTTCAGGGAGTGGAGTAAGGCAGCGGCACCAACAGCCAACAACTTACAACGTTTGCCTGAGATTTTGTTAGGAATACAAGCTTGCACAGACCTAATGTGGTTGATCAAGATGTTTTGGCCATTGTTTCTAGTTTATGATGAGAACTTCCATATAAACACCTATTTAGCTACATGGAAATTTCAGTGAGGATTGCTGGCCATCCCCATAATGTGACCAGTTGACAAATATTGCTGTAATTTCCAGAATCTGTGTTGCCAAGCAGATGACACTTGCTTGTCATAAGGGTAATTTTGTACTAACAGTGTTTAACTCCCTGTAGTACAGTCTCTCCTCATGGGGAAACTGTAGAGCGTTATGGTACCTAAGGCAGAGAAGAGAGAACGTTATTTCAAGTTGTCTTTTCATCATGAAACAAAACTAGGCTTGTTAACCTCACCATCACATGAGGCCCTGTGAATCCACAGATAAGAGTTCTGCTGGATAGGTGCAGATGTCGTGAAGCCAAGCCGCATCATGTGCAGGCTGATTGCCCATCAGGAGCAGCAGCAAAGGCTCACTCCCAGCCATGAGTGGAAGATGCGCCAAGGCGTAAGGGAAGCAAGGCACTCTGGAGGCCAGGCTGGAGTTTTCCTTTGCACTGTTGAGGCTGAATGTACATTGAAGTAGTACTAGACCAGACTTTCTAGACCTGTCTCCTCAGGAATCTACTGTTGTGAAGTGGTGACACCTAATGGTAGGGACACAGTGCAAGATACAGCAGGGGTACAAATGAGCTAAAATAACAGTGATACAAAATATATGTCAGGGTAGCTTATATTACTTGCACACCCCATTGTGCAGAATTTTAATACAATATCTCATTTTCAGTCTTTCCTATCTCAATGTGATGTATTTTTAAGATCTGCTTATGGAGACTCCATTTCAAGTTCTGATACTATACTAGCCCTTTCCCCTTCCTGTGTTATCTGCTGCTCTGTTGACTGTGGCCTACCCTTTTTATTAAACCCTGCAATTTGTAGCTTGTCTCAGAGCAGCTTGTTCTGATTAGACTTGCCTAGGGGCTAGTTTAAATTGCTCACATGACTTCTCATAAGAAACATTACACACATGTTAAATTCATGAGCCAAAGCAGGCTTGTGTGTGGAATGCTCTCCCTTTCCATTTGTCCTTTCCAGGTGGCTTTTTCCTCATCTTTCCACACCTTTCCCACATTCCCCTTTTCCTGCCCCCATCACACGTTCGTGTCTTTGTGTGGAAACAAAGAGAATGGCATCTCTGTACAGTGAGGTACAACAATCCAGTCTGACTATTCAAATATTCAGAATTGGAATCTGTCCCTATAAAACCCATTTGTAGATGACTGCAATGAAGTATACAAACATACCTGAAATGTGGAAAGGGTGCAGAGGGAGCCATCCACATATCCAGTGCATTAATAGACAGGGGGAGGCATTTTTTGCCTCTGGTTCTGGAAAGCACAAAGCAAAAGTGGCTGTTCCCACTTAGGTTTTGTTTCATATTGCCTGGTATTGTTCTCACTGGTGAGAACAGCAGTTTTCTGCGGCCCCACTCTCAGTATGACCCCAGCGCGTCTTCCAGAGCTGAGATTGGGAGTCCCATCAGTTAGATTACTCAGGTACCTTTCCCACAAAGAGCATCCCTAGGGTGTCAGAGATACCCGCTTATGGCTCTGTTACTCTGCTATGTTAGGAAGTACAGCCTTCTAGCTGTAGATTCTTCTAGCTCCTTGCAGGAAATCTAGTATGTGGTCAGTATGCTGGTGCGGGCAGACAGGGGTTTTTTTGGTTTGGGGGTAAGCATCTATAAAACAAAATCACTCTCAGTGTGTCAGACTAGTGACAAATAGGGGGGTAACAACCAGCTATGCTTAGCTCAGCTACTGTGAACTGAAGAAGTAATGCTCAGTAAAATTGCATGAAAATAAGTAACTGAAAGGGAAGAAAAATCCTACTAGTGCATGTATTGAAGCTGTGATATTTCACCCTCTTCAGGCACCATGGAGGAGAGCTATTACAAACTATTTCTTCTCAGCAAGAGGGAAATCATCTACTAGAGTTCATACCTCCTTAGATGCCAGATTGTTCAAACATGAGGCACTACCAGGCCTTCCTAGTGCCACCTCACAATAAGCTACACCTCCTCCTAGTTACTTCACAAACCGTGGCTACTGCAAGTGCAAGTGGCAATATGGCAATGCAATTAAGTCAGTCATCCATTCCAGCTAGCAGCACAAAGGCAGACCATATTTCCACAGTGGGGAGAACTGTCTGAAGGAATGACACAGCCGCACCATTTTTCCATCTGGATGTAATCCGAGCTGTTAAGCACAGCACTGGATGGTAAATGGTTTAGAGGCTGGTCTTGAATAACGCCTTCCTCTACAGACCTCCATGGAAACTCAGATAATTGGAGGTATTTTTCCTGAAAGTCTATAAGTGTGCACCCAGGACATGAGTAGTTTTCAGCAGGAGGACCTCAGCTGTGCAGCATCCTCCTCCCAGCAATTTGTTAGACCTTACTGGTCTGTGGTAACACTTACCTAGTTGATATCACGCCTTGATTCCCCATCTGAATCAGCTGCCCTAAGGAGGCTGGCTTTTGTGATTTTTGGTCCCTTGATCTAAAGGTCTTTCAAAGTCAAAACTCAACTCTAAGGAATTCCCCTCCTGGGAACCTTCCTGCTCTATTTCCAGGGCTGTAAGACCTCCATCAGCACCAGACCTAGATCCTAAACCTTCCAGCCCTCCTGTACCCTATACTCTCATGCTCTTCCAGCCTCCTTGCTGACCCACGGTACACCCCCATGACTTCAAGAAATTAAGTCCAGAAGAAATCCCTATCCTCCCCACAACAGACTGCCAACTGTGTAGCGCAGAACTGCAGGCTGCGTCCCCTCGCCCTGCACCAGTTTTCATTTCCCATGGCCTCTTCCTTCACAGACTTCCCTGTGATCTTTTCTGTAATCCCATCAGGGCCAAGTGCTCTCCCGTGGAGCTGTGGAGAGACCTCCACCGGTTCTAAAAACTATTCCCATAAATGATCATAACGAATGACTCTTCACTTTCCTGGCACCCCCACTCCCACTGCTTCCCACTTTAATGAGCTTTTCCTTTAAAATTAGTTACTGGGAATTATGGAAAGTTCTTTTTCACACAACCAGCAAAGGACAAATATGTTCCAAAACAACTTGCTATCAAGGACTGTGTTCTCTTGATTCAGCAAAGGTTCTTTTGACAAATTGTCAGAGCTTGGTTACACAGATAAAACAGTGAAGTCACAAGGGCTTTCCTTCGAACATACATGATGTCATTAGACAATGAGGACTCAGATACGCACATAATTATTGACAGTAAATATCTACTTAACATTAGTGTGCCTGAAAAATATGTCTGTATTTGCTCTTCCTGCACACCCACTGGGGGTCCTGGGGTGCTTAGCCACAGCAGCAACATCAGAGCAGCAGGTTGGAGCAACTGTGAAGTAGGCAGAAAGCTACTAATACTAAAGGAGGGTAGCTTAACTTCTTCAAGGAAAACAGTTCAATTTAAGGCTGATACAATTTTAACTGAAAACACATAAACCATATTCACCTAGAATGGGATTCCCATTATTTAGCAGTGAATAAAAACAAACAATAGCTTCATGCAGTTGAGGGATGCAGTAGAGCACATGCTTTCCTGGCATGCGTAGTTGTAAAAACAATTTGGTGTGTTGCATCACAGTGAACTCATAACTGTCTTTCTTATTTATTGCTGTATTAGTGATTCTTTATTCGGACTACACAAAGCTACTACACAAAACCATACGCAGAAGATCATATTCTCTTCTAATATAAATCATGTTAGAAGATCATTTCCATCTACTGACATCTTGCTCAGTCCAGCATGAGGCAAGGCTTCCTGATGACAGCCAAGTTATACCATGTAAATATGGCACTTCGTGGCTATATTTGGTGTTAGATGGTTGAGTATTTCCTACAAAATTGTGACTGCATTTGCAAAGTGGCAGAAACAACTTTTAAAGAATTTGGGTTTCCAGGTTATACCCAAAAGCTGATTGAGAATTCATTAATAAAATTAGCTTCTATGTGGAAAGAAGTCAATCTTCAATGAGCTATACATTTTGTATGGAAGTACAGGGAAAATATCCTTATTATCTTTACAGTGTAATTATTAGATGCCCCTTTGATTCACATTCACAAATACATGCAATGCAAGTTATTTTACTTAAGATTTTTACTTATTATGTGATTATTGCACAAATTACAGACACCTCCCTACCCAAACACTTTTTCTTATGAATGTCTCTCTGGAGAGACACACTGTTATAAGTTCTAATTCAGTACATATTGTTGTCTATCTCCAAAAGATTCATATTCTAGTCAAGTTTTTATTGGATGCAGCCTTGATGCTGTGCACTGTATCAAAAAGTATTTTATATTTTGATGTCCTGATGGTGGCAGTAAGAGATTTTACAACAGAAAACAACAATCTAGTTGTAAACTGCCTCATTATGTCTTGAAGAGGAAAAGCTGCCTAACACATTGTACCATTAGTTGTTTTGTTCTCTCCATTTGAACACAACTCAAGTGACACATTCTCATTTACACACATCAGATAAATAACCAGGAATCATGAGCTCTTCACAAAGCACTGATAGAAGTAAGCAATTGCCTGAAGCACAGAAATTTCCCTCTGTAAAGGTTTCTTAAGAGGAGAAAGGAAAAAGTGTAAAGGAAGAGGAAAGACAGACAGGGGACCCCTATCCATGCCCTTCAGATGGCAGAATACACCACACACCAGCCATCTCCATCAGCATTTCATTACCTGTGTCAGTGTACTCATCCTGCCCCTCCTTGAAGAACAAAAGGAGGTTGTATCCATGATGATCAGAGGCTGTCCATTGGTGGCAGTGGACAAGTGTCACCATATATGATTTGTGTAGGAGGCAGGAGCAAACCTGCCGTGTTGCAGCACTGAGCACATGCTCTCCCAATGTTACCACCTGCTTCACAGTTTGCTGCAGCTGGGCGGTGTGAAAACAAGACCTTTTCTACCTCTCTATCTCCCCTTGCTGTGTGCTCTACGCTCTGGTGCACTGTCTAACTTGGCTCACTTGACCCTGCATCCACTGGGTACACGAGATAGCTGGGACATCCATAGCCTGGACTTAGCCAGCCCTGGCTGGCTGGAGTGGGCATCCCCAGCAGCACCAACCCCACTTGGAGATGGGAGAGGAGACATACCAGGTCCTTCACCATGCAGGAGGGGCAGCAAGGTTGGATCTGAGCTGTGCTGATGACCGTGGCAGTGAGAGGATCACACGTAGCAAGGGGCACCACAGCTAGCCATGGTGGGGGCCTGGGGTCCTGAAATGCCACCAGCAGAGGCAAAGGCCCTCTTGGTCCTGCGTACCTTAGAGTGCCAATGTGTCCCTAACACAACTGGAGAAGGACTTGAAAAGATAAAAAAGCAGGGAAGCAGAGGTACAAACACACCACAGAGGGACACAAGTGAGTAGGTGCACAGTCTCCACCTCTGCTGCCTTCATTTTTCTTGCAGCTTACACAGTGGCCATGCTAACAAGGAGTGATTAATGACAGACTTAAGCAGCTCACTGAGTCTGCCAAACTTTTTGTCCTTAAAAATTAACATCAGTAATTAAAAGTGATAATACGGCTGTAAGAGACATTAGAAAGCAAAAAAAAAAAAAAAAAATCTCCACTGAACTGCCAGAGACTCCTTAAAAATTATGTTACAGGAAATGAATGCTTGAAATGAAACAGAATGGATATATTCACTACTCATATTGCAGAGGCAGACTCTGCTGCATGGATCCTCAGGAAAAGAAGTTGCAAATGCCAACAGCCTTACCCTTATCCTCCACTTACATTGGTGTAAAGAGGGAGAAGCTCCACAGGGAGCTCATGGAGCTAAACCCACTATAAAGCTGATTTGCATGAGACCAGAATCACCCCATTTTGTGCTCAACCCAGAATAGTGAGCTGAGACTGATAAAACTGTTGCTATGGCTCTTGTTAAAAAACCTGAGATAATACTGAAAATTAAACAAAAAAATTGTAGTAGGACCTTAATAACTGGAACATGCACCAGCTGCTATTTCACAGACTGAAATCACAGACCTAAATCAGAAAATGAATTTGGAGCATTAAAAATTTATAAAGCATTTTGAGTCCCTAGAAAGATCATTACTAGGCAACATGTTGCTGTAGTTCCCGTCACAAGTCTCTGAGATGGTATAGAGCCGGCTTAGTATCAGCCGAGCTCCCTCCACCCTTGTGGTGCAGAAAAGGGAGCCTACTGAACACTTCAGTGCCATAAAGTGCCTTTGTGCAAGATCTTTTCCACTGTGAGGAGCATGAAGTCAGCAGGAGTATGCTGAGGACTGAAGTCTCCAGTTTTTAGCATCCCTCGGGTTGAACCATAGCTGTGTTATTTCCCACATTTGCTAGTCAGAGTAGCTTTGACCCTTCCCCTCTATTTAGCACTCTCCCCCTCTATTTAACAGTTTGAATCTGATGCAAAATGCCCCATGGGAAATACTTCAAATAAACAGGTTTCATAAACATTCTTTGACTCTAAAATTGCTTAGTATTTCATAGGTACTGCTACTGACTACCTTCAGTGTGACTGCCCTTTTTATGGTGCATGCAGTTTTCTCATTTACTGCTGGGTGGTTCTCTGGCAAAAGGACTCAAGACTCAAGGGGCTCACAGTCTCCTCAAGGCTCTGCCTTTCTCTTTCAACCATAACACTGAATGTGACACTTCATCTACGATAGCTTCTGTAGTTTCAAATAGGGAAAATGATGCACTGCCTCTCAGAAGTATTAAAAAGCTCCATTCCTCATATTTATGAGGTGCTTTCAGTTTTCAAGAAAAGGAGTAATATGCTGTAAATACAAATTATTAGTAGCTATTACTCATGCAAATAAAAGACAATTTTTATTTGGCAGGTCTCTGGTGAAGTGGAACAGTCATGTCAAATATGTGCTGTGTTAGTAACAGATGGGTGAGAGGAAAACCAAGACTGAAAACTGTTGTGACTGCTATCAAATCTATACACAAATGTATTGTAAGAGGTCAGTGTTAGGACTAAGGCTCTGTTAAAAGTTAGATGGGATTTACTAGGCTGTTGCTCTCTCAACAAGATTTATCACCAAAAAGCTGTCTTATTTCTTATGTCCTTATATCCATTGCTTTATATTGTGTCAGTTGTTTAAAATATTTGTATGCATTCAGGAGCAGCAATTTCGTCTCTGTAGCAGAAAAATGTTGCAGCTGGCAATGGCTCTGGGCCAAAAATACACAGGATGTTAAAGGAGCCCTGTGATCAGTGTTCCTCTGCCCTGGCAATCTGGATTATGTTTTTGTAAATTTGTTTGGTCATGACACTCATGAAAATGACAAATTAACATCAGTAAGTAGGAGCTAACATGGTCCCAGCATATCCTGGGTAATCTTTGACATAGCCCTTCTGCTCAGCTCAGTCCTGACCCTCTGGGCTCTTTCCTTTCTCCAGGTTACGTTCCTCTCAAGACTGACAGTTATGGTGTACCATGTATGCTACAGATGCTGAGAGAACTGAAGGAGAATGACAAACTTTGAGAATGACAAAATTTGAGACTAGCATGAAACCTAGTCAAGTTCCCCCTAATGTGAGGAATATGAAATAATGGTACTTCAGTGCAATAGTAACTGACCAACAACAGAGATTTTTGTTGAAGCCTTGAGTATTTAAGAATATATTTAGCTACATTCTTACTTTGCAATGCATTCCTATGTTAGTTTAACCTCCTTTATTCACACAATCCTATTGATTGTTTATGCTTTAAGTGAATAGTTACTTTTGAATGTGACTGTAAGATGTGGTCCTTAGATGAAGGGAGTGTTAGTGGTTGAAGACTGATACAAGAAGGCAAAACGATGCTGTTTAAACCTGCAGTACTAATTTCACACACACAAACATAGCCCTTCAATCTTTTAAAGTGCTTTTTAACCACTTTAAAAAGTGACTCACTTATGCACTCGGAAAAATAATATTAGTCATCCTCGTGGATTTTGGCAATACTGTAAGAAAACAACAACAAAAATTTAG
The DNA here is from genome assembly GCF_963264785.1 of Psittacula echo. Classification (NCBI taxonomy): domain Eukaryota; kingdom Metazoa; phylum Chordata; class Aves; order Psittaciformes; family Psittacidae; genus Psittacula; species Psittacula echo. The sequence continues at coordinate 115,777,976 of NC_137735.1, read as the reverse complement.
CATATAAAACAAAAACATTGCAAGCTATCCTCATTCTACATTCACTAATATATCTCAAGTATGCCCCAGGAGGGAGGCAGGAAAACATGAAGTTGCCTCAGTGAAGCCATTTACATGAGCAAATCATTACCTCACAGTGTGTAAGTCCAGATGACACTCATGTAACTAACCTGAGGAAAACAGTCACTTGTCCACTTGAGAACTGTTCAGTAGGACAGAGCAAGAGAGATCAATAGAATCAACTTTCACCTGCATTTTCATCATGAGAGTTTATAGGAAATTAAATGGAATTTGATAATACTATAATACTATACTACCATTTAATTGCATGGTAATATATCATATAAAGCATTCCCTAAAGGTTAGCCTGTTAGCTCATTTGATTAATTGAACATTTAGCACTTCCTCCCTTGTCTCCCTACCCTCTGCTCCCTACTCTCTGAAAGAAAAATTAATCAATTTACTCATTATTGGCTCCTGCCATAGAATAATTCATTCTCCAGTGTCAGTATCCAAGTGTCCTTATCTGTTTGAAAAAAAACCAAAACCACAACAATAAAAGGATAAAAGAGATATTTTTTTTTTAAAGAAATCAAAAGCCAAAAACCATAACACTTGCAGAGACCAGTACATTTGAAATTTTAACATTAGTGTCCATTTCTGTGACAAGCTAAACAAATCCATCACATCCAAGCATTGCCACTGACCCCTCTCAGGCTCACCTTCACTCTGCAATTGTTGTTGCAGTTGTTTTAATTGGCAGGACAATTGGCTTAATCATATTCACCTTCCCACCAACTGGGGAGGGAGGAAGGCAGCCTGGCAGCATGCTTCCAGCGTGGGGCCATTGCTGCCTTCTCCTGCCTAGGTGTAAGCCCACTCTGTGGTGTGCCCCAGCAGTGGTGCTGGCCTGCATCCCAACCCTGCGCTCCTGCTGGCACACCTCTAGACTACCCACAGTCATGGATGCCACATGCTGCTGCTTTTCCAGGAGCAGGTTAGAATGCCTTCAACCTAATCCTCCTAGTTAGTTAACAGCTAACTAGGTGCTCTGCTCCAGGACTGGAATTTTGAAAATGAAAATTTTAGTGAAGTCAGGCTCTTAGAAGAAATGAGGATTCATACAGATGCATTTCACCAAACACTTGTTTTCTGATTCAGAAATTATGCCCAAACAAATTTTAAGGCTTTTTCTTGCTTATCTCAGATTTTCAGATGTTTGATAGCTATAATTCATTGTATACCACTATCTCAGAGCTGGGACTAATAGAAGATTTGACCGTATTTCTAGATTTTGACCTCACTATTAGCAGATTGCCTCTTAAGCCTTGTAAGAGTGGTCATACGGAAATCAGCTGGAAAAGCAAAACACTGCAAAATTAACTCAACACCATAATAGTTTACAAATCGCTAAGAAATATAAGCCCTCTAAATAATGTCCACCACTTTTTGTAACTCAGAATGCTCAGCTAGCAGTAGGCAGCAGGCCCTGGAGTTGCAAAGTATTTGTAAAATGCAATCTGGGATTTTGACTCAAATTTCTGCCTGCATAGCATTAAAAGTCTCATAAAATGGCACAGAATAGAGGACCCCACACAGAGAAAGCATGACCAAAGCTGTCGAAGTGCTTGTTGCAGGTGGAAAGATGGGAGAGTTGTGCAAGCTTCACAGAGAACAAAAGCTGTCTGATTTCATGTGAGAGCACCGGTCCAGCTAGCAAGTACAGACAGTTTGGCTTATGAAAAGACATTGCCATGCTGCTCCAGCGGTGGCTCAAGCTGTGAACAGCAGCACTGTTTTTATTTTTCCTTGAAAGACCACAGTATATCCTTGCTGAAATGTAAAATTCTGTTGTAGCTTAGTTTTGGCCTCTCTTGGGAACCTCAAGACAAGACAAATATGACTACTCTGTCCATACAAGGCAGAGCAAACACATGCAACTGAGAAGTTGGAAGCTTTTCTTCTTGACCTTGGGGAGGAAACACCAAGCTTGTTTGTGTTGGTTTTCAGTTTTCACAGTGGGTCTTTCACATCACAAAGTCCTCCTGTGGGAATCCCATCCAGCTGTGACCCATTCCAGGTGGCTCCCAAGATGAGAGAGGAAGGAGTCACCAGCATCATCGTTAAGGTTGCTCCCTACGATAAGGCAGGAGGAATAACAGTCTCAGAAAGACTGTCTGTTCTCTTCCTCTCCTCGGCAACAGGACTAAGCTTCAGAACATGCAATGAGATATTACTGCTTCAGACTCCCTGGTATATGCTTAAAATGCTACTAAAGGAATGCTGACTTGCAGAAATGAGATTTGCCTTTGGTTTCCACTCACAAAGCCTACAGTTGTTCCCATCTCTTCTGTGAGTAAGGGGCATGGTTTAATCTAGTTTTGTTGATTTCCTTTTATTGGTAATAACATTGCTACTCCAAGAGGGTGCAAACGTTAAAGTAAGGTGTTGTCACGGACAGAAAGGAGTTACCTGTCTCATGGAGCACTTTCCTATCTTGAGACCTGGAATTGGACTTTACTTTTGTTGGTGACCGGTGCTGAGACAAGCATCAGTGTGATGTGGCTGTACTGCCACAGTAAGCAAGCAAAGAACAAGCAAGCAAAATTATGGTACTGAAGGGAGCTTTTTCCCATTGTACAAGTACAGGTACACCATCAGCAAACTGCAGCTAATGGATGATTGTTGATACTAAAGATGCTCTGACACCGTGTCCAGAAGTCCACTTTGTAGGCTGTTACATTTTGCAGGATGGGGCTGGATGGAGGTGACCTGGAAGAGGTCATTCACCAGCATGACAAATGCACTTGACTCTGCACCATGATCTGGCTGATAGAAATCCAGCAATGGGCAAGATGTAATGGAGCCTGTGTTTTGCTACTGTCAGACCTCTTGATGGCAAAGCCGTTTCACAGGCAACTGCAAACTTTTCTGAATGAAAGGGTATTTAATGCTCTCATTCTGTCTAGGATTTATCTGTGATTTTATCTGTGCAAATTGTGATTTTATTTTATTTTTTTCCAATGGACAGAGATAAAATCTAATCAGAAGTGACCTATTGCTATCTTTGTTATCTTGTTGGAATAAAATTTAGACCTCCAGAAGGTAACAGCCAATAAATATCATTATCTCTTTCATGGGAGTAAAGTGAAGAGGAAGAAATATGTAGACTAAACCAAAGCTGATGACTGAAAGAAAAGAAATACTAAAAAGACGGAGCATACCAATGTTCAGATGTGTTGGCTCATTTATCAAAACCAAGGGTTCTCTGATATGAAAATGTCAGATTGAAAGGTTTGTAAATCACTATTTAAAGGGGCTGTTTCTTCTGTGCTGTGATTAATAGAATGCTGAGTAAACACCGCCTTGTGTCAAAAACTAAAATATGCAGTCACTTGAAGAGTTGTATAATTTCTGTGTATCAGCATCATAGGATCAGTAAAAAGAAGAGATGTAGGAGTGCAGGTCAACAGAAAACACAGCAGAATGACCTAGATGTGTTACAAAAAGTCAGACAAACCAACAACATGCAGCTGCTGAGAAGTGGTCAGACCAACAGTTAGGGGGATCGAACTGCTTTCCCATTTGAGATGAAGATCCAGTCACAGAGACAATGGGTGCTAACATGACTGCTACCCTTACCAAATCAGCTTAGTGACTCAGGAAAAGTTTCATTTACCTTCAGCTGGCTCACATGCCAAGAGGCTACACTGCTGCAGACACTCACACACACAATTATAATGTGGAACAGAAAAAAAAGCTTGTTGAATTTGACACTTTGGCAGGGGCAGTTGTTCTGCTACTGTAAGGACATGAATTCCTTGCATGCTAGGTTATTATTTTAACGTTCTGCAGGAGGTGAATTATTCAGGATTAGGAAACATAAACTACTGAGCAATTTTGCAGGTCTGAGTGCCTCTTCGCAGTTATAATGTCCTAATTGTTCTTTAAAATCTACTGTAGGGAGGGTCACTGAATGCTGTGTCTAAAATGGCCCATACGAATGTATCCTGTAGCTTGAAAACAAAATAATGAGGGAAAAAAACCCCAAAAACCCCAACCCAAAACCCCAAGGGGACAAAGAGAAAACCAGGAGCTATGTGGTTTGACTGTATTGTTAATGAACCTTTAAATTGCAACTTTTGAAGATCACTTCCTGAGCAAAAAGTAAAATGGGAAAATGAGAAAGATTCTCTTATGACTATTTCTAATATGCCTCACTGTATCAAAATACTGAGGATTCAGACACCTGTTCTGCAGGATAGATGCCCTGTAAAATACAAATGATGATGTCTTTGTAGCAGAAGAGGTTAAGCCAAAGCCTATTTAAGGTCAATAAAAAACTCCTGGTGCTTTCAATGGGCTTTGTTTGGGTCAGGAGCAAAGTAAGTGATGGGCATCTACGGGGTCTTTGCTCTCTGCCCAGCTCTACCACAGGGGTCCCAAATGACCCCACCAACTAATTTATGGATTATGCCTCAGTTTCCCTACTTCTGAGTCTTCTGAAGTGCCTACCAAAAGGCATAGTCAGGCTTAATGGCTCATAAGGTGATTGAAAAATCTTAGAAAGTGCTATAGGACTGCAAGGTATTCCTGGTACCCAGCAAATATTTTCTTTTATGGCTGGTTAAACACTTAATGTTTAAGATATGAGGGGCTGGTGAACACAAGTGTTAATAGCAGGTTCCTGTAGATTAGGTTTTCTGCTGTGGGTCTACTTTGAACTTCATTCCCATGTTTATTTAGCTGTGTGTATGTGTGTGCATGGCCCTGCATTCAGCAAAAGGCCAGGAGGCCTGAGCCCCTCCCTGAGGAAGCTCAGACAGAGGATCTGTGCAAATGTGCTTCCTCTTCCTTTCACTCCCCAGCCCTAAGGTCAAAGGATCTGGAAAATCCTCCTCCACCCTGTGACTTGATCTGACGATTGTAAGAGAACCTCGGTTCCCCCGCGCCTTCCGCTCCCCACCCTTCCCTCTTGCAGCCCGGTAACCCTTTAAAGCCTTCTCCAGATTGATGCCTGTCAATCCTGGCCTCTGAGGATGGACACGGTGGTGCTGGTGCTTGTGTTTTTACAAGCTGAGCGGCCCTGGGTGTCCCAGGTAGTAGGCTTTCTGTGACCCTCATGGGCCAATGCAACATGTGAAAACAGTGTCTCAGAAGTTTTTCAGGAGCATTGCTTCCTGCTCTCAAACAGACAAGAGTCAAGACTGGAAAATGCATCAATTATTAACTCAGCTGAAAAGAGTTAACTCCTTTTTTATTTATTTCCATTTTTTTTTTTTTTCATTCTTAATCGCAGTTGTTTGGACTCAGGTCAGCCAAGTCAGGAATTCCTGTCTTTGGCTTCCAGCTCAGCTGCGGCGCGAGGGGCCCCCATGGCGGCTGGCAGCACCGTGGCTGGTGCTGGTGGCCAGCACAGGCAGGAGCACTGGGGCTGTGAGGAGGCTGGGTCAGGGGTGCTGATTTGGGTGGAGCTCTCCCACTGAGGTGCTTTCCCACAGTTGCTCGTACTACCCTGAAACAACTGCTTTGAGGACTCTTAGAAAACCCCTTGGGGACCTCTGGGTGGAAATCACAGGGAAAGGGACAGTTGGCCAGAGGAGTGTCTCCATGCCCACAGTATGTGTCCAAGATGGATGCCAGGCAAAACCACGAGCAGCCTCTGCACCTTTTTACCACCTGCATCTCTGTCCACTGCCTCGATGCTGCAGGGCAGAGGGGTGGCAGCTGCATTTCAGCTTAGGAAATCACAGAATCATAGAATGGTTTGGGTTGGAAAGGACCTTAAGATCATCTAGTTCCAACCCCCCTGCCATGGGCAGGGACACCTCACACTAAACCATGCCACCCAAGGCTCTGTCCAGCCTGGCCTTGAACACCGCCAGGGATGAAGCATTCACCACTTCTTTGAGCAACCCATTCCAGTGCCTCACCACCCTCACAGTAAAGAACTTCTTCCCTCACATCTAACCTGAACTTCCCCTGTTTACATTTGAACCCATTACCCCTTGTCTTAGCACTACATTCCCTGATGAAGACAAGGTGAAGGCCCCTTTGCCCCATGCAATGCAGCCACAGCATGGCCCACCCCACATTGGAGGAATCATGCGTTAGCCTTCTTTGGGCTGGAGATGTCTGAGAGAAACCCACTTCCCCCTGCCAAATCAACTGTAATTTGAGTTGTTTTCATATGCCTGCTGGCTCCTGAGCCTTTTAGTCACATTGGGATCTAGAAAGTGACTTTTTCCTTTCAGTGGAAAGCACAATATCCACAAAGAGGTGAGGCACTGTGACAGACACCCCAGTCACTGACAGACAGTACAAGCATGGACACAAAACACGTCCCAGCCCAGAGGCCTGCACTGTGGTTCAAGATGGTGACTGCCCCCCTCAAACAGTGGCCATAGGCTAGCTGAGGAGAGTGAGGCTGACTCACAGCCCAGTATGCCCATTCCTGCCACCCAAAGCTCTGAGTGCCATGGGGCTTTTGGACTGCAGATACCCCAGTGCTTGTCCTTGGCTGCCATTTTTAATGTAATTCCAGTAAAATAGGGTGCCCAGCTTCCTGGTGGAGGGAACCACACAGTAGCCCCACTCACACCACAGCCCGCAGGGCCTCACCTCCTCAGCCCTGTCCTCTAGAGATGTGGCCTCACGTCCCTCCTCACAGCTGCCTGTCTGCAGGAAGAGACCTCGCAGCAGCAATGTGATCACTGGCTGCTGGTTCAGGTCAGAGATTTGTCCCTGTCAGCTGGATGTCCAGGGTGGCTCTGCCCACCCTTGCAGCAGCTGGGAGTGCAGAAGGAATGCTGGAGATGGGATGGAATGGTGTGTCTCCGGTGACAGCCTTTGCACTTTCTTGACTCCTTTCAGTGAGAGGAGGACCATACCCCTCTAGGATGGGACAAGGAAGGTAGCAGTGTCCCACCTCCTACTCCTATTTGTGAGGAGACAGTTGACACAGCATTTCCCAGAGATGCTAAATGCTCTTCCAGACTGAAAGGACACCCTCAAACCTGATTATTTGATATTAATCTAAATGATTTCTAATCTAAATGATTTTTAAGGAACCATTTATTGACATTTGTTGCTTTTGTACACAGTCTGAGATTTCTGGTGTTGTGTGTAGACTTGGCCTCCTTAAAAGGAGCAGAAGGTACTCCCCAAAGACCAAATGCAATATGCGCCTCCGTTTCTCCACTCAGTCTAGACAGAGTAAACATTTTAGGTTCTATCAGTGTTTGTGGTCTGCAATTAAAGAAGCTGAGACAGATACAGGTTAGTCTAGTTCTTCTGTAGAGTGATTTATTACGGACAGGCAGGCCAGGGACTGCACACTGCAGCAATACATCTGACCCACAGAATAAGTGCTTTCTAATATTAGCATTGACCCAGCCAAATTACACAGAGATGCCTGCATAATTATGCCTCTTTGAAAGGCCTTTCAGTAAACATATATACATATAAAGTGTCTTTCAGTTATAGAACTCAGTGTTTAGGGTCTTACTCCACTCCATTTACACTAAGGTGCTATTACTCTTCTGTGGAAATGAAACTATACAGGGCTTCAGCCCGGGGAAAACCACAGGTGTTTGTGTCCTGCAACAAACATTTCTTGGTGCTACACTAGCATTTGTAGAGGTAAGCACAAAATGAGTTACCATGGGGCCACAAACCTAGCTATAAATATATGCACAAATTTCATGTTTCCTGAAGCAGGAACTGCTATTTATTGTGTATAGCACCTGACAGACACAATGCAGTCTTGACCTGGTTAGGGTTCCTGTGCTGTCCTGCATAACAAAATATATTTGAAAATGTACATAAAATAGCAATCATGATATTTTCTCCTTTCCTTCTGCTCAGTGTTATTCCTAGGGTGTTTTTGTTTAGAGGGTCTAATTAGCTAACTTGCTACTGAATGAAGAGGCTTTAGAAGAAGGCATGGTTTTGCCATTTTGTGAATCCTGTCTACTTCAAAATAGGGCATGGGTTTCTTGAAATTCTGTAAGAAACAAACCCATGTTTTTTACAATAGTAATGAATTCTGTGCAGTGCAAAAGGTCATGCAAAAAGCAGCAGGTGGACAAGATGCTGGGATAAAACACTGAGCAGATTGACTCCCTAAATTAACACTTTTTCTCCTTTTTTTTTATTCTCCCTGGGACTTCGTGGAATAACAGCATCTTGTGCTAGACAAAGGAAATGAAAGAGTATTAAGTACAGGTATACTGCAAACACAGTAGGCAAAATACTGGGACATTTCTAAAGAAACCAAACAAAAGAACCCAATGATGAATGAAGATTTAAGTGGAAACATACAATTCACCTTATCAGCAACTTTACATTTTATTCATTGTCAAATGTATTGGGAAGAAATTAAGTGGACAATTATATGTAAAAGCTGTCAAATATGGTCAACAAGAATGAAGTCACATGAGAAACTTGTGGCATCTACCCATGCAAGTATGAAATAAGGTTATTATAGCTGCTATATATTTCCAGATTCTGAAGAGACTGGACTAAATTCTTCTCTGCCACAATTTCATCACAATCTTAAGACATTTATTAAGCTCATGTTTGCCTGGAGTAAGTGCCTGAAAATCTAAGCTCCAATAACACTTCAATCCATGTACGAAAGATGCATGAAAGATGTATGAAAGTTTGGTTTAATAAATATAAGGCTAACAAATTCAAATGTCTGAGATGTTTGGAGAAAGTTTTAATTAAAGACAAGTTTAACTCACTGCAGCAAATAATTATTTGCACCAGGTGCTTTACTCACTAAGAAGAATTATGGCAAGGCATAAGACATCATGACATAGACTCTGAAAACCTTACTGAGTTTATGAGAAAGGCCTATATGCAATTTGTTGCTTTGCTTTACTAGCTGGGCACTTCTAACTCTGCACTCAGCTGCCCCAGGCCAGAAGGAGCACTGGGACAGGGTGGCAGTGAGACTTCCTCCCCAGGTCCTTGTCCGCTCAGTGGTGGGAGTAACTTACCTCACTGTCCAGCTGTACCTTCTGGCCAATGCAAGTCAGAGCCGTTCCTTGCCTTTCCTTGTTGTCCACACACCAAGGAGATGTGTAAAGCACAGCCCTGATATCCCTGCCCATTCTTCTCTGTTAGCCTCCACAGGACTATTTCTAATTTCTTGCCTTGCTGTCACACTTGCTGCGCACACCCATTCATCCTCAGCTTCCTGTGGGATAAAGGAGGATTAAGTTACCTGATTTCTATTTCAGGCAAGAGTTTTAGAGCCCTTCCTCTCCTGAGTCCCCAGAATCCTGCAGAGCTCTCCAAGGATAAGCCTTTTCAGAAGAGTGGAAGCAGAGAAGACTGCCATATCATCAGCCCTCCTTCTTTCTATCTTTTTGTACCTCTTTGCATGAGTCCTCTGGATTTTCATCTGCAGAATGGAAAAAGATAAGCTTTGTCCCTTTCCTTTCCAACAGGCATTGGAAGGTTACCAAGAGGGCTGGGAGGCATAAAAAGAATAAATACAAAGGAAAAAGAGAAAAAGCTGCAAGATAGAGAAATATATATATAAAAGGAAGAAAATGATGAAATGATTAAGAGTGAAGAAGAAGAAGGTCCAGAAAAGGAATCATGATCTCAAGTACCTGTGTAGCTGAGGCTTCCACTTCCATGTTAATGTGCACTTCCTAGACTGACATAATTGTTCAGGAGCATTTAGTGTACAGAAACACTAATTCCAACCAGAACCCACTGAAAGGATCACAGAACCCTCATCTTTTATGAAATGTACTGAAATAGCTATATCCAAACTGTGGTTCCAGGGGACAGGGAGAAAAAGTCAGAATAGCGTGGTGGACTAGAACATGATTCCACATTCTGCTTGGGGTTGCTCCCAAATACCTCCTACTGGGATAATTTAAAACTTTAAAGATCTATGACCAGTGCATGCAAATCATGCCCTTCTTTGCTTTTTCTTTATCATCTTCCTCCCAACCTTCCTCTTAGCTTTTTGGGTCAAAAGGGCATAACTTCCTGTCTGTCTCCTAAAACCATAGTCTTATTTATTTTGAAATAAGAATGAGCTGAAAATGAATTTTATTTTTCAGATAGCTGAACATGAATTTGAATTAAATAGGAACAGAATTTGAGTGCTTTCATTAAAAAAAAAAAAAAAAGGCAAGCAAAGTGCAGTATTCCCCCAGAATACTTGCAAAAAAGAAACAGATGTGAAGGAAATCTAAACGTGAATATAAAATAAAGTCCAGACCTGTAAAACTTTTTTTTTTTTTTTAGGCAAAGAAAGCCAGATTTATTGATATGTGCTCAAAATATGAAAACAACATATTTTAAAAAGTGAAAAATAAGGTGAAAATACAGCATCATAGGCATGAAAAAATCAATAAAAAGAACAAAGTGAGCAAGAATTTGCAGAAGCCAAAAAACACTGACATGACTTGAAGACAGCAAACAAAAGAATCCTAAATAGCCAAAGGAAATCCCTACATCAGAGGTGAAAAAAACCTAGAGGTGACTTCCAAAGATGACCTTTTATCTTCATCAAGAATTTTCTTGCTGAATTCTGGCCCTAACGGGGCTGTAGTATTATCTGCAGCTGATCATCATGCTACTCAAAAGGATGATTGTTTATTTTTTGTGAATCGAAGAATAAGGCTACTTTGAAGTTTCCAGATATTAACATCACATACACCCTACCACAGTGGTTGTTTCCAAGCTGAAAGGTTTAGAAAATTGTGCAACTGATCTGCTAAAATAAGATTCATCCCAATGAGATCTGTAAGTTAATCAATTTAACAAGTATAACAAACTTTTTTTTTTCCTCACTATTTTAAGGAATAACAAAATAAAAGCCACACCTGAAAACCCACACAGAAAAAAAGTGGGGTTAGAGGCTTCATCCTTATCTGTTGAACACTCAGCACACACAGCTACAGTCCTTATTCCTACTAGGAAATTAAGCTTCACTCTCAGTGAACTTTGATATTCAATACAGGCTTCCTCAAAAAATCCCAAGTATGTATCTGACTATAACCAGGAGTCCGGTTGTTACCCATTTTTCTCCTTCAGAATTTTAAGACATGTAAGATGTTACACACACAGGTACAGATTCTAATTCTTCAATGCATTTGGCACATCAATACAAGGTCTTTCTGAAACTTCTTAGGCAATGATGACGGCCCAAAGCATCCATTTCTAAGCTTTCTCAGTTCCTACCTAACAGACCAGTAATTCTCTGCAACCTCTAATGTTGGACTCAGTAGTGTACTGTAATCTCATATAGCAACACAATAAGTACAGAACAACCCTGTGCATAAGCATTAATGTTAGAGAACACACAGAATTTCTGTTGGGTGTATAAGCTCACAAACAGCTAAATTTGAGGGTATAACTGCTGATTTGGGATATTAGTGTGTATATAGTGTAAGCTGTTAGATACAGCAGAACACAGTTCAAATCCTCTCCTCTCCTCTCCTCTCCTCTCCTCTCCTCTCCTCTCCTCTCCTCTCCTCTCCTCTCCTCTCCTCTCCTCTCCTCTCCTCTCCTCTCCTCTCCTCTCCTCTCTTCTTTAATGAATGTGCTCTTTGCTTCACAGCTCTCCAGTGTAGAACTTTTTCATGCTGCATACAAAAAACCCAGAAATAACAGATTTAAATTATTTTTGTGTCCTTTCCATCTTTGATATTTTCTCTTCTATACTCTGGAAGAATCCCATTCTTATGTCACAGACAGCTGACTCTTTGTCATCTCCAGACAGTGTGAGTCTTGCTTGAAGTCACTCAAACAGCATATACCTGTTACAGTGACAGGATGATTGATATCTTACCAGCAGAGATTTCCCTCCCCTTTCTAAGCAATTTAATTGAAAAGGTTAGCAGATAATGCCAGAAGCCTGAACTTTGACACCTGAGTTTCCACTCCCTCCTCATGTAAGTACAAATACATATTTGCCAGGCAAATGACCTCCCTTTTTCTCCAGACCTGAGAAGGGTGGCAATTCAGTAATTTGCAAATCACTGCAAGACAATATTCTCCTAAAGATATAAAATATTCTCCTAGTGCAGCAAAGATCTTGGAACAGTTAAGTAAGTTCTCCATTCCTGAAGCAAAGAACCATTATCAATAACTGCTCATCACTTCCCAGCACCCTTGCCATGGCACCCATAAAGTCTCAGTTCCCTCTTTCACCCCACTCAACAGTTATGCAGAACTTTAAAGAAAAATGATGAAACAACACACATCTTGGAAAAAAAGGCACAAACTTTGTTTTGATAGAGCTCCATGGAAATTAAGCTGTTTTGTCAGCAGAACAACTTATTAAAAAGGACTGAAATGCTACAATTCCAGATTTCCTTTTTGCCTAGAGGTCTCTAAGCTGGCAGACCTTCTTTAAAAGAAGCTGACAAAGCCGCAGTGAGGCAAGTCAGAGGTGATTTTTGCTCGGAGAAAGACAGGCATCATAAAAGTTGTTGTTTCTTCTACTATACCACACATCCTCAAGGACATCTGTTTCCAGATTATTAAATTAATTTTTAGCCTGTGATTCATTTTTGTTTCTTCACAAACTCCCTTGACAGCTGTTCTGCTCAACTGAGGAAAGCATTAGGCCCCAAAGGAACATTTTTGCATGTGGGAGAGAAATGGAAATTGGGACTGTGGAACCTAGAAAGGCAGATGCAGCCCTGTTCTAAATACAACTTACTGCCATGTTTTAGTGATGTGGATGTTGAGTGCATGGAGGTCTTGCAGATCATGCTAATTGGGGAAGTACAGGGAAGAGGAAGGAAACCCTTTCAGCACCATGGTAAATGCCCAACTTTGTTACCTCCCACAGGAGACACAAGTCATTATCTGGTTTCACTGTTTTCAGAATTAGGCAGAGCACTCATCTTTTTGCCGTGCCTTTACATCAATCAAATCCTCACAGAAACACTCATATAGATTTTTTTTTTTTAATTTAATCAAATTATGAAACAGTTTTTCTGGGGTGAAGAAATAATTGTTTGGAGTTGCTTGTAATGAGGTTCAAGTGAACAAAGACCTCTGAAAATGAAGGCTCTGAAATAGTTGCTAAACTTTCAAGAGGTTGTTCTTTATCTTCAGTAAAAAGTCTTCCACTAGAGCATCCCCTGTTCACTGGTGTTGTGGTTTAAGCCCCGGCCGTAAATCAGAACCACGCAGTCTACCCCCCCCCCCCAGAGGGATGGGGAGGAGAATCGAAAGAATGTAACTCCCTCGGGTTGAGATAAAAACAGTCCAGTAACTAAGGTACAACACAAATCACTACTGCTGCCACCAATAATAATAATGATAAGAGAAATAACAAGGGAAGAGAATACGATACCACCCGCCGGAAATGAGCCCAACAGAGAAAAGGGCCGTGCCCTTCCGGGTAACTCCCAGTCACATCCCTGGGCATGACGTGCTGTGGTATGGAATACCTCTTTGGCTAGTTTGGGTCAGGTGTCCTGTCCCTGCTTCCTCCCGGCTTTTCCTCCTCCCTGGCAGAGCATGAGACTCACAAAGTCCTTGGTCAGGGTAAACTTTCTGACCAGTAACTGAAAACATTGGCTTTATCAGTATTATTCCGAGGCCGAAAGTCAAAACCACAGCGCTGCACCAGCTACTAAGAAGGAGAAAAAGTGACTGCTGCTGCTGAACCCAGGACAGTATCCACCCCTTATTCCATACCATTCACGTCATGCTCAGATCCCACATTTTCCATATACCCTCACTCTCATCTCAGTGCACTGTTATCTTAGTGCATGGACCAATTCCTATAAAGCTGCTGAGTCCGTTCAGTTCATGATGTTGGGCTCCATCTCTTGTAACAGTCTTTCAGGGCAGGAGAAGCTGTGTGCAGGGTTGGATCGTTGCCTGCTGATGCTGATTGTTCCTTTACTGTAGAACTTGTCCGATTCTATCAAAGTTCATTCTCTGTTGGGATGATGGTCAGAGGGAAGTCAGGGCCATTCGCTGGTGCCCTGCAGACTTCTAGTTGATGGGCTATAGCAGGCAACAGCATACAATTGAGTTCATTGGCTGTTTTCCCCTAAAATCAAATCCCCTTGAGGTATACATTGGACTTCCCCATCTTCCCGCATTACCCACCAAGTATAACCGGGTCCCTTAGCAAAAGCAATCCCACAAGTGGGTTTGCCTTTACCTGAAGCAGGAATAACCCAGACTGTCTTCCCCAGCAAATTCTTCATGTGCACCACAGGAACTTTGTCCCCCTCTACAATATGTAAAAGTTCTGACTGGGCTGGGCCAGCCCTGTTGGCAGATCCTCTGGTGTTGACCAACCAGGTGGCCTTTGATAAGTGTGTATCCCAATGCTTGAAAGTTCCCCCACCCATTGCTCTCAGTGTAGTTTTTAAAAGCCCATTATACTGTTCGATTTTCCCAGAGGCTGGTGCATGGTAGGGGATGTGATATACCCACTCAATGCCATGCTCTTTGGCCCAAGTGTCTATAAGGTTATTCCGGAAATGAGTCCCATTGTCTGATTCAATTCTTTCTGGGGTGCCGTGTCGCCACAAAATCTGGTTCTCAAGGCCCAGGATAGTGTTCTGGGCAGTGGCATGGGGCACAGCGTATGTTTCCAGCCATCCGGTGGTTGCTTCCACCATGGTAAGCACATGGCGCTTGCCTTGGCGGGTTGGTGGGAGTGTGATATAATCAATCTGCCAGGCCTCCCCATATTTATACTTCAGCCATCATCCTCCATCCCAAAGAGGCTTTAACCGTTTGGCTTGTTTAATTGCAGCACATGTTTCACACTCATGAATAACCTGGGCAATAGTGTCCATTGTTAAGTCCACCCCTTGATCACGGGCCCATCTGTATGTTGCATCTCTGCCCTGATGACCTGAAGTGTCATGGGCCCACCGGGCCAAAAATAATTCACCCTTATGTTGCCAGTCCAAGTCCATCTGAGCCACTTCAATCTTAGCAGCTTTATCCACTTGTTGGTTGTTCTGGTGTTCCTCAGTGGCCCGACTCTTGGGTACATGGGCGTCTACATGGCGTACCTTCACCACCAGGTTCTGCACCTGGGCAGCGATATCTTGCCACAGTGCAGCAGCCCAGATGGGTTTACCTCTGCGTTGCCAGTTGCTCTGCTTCCATTGCTGCAACCGCCCCCACAGGGCGATAAAGTACTGGCCACTTTTCTCATTCAGCAATGTCCAGGGCCAGCTGGATGGCTTTCACCTCAGCAAACTGACTCGATTCACCCTCTCCTTCAGCAGTTTCTGCAACTTGTCGTTGAGGACTCCATATGGCTGCCTTCCATCTCCGATGTTTTCCCACAATACGGCAGGACCCATCAGTAAACAAGGCATACTGCTTTTCACTTTCTGATAGTTTATTATATGGTGGGGCCTCTTCAGCACGCATCACCTCCTCCTCTGGTGACATTCCAAAATCTTTGCCCTCTGGCCAGTCCATGATGACTTCTAGAATGCCTGGACGACTGGGGTTTCCTATTCGAGCTCGTTGTGTAAATTTACTCCATGTAGCATTGGTTGCATGATGCGTAGAGGAGACCCTGCCTTTGAACATCCAGCCCAGCACGGGCAACCGGGGTGCCAGGAGGAGCTGTGCTTCAGTGTCAATCACCTCCAAAGCAGCTCGAACCCCTTCATAGGCTGCCAGTATCTCTTTCTCAGTTGGGGTATAGCTGGCCTCAGATCCTTTGTATCCCCGACTCCAAAAGCCAAGGGGTCAACCTCGAGTCTCCCCTGGAGCTTTCTGCCAGAGGCTCCAGGTAGGACCATTCTCCCCAGCTGCGGTGTACAGTACATTTTTTACATCTGGCCCATTCCGGACTGGTCCAAGGGCCACTGCATGAACTATCTCACGTTTAATTTGCTCAAAGGCTTGTTGTTGCTCAGGGCCCCATTTAAAATCATTCTTCTTCCGGGTCACATGATAGAGAGGGCTTACAATTGAACTGTAATTTGGGATGTGCATTCTCCAGAACCCCACAGCACCCAAGAAAGCTTGTGTTTCTTTCTTATTAGTTGGTGGAGACATTGCTGTTATTTTGTTGATCACATCTGTGAGGATCTGGCGACGTCCATCTTGCCATTTTATTCCCAAAAATTGAATCTCCTGTGCAGGTCCCTTGACCTTACTCCATTTTATGGCAAAACCAGCTTTCAGCAGGATTTGGATTATTTTCCTCCCTTTCTCAAAGACTTTTTCTGCTGTATTGCCCCACACAATAATGTCATCAATGTATTGCAAGTGTTCTGGAGGTTGAGTAGCTGCGCTGTCTGTTGCTTCACCCTTTTGAAGGTGCTGGATAGTGTTGAACAAGGCCCGGTAAGCATAGGCCAAGCCCCAGCACGTTGACATGATTTGTCCCTCTCTGGTATGACCAGGATGACAACACACCTCATTTAAGTGTTTTACTAATTCTTCTGGATTTTGCACTTGTTCGGTGGTGAAATTCCAAAACACTGGAGGGGCCCACTGACCTAGATACTTGCCCATACTATCCCGCACACCCTGCCACTCATGGCTATCCAGCCTCGGGGAAAATCTCTCGGTCCCTCTATATCGTCGTCTAACCCCAGACAAGACCCAAACCTGACTCTGCTTAACTCTTGAGATCAGACGTTATGGTTGTGGACAAAACACACTCTGTATGCGTGCCAACATGGTGACCCCCATCACAATCAGCAAACAGGTCTCAACAATATTAAAAGGCCACTCAAAAACTTCAAAACTCTCAAACGATGCTGTAAACGGTCTGGGAGGGGCACTGGGAGGGTAAGAGAATGTCTCCTTCATAGGTTGACCGCCCAGGAAGGAGAAAAAAGATGTGTAATTGCTAAGCACTTGTATTATATACTTCCCAAAGTATAAAGGTGGTGACCACACTGGGAACATAAGCCAGATCAGTTTCATGATCAATTTTTCTGCTGTATTACAAGTCATTACCATAAAATGCAATGAGACAATAACCTTAGCCCAAGCCCCACACTTAAAAAACACTAACACAGCAAATACCGGCTCTAAGTAAGCTACAGCATATTGAAACTGTGAGATCAAAACCAACAACTTTGAGAGCCAATAAATCAGCATTGTGACGAGTGACTATTAATCCAAAACACTGAACGCTTATCACAAATATGATTAGACACATTCCGGTCAGATCTGTCGTTATCTCAACCCTTTGTGCCCCATGTTGGGCGCCAAAAAGAACTGTCGTGGTTTAAGCCCCGGCCATAAATCAGAACCACGCAGTCTACCCCCCCCCCCAGAGGGATGGGGAGGAGAATCGAAAGAATGTAACTCCCTCGGGTTGAGATAAAAACAGTCCAGTAACTAAGGTATAACACAAATCACTACTGCTACCACCAATAATAATAATGATAAGAGAAATAACAAGGGAAGAGAATACGATACCACCCGCCGGAAATGAGCCCAACAGAGAAAAGGGCCGTGCCCTTCCGGGTAACTCCCAGTTACATCCCTGGGCATGACGTGCTGTGGTATGGAATACCTCTTTGGCTAGTTTGGGTCAGGTGTCCTGTCCCTGCTTCCTCCCGGCTTTTCCTCCTCCCTGGCAGAGCATGAGACTCACAAAGTCCTTGGTCAGGGTAAACTTTCTGACCAGTAACTGAAAACATTGGCTTTATCAGTATTATTCCGAGGCCGAAAGTCAAAACCACAGCGCTGCACCAGCTACTAAGAAGGAGAAAAAGTGACTGCTGCTGCTGAACCCAGGACAACTGGCAGGGAGGTTGGAACTAGATGGTCTTTAAGGTCCCTTCCAACCAAACCATTCTATAATTCTATGAAAAATGCGCTAATGTAAGCATTAAATGAAACCAACCACCTGCATGTCTCGTATCTCCATTTTAACTAATGCTGGTTTGGGTGCATAAAGGTTATTGGTTGTCCTAGAGGAAAGTTTACAGTCCTAGAGGAGAGTTTACAGCCTTATGCATACATGTAATTGGGGAAACTAGTTCAGAAAGCCACTAGTTCAAAGCTAACTGTCTGGCTGTGCAATGACAGAACCCTCTGGAGACTGAAGCAAGCTCTTCACCAAGAGACTTGTTTATATTTTTTTTCCCTATAAAACTCAGCTAAGACTGTCTTATCTAATATAGCTGATCAGAAATATAACTTATAAATCAGGCTAAAGTACACATTTCTTTTGTTTTCATCGAGTTTTCACCTTGGTTTTAATAAATGTTGTTCTTGTTAAGATCACTAGCACGCACAATTTTACAATGATGCTGTCAAGGAAAGAAGACTCCTATAAGCTAGGAGGGAAGAGATTTTAAAAGTTTGCACTGCTTTTGAGGTTAATTCAGAGAGCAGGGAACAGTTATCTATACCTTCTGAAATGTGGTTTCATGAGGCTCTGGTAGGTAAACCAAGATTATCAAGAGAATCAAAAAGACCAAAGAAAGATATAACCACGTAGAAGCATGTTGAAGAAGCATCTGTAACTGGTGTAACACTGACCTGCAAGACAGTCCAGTCTTTCCTAGTAGCATCCTTTGTGTGTTGGACAAGAAAAGTAGAGTTTCTATCTCTGTGGAGCTGTGGAAAACAACAATTTGTTCCAGAGAGGAAGAGATAATAAAGTCTGGCTTCATAATGGTTTTACATATTTTGGCTGTGTTTTTTGATGCCTGATAAGAGCAAACTCCAGTTGACTCTAATCACATGATTAAAGCATTTATCCTCATGTGGACTCATTTGTGTCCATGGCTTGTGGAGCTCAATTACCCTTCCTCCAGATGCAGCGCTAACATTCCAAGAGCTGATTTTCCCAGAATTTTCGTAGAACTTAGAGTAATGTTGGTTGGACTTTTGAGAGTATTTCTGTCAATTTGGCTGAAATGGGAAAGCTGGGTTACCCGCTATCAGGGAGAACTGGCAGACACCACACAAACACATCAAAGTGTGTAAGTACGTCTACAGTCGCACAGATATAGGTTCTCTCACCTCCGCTCACATAGCGTGTGATGACAAGACTCATTTCTGTAAAAAAATGAGCTAAAATATTTTCTGCCTCTTTGAAATTGGGAAGCCAATATTTATTTCTGAAACATCAACAAGTGTCTGAAATTGTCCATAATTAACCCAATAAAAGTTCAGAGGAACACCAATGATTTGACTACAGTTCTGTTCATTTAGACATGAGGGAGCCTGGGCAGAACTGGAATTGGAGTCAAATCCATTACCACAAAAGCAAAATGCTCTAACACAATCATAAATGTTTGTCACATGCAAAAGTGTATTTACCACTGCTAACTGTGATCTTGGAATTTGCCTAAAAAAGTCCACTCTCATGTCAATTTTCAGCATCATTGTAGCATCTTTAAACACAGCGGATTTTCTTAGGGACCATTCCTTGCCTTGTGTTAGCCTTGTGCTAAGTTACTTATTAATAAAGAAATAATTTTTATAGCATTAAAGTCAGGCAAGAACATTACAATATAAATAGGTATGATAAAATGAAGGTTAAATTGACATCTAATTCTTAATCAGTTTGGTAATCAGCAAAGGCACAAATTTTAAATAATGAATTTTGCTGGCTACATCCTTATTTTGTTCTTCATACTATTTATTTCCTACAAGTCAGAACATTTCCCCTTATTCTGTTTCCCTGTTGTATTTAGCACAAGAAGAAAGATGCACAAGCCAATAAAATATATACATTGTCAGAAAAGGTGAGGGGAAAATAAAAGACTGACAACTCTAAGATACTTTTAACTCCGCAGATCTCACTCTCGCAGAGGGAGGAGTTTTGTTCTGTAAATGTAAATTTTAAAACATCTACTTCCTATTATTTGGTAAGTATTTCAACAAATTATCTGAAACATCTGCATATTTTTAAGTCTCTGCCTTTTTGCATTATTTCAGTTTCACAGCCCTGTGGATAATTTATTATTTGACATATAGAAATTTCATTTGAAATGAATAATCAGTTTGTTTTCTGACCTCCCTGTCTACCAGACTACAGAATAATTCTCTTCCATTTTGACCACCATCATGCTTTATTGCTATTGCTGAGAAAGAACTGCTAAATGATGTGAATGAGAAACATACATATACACATTTGCATTTAGGTGTGTGTAGGCTTCCAATATACAGAGTTAAGTACAATGGTAAAAGCTTACACTGACTTCCCAGGAAAATGGTCCATTAACATTAACTAAGCTTTTAAAGCCCTGTTCCTTTATTTTATTGTAAGTATTGACTTTTAGAATGAATTAAAGCTGGAACTCAGATCAAAGGCCCTTACTAATTTCCTTATTTATTACTGGGAGTTAAGAAATTCCTGTACAATTCCCTCAAGGATGCAGACAGAGTCTGGACAGACAGACAAGTGAAAAGTGGGAGCTAATGAATATTGCTCTAGTGTCAGACAGGTAAAGCACTCCCCTCTTCCTGTTAATTCAGTTGAAACAATGAAGAGAAAAACCCAACCCACTCTTGTCTTGTTTGGCTTAGACATGAACCCTTGATAAGACTCTGGAAAACAAGGAACTTTGCAGTAGATTTTAGCTACCTTTGGCTGAGAAACTAGTATGTCATAAAAATGTAAAAATAGTGGTGTACTTCTGCAACCAATGTACTCAGCTTGATATGTTGTAGATAACAGAAAATTACTGAGATAAAGAATAATATAACATTTTAAATTGAATATTACATGCTTTTCATTTCTCTACAAAAAGGATATGCCAGCAGGAAGGAGAAAGGTGGAGCACAATCCCTGTAGCATTTCTTGTTCTGCATTGTACAAAACTTTGTAGGGACAAAGGAAGAGGATACGGAAGTTTCTACAGGAAAACGGAGAAAAGTTCAAACGTAAACAGCATCCAAAAAATTTACCATCAGCTTATAACATTTCCTTTTAAAATGTTTAAAGACACTTATGTTACAGCATAGTTTACTACACATTATTATGTGTATGTAGTTTTGCAATTTCTCTAGCAATAATGTCTCAAAGACATTTTTAACATGAATTATGCAAGCTATATTACATGGAGCAATGTAAGAAATCATCTATTTGGCATAGCATCCTCCTTTTAACAGAATGAGCAAGTGTCAGACTAACAAGTTAATACTGCAATCTGTGTAGATCTTTGAAGGAACTTGGTATTTAACCAAAGACCCCTGAAAACCACTTCTACAATAAATCTCTGATTGAAACCCACTGAAGTCAAAAGAAACTTGCCATAACCTCAACACCTTTATATAAGGATGTAAGATTTTGCTTCAGCAAAGCTTAGGAATGTACTTAAATCTGGTGTTGCATGCGGGTGAACTGTGGATGAGAGGGTGATAGGCCAAAACTTGTCCTCACACATGGAGCAGCCATGCCTCACTGCATGATGTCAGTGGTGTGATACAGCCATGTTAGCTATTTCTATAGGTTTGTGATTGCTGAATTTATTTTGTGTTAAGCACAACATAAGAGCACATTGCTACCTTTTAAGGACTTGTTTAGTAAGTATGGACTTAGACTTGTTTTCATAGTCTTTTGCTAAGTCTGGTTATTCATAACCAGAGCCTAAGTCTGGTTGTGAAGGAGCTTACAGTTTGTATGAAAAAAGCTTTCAATGTAAATATGGCATCTCTTGATAACACCTAGTCAAGAGTGAACAACAACAGCCAATGCAATATACATATTACTGTAGTTTTGGCTGCACATCAGCAGTATTCTTAGAACTGTAACTGTCACTAGTATGTGATAAAAAGGTATCAGGTGGGTAAATAGGTGTCAGCTTTTCAACATATATATTTGAGGTACAGGTAGGACACCGTTCCTGATAAAGCAAACCACTATATGAAAGATCTATGAAATAGGAATTTTTTTGAGTAACAAGATCAAGTTTGCATTGCAAGCCTACGTTACTTGATTTTTTTGAGGGATCAAACATTGTCACTTTTAAATGACTTAGATGTATCTCCTGAAAGCTTTTCATACTTGTAGTTCAAATGTACAGTGAAAAAAACCTGAATAAACCCCTTTCATAGACAGTTGAAAAGTGATTCCTCATTTCAGCTGTACTGAAGGCAGAATATAGATCTAAGGGATATCTGTGTCTTCTAACTTTAAGCACGTAATCTGGGCAGTTGCGTTAGCTGAGGAGGCTTTCCAGGATCCCTGCATAGTCAGCAGAGAGAAGTGGGCACCTCTGGATCACTCATATCAGGGTACTAACTTATATGCTTTGAATTGTTTTCTGAAGTCTCTCTTTGCTACCATTCACCAAGAAAAATGAGTGCACGTGCACATGTAAGGCAAAGGCATCATGACACATTCATTTTTCAACTTTTTTGTGTAATGTGAAATGTACCTTAGAAAAAGGATTTCCCAGCAAGCAGAAGGCAGCTACAGTTATGCTGACGGAAGTAATTTCCCATGAGAAACACATAACACATGTACTTTCTGGTCTGCACCAGCCATTGGTTAAAGGCTAAATTAAAATTGGTTAAAGGTTAAATTTTGAATTTAAAATGCAAAGATATTTTTAAGGTTTATTTTATTTTCAAAAGTGCCTTTATATGAGGCTCATAATCATGGCTGTGGAGGGTGAGAATAGGAAGGGCTTTAAGAAAACATAATATATGTATAATATATGCATAATATAATATGATGTTATTAGAAAACACACATCAAGAACATGCATAATTTATTTGTAACTAAAAACATGATAATACAATCATTGGAACATCATAATCAAATACACGGTAATTAGAAAGGAATATTGTCATTTGCACCTAACTGAAAATTGATTGTTAAGTAGAAATGTGTCCTAAAGTTTGTGTCATACTGGGAAATGTAAAAGCTATAAGGTCACATGTTGAAAATAAGATCATTCATCATCCAAAAATGTTAGAATTAGTGTGGGCTGAACAGAAGTGGCAGTGAGCTGCGCTCCATTTGACCAAAAGCACTTGAGAACAGTAAAAGTGGTTTAATTATGTTCAGATGCTACAGTGATATTTCGCAGTAGAAATACCTTAGTTAAGTTATATTTAGAGATTAGGTTAGAATAAAGTAGACAGATGGGAGACAGGGTAAAAAAAAGAGAGACCAATAAAATGTAACTAAAGTTCAAGCTCAGACCTTTAATTAATTAGCTTGGAAAAGAAATTGCAGTAAAACGGATTGAAAGATTTCAGAGAAGCACAGTGACCTCTGAAATAGTTAATCTTTCCAGTTAGCTTAGTCCTCATGGTTATCCAAAGGTTCTTGGAACCCTCTTTCCCTGTTTTCATGGGTTGCTCATTTAGGTGCTATAGGCTCCTTCAACACACAGCAACACAGCATTCCTTAAATTACAAAAAATCATCGGCAATTACACTGCACACAGAAGGTAATTCCTTATAAATCTTTCACTAAGAAGGCAAACCTAATGAAATTGTACATGCAAGTGATGCTTTTACTTTAAGCATGTTGGGTCATGTGCTTTCTTCCACAACATACAGGGAAAGCAAAACATTCAGGAAAGCAAAAATGTGCCAGAGGAAGAGGAGTGTAAAAGCAGTAATTTCCCCCAAACGCTCCTTCCTGATCAAGCACCACAGCCTTCCGGGGGTGGGTAGGGGAGAGGAAGAAATCCTTGAGGTCTCCAAAACATCATTCCCTTAAGACTGAGGAAAGATTTCTAATTGAAGCCCAGCGGTAATTCTCATTCACAGCCTCTGTCACAAGGGACTGCAACATGGTCTTGGAGGAAGACAGAAGTCCCTGGGAGGATAGAAGAGGCTCCCGCTTTCTTGCCAAGGTTCTACCATCTGCACAGGATACTTTTTTCATGGTGTGAAGAAACACTTACCCTTCTCCTGCTTCTGACAGAAAATAGTTGAGGTTAAAACTTGCAGAATTTCTTTGTTCCAGAAAGTGTGGCATGAGGTTTTGAACCTTCTGATGATGACACACAATTGTTTTACTGACTCATCAAATCCAACTTTGAACAAGAGGTTTCTCAACATCAAACACAGTTCTGTTGATGTCTGCCATCTAAAAATTTTTCTAAAGCTCACAATTTTACTCTAGATAGCTCAGCGAAAAATCCAGGAAGAAATAATCCTTGTCAGGGAACAATGTGCAGTCAAGTTTCCACGGGTTTACAGTCAGTGCTACACCCTGGAGGTAGCACTGTACAGTATTGCAGACAGCACTTTTCTTGCCAGTGAAGCTGGCTGTGAGATGAGATAAAACTGAGGACCTGACCACTTTGTGAGCCATATGGATCCCCTGGGATTTTTTGCAATAATGAAGTTGTTGGCTCTGAAGCCCACGTTTGTCCAGCTACAGGAAAGTGTGAAAGAGAAAAGCCAAACCTGCTAGAGGAATATTTGTCAATAGTGATGCAACATTTGCAAGGCATTTAAATAGTATGTTGTGAAGGGCAACCAAGAATCCTATATGAATTAGGCCGTCATTCCAACTCCTGTAATTAGTTTCTATATACCCACTTTCCAAAATCCCCTGGAAATCCCCCTGTAGCCTAGCAGGTGGTTATTCAAGCTAGAATTAGTAGAAAATAAGAGAGAAGAATGGTTACAAGTGATTCTCCCACAGGACCCATTGTGTTGGTTATCATAAAGGCAGACACACAAATCTGAAGCCTCTTCATTGCAGCGGCTGTCATCTAGAAAGAAATACAAAATGTTTAGAGAGGGTGAGACAATGTATACATTCATTAAATAGATTAGCAATTAAAATATTAAATAAAACAACAATTATTTCCAACTGCTTTCAACTTTGTTCTTGATAATTACACATAATTATAAGCATCTATGTAAGTTTAAGGAAAATTGTGTACCACAAAGTGACATTACAATTATTTAATTTAATTTAATAACTTAATTACAGTGGGACTCAAGGTTCAGGGTGAAATTACACAAAAACCTACACCAACACAGATATGAGTCTCAGCCTGAAGAGCTTAAACAGATATCTGGAGCACAGCAAATCTGCCTTCATTTTTTTGTTTCCTTCTTTTAGATTAGTTAATTGCAGCAGCACATGAGATTTATGAATGACTTAAAAATATGGTAGAAACAATCTGAAAGGACAGACAAAGCCTGGTTTCTTAATTGATGTAATCTAATAAAAATGAGGCAGAATTATAGTCACTACACTGGGGAATGCTTCAGGGTGATTTTTTTCAACAGAAGGACAGGTTTATAAATACAGGCTCTTCTACAAACTCTACTATCCTTAGATAAACAGGACACAGAGGCATCCTGGGTGCACATGTTTGCTCAAGGATCGCCTGAACCCACCGGATTAGGTCTTACAGCAGCGGTAACCTGCCTTACTTGTTGAAGGGGAGCTGTCTCTAGTTACACTTAGTCCTTTATGACTGCAACAGCTGTTGTCTGGACCAACTCTGAGCAAGAAACAACAATTTCCAAAGTTAAAACCCCAAATCTTCACAGCTTGAGGACAGGACTAGGGCTTTAGAAGTAACAGTTGTAATGACAATATGTGCTGATGAATGGATGTGAATTGAGACACAGACATTCACTCTACTAACAAAACAACTAGCATTTTTATGACTACGTTAACAAACAGGTTTTCTGAGTGAAATTGTTTTTGCAGAAGAAAAAAGGCTCTTACACAATGCAAACCTGCAATTTTCTTTATTTATCCTTTTGTACTTTTGTGTAAAATAATCTGTAAGGATAACTGTAAGTCTACGTTAAATTAGCCAGGCAGATACCGCAGATGAGAGTGTCAGTAACCAGTAACCATTCTGTTAAGTACAGTGCTGTTATAAAGAACATAGATGTAATTTCAAAACGTATTTTCCCAATGGCATCCATAGTGCTAGAATCAGTAGCCCTGGCCAAGAGCTCCCATTTTCTTCCACATCCATCAGAGCTTTTGAAATTCCTCTTGTTTTCAGCATATCCTGATGGCTTTATTCCATTAAACAAGTTCTGCACTTTATTCTCCAGCATCTGTAGGGTAATATGAAGAGCTCTCATCCAGTGGTCATCCACCCTCCAGCAGCTTGATTTAGGTTTCTACCTCACTATCTAGACAAAAGTAAGACTGGTGCTGTCAAAGAAATTCCGGTGCTGTCAACCACGTTACAGCATAATAAATATCAGAAATATTTCAAGCTTTAAACATCTCTTTAAAGACATAGCGTTGTTTACTTTTTGTAAAAGAAAAGAAGTTATACTGGTTTTGAGAGTTTGTTCTCTGATCTTCACACCAATAACCGCTCAAGGCGACTCTGGAATATCTCTGCTTCATCTCTTGTTCACAAAATCAATGGACATTAAACACAAAAAATCAATGCTGGTACCTCCAGCTGTCAGTCCAACGTGGCATATCAGCGCCATAACTGCTCCTCTGTCTGCCCTGGTTTTGCAAATCTGGGTCTTCAGTTGTAGTTCCCAAACAAAGATTGATTCCTGTGTCCTAACGCTTCCAGCAAGGACTTTGTCCACTGCATTTTGATCTAGGAAATACACTGTCTCAAACATTTTAATGATTCTGTATTTGGGAAACACAAAATGAGGATCTAGCAGACCTCACATCTGCATTCTAAAATTCAGAATGGCTTCTAAAAGGAATTATTTCAGGAAAGTTACAAAGTTACTGTGTCAGTACCGTATTCCTGCTCCTTCATGTTAGAAGGCAAGAAGGAAGAACCCTGATGGACTTCCACAAGGGACCTGCAATTTGCTCACCGCCAGCTGTGACTAATGCTTAGAGGCCAACTGTGATGACCTTTTTAACTCCATCAGAGCACGCTTTCATTCCCAATGACACTGTAAGCAGAATCCCAATGAAGTGATAAAAAAAAATCATCGCTTCTGCGTCACTGCATGTCAAGAACATCCTGAACTGCAGTTATTGGGCTGGATTGATAAATCTTGTGACTGTTAAAGAGCTGTGCAGTATTGATTTTAAATCATTATGCATTGAACATCACTGATGCATTGGTCAGAGAGAAGATAATGTCACTCACTCTGAGAATTTCCAAATGAAGTTAGAAATAGACAACGCAGATGTCTGAGACACAAGTGAAGACACAAAGGATGAAAACTCAAAATACTGGAAACGTGTGCCTTTCAATAAATCCAGACCAACACCTTCAGTCTGAGGTCTACAACTTGAGGGTCAGAACCTAAATCTCAATTAGCCAGCTGCCACTAACTGGTCTGCGTTTGAGGTATGATGCGAAGCTGGAAGACCTGGCTTGTATTTGATAGTTTGAGCACCCCTTGACTTTAAATACGTCATTTCCCTCAATCTATGATGTGCAGTGAGGCACTGTTTCTGTATTTAGCCATCTGTGTGAGGTCCAGCTCTGGAAGGTGGCCAGTGCATCCAGCAAGATCCCACACACCACCAGCCCTTCAACCTCCACTGACCTGAAGCGGAGGCACCCAACACCTTGCTTCACCAGCATCTGAGCCCCCAGTTTGGTAGGACAAGAACTGACACCTTTACCAAGGCCAGTGCCTCACTGAGGCCCCTCCTGATGCTCTGGGAGGACAAAGCACTGCTTGTAAGCATCTCATACCCATCTCCCAGCTGCCACCTGGGGACAAAATGCGTGGTAGACGTGTAACCCTGGAGACACTCAAGGCCAAGCTGGACGTGGTTCTGAGCAACCTGATCT
Source organism: Psittacula echo (assembly GCF_963264785.1). Lineage (NCBI taxonomy): Eukaryota > Metazoa > Chordata > Aves > Psittaciformes > Psittacidae > Psittacula > Psittacula echo. Next base: position 115,750,335 of record NC_137735.1, on the reverse strand, counting down.
AATTGAAGATGTCCCCGCTCATTGCGGGAGAGTTCGACTAGAAGACCTTTGAAGGTCTCTTCTAACCCAAGCTATTCCATGATTCTAGCTTTAGGGAAAGCACTTGGCCAGGCTGGAAGCCGAGAAGCGCCGGTGGGCCAACTGCTGGTCTGTCGGGAAGCTCCTCCCCAGGGGTGTAGCACAGGAAGAGGTGGAGGTCGGGGGAGCCGGCGGAGCTCCCTGCGAGCCTGCGGAGTTACCGTTACCCGTTTTACTATGTGTATGTCTTATATTACAGCCATGCTGCACATCAGTGGCCAGAGCGAGGGGAGAGGGGAGGAAAAGCCTGTTTACACAGACTGCAAACCGCCTGGGGAATAATGCAGGAAAGGAAGTGAGCCGGCTCTCTGTCTGACTGCTCTGACTTCCTGCTCGCTCTCTCACACGGGCACACGCACACACACACACACACACACCCCGGCCGAAGGGAAAAAAAAAAAGGGGGGAAAAAAAAAGGAGAAAAAAAAAAAAAAGTAAAATCAGGATCTCATTACAAGAGCAACAGAGCGTTTGCAGAAGACTGTCAGCATGGAGAACCGGGGGATTTTACCCGGCTCCCAATAAACTACCAGAAGAGAGCGGAGAAGTCCCTCAGCCGCTGGGTAGGTACAAGTGCTGCTGCGTCTGCCGCGACTCCCGCGAAGTTTCGGGGGGCTGTGGGGAGGAGAGTGAAGGGGAGGCCGGCGGCTGCCGCGGGGGGCTACGGGGTTCGGTGCACCCCTGGATGGCGGGGCAGCGGGGCTGGCGGTGAGCAGCTCCGAGGGGCAGCGTGGAGCCCCACACTGGGCCGGGGGTCCCAGGGGTCCTGCCCTGGGGTCGGGCCCGGCCAGCGCGGCCATGTCAGGGGCAGGGGGTGGTGGTCAGGGAGCGGCGGATGGAGGGCGCTGGAGGGGGGGTTCTGCCGCCTCAGGGGGCCCCGCCAGCCCCCTGGAGCGGCTGGTGGAGGTGAGGCGACCGAGCGTGTTTTGGGGGGCAGGCGCGGGAGGGGTCGGGGTGTGAGAAGAGACTGGGAGGGTGTGTGCGCTGCCTGACAGGGCGTAGCGAGTCGAGGGGAGCCCCGAGACCCCGCCGCCCGCAGTTCCCTCGACGGTGCCGTGTCCTGTCCGGCTGCCGGGGCCGCGCGGGCCTGCCCGGAGCGAGCCGCATCGTGATAGCGGCGTTCGGGGCGGCGGGGGCCGCCCGGGTGCCGGTCAAGACTGCGGGGGCGCCGGGGTCCCCGGCGCCCAGTGGGGTTGGGGGGAATGGAGAGAGGGGAGGGAGGGGAATGCTGCTGCAGAAACTGCAGAAGGGGCTTTAAAAAAGGGGGGGGGGGAAGTGTCGGGAGAGTTTCTGGCTTGTCTGGAAACAGCAAGACTAATTGCCATGCGCTTCCGGTTTGAAACTGGCAGCAGACAACATCTTGAAAATGAGTCACTGCAGCTCACAAAGAAACTCTGTGGTTTTCTCCCTCTCAGGTTTATGTATTTGCTCCTTTTTACAGTTTCCTTTGTAGTCTTCTGCATTCTGCCCGGCCCTCCCCCTCCCCGCTTTTCTTAGCCAGCCCCTGCCCCAAGACTCCTTGGCCGATGTGGAGAGTTTCCACGAAGAACCGAAAAAACACTAAAAGTGTTTGTAAGGAAAGGAGAGGGAAAAAAAAAAAAAAAGCAAAAGAAAAAAGCGAGAGAAAGGGAGAGAAAGTGGAGTTGTTTTTGGATCTAGCTTTGCTGAAGGTTAGAGGGACTCTGATGCTGCAGGAGGAAAAAGTTCCCTGAATTTTCCACTGGCTGCAGGAAGAGAGCCCATTTAGTCATGGCTAAGTAATGTCTGCACACACACCAACTAATCTCATTAGGAGTTTCCGTTCGCTAACACAGGAGGGTTTTGTGAAGCCCTGTCAGCCTTTCTAACATTGCAGTTGAAAGGGAGACAAGTTACATCTTTATTTACTTAGGGGTATAGTGCTAACATAAGTTTATACAATGCAGCATCTTTTTGGTCATGAGGACTCCAAAAGTCAGGTTTCATTTAATTTTAAGCGGAAAGTTGTGGTTCATCTCATATTTTGCTCATTCAAACTTTTCAGTTATTTCAGATAAGCTAGTAGTTTATGCATAAATAGAGTGAAGTGCAGAAATGAAGTGCACAGAAAACTGCTGTAAGCATATTCTGTGCATCTGTGACAATTGCATGTAATTGCATGATTAAAAAGCTTGTGCCAAGATACAGAGGTGATGGGCATGTTTGAAAAGTATATTCACTCCTGTAACCTTCCTGTATTGGTGCTTTTATGTATCTGATTTTCAGGTGATTTTGTAAACACCATTTTTCACTTAGTGGTTTGTGTATTATTTTGTGATGATTTATTTTCATACTGGTCATGAAAGAAGTCTGTGTTCAGAATGAGAAAAATTTTTGCCATGCACCACTGATCTTTAAATTTAAATTAAAAGTTAACAACTTTTTGCATACAAAAAGGTCTGCACCAAACAAAGAAAAGGGAGTCTTGCTTATTAAGTGGGTTTTATCTTAAGGAAATATCAAAAAATGTGAATAAAATTGCATGTAATAGGAAGTAACACTTAGCTACTTACTTGAATTATCATGTGGTAACATTAAACTAGCAAATACTATGAAGAAAAGTAGTACTTGGATGGAGAACTAATTGCAGTGTACCATGTGTATATCTGTGAGGATCTTCAGTGTTTCCTGTACTTCCTATGTGCAAGCTGCGCAGAAAAGTTCTTCATTAACGTCACTTTACAGAGGATGTTTACTAGTGGATCAGTGACACAATCTCCAGACACAGATGCCTCTTGATTTCCTAGTTAGATGGAGAAGAATTTTTAGAACAGTGCATAAACCAGAAAATGCTTAAGTTCTGTTTCAATCAAATGCAGTCATCACATAGTGAGAGCTGTTTTCCGGTTCTGAAGTTTCATTTCTTTTGTAAAATTCTAAATTTTAGAGAGATTTATTATTGAGCATGATGTTCAGAAATGTGCTGAATGTTTTATGGAACAGTGTGGCGTATGACACCAAAACTCTCAGTGAAGAGCCCTTCCTAGCTCATGTTATCTCTCTTGGAAATATGGACATAAATTGCCCACTTATTGCATTAAATATTGCTGGAATTTCAGTGTGCCGTCTACCGAATCAGTGTAGGTGAAGCACACACTTTCAGACACAGAGTTATATATATGGTCTATCTACACTTCATAAATTTCATATATTGTATTCATTCAGCATAAGTAAAACCATTTTGATGTCCTCCTCATAGAAATACAGATGATGTAGTAGTGTACTGCTTGTGTGTTCTGTATATTTGAAAGAGTGCATGAGAAGCAATCCATAGCTATACTAAAAACGCAACACTTCTGTTTGGAACAAAAAGAAAAAAAGATCCAAATATCAAGTAGTGCGTGATGTTTCCACTCAGATAATAAAAATGTCTTAAAGGTGTTTCCACTGTAAGTATGATTTTGTTCTTTTAACTGCTTTAATTTAAAAAAATACAATAGTGTGTGAGAAGAATACATAGTATCTGCTAAGGGATGAGATATTATTATAATTGCCTCTATCTCAATTTTCCAAATCACCTCCTTGAGTTGTTCCTAAAAAGAAAAAACCTACAGGCATGGAGCCTTTCTGATACCACCTAGATGCAACAGCTGAAATAAGCAACACATCTCAGCTACAGCCTTCTTTGTAACTGTTTATAAACCACTCAGCACATGGATGTTTTTATATGTAGAAATACAAATCTCTTTTGTTTTATTCATTAGCAGTTCTTACTGCTTACTGATTCAGAGTGGTTCTTTGAGGTGAGAACCTTGCTTTGTTTTCATGATTTAAGTTTAATGAAATAACATTAAGCAACAGGAGCAAAGACTGACGTATTCTCCTTTGCTGTGCATGAAGACCATTTATGTAAACCTTGCCTTCTCATTGTAATGCCTTTCTTGGGATAGAGGTATTCTTATGGGAAGTTATTACTGATCAAGTGACTTAATACAAATGAAGCTGAAAACTACCTTAGTTGAAAAATCTGTTCTGGAGAACTTAGCAGAGAGCGAAAGTAATTCTGCAGGTTCACCAAGGTGCGTGGAGCTTGTTGCTTGCTCTGAGGGTTGCGTATTTATATGTAGGAAGATAGGTATATGTAATATGGACATGGAGGTCCATCAGCTTTATAAAATACAAATCTTAGCCTTGGGAATAGAATCATGTAACAACATGTTGCCAAAATAAACAGACATTTGGTTTCTAAAGGAAGAGTGGGATAAGGGTGGGAGAATCAACACACAGTTATTTGGGATGTGTGTATTTATAAAAAAAATATTAGCAAGTGCATCTTGGTGATGTCACAGTTTGTATAGTCCTGTAGTTACTGTTATCTCTGTGAGTGGATCTCTGTCACAATGCTAAATAATCTAAGATAGCAAAGAACTGATAAATTAGCTCATACTTCCCACAAAGATGTGGTGGGTTGGACTGTTTTTGTGCAATTCAGACAATTTATCAGTCCATGGTTTTCTTCTGGCGGTGGTGGTTCCAGTGTGCAGCATGCCTGGACACTGCTGCTGAAATCCATCCAAGAGTCGTGACATTGATTACTGGACACTTGTCAGCCTGGGCTGGTTTCAAAGGGTACTTTCTTTTGGTTTTGAGCTGCCGCGTATCTTTTGTAACCACACCCAATGGCTCATGCAACAGGCTGTCACTGATGGGCCTGTGTTGTGCTATGTATCCCTGGATTGATTCACCGTGGCTTTTTCCTGGTGTTTCCCACAGTAGGGAATCTCACAGTCTTGAATCATTAGACAGATGTTTACTTCATCTTTGGCTTGTTAAATGAATCAACTAATATTCTGGAGGCTGTTGAGAGCTCATGAAATACTGAATATGTCTGTTCCCATGTTGGAGTATTTTGTTGAATAATGAATGATGAAAGAATTAGTCTCGATTTTGAGGAGAACGTTAAGGTGTAGGCACAGGAAGTCCAGCTCACTGCACTGTAAAATACAAGGCTGCATGTGTGGAAGCAAAGCAGATGAAGCACAAAGTACCTCGCCTGTGCACTTCACAAAACCAAAATTCATCTTTGTCCTTGAAACTTTCTTTAACTCATTGTGGTTTTATGTGCCAGTAATTTATAGGCCAGGTTGGATGGGGCTTTGAGCAACCTGCTCTAGTGGGAGGTGTCCCTGCCCATGGCAGAGGTTTGGAACTGGATGATCTTTAAGGTCCCTTCCAACCCAACCCGTTCTATGACTTTAGAATTGTATCAGATTTCACATTCTTAAGGGTTTGCTGTTTAGAGTAGATTTAAATTCAAAAGCTCTTTGGAGGAGACTTGCTGCTTTTCTGTAAACAAAACATAAAGAAAATACCTGCCATCAACACTGATAAGAAAATATGACTAAGGCACTACCTGCCAGCTAATTCAGTGCAAATTAATAACTGTATAGTCATTCTGCATTTTTAATTTTGTGTGAGTACTGTGATAGTTTTGCCGTACCAAAAGGTACCCTGGAACTGTTGATCTGCTTAATCAGTGTAATTCATGGTCAGTATCTCACAGTGTACTGAATAACTAAATACCTAGTAATTATTTTGAAGTTGTATTATGTTTAAGAACATTAGAGGCCAAATTTTGTCATGCCTCAAGAAGATACAACTCAGCTGAAAATTATACTTTTCTACTGCATGGAGTTAGTCAAGCAGCATTGCTGTGACTGTCTAGAGCAGTGGGGTTTGTCTTTTCTGTATCTATGGATCCATAACTATTTTTGAGCAGTTGTGCAGATGCCTGTGTTGCAGTTGAGCCTTGTCCTGGGTTCAGCAGTAGCAGCCATTTTTCTCCTTCTTAGTAGCTGGTGCAGTGCTGTGTTTTTGATTTTCGGCCTGGGAACAGCGCTGATAACAGCGATGGTTTTAGTTGTTGCTAAAGTAATGTTTACTCCAACCAAGGACTTTGTGAGTCTCACGCTCTGTCAGGGAGGAGGGGAAGCCGGGAGGAAGCAGAGACAGGACACCTGACCCAAACTAACCAAAGGGATATTCCATACCACAGCACATCATGCCCAGTATAGAAACTGGGGGAAGTTTCTTCTATACTACTATTACTGTAGTAGTATTGTGGTATTTTGGCCTCTCCTTCAGGAGGAATCCACTGACCCCTGCATGCATGGCCACATGCTGTAATCTGCTCACCTGTATGATGACACCTATGAACTTTTAGGAAAAATATCAATCAACTGTATAAAGAGAGGCTTGTTTCTAAAGACTGTACATGTGCTCTGTCTACATCTGAGTGGTTAGACACAGCTCAAGGTCTTCAGGGGAAGAATTTCTGTAGGAAGCCACAAACTTGTTTGTTTTGATCTTTTTAGGCACTTAGGCATGTATTTATTTTTGAGTGTGTCAGCATGTCTGTTAATGCACTGAGACAAACTGCATGTTGCAAACATTTAAATGGTAGCTTAAGCCTTGAGTGTAGCTAAGGCATTGGAGTAGCTTATTGCTTTAAAATTTAAAATTTAAAAACTTGCTTGCTTTGGGCAGGTGTCCTCCTGGTCTTCCATAGCTCTCAATTTTGCAGTGTCAGGATGTGCTGAATGTGTGAAGGGTATCGCCCATTCTATGGCTTCCCTCAGATGTATTTCAGAGAGTCATTTCAGGCGCGCCTGTGTCTCTGCTTGCCAATTTACTAGACATTTGAAGATTCAGGGTATAGCTTGCATAATCTTTGGAAATGCCAATTACTACACTAATGTATTTTGGCTCGCGTGCAGACAACCCTGTCTTAATTTCTTCTGCTTTAAAGTGTACAGTTTTTTTAATCTTGTTGATCCTAACTTGAAGATCATTTGAGGTAGTAGGAGAGGAAAACTTACATCTTACACGTTGTCTTTTAGTTTTAGCTGTTGTTAAATTATGTAATGGGTCATTTGGTTGTAAATTTTGTGATTCTCAAGCATTCAAAATTGATAAAAGATTTCTAAGCACTAACCCAAGTATTAAGTACTGTTAATGTAATTTTACAAAATGTCTGTTTCTCTGAAAAAGAAGTTTGTGTAAAATATGCTTTCACAGTTGTATCAAAAAGAGTAGGCTTGGATTATGTACTTCATCTGAAGAATCTAAATGTTTTCAATCAAATGTCCTCCTATAAGTTTCCCATCCTCATTTTGCAAAACAGCTGAAGAGTTCATCTGGAAAACAGATTTCTATTACGCATCCATTTGCCTTTAATGTGGTGTCAGCACCTCTTTACTGTATCTCTATGTATTTCTTCATGTCTTTTTTCTTTTGTTTGTTATGCAGAAAATTGATCAGATATATTTCGGTTTAAGCTTTTTGGGAAGGATACTAATGAGTGTTATTGTTTTTAAATGTTTATATTATGGTAATGTTGAGTGGCCTCTATATCAAGTCACAGTACAGCACAAACAAAAAGTTTATAGACTCAAGTGCCACTATTATCTCTTCCCAGCAATTAACAGTAATTCATGAGAAGAAGCAATCTTTAAAAAGCATTTAGAAAGTAGCAACAAATTCCTGTTGCAGCTCTGTTAGTGAAAATCTGGAGAAAGTTGACTACCTTCAGAAGATTTCTTCCATGTTATGCTAATATAGCTGAGATGGATATGTGAGTTCAGATTCTAGATATAGGCCTCTCTGAAGTCTGGTGACTCAGAGCAGACTCAGAGCAGCTGGTGTGTGTGGTTAGTTTAGCAAACTGCAAGTGTGGAATAGGGCTGGTATAGAAAGTATGACTGCAGCATTCCTTCAGTACTGCTGCTTCGGTACTGAAGCTCTGCGATACAAATGTTTCCAAAGCAGAGCAGCGTCAAGGCTGGGTTGGTTCCCTGAGAGCAGGGCACAATAAAACTGACTCTGCAGTCTCATACAAGTTGAGGAGAGGGAGTAGAGTCTTTATGTTTTATTTAAACGTGGGTTTTTATGCAGGATTCAGCATACAAATTGAAATAGTGGCTGTTGGGCATCCTGAGCAGCAGAGACACTAACAAACCACTTAGTGTATTGATGTCACTTTTAAACACAGGCAATCTAGGCACTTAGTATACAGCAAAGTTTGCTGTAATGATTGAAATAGTGTGCCATTTGTCTCACCTTCATAATTTGCAGCAGCCACAGGATATAGTTTAAGCACAAAAGACACACAGACAGTACAGGAGAGTAACAACCAGATCTTCTCTTGGCTGAAATCTCATGTATTATATGATACATTCTGTTGGGTATTGCAGTGTTTAATGAACAATGTTAGGGGAAATATGTAGGTGTGACCTTAAGTTCTTGTTCGTGTAATAGACAAGTGAATAATGTCAGAAGATAAGAATCTTTTCATCTGGTTTCAGTTTAGCTTAGCACATGCATATCAGAATGCATATCAGAACTTTGATTAGCATTGAGAAAGGAGGAGAATAGAAAAGTTTTGAGATTTTGACATACAGGAATGACAATTTAGGTTTTTCCTATGAGACAATTGCACACAGAAATAATAGCATTTAAAGTGAAATACAGACCTTCACTAGAGCTGTGACTAGTTGCTCATTTTTTATGACTAAGGAACTTCCACCCTGGGTCATGCTCCAAGAACTACTGTGATAGCACTAATGTTTTGGGAAGAAACTGTTGGGGTAAAACGTCTCCATATGTATGTAGGTTACTACCTGCTGAATTGTGTTACACTGTTTTCTGTACAATGCTATGACTGACTCCTTTGCAACATGAAAATATACAGGCAAACCTGTATATTATTTAATAGTTTAAAGGCTCATTTTGCTAATCCAGCAAATTCTGAAAGTTCAGCGTGCACAGGAAGGCGAGCTCTGACTCTGTGTAAGCTGCAATGATCTTGCTGTGCTTTAGGTCTCACGGAAATTACCAGCCACCTCAGTTTGCCTGAACAGAACTCCCAGGACTATGTTTCCTGCCCTTTCCGCCAGGTTTCTGTCTGCTCAAAGTGTTAAAAAGACCGGCTTTTTTATCTAAGTTTGCAGTCAAGGAAAAATCAGTCAGGAGGGAAAGATTAGTTTAAAAAAATTGAATATGAAATGTATTAAAAGTAACATTTGAGGTAGTTGACAGTATTAATACACAATTTAAAATAGTAGGGCCACTATCATCATTTACAAACCATTTGGTCTGCTAGTTTAAGAAGGGAGTATAGGTAAGAGAAAAAGCATGTACATTTGGGAGTAATCATTGCTTGGTACGTCAAGTAAACTTTCAGAAAAGCCACTGTTCCTGAAGGCTTGATCCTCTGCCCTCCTTAGCTATCTTTTTGTTTTCATACATATTTTCTCAGAATTTATCAAAAGGACTATCAGGAATTTTAGATAGGACAGTCAATCATGATCTATGTCCTACGGATGCCGACAAAAATGTAAGAGGAAGTCATATGGGAAAAATAAACATATAGGGCTGGCTTTGAAAGCACAAGTCCCTGGGATTACAGTGTAGCATATTGCCAGCATGCCACAGATGTGCACCACATGAGCAGACAGAAAGCGGTGTGAGGAGTCTGCGTTCATTTCATGTCTGTCCCAAAGTGAACGGTTGGAGCCATTATGGATTTATGTAGTTTTGTTTATGGCTAGCTTGAGAAAGAGTTGAGCAGGTTATTTTTTTAAGGCTTTCTGAGGGAGGCAACTAGCGGTGTTCCCTCCTGCTAAGGGCTTTGACTCCAGTCAGTTTAAACCTGTTTCTTGAACTGCATCCTCTGGAGAATCTGAAAACACTGTTGTTTTAGAGGAGGTGTCATCACACCTCTGCTTGTCAGGCGATCAGTCCTTTATTGTATTAATTTGGAGGTTACAGAACTTTCCTCCTTTGGACATCTGCCTCAGCCTTTCTTTGACTTAGTTAAAAGAATTAAAAGCTCCAAACATTGTATTAGCAAACGTGCCTACTGGAGGCGTTACTGGACATGTATATTAATGCTTTCTCTTCTGCAGTGGAACTTAATGTTATCCTATAATATTTTGCTAGATCTTGCTGCTGTCTCTTTAATGTTGCTCTTAACCACGGGAGTCTGTTTATTTTTTTCAAATGTGCCGGGCCAGAACAGTGGGTAATCTTGCTTGAGAAGGAGACCTGAATTATTACTGTAAATAAGCTTTTAAGTTAGAATATAAAGTTAAGACTGTTACGCTGGGCCAGCAGAATAGGCATGCCTCATGTGACTCTGTTAAGGATATCAGCCAGCAAAACCCTCTGTGCTTTTTTGGCACATCCTTAAACCAACCTGGATTTGTGTGGCAGCATTACTGTAGTTCTACAGCAAATCGGAACTTGTGCGCCAGGCACCCTGTAGCTTTTTCTAATGTTTCCACTGGGTGGTGCTGCAGGAATTCCTATTTTACTTTTTTTTTTTTTTTTCACTCGAATCTGCATTTCCCAGAAAGACGCCTCTGAAATATAATAGGAGGAAGTCCTGATTTAGAAAGTTTTTGCAGTTTCAACACAATGGAAGAGCTCAGAGGATGCTCTGGCAGGAAATGTCCTGGTTGCTTGATGTGGAAAAATTACCAGCATTCTGTATCATACAGTTCCCTAAAGTGCCCCAGGTATGGGTCGCAGCCTTAGTCTGAGTTATTAACTTTACCAGAGAAAGTTCTGAGTCAAGTTAAAACAAGTATGTTTACACACTTGGTTGTGAGATTAATTTTTCAAGGCCAATTCAATCATCAGTAATTTCTCCTGATGAGTACTTGAAAACTTTCTGAATAAACAAACTGATATTTGTTTTTCCTCCTTTCTGGCAGAATCACTAACTTCTCACCAACCACATCCTATTTATCACCCTTGAAGCATCTGTGTTGAGAAATAAAGTGTGAGGACTGAGTCAGACTTTTGCCTTGTTCTTTCAAATGTTTCTGAGCAAGCATTCGGGCAGATTTGGCCGTTGTCTGTAACCTCTCATGATATAATCACTGTTACACGGATGAATTTTCAGTGGAAAATGTTACAGCTGACTGAGGTTTTGATTATTCTAGGGAGGTTTCATTTCTTCATCAGCACCCTTTTGCTTCTGTAATCAAATGCGAAACAAGTGTGCTTCAATTTCATATAGAAACTGAAATGTGAAAGAGAAAAACTAGCCTAAAGGATTTGTAAGCTGTTCAACTTTCCATACAGATGCTCACTTTAGAACTACGTTAAAAATTTATATAGCTGAAACAGCTAGAGACTGCCTTATTCTGTATTTTTCTCTAAACTCTTTAATGTTTGTCATTGTGGAATGGGCGTGTTTTGGTAGTTTCCAACAAAACGTTTTTAAAACTCAGTAACTGTAAGTATTAATATACCTAAAAAAAATCAGTATGGTTTAGCAAAATCTCAATTTCTAGTATTGAGAAACAGTGGTTAAAAAAAAAGTAATGACAAACCAGCCATGTTCTTTCATGTGTTATTGCAGCAGTCATGTCAAGGGTTAAAATGAACCTGAGACACTTAGAAAAATAAAACCAGAGCTGCTGTTACAAACTGGGACAGATGTAGGAGGCCAGGTTTCCTGTAGCCCATTTTCCAGTTTCCTGGCTGCAACCTGCAGAAATAAAGGAAGCTGAATGCTAACGTGAATGAGAAGCTAACAATGCCCCATGTCACGCTGCTCAGAGAAACGTGCTGTTGGCCAGAATTAGGATACAAAAGCAGTAAATGGATGTACAAAAAATATACACACGTTTATCAGAGGAGTCGAAAAGGGGGGGGGTGGAAAAAAAGGCATCTGTTACTGGGGAGTGCTGTGTGCTTGCAGAAACACACACTTGCCTGTAAGGGAAATGGAAGTGGAGGTGTGCGCCTGCTGTGGTGGGGCATAAGAAAAGGAGCTGAATCTTTTGCAGCTGCTTTGGCTACAGAAGGAATCATCAGTTTCTTCATACACTAAGGGAAATGAATTTCCCTGCCCTGACTCTCCCTCTTAATCCTTTTCATGTACATGTCTGATCACCATCTCTGTGACTACCTATAGTGCATAATGCTGGTTAACACCTTTTACGTCTTCGTGATCTAATTGATCTCCAGCTGATTTTCTCAGCCTTTAGGCTCTCCAGCCAGTCTGTCCCACTCAGCTGTCCCTCCTCTGCCCCACGTCCCACAACCTGGTTTATAGCTCAGAGCCCCAGATGTTCCTCCATACACTCGCTAAAACAGCAAAGGGCTGGTTTTGATTCTAATGCCTGGAGGGATTCTTAGTTTTAGCCTTCAGAACTTGTTCATGTTGATTGTTCAGGATCAGCAGTATATCTCTATTTTATAAAGGATGTTTGGGAGCTAACACAGAGTGGAGAGAGAATCTACGTAGGAAACCTGGAGTATGTGGGAGAATGGAAGATAAGAACACAGCTGTAATGTGCTGTAATGGAAGCTAAAGTCCTCTGCAGAGGTCCTGAATGCTGCAGAGCTGCTTTCCAGCTTTCTGCCTTTTTCTTCTAAGTTTTTCTGTGCAAGAGTCCTACAAAACTTAATGCCCCAAAGAGTATCCTACTTAACGCACAGTTTATGTCATAAATCTTTCTGACACTAAGCTTTGTATTTAGCCAGCTTTGTCTTCGAGTCCCCTCGTTTTCTACTGCTTGGATTTAAGATGGCTTGCTTATTTGGTTTCTTTTCCCCAGCAGGTTAATGACTTTTCTTTTGGACCTGAATGCCACTTTACTGACATTTTGTCTTACGGAATTTTGTATGTATTGTCTTGATAAAAAAAAAAAAAAAAAAGTAATGCTGTCACCAGCATGTGTATTTGTATGTCTTAACTTTTCTAGTGTAACTTGCATAATGTTTTCATAATGCTTGCTCATTCCAGTAGAAGTCAGTCTCCATACATTAGGGGGAAAGCTGGTATTTGGCCTGTGAGCCTCTCACCTAAGTGAGGAATTTGGGCACCCCAAATTCCAGGAATTTACAGGAAAATGATCTCTTAAATGGAAAGCTTTGCGTGTGGATGTGCCTGTCCTTTTCTGTTATTCTGTTCTGGGAGAGCTTACAGTGTTGATTTTGCTGCTCCAAGTTCAGGCATTTCCGTTAGTCCCTTAATTTGGTTGAAATGAATAGGGGCAGTATTATCAGCACAGATATTCTGTGTTGTGTCCTTCCCACATCAGTCCTGAACTTCAAATGTGATGTGTGGAGATCACATTGTACTACACTGACCATGCAGTTGGTACGCTCTGTATGGAGGAAACGCGCATTTGAAGGGAGTGTAAAGGGTAGCACAGGGTGTTAATGTAGTTACTTGTCACAGCTGCCTGAGAAATGGACTTTCAGAAAACTTGGTCCTGAAACATCCTTTTGCTGTCTAACACAGCATTTCCAAGTGTAATTCCTTCTAAGTATGCCGGTGATAATTTGTATCAGTGGTAGTGGAACTGATCGCAAAGTAAAATTACTAGGCTATTTAGGTCAGGTCAACACAGCTATTTTTATTTCATGGCTTAGAAAATATCTTCGACTCTCAAATGCATTGTATAAATGTTTAAAGAATGGTATGATGGGAAATCCACATGTGCTAAGGTTAATGGATGAAAAAATTAATGGACTTTTTTGTCTATATGAAATTTTGATCAGGCTTTCTTTCAGGGTCCGATTGGAGAAAACCCCGGTGTCGGACCCTGTTTTGTTCGTGATCCCACGAGTGAAATTAAGACACAAACGAGGTCAAGTACTGTAATTGATCAGTTTATTACAAAAAGACAGTTATAAAAAAGGGAAATTATTGTAATAAAAGGAATAACAATAGGACAGATTTGGAAAAAAGGCAGAAAATGAAGCAAGAATTCGGGGTGCGGAGAGGGAGTCACCACCGTGGATCCAGCAGGGTCCCAGGGATCTGTCATTGTCGGTGGTGGAAGTTCTCCAGGGTTTATAGTCAATATCGGAGCAGAGTGTCCCCCAAGAGTCCATAGTAGTCGTTGGAAGTGGGTGTCCTTGTGGAGCTGTCCTTCTGGAGTCATTCCCTTGAAGGTACCCAGTGTCTCAGGGAGTTGTCCTCATGGCGATGTCTCGTGGAGGGTGTCCCTCAGAGTCCGTAGTAGTCATCGGTGGAAAATGTGCTCACGGAGGTGTCCTTCTGGAGTCATCCTCATGGCAATGGCTCCATCTTGTGATTACTTTTTCCCCCTTTTATAATGAGTTGGGGGGAGTACCTCTGTTCTTCATGTCATGCGTTACACGGTCCTGGTGGACCAGTTTCCCTGGTCTTGCAGCAATTCTTGGAATAATGGGTGGCAATTCCTCACACCAGTCCTCGAGGTAATGGACGGAAGAGTCTTACCTCAGCTTTTTCCCACTCATCCCTCAGGCAATGGATGGTGGAGTACCAGTTCAGTTCCTCATACCCTTCTCCCAGGCAATGGATATTGGAGTCTTATCTCAACTCCTCCCACCTGTCTCTGAGACAAAATACAGGTGGAATTCCATCTCAGCTTCTCATACCAATCTTGGAGACAATGAATTGGTGGAATCCCATCTCAGCTTCTCATACCAATCTTGGAGGCAATGGACAGTGAAGTCTGCTTTCAGATCAGTCTCTCGCACTTTCCATGACACAGAATGCATGTTTCTTACATAGGTTGTGTGTCTCATTCTGTAACATAGATGGATGTCATTATCTAAATAAGTGATTTTTTTAAACCTATTTTTTGTCTAATCCATATACTTTAGTATGTGGCTCCATGTATTATTTGTTGTCCAGCATTCAAATCCTCTACTGAGCGCAGAAGTGATGGGAATATTTATTATTTCTATTTAATATTAATGAAGAGTTGAATGAAATGTGAAATTTATGCCCTGTAGGAAGTGACCATATCCTAGCACCCACTTCTGTTAAATTAAGGCAAAATGCTGAATTCCCTTTGAGTCAGGAAAAATTCAAAAGAATTAGAAAAGGCATAGATGCAATACAATCTTTTCTGAAGATTTGTGACTCCTCCCACTCATAATTCACAATAACTTTTAATACAGGTAGCACATTTTTGGTTAAATTACATTTCAGCCACTTTGAAAAAGGTGGCAGTAACCTCTTATATAATAACCTGATGGAAGTCACCTCTCCTTAGTCACTGGGACATACAGTATGGAATAGGTAGAATAGACATACAATATGGAATAGGACGTTCTCACCCAAGCTTGCACTGTTCATGCATTTTGCGTTGCACCTATGGCTGAGTCACCATGAGACCCAGTAGATAAAAGTGGAATCCAAAACTGTTTACGTTTTACAAATGATAAGCATCAGAAAACAGGTTCATAATGGAAAGTGTAGTGCAATGTTAGCTGTAGGGTTACCCTGTGAGTGTTCTTTTGACAACATTCTCTAGTGTCTTTTAGTTGCTTTTACACTATCTTCTGCGATTTATTTTCCTTTATATTAGCGGAACTTATGTAGCATGATTTCCTTATTGCTGGAGTGAACGTGAAGAGGCCAATCTTCCCTCTGCTGCCTGCTGCACTGTTCCCTGTGGAAGACAGAAGTTTTGTGCCCTCTTGTGGTCAACACAGCAAGGAAAACGTCAGGCAGTAAATCTGGCGTATTATGGCCCTGTTATCTGCTAGGAAACAAACAGTAAAATATTAAGAAATAAAAGGAGCAAGAAAGTTAAAAAACATAAGCTTGTTTAAAGACAAAATAATGCACTGTTACACGTAGAAAGATAAGTCAAATAGTAATTAACCCCATTAGCATCACAGTCAGGTAACTCAGTAATACTGGCATCTTTAAACCTGCATTAGTTACACATAACATGTCCTAATTAACTATCAGAAGAGGCCAAGAAAAACATTATTTGATACAGTGGTAACATACCAAGACTGGAATGTTTTTGAAAGTGGGGGGCAACCTCATTTTAGCTACGTCTTCATTTCAGTAATAAATTGTCTTCAGTGGTAATGCTCCCAAGTTTTGTGTATATTATGTCTGTGCTGAATTGGAATATACTAATTCTTAAGTTTATCTAATTATTTTTAATGCAGTGCCTGAAAAAAGAGGTTTATTTAGGGAGGGCTCAGTAACACAGGCAGTTAGCAGAGGCAGAAGTGTTCAAACATCCTTTAGCAGAGACAAAAAATATTCAAATACCCTTAGAAGTTAGACTCAGGCACTGTTAAAAATATTCCTAGTTCTCACTCATGCATATGATAACAAGAGGAGAGATCCCTGTTAGAGAAAGGTTCAGGGTAAACAACACTTTTCTGTGCTTAAGTGTACTGAACTTTCATCATTTCTGCAAAATAGATAACATCTTCTGAGCTATTTGAATTGGCAAACAGAATCAGCAAAGAGACACTTCAGACCCTGGAAGAAACAAAATAGGCAAAGGCCATATGATACCAGTAAGGCAGGTGCCTGTGGTGGGAGGAGGAAAGAGTTTGGTTTCTGGTCCTCTAACCAAAGGCAACTGCTCTGGTCTTTCCTTTTTCTCCCCTTCTACACAGTGACATACCTGAAAGAGTTCAGTATGCTCCTCATGACAGTAAATAGCAGTTTTTCGAGCTCATTTCACTAGATAGTTACATCAAGTACTTCTCTCCGTTCACCTCACCTCCCCCATATGTTCCTTTGAAGAGTGGTTGCATACACTGAATTGAAGATACTAACTGGAGATGACTGTACCGTGTGAACTATGTGGGCAGTGCTTTTCTAACTACTTACTGGTTTATGTATCCCTTCAGAAAATAGCTGTGGAAAGAATACTCAAACGGCAGTGTGAGACCTGTAGGTCTGGTGGATGTTGGTTGTAAATGATACAGCAGCTTCCTTTGCTCAATTATGTAAGGTGATTCCTACACAGAACTTGTTACTGAAAAAAGCGTTGGGTGGACTGCCTGCTTCTGGATGTTTTTCACACTGTTGCTCTCCTTTGTCCCTTGTAGGTATGGAGAGTGCAATCACACTGTGGCAGTTCCTTTTGCAGTTGCTGCTAGACCAGAAACATGAGCACCTGATTTGCTGGACGTCTAATGATGGCGAGTTCAAGCTACTCAAGGCAGAAGAAGTGGCTAAGCTGTGGGGACTCAGAAAAAACAAAACTAATATGAATTATGACAAGCTGAGCCGAGCGCTCAGATACTATTATGACAAGGTAAATTTTGTTATTCTCATGCAGACTAAGAAAATAGAAACATTAATATCTCACCTCTATGTGGAAGCTATTCAAAACTTCCTCTAACTAGCTTTTACAACAGACAACAGTATTGAAGGCAATCACAGTGGAGGTAAGAGGGCAGCTGAAAGATGCACAGGAAAACACTGCACATCCCATTACCTGAGGAGGGGAGGTTTTGACTTAGGTTTACACTTACTGATGCTTTCATGTGTTTATGCATTTGGCTACGCAATATTTTCTGTAGCTTTTGACAACAATAAAATAACTGTTGATAACGGAGAACTGTTTGATTATTACAGCCTGATAGGATCTTCTGTAATGCAGGGAGGTGATAGACAGCAGTGATAACTGCAATGCAGCAGCCAGAGTGTGGCAGCTTTACCGGCAGGTATCACCTGTGTCAGAACAAGGAAAAGACAAACAACTAACTCAGCAGCATAGAGGGTGGGGCTGAGGTTTCACAGTTTCCATGGGAAACATATTTTGGAACATAGATCCTGTTGGCCAGTGTTTTAGCTAGTCTTTCCTGAGCTTTCTGGTAAATCATTTTGACAACTGTATCAGATCCTGATTTATTAGCTGGAAATACAGTGTTGAAACACTCCTACAGTTATGACTGCAGTATTACCTCAGCAGGGTCTCACTGTAACTATTCCTTTGTTAATGCTCAGTGTTTCCAAGAGTTTGGACGTTTTCCACTATGTCATTTTAGGACAAAATCTGTGTTAACTTCAACAGCAGTCAAGGTTATATGTTGATATCACTTAATTAGCAGCGATACATATAAGAGAGCGCTAATGTCATGTCTTACTGCATGAAAGTGTAGAATAAGAGTAGCAAGCAGAGGGAAAAGCAGCAGATCAGATGGTGGGTGTCAGAGCAGGGATATATTTGAGTCCATTTGTCAAGGCAGTAGGCTCATGCTGAGTTCATCTCACGTGAAGACTGTATTTGCTGTAGAATGTTAAATTTACTACCACTTGGAAACTTACCCTCTGGGTATCTCAGGTTAAAATAATGAAACATGTACTTTGGTGGGAGTTTCTTCTTTCAATTTTTCTGCCCTTGCAAGACCTACTAAATTTTGCTCCTTTTTCACAGGTACATCTGTTGAGATATGATAGAAATAATAAGACCCAAGAAGTCGGCACAGTTTACCAGCCAACTTATGTCTGACAAGCTGTGGTTATTTGTGTATTCTCAGAAGCTGGTTACAGGCAGATAGTGTAGGCATACACTTGGTGCAGGGCCGTTGGCTGCTGAGAGCTCCACTTTCAGCCTCTTCATTTAAAACTGAAATCTGAAATAATAACATACTGAACACAGTAATCTGGAATTTTTTAGATCACTCAATTTGCTTCTGATTTGCAGCCATCATGAGCATGCCCACAATCTAGAAGAGGTCAATAGAGGTTACTTACAGGTAGCTCCTCTGGAAATAAAACTTCTGCAGTGTAGTGGGCATATGTAAGGTCACTGTCACTCTCATGAAGCCATCGTTCACTTTGGCATTTAGTCCTTGGTCTTATTCTTCATCAGGAAGCAAGATGGCAACAGTACAACAGAGAATGCAAAAAATAAGAACAGGGAGCAACCAGGATATGTGTTAGTTTGCTAGAAGAGACAGATATTTGAAGGGAATCTTTCAGACGTATCAAGGTACTAGAAGGGAAAAAAAGCAGAGCACAAATACAGAGGTGCTGAAGATTTTGCGTATTCACCTTTCTCTGTTCTTGACTCCAACAAATTGAAGGAGTTTCCAAATAGTTTTGCCACCCTTTTTTGGATTAACGTTACATTTTGTTTACTGGATAATATTAAATCTTTTCAGGATTAGTTCCCCTTAACTGGATTTTAAAAAATAACATATCTAAATTAATAGGTTTTACTATTTTCTATATTCTTGAAGATTAAATACGGAAAAGAAGGACTATTATAGATTTTGTATACTAAAAAGGAAAACTTCATAGCCATGCTTACTGGTCTGTTCTCATCTTGGTTTTTCAGAAGAGGCAGCGAGATGAGATTATGCAGTGAGTAACACCAGTGTTTGGCACGATTATGGCATGTTTGCTGCATGCACAAGGCAGAGGAAACTAGATCCTATTGCTAAACTCAGCTTGGTGTACTGTTGTCATGTGTTATTTAATAGTGCACTAAATGTATTAATTATTGCACTAATATACGCAATATATTAATTATTGCACTATACTATATAATGTATTAATTACTGTGCTATATGCATCTTGTATTAATTAGTGCACTAGTTCATGAAGGGCACAGTGGGGCTGGGCACTATACAGCCAGTCTAACACAGCAGTCGAATCCCATGCTGACTGCAAATTATCTGTGCACTTTTCACTACTCACATTGGAATTTGGAAGGGCTCCTCCTGTAAGAATTTTTTAATTTCAGGTTTAAAGCTTGAAGTTTTGCAGTGAAATGTTTTTAGTATTTTGTCCATTAGAAGTCAGGTTTTAACACTTAAGAAGTTCAAAGGAGGCCTGACTGAGAAGGCACTAAAGGGTTCAGGGAGGACAGTGCAGTGGCTGTTCCAAGCAGTTGGTGTGATGAATTCCCCTTCACTAAGTGCTAAAAAAGCTTCTGCTCAGCATGGGGAAGCTCACTTCATTATATGACTGTAACCCCTCTGATTATAAACTTGACTGGGATCAATGGAGACAGAGTGAACAGCATATCCAGGGAGAGCCCAAATACACAGTCACCAGACGTTGCTTAAAAACAAGGTATGAGAGATTTGTAGGGCTTGTCCTTTGAGCTCTCTCTGATCTCTTCAAGCGTAACAGCTCCTAGAGGCTCCCTTTCTCCTTTTATCCCTTAACCCTTATTTTCTTAACCCTTACGCTGTTTTCAGTTGCCCCCCCGGCTGCACACACACACCTCAGTCATCTGTGTTGCCTCTGCTCATGCAGCATCTGCCAGAGGAGTGCCTCCACAGTTTCTGTGTCACCAGGGTGACAGAGTCAGCAGGGCTCTGACTGAGGTAATTGCTTGGTGTTCTTACACCTGCTTTCTTGGACTGTGTGCTCTCTTCTGTCTGCAGATTCCATCTAGGTCTGGCACAAGGATTTGGGCTGTTCTTCCAGGAGTTCTGCAGCCCAGTGGAGGTCACAGCTCCTATGGAGAGAAGGATAAGCTCCTTCTTCCCTCTGTATTGTGATCAGGGTTTGAACCCCAAACCAAAACCATAGCTATTGCTATTTAAATTGAAGGAGTAACTCCTTTAGCAGAAAACAGTGGGAGCTTCTTGCTGTCTGTCTGGATGTGGAGTGTTGGGTCCAGTTGGCTCCCAAGCAGTGGAGAAAGGCAGATTGTTACCAGAGTGCAGAGGGACAGGGAATTTCCAGCAGGTTTTGAAGTGTGAGAGATAGTGACATAAGATAGCAGATGATGAATCCTAGTAGTCTGGCAGGGAGTGCTCAGCAGTGCGTTCAGTCCTAAATGCTTCCTATGCCTTCAGTTCAGTCTATGCTGCATGCTACAGAAAGGGAAGAAGGTGATGAGCGAAGGAAAGGCTCCTTGACATTCTTCTTTCTCTTCTGCAGAACATAAGGGGAAGGCCTGGTGAGGTGCCTTTTGTTCGCCCTGGACAGTTCACCATTTTGTGGGGTAAACCAAGAGCAGTCTAGACCTTGAGGTAGACTTAAAGAGCCTTCTGAGATCCTTGTCCCTTCCCTTGCTATTGGCAGTGATGGATGCGTTGGCAGCTGTATGTGCTGGGTCAAATGGGATGCACACTGAGCAAATGTATAAACATTGTGTTGCAGGCTGGGGAGTGGCAGTGGGGAAGGCAAGAGGCAGAACTCTGGAGAAGACTTCATTTGGGTCATGGAATTATCAACAGGGACTTCTTTACCTATAACCCAAATGGTGAGGCAGCATGTGAGGTTTAGGCAAGGAGCAGTGATCTTTCAGAAATCATGGTGGCACATGGGATGGTCCTTCCTTTCTTGGGCTGCCCTCTCCTGCTACTGCATAGAGCTGACACTAACAGAGCTACTGCTTCATGGTTTGTCTTTGAAATTATTCACCATGGAGAAGCAGAAACTGATCACTGGATAAATGCAAGTTTATGAGCTCTGCCTTTTGCTTGGGGGGAACACTGGCTTGTTAAAATTCATCATCTGGTTCAGCTGAACTTAAAAGTAAATTAATTCCAGTACTGGGGAAAAATAACACCATTAGGACAAGTTCTTAGCCAGGCTTTGAAAGCAAGCATGATGTGTTGTTGAGGCTGATGGCTAGATTTATGTTAAATTAACACATAAGGCACCCCGGGAAATGTAGTGTGGCATGTCTTGATTGTAATTTGCTACTGTGATTCTGGTTGCTGAAGGTTTGTAGATAATCTGAAGACTTTCCATTTCCTGTTTCATTTGTTACGCAAATTTGCCTCCCACTTCTTATTTAATGCATTTCCCCTGTTGCCTCAACAGAGCAGCAGAACAGATAACAGATAGTGCTGAGGAAAGGCATCCTCCACTCTCTACCTACAGCTTGAGTAGCATATCCATCATGTCACACACTTCTGCTGTTCAGAAATCTCTTGTAATACTTTCAGGAAACACTTCACATCTATTCCCACACAGCGCACTTTAGCTTCACGTGTAGAACTAAAATATAAGTAGGACTAGTAGGTTTCTTTTTGTTGGAGTTGCTTAGTTGCTTTGTTTTATGGTAGCTGTAATGATGGGTATCTTTTAGAAGCCTCTGGAGGTTTCAGGACTACTAAAGCTCCCCCTGCATATTTTAAGATGAGACCACAAGAGGAAAGCTAGTGAGTTTTTCTCATTAGTTTTTTAGAGGGAAGGAGGGCTAAGCCAGGAAATTCCATGCCGATACAGACATTAATAGGATGTAACAGTTGTGGAATCAAGCCCTCAGAAGTTAGGAAATGCAAGAATCACAGTTCCCTGGGTAACCTTAGTGTTTGCATGAGTTATGCTGCATCTTTAATTACACAGACACATACCGTTGCGATGAGCAGCTATTCAATATTTTTGCATCCTCTGTAGCAGTATGTGGCCCCAGGCCTTGCTCAGTGAGTGCTATTCAGTCTGTCTTCTAAAGACAGAATAAATCATTTTAGTTTCGGTTAACGGCTGCCCGCTTATTGAGATAGGTTGGCAGTATGATGTATAGAATATAAATAATACCAGCTTCTTTGTGCTTGTTACAGTGCTCAGAGGACAGAGTTTCTCAAGTGCTCTTAGGATTCAGAGGAGCCCATGGCTTTCACTCCTTTAACAAGTCAGACCCAGTAGCTTGGTCACTCGTTCCTATTTTTAATGTCCAAGTGTGGGTGGCAGCATGGAAGAATTGTTTTGGGAAGAGGGGCCTTGCTTGGTCTGCTTAGAGAACTTCAGGATATAAACTAATAATGAAAACTATTATTTTGCTTTTGGGAAAGTCTTCTCTTGAGTTACGTCGGGGAAAAAGAACATTACAATGAAACAACTGTTGTATGTTGGTGCTAGACTAGCAGCTCTACATTTTGTAGTGGTACAGGTAAGAGATGTTACAAGGAGCTACTTGAAGGAGCATTAGAAAATAGCTTTATTGAGAATTGGAAGGAACTTCGTTCAAAAATGATGTGTGGAAGTCAAGAAAGTGCTTGTGTGAAATGGCGTAGAAGTGGTTATTGAGTGCTGTTCTTATGGAATGATGGGAGTAAAGAATTTGATACTCAGTAAGAGGTGATGGGTAGAGGAGAAAACCCAAGAGCCTCTTTGAAAGGAGTGACAAATAGTTCATGTCTGATGTGAGAGGAAAGGGATTTACAGTGAACTGCAGCAGAGAAAGCAGGGAACCCGGCCAAAGGTGCCAGCCAGAGGAATGGCCTTTGTCTTCTAGATGGAGGTGGGTAAGGAAAGACAGAAATCCAGCTAAATGAGAGGCTTGTGCTTCCAAAGCTCAGTATAGCTGCACAATCTGGTAGCACCTGTGTCTCCATTAAACGTTTCACAGAAATCTAGCTTCTACACACACAGCGTAATAAGCAGAGTGCATAAACAGAATCTGCCTGCCTGCACGTGCTGATGTGGACACACGGCCCGTCTTTTTTAGAGCAAATCGTGCAGCCACAGGTACCAGCTTACATACTTCAGACACTGGATTGTGAGCAGCCCTCTCTGGGTAGGATTCCCAGTGCTTGGAGGCAGCCTGGCTCCCTCCTCATAGAGTCCTGTGAGAAATCCATAGCCTAAGCATCCCTGCATGTGTTGCATCTCTCAGTATTCTTGGAGCTAGGAAACATGCAACACATCCAAGTGGGAGTTAAGTGCAGCAGCTACAGCTCTGGTCCTTATCCTTCTTTCCCAAGCAGGGATGTTTAATACCTACAGACAAGTTCATCGTGTTCTGATGAGTTTGAGATCTTAGGTCAATTCCTGGGAGGAGGAAAAAAGTCCTGATCTGGTCTTCCAGTCCCTGAGGCCCCACATTAGTCTGAATTTCAACTAGGAACTGGGTCCCATTTCCCATCTCAGTCTCCCAAGTGGCTCTTGCAGCCAGCAAACTTGCTAGCTAACAGGTTTGAGCCAAGCCACTAAAATCCCTGTGTCACACGGATCGTATAGTTACACCTTAGCTCTAGATGGCTCAAACAGGGAGTAAGAGTCAGAGCTGATGAAAATAAAACACAAACACATGATAGCAGAAGCGAAGTCTTGAGTTGTACCAATGTGCAGGGAAACTCTGGGAGCAAAGAAGAAAAGTGGAAAGAAACTCAGAGGTCATATTCTGTTGAGACGGGCAGACAGCTCCTGTGTATTTTGGGAAGGCTTCCTAAAGTAGTGGTGCATATGAGTAGTTGACACAAAAAACCTCCAACCACATTATAGCCTGGTTTAAGCTGCAGGGGGAACCAGGCCACAGAGCCTTTGGCATCTACCTCAGCCAGCTGGTCTGTGGAGAAAGACAGGGAGAGAGCCCCATCCCTCCCATTGATTCACAGCACGTGGGTAAAGCTGGGTTTGGAGGTGTGCATGAGCTGAAGGTCTGAAGTGATGTGGTGTGAGTAAGTCTGAGCTCCCTAACACAGCTGCTGTGCTAGAGCAGACATCAGGCAGTGCTGTACTATTTGTATCAGCAGCTTTCAAACACTTAGCAGTGGCAGGTACTTACGTTTGCTGTCATCAGTTTTACAGACTGGAGACAGAGGAGGGGAAGTGTAAGGTGTTCAAGTGAGGACCAGGCAAGAAGACAAAGGAAGGGCGGCATTCCCAGCTCCTGCCCTCTTTCTGGATGTCAGAGAGTGCTGTATCTTGATAAGATTTATCCTTTTTTAATCTGTTGGGCTGGAGCCCTGCTCCTGCTTGCCCAGTTCTCCTCCTCAGCTGCTGCACTGCCCCAGCAGTCACCATCCCTGCCAGAGCAGCCACCAGCGCTCGCTGCAAGCCTGCTCATGAGGGATCTACCTAGAAAACTCAAATAACAAACAGACTAAATGTGCACATACACTTACTGTGTGTCCTGCTGCCGGGCACGTGGTTTACCCTCCCTGCAAACACTGTCTTTATACAAGGAAAACATCTTTGCCCTTTCAAACTGAGGGTGGGAAACCCCTGCTTCTCATGATGCCTGTCACAGTCTTCTGTGGTTTGAACCATCGTCCACAGCTCAGGATGGTTCTGACAGATCACTGAGGTGATGGTAAAAATAAGCTGCTCTTTATCTTCACTTCAATTATTTGTCAAAAATTTAGGAAAGTTGGTGGCATTTTGGAGGCACTTAATTAATTTGCGTCCTTATTTTCTCTTACATGCAGATGGAGATTCCTCAGGCTCCACATTTAAGAGAAGCCTGAAAAGTGCTTCTGGGATCTGCACTAGAATCCTTTTAATCTCCAGGCATCATTAAGTGGGCCTTTGCTGCAGGCTTACAGGGTCAGAGGAGCTGCACTGAGACCTTCTAAAAATACCACTATATTTAATAATAACAGAGGAAGTATAAACTCACTTTGCTTTTTATAGCAATGTTTCTCCGTTTCAAGCCTGTGCTGGTATAGAAGTGCCACCCTTAAATTGCATTTAATCTTTTGCTGCTTGATCACATTTTCCAAGTTAGATCTCTGTTGACAGCGCTTGATGTAACAATAACTCAAAGCTGCCAGGAGCAGAAGGGAGGTATTATCTTAAATAATAATTTGAAGAAAAAGAGAGATATATTTAAAAAAGAAAACCAGACTCTGTTGGGCTGTTTCTTTTAGTATGTGAATAGTTTGGAGGTTTTGCCTTTTTCAAGAAGGATGTAATGTTGGGTGCAGAAGAAGCGGGTCCATCCAATGTTTCACCTAATTAGCATGAAAAAAATATATCTAGGCCAAAAATATCTAACCCCTGGGAATTACAGCTCATGCAGACAGATCCTGCTGGCTATCTGAACTTTTGGAGAGCAAAAATAGGCATTGCAGGATCCATCAGGTGGGTAGACATGTACAGTTTGGCAAGGAAGAGAGCAGTTTTGTGACTTTAGTCTGAACTTGCTGTATTTGATTCTCCTCCTCGCTACAGATCCCTGTTATCAACTTGGGAAACAACTTTCTGCATTTGTGCCGTAGTTCCTGACCTGTGAAAGCAAAGCTACATCCCAGGGCTCTTTGTAGCATTAGTTTCATATTCAGGAAGGTGCCTGGATGAAACGCCAGGACATTCAGATAGATGAATTACAGAGTGCAGCAGCTCGGCTGAAAGACAGAAAAGGTTCCAGTACTCAAGTGCAGACTCTTGTTTACAAACTGAGCCTTGCTTTTGTGACAAAAAGGTGTTGTGCAGGCACTGCAAGCACTGGGTACTACCCATATATAAATAGGGATGATTTTGTATTAATTTTTATTTCTCTTTTTATTTTCAATCAATTTAACAAATCTTTCCTCTTCTGGTCTCGGGATCTGTGGTAGAATGAAAAACATATTAGACTTTTAGGAATCCTGTAAATATTTACATTCCCATATGTACAGCAAAGCAAATGTCTGTTTGCAGAGTATAACCTGGAGGTGCAGCAGATGTGCTGCACTAAAGGGAAGCTTCTTGGGAAAGGGTTTTTCAGAGGTGGCTTAGAGATACACTTTCCATCAGGGCCTTCAAGAAGAAAGAAAACACTATGGAAATCTCAGGAAACACTGCTGCTTATCTGCCACAGCACTTGGCTTATGATGGGAAATGTTCCAGGCCCATTCTTAGGCTAGGCTAGCACCTGATGCCAGAAAGTGTCTCTCTGGAGGAGCTCATCGTGTCCTTGGGGATACCATGCATTGTGTTAGAGCATGCAGCATACCCAGGTTTGCGGGAAGAGAGCTAGGACTGGGAACAGGGCTCTCATAAGAGGTTCCAGTTTCAAAGGGAATCAGTTCTTTCCATAAAGGGATAGTTTTACTGTGATAAATATGGAGAAAAATCAAATAGATCTACAAACCCTTGAGAAGTTTGGGAATTTTTTTGTTTAATAATTAATTTCAGTGGCCACTTTAGACTGATGAAAAGCACCTGCCTGCACCAATGAGCATCCTCAGCCTCATTCAAACCTGCAGACAGCACAGGGCATACAGCAGGGGACAAGTACTTTTCCAACCCATGCAAGTGATTGTGTTTGTCACAGACATAGTTCTTGACTCTTGAAAGAAGTAGGTCACCCTCAGCCTAGGTCAGTCCTTCTGCATGAGGTCAGGAAGAGAGGCAAAATTACTGGAGCTTGGAGGCTGAAGTGGTTTTGTCCCTTTGAGATATTTCACACTCAGGGTAGTTGGTGTCATTTCTGGGAGGCACAAATGAGGGAGTTTGCCTTCATTGTGAAACGCAAATGGTGGCATGGCTCAAGCCTGCAAGGTGGCAGGATTGTTTCGATTGGAAAGAAAACATTCCCAAGTTACCTCAGCAAAAGTGGGGGAAGACAGCCCGCCAGTAGGTCTTTATCACCCAGTAATGGTGATTTTGTTAGGCAGCATGAGGAGCAGAGGTATGGGAATGAGCCATGACGTGACAGTGTTAGGAGTCCCATGGCATGACCTGCTCAGCTTGAGAAGGGAGCAGTGCCCCCCTACTCTTGTGAACTCCCTTATGTTTGCTGTACTTGGTGCCTCTAAAATGCTGATCTTTCTAGCATCTGCTTTTGTGTTTGCAGAACATCATCAAGAAAGTGATTGGACAAAAATTTGTGTACAAGTTTGTCTCCTTTCCTGAGATTTTAAAAATGGATCCACATGCTGTGGAAATCAGCAGAGAGAGCCTTTTGCTGCAGGACAGCGACTGTAAGATGCCTTCCGAAAGCAGGGATCAGCACAAGCACAGCTTGTCAGCACTGAAAAGCACAAGCCGTAATGAATATATCCACTCTGGCCTGTATTCCTCTTTCACTATCAACTCTCTGCAGAACCAGCCAGACCCTTACAAGCCAATCAAAACAGAAAAAATGGAGGAGAAGTCAGAAGAAAACACACCAGTGGAAGAGGTCCGGACTGTCATCAGATTTGTGACGAACAAAACAGACAAACAAGTTATGAGGCCCATGGTGTCGTTGCCTTCCACTTCCGAAACAGCAGCTGCCTCTGCTTTTCTCAGCTCGTCAGTATCAGCTAAAATATCTTCCTTAATGCTACCCACCAGTGCCAGCATTTCATCTCCATCGTCATCTTCCTCCCGGTCACCCTCTCTGTCTCCCACCTCACCTCTTCCTGCAGATCACAGGAGCCTCTTCCTTGATTCCAGTTGCCACGACTCAGATTCCCTTGAGCCTCTGAACCTCTCCTCAGGCTCCAAGGCAAAATCTCCATCTCTTCCCCCAAAGGCTAAAAAACCCAAAGGCTTGGAAATCTCTGCCCCACCTATGGTCCTTTCCAGCACCGACATTGGTTCCATCGCCCTCAACAGCCCTGCGCTTCCTTCAGGATCCCTGACTCCAGCTTTCTTCACTGCACAGGTGAGACCTGCCTGTCTCCTGTACTCTTGCTGTGGCCAGGTAGTCCCTCCATGTGGCCAGGAGTGTTACCTCTTTGTGCCTATCCACCTGACGGGACAAAAAACAATGTATGGGGAAGAGGGAAACGTAGCAGAGGTCTGAAAAGAGTGGAAAGTAGGTTCTTCCTGGGGTTCCTGTGTGAGTGTGGGAAAAGCTGTCACAGTTCACAGACTGCCTGGAAGGATAACAAGATGGGCAGCCATTAGCGAACATGAGTGAATCGCTTGTCAGTTCAAACCAGGTCTACAAAACAAGCAGGAAAAATCCAACAAGAAAAACACGAGGGTTTTGTAGGTCATGACTTGAGCATGTGCGCTGTGGGATGCTTGGTTGGGTTTCAGACAGTGTGACCTTCTCATTAGCTTTTGAATACAGAGTAAATTAAGTAATTCCTAAGGCAGGCTCGTAAGCCAGTTCCAATTTCCAAAGTTTTGCATCCACAGAGGCCTTGCCAGAGCTTCCTTTCAGCACAGGCCTGCTGAATAACCAGGCGGTTATTTTGTTCTCTTTAATCACGTTTGTGCAATCACAATGGCGAGTTCCCATAGGAGGTCAGAGGAGGAGAGGAAAATCACATAGGTAATGGCCTGGTGTGTCCATCGGTGAGCTGCTACCGCTGCAGAGTTAGACCAAAAACCCAAGAGTGAAATTATCCCAATGAGGAACACCCCCAACGTCTCTCCCGTCCTCCCCAATAAATATGCAAATACTGGCATTGAATGCAACAAACTGAAAGTAAATAAACACAAAGGGGGGGTGTGTGTTACAAGCTGTCATTTACTTGCAGTTCAGACACACCTGTAAGCCACCAAGATACCAAGGTGGTGTTGCAAAGGCAGAGGATTCTGTGGGCTATTACCTGTCATTTTTGACACTGAAGCCTTGAAGGGCAGTTATGCTTGGCAGGAAGAATGGATGTGTGGCAAACCAAAATTGGGGTGTATTGACAGACTCTTATAACCTCTAACTGTGGTGTAACCACAGTATTTTGCTTGTAGGGAGCAAATCTGACAAATAAATCACATCAGATGCCAACCAGACACAGTGAATGACAACGTGAGTTATTACAAACTCGCTTTAATTTATTGCTGCCCCCAAACTCAGTATGAACAGAGATTCGTTTCCTCATTTTGTCATGATTTCTTTGAACATTTAGTTTACTCATTCATCTATAAACTGGTGTTCTTACTACCCCTGAAAGACGTAGAAGGGAATTAGGTAGATGATTGTAGCTGTAACGCCACAATGCAAAACAGCTAAAGCCATAATTTAGGCTGGAAATCTGCAGTCTATCCCATTATCCTAGGAAGAGCATGCATCATATCTTAGACGGTCTCTGATTTATCATGTCCCAGCAGTAGACACCTACAAGCTCAGGGGCAGGTGCAGAACAGGATGTCAGACACCAGCTCCTGCTCCAGGAGTGATGTAGGCTTGGGGAAGGTCCTGCTGCCTGAGAGGATGTTTCAGGTGGCTTTCCATTGTACCTGGTGGTCACGAGGAATGCCCTTGTGAAAGGGCACGTAATACACACAACCAATTTCAGAACAGCAAAATGGGTTCGAAGATGTCAGTGCATACAGTACCATACTTCAGTAGAGAAATGTCAGCTTTCTATTTGGTTAGCTTCAAAGAGAGATATTTAGACTTTGTTGAGTACTTGCTTCTTTTACAGATTACTTTTGCTTGTTACTTTGTTGGCTCTCCCTTGGCCCATGTGGATATGTAATTTTGACTTACTCTTTTTCTTCCGGCCGCTGCTTTAGCGTTTGTAACTTTTACAACGTGCTGTTTCCTTATGGACAAAGTAGTGTGCCTGCAGCCAGCATGTGCGTGGTCTGTGTTGTATCCACATACACCATCCAGGCTCCAGCACGTGCCTAATGACCTGGGAAGTAACGTACGCGTGACAGCACTTGTCTGTTATCTGACAGCTAGAAGAAAGATTGTACTTAGATGCATTCTTTGTCAGAGGAGTCAGGAGCCATGAGCATTGTTACTTAACGTAATCCTCTCTGTGGGATGAATTATTTCTATTTAAACTGTTCCTTAGATTATAATGATGTTTTTTAAGTAGGAACTTCCCACTGGGTTCCACATGGAGTACCAGACGTACAGCTGCGTGAGGGCACAAAACAAATCGACACTTCAATTTCCATGTGTAATTTCAGGATAGCCTGTGCTCTGGTGGTGTGTACACTTACTTTTCCTGTGGTGGTTTTGATACTTGACTGGTGGCAATACTGAGAACAATCCTGGGAGGCTCTGTGCTCTTTTTGCATTAAATATTAAACAGATTTGGAGGCTTGATTTGCCCAGCTCTTGGCTCTGGCAGAACTTGCAGACATTAGCACTCTGATCATTGGAGGACATGAACTCTTGCTTAGCACTGTTGTTAGGCATGTTAATGTGCTTCCAGAGGTGAATGGAGGGCAGCTCAGTTTCAAATCTGTCTCTCTGAAGACCTGCTCTGGCTGTATCTAGGTAGGAATAAACACCTCAGGTTTTATTCATTACTTTCAGAAGACCCTCTCAAGAGCTGCATTTTCAGTTGTGGATATTTGCAGCTTCTCAGAGACAAAGAACTGAGGCATAGCTTGCCAGAGCTCTTAATACAGTTGGCACAATACTGTGTCCTTAGTTGCTGGGTCGTGCTGCTTACCTCTTCAGTTTTAAGGTTAGCAGGCTCTTCTGTAAGTAGATCTCTTGAGTATTTATCCTGACCTAATTCAGTGCGTTCTTTGTCAGTCTTGTAAATCCCCATCAGCATCTGCCTGCCTGTGGAGCATCGGTTTGTCATGTGGCACAGGAAGGGTGCTCTCACTGGTACTGCTGTTTTCTTGCCCCATGAAAACACAGTGGTCCTGGAAGAGGGTGTTTGTGAAGGAGCTGATCACAAGGGCTTGCTTGTCAAGTATTTTGCTTAGATATCTTGAGCAGACCCGTCATTTACGAGACCAAGACAGAAGTTTTCTCCTTGCCAGGCCACTCTTTGCCCCTTTTGATGTCATCCAAACACAGAATCATAGAAAAGTTAGAGTTGGAAAGGACCTTAAGATCATCTAGTTCCAGTTTCAAACCCTGACCTTAATGATACTCCTGTGACCACCATACCTGCTATTTTAGTGCATGATACCTTCTGCTTTCCCAGCAATAACCACATGTTTATTAATCCTTGGGACATAACTGTGGTTTCTTCCATGGGGTTTGGTGGTTCTGATCCGTCTTCCTCAGCATAAGGGAGTGGATGGCAGTGTCCTTTCCCATCACATTTCTCCATGAACCCCACTTCTTTGGAAGATTCCTTAAGAGAAACCTTTCCCTTCAAGAGCAGCCAGGCTCTTTGTATTAAACACCCTTTCAGACACCTTATGACAGCATCACTGGAGGACCTTAATTTGCCACTCCTTGTCTTTCCCATCTCTCCTGCTGGTGTTAAATTAATTGCTTGACCCCCCAGTGAACTCCAGTGCAAGCACGTCAGAGCAGGTCTGTACTCCTGTGCGTTTGCATGGAGCCTCCGACACCACAGCCAGTCCTCAGGCACTGCTTTCCAAGGGATATGTCTGTCATACCTGAAAACCTGCGTGACCCATGGTACCTGCCTTCCTGAGCCTGCTCACCACAGAGTCCTGGCAACGGGATGTGACAGCCCATGGTGTAAGCAGTTAACTGAGACCCCTGGTACCAGTTGCTCTATGTGGGAGTTTGTATTTCTGGCCTGGTGGGAAGCTAGCAGGTACCAGGATGCACGACATGCTGGCTGCTAGGGGGACATCCTCCTTATCCTCCATCTTCTAGCTTCTTGTTATGTATTTTAAGCTCTGGACAAACCGATGCCCCAGTTCAGCAGAGCACTGACGGACTTGTCCTACACAGCGAAACACATACTTACTTGCTAAACATGCACTCACATTCCATTAAGTGCTGTGCTAAATAGGACTGATTTGATAATTGGTATCAAGCTCACTGGTGAGATTAACTCATTATGCCAAATTCTTTGTTCAGAACTGTCACATCACTTTCATGTTCTTTTTTGGAAAGATAAAAGTCACTCTGGATACAGAATAATTGATACGATTCTTCCTTTGAGTGCACATTTGCATGTGCTTTAACTCAACCCCCTCAGTCGTGCTTTAGGAGGGCTGGGAGCATTCCCAGTGATCCTTGTGCACCACGGCACTGGAAGGAGCCACCTCCACACTGGGAAAAGCTTTGGATTCTTGCTTCTTGCCATTTTGGTCCTTTTCAAGCAATGAGCTGTGCCCTCCGCTAGCACCCAAACCAGTTCCTTCAAACTTCTTCATTTTGAGCAGGCGCCATCAGAGGAGGTAACTTCAAAGGCTGGCAGCAGCTCTCTTGGCTCCATGTGCAAATGCATTAATGCTTCAAAAGCGGCAGCCAGTTCAAGCAACTGCTGCCCTTCAAAGGTAAAACGTGGTTCTGAAGGAGATGAGGCTGTGTGCGCAGACATGGGGTACACATGGTGTTTTGTATGGTCACAGGAGAGTGGTTCACATAAACAGTAACTGTGCTTCTCCTTCAGCAAATCGCAATAGAAATTAAGTCAACATGAAGTAAGATGACATGTGCAGGTATCCAGTACTGACCTCTGTGAGGACAGGATGCAGGGCTGGATGGCCATGCTGTATGTCTGAACTCAGGGGGAAAAGAGCCAGTTGGTGAAGTGTAAGACTTTCAGGGTTGCGACTCCTGAGGTTTGCATCGTACGGTGTTATTTTTGTCTTGCAGACCCCAAATGGATTATTGCTGACCCCAAGCCCGCTGCTGTCTAGCATTCATTTCTGGAGCAGCCTCAGCCCTGTTGCTCCTCTGAGTCCTGCCAGGCTGCAGGGACCAAACACTCTGTTCCAGGTAGGTCTTGCCAATGCACAGGTTTCATCTCTGAAAGTGCACATGTGGAAGAGACACCAGGGAAACATCTCACATCGGTCTGGAGCTTTGAAAACAGTTAAAGAAAATACAGGAATTAATAGGCACTTTGAAAGAGAGGTCTTCTTACTTGTACCCCCTTTGAATACCTTGTACCAGAAGCACACATGTATTGTATGAAGGAAACAGAAATCAATGCTAGACCCCAGTAAGAGCTCTCAGAGCTTCAGGAAGAGAGTGCAGACCAGCCAGAGATCAGCCAGAAGAGTGGCGAAACATGGACTCAGAGAGAAGCAAGACCAGTTTGGGGTCTCACAGACAGTAAGGTGAGTGTAGATTAACCCTTCTGCCTGAATGAGCTACTTCTCACTCAGAAAGACAGGAGATAGATAGCTGCATTTACAGTAATGGCACTCTGAACCTGAAGGCTCCATTTTCAATTCTCCTGCAAATTATCCGTGAGTCCTCAACCAAGTTACTTCATACCTCTGAGCATGACCTCTCCGTATGAAACGGGAAAGGCAGCACTGCCCCTCTTGCTCATGAGTATTGCTCATGTGAAAATGTCAAGCTACGTAGAGATGTAGTAAATACAAAAGTTATGAAGTAAACTGCGATGGCCACAGCACGCAGCTGCATTTGCTCGAGGCTTAGGAAGAGGATGACGGGGATGGTATTAGTGGCTCCAGCTGCTGCATAACAGTTGATTCAGTAATTTACATTTGGCTGATGGCCACGCAAACAGCTGAAGAATGCAGGTTCACCTCTGGAATGAATTCTCTGACCACTGCGGAGGACCAACACTAACAAAGGAGGGAGCTAGGCAGGGACCCCGGGTTTGTCTCTGAACCTTCAGGGAGTCTTGACTGCCCAACTGTGGGGCTGGTGCTGGGCAGTCAGACTCAAGTGATCTGCTCAGGTGCAGTTCTCACTGGGGTAGTAAGTCTTTCTACCTCCAGTGGGACAGCTGAGCACGGAGGCCTGGGGCTCCTTGCTTGTGTTTCAGTTGAACTTATTTGTCCCTGTGGGACCTTACTTTCGCACACATGGTTATAAGCAGCCAGACATTTCATTCAGGAGGGAAGTGCCTGCGCCATGGCCTGGAATGAGCTTGTATGGACATACATTGGCCACCCCTGTGGAACTGAAGAGTGGCCTTGGCTTTCTGCCTCCTGAGACACCCAAAGGGCCTTACTACTGATGCTTGATTCAGGCAAAGGCCACAATCCCAAGTGTGCAGAGCACAAAGCTTTGTTTTAACAGCAGGTAGGAAATGACAAACACGGCTGAAGCATAGCCAAGCCCACAAGAGCTACTGGGTCGACCTACGTAGGCATCAGGGCAGAGCTGTCCCCGTCCTGCCTGCACAAGCCAGCCCGTGCTTCATGCACCTGGTCAGGGAATGGAAGAAAGAGCTGGAGCTATCTCAAGTCGCTTTCACCTGGTCATTCGCACCAGGAGATGAAAGAACATTTGGTGGTTGTTGAAGGAGTCAGAATCCTGCCAGGAGCTAGAGGCTGGGGCAGCTCTGCAGTGCCTGCCTGCCCCTGCACCCTTGCCTGCTGGTGTGCCCGGAGCACAGGTTGGGTTCCTGCATTTCTTTCTCTTTCAGGTGTGCACTGCTTTTCACAGTAGCACTGTGCTTGGTACTGCCTGCCGTTCTTTAGTACTGTAGTCTTTGTGTAGTGCAAGGGCCAGGATGAGAACCATCCATGTCCTAGTCCCGCTAAATCCAGAATATGCCTATGGGAAAGTACAGTCCCTCCTTTAATGAACCAGGAGGAGCCTGTTCTGTCCAACTACGTGCATATTCCCTCACAGAGCACCTAGAGGCTTATTAAGGAGTAAAAACTCTTCTTCAGTATTTACAAGGTGAAAGCAAGTCCCATAAACCTATGCCTGCGCACCCTTGCAGCCTATGTAGAGCATCACTAAAATCTGCAATCTCCTTCCACACAGTTTACCTTGATACAGTGACCTACCTGGAAGGTCTTCCCTCTGAAGCCACACTGCTGTGTAATTAAGCTTGTTTTGATGTTTTGCCTTTAGTTTGAAATTACCGTGTAACTGGAGTTACAAGAGACTTGCACAGAACTGGTTAAATCAAGAAAATGCAGTCAAATGTAAGGATTGCCAAGTTAGCTTAAATTAAGTGCTAACTAAATGAAGTGTATTTTCTTTGTTACTGCTGAATAGATGGTGGCACTGAGTGAGCACGGTCAAGTCCCAGATACCGAC
Source organism: Psittacula echo (assembly GCF_963264785.1). Classification (NCBI taxonomy): domain Eukaryota; kingdom Metazoa; phylum Chordata; class Aves; order Psittaciformes; family Psittacidae; genus Psittacula; species Psittacula echo. Next base: position 115,715,077 of record NC_137735.1, on the reverse strand, counting down.
AGAGATGTATGAATAAAAGGCATTGTCACAGCTCCAGGGGCTATTGCAGGAAGAAGAACAAGAGCTGGGCTGGACTGGAGACCAGGGGAAGGATGATGTTAGCATCATTTGCATCTCAGCTATAGTGCCAGCATGCCACCTGCCTCGACAAACACCAGATATCACACAGCCCTCTTCCTGTTAGCTTTAGAAATCACATGAAACACATTGCAATTTACATGTCTGGCTTTAGAAGCCAAGATGAGAACAGCAAGAGCTCGCAGTCAAGCTCTGTGTTTTAATTAACCTTGGCAGGAGCAATGGAAACATTTCTCGAGGTTTGGCTTGGTTCAACCAGAGGTACCAGCCAGTCCTGGCCACACCAGGAGTGTGGTGCCAGCCCCCTGTGGGCCCCTGCACTGCTCAGCAGTGGTTTTCAACTGAAGGTTGGAAGAGAGATATCATTAACTCATATCTTAGTGGAAGAGTAAAGCTGTTACAAGCAGATTATGCACCCATGTAGAGGTTGATTACAGCACAGTTGGCTTTTGAAGGACTGATCTGATCAGGGGTAAAACTACAGCAGGCGCTTGGAAGTTGAGAGCTCTGTTATTCAGCTCTGCCTCTCTCAAGCCAACAGAAACCCAGTGGCAGCTCATGGAGCTGGGCCTTGGGGCCAGATCAGTATCTACTACTGGGATAATTCCCACCTCATGCTGCAGCAGGTTTATTCCGCCTACTTGCTTTGGTGTTTCTCAGGTCAGATGTAAAGAACTAGTCGATACACATCACTGCAGGCAAGTTACAGTCAGGATGCTGTCATGAACTAGGAATATACAGCTTCTATGTTGAACAAGTATTTTTTGCACAGTATTTCAGAAGCAGAAGCTTAATACTAAATGTCAGTCTATTCTGCTTCACATACTGAATGATCTGGTGTAGGCAGTTTATGGTTTCTTAGTGAATACAGGGAGAAACTGTAATTACTTGAGAGTAATTTTCCCCATGCTTCGTATTCACAGTTGTGCTTTTTCTGCCCTAAAACTACACCTCAACTAACTTTGGCAGAGCTTTTTCCTGTGTAGCTTTTATTAAGGGCAGATGAAAAGGATGGATTATAATTAATATTTTGTAGACTGAAAAACATTTCTGGAAGCAGAATGGGTGGGAAAGATTTCTCTATAGTATTCAGTTTCCCAAGGTGATGATAAATGTGTTGTTATGTGAACTTTCATATAAAATACAGCCAGTAATAGATCCCTGTACATTTACAAGTTATTCAGGTTTTGTCCTCTATTTTACATTCCTAATGGCTGATGCAGGCATTTGGTACACATCTTAGTGTGTAGGAATCAGAAGTCCCAAAACCATCTGGAGTCAGTTGCTAATGCTAAATCCACGTGTTTCTGGGCTGAATGCTTTCAGATAAGGAGTAATTTTTACCTTTTGGCCTCTTACAGTTTCCAACTCTGCTGAACGGTCACATACCAGTGCCGCTCCCCAGCCTGGACGGAGCCTCTTCTCCAGTGCTGCTTTCTCCTAACGCCCAGAAATCCTGATGGCGCCTCATCTTGCCAAGGACTTATTGGTGGATTTAACACTTCATTCCTATGGGCTAGTTTTTTTTATCATCTCCTGTGTCATGAGAAGGACATTGTGAAAACCCTCTATTACTTTGGTTTGCACTTTTCATTACATGGATAATCTACTTTTATTATGTTAGCATTTTAAACAGTGTTTATATATGAAAATATATATAAATCTGTTTTGCATTAAATGAATTATAATTTTTTTATATCATAGCTCTCAAGTGTTGAACACTTCTGTTGTCGATGAAGTACTTTTCCTAATGGACTGCAACAATGTATCTAATAAGGATGTGAAGCTTCTTTTTAATCCTTTTTCCTGCATATTATGCATTGTGCTTGTGTAAACTATAACCGGCTGTGCCTTCTTTTGCATAATGTCATGTAAATGATTTATATATTTTCTAGTATTAAGATAAAAAGTTGAAAGAAAAAACTAGTATTGAACAGCCCTATGGTAGTATTTCAGTATCTCTCCACGGATAGGCCGTAAGATGCAGTGTATTCATGTACCTTTGTATTAAGTGCTTTCAAATTGTATAAAAAATAGCCTTATAATTTTTCTTTGCTGAAGTGGAAAACGTAACCAATGTTACAGTCACAAGATGCATTGAGGAGTAACAAAGCCACACTTCCACGTTTACACCCAAGTTCTTCTGTTGCGTTGCAACAGGGAGGAATTGGGCTGTGTATTTTCACCAGACATTTCCAGCACTGGAGAATACTTCTGTAGGAAAGGAGAATTTATTTGCCCTGTGCTTCTTACGAACTGTCAGCATTACAGCTGGAAAGACAGGAGGTAATCTCTGTCCTCCCAGGGAATGAGGATCACTCCTGATAGAGAATTTCCAGGTGCTTTGTTCAGTTGTGCCAAGTGCCTTCTATTTCCCTGGAAAGATTATTCTAGCTACTAGAGCTCAGAAGGTTGCATTTCCCCTTCCCCCAAAGCTGGAAAAGTTACAGGACTGTAAATGAATGCCTGCTGCTTGTAAAGAGGCAAACTGTACATGTGGGATGTTTATGTATAAACATCTGAATTCTGGATTAAAAACCAGCACTGCGTTACTATGTACTCGCAACTTGAATTCACTGGGTATGTCCTCTACCTTGAGGTGATGGTTTAGTCATCTAAATGTCAGGTTAGGATTAGGCTAGACTCCCTGGCACCACAGATTCTAATCTTGGCAGGGCTGATGCAAATCTTCAGTTCTCTGAGGTGGCTAAAGTGGGTTGAACGCAGCTTTACCGTGTAGGTAGGTTTTCCAGATGAGACCTTCAAAACCCAAACCAGTATCCGATCCTGTTTGCTGCAGGTCACTGGCGCTTCTACTTTGCTTTCTGGCCAAGCGGCTGGGGAGAAGCCCGTTCTTTCTGGAATTTACGCAGCGAGTTGTCTGCTGATTTTCTGCTTGGATGCATTTCAGTGCTGATGTGTGTAGTTAATTGTGAAGTGCTTTTGGATCCTTCAACCTGAAAGGTGCTAAATAAACATTTTATTAATGCAGCTGTGATGTTGAAAAGCCATTTTTGGGGCAGAGGTTATCTGACAAAAGACAGCAGGAATTTTCCTCAGGCTACTGGGTTGCACAACCAAAAACGAGCTTCCCTCTCAGTAATTAATGGGATAAAACCCTGCCGTATCTGTACGAAGTACCAGTGCTGATAAACAGAGCAATTAGATGCAGGACACAAGGGAAAAGAGTGAAGTGCCTGGGAAGCCATTTGCTTGATTCAGCTTTTTAAGAGCTCCAGGAGGTACCACCCCATGGAGTCAAAACCAAAAGACAAACCTATGCAAAACCTATCAGTAGAGAGAAATATTTTATACAAAGTCAAATCAGAATAGAGTGGAAGAGAAGGCAGCGTGCAACTGAAGGGATTGACCAGACCAGTGGAGATAAATCACAGGGCTCGCAGATCAAACATTCCTCTTTCAATGGATTCCTCCCAGGTACACGGAATGTTTTCAGTGACTAAGTTGAGAGGCAATTACTCACACTCCAGAGCCAACTCTTGTCTCATTTTAAAAAGGCATAAATGCCTACTTCAGTAGAGTCTCACCTTGCACACGCCAATATAGCTAATGGGAGAACAAGGCATACAGATGAACTGTTTCTCTCTAGAGTTTAAAAAGTAAGAATAGATAATCATGAAAATTTGGTCTTTGACTTAATAAGAAGTATTGAATAATAACGCTGCAAAACCCCCAGATGAACACGAGAGGAGGGAGCATGTGACAGAGAAGTGATGCTTAAAAGCACCCCAGTTCTCATGGTTTTGTTTCTTCCAAGGTTCTACTATGAGTAAGGCAGATTTTTCTTTTCAAGGCTCAGAACAGCTCAGCACACCCACACCTCCCCTCCCACCCTCCTGCCCTGTCAGTGAGTTTTAAAGATCAATTCTGGGACAAAGACTATTTCAACAAACTACTGTAAAGGATCCGAAAGAATCCAGGAAAACTTCAGGGAAGACACCCAGAAACAGGAAAGTAAATAGTGCTGTCTTCTCATCCTCAAGAGGATAAAAAGTAGCAACAGAATGCATCATCTTCTGCTACTTGTCTTTTCAATTAAAAAAATAGGATGTCAAAATGAAATCTGCCTTCCAAGTGGGTCAATAATGTGGAACAAACGTTCTTCCTACTGGGAAGGATTTATACAGAGAAAGTCCAGCCTCTCAAGCCTAACGCTTACCTAAAACACTAGATTGTTATGCCTTATGCTTCAGAGAAAATATTCTATTGGTAATTTTCTACTGAATTTTATTAACAGGCATCTTTTAACTGTAGAGAAAAATCAAATAAATGTTTTTTAAAATAAATACTGTGAAAGTGTTGGTATTTCTGTGGCATGGAGAGCTCCAGCCAGCAGTCCTGGGGAACAAAACGGGAGTTACTCTCTCTTCTTGGTAGTAATTGCAGTTTGATGATACTTGAGGGATTTTTTGACAGATTTACACTTCATTCATGCTTCAGCAATACACAAAATGTTTTCTATGCAGGCTGGGTGCACAATCAGGCTCTTTCTGCCTTATCTTTACGTTGCTTTTTCAGAAAAGCAAGTATCCACCAGCAGGGTCACAGCAGCTACTGGGTAGGTTTGCCAAGAGATCACACACATCTTCTGCCCCGGCACAGGTAAGAGGCTCCAGTTCTAAAGAAAACTTTCAAGGTGGGGAAACCAGTGACGGGTGGTAATAAACTTCAGTAAAGATTTGACACGTGTCCATTACATCAACAATTTGGTTTGTCTGAGTAAAACTTGTCTCCTCAGACAGGCACTTGCCAATCTGGAGGTACCTACCAAAGAAATAATGAACCATCAATGAGATGGTAACTGTTTAAAGGGGAGATGGTCCTTTAAAACAGACCATGGCATTTCATTTTTACAGAGCAAGCCTGCTTTAAGAGGCTGTGTGATGTTGTGCCTACAGGAAGCATCTTCAGAAGCCATCACAACCACCAGATGTGTTCAGAAAAGGCACAGCAAGTACAGGTATTCTTTTACATAAGGGAATTGCTGCTCCCTTCTGATCTTGAGACTGTCTCCATATCCTGTAGGATAAACAAACATGGGTCATGCAGGTTTAAGCAGACCTCTACGAAGTTGTTAAAAAATGACAACTATTGAAATCCATTTTAGCCCCAAACTGTAACTGCTCTTCCTAATTAACATGTGAGCACTCTGCCTGCACAGGTGTAGTACAAACCTGTTTCTTAAGGGCAAAGAGACTGCCAGCGTTAGTCAGGAGTGTAAATTTATTTAAATGAATAAAGGAGAACAAACCTCAGGCAAGGACTCTGGAGCAATGAGCATCACAGCCTGCCTTGGGCACAGGGGGGTAGTTGCAGAAAAGCATCCTAGAGGAGAGCAGTACAGGATATGTTGTGTTACTTCTCCCGAAAGATTGCCATCAGTTCGTGTTCCCTCTAAAGAAGTGCAAATGAGTAAACATAACCTTAATGATTCCTAACATGGCTCCAGGCCAGCTGCCTCCTCTTGCAGAGCAAAGAAAGGGACACGGAATTGGGGTAAAACAAAGTCTTGGAAAAAAGAAGCCCGGGGTGTGAAAGGGGAGGCGCAGGCAGCACTGGTGCTGCCATGCAGGGCCTGGGGGGAGGCTCTCTGCAAGAGCATGTTGGAGCAGGGCTAGAGAAGAGCATTCTCCTCAGTTTGCAGTCTGCAGTGATGGCAATTCCATCAGCAGGAAGATCCCACTGCAACAAACGAAGGAACTTCATAGCTCTCTAGGGAAAAATGTGTTTCAACGTATGGCACCTGAGCTGAACAAGACTCATATTTCATTAGGAGGACCGTAAAAGCCATCTGCTCAGGCAGGCCCACTTCTTAAGTGATTTCGGAGGATGCAGCCAGGACAATAAATTAAGCAGTTACTTACAACAGTATGTACATACGTGTGCACTCACAGTTTAAGTTGGCTCAAAAAATGACAGAACTTAAATGAGTTGAGGGATTTTAGGAAACGTGAAAAGAATGGAAAATTGTAATGTACACATTTTTCCACTGACATCAATCTTTTTCTTTCACTTAACAAGAGAGGCACAGTAGAGCCCACTGAGAATCACACACAAAAGATTAAGACAAATAGATCTAGAATAGCTAAACTCTAATCCCAGTTCTGACAACACAAATTTCCACTGTGGCCTAGAACAAGAGTGTGATTTCTGTGCAGCTGAACCCAGCAGATGAAAAGGCTGCATGGTACGAATTACAAAGCCCATGTATCTACTGGGCTTTTATACTTTTTAAGATCACCCAAACTGTACAGCCAGAGCTTACTTTACCATTTAGCAATTAGCTCAACACTTACACAGTGCTTCCTTTAGGTTTTATTAGTTATACGTGTTATCTCTTAAATTGGTCCGACATGGATGTTGGTGAGACACTTGGATGTTGCTGACCCACATGCAAGCCAAACAGTAGCATTTAATCTCTAAAAGCCCCATCTCTAAAATGACAAACACAAACAATCTGTAGAAAGGAAGTGCTCAAATTCCTTCCTGAATTAAGAAATTTCACAGAAAGGCTGCATTTGTTTCAAAGCCAAACTTTACTAAGGGGAAAAAGGTACCGAAATGTGCTAAGGAGGTGCACAAATTATTTCAGCTTTGCCTGTTAGCAACCAGACCAAACGATCACGTCTGTGACCACACATTCTTACAGGCAAGGTAAATCTCAATATTTCTTCAGTGTCTCTATGTGCTATAGCTGTGCATTTCCATACCCTCATTTGGATTTCATTCAAGTCTGACCTTAATTCTGAGTATTTCCTGGCTTTATAATACTTGGCTTGGGAATGTTTACAACATACCTTTCATACACTTTGTCCTCAATAGCTGAAAGTATTCTTAACTTTAATTCCATCTTAACATTGCAAAACAGAAACAATGTACCTTTATTACACTGGAAAACCCATGCGCAAACAATAGGAAAGCAACCCGAAGAACGCTACCTTGCAGTGTTTTCAAATGATTTGCAAATACAAAGTATCTTGATTCTTCAACAACTGTTTATTTTAACTTTTATTGCCCAATTCAGGGATACACTCTGGCTACTTAATGCTGTGGTAAAGCAGCACAAAAATAACACAGCTGTGTTGAGATGCATGTTCCACTAGAGCACTGCTGAGCAGCTGGTTTGCCCCTTCCATCTCCCACTCTCCCCTGTCCCACCCTCTCTCCCCTTCAACCTTCCCCTGCATGTGCATGCAACCTCATCACCACCTGCCTCCTTCCTGTCTTCAAGCCCACCTTGTTCCTACACAAACCTATCCATGCACCTTGGCATTCAGACCCTGGGGTAGAAGGAATACACAAGGTATCTTAGAAAAATATCTACTCAAAATCAGCAACAACTTGCAGGCCATCTCATTAACCAATCACTCATCTTCAAGCAAAGGTTGTCATACCAAATCTTGGAAGTCATTCATTTTCAGCCACTATCTGCTTGGTTTTGTCACGGTTGAGGTCGTCTCCAAAAGGCCAACACTCTCTACAGTTCCTGGGGACAGTGACACCAAGTTTGCAGCGCCTGATGCTGTCAGACAGGAGGCAGAACACTGAATCGCATGAGAAGGATGTCAAGAGAAATGCCCAACAATTTCAGACTCACTGACTATTGCCCCAAACAGGCAGCTGTCACAGAACTGTCTCTTCTGATGCAGGAATTTCAATTACAGACAATTAAACAAACCAAAAGAAACTGGCTTGACCATGGATGCCAAGTTCTTATGGAAACACCCTTCTGTCAGCTGCAGCTGATCCCTTTCTAAATATATTAATGCACTTCATTTGACCAGTTAAACCTTTAAGTCCTTTACTCATTAGTGTCACATTATTACTTGTTCTTTTATGACCTATAAAATATTACTGTTCTAGAAATGCTAAACCTCACATTTATCCACAGTGAACATTTACTCTCTACCTTCACTACTTCTGTAAAAAAAGAGGTTTTTCTGATACTTCTTCTTTCAACACCACCACGCCTACAAAGTTAATCAGTATAAAATCTAGATCAGATCCTTAGCAACTATAAAAAAATATATAACAACTATTTCAGGACAAAGGTTTTTCATCAGTGCCAAATCTGCCTCTGATGCACACAGAAAGATTCCACTGCAATCAGTGGAATTGATATTGATGATACCCATACTTGTATCCAAGACATGTATCATGCTCCTAGACCTTGGCAAGACTTCTGATACCATGTGACATGCAGGACTCACGTGCCAATGGTTAGGCTGTGGACCATGCTGATGCTAAGATCCTGAATGGCCTCCGTCACGGATAAGCCACATTACTTTTCACTGCCACTACCTCTGCACTGCATGGATCAATAAGCAGCCAAAGTTGAAACGGGTGACTCCCACAACACACAGGCCTAGCTAAACGTTTCCAACAATGGCCCAAGAACTGCAAGTTCCCTTAGTCTGTATTTTTAACAACATAGGGCCTTTGTTGTTATAAATTTCAAAACAAAACCAAAGAATTCCACATAATATTTATACTTTCAAAAGTACAATATTAATACAGGTCGGTCAGTTAGAAATAACAGCAGTTTGTTAGGTCTACAAGATTTAACGTAAAACCAGTTTACAAATGCTGAAAAGCAGTAGTGGTCCAATAGTCACCATTACACATGAATTTCTCTCTTCCAGAAAATAATAATAATAAAAAAAAAAAAAATCCCAATTCAATTTTACCAGTTTCAATGAAATATTAATAAAACACCCCCAAACATGCCACAATCACTATTCACAAATAAAGTTAAAATGAAATATACAAAAATTCACTTAATACTGTTAAATAACAATAAACTACAAGATTTCCTGAACAGAAATGGTAGGACCCCTGAACGTTTTACAGTGAATGTCAGGAAAAAATTAAGTTACCTATGACTATTTTCTTGATATACCAGCCAAAGATTTACATGACCATTTCAAAATATACCAATAAAGATTTACAGTCTCTTTAAGATGCACTAAACAAATAGGTTCATGAAGGTGAACACAAATGCTTAAAAATACTGTAACCATCACCAAGGGTGTACTTATGATACTCACTGAGATGCATAAGCATAGTAGTAACATGTTTACTATCTCTGGTAAACAGATAACATCTAAGATCTGAAAAACTCTCTAAGTTCCCATTGTAAAAGCTCTGTAGTAGTGAGATCTTATCAAGTACAAACTTGCATCTTTCCAGTTGATTTCAAGTGAATAACGCACAAATGGGAGAGCAACAAGGTGGGAAAAGTGTGACATTATTTCCCATGTTCTTGTAATTAGTTGTCCTGTTCCTCTGTAACAAAATTCTAAACTTCAAAAGTAAGCCAGGGTCCAACATATATGAATCATTGTTTTACTATTTGTATTTCTAAGTTAAAAACAAGGTAAAAAAGTCATTGCTTCTGCAGGCCCCATGTGCACAACAATGTGCAAATATCTTACGCTGGAGTAAGCCTGACAAAATTTATGATCCAGTCTCCATGCTCTAGTTTATCAATAACTAACATAGGATCTGAGAGCAAATAATGGCTACTGTTCACTTGTTTGAATCAACTTTCACACCATGTGCTTTTCAAAAACATAATATGCATTGTAATTTTTCAACTATTTCAACACATACTTCCAATGTTAAATAAGGAATTAAGTGCCATGAACTTAGAGCATTAAAGATGGTTCACCTATAGCCAAGCAAAGCTATGTTTACATTCCAGGAAACACTGCAGTTTAAGAAATACAAAAAACCCCCGCAGCAGTAGAACATTTTATGAAGAGAAACAGATGCATTCACGTATTATAAAGCCATTGCAACTTCTTCAGGCATGGAACTGTTGTGTTAACTATACAGACAGTAGTTATTTAGCAGCAATGATTCCGCAATAAATAATGCACTGTGTTTCTCAGTCCTGCACAAAAATTGCAGCTACAGTTACATCAACAGCTGTAACCTACTGGCTCTAGTGGCAGAGGAGACCTTAAAACCAACTGTACAAAAATTTGTCACACTGTGACAACAAATATAAAAACATAATCTGCAGGTTGGAAATAAAAAGACTCCACTGTGAAGAGGGCAGTGTAGACAAACTGCGATTCCAAGTCCACCAACAGAGAGCACCGCCTTCGGATCCGAGTCGTTGACTGACAGGATAGCCTTGGGCTTCACTCTGTGTAACCCACTTTAAAAAAGCATGCTCTGCCTTCTGTTCTTCCCATGTCCTACAATAGAACAGGGACCATGGTAAGACACCAAAGCATTTGCACAACAGAATATTCAGTTATCATCTGTACTTTCTGTCTTTCTATTTCAAGGTAATGTATCTTGTGATTGAGACCTCACGTGGAGTATTGTGTGCAGTTCTGGTGTCCTCAACATAAAAAGGACATGGAACTGTTGGAACAAGTCCAGAGGAGGGCCATGAGGATGATCAGGGGACTGGAGCACCTCCCGTATGGAGACAGGCTGAGAAAGTTGGGGCTGTTCAGCCTGGAGAAGAGAAGGCTGCGTGGAGACCTCATAGCAGCCTTCCAGTATCTGAAGGGGGCCTACAAGGATGCTGGGGAGGGACTCTTCATCAGGGACTGTAGTGACAGGACAAGGGGTAACGGGTTCAAACTTAAAACAGGGGAAGTTTAGACTGGATATAAGGAAGAAATTCTTTACTGTAAGGGTGGTGAGGCAGTGGAATGGGTTGCCCAGGGAGGTTGTGAATGCTCCATCCTTGGCGGTGTTCAAGGCCAGGTTGGATGAGGCCTTGGGTGACATGGTTTAGTGTGGGGTGTCCCTGCCCATGGCAGGGGGGTTGGAACTAGATGATCTTAAGGTCCTTTCCAACCCTAACTATTCTATGATCAGCATCTTTCTTTTAACTGCACTTACTGGGTTTGGTTTTTTTGTAAAAATGGTTTGAAACTCAAAGATGTTTTCATGTTAACAGCCCCTTTGCCCATCCCTAGTAAAACTCACCTCCTTCTGTGCATTCAGCTTACATGTCTCTACAGAAATCTGGTATTTGTTTGTGTACACACAGACCAACTTAAAGTATTTCTCAGTTCCAAATGTCTCTGGCACAGCACTCCCTTTGCAGATGAGATAAAATACTAAGCTTTCCATACCTGTCTCTGGGTAAGTGGAATTTCGAAAGCCAGGGTCTTTTTGCAGCTGAATCTCTTTTAGACTGAATATTGAAACACCTGAAATGTAAAAAAAGAAATTAACTTATATCCAAACATAACTATGCTTTACTGAAAAAAGTTCTAGTCTTAATTGTACAGTTTAGATAAAAAAAATGTTTCTCATTCCCAAACATTTAAGTCAATATATACCAGACTTCTTTAGTAGATGACATTAAGCAATGTACTCAGCTTTAATGCACTATCTTAACAAGACTCTGGTACTTTATTTCTCCTCTTACTTTCAGGCAAAGTGTGTATTCTTGTTCCAAGACTTCTGAAGTATGCGTGTTTCATGGCCTCCTCTGCTGAAATTCTCTTTTTTGATTCATACTATTAACATAAAAGGAAACAAGTGTGTTAGTCTTCATCAAAAAATTTTGAATCAAGTGATTTCAGCAAAGGGAGATATAAAGTTCTACTTGCTCAGTATTTCTTATCACCTCACTAGAACAAATTTGGTTTCATTACTTTTATCTCACGTACGAAAATCCTGAAGGTCCCTTCCAACTCAAATTATTCTATTCTACTCTAACATGTCATCTAATTTGGTATTATTGACATATACCAAGATGGCTAAAATAGTAAAAATAACTGCCGTAAATGGATACAAGTAAAAAATATTCTTTATTTCTAAATGTAACAATGACTAGATGTCTGCCTTTTGTCTACACTGTGTTCTGATACTAAATTGCAATGAAATGCTACTACATGAGATCACAAGAGTTTTTAATTTGATGGACTATACTGCAGTGGTGTGCATAAAATGGAACTTCAGACAACTAAACACGGTCTTCAGTTTGTGATCAAACGTCTCCTGCTTGGTGTAGGTGCACAATTGGAAAAATACATTTAAAAAGCTATACATGAGTAAGAACGAAGTCCTAACAAGGACTACAAGGACTACAAGTACTGTTCTGACACAATGTGAAGACCTGATGTAGAAATTTAAATCATAGGCTGCAAAGCAGGGTAACTACCCTCCACCTTATGTACTAAGAATTTTTAATGCTGTGAAGTTACAGTACTTCTGCAACTATTCAAAGACTTAAGAGCTGGCCTTCTATCTTGCTTCTGGCTCATTTTTAATACAGATTAAAAGATTAAAACCACTTCACACTCTGAATGCATTTTGCAAGATCAAAGAGTAGTATTACACCTTAGTAAGTGCTTCTCATTGTTACAGGAATTTAGTATTTGTATTTAAAAGTTCTGTTTTAACACCGTATTTCACAAGAGATGTATTTTTTTTTCAGGGAATCACTAACACAGGATTGATTCTACTTTTACAAAAAGTAATAAGATCAGTTTGAGGTGGGAGCATAGAAATGTAAAGAAATTAAACACCAGGTTTTTAATTCTTATAGTATACAGGCTTCCCAAAACTGTCGTTCTTTCCAAATCTGTCATTCCCTACAGATTCAGCTGCATATTCCACTTTGAGACAGATCTAACAGATACTACAGCTTCTAACACATTTTTAAAATAATATATTAAAATTCTTAACTTGCACTTTTATGAAGTAAAAAGACAAAACATCTTACTTGAAGGAACTTCGCTATCAATTCAATGCCTTCTGTGTCTAGCCTAAAAATAAAAAGATTTTAAAAAATTAAAAGAGTTATTGGACTCTATTTACAAGAACAAAACTGCAAAGGAACTGACTTCATTACAATACATGACATCGAATCTGAAAAATAAATTTAAACATGGATATACTTTCCCCTAATCAACTCCTCCGCATGTTAATGTACATACAAGTACCAACACCTCAGAACAAGACTATTTGGAAAACACTAGTGACAGACAAATAGTGAGCTTTGGACTGTGATTTACTAGATTGACCTGGATTGTTTATTTCAGCAAAAAAGCTTTTCAGTTAACACTACTCATTTAGTAGAAGGCCACAATGTTACATTTTTTTCAAAGTAGATAAAAAATATTTTGGTCTTTGTTATAAAGTTTGTTTATAACAACTGTACAATCTCTTCAAGTTCGTCATAATGGTTTTAGTATGATTTCAACAGACTGCTCAAGAAAATGTTGCCATTTTAACAATGGGCCTATTATACAACAGAGGAGAATTGGGGTTATTTAGGAAGTGCTGTGTGAATACGCCTAATATGCAGGCACTATTAATCAGAGTTTGTAGTTCTACAGGTCATTAAGGAGCGGAATACTACTAAACAAAGTAATCACATGGTATCGAGATTATTCTTTGCAGTACTATCTGCCGACAGTAAACACACCTGATGTATAGTTTTCCAGCATTCAGTAGCAGACTGTACTTGGAAACGTGTTCACATTTACAAATACGCAAACCACAGGGATGCGTACTGTCTATTAATAAAACGTAAAGTACCTTGGTGCATGGTTGATGAGGGGTTGTGGTTTATACTTAGGAAAGTTGTAGTTTCTAAATTCATCAGTGGAAGAAATGCCTGGCCATGTTTCTTGACATGGGGTTCCTGCATTTAAAAAAAGAAAACAAATTCAACTTAAAAAACTGTAAAGAAACAACTTTGACAAAAATAAGCATTTTATCTTGTCATTTAAACAGGAAAAAGCAAAAAAAAACCCCAAAAGAGCTCAATCATTTTCATCAAGAGTAACTCATTCACCTTAATTACAATATAAATGCAGTATAAAATATCACTGTTTATAGCTCAAGATCTACAGTTCTCATGGAAAAAGTGCTTAGAAGAACAAACATAACATTAACATTACTGCTAAAAGTATTCTTACCCAGAAGTCTGAAAATTAAATGCAGTTCATCTTCAACAGTCGAACCAGGAAAAAGAGGCCTTCCTGATGCCATTTCAAAAAATATGCATCCGACACCCCTTTAAAAAGCACAGAGGAAAAGATAAATCAGAAACCATCTCCCAGTTGAAGCTTTCAGCTCTTGAAGACTTACGTGATTTCTCTTCAATTAAAACAAATTAAATTAGTTGTTAGCTACACACTGCTGTTAAAAATGTTGTTTTGAAAGACATGTAGTAACAAAAGAACCGTCAAAGACTAAACAAAACCTGTCATAGCTATATTCTGTCCTCTTCCTTCAGATGTCAAGTTTATCAATTCTATTAAAGTTCACAGTAAAATATCACATTATAATGTCATTAGGAGAACATGTTTGTTTTTCTCCCCCCAAGACTGTGGGCCTAATGCCTACTTACTCTAAGTGATAAAAAGAGAGAAATAATAGCATCTTCCCCGGCTGCCATTCCTTTCTCTAAAAATCTAACTCACTTGTAACCTTCAACAATTCCAAGGATGAGCATTTGAATGCTACTACATAATAATAAAGAGTTGACATTTTTCATCTTGACTGAGAACAAAAATTTAAATTAGACAAAGCTATACAAACCACATGTCAATTTGAGTTGAGTACTCTGAAGATCCAAGGAGAACATCAGGTGGTCTGTACCACAATGTGACAACTTCGTTGGAATAGGTCTTCGTAGGAACAGACTTCGCTCTAGCCAATCCTTGATAAAAGGGAAATAAAGTCATGTGCAGTTTGCTGAAATCTTTCTTTTTTTGCATGACAAAGAATTCAGTATGAGCTAAATCAACCTTATTATACTTGCTAAATACCTTCCCTTAATGTTCATTAAAAAGCCCTATTAAATACCTTTCTACAACTTGTGATTTGCTTCTTAGTATTTACAGCAATCTCGTGGTCTGCACTTTTAAGCACAGAAGAAGACAGGTAAACAGATAAAATCCTCCAGTAATCCTACAGATTTCATTAAAACAACTAAACATTAGATCAATATGACACCTCCCTCCTGTGAAAAGCCTTCTGCAATATTTCTGCAAAAGGCAGACGGCAATAAGCAAATAATGAAAAGGTGGAAATGGACTAAATTAGTGTTGGATCAGCAAGGGTTTTCCATCCTAACAAAGTTTGTCAGTATTACCTTCAATGAAATTTAGGTCTACCATGTTATATACAATCTAAGCAACTTTCACTCACACACAAGGGAGAAAAAACAACAGTGGTAGCAAGACTTTCAAAGTACCTTCCTAACACAGAAGGTAACAGGTATCTGTGAATGCCCCACTCTACTGGATATCCCAAAGGAACTTGTTGTATCAGTGATGAAGTAACACCTAACAATTTAGCACATGGACAGGTCCTTTCTCTCTCTTGACATGGATACTCTGCTTCAGAGTGGAGTGTTAGGAAAAGCAACCTGAGCTCCACCTTAATGATCTAAGTGTCAGCTCCAAAGAAAGTCATAAGACTACTTTCAAACAAGTGACATTATTGCCTATACACATATTACTTTGATTACTAACATCCTGTAAAAGGCTGACTTCCATTTTCTACCTGAGAATGCACAATTGAAACCTGATCTTTCCTTTATAAGAAAAGATTCCTCTGTTTTGCTGAATTAAGGAAAACATTTGTTACAGAATATTTTCAAGCCATACCAAAGTCTGCAAGCTTCAGTTCTCCTTTCTCATTAATGAGTAGATTTTGTGGCTTCAGATCTCGATGTAATACCTTTCTTCTATGACAGTATGCCAAACCACGAAGAATCTGGTATAAAAATAGCTACAAAAGAGAACATTTATATAAATGAGACTAAAAATGTCAATGTACAGATTACGTGACTGTAACAGCCCATTTGGGCACTGCAGAGTTAAGTCTCTGAGCTGCAAATAGAACAAAAATACTTCTCAAGAGTAAGTAACTTTTCTATATGAACACAATCCAGACGTTGTTTAGATTTAAAAGCCCTTTATGCTAACGCACTGCCTTAACACCATATTTTACAATGAAAATTTTAAGAGCAATTTATTTTGCTTAACTGAAGTGAACCGCAGGGCCGTTTATTTTTAAGTAAGCATTTATCAGTGCTCTTCTCCACACTAGCATCTTTAAAGGTAACTGCCTCTGACTATATTAAAGTCCCCTTCTGCAACAGAATCCCTTCTGAAAATGCAACTCAGCATCCTTTCTATCCAATTGTGCTAAACTAAGTATAAACTAAACATTTTGGCATGCTGTTTGAAAAATATGGTGGGATTCACAAGCTCACAAAACATGGAGAAATGAGAAATGAGGATTACTAAAGCAGCCCAACTGCCTCTGACATTTATATTCATCCCCTCACCTTGACACACACAGGTTTGTTTTAGTCCTTTGAAACAGCAAGCAAAGCAAACAACTTCAGTCACGCATATTAAGGCTGCACATACATGGACATAAAAGTAGTAAGGGAAGAAGAAAGGTTTAGCAGAGGGCAGTCAAGCAAGTTACTATATCACTGCATTAAGAACTACTATTTTGCAATTTATGTATGTATAAAAGGTCTGATCTTGAAAATGGGACTTCTGGGTAGCCATCGCTGGCATTCACCACACAACAGTCCTCAGCCAGTATAGGTGATCAAATATACAATGAAAAAATGCAGAGCATTACAGAAAGCAATGTTTACCAATGTGACAAATTCAGCATGTAGCAGAACTTTCAAGGAGAAACACCAAAATATTTTTATATGACCATTTTCTAACACATCAGTTTATTTTTGCACCAGGTGGCACCACCAAATTCTTTTCTGTAAACTGGACAAACACACAGCAGGTGTAGTTACATCCATCTGCTCTCAGGCTGCTTACATGGGATTTATCTGTTCTGGAAAAAAGGAACTGGCATTGATATTTTTCTTCCTTTTTTGAAGAGCAGGATAAGAAGCAACAAGTGTTTTTCCATCTACTCATGTCCATGCTGTTGCAGGGGTAATCAGTCCCAAGTGTTATTAACCACACTGCTGTGGAAATTGATAGCCATCTCTAGTGTACACCGGGACTGCAAGGCTCAGTCAAGAAGGCAAAACACATCATTCACCACAGTTGGCAGGGATCCTTTTGGAAATGCACAGGACAACATGTATTAGCTCAAAATTTTGTTTGAAACAGTAATACCTGCAGAGATCACGCACATTTTTATATTACACATCTTCATTTTGCTAAAACTAAAAATCTACAATTAGCTGAGGAATGCAAGGAGAGATCACAGGAAGGTCTCTCAAATGTAAATAATGACCCAACCCTCCCAGTTATTTTAACTTAAGCACCTACAGCTACCGCAGTTAAGCAGCTGTTTTGGTTTCCCAGTGCCAAAGGTACTGACCATACAAATCTGCTCCTAGGTCATAGCTTAAACCATAGGCAAACAAGGAAAAACAGTTCCTCTGCTTAGCTCATATTACCACAAGCAGATTCTGCTTGTTCTCTAACTGCACTTATTATTGGAGTCAGCATCCCACTTAGCTTTTCTTTAGTTTTTTTTAAGCTTAAAGCCCCACTAACTAACTTGTAGTTAATTAAAAACACAAGCATAATTATGTTTTTTTTCTGTCTATCTGAAGTAGGTACGAATTAAAGAATTTCCCTTTACACACTTTCAAAGGAAGAAACAGAGTAGGTTAAGGGCAGATGTCTTTTCCTAAAGATGCTTACTGCAATGCAACAATAGAATAAATGGAAAAGCTAACCAAATAGTAACCAGCATCTGGATTGAATTCCATCTGTAATTCAACTACAAACAGATTTCTCAACATGCAACTAAGCCAGAACCAAGGATGACAAGTCTACTGGAATGTACACAAAGCCCACCACAATATTCGGTACACTGTACTGTCCATCCTGCTTGTGCCACGTGCTACTGTGTAAGAATAAATGTAGTTTTCCTACCATGCATACAGATCGATGTGTTTTTTTGTTAGGACCACCGGTTAAAGTTAATTTCTTAAAGAGGCATGTAGGAATTTCCCAAACATATCTGCTAGACAAATAACATCCTTATATGAATTATATATAGCTTAATGAAGAGGTTTTGAAGGTACAGTGCAGCACAGGTTGCAGCACAGCAGAGTGCTACTGGTAACCCAGCCTTCTTGGGCAACTTCATTCATTTCAGTATAGTATTGCTCTCCTGTTTGGAATCTTGTTTATAAAGCCTTAAGTATTAAAGAACACAAAGAGTTATTCTGGTTTTCCAAATCAAAACCTGCTTGCTAGGAGAGAAGAAACACTTGAACATGAGTTAGTTTCATCAGGCTAGACTGGCAACTGAGTCATTTGACCTGGACACAGCCATAGTTAAAAGGAACACACAAACCTTAAAGAAAACAATTACCATTTTATTACCAATAGAAAGATGAACATTACTCATTCTTAAATATGTATTTTCAGTTTCTTACTTGTGTGGCAGACAATGACATCCAAACCCACATTCACAACTGAGGCTAGATTTTCCACAGTGTGCATATGTAAGTTTTATTTGAGGATATACCAAACTACAGCCCTAACTTAATAAATGAGTATAAAATAATGGAAGGACAAAAAGAGGTCAAAAGAGTTATGAATTTATTATTCTTTAGGAAATTTCTAATTTTAAATATGTAACTTCAAAGAGAATGTAAACATATGAAGTTATATGATCTTCTGTTTTCAGCCATCAAAAGCAAGAAGAGAGACTCTATTTGATGTTAAATGTAGTTAAGCCAGAGCCAAAGGTCAAAAAGGAATTTACGTTGTTGGGGTTTTTTATTTATTTATTTATTTTTTTTTTATTTATTTATTTATTTTAAAAAAAGCCCTAAACCATGTAGCTCCTGATTATTAAGTTCTCTGAAATTCTTAGAACAGAAAAGCTGGAAGACAGTCACTGCTACTCAAACAACTCACCTTTACATTGTGCATACTCATGATGTTACCACAGTCATCCATGTATTGCTTCAGATCCTTGTCCTGCCAAAACACCATCATCACTAGTCAATAAAATAGTGGACAGCAGATTATATAAGTATTATTTATTGTTAGAACTGAAATAATTCATCAGAAAACTGAATTTTCTGTAAAAAATGTTCAATGGTAAAAAAACCTGAAAAGCCTCAACATGCAGAAAACTCTGGCTTTTCAAATATATACATAAATGTATATAAATACCATATGTTTTCCAACAAACTGCATCATCTTAGGCAATATCATTTGTTATTGCCTTCTTCTCCATGTTGTGTGTGGCACAGTATGTTATGAAATTGCTATATTCTCAAATTACATTGGAAGTAAAGAGTTTTTCTTCATCCCTCTTATTATGCTCTTACTTTGTTATGTCTGTGTTACTTAGAAACAATAAATTGAATGCAAAGCTCACTAACTGTGTAAGCACTTACCAGATATTCAAAAACAAGAGTCAAAGACTTGTCTGTGTGGACAATATCGTGTAATGTAACAATATTTGCATGCTTCAGATCTTTTAATAATGACACTGCAAAAGAGAATTGTAAGTATAAACAAATGCAAAACATGAGTAGTAAATGCATTTCTAGTAAGTTCATACATATAAGCTATTTATTTTTTTTTAATAATTAAAAAGTCACTTTTTAAGAACATAATACTCACAGATTTAATTAATAAGAAAGGTATTTAATCAAGACACCAGACATTTGAGTAACAGAGTGTAAGTATTTCTTACATTATACATTTCAAAGAGAAGTAGACATTTGGTAAAATGAATTCTGAACCCCTGAAAGTTACTCATTAACAACAGTCTAATTCGGTACAAAATCATCCATTTGAGAACACATCCACTCCCCATAAATAAATTTGAAACACTAAATCTTCTAAGTCTAGACTAAATTCTTCCTCATCAAAACCAATACCAATTTCATTAATCTCCCATGTAGCCTATGTATTTCCAACTAACAGAACTTTGGTAAAAAAAAAAAAAAAAAAAAATATCCAGAAGTATTTGGAATTCTAAGAAATAAAACAACAGTTATCACCTTCTCTTATAGCTGTACATGGTGCTCCCTCTTCATGTTCCAGGCGGATTTCTTTCAGAGCTACCAGGTTCTCTGTCAATTTACTTCTCCCCTTATAAACTGTTGCATAAGTACCCTACAAAACGGAAAAAGGATGATACTTTTACATGTTGTTTCTTCATTGAAAGATCAGTTAATAAACAAAACATAAACTTCTGTTTGAGGTTCTAATAGGTTAAACTTTGGATATAAAATGTTTTTCTTACATTGTCTTCTTTAGACACATGTAAAACTACAGAATTATTTTAATTATTTATATTAAGTTCAGGTCTGAACTCACAGAAGACTACAAGGGATGTATATGCTTAACAAGTCTGAAAATGACATGAAAAGCTATACACCATACAGCTGCCGAAGAAGCCAGATCAGGTAGCATTAAATTCACTAAGTTCACTGCTGGGATCATTTACCCTCTTGAAAGTCTCTATTTGATTAGAACTAGGTCAGGTATGTCTAAACTACGCTGCTATTACATTTCCAAAGCCTGCATAGTCTTCCATTATTTTTATGAAAACAGGTAACTTGTTTGGTAGCTTCTTGACATCATGAACAGTGAATATTATGAAGCTTATCTTTCTCAAGCTTTTTTTTTTTTTTTTTTTTTTTGTTTGTTTGGACAGGAAGAGATCCAAAATTCTCGGGACTTGTTACAGAAGGGCAAGAAATTCTGACAAAACAGCAAGTAGGTACAACTAATCCCAGCAAATGAAAGAGGACACAACAAAATTACAGAAACTGCCCTAGGTTACAGTACAGTACTGTGAGGCCCTACAGAGGGATCTGGACAGGATGGATTGATGGGCTGTGGCCAATTGTACAAGGTCCAACAATGCAAAGTGCCAGGCCCTGCACTTGGGTCACAACAACCCCATGCAACACCAAAGGCTTGGGGATGAGTGGCTGGAAAGCTGCCTGGTGGAAAAGGACCTGGGTTTTTGGTCAACAGGTGACTGAACATGAGCCAGCTTGTGCCCAGGTAGCCAAGAAGGCCAAGAGTATCCTGGCTTTTATCAGAAATTGTGTGGCCAGCAGGACTAGGGCAGTGATTGTCCCCCTGTACTCGGCACTGGTGAGGCTATGCCTCCAACAGTGTGTTCAAGTTTTTTGCCTCTCTACAAGAAAGACACTGAGGTGCTGCAGCGTGTCCAAAGAAGAGCAACAAAGCTGGTGAAGGATCTAGCACACAAATCCTGTGAGGAGCACCTGAGGGAACCGGAGTTATTTAACCTGGAGAAGGCGCAGGGGAGACCTTACTACTCTCTGCAAGTATCTGAGACGAGGTTGGAGCAAGGAAGTGGCTCATCTCTTCTCCCAAGTAACAAGTGATAGGACAAGAGGTAATGAACACAAGCTGTGCCAGGGGAGGTTTAGATTGTATATGAGGAAAAACGTCTTCACTGAAAGGACTGTCAAGCATTGGAACAGGCTGCACAAGGAAGTGGGCAGATATCCCTGCAGATATTTAAAAGACATGTAGATGTGGCACTCAGGGACATGGTTTACTGGCAGGCTTGGCAGTGCTGGGTTAACAATTGGACTCAATGGTCTTAAAGGTCCTTTCCAACGTAAATGATCCTATGACTCTACATACCTGGTGTTGTCCACTACACTTTGTAAACAAGTGAGATAATGTAAACCCACAACTATGACTTGATACCTACTAGATTAACATTTCTCCAAAGATATGCAATGTTACGTCATGTATAGTGATCCACCTAACAAGTACTGGAGACAAAATAGAAAAGAAATGCTTTTGGAAATGAAAATATTTCAAATGGAGGATTGGCAGCAATATTCACAGCAAAGACACTGACCAGTCCTGCTTTATTCTGCAATCTTCAGTGTGTCCCAATGCTCCTGTGCTCCTTATTCATTTTTGATCCCACTGGCGAACCTCAATCAAATTGGACAGGACTGACACCTGGCTCCTCCTGAATTCTACTGTTTCTCTGGAAGTCAGATGCTAAGTGGATGTAGAAAGCTGTACCACTTCCCTCCCAGAAAGACAGTCAAGCTCAGTGTTACATACTTCACCTTGCAGCAGCCAGCTGGTTGCCCAGCTCAGGTATATACTGACTTCTCTACCAGAACATGCATAGCTACCGCCTGCACTCTGCAAGTGTTGGCTTCTTGTCCAGCATGAATGTTTCCTGACATCTAACTCAAGGCAGGAAAACACCAGGCTTATCTAGTTTTATTACTGACAGAATAATTATGATTAATTTTCCTTATGATACATGCATAGAACGTTTGTGTGGCTGTGACACTGTTCCACATGTGGACTATATCTGATTAGCTGAAAAGATAAATTCAATGAATATTTTGAGGGATTCAGAGACTTTCCACTAACATTTATGTAGAATTTTACATAAGACATTGTCACCAAAGCACTAATGATTTCAAAAGCTATACATACCTCTCCAAGCTTTTCTAACTTGATATAGGTTTCCATTTTTCCAAATCCAATTTCTGACTGCAATGAAAAGAAATTGAAAATTGGTCACTAAAATGGAACACTTTATATATAACTTAATCAGCAACCTAAACTTTGTTTCAGAAAAATACCTTATAGTACTTGATCAAGCACCACATAATTCCATTTTAAAAACAATGTAGCATATCATGATAAAAATATGTCCCAGCATCCAGGCCTAACATTCAGCCTGTTGGCCAGTCTACTGTGTATCCTAGGAGGATTATGAACCGAGTTACACGTGGACCAAAAGCCCACATTAGCCTGCCTCCTACTTAGGTCTTCTCTACTATTCTGATCTGATTACTACAGATGAGGTCATCTCAACTCTTTCATCTTTTCTTTTGCTCAGCATAACCATGTGCTGCTGCTTCTTTGAAAATAACTTTACTTATTCGCTATGTTCAAGATCTCAGACTGAGGTTTCCTCTCCCATTCTGACTTCCCACTGCTTTTCAGCCTAAAACTCTGCCAATAAAATCCCTTAACATTATTCCTTCACATGCTTGAGCTTTGTCTCAACAATTTACATTTATTGGCTCATAACCTCATGTCGTTGTGTATTTTACTTGCATCTATTCACCTTCTCCTTTTTCATCACCAACTTAGCTCTGTAATGCAAGCCGGGAGGGTTTACTTGCCTGTGTAACACCTTTTTCTGAAGACTGGAAGACTATTACCCTTTTCCTGTTCAAATCCACTGCTACTCTTGTATTTAATATGGTTATCTCTTACTATTATTTTCATGAAAGATCACTGTCAATTACATCAAAGCTCTGTACTGTTCTTACAGTGTAAAGAAAGTAGACATGTAAACCACAAAATTTTAAACCAATTTAGAAAGTCCTACAGCCTGTACCCTGTCAAAACTCAAAATCAATGCAATTCATTGGGTTTTGCTTTACTGACAATTAAACGTATACTAAGACAAAAAAGTCAGGTTTTCTGCCCAGCACAACCTCCTCCTTCCACTTCTAAACATAGCTCTTCACTTGCTATTTCTGTCTAAGGAACGATACTTTGACCCCAAACTGACTTCAGCACCTATGTCCACCAGTCAGAATATGTTGATTTGTTCCTAAAAATCTGATGAATGTTAAAGTTGTATGTTATTTCAGGGTAACACAGTCTAACACAAATACTGCTGACTGCATTAAGATTTGACAACAATATGAAGGTATACTAATAAAAGTTGGATTAATACTTAAGTTTCAGAACACATGCATGAAAATATATCTGAAGTATGTTTAAGATCTTGTCTTCAAACATATCTGACATATCTAAGGTAAAAAATGGGACCATAATTATGTTAACATAGTATTAAGAGTAAACCTGTTTTATTAAATTAGTGTTAGAATTGAAATACAAAAACCCCACTACTGCATAAAGATACTTTAGCACAAGCATATTTAGGACCTGGCTGACGCCATGCTGTTTATCCCAAAATACAAGCAGAGCTGATATCTGGCAATCCTTATAACTGCAGTGAGACTTTAAACGTACCACTGATACAGGTACAATGTTAGTAAAGCAAATATGTTTCCAAAGTGTATTCTGACTTACTTAAATATTTTGAAGTAAGTATTATATGGTATTAGAATTAAAAAAGATAGGTTGCTTAGTTTACAGGAGAAACTAAAGGAGAACTCATAGCCACTGGCTTTATTACTGCCAGACAGTCTGGAATACAACTTAAAAGTCTTGATTTCTAAGAAACCTCAATATTTTTCATTAAGACTAATAAATTCAGGATCTTCTCTAGACAATAAAATGGTACAGTATTTCCTACATACAAAGGACAGATATTCTCCAAGACCAATCTTTCAATACGTTTAATTTTTTTAATCACATTTTGGTTGCCTACCACTCGGAAGAAAAACTGGTTTTTACATTCCTCAAATTAACATAATTTTTTTCCCAAAATAATTTCTGAAATATTTAATTTTTTTGCTACAATACACATCTGTCTACCTCGACTTACACAAAAACACTGATGCACCCTATTTACGGTCTCTCATTTCTAATGGCTGGCGTGTAAGAGTTACACCTATGCTACTGTGCATGCAATACTGTACATGTATACACAAAATACTATAAAAGCTAATTTTTCCCTTGCATTTCAAAGAATAACACCAAGCCTGAAGTATAACAAGTCCTCACTTGATACTTTTTATAGCCTTTTTCCTTTGATTACTACTACACCTTGGAAAGAGACATGCCTTTGAAGCAGAGCAGAGTGTTCATATATTATAATTAACAGTCTGGTAGCAAGCTTTCAATGACAATTTCAGGATAATGAGTACTTCAATTTCTCTCTTCTAAAAGTTAGTTTGAAATCATGAAAGGACAAGGCAGCAAACGCATGCCTGTGCAGCACAGCACTGCTGGCAGGTTTCATTTTGGACTTCTAAGCCCTGAAAGCATTTTTAAAAGGCAAACCAAAAAACCTTGCTACAGGAAGCTGATTCCATACACACACCATACTCATTAGAGGGCACTGTTTTTCTGTCTGTCTTGTAGAAGGTAAAGAAGACAGAACTTGAACTGCTCTCAGGGGTCAATGTTAAACGAGTAAGGGGATTTAGCTATACAGGAAAATCCCCCAGCCCCCAAATACTGAAACGGTACTTCACCAGCATCTGAAAAGAGAATGTTTTGGAAAGGCTATTCCCCAGTTCAGTTCTGCATCAATAACTAAGTGGTTAGTTAATGAGCTACAAAATTCTGGCACAAATATTTAAGCTTGCTACATTATTATTACTTCCAGTGCTTTGATCCTATCTTTTTTTCTTTTAATATTGTTCTCGTAAAAGGCGACATGCAGATTAGAGCTTCAGTCTAACGCACTAAATTCTATTTTTTCAGGGGGAAAATGCATGATAAAATTCAACCGTCACTTTGTTACAGACAATAGTAATTCACAAAGAATACAATGAAGATAATTCACAGTTGTTAAAACTAATTCACTACGAGTACCCTCACAATTATTTTTCAGCAAATAAGCCATTAAATCAAGAAAACAAAGAACAATGTGGATTACATAAACCTATCCAGGTTTTCTCTGTATAGAATTTCTCAACTATGAATTTGCTCAGAAAGTCACTAATGGTCTTGCAACTCCTTAAGACCGCAATTAATATTAAGAAAGCTGATAGATGAAGTTATGATTAAAACACAGCAATTTTGGTAAAAATAAGACAATAACAGGGTTTTTTGGACTATTTCAGGGATGTGCATATTTTATATGAGAATCCAAGATTTCTAGCATTTTTACTCTAATTACAGTATAGGAACCATCATTCTTCAACCTCCAAGGAAAAGACTTATTTTTGAAAAATAACACAATCATCTAAAAAGGTGTATGTGAATTCATTCATTCATTCATTCTCTCAGGAATTCATATATGCTTAAAACAAACAAACAAACCCCCCATCATCTCAATAGCAATTTTGAGAGACAAAATTTGTTATCAAATACAAAAAAGAACAGTGAGGATGATCTGCCTTCATATTATGCTGCTTTAGGGCATTCCTACTACATCACATAAGAACCCTGGCCTTGACCTAAGACTACATGGCCTATTTGCTCAAACAGATCATACCTGCTCTAAAAAGCAAAAGGATTTAAGTATATGCTCTGGGAGGTGAGTTTAGCCACCAATTTCAATGGGTCAAGACCTTTACAAAGAAATGACTGGGCCTAGTTTGAAGAAGAAAAATGAAAGAAAGGGTGAAATTCTGCAATAGATTTTGGTGGGTGCACGCTGGTGAAGTTGAGGACGTAAAAGCCAAGCTGAATCACACCTATGGTATACAGACATGCATGTCAAATGGAACCTGAAGATCCAAGAGGTTGGTTTAGCAAGCCAGATGCATGCACTTACTAGTGATGCTCTACGAGAACGTCGACTCATTGGCTGATCAAATGGCGGGCTGTTAATCTGCAACTTTTCAAGATAGCCATCTGGTATCCTGATGTCAGCAGGCAGGGACAAGCGCTTGTTCAAATCCTGCAGCAAATAATGTTAAAAAAGAAGGGTCAGTTATTCAAATATAATTCGGAATTTCCTAAAACATCTTCTAACACCTGTAGTGTTACTGTTTTTACAGTGTTATTATTTCAACTGCACATTTCTTTTTTTATTTATTTATTTTTAGTTTGGTTCTAATCTCAAACATGCCAGAAAATGAAATATCAAATACTCTCTTAAAGTGACTGGTCACCACCACAGAGGCAAAAGGGCTACATATCCAGACATGGAAAATATAGGAAGCAATTTCTGAAACAATAGGAATTGTTTTTCAATAAAGGCAGCTTACTGAAAAGTAAAGGTATCCAAGTAAGGAAAAGCATGCTCAGTATCAAACTGTACCATCCATTGCCACAGATTCTACCATGAAGTTAAGAGGACATCTCTGGAACCACCACCACCATTTTCATATTTTTCTCCAGCAGAAGGGGGAAACACCAGATTTCTGCTGGTGGACCTTAGGTTTAATAAATACTCACCTGAGGGCATTAAGTTCTTCCTGATATTACCCTAGTCTATCTTACCTATCACCTCCAGCTTTGACTTCTGGGCATCCTGAGCTAACCCAAGCACTGGCAGCTACAAACCCAATTCGGCTCCCCTCAGGCTTGGCCATATGTTTCTATTTGTGTCCTTGCAGCAGCTTTGAACTATTTTAGCATGCTAAATCATCGAGAAACTATCTCAGGCGAAGTACATAGCTTCCTGCCAGCTTTGCGATCTGAACAGGTTCAGTGTAAGGTCAGACAAGCTCACAGCCTGAACACAGGCAGAGAAGCAGCAAGGCAAGCCTGAAAAGCCAGCAGCTAAATTGGCTTAGGCTGCTACAGAACTTCATCATCAGACTTTCAAAACTGGAGATTTTGGGAGACAACTTGCTAAGCTTTCAGTGCTGATAATGTATTCGAACCATGTATATTCATGATCTGTACATGTACCTGAAGCAACAAGTAAGCAAAAAATATCTGTTAAAAACATATATTAAAATTAATCTAATTTGGCAAGTAGTTTAATTTCAGGTAGGACTGAAGTGCTAATATGCATCCCCCCAGATGACTGATCTACCTTATGCTATTCATTATGGCCACTGGATAAAAGCAGAAATTTTTGGAGAGATGACAACAAAGCTTAAACTTCTGACAGCTGATCCTCCTGTTTTCCTTTTGCCCCTCACACCTCCATAGGTACAGAGCACAAAGTCTGGAAGCTTCCACTTTGCTGCCCAACTTCAGCTTCTTTGCATAACCAGAAAAAATTGGTACCTGTGTTCCTTATTTTGTACAGAAGTTTCAAATTATAACAGGAGCTAGGAATAATCCCTACAGTAAAACAGTATTTTCCACTAAAGAATTTTCTTCCTTTTGACATGTTCTGCTAATGCCATTTTTGTAACAGTCAACTGAAATTCAGTGAAGGTAGAGTCATCTGAAAAGAGAAATGACTCTCCCCTGCTGAAGAGAGATTCAGATTATGATTAATAATCTGAATTATTAATTATCTGAATTATCACCTTATATTAATAAACTATTTATTTTAATAAAAAATAAATTCACCCTATTATTTATTGCATTCTTCAGAAAATTCAGGTAGCTCATCAGAACAGATGAGCACAAAGGAAGAAGCTCCACGTTGCCTTATAGAAAGCAATTTTGTCAATATCACTGTCGTGGGAAACCACAGAACTGCTGGAATAAAACAGGGATGGCAGGAAAAGGACCAGTACCAATCTGTACTCCACCTTCTTATTGTAATCCCAGATGAACAGTGGGGCAATTCTCCCATTGCTCAAGAACATAAAATAAAGCAGAAATTTGACAAATTTCAAGACATGTAAGAAAATAACATTGAGCTGAGTTTTTCAATATAATTCCTGAAGTCAGTAGATATCATCATCTTATATATCCCTTGGCAAAATAACTCTCTTCTACTCCTATCTGTTAGCTCTATGGCATAGAAACCTACTGCAGTGTTCTCTTCTTGCTGTCCCACTGCGTTTGTTTGATAGTAAGTATTTTAACAGAGTTTGTTTGTAGGAATACTGAAATCATGGACCAAAATGCAAAGACCTTATAAAATACTGAATTGATTGTACTCCAAAGCTCTCCATCTATTTGTTCTCTCCTCCCACAGCACTCATACTTGGGGCAGCCAAAGTAGTGCTTCACTCTTAGCTCCACAGCCCCAAAGACGCATTCTAAGCATACTAAGTTGATCAGTATGTAGGAAGAAGGAAGCAAAGGCAGCCTCTAAGCTGTGACAGCAGTTTGAAAACTATGCCATTAACTGTGCACAGTGACTGCCATCAACAACGACATGCCCTTTCAAATGAAGAGGAAGAGAAACAAGTCCGAGGTGCTTTAGAGCTACAAAAAATTCATTATTTTGGAGTCCAGCTACCATAAAAACTGGAGATGACAATACTCTGGGTACCAGACAATATTATAATGGGAGCTAGTTGCAATTCTGTTACAGAATTCCCTTTCCTTCAATCTCAGAAGCTCTGCCCATGCCATTTTTGCAATAAGCAATTGCAAACACCCCCGTGACTTGCTTCAGAGATCCATGTGACATCTTCAGTTCTACACTGAGCTTAAGATGCAAACTTACACTGGGTGCTACACAGCGCGTAATATAAATATTGTTTGAATCTAAGTACTTAATGATGCAAAGGCCAAAATCTATTCCAGTTTGGGGGAAAAAACTCACAAACAATAGCCTAAGTATGCAACAACAACCCTCACTCCCCTGCAACATCTGTCTTAAAAAACCCCAAACATACCACAACCTGAGGGGCAAAGCAGGGAAAAAGTCTTCCCAGAATTGCAGTATCTGTTTTTAATACAACTTCTCTACAGTTGTAACTTCTCTTACATTTGTAATATAATGGACAATACACAGCAGTAATCACTCTTTTTCCCTCAAAAGCACTTAATACTCAATAAATTAACATTTACTGTAAGTTTTTGTTATGTTGCAAATAAAACCAAACCACTATCCATTCTCCTTAACTTCATAGAGCTGAAAAAAGTCTATTTTCTGAGAGGAAAACATGATTTCATGGAAACTGCAGCAGGTATTTGATAGATTTTCCCTCCTAACTATCTACACTACTACTCTTCTTTCAATACTCATGCATATTAGGATGTGCTGAAATGTGAACCAAGCCACAACTTCCTTTTTAAAACCATATATCAAAATTGTTATCTACCAGTTAGAAACCTTTTATGACACCAATATTTGAAAGATGTAATGTTACACTTATAGGTAAATGTTACATTTATAAAGTTACGTCATCTTCGTATTATAATCATCCTTTATCAAACTGCCTTAAATAAGCAAAGTTAAAGAAAGTCATTAAGACTGTAATCCCAAATACTTGAAAGACAGAAATTACTGTATTTTGTTTGCCTGTGCCACCTTAATTCCTCTCAGTTCTTGCAATAAGTGAAGCAACCACCTCTTGGGAAAAGAAAGCAATCATAATTAAATGCTATACAGCAACATGAAACAGGATTCATTAGACCTGCATGAGATAAATAAGCATGTTTCCTAGAGGCTAAATAGAAAAAGTGGAAACTAAAATTCCATCAGTTTGACATAGTTAAAAACCCAGTTAATTTAACTGAGATTATGTTAAAAAGAAAAGCAAGAACCCTACCATACACCAAACAATTCTGAGCCTTGAGTGTTCAAGGCCAGGCAGTCTGCTGACATTTTGGCAACCTGTTCAGCTGATGGCAGCAAAAGACTTATTTCCTCACTGTGGGCTGATCCTGGTGAACCGCCAAGCTTACACCCAGCTGAGTGCTCGCTCCCTTCTCCAGTGGGATGCAGAGAAGACAAAAGGTTGGTGAGGAGATTGTGGGTGGAGGCAATGACAGTTTAATAAGGAAAGCAAAAGCTGTGTGCCCAAGGAGAGCGGCAAAAGGAACTGATTCACTGCTTCCCATTGGCAGGCAGGTGTCCAGTGACTTTCGCCTCAGCATGCCTGGTGGTGGCTCAGGAGTGAAAGACAAATGACGTAGCCACAAGTGTCTCCCCTTCCTCCTCCTTCCCCCAACTTTCATTATCAAGTACCACATCAGATGGTAGAGATTAGCCCTTTGGTCCGTTTGGGTTGGCTGTCAAGCCCAGGGGAAGCAACCAACTTCCCCACTGGTGCTGAACGGCCTCTATGGAGAAGCTGGCCTTAGAGTATGAAGCCCAGAGTCATACCTTGGATGCAGTCACCATTGCCTATTCTGCATGCTGCCAGTGCAGCTACCCCACTGCAATCTTGCTGCTTTAGCAGCAACAAAACCTGCTCTTCTGAACCCCACAGTTTGCTGTGATTTTGGCACGATGCCAGCTGGAGAGCAAGCAGCAGTAGGAAAAAGTGACTTTCAAGAATTTCTAATTCTCTTAAGCCTCTGTGGAATTTCATGAAACAATGAAAAAGACACTTTCTGGACAGAGGGCTTTGTCCACACTAATTTCAACGACCAGCTGCACCTAATGACAGGTTAGCATTTGTCAGAAGAAAAAAACCCACCTTAAACCAAGGAAAATGACTAAGATCAAGAAACCTTTTATAATGGAAATTATTAGCAAGCTGTTAAGAATGCAGGCTGTTGAAAGATCCTGCTACAATGCTGCTTAAAGAAGTAACAAGGAAGCATGTAAAACTAACGACAGGCCTGAATTTTCCCTTCGCTTTTTAGTTTTTACTAATTAAGCTTTTGAGCTTGTCAACACAACAGAGTTAAATGTCCATTTTTAATAGTAATGAATTCTGCATGCCTTTATGAATATTTTAAATTGTTTCATGTTTTAGAAGATAGTAAGTTAGACTAACTCCCTACGTTATCTTACATATCCTTTTTTAAACACAGTAGGTGTGTAAGTGGTGTACACAGACCCTCAACTATGCGGAGGGAATGTGGGCACATTCCTTTGTAACTCTTTAACAAGCAAAGGTTTACTGAAGTTCAAAACCTTAGCTTTCAGGGACAATAAAGTACTTCAGATAGAACAAACTATCTTTAGGGAATTAAAATGGAAGTGTTTTCTTGTAAGTCACTTAAAGATTCATTTTTCCAAATGAGGTCTAACTTATGAAAAAGGTTTTGTCAATTCATAACATTTTCTAGTTTGATTCTTTTATGGTTATCTTTAGGGTCAACTTGGAAAAAAGTATTATCAGTGTTCAGAAAAGGTACTACAAAATGTTCAAATGCCTACAGGTAACTGTATGTCACTTAATGAGTTATTTTTTGACCCAGTTCCAGAATACATTCTGCAGAACATATTCAGTCACCATTTCCTTTGCTAGGGTAACTAGAATGCTTGTGGCATTTCCCCCCTCCTTCTACAACTTGAAAACACATTTTCTACCTTCATGTGCATACTTACTCTCAGCCTTGCTTTATAACTGGTATTACTGGCAGAGAAATGCATACTATTTTTATAATATGCCTGAAATGAGAATCACATTTGTCCTACTCAGCTTGATGTCAGATAAACATGTAAGCACTTAAGACACTAATATCACTTTGACTGCTGTGGAGATAAACTACCCTAATTCATGCTCATCTTTACCGTCTATTTCTATCACTAACTAGAGCAAATGCTCTGAGAAAAGCTACACTTTGTCGAGCCTTGTCTTTGGTCTGGCTAGCATCCAATCACCTTGCTGTAACTTGTAACTTGTTTTAACTGTCTATCACTGACTACTTACATACACTTGGTCACAAGAAAAGGTGTTTCAACTTAAATCCTGCAAGTTCTGTGAGCTGAGTAATTTAATTATAAATAAACAAACATGTCTAAAAGAGACAAATCAAATCCTCCCCCAAAACCAAAACACCTTTTTCTTTTGCTTTTCACACATACTTGTAAGTAAAAAAAAAAACCAAAAAAAACAAAAAAACAAAAAACACCAACCCACCAAATCCCAACATTTTTGATTTCTTTACTTCTGGCCCCTTTTGGATGGCTCAAAATACTGTTGCAAATACCAGCTTCTTGAGTTCCTACCCATAGTAAGCCATTCATAACAGTTTAATACTAGAAATTTCTTACCACATCTTGTTTTTTTCCATCTGACTCTCAAACAACTCTATTCCTTTGCTACCTACCCTGTTCTCATCTCCTATTCCCCATAATACAAAC
This sequence comes from Psittacula echo, assembly GCF_963264785.1. NCBI lineage: Eukaryota > Metazoa > Chordata > Aves > Psittaciformes > Psittacidae > Psittacula > Psittacula echo. Next base: position 115,682,320 of record NC_137735.1, on the reverse strand, counting down.
TTGTCAGCTATTCCTAATTGCTAGACTTGGCTTTACAGCCATAGCATTACGCTCTTCAGAAAGTCTCATTCCTGGCCAACAGATCAATTTTCACTTCTCTTAAGCCCTGTCAAAAAAGTACATTTTTTCACACACAGAACCTATTTGTATTTGTGAAAGGAACACTGTTAACTTTTCACACTTTAAATCAGATATTAAAATCAACAACTTCTGTTTTTCCTTAACTCACCATTTATTTTTTGCCAAGATGTGCTACACGCTTCAGTAAATTTAACTGAAGTAAAATAAAGATGATTTTATAACTCAGGATATGGAATGTTTGAACTCTACATATTAAAACTGCTCTAGAAAGAAGCAATTTGAAATATTCACACTTTTTAGTCTTCTGATGACCCAGTCATTACATCTGACATGTAGCCACTTAGAGAATAAACACTAATATTTTTCACAAAATAATAATAAAAAATAACCAGAAAATTGCCCAAGGAAGGATTTACTGAGGTCTTCCCAAGTCCAATTTTCACTATGATACAAAAAGCAGAAAAAGAAAAACTGAGACTACTTTTATTTTTATCCTTTAACAAATGTACCAATTTGCAGACTGTTTCTTTCTTGCTGCAGAAGCAACAATAAATCTTTCTCCAGTCTACTGGGTTACAAATGCCATTGATCTTTCAACTGCTAGGCTGTTTCAGGCTGCTACTGCACTTGCAACTGCAGCAAGAGAAGAAAGATACGGGCTTCTGCCAGTGAAGCAGTTGGAAGCATAGAAAGGGAGCAATCCTGTAGTACCAAATCACTTGTCATAAAAACTTGAAGGGAAAATCATGACAGCATCAGCCTCAGTTCACTATTCCTTCAATCTTTCATTTAGCTGATCTAACAGCTGACTACCTTCAAGCCTAGTATTTCATTGCCTGCGGCCAGATGCTCCCATTGGTTTCTGGAGGAGAATGAGCCCTAAGCTAACGATGTAGTGATGGGGTGTAAGAAGGTCAACTGGCAAAAAACTGCCCCTTCAAAACAAAGTGAGAATGCGCTGATGCAAGTTTAGGGGCCAAGAGAAGGAAGCTGGCTCTGTCAGAAGCAGGTAGTCAGTGGATGACACAAACTACATTGACATGCTACATCATTATAATACCAATCCTTACTGCTTTGGTTCTTCAGTTTATTGCCAAGTTACATTTCCAGACCAATCATTACTTAAGGTATGTACTTACTATACGACAGCAAACAACATTCTCTCCACCTTTTCCTGAAATTGTAGCTTATCTTTTAAGAGTTAATATTGCTAAATTCCATCAATAAATTTTTGTTACAGCCTCACAAAGAAACTCTTCTTCTAAGTCTACAGACACCAGTCTGACAGCCCAAACAATTCACTATAGATCAAATGAAAATGCTTTGCTGTCTTGTGTAGGTCTGAATTAGCCTTCTCACCAGTTCTAACAAGCACCAGCAAGACATGTCAGCTGCAACCACAAGCTGTTCACTACTAAGTCATGGTGCTTTTGTTCACTAGAGAATACTTAATCAGATCTAAAATGCTATCATATAACCCTGTATGCAACACAGTTCAACTTCATGACATGCTAACTGCAAAAAAAAAAAAAAAAAAAAAAAAATCAAATCTACTCTTCCTAGTATTCTTTCCTTGCACATTTTAAATAAAAATCTATATGTTGTGCTACTTCCAAAGCAAATTAATTAAAAACCATTTTTCTTATGCCAATGAGAATTTAAACTTTCTAATACACAACCTTATATGCATGTACTTAGTGTACCACTTTAGTATCAAATACAGCATTCTGAAGGCTGCCTTATCAAATTTCAGTGCATTTTTGTCAAATGACAGCACAGTTGAAGCCAACTGCAACCTCTGTAGAACGATGACATGAAAGTCTGCTAGAGGCAAAAGCAAACAGAAAAAACCCAACCCCAAATCAGAGAATGTATTTATAGAGAATTCTGTTGTTTGGTCCAAGGTCGTGAAGCAAAACCATCAGCATACACACCCATCAAAAGAAATCTATAGCATTCTTGCAGCACATTATTTCAACACCTTTATAAATAAACCTCGATTACAGTAACCAAAAAGACTACTTTAACAGCTGGGATGAGTTATCTATACCAGTTTTCCTTACAGGCATGCAAAATCATCATCATTCCCCCACTCAACTGCCAAGTGTAACTATAATTTCCTTGTGATGCAGAAAGCGCATCTTTTTAATGCCTTCTGCAGAATGGTTTATACCTGAATACTACATTTTTCCCTTATACTTTAAAGTTAATACTTTACTGAAAACAAAATCATAATTAATAGATTACTATTCTGTTGAATTTGAGGAAAGGGTCAAAGAATGTTTTCTTCTGTTAGAAGCAATAATGAAAACATAATCCCAAAACCCTGCTACCTCTCACCCCATAAATCCATGCTGTTTTTCAGCCAGTCTACTGAAATGCAACACAATCTAAGAAAGCATCAATTTTGAGCACTAAGTCAGGTGGCTTGTTGTGTTTGGGACAGAAATGCCAGAAATGAAAGGGGACAAAAATATGGAATTCATTCATTGATTAAATCAAGATTATTTTCAGGGATTTTATCATGAGATTAAGTTTACAGGCTATTTTAGACCCAGAAGAAACACCAAATGACCGCAGATACTGCATGTTCATTGCCCTCCCCCAACCATAAACATAGTTTGCCAGATTTGATGTTGAGATGCTAGGAAAAGACAAGGAGTCAACTGTAATGAGTGAAAAATTGATATTATTAATAATTCTAAGGTTTAATCTCTATTTTGGGACTAAGTCACATTTTGCCAGCACATCTACTATTATCAATCAACAACACAAGGACTTTACTGCCAGTAGTTCAAGAAGGTTATTGCCAGTATCTGTGGCCACTTATACATACATATTTTTTTTTTTTCAAAGCACAGAAACCAGAATTGCAAGCAGACAGCTTTTATCTACTTTAGCACAATGAAAAATCTATCAAAAGAAATCTTCTGTCTTCAGTAATATTTGTAAGAATTGGTAATTTTGAACCCACAAAATTAGAACTACAGGTCAGTAGGATTTTTTCATTTAAGCAGTCAAAAAAATTAATTCTGAACAACTTCTTCAATATACTTTTAACAAGAATTTTAATTTCATGGATATGGGGTTTAAACTCCCGGCCAGCTGAATAAAAACCATTCTTTAATCCTTCTTTTTCTTCCCTCCAGAAAAAAATCCCACAGGTTTTTTTTTTTTACTTACTTCCTATCTGTTCAGCACTAATACAATATTCAGAAACTGCATTCCAGGAGCTTCTACTCAAAACCAATGAAACCAAACCAAACCAAATCTGTGTGACATAAAACCATAAGGAGGAATGAAACTCAAGTGTGAGTTATTACTTTCTTTCCATCAAGTGTATGAATATATAGGAAATTTGGGACAAATTATGCCAACACTTCAAAATACTTCAAAATTATTCTTGGGTATATTTCTTATTTTGTTTTGTTATTATTTTATTGAATCTTGGAGAGCTCATAAGAAAGTGGACTTAAGAGACTATAAGGAAGAATAAGAAAAATAATAACAACCATAAAAAGATCATGTCTGATTTTGTCTGCCTAACCAAATTATCAATCAGATTTCACTCTGTGACATTAACCTCAACAAAAACCCTGCTGAAAACCAGGGTCTGGTGGCTGTTTGACTCAGTGGTAGGTGCTGGGCAGTAACAGATGCTAATAAAGTAAGTTCTGCCTAATATACTACTACACCTTCCTGATTTTTAAACATAAATTTTCATATGTTTTCATCAATCTCCATAGCAGGGTGGTAGGAGAAACTACCCAAAAGAAAAAGCTTAAGTTTATCAGATACAGAAAGAATGATGCGGAGGAGAAGGGAACTGGAAAAAAGCATCATGAGAAAAAAAACCAGAACACACCACTATAAAAATGCAAACCTGGACCCTTAGAACAGTTCTGTATAACATTAATTATTAACATGAGCCATTCACATCAACACAAAGCTGTGAGTAGGAAAGAGAAAGTCCCACAAAGAAACTGGCTAATTCAAAATAGACCAACTTCTTGAATATGGAAGCTGGAAATCTGACCTTCCTGAAAGGACTGTGAGGCTGGAGTGAGTGCAGGGTATGAAACCGCACCCAAGTACTGACTTCACATCTGCTGCATTACAGTGGTTACTAGCGATGTGTTTTGGAGATGGCTGAACACATCCAATATGATAGCAAAACTCTTAAATAGAACTTAAAAGGAAAATCAGGTTATGAAAAAGCAAAACAAACAAAGGTAGATATTCCATCCTTATAAAAAGGGTTAAAAAGGCCTCTGCCTAGTGCACTACCTTTTCTAAGTGAAGTAGCATTTGCAAGTGGAATGCAAGAACTTTAGCATCAGAATTAAAAAGGTTCCTAGCAAAAGGGAAGAAAAGCATCAATTGCTGATAACAGAAGTTATCCCTAGAAAATCTAGTAAAAAGCTGGTTAAAGAAGTCTTTCCGCTATCCAAGCTGAAGTAATTTTTTTCAGTGCAGTGTCAGTTTTCTTTTGCAGAAGAAATGAAAAACTGCCAATCAAACAGATCAAAAGGAGGTCCATCAGTTTCATCAAAACCATACTAGTAATTTAGAACATACACTTAAGTTATTACAAAAGGGATTTAAAATCCATCAAACTTCAGGTGAACTTGAAAATAGGAGTTTACAAAAATAACTGCACATTTTCTAGTGTAACCTTGCAAAAGGTTGAGGCAGCTGCCAGGCTGAATGGAGGTAACACACTGAAAGCCAAAAAGTCTTGACTGTGTTCAGTGTCAGTTCTTTTCTGTCTAGTACTGAAATCTTCCGGTAGGTGACCACATGATTAGATTCACAGAAGAGACAATCAGAAGAAAAGCTACACATTCTCATGAGGTGCAGAGATGAAAATTAGACAAAATCCAGTAAATAAGGCAGAAGGAGATATACTGCTGCCAGGCACACAAGAAATGAGGAAGGAAGAACCTTTGCTCAGAGAAGGCTGTGTGCAGTGATGCCTGCTGGGTATCCAAGGGAGCCTCTTGAGCGGCAAGAGATGTAGGGTTGAATGCTTAGGCTGTCTTTGATACAATGCTTCCAGCTTCCAAAAATAATGACAGGAGAAAATACTGTTCTGTCCCTGACTGAAAGCCTGGATCACCACTACCATCCAGCTTGCTGCTCAAGAATTCAGAGTTTACACATGTGAATAGGGACCTATGAACCACATTCGGATCTGAAACCTACAAACAGAAAATCTTAGTACTTCATCTGTAGAAACATCAATTAATTTTTATGGGTTTTTCTCTGGAGAAAGTACACTTGCCCTGCTGGACCAACAGCAGATCAATTGAGTTACTCAGGCTGTGTCAAAACTCCTGAAACAATCGCACCCCTGGTAAAAGGTGGAGCTCGCCAAAAACTTACTTGTCATCTATGTTCTTTCAGTAGGTGACCAGCTCAACGCACACATGACCACAAGATCACTTCCTAGCTTTTGCATTTCTCCCTGTTCAGCTAAAAGCACTAACCCTGCAGCTAATCCTCCCAAGGGAGAATTATACCCTATAGCAGTGTGGTAGGAGCAGCCTGATCTGGAACACACTCCTGTCACTAATGTGACAGTCAGATGGATAAGAACTGTTTCTCAGGATAAAGTATCTGGGAAACAGGCTGGTGAACAGTGGGTTATGGCCCTCTGCCAGTTCACATGTGAAGATAGCTTACAGACCTTGGACTTCTGGGAAAGGGAAACAGATGTTTCAATTTGCACAGACTTCATTCTCCCTATTTTTTTATCCACCACATGAAGCATTCACTATCCGGTGCATGGGCATAGGACCCCCAAGTGAACACTTCTGGCTCGAAACATGAGTTTTCTATCAAGGCATTACTGCCCATGTAATCTTTTCCAGCAAATCAAAATAAAAATACTTCAAGCTGTAACTCCATGACCCGTAGAAGCATTTCTCATTACATGAGACGAAAGCACCTAAACTTAAAATACACACATGTATCCATTCTTCGGCTGTTTTGCTTCTGGTGCTTCAAAAAAACATGGTTCCATATATCTGTTTTGATAAACAGTTGTACTGATTTACCAAGTAATAACTGGTATCAGCATAAGATTAGTAGACATTTTAATTAAAACCTAACAGCTGTTTGAAGCCAGATTCCTCACACAATGGATACCTACCATCAGCACAGCTTCTGAATGAGGGGAAGGAAGGGGGGGGGGGGGGGAAAGCAAGCAACTGCTCTATGGATCATTTGTGGCCTATGGATTACTGGCAAAATAAACTTGATCTAGGCAACACAATGAGATCCTGGTATGTTCTCTTTGTTTTCTAAGCACAATATAACAATGAATAATCATTTAGGAAAAAAGAAAATCTAGTCGCGTAAGTGCAGTGCTGTCAAACTCAGAAGCAAATGCACATAATCTCCCTGTCTAACAGTCATACTGGCCTAAATTTTATGTCATTTGGGGGGGGATGCCAGATTGAGAGCTGGTAAATCTCCACAGCTACTACTGTGGATGGAAAGTTTTCACCCCAGCAGATTTTTCACTGCAGATCAATCTCTCTCATTGCAGTTTACCACTTCAGATCTAAGATGCTTCATATTTAGGTTACATTGCAGTCTGGTGATTTCCTATCTAAATCAGGCCAACTCTAAGTTTATGAAATTTCAGCTTCCTATTGCTATGGAGATTCTGATGCATTTAGTTGCATCTCCACTGTTTATTTTGCACTGTCCTCTCTTCCATGATACCTCTATATAAAACTTTTAGAAAGTTTTCTTTTTCAACAAAATCTTCCATATACTCTAGACAAAAGGATCTGTCTGCTTTTCAACAATGTCACAATTTTATTTGTGGCTCTGAATTATTAAACAATTACAAAGGAATAGCTTTATTATATGAATCACTGCAGTGAGGACAGACACTAAGAATCAAAATGTATATCCTAATGCACAAAACATCCCAGGAATACTAATACTCAGTATTGGTAATTAGCATTTTGATTACCACATGCATGTTTTTAGCAAGCATCTACGAAGATGGGGGGAGGGGAAGTCCATTTTTTGTTTGTTTGTTTGGGGTTATTTTGATGGGCTGCTAATTTTCAGAATTTTAGAGGAAGCTGAAACGAAGCATGAAAGATTTGGTTACATACACAAGTTCTTACAAGAAAAAAGGACTGTTCCAAGGTTTCAGCTTTACCTGATTAGTTACCTTCAAAATGAATCAGGTCTTCTGTCAATTCAGCAGGGAAACAAAGAAGTAATGTACAAAAAATTTACAAATACAGTGAATATCGGCCAAACTAAACACAAAAAACCATATAGTTATATGCTACAGTTGTATGACAGGCACATCCATCTTAATGCAGAGGAATGATGAATGTTGCATTATTGAGTTTATCCAACTTTGCATATTTAATCAAGTACATTCTACAATGGATTTCAAGTGTGACTAATGACTTCAGCAGACTACAGCAAAAACTTATTGTCAAACACATACTAATTTACTTCAACCTGCATGTACAGCATACAGCTATAACTCATCCTAAATGACTATATAGGGAATATGGCCTCAGGCTACACAACGATGTCTACAGACACGAGATCCACACGAAACAGCAAAATAAAACTGAAATAACAGAAACTTACTTCACAACAAAGATTGTTTCCTTCTCTTTATATAATCAAATTACTACTAATGAACCAGCCAGCTCCATAGCATAAATCACTCCAGGCATGCAGGCAAGATTTGGTACAAAAGGAAACCTTTACCTGGTTCCCTCGAAGGCCAGGGAAGCAAGTGATCCCATTCCATGAAGAGCAAAACTAGTAGAACCTGGTTTTCTATGGATGTATGTCTTGAGACTCAACTCATGTGGATACTGGGCTGTTTAATAAAGGCTGCATCTTTCCTAGCAGATGCACTAGCAATGTCTCTGGATGCTGAGCTTTTTCCACAGAAATTAATAGAAAACTAGCATCTGAGATTTCTATCCGTCAAAACTGACAGAAAATGACCCATGACCAAAACAGGAGGAGGAAAGGACAGGCAGACAATGTAATCACTTAAGGCCTTTTCACTTAGGAAATGAGAAATTCAAGCAGAAAGATTAAGATTAGAAAGGTATTTTAACTGAAGCTACAAAGACTGTAATAGTTTTTTCCCCTGGAACGCACAAAAAAGGTTAAATGCCCACCTACTCTGATACAAAGCATTTCCAAGAAGTAAATCAACAAAAAATATCTCTCAATGACTGCATTCTTAAAATTCAGATGTAAAAGTGTTTGCAGACATTAGCTTGAAACCTTAGTGGAGAAATCACTGTATCAATACTGAAGCAATTTGAGAGAAACATTATAACTTACAGAAAACACATGAATAGCTGTCAAAAATACTGTGCTCTCATTGACTAACACTACTGTGTTCTCATTGACTAAGTCAATGAGAACGAAGAAATAATGTTAACTTCAATCATCAGAAACAAGCATTTGGAATTTGGAGAAAAATGACTGAATTAGCATTAGATAAACAAACCTTAAACAAAAGCTTCCCAAAGCTCTTAAAGAGTAAAGTTAGAATAGTTTTACATTTAAAAAGGCCAATAAATGTACAGGAATTTCCTGAAATTTAATGATTATTCCTGTGTTGGTCTGTAATTTTTCTTTTAGAGTTTCTTGAATCCAAATCTAACAGATAATCCTTTAATTGTTCTTAGCCTTCCCTGCAAGACTTGACATAGTTCCATTTCAGTTTGTTAATTTCCTCACGTAGCATTAATTTCCTTATTTCTTTCCTGTTCTAAATGCGCATTTGAAAATGCAGAGGAAAAAGACAATGAACAAAAAGTAAGTAATTCTTCTTAAAAACATTTCCTTGATGTTTAGTTTCTCCAGCACACATTCTGATGTGCAAATTTCACAATGACTTTTTTTTTTTTTTATTTAAGTATCCTGCATAAATCAATAGATCCACCTTAGTTCTCCCAAGGAAATATTTTAACAGTCAACCTGAGATTAACATGCAAATGTAGGAATTTGAAGACAGCTCCCACCCCCCCAGCTGCAAGAAATGATATAACTAATACAGCTAATTCACAAGATCTTGGAATCATATCAGCATTACATGCCTGGCGTCTTGGAATTCCAAGCATAACAGAACGCCTCACAAATGAAAAATTTTTGGCACATACACCCTACTGTAACTTATTCAGATCTGCTCCCCCAGTCCTGTATTTGCTATCAAGCTTTGAACAAAGATTTTAAATCTTAACGAACTATGCCTATTGGTATGTATGCTATAAACAGCAACTACAAAATTTGAAATGCTTCTGTAACAAAGGCATCATTATAACTGCAAGTTTTATATACTCAAGAAACAGGGAAGTGTTCTGTTTTCCTTCACCAAGGGAAATGACAACAAAGCAAGCACAAGGGTGGCTAGTATTCATAATAAGACTCATAAATAAAGGAAATTATGTGCACAGTTATTCATAAGGTACTTTTCCTCCTTTTGTTTACCATCCTGTAAAGTTCCGTTCATTAAAAAACAGGAAGAGAGGGAAAGACTGAAGCAGTCAGGACCATCGTTGCTGTAGTAATAGTTTTACAGAGATTAGAAAGTAGTCTTAAGTAAAAAATGTCTAAACAGTATCTCTTCTTGGATATACTCAGTGAATTAGACAGAAAGATATTCAAACCCTACACTTAGAAAATTATTCCCCCCAAAAAAAGTTTCAAAACATATTCAGATTTTTGAAATTAATGGCTCATAAAGAATGCAAGATAACCATCTGATTTCTTTGTGACAAATGGAGATGGTTAATTGAGAAGACAACCACCAGTTAAACAATTCAAGCAACCCCTAACTCTCTTCTCAATTTAAATGATCATTATAGGAAAAGTAAATTACCTCCATTGAGATTCGTCTGTGTATCCGGTTTCTGAGACAAACACCAGTGGGAGACTGAACTTCATCAGATGACGTTCCAGAAGCTTGGTCACTTTCACCATCTGACCCCATTTTCAGATTTTCATGAACAATATCTTAAAAATAATCCAAAGAATTTGAAACAGTTAACTGGTATTACACCAAACATCTCTCTGGTACAGATGGAAAACAACTGTATCATTACTGCTCACTGGGTTATATGGCAGAGTCAGACACTCATCACAGTCATGGTAGTCTTGATATATGGGCTCAGGAATCACAGAATGAACAGGATTACTTTATAGGACTTCTACACAAATTTATCATTATTTTTCTTATTTAGCTTGCACCAGAACTCAGTTTTCCAACTGAAAGACAGACAGTACAAACTCAATTTTAATTTCTATAAGCCACCTTCTCCTCATGGATTCATTTCCCAAACTGCTTCACTACCTCTTCTCTTCCAGCTGCTCTTCGGTATAAAATATTACTGAGAATATATAAATTTTTCAAAACAGACTACCTGATGTTAGCCTGAGGGTATCTTCAGAAAGCTTAAAAAACTTGAATTATAGGTATTATTTTCAGAAATGCCAAATATGGAAACTTTAGATATAAAAAAACCTGGTGTGCATGTGTAGAAGGAGAGAATGTATTCTGTCTAAATAGAGGCCTACAATGTACAAGTGGATTCAGCAGAGAACCTGGTATTTAGAAGCACTTAAGTGAAATTTGTGACCTTACAAAGTAATTTAAACTCAGACTGAGTTATACGATGTTGCAGAATCTTCATGACAAATTGGTGCTTTTAACACAATCCTTTAGATTCATCCACACAAAAGAGTTTATGTATATATATATATACTGCTTTTAAGCACCACAGGATCTTGCAGACTTCGGAGGACAAACACCGTAATGAATGAAGATCAAGGTGATGTCGTTAATTGCAGCAAAAGTCAAATGACTTGCAAAAGGACACACAGTGAGAAACTGGCCATACAACCAATTCACTATGAGTAATGATGCATCATCACCTCTGAAATATTTGAACTCCAAATTACTATAGAGATTAAACACACATATAAAGGAAGTGCTTCCCTGCCCTCTCCTGATCCTTGGTGTTAGGCAATTATTACAAATGCTAATATTAACAAAACACACAGACCTCAATTCAGCCTTAACCACCAACATTCCTGAAAATGTTTAACATATACACAACTTTGCAGCAATTAAAAAAAAAAAAAAAGAGAGAGAGGAAAAAAAATGCAAGCAAGAGAACTGGACTTTCTAGAGAAAAAAAAAAGCCATTAGGCCAATGTCTGGTTATCAGCACATCTTCTAAAATGTTTGTCTAGTTTGGCTCACATAGAATCATGTATACTTCAAAGGATCAAATTCTTCCTCAGTACAAAGAATTTCCTTTTAAAGAAAACATAATGGATATAAAATAATAACTCGTAAAGTATTGCACCATGTATTTTAACTCGAAGCACTGATGTCAAACACAAAGTAACTGTGCATCTCATGCACAAAGCAAATTTTCCAGCAGCAATGTGGATCTATACTGCATTTTGATTAAAAATCCACATTGCATCAGAATTTTCCCTGCAATTTGTGCTCAAATTTGGACTGAATGAGAAAAAAATAAGCTGCACTCCATGCATAATAAAAAGCAATATTCTGGTTTCAAACAAAGTAAATACTTATTAATGTTAGATTGATAAGTATATGGATAAGAGGCATGGTAGATTGAGACAGAGGAAAGGATTTTTCAGAAAGTGGTCCCTAAAGATCAGCCTTAACATAAGCTGACAAAATGTGACTCTTTGTTGCCAAGTCTCTACAAAATCTCTCTTATTCTCTGGAGTGACTTGATAGCTGTCTTTTTAAAAATCTCTAACTGCAGGAAATTATTTTTAGTAATATAAAAGCATTATTGAAAAGACTATTTGCAGCAAAGCTGTTATGCCAGCATTGTTGTATCTGGTAAATGGCACATTCATCACATCACTTAATACAGATTCTCTTTCAAAATGCTTTTCTGAGAGGTCATGTAATCCATTTTAGAAATTACAACTCACAAGATTCTGATGTAAAATTAAGTGTAATGGCTACTGCCAATTGCTCCCCAATCTATTTATCTGCATGTTAGTACAAGCCCACTTACAGGGCTCCAAAGTCTATTTCCTTTAGAGAAGCTAGACAACAGACAGTTAGCTGGGCAACCATACAAAGTAAGACTGATGAAATTAAAGAACTGCTGTATTTTAAGCGATGGAGCAATTACATCATTTCTTTTTCAAAAAAGACTGACACTTCTTAAAGTAACCATGTGATTGATACTGTCCTACTTTAATGTTCAATTCACAGAAGTGTTACGTGTTATGAAATCACTATTAAAAAAAATGACACTTTGAAATGCAATGCTCAAAACTACAAAGAGCATCCTAGTTGACAAAGATAATTCTTCTAACTAAGGAGATCCCTGTAAGGACTATTTCAACAACTAGTAAAACAAACCCATACATTTGGGGCAGATAACATAGCTGTAAGGAGATCTGCTCTTTATAAATCAGGAATACAAAGTGGGTCTGTACCACTTAAGTCTAAAAATGTAGTACTTCAGACTTAAGACAAGGGTCAGCCTTTTTTCAATACTGCTGTGATATGATTAATTATGTGGTAACTCTGGTAAAGCTGTATACTCATAACCAAAAGAGTTTATGCAAGATACTGGTTGTAGCATCCAAAAACCTATCATTAAGCACGTCGGAATTTCTAATGGGCTAAATACCCAATTGCTCCTACCTATAAGGGTTTGCAGATGTTTTAATTATATTCTATAGAGGGATATTTTTAAGCATTTTTTAAAATATCTTGACTATGTTATCATCTAACACAAATGTGTCCTTTTATGCAATTAAAGAGGTATTAGTATAGCCTTATGTTCATTATTTTAGCAGCATAATCCCAGGAATAAGGCATTAACCTAGTTGTCTGCATCATTTTACACAGGTGCATGATGATAATATTTGATAAAGCAATGACAAAAATGATGCAAACATTTCCTTAATTTCACCAAGCTCTTCTATATGCAGGTTCACCTGCACTAAAGCCAGCTTGCATGGTCTTCAGAGGTTTTAACGGTTCAATAATTTATTAAATTGCTTTTACTGAATACCCAACCCACTCCTTTACACAGACTTTTATTTTAATGTACTCTTAAATATCCAGTATTGCCTTGTAATGAAAAGCAGTAGATGACTACAGTGTAACAGGAAAACTATGGAAGTACATGTAAAAGAAAAGGTCATCCTTATCTCAGCTGTGAGGAAAACACCACAGAAGAAATCCGTATGGGGAATCTACACTATAGCGAATGAGAATTCCTCCAAGTGAGCTAAAATAACACCCACTAAGTAGTCAGCAGTGAGTCAGACTGCATAGTTTTTCAATCCCATTTCAAATGATCACAAAAATAATCATGTGACTTGCATACTGGATTCCTTCCAAGGTGAGCAGTGGCTGCATTTTACAATCAGTTTTACTAATAACAGTTCAAATTGAGTAAGCCCATAGTGAGCAACCGCCTTTGCTGTTAACATTACCAAACTATGAAAGCTGTATGGAAACATCCTTCTTTTCGATTCCAATATTTATGACAAAGAAACAAAACTTCTCCATAACTATACACAACTGGCAAAAGTAGGGATAAACTCTTCCCTGGCCGCTACTGAGGTTCACCAGGAGGGTCAGCTTCAGTTGGCTTTGCAGATTCTAAGCATTTCTGCAGTGTTCCCAGTAATACAAATATGGAACAAGGACAACTAAGTTGGCTCTGCCAGGCCAGGTCCAAAAAGGATTTATTAGCTCTAGATCCATCACTGACTGCAGCAGTTAAATGTTTCTGGAGGTGCAAGACTTTAGAAGCTGTAGAGAGATACATGAGCTAAAAGAAACCTCAGCTAGACCTTCATTCCTATCAGTGGCATGGCTGATTCACAATTTGGCCTGAGAATCATCTGTAATATTTAAAATCATCATGATAACTGAATATTAAATTCAAAATTACTATACAATTTTAAACAAATGCACACTTTTTAGAGACTGGTTCAGATTTTTTGTCTTTACCAAACATTTTACAAAGCCTAGAGCCAACAGAGACGTTTCCAACTAGAAATGCTTTAAAAATGTTTTGGAATTTTACATTACCACAACAGCAGGAATTCATGTACAGTGCTCAGAAAGCAAAAAAACTCCAAAACCCTCCAGTGCTTCTCAACCAATTTTTATCCTGATAACCTCTTTTAAAGGAAGCAGCATGAAGATGCACCTGTGACAAGTCTCATTTTATCCTGATTTTAAGCAAACAGCCATCCTTTAACTGCCATAATTTTGCGGTGTTTCAAGGATCTCTCTCCAAAAGTATTTTTTCACCATTGGAATAGAGGAAAAAGTGGAAAGAGGATGAATGAAGAAGGCAAAGAAAATAAAAAAGTCTCAGGTAGTATAGCATATTTGACTGTTTCATTTCTGATGTCATTATCCCCATGGAGAAAACCTCAGCGTCCTGCTGAATAATAACCATTCTCATGTGGCTGGAACAAAAGAAGGAAAGACATGAAGAAGCAAAAAAGCATTAGTAATTATGCTTGTATATGCTTGTACTTGTGTTACCTACCACTAGATAACATGTACAAGTAGCTGAAATTTTCACCAAATGAGTGAAGAAACAAGGCATCATTAACAGCATCATTACATCCAAAGCGAAGAGTTCTTTAACATATAAATACATACACTCAGTAAATCATACTACTTTGTTCACACCTCAGTAAATCATGCCACTTCAAACAAATTACAAATTCTACAGGACTCTGTAGCTATTTAAACATGTTATCATAACTTCCTACAGACTAACATTGAAATTGCGTGCTGTTTAAATGCTTGATCACCTATAAGACTTGATCACCTGAGAAAAATAAAACCAACTGCATTCTTCTGCAATACTTCCACATTACTATTGCAAAAAAACTTTGAGAAAGACCATTAAAAGAACCCAAAACTTGTTCATTAATTTTGCTTCTGCAAAGCTAATTTACTTCTGCAAAGTTCATAGTGAAACTCTGAAGAGAAATAAATTATTTAAAAAACCTGTAGAATGTTTTTAAAGGCAGCACACGAGAACAACAGTACAAAAGTATACACTTCTGCTGTTCCTGTACTCAGTTGATGTACATCTGGTTTGACAAATAATCCATAAATGACTAAATATTCCTAATCAAAGATGTCTTTAAGTACACAATATTAAAAACCCCCGAAGCCCAAGCAAACAAGCCTTTGTCATCCTGTTAGATTCTTGGCAACTTGAGCAAAGCTTGGCTAGGCAAAAAAAAAAAAAAAAAAAAGCTTGTAACATTTGAGTGAAATCAGGAATTGGTGCAGTAGTCAAACTGTGGACACTAAAACCTATTTTCTGCTGTGACAACAGCAGAAGACCATTTAAGACAGAATTCTTTTCTTCAGATTGAATGGCAGCACTAACAGTAGAAAGGCAAAATTTTGAACATGATGAGTGATATTACAGCAGAGGAGAATGTAAGCAGTTTGACTACTATCTTGAAGACTCATACCTTAATTGTGAAGGAGATCCGTTTGTCACATACTTCAAAAGGCGGGTAGAAGATTGAAAAATTCAGGGAATTCTAATTAAACTGTGACTTGCTCTCATTTTCTAGCATCAACTAATTAAGCATAATTTAAAACAACATAAAAGCAGGGCAACACATTCATTGTGACTGGAGGCAGCAACATGACAAATTACTTGAAGAAAAAATTTTGTTAACTTATTTGTCCCACATAACCACAAAAATAGCTTGGGACCACAACAATGATAATTACAGTTGAGTGCCCTTAATTCATCACTGATTTTTTATTTTTTTCCCTCATAATAATGACATAAAGATGTAAGGAAGAAGTTCTTTACTGTGAAGGTGGTGAGGCACTGGAACAGGCTGCCCAAAGAAATTGTGAATGCTCCACCCCTGGCAGTGTTCAAGGCCAGGCTGGAGGGGGCTTTGAGCAACCTGGTCTAGGGGAAGGTGTCCGGGCCCATAGCAGGGGGGCTGGAACTAGTGATTCCTTTCCAACCATAACCAGTCTATGATTTTGTTCTATGAAGTACCTGACACAGAAATACTAGTTTGGTGAAAGAACAGTATATCCTAAAATTTTAAAGAAACAGGCCTTATATAAATCAAAACATCATCTTTTACTCTTTGAGGTAACAGGTGGTATCAACTGGGCTTAGCACTTCAAAGGTTGAAAGACAGCATACTAGAATAGGGTTTTCCAAAGGAGGTGAAGAAAAAAAGATTTAAATGGCTAGTGAGAATAAATAAACAAAATATCCAAATTAATTACTAAGATAACATCTGTTGCCTTTAAACTTTGTATAATACTACAAATTCTATATAAATACACCAGTTCTTTTTACATTTCACATATAGAATGATTAACTTGTTTTTATTATATCTAATTTATTGTAGTTCCCACCAATGCTTAGCTGAGATGGACACACAGGTTTCTTACAAAGTATTAACAAAGAATATTTTGTAACTTTGCAACTTGTCAAAAATTCATGGGTGACTTCTGCATGTTCTTGCAATTGCTTTCTTCCTGAAAATCTTAAGAGACATTCAGTACCTTAAAACCAAGTTTCCCTAACAACTTCAGAAAAAGATTACTTTATTCCCAGAGATTTATTAAAGCATTAGAATAACTCCATCCCTTGCTAAGAATCAATACAGACATAGAAAAAAGAAAAACAAACAATGTAGTAGATTACCTAATCTGCTCCCATTTCTGGGCATTGCCATGAACGAGCCGAGGCTGCCCCCTATGACGCTATGTGGTCTCCGTAAAGGGGGCTTCTTGAAAGATCCTGTGTATTGGTGAAGAAAGGAGTGCATGCTGTGAGACGTTGGAGGCCTGCCATTCTTCACAATAGGCTCTACAATTCACAAGGGTCAAAATATTCATTCCCACAAGCAAGCAGGGGTGTCAGGAACATGCCAGAAGGAAAAAAAAAAAAAAAAGGAAAAAAGAAAAAAGGAAAAAAAAGTTACTAAACAGGCAATCACCACTCTGGTAAGATTCTCTTTCATACTAACATTAGACCATCATACTGCTGCCATTTCTCTATTAACAAATTAATACAAAACATGGCATGAAGTATTACCCAAATTTCATTTTATTAAAATTCTGTCACTCTGCTGGATTGGTAAATGACCTGAATATACAGTCTAAAATGTAAATAAAACCAGAACGTAGCTTTTAATATCAGTATAATTATTTTCTTGTGAATTAATGATTTGCCTTACTGCATAATGTTTCATCTTTACTATAATTTAAACAGACCAGCTGTTAGATCAACCCATTTGATGAACGAATTCAACCACAGGCTTTTGGAGATACTCTTCCTCTGAAAATTCTTGGCCTTGCTACTGGAAGCTCTTACACAGAAACATGTGTCTACACCCAGCAGAGCTGTCATGCCATAATTAATGTTATTAACTTAAAGGATATCAGAATAATTAAGTACTCAATGTCTACTGGATTGTGTCTCAAAGAGTTCACTGTTCATAGACTTAAAACCAGGATTGTAAGATTTTAAAAAGAATTATTCTTGTTGAAAAACACTTTGTAAAAAAGATAAAACATTAAATCTTATATACAAATGTGTACAGAAATTGAGTGTTCATGTTCTCTCAGCAACCTGATTCTGCACATATGGACTAGCACTCAAGGAT
Organism: Psittacula echo; assembly: GCF_963264785.1. NCBI lineage: Eukaryota > Metazoa > Chordata > Aves > Psittaciformes > Psittacidae > Psittacula > Psittacula echo. Next base: position 115,664,521 of record NC_137735.1, on the reverse strand, counting down.
TTCCTATTGTACTAGAAACAGTGTAATTCTAAAAACACAGGGTTTTTTACCCCAGCAAGAAGAACAGATGTCAGCTTGCACTGACTGTCACAAAACCTGACTTATCAGAACCACAGATAAATCATTCACAGAAGAAATTAAAGAAGAAATACCCTCAAATACAGAAAAAATACCCAGAGGTCAGACTCACCCAGGAGCTATACGTAAGCATTGTCCCCGTACTAGGAAAAAGACCAGAAGATATGCCCAAAGAACACTTCAGGTTCAAGTAATTTTCTATTTCCATCATGGGATTCTTATTACCATTACAGATACATGTGGTTTGGCATTACTGGGAAGAAAGAAAAGGCAGCAGCCACACAGTGAGCAACTGCAGCCACTGAATGGAGTGGCATTTCCTGAGGTGTTTCTGGAGCCACTATTCTCAGGGCGTAACACAGTCGGGATCTGCTCAGAGCTTCATTCCCACCTGCTGGGACATGGAGCAGTCTGGGATGCTATTTAACCACCCTGGCTTATACCCTCACATACAGGGACACAAAAGGAAAACAGCAACAACAAATGCTTAATAACTGAAGCAAAAAGGGGTCCTGAAGGGAACCCCCTCCCTCCCCACATGCCCAAAAAACTTGTGGATATATTATTATGACTGGCCTCAAGCAGAGAGAAGTACACAGAAAGAACTACGTAAAGATCAGCCAGTGGCTTTAAAAGAATAATAATGCAAGGGATTTTTGCACATAAATAATATGGTAAGACAAAGGAAAAAAAACCCAACACTTTAACTCGGCTGCTGCAGGAAAACAATAAAACAAAAACAAAGCTTCAGGCAGAAAACAGAATGTGAAAGGACACATCAACACTGTTGTGAACCTGCCTGCATCTTTCAATTGGCATCCTTCATAAAAACAGCTTCAGAGTGGTTGAACATGAGAAAAAATAAACCATATGTCCATGTGTATGTTTATGAAGCACGATCAGTGTCTTCACCTTCAAAACTCTGCACATCTCTGTCCCAAATTCTTGTTTCTGCTTCTAATACATTGCATCATCCTTTTTGAAGAGTGGTATGAGCTTCCTTGTTGTGTGCCTTCAACAGCAGATGATTTATCCTAGGGCAGCAGGTGGCAAATTTCTCATCAATTTCTGAATAGAATCTATTACTACTTGCACATGACAAGAAACGGGCTGATACACAGCACAACTACTGCTTTGACGTCTTATATATTAAAATCTGCTTCTAAAATTTGCTTTCTAGCTTCTACTGATCTTTGACTTGAATTTGATCTAGTTTCTAGATTAAAAATCTCACACTGAGCTTACACACACTGCTGAACAAAGGAATGATTAAAACTGAAAATCCAAATACCTGATGATTGTATAATCTGTTCTTTTGAGACAGATCTCACTGATTAAAACTATGATGCTTGGTGGGTTTTAGTGGCTAGTTTGCATAATTTTATTTACTACTTCATTTGTATTCCTTACATAAGCAATAAATAGTATATACTAAGCATGAAATTCTACTTCATTTTAATTGTTCCTAAAATGAAATTTTTATGAAAAAAGAGAGCCAACTCAGATTTTTGTGGGAAACTCTGGGAAATAAAACTCTCCTCACTTTAACCAAGTCTCGACACACCAAGCAAAGCAGAAGTCCCTCAAGTTTTTTGTCTTAAAGCCCTAATATAAACCTAGGAAAAATGTTCTCAGATTATTATTTTTTTTGTTAGTATAGAAATGTACTGCTAAAAATCCCTCACATATTTTTTAGCTGTGCCACTGGTGTCAAAAGCCTTACACATTGGAGGATAACCTAAACCCTCAACAAAGTGCTGAGAGAGAATGATGCTTGGTAACCGAAAACGCATCTGCCATGGTTTGTATGTATGCAAATTACTTTTCTCATCCTAATGAGAAACCAAAGATGCCAGGATACATCTCCACAAAGGTCAAAGAAACACCAAAGGCAGCACAGGAAGGGGCAGGGCCATATGGCTGGAAGCTAAATGCCTGTGAGTGTGCCAGTAAATGCCTCAGCCACCCTGGCCACCAAACCAACTTAGACATTCACAGTTGCTAAGGGTTCTTGTACCACCAACTCCACTGGAGCCCATGCACACATATGGACTATAGCTGCATTAAGAGAGAACAGAAGTGACAATTTACCTTATACATTATGGCTTTTGTCTATTCATGCTAAAATGAATCTACCTTGATGACCTGTGTAGCATGTAAAAAAGGCCAGAGTTTACAAATACACTGACTGAGACTGAGTTTTACGCTCATTACTAACATGACAGTGTGATGAACAGAGATGATTGTTAGAAAAAAATTGTTTTCCTCATGGCACTGGCAGATTTGCACAGTTTTGAACAAAATTCCGAAAGTATCCTAACATACGGAGTTTGGCTCAAATATAAGGATAAACACAAATCACATTAATAAGCAAACAGAAAATGTATATAAAAAATTAAAGACAAATGGTTAAGAAAGTTAGATCCAGTTACACAGAAATATCTTTTGCCATCGTAGGCAACTACTACCTACCTGCACTGTCGTAAGGACTGTTCTAAATTATTGAGCTCATTATAAAGTTTAGCACCAGTAATTTAGGTTAGGTAGTAGGACAGCCATAATTACCAACAGACAATGAAACAAAGGTTACAAAAACTCTTGGACTACTAGTATACTTCTGACTAAGAGAAGTTTTATTAGTACTTGCTTATAAACGTTTCTTAAATTCCTAGTACACATTGATTTACATAAAGGAGGGATCATATGGCATTTTATGATGTTATAATGTAGAGGCTTATGGTTTGGAAAAGTATTTTTGTTAAATACAGCTAAGTTTGCATGCTAGAAACTTTTAAAGAAACATTCACAAGAATTCTCCATTTTGTGTTACCTCCTCCCTCCAAACATGAGAATAACAGCTAAGAGCTGGAACAAATATTGAAAATGACAAGCAAACTCCTGCAGGAAATGAATTTACAAAACTGTTTATTATTGGCTTTACGCATTTATCAGATACAAGATTTAAAGAAAGTGCTTTTGAAAAAACTATTTAACTCCCTCTGCTCGAAGATCCCCAAGTACTTCTTCCAAAGTTACCATTTAATGAATTCATTTTTTTTAGGGTTATTAATATGTTGAATCATTAAAGGGTAACACTGCAACTTAAGTGCAACTGTTTGTCTTGAATAGAAGAAGTAAAAACTGTAAAAGTTAAATGCCTGTGCAACATACTGCTTCTTATAATTTTAACTCTGTGATTATAGGCTTGGCTTGTCTTTAAAAAACTGTTTCCCTATATAAAACACACAGATTCCTTATGCTAGTGTCACTAGCTGCAGAGGGCACCTAGTAATCAGGTGCATTAATCTCCTTCTTCAGCACAAGAGTGAGGGTCATGGAAAAAGCCAGCTGTGGCAGGTTGCATGCAGCACACAAAGTGGTTTTTCACATCGTGAAGTCTGCGGAAACTCCCCACCACAGGATGTAATGACTATCAGAAGCTTACAAGACTCAAGGGGAAACTTAACAAGAAATCTGCTCAGGGCTACTAACAGTACAGAAACTTGCCAATTCAGGAAGTCTCTGAACTAGAAACCAGTACAGTACTCTGGGGAAAGAGTGATATATTTTGGGCTCTAAACTTGGACTTGCCCTCAAATGTCATCCTCAGAGACTGGAGAACAAACAGGCAGAACTCCAGCTGTCCTTATAGCACAAGACTTTCACAGCACCTGGGCTGTTTGATCAGGTTGGCTCATGCTGTCACAACCGTTCCAGCCAGGGCCTTCCTAATTATTTATGCCTCTCTCTCTTTCCTCACTCTGCTCTATAATCTGTAATTCCAAACTGATAAAACTGTTAAATAGTGAAAGCAAGCTGAAAAAGACACTTCCCAGTGGTTCTTTTTCTATTATATTTGGTCAGTTGCTAGTGTATTCTCTTATTCTGGCTACAAAATGCCTTTGACTCATCTTTCAAGCAGTGCCATTTCAATTCTTGTATTTCTTCTTATGAAACCTATTAAGCTACCATGCGAATCTAGTCTTTTAAATGTGAAAAAAGTTAACTCAGACCTTTTGAATGAGAGTATTTCTATTACACTGGTGTAGAGGATGAACACATGGTTTTCCTTTGAATGTCCCTGAACACTTTTTGAAATATGAATGTGTCCTGGTTTTGGTTTTGTTTTTACTTTATATCTATATGCACATACACACAAACACATGCACATATACATATATACACACTTATTTTTAATACTATATCCATGTTATCTTAAGCGCACATCTTCAGCAAGGTTTAAAATTGGGCAATGCATGGTGACTGTGACTGCTGTATTACTTGATTTTCAAGTCTGGCAAATAATGAGCTGCTGGCTTATTTCATTTGGATCATTTTCTTGTATTTCTTGCATCCTATCATTTCAGCTCTGTTATTAATGGCATAATACAAAATAACTACAACAGCATTATTAAAAGGCAAATACTGTTTAAAATACAACCAGCCTGGCTTAGCAACGCTGTATGAGCTGCTAGACCATGCTGCTGATCTGTTTTAGAACATACACGTATATTTCAAGAAAATACAGTACCTCGTAAGGTATCACTGCTTTGCAAAGTGCAAAATAACGTCAACATCAATGCTAATAAACATCAAGAACAGAAAATAGCTCAAATCAGCTGCTGAAATCTTTCAATTGGGAAATGACAGAAGTTTACACTCGAATGTAAGTGAAACTGATTTTTTTATTTCATAATGATGAGAACTGCCAGAGTCAAGTAGAACAATATAACCAAGAAGCTTGTCTGAGGAGTTAGTTAAAACTGACTATTTTATGAGGTTATAAAGATGTCTCCTCTTTTTCCTTTAACTACAATTTAAATTAGCCACAAACCCTGACCTGAAATTACTCCCAACTTAGGCAATTTTTAAATAAATCCCCAATGTTTCTTTCCCTTGTCCATCTATCTTAAAGAGCCATGCTACCACTTTCTTTCCTGTGCTGGATTTCCTTAACTGGATTTATTTAATCTGAGCTCCAGAGAGCCTGCAAAATTGCCTGGCATTTCTATGCAAGGCCTCAGCAACTGACATACTGTCACACATCAGTCAGCTGCTCCATTAAAGAAAGTGTTTTCATTAGGAATGTAAATGCATTTTAAAATTTTCTGAATATATAATGCCACATATTCAACTACCTCTTTTCCCTTTTTTTTTCCTTCCTTTTTAAGGCCCATGAGTATCTCTATCATACAACAAAAAGACCAAGCTGGCTTTCAGATTCCACTGCCTAAATTCTGGAATGATATTTGCTTCAGCTAGCTTTAATAAAGAATCAAAATCACCTGTCATACATGATGACATTTTCCCTTAAATCAAACATCTCTGATAGTGCTAAGTAAGGCTGTCAGAAAATGTATTCTTCAGTAAACACTATCCAGGCTGATTATGTAAACCACACAAATACATAAATATTATATTGTAATTTCATACAAATAAAGGAAATAAGATCTTTTTTGTAATCAAAATGATTACATTTGATAAATGATCAGAGACCTGATTTGGGTATATAAGGGGACCTGAATTCAGGCATGCTCCATATTCTTAGTAAGGATGTACTTCTGTGCAAAAGCAAGCCTGCCACAATTCACTGCTGCTACCAAAAAGGTGGCTCGAGGTTCTCCCCTTGGCAAAAACAGAAGTGTAACTTTGGTTTAGATTTTTGAACTAGATCATCCCAGGCATGCAGAGTGCTGGTGATGACAAAAGGGTGGAGGCAGAACCTCACTCACCACTTTTAGCTGCAGCTTGACTTTGGACTAGCTCAGCTGTAACAAAATCCCACTGAACACCCTGAGAATCAGCTACTGATTTTTATAGAACAGGTCTCTACACAGTTTCTTTTCCATCCACCTTGACCTCACCCTTGCTCCAGAAAACTTCCAAGGTTTCTTAGTTTGACTTTTTTTTTTTTTCACTTTTTTGTTTCCATAGGAAATGGGGAAGTGTCAAAACTCCACATATGTGAAACTAAACCCTCCACAGAGCCTTCCATTCATGAAGCTTGCAATGCATCACAATAACCTTTTAAAATCATTTATATTGACTGTCTCAAATGCTACTGTGCTACAGCTTAATCATATTCTGGCATCATCTACTATGCATCCATTTAACTAATCTGAATGTGTTAATAATTACTCAAATTTTACCTGTCTTCTGGCAAAAAAAGACTGCTTTTTTTTCGGACTTTCAATACAAAATATTTTGAACAAACTGCCTTACTGAAGTAGCTGTTGTCAAGAAGCCTGTTATTTCTTCAGAAATCATAGAAAGCAAGTGGGTGAATTTCTGACATTTTAGAGCTGGTATGCTGCACTATACAGTATTTAATGACTTGGCTATAAGGCTGTCAGACCCACTCAGTAAAATTAGTTTACCGTAGGTGATGGCTCTCATTGAAATTTTATTGAAGTAACCCAAAGCAGCTATACGTTTGCTATATCTGTACTTTCAAGGGGCTGCATGAGGAACACTGTAGAAAATACTTCATACATTATTTTACGGGGTTGCTTCCTTGGCTCCATGATACTCAGGAAAATATTAAGTCACTCTAAAAATAGAGCCAATATCACTTAAAACTGTATTTATCCACTAAATAATAAGATGAAACCTTCAAACTGTTGACTATTACATATTAAAGACCTAGTAGAGCCTCAAGGGATTCCCCTATTGATCAAAATTAATCCATTTGAGTACAGCACTCATGTCCAGAGCAAATGTTTGTCACTTGGAAGACACAGGGCAAAAAATATTGCTAGCATATTTGCAGAAATATGCTGACAGAAACTGAAGAAACAGCCTTGAAGTTTCCCCAAGAAATGAAGTACCTCGATGACTAAAATGGTGCTCTAACCTTTTTTTTTTTTTTTTTTTTTTTTTTTAATTTGGGACAGAAAAGACAGAGATTTTTCCCAAGGTGTCCGTTTAAACTGCAAACCCAAGAGACAATACACAAGGCAAAAAAAAAAAACCAGGGAAAAAAAAAAAAAAGACAAAGAAGGAAAAAAAAAAAAAAGAGATCAAAACATCTAAAAGACACTACAAAAAGCCTTTCAAAGTTAACTTCACATATAATGAGGTTTTGCCCTCAGCTTAGGTACAAAGGCAAAGAAGATCACAATCAAATGAAACATATTCAAAGCCTAAAAGCTGCCTTTGAGATTTATGTATTTCATATTGTTTAAAAGATAATTCTCAAGACAGTACTTCTGGTCATCAGAATATGTACTGGAACATAAGTAAGGCACTCCCATACCTCCGATCATACATGACACACCACTGGTTGCTAATCCTCCCTTTAAAAAGCCTGACTCCAGAAGGCATCACACTACACCACATCTTCCAAAACACTGTTTCAAGTACAATTTTAATCAAAGTGAGAAAGCATCATAGGCAATACATAAATATCCCTGCATCCCCCATACAACTACCCTGTAGGTCCCAGCGCAAGTATTTGTAAGGCCAGACTGCCCAACAAATCCGGAAACAGAATCTGGCTGCTTTTCACCCTACTTTCAGAAATAACTGTGTTGACTAGTTATCTGCATTTCACTTTTCTGTACTTAACAAGTCCACCTGAATGCCACTTTGAGAATAAAACTCTACATATCCATCAGTGAGCCTACGCTAGCAGGAATTTGGTCTATTTACTGAGTCCACTTCTGCATCCAAGCATCACGCTCTCCTGCCAAAACTGCATTCTGCTTGTGAAGGAAAACATTTATGATTGGACAACAACCCCCCTTCCCTGAGACTACGGGTCTCAGCAGCATGCTTTCAGGCACTGAATTTTCATGCTCATTTCACTTCATAAGCACTTCCACACATGAATAGACCTTCCAGGATTTGTGGGAAGAAGCAAATTAAAACAGAAGGGAAGAAAGAACACTATGTTGAGCAGCATACGTGGGATGGAGAAACCATACTGAACAGTAATAACAAAAACTGATGTATGCCACAGCACAGAAGGGCACATTCAGACTATAATAAAAACATCACCAGTACAGTATAAGGGACAGTGCCTGATTTGATACTTAGCTGTGACAGCTGCCAGTTATTTCCAGTAATCTGTAGCTCTAGAATGAGCTCTAGCACTTCCAGGGATTTCTTCCCCCACCGATATTTTTACAGTGATACTTTCCTCCAGTATCAACAGAGAAATGTTTCTGATTTATTACCAGCAAGTATTTCTGTGCTCATATTTTCAATTCAAGAACACTGTCTTGAAAATATGTTGCAAAACACTGTTTTCCTTCCATACTCAAGGAATCACACATAGCAGATGGAATGGGAGTTTCTCAGCTGTACTGAAGATGATACAAAATGACTACAACTACAAAGACATTTGGATGTTCTGAGACAGTATTGCAATGTGTCAATTTTTATAAACATTCATTCCTCTTACCAGAGTATTAACTAGTCATTAAGGCCTTAAACCTAAAAGACACTTACGCACTTTACTGTAGCTGATCCTTCCATTATTACTCACACCTGTAAAATTACAAAAAGATTATGCAAGTGTTTGTGAGATTGGATCCTATGATCACACCACTGAGCTAGAACAGACCAAATGGAAATAAATATTATTCTAGAAATTAATGAAGCCATTTCTATGAGAAGCTCACTTTTTTGGTTTAGTATATATGTGCATATATATTATCTATATATAAAAATTAAACTTGCCACTATAGAATGGCTTTCCAAGTTATTTATATATTAACGTGAGATCTGTGGATGTATTTCTGAACATACCTTGTCATTATTCTTAAAAGCATGCTTGGAGTTTGTGATAATGTATTTTGTAATATTAGACAATACAGTCACATTTTTCCCTTTCATTAGAGAGCATATTCATATGTATTTAAAGTATTTGCATAAATTTCACAGTTAACTGGGCTTTAAATATGCATGATTTGGATGTTACTTCTAGCCAAATTTCGTTAGTCGTATGTCATTGGCAAGGAAAAAATTCAGGAACAAATTTAGTTGTCAACTGCTACAAATTACCATTTAGTATTTTTAATATTAATCTGAATACATATCACACATTAAGGTAGAACCTAGAATTAAAAATGCAAGCTGGCACATTGTTAGCATGCTTGAATCTAGACAGAATGAAAAATAAACAACAAAGCCAACTAATTGCTTTTATATGTTGAAACGTTAGAGATCATGAAAAGCTTCTGTACTTAAACAAAAGACTAGCCCAAAGTATACTTCATACAGTCCACAGTTCATAAGGCTTCAGATGTGTATTAGGCATTTCACCCTCTCTTTTTATGGTTTATGCATCTGATTTGGTGATGCTTCCTCACCCAGCAGCCAATTATGATGAATATAATTTGTAAGGCAGCTTTAATGATACACAGGTTTCTGGTCACTAAATAATTTGATGGTGTTCGAGAAAACCAAAACCAAACCCAGAACTGCTGGATATTCTACATTCAGTGCAATAGCTCTGTGCTATTGCATCAAACAGTATGGGTTGATCCCTGCTAATCCCATTTTGCTGCTGATGGACGAGCGCTGCATACTGAGATTGTACTGACTGATGAAGGAGGTTATGTATGAAATGAGACTGCACACAAGCAGTTAGCTGATTCAGTGGTATCAATGCACTGCAAAGAAATTAAAAATTATGCATCTATTTTTATGTCCATGAACTACTAATGGGACAATCTGTTCTGCACTAGGAGTACTGTTCTTTAAAAGCAAATCTTCAAACAACCCACTCAAAGCTAGAGCTAATGACAAAGTGGGGCTCTGGACTGCAGCAGCAGTTGTTTGAAATCGGAGGCATCTGGTCTGGGAGACGGAACATTAGGCAGGGGGCTGAACAAGACAGGTTATTACAAAAGGGTGACCACAAGGAAAGGTTCCTGGTACTATGTGCATGTGATCTACATCTGGAATCACAGAGCTGAACTGGAACTTTATTATAAAGATTTTACAGGGCAGGTATGTGAAAATCAAAGAGATGAGCGTGGATCCTAGGTAAGCACAGATGTGGTTTTCTACACATGTGGCCTCCACAACCTCTGCAGTTGAGTTACACAGCAATTTTCCAGGAAGGAAAAAAGCTGGGTGTATCAAATTATATCCTTCAGTGAACAGCCATCAGAATGGAAGAAGAGGAGACAAAGCAGGTGATTTGTGAGGAAGAAAAAAATAAAAAAGCAAAATAGAACAACAGTGGAAGAAAAATCTGCCATAAAGGCCTTCAGTATTCAGGGTCTATCTCTGCCTTCTGGAGCTAGGAGAACAGTTGCTATGCCCTTCAACCACCATTTCTCAAGTTCATGATGTAATAACAGTTGAAAACAAACCACATGTGAAGAACCACCTTCTGAAGACTGTTTGTGTCCCTGACTTTGATTCTCTGTAGATCAAGATATTGGCTTGCCTTTGATTTACTAGTGCGTTTTAAGGTCCTTCAAGATCAGATCCAAAGCCTGCAAACTGGGCACACTTCTGTTCCTCTGTTCCACAGGGTATAGGAGCTGTTTATTATTCTTAAAAGCAAAACTAGGGAGATTGCTCTCCTGCCTTCTGAGATCAGCACCACTGCAGTAAAGATGCACTTTCAAGATCTTAAAACTGTTCTTCAAGAAACTACATCCTCTCATGTGTCTTGGATGGATATATACAATTAGTAACTAGCACTCTGATTTTACAAGATGCCAAAGCAAACCTTTCTTATTTAAGCACTCTGTATTTTTTTTAAATAATGTCCACTGAAAGATGTTTTTTTCCCCCAGTCTACATTCTCTACCAAACTTGTCTTTCACCAAAAGAGAGAACTCATTTCCTGTTTTTTCCAGCAATTGTTTTTGCCCAAACCCCAATTCCTACAGTCTGCCTGCAAACTACTCCTTACAAAATATTTTGATCTGTGGAAAAGTTAGAGCTTCCTTTAGAAAAGCAGGATTAGCTGGTGTAGCAAGCATTTTCCAACCCTACTTTCTAAGAAAAGTAGAGTTGGAAAGGAAAACCAAAGGAAAACAAAAATCCACAAAGCAGTATCCTGTTCATCTCTGCAAGATCAAAGATAGAACAGGTATTAACATATGCATTCTAGAAGTATCAGAAAAAGGAAGCAAATGTCATTAAACCTTTTTTAAATGACATAAAATGAGTTAAGATTACACACAGCAAAAGTACAGTTTATGTTTATTATTCTTCCTCTTTCAAGAGGATCAATACCACCTCAGTATCCGAAGACACTTTACTAAGGCACCAACAACATTCTGCAGCTGTATGCATAGCATGTATTGTATCACACAATATTAGCATATAAGCTTCCTTTTGGCCAATGTACTAATGTGGACAGCAAAACAAAAGGAGCACCAAAACCTAAATAATGAATTTTCCATTAGAAACATTTTATTGAATTGTATTTTTATCCCTTTTAGTATCTACTGAGAATGTAAGTTTGTCAAACTTTGGCAACAAACAAGCAGAAGACATCCAAGTATTGCGGTTTGAGGTACTTGTCGGATAAATACTACAAACTGCAAACAGATTCATACATGGTTTGAGGTGATGTAACTCATGCTTCTGTAAACAAGTTATTGTGTCCTCTGTCCCTTGAGCTGGCATCCAGCACATGGTCCAGTTTCAAGTAAAATCTTTTCATTCTTCCTGGATCCAGTTTTCAACTGAGTTAATTCAGCAACCAAGTTCACTACATTCACTGATACTGGTGACAATTTTTCATGCTTATTTCCCAGTGGCAAAGTAACATTCTTAGCACTTATTTGCATAATAAAAAACAATCTGTCAGAAGTATATACAGGTCTGAAGAAAACATGCATCAGTAAGAAGGGTAATACAACTGAAACCATGTGGGACAACTGCTTAATGTCTCAGAATGTACTTAGCAGATATCACTGCAAAAATACTACTAATATTGTTTCATATGCTGTTGCACCAGCATAATTAGAAGTTGTAATAAATGTAATTTTCCAAACTACTGGCCATGGCCTATGATGATGGCAGGTAAATATCAATAAATATGCTAGGGGTTAAGGGTAAAAAAGGAAAATACTAGTAGCTTTGTTTTGTCAAAGGTGCATTAAGCTTTCAGAAGCATGGTATGGAACAGATCTTGGATGGGGTTTTAAAAGTCTGCAGGGCAAATTCCATTGCCTCTACTCCTGCTTAAATTTCTCAGCCCTGTCTGTTTTCAGTGGGAAAATTCAGAATCATTTACTGGTATGAAGTAGGAGAGGGGAAAAAAAAATTAAATACATCAGATCATTTAATACTTGAGAATCTTAGATGTCAGCAGAGCAATAAATAACACTAATCAGCACTGAAGATGGAATATGACTTAAATGCTGCGGCCCAAGGAACAGAGCAAAGCAACAAAAATATCTTCCAGTCATTATAATTGCAAATTGCATTCAAAAGCAGTATCATCATTAATGTGGACTTTACAGCAGCCAGTACATTTATGGGATCAGCCAAAGACTTGCGTAAGAATACACAGGCAAGCTGGTTATCTTGAATGCTTCAAGTCACCTCCATATTGCTAAAGTACTATTGAGAGACATGAAGAGGTGACGAAGTTCTCAGACTCATGCACTGCATCACCAATGATAAGGTAAACAGCTTTATTTGTAATATTTAAGCAACTACTATCAATCATATTACCAAATAATGATTTTGAGGAAAAAAACCTAAATTTGAAGCCATATGAAGTTGATGTGAGACCCACTAAATTCATACAATTATTGGTTTGTTTACTGAAAGAGCATTTAGGATCTTTGCTGCACACCACATTAAATATCAATTTAGGTAGCTTTTGATAAATAGCTCTATAATAGTTCAGTATCAAAGCAAACTAATATGTAACAACATATCAACCTGTTAAAAGAACTAGGATATCAAATGTAAGACAAATCAAAAGAAAAGCTGAGCCAGCAAATCCATGCAATTGTGAAAACTGAAATAAAACCCAACAACACCCACTTGCGTAGGGCTCACAAAATTCTCACATTTTCTGGGAAGCGAAAGATATGCTTACCGTTATCTTTGCTGCTGTTTTCTTCAATTGTCATTTGTTCTGCTAGCTCAGACAGCGATTCATCAATGGTCTGGCTTCCACGCAAGGTTAAGGAAAGTCTCCTCTTAAACTTTTTCATTCTATCAATATTAAGTCTGGCTTAAGGAAGCCTGAAAAAAAGGGGGAGAAAAAATTAGTTCAGAAAACAACATTTAATTATCTCACATAAAAATGCAGGAAGGCTTACAGAAAATTTAATTAATATGCAAGTCATCTGTAAAACAATATCCTTAAAACAAGACTGCTCTACTGGACTGAAGAAGAATGTCTTGAGAGGCAAGTGCCATACATTTTTTGCAGTTTTTATCTCTGTTAGGAAAACCGAGAATTTTTGTTTAAAAAAACCCCAACAAAACAAACAAACCCCCCCAAACAGCTAATTTGATCACTAATTTGATCACTAATTTTACAATCCAATAATAAAACATACAGTCATCTGAAAACTTGACAGTATTCCGTTGCCTTCTCTGAAGTCTCTTTCACCAAACCCACTGAGGATGAAGAGGCTGGAACCTTCTCCCTCTTTCAGCCCATTTATTTATAGACCAGAAGGTACTGAATTTCGTATTTTGCCCTTTTCACAAAAGGAGGAAGGGGACAACACTAAAAGCCTTAAAAACAAAAGCAATTCTCAAGCCTGATCCCACCTAGGGAAATGCATAGCCAGGGCCTGATAACAACAGCTAGAATGGATGTTTCTCTACAGTCAGGCAATAAGACTAAACTGGGAACAAAGCAGGATGCACTTTCTCCATGGAAAGCAGTAAGCAAACAAACAATAACAACTAGGGTCCACACCATAAACATGCTGCCACAAGTCTAAGCTGGTAAGCAAATTCTGCAGTGTGCCATACATTTGCCCTTGCACGACGAGAAACACAATTCTGTCTTTCATTACTCCATATGGGCAATTCACTCTAGATGTTATTTCACAATAACTTGTTCATCTGCTCATAGCCTCCAAGAATCACATAGGCAGTGTCAAACACAAGCACAGCATACTTTTAAGCCTGAGCTGTTCATATGTTTTTTTCTTGCATCAGCCTCTTTGCACTCCAAAACACACAATTCACATGCAAAACTAAAAAACTTCTTCAAAGTTCTCCTTTAAACAGAAAAATGCAAAAAGTAGTATGCTAAAGATCTGTATTTAATAACAAATTGGAATACAATTACTTTTATATTGACATTGTTCCTTTACATATATGCCTTTCATCTATGTAGCTTACTTATGCTACATAATAAAAAGGAGAACAAATCAGTGTAACAAGTTGGAAGTGGTTGGTGGTGGTAGGATAACGCATATATACACTAAATCGTTACAAGACTATATTACACAGGACAGTGAGTAACACATAAGGATGGATAAAAGACCTTTGGAATTTGAGCCCCAAAGTCTGAGATGAACAGTACAATCCCTGGCAAAGCAGCAGCTGCATCCAAGGGGGAACAAACAGGGTAACATCTTAGACAACCAGAGCTACTCTAAGCCAAAGTAGTCAGCCACCAGGTAAAGATACATAGGAAAGAAAAAATTATAAATGCTGGAGACAATGTTAAGCCAGCAGTTTCTAAACTGCCCTTTTAATGCACTGCTGTGTGTGCAAGAAAGCCACACCTTAGTATGAGTAATTTTTCTCTCACTCAAAAGCAGGATATTCTTATTGTTAAGGTACTGTATTCAGAGAACATTCCAAGGGGAACATTTACTCTTCCTCTTCAGGTCCTGTTTTGAAGACCTTACTTAAAACTGGTATATTTCCGTATTTATTTTAATTTTTCCAAACCAATGGCCTCTGTTTCTCTTAAACCCCAAGATTTTGTAAGAGAGAGAGAGGGGAAAAAGAAGAAAAAAAAGAAGAAAAAAAAAAAAAAAGGACACATCTTTTATATGTGGTTTTACTTAATTCTCCTGTATTGTTCTTGGAAACCTGCATCCTCCTACATGTATTATCCTCAAAAAGGATACATGCAATTTTTAGCCATGTAATGCCCTAAAGCTACCTGACAGCATAACGATTTCTCTCCATTTTCTACTTGGCAGCAACTGAAAAAACAGATGCCTTTATATGGAAACAGGCCTTTCCTGGGTTTTGATCTTGATTTAAGCCTACACAATTTTTTAATCAAAAAGGTCTACTTATGAAAAATATTACATATAAATTAACAGACACATGGATTAGAAAACCCAAGAGACATTCTAAATCTCAAGCTAATATAAAAGCAAGTATTTTGTTAACTAAGGTAAAAAATTTCTCCTGGTAAAGGAAGGCTTCATAAAGTGCTGAAGCAACATTTTTACTAAGATTCTGAATTAAGTTCAAGGCTTGATTTTGAAACAATTTAACAGTAAAAAGGAGTTGTGAGTGGAAATCTGTGTGTTAGTGAATGCTTCTTTCTATTGAAATGTAATTCAGGGTTTTTTACACAAAAAGATGCTCACAGATACGAAAACAAATTCTCCTCCCTTAAAAGCATCAGTATTCTTGCTAATTCAGACGTGTAAAGGATGAATATATTTAATAGAAAAAGAAAGGAAATAAAAAAAAAAAAAAAAGAGGAGTGACCAGTATTTAGTGCTTGGAAATGTCCTAATCTCCAATTTCTTTCCCTTCTTTATTCTCACTTCCAGCCAACATTGCAGAACCTACTAAATGTTGGTAGTTTCAGACAAGATCTCTAGGAACAAGCTTTGAAAATCTGATCCATGCAATCCAAAGCTAGCATCGGTTCTCTAAAATGAGAGCAATTTCACAGAAAATTCAACTCAGTTTAACAAAATTGAAGGGAAGTCATCTGCTATTAGAATCATAGAATCATAGAATAGTTAGGGTTGGAAAGGACCTTAAGATCATCTAGTTCCAACCCCCCTGCCATGGGCAGGGACACCTCACACTATTCCTTTTCACCAATTCATAACACATGTAACTTCTTTTCTCCATTTAACAGTAATTCTAATCTAAATCCAAAATTGAGTTACCTGATTAGTAATATATACCTAGTGGCTATGATTAAATGCAGTAAGACTCCTGATGTTTCCTGAAGTTCTTAACAATTGTGAGAAGAATATGTTGTTATTTTTGAGTTTCAGAACAGAGCCTGGGGCTTGACTATTCTAGTCTGTAAATTTATTTATTCTGAATAAGTCATACCCAAATCAAATACTTCAGATGCCACAGCAGATAGATGTGTACACTTGAACGCAACTAATGCAAATTCTAGTCTTCTGAAGACAGAATGAGGACAAGCAATCTGATACAATACTATCTGATACAACCCAGAAACAGAGACATACTTGTTCACTGGAACAGTTTGCCCAAGAAGCTGTGAATGCTCCATCCCTGGCGGTGTTCAAGGCCAGACTGAACAGAGCCTTGAGTGACACAGTTTAGTGGGAGGTGTCCCTGCCCATGGCAGAGGGGTTGGAACTGGATGATCTTAAGGTCATTTCCATCCCAAACCATTCTATGATTCTATGATTCAGTCCCTACACTGACATGAAATGTAAGAAGAGACAATGTTTTCAAGGAACTGCTGCTTCTTATAAATGACCTCCAATCTAACCCTGAAAAGTTGGTGTCTTTGTCTTTAAAAGCAAAACCAGTTAATCCTTCAAAACTTCACTAAAATTTACCTTTCATACACTTTTTTCTCCTTAGAACGTGCAGAAAAAGTATTTTCCAACATTCAGTCATTAACACAGTTTGCTTCAATAGTTTCAAACTCCTGCTTTGCTCTCAATGTCATTTAAAAGTGATCTTTACAATAGACTTCTGAAAACAAACTTCACAGTTCTAAATCATCCAGGTGAGATCACACTTAAACGAATGGGTTCTGGCTCCCTTTCTCTATAGCAGGCCAATCCTCCCCACAATGCCTGTAGCAGATCACAGCTAGCAAATGCAGATATTCACCCTGCCTATGCAGAAGACAAACATTAAAGCATTTTCATTCCAAAGAATTAACTCAACTAGATTCTGCACTCATCTATTCACCAAAAATCAGAGGTGCTATAATGCCAATGGCTAACATTCTCAATAAACTCCTCAAGCTCCCAGACCCTTGGTACCTTGAAAGTGAAAACAGGGATACATAAGATCTTTATACACAATTAACATATATGGCATGCTTAATCCTTTTAAATTTAAACAAGTTCAACCAAAAGTTTCAAAAGCAATAAAGTTATTTAATAGCTTACATTTTGGCCAGTTTATTTCAGGAGGGTCACAAATACCTAAACCTCACTAAGATTTTGCTGATTCAAAGCCCTCTGAAGTCAAAGGAACCTGTGCTTCAACTTCAATAAGCTCTGGATCAGACTAAGTGCTGACTGTTCTTTTTCCAGAAGTTATATTGCATTAAAATGCACCTACATAGAGATTAAGCATTATAAAATTACTTTCCCACTTAGACACACACTGAAGTAGCTGTGTGACTGTTCTTACAACCTGCTTTACAAAACAGTAGGTGTTTTCCAAACATCTACAGGCAGTTCTTGTTCTGAAAAACTCATTAGCTGTCATCTCAGATAAAGTGGGAGGAAAGGACAGGAACAGGAACCCTATGTAACAGCAACACATGAACAACAGTGTGAACACAGCATGGTCCTTAAAGATGGGTTAACAAATTAAAGCCACAGGCATAAGACATCAAAGAAAGCAGGCAACAGCATTCCATGTGAACTAGGACAGGAAGAGCTGTAGACACATGTGGGATGCTCAATCTGATTTCATAAAATCACTACAGGCGAATATTTTGACAAGATCTGAAGATTCTGTCAAGGGATTTATATTTTTTAGGATCTAAGATGGAAAATCAAGTGAGGTATATCAACTGGAGAATAAAAACTCTCTACCCAACAAGAAAATAGAGTAACAAGAATCATGAAATCCTTTCTTAATATGGCACTCAGCATTACAGTTGTTAATGATTCTCAGAAACCATGATGTCATTCACTGTACCACTAAAATCTAAAGAGATAATAATTTAAAATTCCACTAGCATTTTAATTACATCAGTTACAGGTCTGTTAAATATTTTCAAGCATATCATAAACTGTGGATCATTTGTTTGTCTGATTAATAATTTTAGATTCATCTAATTTAAGAGTAAGTATTTCTCAAGGTGATAATCCAAGCTTGTGTTAGAAAGAAGAGGTCTTAAAAGCTTAGAGGACTGCAAACAATATTAATTAAAAACAGAAACAGGAAACGCCTGTCAAGGATATTGCCCCCTTAATCTAAAAAGAAAACTGCTTTACACAGCTTTTATATTTATTAAACTGTTCTCAATCTACCTGAATTAAGGAAAAAAAAAAAAAAAAAAAGGCAGCTACTGGTCACATAAGCATGTTGCACATCAAATATAGAGCAATCTATTAATTACACTAATGAGAAATATATGGCTAACTTATCTAAGATCACCAACCACCAGCTGGAGCACTCGTAAAATTCACATCTAACACATATGTACTTCCCTACAACCACAATTCTGTTTTACAAGAATAGATTATATATATGGCATCTTACTCACTACATCTGTTCTTTGTCTCAATTCACATTTATTCACATTGGTGAAGAAGTTTTCTATTGCATTTTTCCATGCTCTGTCCTTAAAAACATCATCACTCTGGCCAACTAGACTCTTGTCAGGAACAGAGCTATTTAAAAAGTTATTACCTTTTATATTGCATTAGGTCAAAGAACTGACATTGTACAGATATAAGCGACATCTGACAAACACGGCCTTTGTTACAGATGAAGGAAAAATAATTCAGAAGTGAAATATTACAGCCTAGTTTGACCTCCCAGTGAAAAAAAGGGCAAAAGAACCCTCACAGCCTTTTTCATTATGAATAAACCAATATTCAATATGGAATTGAACTTCTGGGGTTAAGGCATTTTTTATGTGTTTATAGAATTGCACCCAGTTACTGAAAACAAGACAGGAAGATATTCACAATGGTTAACTTCTTATTCAAGGCCAGTTTTCCTAGTTAATACAGGCAAAGAGATTTCTCCCAAAGTGAGTAAGAGCATCTATATTCAGCTTCTAGTCTAGATCATCAACTGGAAGAACCTCTGCGAACAAAGGAATAGATGGAAATTGGCATGGCCTAATTTAATTTAGATTGTGAATAGTTTTTCTTATCTTTACCCTCCCCCAATCCCTTTGCCTTTACAGAGTAACAAAGGACAGTAAAACAAGTTTGGGGTTTTTTTAAATAATTTTTAAGTTAAAATAAATATACTGATCATTACTACAGGCATATGTAACTCTACTAATGGTACAGAATTCATAAAGAAAGAAAAACATCAAATCTGCCAAAAAGGTCAAATCTTGCAGCCCTTTTTTCATATCTTATGCTTCTTTCTCTAGTCATAAAGCTTTATCTTGATAATCAGGGCAAGTCTGCGTTCTTTAAAATGTACACATGTATCCTCTCCCATATAGATATAAGCAGTATCAAACAGCGAAATCAAGAGACATTCTTTTTATAGATCTCTCTAGATAAGATAGATTGTACTGATGAAGAGCTCCACATTAATTATCAAAGGTTCTGTTCTTTCAACAGCCAAGTGAAAAAACACAGTATGAATCTTGTTATATTGGCTGACATTTAAGTTAACAAAACGAATAAGCTGACTGGCAATGCTTCTTGCATTTGCTGTCAGACCCATAAACTGAAAGTCTTTTTTTTCTCTTGAAGGGGACAGCAAAGACCAGAAGATTACATGGATGTAGCATATATACTACCAATGAGCTATGGAACTTTCCATCTCAAAAAATATGCTGAGCACTGGAAACCAAAGGCAATCTCTGTAATTTTATGAGCTTTGATTTATGAGCAGAAAGCCTTAATAAAGCTTTCAGGGGAAAAAAAAAAAAAATCTTAAAGAAAAAAAGCTGTGCACACAAAGCTTGCTGCTCCCTAAAACTGAGATTATTTTAGTGACAGATATACAACATTGCAGTCACCACATTCTCCTTTTGCAAATAAGCCAGTCTTTGGAAGAAAACTGAGCAGAAAACCTCTACTAGGCTCAAGATGACATGTCAGTTAAAATGTTGATTCTAAGACTGAAAAGCATCTGCAATCTTTTGAGAGCCTGAGAAATTCTGTCATTAAATACTTATACTTCCAAAACCTAAAGGCTTGCTTCCTCTCTGCCCCACAATTCAGGCACCAAATCAAAGACTCTCATAGTGAAGAACCTTCTCTCAGTCTCCAGTAGGTCTCAGCCCAGCACCCCCTGAACCTTCAGCATTTGCTTCTTGCTGTGCTCACATAAAAGCTATAGTTCCAATCCAAGGCCTACGGCAACAAAAAGCTTTCAATTTATTTCAGTATTCTTGAATCAAGCACCAGGAGACACAACAAATACACCATAGCAATATAAACTAAGATAAAAACTGAAGACCCTCCTGATTTGGATACACAGAGGAGAGTGGTACAAGTTTCTAAGCAAAATTAAAAAAAGTTTTGGCCTTCTTCCCTTAAAACAGAAATTAATTACACTGGAGAAACTGTTGAGGAAACCTTATCATGGCCTGCCTGGGAATTAACAACCAAGAGCTGTAACAGCTCATCCACACAAAAAGGCTTAATTATTAAAACTGCAGACAAAACAAAGACCATAATATGTTTTCTTTTTTCTATGGTTAATTGGTATAACTGCTGTAAATTTATAGCATGCAAGTTTTCTTCCAAATGTCAAAGTTTTGTGTTCATTGCTTGTTGAACCTCAGTACACATTCTGCATAGTGGGAACACAAATAAAAACCTGCCAAACAACTCATAGAAAGGCTTTACATTAAAACTTGCATGGCAAAAATAAAACCAAACCCTTCCATAATTATTACATGCATACACATCTGCACATATGAATGCACATATCAAAGAGTGAGGAATGGTTTAAAACCAGACTTTGGATGCATTTCTCTTACTCTGCTGTGCACACGCAGAATAAAATAAACGCAGCAAGGGAAACAAAGCTGTTTCACAGTAATTGAGGGGTTTGTTTTGCTGGACATTTTTTGGAAGAAACCACAACGTAACAACACAGGCAGAATTTTCAATACACAAGTAAAAGACTCTATAAGCAGTATGATATAGATCAATATTCTAAAGTCGTGGCAACATACACGAATAATTTTCCTCAAAATAACAAGCCACATTTAAGATCTGATGCACCGAAGGCATTACACTGTGCCACAAAAGACATTGAGAAAAGACTGGTATGATACAAGATAACTCTTTGGAGACTTATTTAATGCATAAGATTTATCAGTCTCTTCCACACTACATATTTTTCTGGAGATTTCTGACAATAATAGGCTGCGGCACAATTACTACGTCTGAAATAACAGAGGAATGGAACATCTTGGCTACAAGTAAGAAAGCAACTACTGATGGAAACAACAGCTAACCAAGTTTCTCATATTCAGGTCGAGTACACATAATACCTCCAGTGAGATATCTTAAAGATAATTTCAAAGGGGCAGTAAGTAAACTTGTTCTTGCAGTAAATTGCTTGAATTAATGAACATCTTTTACCTAAACTTATAAATTCCTCTGATATTTTTTTAAAACTCACTAATTATTGTCTTTTCTTCCCTTCTTCAATGCTGTAATTGGTACAATTTCTGAGGAGATTCCTCAGTGGCAAAAAATCTTTGAATAATAAGGCACTCACAAATTTTTCTACTGTATTATTTTTTACATAGCAGTCAAGATGTCCCAGCATGGGACCAATTTGTTCTATTACCACATTCAGACAAATGTTGCTTCATCTGTCTGAAGTGTCCATGCTGTCATTTAATGGTCAACTGGGTATGCACACACGGATCATGCCCGTATTCATTTCCAAGGATACTAAACACATAAGAAAGATAGTATTCCTAATGCAAATTATTATCTAGCTGACAACCTGGGAAAGAAAGAAGAGCTTTGACATATGCTTGCCAAGTGGCTTCACAAATAGTTATGTTGGCAACAAAAAAACGCCTTACAAGGTAGAGAAGAAACCATGAGCCTGCTTAAGCCAATTTAATACCTCCACAGAAGTAGAGCACTGATCACTAAGACTGCTCACTGGGAGCAGTGTGATATAACTGATGAGTACCAGAAAAGTAGCCTGAAAAACTGCAGAGTTTTGCCTTGAGCTTATTTAGCCTAGCTAAACAAAAACTGAGATCTGGAATAAATGAAATCTGTGAACAAAATAAAGGGCAACAGCAAATGCTGTTAAGGAAAGATGACATAGAAATACAAGAACAAATGGATACAAAATAAAATAAAAGCATTTAGCACAAGTGCCTTCATTCTCTGAAAAAAGGTTCAGGCTATTATGATTCCCACTACACAACATGCAGATGCTTCTTTCTTTGTCTCTATACTTCACCTGCAGCAACATCCCACTCCAAAATTCAGCTGTCCTGCCAAGCCTAACAAAAGCTATTTTTCAGGGTATTTTCAAGGAGCAGGAACAAAAAAAAAATAAGCAAACCAAAACCAAACCAACAACAACAACAAAAAAAAGGTACATCTTCATTTAAACATAAAAAATAAGGCAACTGCCAGACATGAACCTGTCACAACTGTCACTGTTAGGTCAAAAATAAGAACCCTACATAGAGATTAAGAGATCTTGAGATTTTTTTGATTTGAGATTTTTTTGCCTGTTCAGGTAATTATTCTCTGTGTGTCTTTTTAAACACAACCTTACACATTGCTCTTCCTCAAGGTAACTGAAGACTGTCCAGACAAGGGTCCCCAAATTCTGAAACTAAGCAGAAGAACTAAATTACAGACACGTAATTTGGGCGACTCCAGTTAATCAGTTTGAGGCCACTCTCCTACTAGACTGAGCAAGCAGTCTAACACATCAAATGACACCAATGAAGCTTTACATTACCTTATCTTAGTATAACCAATTCTCTACCTGAAAGTATCCAAGCAAGTTTTCTGGACCTTGAACAGAGACCAGCAGAAGATTAAGAAACAACAACAACAAAGGTTATATGGAATTGAGGCAGTGACAAGATGTCAGCTAGACTCAATGAAGAGGAGACAAATGGCAACCATTAAAAGTGGAAAAATACATATCTGTAAGTAAATAACAGATCATTAAGACAGCATTAGTATATAGGAAACCCGGGAAAGTAACAACTATTAATGTCAGTCAATAACATTAAACCAAACATGAATAATTAGCAAACAAAACCTAAAGGACAAGTAGTGAGTCGCCAGATTATTTTTTACCAGAATTAAAACAGGTAAAATAACTGTGACTAATACTAGGCAAGTAACACTGATACCATCAACAGAAGCAGGTGCA
This sequence comes from Psittacula echo, assembly GCF_963264785.1. Lineage (NCBI taxonomy): Eukaryota > Metazoa > Chordata > Aves > Psittaciformes > Psittacidae > Psittacula > Psittacula echo. The sequence goes on along the minus strand of NC_137735.1, from coordinate 115,641,037 downwards.
CACAAAAAGCAACGCAGACTTTCTCTAGTAAGCTACAGTTGAAAGGCAGAGTAAGAATAGCTGGCTATTTTATGATGAAATCCCTGTAAAGAAACAGCAGAAGGATCACACACATATAGAGAGCACTGTTCCCAAATACATTTTCGTGTTGGGCAAACCTATTTGCTCTCTTTTGTTTCTCCGGAAGAAGAAGGAAGTGAAATTTTATGTTTGTCTGCAAAATAATTTCTTCTGAATTACAAACACTATCATTCTTCTGATGTTATAGCCTAACACTTACACAGTCCCATCCTGCCTAGAACAAAGTGGCCCAATAAGTTTATAAAAAAAAAATAAATTTATTTGCATTCTAAGCAAATTTTCTCTTTTTTACCACCCAATTATGCTACTTTTCAACATACACAAGTATACTGAAGAGCAACCAGGAGAATCCTCTCACTGTAGTTTATTTCCTTTTGATAAGTAGGCCTGAAATTAAACATTCCAAGAAGCTTCTAGCTTTCACTTGTAGTACTTATAATTCAGATCTATAGTTTTGCTTGCTTTAAAATCTATCTACATTTCTGTTTAATAAAAGGGAACCCAAGAGAATGTCTTCAAAAGGACTAGTTATTTATGCCTCATTAGTAATTTGTAAAAGCACAGAATAATCAAGTACTATGATACTGAAAGTTCAAGTTGTGCATCTTGAAGTCATTTTTAGCACAACACTTGGTAGCTAGATTTGTGAAGTAAATAAAAAGAGCTGTTAATTTGTTTTTATTATTAAAACCAAACTACATTTGCTTCTAAAGTAGGTTTTTATAAATAATTTTAAAAAAATACTTTGCGCTTCACATGAAACCCAAGTAAGCCAATTTCAGCACCTCCAACAACTTACTACAGATACTACAATCAGCTCTTTCTTATGACTATCCCAACAGCTATACTTCCCATATCTATGAATATATTCTTATTGGAGAAACTCCAACAAAATGCAGATGAAGAGCTCAGGGTATCAACTTAATTATGAAAACCTAAAAGTAGAGAATAGCATCCACCATCCACAGAGCTACATGTCATAATATACTATGCTAATTAATAGTTTCAGAAATCAAGAGAGCTTTGGTTCTTCACAACTTAGCTATCTCTGCTGTTGGAGGAAGGATCCAAACTGCAGTTTTTGACCCCTCCCCCCACCAAAAAAAAACCCAAAAAACCACCACCCCAAAACTGAAAAAAAAAAAAACCAAACCTCAAACTCCCCCCCCAGATACAAACTGTTAAAGGATTATGAAATACTTCCCTTCTGAATTCATCAACCTTATTGAGAGATATGCTGCAGGAGAAACTTCATGATGGCAGCAAAATGTGGTAGACATGAAGTGCCTTCTGTCTGACTAAAACTGCAGTAGAAGCATATACTCAAATTAATGAAAGCAAAAGTGGTTTCCAAGAATCAAGACTAAATTTGCTAAATTGAAGAGGGTGGTTACAGAAAATCCACTTCGGTTTTCAGAGAAGTAGCAAGTAAAAATATGTATTATCTTAGTATATTGTTCCTACATAAAAGAAACTGAGAGCAAAATCTCATATAGGAATTTTTGAAAGTGGCAAGCAACCAAGTGAACATACAAGAACTGCGTATGTTATAAAGATCAAAATACAATCCTAACTTCACTGTGATGATTACTATTTAACAGCCTGACCTGTACTTTGCTGTCCACAATATAAAAGCTATTTCAATTGTCTGCTCATCTTACCAGTTTTCAACTATATTAAAGCATTTGAGCTACTGAAGAGAAATTACATTCTATCACCATGCAGACCTATGAAAAAAACCAAAAACTATCAGCTATTTTCATTGCAAGTACCCTACCAGTATTTAAATGACTACTAAAAAAGACTGTTAGCAAATTATGTATCAGTAGCAGTACATACAAGCTTGCTCTTGTCAGGGAACTTACTCTGGAATCTACAGTTTAAAATATTAAAACAAAACCACTTTGAAGCTAAAATTACAGTGACGTTTCCATGAAAAAACAACTGGAGCCGCTGGAAGAGGAAGTTTGAACAAGGAACTGCAATGGACAATGTATGACAGAGATACAAACTATAAAATGACCAAAGAAGAGAAACTGAAATAGAGAGGACACTCAAGGCATTGAAAAGAGAAGAAGTGAAAGCAAGGACTGGATTAAGCTGCATGCAACAAGTTCTCTCACCAGTAAAAAGAGAAAATGATGACAGAGACCTGATCTACATCTCAAGACAGTAAATCAGGTATTAGGCTGCCTAATTACTAATCAAAAACTTGCACATTCACACTATGCACAGCACCACAGCGATCTGGCTTCTCTGCACAAATCTTCTCAAAACACTTTGCAAGTGTAACTCTATTCCAAACCTATGCTGAACAGAGAGCATCAGCTGTCCTACCAATACTGAAAAGCAGCATTGTTAAATGTTCTGATCAAGTCAACAGAAGTGTTATTATTTGCCTACACTTGATCTGGACCAAGTTTGTACCGATGGATGACCCTGCAGTGAGTAATGAACAAATCCGCTATTGGTAGAGGTGAGGCTGTGACCTAAGGTACAGGAGCCTGCATAAAACTAGCTGTACACACAGCACTTCAAAGTAAAACAGAAACCAAAACACCCTACAGCCTCCTTAACAATCTTATGCCAGATGTCAACAAAATAAGTTTTCAAAAATTCTAATTACACGTAATATTCTTACTTTGTATTTTGTTTAAAGAAATCTCTTCCACCATTACTTGGTACAATATTTTTATTTATATCATTGAGCTAATTACTTTTCTACTGAAGACATTACAACTCCCATCAACTTCCATGAGAACCACTAGGCCAATGTAAGACAGCTCAGAAACCAAAAGGCTTGCTTTAAATTTCATTACTGAATGTACATTTTCCAAAATTTACTTCATCTCAAAAAGGTTTATATTAAAATATTAAATTTTCTATTTTCCAAACCTTCACCTTCCCAATTCCCAAGTGTCTTCAAGAAATAAAAGTTTAAGAACCCAATCTGTTATTTCACAGGACCATCTTGAAACTAAGGCTTTGTTTTGCATAGGAGCAAAAATCGAAGCATTCAGTCTCCTAACTGAGTACCATTCTCCTCTTTACTCAATGCATGATTATTATTTTTTACTTGACTTTGCAAAAAATTAGTATCTACAAAGTGTCTAGTCTCAAGGGCTTGTTCTTTAGAAAAAAACTCCTAAGAAGGACACACAAGATTAAAGGACAAAGTTGGGCTAATCTGTACTTATGAAGTCTTCTTACAAAAATAATGCAAGAAAGGCTGAAGATTTAGCATCACTTTTACTCTATCACAATATATGCTAATGATCTGCCACATCCAGTTAGCAAACCCTTAAGTGTCTATGGCAGGTTTTAATCTTTAAAAGGGAATGAGACCCAAGATCTCCAGAGCTTCAAAAATCTCTGGTTTCCTTTACTGAACAAAGCAAGCCTTAAGTTAATGTAGTTTTACTATCCAAAAATCATTTGAACATTTAGTCAAAGGAATGATGCCTAGTGATATCAAAGAATTTGGTCTAATTCATCAGAGACGCAAATATCCATTGCAAGCTCTATTTTGGTACTCTCTTCACTTATCCTACCCTCAAAGAAAATGGAAAGACCAAAAGTGTGGCAAAAGCAGAAGTCAGGCCATGAAAAACTTAAGTAAAGAATGAAGTCCAAGAACAGATTTATTAGAAGTCCTCAAAACTCAAAAGGGAATTTTGTTCTATGCAGAAATAAGGTAATATTCTGTAACAGAATTAATTGTAACTCATCCCTGCAGGTAAACCAACAATTTCTTTCCTTTTCAGAAACAGGAAAAGACAAATGCTGTGATTTATGTGAGGATTCTAGCAGAAAAACAACTGACAACTCTTACAGACAATAAAAAACAGAGCACTAAGCAAACTTCTTACTTACATGGTCTAGCTAACATTTTCTATGTGTGCAGCAACAAAAAATTTACTATTTTTATTAAATCAGATATACCTTAAAACAAAGGCAAAACACTTGATTTATTAATTCAGTTCTAATATCATGTATTCCACTACTCTTAAACAGCTTGCGCTGAAAAAGTTTGAATTGTTCTAGTCTGTGATTTTAAAGCTATTTACTTGCCTGCAAAATCAGAGTAGTCCTTTCAATTATGAAGTAAATCACTAGCCAGCCATTACTCTACCATCTGTGTTCAGCCCTATAGTCTAGATGGCAAATCTAAATTTCAAGCAGCTGAAATTATTCAAGTAAAAATACTGAAGTGTGCTATTATTTCTAATTACCTTGTACCCTGCATTGCAGTTTCTTAAATTTGCAATAGCTTAAAAAAAAAAAAAAAAAAAAGTTGAGAGAAATATGTGACTCAGCCAATTTGACAGGAAGGTTTGGTATTTTACATAATTCACACTTCCCACAATACGTATTCATATCTGGTTTTAAAGCAATTACAACTAAAGTTTCTAATACAATGAACTACTAACCCACAACATTTTTTTAATCAATCCTCAAAATCAGATAAACACACTAACAGCTGTACAATAACATGTCCTTCATACTAAATATTAATGACAGAAGTGAATTCTTGGGAGCAAAAGATTCTTATTACTATGAAAAGCAATATGCTACAGTTAAAGGCTATATGGTGATCAATGTTGATTTTTCTGCTCATTTTCTTAATGCTTAACTTCTATTTTAACCCATGAACAACAGGAGACAAAACAACTCTGACTGGCAATAAATGTATTATTACTGAAGGTTCAGCTATTTAAAACACTGTATTTGACTATATATAAGAGCAGGTATAGCTAAACAATAAATATCTAATAGAATGGAAAAAAATATATAGCAATACAGACACATCAACCAGCTACTTGACGCTTTCACCACTGAAGATGGAGACTCACCATTCTGGCCTAAGTGGATATATTTAAGAAGAAAAATATTAACACTGAAAAAATTATAACTTCCTTCACTGTATTTGCACAGCTACTGTTGAAAAGTATATCATCAAGAACAGTTCTTCTGGAAAGCAAATAATGTAAACAGTATGCCAACATACTAAACTTCAAAGAAGGATTTGCTCTGGACAAATGTACATAGCAATCTTCAGTTCTCTGTAGGGATCATGTAAGTCATGCAGCAGAGAAACTCTAATTCAATGGTAGGGTGAAAAGTCTTCAAGGAATTGAAACATGAAACACGTTCAGAATAGTTAAGCATCTAAAAAAAAAAAAAAAAAAAATCAAACAATGAACAGTATAGTGGTCAATAAGTCAATACTACAGAAACATACCCATTTTTCCTGACCATTTTGAGGACAGATTTCCTTGCTACAGATTTAACTAAAAGCCTAACATGAAAGCATAACATCTAAATGTGGTTTTAGAATTCATTTCTCCATCTTCTTCCCCATTATCTAATCTATGATTATTTCATTTTATGTAATAGTATAATCAACTACTAATTCAGAAGCTCCCATTTTGCTATTCTAACAATGGAAGGAAGTAAATGCATTTTACAGTTGCTTCTGGTCTGATCCAGATTCCATTATGACAGACACCACTCAGAAAAGCATTTTCAGAGTACTGAGTATGCCTCAGAGGTAGTGAGATTTGTATGTGTGTGTTTATCTTTCTCCAACAACAAAAAAATCCCAGTAAATAACCCTCAAACCTTTCAAACACTGAAAAAGAAAGAACACTGACAATAAATTTTGTCTCTCAACCCTCAGTGATCTCTACAGAATCAAAAGTCTCATGCTCAAGTAAGACCATTTCGGTTTTTAACTGCATGTGTTTACAAAACCGTATGAAAGTGCCTTTACAAAACCCACACCACTGAGCCAGCACAGAGTAAAAATATTCTCCTTATATAAAAATGCACTTAATATGCATTTCTGCTCTTTAGTTTACTCTTCCTTGTGTGTCACAGCTTATTCTTGAATGCAATAGATACATGAGACATTAAGTTCTCCTGCTCTGCTGAAGGTAACATTTCTGCTATAGATATACACAGCCAAATAAGCTAACCTACCATGAAGATTTGAAATCTAAAGAACAAAATTGTAATTTGTGACTGAGGATTCTACTGAAAGCATCACAAATTACCATACTAAAAGGCTCAAATCTTGACAAATACTTTTAGAGCTACTTTTTTTCTCTTCTAGCATTGATTTTAAAAATTTCCACTTTCAAACTAAGCTAGTTTGTTTAAACATTGGCTACAATTTTTATTAAAAATTAAAATATCCAACATTGCATGTTTACAATGAAAAATTGCCAAAAACAGAGAAAGAATTTCACAGATCTATTTTTAACATTGAGAAATGCCAAGTGAATTACATAGGAAATCTTATCCTTTTCATGATACATAAGAAATTAAAGTATCATTTTTCTGAAGCTCCTAAACTTGACTCAAGATAAGTTATTGTGAAGAAAAGCTGAAGAAATGAACAGGGATCACAGCAAAGATACACACTATCAAGTCCTTTGAAAAATAAAATCACATCTGTTTAGGTTTCCTGGCTAAACTCTGTAATTTGTACATCAACAGCAAATCTGAAACATCGAATCAATTTCTTTACCAACCATCAAAATATTCACCTCAAGTACTGATCCTCAAGAATCAATACTTGTTTGTCATGTAGACTGGAAATTCGACACGAATGTGTTAAGATTACAACTTGACCTTAACAATCTTAGCAGTTGCTTGAATCTAAACAAATTAACTCCATAATCTTCAGCTTAAAAACGCATTACTTTTTCTTCCCTCTCTACTTTTGGGGAGTATTCTTTGTCTTTTCCATATGAAGTTATCTCTCAATCTTGCCATTGGACTTGACAATATGAAAGTCAATTAAAGCTACAGTCATCATGCTTGTGGACACCTGTTGCCTGGAGAATAGGCAAAAAAATCAAGCTGTTAAAGAAATAAAGAAGAAAAAAAGGCAAAAGAGACTTCCTGAAGCCCAATTACTTCACTTTCAAGATGAAGGTCCGGGTCTAAAGACAACAAGTTGCAAGCAATTTTCTAGTTCAGTAGAATAAAGGATCAGTAATGCCACACAACTTGTTTTATAACATAACTCTTACTGATGATTCAGAGATCGTGACCACTTAAGCACAAACACTTTACTGAACACATAAGGAAGTTATAAGCTGTCTACCCCCACAAGAAAAAAAACCTACTAGCACAACAGGAGAGGGGAAGGAATATTACAAGGATTGTCAAATATTATTTCCCATGAAATATTTTGTTATTGCATATTTCAGCACTGACTGCGGAATACTTCTACTTTACCTTTGAAAACTTGGAACGTAACAACAGCTGATGGCTGTCCAACAGAACACATGGTTTCCAAACAAGCTCTTGCTTCATGCAGCCTCAGCAAACATCTCAACTTCAGCATGACATGGACTATTTTTATTCTGCATATTTAGACTGTATTTTCAATTTGTATAGCAAATTCCTGGTGTGAAGGGGGGAAAAAAACATTCACTGATCACTTGCAACCACAGACCAAGAAACATTAACTGCTGAAAAAAACCCATTTACTTCAGTTGCAAATTCAACGGATTCAAGTTAAATGGATTGTGGAAAAGTGGAAAGCGAAGGTTTTTAACCTGCAGGGAATGAGAAACTTCCAAGTCATGGCAGCAGGTGACCGAAAGACTTCATAGAAAGTTTCATAACATTTTTTGCAAATAATTCCAACAAACTGTTGCTGTTGGTAGCAGTATGCAAACCAATTACTTTATAGCCAGCTCAGGTATCACTGCTGCTGTGACTGTACTGCAGACATAAGCTGAGATGATGGAAAAGATACGCAACCCAACACATTAGAGCTGTGACAAACTATTTCCTCTTATGTTTTTGTTTGAATTGTTGCTACCTATAGTGTCCCTGCAATACACCCAGGTACAAACAGAATTCTATGCTTCCACAGTTTAGCTTTTTACTAAGTTTTAGAAGTGCCTTGGCTGCTTGCTGGGAGGCAGCCAGGGTATCAAGTGCAACCGCTTCTGTATTGCAGGTAGCTTTCCACTTAGAAATACCTTAATCAAGTGTGTAACATCAATACATGCTAGCTAGTTGAAGTACAGACAAATGACCTACATGGAAATATTCTCTGTCCAGCAATGTTGGTGTTGCCTGGCCCCCTAAAGATAGCGAGAAAAAAAAAAAAGCTTTTTTTTTTTTTTCACTTAAAATGTAAAGAAAAAATTGCTGTCTTACAGAATTAGAGGTTAACCTGGCCTATTTCCTCTAAAATTTCTTCTAATTTTAGCTTCTATCACTATCTAATTTTTTCTTCCCTCTCCCTCCCCTCAATGTAGGAGGAAATCCTAACCCCCACTGACAAAAGAGATGGTAGGAGGTAGCAATTACTAATGAACTAGCAAGACAAGCTCTTCATTATAAAGCAAGAACTTAAGAGATTCTGAACAAGGACAGAAGTACCCACACTTTCCCTTGGTGACAATAAGGATGAAAATACATTTTGGACTTCCCAAGAGTTCGAACTATATTCCCAGAATGATGCTTCTGCTGTCACATATCTCATATGCTGAAAATCTGGATAAGAAAGCATAAATGCTTGTACGTGTATTCAGAGCATGTTTTCCAGACTCATACCAATTAGTTCCTTCCCTTCTGTTTCCTATCACTTGAATAAAAACATTGGGAAAGATCCAAATAATGACATTTCGATAGCAAAAAAGCAAAGGCATTCAAACATTTCTGATGCAACTCCAAAACAAACCAAACATGGAGGTACCTCTTTCCCAAACACCTGGCTCCTCATGACATGCTTCATGAAGTCTAACCAGCTCCTTAACAAAGATCACACACTTCCCACATGCAACATGAATTCTGTAGGTACAGATCAACTATATTGCCAAGAATCAGTCTGCACCTGGAATAAGCCTAAAGAACTTCACAGTGTTATAGGAAAAAACAAAACACAACAACACCCAAAACCAAACAACAAACCACAAACAAATGAAACACCTGAACATGCAAACATAACTATATTAATCTTACACGCATACATACATGCAAGATCTTAAGAGTCATGTAAAGAACCAGAATCATGCAGATACGTTTATCCTGCACCTGACAAAGTGATGCCTGAAGAGCACCTGCTCCCTTCAACAGGGAACAAACTACCACATTTGCACATTTAACTTCTGAGCTGAAGCAACTAAATATACAACTACCTGACAACCTGTCAGAAAAAACTCTAAAGTTTGAATTCAGAAGATTTTAAAGTAGCATGAAATTTACTACTTGTCCCATATGAGACATCGGAGGGGAAAAAAATTCAAAGTTCATAAGCTGAATGTCACACACTCAAGAGTAGGGGTGCCCTAGGGATGAGACTGACATCTATATTACAGCTGTCTTTTTTTCCACGCCCACATTCCATGCTTAGTGACCAGTCTAACAAGGCCCCATAATAAAAACTATCATCCTATTAAAGCATCTCCTATTTACGGGTTTATTAAATTAACATTGATTTGGTTTTCAAATATATATTTATCATTTAATTGGTATGTTTAAAATTCAAATCAGATTTACAAAACAAAGTTGGGACCAATGCTTTTAAGCCTATTCTTGCTACACATACTCTCTGTATGTTGCACAAACTTATTACAACAGTTACATAAATGAGGTATCCTGCTTCCTTCCAGACTAGGCTAGCTCTTGCTTACCCTTCAAACAGGACAACATAAAAGACAAATAGGAAAGCCAAGCAGAAAAGATCTTTAGCTGACCAGAAATTCCAATATAAACCTTTTAAAGGCTCATGTGTAACCTAGAAAGATGATGTAAAATATCAAAATATAGTAGGTTAAACTAACTCTGTTATTTGGAAGAAGCAACACAACTTTTGACAGAAAAACCAAACTGTAATCTAAACTAAGCTACATACATGTGGCATCCCAATGCAACTGCTATAAGCAGAGGGCAAGTACACTTTTTAAGCCAAATCTATTGATTTCTGAGCACTTGAAATATTCTCCACATCTTGTATCATCTCTTTAAAATACACATGCAATATACTCATGGAGGGCTATGTCCTTTTCAGGAAAGACAGGCCAGCCAGGCGGGGTGGTGGGGTTGCTCTTTATGTGCGAGAGCAGCTGCAATGTACTGAGTTCTGTCCAGGGACAGAGGACGAGCGAGTTGAGAGTCTGTGGGTGAGAATAAAGGGGCAGGCTGGCAGGGGTGATACTGTTGTGGGTGTCTGTTACAGGCCACCAGATCAGGGTGAGGAAGTTGACGAGGCCTTCTACAGGCAGCTGAGAGCGGCCTCACAGTCACAGGCCGTGGTGGTCGTGGGGGATTTTAACTTCCCTGATGTTTGCTGGAAGGACTACTCAGCAACCCAGCCACAGTCCAGGAGGTTCCTCCAGTGTATGGATGATAACTTCCTCATGTAAATGGTGGATGAGCCAACCAGGAGAGGAGCGCTGCTGGATCTCATCCTCACTAACAAGGACGGTCTGGTTGAAGCAGTAAAGGTTGAGGGCTGCCTTGGTTGCAGCGACCACGAGATGGTGGAATTCAGGATCTTGTGTGGTAGGACCAGTAGAATAGCAAGTAGAATTGCAACCCTGGACTTTAGAAGGGCAAACTTTGGCCTTTTCAAGCAATTGCTAGGGGAAATCCCATGGGCAAGGCTGCTTGAAGGTAAAGGGGCCCAAGATAGTTGGTTGGCATTCAAGGATTGCTTATTCCGAGCTCAAGATCAGTGCATCCCGACACGTGGGAAGTCAAGGAAGAGGGCCAGGAGACCTGCGTGGCTAAATAAGGAACTGCTGGGTATGCTCAAGTGGAAGAGGAGAGTTTACAGGTCATGGAAGGAGAGGCTGGCCACTTGGGAGGAATATAAGGCTGCTGCTACAGGATGTAGGAAGGCAGCTAGGATGGCCAAGGCCTCCTTAGAATTAAATCTGGCGAGAGGGGTCAAGGACAGCAGAAAGAGCTTTTTCAAATACATGGCTGTAAAACTAACACCAGAGGCAAGGTTGGCCCACTGGTGAACGGGATGGGTGCCCTGGTGACAGAAGATACAGAGATGGCAGAGTTACTGAATGCCTTCTTTGTCTCAGTCTACTCTGTTGGAGGCAGTCCTGAAGAGCCCTGTACTCCTGAGACCTCAGATGAAGTCAGGTCAACGGAGCAGTTTGCCTTAGTCCATGAGGAATGGGTTAGGGACCAGTTGAGCAATCTGGACATCCATAAATCCATGGGTCCAGATGGGACGCACCCGCGGGTGCTGAGGGAACTGGCAGAAGTCATTGCTAGACCACTCTTCATCATCTTTACCAAGTTTTGGGAAACGGGAGAGGTGCCTGAGGACTGGAGGAAAGCAAATGTCACTCCAGTCTTCAAAAAGGGCAAGAAGGAGGACCCGGGTAACTATAGACCGGTCAGCCTCACCTCCATCCCTGGGAAAGTGATGGAACACCTTATCCTTGATGCCATCTTAAGGCATATCAAGAATAAGAGGGTTATGAGGGGCAGTCAACATGGCTTTACCAAGGGGAAGTCATGCTTGACCAACCTCATAGCCTTTTATGAGGAAATAACATGGTGGATGGATGATGGCAGAGCAGTGGATGTGGTCTACCTTGACTTCAGCAAAGCATTTGACACAGTCTCCCACAGCATCCTCATAGCTAAATTGAGGAAGTGTGGTCTGGATGATCAGGTAGTGAGGTGGACTGCGAACTGGCTGAAGGACAGAAGCCAGAGAGTTGTAGTCTATGGGGCGGAGTCTAGTTGGAGGCCTGTATCTAGTGGAGTGCCTCAAGGGTCAGTATTGGGACCAGTATTATTTAATATATTCATCAATGATTTAGATGAGGGAATTGAGTGTACTCTCAGCAAGTTTGCTGATGACACTAAGCTGGGAGGAGTGGCTGACACGCCAGAAGGCTGTGCTGCCATCCAGCGAGACCTGGACAGGCTGGAGAGTTGGGCAGGGAGAAACTTGATGAAATATAACAAGGGAAAGTGTAGAGTCCTGCATCTGGGCAGGAACAACCTCAGGTTCCAATATAGGTTGGGGAACAACCTGTTAGAGAGTAGTGTAGGGGAGAGGGACCTGGGGGTCCTACTGGACGGCAGGATGACCATGAGCCAACACTGTGCCCTTGTGGCCAAGAAGGCCAATGGCATCCTGGGGTGTATTAGAAGGGGGGTGGTCAGTAGGTCGAGAGAGGTCCTCCTCCCCCTCTACTCTGCCCTGGTGAGACTGCATCTGGAATATAGTGTCCAGTTCTGGGCCCCTCAGTTCAAGAAGGACAGGGACCTGCTGGAGAGAGTCCAGCGCAGGGCAACTAAGATGATTAAGGGAGTGGAGCATCTCCCTTATGAGGAAAGGCTGAGGGAGCTGGGTCTCTATAGTTTGGAGAAGAGGAGACTGAGGGGTGACCTTATTAGTGTATATAAATATATAAAGGGGGAGTGTCACGAGGATGGAGCCAGGTTCTCAGTGGCAAACAATGATAGGACAAGGGGTAATGGGTACAAACTGGAACACAAGAGGTTCCACTTAAACTTGAGAAGAAACTTCTTCTCAGTGAGGGTGACGGAACACTGGAACAGGCTGCCCAGGGGGGTTGTGGAGTCTCCTTCTCTGGAGACATTCAAAACCCGCCTGGACACATTCCTGTGTAACCTTATCTAGGTGTTCCTGCTCCGGCAGGGGGATTGGACTAGGTGATCTTTTGAGGTCCCTTCCAATCTCTAACCTACTGTGATACATTATAGTTTCTTCACAGTAATACAGAGCAGACGGAACTTCGAAAAATAAGGAGAGGCTAAGAACTGAAACACCAATACTGCCTTTTATACTAGAAAGAAGCCCTGCTAAACCTTCCATTCTCAGGCGTAGCAAAACCACATCTGGTTGTAGTAAGTACCATGCTGAACCCCTTGTACTCAAACCACTCAGTCTTCACAATAAAAGCAAGAGTAAGGATCAAAGTCTTTCTACTACAGTCAAAACAGTATTATTCTATGTACTGTTCAACAAACTGCTGGAAAACCACTTCTACTGCAGTTGATGCTTTGCAAACCAACAACAAAAAAATCTTACTGAATGTACTGAAGCTCAAAAAGCAGCTTGTTTTGTTATGATTTACAGGATTGACGTAATTTGTTTCACAATTTATTATGATGCTTGAGGAACTGTTCAAAGTGTTATTTTAACTATGTATTATCCTAAATGACATTTAATAAAACATGATGAGGATATGAGTGTAAGTGTAGAATAAATGTTTCTTCTTAATTAAGCTTGTAATGACCAGGTTTCATGTGATCACTTAATTTATGACCAGTGTCCAAGTATCCTCTGTGAGAATTACCTAATTTAGTCACCAAGCCAATTGAAAGCCCTAACCATCTCCCTTCATTATGTTAACACTACATGTACTTTGCAGAGCATCGTGGAGGCCAAATTAAAAATGTGCAGCTTTTTGGAATGTTCATGTTTGATGAACAGCAGTTCAGCACATTAATGTTTAGGTCAACGAGCACCTACAGCAGATAGCTTCACAGCAAATAACTGACGTAAGAGAAGAGATGACTAATCACAAACTCCTCTAAATGGCATTAAATTAAGCTACCACCCAGAGAGAGAGAGAAAAGCACTCCTTATTTACCACCCTGTTTGCAGCCCTATTGTGAGAATCCTCCTGTGCTGAAGTCTGCAGGGCAGGAAAGCTGCCCTGGAGGACCAGGTAATGGAAAAAGCCATCTTTCTACCCCATCCTCATAACTACCATATTGCATAGAAAACACAGGTTGGGGACACAGCCAAAGCAACTGTCCGCAAAAAAGTCTGCCTTTATTTTCAACCTTGTGTACCGTGCAACAGGGTGGAAAAAAGAGTTTACCCAAATAGGTTCAGCTTCAGAACTGCCTGGTAGTGAACACACACAAGCCTCCTCAGACTTTATATGTAAAAAACAGAGCTGGCTTACAATCAGTTTTTCTGCTGGATATGTACAACAGCAAGGGATAATGCCAGGCACAAATCCGCAGTTCAAGAACCCTTTTTAGAGTATCAAAGCTAAATTTTTGTTTCTGGTTTGTTTCACATTACAACTTTATGAACTAAAACAAATGTCAGAAGAACATACTTTTATATGAACAGGTAGAGTTAACTAAGGAAATATTTTACCACGAAAGGATCCTGTCCATATTGCCAGATAATCTGGTCAGTAATGACTTTCGGAGTTGACAGTAAATACATATTCATTTCAAAGCTTTTTTACTCTTAAGCCACAAATTCTTTTTATCCTTAAAACAGTATGACACAAACAGGTAAAATAGCCTGCAAATGAATGTTCATGTAGCTCACAATATTCTCTACCTAATCTCTTCTCTACAGACAGAAACCTTTATCTTGGTACCAACATGAATTTTTTATAGTGTATGTGTGTCAACTAAGACCATCAAATGACAAAGTTAGTGAGAATATAGACAGGAGTGGGAAGACAGGAATTGACCAAATATTGCTCTTGTAAAGAGGATTAACACAGCTTAATGCTTTTCTGAGCTTTGAGGTAGCAAGCTAGTTTTATGATTACAGAACACACCTGCTAGAGCCATCAACAAAAAGGGAGCGTTGGTGCCCATGCCACTCTCCCTGGCACAGCCAGGCTACCAAGAGTCCAGTCCCTGCCATGTCCTGACCCCTGCCAGCCTTACACCCCTCAGGATGGGAATGCCACTTCCAGCTCCCTGTACTCCTAGAGAGGCAAAACCTTTGTAAAAAACATTCAAACCATTGGTTTTAATTCAAATTATTTATGTTGATCTTATTGTACAAATAAAACACCTTGAAGATACTACTATTATTATTAAACAATCCTAAATTACAGCGCATCATTTTGATAAACAGTACATCACATGCTACAGATCAGGTTAAATTTTAGTACTGTACACCATTTCATACAAAGAAAGCTTAAAATAAACATTTAACTTTGAATAACTACAAAGAGCTGTTAAAAAAGCAACTTTCTCTTTTAACACTACTAAATGATTAACACTGTTGTTTTGAGACAGGATGTCTAAATTTAAGAAAGTCTCACTATCAAAAAGAATAGTATTTTTAATATAATGCTTATATTAAAATTCCACTTTAGCATGACTTGAGTAGTCTTTATTCACACAGTGGTTTTCAGAAAGTGGCCCATGTATGGCCCATGCAGTCGAGAATATAAACACATAGACACTGCTGATGACAGCATTTAGGTCTTAAGAGAATTCATTTACTCTCTCAAGTGCTGCTAGACAATTCTGTGTAATGAGCAGTGAAAATACCGAATGAAGTATTTATGACTTACACAATATAAATCATATTCTGATACGCCAGACATGCATTTTTAACATGCCCAATGTACATTAACTAATCATGAAATGCTCAACAAAAGTAACTGCAGAAATTGCTTAGAGAATGTGCTCTCACATGTGAAAATGTGGTTACATTTCTTTACATTTCATTTGCTATATACAAATTTCACTCAGCCATAAAATTGTACTTTTAATCTCCTCAATATATGTGAATGTTTTACTAAAGAAGTATCTGAACCTTTCAAGTACGAATGGTTTCAAGTACTTCATAAGCAGTATTTTCTATAGCCCAGAAAACAAACTCAATCTAAAAAATAGGTCACACATATTCAAGTTACTTCCAGATCTCTTAAACGAAATATAAAAAGGCCTATGGTGCAGAAAGCCTACTAATGCATATTATAATCCTAAATACCTTCTGTTTTCTACAAGGTCATAATGTCCTATTCATCAACTGCCTTTCTATCTCCTGAGTTTAACTAGCATTTAATATAGATTATGTTTTCTGTTTTGGTTTGCATTTAGAGTTAGGTTACACACTGCTTTAAAAAAACCACCAAAAAACCACAATATTTAAAAAAAATCCCTTCAATATAACAAATGCCTGTCTCTAAGCAGTGTCTCAAAATTACACAGAATTAAATAATTCTAAATCACAGAATCCCAAGGGTTGGAAAGGACCTCAAAAGATCATCTACTGTTCTATTGTTTCCAAACATCACTTTCCCATTCTAGGAAATTATATAAGGTGCAACAAATACACATAATAAAGGTTAAAGTTAAGTTTAAAAGACATAATTTTCAGATGAAGACTCCAGCCTTCATCAATACTATTAAAAGCATACACATGAGCAGAGTTCCAAACAGGCCCTATGAAAAGAATTAAAGCCCACATTACACACTGCGTTACACTGCAGGAAAATGAATATCCCCAAATACTGTATTATTGTTTACTGAAATGTCAGTATCCTTTTAAAATAAATCAAACAAAAAATTAAGTCAGCGAAGTTACATATCAGAAGCTACAAGTGCCATCTTTATCATGGCAATACAAATTCTGATAGATAATATCATGGAATTATTTGAGTAAATAAGTTTCTGCACCACATAGGCAGGAAAGACAGAAAAGAGCAAGGAAAACCTGAGCCAAGAGTAAGATATGATGAACTATGCTACTCACTGATCTTAGATGCTTGAAGTAACACCAGAAAACATCAGCTTTGCCATCTGATAAGCAAGTCAAAATTATTCTGAGCTCTTAAAAATAAAAAAAAATAAATCTAAGATTCAAGTAATTTCTGTTAGCATCCAAATTACTAAAAAAGACAAGGACAAAACACAGGTAAACTGCAAAGATCTATGCATATAAAAATGTACAACAACATAGCATGCCTCTTGTGATGTTCCTTAGTGACACGTTTTTAGGAAACCCAGTACTTCCCAGAATACTGATGAACAAAAAAGGTAACAAAGAAGATAACAAAACCATATCGTGAATCAAGGAGAATCTTGCCTTTAGAAAGTTTAAACCTTATTAATGGAATTCCCACTATTTAAAACTTTCATATGCCTAAAGCTTCAAGGTATACTTAAAAAAAAGAGAAGAAGAAGTAGTATAAGGCCTTTCCTAGCATGATTCTGATTATGGGTGCAGAGGCACAGAAGTAAACAGAGTTCTGATGAAGCGAAGGGCTGGTCAATTGTGTCAGAACCACAGATAAAATCAGACTTGTATCACTACAAGATAATGCATTAGGACATATAAAACATTTTTTGCCCTCAATTCAATCTCCTCAGCCAAACCACTTTTGATGCTGCAGAGTGTGGGTTTGACAGCAACGACAGCATTATCCAGCAACCACCTCTAGCTTATCTACAATATTATGTTATTCAATCTACAGTGTTTCATGACTGGAATTTTAATTAATTAATTAATTAGGATACCGGGATACAGCCCTATGGCCTACAAAATTTCAAAACGTTTAATTATCCTTAGAATACATAATCAGTGTGTATCATGTGAATAATACTGTACACAGCGTCTCTCAAAACCTGCAGTACAGGGATCTAAGAGCAGATTTACATATGCTGTGTTGCACTATATAAGCACAGATGTCTGACTTTTCAGATCAAAATACTGTTGATAGCACAAACAGCAAAGCCCTAAGACAACCCCTAGGCCTTCCTGTGGCTTAAAAACAGCATTAAAAAAAACTCACTGGATTCCTAGTATTTCACAAGAACACACTCCAGTAATACCTGATTCTGGACACAGCATGCCAGAAAGCCATGCCCTGCCTGTAAAGCTCTCCTTTTGTCACAGCTATGTACTCTCTTCCTCCCTTCTAACACCCCAGTTCATCCCCTTTGCCATCCAACAAAAACCACTACTTACCCTAAGGTTTAGTTCAAAAATACAGCAGAGCTACTCATCTAAGAAGGCGAAAGGGTCTTTATTAAAAATAAAAATTCAACCCTGAGCTGTAAAAGAGTGTAGCTTCTCTGTATTTCAGACAGCTTAATCAAACAGCTTCCTAGACTTTATGATAAAGAGCCATGATAAATCAATCTAACTGGAATAATGTTACTACCTAGCAGAAAAAGCAAGGCTTATGGACACTCTTGAAAGACCTTTGGCAGGAGTTAACCAAGATGAAAGGACCATTATAAATGTCTCCCACTTTTGCACAAAACAGAGCATGTTATTTTTCTAAAGCCTCTTACCATCATAGAGAGGTAAGTATTCTTAAACTGGAACACAACACGAATAATCTGGCAACTAACACAAATAACTTTGAAAGGATATTAACTCAGATAATTTTATTTATCCCTTTGAAACTTCTGAATATAGGGGAAAAAAAACCATTATGTCACTGGGATCCACTAACAGTTAAACATATTACCTTTGGGGTGTGGCTTTTTCTCATAAAAGTGACTATACAGAAAAGGAATTTTCTCTGTCAACAATTCTGCTTCCTGTGCTTTAACAAAGGTTTCAGGTTTTTTCCCTCCTTAGTTGACAAAGACCTTTGTTTGTTGGTTTTTGTTTTGTTTTTTACTGATCTAGTACTGGAAGCTCTGTATATGCAATGTAGTTAAGAGAGAATATTCTCTGTAGAAGACAGTCAACAGGACTGTTTTCCAAGTGTGTGTTTCGGGCTTGCCTGGAAGCAGAGAGGTTACGTATGATGTGTTAGTTCTGTCTGAAGTACCACTGGAAAAGGCCCAGTGCAATTAACTAGACTGAGTCGTAAAGCATTAATGTAGGTTATAGTCCAGGATAGATTCATTTACATTGGTATAAAAAGACTGAGAGCAAGATACCACCTAGCCACAGAAAAGCTATCATACTGTGTTAGTATAAAGATGGCTTACCAGTATTTTATAAGTATAGCACCTTCTCCTCCAGTTGTTTTTCAGAAATCTTTACCAGAATCTATACGACTAGGTTTTCCGACACTGCCAGGCTGTTATTTCTGTTAACAGGTCTCTGTTAAGGCTGATTTTCAAAACATCCTCACCACTGACACCCTGAAGATCAGTATCTTAAAGCCTCAAGTTAAGCAATCAAAATTTAACATAATCCGTCCTTACAGACTTCTTTAGCTAGTGATGCACTACCTAACATGAGAAGTGGCCAATGCCATTACACAAAACACAAAATGCAATTATATCTAAGTAATGTCTTTAACAGGTTATCTAAACTAACATAAGACTTGGCAAATAATATTAACCAATCGAAGGAAATAATTCTCAAAAAACAAAACCAGAGATTTCATATCCTATCTGCCAAGCAAAACAAAAAAAAAATCTCTGAATTAAGATACAATTTCAGTTACCAAGAGCAAATATGACAATCCAATCATGTAAAGATGTAAATTTACGACTAAATGTGGTGTAATGTCATTAAAAAGTCAATAACGAACATCAACTGCAAGTGTGTATGCTCAAATCTTCACTAGGCTTATTCTGTCATGGAGTGAATATATTCTAATAAGCAGATTCTCATAATACAAAAAAAACCAGACAATTTTTATTTGTCCTTGCAACTCTAGCCTTAAATTGCCATGAAACATAAAATGAAAACAGATCATTCATCAACTTATTCTGATATTAAAATTTACTATCATTACTACTCACATGACTGGAATTTTAATTCATGCTAAGCACCTGCAAGCAGAAGTGAAGAATAAAGAAAAATCTGCATGTTTTCTTGCTTACATAATAAAATTAGTTGCATAGATTACAGCGAGGGGGGATTCACACTATTCATCTTTATGCATCTGAGGCGCTTAAGAGAAAGTTTCATAACAGTTTTCAGATCAATTAACAGTTTCCCACCACCAGTAAGAAAATGCTTGGCTCCATCCCCCGGACACCCCTTCTTCCTTCTTCACCATCAACCGTCCAATTCCTGCCCTCTTTCTTCCCGCCACTAGTAGTGAAAACCTATTCTATTCAGTTTACTGATGCAGAAAAATTATTCTGAAGCAAGCACCTAATCAGCTCAAACTGTAATGTTGTAATACTAAAACGACGACTGTGATGGGCTCCCTCAAAGGTAGATATGGAAAGAGAAGCAGCTTTATATTAAGATCTTTACATTACCCTCTGAACCTCTTTCTCACTACTGATTATAGAAATAAGCATCAAAAAAAACAAGGCCAAACCCCAAATCAGTTAATGTGGCACAACCCATATTTTAGATGTGAATAAATTATTTGCTGGAAAAAAAATTTAAAAAATCCAGGTTTCATCTACCCACTCCTGGAAACAGATGATTTAAAAAGAATGTAGGTATCATCACTGGCTAGCCATCAATCCCCAAAATAACTTCTAATAATGACAAACAACTTTCAACTTAAATCCTTCAAGTAATTTTTACCTCTTCCACTATCAGAAATATTCACAAGTACAAGGGAACCAAAAGTCCTGCTATATAAGACCATCAGGAAAAAAAAAAAAAGCGCCGTTTTAGAGGAAGCAGCTTCAGAACACTTTGCTAACACTCAAGGATTTGTATTTTACACACAAACTAAAACCAAACACATTTTAAAATGCAGTAACAAAGCTTACTACCAAAGCGTATCAAATCTATTTCTTCAGAACTCATAATCTACTTCATATTGCTCCTAAATGCTAAAATTCAAGAAGAATTCAAGAAGAAAATTCAAAAAGAAAAGCACGTACCTACTGAGCAAACTAATTGCTATAAACCATTATGTTATTCCTTCTCTGCTGTCCAGAAAAAAAACCCAAAAGGGTATGCTTAATAACAAAAGGCTGCTTCTACCTAAATACATTTCAAAGCTATTTTTTTGGCTTATGGAGCAAACATTTTACTTTTGAGAATTATATTGAGATATATCAGGAACAAGCCACAATAAAAATTTAAGTTAACTGCATTCCCCGATAAACAACCCAGAATTACAAGCGGCAGGTTTAAAAATACTGTGACTCGTGCAAATGGGAACACTGTAAGCTGTTTATCTTGTTTAATCCTAAAGGCAAACA
The DNA here is from genome assembly GCF_963264785.1 of Psittacula echo. NCBI lineage: Eukaryota > Metazoa > Chordata > Aves > Psittaciformes > Psittacidae > Psittacula > Psittacula echo. Next base: position 115,620,121 of record NC_137735.1, on the reverse strand, counting down.
GCATAAGCTTTAAAATATTTTGCTTCTTTGCCATAACCTACTGAATCCTGTTAACAAAGGTTATGAAGTACTATGGAGAATCTTAAACTTTAAGAATTGCCTTTGAAATTGTTTTACCTGAGTACTACTGTCAGGACATTATTCTCAAGAACACTAAGTGCACATTTCAGTGATTTAAATCCAAATTGTAGCTTCAATGAAGCCAAAGATCTCATCTTGTCTCTCTAGAGGTGATTACTTCCTCAGAAGAAAGGACCTTGCATGGCCCCTTCAAAACATGACCACTATAGCTATTTAAAAAAAAAGGGCTTTTTTTTGTTGTTACCTATTCCAAATATTTTTCAGCTCCTACCACAGCCCTATTTCAGCTATGTAACTCAGTTTTCTGATATTAAAGAAAAAAATATCTTCAGTTTCCTTACAATTCTTTCCTCAAACACTAACAATTTCCAGACCAAAAATCCCATTTCTTTTCATAACTCCAACCTCAAAGTCCTATCCATATTTAAGAATGTATTTTATAAGATATATTAGTAATTATTTTCCCACTGTCCCTTGTTATTCAGTACCAAAAAAAGTTTCCAAGCTGCTGTTTTACACATCATTTTTTAAAGACTTGAGTACAGCATATATGCTTGATATATTTAGCACTGAGGACCTCCTTTCCTCTCTGTACAACAGGAAGTTTCCACTCCCATCTGCTCAGGACACTTAAAAAAAAAAAAAAAAAAATTAAAAAAATGTACAAACCGTTGTTTTTCCATTGATTGCACAGAAAGTGACTATTATTCACAAGTAAAAATGAAAGTAAAGTTGAACACAAATGCCCATTATAACCTCCCTCAGTTCTCTGACATAGTCAAATGGTCATAAGACATCTGCTGCTACAGGGCTTTAAGCAGCACTGCCAGAGTTACACCAGTTCAAACCCTTCATGGAGCAGCAAAGTTATTCACAAGCAGCACCGGACCAACCTTAATCTCTCATGGTCATACTGGAAGACTTAAGTCTTATATTTAGTTTTCAGAGCGAACATAAATAAGGTGAATTATGAAATAGTTTCACATTTTACAATCAGACACTTAAACAATTTAGGAAGATATTTACGACAAAGCTTTCAGATTGAACAGTAGTTAAGAGGGAAACAAGATCCCTGCAAATGTAAATACTCAACAGCTGTTTATGACAAACAGATCTGAGGAAGAGAGAAGGAACAGAGGAAGCAGCTCTGGCAATAAACTAAGGCCAAACTGAAAAAAAAAGGCTTTTCATTTGCCCCAGTTTAACATATATATGATCACAACTTTTCGGGCCTATACATAATGTTTATGAATTCTACATTTAGAAATTAAACTTTGCGTCAAGATATACAGAAAACTGGTGGAAATATAATAAAATGTAATCTATTACTTTACAACTGATTCTCCTTCTGTATATCACCAATAAATTATTAATTATATTTTTAAAATGAAAGCTATCCCTAAACCCCACATATCAAACGCAATCAACACTCAGTATCTGTTGTATTATACATGAGAAACTATTCCAAAGCTTTGCAAAATAAATTCCCAAGCTAAAAGCTAGTATTAATAGCTGCTTAGATTTGATTTAATTACAAAATATCATTAATTATTTAAAAAGGTTAATATGCTGTATTCAATCTCGTAAAGTGTGATATAAAATGCCACATCAAAACTGCCATTTTTCCAAGCATCCACCTGCACTAATTATCCATCCTGCAGTATCTATTGTTTTCCTAATTTTCTGTGAGCTACAGAAATGATCAGCAACTTCCAGTGGCTTTCACTTCACTAGTGGGAATGCCACAGGTTTTGCAGTGCCTTTTCATGAATGTACTTTGACAATGAGAAGCCCTCATCACAACCAGTTACGTAACGGCAACTATTTATAGTTAACCACTTGATTCATATTATCTGCCAGGTTTTAAACCATTTCATGTGTAGACACTTGATCTATCATTTTAGTTCTTTAATCAAAATGTCACATAACAGCCAGGTAAAAGGTTTCAGAGAAGCCTATCTGCAACATCATTATAACACGCAATTTTTTTTTTTTAACCTTATCAAGAGAACCCATAAGTTCGTTTCATAAGATCAGTCTTCTATAAATATATGCTGAACAACAGTTATTGCTTTCAGAGTCCTGCTCTCTCAATATTCATTTCTATGCATATTAATAACTTTCAAAACCATGGAAAGAAACCTTAAATTGTGCTAAAATTAATTATTTCTCACTGTTCTAAGACATACTGAAAAACTCCATCAGCATTAACAATCCAAAAATACCCTATCGACATTGACAATTCCTATCATACAATTTCAGTGGCAGCTGTTTAACACCCTCAGGTTCCCTTAGAAGGAGTCTCAGGAGCATCACATATGACTATCATCTGGTTTACTTCTGAAGAGAGGTACTTAATGAACATCAGCCTCTTCTGAAGATCACCAAATTCTAACATTTTCTTTAATATATGTAACAGGCTAATGGCTCTGTTAGAATTCCTCTTCCTCTTAAAACATGCCTTGCCTTATTGTCAGTCTGTGAAAGCATGTGTTTTCCTCAGTCTTTAGCTTCCGTTATCAATCATATTCACTTAATTTCAACTTCTTAAATTTTTAAAAAATTGGCTTCTTTGATCCCATAGGCCACTGTAACTTTTGAACCCATTTTTTTCTCAATTACAGGACAATGGGTTTATTAGTAAGTAATATTCTTCAATAATTCTCAGTAATCCATATTTTCCAATAATCTTTATTTTAGTGAACACCAGTTAGCACCCATTACTGTAAGCCACATTAAATGTTACCTTTAATGACTTCTGCATAAAAAAAGTCTTACATATATTGGAACAAAATGCAAATAAATTAATATACTTTCATATAGGTAAGGTAAAAGTAGGAAGTCAGAAACACTTGGAAAGAGACATTTCTGAAAGAAGACTACGGAGTTTATGCCCGTTCACTTTGATATAAGCATACCAGCACAGCTATATGCCGGTAAAATGTCCTAATCCACTGAGCATAGTCTTGATCCTGACAACTTTAACACAAACTGAAAGCATGCAAGTACCCTCAGTGAAGCTGACAAAGCGCAGATGTTAAAAATCAGAGACCATCATGCAACTCTAGCAAGCCTTGAAAACAGCAGCAGTCAGAGAAAGGAGTACAATTAAGAGGTACAGATTATAATTAAAATATGATGAGAGGGCACAGAGTATTGTTTGCTTATGCAAGATACTTAGCAAGATCAACCTAAAATACCAAGTCAGGCAAGAACTGTAGCTAGGAATGTAAATGGAAGACATGTCATTTGTTTGTTCTGGTTTAACACAGCCTTGTTCATCATAATATATGCACAACTATTTATTCCAGAAAAGATAAATAAAAAAAATAAGGAAAAAAAAAAAGGTTGCAATCAAAACCTAGTACGAAACTGTTCTTCAGCTTACTGTATTGTCAAGGTATTACAGGAGAAAGCAGAAAATTGGCCTGCAATTCAAAGCCTTTGAGTGTCTATTTAAAAACGTTATGAACTTAGTATTTTCGCTGTTCTTAAAACCATTATGCCTATATCTGCCCCCTCACATGAAAAATTAAAACATGATTTGACAGTTCTTCTGCTGCTGCATTTTTTGACAATGCTACTCACACGTTTCTTTTTTCTCCAATATTCATGCTTATATATAGCACCCCCAATAACCTGATGCCCCCTCCTGAAGGAAATTTCTAATCCTTTAAAAACAGGCACTAGACCACAAAAGCCCAAACATGCCAGTAAAACACAGTTTCAATGATTTCCAGTGTGTTTACAGTTACTTTATAATACAGTCAGATACAGAGTATAATGATCTCCAAGGAAGTGGCAAACACCTTATTATCTAAGGACTGATGAATGTATGAAAAGCTGGTCTGATGCAAATCACCCTACCTATGCAACTATGTTCTTACGCTCCAACTCTGCAGCTCAAGTTTCAGTGTTCATTCCTTGTGACTATCAACATCAGTGGTTAAATGCTCAAGGTTTGAATCGCTGTTTGTAGATGTTCTAATTGGCCAATTCTACTGAACTCTGAAGTTGACATCGCAACTAAAAGGAATTCAGGAAACCAACAACTGTGAAAGAATTGCCAATCCATCTGGTCAGTTAAGAGTGCGTATGTGTTGGATTTGTATTCAAAACAGAATTATAAGTAGTCATTTGCCTGAACAAGCATTAACTCCCACTTTTCAGAAAGAGGCTGTCAAGAGTGTTTCATGACTTTTCACTAAATACACACGAAAAAGAAAACATCCCACATCATTAGTGAGCATTTCTGGTCATCTAATATTTCTGGAGGAAGCAGTATCTGTTTTCCCCTACTACATGGGAAAAAGCATTCCTAGGCCGCCAGAGGTACCTACAGCAGGATATAAAACATTTAATATTGATATAGAACATTTAATATTTAATATTTTAACATTTAAAAATCCCCTGGACTTAGAATTTTTAAAGGTTTTGAAAAAGTAAATGAAAATTATTGTCTAGTGATCAAAATATATAAATATAAAATGCTTTTAGCTCTAACATACAAGTAAGATAATCTCTACATCAGCATGTGAACAGGAGGGAAAAAAAATCCAGTTCTTACATGCAGAAGGAAAAAACCATAGTGATAATTATGTGCATTGCAAAAAAGAAGATGATCACTAGCAATATACTGGTTTAGTCTGGTCTTTAGCTGTGAAGCATAACTGTCATAAAGCATAACTGTCATAAAGCATAATGTCATAACATTTAGCATTTTAAAAGCATTTTTACATGCTAAAGTGGTTGAGTACTGCTTTATATCAAATTCTGAAGTGCCACTGATTAGACTGTGTCCAGCCGCTGTATCTGATACATATTCAGAGCTTGCTGTAAAAAATAAAAGGCAGGTATTGAAAAGCATGCAGCTAAGAGCTGAAGACACCTATAACTTAAGAACTATAAGCAACATTTAGTTCACAAATGGAGAGTTTATGCTAGAAAAGCTTTGTTATTATTCAGCTTGATTTTTAGACATGATTTAGTCCATTTTCACAGTGCACTGGATTATGCATTCAATAAAGACACAACCTTAGGCCAACAAATAAAAGCTGATCATTATGTGAAATATCAACAGCTTCCATTAAATGTGAAAAGAGGGTAAAGAGCAAATTCCTGGAAAGGTTTTAATGCAGACTGTTCATGGAATCAGCCTCCAACAAAGCCTTTCCTAATAGCAGTTTTTAGGTGCAATTGCTCAAATATACGGTACTGAACCAAAACTTAAGACTAGTGAAACATTATTATTTTTTTCCAACAGCACATAGGCATTTAAGAAAGATGAAGGCTTTGTATGTTAGTAAGCCATCCAAAAACATTCTGCACAGTTTTACTGTAAGAGCTCCACATTGTAAAAATAACACAAGCATAGAGAACATCTTAACATCCATGTCATAAGCTGTATCATATTTTCACACTGAAGTGTTAGACTGAAATTGAAGCCAGAGCCATCCAGGGCAAAAACACAGCCCTGTTCTAGTTTTCAGTTATTCTCGATCTAATTATATTTGGAATCATAAAATCAAGTATTTCACTACATGTTAGTGGCATTTTACACAATAAAAAGATCAATTAATGCCCTACATCCTTAGCCAAGCTTAAAATAAATGACTCGCCATTTCCAAACTGTAATTTCCTTCAGACAACACAGGTTCCAATTTGCACACTCTTCGGTATAGATGTAGGCAGACCCCACCTACTGATCTGTGTAGAGCTCCAGCCCCCGTAAAGACAGGGTACACCACACAATATGCAAATGTAAAGTATGAACTTCACTGCGTTACTCTTCCTAAAGACTCACTACAGTTAAAGCAGTATTTAAATAATACCATGAAGATGCTTTCATCTTTCAAATTTAAGTGGTCCTTTTAATGCCAAGTTAACATTATAATGGTTTCTCTATGCTGGAGAAGTAAATTCAGTTTGTTCTTTCATGTATAAATCATTTTTAAGGAAATTTTTCACTATGCATTTCAAACATACGTTTTTATGTTTTCAGATCTGTTACTTCTGTGTTAGTTACTTAAAACAAGTTTCACATCATTTACTTAAGTGCAGATATAAATAACAAGAGCTGCATATGAGGACACAGAATTTCTACAACAAAGCAATATGGCAATTTAACATCCTAAGTACTTAAAATACCAGATCACCTACTTCACTTTTACCCAATTCTAACAAGAAAACAAACTGAATTTGGTACCAAGTCTAATTTCACAAATACATTATTCTAAGCCACATCTTCCAAGTACTTAACCTTTGGTCATCTAGTTTCCAGGTCAATTAATACAATTAAAAAAGGAGGTAGGATAGGGGGAATGGAAGAATGTCAAAACAGACTTTCCCTTCTCATATCTATGCCATGATAGCTACGAGAAAATTGCTATTGATCTGTTAAATTACAAAAAAGAAAACATATATTCATCAAAATTTAAAAAAAATATATAAAAAAAATAAATTGATGCTTTTTAAATTACTGAGTTTGGATTATGATATACCTCAGCCCTGTTTCCCTTACAACACCCATAATGCTGTTACCACCATTAGCAAAGTGCCGGAGACAGGCAAAGAGTTTAGAACAACTCCAGCCAGCTACCGAAACTGTTGCAGTAAAGACAAAGGGGATCAAGGTCAGCATTCCTCTAACGCAGCAGCTAATCCACTCCTCTGAACACGGTACTGGAACTGGTGGGCTTGAAAATTTCCGTGAAAACCAAAATATACTCAATGGCACCTAATTCCTCCTGTCCTTAGGAGAGAAGAACCATTTTCCTCTCGCTGGACTCAAGCCATTACATATCTGACAGAGGAAGGGGAGGGAAAAGACGGGTTCACAGAAGTTCAGGGTCAGCAAATGTTCACATATCCTGTCATCTACGAACTCGAAGCTCCGGGCACAAAAACTCTTTATGCCACGCACAGAAACCTACACATTTTGGGTTTGCGGGGGGGAGGAAGGGAGAACTGAGATAAGAGCGAATGTGTCATACTTGCGGAGGCTGCGAGGAGAAGAGCTGTCAGGAGAAAGCAGCCTCGTTTGAAGGGGAGAAGGCAGTCGGGAAAGGACGGTTATCAACACCGGATCACCAAAAAACCCCGCGGTGCTCACCAGCTACAAGCCCCGGCTCACAGCTCAGACCTGGCTTCCCTCGGCTCCCCCCGCAGACTGAGCTCAGCTCGCCGGAGCTGCCCCCAGTCGCCGCACCGGCCCGGCGGAGCCGCTTCCAGCCGCCATCGGGCAACGGAAATCCCCCACAGCCCAGCCCGGGAGGGCAGAGCGGACCAGCCAACCCTACCCTCTCCCTCAGAGGGCTCCCCTGGTACCCCCCGGCCCTCCAACAGGGCGCCTCCCGCCCCACCTCCCATCACCCTCCCCCTGCCCCCGGTACAGCGGTTCATCTCACACCAACGCGGAGTCCCACGCACTCGCAAGCCGAGCCCCCCCCCGGCCCTCAGGGCCGGACCCGCACCCCGGGGCTGGGAGACAATAAGCAGATAGAACTCACCAGCAGCGCCGGAGCTCCGTGGGTCCGGGGGCGGTTCCTCTCCCCGTTCTCTTCCCCTCCTCCTCCGCCCAGGAGCGGTATCCGGCCGCCGGGAGCCGAGACCCCCTTCCCTCGCTGCCCCGAGAGCCTCCGCCGGGCCGCCGGCCGCACTCCCTCCCGAGGAAAGTCACTTTATTCCCCGCTCCAACATGGCTGCTACCCCCGCGGCCGCAGCGTTCGCCTTGCCGCGGCTCCTCGCCGACGGAAAGCGGCCGCAGGCCGTGCTTGGGAGCCGCTGGCGGTGCTGAGAGCGGCCTGGGTGGCCTCGCGTCAGCCGGGCCGGGCTGCGGGGGTGCGCGAGGAAAGGCCAGGCCAGGCCAGGCAGAACCAAGCCGGGCCGCGCTGCGCGTCCCCTTCGCGAGCTGACGCCTCCGCCCGTTCCCGGCGCAGAAGCTCGCACTGAGCCAGCCCCGCCGGAGCGCAGGAGGGGCCAGTGGGGAGGCCCGGGCACCGGCGACACCTAGCGGCCACAGCGGCTCCGGCACAAGCTGAGCCTGCGGCTGCGGACGGAGCGGGGTGGTCCGGACGGGGGCGGGGGAAGTTGAAGGCGGAGCGTGGAGCTAGCGCCGTGGGGAATGCCTTGGGCGACGGCGGGGGGGTCTTGTCGCAGCCCTTACTTGGGCTGCCCACCCCGCTGACGGGGAGCTGAGCTGAGCCGAGCCGAGCCGAGCCGAGGGGGGCGCTGCTGTTCCCTCCACAGCGGCCCCTCGCAGCCGCCGCCTCTCGCAGGAGGGAGCTGATCTGTTCAGCGGAGGCTGCTGCGGCTAGGAAGGCCGCTCCAAGGCCCTGCCCGCTGGGGGTGTCTGAGGGGCCTCCATGGGCGGTTTCGGGGAGAGCACTGTGGGAGGGGCGTTTGCTCGCCTCATGTGTTCCTGCTCCTGGCAGTGTTTCCTCTTGGGTTTGCTGGTGATTTAGCTGATCTGTGAGGTGGCGTGCGTCTGCTCTCCCTCACCCTCCGGCTGGCAAGTCAGTAACTGAAGCTAAGGGAAGCTGTGTGGCTTTTGAGGTCGATTTCTAACTCATCCCTTCCATGTTTATTGTTGCGGTGTTTTCTTTCTTTGTCTCCTGCATTCACCCTGTGTAGCATCCGACTTCTGTGGTGGCTTTGCAGGCACAACCGTGCTTCCTTCCTGTGATTAGAATCCTTTGCCTCTCACAGTGATCTGGTTTGTGTTCTCTTGCTTCTCAGCCCTTTCCACCCCTAAATTTATTAGCCGTTGTGTGTTACTGGAAAAAGGAAAAAAAAGCTAAAAACTAGTCTCAGGAGCCAGTTATTCTGCACTATCTTTGTTTTCATATCTCCACCACACAAAGGGCAAAATATAACAGGAAGGCCGAATGTTAAGTGATTTTAGTGACATGAGTTTGAACTTCAGGTACCAGTCAAAATACGCTTAGGGCAGAATTTGGCAAATTTTTTTTTTTTTTTGGTGTGTGTGTGTGTTGGGGGGGGGGTGGTGGTGTTCCCCTTTTAGATATGGCTCCTCCCTGTCTGCTTTCTCTCTCAGTTTGTCAGCTGAAGTTCAATGTCACAACCACCGGGACTTCCGTCCATATGGGTCTTCCCATCATTGTGCAGAGCAGGGGGACTGGCTGAATATGCCAGCCTATGTCATGGGCTCCTAAAGAGGAACTTAACAGGTCTTTCAAGTCTTTGCTTTGCACACTCCTGTATTTGCTTGAGGGAGGCCAAAGCTCCAGCGTTCTGCAGGTGGGTTTGTGCTATGCTGTGTCTGGGTGGAGACTAGAGTGTGTTTTAATTTATAGCAGCAGCAAGCAGCTCCTGATCTTGAGGAGCTGCACATGCAGCTCGTTTAGCCAGTCCTCATCCATAGTAAGGCCGAGTGGGAACTGCCTTTGCAGGAGCAGTGCCAGCTGAAAATTTCCCTTCTTCCAGCTCAATTGCACCATTCCAGCAGCACAAGCAAACAGAAAAGTAAACACAAATCACTTGATTTTGCCTAAAAAAGGAGTGCAAGCATGAAACCACTTCTTACACACACAGAAATTAATTTTGGCCATGCTGATGTAGACTTTTGTTGAAATCAGTTTAGGATAAAAATGAGTAAATATGACTCAAAATCAAACATGCTGTTTATAGAGACAAAAAGTGATTACTGAGGTCTTTTTGAATGTTTTTGAGATGTAGGATAGCTACATATTATTTTTGCAAAACTTGTGGGATTTCTAATAACACACAAAAAGCAGACACTCCAGCTTTGAACCTCCTGGTAATGCAAAGAAATCCCTTACAGATCTCCTTTAAAGCTCAGGACCTACCAGTTCTTGCTAGACCTACCAGTTCTGCTGATCTTTGAATGCTAACAAGATGATGTGTGTTTTGTTTTATCTTACTCAATTTGAAGGCTATTCTGGGTAAGTAATATCATTATAAATGGTTGTGTGCAACTTTGTTATTACATACATTATTTGTAAAACAAGTTCTTGAGATGGCGCAGCAGTGAGCACACTTACTGTAGCACATCCAAGTAAATTATGATCCATAAATGAGGTATAGAGAGAAGCTGAGTTGGAAGTTTATGAAACTTCAAGTATTAAAAATAGCAGTAAAATATGCTTGGCTTATACATATTCATGCCTGCCATTGATACTTGTGTTATGATAGGAAAAGTAATCATGACAAAAGAAGAAACTAAAAATGAACTGTTAGGATGACTAACTGGCCCAAGAAATAAGGGATCAACACTGGTTGCGGTGCAATAAGAGTACTTTAAGTTTTTCCATCTTTAATGGGGAGAATAGTGAGTTGTTAAGAGAATACTGTAACACTTGATATCCGTTTTGCCTTTGTATTTACCACATCTGGGTAAAAGTGCAGAAGCAGGATAGAGTGACAGACATAATTTTGAAACATAAGCACCAATTTTGATTAATTTATCCCATGAGTCTGGTTTTATTACTATAGCTATTGATTTGTTTTATTATTTAGTGGAATATGTATCAATCAATCACACTTCCATCTAGCTAACCATGATTATTAATATTTTAAACTAGTTTTAAGATATATTTGCTGCTGAGTGCAGTAGGTTTGCTCTCTAAGCCAGCGAAAATGGAGTATGCCTAGGTTACATGGAGTGGGTTATTGCCACTGGACAATTTGATGAAATCTACATCAGCCATGCAGTAGGAATACAGTGCTGTCAGGGGACCAAGGTTTCCTGCTTTGAATATGAATACACTGGCTTTGCCTCTGCATTTATTGAACAGAAAGACATAGTTATTTTGTGACAGTAAAAGTGCAGAAGTTAAATCAGTGAAGTTCACATAATGGTAGATGGAAATCTTACAGGAATGTATGTATTTTTAACACAATGCATGTGGAAAGCAATTACTTTCCTGCCAAGATCCAAGTTCAGGATTCTGTGTCACAGCAGCCAGAGTCAGCAACCACTCAACCAGGCTGCAATGTGGGAAAGCAGTGTGCCCCACTACGAAAGATGTATTCCTTTGCAAGGGAAAGACTGAAAGTCTTGGCAGGTAATTAAGAGAAAGTGATTTTAAAATACAATATTTTGTTTTGAAACGCATTTTTTTTTTTCTATTGGATGCCAAAAATTTCTGAAGAATGCAATATCCTCTAACTAATTGTATCTGTGCTCTGAGAGCAGAAACAGAGGTATTGTTCTTCTTACAGCACGAGCTATTTATATACTAGTCTATGTAGCACTCCTTTCTGTGGTGGTCATCTAGCACCTACACAAAACTCCGATCCATTTAAAATAATCAAAGTAAGATACTTCCTTGCTTTTTTATACGAAGCTGATATTCATATCAGGTATTTTCCGGGTTGCTTGGATTTAGTACAAAGTAATTCCTGGGGCTCTTAGGCTAAAAAAAAAAAAAAAAATTCTCTTAATGTCACTGCAGGAACAAACCCCTTCCTCTTTGAATGAATGATAGCAGGAAGTAGCAACAAGAAGGTCACTCTTGCAAGAAACAAAAAGCGATATGCTGCTTCTCCTAACATGAACTGTAGCCATGCGTTGAGTAACTGATAACTGGTCATTGACTTAGTTGCACTGTATATTTCAAATAGAAACAGGGAAAGCAACTATTTGTTCTTGTTAACCTTGCTTGTTTGGCAAGCAGAAAGAGTTCCCAAAGTGCAAATAGTGGGGTGTTCGTTATCTGCACTTGAGATTTGCATTTGTGTAGTTACACTGGTGTTTGGAGACTGATTAACTGCTTGAGAAAGTACCATTACTGTGTAATCCTGTGCTTTTCCTTTCTCTCTCTGTCATTTTATAGCATATAAATATTTATCATATATCACATGACATATACATATGACGTACTATTGTCACTCTTTTCTTCTTCCTGTGTCTTTATGTTCCTAACCTTTCAGTTCCCATCTGTAACTTTGTAACATCAAAATGCTACTCTAATATTGTTTCTTGCTTCTCTACACATTGTATCACTAAATTTTGAATATTATTTTATCATTCATATAGATAGGAATTTATGTCTTTACAATGTCATACTCAGTCCATGCTTTTATTTATATCCAGCATTTCTGAGCCTTGGACATACAAAGTGTCTACTGGTTGTGCATATTTTCAGGATATGTGTCATTGGTTTAGCGGGAAATCTAGTTTGATTGCTTCATTTCTAGTATAAATAAAGTCTCAATTGACTTCGGCAAGAGTCAGGTTAATCCTTTTAGGAGGAAGTTAATAGCAGAGAGAGAGACTTTCTGTACATTTCTGCCCAGGTTTGCAAACAAATGGCTAGACACTCCTTCATTTCTCTGCTGCTGCTCTGAAAGGCAAGACATCCTGCTTTTCAAAACAAAAGATATTAGGCCTACCCCAACCAAGTACAGTTATCATAGTCAAGTAGGAAATGGTGAGGTACTTTCTATAGATTGTCTAAGTATGAGCTTTCTGCAGTAGATGAGTTTCACTATGAAACTCTAGCCTAGTGAAAGAAAGATTTTTTTATATTTTGTTTACATTTTGTGTTGGAGACTAAAACAGATTAAAAGAATTTGAGAGAAACAGTGAAGATCTGCAAGTAGTGAAAGCAGGTCACTTGTGTATGCACACGTCTGCTACTTCTCCTTTTCAAGTACTGTTCAGGGATACACTTTTCCCTTCATGAAAGAGAGATCTGAAATGGCAAGGGAAGAGGCTCCTATTCTTCTCTGATTCTGTTGTGCAGGTTCAGTGTCTTGGACACAACAGCAAGCATCTCTTCTTCATTGCAAGTAAATTGCTGCATAGAAATTTGCAGTCATTACTCAGTGAATTGATTAGAAATGCCATCAGTGAGTCTCAGAACATTTGTACAACTGCCAATTCAAAATACTTAGTGGATTTGAAAATAAAGCACAAAATACACAGACTCCTGCAGTTACAAGATTATAGGTGTCACACTTACGTTTTTTTCCTTATTGTAATGGTTGCTCTCTCCAGAGAGATTTAGGACTTAAGTGAAATTGCTTTCAATCATGACAGCTGGTTACTTTTCCATAATCCTTTTACATAAAAATGAGGTTTGTTCTAGCAAAGATGGTATCTGTTCCAGCAAAGGTGAAACCAGATGATTCTCAAATTTGTGTTTTCAAGGCTTGACAGGAAGGTGTGGAGAGACACGAGAATAAAATAAGTGGGACCAGAGCTAAAATCCAATGTAGAGAATACAAAGAGTGTAAGAAAGGGCACATGAAAATGGAACCAGTATACATAATGGATGTTGGAGATTAAATGAAATACAGGAAATCTGAATGAAATGGGTTGAGGGGAACATAGGCTACTGTAGGAAAGACTGAGTGCTTCACACATTGCTCTGTGCACCACAGGTCAAAGGTGTATGATGTGTTGTTGATGTGCAGAATATTCCTTATATATTCTATGCTAACATCAACTATACTTTTGAGCTTTTGTACTGGCAGCTGGCTGTCAGGATTGCTTTTACATTTATAATGGTAGATTTTGAGATGTCAGTGAGAGACAGCCTATGCAAAGCAAGCACTAAGGAAAGAGAAGTGGGACAGAAAGAAAGCTGGGATGGATGAAAGAGAATGCATGAAGATATGAAAAAGGAATGCAGGAAATTAGGTGTTATGTAGATGTAGGGCTTTACCTGGCAGTCTAGGCCAAAGGCTTTTACTATCTTGTAATCTTATCAACACTAACTATGCTAGGTAGATAGGTGGAATTAAGATGTTACTTTTTAATGCATTACTGCCCCAGCTAGTTGCCCTACCCTTCTGCTGATAATTGTTACACCCCGAGGGAGAGGAGACAGGAATCATACCTGTTTCCTTGTGTAGCGTGGCAATTAGCTTTAACCACCAGTGAGGACATTGAGGCAGGTGAGTCAGATGCCTGTAGTTTCTTCTGCCACAGCTCCTACAAGGATGGTACCTTCTGGCAGATGGGAGGGACAAAGTGGTGTAGGCTGTAATTCCTTCTTAAATAAGCACAGCCAGATCAGTCAGGCTTCTCAACTAATTTTTGCTGTCCTGTGAATCCTCCTGCTTTAGGCAGCCATGTGTATATTCATATGTTGGTGCTAGATTTGGAAGACTGCAACTAAGTGAGACAGAAAAAGGGTGACATAAAACCAGAAGGGTATATATGGCAGCTTCTATGCTCACGGAAAAAAATATTTCCTCTTAGGTGCCAGTGAGAAACTTCACATTTCTGCATGTGCATTTAAGGTTGAATTTTTGTCTTGGGCTGGCTTTCTTATGAAGAACACTCAAAAAAGGTCAATTGAGTAATATTTCTGACACTGAAAATATCAAGGTGCATCTTCAGATGAGATGAATAATTTCTGCAGATGTAAAGACTGAAAGAGAAGATGTCACATGTAATTTCCAATTGGTTTAATTGTAGAATTCCCCACTGATTTCTTTTTTCTTTTTGTGTAGCTTCTTATTACTTACTTTGCCAAATTGTTGATTGATCAACTAAACTGTTCTCCAAGTCAAGCATGACATTTTTCTAGGTCTGTTTCAGCACAGTATAAAATAATTAGAGCTATAAACAAAAAAGAAGCAGGAATGCCACAAACCCCCACAAATCTATTACTTGTCATGTGTAGAGTCTAGCTGTTACCACAGAAGCATGTTAAAATTAAATGCTGAGCTCTATTTAACATACTTATTTGTTCTCTCCTTCTTTGCCTTTACTGTTCTTATTTCAAAGCTCTTCATTCACTTCACAACATGGCATATTCATGGTCATGTAGATACTTATAATCCACAATAAATTGCTGTATAATTATTCTTGGCTTTTAAAGCAAACAAATATTCAGTTGGAGCTTTTGTAGCCACTGCCTAGGTGGCTGTTACAGTTAGTCAGGTATTTTGCAGGACAGATACTTATTTATATCCGTTTGTAGACCATACAGAAATTAGGATAAATGTCTACTAGAAATTAAAAACAATAAAAAAGAGGAAGGAGCTATGTTCTTGAAATTCTGTATTATTAGCGTGATTTCATATCATTAGCATGCTCAGACAATACTTTGTTTTAAAAATTAATTTGCCTTTTTTATAATTCATCAAAACAGTTCGTTTTGCCCACCAATAAGCTCTCCATAGAAACAGTTGTGTCTTAGTAACGTAACAAGAGTAGAGTTCAGGGAATACACTGCATCTGTATATGCTACCCTTAAAGAGACACTTGTCATTGTTAAAGGGAATGTGAGAGTTGTCTTTCTGCAGTTGAGCAGGAACATGACTGCAGTACAACATGTCTCGGTGCTTCCTAGATTGATCTCCTTACACATGAGATACAGGTCACTTCTATCTGCGTTATTCCTTGGCCTTCATAGACGCATATCAGCAAAGATGCAAACTGCTGTCTGGTTTTATGTTTTGGTTTTAATTGGCTGCTAGCCAGTGAGCTACACAAGCTAGTTCCTCTTTTGGCCATTGTGAGATGAATTCAAATCTGTTTTGGCTACTGCCCTCCCCCCTTTTTTTTTGTTTTTTTTTTTTGGGGGGGGTGGGTTTGTTTGGTTTTTGTTTGTTTGTTTGTTTTTCTCATTCTGTCTATATAGAAAAATCTTCAAAATCTCATTGCTGGTGTCACCTCATGCAGGTCTGTAGTTGCTCTGTTGGGCGCTGCCTTTCCACCATGTCCACAGACCAGCTGGACAGCTCCAGATGATCCTAGTTTTATCAGCCCTCTTACTGCTTTGCCTCTCCTTTTTGCCCTCCTGTGGTTGCTGCAAGGCACCTGTTTGTTCTCTGGCACCTAATGTTGTTGTATTGTTGTCTCTGCCTCCACAGAGGCTTTTTAAGATGTCACCCAACAGAACATCTTATCCTGGGTTCTGATTAAGGGCAAGACTGGTTATTAGGTTTAGTTTCAGGCCCATACTAACTGAGAGAATGAAGACAGAGTCAAGATACCTCTCATTGGCATGCACTTTTTAAAAGAACATCTCTGGAGGCAAAAGAGAGGCCTAGGAACCAGGAGAAACCAGGCACATTTAAAAATAAACTCTATTTCCCTCTGTGTGGGGAGAATGAGGCAGGAAGAAAGCATCTGCTGAAACATGGTTTTAAAAATTCCACATTTGTCTGCATTTGCAGCACTAGAGGGTGAGCTATTTCAAAATAAGACATTGGGACACTGGGAGGGGTCTTTTTTTGTTATTTCAGGAGAATGTTGGGGTACTATGAACTGCCAGTGATGTTTTAGGAGGCTGAGTGAGGATGGAAGGAGGCTGAGGTGTGAAAAAAGCAGAGTTTTAGAAGACATGGGCATTTTTACACCCCTCTCTTACCCTAGAGACACCCTTCCTTCGGTTCTCTTTGACTATGGCTTCATCAGGTCTCATGCAGTTGTCAGTCTTCACTCTACAGCCTGCATCATCTTTCTGCAGCTGCAGTTTGCTTCCCTTACCTTCCGCATGGGTGGTAATGGGACAGGCCAGGGACATTTTTCTGGTGGTGAGAATGGATGTGGGAAAAGGAAGAAGACATAGCACTGATAGGAGAGCAGGAAGGCATGCAGTGATGCTGAAGGGTGATCTAGGAGGGAAGCGATGCAGCCTAAAGCAGCTATTTTCCTCTCCTGGGCCCTAACAGAGCTGGCAGATTGCTGCCTAAAGCAGCTGTCATAGCCTGTGTCTACATTAGCAATTTGTTACAAAGCAATAGCACAGATTGGAGGAAAAAATCCTATTGTTGTCTCCATTTACCATGTGTTGTTTCGGTTCTCAGAGTGGTTTTGGTGCATACAAACTAAATTCTTTAAGGAAGAAAAGAAAGCAGAAGCTCTGCTTCGAATCTGCTCTACATGCACCCTAGTGCTAATGGGGACAGTAGGTTCCAGAATAGCATGTGAGCTGCATCACCACAAAGTTCTCTTACACATACCTAACACTTCTTCTCCTCAGAAAGCTTTGAATCACTTGTGTAGCAGAGGTGTTTGGTTCTGGGAACTAGGCTAAAAATAATTCAGCATAAACCCCCCAAAAAACATATAATGGAAAAATGGGGTACCTGAGTATCAGCTGTTTTGTTCTGCTGATCCACTCCTAATGTGTTGAATTACTTTCTCATGAAAATACTGCTTACTTTGTCTGTACCTTGAGCTGGCTTTGGCATATGGCAAATCTAACATAAATATGTACGTAGAACATTTATTGTATCTGATAGGGGGATGTGCACCCAGTTTGACTATATATATTAGCTTTTAAGAGAGCTCATTAATCATTGTTAATGTTGCTCATCTTAACTGGAATGGAAGAGATAAAGCAAAACCTGCCAGCAGTCACAGTAGTAGGTATGCTGGTACCGTAGCCAAGGATGCAGAGAGTGCTGTGGAACTGTACACCAGGATGGATTAAAGGCACATAGGCTGAAAACTGTGACAATATCATATGTTCCTGCTAGAAAAGTAGAAGAAACCAAACAATATTTAATCCAGGATGATGAGTACTTACAACAGTCAATACTTACTAATATAGTTACAAAATTATATAGATTCTTAACTGTTGTATTTTATTTTATTTTTTTCACTTTTCCTATGATTTCCATTTATTTGCATAGCTCAGTGACAGCACTGATCTAAGCTAAGTACCTCTGTGCTCTGTGCTGTTATTGTCACTTGCAGTCAAGATTTGATTACAGCAGCTCCCAGGAGTCATAACATGCCCCCATACCTCACATATCCTACTGTGAATTGAAAACATGTTCTAACAAAATGTTACGAAAGGGCATGCAAGATTACAAAGACATTTTTTCATATGGAAAATTCTCATGTAATTTGTATAGTTTAATCTTTTTTTTCTTGCCATGTCAGATAAACCTAGACATTCTGCTCTCAGATGATAGCACGTTTGGAGATCTGAGAGAAACAAGGAGCTGCTGGAACATATTGCAGAAGCTTAAAGCACTTAGCAACAGAGAGAGTGTGGGATGCAGTGACAGAAGCCGGAATGTAGAAACAAGTAAGACTGAGGCGGCTCTTTGGGAAAGAAGAGCTTTTAGTTTGTTTATAATTTCAGTAATTCTGAAGAACTTCACAGTGTGGGAGGTCACTGCGGTCTCTGACTGTGCATATATTCTTCTCTGTGTGACTGTTTTTCAAACTCTTATGATAATTATTACCAAGGAATGCTGGCTGTATTCATTTCCTTTTGTATTTCCTGTTTCTCTCAAAACCCAGAAAAGTAAAAATCAGGTATTTATTTTGCTTCAGTTTATCCTGTTAAAGCATACTCATGTTATGTGCTATGAAGAGATGCATATCAGGAAATAGCTTGATTGTAGAGCTTGACTCTCCACACACTAATATAACTCTCTTTATGCATACAGTGAAGCAGCATTCTTTTTTTTTTTTTGACCTATGAGGTCCAGTCTTTGAAATCATAACGTATTCTGGAGTGACACAAACATTCACCATAATGATTTTTAGTGCTTTGCACCAGATCTTCCTTTGCACCAGATCTTCTTCTTAGCGTACAGACAGCATGCGCTAATAATGATGGATGTCAAATAACTACTAGAAAGATGGCTGAGGTGCTGATCAGGATAAATGAAGTTTAGATAAAGAAAAAACATCTGACTTTTTTTTCTGACATCAAAGTGGGTTTTAGAAGGGGATTCAGAAATATGTGTGTTTCTAAGCTCTGCAGGTGCCACTGCAGTAGACATGACCTGGAAAACTGGAATTTTATTCACCAGTTACTGCTAACTATTTTACTGAATGCATATGCATCTGCAAATGCAAAAATCTTTCCTCTGAACAGTTATTGTGCATTTTAAATGGAGGGGCTGCACAGCTCCAGAGTCAAAACAAAGGCTATAGGCTATGCAAGATGCTTAAGGAATTTAGAAACCTTATCATAAATGTTACATTTTGTGTTTAATGAGGGTTGAACTAGCCATTAGCTTGTATTTTCTTTTTCCTCTCTGTAAATCTCTCTTGTGGTTTGCATTATTTAGTAGTCTGTGTCCACTTTTCAGGTATTCTCTACTGAAAATAGTAGTCAAAGGAAATGACAGAGATATACTAAATTGTGGTAACAATAAAGGTGCTACAGAAAAGCATAGAACAGGAAAAAAGATATTAATAAATTCGTATATAATAATGATCATAAAATGGTTAAGGTTGGATTATGCCTGAGAAAATATTAGTATTGAAATCTAACTAGTTTATCTACTCATTGAACATTCTAGTGTAGAATAGCTTCAGGTGACTGCTGATCGTCTTTAACTCCACATGTGACATGTCACTGGGTAACCAGCCTTTTAAAGGGAACTGGATTCAGCCCAGCTGGTGATCAACTGTTTACTTCCAAAATGCTGCAATGATTTCAGTTATTAAAATGCAGTAATCACCTTACACTAGATAACGAAATTAAAAAAAAAAAAAAAAAGTAAAATTAAATTAAATAAAAAAAAGGAATCAAAATGAAGTCACCAGGGCAAAGCTGGGTAACAAATGTATTACCAAGAAAATTACTACAGTACAGAGACATCCCTAGACTGTCAGAGAAGTGAAATGTAGACAAGGCATTATCAAATCATTCAGGGTACAACAGGGTGAACCTGAAAAGTCATCCCATGACACTTACCAACAGACATCTCTTCAAGCCTTCCAAAACACACTGGGACCTCTTACAGCTCACTAATGAAAAGATCATCTTGGCCTGAACCTCCCTAGCTCCCTTTGCTTAGGAACAACCCTGAAAAAATGCTCCATGATTTGTACCCACAGGGCAAAACACTTTTCCTTGAGGAAGTTTCCCACAGCTCCCTGTCTGAAAACTTCTCAGGGACTAAGCGCCAGACTGTCTCTCTACATGTTAATGTCTGTCTTCCATATTAATAGCTACAGAGCCCCAGAGAGGAAGTATCACCTGCTGAAGAGGTTTAGAGACCTGAAATTCTAGCACCATTGCTGAAACACATGGCTTGACATACTCCCACTTCAAGGCTTTCCTTTCTTCTTACTCTCATCTATTGCTCTCAGCTACTGCCTTTCTCTGCTCCTAAGGAAGACCATTATCTCAGATGTCTGCTGTACCCAGCATACATAATTGCCACCATCAACCCTGAATTCTCTGACTCAGAAAATGGAAGTCAGAGGCTTGAGGGAGCTCCACCCGCTCTGATGATCTGCCCAACCCCCTCACCTTCCCATTCAGCACTCCCACTCTGTCTTGTACTGCCACTGCTTCTCTTAAAAACATCTTAGATAACGCAAATTTTAAGAGCAGTAACATTAGCCCCCACCTTTACCTCTGCTGAAAATCTCAGTGTTTTTTTAAATGGTGTAAAAGTTTTTCCAAAGACAAAAAGCCCCTCCAACACTTCAGGATGCTACTGATGTCATATTCTTCACAATAATAAATTAAGGCTCTTTTCCCTAGAAAATGAACCTGGAACCCCCCTTTTAATGTGTGAAAGCAGCCAGCATCACTATCATGCAGGGAGCTGGAGCTAGATACTAGTCAGTGTTGCTGTTATCAAAGGGAAGCTTGCTGTATGTTAGATATGCGAAACTGAGGCCTAGGGTCTGCCACAGCTAACTTGATCTTGTTTCTTGCCCAGAAACCCGAATCACAGCAAACATATATATGAAACTGAAGGTATATATATATCTTTAGGAAGAGTTCTGAAGAAGGTATAATTTTTTTTCTTTTTCATGTCTTTCCCTGTTCTGTTCAGACTGCCTTTCACTATTCTGAGCAGCCTCAATGGCTGTATTTGAGAGACGTACTTCCATCAGTGTTTAAGGCATGATTTATTTTCTCTTAAGGGAAGACTCTCCTCCTGAGACCCTGCTCTTAAACGTCATAGGCACTTAGGATGCTGCAGCCTATTTTCCTTTCCACTTTTTTTCCTTGTGACTTCTCCCCTTCACTCCTTCGTTCTGTCTTTTCCTCCTTGCCCGGTGTTTTCTGTGGATTCCTATATTCTAGTTGGGCTCCCTCCTCTTCTTCCCGCGAAAGAGAATACCACTCACATGCTCTTTTCCATCCCCTACAACTAGAACAGTGCTTGTACTATCATCTACTACACTTCCTTCTCCCTGTATGCCAGATGCCACATCTTACAGCCCTTGAGCTTTCCAAGGCAAATTAGTCTCTTACTGCATCCCACTAGCAGCACTCTCTCCATTCTTATTATCTCCATATTTTTATGTTCCCAGATCCCTCGCTCTGTGCACCTGTGGTACTATGAACACTGGCCATTCAGTGTGCACCCACACTATGCAAAGTAGCACCCTATCAGAAAATATACAACGTGATCCCAGATACACTAACTTCAGAGACAGACTGTTCTGGTACATCCTTCTGCTGTAATTATATTGTTTTGGTATTTCCACACAGCACAGCATGATGCCAAGTGGCTAAGCCTGTTTAGAGCTGGCTCAGATGCTGCATCTCATGTCAGATCAGACTGGCAAGAGAATCATCTGACCTCTAACTGAAAGTGGGATTTGGCATTATGGCACTGGTCAATCAATTTCCTTCTCTTATATTTCCCTGAAAACACACCAGTTTTCACTCTCCCTGAACTGTAAGGCTCTTGCAACTATAAAGGTGCTAAACAGTCACATAGGAGAGGCACGTTCTTTGGCACATGCTTGTTGCTGAGTGAGTGCTAAGTGAGTATTGCTGGGATATCTGAAAGAACAGCAGGAGCAGTGTTATCGTAGGACGGACATTATTCCTTAGACTTGCTTCTTCATATGTGTTTTAGGAAATTATAATAGGTTCTCTAGAGAAACCATGCATATCAGCAGCATGCATGGATGAGGGCAGGCTCTCTGTTCTTTCAGTCCCTGCAAATGATAGTAGTAAAGCAGTGTGAACAGAGCCATCGCAATGCATCTTTCAGTCTGTGACTGATTTGCTACCTACCAACTGAGCTGCACAGACAAGTGATCTCTAGGTTAGGGACAGCATTTACATGCAGATGGATGATAGAGAGTAGCCTGAAAAAAATGGAGGCTCCTAGGAAAGTACATGATGCGTTTGCTATTTTAAGGAAATAAACCAAAGATCTAAAGAAAACAACCTTTTAATTCCAGAGCTGCAGAACACTTTTTGTAGCACAGCTTAATGATGTGGTCCTTTTTGTTTAACTACATCACGAGACAAACTGCAAACCAGGGGCATAGGCCATATTTGTAAACTGTAACCTTGGAACAGAGACTATACAATATGCAATGAGCTGGCATGCTTTGTTAGGTGTTTTTAATCACCACACTTTTGTCATTGATGCTAATATCCCTGAGGAGATACTGAAAATCTTCTCTAGCTCTTTAAGACAGCCAGAAGATACAGTTCTGTGACAAATAAGAAATGTTTAACTTGTGTCAAAGTCTGTAAGCAATTTCTTTCTCTTCACTTTGCAAAGAAAAATGGAGGTAGCAGTGGTGTTTTAGAAGGCTTTTACTTCAAGTATAGATATTTTGAAAAGCAACGCTTCAGAAATGGCATAATTGCTTTTCATATTGCTTAAAAAATTTTTCTTCCTAATTAGCAAAGTAGGCTGTGGCTTCATTAACAAGGAAAGCAGTGCAGTCAACACAGATGTGTACTGTGAAGCAAATGTTTATATAATACACATTTTGAGGTTTTTACTTTGAACTTGTTCTAGTCTGTTCCTAGAGACTGAATCTCCAGCACCAGTTGGAGGATGTCAGGTGTGTTCATGGAGTGTCCATTTTAGTTTAGTGCCATTCAGGAGGTATTCAACCTGTACACTCAAGGTAACTCCCTTACATGAAACAAGAGCAGGAGTTGGGGAGGCAGCTTGCAGGAAGCTTCAAAAGTGCACTCTTAATCACAACCAAATTGCTAATGTAGATGCACCCATAATCTCAGACCTACAAATTAGCTTGTTTTATTTTTTATTCATGTTTGATACCTAGTGATTGTTTCTCATGACTAAATTGTATTTAAGTTCCCTTCGTACTAACTCAGATGGAAGTATAATGCTTTATTTCAGTGAGGTTGTGTCTACCTTCTCTAAGGAATCATTCTGTCAGTCTTATAATGGAATTGTACAGGTACAACATAACAAAATTTGTGCCATTAGGGATCATTTATTCAGCAACTCTAATTGCTAACATTGCAGAAGAAGGAATAAAATCTAGCTTGCTTACTTTGATTCTGCAGAGGTAAATACCATGCTTTTGTCTCTAAATGTAATAGATATGCCAGAGCATATAATGTAGATCCACTGAGTAAAAACCAACCATGCTAATATATTCATAACTAATAGATGAAGAGCCATATGTCCACTTGAAAGCATTTTAGCAAAATTTTCAAAACTTGCTAACAAAGTTTAATCTACATTTTTATGGCCAAGGTCTACATGCATTTTATTATTGCATTGATTAAACATGGCAGAGTGCTGATAGCAATTTCTGTTTTTCCTGAAGTGCCATCATGTACAGAAAAAGCAATAGTTTGACCTTTGTAATTTGAAATTATGAGGCAGAAAAGGGTAAAGATTATTATTCAGAATATCTTTTGGATGAAAACACAAAATGTAAAAACCAGGTTGATGATATGCTGGCCAGAAATATGTGTAGTTGTATATATGATGTATATAATTGTCTTTTGTGTTCTATAAAATTGCAATACCAATTGCTATGCTAAAGGACTAGATATAATTGTAAGGGGCTGCATGGGTTCAGAGTAATCTTTGGAGAATGGGAAGTAAAAGTCTCTTGCACATGGATACTGTAAGAGTTTTCAGCTTGGTGGTTTAAGACTAACAGAGTGATGGAACTGCAAGAATTAAGACCTATTGCCTTTTTTCTCTAAAGAACTGTAGTAGGGACATTGAAAACAGATCTGAAAAATGGCATGTATAAGATTTCAAATTAATAAGATGGTTGATTCTTCACATACATAACTTTCTGAAACTCATATCACTGTTTGTCTAACAGGGATTCCCAACAGACTATATATATCACAGCTTATTTACTGATACTGTTTTATTAATTTTTTTCTTTGTTACACTTTGGTGCTAGATAAAATTGTAAGTCAAGGCACACAAGCTAAACTTTATCAAATTACATTTAACTAAGACTTTTATTCCATTATTGGGTTGGTATTTCATGTAGGTATGTATCTTTTACTGCTTAGTTTTCTCTGCATTCCTTTTTGTTCATCTCAAAAGAGAAAGCTCTCAGCCTAAACTTTCGTGAGTCCAGCTCAGTACACTAGAATACTACTCCATTCAAGCTCTCTCTACATTAGAGAGAAGTTCAAATGTATCGCTAATAAACTTCACTTAATTTGCCCATTATGAGAGGTATGTTTACAACTTTGTGGAGGGTTTTTCAGTCTGAGGTATAAGGATTAAACTCTCATTCAGATTGCTGAAACAGTGTTTCCAAGTTACTCTATTGACATTTAATATAATTTTAATAAAGTATTATGAAACTCTAAAGTATTTTTACAGTAAACTAAATGTTGCTAAATATAACCCCTAGCCAAAACTTCTAGTAAAGAAACAACCTGATGATGAGGTGCAGACCAAACACCAGGAAGAGTAATTTTTTTAATCTAATAAATGCACTCCACTCCCATTAAGCATTTGCATACTACTATTTGTATACTAATGATGAAAATAATGGTCTGTCCTTTACAGTGTTTAGGGAAAAAAGGCTAAAGGAAGGCTTACTTCAACCATATTAGCCCTAACGTCTTATTTCCGCTCTCCAGCTTGATTTCTGAAGGCTTACGTATCAGTGGCAATCAGTGGTTTACCATCAAAAGAAGTCAGAGTCCCTGTGGGAAACATGTGCACTTCTACCCATTCTTGTTAGCTGCTTGTTAGAAGCGAGTCTGTGATTTTAATATTACTATTTAATATTACCTCTACCAACTATTTATTCTTCTTTAGTGTCATTGTACTTTTTGGTATTGCAGCTGTTCTTATAGCCTTACTAGGGATTTAATGATCCAGTGTCTGCATTTCTATAGCTATACTGTTAAACATATAATTCTGTTTCTGGACAGTTTTTATTTATTAAGATATAATCAGTCAACAGCACCAATTGCTCTAAAAATAAATTATTCTAAATTTTACTTAAACTGAAATAAAGCAAACATGCCCATGTTTTACTGTTCTAGAAATTAGACATGTATGTAGACTGTGAAGGAATTACTTGTTTTTAAACATTAATTTTCTAAAATTCTAAAGTATTGAGATAAAAGCTCTCAATTACATAATTACATATGTAGTCATTAGAAATTATACCAAAAGCTAAGAATGCTATATATTAAAAAGAATAATTTAGAAAATGTAATTACGTAGAATTAGTAAAATTATTGTTGAAAAATATGAAACATCCAAGTAGCTATGTGAAGACAAAGATTTTTTTTCTACTTTCTTGAATAAGCAAGGCTTAATAACTAACACCTACACTTCCACATTCCGTAATTTCCTACTGCTGACTTCCAAACTGCTAAATCTCCTAGTCCAAGCTCAGGTTATTACCCAAACAATTTCTGTCAGCTGCTTGAACAAACCTCAATCAGCAGATACTTTGACCCTGGAGTGGAAAATTCTGGCAAGTGGGTGAGAAGCTAATAAGAATGGAAAATTGAAGTAATGATTTTGGAAAGTTTCAATATTCATATTGTAATGCAGTAAGAGATGGCCTGAACAGAAATGCATTGATCTAAAAATACTGGACGTCCTCACCAGGTTATTTTAGATCTCCCTTTGTTTGTTGCCAGTGGTTAATTCCTAGAAGAGTCTATTTTGATCCTTTGAGCACTCCCAGACCGAATGCACCACAGAGAAAGTGTTGTGATAAGGATGCATTTGGCTACTCAGGAGTTATATATGAAAACAATAGTGTTATTTCCCCAAGCTGATTTGTATCTATGGCATTTGTAGCAGCTCAAAATTAAAACAGTGGATGTGCATCAGGAGAGTATGAATAAAAATGCACTGTCACATTTGGCTTCAAGAGAGATTTGGGAAGGTCTTCAGAACTAATTTATTTCTTGGAATAGGCTATACTTCCCCTCATTTAAAGTTTGTCTTGAGAATCTTTATGAAATGAAGAAAATGCATGAAGTTTTCTATACAAAACATGGCACTACTTTTTTTTTTTCAAAATCAAATCTTAACTACTAGATGCATAGCAATCAGCTTAAGCTGAATGCAGCTAAAATAGAATTCACTTCTGTGCTCCATCTCTGCTTCTTCTTTTCTCACATTCGGTAGAAAATGTAATCTGCTCAGTAAAGTGGATGTTTCTAGCTCAGGCCTCTCTCTAGGTTATTATAAATACAGCTAAGTGTTCCATATTTTTAGTGTGTTTCTAAGATGCAGCTTTCATGCATACCACTGCAAATCTTCAGACTTTCACTTTTTCATGATTGGAAACGGTTTACAGGGCTTTTGTGCAAGACTTCTTTACTATTTCTCTAAACTAGCCCTAGGCATAGGTTCTTCTTCATTAGAAGAACCCCTACAGCTTCCTAAGATTTAAGACAAGTTCTTTGAGTGAGACAGGAAGGTTGCCTCCATGGTCTGTCTAGTGAACCAAGATAAGTACATCCTCAGAAGAAATATTTGCAGGTCCATGGAAATCTTTTCAAAATAAGCTACATCAATTGATGTCTAGTTGAGTAGAATGCATTGTAAACTGGAGTAAAGTATATCTTAATCAAATAAAGAAAGTAACGGAAATTTTAGGCAAACTATTTCCTAGAAGCAATAGTTCTGTCTTTTGGAAAGTCACTGATGGACTTTGATGTGTCCAACTGCTACCTTAGGTACTTAAGTCCATAAAGCAGATCTCAGAATCTGTTGTGTTTCAACTTAAGCCTCTTACAAACTCGAACAGCTATATAAAAAACCCTGCTGTATCTCCATCCCCAAAGACTGGTTAACCCACTCATGCATAACAATACAGCCCGAGTGGGTGAGTCAAATCTCACAGGTTGTTCACACAAATATTACACATTCCTACCCTTTCTTTGGGTGGAAAATAAACCCCAAACAACCAAACAACTGAACAAGATCACTTCTCCCATATAACACATTTTCTGGAAATCAACTGAAATTCATCTATATGCTTAAGAATATTTCCCTAATGGTAAAAAGAATCAGAAAACCTTTCTGTAAGCATTCATGCTCACATTAAAATAAAGTATTACTTCTGTATGATAAACTTGAAAGCTTACACTTCATCTTTAGAATTTAGCACTGAAACCTTTCATATGATAGAATCAAAACACAGTGACAACTGTCACCCCAAACTTGAACAGAGCTCTGTAAGAACCTGGCAGTTGCACAGTTCTCGGTCACTGCAGTTCCTCTTCATATGGATCACTCTTTTCCCTTCCTCTTACTACACTGGTGCACTAGATCGGAAAGGAAGCCAAGAACCATTTTCAAGTAAAAATTTAGCATTTTCCTTCTCTCAGCATTCACTTGCATTAAGAATGTCCCAGATCTGCTTTCAGCATATCTTAAAAGAGCATCAATTACTTGTCAGAAAACTTAACAAGCTTCAGCTACTTTGTTAATGTATGTTCCAGAGTTCTGAGACTGTACCATTGTTTGACATATTTTGTATACTGCTCAATGACAGGAAGAGTGCTGGAGTACTTTACAAATACATGTCAGCTTCTCAGTAAAGGACTCCATCTGCTGCTTTGTTTGAAAAGCTATCTATTGTGTCCTAAATAAGTCATTTCCACCACCTTGTCACATTTCCCTACCTTTGCAGTCAGGCATGTGCATTCCTAATTTGGGACATGTTTCTTAATGGTAGAGCAAAAATTACAAATGCTATCACAACATGACAGTATATCTCTCTGATCTCCTTGCTGACTTTTCCATTGAAAAGGTAGCCCTTAGATAAGGTCAGGAATCCACTAATTCCGTTTGAATATAAAGGCAGATTTAAGTAAGGCACCTGAGTCTAAAGAGACTATCAGTAAGACACAAGCAGCTCTACCAGACAAGCCTAAAACACAAAGGGCAGGAGGATGGGAAGGAAATGATGACAATATAATCCCTCATAGCTACTCATAAAAGCTCTTTATTCTCATAACTGTCTCACCAGTTGTAGGTATAGACAAGTGCCACAGATTGCGATAGCCATAAACTAAGCTGTAAACTTGCACATCTGCTGCATCTCTCTGCTTCCTGTACAATTAGTTATTGGAAAAGTACATTGATTCCAGCAAGAGGCTTAACTCCTGTAAGTTTAGTACAAGTTCTTCCTTTTTCTCCTCCCACGCACTTATAGAGTCTTCTCCTGGCATTCTGCAACTTAGTTCACTTCTTCCAACTATATGATGGCTTTCCAAGGAGCTTTATCAGACAACTTGGGGCTATTCTTTTGTATTGTATCTGATTCTCTTATGCCACGTGAATAGCAAATGGTGTACTGTCATAAAAGACATTTTGTTTGCTTGACCTTGTTTTCCTTGCCTACCTCACAAACTGAATTTCTCCAGAAGAATCAGCATACAGCTGCCATTGCTTCTTTCTCTAGAATTACTTTTATTTTTTAATCCAACAATGCGCTCCCACTCAAAGGGGAAGAACTGCAGATTCTCACTGGGACTTAGAACCAGGCAAGCATATCACAAGTTGAGTAAATGCAGATCCTCGTTCTGAATATGCTGGTCCATAAACATATTAAACATTAATTTAAAGCCCCATGTCTTCATTAGCCTATCAGCTTGAAGATGCTGAAGGCCCAGAATTACCTCAGTCTTTTTTCCTAAAAGAATCAAGGAAGAGATGACATAAATTCAGCTCTTTCATCCCTGGAGACTGTCAGATTCCCCTGCAGAAGTCTTGGTAATACAGCATTCATGACTGCCTCTTGTCTCTGGATATCAAGCAGTAAAATCTATAGGCACCATAATTCAGGTGTACATTTACTACACACATCCCAGGAAGGGATCCCAACATGCATCTCAGATTACTCATAGGAAACAAACTTCAATTGATGTACTAAATAGGCTTTGACAGACGTTACCTCAGCCCCTGTACTCTGATATCACTGGACACTCTTCCTGCCCAATTCTGCTGTGATCATAGAGTGTTTCCCCTCTTTGTTTGCTCTTAGTAACTACTGATGTTCACACAAGTGGAACTGTCACATGAGAAGTAAGCAGGCAGCTTGATGAGTTAGCAGCAAAGCTTTTCCCTTTTCCGACTCAAGCCTACTCTTGGCCTTATATATGGGATTTTACTATGTTAACTCTTTGTGGGTCTTTCTATTTCTGAGGCAGCTTCGTCCCATCTGACCTGGTGGTATTATAACCCAGGTTGCTAGGAACTCTCTGCTTGGGTCAATGGATTTACCTATATTCCATTTCTTGGGATCCTGTCTGCGCAAACTCTCCATAATCTCATCTTCTTTATTCCTAAATTTACTGTAAATCAGATTACTATGCAAATGTTCACCTACCAATGAAGAATAAATCATTAGCCTTCCAATCAACAAATCACATTTTTTAGGGTATAAGGACATATGTAATTCAAATAATCTCTTTAAACTTTCCAAATCATACAGGTACTGATATGTATACTCCATTTTTGAGGAAATTCTCCTATCACGGTTGCAACTTCAAGCCATAACTCTCTGTTTTGTGTGTGCCAAGCTTTTCTATGTAAGCATCAGATTATGCATACTGAAGGCTTCTGAAGAATCTATTATCTTTCTGAAGTTAAAAAGTTCTTTTAACTATAAACCTTTTTGACTTTTGGATCCATTAAATATTCAACCCATTAAATATTAGAGGGAGACTATGTGAAGTGTAAATTTGAGTCGTATCAGTAAAATAGGAATCAATATTGTGAGCATCCAAAATTGAAACAACACACATGCCACAGTGCTTGCTGTAGTGTAGTTCCCAGCTACAGTTCTCCATGGCTTTTTCTCTGGGTGCTGAGAGAGTCAGAACTGCTCTCCTTACACTGAGCCTCCACCTTGCAGGGAATGCATACTTGAACCCTGCTGAGCTCTGACCCAGGAATTTTAGACTAAACACTCTTTATGAGCTGGCTGATCAGCTATGCCCTGATTAATCTCCCAGTTGTTAAAGCTTTATCTTTACATAGTTCTGTAACCGTTCCTTTTGGAAAATGGCTATACTCCCTTTCTGTCATTGTTTTCTTTGACTCAGTTTGTTTCTATGGCTGAAAAACTAATTCAGACTGCTAATGTTACATCCAGTCCACTGTCTGCTAGCCGAGTATAGAGGTATGCAAAGTTTCACTTAGCAGTCTCGTTTCCAGTCTCTGAAGTCCCCCTTGAAGCTTGTGAAGATCAGCCCTTTGAGATACAGCACCATGTAGTGAGGCAAAATAGCTTAGATCTTCTTAGGGACTTGAAAGGGTTGCCACCAGCAGTACTCAGTGGACAAGCTGCCTTTCACAAGAGGCCAGTCTTTATTCTGGAGTCCATCACAGGAAGCTCTTTGGTTAGCGTGGCAAAGCACTGGCAAAATCTTAAATGTAGGAGTACTTGGTCTCCAGCCCAAGTTCTCGTATTTCAATTGTCTTGTAAAATTTATCTCTGTACCCAGTGATTTCTAAATCCCAGCACCTTTGTGCTATGTCTTGTCTCTTCAGGCTTCA
Source organism: Psittacula echo (assembly GCF_963264785.1). NCBI lineage: Eukaryota > Metazoa > Chordata > Aves > Psittaciformes > Psittacidae > Psittacula > Psittacula echo. The sequence goes on along the minus strand of NC_137735.1, from coordinate 115,589,407 downwards.
TTTTCTACAGCTTCCACAGAAATCTGAAGAACCTGCTCCCTCTTGTGCTCAGCCGTTGGCTCCTACCTAAATGGATAGGAATTAACTCCACACATACGAATCACTTTCCTGCTAACCCCTATCCTAGTCACACAAGACCTGCTGGGTGATAGAACCACACAGCTCCCAGCAGGTAACAATACAAAATCAGTGTATCAATGAGTCAGACACATTAGTCATAAATGAATTAAAATTTTTGCATATTCCCCATAGTATCTAAATGATTCCCACATCATTTCCCTGGCCTGGCTAATGCAGTATTTTCTGGTTCCCATCATTCAGCATGCCAATGTTGCATGTCTCCCATTGTTCAAAGTAATAGTTCCTTTACTATCATCTGTGAATTACATGGATGCACGTTTCAGGTACTTCTTCACTTTACTCCTCCCTATGGATCCTTTTCCCTTCAGTGTCAAGAAACTGCTTCCGTCTGGCCCTGGCTGCCAGGATTTGTTGCTCACTCACTGCATTTCTAAGCTTTCACTTTCATGTTTTCAATTAAACTGTTCCTTTTGCTCATCATGACAATGAACATGCCAACATAGCTAGTTTCCTTCACATCCAGCCCAAACCCCTTTATATTAATGTATATAAAGAACTTGAAAACAAATAGGTTGCTATGGCCACTTCCTATAACAATTGATAAATACAGCCTGGTTGTTTCCTAGCTTGCCACATTGTTTTTTAATAGAATTGCAGAATCACAGAATGGTTTGGATTGACGGGACCTTAAGCTCATCCAGTTCCAACCCTCTGCCATGGGCAGGGACACCTTCTGCTAAACCAGGTTGCTCAAAGTCTCATCCAACCTGGCCTTGAACACTGCTAGAGGTGGGGCATCCACAGCTTCTCTCAATAACCTGTTCCAGTGTCTCACCGCTCTCATAGTGGTACAATAGATAGAACACTTAGAGGGTTAACAGACTTTATTCTTTTATCTGTAGTCACTCAGTGATGCAGTCAGTATTTCAAAACGGCATCCCTGGTGAACAAGTTATTGAAGAACTGTCCCACATGGGACCTCCTGGCCCTGTCCAAGCTGCCCCCAGCAGCCTTTGCACTGCAAACAAACTCGATACGCCTAGTGCTAGCAACTGGCCTAGCTGCTGTGGTGCACGGTGCCCTGAAGATTCCTCACTTGCCTCGGAGAGAGAAGGCTTTTTCCCTGCTGGAGAGAGGTGCGAGGACTGACGGCTCGTCGTACCCTTTCATCTGTGCGAGCCCCCTCACTAGCTCCCCCGGCGGCTACACCCGACCTCCGAGTCGAAGATCCCCTCCCCAGGGGATGAAGGCAGACTGCATCCCCCCGCCGCCCCTCCCGGAACGGGGTTTCAGCCGGGAGCTCTCAGGGCCCCAAGGGCCTGCACGGCCGCCGCCCCCCTGGGGCCCGCCGTTGCCCGAGGCCGTTGCCCGAGGCCGTTGCCCGAGGCCGTTGCTTGGCGACGCTGCGCGTTCCTGACGCGGCCGGATCGGAGCATGGCGGAGTCCCCACCAGCCTCTTTCTTCGGGGCCGTGGCTCCGGGCAACCCGGTGGTGGACAGATTCGAGGCCGAGCTGCGGGACGTCCTGGGCCTCCTCCGGCGGCTGGGAGGCGCGGGCGAAGTCAAGCCGCAGCAGCACAACCTGCACCGCCGCGGGTAGGGGCTGCGCCGCCCTCACCTCGTCGCTCCCCGCTCCGGGAGCCACTCGCCGGTCCCACCTGCCCTTGCCTCAAACGCCCCTTCCTCGACCGCTCTCCCCCTGCAGCCTCTACCCTGCGGCCACCCGTGGGGTCCCTCCGAGACGGCTCCCCGCAGGTCTTCCCCTCCCGCCGGGCACCGCCGCTAGGACCTCCTGCCCTTTTCCTACTTCCCAGCTCTCTCCTCAAGCCGCGTTCCACAGAGTCCATTCCCTCCCGCTACCTCTGGCCTGGGGGGAGCTTCATCACCTGCATCAGCTTCTCCAGCAGTGTGCCAGAACACCGGCAATCCGTTTCCTTTTTTTTTTTTTTTTTTTTTTATTTTTTATTTAAAACCCTCCAAAATCTGAACACCTCGTTTTTCAGCACTTCGTAGAAGCTAATGCTTTAGGGGAAAAGCATAAGGTGGTGTGGAAGTTGGCAGCACCACTGCTGGCTGTGTTGGAGCTGCCTGAGCTTTCCAGGAAGAAAATCCCTTCTCAGTGCTGGAGCAACTGGCAGCCCACCAACATGTGCTACTGCGTGTGAGGGTGAAAACTTGTGGGCATGTACATGCCTTTAAAAGATGCACTCCCAGTAGGGCTACGTGAGGATAACACCACACAGCTCTTTTTGTGCATATGTCTATGTCTACGTTGGTATATTTTTATACACATTGATGCAGGCAGAGCATATGGCAAGTATAATTGTGCGTATTTGTTTGCTCACATACATGCATATATCTGGGTATGCATAAATATAGATTTTGTAATGCAGTTAAGATAGAGCAACTGGCATTGGTGTATGATTCATAGTGCATGCATATGTGTCTTATAGATTGTGCATTTCTCATGTAGCTCTTCCTACTGCATTTAGGTACATTAAGAGGTAAGAGTTCAAATGCTTGTTTTAAGGGAAGTGGTTGGTTTTCTATTTTATTATCTGAGCAGTGTTCTAAATTTACAGGTCTTAAAAAAAATGTTTCCAAGGTTATCAAAATTTCATTTGAAAACAGCACAGGAGTTAGGTTACAGCATGGTTAGCTCACTTAGGTGCAGCTCCTACCCTTACGTGTTTCACTCAGTGTTTTCCTAGATACAGTTCACAAGTGACACTTCTTTAAAGGAGCTGTAGACATTTCAGAAGGTACTCAGATTCTGCAGCCAAGCTTTTGTCTGCACTGAAGATCTTTCCTTATCTAAGCAGCCTGGATTTCTAATTTGTTTATGTGGTATGTTCATCATTAGGCTTTTGCCTCTAGTGGTTTGAATCTCAGTATGGCTTTTTATGTTGCTTCAGCAGCTGATTTCAGTGCTTTGCTATTTTTAAGCCTTTCTGTAGCTTCAGACCTTATTTTGCTTTAGCTGATCTGTATTCTTACTTTGAAAGTTATCCTCTCTAGTCCCCTTAGAAGAAGGAATACCACTCAGCTGCTTCAGATGCCACCAAAATGGCTGCTAATGAACACATCCATTCTATCTGCTACGGATTCATTGTATCTTATCATTGGGAGTTCGGCATTCTGCATCTGATCTGTTTGCAGTGTCACGCCTAAGTTACCAGTTTTTGTGATCACGGTCTCAAAGCTTTTCTTTACTATGCGCTCCGGAATGTTTTGGCCTGAATAGGCTCTGTCTTACTCAAACTGGTATTTTGAAGATGTGACCCATGTCCACACATAATTCAGTTGGCATGAGAGCATTTTCTCATCCAAAGAATTCTGCAGTGTTCATCATGGAGATGAGAACTAATGCTATCTGGATCTTGATCCTAGAAGTCACTGGTAATGATGATCCATACCAAAATTACAGGGCATTGAGAACATTGCATAACATAAAGCTCCCAGTAGCTCTGCATCCTCTGGCATTCTTCGTTTGTATAGGGCAGTATGGAGTTAGAAGAAGACTGGAGTTCTGATTACTAGCATATGTTCAGGAAACTAGCAAAGTCATGAGTATTTATTTGTGATTGTGAAATTTCAGGGTTGTTTCTCACTTGCCTCTCATTGTTTGATAACTCAAAATTGGGGTGTGTGCTGCTTGCAGAACCAGCCTTACTCTAGTTGTTCTTACGAATTTCTGAAGGCAATGGCTATTACAGATGCTTTCCTAAATGCTCTGCAGACCTCTTGCTGTGTCATTTATTGGGTTGAGATCAAAGTGTTCTTGTTATTCAAGGAGCAAGAATACCAGCTTCCACATGGCAAGTATGTTCAGTTTAGAAAAAGAAAATTGTCAGCTTTATTCCTTCAATGCTGTCAGCCTTTGGTGTTGATAAGTCGAGAGTAAGGCCGTAATTTAGGCACTTACAATGTTCTAATGTAATAAAAATTACTGAGGACCTGCCCTGTACTGGAATCTTGAATATTTTCGATCAGAAGAAGTAGCAATCAAAAGTATTTTTCCCTCAACTAAACAAGAAGTTGTTTTACCCTATTTTCTTTTTTTGCAATCAGACCATCAAAGGATTACCTTGAAGTAGTGATTTTGTCTCATGTTGTGTGGTTTAGCCACCCTTATTTAGTAAGACTTCTTTTGATCAGTATCAGAGAATCCTTTACTACCTGTAGTAAAGACTTTTGATCCATAAGTGTAGCCATGTGGGCCTTATCCTGTACACACTATTATGGGCTCACCTTAGGAAAAAAAAATGCGCATAGAGTGGTTGGAAATAAAGAAACTTAACCGCTGAGATCCAGCAGCCCAGTATTTTTTTAAGAATTCACTTGCTTAACTTGTTATGCTGGTGTCCTATAGCCTGTTTAAAGAAAAGGCTGATGAGCTGTTTGGGAAGTATCTCACTCTCCTCCTTTGTCTGTGTGAAAGAAGCATTCCTGTGTTATGAAATCACTCGTAGTTGGTCATGGCATTGTAGCACAGATGGTTTACCTTACCCTTTGCATTGAAGTTGAAAGTCTAGTCAGATTTGTCACTATTTCACTAAAGTAGTTTATTACAAGTTTGTTACTTGTTTTTTACATCTAAGAATCCCATGTGTTAATATGAGCATTCAAAACAATAAAATGAAAATGATCTTTACTGGGGACTGGCCAGCTGATTAGTCTTAAAGAAGTTTATTAGTTTCACCTTCCAGAGCTTTCCACAGTCATTCTACCATAGTTACTTTACAGCCTTACAACCTGATTAATTACAATTTTTTTGTTTTCTTCCTTTATCTCTTCTCCCCCCCTGTAGTATCAATCCTCTTGGACTCTGGAAGTAAGCTTCTTCCAAGTCCAAGGAAGCACTGCTCAGATGCCTGACAGATTGCTTCTCTTTGGAACCTCTTTGCAGATTTCTCCCTACTAACTAATGGGATACTTCTCTCAGTATAAGAAGTCAGTGGCCACCCAGGCTGTTAATTGCTTATGGATGGGCTAGGAGGGACTCATTGCCCATTTGGAAGGTGCTCTTCATCAGACTGGGCTATGGCTTCCTTTAAAAACATAGTGCCTTAGAACATTTTATTCAGATTGTTTCTTTTGGCCTAGTTTGTGCTGTTACTGCATTTTTCCTTTAGGATACACCTCTAGAATGTCCTACTTACTTCTTTGCTGCTTACTTTCAAGAACTGAGAATTGTGCTGAGACGATACTTCTAGAAAAAAAAGGTTTATGATTGTTGCAGTTTTTTGGTGTAAAGATCATTTTGGCAGGTTTCTTATACAGCCATTTGTTTCATCTTGAAATGTGAAGGTGGCTAGCAGATTTCTGTATGCAAAAAATCATGTTGCTTATTGTGCTTTTCTTTATTGTGAGGCTTCTTATAAGCTGAAATGAAGAGGTGTCTGGAAGACTGTGAAAATGGGTTCCAAGTTCCTGAATGTTAGAAAACGGTTTAAGAAAGTGTCTTGCACTCTAGTCTGCCATCACTGTCTTAAAAGATTGAGAAGTTCCAGCTACCTCACATTAGTAAGCATAAGGTTTACATGTGAGAACTCAGCTAGAATGTTATTTTCAAACATTAATTCCTCTCTCTTCAGTTGTTTTCCTTCCTTATAAACTGCTACCTGTGAATAATTTAGCTGTTGTGGTTTCACAAGGCACTCTTTGCTGAGGTTTCTCTACAAGTAACTTGTTAAGAGAATAAATGTAAGAGATGCCTGGCACCGTGAACACTCTCAATACTACTAATAATTCAGTAACAGGATTCTTTTCTGAAAACTCCTGTTCTGCTTGTCAGTCTGCCTGGTCAATTATTGTTTTTTCAGTTTGAATATAGCTTTCTGAAAGAAATCTAGGGTGGAAAAGGTGTACAATAAGGGCACTAGACCAGCAGTCAACTGTCAGTAAGGACTATAATATTGCCATGATGTAGTCAGTTCCTCTATAGAAGAGACAAACTCCTTACAGCCAGTTACTGTTTATGGGAGGCTTGCTGGTTCAGCCAAATAAGTAACTTGTTACACAAAGTCATCCTTTAGGACTACTGTGGCTGGAATAGTAGGCAGAGGCAACAGAAGAACATTGCAACTATCACCTTTAAATCTATGTAACAAATGTATCATTTTTTTCTCTCTGAATCCTGCCCTACATGATTTAAAATTTCTGAACATTTCGTGCCAAATGCAGCTCATGTTAGAGGCTTTCTAATGACTTTCTTCTTTTGTGATTCATGGTATAGGTCTATAACTATGAGCCCTATAGCTCTATACGCTGTAGCTCTATATAGATCTATGGCTTATTCCATGGCTACCTGTTCCCAAGTTTGCTGTTACCTGACATGCATTGTTATTTTGTCATCTCTGTTCCTGCTCTTAGCATTTGTAGTTTCCGGTCCAATAATCATTGTGAGCCGCATTTCATTGAGTTTCTTTAAAATGGCAAATTGCTTCTTCATGCAGAGCCACTCAAATACTGGCTAAAAGGTGGGACAGATTTTTCACTTGTCACCATGTTTGAACAATGCAAGGGGGTTAATACTAAGACATTTTAATAAGAGTTTACACAGGAGAAAATTCATCCCATTTTAAATGTGTGATAAGAACTGGTGACAGAAATGAAACCCAGAAATGTCCTTGGCTGCCTGTTAAATCCAGTTTTAATGATCACTTGTTTTGAAATATGTAGAGGTTCAAACAGATTTGGAAGAAAGGAGTTTTAACAACTTGAAGTTTTCCTGATTTGTTTACTTGTTAAGACAGGCCTTCTGCCAGTTTAATCTGAAACCTTTTCTCCTGTATCTTTTTTAGAGCAAATACTTTGTTTAATATTTGGATCAAATATAAGCCTCGATTGCCAGAGTGGTATTACAATGAAAAACTTCTGAAAGTTGGTGATTCCCTTGCTCAGATCAAAGTAAGTAATATGAAAACAGAAAAGGCTCAGTCACAGTCTTTGTTTTATTATGTTTCTATTCTACTTTAATTTTTAATCATATTTTACTGGAAACTATTTAGAAAGTAGCAAAAGCTTTTACAAAATAATTCCAATGAGAGTTGGTGGTTTGGATCTCTTTCTTATTATTGTAAAATTGCCTTGATTTTCAAATATATTTTTTTATACCTGTATTTTCTATGCACCCATAGCCTTTTTAAACACCCCAGAATCCATCTTTAATATTTGTTTGGCAGAATACAGTATCTGTCTGTGCCTTCAGATGCTGCTTAACTACAAATTGATGATGATAGAGCAGTGGTGGTTTGTTCTGCTGAAATGTCAACTCAGTGCTCAGTTAACCAAACATGAATTGAATGCAAGGAGTTGTCAGGAGGGGAACCGAGAACAAAACCCAAAGTACAATTATACATCACACAAGTCATGTATCAATGATGCTCTTGTACCTTGAAGTCTGTGTGCTGTTCTTGTCTCCCCCAGAAAAGGTAAATCACAACTGAAAAAGATTCAGGAGCTAGGCTATTGAAGACTTTGAGAGTATTTGGGGTGTGTTTCGCTGCATGATAACTCTATTTTTATACTCTTACTTAGTCATCTGTTACTGGCTACTGCTGGAGATGGGATACTGGCTAGTGACTATTGGTCTTACTCAGTAAGGCTGGGTTTGTGTTATATTCATACATAATAATTGTCCTTTGTGTCTACTGGGAAGTAAGCCCTCAAAGGTGTGCCACTTATTACCTTGGTGATATTTGTGTCAGAAGATCATGTTGTAAAATCTGGGGCTTTCAAGGGTAATTACCAAACAACACTCAGGAGCAGGTCAAAGATGTACAGTTGAAAGCTGATTGCAAGTCATTCCTCTTAAGACTGAAGAAGGGTGTGTGGTCCTAAGTGATGCAGTTATGAAGCAGAAATGTTGAAGCATTACAGAATTATAGGCTAATTTATTATGAAGGTGCAGTACTTGAGAAGTTGCTTGAGAAAATACACTTAAAGTTTGTAGAGAATTAGCATAAATTAGAGTAAGGGACAGCTCCTAAATAGATGCTATCCGCTTAACGGGATTTTGTGTTTGAAATGATACATCAGTGGATTTTCCTACTTTTTGCCACAAACATATTAGAAGATGCTTATTTGGTCAATAATAATTTCCTAGCTTAAAACTCTGGCTATTTAGTCCATCTGTGTTCTGAGGCAGTCAAGTGTACATTTTAACTATATCCTTTAGTCTTTCAGGCCTATTTCAGACACAGATTTTTGATATTAGTTTTATAAAAAGTTGATTGTAATAGAAAAATTATATTTATAGCACAAAAGTTTCTGAAGGTCTATAATCAATAGAATTCTTCCATGCTTTTGGAAAGGTTTCTGTAACTTCTACTCAGTTTTTGAACATAATCATAATAAAAATTAATAGGCTAGACCAAGTTTGTGTTTTTTTCAGAATGGGAGTATTAAATTTTAACATGCCCATGCCTCCTCCCCTGGAAATAAAAACAGATAATTAACATTGTGTTTAAAGTTAAAACATTTTTTAAGAACCGTCTGTTGACTTTTGCATTAGGAAAGCAGTTAAATGCCAATTGTCACCCGTTTTCACCCTTTTTCATTCTGTGCAGCACGTGGCGCTATTAGACGCCCTCTTTTTCCCAGAAAAGAAGAGGATATAAGTGGAAATGTATGAAGATAGTTTGAGGGACCATCTTTTGCAGGAACGCATCCTGTGAAACTGTTCTTCCAATTTTATGTCCTTCATGTATGGAATACAGAAAGGACAAACGCTATTTATACTATTCATGCTATGTACGGAAAGCGTATATATGTGGCTACTAGGTGAGCTTTTCCACAGACTATGGCAAAAGCATGAGTGTCAAGCAGATGTTACAGAATCTTATATTTCCTTCACTGCATCTGCCCTAAAGCATTCTGCAAAAGTGGCCTGCCTTCTGCATAAAGATCAGCAAGCTGAATTTCAGCAGCACTTAATGCTCACTGGTAGGTTGAAGAATGCATGTGGAGAAGTCCACAACATTATAACTGAAGGCGTAGGCTCATGGTGTAGGTTTAGGAATACTAACAGAGATTCTTAAGGAGGCTTGAATAACTGCATTTGTTAACAGACACTTCATTGCCTAGGCATTTCCAGTCATGTTTTCTTCGTGTCATGATGTTTTCCTCAAGTTTTCATAGCTTCTGGGCCATAGGAACTGCTTGGAATATCATATAAAACTTTCAGGAACTGCTGCTCTTACAGCATACTCAGTAAGGCTATTTCAAACATATCAAACTGCTCTCTGTACTTTTCATTGGCTTCTCATATCACAACTCAGATGTAATTTGGCACTTACATTAAAGGTGCTTAATGACCTCACCATAGGTTGCCTGAAAACAATCTAGAATGCTGAGTAAAGGCTAATGCTTGCAACATCAATCCTCTAGTGTAAGGTGGTTTTCTACAGTAAAGTTATCAGTGTCATTGAAAAAACTGTTTTGATGGCCAGCCTAAAACTTTGAAAGGAGCTCTCTTTGGAACTCCCATGTTTAAGTGCATTGCTTTAACTTTACAAACCTGTTTTCATTCCATCAATTTTTTCCCCTGGAGAAAAAGGAAAAAAAAAACAACCATGAGAAGGATGTTAGTTAATGTATTGCTGGAAAGATGGATGGGTTGTAACACCAAGTTCTGTGTTAGCTGGGGTAGATGCTATTCCATAAATACCCTGGTGTGGAAAAACTACTGGTGATTATTTTAAATTTTAATCCGTCTTTGTTATATGATATTTAATGATGCCTAGTCTTTAAAAATGAATTATTGAATATGAGTAGTCAGTGGGTAAGCACCAACTTAACTTTCTGTCCTCTTATTTTTTAATGCCTTCTCACTTTAGATTCCTTCCTATTATACATCTGCTATGTGTCTTTTAGGACACACCTAAATTCATCATGTCATCTATCTGGAAATTAGTTAGCCCATTAGTCACCATACTGATCATTACTGACTCATTTTTTATCCCTCCTTCTCTGCCTGTATTTGCTTGTTATCTCTGATCATATACATATATTTTGAACTGCTTGGGAGAGAAATTACCTCTCTTTTTTTTGTTTTAATAAATCAGTAACTAGCTTAATGGTATTCTGATCCATGACTTTGGATTCTAAGAGTTATAACAGCCTGAATCATAGTATTAGATTACACAAGTGACTGGTTGTCCATGGCTACCCATGGAAAGTAAAAGTTTCTGTATATGGTTGCTGCTTTCACACAGCAAAGAGGACAATAGGGCCATGTGAGTTAGACTCAGATGATTAAAAATTCGGGGTGTTACCATGGTAGTAGGAATTTATGTTGAAAAAAGTGAAATACTTTCAAATTTTCTGTGATTAAATATGAAAGGAACATATTTATGAATATAAATTAGTTACTTTTCCACCCAGAATTTATCACAACTGGTGTGTGTGTGCACTAGAATTAGTGAAGTTGGTAGAGAAGCCTTCAGATAATGTTTGCTGCAGGAAGTGGTGAAGGTGATTCAGTAAGTGGCACTTCCACATCTGAGTCAGAGCTGAACCATAGTCTCAGCATGATGCTAAGAGTGGCTCAATATGCTGCTGCAGAGCTCTATTTTGAATGAGACATAAAGCTCATCCTGTTTGTTAACAGTTCGTAAAGACCCAGTGGCAATTTCTGGTCTATTAATGCTGAGTTCTTGGCCATGTGTAAATTCAGGTTGTCACTTGTTTCATTCTTTTTTAGTTCATTGTTTTCTTCCTTTTCGTCTTTGCTTTTATAAAAAAATGGCTTTGACATCAGAGAAACAGAGCAGAGAGAAGTGCATATTATTTATAAAGCTCTACATTATGAAGTACTTTTCTCAGAAGTATAGTATCATTATCATTACTGTTGCAAAGCTGCAGGACATTCCAGGAACCCTTTGAGTTTATTACATTAGCCCAGGATTATACTTTACAATTGTTCTATGATATGTCATCTTTACAATTAAAATAAACAGAAACTCCCAAACCACAAGCTCTTCTTTAAAGTACTTCAGCCTTTCATATGGTGAGTGTTCACATTCAAAATTACATGGTGGAATGTTTGTATGAAACTTTAGTGCTTTACTTCCTGCTGCTCTTTCACATTGACATTTTTAATATAAAGATAATAAAAAATAACATGTTTTATAGAAATAGAAATGTATTATACAAGCTATAAAAAGAACATTATTTATTCTTCAGGAGTATAAGTTGGCACTTCTACAGTGCTATGGAAGATATCTTCAACAGTTCATTTCTGTAAACCTTGATGATATGACAGATGATGTGCATCAATTTAAATCCACCTTTTTTCCACATGGTTTCAGAGACAGAAAAGCAGCTCTTACGGTAGGTTGTTTGCTTGTTTGGAGGGGTTTTTTGGTCTAAGACATTCACAGATTCAAAATAGTAGCCTATTTTATCCTCCACAGACGTACTCTATGCTAATTAATATTAACTAATCTTCAGTAATTTGTTGATATGGATTGTATTCATATTTAACAGCCATATGTATGGTATGAACATCCAGAGTTGATGCATGTTTTTAGGAGGATTTAAGTACTTACACTTTTATGGCATAAGCCAACTACTATCAACTTAATCTTAAAAAGACAACTCTCTCTAACCGCATTGTTCTGTAACTGTCTACAGCAGTTTTTGCTCTGAAACTGTTGCTGTTAACCACTCTTAGAGTCAGGATATGGTCAAAATTTGATAGGTGTCCTGCAATTGTAGAAATTTTTGTATGGTGTGATCCAAGAACAGGGGAGAGTACAAGAGAATTAAAACATTGTACTGCAATTTGGACCATAAATGTGCAAAAATACGGCATATAAAAAAATATCATGACATAGTAAAAAGTGTCATTGCATTACTATCAATAGCTTATTTGCTCACTATGAACAAAGAAGCAGAACTATTCAGTAATAGTTTTGGCAGTGCTCTAAGCTCTGTGAAGCTGAGTGACCTCAAGGGTATGTTGGCATTCTTTTGTGTTAATTGCCTATCAAGGTACGGGCTTGCAATTTATCATTTGTTATCCATGGAGGAAAGTGTTTCAGTAGGTATAGTCTGTATGTTAGATTTTACCTTTGTCATGGTTTAAGCTCAGCTGTAAATCAGAACCACGCGGTCTCTGTCTCACTCCCCCCCTTCCTCCCCCTGCCCCGCTCCCAGAGGGATGGGAAGGAGAATCGAAAGAATATAACTCCCACTGGTTGAGATAAGAACAGTCCAGTAACTAAGGTATAACACAAACCACTGCTGCTACCACCAATAATAATAATGATAAGGGTAATAACAAGGGAAGAGAATACAACCGCTCACCACCTGCTGACCGATACCCAGCCTGACCCAAGCAATGGTCTAACCCTTCCAGGTAACTGCCCCCAGTTTATATAGTAGGCATGACGTGCTGTGGTATGGAATACCTCTTTGGCTAGTTTGGATCAGGTGTCCTGTCTCTGCTTCCTCCCGGCTTCACCTCCTCCCTGGCAGAGCATGAGACTCACAAAGTCCTTGGTCAGAGTAAACATTACTGAGCAACATCCAAAAACATCAGTGTTATCAGTATTGTTCCTGGGCCAAAAGTCAAAACCACAGCACTGCACCAGCTACTAAGAAGGAGAAAAATGACTGCTACTGCTGAGCCCAGGACAACCTTAAGCAATTCTTTGCTGAGAAGCTGTATTTTCAGTATGTGGTGATTATTTCAAGATAAGCTAATGTAAATTATTCTGTGATCAAAAACAACAAAAAGAAACTGTAGGGATCTCCTCTGTATTGAGCTAATCAAATTCATATTCCTCTAGTCAGAGTTAGATTATAAATAGGTATTTAGTGAGGAGAAAAAAGCAGTTTGCTTAAAAGCTAGAAGCAGATGTCATGTTAGAAGAGATACTCTTTTTATATTAATTTTTTGTTTTTCAAACATAGTTCAGCTTCCTAGAGAGAATATGATCAAAGACAATGTTAATCCATTTTTTTTTGCATGTTTAATAAATATTTTTATATAAATTTGTATAAATATATAAATAAATTTAATAAGTAAATTTGAAGTTCCATAGATGATTTCTCCTGTTTTCTGTTTGTCTGCCTAGACCTTGAATCAATCCTAGTGCCAGATGTTATCTATACTAAAATGCCTGTTCTATCACTTGGCCTTGAGACACTGAGATACCCCTAGATTTTTTGATATGGAATCTAGTTTGACAATAATCTCTACAACTGGAAGCTGATGATGATAATATGCCAAATGATTACATTTCAAGGCAGGTTTCTGCAACTACCTTTTGATTTTTAATCAGAAGGAAAAATCAAAGGAGGAAATCAAAGTTGTTCCAAGACTTGAAATTTCCCGTTTCAATGAATTTACTGCAAAAAAGAATATAATTCCAAATATTATCAGGTTAGTAGCTTTCTGAGATGTTGATAGGTACTGACTGGCTGTGTCCTACTTAGATCTTTTTACCACGTATTGGTTTGCTCACATGATATTGCACTCCAGGCAAGACTGAGATCACCTTATATTAGGTATTACAAGGAAAAGAAGAAAGAATGCATCTGTAGAAAGGAAAAGCAATGGATGAGAGTGAGAAATAAGGTATATGTGATACAGATGGAGAAGTAAAGTGCAGAGAAGTTAAGACTTGCCTTAGTTTGCAGCAGGCATCTATAGAGAAGCTAAGAATTAAAGTCAGATTCTTTGAATATCAGTTTAATGCCTCACTCATAGTTTCTCCCTACGGCCCTTTCAGCAGCCCTAGTGCTTTGTTTGCATCCTGTGATGCAGTAGAAACTGACTCAGGCTAATGGTACAGCAATCTTAAAGCTTTAGCACTTTTTCCATATTTCAATGCTCCTTTCAATGTCAAGCTGTTTTTTTTGTTGTTTTTTGTTTATTTGTTTGTTTTCCTGTATACTTGATCTTTTTGTATTCACCACTTTGTTGTACTTCGCTGATGTGAAACTAATACATACATATATTTGAACTATGTAGATTAATGTTATATATGTTTCCATGTATTTTAGTTCCATGCTTTGCAAGAGAGAAATGTTTGCATTTATCAGATGGTTTGCAGCCGTGACAGAAATCTCCGGAACCAAGAGTCCCTGAAGACTTGCTTCAATGTCTTGTCCTCAATACGACTCATTATGCAAGTGGCTCTACCTCAGGAGAATTTGTGTTGGCTAATCTACAATGGTACCACAGGCTTTTCATTTACATTCGTTTGCTAAGCAAATTTGTGGAGGGAAACTTTATTCTTTAAGGTCAACCTGAAGGTCATGAATAAATCTCTAGCTACTCTTCAAGCACAGTAGGGTTTTTTGCAATTTTATTTTTTTTAAATAAGAGATTTTTAAATAGACGTTTTCACATCGTATGCCTTTTTCAGGTGGACTGTTGAAAAAGTAACAGCTTTTTCACCATTGCTGTGGTTAGAGTGTAGTAATAAAATGAAATCTAAGAGCATAGTGGGGGCATTTTCTGAATGAACCTTAAGTAAAAAACCCCCAAACCCTCAGGATTTTGTTATCAATGAAATGTTTGTGTTAATCTGTTTGCTTTGTGTTTTAAAGAGGATTTCAGATCTAAAAGTAGAAAATGATTGTCTGACATTACATCTTTGTATTTTTTAAATGATCTTTAAGGCTAGAGTTAATAATAAAACTTTTAAAAAGTACCCCATGACATACAAGAATTTGAATCTCTGTAGATGATTTTAGTGTGCTACTTTTAAATGCTTGAATTAGGAAAAAAAATGATGAAAAAATGGAACTTCCAGGAACTAGATACACAGATTTTCTTTTTTCTTTTTTCTTTTTTTCCTGATACTGCTTTGAAAGGCAATGTTATTTAGTCAAAATCTGCTGTTATTGATTTGTTGTACTATGGTCAATTGCTGCAACATAAGTTGAGGAGATGATGTGTTTTTAATTTAATGTTGGAAACTTTACTTTCTCCAAGCTATAATTGGTCAAAGTTCTTATCCTTTTGTTTTGCTGAGACTGCTGTTGCCCTCAGTCCCTACTTTTGAGGTGTGGCTTTTGTTTATCTGTTTCTATGGGAGAAGAATTAAAATCAAAACATGCTTGCCTGCCATTCCTAAGTCCCACTACCTGTGTGTGGGACAGGTCTCTGTACCAAGCCTAGCCAATAATCTAATCTTATTAGAAGTAGGCAATAACTCAGATTTTCCCCAGTTCCTGAATATTTTTCTGTAATTTCTGGCAATAGATTTAGTTACTCATTACACATTTGACTGATAAAAGAAATCTTCCTAATGCTTTCTCCATTCTTGCTTATTGGGATAATAACACTCTTCTAGCTATGGCAATTGACATTATTGTGCCTCTTGCTGCCACAGGTGTCTCTTTCTGAGAGATCCCCCCATTACCCCATTACACTTTGAACTGAAATGTCTTTTATGCTTCTGGGGCTGATTTCTGAAAAGGAATTTTGTGATATAGCCTAAATTAAATATTTTTCTGACAGGTTTTTATTTGTAAGTCACTTCGATGTTCTTGAAAAATATTCACAATCAATTTTCTTCATTTCACTTATCATACTTAATATCACATAATAGTGGTGTTGTCTGCCAGGACAGTGCCATGACAGACTTAAAAGAATCATGTAAGGTAACGTCTATGAAGAGAGGTAATATTTTTTTAACAAGAGCCTGGCATTTGGATACAAAAATAAGACTTTTCTCTCTATCAGTTACTTAACAAAAAAATGATACAGTGCATGTTTAAGATTTCATTCTTTTATTATATTACTTCATTGTATAGGTACTTTTTAAGCTAATATCATCCAAGAATTTAATGCCTTCATCTTCTCTAATTTAAAAGTCATTACAGAAAAATGATTAGTTTATTTTTCAGCCTCTGGAAATAACAACTCAGATATTAAAAAAGGTTTTAGTTTGTTAGCAGAACAATTTCATGTAGGATTATAGAACTTACCTAGGTTTTATTAATTTGGATTTACTTTTGCAGGTACTGTTCAGATTTACACCATATGCAGACATTTGATGATGATAGGTCAGTCTGCTAAGGTATGGCAAAATAAAATGCGCCTGTATTTTGCATAACACTGTACCCTTTTTCTATTTCATTGCCACTGTCAATAGGAGCACTTTGTCACAAGGGAATAAAATGTCTAGGTTGCAAAATGGCTGCTTTCTAAGCCCTCATGCCTTCATGACTCTGTTCCTTTCTCAGCTGTGGAATGGAGTCCAGCATAATATCTTGCTGAGATGGGATATGTTTCAGCGTTCTGTATCAAGTCCCAAGAATTGGTCTTTTGTTTCTTAAAATGTAGAAATGTACTGACACCTGGTGGCTGGATTTTTAGTTGTAAATACTTGATAAAAATGACCTGGCCTTTTCCCCTCTGCCTCTTTTTTTTTTTTTTTAACCGTGAGCGTAATTTTTATTTGTCTTAGCTGTACTTTCTTCTCGTAAAGCTTGAACATAGTGTGACTAGGCCTTAATCCAGTATATTTTCTTATGTTATTATATTAGTCTTTCATTGAGCAGGAAAGATTTTTTTTTTCCTTTGGATGTATTATATTGAAATCAGAAGTGATTTAATACCTCCTTTTATGTATTCAGGCTTTTGCTATACATGAAACAGGTGGATCGATTGTAGGTATTTCAGATTCTTTAAATTAGGACAAAAATAAAATCTGTATGTTGACTTAATTTAGGACTAAGGAGGATTGCAGGAAAAATGCTTTGTACTCAATGAAACATATTTAAATTAATACAATTTCTGTGATTTTTTTTTTGTCCCTCTTTTAATTTGTCCCACCAGGTGAGATAAGTCTTTTTATGTGTCTTTTAGTAATAGGAATTGTATTTATATAGGTTAATATGCATTCAGTTTGAAACTGGATTTCTTCAATACAGGTCCTGGAATACTTACTGTGGGCCAGTGTAAGTATGGAATCATCCATTCCGCTCTTATCTGTGCATTATTTGACATGGAGAACCACCCTATATACTGCAGTTTCTCAGTGTTATTTTGATTGTCAAGATGGCATCCATGGAGAGGTATCCTGATTTACCATACGTAGCATTTCAGATGCAATCAAGTGGGAAATGAGTATTTATTTTAATATTCCTGCTTATTATCCTATAATATGAATATAATATTAGAGTTCTGCCCATGTTCTGAAATTTAACTGCATAGTGAAGGTATGTTTCCACATGTAAATGAGTAATCATTTCAAAGTTAAATGCAACAGTGCTCTATAATATAATCATACTCATAGATTTCTAGCATAAAGCAGTGGCCAGCCCTCATGCATACGTACAGAAGGTATTTTGCAAAGGTTTTCTTTTTAAGTTGTTGTTCATGACCTGGCTTTCACTGCAGCAATTTTCAGCTGTTTGAATTCAAGAATGAGATGATTCTAAAATTAAATACTGACATACAGAATATGAAAATAGAGTTGTTTGGGTCTTTTTCCCTAACACTTTGGACAGATATTTGCTCGGCGTGGTCTCATTAAAATCGATGAACTGAAGCAGTTGGAAGTTATCAGTCCTTCACTGGAAAATTCAGAGGCAAACAAGATTTTTAGAGAGGCCACTGTAAAGGTACCATTCTTCAATTCATTATAAACAGGTAGAGTAGTTACAGTCTGTATGGACAGAACACATAACACAGTTATTTACTTACTTTTTCCTTTATGTCAGATGTCAGTAATGATATTCAAGAGAGCAGTATATGAACCCAGAAGAAAGCAAAAAACTGATGTTCGACCTAAGTTAAAAGTTACCCGGAAAGAAACACAGAATGTAAGTCTAACATTTTGTATAATTATCTCTGTGTTTACTATTTGCATGTGATGAATATGTGATATCATTTTGCTTAATACACATGGTGCTATTGACAAGGAGAAAGTTTTACTCTTTCAATTTCATAGTTAGCATAATTTATTATTAAAATTCAGAACAAACTAGAAAAGAGGGAACATGTAGTAATTACTACTGTAGAAAATACTGATTTTTCATATATTTTCTACTGTAATTAGCAACTATTTTAGCACTAAAAATAAGAGAAATCTTGTTCAATTTCTTACCAAGTATGTGCAGTCCTAAGTTTATCCTGCTCTGCTAAATTACTGTGTAGATAGAAGGGTGCTTTGGAAAAAACTACCATGTTTTTAAAGTTTTTTGTGCTTACATTGGGAAGTCTCTTAAGTCTTGAGAGATTGTTTTTGAATACCACTTTTCTGCAAGTTACTATGAATTAGAGAAAGGCATCCAGGATATGAAGTAGACCTTTAAGGAAGTAATGAATTTCCTCAAATTTCACTCTTTCCCTGTGTTCTTTACAGCCCACATTAAAAAAAAAAAAAAAAAAAAAAAAAAAAAAAGAAAGAAAAAGGTCTATTGGGATAAGAATTATAAATAAGCAAAGAAAATGCTTTTTGTGAGTACATTGTCCCTTTTTTTGGTCAGCATGCAAGCTTTAATATATCAGACTTTAGAAGTTAAGTTTATCTTTATGCCATGATGCTACTATGTGGGTTTGTAATGGTTGTACATGTTACTTAGATTGTATGAGTCCTGCCTGACCAATTTGGTGGCCTTCTATGATGGGGCTACGGAACTGATGGACAGGGGCAGAGCAGTTGACGTCATCTACCTGGATTTGTGCAAAGCGTTTGACACTGTCCCACACGACATCCTTGTCTCTAAATTGGAGAGACGTCAATTTGATAAATGGACCACTCAGTGGATAAAGAACTGGCTGGATGGCCGCACGCAAAGAGTTGTGGTCAATGGCTCTATGTCCGGCTGGAGACCAGTAACGAGTGGTGTCCCTCAGGGATCGGTGTTGGGACCGGTCTTGTTCAACATCTTTGTTGGTGACATGGACAGTGGGATTGAGTGCACCCTCAGCAAGTTTGCAGATGACACCAAGCTGTGTGGTTCAGTTGATACGCTGGAGGGAAGGGATGCCATTCAGAGGGACTTCGACACGCTTGTGAGGTGGGCTGATGCCAACCTTATGAAGTTTAACCATGCCAAGTGCAAGGTCCTACACCTGGGTCAGAGCAATGCCAGGCACAGCTACAGGTTGGGCAGAGAAGAGATTCAGAGCAGCCCTGCAGAGAAGGACTTGGGGGTGTTGGTCGATGAGAAAATGAACATGAGCCGGCAGTGTGCGCTCACAGCCCAGAAAGCCAACTGTATCCTGGGCTGCATCAAGAGGAGCGTGACCAGCAGGTCGAAGGAGGTGATCCTGCCCCTCTCCTCTGCTCTCGTGAGACCTCACTTGGAGTATTGTGTGCAGTTCTGGTGTCCTCAACATAAAAAGGACATGGAACTGTTGGAACAAGTCCAGAGGAGGGCCACGAGGATGATCAGGGGACTGGAGCACCTCCCGTATGAAGACAGGCTGAGAAAGTTGGGGCTGTTCAGCCTGGAGGAGAGAAGGCTGCATGGAGATTTCATAGCAGCCTTCCAGTATCTGAAGGGAGGCTATAGGGATGCTGAGGATGGACTATTCATCAGGGACTGTAGTGACAGGACAAGGGGTAACAAGGTAAGGGTTAAAACTTCAATAGGGGAATTTTAGATTGGATATAAGGAAGAAATTCTTTACTGAGAGGGTGGTGAGGCAGTGGAATGGGTTGCCCAGGGAGGTTGTGAATGCTCCATCCCTGGAGGTGTTCAAGGTCAGGTTGGACACAGCCTTGTGTGGCATGGTTTAGTGTGGGGTGTCTCTGCCCACAGCAGGGGGGTTGGAACCAGATGATCTTAAGGTCCTTTCCAACCCTAACTATTCTATGATTCTATGAGCCACTTTTGGTTATAGGTTGATAGATCTTTTGGATTCAAACCCCTTCCTAGATTCAGGGCTGTAAAGATGTAATAGAAAGTTCTCATTTTGATTTTATTGTGCCAAAAGGGATGCTTCTGTCTGAGCAGTTGTGCCCTTTGTGATGGGCAGAAGGTTGTTCTGCTTTCCTACTGTTTGCAAATGTGATTTAAATAAATTTAATTTTTGCAGTTTTCCATAGGAAGCTGGCAGATAAAAGTGACTGAAAGTGCTAATTAGCAAGCTCCCAAACCCACACTCTTTCACTAAGTAACATTGCCTGCTGACTGGGATGCTTTGCACCCATGCAAGCAAAAGATTGTGATCTCTTTGTGACACCATCTTGTCATAAAAAGCATTATTCTGTGGAATGCTGTTAGCTGATGGTGATATAACTATAGATTGTTTGGGTTTGTGTAGTAAATTATTCTATTTTGCAAACAATACATTATGAAGAATTCCTGTTGCAGTATCATAGGTCTAAAATATTGATTGCATGGGACTTCTGGAAGTCATTTAGTCCAGCTTCTGATTTGAAGCATGACTTTTGCCGAGACAGATCAAACAATCTTCACAACCTTGAATGAAGGAGCTTCCATAATCAGTCTAGATAACCTTTTCCAGTGCCGCTCTACCCTCCCAATGAACATACTTCTCCCATTGCCCAATCTGTAAGTCATTCCTAATGCTTTCGGAATCATTTGAATTGAAGTCATCTAGTCCAATTGAAAGTGGGGCCATTACTCCCTGTTATACTATCTCTTTCTACTCAAAAGATTTTGTTTGGCTTCTTTACCAAGTCTTTTTCAAGTAGTTGTGGGTAGCTATTAGATCACCCATGAGCCTTCTCTTTGCCAGCTAAGGCTTCCTCAACCTATTCTTTTACATTTTATGCCCCTAATCATTTTGGTATCTCCATGGATCTCCATGTGACCCTGTTTCTTGGCATCCTTGTTACACAGAGAAGCCCGAAAGCAGACATAGTACTGTATGTGGATCTTCATGAGTTCCAAGTAAGGGAAGAAAATAACTTCTCAGTGTACTGTACACTTCTCCTAGTGTAACCCATTCTGCACTTTGTGTTCTTCATGACAAGACACTGCTGGCTCAAGTTTAACAATCAGGTCTTTTTTGGCAGTGCTTACTCTGAAAGTTGATTTCCAATGTGTGCAGTTGCATTCCTCCCCAGAGGCAGAGCTTGGCACTTCTCCCAGTAGAACTACTTCCTCAAGTTTCACAAGGTCTCCTTTGACAGAATTTCCATTATTCTTTAATTCTGATGATGTAGATACAGATCCATTAGATATATACCTCATAATATCATGGCAAAATTGAGGAATCTCTTTGCATTTTATGAGATATAAAAGGAAATGATGCCACAAAGTGACATCTTTGCAACAGTTTATCTGAACAGATTCAGACATTCAGAGCTGAATGAATAGGTTAAATCTGGGGGGGGGGGTCTGTTCATAATTATTGAATTTGTTTATAAAATACTTTGTAAAAACATGTACTGCACTAGGTACAGTAAAAGACAAATAATTTTAAATAAGAATGATGTATTTTCTGTCTTAAATGATTGTTTAATATTGATACCACTTCTATATAATTATTTCTTTGCCATTAGTCTATATTATGTTGCTTTTTTAAAAAGAAAATTGGCTGTATTAGAATGACTTAACAGAATCATCTGAGATTGCTCACTTGAACTGCTTAAGGTTTATAGTAAAATTATATTGAAGTTATACCAATATGTTGCAGATGTGATCTGACTCTATTGAACACTTCTGTTACAGAAGTTATTCACCAAAGCTTCTTAAAAGATTATCTGAAACTTTGGTTTCAAATCATTGACTTGAATTGCAATTAATATTACACAGCTGCGTGGACACCACAACTGATCCATACCAAACCTCAGTTATTGGAAATTTCCCATTATCCAAGTCAGGGCCCAAACCTCAACATGCTCAAGTATGTATGGTTTGCACATATCAAGATTCCAGCCAGCTTTCTCTAGGTCAATTGATTCTGGAAGAATCAACTTAAGTCTTCTGAATGATAATCAGCTGAAAGTCTTGCTGAACATTTAGGACATTAGGAGCTCAGCTTTCAAATTGGGTGTTTGTTCATCAGGCACCCGTCCTGTTATTAGGAACATATGTCTGTCACATAGAAGGATCAGATCTCCAGAAGCTTGAAGAATCTTCAGTAATTGATATTGTTCTGCAGTGTCTCTTTGACTTTCTGACAAAGCTGAATGCCTAAAGTTAACAACAATTTGTTTGAAATTATACTGTTCATACCTCTCCTGAAGTCTTTTACTTCTAAAATGTGCTACAACAGTTTTCATTACCTTATTTAAGAAGGAACCATATTGAATTTTCATATTTCTTTCTGCATGCCTTTTGCAGTTTTACAAGATTCCTTGAATGATGTAAAATCTGAAAGCACTGGTTTAATAATGTCCTGGGTTCAGCAGTAGCAGTCATTTTTCCTCCTTCTTAGTAGCTGTTGCAGCACTGTGTTTTTGACTTTCAGCCTGGGAACAGGGCTGATAACACCGATGTTTAGACTGACCAAGGACTTTGTGAGTCTCATGCTCTGCCAGGGAGGAGGAGAAGCTGGGAGGAAGCAGGGACAGGACACCTGATCCAAACTAGCCAAAGAGGTATTCCATACCACAGCACGTCATGGCCAGGATGTAGAACTGAGAGTTCCCGGAAGGGCTAGAGTACTGCGGGGTGGGGGCGAGGTACCGGTTGGTGAGCGGTTATATTCTCTTCCTTGTTATTTCCTTTATCATTATTGTTATTGGTGGTAGCAGTAGTGATTTGTGTTATACCTTAGTTATTAAACTGTTCTTATCTCAACCCGTGGGAGCTGCATTCTTTTGATTCTCCTCCCCGTCCCTCCAGAAGCGAAGGGAAGAAAGGTTGGGGGGGAAGTGGACTTCGTGGCTCTGATTTACGGCCTGGGCTTAAACCACGGCAAATAATTTTTTCAGAATATTTTGTAGGTTTAGTAAGTGTTAAGTAAGTGCAAATATATAGGACATTTATTTTTGCCTAATGTTTTGACTTTGAAAACAATTTCCTTTTTTAATTATAGAAAATGTCCAATGTAGTATAACAGGTAGAACAGTTATATTTAGAGCTCAGTCCAGCATGTTGCAGAGCACATTATGCATAGACTAGCAAAGAGCTAGACAAGCCCTTCCTTGTCTTCTAGTATGTATGCAGTAGAATTCGGTTTTGTATTTAAATCACCTTGAAAAATGGAAATAAGCTAGTCTATTTAGCTTGTTTGCTTTCACTTTGAGGTTCTTCAGCATCGATATAATGTTTGTTTTCTAAACATGAAAAGAAAATGTTTATACAAAAATATTCCTAGTAGTAAATTAATTCTGTAATTAATGTAATTAAATTCATGTAATTCTGCCTTTAACGAAGGTATTTAAACAAAACATGCAATCTCTGCTTAACCTGTCCTGGATCATATGGGATGTATATTGCTTTCTGCTTGCATATATCTGATTACTAGATTGGGCTCATAAAATAAAAATCTGCAGTGTGGGGAAAAAGATGTATTGAATACAATGACACAAAATATTAAAAAAAGAGTGTAGTTTGCATTGAAATTTCCTAGTTGGCAAACATCATTATGAAGATTTATTTAGAAAAATCTTGAAAATTTGTTTTGAAGTTATTTTGCTTGGAAAATGAGCATCACAGAATCACAGGATGGCTGTGGAAGGGAGCTCTGGAGGTCATCTGGTCCAACCCTTCTGCTAAAGCAGGGCCACGTGGAGCCAGTTGTCCAGCATTGCATCCAGTTGGCTTCTGAATATCTCCAAGGATGGAGACTTCACAACCTTTCTGGGTAACCTCTGCTAATGCTCGGTCACCCTCAAAGTGAAAAAACGTTTCCTGCTCCTTAAAAGGAACCTCAAACATTTCAGTTGGTGCCCATTGCCTCTGGTCTTGCCACTGGGCCCCACTGAAAAGAGCTTGGCTCTGTCTTCTTTGCACACTCCCTCTCAGTATTTATATACATTGATGAAATCCCCCTGAGCCTTGTCTTCTCCCAGGTTGAACAGTCCCAGCTCTCTCAACCTTTCTTCATAGGATAGATTCTCTCTGGTTCCTTAAACATCTTCAAGGCCTTTTGCTGGACTCTCTTCAGTATGTCCAGGCCTCTCTTGTACTGGGGGCCCCAGAACTGGGCACAGTAGTTGAGGTGTGGCCTCACCAGTAGAGGGGAAGGATCCTCTTCCTTGATCTGCTAGCCATACTTCGCCTAATGCAGGCCAGGGTACTGTCAGCCTTCCTTACTACAAAAGCACATTGCTGACTTATGTTCAACCTGGTGTCCACCAGGACCTCTAAGATCTTTTCTGCCAAGCTGCTTGCCAGCTAGGTACTGGTACTCTGCAGGTACTGGTGCATGGGTTTGCTCCTTCCTAGGTGCAGGACTTTGTGTTTCTCCTTACTGAATGACATGAGGTTCCTATCAACCTGTTGAGGTCCCTTTGGTTGGCAGCACGATCCTCTGGTATATCAGCCACTCCTCCCAGTTTTGTATCATCTGCAAACTTGCTGAGGGCTATGGAGACACTCTCAAAGACCTCACTGAAATGTAGGTAGACAACATCCACTGTTTTCCCCAAGTCTACCAGGCAGGTGATTTCAACATGGAAGTGTATCAAGCAGGTCAAGTTTGACTTCCCCTTCGTGAATCCATGCTGCCTACTTCTGACAGTTTTGTTGTCCTTCATGTGCATCAAAATGGTTTCCAGGATAAGCTGCTTCATCAGTATACGATATTAACTATCTTTTGTGCTTCATTTTACTCCCAGCAGAAATAATTCTTCTTTCTTTGGAAAAGACAGATAGTTTAATAACTATATATAAATATATATATATGGTTATATTAATGATGCTCACTTATATAAAAGTTATTTGAAAACAAAAATAACCTGTTAGCTTTTGTACTCTAACTGCTGTCAGATATTGAATAGATTGGTCTTTTATCATCAGGTATGAATCTGAGCTTCCTTATAAGTATTGATTTGGAAGCTAAAGTAAGGGATGTGGAAAGAAGGAAACTGCCAAATTTTTGTTTAGATAAATGTGCCTAGCAACCGATCTTAAGTGTTTTTATTTAGGAAAGCACCAAATAAAATGAGCAACATTTTAAATTGCTGTATCTCTGACTTACTTGATGTCTGCTACTGGTTTGATAACCATATAAACAGAACACTGAAATAAAATTTTAAAATATTTTCTTATATAGATCATTGAGTTCTTAGCTGTCAATAGTGCAAATATATTTTTGTGTGTTTTGCTTTGTATTTTTATATTATGCTGTTTGAAATACGCAAATGGAGGAATATGAGAATGCTTTGTTTGCACTGCAGTGCTGAGCATCCTAATCTTTCTCTGATTGTCTGTGAAGTGCATAGAACGTAGCTCTTTATGGCCAAGTCTGTGTCATTATAAGGAGAGATCTAGGTGGCTTTACATGACGTGGCCTTAATACTCTCACTCATATTTTCTACTGAATTGTTTTCCAAGTAAAATGTCATGCAGCACTGCATTTGGTTGCTATGAAATTATGGCACTTCTTAAGTACTGGGCCCACCCAGCATGAGTCTTTGCTATGTCTTTGAAGAATGCAATTCATAACAACGATATGTTTTACAGTATATTATTTTCTGTTTTAAATGTGTACTTACTTTCTGGTGGTGAATTGTTTTGAAAGAAGTCTTGCTCTATTGTAACTCAGTTTAGATATTACAAGCCTTACATTACCTTTTCTTACTTAGTTGTCATGGCCTCGCACTACAACTGAACAGCTGCTGACAGAAATGTTTGATGGTGTTGCAGCTCAGTTCCTTGCCATCTTGGAAGCTTTGTCTGATAGTAGCAGGGGTGTGTGTCACCCTGTTCCACCTCTTCCAGATGAAACTGAAATTCATGAAGTCATTGCAGAGCTGTTTTTTGCAGGCCTGGAAATCCTCTCAGGTAATGGCATAAGGAAGCTAAAAGGGTATAAAGGGTTTTGGTGAGGAGCCCAGACCTCCATTTTGTTGGGTTTTTTTTTTTTTTTTAATGGTATAAAATAAAGAACTTGCCTAAAGGCATATATTTCATTTTTAACAGTAACACCTGTAAAAGCAGGCAATCTTTCTTATCCTCACAAAATTTAAGATAAAAATATGTATTGCTCTCTGTCATCTATTGTAGCAGTAAAAATCTATACTATTTTTTTCCTATCTTTTCTGAATACAATGGGATTAACTTTCTTCATAAGCAGCCCACACAGTTCTGTGCTTTGCATTTGTGTCTAAAACAGCACTGATAACACACCAGGGTTTTGGCTATGCTGAGCTGTGCTTGCACAGCATCAAGGCTGCCTCTCAAACCCTCCTCCCTGCAAAGGTGAGTACACTGGGGGTATGCATGAGGCTGGGAAAGGACACAGCCAGTACAGCTTACCTGAATTCACCAAATGGCTATTCCATACTATATGACATTATGCTCAGCAATAAAACCTGGGGCTAAGGGACAGGTTGGGGCAGGACATTAGTGGTTATGGCGTTTGGCTTCCGAAGCAACTGCTAGACATCTTGAGTACTTGCTTTCCAGGAAGTGGCTGGATATTTGCCTACCTATGGGAAATAGTGAATAAATTCCTTTTTTTGCTTTGCTTGCACAGTTTTTGCTTTACATATTAAACTGTCCTTATCTGAATCTTTTACACCTTTTTTATCCTCCTATCCTGTTGAGGAGGGGGAGTAAGAGAGCAGCTGGGAGGGAGTCTGAAAGCCAGACAAGGTCAACGTGCCATGGTGTTTCATGTTGTTTTGGGTTTTTTTTTCACCCCAAAATCACTCAAAGTTAGATTTCAAAATTTGAGAAAAACACTGGACACGGTGATTCCTTCTAAAAATTTTTTTTCTCAGCTCTGGACTGAATGTAGCCATAGGTATAGGGATATTTTGTTGATAAAAGAATATATGGAGAACTAAGTACACTTCAGAATTGTATTTTCTTGATACAATTACTGGCTAATTGCAATCTAACAAATTAAATACAGTATAAACTGATTTAATGATTGTCTAAATTAAAGGTGGAGTGACTGGTACTGGTGTTCAAGGAAGTAATTTTGGTATAATTAATGCATCATCAACCCTTCTGCAGTTGATACTAACAGGTAAACCAGCTTTGAATTGTCAATGAATTCTGTACCTAATGATGCAAATGCTTGGTGAGCAGAGTTAATTTTCATGTTAGTATCAGTTCTATGCATAAAGGGACTGCAAAATGCTATCCTCTTTGTGTAAGATGTGCCTGTTTATATATATAATGTTAAGACATTCGAAAGGGATTACGTACAGGTGTCATTACAATTTTCTTAACACAAGTATTTTTTAAGTAATGTATAGTAATATATGGACATTGTAATCAGATAGTGCTCAGCATAGCAGTTCATCTAGAAATGGTAATGCCCCTAAACAATCAGTCAGATGCCAAATTCTATGATGATGTCCTGGTACATTTTACGGAAAAGAAGTGGGATGCAGTAAACAGAAGGACTGTTACAAGCTTGTTGAGATCCTTGGACTGATAATTTTGCTGCTTTGGAAAATTACAGCTGCCCCTTACTAAGTTAATACTGCTAATGTCTGTTAGCCAAGTGACAATGTGCCCAGGTGATATGACAATGATGTGGCATATTCTTAGGAATGCAGAACCCTGATGAATTTATTAGCTAGGACACATGCTTAGAGTCTCAAGGACCAGGAAGTCTCTTTTCTGCCTTAATGTGACTTAGATAAACTTGAAGAGTAAGAAAATAGACTCCCTATGTGTACATGCACTTTTTCTGATACAGTAATGAGAAATGCTCACCTATCTCCCAAGAAATTGTTCATTTCTCTATTCATCTTTTTAAAACTAAGTTTCTGGTAAGAAGGATCATTATGGGGTGATAGCCAAGTTTAATCTCTTCCTGCAACAGAAAGAACTAGATCTTGATGTTCTCTATACAGGTACATTAATATTAATAATAGTACAACCTCTTTGGAATGTAGCAGGACATTGCAGATACATCATTAAAGCATAGATATTGCAGCAAAATAATAAAGCTGTTGTATCTTGTAAAGCTATTAAAACATCCTTCAAGATTATGCTGACTGTTCAAAAACATGTGGAGTTTCATCTTTGTATTTATCAATGCCCAAACTATTAAATTAAACTCTGAAGTGTGTGTACGTATATATACACAATATATATTGTATATATACAATTCAATACAATATATATAATATATAATATATAATGTTATATAATATATATAATATATATATACACAATTCAATACAATACATACTCTCTATATATATATAAAAAAAACCCAGATAAAATATTTTTGTCATCACTGCAGGAGAAAATGGGGTGTCTGGAGATGCTGCTGTGAAATTCATAAAACTGGCTTACAGCTATGAAAAATGGGATGTGTTTGCTTCTGCTATTGAATTTGTTGTTAATTTTCTTCAGGTAATATGGGTGCTATTTAGACATTCCTTATGTAGTCTTTTCCTATCAGGGTAAGGAAGAGTATTCAAAGTACATATTTTTAAGACAAATGGGGTTTTTTTTGTTGTTTTTTGGGGGGTGGGGGAGGTTTGTGGGTTGTTTTATTTTTTTTCTTCTCAATTAGGCTCAAGATGATCCAACATGGAAGAAAGCTGCAATGGAGCTCAAACTTCTTACACTGATGCAATCTTTACGATTTCCAAGAAAATTTAAGCGTGTTTTTTCTGTTAGTGAAAGTAATACCAAAGAAGCTAAGATGTCTGATGGTTCTGAAAAGAAGCAAACGTTTGTGGGTGAGTGTTGTTCAGCTGTGTTTGCATTTCAAATGTTTTTGTTGCAAGAAATGTTGTTTATTATTTAATAACTATGTAATATGTTGTATGCAGTATTCTATGACCAAAAAAAAAAAAAAAATAGCAATTGAGAAACTGCCGCTATTGAATTCTCTTCAGTTTTCTTTTGCCAAAGCATGACTTCATACCATTTCCTTCAAGTATGAAAATGCATGACGTACTTTAAGCATACATCAAGTTATATGCAAAGATGTAAAATGAATGGATGTTTTCAGATAGGTTTTCAGGAAAAAAGTGAAATAAACATTTTGACTTCCATTTGTATGTTCTTACACTTCATTCATGTAAAATTTCTTTTCATTGAAGCAAGAAAAACTTTTTAAAGCAACTGTAGTTTAATTTATGACATTCCAAAAACCTGCAAATATCTCAAAAACTTTCTCTTTCCAAAAGTAGAAATGCATACTTTTCACAAAAGTGAATAAGCTTGGGAATATCCGTCCTGTTTGTATTTACTATTTCTTAGACCATGTTATCTGCTGGCATAAATTTGTAGTCAATTCACTCATGTTTTCAAGCATAGGCTTGCAAATAAAAATAACATCTTACCTTTCCTTGTTCCTTTTTTAATAAACATTGAGTATAGGGGGTTCCTTAAAGTCTGGAGAGCCTTCTCATGATCTTATCACTTTGGCAACAACCCTGTTTTCCTGTGTCTCCACATCTAAGCAGGTAATAACCGAATTAGAGACATTTCTTCTCAATGAATCACTTAATCTGCAATAAATGCATATAATTAAAGACCAAAGGAACCAGTTGCATGGTTAACAAATTGCAAGGATATGAAAAATGAAAAAAAAAAAAAACCTTATAAAATTCAATCAATTTGTGGTTTTGCTTTTGTTTTAAAATAGTAGTTTCAATTATTATTTTTTTTTAAATCAGTGCTATGTAATCAGGCTACTTTAAAAATGCTTAAGAGAGATTAAATCTCTTGGAAGACCATAGGGCTAATTGCACATTTCAGCTAATCAAGCAGAGATAGAATTTCTTTAAGTATATTAGATTTAGGAGGGCAAATATGCTCACCTGTAGAAAACACTTCTGCAATATTTGTAGAAATGGGAGCACCTACCCTGAGGAATGATATTTTTTTACAGAGCAGTATACCAGCAATTTAAAGTAAATTCTCACTGCAGACAAACAAACAAGCAGTAGCAACAACAAAACCGTAGAGGGTGGGACTTTTTGTGCTGAAGTCTCTACTAAAGAATAATCCCATTATATATCTGATGGTTTATTCACAGAGTAACCACCTTTAGCTTACTTGCTCAAACTGAGATTTTCCTTAATTGCTACTGTGAGGGGAAAAAAAACCACAGTGCAATGTCTCCTCTAGCATTTACATAAAAATACTTTGTGACCCAAAAGACTATTGAATTTTTTTCATTAGAAAAAAACCTATTCTGCTAACATGTTTTATGTCTTAACTGCAAATTATTTTTTTTTATATAATTTGAATATTGCCCCAGTGTATAACTGGGGCACATACATTTTTAGCTTTAGCATATTATTTTTAGTCAAAATATCGTGCCTGTGAGGTAGTTATACCTTTAGATAGAATGACTTCTCATTATTTTTACATGACCATTGTATCATGGTGGCAGGTTACCTGGATTTAAACTCTCCTAATTCTCCTACACTTTTCCACAAATCACCTTGGTACATAATCTGTCCAGGGAAGAAAGAGAAATTCTTCCCTGATTAACAGAGAATTCACTGATGGTGAAGTTAGATGATACAGCTGAGGGAATTAACAGCTTGCTGCCACCAAATGAGTGGCAAAAGTCATCTTGATTTACTTTTTCTTCAGTCTTTTTCTTCCACACTTCTCAATAACAATATTGCTGAAATCTTACACTCATACACGCACTAGTGAGGATGTAGCAGGCTTGAGTTTCATTCCACCTGAGATACTAGTCCAACTCTCATATGAATGGTGTTAAAATGTGCACCGATCCTTGATCTCCCTTGAGAATGAATTTAACAAAGTGTAGAAGGACACTATTGCCTTTTAAAATGTGTTAATTGCCATGTTAATTGAATAGAGTTTTGAATTTGTTAATTATTCTCTTCACAAGGTACAGATGTGTTTTAACATTTCTTTCAGTTAGATATTCCAGTCCAATCTTTTCTCTAGTTTTTTAAGTTGTTCATTGCTGCTCCTTTGTTGGAGATGCACCAACCACTTATGGAAGTACTCCGTATGTGCAAAATGAAACCTCCTAATTTAGATCTTCTTTTCCAAATATTTAAATACTGTAATAAAAGAAATACTATAATAAAAAGAATGAACCTGTTAAATTACATTATTTAGTTTCCCCAGAATGTATTTACTATTATAACATTTGACAGATAGTTAGTTTGCTTGTCTCTCCCATGTAATTTTCATCTCACTGCATTTCTTGTCTGTGTTACTTTTAATAAAAAAAAGAAATTAAAAATATCCACTTCTAAACCCACTTGCATTGTTGAGAGAAGAAAAGCTTGGGTGGTCTACCAGAAATTACTTCTTAAAAAATATTTCTTAAGCTCTCAGAATGTTGTCACCCCTGATAAAAAAGTTAAATATGATAATAGTTTATTTATTTGAAACCCTTTGAAACTGTTTATATACTGAGTGTTTTGAGAGTGTTTGCGTACATACTTCTTTCTACAATTACACTGGTTTTTTTTCTTTCCAGAATATCCAACCTGATGAAGAAATTCTTGTTGATGTAATAATGTTTTTGTGGCAGAAGTGTAAATCAGGACTTGAGCAAATCCATATGAGTGGAAATGACTACTTGAAATATATCCATAAATACAAAGCTTACCAAGTACTCCTTTATTATAATCTATTTCTCTTAATATGAATGCATTCTGTTATAGTAAAGAGAAGATAAAACGTTGGTATCCAGTCTAAATACATTTCCTCATGGTAAAATGCAGTAAATCTTCTTTACTGGTAACATAAATTGCATGTACACTTTGAACACACTGTGTTTCCATATGTCAGTATCAAAACATCTCTTAGCCTTTTCCCAGTAAAGTCACCCATACTCTGCCAGTGGACCATGGTGGAAAGAAGCTGAAATAGAGAAAGCATTCAGGCATGATCTAAGACGAAGCATTTGTTGTGTTGTGTTGAAAATAGCAATATATTTCGAGAAAGTACCCTAGACTGGTTGAACAAAGTGAAAAAAACTTACACCCAAAGAGAAGGGAGATGGGGTATAGCACATGGCGCACTGGATAGAGCCACAGCCTTACTTGAACTTCTCCCGAGACTGAGAGGCTCTTGGGGAAATGCAGTCTTCTGAAAGATAATTTACACTAGTTTCTCTGGGCTGCCAGTTTATGTGGTCCTGATCGCTATAGTAAAATTGTTCAGAGATTCA
Source organism: Psittacula echo (assembly GCF_963264785.1). NCBI lineage: Eukaryota > Metazoa > Chordata > Aves > Psittaciformes > Psittacidae > Psittacula > Psittacula echo. The sequence goes on along the minus strand of NC_137735.1, from coordinate 115,557,166 downwards.
TCAGAAGATAGCATACAGTTTCTTTCCTCTGTGTATGCAACAGGAGCATTCAGATCTCTTTTATACAATTTAAGTAGGATGATATAGGCATAAATGAAAGGCAGATGATCAAATCTGCTAGAAGGCTATGACAAGGTATAAAAGCTGTGCCCATAGAACAAAATAATAAATAAAAAAAATAATAATATTCTAAAATTTAAAAAGTCTGCTGCCTGCAGAAATAGGGGCTTTGGAGCAGCATAAACTCAGCATTTTAGTCTGGTGGCATTCAAAATAAGAAGCCAAATCCAAGAAAGGAGTTGTGTTCATGTTCATGAATCTTTGTAAACAATTTTGAATGCAGAACCCTGTCTACCTCTGTAATATATAAATCTCTTTCAAAACTTTGTTTTAACTCTGTCTTGCTTTTTCTTTATTTTCTCTCCCCCATTTTTAGTGGGTTCATATACTCTGGATAATAAATGAAGTAATTCAAAAGAGCAGCATAGCAAACACTAATGTTGTAATGCTTGCAGAGGTAACCTTACGTCTAACTGCAATATTGGAAAACATAGCTGATTCTGCAAGTAAATCTAAGACAAAAGCAGGTAAAGCTTTCAATAAAAATTTTGTTGTCTCTCAAGAATGACTTTCAAGATTGGCACTTTGACAAATGTACATAGTCAAAAGTTATTGTAAAGAGATTGTTGAGGATGGTATAATAATTTTTTTGTATACACAATTTCATCCATAATCAGAGCTAAAAAACCCTGGTTTTCGAAGGCTTTATGCCTTATTCTCTTGCATTTCCAGTTATACTGAAGTGACCCCATTTTGAATCACATCTCTTATGAACTAACCCTCCCCAGATTTTCTATATGTCTCTTAGTCCCTTCAGATCCCTCACGTGTTCTTTAAAAATTGGCTGGGTAGAAGGCATTATGCGCTTTGGCTCATTTGGAGCATTCAAGTGCTGATTGACTGGTGGTAGGCTAAACAGAAGAGGGTAATATTGAGGCCATACTGAAGCTTTGCTTTTATTGGGTCATTAATTTGCATCACTTATCCTCACAAGTCTTGATTTTTGTATAGGAATTCAATTGTCTTTGTAATTTAACTTGGCTGTCATTATTAGGATTTAATGCAATCACAATCACATTAAACAAATTCCCTTCCAAAAGCTGACCAATGTTATAAAATATGAATATTTAGACATATAAAAAGTCTATGTTTATGTAGATGTAGATGAAATATGAATAATAATTCTCATAAAAGTTTTACGGTAACTAGAGAGTAGATTTTAAGGACCCTTTTAGAGTGTATCTGGAAACAGAAGAGAATGAAAATGCCTTTTGTTCATTTGAAAGTAAGAAAATATTAGCATGTTACTATTCTTTATAAAGGTAAGAGTAGGTGCTGTTTTCTGTGATGTTATGAAAACCATTCAATTCTGATGGAGATTGGATGAATCCTCAGTTTAGCATCACTGTAATTAAATTATTTTTCATTCAGGTTAAATATGTCTTTTTGGAGGAAAAAAAAAGCTGAATAGATAGGAGCCACTGGTCAAAACAGGGTAATAAATAGCCAATCAAGCACACATTCATGCTGAGAAGTCTTTTTACTGAATCATAGAATCATAGGATAGTTAGGGTTGGAAAGGACCTTAAGATCATCTAGTTCCAACCCCAAAAAGAATGAATACTGACTGAATAGAAATTTTCTTATTTATGAGAAAGAGACAATGAATAAGCAGAAATAAACAGGCACAAGTGGCGCAGAAGTGGCGCAAAAGTGGCGCAAAAGTGGCACAAAAGTACAAGAATTGGTTGTCCGTCTGAGAGGGCAAAAATCAAATTTATTTCAGCAAAGAAGTAAAATTTTGACAGGCTAGTGGGCTGTAACCAAGAACAAGGAAACTGCTTCCTCTGTTTGGGCTGCTTCTTCTTATTTTGGAAAGGAAAACACAATTCTGGATGCACTTCTTATAATAAAAAATAATTTAAACAATCAAAATGAATGTTAAAAGGATGATAATACCTTTTCAAGGACTATTAAATTGAAATAGTATGTATTATAAGAATATGACCTCATATATTTTGAAATTCTCACATAAGTTAAATTAGCATTGAAACCACTGTGAAATTGATAACAATAGATTTGAATTGATTTAAAAATGGAAAGTTAGTGTGAATGCTACAACAATGTGAGGAACTGCAAAATGAGTCTAAGTTTCATTGGCCTGGATATAATATTACTGTGAAATATAGGGTACATTTAAAAATCCTACATTATTGCATAATCACATACTGAATTAGTATAATTATATATATGTAGCTATTATGTTTAAACTCTGAAAAGCTTTTGGTGAAACAATATCATTATCTCTCCTAGTCAAGTACTGAAGAACAGAATTATTGCCAGACTCTTAACCTAGTAGTAGTGCTAATTAAATGGTACTAATATTGTCTGAATATATTTCTTTTTCATTTCTTTTCTTCCTATAAATAAGGAAAAAGAAATGCCTCTCTCTTGCAAGATGAAACCTGTGATATGCCTGAAATACTGATGGTAATGTCTAATTCATTTATATTAATACAATGTTTCTTAATAGCATAAGAACTTATTTCTGCTTTGTATTTAGTTTTATAGAGCTGAGTTTCACACCTTCATGCTAGTGCAGAGGAAAAAAGCAAAGATATATTTTTTTCAAATGAAATAAAATCTGAAAATTTTCCTGTAATCTTTTTTAGTAATCTGTGATATGGAAAAAGTTTACTTTGAAACTTTTTGTTTACAGCATCATCATATTGATTTCTACTGTACACTCTTTTCTTATACCAATGTATAGTATAAGCTTTAAATGGTTTAATTGTACATTTTTTTAAAGTTCATGTGAACTTTAATCCTAACAGTAATAGAAATAATACCAACAATAACAATACTGATAATTATAATAATAGAAAACAATAACAACAACAACAAACCAACTCAGAAAACACAAGTAATGCACAATACAGTTGCTCACCACACACTGACTTGATACCCAGCTTGACCCAGGCTGCGATCAATCCTTTCCCCGTAACTCCCCTCAGTTTATACACTGGGCATGACATGCTGTGGTGTGGAATACCCCTTTGGCTAGTTTGGGTCAGGTGTCCTGTCTCTGCTTCCTCCCAGCTTCCCATGCCCCTCCTCACTGGCAAAGCATCAGACTCAAAAGTCCTTGATCGGAGTAAGCATTATTGAGCAACAACTATAACAGTGGTGCATTATCAGCATTGTTCTCAGACTCAAGCCAAAGCACAGCAGTGCGCCAGCTATTGGGAAGGAGAAAAATAACTGTTACAGCTGAAGGCAGGACACCCTGTCTTAATATTTACACACATGAAGAATCTTTAATTCAGCAATATTCTACTTAAATGTGTTGTTTTCTAAAAAAATAGTGTTTTCTTAAAAGCATCTAATGGAACACTGAAAAACTGCTTGTGAAAAATAGCATTTGTCAACTCAATTCTCACTTGGAGTATTGTGTGCAGCTCTGGTGTCCTAAACATAAAGAGGACATGAAACTGTTGGAGCATGTCCAGAGGAGGGCCACGAGGATGATCAGGGGACTGGAGCACCTCCCCTATGAAGACAGGCTGAGAAAGTTGGGGCTGTTCAGCCTGGAGAAGAGAAGGCTGCGTGGAGACCTCATAGCAGCCTTCCAGTATCTGAAGGGGGCCTACAAGGATGCTGGGGATGGACTATTCATTAGGGACTGCAATGACAGGGCAAGGGGTAATAGGTTCAAACTTCAACAGGGGAAGTTTAGGTTGGATATAAGGAAGAAATTCTTTACTGAGAGGGTGGTGAGCCAGTGGAATGGGTTGTCCAGGGAGGTTGTGAATGCTCCATCCCTAGCGGTGTTCAAGGCCAGGTTGGACAGAGCCTTGTGTGGCATGGTTTAGTGTTAGGTGTCCCTGCTCGTGGCAGGGCGGTTGGAGCTAGATGATCTTAAGGTCCTTTCCAACCCTAACTATTCTATGATTCTACAAAGTTCAGCTTCATTCTGCTACAAGCTAACTCTTTGAGTTAGTAAATTGTTTTTGAGAGCTGAAGGAAAATCAATTCTAAATTAATTAAAATGAATTGAAGTTTAAAACACTGATACTAGTATACGAAAGCATGGGGAGCACTGCCTATGGAACGATTACTTGACAGAATTTAAACTGCAACAGTTAAAAACAATAGCACTTCGCTTTTGATAGTCCACATTATAACTTTCAATGCTACTATCAAATAAAATGTGTTTCTGTGTGTTTTCACATCAGAAAAGTTCTACAGAACAATTACAAATTGCTTATGAAATTCTTGAAAAAGCAATTGATGGAGTGAACACATCTCACTTAATGACCCTTCTACCAGATGGAAAGTCGATATTTGACAACTGCTGTAGAAAGGTAAAAAGTCTACAAAAAGCTACACTGCAATGAAATCTATAAATAATATATTGGATTTTGATGACATGAAACTTTTATTTTCTTCATACTTAGGAACTTTGCATTATCAAATGTACCTCATCTTTCTGCCCCATGTGAGAAAAGAATAGAAAAAAAAATCTATGTGTAGCAGAAATAGCATTTTTCTCTTTCAGCAATACTCTATTAGGCTTTTGTTGCCATTTTCTTTTGGAAATAATTTGTAGCTTTATCTAATAAGATCAAAGCAGAAATCTCATGTTTATTGCTTGCAATTTTATTAAAATTAATTTTTGCTGTTGAAGGTTGTTCAGATTTTCTAAATATCACTCTACACCAACATGATCTTTATTTTTTGTGGACTGGTAACACAATAAACCAATTTTTTCTGCAGTTTCACATTGATTATTAATCCGGTTTCCTACTGATTCTCAGGTTTTGTCAAACATTCTTTGTCCATGATTCATTCTTTCTCTGTCTAGTCATTCTCCTTCCATGTTTTCTGGAATGACTGCGTATTACACAGATATGACAAATATCAGCGTTTTTCAGTTTACTGAAATAATAATATGAATGTCAATATAAATATAGTAAGTTAAGTAAGAAAAGTTTCTGTTTGCTTAATTGCCTCTCTTATTTATCAGGTGGACTCAAATGATCAGAATTTGAATTCTGTTTTGGGATGTGCTAATAATAACACAGGAACAGGTGATAGTTTTGTAATGGATTTACACTTGGAGCTCATTCAGGCTCAACATCGAGTAGCTGTGAAACTTCTTAAAATGACACAAGGTACGTAAATTATTTTCATAGCTTGATTAGAGTCCTTTGTTAATATATTTTGTAATACTAAGAAATAAAGGAGTATCTTCTTTCTGTAGAGGAGCTGATGTTGGGAGTGCAGAAATAATATACTGAATTTGCAGAATCTAGATTTACCACATGATACTAGTCTCTAACCTCTGCTCAATCAATGCGAGTTAAACTTTGCTAACAATGACTGAATTTGGTTCCTAGGCAGTTTGTTGTTGTTTTTCCGTTATAACATTAACTGTTACAGTGCTAGTATGGAGAACTGGGGGATGCACTGCAGATTTTCTTTTTTTCCATAATGTTAATTTTCTCTGTAGAGAATGGCTTGAATATTTTATTCAATGCTTTTTGTAATCTGAATTTCTACTCCTGTGAAGTTGTCCTTATCTCTTCCCAGTCAGCAGATATCCCACTCTTGCCAAATGCCTTCTGAAAAAAAGACCAAAACAACTCTACTTGGTCTCCCATTCCTGTGTTTCTAGCTAGTATTTGACAATATAGAGCTTCCCTGTGCATTGCTCCCAGTGATTAGACAAGATCCCTCTTTTCCTGTGATGTTAGTATAACTAGTGGCATGATCAGTCCAAGAAATTCTGCTTGAACCAAAGAAAAGAACATGAGATGGAGCAGAGCTTTACTACAAAATTACATATTAACCCCTCTCACTGAAATTTTCTCAAGAGAACTATAAATAACTCAGGATTTCCTTCCCACATAGATGCCCAAAAGGATGATAGAAATCATAAGTCTAGCAAGTTTCGTGTGAAGGATATTGAAGGTTTACATTATTTAACAGGTAAGGCTTATTAATTAAGATTCTAGAAGTAAATTATTGCTGCTGTTTTATAAACGTCTTAAAATATCCTTTTACAGAGGAATTTATAATGGGAAAAATAAAAAAGAATAAGCTGTCCAGAGCAATCTTTTTGATGCAAAAGGCTGTACAGAAGTTCCCTACAGAGTTAACCAGTTCTTCCCAAAGGCAGCTACTGGAGGTAAAAAAAATAATCTTATGGTAAAAATTCTTTATCACAGTTTTTCATGTTTTGTACAATTAAGACTTGGAATACTCCTTACAAAAATAGGACAAATGGAAGGAACTTGAGGGACATCAGGTGTTTTGTAACTTCTGTTGTCAAATTTTCCCTGAGAAGTTGCGTTATGATGAGAGAATAAAGTGAATTAAAAAAATGACAGAGCACATCCCCAAATTTTGTGCACACATGAAGATTGCAGAAAATCTGAAAGAAGATCTGATCTCTCATTCTACACCTAATCACCTGGACTTTGCAATTATGAACCCGTGCTTTGCCAAAATGTCATGCAGTTTTCCTTCTTCTCATTGCAAACTTCAACATCCTATTTTCAGCATATTTTAATTATATGTTCAAATAATGTCATGGTTTAAGCCCAGCTGGCAACCCAGAACCATGCAGCTGCTTACTCACTCCCCCCCTGTTCCTTCCCCCACTCCTGGAGGGATGGGGATTAGAATCAAAAGAATGTGACTCCCACGGGCTGAGACAAGAACAGTCCAGTAACTAAGGTATAACACAAACCACTACTGCTACCACCAATAATAATAATGACAAGGGAAATAACAAGGGAAGAGAATACAACTGCTCACCACCCGCTGACCGATACCCAGCCCGACCGAGCAGTGATCTAGCCCTTCCGGGAAACCACCCCCAGTTCTAAATCCTGGGCATGACGTGCTGTGGTATGGAATACCTCTTTGGCTAGTTTGGGTCAGGTGTCCTGTCTCTGTTTCCTCCCAGCTTCCCCTCCTCCCTGGCAGAGCATGAGACTCACAAAGTCCTTGGTCAGAGTAAACATGACAGCAACAACTAAAAACATCGGTGTTATCAGTGCTGTTCTCAGGCAAAACCACAGCACCGCATCAGCTACTAAGGAGAAAAATGACTGCTACTGCTGAACCCAGGACAAATAATTATCCTTCTGGAGCTGAACAGTGCTTGTTTCATAAAAAGCAAATCCATGCCTTTATTTTCATGATTCTGTGTTGAGAATTCTGCCTTTTTTATTGTAGAACATCCAAGAAGTCTATATAGAATTACTTGTATCTTCTAGTCTTTTCTACTGTACACCTTACCATGAAGAAGTTTAATTTTTAAGGAAGCAATGAAGTTTCCAGTTGCCAATTGTAGAAGTTGAGTGGTTATGCGAGGCAAAGTCAGTCCATGTCTTTCTCTTTATCTAGTATCTTTCCTTGAACATTTCTCACTAGGGTGGATACCACCCTAACCTAAAGTGGTGGGAGGGGAGGCAATTGGGGTGAAGTGAGGGCCTGTGCAAATGGTTAGCTATGTGGCGTAATTAAGGCTCTATTAAATCTCAGCTCTTTGTTTCGTTATAAATCTATGGCTAGTTTTTGGTCATTTTTGGACATGAGATACAAGGTTTATTCAATCTCTGATCTAGGCTGGTATGGTTGTTCATATAGCCTTGTAAATGTATGAGAACAGAAACAAGGAACTGCTAAGGTTTAAGTTTATAGGACTGTCCTGAATAAACTGAATGACCTGTTTATCTTTCAGACTTGTGCATCTCGAAATTAATCTGCATATGTAAGGCTTACACAAGATACCATTCATCCTAATTTAGGATGTAAAATTATATCAAAATCTATAAAAGTTTTCTACATAGCAGTGAATTTTTGTAAGATCAATCATTTGAAAACCATTTGTATCTATTAAATCTGTTGGATTGTTATGGTTTAATAATTCTCCATTTTGTTTTAATTTAAATCATAGGAAGCACTAACTTTCATTGAGCAAGTTGAAGCTGAACAAAGTGCATTGTATCACAGTCTCAAAGAAGCTATGAGCAGCAAGAAAAAAAGCAGGACTCCTCCTCCTCCTCTATTACTTTCTAGATCACATCGCTGTATGACATTTAAACCAGCCCCCTTCTCTTCAGATATTCAGGTAATGTTTTTCATTATGACTGTGTAAGAAATAACTAAACAATATGTAAGCAAGCAAAAGTTGTTTCAACAGCGCTATCCCATTACACTCTTCTCTGTTGTTCTTGAGAAGAGTATTTTATTCTGACTTAATTAAGTATGCTCTTTTTTTTGACCCCTGTGAGTCAATTGTGACTCACTGTTTTGATCTTCACATTTGCATGACACTTTCTTCATCTCATGCTTAATGTTCCTTGGTGCTTCTATCATATAATATTTATTCTACTTGTTGAAAGCTCATTCTCTCATTTAGGGGCTGACATACTCCTAGTTACCCTCTGAAGCAATGCAAGGATGTTGCATCATGTGATGCAAGAAGGTACTGCACTAAAGACTCTGTTAATGAAGTGCTGAAGTGTCATAGTTCAGGTAGAAAAATCTGCTTTCTGTTGAACATACAGAACCATGGAACTACTAAAGCCATAATGGATTTTAGGAGAAGTCTCTAGTCCAACCTTCTGCTCAAAGTAGGGTTGGCTGTGAAATTAGAATGAGTTGCTCAGGGCTTTATCCAGTCAGTTCTGAAAACCTTCAAGGATGGAGTCTGAACAGCTTCTCTAGGCAACCTGCTCCAACAGGCCAACTTGTTCATGGTAAAACTTTTTTCCTTATGCACAGTTGGAATCTCTCTTGCTTTGGTTTATGTCTGCTGTTTTTCATCCTTCTACCATGTGCTACTGTGAAAAGCCTGGCTACATCTTCCTCACTTGCTTGCAGGCATTCAAGGGTAGGTTCCCCTGAAACTACCTCTTCTCCAGCCCAGCTCCTTCAGCCTCTTCTTGCAGGGCTAGTGCTCCAACTCCCAACCATCTTGGTGGCCACCATCTTGGTGGTCTCTCTAGTTGTGCAACATTTCTTGTAATGATGAGGGGCAGGAGGGAAACTGACCATGGTATCTAGATGTAATTTAATAAGTGCAGAGCAGAGGGGAATAATCACATTCCTCAATCTCCTAACTGTATGTCTGTTAATACAGTTTGAGAAGCTTTGAGGCTGCTTTGCTCCCAGACACTCCACTGGCTCATGTTCAGCTTGCTGTCTGACATGACTCCCAGATCCTTTTGTGCTGATCCCCAGTCTACCAGCCTGTGTCCTTGCAAGGGATTCTTCCTTCCCATGTGCAAGACTTTGCATTTGCCTTTGTTAAAATTCATGAGGTTCCTGTTGGCCCATTCCTCTGGACATTCTAGAACCTCCTGAGTAGCAGTCCTGCCCTCAACAGTATCAGCGGTTTCCCTCAATTTAGCATCATCTGCAAACCTGGTGAGTGTGTGCTCATTTTTTTTCCTCAGGTCTTTGCTAAAGACATTAAACAGGGCAGGTCTCAGGACAGTCCATTGCAGTGGTCCACTTATTACCACCCTGCAGGTGGATTTCATACTGATTTTGCAAGCTTCTTCAAAATAATGTGCTTAAACCGAGTAGAAACTCAAATTGTATTAACTGTGGTAAGAATGTTTCTGTCAACAGTGCTTTTATAACTTGCAGTTTTATTGCAGTTTGATGAGGAAATTTAAAATAAATTAATTAAGGAAAAGTTTTTAATTTTTATTCCTAATGAACATTAAATTTTGAAACAATAAATTCTTTAAAGAGCAACAGTTCATCTGTTTCATTTTATTCAATACAGTTGAGCTAATGTAACATATTTGGCCACTAGATAGCGCAATGCTATTATTAGTCTTGTAATTTGCTCTCAGAATTTACTAACTGGGTACTTAGGATTTAATTAGCTGCTTAGGATAAATGGATACTTAGGATTTAATTAGACATATATAGTTCTTGTAATGGAAGTCAAAGTTGCTAAAATTTCCTGATCTTTAAATTGCTCATTTGCTGAAAATAATCTCTTCTATTTCAATACCTCCTTCTGAAAAAGTCAGGATTCACCGCAAGAAAAATCATGTGTATTACAAGAAAAATATTTTAGCTGTACAGAATTTTTATGTGTTGAAAAATTACTTAATCTGCCAAACCTCAGGTCTGTTTAACTGTCTACTGAAAGTAAATTGGTAGTACAACTTTTAGCAGAAGTCTAATGCAAGTTTAATATGTCTAACTTATGAAATTCATCTTCCCAATTCTGCAGAGATGAAATAAAAATTAGTTTCCATGTTTGATCTTACTGGACATGACTGAGCCGTGATCCAGGACTGCATGATCACATTATTCCTTGGTTAAAGATATTGAAAGTGTAGGTGATACACCCAGTGAGATTATCAGCAGCTCAGTGGCATTAAAAAACCACTGATTTCAATACGAACTAAAACCATGGCTTGTTTAGGAAATATTACTGCATTACATCGTATCTGCATTTCTGTTGTCTGCTTTTAGGGATATGTCCTCATGTCATTTGCAGAATTAGATCCTGATGTCAGCTTTAGATGAATACCATTGCAAGGATCAAATAACGAACCTAGATGAGTTTAAGTCTAGAGGGTGACCTGTAGAGTTTATGCTTTGGGATAGGTTTGAGGCTGTTTTCACAAAATTAGTACATTCTACATAAGCAAAAGTTGGATACTGTTATGTATCAACTCATTTTGTTCTCCTTTTCTTCAAAGGTTTCGTGGTACAGTATTTTTGGCTCTGTAGCAGGAGGAAGTAATGTGAAAGTAAGGTTAAATAATGATAAACTTCGAAATGCAGGAGAACAGGTATGACAGAGGTAAAACTCCTCTAGGGCATTCTCTCTCCCTTAAAAAAACCCCCCAACTTTCTCAATGTATACATCTGACATCTTTTTTTAATCAAGTAACTGGCTAAGCCTTTGACCAACTTTTTGATCTTTATTTTAACCAACTGAAATTTTGCTAGGCTGAAGGCATACCAATCCCCCCCCTCCCCCCGAGTTCTAGGAACCTTTTTTTGAATAATTAATTAAATTTTTCAAAAGTTTCATGTTAGACAAGTCTCTGTCCCTCGTGTTGTAACTCTGTTCTTTGAGGAATGTCTAAGAATTATAAAAGGAAAACAAATCATGCGATGTATTTATAAAGTGTGCCTCAGACAGTACTTTTTCCAGGGATTAAAAAAAAAAGGCAGAAATTCTAAGCAGATATAAAATTCAATATTTTTCTTAACTGTGTCATTTCTATCAGCTATTTCTTCTTAACAAGACCTTACCTTCCTTAATTCTGGCAACATGATAATATAACTCCTTCAATAATCTTCTTGTTCAGACATGATTGAGTTCTAAGTTCATGCTCTTTCCCTTTCATGCTGTGAACATATGGTATGACAAATGATCACTCACATCTTTGATTACTTATGACTGATCATGTGACTGTCTGAATACTCTTTTATATTATTTCTCCATTACAATTTGATGTTTATTTTCTGAATTTGTTTGTGGGTTTTGCATTGTTTGTTTATTTTTTGTGTATTCATTTGGTTGGTTTGTTTTCTATTAGTGTAGCTTTCTTCCTTTGGTGAAAATGACCACAATCCATCCAAATACGTTGCATTTTGGGTTTTAAGAAAGGAGCTTTAAGCTTTAGCTTTAAGCTTTAGCACATCCTCTTCAGTAAAGTTTTACCATAACCTCAGATCTGAGTGATCATTTTCATATCTGGAAACCTTCTTCATGAAGAGTTCTCCTCTTGCAGGGCAGGTCTCTGTGTCTATGAAAAGAGGTATGTGTAGCTACTGGCAGTAGCGGCTTTGATGTTATTCTTTATATTCTATTATCAAATCTAGAGAATCAAACTTCCTGAGATGTCCAGTGAGCTAGTTTCAATATACTGTCCTGCTCCAGGTGGATTAAGTGTTTTATTGGAGACTTAACACCTCACTGCTAGCTGTTCATACTGTGAACTTGCTGCAGTTCATCCAAGCCACTGACTGTCCTAGCTCTGGCAGGCATGAGAGCTGCTCAGATCTGTGGTTATCCATATGCCTCAGTAATAGAACTTCTGGTTGCTTTAGGATGTGGGATATGCTTTTGCAAAATACTGATATGAAGACAAAGTCACTGTCTGCCTGCTTCATGAAAAAGGTTTAGAATTCTTGGTGGTAGAATGATGTATCAACCTATCAACATGCTCTAAAAGGATACCTCAGACTGTCTTACTCTAATTTCTGATCTGCTGGTTCAGCCCCAGCATTTGAAGGGATTTCTGTTGTTCAGAGGTCTGCTTATGAATACCAGACAGTATTTGAGTAAGAGCACTGTGTTGATGCTACATTACAATGATCTTGTTTCTTATGTTATGCTTCAGTCACTGTGTCAGTTTTCTTGTTTCAAGACTGAAAGTTTCCTTTGCATTAAGTTGTACTGGTTATGGAGAGGAAGGTGGAAAAGCCTGTCAAGAGTAGCTGTGATGTTAAAATGCAGGTAGAGAATTATTTGAAGGAAAAATGAAGAGAAGATCATGAGAATATGTTGTTTCTTTCACAAACTCCCAAGTTATGTTAATGGTGCTGAGAAGACCTGAGACATCCTCTGCCCATAGCTAACACATGCATGTAGTGTATATGAAGGAGAGCCGTATGTTCTTTCTATAGAAGCACAAGTCAAGGCTAGAATGTTTCCAGCTCAATGACTGCAAGCATGCACATTTGCATTATGCATGTGCAGATGGACAAAAATGTCTTAGAGAAATTCCAGGTCCTGTTCTCTTAGGTTATGTGCTCTGTATAGTCAACCGCATTCCAGAGAAAACCAATACTTTTTTCCCTGTCATTTCATTGTTTTCTCATTGTCTTCAAGAACCTAATATGATGTGGAAACATGGTATGTCTGTTAATCTATGTTGTACTTTGATTGTATCCATGACCATTAAATAATATATTTAACAATAAAAGTTTAGAATTTGAGATTTGTTTTTGATATATACAGTGTATGTAACCACAAAATATTTTTATTGGTAGATACCAGCTGATGGGAAAAGCCTCTTGGAAATACAAGGCTTAGAACCCAATGAGAAATACATATTTGCAGTTGCAGCGTATTCTTCTGATGGAAAACTTATTGGTGATGCTATTGGGGAAATGACTAAGCCAATCCTTGCCTATCAACCTCTTTCTGTTACTACTGTTCGAGCCTATCTAACTCAGGTAGGGTTAGAGTCTTTGATAATAAACATATCCTTTAACATGATTTAATTACTTTTTTCACTGATAAATTTAAAAATCCTTCTAGTAAAATCTCAAGCCTTTCTTGACAAAAGCTTGATAGGCACAAATCACAATTTTAATGTAACAAATGGTATATTTGGGTGACTCTATTCTTAATTGAAAATCCCAGTTTAAGGAGAAAGATGTCTCTCAGCTAGTTTTCTTATCCCTGGTCCTGTTTTTTGGTCTGCGTTTAACTTCTTTCTTCTTTTTTATAATTTATTTTTTCATTTTTGTGATTGAGACAAAATGCTAGTAATCATCTTATTGGTCATAACAGTATGGGATAAAAATGTGATTGAATTTACCAGGTAGCAAATCCAGTCATTTTCATATTGAAATCATTTTTGTAGTGTCTTGTGGAAGACCACAAAGGCTCTATCAGACCTTTATCTTATTTTTCTCTATTCTTAATGAAAAAGATTTAAACCAGATTGTGGCATGGCGAAAAATGAAATTGTCTACCTCTAGAGATCAGATCATGGGGAAGAGTTAGAAGATTTCCTAAAATTTTCCAAAGGAGGAGGCATCCACATGAATTTTTGCCTTCTTGTGCAGCTCCATTTGCATCCTATTATGCAGAGCAGCAGGGCATTCTGCAGTATGAGCAAAAGTCAAATGAACATAAATGAAATAATATGCCTTCAAAAAATGCAGCACAATACCTATAAAGTATTCCACACAGGGCTGTTACATCCCTGGTTAGCAGTCAAGAAACTCTTTTCCCTTCTCTGGTGCTAATTCTGAAGGCAAACTAATATTGGTAGAATCAGATTGCTACTACATGTGTTTTATTCAAATATGTCAGAATTTTCTTACAGAAATGTAAATTTACAAGTTGGTGGGTTAAAAACCTTTTTTTATACTACAATCATATTTGGCTTGGTTATTTGATGGACATGGAAACTTGTTTGGTTTTCTTTTTTAAATTTTTTTGTAGGTAGCCTATCAGACGGGCAACTATGCATTAGCCAGAGAGGCATTTTCACCAATGTGGAATTATTTTGTTTCACATTCTTCTCCACTACCTGCCAATGCAGCTGTTATTTCTGCAAGTAGTAATTTCACTATAGCTGAAAACAGGTAACAAATTTAGAAAATAGTTAATTATAGGTATGCACATTTTATTTTAACGAGTGCCAGGCTGTGAAATTTTGTTCAGACTTGCAATATGAAAAACAGTCTGAAGAAAAAAAAGGGTGTGAAATGTGGTTTAAAAATATGGTGTTTTATAATTAGCAGAGAATTTCTGTTATTTATGGAACTGCTGTCATTTATACACCTAATTTTTGATGATGATATTTTTCTTAAGATAATTTGGAACATTTATGAAGTGTCTATTAATTCTGTTGATTCATTTTCGTATGTGAAATATGTTATATGCATTGGGTTCTTGACTTTCCAACTAAGGGAGCAGTAGAATTCACAAACTGTGAAAATTTTTTCCAGCACACCACTCAAAATACACAAATACTCGGTAATTTTGTTTTGGAATGGCTATATAATCTGTTAATAATCTTTGAATATGCTGAAGTGCTTTAGAAGAGATATTTAAGATTAATCCATTTGTAAATAAATTTCAAATGTTCAACCATAATATTATAGGGTTTTCATTATGACAAATCCCAGCTAGGAATTTCATGATTGCATTTACTGAAATTCAGTAGACCCAAATGAAAAATAAATCAAAACTTGACTAATTCCCTGATAAAAGAAAGAGACTTGTATGAAATAGTAGACATGAAATACTATAATAATAAAATACATTATTGTAAATGTTAGTCAACTGCTTATAATTTGATAATGAACTAACGTCCAACATAACTGAACACAAATCATCATCTCCACTTCTGTGGAATTCTTTTTAGATTAATCCTTTCATTAGGAAAGTTTTGGCAAGTTTGTTGAAGAGGGATGAGCAAGTTTTTCATCAACTCCATTTCAGTTTGACAGACTGGAATAGTCTTGCAACCATAGTGACAAGCAGGAATCTTATTGCATGTGTATTAATAGTTCTTGAATATTTCAAGAATTAAAGAAGAAATAAAGAAATAAATATGATTATTTCAAGAAATAGATATTATGGGGATTTTCTAAAAGCTTTTTCAAGATACTTTTATTTCCACTTTACAGATAGAATAATTGGTAATCAGCTATTCTGAGACATGTAATGTAGCTAGCATCTACTCTATATTGTTTTGATATAGTTGCCTCAGAGCCCACGGTTTTCTCATGGTAATGCTGTTTGGATGCAAGCAGATTATGTAGGCTTGTGTGTGCCTTGAATCCTGTTACAGGAGAAAGTAATGTGTCTAAGCACACTCGTTACTTGGGGCTCAGCAGGGCCACTAGTGTGTATCCTCTCTGTCCTTCAAGTGCCACTGTGCGTCTGATACTAGGCATACAAATTTACTAGGGGTCTTGGTGTTACATGCCATAAGAGCATTTGGGATTTACAGGCAGCCTGTGGATTGCATTGATGCAGGCAGATAATCACTAGACATCCTATTTCATGAGTATGTGGATGTTTTAAATCTATCCCTGGCCTAGGCAACAAAGCAGGAATGCAAGTCTGGTCACAGTGCTTGGGTTTTTTTTCCCACTTGTTTTTCATTAATCTTTTTTCCTAAGCAGTTTTTCTGTATTTTTTTTTTAAGCACATAATGCTCAAGAGATAAAATTTGAATGAAGCTGCTTTCAGATAAATCAAATGAAGACAGGAACTTTTAAATAGATGGGCAAAATGGTTTAATGGATTTGGCTTTTCTGACAGTTATGTCCAAGCATTTTTTTTTTAATAATTTTTATGGAAGATTCTCAAAGCTGCGGTATCAGGCCTGAAATGAGGCAGTTTCAGTTTTACTGATTGATAGCCGAGAAATTAGATAGGCTAGTTTGAAAGTGCATAGGACTTAAAGAGTCAGTAGAGGGAGCTGGAAGAAAAGAAAACCTTTTTTTCAGCCGGAAGGCCTGTTGATATCTCGGTAATGTCAAGTTATGTGAATGTGTCTATTTCAGCTTTTTTTTTTTTTTTTTTTTGAGTTTCATTCTCTTTTAGGAAATACAGCCCATGAGAAGGAGGAATTTGTTTCTTATGCTTTAAAATTATAAGACTTTTCCTGTTACAATATTTAAAAAAAATGCAACGCCTCCCTATCCCTAGGGAAGGAAAACGAAACAAGAAAGCTCACTAAGAACAAAAAAGCATGCAGAACACAGATTCTTTTGAGACTTGTAATACCAGTGATGAAAAGGAGTCTGTTACTAATACTTAGTAATGGACTTCACAATTGCTTGCGTCGTTGTCAGAATACAGAAAAAGGCTGTATGTAAGGAGACAAATAAATAAGCTGTAGCATCGCAAGTTTTCAAAGTAAGTTTTACTTACTTTGAAATTAGAAGAAACAACTAAAGAAATTCTGTCTTAGGATTATAGAAGGTGGAGAAAAAGTTTGAAAAGGAGTCTTTATCCCTTTCATTTATATTAGAAATGTTAAGCAATTTTTTCAGGTTTATATATAAGTCTTATTTCAGGAAGTAGAGACAGTAAGCCTTTTTGTCCAGTTTCAGGCATGTGATATCTGAATCATCATTAACATGCTTTTACCATTCTTTTGCTTTTTTGTTTTCTAGGCTACGTTTTGAAGCTCTATCTCAGAATTCTCTTATTACCTTGAAACTCTTTCTGAGGAGTATACTTGTTGTTTGTGACATTAATGTCATGGAACGAGCACTCTTCTGTGATTCCATCTGTTCCCATGAGATACTTTATAAGGAACAAGTATGTGTGTCTTAAAATAACATGCTGGACAGGCTGAGAAAGTTGGGGCTGTTCAGCCTGGAGAAGAGAAGGCTGCGTGGAGACCTCATAGCAGCCTTCCACTATCTGAAGGGGACCTACAAGGATGCCAGGGAGGGACTATTCATCAGGGACTGTAGTTTAGGACAAGGGGTAATGGGTTCAAACTTAAACAAGAGAAGTTCAGGTTAGATATAAGGAAGAAGTTCTTTACTGTGAGGGTGGTGAGGCACTGGAACAGGTTGCCTAAAGACATGATAAATGCTGCATCCCTGGCAGTGTTCAAGGCCAGCCTGGACAGAGCCTTGGGCAACATGATCTAGTGTGAGGTGTCCTTGCCCATGGCAAGGGGGTTGGAACTAGATGATCTTAAGGTCCTTTCCAACCCAAACTATTCCACGATTCTGTGATTTGATTTTACTTTTTGATCAGCTTTATTTCATCATTGCAGTATAAATGTTGCAATGTAGTAGTCCTGTTTACAGAATACTTAATTTTCTGTCAGTTATCTGGTCTTACTTTCTGAAGTATTCGAGTAGCTGTTGGTTATTTTGTATCCTGCTGGGAAGATGGTTTCTGAATCAGTTATTGTCTAATCCAAAGCCCACTGATTCCAACTGAGGAAGGATTTTCCTTCACTTCAGTGGTGGTAGACTACAATTTAAGTATTAATTATGATAATTGTTATTTTTGTCCTACTAAGATGCATCTTGGATTTTTAATTTTAAAAAATTCTGCTATTTATTAATATAGGCGTTTTATCTTACTATGTTAGTTTTAATATACTAAGCTTCCTTTATCTTATTTCAGACTTTCTTATAGGATAATGGCATGTTAATGACACGAAAGCTTTATTTTTTCTTTGGATAGTCAAGCTTTTCTTCTGTAGTTTTACATTCCTATTTCACTCTTTCTTGGCTGAAGTACTTGTCTTGTAAAAATCTGAACCTTCCCTCACCTAGTCTGAGAGTTTAGTATGTGAAATTTCCACTCCACACAGGTTGAGGTTATTAACTGGGCTTTGTAGATTATATGGGCGAATTCAGAGGGCACAATTAGGTGATTTCCTTTAGAGTCATGTATAGTGTTGGTTTTGTTCATATACTTCTAACAGGTGTCAATTTAAATTAATTTTTAAACTTTCATCTTACTTGCTCCTTACTCTGCTTTTTAAACTGCAATAATGTGTCTTCTTTCACTCTCAAATGATTTAAACCAACATAATTTATATTTGAATCAAAATGTGTTTTTCTTCTACAGGTTGCTAGATTAGCAGAATGTGAAAGATTGACTGTGGCAATTGAACTTAGCAATTGGTTGAATGATGCAAGTTACACCCTACAGTCTGTTGTCCAATGTTATGGTCTCCTTGCTCCAATTATTTATCACAAGATTTCTTCAGTGCCGGTAGTTCAGGTGAGAGCATTTTAAGGCAAAGCACCTGGCATCCAAGTCCTGCAGTTCCAGTCATTCAAATTAAACTTAGAATGGAGTGGGAGAGCTAAATATCTAGGCTTTGATTTCTTAGTAGCTTCTGAAAAGTAGCTCTTTCTGAAAGAAAAGCCTTTTATGATTTTATATGTTCACAATGCATATGTGTTCCATGTAAGGTGTACAGATTCTGCTTTTAGATATGCTAAAGTAGCTGCAGTATATCAGTTGTTTCTTCAGGACAACCTGTTGGTATTTTTAAAATAGGTAACTTCTACTTGAACCCTATATGCAGATGGCAATTTTGAGGAAAGAAAAGTGGCATTTGCTTATGGCTTTTTTTGGCATGTTTGCTTCATATACAGTTTTTATCTTAGATAAGAAGGCTATTCAATATTTTGATAATGCAGTCTTTAGTTTTCAGGCATGTGCTCCTTTCTAGAAGCAAGCACCTTCTTTTTGAAAACAGAGTACCTGAATCCTATCCTAACATTTCTGAAGCAGCAGATGTGGGGTTTTTAGATTCAATAATGATACAATAGAAATATGCAAATTTCCCCATGTAATCATGCAGTTTTTCAGGAAGCAGCAGTAAAAGCATGTTTGCCTTATGATGTACGATGAGGTGACTGCAGTGCAGGAAAGGCACAGATCAGCAGCATCTGAACATGGCAGACAGAACAATGTGTTGATAAGAGGATCCAGTGAGAGTTCAGAGCAAGTGAAGTTACTGGGCTGGCCTGTGGTCCATCTAGGAGGAAAAAGCAGGAGCTTCAGGAGTTGGAGCTAGAGACTGGAGACAAGGCCACAACACAGATTCATTGTCTGTCTGGGAGACAGGACTGAAGACCAGCACAACTATACCATAGCTGAAGCAGGGACTGAAGGATTGTGTCTGGCCTTAGCTGGGGCTCCTGGGCCCTTGGGAGAAGGTGTGAGAGGAAGCCCCAAGTGAGCCTGCTCAGGGAATTACTATTGGGGCATTCAGGGACCCGAGAAATTTTTAGGAAAAAACAATGGATCTATTTGCATACAGGGATAGTCTCTCACTTAAGAAGTTGTCTGTGATCACCTGCTAAGGACATAGCTAGCCACTGGAAATGGCTCATGTTTCAGATTTCCTATTTAAAGGGAAAAATAATTTAGTCATATGTTATTTTCATGTCTGATAGATAAAAATGGGGGAAAGAAATCTTCTATTGTTAGAACATACTGGAAACTTTTTCTTTCATTTAAAATTCTGACCAGCTCAATATATTTTTAGGCAGTCCTCTACTAGGAGGATGTCATCTCACTAAATTAAGGGTTCTTTGATTTCACATTAATTAAATCAGCAACAAAATTTAATATCTGTGATTTCATGTGAACATGTAATTTATTCCAATGGGCTGTGGTTGAAATCTTGACACTTCTAAATTAAACGGAAATTTTATTATTGGCTTTCATAGAGCTAGCATTTCATCCTGTCTATTAGATTTCCATGTATTTTTGAAGTTCGCCATCAAATACAACAGGCCACACAGAGGTACAAGCTTGCAAATGTGTTGCAGACTCCAAACTTCATTTTAACCCTTGTATTTCCAGATCCTCATTAAGTGCTTGGCTGTCCTTCAAGAAATTCCAAGTGCTGCTTTGCAGAGGACGCAGGCAGGATGTTATGAAAGTATTCAGCATATGATAGCTTGTACTTCATTTTATACAGCAAAGGTATGGTGTGTGGTGTTGTGCCTATAGCTTGGTTTAAGGTATAGCTCATGTCATTTAGAGAATAAAAAAAAAAAGTATAGCACACTGGCCTACAGAGTGATATCTTAGAGAAGTGGCATCCTTAAATGGTAAGGGTGCAGAAATATTTGTTAGTATCTTTCAGTGTATTTTATATAACGATATTTTGACTTTTTAATAGAATTGAGAACTTTTGTTTATTCAGAAGGTAGACTGTAACTATTAGTCCATGACATGAAATCTGAGTTTTATATCATTGTGTTTATTTTTACATTTAAGGTAGTGCTATTTTCAATAAGTCCTATATGTAATATATAAATTTACAAGTTTATTTACTCCAAATAGGCCATATTTGTAGTTCTAATCAGATTACCATATCTGTCTTGTTTGCTAATTAGATACAAGAGACTTTATGTTATTCAGTCCCACATGCTGGCAGGTACATAAACACCTTGACTTTTAGCAATAACACATATCTGTAGATTAAATTTATGATTCAGATACCCAGTCCGTTTAGTAAGATTAGGAGAAACACGGCAATGGTAGGATTTTTATCTCAGGTATGGAGACATGCTAGATGATAAATGTACCTGATATGATAAATGTAGGATGCTGACACAGTCAGCTTTTCTCCAGGTTTGAGTACACCTTGGCTATGAGCTCATACTGAAGCTGAGCTGTGCCTGATGCTTTGAGGGGTTCCCCTGTGCTGGTGATCCCTCACCCTGGTTTTTATAGCAGCTGGATCTCTGTGCTCACCTCACAAGACCAAATCAGTATCAAATATCCTTAAAAGTGCACTGCAAGAAGACCCAGTTTTCATTCTTTTTATAAAGATGAGTATTTTAAGCCTCAGTGCTGTCATTTTCTTTGTATTGATCAGTTATTTCATGGCTGTGAGGGCAGCGTCAGGTCATGGTGAGGGCTGGGAAGCTGGGAGCCAAGGGCAATGCTGTGGCTGGCAGAGCAGCATCTGGCAGTCAGGTTCAACCGGGAGTGTAGGTCATCAGGTGAGTTTGTTGTGATGAGGCTGGTCTGAGCTGAAGCTGAGAAGTCAATACACAGGTCAGGATCAGGTCTAGTGAGAGTAGCTAGGATCAGACACAGGCCAGCAGTCTATTTCCACAGTGATGGGAGCAGTTTGAGGTCAAGCTGAGGAGTCAGCCCATGGGTCAGATGTCCAGACCAGTGAATGCACTGCCAGGCCCAGGTGTTGCTTGAAGCATGCTGGAGACCAGCATTCCTGTCACACAGGACCTGGCAGGGATGTTAGGCTCAGGCCTGGGCTGAAAGGAAGCTTCTGGCCCCTGACGGGAGGGCCCAAGTGAAGGCTATCAAGGCCAATAAAGCCTATTAAAAACCTTGATCTAGTGTTCATTTGTTGTTGGATTCCCCAGTGAAATGACTGTCTGCTGGTACTGATGATTTTTTTTAATTTGGAGATAGCATTTCAATAGAACAGCATACAGAACAGCAAGCAGAATAAGTGAATTGCAGATGCTTCTGATTAATCCATGGTATATGGTTTTCCGTTGAATTACGGTCATGCCATGTACTGTATTTATCCTAAAGTAATATATATACTTATTTTGTATCCCAGAGACAAACAACCTAACATTAAGTTATTTTGCACATGGTAGAAGCACTTTGGCCTTTAGAGCTCTATCTAAAGAAGATAAAGCCATATAAAAACATTCCTTATGCTGTTCATTTATAAATATCATAATTTAAAAAATAAATTTCACCACTTCTTTCACTAATACAGTTGGGATTTTCAAATGTGCACTTGATACCAGAGAAGTAAATGAGGATCGTTTAGTTGCCCTTTATATTCTTTGATAGCAGTACTGCCTGAGAACAAGAAGAATGTCAATCACAGCAATAGATACTTCTGTTTAAGTCTTTCTATTCTCTGAGGGATAGGTTAAGCAGAAGTAGAAACATAGATGAAATTTCTGCAATTGCAGTTATTTTACAAGGCCTGTAGTGCTGGGTTTTTTAATGAAAAGAAACTTAAATATTGAGTAATTAATTTCTATTTATAATATTCATGCATTTTGACAATTGTGAGTAGGCAATAATGAAACATTGCATGTTATGTAAAACAACAACATATAATGGATGATTCTTTAATAGGTACTGCGTTCATGGAAAGAATATGAACTAGCAGTAATTATTGTTAACTACGGGAAAAAGTTACTGAATTGCTCACCAACCTCACTCTTCCTGTCAGGAGCTATGAAAACTGAAGAATCACTCTATGACAAAGAATTTAAAGTAATTGCTCTGATTTTTACTCTTTCTTTTAGCCAAATATTGTATTCTGTTTTTTTGAAGACTACATTTTTAAAGTTTTTATTTTAGAAGTGATTGTATGGAATAAGAGTTTCCTTGTAGAATTAGAGTTCCAGTTGCAAATTGCAGTGGGAACAGAGTCTCATTGTGTTGAACTAGAGAGGAGTTAGCAGTGTTGCACAGCCATGAGGATCCTGCATATATTTATACAAGCATCCCTAACTGATTTTCACATAAAGTTCCCAGGAATGCTTTATTAGACAGAAAAAATAATTAAGAAATTGTGTAACTAAAGAACAGCAAAAATATCCCAAATAATGAAGAAACTTAACCTCTCAGTTTGTATAGCAGCTGCTTGAAACTGAGTCCTAATAAGAGAGTAAATTAACAATTGTGTAGACTGATTTCTCAGTGTAGGAAGAACTTTTAACCTCTAAGACCTTAATACCTAAATTACAGAGAGATGCAGGAGGTTGTGAGGATTTCCTGCAACTTGAAATCAGAGTAAAGTGTTGATTCTCCATACTTTTCTGTCTGATTTTTCTTTAAATAATTTTAGAAGATGTTTTACTGGAGAGGAGATTTGAAAAAGAGAGGAAAGTAGCAATAGTGGGAGATGAAGAAAGGAAGCAGTGTGAGCATGAAACTGAAATGTATTAAAGAGAGCGACAAAAAGTCAATCAGCTTACAGGGAAGAGTTTCTGTAAGAAAATTTGTAGGATCCAAGAGAAAATTTTCTTCATTGTTTATTGCCGAGTTTGTTAGCTACTCAAAGGTTCATATCAAAAAATAGCAAGGAATCTAAGGTCATAGGAACAATTTAATATCTTGAGCCAAGTAGGGCTGACTGAAAAATTACATTTTCACCAAAGTGAAAAAAAACAACCAACTTTCTTTCCAAAGGAAGATTTTAATTTCTGTAGGCAGTAAATAATCTACATAAAATTATTTTGTCTGGAAACCAACATATTTTGTCAAACAATCTGTTCAAACATGTTATTGTAGCATGTGGGACTTCCCTAAAAATCTGTTTGGTAGCAGAGCACCTTCACTCACTCCCTTAGAGATAAGGAAGAATGAAGCATGGTCAGGTTTTTGAAGATGTGCCAAAAAATTCATGAACGTCTATTTTATTTCACTTTAAAAGAAAATAAAATAATACTGATTAATTTATCAGATACAGATTTAGAAGGCTTGGGATCTAGCCTAAACTCCACTGTTGAACCGCTGGTTTTAGTTAGGTAAAAGCTAAGTTTCATAACTAAGTATTGGATATTTCAGACCACTTCCGTAAAGACATCCCATTTAGCTGCAATGGAAAAAGCAACAGAAAATCTAAATACTCTTGAATCACATCTACTCAAACTGACAAAACCAGGTGGGTGTACTATTAAAACACTTCTTACCTTTTTTTTTTCTATGGAATTTTCTATGGTTTATTTGTAAAAGTTATTTACCTAAGAAATACTTTTATTTCATATACCTTCCATGCTGAATCAACCAAAATAATAATTTCAGTCTTATATATGCATGGTAGCAATGTGTATAATGACTTTTTATTAATGTTTTTCATAATTTTTTCAAAACCAGTCATTCCTTCTTTGAAAGGAATGGTCATTTTTTTTCTGTTCTGCAAATATGTACGTTTTCCCAATCTGTGTAAATTGGGTTCCATGTTATTTCTGCTTGTTTTATCTTCCTAAATCAGAAAAAGTAGTGGAAAAAAACATTGCCCATTTATGGCATGTCTTACTATCCCTATCAGTGGTAGCAGTAATGACCACTGCAAGAAATTTTAGTGGAGAAAAGACTTACTGAAGAAAGTTAACAGAAATTTTCCTTTTTATGAAGGAATGTATATGTATTGATGTATACTAGCATTTAACTATCTTGTAATTCTGTTGAATTCTGTTGAATTTTGTGAATTCTGTTAATTGAAAATCACATTGATTACTTAATAAATTATCTTAATAATTATCTTAATAAATTATCTAATATATAAAAGTTAAAATATCTTAGAGTCCGGATTAAGCACAAGTATTTTCAGGCTAAAGTTCTGCCAAGGTTCGATAAATTAAAAAGCATGACTTATAAGGGATATTTGATTAGAACTTAGACCATAGAGCCACTACTGATCTTTTTTCCGTTATATTTACATGACATTTTGTACTCCTTGGTGCCTGGATAGAATCACAGAATAATTTAGCTTGGAAGGCATTTCTGGGATGTATTTATTCCATTCCCCAGATCAAAACAGGTATAATAAGATCAGGTTGATCTGGGACTTGTTCAGTCAAGTTTTGAATCTCTCTGAAGAAAGATTTTGCGATTTTTACAGGCGATTTCTGCCTTAGTTGACCACCCTTATGGTTAAAAAGGTTTTCTTTATATCTATTTCAAATTTCCTGATTTCCAGCTTGTGTCTATTGCCTTTTGTGCTATCCGTGAGGACAGTCTGTCTCCGTGTTCTATATTTCTCCGATTAGGCAAGTGTAGACTCCTCTTAGCCTTCTCTAGACTGAATCCAGATCTCTCAGCCAGTTCTTGCTTTGTCATAGGCTCTAGTTCGTTATCATCTTGGTGGTCCTTCACTGGACTTGCTCCAGTATGTCAGTGTCTTGTACTACAGTGCTCAAAACCAGACACAGTAATCTAGGTGTGGTCTCACCAGCGCTGAATAGAGTGGAATGGTAATTTCCTCTGACTGGCTGGCTATGCTGTGTTTGATACAGCCCAGTATACAGCTGGGCTTTGCTACAAGGAGACGCTGTTGACTTATGTTCTACTTATTGTCCATCATCTCTGTAATGCATTTGTCTTAGAAGAGAAATAAGAAAAAATCCTGTAATAAGGAGGTTGAAGAGTGACACAAAAATTCCATTCATCTGTGCACTGATAATTTTTTGCTGCTAACGTTGATGCCGGCATTCCTGTAGTATAAGTTTCAGAATGAATGAATTCTGTTAGTTGAAAATTATATTGATAACTTAATAAAATGACATTCCATTCTTAACAGAAACTTAAATTAATGGCTTGATCAGTTAGAGAAGAACACATTTTCAGTACGTGGCAAATACTTGACAGTTGAAGTCTGCTCTGTTCTGAAATAGCATATTTGTCACTAAATTTCAGGATACAAATTAAAGAAGAGTCTTTTGCTGAGGCTGTGCAAAACAAATTACAAAGCTTACAGCAGCCCTTACAAATATGTATAAGTGATTTAGGACAATGTGCACAACTGCAGGACATGATGTTAAAAATATTGTGGAAAAAAATTTTGTTATAGGAAATCCTTAAAAGTGGATCAACATTTAGCATTCCATTGATGATAGTCTCCTAGAAAAATCAAAAGGAGCTGAATCTGCCTCTTTCATAAGAAACTGAAAAAAACCCAAACTATCTCATACACAATACAATTTAAATTCTGAAATTTCAAATATTTTCCCATGTAAAAAATTTTGGGAGATATTATTGTTTGTGAAAACATTTGAAGCAATATATTTTTGAACTTGTCAAATAGGACAGAGTACTAATAAAAGGTGTAACTTGTCCTAAAACAAAGATTTTAAGAAATATCTCCTTGTCCTGCTGACTGTCATGCTTAACTGAACATCATTTGCATTCAACAGACTTCAACTGACTGCTGGCACTGAAGGTTGTAGTTATTGATCCACTATCACAACTGGTTGTTTCAGAGTGTATTTTTAACCTTGCTTTTTCCAGGGACTAGCTGCATTGATCTTTCTTACCCACAGAACTTGCCTAGAACAATTTTTAGGTCATGTTTGTTTATTATGGCAAAATATCAGCTAGCACATGTAACATCATTCTGGTGCTTATCAGCTAGTAACACAGCTGTGTTTAACTCTGTGAAGCTGGAATCCAAGTTATTGTTCTGCTATATATTATATATACTATTTGTGTCTATATGTTGTATATATTATTTACACCTATATCTACTATATTATTTATTGAATAGAATTACATTGTATACATACATTTATATAAATATTTAGGTGAAGAAAAGAAATATTCCTTTGCCTACTCATGCTATCTGTATGCCAAGCATGTATGTAAGCACTAGCCACTCATAGCATCATGTTTAGTTCATGATGTATAGCTTTAAATACATTTTGGACATGTCCTCACTGCACATCCTTTGGTAGACCTTTGTTAGACCCCTGATCATTAGTCTAGTACCTAGTTCATCAGTCACTAGTCTAGTACTTAGTTCATCAGTCACATCCACAAGCTGTTCATTATTTAAAGTGACATGGCTCCTTATGTTTAAATTAAAAGGCAAGCATTTGAATTTCTCTCTGGATGACAGTGAGAGATTTAAAAGCAAAGTGTGCTAAAGAAGGATTTTCAGAGCCTTCATTTACGATTTCAGGTAGAGCTTTTATTGCACATTTTCACTGCATGTCATAATGGATTTAATTTGGTTATTGGTGTAGCTCGTGGATTGCAGCTTACAGGAAAGGAAGATCCTTTGTTACTCCACCCTGTAATTTCATGTTGGACATCAACAAGTGCTTATCAAGAAGGTAGGATAATTGGTGTATGCTTTATTTGTAAAGGCTTCTTTACTTCAGAAACTTGCTAGTAAAGCTATCTAATTCTTGCTTGGAATAAGCTCTTCAAAACTCTCTTTTCATTTTGTTCTCAAATATACAAAATCAAGTAAAACAAAGCTTAAGCTTAAAAAAATTCTTATGTAGTCACATTTAGAAGTGTTTGAAATACTTGCAACAATTTATTTTAGATGCTGATGTTACTTATATAAAATATTAATAATATTAAATATTTAGAACAACTTTTATTTTCTAATAACCTTAAGAATGAGCTCATTTTAAAAGAAGTAGCAGGTTTCAAAGATCCTGTTTGTGTGGAATGTTCTTTTTAAATTGAAATCATGCCACATTTCAACATCAAATTATGTTACTGAAAGAGGAATTCACAAAAATCCGAGTACACTTATATTTTTGAAATAAGATTTAAAATTCTGGTATGTGGACTTTGCTACTGTCTTATTTTTAATACCAGTGCTCAAAATAACGGTGGTATTTTACAGCCTAGCCTGTAATATTAGAGTAGTTTTCAGATAGGATAAATACTTGTTATTTTTTGATGGTAAAAAAATTTGAAGACAGTCAAACAGTAAAAGCAGTTTCGAAACAATGAAAAAGCTGCCTGAAATCTAGCAGCTCCACTGCTGCAATGAGATCTATGTGATGCTCGAATACTAATGTGACTGTCACTGAGAAGGACAACCTAAGTGAATGGGATGGAGTTACTTTGTTATACTTGCTTTATTTTTTTCTTCAGGACTTCAGGCATATGTACAGTTAGGCATTGTTATAAAATATTTTTGCACTACATACTGCATGGTACAAAAGTAGTTCCCAACCTGGTTTCTCAGTTCCTAGAATTTTTGTCATAATAGGAGTGTAAATAGAGTAAACTTTTGATTCTGGTTGCCCAGTCACAGTAAGTATTTAGCAACTACTATTGTGTACCATGACCTGTCTGATTTTAGTATCAGTATGCCTCTTCATCAGCGTGCAACATGACATAAGTGTGTGCTTTGAAACTGTAATTATAGCTGAATTCAGAAACCTTAACAGCATAAGTACAAAACCTGTGTTAATTATTTGTTACTTTATTGCAGTGATAAAATTCACAAACAATTCACGTTTTCTTGAGTTCTTTGTTCAAGTTTTGAATAAAATCCTGAATGAAGAGAAGTTTCAGTGTGTTCTGGAATGGGCAGAAGATGTGCAAGTCTACTTGAAAAGGTAGATCTCTTATGGTAGTAGTGAAAACTACTACTTAGGTTCATCAGTTATAGCAGAAACTATAAACTATACTAAGACCCATCTGGAGCCATTTCCATGGCTCTTAGTCTTCAGAAGTTCCATGAGCAGCAAGGATTATATACCGGCAGAAAATACTGTACTGTGACCTCGTCGTACATGGAGGCTTCGCCCGTGGCTGTGTTTGCTTGAAAGTCTTTTCTACCACCAGTGATTTCCATGATTTTCCTTTTCAGAGACACCAGTTAGTAATATGTCCATTTGCCATATTATTATGAGGCAGACAGTTAAGTTAGTATGCCTGGTTAAATCAAAAGCAAACTGATCGGGGCCTACTGTAGTGTCTAAAAAACTTCTATACTGAAAAGATAAGTGGAAGCAAATTGTAGACACTTACCTAAAAGGATTCTAAAGAAATTTAACTATAACTGTAAAAACTACACACCAGTATTTCTAAACTTTAAAAGGCAAATAATGAAAAGGAGACATAGGTAACCAGAACTGCTGTTACAGGAGACCAAAAAAATTGGACATGAAGAAGTTATTTGAAGAATTCCAGAGTAGATTTTGTGTAATGAAGAAAACTGTTATGTTTTACTAGGAGATAGGAAGGTGAGATAGTTGTTACCTGTAAATTCAGACTTCTAAAATAAACATTGAAAATGAGTGCTTCCTATTTTCTTAAGGGGCAATAGGAAAGAAAACCTGCTGAATTTGAAACTCCCAAAGAAATAGAGATTGCATGTGCCCTACCTATTCCCAAAGATAACCTGTTAACTATGAAAGGAGTTTGGCATGATGGTGATGATGATGAAAGTATTATTTTTTGTCAGGAGGAACGACCAACTTCTCTGTATCAATGGAGTTTCAACACAAGGAAAAGGTTCTCCCAAAGGCACTAAGGTGAATTAGTGTTTCAGAAAGTGAGTTTTATTTTCAAGGAGTCACTTATGTCTTTACCAAGCAACAATACCATACTCATTAAAATAAATTTTTAAACACTATCTCATAAAAATCTCAGCAAGAGACAGAGAATCATAGAATCATGAATGCTTTGGGTTGGAAGGGACCTTAAAGATCATCTAGTTCCAGCCCTCCTGCCACAGTCAGGGACACCTTCCACTAGACCAGGTTGCTCCAAGCCCCGTCCAACCTGGCTTTGAATGCTTCCAGGGATGCGGCAGCCACAATTTCTCTGGGCAACCTGTGCCAGTGTCTCACTCACAGGGAAGAATTTTTTTCCTAATACCTAGTTTAAATCTCCTCTTGTTCAGTTTAGAGTCATTGTCCTACCCCTACTTTGTACAAAGTCTCCCACATGCATAATTATTTAAAGTTAGGATACAAACTGTAATCCTCAGCTCACCTCTGCACTCCTAAAACCAGGAAGAAAATTTGGCATGGGATTTATTTTAAAAACAACTATGAAGAATTTGAGATGTGTCAGAGTAATGCATTCCAAAATCAATGAAAACTTGCCTTTCCTCAGCTGCCATTAAAAACTCAATGTGTTAATAAGAAATGCCTTGGGTACTGTCAGATTAAGAAAAGGAGGCCAGTTCAGGTCTTTTTATACAATATGTTGTACTTACACTTTTTTATGAGTAGTTGTTCATGATTAACTCTGTGCAGATAAAGGGTTATGTTCAGAACTATTTTAATATCTTTTGCTTTTATTGACAGGTAAGAATAATCTTAATAGATTTGTGTTGTTTTGGAGGAAGAGTTTTCTCACTTACAACCCTCTAGTAATGCTGTAATACTGCTAGCATCTGAGATAGATTAGGGAAAAGATTTCTATCTCAGTTTTTGTATTGCAAAATTTTACTATTTATAATAATAGAAAAAGAACTACCATTTTTGAGATGCAAAACACTGGCATATGAAAGAAAGAACCTGGGGACCTGGTTGGCTTCTTAGTATCAGGCATTTGACATCTCCTAGAAAAATTGTAAAGTTTACTGGAATGTTGAATATTTCTTTTGCTGTCTTATTTTGACAAATACCTCAAAGAAACCAGAGGCATCAACTTTGAAGAAACCAGGAAAAAAACCTTTGAGTCCTACTAAAGGAGAGACCCTTAGACAGTATTTCATGAAACATCCAAGCATAGAGAAGTCTCCAGAAGCACAAAGGTAAATGAGCATATGTTGTCAGGTTCATATACAGAACCAAAATATTTTGGTTGAAATTTAGTTTACAATTAAGTGTATATTATGAAACTTTTTTCTACCAAAGGGATGAATTTGTGCACAGTCCATTTACTTTTCTGTTTTAATTTGGTATAAAATTGGCTTCCACTCAGGAGAACAAAATCTGTCTTACTTCTAGTTAAGAGAATAACTGTTGAAGATTTTGAAGTTTTTATCTTAATAATCGAAGACTTTATTTCACTTGTGTTAGCTTGAGCATGTTGATTCCTCATGGTGGAAAAGCTATGTCAATCTGCGTACTATAATGCTTTT
This sequence comes from Psittacula echo, assembly GCF_963264785.1. Taxonomy (NCBI): domain Eukaryota; kingdom Metazoa; phylum Chordata; class Aves; order Psittaciformes; family Psittacidae; genus Psittacula; species Psittacula echo. The sequence goes on along the minus strand of NC_137735.1, from coordinate 115,526,276 downwards.
CAAACTGTGTTGGGGGGGGGGGGCTTCTCTGTTAGATATTTTACAAAGAATGTTTATTTTGTCCTGATGCTCAGGTATTTTCAGATTGATTTTTGCCATCTTTTTGCTAGTCTTTTTGGATTATCTGTTCTGTAACTTCAGAAAACTGTTTCTTGATAGAAACAAATGAAAATTCATGTTTTGTTTTGGCAGGTAATTGTATATATTTGGTTAACTCACTAGTAATGGTACCTTCTGACCTAAATGGATTCATTACCTGGTGCTTTGGTCACTTATGTTTCCAGCATTTAACAAGTGGAAAACTAGAAATATCTGAATACAAGCAATCACATAGCTGGATCTGAAAGTGTTTGTATAAGGAACCTCAAAAATGTCTTCCATATACTATTTTCTAAATACAGAATCATAGAATCAACTAGGTTGGAAAGGACCTTTAAGATCATCAAGTCCAAACATTACCCCAGGACTGCCAAGACCACCACTAAACCGTATCACCGAGGGATCATATCCATTCTGTGAGATATTCTGGAGCACCCCAGAATATTCAAACTGTACTGAATACTAAAGATTTACCTAAACAGTCCATTTTATCTCATCGACACTAAAAAACACCTTAACATGATTTTCATGGCTTCCAGTGAAACGGGTTGTTTAATTTATCCTGGGCTTTTTGTCTTTTCAGCTACTCTTTCATATCCTACGTAATAATATTGCTGTATAATATAATCAACATTGTGTATGGTATACTGTTCTGCCCACATTTTAAAGGTGGAAAACAGGCAACAAAAATAATTTAGATTGGTTAAGGTATCAGCTTACAGTTCATAAAAAACTAAAAATGAATCTGATTTGACTTTAGCATGGTATGCATGCCAGGTAATACAGAATTGTTTGATCTAGCAAAGAAACACAAAAATCTGCCTGCAAATTAAAGCCAGGCATCCAAGTTTGAAATAAAATGTTTTCTTCACATTGAGGGTGATTAGCTGCCAAAACACAGCAATAAAAATAATGATCCAAATTTATCGTATAATAGTAGAATCTCCATCTCCTGAATAGACTGAAACACATTGTATTTGTTATAATAATCTGTGTGGATGATTCACGTACAAATAACTTCAAATACAGACCTAAACTTTTCCTAAGTACTAAGTCAAATATCTCATTGAAGTTGGTAAAATTTAAGATAGGATTTAGTGTGTTATAAATGCGCTTACAATAGGGAAAGCACCTTTTCTTTTCTTGACTGCAGCAAAAATACTTTTACTAGAAATATGTCTTATTCTTCTGCGTTAATGCAAGTCTGTGGAGATGCAGTGGGATACTTCTGTGTATCTTTACCATAATTTTCTTTTCTAAAGCTTCAAGAAAACACAGTTTCATTTTTTGTTACTTCATATATTTCGGTTTAGGAAATGCAAGAACGAGTTGCAAAAAGCAGCTCGTCACACCTTAGTGGTACTGCTGAAACCAATTGTGAGGAATTACTTAGAAAAAAAGAAGTTTCGTCACATGTGTCTTGAAGAGATGCCCTGGAGGTCTCAGATGAATATCTATCTGGCAGTTGCACACTACAGCTTATTTAAAAAAAATCTGGAAGAGCAATTCAACATTGGAATTTTTGGTTCACAGCATCTGGACAGGTACATATTGCTGCATTATTATTGACTGCTATTAATATAGTTTATTGTGTTATTGTAATTAATGCAAACAGATCTGAATTACAGTCAGTTTGTCATATGAACAGTTCAGCTTTCCAGTGCAAACTGATTTAATATGTAACAAGTTTTGGCCAGTGACACACACATCTTTGGTTGCTCACTTGACTGGTCACCTAGAAGTTCTGAAATACAATATACTGTGCTATTTTTTGGTTCCTTGTAACTTTTGACCACCATTCATTATTTGTTATTCCTCAAGCTGCTAAAATATAATCAAAACTCACTTTTGAGAAACTGAATTTATTGTATGTATATTGAAATTTTGATATTATATCCAGGGGTTTTATTGTACTTTCTTATTTTTCTCTCATTCTGCAGTTACAGTATTTTGGATCCTGAAATATTCTCATTAAATAATTGTGGCACGATAGTGGTGAGAGAAGCTGTAGAGAACAGCATAAAACCAACTCCTTCTGTAATTATAGAGTCAGGAATGACCAAAGAACAAATTGGTAAGAACTTTTAACGGGTGCGTAACTGGAATTAGTTTCAATTTTTCTTTCTCTTAATTTCTGTCTTGTCCCCTATCATTAATTCTCCACATCAACTTTGGAAAAATACTCATACCAATTTAAAGAGAAGATGTTTCTGGATTTCAGAAGTGCCCCCCTATTTTCTCTTTTTGGCATACCTAATATAAACCAAGTCATAGTCACTAATGGGTCATTTATAATAACTCTGAGCGTTGTTTATTGTATTATTTGCTTTAAATCTAGTGTTTATCGTATACTTTAGTAACAAGTTTATAACTTCTAATAAATTAATGATATTAGCTTTTGGTTTGCAGAAGCTATGCTACCTAGACCTATTAAATTGATAGTATTCCAGGTTATTCTAAATGCAGTGATAATTTGTATAAGTTTCTATGGCTGTTAATTGGTCTATAGCTTCCTTTAGATTTTCTAACAGGTCAATAATTTCCTGGGTCATTCAGTAAGTCTTTCTTAAAATTATAGGCTGATGTTTATTATTATCTTTCCAATTTTAAGTAGAATAGTTTAGGTTTTCTTCTCTACTGCTTGTTCCTTAATGTTCCTCTGTGGCGGAGGCTACCTCAAGATCAATTTTTTGTCTTCTACCACTTTTACTTCAGTTCTCTATCTTTCACACTTGTCTGTTCTATTATATCAGCTAATGTCCAGTTCTATTATCCCAGCTAATATTCAGTAACATCCTTTGAGGTTTCAATAGGAGGCAACAGGGTCCTGTTTGTGAGAACTGTGACATATAGGACTTTCATTACCTTAGATGTTGGTGATGTAGGTAGTCTGCTGTCGTGGTTTAAGCCCAGGCCGTAAATCAGAGCCATGCAGTCTACTTCCCCCCCCCCCAACCTTTCTTCCCTCCGCTCCTGGAGGGACGGGGAGGAGAATCGAAAGAATGCAACTCCCACGGGTTGAGATAAGAACAGTTTAATAACTAAGGTATAACACAAATCACTACTGCTACCACTAATAGTAATAATGATAAAGGAAATAACAAGGAAGAGAATACAACCGCTCACCAACCGGTACCTTGCCCCCACCCCGTAGTGATCCAGCCCTTCCGGGCACTCTCCCTTCTACATCCTGGGCATGACGTGCTGTGGTATGGAATACCTCTTTGGCTAGTTTGGGTCAGGTGTCCTGTCCCTACTTCCTCCCGGCTTCTCCTCCTCCCTGGCAGAGCATGAGACTCACAAAGTCCTTGGTCAGGGTAAACTTTCTGACCAGCAACTGAAAACATCGGCTTTATCAGTATTATTCCCAGGCCAAAAGTCAAAACCACAGCACTGCACCAGCTACTAAGAAGGAGAAAAAAGTGACTGCTGCTGCTGAACCCAGGACAGTATCCACCCCTTATTCCATACCATTCACGTCATGCTCAGATCCCACAGTTTCAGTGTACCCTCACTCTCATCTCAGTGCCCTCTTATCTTAGTGCACGGACCAATCCCTATAAAGCTGCTGAGTCCATTCGGTCCATGATGTTGGGCTCCATCTCTTGTAACAGTCTTTCAGAGCAGGAGAGGCTGTGTGCAGTGTTCACACTCGTGAATAACCTGGGCAATAGTGTCTATTGCTAAGTCCACCCCTCGATCATGAGTCCATCTCTATGCTGCATCTCTGCCCTGATGGCCTGAAGTGCCATGGGCCCATCAGGCTCAAAATAATTCACCCTCCCCTGCAGCAGTCTCTGCAACTTGTCGTCGGGGACTCCACACAGCTGCCTTCCATCTCCGACGCTTCCAAAGCACTGGAGGGGCCCAGTGGATTAGATACTCGCCCATACTGTCCCACACACCGTGACACTCATGACTGTCCAGCCCTGGGGAAAACCTCTCAGTCCCCCTGTATTGTCTAACCCCAGACAAGACCCAAACCTGACTCTGCTTAACTCTCGGGATCAGACAAAATGGTTGTGGGTAGAACACACTCTGTGTGTGTGCCAACATGGTGATCCCCATCACAATCAGCAGGCAGGTCCCAAGGGTACCCAAAGGCCATTCAAAACCTTCAGAACTCTCAAATGCTGCTGCTGTACTTGTCACTGGGGCTGGTGTAGCTGTTGTGCTTGAAGGCTCTCTCACCACCAGCTTCCCTTTTTCCGAGTCCAGATCTTCCTCCTCTGCCTTGCTGGGAAATGCTGTGTGGTCTTCTGCATCCTCCTGCGGCTCAGGCTCACGGGGCTCGGCAGACGGCTGCTGGGGGATGCTCTCGGCCACCGCGGGGCTGGGCTCGGCCGCGGCGCTCGGCTCCTCTGCCGCCTCCTCCCGCTGCTCAGCAGCTGCCTCCTTCCCGGCCTCCAGCCCCGCTCCCGCCGCCGCTTGCTCCCCGGGGCCCCTCTCCCAGGGCCACTCCCCCTCGGCTCCCCTCAGCCTCACAAAGACGGAGGCGAGGACGAGGGCCAGGACGGTGAAGAGCAGAGGGATGGCCAGGTACAAGTCCACGGCCACGTCCATCCCGCCCTGCTGCCGGAGCCCGCCCGCGTTACAAGCCATTACCATAAAGTACAATGAGACAAGAACCTTAGCCCAAGGCCCACACTTGATAAACACTAACACAGCAAATACCGGCTCTAAGTAAGCTACAGCATACTGAAACTGTGAGATCAAGAGAAACAACTTTGAGAGCCAATAAATCAGCATTGTGCTTCGGTCAGATCTGTTGTTATCTCAAACCTTCCTGCCCCACGTTGGGCGCCAAAAAGAATGTCGTGGTTTAAGCCCAGGCCGTAAATCAGAACCACGCAGTCCACTTCCCCCCCCTCCAACCTTTCTTCCCTCCGCTTCTGGAGGGACGGGGAGGAGAATCGAAAGAATGCAACTCCCACGGGTTGAGATAAGAACAGTTTAATAACTAAGGTATAACACAACTCACTACTGCTACCACCAATAATAATAATGATAAAGGAAATAACAAGGAAGAGAATACAACCACTCACCGACCGGTACCTTGCCCCCACCCCGTAGTGATCCAGCCCTTCCAGGCACTCTCCCTTCTACATCCTGGGCATGACGTGCTGTGGTATGGAATACCTCTTTGGCTAGTTTGGGTCAGGTGTCCTGTCCCTACTTCCTCCCGGCTTCTCCTCCTCCCTGGCAGAGCATGAGACTCACAAAGTCCTTGGTCAGGGTAAACTTTCTGACCAGTAACTGAAAACATTGGCTTTATCAGTATTATTCCCAGGCCGAAAGTCAAAATCACAGAGCTGCACCAGCTACTAAGAAGGAGAAAAAAGTGACTGCTGCTGCTGAACCCAGGACATCTGCCTAGCCACCACAAATTCAAGAAGAAATAACAGGCCCTGGTCCTTTTAATAGCACTGTAGGGAATTCATTCTTGCCATAGATTCAAAGGGGGATGGGGTTGTAGCTGGGCTTGCCCCAGTGGGGCAGCACTCCAGAATTGATGAAGACTGGAAGGCCTCCTATAATCCTAGGGTGAAATCGGTGTACTCAGGTCCCTCCTTGAAATGCCTATACACTAATGCGCGCAGCATGGGAAATAAGCAGGAAGAGTTAGAAACCTGTGTTAAGTCAGGAGATTATGATCTGGTGGCAATTACAGAGACGTGGTGGGACAGCTCGCATGACTGGAATATACTCATGGAGGGCTATGTCCTTTTCAGGAAAGACAGGCCAGCCAGGCGGGGTGGTGGGGTTGCTCTTTATGTGCGAGAGCAGCTGCAATGTACTGAGTTCTGTCCAGGGACAGAGGACGAGCGAGTTGAGAGTCTGTGGGTGAGAATTAAGGGGCAGGCTGGCAGGGGTGATACTGTTGTGGGTGTCTGTTACAGGCCACCAGATCAGGGTGAGGAAGTTGACGAGGCCTTCTACAGGCAGCTGAGAGCAGCCTCACAGTCACAGGCCGTGGTCGTCGTGGGGGATTTTAACTTCCCTGATGTTTGCTGGAAGGACTACTCAGCAACCCAGCCACAGTCCAGGAGGTTCCTCCAGTGTATGGATGATAACTTCCTCATGCAAATGGTGGATGAGCCAACCAGGAGAGGAGCGCTGCTGGATCTCATCCTCACTAACAAGGACGGTCTGGTTGAAGCAGTAAAGGTTGAGGGCTGCCTTGGTTGCAGCGACCACGAGATGGTGGAATTCAGGATCTTGTGTGGTAGGACCAGTACAATAGCAAGTAGAATTGCAACCCTGGACTTCAGCAGGGCAAACTTTGGCCTTTTCAAGCAATTGCTAGGGGAAATCCCATGGGCAAGGCTGCTTGAAGGTAAAGGGGCCCAAGATAGTTGGTTGGCATTCAAGGATTGCTTATTCCGAGCTCAAGATCAGTGCATCCCGACACGTGGGAAGTCAAGGAAGAGGGCCAGGAGACCTGCGTGGCTAAATAAGGAACTGCTGGGTATGCTCAAGTGGAAGAGGAGAGTTTACAGGTCATGGAAGGAGAGGCTGGCCACTCGGGAGGAATATAAGGCTGCTGCTAGAGGATGTAGGAAGGCAGCTAGGATGGCTAAGGCCTCCTTAGAATTAAATCTGGCGAGAGGGGTCAAGGACAGCAGAAAGAGCTTTTTCAAATACATGGCTGTAAAACTAACACCAGAGGCAAGGTTGGCCCACTGATGAACGGGATGGGTGCCCTGGTGACAGAAGATACAGAGATGGCAGAGTTATTGAATGCCTTCTTTGTCTCTGTCTACTCTGCCGGAGTCAGTCCTGAAGAGCCCTGTACCCCTGTGACCTCAGATGAAGTCAGGTCAACGGAGCAGTTTGCCTTAGTCCATGAGGAATGGGTTAGGGACCAGTTGAGCAATCTGGACATCCATAAATCCATGGGTCCAGATGGGACGCACCCGCGGGTGCTGAGGGAACTGGCAGAAGTCATTGCTAGACCACTCTCCATCGTCTTTACCAAGTCTTGGGAAACGGGAGAGGTGCCTGAGGACTGGAGGAAAGCAAATGTCACTCCAGTCTTCAAAAAGGGCAAGAAGGAGGACCCGGGTAACTATAGACCGGTCAGCCTCACCTCCATCCCTGGGAAAGTGATGGAACACCTTATCCTTGGTGCCATCTTAAGGCATATCAAGAATAAGAGGGTTATGAGGGGCAGTCAACATGGCTTTACCAAGGGGAAGTCATGCTTGACCAACCTCATAGCCTTTTATGAGGAAATAACATGGTGGATGGATGATGGCAGAGCAGTGGATGTGGTCTACCTTGACTTCAGCAAAGCATTTGACACAGTCTCCCACAGCATCCTCATAGCTAAATTGAGGAAGTGTGGCCTGGATGATCAGGTAGTGAGGTGGACTGCGAACTGGCTGAAGGACAGAAGCCAGAGAGTTGTAGTCTATGGGGCGGAGTCTAGTTGGAGGCCTGTATCTAGTGGAGTGCCTCAAGGGTCAGTACTTGGACCAGTATTATTTAATATATTCATCAATGATTTAGATGAGGGAATTGAGTGTACTATCAGCAAGTTTGCTGATGACACTAAGCTGGGAGGAGTGGCTGACACACCAGAAGGCTGTGCTGCCATCCAGCGAGACCTGGACAGGCTGGAGAGTTGGGCAGGGAGAAACTTGATGAAATATAACAAGGGAAAGTGTAGAGTCCTGCATCTGCGCAGGAACAACCCCAGGTTCCAGTAGAGGTTGGGGAACGACCTGTTAGAGAGTAGTGTAGGGGAGAGGGACCTGGGGGTCCTAGTGGACAGCAGGATGACCATGAGCCAACACTGTGCCCTTGTGGCCAAGAAGGCCAATGGCATCCTGGGGTGTATTAGAAGGGGGGTGGTCAGTAGGTCGAGAGAGGTCCTCTTTCCCCTCTACTCGGCCCTGGTGAGACCGCATCTGGAATATTGTGTCCAGTTCTGGGCCCCTCAGTTCAAGAAGGACAAGGAGCTGCTGGAGAGAGTCCAGCGCAGGGCAACTGAGATGATTGAGGGAGTGGAGCATCTCCCTTATGAGGAAAGGCTGAGGGAGCTGGGTCTCTATAGTTTGGAGAAGAGGAGACTGCGGGGGGACCTTATTAGTGTATATAAATATATAAAGGGGGAGTGTCACGAGGATGGAGCCAGGCTCTTCTCAGGGGCAAACAATGATAGGACAAGGGGTAATGGGTACAAACTGGAACACAAGAGGTTCCACTTAAACTTGAGAAGAAACTTCTTCTCAGTGAGGGTGACGGAACACTGGAACAGGCTGCCCAGGGGGGTTGTGGAGTCTCCTCTGGAGACATTCAAAACCCGCCTGGACACATCCCTGTGTAACCTCATCTAGGTGTTCCTGCTCCGGCAGGGGGATTGGACTAGATGATCTTTTGAGGTCCCTTCCAATCTCTAACATACTGTGATACTGTGATAATTGTAGAGAGCAAAATTCTATCATTCCTTGTAGGACTTCCTTAGGTAGGAATCAATCCTCTTCTTTGCCTTTTCCAAGGAGGCATGACAAAACCTAGCAGTTGCATTTACTTGCTCTCTTTGCAACAGCTGACTTCTGGTTATACTCTATTGTCTTGATAGTTGCAAATCACTGAGAAGAGTCACAGAAAGTTGCTGAAAACTAATGAAAACCCTGTGTACTACCACCTGGCTTTTGCAGCAATTCTGAATGAATTAATTTCATGAAGAGTGTAGTTTGCCATCGAGTCAAATACCTTAGCTTGAAATTAGCTTCTTTGTAAAGATATTACTGTATGCCACTACCATGAACTTTTGTGTTTCCCCTTGGAAGATATTTGCTTTGAATAAAATTATGAAGCAATTCTACACAGACCACAGAATTTGATAGAAATCTTCCTTTCTTCCTTACTTCTCCTTTTAAGAGGTCTCTGTTTCAAAAAGATTCTTGGCAGCTTGCCACATGGTGATTTCTTCCTAAAACTTAACTTCCATGAGGGTTATGTTTGGCTTTGAGACTAAAAATTATTTGGTACACATTATTATTTTGCTCAAAATATTTTTTATCTGTGCTTCTCACAATGCTTAAGTAAAAGCATCTTATATTTTAAATATCATAACCTTATAAATATGATAACCTTAACATTGGCATTTCCTAACATTTAAGTATTTAGGTGCCATAGAAACATCCTAGCTGGCTGATAATGTTTTCTTTTTTGAGAACTTTAACTCGGTTTTAACCATTGAACTTTTTGCTTTCAGGTAGAGATAAATCTTTTAAGCCCAGCATTAAAATAAGTGGGACAAATACTCCTCTAACTCAAACCACAGATACAGTCTCTTGTTCCTTCAGAGAATGCAACCAGTTCCTGACAAATACCATTTTATTGGAGCATTTTGCAAAAATCTTTTTGCATTTAAAAAAAGCAGTGGTAAGATGTGCTTTCTTATTAAACATTTTATTTAGTAATAAGCATTGCATTACAATACTTACTATTTTCTATGCTAAAACTCCCTACACTTCAGAAGCTTCAAAAAAGCTTCAGTGGGAAAAAGCGAGGATTTCTCACCTTCTGCAAAACATGTACAATGTGTACATGTACAATGTGTGAAATGTCAGGCATATCCCCTGTCATCATGTGTATTTCTATCCAACATATAATAATTCATATAAATGTTGGAGTTTTTTTAATCTACTTTTTGTAACTTTCCTTCTCGTGTTTATTAAATCTTTTTGAAAGTACTTGCAGACTTACCCTTCCCTTTAGAGGTCTTTTTACAGGTCCCTTTACAGTGAATGCCTCAGTAGGATGTACAGGGAGTGAAAGGAAATACTGACTACTCCTCCCACAAACTCTTCTAAAACTGAGTAAAAACACATGCATATGTGGTGTGAATTAATTCTTATTTTTTATTCTCACACCAAAAGCAATAATTAAATTCAATTATAAATTAATGCTACTCTGAAAAATTCCAAATTAAGGTTCTATAATGCTTTATATAAATTGAAATATTGAATGATCTGTTATTAAGGAAGATCCATAGACTATAATTTTGAAAGACTACTTATTCCTAAACTTTTCAATAAAAGAATTAAAATTTTAATTTCTGTATTTCCAAAGTATATTTTGAATGATATGCACAGGTTCTTGCTCACCGTGGTGGCCACTGGACATTGCTTCAAAATGCTTGTCGCGAACTTTGGAACTATACTCAAGAAATACAGTTAATTGCTAACTGTTTACATTCCCAAATGGATACATTTCCCATTACCAGAGATTTCCTTAGAAACACCATCTGGTTCCCTTTTTATTTGGCATCAGACATGATCATTGATATGATAACTGAACTACAAGCAAGCACATCTCTTAAGGTAAAAAATATTTTTATTGAGACAAGTATACTCTTTATTATCATGTCTTCAGTAGAGACACTTTTCTTTCTCTTGCGTTATATTCTGGTATCTCCAAGTTATTCTCTGTAACAAGATTTTAGAGGATTACAGTATTTTCTAATCTTTATAATTTGATTCTGCCCTTCTACTCTGCTGTTGTGAGACCTCACTTGGAGTACTGCATGCAATTCTGGTGTCCTCAACATGAGAAGGACATGGAGATGTTGGAGCAAGTCCACAGGAGGGCCACAAGGATGATCAGGAGGCTGAAGCACCTCCTATATGAAGACAGGCTGAGAAGGTTGGAGCTGTTCAGCCTGGAGAAGAGAAGCTGAGTGGAGACCTCATAGCAGCCTTCCAGTATCCAAAGGGGGCCTACAGGGATGCCAGAGAGGGACTCTTAATCTGAGATTGTAGTGTTAGGACAAAGGTTAATGGGTTTAAACTTAAACAGGGGAAGTTCAGGTTAGATGTAAGGAAGAAGTTCTTTACTGTGAGGGTGGTGAGGCACTGGAACAGGTTGCCCAAAGACATGGTGAATGCTCCACCCCTGGCAGTGTTCAAGGCCAGGTTGGATGGGGCTTTGAGCAACCTGGTCTAGTGGAAAGTGTCCCTGCTCATGGCGGGGGGTTTGAAACTAGATGATCTTAAGGTCCTTTCCAACCCTAACCATACTATGATTCTATGTCTTAAAAACAAATTTGAAAATAACAGGTAGAATAATACTTCTTTCCTGTAGATTGTGGATCCTGAAGGAGACTTCTGCATTCCCAGTTGTTTAGGAGGTATTATGGATGAAAATGGCGGTTCTGATCTCCATCCACAGTCTCCCCTGGATGATGTGAATGTGGTTGACTTGAAATGGATATGTAACCTGATTCTTAAAACAATAGAATTGTTATATAAAATGAAGAAGTGGGAAGCACTGGTACACATAGCTGTACAATTCAATGTACTTACACAGTAAGTCACACCAACTCTAATAAAACCTAAGAAGAAACACTATATAGTTAAATATACCATTTCTTTGCTTAATTACTATATTTCACTTTTTTTTCAGTGAGAGATACACAGAACAAGTGAGTCCACTGCTGGTGTATGCTCAGAGGCAGCTGCTGGAAAGGATACAGCAATTCAGTGGCTTGGACAGCCATGAACCTAATTTCATAAAATATCTCTCTAATAATGCAGATAAGGTGAACCACAGATTTATTTTTTGGGCACTGACTCTTAATATAAACTAAATGTGGAGAAGTGCTTTCACTGATTAGATTAACATGGTTTTCATAATGTTCACAAATAGTAAATTATGATAAATTAATGAACATAATTGATTGAAGTGCATGAAAAGGCTTATATGATTCCAGCAGCAGCAAAGGTCTGGACTTGATGACCCAAAGAACATTTCTTCACACATAATGTACCTATTTCATATTATGAGCCTAAATCTAATTTCATGTTAGTTCTTAACACCGCTCTTAACCTGAAAACATTTATTTGGATATTGGGAAATCTTTGTGAGTAGTTAAAATTAAATACAAAGAGATTGCTTGTGTCCGCATTGGAATAGTGCTCTTAAAGACCAAAGTTAAGCAACTTAACCCAAATACTGACAATACCAATAAAAAATGTGAAAAACGTGATCACCAGCAGAAAACCCTGAAGCTGCTCAGTAAGTTCCTCTCATTAAAAACTATGGCTCTATGTATTTAGTAAACTGACACTGCCATTTAGAATTTTTAAATGGAATTAGCGATTAAATATTAGGATTTTTGGTTTATGGGTTGTTTTTGAGTTTGGGGTTTTTTTTTAATTTTTTTTTTTTTTTTTAAATCCTAAGGTGTATTTCTAAAAGGTTTTGCTGAAATCAGTTGCATGGTTGAGATTTTTAATATGTTTCTATTACTAATATAAACACAGAACTTGAAGGAGAAGGGGGAGAAAGTGGATTTGGAATTCCAAACAGGTTTGTTCTGAGCATGAACATGGGGTTCAGCAGCCACTGCCTTACCTAGGGACAGCACACTGCTGTCCAGGAACTCAGAAGGCACTCCTGGCTTGCGAAGGGCAGCTGATGTGCTCTGTCTTGTCTCTCTTTAAGGCTGTTTCCTGATGACTTCTTTCAGGCCCTGCCGTTCAGAACATAGTCACCGTCTAAAAAAAAAAGGGCAGTGTGACAAACTGCCACATACCACTGTAATCTGAGCAACGTGGAAGAGTAGTCAAGGTTTTGAAAGACAATTTATAAAGACTACTGTTTGTTAGTAGTAATAAGGATTGTTCAAAAAAGACATAAAGTTAGAAATTCGGAGGGTATGGCTAAATTTCCATAATGCAGTGCCGTTCAGAGAGCCTAGAACTAGCTCTGAATTGGCTCTTCTGCCTCTGAAGTGATATAGCTACATTAGCAAAATAAAATGTCTGTGCTGGATTAGCCTTTTATAGAAGTCTGGAAGTTTGCTTATCTGACAGGGTTAGTCGGCTGCTGTTACCTGCTTGGAGATGTTTTGTATATCCCTATGCAGCATTACATTGTACTTCACAGGCAGAGTGCTCTTCAGGCATACTTACACTGACAGGTTCTTTGCAAGCATGCATTTATCCAGACAAAGAAAGGAGGAATATTTGCTGAACATCAACAAGTTGCTCATGATTATTTCAAATACCAAATAAGATACAAGTTTAATACAGAAACATCTAAATATTTATATTTTTTATCTAATGTTTAGGTGTTGTGAATGTTTCACCTCTTACTGACAAGGGTACTAGTTATGGGTCATTGATGTCTTTGTAAATTAGTCCTCTTTTATTTTTTTATGACTGGGTATTTAGATACTTAACTTTAAGCACCAGATTTTGACTTTCTGAATGTTATTCAATTATCATGAAACAAAACTTGCTTTTTAGATGAATTGCAGAAACTACATAGGGCAGAAAATACAGCTGCCTGTCGCCAGTTCTGCTAGTGAACAGATTTTTCCTGGATGCTTTTTCTACCCTGAGACGAAAAATGATTATGCAGGTCAGAGCACATTTCAGTATCATGAGTTCTCTTTTCTTCCAAACTCTTACCTTTTTTTCATACTGGATATTTTTGTTTTGGCTTGGTTTTGGCTTTTTTTTTTTTTTTTTTCTCTTTATCATAGATCTTGCACTGCTCCTATAATCTGTCTCTTTTAATAGAAACTCAGTTTTCTCTTCAAATTATTATTCCTGATATTTTGGATGGGTAGCAGTGTTGTTAAGACCTTTCCAACTATATTCAGACTGTATCTGAAAACAGAGAGGAGCAGTTGTCATCCAAAAGCCAATTGACTTACAGTATGTTGAGTGAGCTTGGTGGTCTTGGTTCAGTTTTCCATTGGTATCATTGGCTATCCAGCAATTTACCCAGAAGTTAACCGAACCTGCACTGTTATAGTAGAATCAATATAAAAACTGAAGTGAACTATAAGGTAGCAAAACACCTCTATTACTCACAGTTGTTGTTTACAATCAGAATTAAGATGTTATAGTAGTTAATGGAAGTTCATAAAGCATAGTTCCTCCTATCACAGATATATTGATGCATTGAACACAAGGCTTTGTGTCAAATTCAGCTGAGGAAAATCATTAAAAAGTAGATAATGCTGCATATAAGAAAGTAGATAATATGCATTCAGTGGAGAGAGCATTCCAGCCCACAGGTTTGGTATGTAGGAACTATGGTATTGTAGTGAATAGGATCAGCAGTTGTACTGAAAGTCTTGTTTCCAGGCTTCAGACACCAGAATTCAGAGCAGAGAGCTGAGCTTAGGCATGCCCAGTGCAGATGAAATTCGAGGAATATAGATATCACATGACAAGTAAAATGTAACACTGAAAAACATATAAATGCTTGGAAGTGTTCCTGTCTGTTAATACCTTTGCTTCAATTCATAATCCAACAGGTAACAAAGGTGACAATTATATTAATATATTTTAGGTTTTTTTGAAGATCTGAAATTGTTCAAATATATGTGTTGCAGGGTGATTTATTAAAAATTATATTTATGTAATGCAGAATTGTTCTCCATATTAATTCCTTTTAGTGAGTACAGCGAAAGCCCTAGTTTCTGTACCTCTTGATGTGAATGATACACTGAAATGTTTTAGAGAAAGTCTACAAAAAGCTAACTATCACAGCAGAGCACTGAGACACAGCAGAAAACTACTTTCATTGTTTCTTGCATACACACAAGGTGAGTTATTTATTGAAGTGTTTCTCACTTAATAAAGTGTATATGCAGTTCCAATAACAAAGAGTGAAAGGAATAGATTTTTTTAAATTCAAGTTTTAGTTGTTATTGACAATCAGGAAGAAACATAGAATATAAAGTTATATATGAAGTTCTGTAAGCACAGGCTCTAAGTCTGATTTCCTATGATTTGTGCCTAATGGCTGGATGATAAATTTTTTTCGTGCAGCTATGTCATTTGTCTGTAAGAAGCCAAACCTCTGTCAGAGGACTGACTGGCAGATCTTACCAAGTTCATTTTCCCTAACGGAGCTCATATTTTCATTTGGTTGCACTGAGCAATGAGTTACATCCAGTGAGTTTAATCAGGAGACACACAGAGAAAAATAGCATAGGAAACCAGATAAAACCAGGATACACAGGAAATGCATATTTGTTTAAGTAATGTGGTAAGAAAATAGTACGTTCCTTTTCCTAACTTACCATAAAAATCACTTTTCTGTTCTAGAAAAACCTGGAAGAGCAATCAGCAGTCAAATCTCTTCAAGGAAAAGGATGGAATTTGATGCGGGAGCTGAAATGATGTATCTACCAACACCATGTGACCTTTCTCAAGAAAAATTTCATTTCTCCAGTAGCGTTGAGAGTAAACCAATACCACACACACATCTTTCACTAATTATCACTTCCTATGAACAAACAATTGGTAATTTTTTTCCTGAATTTCTCTTTACAGCTGAGAGGTAATATCATGCTGCCTATCTTATCCCAGTGTTATTTTTCTCTGTCAGATAGCTATAACTATCTGAAAGCTGGTTTCCGAAATACGCAACCTTGTTTCTGTTGATTCAGAAAATGTGCATTAGATTCTAAACAAGCCCCTACCTGGTTCATAACCTCTAGAATTATCTCATCTTACAGAAAAACATTACTTCAGTGATGTTGTACTGATTAATACCAAATTAAAAATCTGCTGTAATGTTTACCAATTTCATTTTAATTCCACGATAGGTTTGTGGTTTTGTTTTTGTTGTGTTTTTTGTTTTGTTGTGGTTTTGGTTTTGATTTTGGTTTTTGTTTCGGTTTTTTGCGGGTTTTGTTTTGCTTTGTTTTGTTTTGCTTTTTCTCTAGCAAACAGACCTTTCAGATTCTGTGCATTTGAATATGAGATCTAATTGACAGGCTTCCATCTTACATTCTAGTATGGCTTTACCTATATGGTTACAGCTCAACACTATTATCTTTTTTGCTGTATGACAAAATAGGTGAAGTGTAGCAGGTCAATAGATGTTGTAAGTGGTTTCATTTGATATAAGGGATCCAGAAATGAGCCAGACAGTGCTACTATGCTGTATGCAGGCAGTGTTGTTTAGCAGGGCCAGTGATCTGCTTCCCAATTTATCTCTTGGAGATGAAGACATTTGAGAGATCTGAAAAAAAAAAAACCCAACCAAAATACAAAAGCTTAGGTAAACAGGTCCATATACACATCCTACTCTTGTTTTTAAAGTTAGTAGAAATAAGAAATAGTATATTTGAAGGTAAATTTATAAGCATAATAAATCTTTCAAAAAAATTAATGCACTGAATTAAATCTGAATGCATGTCTGCTTCTCATGCAAAATTTGTTCAAAATTTAGTAACTGATTTAATGATGTGATGATTTTTTTTTTCCTAATTGGTTAAAAATAAATAACAGGCATTCTTGAAATAAACAAACAAAGAGACCTTAAGGTTCAAGCTCTACACGAACTTGGAAATCTTCACTTTTATGTTGGGAACAAAAGGTACATATTTATTGGATTAAAAAAGAGCATAGTTTTATTTTCTTTTAATTGGCCTTCATATACCCTTCAACTGTTTTGTAAGTTCTTGTGCTGTCCTTAAGTCCATATCACTTTTCTCACCTAACTCGCTGTTAACTGTATATTGAGAGGCTCTTTTTTTCTAGAGTTGTTTATATTTCTTATCTACCTAATTACAATTAAGCAAATTAATTAAGCATCTCAGTGTTTTTTTAAGAAGTAATATCTGTTGCTTGACAATTTCATTTTAGTGTAAGTCCCAGTAAGTCTGCTGACCAGGAATGGTATCTCTTTGTATTGTAGAAACTATATTTCAGTTTTTGACCTAATCAGAATTAGTTATATATCAGGCAATAAACGTAAAATGAAGCAAATCTTTTCTGCCACTTTGGAAAATGTCAGCAATATGATGAGAATGTTTTTCATATGTTACAGAGCTGCTTTTAAATATTGGTGTCAAGCCCTTGATGAAACACTCAACATTGCTGATGCTCTTAGCAACTGGCAAGAGTTATGTTTTCCAAAAAATGCTACAGACTGCTTTACAGTTGGAAGATTGACTGATATTAGTCAGAAATTTCTTTCTCAGGCTGGAATTTGGGGATGTTTACATGCAGCAGTTTTAGTGGCTAAAATAGCTCAGTAAGTATTTTATCTGTATATATATTTTCTTTCATATTTTAAACAAATTGCTCATCCAGGACATTATGCAACTTGAAATTAATTTAAAAACACTAAGCTGCTATAAAAAACACTTATCAAAAGCAGAGGCATTTTTCCTTTCAGAAAGAAAGTTGCTCTTTTGGAGAATATTGCTTGTTCCCTTCTGTTGAGTGCTCATCTTTGATCCTAATTGCAGCTGTATATTATATGGAGAGATCATTGAAATAAAACAAAATGATAAAAAGTCAGAAGTGCAAGGATTTTACAGTCATATTGATTTTCAATCAAAATATCACATCTCCCAAGTCATTGCACGTATTAAATATTAATCTATCTTGAGGGCAGATTTACTGCCTAAAGTACTCATTTTCTGGTGAATTACAACTAAATGAAATTTGAATTACTGTATTAAAGTCTACCATCAATACATATTTCTGTCCAGTACTCCTTGATTGCTGGTAAAACACTATGGATGTACAATACAGAAATGTACAAAATATAAAATTTAGAAATATCTAAGCCAGCTCTAAATGACCTTAGAAATGTTATACCCATGAAAAGGCAGAGCTTCAACTGAGTAAAATGTCTTACCTGAGAAGCAAGTCATATTAATAACACTATGAGATATCTGTGAGCCAAGGTAGCTTTGAAAGCATTAGCATCTAGACAACTCCCTTTGAATAGGTATATCTTTGGTCAGATGCTTCTTTCTTTGCACGGCATGGCTGAGCACCCGTCTACAGAACAGGCAGCTGTTTTCCAATATGAAAAACATCTAGATTGTGTTGGTATCATTATTATATGAGATAAAAAGGAGTTTGAATAATTTATATTGATATTTCATATTTCTTATTCATCTTTTACATTCATATTTCTTATTATTTGTTGCACTTCAGGTATATAGCAACATCAAAGATAAGCTTAAGAACCAAATACTGCTATTTTTCTGCTTTACTTTTTAAGGTAAGAATACAATTTCAGTTAATGAATTGCTTCTAAAATTTAAATCTCAGTAACACTCTATTGAAATATTTCTCTTTTCATTTTGGTTGAGAAGGAAAACTGGAGACCAGAGGTAGTTGACAATTTATGCACATTAGATGTTTTTATTCTCTGTTTTTTAATATTATTCCTGTATTATAGCCTAAAAATTATCACTTCAATAAGAGGCTAGTGTCTGAGAGAAATAATAAAATACTGGAAAGTGAAGATGGCTAAAATATTTGACAGTCAAATGTATTTTTCTTCTCTTGAAGTGTTCTGCTCAGGAAGAGCTGGATGGCATCCACAATGGCAGAGTGCTCTCTGTCACATCTGTAATAAATTTTCTATCAGGAGAACAGCCTCTTTAGAAAAAGAAGTTTTTGAATCTTTTTTAGCATTAAAAATATTGGTTTGCAATACTGAAATCTCATGCCTATTAGAAGTGTACTCTAAAAATAGAGGATAGTCAAAATGATTCAGTTTAATTTTCGAAGAAAATAAGATTATTAAAGTTGTTTGTGAGCTATCAGAAACCAAACTCTTAAAAGAAGTTTGAAGACACCGATATCAAAAGTGATACAGGAAAAAAAGCTACAAGTATGCTGCCAGTCTTCTGCCAGTCATACTCCACTGGGATCAATGCTTACTCATCCCAGTGCAGCATCAGGAAGTTAGTTGGCTTCTTCCAAAACAAACCAATGCCACTTTCTAAGCATCTTGTGCCAGCCATGATTGTGTATATGTGATCTGTGCTAGGCCGCATTTAAAACCTTGCTAAGTTCAGCAAAGGGAGAACAAGTTGAAGAAAGAAAGGCAAAGGAGAATTTTTACTTGCTTCTAGCACTGTAATTGCTGGTGGTACAAAGCTGAATGATTTTTATTCCTCATTTTGACAGAAATAGTAGTAAGCATTTGTTCCAGTTGTGTAGCGGTAGAAATAATTGTGGCTTGACTGAAGCAGGTCTGATATTAATTGGGATAGGAGCAGTTTGCAGGGTGAGTGTCTTGAAAAATATAAAATTGCTGTCACTGTACCTTGCGAAGATGAAGACCATAATTTGTTCGTTCATTTGGAAAGATTTTATAGCCTTATTTTTCTACCTCTTGTACAGAATTTAGGCTTGTTAATATCTTAGCCCTGAGTATGTAGATGCACTTTTCTCTAGCATATCATTGCTAATTACAAGATAAACACAATTGGGAAGGAATATGCAACATCAGAGACAATGTCAGCACTCCTCCCTTTTTAAAGTAGGAACATTGAAGTTACTTCCTTGAAGTCCTGAGGAGTACTTGCTGAGGAATCCTTCCTGATTATTTTTCTACACCTTGATTAATTTTTTTCTTTTGCTTGTTCTATGAAATACTGTCCTTAGCCTATTTACAGCCTGTTTTTTTCCCTCCATCAAGTTCACACATAAAGTCCTTTTTTCTAAAAAGATTTTTCTTGGTTTTGTCTGCAAACAACTGAATACTTCAGACATTGACAAAGTTTCATTTATGAAATAATTTGAGTCTCAAGGATTGGACTTTTATAGTGTTTCACTAATGCCTATATATCTTTTCACAATTAGTTCATCATTATTACTTTCAGACCCTGTTTAGAGCTTCTCTTCCACATCCAACATCTGACTGTGACTTTGCACAATATGAAACAAATATGCTTATTCCTGGTATCGACTTGTTCTCTGATCGCTACAGAGGTGATATCTCTACTGTGGTTGCAAGCCTGAATTTCCTTATGTTTGAACTACATTGTGCAAAACAAAATTTAATCGTAAGTATTGTTTTTACACTCTGGAGAGGAATTTTGAAACATCAAGTCTTTCTTTTTTTTTTTTTTTTTTTTTTTTTTTTGGTGTATTTATTAGTACTTATTAGTGCTCAGAAACTCTAGCAACATTATTGTATGGTTAGGTTCTGTGGCATGGAGATAGAGGCAAGGAATATCTTGCTGCCTATAGATTTTAGAATACTTGGGGTAATTTTTTATTCAGGGGATGACAACACGTGGTCATCTTGTATTATACATACTTAGCTTAGGCATTTTAGAGGAAATTTCCTATTATATGCAGTTTGAAATATACTGGACTGAGAATTTCTTTCAATGCAGTATGTCCAGAATGCTTTCAATAATTTTACTTGCACATTTGGTAAATAAAAGCCCCTTCTGCCTTTCTCCTTCTCATGTCCCCTTATTGCTTAGTATGGAGTGTTTTTACGCTTCCCTCTTATGTTGATCATATGCTTATTTCCTTTTTTTAAAGACTGATCACTTCCATTTTAACCCAACTTCTTTCAAAGGTGCAGTGCTGTACATTGGAATAAATAGACTGAATTGCTTATTAGTATTGAAAAAGCTGCAATTCTACCTCTGTTCCTGCTTGGTCCTGTATGTTCTAACAGATTTTCATGTCAGGCGATTGTTATACCTCTATAAGTGAACTCTCCTAGTTGCATAACAGAAAAGTCCCCAGCAGAAAAAGTAGATAGTTTTCTCCTGTTTTAATGAGTTGAATCCACTTATGAAAAGGTCCTGAAAGGAGCAGGGGAAAAGATTGTGTGGTTGGCAGCAGGGGAGCAAGAAAAGGTTAAGGGGTATAGATGGAAGAGGGGTTAGAGAGGAGGTGGCAGGAAGATATTACCCCTTTTTTTGTCAGCAAGCCATTTGTTGGATTGATTTCTTCTGGAACTTCAGGCTGTCTGTTTTCCCTCCTGTTGTTGCTTCTTCCCATCCTGCTTTATTGGAGTTCACTTTGCTACTAAGCTTTGTCTCAATGCCCTCACTATGGGAGATCAAGTGAGATCAAGGAGCAGACAGTTACCTGGAGGCAGGAACACTTAATTTGACTGCTTGCTTCACGTGGCTATGCGCAGTTTTGATTCTTTCTGCACTTGTACTAGTAGAATATAGATCCAGGTCATAGATCATGATCAAAGCAATTGCAGTTTCAGCAGGATGAGAGCCTCATCTCCACTGTATGCTTAATGTGGGGGAATGTTTTGGATAGTGGGCACTAAGTTGATTTGACATACATTGAGATTCAAGTTTTATTAAAAATAAGATTTCAAAGACTAATTTTGTTGAACTACTTCAAATACCAGTTGGAAGCTGTATGGGTACAAATAAAACATTTGCCTCAAGCATTTGTAATCCAAATTCAGAAGCATTAAGCTACTTTATGAAAACTAAAACTGCATTTGACAAAAAAGTAACAATGTTGTTAGCATTTTCCAAGCTTGAGGACATTTTAAAGTGAGGAAAAATGTAAAAGCTGAACAGTAATTAAATTCTGGAAGTTCTTTCATTTTCAATATACAAATATTTCTATTAGGAAAGACTCTATGGAAATATTATATAATAATAATAATAATTATAATAATTGCAGTGTTTGTATACTTCACTAGAACTCAGCTATAAAATGTTTTTGTTAGTTACTCCTACAGAAACTTCTAATTTGGAATGAATGCAAATGAATTTGTAAATCTCATCACCATCAGTTTATTTTACAATTGGTATTGTTTCACTTAGTTGCAGAACTTCACTATGTTTATTTTATAAAGCTCACAGAGTTCTACTATTCTGTTACTTATACTGAAAAAAACTACGGCATCAAAATGCAGTTTTAGAAATCCCTTATATCAAGATCTTTCTAGTAGGTTTATTCACTAATGGTGTAGTAAAAAAACCTCACCTCAAACACAGAATAATTTGAGGAAACTTCACTTTCTACATTGTGAATCACATAAAAGATAGTGTGAGGGCTTAGCTTCAGCCAGATGAAGAATTTCTTTACACATTCACCCTTCATAGAGCATAACAGAAATAGTGGTGGTACGTGACAGTGAAAGCAGTACTCCTGTATTAGCACTAGATTTGTGATGTATAATCGCAATGTACATTTCTATAATTGTACCCTTTATGACGTTTATGGCTAGATGACCTAATATTTTCTTACAGATCTTACCATTGTTCACATTATACCAATACATTGTTTCTGAGATTTGTAAGGACCCAGTTAAATCTATTGAAGGAAGAATCTTCAAGGTAATCAAACTTTTTTTGTTTATTGCAGCACACTGGGTTTCAAATAAACTTTTCATTTCTTTGTTAAATGTAGTTGATTTAATATTTCTTCCTATAACACTACTATGAAAAGCAGTGCTTTAAAGTTTAGCTGTTGCTTAGTGTTTCTTAGCATAATAGATTGTAGAATAGTACTACTTTTTAAATGCAATTATTTATATTCTTAGTTTTAGTAGAATATATGGTTATTTATATAGTTTTAATGTTAATGTCCTACAGAGACTGTTAAGTACTTCCATCGTTTCTTCCTAGTTTCCTTTTAACAAGCATTCTCCTTAAAGATATTGCAATAAGATTATCCCTCTTAGATCCAAACTTCGTACCTGGCATTTTTTATCTTATTCCACCAATCTTTTAAATGTTATCTTAAGTGCAGAACATAAATGATATTTTGTTCACAGTGTGCACTTCTGGATTTTTTTATCAGTATCAGTGTGGATCCAGGTTGTCAGATTTCTGGGAACAGACTTTTGTCATTTCACTAATGTTTTCTTGTTGGTTTGGTTTTGTTTTGTTTTTTCAGGAATTTAACTTGTAGTAACAGTCAAAATATTATTGGGTTTAGATATTTTCAGGAAATGCTAATATGGTTAGGGAGAGAAACTGAGTACTATGAGAGTAAGATGAGTGCTGTCTGTGAAACAGATTTTGATAAGGGGCTGATCTAGGACTAATACTCAAATCTGTAGCTAAAATGTATTAAGTTTCCTTTGTCAGGAGCAAGTTTTTGAAAAAAAAATGGTTTTCTTTCTTTCTGTTCATTTTTGTTTTTAAAAGTGAAACGCTGGTCTTTGATATTTCACTTATTAACAATAAAATGTAAAACATTTCTTTCCATCAAAGAATGTTCTCCATCAATGTATTATTATAGAATCCAAATCTGCTTGAAAATTACCATTTGAAAACTTTTTTTTTTTTTGAGTAAAAAGTGTAACTGAAAATTATTTAAATAAAAGGCTCTTATTTTTTCACAGATTAAAGTACTTACAGATATAGGATTTTTTACGGAGGCCTTTCATGAACTGTCTTTGCTTAACTGTGGAGAGAGAATTCCATGGAAAATACCTGCAGGATACAGAATAATTGAACAAATAATGGTAAACACCAGTAAAGTACAACATCAAACTATTAATACTCAATTCTCTTCATTAAACTGTACATACTCCTGCAAGTTATTACACATCTGCAAGTTATTACACATTCCTGGAAAATTCCTAAATTTCTTTCAATAGGCAGGTCAAATAGTAGGCATTGAAGTGACATTAATTCCTCTCATTGAACAAAAGGAACAAAAATAAATATTGAAACGGACATGCTGTCTGTTTTATACATTGAGTAATGCCGAATATACTGTTGAAAAAATAATGTGTGATTTTATATGTGGACATAAAAAATATATATAGATTTCTTACCCCATTAACAGCAAAATTCCCACCACCCCAGCCAGGGGCACAGTAGCTGAGGGGCAGCTGGGGCAGCCCCAGCCCAGGGCATGACTCACCTCTGTGGGGCCACGGACAGGCTGAGGCTCTGCTGGGACATCTTCCTGCAGGTGGATGTTGTGATCAGGGCTGGTGAGGAGGCTCAGCCCCGGGGTGGCTGCACAAGGCCATGGGGTCTGGCTGAGGCTGGGCCAGGGTCTGAGCCCATGGGCAGGCCTGGCTTAGAGGGCCTGTGGCAGGGCAGGGCTGTAGGGAGCTGGAGACCAGTGCTGTTGTGGTGTTTCTGGGCAGAGGCTGATGCCCCAAGGGCCTGAAATAGGGTCCTGGGACCTGGGCAGGGTGGGGGCAACCCCAGGAGATGCTTGGGCAGTAAGAGATATTGGCAACCTCAGAGCCTTGACAGTCACATCAGCACAGGTCAATGACTTCAATCTTCTCCATACGTAAAGCTAAGTAGTAATCTCACCTTTGATCACTGATGTGCTACAAGGTTATGAAGCTATTAACAATTGACCTGGGCTTCTTTGTCTTACCTGAGAACATACCTGTACAGGCAGATACAGTCCAGAGCTATTGGGCAAGCCTCCACCATAACAATTACATAGCTTTTCTTATTTTCCAAGCACATACCAAAATAACCTAATGAGTTACTGCTGGATGTATGCCATCAAAGTCCCAATTATGAGTAGTGCTTTTCGGTAGGTGTCATTCCATGACAACGTATGTGTGCCAGCATGATGGAACTGGATGAAACATACAGTAAAGCACTAGTGGGACAGGCAGGGACACCCCTTTTGACAGCAGTATGTGTTTAACTTGACTGTAAAGCCACATTCTGTACATGCAATAGGATGATATTTCTAATCAGGTGATAATTACAGGCTGATGCTGAAAGGGGAATTCCTAACGCACCTCCATGACTTCACGTTTGCTTCCTTTACCCTGTATTGTAGACAGTGAAGCTGGCACTGCAGAGAAAAATTGAGTTTAATGAGCTGATTTCCCTGCTCCTACCTCACCAAACCCTGAGAGGGAGTTTCTAGCTGCCCTAAGGTCTGACTGTCCTTACATTGCAGCCTCACAATGGCTAAAACCAGCACAGAGCAGCAGCAGCTTTTTTGGCAAAAGAATTATTAGAATCCTCAGTGAGGCTGATTCTGCAGAGCTTCCCTGTTCATGGCTACAGTAGAATGCATTTACTCCATACTGATGCTAGCCAGATTAAAATGCATTTTTAAGGCCTATTTTGCTCATAGAGATAGGATGAGGTCTGGTTGATTTGTCGCTTGTCTTTTTGTAACTGGGTTCACAGGTAAATGTTCAGGTGAATAGCACAGGAGGTGCAACATTAGGTCTCTGGTGTGACATATCTAGAAGCTAAGTGCTTGCTGGACTTTTGAACAGCTCTCAGAATAAGGACTCATCTTCCAGGGAGTGACAGAGATGATAGAGGGCTAAATCTGGAGTATAGAATTAATAAAAGAGTTAATAAAAATCACGTAGAACCCAGTTGTATGTAGGGCTTCCAGTTATAAGGAAGGCTGGAAATTATCTTTACCTCTGGCTTTTTCCTTCTTCTCAGTTGACTGATTTTTCTCTTGATGAAAAGGTAAAGGGATTTTGAGCAAGGACTGGAATTAGGGTCAGATTTCAGAAAATGGGAACACATATAAGTGAAGAAATAGTTTTTTTAAGAGCCCTCAAGGAGGCTGAGATCTCAAGTTCCTCTTGACTTGTAGGTCTTGTTTCCATTCCATTCACAGATTTGTGCTCTGGTGAACAGCAGAGGAGGCATGTGCTAAGTCCACAATTAGAAATAAAAAACATAAAGGCAATTGATGGTTGCTGTCCATAGAGCTCCTAGAATTTGAAATAGGACTTTTGTTGGTTTATGTCTTTTTCTTGCCTTGCTTTAAGTTGAAGAATTCTACCGAGTAGCATAGAAGGTGTAAGGATAGTTTTGGGTCTCAGGTTATGGTTCAGGTAAAGCCTGTAGAAGCTGAGTAATTGTTGGTATTTTTAGAGCCCTCAAAGTATAGTTGGAAATGCACTACACTTGTACACTGCTCTGCTAACTCACTTATTTTATACTCATATTGTAACACAATACTTATTTTTTGGTTTGTCCACTTTACAGGCCGTACAGAAATTTGACTCCTCAGAATCTCTCCTGACTGTTACAAATTTACAGGTAAAAAAAATCTGAAAGAGATAAAAAATTTATGCTAGACATATATATTTATTTATCTGACATCAGTTAGAGATTATTTGGTTCAGAAAATACATCTGTTATTAGTAAAAAGCACTAAATAGGAAACATTTTCCTCAACAGTTTACCATTTCCTAAAATTTAAATTTTATGGCTCAAGGCAGAGGCAAGTGCCATTATCACCATTTCTCAGATGTGAGACCTAATATATACAAATCTATGACTTCTTTGTGCAAAACATACTAGTTGAATTATTCAGGTTTTGTCATGATTTGTAAGGTCTGGTGTTTATCCTGCTAAAATACTGAGAAAAATGCATCATCTAGTCTTATAATTCCTATCAGTCAGAGCTGTCTTCATGGATTTGTCCTAATTTAGATTGGGGTTCAGCCCATTTCTGGGGAGCTAAAAAACCCCCAAAAGTGCGTCTGTAAAGGTTAATGAACAGTCATTTCTCATTTTAATTAAAATCACATATTCATAAATT
Source organism: Psittacula echo (assembly GCF_963264785.1). Classification (NCBI taxonomy): domain Eukaryota; kingdom Metazoa; phylum Chordata; class Aves; order Psittaciformes; family Psittacidae; genus Psittacula; species Psittacula echo. The sequence continues at coordinate 115,499,925 of NC_137735.1, read as the reverse complement.
AATTCATTGAGCCAGTAGGGGTAAACTTTAATAGGATGTGGAAAAGAAACTGTATCATTAAAATAAATTGATAATGTGAAAAAGAACCAGTATTCTTCCCCCTCTTTTTCTTCCCTTTTTCCCCTCTGCTTTTCTCTCTTTTGTTTACAGTAATCTTGTGTGTCTCCTACAACAGTTTATATTAGAAGACAGAAATGAGATGTCTATCTTGACAGCTTTTGATCTCACTAGTTTCAGATTTATTCTGAAGTTGAGCTTTTGATTTCAACACTTCACAGTCTATATGGGGCTCTTACTGGTCTCCTTATGATTTTGCAAAGCTGTCTAGACCTTCAACTTCTAAATTCATAAATTTAAAGTGAGAATATTAAACTCAAGATGAAGCAAGGATGCTATAATAAATAACAAAAGGATCCTATGAAATATGCTAGAAGGGTCTGATACAAGTTCTCCTTGCTTACTCTTTCAGGTTAGGGTGAATTATAACAACAGACTTTCCTTTGAGTTGAGATTTCTGAACTATAGATTTACCTACATATTTTTTATGACCACCTTAGCTCACAGAGTGCTATAGACACTGCAGAAAACTAGAACTCGCAAAGTAATATCTATAATTTCAAAGGTGCACCTTCTACTGGAAAACTGATCACTTGGAGCTGTAGCGTATTCTACTAAGGGGTGAATGAAGTTTGGAAAGGAAAACAGCAACTTATCCATTATGACTAAGAGCATATTACTAATATTTATACTAACTGTTGATAAACATAATTATTAATAGAGGCAGAATATACCTTGAACAAGAAAAGTGTAAAATATGTCATTTCAGATAGTCCCAATTGTTAACTTTCTTGTAGGTACTGGAGGACATATTTAATCGGAATCTGTCTTTGACAATGGTGCCACTATGCAACCAAAACATAATGAATAAACTAACTTTAGCCAAAATGCATTTCGTTATTTGTCTTTCTGCCACAATAAATAATATACCTGAAAAAGTGGAAAAACACGTATATTTTGGTGATACCAACAAGCTGAAGGAGCCAAGCACAGTTACAGCATCAAAAGGTAATTATAAGGGTGGTGGAAAAGTGCATTTCTTCTACAACTTGTTTCAAGCATATTTTTTCCACTTTTAACTGCATACACATGAATTTTTCATATTATAAACAATATTTATATTAAATGTTGATAGAAAAATCAGTCATTATTGAAATAATAAGCACTGAGATTATTCAAGGGTTTTTTTAGTGAATATCCCTAATATCATTAGAGCTGTATTCCATTCTTCCTCACTTATTTTGATATTGAAAGTCCAAATTATAAATAGAGGGAAAAGGGCATGTTCTTCAAATATGAAGAGTATCCGAGAATGGTTTGGCTCTACATCTGTTACTGAAATTTCATCTGAAATGTATTTGACAGGTAAGGCTGGTAAGAATGCTGATAAGAATTCAAGACAACAGGAACAAAACAGCACAATGATGCAGCTTGTTGACTGTAAAGATGAATTAAATATGGCCATGCTGAAGGTAATTTGCCTTTTTTTTTTTTTTTTTTTAAGGAAAAAAGGCTTCAGAAACTTCAGTTTATTCCAAACACATTGCTAATGCTTTCAATATAACAGAAATTATGAAGGGAAATGGCATGAATAAGAGGACTAGAAATTTCTGTTTCTAATCTGATTGTAATCTTACTAGCCACACATCAAGTCTTGGTGGTTTGGTGAAGTTTTTCAAACAGTTTCCATGGGAAATGTCACAATCAGGTCTTGGTATGACTGTTTCAACAACAAGGGAAAAGACTGAATGGGATTTTGAGGCAAAATCATCTTTCAGACTGTAGTGTAGGAGAATGTCAGAGACTTTTGATGAACAGTGTGCTCTACAAAAAAAAATGGAAAACCATTGCCTATTTATGTGAAATGTCTCAGATTTTTTCATGTTTCTCTTTCTGATACTTTATTTTGGAGAAAATATCACCACAGCTTATTAGCTTCTTTGTTTGGAGGATGTTTGGTTGGTGCTGTTCTCAGCTTCTTACAGCTTCGTTTGTCAGACAGACCATAAATTACAGTTGAATTTTCAGGATACATACCTCAGTCAAAGATCTGTCAAAATATAGGTAGAAAAGAACATACTTACAACATCTTTAATGTTTTATTTTAATAGTGTATTGTCTTGTTTATAATTGCTAAGTATAGTAAGAAGTATAGTACAAAATTATCAAGTATAGATACAAGATAAGAATGAAGAATGGAAAATTTCTGTGTAATATTTATAAGCCTTAAAATATGTGGTAAAGGTAAATTGTAATAGTGCAGGCACAGTTAAGATGCTACTTTCAATACATTGAATCTTTAAACCTGAAAAAAGGCAAAATTAATCTATTTATAGAAAAGGCATATTGTAAAAATTTGAATAAAATACCTTTAAAGATTTTTTTTATTTCTTTCATTATTTTTTTTAATCATATAGCGTTGTTTTATTCTCTAGGGGATTTTACTGACAGAAGCTGAAGAAAGTCTTAGCCATCTTGTGCAGAACATACAGGACAAATATGATGGGGAGGTATCTCAGTGTTCTGCTGAAGATTTAGAGGTTCTTCTGGAGGCCAAACTTGAGCTTGCTGCTATTTCTCAGCAATGGCATCAAGCAGCTTTCAGGTAAGTAATATTAAAACCCTTGACTACCAAAGATTAAAAAAAAAAAAAAAAAAAATCAGCATTTTTTTCTTTGAATCCTTATGTCTTCATTAATATTCTAAATCTTAGTAACCAGGCATAACAACCCCACTAGTATATCTACAAATGGCATTTCATTTTTTTATTATTGCTTTGTTTTATTTTTTAAAAGATCATCAGTTATTGGTCTATGATTTCTCTGTGTGGTGTTTTTTTTGATATAGTATACAAAAACCAAGAATAAGCTTCAATGTTCACTGTTTGTGTTAAAGTAAAATCTGGATATGTTAGATAATGCATTTTTTATAATTTTAAGCACCGATGTTCTCTCTGAACTACTGTATTCTACTTTATTCTAGAATGCCCACTGTTACTGTCCTAGAAGAACATTTCTTCTTGGTGTACTTATTGGTGTCAAATTAAAATGTAAAATGTAACTTTTAACATATATGTAACATAAATATAAGAAAATATTTTTTTAGCAGGCATATTGTTAGTGATAATGTCTAAAATAGTGTTGTATTTACATGATCTGCCAGATATTTTCTCCAAATTACAATTTCCAAATTCTGTGATTTTTTTGAGGTTCTGAATTCTTTCAGAGAACTTCATGAAATTACATTTGTGCTATTCTTTGAATATATTCAAAATATATTAACTGTTCATAGATGTTAAATTCTGAACATTGTTTTGATATTTTAGCTAGGAGGAGTCTTCTGTTTAGCATATCTGTAATTTTAAATAAATTTCTGTTGGAAGACAAAAGTCTAACAATGCATAATTTTCATTAGTGTCAACCTCTTTTTATCTAATATTTTATTAGGTTGAAAAATCTTCGAGAGTACAAATCGTTAAGTAGAGATGCAGCACACAGAGGTGGTAGCACTGTCCCGAGACTATATTGTGATTAGGTAGACTGTAATCAGTATTTGTAACTTTTGTTAGGTCTGACTAAACACACTGAAAAGTATTACAGTAAATCTTACATTATAATAAGTGCCAAGCAAAAAAGCAAAATTAACATTTCTTATTGTTGGAATACTGGTGAAGTTTTCTGTAACATTCTTAAATCAAGGTATATAGGTGTTGAAGTTGTAGGTGATTCAGCAGGCCAACCAGCAGCAGTGTTTTTTTTCCTTTTACCCAATTAAAAAAAATAAATGTTTTCTTCTATGTCGAAAGCAAACTATCTTCCTTCTCCCAGCTGTCTTAGGTGAATAAACAAACCTCCAAATCAGACAGCCTTTAAATAGCACAATCTCCTTTTAGCTGCTTAGGGCACAGCAATAAAGAAACAAAATAACAAGAGCAAGAGGTTCAGAGTGCTGTATAGACTACTGAATTGAAAATAGTACTGCAGTATTGTCTTTCACTCAGGTTTTGTTCATGTTATTTTAAGAAGTAAAAGTTTCCCCAAAGTTCAGATATTAGGACTGTAATAATTTCGAGGTAATGTCATTAGTGAAGATGTGAAGTAAGAACTTCTAGGCTCTTTGTGGACATTTCTCATCTTGAAATATTAACCTATTTGAATGCCTTTTGAATTAGATTAATTTACTATAAATTTGGCAAAGAAAAAAACAACGAATCACTGGACAGTGACCTCATTGTGCTTTCCAGTGCCATGTGGATTTAATAAAATTATCATGTTAGTAACTAAGGACTAGTATGCAGATTTATGAAATATCCTGTGCACAAACCCAGTTTACCTTGATACTATGCTTTTAAAAACCTGTATTAGTAGAGTTCAGACCAAAACGTTCTCACCCTGCTAAACGGGTTCCAGTATGCAAACTATCTTCAGTACAAGACCCTTCTTTTTGACATGCAGTTGCACCTAGAGTTTAGCTTCTTTTTTGGCTTATAAATTGTCTCAGATTGAAGAAACTTTCTTAGAGTATCAAGGGTACCAATGGATGTCAAGCATTTTATGGACCATTTTTGAGAACATTCAAATTTTTGATAGGTGTTTAATGGGCCTTTTATATTGATAGCGGCAGGAAAAAAAACCACCAACAAACAAACTGTTGTTTGTTTGGGTTTTTTTTTAACCTGTTTTACAATTTTATTACACTGCCATCCATGGACACTGCTGATATATCTGCCTTAGATACAAATGAAATGTTCCTTCAGACAGCTGGATGTTTCCTGCCTGCCAGCCTAGAAATCAAAGTTTGCATGATATTACAGAAATTCATCATTTTTTCCTTTGGCAAATGACTTAGTGGTGAAATTGTTATAGTCAGCTGTACTTTCCTATTTTGATCATCTTGTCACTTTCTGATTCAGCTGATAAAAGGATATGTATTTTGTCAAGGGAAATATATAAACACATCACTCTTGTTGACAGCAGAAGAGGGTCACAAAAATTTCATCAAGTGAAGCTTCTACATTACAGATTCTGTCTTGCAAAAAAATTTGTGCCCAGAATAATTTTACATATAGGACTAATTCCATTGATCTCAAGGAGACTACTTACATGGTGTCCCCCCCTAAGTATATGAGCTTTCTAATTACCCAAATATGTGCTTGTCTGCTTATGTGAATACATTACTGTTTAAAACAATACATATACAAATCTTTGGGCTTGTGGTCTACATTTTATTCATGTCATTTATATGTAAGCATGTAGATGAAAGTGGTCTAATTTTCAGAATTGCTAAATGTTGACAACAGCAGTTAACTGGAGGCAGTGGTACTCAGGAACTTAGGTTGATAATTCTTAAAAGGCTGTATATACTCTTGAGTGCTGTGCCTTCTCCAAATTGTTTGAGAAACATTAGGACATAGCGTCTCAAACAATCTTTTGAAAAATGTCAGGTTTTGCTGTAATTTTAACTTTGATGCCTGGTTTCAGGGGAGAACTCTTCTTAATAAAAAGAATGAAAATGCAGTAGGGATATTGCTTTGCATTATCCTTACTGTTGTTTTGCTTTTATAAGCAAATTCTGTTTTGTCTTTTCCATTGTTAGAGAGAAAGTTATCATCAAATTCAACATTGATTGATTCTGGTTTCATTTTGTGGAATAAAACTAAGGTAAAGGGATGATGAAGGAGGTTCATAAGGATTGAATTCTGAGAGCTGAAAGGCAAGATATTAACGGGTTTGGTTCTCATTGTTACTTTGGGGTATATCTCTGCTGAATTGGTGTAATCCATCCAGGTCTACATCACAAAAACAGCAAGCAGGCTAGAATCAGAAATGACAGGAAGACTTTAACTACCCTCTTATCTTTGGAGGTTATCCATCCTGTGCTTAGATATATGTTGGCAGAATAATGTGAGTAATTTCAGAGTAGTGCAGCTCATGTTCTGACTTTGAGCATGAATCAAGAACTCTGCCTTTACAGCAATTAGTCTAGAACGTCTCAACAGCAGTAAATTCACGGAGACTGCATCTTTCTTGCATTAAAAACTCTTTACAGTGTTCTGGCAGTGTAAAAGGGACTGAAGGTGTTCATAAATTATTTTTTCTTTGTGCTTCATAGCAGCCAGTCTTCATGTAAAGAGAGTCTCTCTATATAAAAGAACAGCATAGATAGGAACTTTGGTTATAGAATTTTAACAATTGACCTGAGGAAGAATCTTTTAAGAGGTGAGCTAGGGATACCCTACTCTACTTTTGCATTATTAGGAACACGTTTCAGTGGGTAGAGAATAAGTAGGATTGTAAAAAACAAAACAAAACAAAAAAACCAACCAAACCCAAGACCAAAAAATTTTTAGAGAAGAGGTAGGAAAGTAGAGATTTATAGATGTAAGGGAAAATGTACAATTAGAGATGGAAAACTAATAACATGAGACATTGGTGTTGGCAGTTCTATTTCAAGTAGTGTGTTCTTTGAGCAACAAATCCTCTTGTGAAAAGAATCTTCTCAATGTTGGTTTTGAAAGTGTCTTCATATAATGAAAATAATTGCATTCACAAAGTTTGCTGTTATATATATACATTTTTATAAATGTCATGAAAATTTAACAGTGTATCTGAAAGCTTTAAAAAGAAAAAAACCCAAACTATTAGATAACATTTTAAGAAACCTAACAATGTTTTGAGATTCCAACTCCACAATTTTTTGAAATGTGTGATTGAATGCTGCACCAGACCTAATAGTGTCTATATCTTTCTAGATGCTGTTTGGAGCAAACTCCAGAAAAGGATTTATGACTGGGGGTGAGGGGCAGAGAGTCAGTGCCATGTTATTGCTTACTGATGAGGTTTTGCCAGGATGGCATCTAGTTCACTTTTTAGTTGATGGTGTTTACTAAGATCCTGTGAGTATTTTATCATATGGTTTTAACAGAAGGATTAGCATATAACCTGGAAAGGCTTTAAGGAACATGTTTTCTTACCTTTCTAGTTGTGGATTAGATACAGAACTCTCCTAATATTTTGTCATTTGAAGTATTTTTACGTATTCTAATTTATAAAAGCCCATTCCTGAAGACAGATATGCGTAACTTGGAGTCATAGTAGAGTTCTAATTGCTCCAGCAGGATAGGATATATTTTGGTTTATCCATTATTATCAGGTTATGTCTGCAAAACTTTTTCTTTTACTGCTGTTTTCTCACTTTCATACTGCAGTGTCTACAGATTCAGGATACAGTCATAGAATCATAGAATCATAGAATCATAGAATAGTTAGGGTTGGAAAGGACCTTAAGATCATCTAGTTCCAACCCCCCTGCCATGGGCAGGGACACCCCACACTAAACCATGTCACACAAGGCCTCATCCAACCTGGCCTTGAACACCGCCAAGGATGGAGCATTCACAACCTCCCTGGACAACCCATTCCACTGCCTCACCACCCTCACAGTAAAGAATTTCTTCCTTATATCCAATCTAAACTTCCCCTGTTGAAGTTTGAACCCGTTACCCCTTGTCCTGTCACTACAGTCCCTGATGAAGAGTCCCTCCCCAGCATCCTTGTAGGCTCCCTTCAGATACTGGAAGGCTGCTATGAGGTCTCCACGCAGCCTTCTCTTCACCAGGCTGAACAGCCCCAACTTTCTCAGCCTGTCTCCATACGGGAGGTGCTCCAGTCCCCTGATCATCCTCGTGGCCCTGCTCTGGACTTGTTCCAACAGTTCCATGTCCTTTTTATGTTGAGGACACCAGAACTGCACACAATACTCCAAGTGAGGTCTCACGAGAGCAGAGTAGAGGGGCAGGATCACCTCCTTCGACCTGCTGGTCACGCTCCTTTTGATGCAGCCCAGGATACGGTTGGCTTTCTGGGCTGCGAGCGCACACTGAAGCCGGATCATGTTCAGTCCAAATGCATTTTTTTTGTTCTACTGAAGCAAAAATTGATAACTGCTGAAAGACATCTCTGACTTAGTCAGAAATGAAGTATCTATCATAATAAAAGCACAAAATGGCAAATGTAGTTAGTATTTTTTGATAATGTCATTCTGTGTCACAGCGCTGCTTTGGCTTTTTCTGCAATTCGACTTCTCCAAGATGCAGAAATTTTTAGGATGGAAAAGACACATTTTAAAGAAGAAAATGATGAAAAACAGTGTTTGGTATGTGTGGATATTTGTTTTAAACTATTGCTTCTTGGTATATGAAGTCTTGCATGGAATGTTGACTGCTTTTCAGAATACTACTAGAACATAGCAGACATCTGCATTATGTGATTGCCATTAACCTGGGGGGAAAATTATGTTTGATGTATTTTAGATACCTGCTTGCCTATAGTATATTTAATATGTTGTAATCATAATTTTAATTACGTATGGTTTGGAATTACATTGTTTATTTGTACACTCTCAATTGGCAACAATGAGAATCTTTTAACTCTCCATAAACAAAAAGAAAGTGGGAAAAATAGCTATAAGGTGAAAATCTTGTATTCTTCAGTTAAGGTATTTTACTTTTTCTGATTGAGAACATACTTAAGAGTATCCTCATTCAAAGAGCCAGACTGACCATTGCTTTTCACATAACTGCCGTGTTCCAAATTCAGCAAGATTTCAGCTGACTCCTATTGTCTAAAACATAGGGATACCGACGTATACTTTGGAAAGCAAATATGCAGTATACCATGCATTTATTCTTGAGCACACAGCAGATCAAACTGACTTACATGGACAAAGCAATTGAGCAGTGAGGCCAGATTTTGTGACATGCATAAAACTAGACTTTCCTGAATGCAGTTTAATTGTTTTGTCTGTATTGCTTATCAAGGTCTTCTGTCTTTCTACACTTGCTCCTACATTTTCTTGGGAGTGCCATGTACCCAGTAACTGAGTTACAGCTATTTTTTTTTTTTTTTATTTACACCAATGCAAGCAATGATTTTTTGTATAAGTACAACATAGGTTGTGCACTGTCCATTTATTGCTTGGTGGAACAGATCTGTCAAACATCGGCTGTAAAATTCTGGTAATAGGACTATTTTTATATTCTGTTTAAATTCTGCATTTATAATATGGGATGATGGCACAGAGAGTTGAGCATTCTTCTAGACACTTCCAGTACTATACATTAATATTTGTTTCTAATCATTCAAAATACTAAAAACTAGAAATAAAACATTAAAATTTTATTTCTAATCACCAGTGAGGTACCAGAACTTGCTATTGATCCTACTCTACAAGTAGACTTTTTATGTGCCTTAGAGTTTTGTGTATGTTCCTGTTTGAGAGGATTAAAGTCCAAACTGCTATATAGTATATGGATATATTAATGGGGTCTCTCATAAAAACTGGTTTAATTTTAATTTGCTACAATTGTTTTTTTCCTATAAGTTAAAAGTTAAATAATGAGTTAAAAAAATAAAAATAAATAAAAAAAAAAAAGTTAAAAAATAAGCCTCCAGTTATTAAAATAATATGTATCTGTCCTTCAAATAAACTTCTGGTTATAATGATGTTATTATTTGTGATACATTTGTATTAATTGAATTTAATTTAGACTGATGCTGCCCTGTTGATTTGTTTGTAGCAGAATACTTGACTTAGAAAGTAACATTTCTCTTGCTTTTGGAAATTATTAGGACTCTTACATCAAAGACGTTCGACTGCCTCACAGTGTAACAGCACAAGATCATATAAATGTACATCTATGGCTAAGGTGTCGTACAACATTAGTGACTGCACTAGTAGCACAGATACATGGTGTTGGTGATATGGAAGGTATTACCATTTTTTGGTTTAGGCCTTTGGTAAATTTAGATCCTGGCAAATTCAGAAACAATTCTTATTCATACAAAAATAAAATATTAACATTAATTCTGGGGCTGTATTATCACTGAGCAATGATTTGTATTAAATTAATCTAATGCAATAAGGAAAATACATTTCTGAGTGCAATCTCTCCCTAGAGTATGTAATGCAAAGCATTATATTACTTTTAATTATCGTTATCTTTTGATAAATCACTTGCATGAAAAGTTTAAAATGTTCTGGTGTAATTAAGTATGCTTGTTTTAAAAAACACTGTTGCTACATACTTCCAGTTTCAAAGGTCTCTGGTTTTTTTTTTTTTCACTTTTTATATCTCTCATAAATGAAATGTTCCTATATGTTCTAAAAATGTTCTAGATTTCTGGTTTTTTTAGAATTTTAGTGAGATACTACAAAACGCAATATTGCAGTTTGAGTATGAATAAAATGCTTTTAATTTGTTAGTTCTATGAACTTAGTATTAACTTTGATGCTCACATAAGTATCAAAATCACAGTTTAGGTCTGTAGTCAAACCCTTATTTAATCTTTTCTGTGTAATTCCTGTGAAGACTGTGACTATTTTGAAATAACTAAGATCAGATTTGTGAATATGTAGAATATTTTTCATGGGTGAGAATGACATCTGATCTACAAAATCTTATTAGTTATACTAGTGGCTTAAATATAAAGAATGCATTTGGATGAATTTAAACCAAGTGAAGTTTAAAAACTCGGGTTTTTTTTGTTTGTTTGTTTTTTATTTTGAAGTAAATTTGGCACAGAATTAATAAAGTAGTAAATTTGGAATTTATAATGTCAGGTTTTCTGTAAAGTTTTAGTACGGAAGTGACTTCTTAAGCATGGTAGAAGAAACTGCCAAGTCTTTCTATTGAATTTTTACTATTCATATATTCTCTTATTTTAGAAAATTATGTGGCTGAACGCAGAAGTGTGCTAAAAGAAGTAATACTAGAGTCAGAAGCCTTTGGTGATACTGAGACTCAGGCTGAAATGATGGTGCAAGCTGCTATTCTTGACCTGCAAGAAAAACGTCCTGTGGCAGACATTAAACTTCTTGTGGAGGTTTGAGCACAAAGGAGAAACTGTTTGCTTTTCTTTGATGTATTTTTCACGTAGTCAGAACAGCTGACGCCAGCATTAAATAAGCTTGAAATAGGGCCTCTAAAATAGATGGTTTTTTTCACTTTGTGTGATTTGTCCTCATAAATAGACAGCAAAAGTAGTAACTGCTTTGGTTTATGTCGTCTATGTCCAAACAGAGTATCATCAGTTTACTCCAAGAGGATACATTAATTTCCCCTCCAGCTTCTTTGACTCTTGTGAAAAGTATGCTTCTGCTGGCAGACATACTAACACTGCAAACACAAGATACAGAACATTGCTCTTCTACAATGGAACCATTAAACTTACTAATTTTGGCACACGAGCTTACCATTAAAGCAGTGAGTATATGCTGGTGATTTACACAGCATTTGCAAATTCTCAATTATCTATTCTGGAAGCTATTTTAGAGATTTATTAAAAAGGGCTATTCCTATTAACTGATCAATTTTCCCTATTTTACATAGTGTAAAGAGGTAATTAATCTTGACAAATTTATTTATGCATTTTCATCATGTGTACTCGTGTATATAGTCTGGTATTTTCATACAATTTGAACATACTGAATACTTGCAAAATGTACATCCGTATCTGAAAACTGGAATACATAGTTCAGCTTTTAAAGAGATGTGGAACACTCCCTTTTCCTATTTGAAATGAGGGATATGTTTATACTCAGCACCTCAAGGAGGATGCACATCTTATAAAATTGTATCTTAACTTAGAATAATTTGAATTAGAAAGTCTACATAAAGCAGTCTATTGTTTGTGATGTTTTAGATTGACAGATCATTGTAATCAGTATGAAGAAATTATTTCCATGTAAAAATTTATATATGCAATAAAAAAGCAAAAGACATGGAATCTGCTAGGAGAATGTATGGTAAAACCATTTACCTATTTGGTGATCCAAAAATAGATATGCACTCTGCAGTCTTTACTAGTTCTTGCTACAATTTATGAAGAAAAGCTTTTGAATCAAATTCTTTCCTCATATTTCCTAATACAGAAGTTTAATCCATTAAAATATTTGTTTACCCAGCTAATAAAGAATCATGCGAATAACCTGAAAATCAGAAATCCACTTGTAAGACTTACTAGCCTTCAAGCAATTTAACATTTTACAGCATGTCCCCACCACCTTATTTCCATGAATGAAAAGTTTGACTGTTTCATACATGTTATTTCTTTTCCTGGCCTTTGTTGGATGTCAGATTTTTTTGTAGAAATGACAATTTCTTTTGAGGGCTCAGGTTACTTGGGAGATCGATTGTTTAAAGACTGATTTGAGGGAGTTTGATTTTAGAAACCAAAGCCTAACATGGATAAATTTGATCAAAAGTTCTTTGAAATTATTCATTTGTTACCAAACTCCTCTGCAAAAAAAAAAAAAAAAAAAAGTACAAATTGAAGTAAATGAGTTTGGGAGTTTCAAGCCCTTTTCTAATGCTCTTTTACAAGACTCATTTGAGTTCCAGGTTTTTGCCATGCCTAACTTACTTTGTTAGGCTGCTATTTGATTCGCTGTCTGCAATTTGATTTTACAAAGTATACTCTTTTCATAGATTTTTGTTTGCGGAGAACCCATTGAACAGCAAATAGATGACAGTACCTTGACTTGCCTGGTCCTACCTACAAAAAATATCTACTTGCCACACATGAACTTGCTAGCCCAAGTCAAAATGAGAATAGGTAAGAAAAATGCAAGTATTAATTTTATTTTTTCATTACTTTCCACTCATATTTTATGCAACAGCAGATAAACTTATACATGAAAACTATTAAAGGATGTAATAAATAATTTTCATTATACAACTAAAATATTCCAAAAACTAAGAATAGATGCCTGTTCAGCTCCATGCAATGTGTGTAAGCAAGGTACAATTCTTCCAGGAACTGTGATCAACAGAGGCTTAAATATGAATGTTATAGCTTGCTAAAAATGGTAAATTCAATTTTTAAAAAGTGAAAGTTAAAAATACTTTGCCAGCTTCTGTACAAAATGTTCATTCTGTGAAAACTTCCTGTATAAGTTCTATCTCTCTGGAAGCAGTTATATGGGAGCTAACTAATGATTTAGTATTTACCAATCACCATGGAATAGTGGTGATAATTACTTATCCCAATAGAATAAATAGTGTCTGTTATGGTTGTTACCCTTTAATAACTTTTCTTGCTAACTTTTCTTTATATAGAAACTTGGAAATATGCTGAATAGTAACATAAGAAAACCTTTGAGATCTGTCTGAGATTTGTTGCTATATAGCAAATATAGGGAAAGGGATATTGCCTCAGTGTTCTTCCTGCTAAACTTAATTAGGTGTATATCTGAGTTATAATGGATTAAAAAATCTAGAAATCACTTACTGCACTTTTGTTTGCATTGTGAAGCGTCCTCAGAGTGCTCTGACTTCCTTTTCAGGAATATATGCTCTGGGAGAAGCACATCAGTGCACCCCAACCATTACTTTTTATTCAGTCCTTAGGACTAGAATAGAGGTGGTCCAAAATAAATACTCTGAAATGCATCTGCTGTGGCTGTCTGGTCATCAATGGTCTGCTCTAGAGATCCACTCTCCTTGTGCTTTACTGCTTATCAGTGCAGGCATGGCCCGCCTTATTCATAGTATTGGCCATGTTTGACCAGTTCCTGTTTCAGAATCCACATTTTTAGGAAGATGCTATGAATATAGATGAATATTTGGGAGTATGGTACAAGAGGGATGCAATACATCAAAGATGCCTTTAGAACTGGTTAGCACAGAAGGAATTTAGAAATGCTCAGAGAGGTTTAGGTTTTGCCTGCAACTGCCAGGTCAAATAGTTATAAAGTGGTTTATTGCTCATCTTTCCAGATAGTTTGTGAAAGGGTTGATTTGTGTACCCTGAGATTCTTCTGGATGGCTTAGGTAAACCTCAATGGCACCATGAAGTAGTGAGACAACATTATAGCTCTGTATTTATATCCATTAATCACTCGGATTTTTGAGAATTGTTTTGTAACAGAAAATACATTAACAGTATTTGCTCTGAGAAAGTTGCTTCTTTTTGCATAAATTAGTTTTCTGTTAAATAATTTACTGAGAATTGTCCCTTTCTCTTTTTTTTCTTTTCTTTCCCTTAGGACACACATTAGCTGAAAAAGTAGCTTATGCACCTGCAAGAGGAGACCCACTGCAATGGCTAGGTGCTCTCAAACATTTAGAATCAGCATTGAAGCTTTGCAGAGCATCTGCAACTGAAAGAATAGATCTGGAAGCTGAACTTCTTTTTCAGATAGGTAAATAAAACCCTGTTTGTACATCATGATAGTCTTCCTAGGCGATGTTAATGCATGTGGCCTCTCTTAGAAAGGAGACATTTTACTGTAAAAATAGAACAGATTGGGATATTTCTCACCCTGTCTAGCTGTAGATCTCTTGCTTGTGTTTAATATCACAGCAGCATAGTTCAGGATGCATTATGCAACAAATAATTTCAAACCTGCAATAGAACTTCTCCCACCTGTATGTTACCAGGTATCAAAGAGCGTAGCCAATGTGATTAAGGACATTGTAGAAAACTAATTAGCTTCTTTGCATTAGTCTGAACTAATAATGAGAGGCTTAGAAAGTGTTTCTAATTGATTTAACAAAGCTAATGAATTACACAGTGTTTAAATTTGGATTTTAATGGCATTATGTTTTGCTCAGGAGGTATTGGTTTGTTAAGATCCCAGCCAGAAAGGGACTCAAGATTCTCTATATTATCTCCTAAAATGCTATTTACTGGAGTTAATGCTATAAAGAAAAAGGATTGTGTAAATAATCTTACAGCCTTTCAGATGCTGAAAACCCCAAATTGTGCTGTATTGAATCCACTTCCAATCAGGGTGTAGCACAATACGCAGATCCTGTCTGTGGAAAGGTTTCCTTTTGGTCTTTTGAGCTGTTAGAAGATTTTCTTAAATGAAAATAATTCTATTAATCATTTCTACTTTCACACAAAAAGCATATTCACATAAGGACTTATGCTGCATTTTCACAGAAAGGGCAGGTGGTTATAAGTGGTACTGAGAAGATGCTGCCAGAAAGCTCTTCTGTGACAGCTAGCTGGCTACATTTATCCTGTGGCTAAGGGATGTGCACAAAACGACACAGGCCTGAAGGCTATACTGTACGTGCAGCATAGTGCAGCACAGAACAGGACTGTGCCTGTACATTGACTCCTCCATGTACAGTGGTCTTCTAGTTACAGTGGTCTTCTAGTTAGGATCACTATACCTTAGGAGTCATTATGATTCCAAAGGTTGGTTATTTTAGCTACTCTATGAAGTGATTTGCTATTGAAGCATCATGCATTACCTTTTAACAAATCAGAGAAGATTTTGCTTATTGGGAAGAGAATAGATAATACACTAAGTTGTTCATCTTTTCTGGAGGTAAAAACATGTTGGGTCTTAAAAAATGTAAAAAATCCCTTGCAAATCTGCTTTCTATATCTTTCTTAGGTAAGGTAGAATGCCAGATAGCTGAAGCAAGCAATAACAAGTCATCTCGAGCTGTTGAAACCCTGATGGAAGCTATAAAACTCAGCCAGCAACATGATCAAGCATTTGAGTAAGAAACTAGCTATATAACTTGCAAAATAATTTTAATCACAAATTAATATAGTTTTTTGACCATTTTCTTAGATTTGGTGTGGGAACTCTATTATGAAGCATCTTTTATGTTCTGGACATTTTTCTTCTATGGCAGTATATAAGAGCTACTTATTTATTTTCTTATTTAAAACAAATGCTGAGAACATTTAAAAACATATTTTAAAGTATACAAAGTTACAGCTTTCTGTTCTATTTCCAAATTTGTACCCTCTCTGTCAACACCAGGAACAGAGTTATCAATTAAGCAGGGACTTAATTCATCTTTCAGAAGATGAGGTGTGGTCTGCACCCTTCCAGATAATAGAAATCCAGCTTGAAAAGGTTAGCAGCCAGGAACAGTCAGAAGAACAGAGGCAGAAGGAGCATAGAAAATGTGTTTGTAACAGATAGCAGGACAGTGACTTTGGCATTAGTTATCAGTGTAGATGCCTGAAGAGCTAAGCCAAGCCAGCCAATAAATTCTGTCAAGCAACTCTGATATATTGGACTTTAGTTTTTTTAGTTTCTTGACCAGTCTTAATGACTAATGTGCCACGTCTGGTTACAGACAGTGTAAAGGCAGCAGTTTACGTTGCTTGTTTGGGTATTCTGTTACTTAAGTTAATGAACCAGAACTCTGAACACAGAAGCAGTAGCATAGTAATAAACCTCTACAAACAGTCAGCATGATGGAAGATAGTACAGAAATGGACTGTGGTGATGTTTTGCAAGTTTAATTTGCTACACTTATTTAATTTGCTACTGTTTTCCTAAAAGAACGTAGAGCAACATCGATGGACCTTGGCTTTCTTATTTTAGAGAACTGAACATCCCGATCTTCTCTGGTATCTATGGGATTATTTAATTAAATTTGTTTCTTCATGTCTCAAATCCTTTATTGTTAGTAAGACTAGAAAGTTAACTAAATTGTCACCAAGTGCAGAACTTGCTATCCTCCCATTTAGTTTGCCCTATTTTGAACTGTGCAGCACTCTTTGGCTTTTGTATTTTGCTTTACACAAATCATACCAAAGCTGGAATTTATTGTACTATGTAAAGAGCCAAGTTTGTGCAATATGACGCTGTCAGTAATAATAATTACATGAGCAGGAATTAGTTGCTATACTTAGGAAAGCTAATTCATAAGGGAGATCTGGAGAGAGCTCCCAAGCCAGGAGGAACCTGCATAAAAAGGATTTTATAAACCTGTAGGGAATAGAAATGACAGAGAAGTTCTCCAGATATAATGATTTTTAGCAATTTGATGAAAGTAATTCTGCCCCTCTACTCCACTCTGGTGAGAACCCACCTGGAGTACTGCATTCAGCTCTGGAGTCCTCAGTACAGGAAAGACATGGGCTTGTTGGAGCTGATGACTGTATATATTTTCACTCATTCTTGAAAGAGTTTGACTGAAGACCCATATCCAATTTCAGCCACACAGGTTTCAGGGAAATGAGGACAATGGATATATACCTTAACTTGAAGAAAGAAGAGGAACTCATACAGATTCTGTACAGAAAGATCATTTCCCTTGCAGAATTACAGTTTTCTTACTAAACGTTTGCTATTTATTCATGGAATATTTGTTGCACATAATGCAATTTATATTTGACATACACTTTAAGTAGATGATGAGGGCTGAATGAATGATTTATTTGGTGAGACTGTCTAGTCTTATTCAGGAGTCTGTATCATTGCAGTGCTTACTTTGATAGTAACAATGATTGATCTGTGTGTTGTTTCTTACAGGTTAATAAGAAGATCATACCTTGAAATAGCACTATTATATTTGCATTTTGCCACAAATAATGAGGATGTGTCACATACAGATAAGATGGTGCCTTCCAAATCAAACGTACGTTTTCTATCTTTTGGGTAGTTGCCTCTTCAAAGCAGGAAATATATTTCTGTTAGAACTTTTTGTACCTTGCCAAACTTCTACTTACAGTGACTTATAAATCATACTGATATTGAAAATCCTACCTGAATTATCACACAAAGAAATCGTATAGTAGAACAAAAGAATTTTATCTTGTTTGATGTTATTTTTCGTGTTTATTGCCTTGAATAATAACATTTAAAATATTTTCTGTATAAAATAATAAGAAACAGAACCAACAGTGTTTTCATTTCTGATTATGTACTAATTAATTTGTACCTTGCAAAGAAAACATCATTCAGGACTGATTTTTAAGTGCCAAAATTTATACTTTACTAGATTTTAATTTTTTAGTACAAATCTGTATGACAGCATGAGGAATATAAAAGCCACGCTGAAGTGGCTGCAAGCCATAGATTCAAAGTATAATGTGTAACATAAGAGGTAATTAAGATTCCAGAAAATGGAAAATTATAGCAAAGCTGTGTACAGTATTGACTATAGTTTAAGCTGCTCTGAGAATATTTATAAGTAGCAGTCAGTTAGTATGCTCTGGATAATTTTTTTCAATTTTAGCAATTAGTCATGGATTTACAATCAGTGCTGATTTTTATAACTTGCAAACAAAACAATAATTCTGTAAGTAGGAGGACTTTTTTTCTGTATTTAAAATATATTTTACCATAATACAGTTAGAATCCTAATTATGAACTGATGTATAATTTTAGATATCTTCTGGAGAACTTTCTTCTCCTGAGGAATCTCCAAAGTCAGAAGGCTACAAAGTACAAGCCTGGGTTGCAGTGAGAGCAGCTACACAGGTTGGTATAATATTCTAAAGAGGTAATTTTTATTTTATTTTAATTTTATCTCATGCTACTTATACAAGCAAACAAGACAATGCAAACAAGAACAAGAATTAAGGTTTCCTGATTTTTCTGGCATGGGTCTTATTTGAGGAAATTAAAATTTACACTGTCTGAGTAGTACATTTAATCACTCTTGGACAGATCTGGCTCTGTTTGATTCAGTGCAAATAAAACAGCACCCTGCCTGATATGTCTACACATGTATTTGACATGTGGGTATACAGCAGTGGCATCCAGATGAGGATATCTGATTTGAAATCATTTATGTAATAATTAAGCTGTCAGCAGTAATGATTTATTTAAGTATAGTATGTACTATATGTCAAAGAGAAATAGGGTATTTTCCTGACTTTTAAAAATATGGTATATGGAGCAATTAATTTTTTGTCACCATCTTACTATTCTCAGACTTTAAAATCTATGTAAATATTGTAGTGAACTGGTTCTGAATAAAATAAATATTATTTTTAGGTCAGTGAAGCTGTGCTTGATTCTCAGCTATTAATTGGAATGAAGAGTATTAAAGAACACAGCATGAAGGATGCCGTGCAACAGAAAATCCCAGAATTTGCTTCCATGGATCTTCTTGCTTCATACAGAGAATTCTTGTCTGGTATTCCTTTATATTTAGTAATATTTGAACATTAATAAATTATATATGTCATGTAACCTAGTAATACATTTAATATATAATTTTCATTTATGAAAAGTTATAAGTCAAATTTGGAAAGTAAAAGCAAAGTAAGTTATCTGCCTGGATACTGTATTCTAAAATTCAAAGTCTATATAATAAAAAAAAAAAAAATCACCACTGTTTTTTCTATCCCATGGATTAACATTTAGAGATGCTTCCATTAGCTTGGTAGAACTTTGCCTTTTCCTGGTTTATTTCCAACTTTTGTATTTATTTTACATGCAATGGGGTTGATGAAATGGAAGCTTTTGATTTAAAAATAAACCAGTTGAACTAGGAATTCTGGGATATTGGTTACCAGATGTTATATAAACACTAAGACACAATATCTGTGTTTATTTTTAAACTGGGAACCATTAATTTGGTGATAAAATTTTGCTTCAGTGGCTTAATTTCAGTCATCCCAAGTGACTGACAAAGATTGAATTGCTCTGCAATCTGTTGCTGGCAAAGCTGAGCAATGTCTGCTTACTGTACAGTGTTCAAACATATGTGTCTTGATTGGTTTATGAAAACAAGTGTTATATGCTAAGACTTTCCATCAATCTGATTGTTTTGTACTAGCTCCATTTGCTTGTAATTACAGATCATTTTTTCTTTTAGCAAATGCAGCAGGTGTTTTTCCTGATAGTTCTGTTAGGCAATACAAAGAAGAATAGAGAATGTAGAAAAGCAATAGTAGGCCAAAATATATAAAGGTAAATCGAAATGGAAATTATCAGCACAGCATGCTAAATATTTTCTGTAAAACCATTAGTGAAACACATTGTTTAAGTTTCATCTATAAACAATGTAGCCATTTTAACTACATTCTGGTTTTACAATTGACAGTTGAATATCAGGAATAATGGAGACATTCAGATTTTGTAGAAGCACACATAATTATTTTCTGGAAGTTTACTATTAGGAATTACTGTAATGTAATGTTTGTCCAGTTTGGAATGAGAAACAGCAGAACTGTGTAGGCTTTTGAGGAGCCATGTATTAGTGCAGTGAAAAGAAAAATGAATAGTGATAACTACTGATATATTTTTCCTCTTTTTACATAAGTTTAACTTCCATGCAACACCAAAAAAAAAAAAAAAAAAGATTATTTTTAAAAGTCCATACTTCAGAAAACATTTCATTGATAATGTGCTTAATATCTCGAAGGGGCTGGTTTGAAGCTGACAAAAAAACATTGCAGAGTATGTAACTCCCTATAAATAATTAGGAAGTTCAACTGCTGTCGTTAGGACTGATGACTGTTACTACGGTTTCCATTTAGTAAACATCTGCTATTGAACAATATATAGAAATAAGGGGTTTAATTTAAATTCAGAGAGAAAGAGCAAGAGAGAGCACTTTGCTCTCCACTCCTTTTAGCTTCTTGAAAGAACAGTCTTGAGAAATAACTTATCAGTTCAACTAATATTAAAGCAGAATAGAAAGAATTTTCCTCTTAACAAAAATGAGGTTCATAAGCTACATTTTTAGTTACAGATTAGTCAACTCCAACACAATGCAGAAATAGCTTTTGAAATGCAACCATTCTCTTAATGTCTAATGTTTAACTGTTATGGATTTGCAGATGGATATAATGTTATCTCTGAAAGTCCCAAAGCATTTTCTACTGAAACCAAGCAAATCATAGAAGACAAGCAGAGCCAAAGTGAAGGAACAGAAAGTCTTGCCACCAAGGCCAGACAGAAGAAAGAGACAATAACATGGATTCATTTAATTCGCTACCACAACTATTTAAAAAGACTTTATAATACAAATCTTCTATCTGGTATGGTTTTTTTCTTTCTTCTAGAAAACTGCCATAGATAAGTTATTGTTCTTGGGGCCAACAAGAAAAAAGGCTATCATCTGAGATAGTTTCATTTTGAGTTCCTTTAAATTGTATTAATGCAAAAAAATCTTCACTGAAATCAAGATTGATTTTTATGTCAGTTTACAAGTACTGGAAGTGAAGATAATAACTATTTAAATAATTATTTATAAGCCATCATGATACCAGAAAAACATCTCTCAAAGCTTAATTTCTTTTACTATATCTGAAGCATTAAAAAAATAATCATAATCTATATTTATTTTTAGTTCTAGATGCATCAGACTTAAGTCACATCAGAAAGAAATCTGTTCAGTTTGGGATCCTGTTTATGAGAATTCAGTATAGTGCAAATGGGAAGTCTGAGCATTATTGAATGTGTTTTGACTAAAACCCCAGATGTTATGTACATACTTGGTTTATTTCACTGTAAACAAAAGATGGTAATGGATAGGACCTTTCAAGCAGAGCAAGAATACATGAATTTCAGGGCCCTAATACTATCCATCTATATCTGATGGCCAGCTGCTGGATATACAAATGACAACCTTATAGCTGAGAACAGAACTAGACTGCACATATAGGTGCTGCCTAGAGAGAAACCTGGCATCTCTGAAAGTAGTAATTTCAGAAAAGCTTGGCTTTTTTCCTTGCAGCAACAAATGAAACTGAAGTATTCTACCTCACTACAGAACTATAAGTACAGTAAAGTAACTAGAAGTGGGTGTCAAAATGTACATGTATATCTCAGCTGAAGTTACCAGTGATAGAGCCTATAGAGCAACTCAGGTGATAGCTACTAGCTATCTAAATTAGAGGCTTAAGAGCTCTTAAAACTTCTTTTGACTGTATTGAATAAATATGCATTTATTCTAATGTGGGTTTAGACATCTAATGAATACACTGATGATTATACATCCAAATTCAAGTATCTAAACCTCAAAACTGCACCTAACATTTTATGCTTGTTTATAATGCCTAGACAGAGCTTGTTTCCTAATCAGATCTCCAGTGAAAGACTGCAATGCAAATAGCATAACCTAGTAATATTTAAGCACAATCAGTATACTTGTTGGAAATGCATTTATTTGATACTGAATAGACTTAGATATTTTACTACACTTTCAAAATTTGTGAATGTTGAGTAGCTGTAGAAACTTTACTTTTTAATGGCAGATGATGATGTAATAAAAATCTCTTTTCAAAGCTGCCCCTGACTCAGGATCTGGATCATTTTCTGCAAGAGATGGACACCTTAGTTCTGTTTTTGACACAGGGATTGTTCTACGCATAGCAGAAATGCATTCCTTTCTTAAAAAGCATTTGGTTCATTATTCAGTGTGTTGTCTTGAGAATTTCCCAGAAGAGTTACGTGATGTAGAATTGCCACTTGGTAGGCCAGCTGATTCTTCAAAGGTACTTGTTTATTTTCTGATGTTTCAAAAATATGTTTTATACTTGCATTTCACTCAGATTCTTGCTAGTTCCAATGGTGAGATTTCTGAGAACACTATAGAAGAATGAAATTCATTATGCAGAGGATCAGCATAAACCCAAAATCCTGAGGAAGCAGTGAAGGACATAACAAATGCAAATATCCTTGTGTTACTCATTCCTGCAAAAATTCTCTCTATCCCATTCCCAGTGTATTTAGACCCTAAAAGATTAGGCAGAATGATATTTAAGAAGATTTTGTTAGTTAATTAAATTCGCTGTGTTATTTGGTAGGACTGAGGCTTTTAATCCTGTAGATCTCCATGTTTCATACCAAAAATGTCCTCCCAATGTCATTTGTATGTACAAGTATCTATATTATTAATTTGGCCTATAATGATTTTCAAAAAATAGACAATTTATATTTCCTCAAACTTGTTGTGTGCCAATTTTTTTCACTGACTGTCATCTGGCTAGAAAATCAATCTTTTCAGATCTCTGGCTCGCGAACAGCCTGTTTGAGCTTTCAAATACAGGCAGCTCACACTATATTACTCAGAGAAATCTTGATTTGGAATTCTGGAGTCTACTCTGACCCTGCCATATGTTTAGAATATTGATGAAATTTGTCTTTGAAGATCCAACGTAAAAATAATTGTCTTCAAAGTTTCTCTGTTCCACTTCTCACATTAATAATTATCCTAATACTAAAAAATTACAGTGACAGGTTACTCTCTATGGTTTATCTTTTACATTTTATGTTCAGTATTAGATACAGGGGAGTGCTGAGGAGTGAGAACTTGATATCTTATAAAAATGAATTAAAATACTTTTGTGAAAGTAGCTGTTCTAGAGTTGGTGAACTTTCTGCAGTGTTGGACAGCATATCATTACTCATTTCCCAACAAAGAGCTGACTGTGATGCTGAATAAATTGTAAATATATGGTATGTGACATTTATAGAAGCCATCGTATATCAAAAATTATTTTACTCTGTCTAGTCTTTTTTGACATAATTAGTATTACACTGTCCTAGAATAATAAGCTTCAGAGCTCACTGTCATATTCATGATGGGTGCAAGCTGCATAATCATGTGTTAGCTTCACTGTTGTAGACAGCTAACAAGCATAAAGCTCTTATTTTTTTTAGTTCTAAGCTTCACTGATTTTTATCACAACTTTTTAGAAGCTTTAACTATTCAGAAGGCTGTGTTATTTTAAAAATGTTACTGTAATTTGATACTAGGATTTTTAACAGTACAAATAGGTAAAGTTTTTGAAAGAATGATTTTTATGTAAAAGGTTGTTTCACTTACACATGTCTTTGTAATTCTATTTTTGAATCTTGACGTATTTTTCAGCTCTGTGTGCCCTGTTGTATTTTGCATGCTTGTTTTTGTATTCCACTCCATGATAGCACATAGTACCAGAAACACTTAACTAAGACAGTTTTTTGTTTTCAGGCTTTTGAGAAAGTTGAATAGATAAATATTTTTGTACTTCATTCAGCAACCCTCCAGTTTCACAACAGCAGTTGTAATATCCTTTCTCAAAAAGATTCATTATAATGTAAATAACAAAAGATGCAGTTTAGTGAAAAAGAAAACATGCTACATGTTTTAGAAAGAAATATATACTATAAAATGCACTTTTAAAAGCTCTAATTCAGGGGCATGGAATAAATTTGATTATCCCCACCTCCATATATGTGCTTTCTCATAACTCTGTTCACATTCCATGCTAGCAGGATAGGGAGTGATTCGTTGCCAAACTGAAGATCCTGAATGTAGAAAATCCTTGTACTAGGTGGGTGATCCATGCATACATACCTCATGGCATACCACAGGTTATGGCTGCTGTTATCACTGCCTCAGTGTTTTGACTCCGTTGGCATGGATCATCCTCAGTGAATTGTCCCATGCGAAACTGAAGAATATCCTTATGCTCAAATGCATGACTTCACCACGCATGGCTTCAGATTTATCTTCACTTCTATATTTTGATGTGAAATGAGAACTGGCTTTACAAGTAAGATTACGTCACTGTGAAAAATCCACCACCTGGGTTTAGCGTCCTGTATCAGTCATGAGCAGTATTTTCTGAAAATGAAGTGGTTAAAATTCTCCAGCTTTTTTCCGCAATGAACATTCAAAATTAAAAAGAGCTGACTGCCCAGGCAGCTGCCTTCAGTGCCCACATTTTGGAACCAGTCGTGGAGACATTAACAACGTTTTCAAATACTTCCAGCATTGCCCCACATTGTCACCCTTTGAACTTCTCTGCTCTTCGCAGAAATGTGTAACACTTTAAAAAGTAGAAAAAGTATCGCACTGTTCAGCCTTTAAATCAAATATTTTATTATTTTTTTAAAAAATAGCTTTTATTCATGAGTTGGTATTGGTTTACAACATTTCTCCATTACTTCCCTGGTAAATAACAGCCAAACAGTAAGTATCTGATGAATAGTTACTAACTATTATAACTACTAATTTTCCATACAAATTTTAGTAAATGTGACATATTACAAACCCTCACAAATTAAGTGACTGACTTTTCAGAAGGTATCACCCTTTGTTAGTTGCACAGCTAATAAGAAAACAAATAGGTAAATATAAATAAAGCATTAGTTTAACATTCCAATTACTATTTTAATTATCAGTATGTGTAGCCAAAAAATTACTTTTTCAGCACTACATTTTGTACGGTCAGCATGTCAAATATTGTCTTTCAGCAGAAAAAGTAATGCCATAAGGAAGATAAGTCAAAGGTAACAAATGTTGTTACTGTAGGTGTCTCTAAACCAGCCCAGAGCTCCTTTGCATTACCTTTGAAATGTCTCATCATTTGAATTTTGAAAAGCCTTAGGTTGCATCCTGGTCAGGTGGGCACCTTTTAAAATTACCCATTTACCTAAATAAGCATGCATTTTTGTGGGTGTGAAAATCATACTGATTCCAGTAGACACTAGATTATAACAGATTCGGCATGTTACACTAGAAAAAATACAACTCAAAATCTTCTTGTTTCAGGTGTCTCTGGGAATATCTTCTCCAGTTTCTGTCATCGCAGAAGCAGAGCGTCAGATGGAGAGTAGGGCAGCAAATGCTCCAAATAAGGAAATTAACATTCAGTGGTACATTCCTTCTCTGGCAAAGCCATGCAACGATACAGAGACTAAGGTATAACTGCACCAAAACAGTTCCTTAGGAATTGGAACAAATTAAGTCTCATTTCCAATGAATATTTGTGTTATGACTGATCAGCTTTTTAATTGAATTGTACATATGCTGATTGGCAAGCTGGATAACAGCTGTGCTGCAAACCTGGTATGCAGGACAAACAGAATGCAGGGGTTTTGGACAGTTTTTTGGTGGCAGACTAAAGAAATACTTTGTTGACCATATAATGCTTCCAGGCTATGTTGTATTCATGACTGTTGCAGATTCATGATGTCTTTAAGACCTCCACTTTGTTAAGTCTGATTAGAGCTGACAAATGCATTCAAACAATACTGTTTGGTGGGAAGCTGTTGGAAAATCAAAGATACATTTATAGAGGGAAAATGGGATCTTCTAAAACTCATTTCTCTAAGAAGTCAGACTAAACATGAAAGATGAGAGAGATTTGAGCAGCAGAAAAAAAGCAGCAGACTAAAACATGGAATTTGTTTTATTTTAAAACAAGGGAACAGCATGTATGTAAAATTTCTGCTACTGTAGTAGAAATTCATGGTCTCCAAATTTTTGGGTAGATCAGATCAGTATCAAATTTCCTACTAGACCTTTTTCTTCTCTATTAGTAAGCCTAGAAAAGAGAAAGGGGCATGGAGACCTCATAGCAGCCTTCCAGTATCTGAAGGGGGCCTGCAAGGATGCTGGGAGGGACTCTTCATCAGGGACTGTAAGTGATAGGAAAAGGGATAATGGCTTCAAACTTAAACAGGGGAGATAAAGCTTAGATATAAAGAAGAAATTCTTTACTGTGAAGGTGGTGAGGCACAGGAACAGGCTGCCCAAGGAAGTTTTGAATGCTCCATTTGTGGCAGTGTACAAGGCCAGGTTGCACAGGACCTTGAGCAGCCTGATCTAGTGGGAGGTGTCCCTGCCCATGGCAGGGGGGTTGGAACTAGGTGATTGTAATATACTTCCCAATCCCAGAACCATTCTGTGGTTCTGTGATTCTATGATAGAAGCCCTGTGAAATTAGTGCATACAAGGTACTTTTCAATATAGTTTTGCATATTTTTGCAGGTTGCTTTATCATGAGGCACTGGAATGGGTTGCCCAGGGAGGTTGTGAATGCTCCATCCTTGGCGGTGTTCAAGGCCACGCTGGATGAGGCCTTGGGTGACATGGTTTAGTGTGGGGTGTCCCTGCCCATGGCAGGGGGGTTGGAACTAGATGATCTCAAGGTCCTTTCCAACCGTAACTATTCTATGATTCTATGATTCTATGATGATTCTATGATTCTATGACCTTACAGATCCTTAGATGCAGACAGAACACGTGAAAACATGCAGTACATGAATGCTGTACTCTTGACATTGTCCGTGTAGTCAAATTATTCGGGGAAGCATATTTTCAATCATAATAGAAAACTATTTCAGTGAAATATGAGAACATTCTATTTCATTTCTTGTGCTCTTATACTGATACAGCTTTTTTAGATTGGTGAGTTATGTGATTTAAACCTAGTATGAGGACAGCCATGCACAAGGCCATATAGCACATTTAACTAATTACATAGGGCCTTGGGAAATTCAGCCTACCTGAAGTTAGAACTCTGGACATGAGCATAAGTGGAATTGATTGACCAGGATCAGGACAACACTGGGATTTTGATGGTGACTCTATGGGGTGTAATTAAATTTTTAACTATATAAATTATATGCATAATTAAATTGCTTAAAAACCTATTAAAACTGACAATATTACAAATTCTTGTGAGTCCACACTCTCCCCTTTTTGGAAAGTCAGTTATCTAAGTCTTCATCAGTACACTGTATTTGATAGTTACTGTAACCTAGTATAAATGAAATAGCTCAGGTCTATGATACCCTACTGCATTACAGCTCACTGATTCCATCTCTTTTACAGGTTTTGCTGCTTTATGCTTATAACACAGAGCCTGTTAAGATTAGTGACATCAAGAATTTCAGTTCAATGTCTATATTTTCGGGCCACTTGTGGATTCCATTGTCTAGGTAAATAATCACTGACTTTATCCTGTTTTTTCATGCTATCTTAAAGATCAGTCAACCACTTGACTTAAAAAGCTGTAAATCCTTAAAAACATTCATTTTCGCTTTTCAGAGGTTCTTCACTATAAAAACTCTAAGGTGTTGTACACAGCATTAAACCCATCCAACATATGCCTTTTCAGTTTCAGTACATCATCTTTTTAGTTTTGATTCTTAGAGAACTGAGTAAAATAGGCTCACTACATTACACTGGCATAGAAGCTTAAGAAAACACTAGCAAACCTAGGAAGCAGCCCCAGCAGTCATTCCCATCCTCTCACTGGATCAGCTACATTCTCCATCCCATATTACAATTCTGAGCATGCAAAAATGTTTCTTAGTTTTACCCTAGACTGAGACTTTGCTTTTACATCCTGTGACATTTTCCATTACGTCTTCCTTGTCATTCATCTAGCCTTAGAACTTTTGGAAATGCTAATCAGATGGAGGGGAAGGAATAAAGGGACAAGAAAAGTTGGAGCCCCTGCCACCCTTGTGCTGGTTGGATGAGAAAATCTTTTCCTAACGGGGCATTCTGAAAATACTTCTTCTTTCCATTTTTAATGCAAAAAAGTGAATGCATTACATATTTCCACTGTCTTTAATGGAAAACTTTCTATAAATATATTAATTTAGTCTTGAAAGAAAATGTAGAACATAATCAATATGTAATAAAAGCGAGGTCAGTTTAATTATAACCCTCAAGCGTCAAATATTTTTATTTTATAACAGCAACAATGAAAAATCTTCTCTTCTTTCAGAATTATTTGTTTACAGAAGGAATTATCTAATCTGAAGCAGCAAGTTGAGGTGTTGATGCAAAGTTCTAAAAGCTTGTCTTCAGCTTCAGAATCCATGTGTTTCCTTGAACAAAGTGAAACTTTGGAAATAAGTCCTTCAAAAACCCCCAAAACAGATTTTGCAAAAGTGCATCTTGATGAAAAAACAGAAGTAAGTGAGAACAGCTCTGTTCTTAAATATGTCTGACTTTATTCAAGATGTCTGTTTGGTGAAATAAATGATGACAGGTAAGTTAGAAGGCAAACATAAAAGATTAAAATTCCCTCACCCCTTTCAAGCACTGTTGAAGTATTTTCACTTTTCATTTAATGTTTAACTCTTTCTTTTCCTTATATATTGCTTGTCACTTTACGAAAACATCAGGCATCTTCAACCTTCCACTTGAAAATAAAGGCTACATCTTCAAGTAGATAGATTTGAAAATCGATGCCTACTTTAAAATAATCTCCATCTGGAAATGCTTGGCAGCGTGTTAAATTAGTATGGTGATCAACCCAAAAGTGCTTTTTAAAAGTCATTTACACATTTCCAATACAAAATGGGCAGTGACGGTTTCTGAAATAAGAACCTTCTTATTGAGACAGGACTAAAACTGGCAGTGAATTTATTTTCATTTTCTCTATGCCACCTTCCTCTTTTCTTTTTATTAGCAAGGCTGAATATGGTCCACAACCAAATAACTTCCCCCCACATACACACACACAAAAGAGGTAATTTCAGAATTTTCCATGTGGTCTGTTTGAGATAATGTCATTGGAATAGAATGTTGCCACAGCATAACTGCTGCTTGATAAATGCCAAGGCAAAATAGACGTTTATTTTCAAAGTGGAGACATTTATCATATGACAGGATTCTCTTTATATCTATTATATGAAATGATTAATGATGTAGAGGCTGTCATTTTGTCTGATGGATGCTGTGAAACAGTGACAATTGTGCACTGTGCCATTATTACGAGGCTGTATTTTGACCAGCCTGGAGAACAAACAATGTTTTGGCCAATCACAGTGTTTTCAGGAGGGTACCAGAGCCATCCTTTAGTGGGTGATTCTGATTACCTGAAGGGTTTTGCTCAAACTTTCATTAATATATGTCAGTAATTGGAAAAACAATGTTTAGAATACTAGTAAAATTCACATGCCATGCATTATGCATGTATAAATATCATCTTGTCTGAGTGTTTATTTATAACATCTTTAGTAAACACATAGCAAAAGTATGCTCACTTACTGGATTTAATACCTGCGCCAGGGGCAATTTTGCCTCAGTTGAAACTGCAAGGTTAGAGCACTTGTGTTTGTACAGCAAACACAACTATTTGTGTTGCAGAAAATTTATATTCATCAGCTAAGGTTTATTTTGTGGTAAATTCAATTAAAATAACCTAAAACTTGATTGTTCTGAAAAATATTGTAAAGCTAAGTAATCTGTTAGCTTATCCAAGGAGACTGATAGTACAGCATTAGATTTGTCTTGTTTTATACTACTAGGAAATGGCCAAAAAGTGTTTATCTGAAGTCAAAGCACTGCTGTCTATTGTTCCAGCATTGTCCTTGCCAGTAACTGAGGTATGCTCTTCTCCTTAATAGTAAAAATCTGTTTTCTGAAGTAAAACAATTGTTCAGTTAAACTAAAGCATGGATTATAGCGTGACGTTATCTTCCCATTTTTTTCTCATACATTGTTGGGCTTTCCATTTGGGTTTTATTTTTTTTGTGTTTACAAATGAAATACAAATGTGTATGATTACAAACTATGAATATCTTCACTGTTTATTAGGATTACCGTTTTATACACATAAAACTATATTAAAAATTAATCTCACTCACAATGGGTTCATCTAGATTATACACCATTCTCTGGTCATTGTTTGCACAGACTGTAGTGAATTTCCACGGTACAATTGGCAAATGTAATTTCCCTCCATCCCAGTGATTTTACAGTTATTCAGGCTTTCTTTCCATTTTCTTTAGCTTTCTCTGCCTTGCCCATGACTTGTCCTGAGAGATAGCATGCCATTTTTTTGTCTGTGCTGTTGTATTCTTGCTACCAAGTTGTAGTCAGTATCTCAGAGGAGACAATGGGAACCACCCTATAGCAGGCAGCAATAGTGTCCAGTGTTCTCAGCCACTCTAAGAGGATCAGGAAAGGACCACACCTGCCAGGGCTCAAGGAACTCCAAGGAAGATTTTTGAATCCACTGTGACGTATGTTACACACTGCCCAGTGACATGGACAGTGGGATTGAGTGTGCCCGCAGGAAGTGTGCCCATGACACTAAGCTGTGTGTTGATGGATATACTGTAGGGAAGGGATGCCATCTGAAGGGACCTTGACACGTTTGAGAAGTGGGCCAACGTCAACCTCATGAAGTTCAACAAGGGCTAGGAAAACTGAGGCTGTTCAGCCTGGAGAAGAGAAGGCTGTGTGGAGACATCACAGCAGCCTTCCAGTATCTGAATGGGGCCTACAAGGATCCTGGAGAGGGACAATTCGTCAGGGACTGTAGTGATAGGACAAGGGGTAATGAGTTTAAACTTAAATGGAAGTTCAGGTTAGGTATAAGGAAGACATTCGTTACTGTGAGGGTGGTGAGGCACTGGAACAGGCTGCCCAAAGAAGTGGTAAATGCTCTGTCCCTGGCAGTGTTCAAGGCCAGGTTGGACAGAGCCCTGAGCAACATGATCTAGTGTGAGGCATCCCTGCCCATGGCAGGGAAGTTGGAACTAGATGATCTTAAAGTCCTTTCTAACCCTAACCATTCTATGATCCTACATCATACCCCCTTCCCCCTCACCACGAATCCTCAAATATCTTGCCTGTAATTGTTCACAATGGAATTATAATGTATAAGGTATCCACTGTACTCTTCCAGTCAGACAGCTCTTCCTATTGCAAAAGAATCCTGAGTTTTATCTGGGAACAGTTTAGGTAGTGGCCTATCTGTAATGCTATCCTGTGCATCCTGCAGTCTGGTATCTAGGAGTGCGTACTTCCCTTTTATGCATGTTGCACCATTCTTGTCACCCCTTGTTATCCATCCTGAAGGTTTCTCCTAAATGACTCCCAAACCTTCATATCACTCCATCTGGATTTATCAATGCATAAAAATACACACACATTCATTCTCCAAAGCTACACTTTTCACAGTTCCACAGAACTATCTTCCATGGTACAGAGATTTGACAGATAGCTAGGGATAGGTACAGCTCAGCTTTCCTAGAATCACATGGGTCTCCTGGACCTGTTTTAAATTCTTGTGAATCCTTCTTCACTTTGCCTGCTTCTATTTGTGGGTCTACAATGAAAGTGAAGGAGCAGATTTAGTGTTGGACTTTCAATAAGAATAGGATGTTAACTGCATTGCTTTATTCAGGGTAAATGCCACAACAAGCTAAAATGATTCAACAGGTGGAACAATGGGCTTTTCATCACAAAGTTTCAGATAGAGACTTCAAAATGAGATTCTGTTAGATATGGCATATTTGGTTGAGCAAAGGAAGCCTAATCCTCCAAGATGCTGAGTATCTTTATTCTTCTCTGATGCCAACAGAACTTGCAGAGAGCTCAGCACTTCATTATATATAGCATATTTCTACATAGTATTTCCAAAATTCCAAGCAAGCTGTATGTGTGCATTACCCAGTCTTCTTGGCTAAAGGTGGAAAGATCAAAGTGGGACTATAAATACCATAGGGTAATACATTCCCTTTGTATTCAAACACACAAGAGAAGACAGCAGATACATTGCTTATATGTAGCTTTACATCATGTTTCCTCACATGCACTTTTTTGTTGCTCATCTTCTTCTGAATTAATTGGACAAAGTCAGTTCTAATTTATGATATTTGTTTTCTCATTCTCTGAGTTGTCACACTTTAACTCCTATCATGTTTTCAACTTCTCTTCTTTGATTCTCTTTTTTTTCTGTCTGTGTGTTCTACAGTGCTTTTGATCCAGGAAGTGGAAAAAGTGCATTTTTATTGAATTATTCATTTAAAATTATCTGACCCTTCATGTTTTTAAGAATAAAAATTGATCAGCTGGCTTATTTATAAAGCTACTTCATGAATAGTTATCTTCTTCAGGGAGATAATAAAGTATAGTGTTTGGCAGTTCCAATCTTAAATTTTAATTTTATATATACAATAATTGCATTAAAAATTAACCTCTCTAGATAGCTTGTTCCAAGTTTCCCTTTCTTTAGTTAGTTTTCCTTTATGTCTAAAAGAGCTCAATAGTTCTCCATGTCCATGGACATGGAATTGTATCTGGCTAAGGATGTCAAAAACAATTCTTCAAATACATCAATAATAATATGAAAACTAGGGAAAATGTGGGCCTGCTACTGAATGGAGCAGAGACCATGGTGACAGAGGATGCAGAGAACAAAGAGATAATGAATGCCTTTTTTACTTCAGTCTTTAATGCTAAAGCCAGCCCTCAGGAATCCCTGACCCAAGAGACCAGCAAGAAGGTCTGGAGAAAGGAAGTCTTTCCCTTGGTTGAGGAGGACTGAGTGAGAGATCATTTAGGTGACTGAGCATTGGAATAGGTTACCCAGAGAGGTTGTGGAGTCTCCTTCGCTGGGGATACTCAAGAGCTGCCTGGGCACAATCCTGAGTTAATGTGCTCTAGGAGATCCTGCCTGAGCAGGGAGGTTGGATTAGATGACCCCCAGTGGCCCCTTCCAACCCCAGCCATTCTGTGATTCTGTGATTCATTAACTACAAATTTCAGTTGAGGCAATTAGTATTTCTAACTTATTAATTGGTTTTAGGTCAGAAATCTGGCTTTAATATGGAGATATTTGTATACATGTACTTTTTGGTGACTATAAGCTTAAAAGTTATTTTTTCCTGTTTTCTTTCTTTTTTTTTTTTTTTTTTTTTTTTTTTTTTTTCCAGATCCCATTTGATGTTACTTTGCAATCAATAGCAAGTTTGGAAGATATGTTTGATCCTGCCAATGGCTGTATAATAACTGAAGAAAGTCTTTTCAATTGGATCATTTCTTTGTTTCACTAAATTCTATTTTTCCAATTTAATCAGTTGCTGAGTGCTACAGATTTAGACTTAACTTCTTGTGTTAATGAAACAACCTCATTAATCACACTAGGGTAATGTGGTTTATAATTTTCATTTTTATCTCATTTCTAATGATTTAAAATTAATAGTTTAAAAAAATAAAATACATTTTTAGGAATTAAATGTATTAAAAGTAGTTCCTTAATAAGAGGATTAAAAAAATTGATTTACTCAATCGTCTATAATTAAGTGAGTTTGTTGGGAGTTTTCTAGCTTCTCAGTAGTTTCTTATTGTTTAGAACAGCTGCATAGGCTTGTAGCCTTCAGCATCTGCTAATAGATACTGCTTTTTCCCTGAAGTTTTATTCTCATCAGCAATTTAATTGCTTTTTCAGTTATAAAAAGTTGGTTTTATTTCTGAGGTTGAGAATAATTTTCTTTTTTGGCCTCATCACTGAGTTTGCTCTTTTACACTTCTGTTTGGAAACTGGCACTTCAGACTTTTGTATCTTAAACACATCGCATGTTGTTGAGGGTGAAAATGATCGTTCAGATGACTCAATAATTTCAAAGCATTTTTCTGGAGGGAAAATAAACCAGCAAACACCCCTCTCTGGGGGGGGGAAAAAAAAAAAAAAAAAAATCAAGTTTAAAAAAAAACCTGGTATAGAACATTTTTGGACATCATTCTAAAAAGCTAACAAAACCTCTGTTTATGTTGTCAATGCTTTAAATGCTATTTTAAAATGCTGAAAAAACCCTAATGAGCCCTAACAACAGCCACCTGAGGTAATATGCTTGTCCCAGTGTTAGAGATGGGGAATTTGACACAAAGAAGTGAGTTAGTTTAACAAGCATGCACAAGAGAGTGCTCATGGCCCTCTGGTTTTGCTCCCATCACAAGGCCAGGCACTCCTTCACTAGTTATAATAATTTGTTTGCAACAGACAGTAAAAAACCACCCAGGATGTTTGAGCAGGAGTCCTGTGAAAATTGTCCTGTCATTAACTATGCTTCTGTGTAGCCATGAATAATCAGGATTTTAATAATGAATAGTTAACCATTCCTGGGTTCAGTTTTGGTGAAAAATAAACAGTTGGGTTGAACTGCCACCCCCTTTCACTTCAGTCAGTCCCTCTCTGTGCTGTAGCCCAGCGATACAACAGTAAAATATTTCGAGCTATTTGGAAACTGCAGATTTAAATTGGCTTGTGCTGTCAGAGAAATATTACCCGATTCAATGAAGATTCCTTGATGGAGAGAGAGAGAGGGAGAGAGAAAAGATTCAGCATAATTATCTTAAACGTTGTCGGTAGCAGAAAGAAATGGGGTGAGATTTTCTGCTATTTTTCTTTATTCCTACGTAAGAAAGAAGACTGGATGTATTATTTGTGTTATGTGCAGCTTCTTAGAAATTGTGCTATTTTTTTATTTTGTGTAGCCTTTTCTGGAGTGCTGAAGGTGGTAGAAAAACCTAGTAGGATTATGATACAATGACAAAAAGAAACTAAAAACTGAGTAATTGATAAGGAAGGCATATCCGTCAACAATTTTAAAACAGAATTAGAATAGTTATTTAACTCAACTGCCTAACAGCCAGTTTGGAGAAGATATTCCTTAGTATCATTCTTTCAATTAAAAGAATTTATTCTTCTGCAGTTCTTCAAAAAGCAGGAAACAAAAATTGACATCGGTAATTTTTCTTTTACAAGGAACAAATAGAAAATTGCAGCTTTTTTTTTTTTTTTTTTTTTTTGAAAAGCTACTCAATCTTTCTTTGTGCTTTGTAAAAAGTATAAACCTTTCTTTCGATTTTTGGGGTCACCTTGAGGATTATCATAGGACTTTTGTGCAGCTCAATTAGTATTTGTAAAACACCCTATAGCACCAGGTGAAAATGGAAGTAAAGTTCTATTACAGATGAGGTGTTTCTTCAGTGCTGCCAGTCTGGACCTTGTTATAATTCCTATACTTGAAAGAGAAATATTAAATAAAATCCTTTACATATGCATTTAAAATACATTACACTTTCTAAGATATTTTTGTTGAAACAAAAATAGTATCCTCCCATCTCCCTTAACACACCGCAGTAAAATAATAACGTTGAAATGTTGACCTCACTGTATCCATAGCAGCAGATTTTACTCTAAAACATAAACATGGGATTAAGTATTCAATGCAGGTTTCAGAAGAAACATTTTTATTTTTTGCATATAATTAAACTCTTTAGTTAAAATCTGTTTGTAAGGAAAGGAAGCTCGTGTCTAAATGTCTCCAGTAATTGCACAGAAAAAAATAATACACCTAATTGCAAAGTAAATTGCTTCTTGGTTTATGTGTTATAGTAGTTTGGGTGGGTTTTTCCTTTCCAACCAAAGCAGACTAAATCTTTCAATATGTGAGACTAGAATAAATTTGTGTCAGCACCATGCTCAATTATATTTCTATAGAAGACTCGTCTGTGTCACTGTCTCCAAAATTAAAAAGGAAGAGGGGAAAGGCGCCTTCTTGGATTTCAGTCTGAAATGTATATGAAGGTCTGCTCTGTGATCTGCCCTGTACAACACTACCGAAGGGCTACGTGCCGCCTCGACAGCTTTGAACCACTGGCATGTTTACCAAGTCTTTTCAAATTTTAACTGAAATATTTCTCTATTCCACATCTGTGAAAGGAATGGGTATCTGATAAAAGTGTGGGATGGGGCAAGGAAAGAAAGAGAGAGAGAGAGAAGCAGCACTGTGGGGACAAACTGAAAGGATTCTGAAATGAATGATATTTTATCTTCAGTGCATCCCCTGGGTGAGGGATGAGAAGGATCCTACAGGGAACTAAAGAACAGTAAAAAGAGGTGGCTGGTTTGGGTTTTTTTAAAATTCCTTTGGCATTGTCTGTTCTGTGAACTGAACGAAGTAAGCATCCTGAGAACAAAACAGGCTTCTGGTCCTGTAAGTAATAACTGCATCATCGAGAATGTGCTAGGGCTCAAACTGAAATGGAACAGGGAGTTTAACATTGACAGGTTTGAATGGGGTTTAGAATACTTCATTTTTCAAATACTATTTCAATATAGTTTTAAGTTATATTGCTGCCTTGACAGAGTATATTCAAGACATTCATGGTACTTTTCTCATGCCTACAAATATGTAGCAAACTGAAATTATTTCTGGTTAAATTAATTTTATGATGTGGAAATGGGCAATTTCACACAGATTTATTCATTTGTATATGACTGGGTTTTAAATTCCACTACAGCTCCAATTCGCGCTCATTTGTTGTTGGCCTAAGTATTTATCCAGTTTTTGGATGACATCAATCTAACAAAATAATCCTCCTAATTAGCCTCACTATGCCTCAGTTTCTTTATCTGAAGATAGCAGTAATCCCCTCATCAGTGAGGTATTTGAAGTTTTCTGCATCAACATTTAGAAAATATTTTCAGATCCTTGAATGAAAGATGCAGGGAACTGTTATTAAAGTTGTTATTCAATTGAGACAGAATGTAAAAGGGATAGTCATTTGTTTCCAAATCCATTTTCACTGAAATCCAAGAAGAAAGATCTTTAAAAAGAATAATGATGGAACTAGAATTAATTGTTGGAATTGCAGGCTAATATGCTGAACTAATTAAGCCAGCAAAGAGATCCATTTACGTTTGCCAAAGATTTTCCTCGAGTTAAAGATACCGAGTACATCATCAAATGAGAGAAGTCAAAATATGAAGCATGGGTTAATCTTTAAAATAGAGTGGGTGAAAGGGTCCAGAGGCAAGTGCCGAAGTCAAATATTTACCACTGCAATTTAATTTTCCACTTTGAAACCCCAGAGATAATTAGAATTATTCTCATTTGTCTCCCATGTCAACATGATTTAGGATTCTACTTAATGTGCAAAGAAGAAAAAGTACAAGAATCTCAGTGTCACACAGTGGAAAACCAGAATATGCTACATAGGAAGTCATCGCAAGGTGATGGGCCTGGCTCTGTAGTCTCTCCTAGTTGTGCTCAGGACAGCTGTGAGGAGGGTGAAGCTTTGTGAAGAGTCATGCACCCTCAGGGTGGGTTTAGCTCCTGGCCTGACATCCAGAATTGAAAAGAACATTTCAGCAGCCACCAAAAAACAGCAATGTCCTAGAGGAAGCTCCTTGCTTCCTGGCAGTCACGTGTCTCCTTGCCAAGGCACAGGGAACTTTGTCAGTTACAGCCTTGCACACTGCTTGAAATGCCCTGCCTTGCATAGGCGGCCTCCACCCTTCACCACAACAGTACCACTCTGCTTTAGGAACTGGGCTTCTTGCTGTGGTGCATTCCCCAAAGATGATACACCAAGATATCCCAATGATTTTTCATAAATACCAACAAGAAATACTGCAGTCACTGGCATAAAAAAATGCCAACAGAAGTCCTAGATTTAATTGAGGACGTGAAAAATGAAGCAAAAAAAGCTGGTTATGTTTACTTAAAAACCTGAAAGTCTTTAATTGTTCAACTTCAAGGCTTCAGGGCTTGGAAGGCAGGTACTCACCTACCTGCCTGTAAACACAGCTACACTCCACAGTGAGAAGTTAAAGAAAAAAAAAAAACAGAGGATAATGTTACAGGAAAGAAAAATCTTTACATTCAGTGTATTGAATATAGAACAGAATAATGAGTATTTGCCTTAGAAGTAAAACGTTTGGTTTAAAGGTAAATCAGGAGAGTAAAGTCGAGTGGGGGCAGAAGACTTTCAGGAATGCTGTAGATCCCTTAAGACTCAGATATCTGAGAAAACAGATGATAGATGATCTAAAAATGACTGATGATTGGTTAATGAGGATTAATAGATGCAATCAGAACGTGCACCTCCTTGCTGTAGGGAAATACTAATGGTATTTTGTATAACAATGACAAGAGGTTTTTTTTTTTTTTTTTTTTCCCCTGATTCTGAGTTCACTTATACAGACTAGAAATTAAACGAACTTGGCAAATCAAAACTTCATTGGCAAAGGAAAGTGAAAGGGGTATTTCGGATCTACCAATTCTGAGGGTACACAAGGTGAAGACTCATTTGAAACCAGATCTCTGTAGAAACAATTTTGCTACAGTTTTCATGTCTAATATCCCTTTAAAGGCAATCTTCTACTGAATAATTTTCTACTTAGCTTTAGGAAGCAGAAACAGTGAAAATACATATTAGCTTTGAGGAAGTGCTTTTATTTTACCAGATGAAAATAATAAAAACAAACACTCCTTCTATAAAGTTCCAGGTAACCAGAGTAACAGCTGTATTCCAAGTCAAGACACAGATGTAGCAATTTTCAGTTACTTGCTGTTACTGCAAGTAAACACAAAGGGTGCAGCAGGGTATGTGACAAACAGGTACCTTAACATGCTGTACTTAAAAATGGGTTCAAACTTCAACAGGGGAAGTTTAGATTGGATATAAGGAAGGCGTTCTTTACTGTGAGGGTGGTGAGGCACTGGAATGGGTTGCCCAGGGAGGTTGTGAATGCTCCATCCTTGGCGGTGTTCAAGGCCAGGTTGCACAGAGCCTTGGGTGACATGGTTTAGTGTGGGGTGTCCCTGCCCATGGCAGGGGGGTTAGAACTAGATGATCTTAAGGTCCTTTCCAACCCAAACGATGCTATGGACTTGACGGGTTCAGATCAGAAACTTCTCTGTTTGGAATGTATTAATTACAATAGGTATAACTGATATCGTATATAACTGATATTTAATAATACTATTTTAATTAATAAATTAATATGATGTGCCACCAAGATGTCCCAGTGAAGAATAAGCACCAGGTGGGCTGTGCTGGATGCTTTTTACTCAGTATAGAACATACACCCTTGCCTCCAAGGTGACAATTTAAGATGTGGCCAGTACCGAACTCGGTGCCACTCAAACCGAACCTATAGCGGAGACCAGAATGGATTCGCCACCCAACATGTGCCCGGCTTCACCTTCCCCCAGCAGTTTCCGGGAGGGGGAGCTCGGTGCCAGTGCCCGTCTCCCCAGAAGCCCAAGCCGGCAACCCGGCACCCCATCCAGGCACCCAGGCTCAGGCCGTGGCTCCGACAGGCCCGCTCGACAAGGCCAAATCCCCGCCGGGTCCTTGCCCGGGCATCGCCTCAGCGCCTGGCGATGTCTCTCGGCCTCCGGGTACATCCCAACAGGCGAGAAAGCCGCGCGCTCCGCCGCTGCTTCCGCCCTTCCGGCCACCGTAGCCGCCGGGGCACGCGGAGACGCGCGGGGGCTGTTGGGTCGGGCTCTGAAGTTGGATCCGGCGCGGAAAGTCGGCCGTGACGGAGGGCGCTCATTGGCCGGGAGTGAGGCGGACTCCGCGGGGAACTGGGAGGAAGAGGGCCTGAGCCAATCGGGGTCGCAGGTGCTTGGTGCCGGGCGCTATCCCTACACCTGGGGAGGCGACGGCCCGGGCCGGGTAGGGAAGGGGCGCGGGCTGGGCTCGGTGCCCGCCCTGCCAGGTGGGCAAGAGCGGCGGGGTAGATGGGCGTCTCGATGCGCCGCGGGGAGAGTGCGGCACGGAGGGAGGCCCGCCGCGGGGCCCGCTTTGGCAGGAGCAGGGCCGGGACCTGGTGGTGTCGATGCCGAGCTGCTCTCCCGCGGCCTCCGGGGCTGAAGGTGCTGAGCGGGGAGAGAAGCCTCATGAGAGGCGAGAGGAGCAGCGAGGGAGTGGGGCGTAGCTCCGCGGGCTGATGTCTTGAGCAGCGGCCGAGCGCGGGCGGTTGTGGGCGCATGAGTTACCTCACTAACGTTGTCAGTGTTGTGTGTTATTTTTGGCAGTGAGAATTAGTGGCCTAAAGCTGTGTAGAAACGTCCCTGGAACTTTTGGCTGAAGGGTAGTAATACTGTCAAGGAGAGTCTTGTCTTTTAGTTCTTGTTTGTTGCTAGTTTAAAATTACTCAGAGTAAGAAGCTCAGCATAAACTTTACAGACCTGGAATCTGCTAACCTGGCTTCTTAACTCTTAAAATGGTGTCAGTCTATACAAATAGTAGTACGTTGTTGGTGATCTTTTTGTTTTATAATGTTGTGTAAGCTGCGTTGAAATGTGATCATTGTGGCTCGCGTTCTACTGTTAAAGAGTTTAGTGTAAAGGATTCTCGAATGCCTCCTTCACAGTGTGGTGAGATGAACGCCGAAGTGAGTCGTTTAGGTCCAAACTTCCAGCCTTCCCTTGCAACAGTCGGTTTAATTCTAGCTTGTGTATCTCCATCTACTGGTGGAAAATGAGGCTTTGAACTACTCACGGCTTCATGCCTGTCAGCTGTAAATTGTGGAGATAGCATTATTCGAGTCTCTTGGTGATGCCCCGGAGGGAATGGCTTTTCCTTTGTGAAAAAGAAAGCAGACTTTTTTTTCCAAGAAATCAAGTAACAAGAGTGTGGAGTGTCTGCTGCTTTCAGCAGTATACTCAGCTGAATTGTATTAACAATGTAACTCCAAGTAAAAATGCCCATATTATCAAGAAAATAGTATTAGATGGTATAGATTAAAATATTTTTGATTTCTGAAGTTGCTTGTTGCATATTTTACTTTATATACACATGCATTTAAATTGTTTTATTTATTTTTTCAAAACCAGGTGCAGCCATGCAAGAAAGCGTACGTTTTGCTTCATCAGGAGATGACATTAAAATTTGGGATTCCTTATCTCTAACTGTGGTGGAGCAGTTCAACCCACATACCCCCACACATCCAGTCAGCTCGCTGTGTTGGTCCAGCAATAGTATCCTTTACAGTTTGAACCGTAGTTTTGTGGGTGTTCTGCAAAATCTCTTTAATTGACTTATTTATTACATTTGTTAAAGTGTCTGCGAATCACAGGCCTGAAGCAGTTTTGAAGTCTTGTATGAAAAGATTTGTGTATATTGTCAAGAAAATGTTGTGGTTCTCTGTTGAAGTGATTTACAAAATCAACTCATGCTGGTATGTGCTTCTGAAGAAGTTTCTTTTCCTTTAGGAGGCTAACACTTTTTTAATGATTATGATATGCTTGCATTGCCTACCAACTGTAAAGCTTACTCATTTGTTTCTTCAGTAGTTGATTACAATATTCACTTTCAACGCAGTGCTTAATTTACTGACAAGGTTGAACAAAGCAATTGCTAGTGTAGTGAAATTCTATTCTTAGTGTAGAAAGGAAAATTGTAATGAAAGGTTTTGTTTGTTTGTTTGTTCTTGAACAGCTTCTCATTGATTCTGATAGGCTTTGATAGCATATACTTACCATTTACTCCGTAGGCACTGGTTTTCTTTGTGCTGTTTGTAGCATTTATAGAGGAAGCCCAAACGTGTTGGATGTGAAGGAAAACATTCATAGGATGGTGGTGATTTATGCGTGAGGATGGATCTGGTCCGTTCAGACCTTTCACCTCAGTCTTGGAGGCATATTACAGGATGATGATAGGGGCCAGGTGAATATATGAGTAATGCAAATGGTGTGCTATCAGCTGAATAGCTTGTATGGCTGTCATGGGAAAAGGTGGTGATGTCTGATCTTGATGTAAAAGGAGGACAGGATGCGGGCACATAACAGTTAAGTCCCGCAAGTTATGAATATCTGTCCTCTAAGTCTGCAAGTAAGTGGATGGATGAAACAAAAAGTTAGACAATCAGAGCTCAAATGAATGTTTTGGCTATGGAGCTTGCAGAGAAATTGAAGCATAGAGGCAATATATATATGTATATGTATTGTTTAATAAACTTTAGCTATAGACAGTCTGTCTTGTTATCCTTTTTTCTGCCTAGTTTCCTCTTCGTCCCTTAAAACTGAAACAATGAAGTTTCTTACTCCGTATGCTTTTGAATGTTTGTTAATTTGTTAGGGGTAAAGCACTGGTTTTGGTTCTGTATAATTCTGTAAGCTAAAATGGTGCCTTCAAATGTTGAAAGCAATAGGAAGCAGTAATCTGCATACCAGTTCTTCGGTGTTAAATCCAGCCAATTAACCTGTATGTTCTTAAATAAGCAAATATAAAATCACTGTGGGCATTGGCCTGGAGACATACAGGGAACAGATCTAAATGATTACTCAATTTGTTTGGTGTGGGTTCAGGGGCAGATTCCATGCTCTGCAGTTGAAGGCTTTTCTTACTACTTTGAGGTACTTGGTATCATAAAATGTTCTTTTGGGGATTTTTTTTTTCTTCCCTCAGTACAGAGGGAGACAAATTAGCAAACATTCATTGTAGTTTAGAAACTATATGGTTTGTCACAAACAGGACTGTTCCTTAAATCCATACTCTGCTAGACATTCCTTTGGACTCTAGTGATAAATGGGGCTCTTACTTGGGGGATGGTAGGGAAACAAAAATGTAGGCTGGTTAAGGTGTCTTACTGGTAAAGAGCTCTTAAATAATGCCTGTCAAATATTTCTCTTCTCTCTGAAAGAAATTGCTCTGCCTTATACTGGGAAGTAAGGGCTGTAGTTAATGCAGGAGCTTCCTAATGAAAGCTTGGAAAACAGCCTTATGTTTCTATTTCTAGGTCCCTTTAACGTACAGTACCTTAGACTGTTTAGCCAATCTGTCTTCTGTTTAGCAAGGGAAACTCGCTGTTGCTTTTATTAATCACCAGTATAACACAGTTATGATCCTTAACTTGTGACTAAGATAGATACCTGGCTACTGCTTCTGCTGCTGGTGATAAAATAGTTGTTTCAAGCTGTAAAAGCAAACTTGTTCCACTCTTTGAAATAGCCGAAGGAGTAAGTATGAGTTATACGGCTCCCTGTTTTTTTTTTTCCCCACTCCACCTTTTATTCTGTTTGTATTGCCTCTGTTCTCCCTATTGGGATCAATTTAATTTTAGTATTGTTAGAGTTATGACACATGTAAAAACATCTCCTTGTGTGTAGTCAAATACATATGAATGGGGGGGAATAACAGTTCTACAATAGCATGTGATGCTTGTATAGCTTTATGTTAGGAGAATTGGCCTTTTGAGCTCCAGTGTGATAGCACGAGGCAGCCAGTGTTCCAGGCTTGATCTGATGTGTAGGTGACTGCAGAGCCCAAGTTTGAGCTGCATTTTCCAACTTGAATTGTCAGTATTACACATGCCTGTGAATTTTACATATAAAAACATGAGTCTATGTAAAGGTTGTTCTAATGGCGTACATGTGCCAGCTTTTGGAAATATGTTAAATTCTGTTATGGTGGGGTTTTTTTTCCCTGTTAAATGGAAGTGTGGCAGTAAAAATTCTTCAGAAAGGTGGACTTAGTTTTAGGAGAGTATCTTGACTGTTTAGTTGATTGACTTGATAGTGTTCTAAACCATTCTAATTATTCTCTTTGGATAGCTATTCTAATGCTAATTTGGACTGGAAACTTTCTGAAAAGGTGTTCAAACCTGGCCTTAAGGTTGCTGAAGCATAGGCTTTCAAAAGTGGAGTGTTTGTCCTGGAGATTTTGCTAAATCTGATCTGTTACTAATGGAATCATTTCCAATTTTTCCATGTCAATAATTAGATGGACTTGTGTTTTCTTCGCTCAAATCTCAGGAACTTAAAAGTGAATTTTCAACATGATAGAACTGCATAATAATTTGTCCTCCATCTAGGTCTATCATTAAGATTGACATTTTTTCCAAAAGCTGGTACTTCAGCTGTTTTAAAAAGAATCACTTTATTGAATTATGAGGTTTGCTGCTATAATATTCTTTGTAATGTTTAGGGAATGTGAAGTACATGACTTAGACAACTTTTTGATTTTCTTTTAGGGAGGCAATTTCTTTTTATGTTTTTTCTTTTTTGTAACTTAGCATTTTCTTTTTAAGACTCTATATTGGAGTAGAAGTCTTATGATTGCACTTTAGGGGGCTGTAATTTAAAGGGAAAATGCATATTGATGGAAAAGGTGCTAAAAAGTTGAAACAGGAAAATAAGAGTTTATTAATTAATTTATTTAGATCTTAAAGTATATTAAACTTATGTCCAAACTGGACTGCATTTTAAATGCTTTTTGATAGGAAGTGGCTGTAGTGTACCGATAGGACTGTTGGCCAGTGGGACTATTTGTGTTAATGAAGAAGAAAACACAAATCACCTGTGTGTTTAAAGAGGCTTGATAAACCCCTTAATTATCTTTAACATACTTTTTTTTTTTTTTCCCTTCTCTATCAGGCAAACCAGACATGTGTAAGCTTAAATAATAGTTCTTCATATATTGTAAGTGGAGGTCTTGATAACACAGTTAATATCTGGGATCTGAAATCCAGGAAGGTTTACCGTAGCCTTAAGGTAAGTTTGGCTAAGGAAGCACTGTTGCTTTCATAACTTCAGGTTTTGCTGCCAGTTGTAAAAAATATGCTTTATCTAAGTCATGTATCTGGAGGATCAGGTTCATAGATGGGAGCAAGCACACATTAAATGTCTTGTTCAATTTTGTGTTCTTAGAGAATCATAGAATGGTTTGGGTTGGGAGGGGACACCTTCCACTAGACCAGGTTGCTTAAAGCCCCATCCAACCTGGCTTTGAACACTGCCAAGGAAGGGATAGTCACAGCTTCTCTGGGCAACCTGTTTCAGTGCCTCACCACTCTCACAATAAAGAATTTCTTTCTTATATCTCACCTATGTTTC
Source organism: Psittacula echo (assembly GCF_963264785.1). Classification (NCBI taxonomy): domain Eukaryota; kingdom Metazoa; phylum Chordata; class Aves; order Psittaciformes; family Psittacidae; genus Psittacula; species Psittacula echo. Next base: position 115,454,982 of record NC_137735.1, on the reverse strand, counting down.
TCCTGTTTAAGTTCTTTATGTGCTGTATAATACTAAGTTTAACAAGCATTCTTAACTTGATGTCTACAGAGCAGAATTCTATAATAATGTATGTTTAAATTTTAAGAATTGGCATTTTATTTTTGGAAATTTGTATTGATATTCTCTGATGAGGATCTTTTCTAAGGGCAGCATTTCAGGTAATTGCTGTTTCTGGTATTATCAAACCAGACAACACTTTCGTATTGGTAGAACACAGTAGTAGAACTAATGTTATGCAAAACTGGGACATGGTTGTCATCTTCTAACCAATCCAGTATGAATTCTTTAAAACCTTGTTATGATGCACAAAACTTAGGATGGTCTAGTATATTTTCATGATGCCTTCAGTAGATGATTTGCTCTCCTTGTTTAAAGAGGCTATAATACTTTAGCTTTGATTTATTTATTTATTTTTTTTCCCCCTGGACTTTTACAGTTTGAAACAAAACTACTAACCAGCTAATACAATACTTTAAATATCTTCTTCTCCTTTTTGGGCTAAAAGTACTTGATTGTCTTCCCCTGTATATTCAGTAAACACAGTGTCATCATTGCAAATGACTATATTGAAAAGCTATTTGGTAAATAATATGTGTTAATACTAAAAAGTGATGGAAGGGAAAGCTGGCAGTAGTACACCAGATTAACAGAAAATTTATTCAGAGATCACTGGTTTCTGGAAGACTTTACTTTTATAATAACATTAATGATGTGCCATAGATATCTCTGTGGTTGTCCTATTGAAGTATCATATATAATTACAGCATCATCTTTACTAATTTATTAGAACAATCTTCTGAAAACAAACAGTTAAAATGTAATGGTTGATCTTCAGTATGTTCTGCTGCTGTTTCCTGGGTTATTCCATAATAACTCTTAATCTTTTTGAATGTTACAGATTATCAGAAAAAAAACCCATCAAGCTTGAAGTTTTTCTGCAAAAGCACAGATTAGGAAGAAATATGGTTATCCTGAATGTCTTTAACCATCTCCTTCTAACCTTGCTCCCCCACAGGATCATAAAGATGAAGTCACGTGTATTACATATAACTGGAATGATAGCTACATTGCCTCTGGATCTTTGAGTGGTGAAATTATCCTACACAGTGTTACCACCAATTTATCAAGTACTCCCTTTGGTTATGGCAGCCGTCAGGTAGGCTATCTGTATTAAGCTCTTTTCAGGTATGAAGCCTTAATTCACAGTGTTTAGAAATTGAAAGTACATATCAAGAGCTTTTGAGATTTGTTAATCTGTTTCCTTTTAATTTTCAAGAGTGCATTACGGAAAGGGAAAACCAGACCATTGTGTATATTCTAGTCTTCAATTATAGTCAACATTGAAATGCAAATTTCTCAAGTATCTTTACTTATATATAGGTTACAGCAAATTTTACTTTGTAGACTCTGGTTCCTCAAGAACAAACTTCTACATATTTTAGAACTGAATGAAAAACAGCTTTACAAACCAAAGCAGGATTTCAGTGCATGACTTAATATATGTTGTTGCAAAGAACAGAGGCCACATAGATTGGGTTCTGACTTACCCAAAGTAATAAGATTTACAATTGAACGAGACATCTGTATAGTAGGGATGAATATAAGCTTGCATTTGGAAATAATAAATTCATTTAATTTGGAGATTAAAATTGCACAGATGCTCAAAGAGAAAAGCAATGAGATTTTATATTACCTACTTAGGTGTTTAGGTAAGATTTTGGACAAGTAATTTGAAGGAAAACTGTGCAAAAGATAAACACAAAGCATGTGTACTACTTAAGGGCTTTGGTGGGGTTTTACACTGCAATTTCTTTTTGCAGGCTCAAAAGATACTGGAGAATTATTGGATGTCATTAAGGGAATTCCCTTGATGTAAGAGCACCTGCGGTAGTAAATGAGCTGTGTTGTCCCATCAGAAGTTTCAGTGTGTTCTTAGTCTGAATGTTGTCTTAGGCACAGCCAAATGTTTATGTTCTAGGCATTCTTTTACTTTCTATTTATTTATATTTTATTACCAAGTCATTTTTACAGAGGTAGGAGCTGCCTAGGGGATACAGAAACATCGCTTTGGTCCTAAACGTGACCTTTAATGTCACAGGGAGTACTGAAGTTTAGACTTACTCATTTTCTGTTACTGCAACAGCTTTTTCGGTCCTCGATTACAGATAGAGTGTGAAGTTAAATTCCTCTCCTGTCTAGCATGAACAGTATTAACTCGGTGAAAAATCTCTTACAACTTTATAGCATCATGGGAATTGTGGTATACTTTCTGTTGAAAAATCTCTGTTAAATTCAAACTCTCTCTGCTCTTAGGTGCTGCAGTGTCTTTGATCCATCACCAGTCTCATACTTATATTGAAGCAAAATTGTACTTCATACTTGCTTTGATCTTAAAAATCCATCTGTGTAGTCGGTTCATTTTTCTGATTGGATTGTTATGATCTTATGAAATATGTGAAGACGAGGCAGGAGCTACAGGGAAATCCATGGTGGGATTACGTGGCTGAGATGAGTATCCAGAGCAGGGACTATGCTGCTAGTCAATTTGAAAATTAAGACATTCTTATGAGGATGATTTACATCAACCTGTTTGATATATTTGACTCTTTCCACCAAAAAGTGATTAAGTGATGCAATGAGTAGCTATTTTGGTAGATGAAATCAAGAGGCCTACTGCAAAGCTGAGTGACCTTTAAGATGGATAAAGATATTTGAAGTTTTAAATCAAAGTAATTGCAAGCACAGAGCTACTGTTCACTTCTGAAAGGGTCTATAACATTTTCTAAAGGGGAGCAGTTCTTTGATTGCAGTCTTAATTTAAAATGGAATTGAGCTGTAATTCTGTAACGAGATGGCTGCTTGGATGTCCCAGTTTATCAGCTTATTTTATATCCTAAAAATTATCTTTCTTCTTATGTGCAAAAATACCTTTATTTTTTGTTTGGGGGTTTAATTGGTACTTGTAAAGAATTTCAGGGTTAATTGTGCACTGAAGCAAATATCTGAAGACTAGTGTAGTTCTGTTAGATTGAAAAAGCCTTTACTTGATTTATAGTTCAGGGGCCCAGTTTTCTAAGAGTAATCTTGAGTAGATACACAGTGTATTGTCCTGTTTGATCCTGGCACTAGCTATCTGGCTTAGTAAGGGTCACCTCTCCCTAGTAACTTCTATTTACAATTGGGGAATGTGAGGTCAAAGTAACCTTACAAAATTTAGCTTGTCTGTGTTTGATTCACCATGATGGGATGTAGTTTCCTTGCCAGTTAATTTCTGATATTGGATACACTCTAAAAGTAGTAGAATAGCCCAAGGTTGCAGTGCTTTCTGTGACTTTAAACAATTTTCTTTTCATATGAGCATTGGCCTATATTCTCTTAACTGATTTTGATTTAGAAACATCTTTGTGCTTTATTAGAGTTGAGTTCTTGCACAGAGTTGTTTGCAAATCCCATAATTTGTCTTTGCTGTTGGTATTTATTTAGACTACCAGATTCTTATCCGCTTGCTGTTGTGAGGATGAATTAAGGTTTGTTTTGAAACATGTTTGCTCAAGTCTTCACTGCCTGGTGGTATTCTCCTAGCAACAGGATTTAGTTCAGTTGTTTGAACAGCTGGCTAATTTGTAAAGAAGTGTGATGAGTTTTGATCACTCCATACAGTGAAATAGCTTTAAAAAGTATCTTGAAAAAGCTTGAAAAGTATCAACTGTATTTACATCTGCTTTCTCACAAGGCTCAGTAAGGTATAAAGGAGATTAAGAAACTATACTATCTTTAAATAAGGTAGTTAATGATGCTAGACCACTTGGTTTAACTTTGGGCTTTTTGCTTGTTTCCCAGTGGTGAAAAAGTTCTTCTCAGCAATGGGCCAACTATTTTCTGAAGTGCACTGTTCCTCATTTGGCTGTTTGATTGTGAAGCTTAAAGATAAAACTTCAAATTAATTGACTTGCTTTTGGGAGATGAAATGTTTTGGCTTGGTCTTGTCAAGCAGCCTTTCAGAGATGAAGTTCTTTCATGCCTTCTTTCAGCTGTCAGGGCAGGAGTTTGAAACTTCAACATGTAGCATAGTCAGGGATGCATTTGACTGTCTCATAAAAGTGTACTCAGATTTAAGCACCTCTGTTCCATGAGTCTGATCTAGAAATTGCATTGTTGCAAGTGAAGTTCGTTGCTAACCTAATTCAGTAAAAGTGAGGAGTGAGTAGGAGCTTCCTTACATCTCCTACATTGGCAACCTGAAATAAAGTTTTAAGCTGCTCTGAGGAAACACTGTGACTTCAATGGGAAGTGGGGAACAGAGGTAAAATGGGAAGGTATGTATATGAAAGAGAATGGAGAACTTGCCTTGGGCCTATGAGATTAAAAGGGGAAATGAGAAAAGGAAATGGGAGACTTGGCAGGATAGTAAGGGAGGCTTGAGGATAGCTGGAGAAAGTAATCTTGGTGGGCAAGAGGACAGAGGAGTGAGAAAATAGAACATGAGCGAATGCCAGAGGGCAGTAAGGAAGGTATTTGGAGGTGAAGAATTGAGAGAACTGTGAGGGACAGGCATGTTTGCCATGTAAATCATGTACATAATTGAAGCTGTTATTCCTGAGTCACTCTGTGTTTCCTTTTTTAATGGAAACAAACTGAAAATGCTAATAAAAATGTCTCCATGTCCAGTGGAGGACCATATTGATTATAAATAGTCATATTCTGTCTTATTTGAATATGCAGTTGAGGGTGCTGCTTTGTGGAGCAAATAGGCTTCCAGTGAGACATGCAGTACAAGTGCTATGTTGGAGGCATATGAGCCAACACATCTCCAGTTAAAGAGAGAAATAGGATAAAATCCAGTACAGTGCATTGTGGTGTGGTCTATACTGGAATAACATAATAGCTTTCTGAGAGCATTTTCAGACAAATAAAATGTAACATCTCTCATCTGGCTGGACTTGAGTAGAGCCTTGATTAAGTGCCTTGTGAGAAGAGGATGTAGGTTAGAAAAGGATCGAGGAGGGGTAAGAAATAGGCTGTAGGAAAGAAGACAGTATGTAATATTGAAAGAAAATATTTGTTCAGGTTAGCAGCAGCTAATCTTGTTTAATGTTTTCAGCAATGGTTATGACAGAGAAGTAGAGCTCTGATGAGATATGATGAATGGAAGATATTGTCCATAAGAGAGGATTGTGTCAGTGTCCATAAAGGATTGAAATAATATACATGGGAACAACTATCACAGTATAAAAATTGAGACATCACCATTGAGGCTTTTCTTATTAGACTAGGATTTGAAAAGTCCCAAGAGAAAGAAGGGCTCGGGCTGCTTGATCGTAAAATGGCAATGAGCAACCAGAACAGACTGAATCACAACAAAGAAAATGCAGTCTAGGATATGTTGGGATAGGTATTTACAGAACAAAATGGAGGAAGTATTACTGCCTTTGCTAAGGCAATAGCAAAATGTTTTGAGAATCATGTAAGATTTTGGTTGTCCATATGCAAGAAAGATACAGACAGTGAGAGCTGTGAAGAGACTGATGGTACTGAAAAACAGTCTTTGGAGGCTGTGTCTTGCATATATTGCATATAGTGGAATAAAGCCTGAAAGAAGGTGAGGTGTCGATGTTTATTAAAACAGGAAAAAGCAACACTGGGGAGTTTGGAAGCAATTTAAGTGTAAGGGCATTATTGGCACAGGAGTGAATTGGTGCAAACGGGTCATAAATAAAATTAATCTGGAAATTAAGTATTGTAAATTAGTATTAGAGCATTGAGTTTCTGAAACATCCTCTGAACCAATATGGTGTAAACAAAATGCTTGCCTGCTTCTGAAAGGCAAGGTAAGGTCCTAAATTATATGGTTCTGGGATAGCAGGGCTGCATGTGATAAAACACGCAAAAGTCTGTTCTTCTACAGGATCTACATGTGTAACTCTGGAATCTGTCTTATCTAATTGGCTTGTATCAAGTACTTAAAATCAGCGGAAGGGAATTAAGCTTAACATTCTTGGCAGGAGACTAATCAGTAAAATAACGTAGCTTTTCACTTCTCTAATTTTAGATGTGGTGTGGGTTATTTTGTAGTGTGTGTGATGGCATGATACTTGATGAAAAATCAAGAAACTTTTCTAGAAGTTTGTGGTTTTGGTTTTTTTTTAACCTTGTCATTCGTTTTGCTGATCAGCTCGTATAGTACCCCATAATGGTACAAGGGGAAAAAAAAAATATCTGCCCCTCTAACAGCCAAAGCGGCATAGTAATGAAAAATGATTTTTTTAAAAACACATTTTATTTTTTGGAGTGGCCAGCCATTCTGAACTACTTTAACTTAATGTACCATCTGTATTTCTAATGTGTTTGTGTGTTTAGAAAATAATCTAGTATGGAGTTAATAATGTTACTCCACTTAATTTTTTATGTCTGTTTTACAGCCTGTTCGACACTTGAAATATTCGTCCTTTAAGAAATCCTTGCTGGGCAGTGTTTCTGACAGTGGAAATGTAACTCTGTGGGATGTAAATAGCCAGAACCCATATCATAATTTTGAAAATGCTCATAAAGCACCAGCTTCAGAAATCTGCTTTTCTCCAGTCAATAAGCTGCTGCTTGTAACTGTAGGTTTGGATAAAAGAATTATTCTCTATGACACTTCAAGTAAAAAGTGAGTATTTTAAAGACCTTTTGATTTTGGAAGGGTCCTTTTTTGCTTTTTGTGAAATGAAAAGGCGTGCCTAACTATGAAATGAAACATTCAATTCAGACCATATTCAGAATGGTTGAAATGGTTGGCATACTGCATTTTTATTTAAAAACCAAACAGACAACCCCCCCAGATAAACAATTAAAAAAATCCCAAGGCATATGGCAACTAATTGAGGTGCTGCATACAAGTGACCACTCTGCAGTGCTTGTGTGTGGGCTTTTCTTGTTGATGCAGAGCAAATAGCTTCTGTAAGGGGCATTACAGCTTGTGAGGACCTTCGTGCCCGTGAGCTTAGTTTGTCTGCTTTTCTCCTTCAAGATGGAAGACACAACCGTGGTGCACAGAGTTGCTGAGATAGCAATCCTTAAATATTATAGAATCATAGAATGGTTTGGTTTGGAAGGGACCTTAAAGATCATCTAGTTCCGCCTCCCTGCCATGAGCAAAGACACCTTCAACTAGACAAGGTTGCCGAAAAGCCCTGTCCAGTCTGCTGAACACGTCCAGGGATAGGGCAGCCAGAACTTTCCTGGGCAACCTGTTCCAACGTCTCACCACTCTCACAGTGAATAATTATTCCCTTAAATATGGTATTTATAGATAATAAATAGAGTATTGGTTTGAAAAGAAGGAAGCATGGGGTATAAGTGATGGGACTGTGTAATAAGAGGGTAGGACAAGGGGTTTCATGGTTCTAGTGCGAGTTGTGCTTTCACTCTAGCTGAATAAAAGCAAGAGTCTAGCTCCTAGGCAAACTACGACCTAAAGTTGTTCCTAGAGTTGTGGGAAGGTTAGAGAATGTAGGCTTGGGAAGATAAAGGATGTATATAGTATGATTGCTGCTTAAAATTGTGACAGTAAATCATGTTGGTGTCAGAGCTGCTGTTGTGAAGGCAGTTTGATCCTGTCCTAGTGGAATTTTCCGGGGGTACATGCAGTCTTTAATTTGTTAAACAGGAATGTATAGTATAAGCCTAATCCACTGTTCCGTAAGGTATTTCCCTGAATTTACTTGGCACTAGATAAATGCAACTACTGACCTGTAGCTGAATTATGAATGCTTTTGTTTTATTTTATTTTTAGATATTCTGTTTTGAAAAGTCTAACTTTTGAACTCTAAAAGCTTCTTTATCCTGTCCTTTCTCCTATTTGAAGGTTACTGACAACAATAGTAGCTGATTTTCCTCTGACAACAGTAGACTTCATGCCTGATGGTACTACTTTGGCTATAGGATGTTCCCGGGGAAAAATCTGCCAGTATGACTTAAGACAACTGACATCACCAGTGAAAACAGTTATTGCTCACAAAGGCTGTGTGAAATGCATACGTCTTCAGTTCAGTAGCACTTTTTCCAAGGTAAAAACCTTTCCTTTTTATCGGTCAATATGTAGATTAATGAAAGTTAAGTGTAAGTTTAAATTCTAAAAGAAAATATTAGCATTCCACTTCTAAGCATTAATGATGCCAACAAAAGTGGTTCACACCAATGCAGAAATAGTAAAATGCTTGGTCTTCAGTGCCATTTTAAATTTTTTTCATTTGGAATTTCCCCCCACCCCATTCTGTCTTCACCGAGTGAAACTTTAGTCTTGAATTTGCTGGTGTGAATATGCTGCCATTGCAGATTGGTTTGCGGCACCTTAGACTCATTCGTAGGCAGTAGTACGGTGGCCCTTCCACTTAAGAGGAAGACATGCATCTCCTTCAGGTATTTTGCATGGTCTTATATATGGTCTTTTGCAGGCATAAATATGTAGTAAAGTTGATTAAATAATAGAGAAGGCTTAAAAGGTTCTTCCAAGACTTAATTAGGTTCTACTGTAGCCAGAAATCCCACTGCCCATTCAGTGGAGAACCTTTGAAGGAAGTTCTTCTCTTCTAGCACACTTACTGCAAGTGGCTGACTGTTTGTCCTTGGTTCAGCCATAACTGTTGTTTTTCTTCTTCTTAGTAGCTGGTGCAGTGTTGTGTTTTCGACTTTAGTTTGAGAACACTGCTGATAACACACAGATGTTTTTAGTTGTTGCTCAGTAATGCTTACCTTAATCAAGGACGCTTCAGTCTCATGCTCTGCCAGCAAGGAGGGGCACAGGTAGCTGGGAGGAAGGAGAGAGATCCAAACTAGCCAAAGGGGTGTTCCATACCATAGCATGTCATGCCTAGTATATAAACTGGGGGGAGTTACCCAGAAGGCCCAGATTGCTGCTCAGGTTGGGCTGAGTATCGATCGGCGGGTGGTGAGCAATTGTGTTGTGCATAACTTGTTTATTGTTTGGGTTTTTTTTTTTCCCTTCTTTATTTTTTCCCCTCTTTCCCTCTCATTATTATTATTGCTGGTGTTAGTAGTAGTTTTGTATTATACCTTAGTTACTGGTATTAACCCATAAGATTTATATTCTTCTGATTTTCCTCCCCATCCTATTGGGAGCAGTGGGAGAAGAAGGAGGGGAGTGAGCAAGCGACTGCATGACTTTGAGTTACCAGCTGGGCTTAAAGCACAGCACTATTCCTTTGCAATTTAGAGCCCTTAATAATGTAATTTGTTTGGGGGTTTTTTGGTGTTTGTGGTTTGTTTTTTTTTTTTTTTTTTTAACCTCTTATCCCTAAACCTAGGATCAAAATTGGCTCATGCCAGGACACTGCATTGTTACCTTAAGTTCTGTTGCTATTCTTTTGCAGGTCCACACAGTATTCAAATAATAATACAGATGTTTCCCATGTTCTTTGAAATCACATTAAGATACTTTTTTAAATATTTGTAAAGGAATATCTCCTAGGCAGCCTTTGCAACTTGAACTGAGGGTTGGGTTTGGTTTTTTTTAGTATTTTGAAGGAGAAATAATCGCTTATATTTTTACTTTTAGCTGAAGGAATAATAACTTCTCTTTGTTCTATTTTTTTTTTTTTCCCAGTCTAACCTTACGAGTTCTTCAAATAAACCTGTATCCAAAAAAATAGAAGTCAAAGCTGGTAGTAATCTTGGAGGAGTTCAAAATACTGGTATAAAAAACGTTGCTTCTCAGGCGTCAGCAACAGTTTCATCTGTGACACTGCCAAAAGAGAATAAGGGAGGAGAGGTTCTTCCGGAGAAAACAGGTAGTGTCCTCTTCCTGCTCTTACAATAATATTAGGCATAATGTAGAAGGTGGAAGGAGTATTTTGTACCTTGACCATTACAGTATGCAAAATTCATTGAGGGAAGGGCATTTATTTGAAGGAACTGCATGTGCATCCGCACCTTCTTTTCTGTCTCCTGCTGTGTTAAACAGACTATGAGACTGTGGGAAGTGAATTGGGAGCTACTTCAAGCTTTAGACATGTGAAGTCTAGAATTCTGGACTTGAAGTATGTATTTAAAGGAGAAAACTGTGGTAATATTGTGGGGCTCTCTTGCATTCTGACTTCCTGTAGATTGTTTATGTACATGATGTATTTTTTGATGTACTTTTTTGTATGGAATACTGGGCTAATGAATTGTAATTCTATTAATAAGCAGGAGTAACAGGTCTTATCTAAAAAAGTCAACCAAACAAAGCACAGGGAAAAAGAAACCTAGTCTAAAAATCCAAGTGAGAACTGAACTGTATTTTTGTGTGAGGCATGACTCCAATATCACATGGTAGGAAAGATGTTAAATATAGTTGCAAGTATGATTAGTTGTATAACCGTACTTGCTATTTATGCTTCTGAAATTAACAAGTTCTTTACAAGAATTCTGAGCATTATTCTAAATTTCTGCCACTGTGTGAAATATATTCTTAAAATTTTATTGAATTCAGGAGTTCTGAGTTCAATTCTGGTCATATCAGTTACCCTGTTAGTTTGATTCTTGGAAAAAGAAAATCTTCAAACCATTTTAATGCAACAACACTTTTACCCTCTGCTTTTCAAATAAGAAGAAATACATTCAGCAACAGTAACTAGGCAATAAGCCACTGCAGTCCATAGAGACTTGTATTAATGACTCCCCTTGGGTATGCAGTGAAGTACGAAGTGAAGTAGAATGCTTCCTATGTATACAAGAAGTGTTACTAATCAACACTACTGAATGGTGTGTAAAATTTGATTTCTGTTAAAATCTATGTTTTGTTATCTGTCTTTGACGATGTAATAGCTGTTACCTCTTAGCAGGACCATGCATAATATATAAATATTTTAAAAAAATAAAGGCTCACCAAGTAAAGCAGATATTTTTCATTGAACTGAGTGTTCACTAGAAGTAAAGACCTCTGTGTACTTCAGAAGATGGAGTCTTTATACTTAAAAATGGTAATGGATGAGGGATCACAAACTGTTCTGTGAAAGCTCTTCTAGACCCTGATTATGGGCTTTAACTTTGGAGAAATAAGGGGCATTTGGTTAAGCAAGTTGACAGCATATTTAAAACAAAAAACCAACTCTTCAGACAGCTGTAAAATATCTGTGATAAAAAGCCCCAGGTTATTTATAAGTACAAAAGTATAAATGAAGTCAGAATGTGATGAGAAGTTTGGATGTACTTTGAGTTGGCTTCCCATAAACTTCTGTTTAACTGGAACAGGCTGCCCAGGGAGGTTGTGGAGTCTCCTTCTTTGGAGACATTCAAAACTCGCCTGGACGCCTTCCTGTGTAACCTCATCTAGGTGTTCCTGCTACGGCAGGGGGATTGGACTAGATGATCTTTTGAGATCCCTTCCAATTCCTGATGTTCTGTGGTTCTGTGTGTGTGGTAGCCATCCTCTGGTTTAGGCGCTTACTATGTTTAGATTTACTGGGTAAAAATATACGAAAGACATTTTGCCCTATTTTATATTACGCTTTTTCCATGTAGATCCTCTGTAGATGTTGGCACAGGTTGATACTACACTTCTAGTTTAACTTCCTATTTAACTTGCACTAGCAAGTGCAGTCCTACGTCACAACTGACATATATGAAGGTGTGGAAAATGTGACATATTAATGCATTTAAAAATGAAACCTTAAACCTGTCTCATGTTCCAGTTTATGTGAATACTTGGACATGCTTAATTGTAGTCATCCACAAAGTCACATTTTGATCACTTGAAAAAGTAGTATGAAGAAGTATACATACACCTATACTACTCTATATATATAGAAAGGTTTTATGAATGATGGTTTATTAATTTATTTTATTAAAGTACGCACAAAATAAAGCTTTTGTATGTACAGGTGACTTATTTACAGGACATATATTTATGTATTGCGTAGCACAAATGCTCATTACCCAGTTCTTATCTTATACAAGCAAAACCTAGGCACTTTTTGATTTAGCAGTTTGGTGATGGCAGCATAGCTTGCTTACAGTCCTGATCTGGTTTTCAAACATACTAAATTGTGAAAGTGATTTAGATGGTTACCTTAGTGGTTCAGTTCACTTCTTCATGTAAAAACTGTAGTTTGAATAATTTTTAAGCTTATTTTTGGACCTCAGATATGCTTCCATTCTTCAGATGACTGCCACAGAATCACAGAGTCCCAAGGGTTGGAAGGGACCTCAAAAGATCATCTAGTCCAACCACTCTTCAACCATGCATAGAAAAGCTAACTTTTTATTCCTTTCCTGATTGAGTCAGGAATGGAGCTTGAGAGTGGATGGGGAAAGGTCTAGGAACAGGTTTCTTTTGTCTATAACTGTAACCTCACTCCAATTTGCTAGTATTAGATATAAGCAGAGAATATCGTAACATCAGGTAAACTCTAAAATAGATGTTTCATAGAATTTCCCTTTAGAATGCTTAACGGCCCCAGTGAAGCAAATTTCTTGTAGAATAAATTTAAATTTTGGTAATTTGATTGTGGTTACCTTCTTAGCAGAAGGTGCATTCACCAGTTTTCATTTCACCTGATAGACCCTAAATTTGCTGCATCCATCATGTAGATTTATCTGAAAATGAGTGCATTATTCAGTTTGGCAACTGTCTCCCTTAAAGAGGACAGGAATGTGACTATCTTATTTCTGTTAATAAGTATCGTAACTTTTAGTTATGTTCATCTTTGTTGACAGCCCAAATGAGGAAGTTAAAGTTGACCCTCTAACTGGAATCTGTAGAAGGCTCTAATGTGCTTTTTGCACTTACCAGGCATCGTGATTGCTGTGAGATTGTTTAGCGATAACTCTTGTTATTTTTGGCAAATATCAATTACTAACTGACTGTTATTGTCCTTTTAAGGCTTTCCGCATAGTTGCAGCTTGGATGTGATTCCATCTAAAGAAACAGATCATGGGAAAAGTGCTGATAATATTAATGTCAGTCGAAGTAGTTTAGGAGATGTGTTTTCTCCAATCAGAGATGGTGAGTTGTTAATACTGAAATCTCCCACATCATTCATCTACGTATATCATGACATTTTGACGTTGTGTGTTACTGGCCACTGTACCTATTTGGTATTTTGATTTGTCTTTGATTATGAACTCAATGCAATGATGTGAATATTGGTGTAGGCTTTGTTTTATAAACAATTTGTCTGTGTTCTGATATTTTGTAGATATTATTGCAAACAAAGTGAATGAAGATCCTCAAGGAAAAGGAGATGGTAAATATACTTTCAGTATATTTTTCTTTGATAGTGATAGGCCTTTGAAGGCCTATGCTAGTTCTTACATGCTGGTTTTGTTCTACCATTGAAAATAAGCAAACAGTGCAGACACTGAAAAAACTGAATTTTTCTGTAAATTGTCTAACACAGTGAAGTGCTAAGACACAACATGTTAACAGGAAATGAAGAGTAGAATCCTAAAATGATTCTGGTTTTCCTTTATGCAATTTATAGTGATATACAGAGGCTTCTCTTGGTTTATTACTTTCATACAGATAGTGAAAGCATAAGTTGGATATAAGACTTTAGTTTCTGTGGGGTGCATTTTGGGTGATTTTATTGTTGTTTTGTTGGGTTTTTTTTGTGGGTGTGCAGGTGTTTTAATTGTGGGATTGATTTAGCTGTGTGTTTGTTTTTTTCACCTATGTGTTTCACCATTCCTTCTTCATTTCAGGTGTGGATTTTCAGTCCTACATTTTGGGTGTGGATTTTCTCCCACATCTCACCGCTGCCTTTCCGGTAAAAAGAAACCCTGTGGGCAGCAGTGCACAAGGAATACGGTCCAGCCCATTACATGCACTTGTAGGGCCTACAATTAAAGAAGAAGAAGAACATCCAGAGGCAGACACAAAGAAAATAAGTCTTGGAAAACAGGAATCTAAAGAACTCTTAAAGCAGGTATGCTATTTTAATGCCTATATGTGATCTTTTTAGAAACTTCACAGAATACTATGACTTGAAGGAAAATTCTGTAATACTGTCCTGTCTAACCTTGTTTTGTGATTCTGGTCACGCTAGTGACAGATCTGTAAAATGTTGTGCAGTTTGAGTGTGTTGGCCTTCAGCAGAGGAAGATAAATGTATGCTCAGGTTACAAGAGTTTATATGAAACAAAACTGGGCTAGCCTGAAGAATATTTTTATTTTTCTAGAAAATCATAGAATGATTTGGTTGGCAGGGGCCTTAAAGCTCATCTAGTTCTAAACCTCTGCCACAGGCAGGGACACCTTCTATTAGAGCAGATTGCTCAAAGCCCCATCCAACCAGGCCTTGAACACCGGCAGGGATGGGGCAGGTACAACTTCTCTGGGCAACCTGTGCCAGTGTCTCACCACCCTCATAGTGAAGAATTTTTTCCTTATATCTAATCTAAATCTACCCTCTTCCAGTTTAAAGCCATCTCCACTTGTAGAAAGTCCCCCTGTAGATTTCTTATAGACCAAGAAGGTCTTGTAGGTCAAGAATGACCACTAGTTGGTTGCACCAGTATGATTGTTGTTTATTAGGTCAATTCCACCCTTTTCTTTCCCTATCGGCATCTAAGATATCTTTGATACGCTTCTGCAAAGACCCTACCTTCTTTTGCATCACTTTGGAGAAGTCTGAGTTGGCTAGGAATGATGTTTATAATATCTCCACAGAATGTTTGATACGAAAATTAATAGGCCCCTGCCTTTTGTGCTTTTTTCTGTCTGTGTGCATTTGAGGCAATTTTGAATATTTTAGCAATCCATTTTTAAGATGTCTTGTTAGAAAATGAAAAGCATGTATTTGTGAGTAAGTTCTTAAAAACATTTGCAAGTGCATTTCTGAAAACAAAGTCTTCAAGTGCAATTAGGTAATTGTAATAAGCAGAGTTAGCATTTTTTTATTGTTGCTTTTATTTTTAGGGTCAGCTTTCACAATCGAGTTCATCAAGTGCAGAATCTGTAACTTTAAGTCCTCCACCATCATTCACTGCTGTAAAGACTCCTGATACAAATGAGAGACCAGTGAAGAATATTCAGGCCCATCCTGTGTATGATCTACCAGTAAATGGTACTACCTCAACAAGTAAGTTGTAAACTGATATGAAACCTGATAAAATGGCCTTAGCGTGAAAACAGAACATCCGATGTTGCTGCTTCTTTAAATCCAGTTAGACCTCCTAGAATATCTGTAGTTGCCTCTGAAAAGACTCAGTCTAAATCTATTTTCTTTTTTTTTTTTTTTTACTAAGTAATATTTGAGATAAAATACTGACAAGCCTCAAGATAAATAAAAAATCTGGTACTCCATTACACTGATTTGTTTGTTTGTTTGTTTTAAACATTTATTTATGTTTAATTGTAAAGGTCCAAAGATAACATCACCAGTCGCTGCTGGAATTGCAAGTTCATTGTCAGAAAAAATAGCAGAAAATATAGGGAGTAGCAGACCAAATGCACCTCTGACATCATTCCAAATAAACTTCATTCAGAATATGATACAAGAAACAATGGATGACCTCAGGTACTGGTATTTATGCAGGATATTTTTGTTTTCAGTGGCATGCTTTGTTTGTAAGATAATTTGAGCATCTGCTTTAAGAAATTTCTACTTGCATTAGAAAATGAAACCGTTAATAGCCCTAATCTCAGAAATCTAGCTCTGTTGACTGATTAAACTGCTGTCTCTGAAGGCAGTTAATGCATGGCTTTGCTAACATGTTTTCAGAATGAGTGTCTGAATAATTTTTGGGTGGTAAATTTATCTGCATAACAAGGCCCTTACTGCCTTCATGAAACATCGTGCTGATTTCTTTCCCTCCCCACTCATACCTGGTCCGAGCAGGAAAAGTTTCTCTTAAATTTGGCACTGTGAAGAGTTTGATCTAGACAGTTGACTTGTATTGGCTATGATTGTTGTTAGCTTGGCATGTATAAAGTAAAATACTGTGTGTGTTTTTACTGGTGAAGTTTTAGATTTAACAATGTGTGGCAAATGATGGTGTCATATTACTTGATGTTTGTAGATACACTTGTCATGAAAGAAGTAAGCCAAATTAGCATGGATTTAGAGTGGAGTTTGAGGCAGGTGGAGCTGTTGAGGGAGCTATATCTAGGGGATCATTGGCTAACACATGTTTTAAGGTGAAGTATGTTGACTGAGATGATGGAGGGGAAAAGGATTGCTGGGCAGGGGAAGTATTGCTGTCTTGATGACAAAAAGCAATGTAAAACTAGCTTAGTAGGTCTGTGTGCTATGGCTGTTCTGTGTCTGCCAACAGAAAAATACATTGAATACTTTTAAATATCTTGAAATAAGAATATAGTATACTAAAAATCCCCTGTGTTGACCTTTTGCAATTCTTCCCCCAGAGAAGCATGCCATCGAGATATTGTGAATTTGCAAGTGGAGATGATCAAGCAATTCCATGTGCAGTTGGTACGTATAAACAGCATGACGGGAAATGCATTCAGTTTTCATTTTAGTAATACCAAGGCATGCCAACTTCTTAAAACTGAAAATCAGATTTTCTCATTACAAACAAGAAAGGGAGGATTGGATGTGAAGGAGGAAGAAACTGTGAACTGGAATCTGTTAAACTGTTTTATGCTTGATAAATAAAGGGAGCATATGCATTGGGTAGTTACCATGAATTCCATATTTCAGGAGTTATAAAAAGACAAAAGGGAGACAAATTCAGCTGTCATTTTGAAAGGACTAACAGCTGGAGTAAGGAAGAGGGATGGAATTCAAATAGAAAGCTTACTTATAGGTACTGCATTGCATACTGAACTGTGGTCTTTAGCTTCACCTTTTTATGAATCTTTGTTCTTTTGATCTGCATTACAAAGACCTTGTCTGGGTACTGAACATTTTAATGGAATCTCTATTAGTTGATTCTCATCCAGAAGAAGTGCAAAATATCCTTTGATAAAACATTCACTAATGTATAAATGATCAAAATACTGTATGTCAGTATAAAAAAAAAAATCTTAACTTTTCTTAGCAAAATTTTTAAAGAACAGTGTTACTACATTATTTAATTTTCAAAAGGGATATGAAAATGGGTAGGGTAAAACGAATAATTAACTTGATAGCTACTGATTTGGGACCTTTTTCTTTTCTCTAGAATGAAATGCATGCTTTACTTGAAAGATATTCTGTAAATGAAAGCTTAGTAGCTGAAATTGAGAGACTACGAGAGGAAAACAGAAGACTGAGGACTCATTTCTGAAAGATTTACACTGCTAATTTTATTAGCATGAACTCACTACAGGTGGTGTGTTGCTTATGACAGATCATCTGTCATCACTGAAGTATTGTATGAAGACCTGCTATTATTTTGAACGTGAGTCTTTTTTTTCTAAATAAATGGTGCAAGATACTACATGTAATTATAAAAATTGTAACTGATAAACACTGTAAAAAGAACGTTTGCATACTCATGCTAACCACCTGGAAATACAGCCTTCTAACAGAAAAACTAAAAGGATAAGTACATTATCAGAGTTCTAGCAATATGTGAAGTGCCTTTTTACAAACAAAATCAAACCAGGACGGATGCCTTTTCTGTAAGAATTTTTGGCTATATGTACTTTTCTAGCTGCTTCTTTGTTTTACTGCCGTCAGAAACAATCACTGTAGCTTGCCTTTCGGATAGTTTTCTTGGAGAAAAAGGGGAAAGAAAGCTCATCTTCTGCATGATATGGAGCCTTGTTTGTAAGGAGGTGGAAAGTACAGTATTTGGTTAACTTTATGCAACTGGTAACTTTTATCCTGAGTAAAACTAAAGCTAGAAAATATTCCCGGATTCAGTGCTATGATCTTTCTTATTATATTCGTATGACTGAAATTTGTGCATGTCTGCTGTAAACTTTATTGTTGCAAATATGGCTTTCACTACACACTGAGATTTTTGTTACAGCTTTAGCAATGAAACTAGAATTGTTTTTATTTACGTTTATTTGTTATAGCTTGTCCAATGTGACTGCAGCTTTACACTTCCACATGTAACTATACTTAGCCGTTACTAATATACCATTGTGTAGATGCAGTCTTTCAGTTTCTGACTTGAGCATCTTTTGGGCCCTCTCCTGCTTCCTTTTTATTCATAGTGGGCAACACAATATTGAGCAGCTGTGTTGCAGTTTTGCCTCTTCTTGGTTTAGCATAATTGTAGCCTTTTTGTGATAGCTGCATACCAAATCTAACCAGTATCTCAGTTGTATGATTAACGTAACAAACCTTAAGGAGAAGTCATTACTTCAGTAGCGTAATGGTATCATACTTGCGTGTAAACAGTTCTGAAATGAAGCTCAGTATGAAGTTCTGAAACTGCTGAAGTTCATGGGAGGTTTTGCTTGGCCTTCATTTGTGCCAAGAGATTAAATTAAAACTTCAATTTTAAATTAATTTTAAAAATTAAACATTAATTTTAATTTATATTAAAAATTTCTCTGAGCGACTCCTACAAGTGCTTCGTGCTATTTAAATTGTTCTGGAGGCTTCTGAATTTTCACAGTATTTTGTTTTCTTTTCACACAATCAAAACTCAGAACCAGGAAAGTCTGAGAACATGGTGAGTTAATTAGTTACAACATCTAGTGCTTAAGTCCATGATGGCACTCTTCTACTAAATGAGAAAGCCATAACATATAGTGTAACTTATTTTTATATGTTGTAAAACTTAAAAAACCCAAACCCTATGTATTCCTTTCCTCTTTTTTTAACTTTTTCTAAAAAAGAGACTGTTCCTTTTTTCATGTCATTTAATGACAAATACAATCTTGTAGCAAAATAAGAGTGTTCAAGTAGCCTTTAATATTAGGGACAGGACTCGAAATGTTTGCAGTTCTACTGCTTTTATAAGCTTTTAAAATATTTCTGTATCACATCTAACTTCATAGTGAAAGGAAGCAAAATATGTAAAAATTTTTTTAGTAACTTAACACACAGTGTGGAGAACTTTGTTTTATAAGATCCTAGGATGTGTAAGCTTGACACATTGACCATACAATTCATGAAAACAATAGTAGTTGAAGGCAGCAGAAATATCTTACCATTCTTCTACACACTTTGCAGTGCTAATGAAGTAAACCTCACATATATGCTTCTCTTGATTTGTTCCCCAAGTGCTCTTGTGAGTATACCCAGATAACAGCAGGGAATCAGACATGTATCTTGGGTATTTGGCTTGTAGATAATTTGTTTTCTTGACTCAGAACTGTATGTTTTTCTTAATCCCCAGATGGAGGTGAGTATAGCAAGAGTGATTAAAATGAGATATTTCTGCCTTTTAAAACAGATTTTTAGGGCTTTTTTCCATATCCCAGGATTGCTGTAGTGCAGGTAGCTACACATGCCAGGTGGAGACCCATTATGCCTACCACTGTACGGGTAGGTTTTGCCTTGTACAAAATCTGATTTGTATGTTGAAATAAAGCTTGTTTTAACCTTTTTGAGAAAAAAAATGCTGTGGTGACCTACTTAAGGAGAATAATCTATATTGGAATTGTTCTACCTTAGCAGGCATAAGCCTGATCCATGAATATGTAATGATCTACCTAAAATTCTTCAGTAATTTCTGCCTCTATGGGTTCACGTAGGGCATCAAATCATTTTCACTGAATGTTCATATTACCTCATGCTTTTGTAGTAAAGAGCAGATGTACAGTTCCCCTTTCCAACTTGGCAACTGTTACAGCCGTGACAGAGATCATGTTCACAGCTAAAAACAAATGTTTAATGAATAATGTTGGGAGGTTAATCTTGTCTCCCAAGCTCCTGGTGAGTTAGAGATCCTACATCTTCCTAACACTTAACTTCTGGATGAATTTGGAAGTTGCTCACTGCCCCTTCTATACAAGCAACAGGACGTCCAAAAAGAAAGAAAGTGCTGTACAGACTGCATTGCCAAACTAGAGTTCCTGTATAACTCTGGGTACTAAACCTTAAGATGAAAAAAAGTCACAGATAATTTGGATACAGAAATAACAGATCTGATACTTGATGCATGCTTATGACTGACAGGTGACATGTAATATGCTTGCCCACCATTTTACATGTGTCTGTGAGTGCTACTGGTGTGTGTCAAGAGCTGCACCTTCTGATTGGGCTCAATATGGCCATTTTTACATTGCCTCTTGCACAGCATCCTAGGGAAGCAAAGAAACAAATTCTCTTAAGAACAAACTGGGGAAAGAATCTCATATGCTTCCTTGAGCATCCTGTGCCAGGCACTGGCAAAGATAAGATACAAGGCTAGAGGGACAAGAATAAAATCTGACGTGTTTTCAAGATGAACTGTGAAATCAGCTGTGAGTCTGCACCTCTCTCTGCAGAAAAGAAAGTACAGGCCCTACCTGTCTTCTGACAGTTCCTGTTTTCATACTTGTGATTGGCACAGCTGTAAGGCAAGGAAACACAACAGTGGAATCACATTCAATGAATATTTCAAAAGTCATTGTAAATCCATCCTTTTTAGCTCAGTGACATATTTGTGGGACTAAGCCATGAGAAATAATCATGCAGGTGTGGACAGTGATCCATCATACCTAGTACAGTGTCTGCAGCAGTTGCCAATAACACTTTCTGTTAAATAGTCACTTTTACTTATGGGTTCATAGGAGATGTTTTCATCCTGTGGAAAGCCAGCCTGTGGTTAGAACACATACCTACTATTTTAAAAATAAACTGATAAGCTTTTTGGGGAAGGCAGTGCATATGATAAACTGGCTTTTCAAGAGCATCTTTATGAGACGAAGACGAAGAAAAATTATTCTTAGTCCAGAAGGCACCTCAGATTTGAGAGTAAGCTTGGAAACTGACACTAAATCTGTGGAAACTTTCAGGTTATTCCCTCTTCACGTGGATTTAGACAACCAGTGACTAAAACAAAGGGAAGTGTAGACTGCTGGTACTTACTCCTTAGCCTCACTGGTGCTTAAAACATTCTGACCTAAACTCAAGTAGAAAGTGTTCTTCTTTCATCTCTATAAGGACTGGAGATGTTTGGTGGCATGATGACTGCTCCTTCTTTTTCTGGACTTTGCCCATCTTGAAGCAGTTGCGGTCTCCAAAAGCTGGTGCAGCATGAACAGTAACACCTATGGTGTTCTGGGGCTCCACCATATCAGAACTTCGTGTCTGGATTGGGGCTCCAAAATGGGCTGATCAGCGTCCTAATGCACCCACTCTCCAGTATGTACTAGCATTAGCAGTTCTCAGAGACAGCTTCCCAGCTTTGTGTTGGCTGCTGTCCCACACAGTCACTGGCCTAGCTGTAGACACAAATGCCTTTGGTCGGAGTTTAAAACTGCCACTGTACTTCTGAGGATCATGTGAAATCTGTTTGAGCTGTAGAAACTTCTGCTGTCCTTATTAGCAGAATATTGTTCTCCTTTAGTTCCAAGAGGTCGCAGCAAGTCACAGCACAAATAGTCACTGTGCCTCTCTTGAATTCATCATCTGCCTTCTCACTCTTGCTAAAAATACCAAGGCTCATGCAATTGAAACTTATTATGGTTCCCATCCAATTTCTTATGCTACAAAGTTGTGTCACTATATGGAAATTTCTGAGACAATGCTCTTGCAGCCTATTATTTTGCAAGAGTGATAATTCTGATTTAGTCTCTTCCTCCCTACTTGTCCTCTGAGTAATGGCAAAGGAAACAAATTACACCAAGAAAAGGACACTTGAGAAAAGAACACAATTTCCTATGCAGGTTATTTACATACAAGTGCCTTTGCAGGTTACAAAAACACGTATAGTAGCTAATACAGGGCAGAAGTGTTTCAGAATTAGTTTTAAAAATTAGTGCTATAAATAAATACTAGCGCTCAGTTGCATTACTATAGCACTACTTACCAGAATGGCTGAATACCAAGAGGTGTCCGCCCAGAGTTATTTTTTATGATTACCATATTGCAGAGGGTGAGCTGTTTTCTGAAGAGCAAGTTCTTCATATTTTCATAGGGTCTCAGACCCGCCAATCAAAATTTAGGGCAAACCAACACAATTAATACTTTCTTGAAAGTTTTGGGCTAAGTAGATGGGATTGTCCCCCTAATTTCATAGCTTCTAAACTTAAACAATTCTGGGTTTATGCTGTTCCAGTGCTCATCGCTAAACTTCCTTATCAATCACGGAACCACTTTATCCTTAGGGTTGGAAGAGATCTCTGGAGATCATGCAGTCCAACCCCCCTGCCAAGCCAGGCACCTAGAGCAGTTTACACAGGAACATATCCAGATAGGTTTTGAATGTCTACAGAGAGGGAGACTCCACACCCCCCCTGTGCACCCTGTTCCAGAGCTCTGCCACCCTCAGTGTAAAGAAGTTCTTCCTCGTGTTGAGGTGAAACTTCTTGTGTTTTAGTTTACGGCCATTGCTCCTTGTCCTGTTGCTGGGCGCCACTGAAAAGAGTCTGGCAGCATCCTTCTGGCACCTGCCTTTGAGATACTGATGTGCACTAATGAGATCCCCTCTCAGTCTGTTCTTCTCTAGACTAAACAGTCCCAGCTCCCACAGTCTGTCCTCATAAGAGAGATGTTGCAGACCTCTGGAGCATCCTCTGGACTCACTCTAGCAGGTCCATATCCCTCTTGTGCTGGGGGCCTCAGAGCCGAACCCCTGATCATCTATCACCACGCTGGACCCTCTCCTGTAGCTCCTTGTCTTTCTTGTACTGAGAAGCACAGAACTGGACACAATACTCCAGATGTGGCCTCACCAGCGTCAGTAGAGGGGGAGGATCACCTCCATCGACCTGCTGGCCACACTCCTCGTGATGCAAAATGCTGATGCATTTTGTCTACTTGAATAAATAAAATGGTGCAAGATCTATCTAATGCTTTATCTGCTGCTTACTATCATCTACTCAAGTTCTAAATTTCCAACACTGCACAAGTATCTGCGGATTTGTCCTATGGTTCTATTATTACTGAAGTCTATCCTCTTGCCAAGAACAGGCAGCAAGTCTTAAAAATTAAGGCAAATTTAAATTCAATAGACCCTGTGTCCTCATGCCACAATACACAAAATTCTTTTCCATGGCCTGAAAGACACTGGTGCAGTGCTGGAGCTCCACCTCCCACTCTTCCCCACAGTGTGGGGATGGAGTGTCACTATGCTGTGCCCAAAATACTCGTCCCATGAGTCCGACGTCTCATCAGCTCCTCTGGCTGTGGAAAAGCGGCTGAGTCCCTGGCTGTCAGCAATGGCAGAAGCAATTACAAGTCTCCTTCCCTGCTCCTAGACACCCTCTCCAGGGTGGTGCACAGCAAAGCCTCATTCTGCCCATGGCTCTGCTGCAGGGCTTCCTTCCGCATGGAGTATGCTCCACCAGATGGAGGACACATCATGAACCAAGTCTTGTTTTGCATGGCACGTATGGGTGGGGATCACTAGTACCTACATAAATGCCACTTCTTGTTTCCATAGCAACTTTGATGCTTCAGAATGGAAAAGACAAAAAAGCCAGGAACAACAAGGAGACGATGCAGGAGGTAATGTCATGACAATGATGTGTTTGAGTTGCCCTGAGCCATTCTGAAGTGGCAGAAAACCCAACTGTGATGGACAAATGTTCTCCAATGATCACAGAATCATAGATTTATAGAATGGTTTGGGTTGGCAGGGACCTTAAAGATCATCTACTTCCAACCCCTCTGCCATGTGCAGGGATACCTTCCACCAGAGCAGGCTGCTCAAAGCCCCATCCAACCTGGCCTTGAGCCCTGCCAGGGATGGGGCATCTACAACGTCTCTGGGCAAACTGTTCAGTGCTTCACCACCCTCACAGTGAAGAACTTCTTAATATCTAATCTAAGTCTTTTTCCGTTTGAAGCCATTACCCCTTGTTCTGTCACTACATGCTCCCATCCTCTGATCATCTTCGCTGCTCTCCTCTAGACTCACACGAGCAGGTTCATGTCCCTCTTGTGCCGGGGACACCAGAACTGCACACAATACTCCAAGTGATAATGCAGTAGAGCACCAGGATCACTTCCCTTAACCTTCTGGCCACGCCCCCTTAGATGCAGCCCAGGATATGGTTGTCTTTCAGGGCTGCAAGCACACACTGCTGGGTCATACTGAACTTCTTGTCAAGCTAACACCCAGCTAATGATGATACTATGACTTCTGTAATTGCCTATCCCATAGTTGATTTTGCTCTTTATTTTTGTGGGTTTTTTTAAATGTTACTTTCCACAATCAGGCTAATAATGGTGGCATTGGTATGACCATTAGGTGTCTCCACTTTTAAGTGCAAGACAGGGGTCAGGGGTATGAATGGTTTGAAAGCTATGCCATGCGTTTTAGAAATACAGGAATTTATGTCTGAAAACCAATGGGACCATGTGGTTTTTATGAGAGTACAGTGGGACCAAGCAAGATAAGCACTGCTGTACCTTTTTAAAAACCTCTATCTTTTTAGAGTTGAAATGTACTTGAATTTCATGTAGATAATTGAAAGTACTTAATTGATGCTGACCTTTCACAGGTTAATGCCAAGTCAAGACAGGGAGTGTATGCATTTATTTCACTGCTTAAAGCAGCTGAACTTGTGTTTCCGCCTTATTTAAGTAGCCCTTGTGTGGCAAACTTCGTGGAATAGTTATACATGGGTGAGGAAATTGGTAGCTTGTCAGTATTTTAATTCCAGCAATGACCAAGGCAAAAGACAAAAGTCTCTTCTCCCACTAGCGATCACCTTTGTCAAGAGGTCTCACTCAATGCAAGGGGAAGAAACCAAAGTATTTCACATTTAGTTCTTAGATTCCACTGATAATTTGCTCTGCTTGAGACTTTTGCCTATTACCATCTGTTTAGTCTCTGCATACATAGCACCAGAGCTATCAGGAAGAATACTGAACAGGACTGTGAAGGTTTGTCCTTCTGAGAGAGCCAGTGTTGGTTACAATGCCTTCAATCAGTTCAGCAGCTTCCTTTCTGGATCGAGAATGTGACCTCAGGGAAGAGTCCACCCTTTGGATCACTGCATTGTGCGTACCGTGACCTCTTTTTGCAGGAATCAAGGCTGGCCTTGAGAAACCTGGCTGTTCTTGATGATCACAGATAGCATCCTTACGAAGGAAGGAGAAGAAGAGACAAACCTAATGATGACTGAGCAATTAACCTGGTTCACCTGCTAATCTCCTTTGAAGATGGGGACCTTGGAGCTTATCTGCAATTGAAGGGAAACCTGGAATGCTCTGAGTGCAACTGCTCCTCTCAACTGACATGCTTTACAAAAAATCCCTCTAATGTCTGCCTTACAAAGCAGATCAGCTGTTTGTGTTTTTCTGCACGGAAGCTGCTTTTCTAGTCTTTGCTTTTCCTAGTAAATTGATAGGTAGCAACCTAACCCAGGGACCTGCAAGGCTTGGCTAATAGAAGCCAGCTCCAGCTGCAGAGGAAAGGATGGAGACATTTCTCGCCACTGTTGCTGTGTGTTAAGAGCATCCAGGAATGAAAACAGCTCTCAGAGGATTTACAGCCCTTGCCACACACTGAGTCACAGCACTGAGCATTCAATAACAGGAGCCCTCCAGGTCCTTGAAATGCTTCTTTCAATGAGCATCCACTCCATCACACCAAGGCTAAGCGTAAACAAACTTTTCTATCCGTGACACTCATCTCAGCCACCTATTGGGTTTTTTCCCGATAATGCTGTGCCAAGCTTCAGAAGAGAAAGCAGTACAGGGAGCTACTCCTGGTACTAGTTCAGCATCAGGGATCAAATTAACGGCCCTGAGGGTGTGATGCCTCGAGTGATCAACTTCAGAGGGCTTGTCTGAAAGCATTAAAGAAAAAAAAAAAAAAACAAACCCAAGAAAACAAATCAGAACCTATGGGGCTATGTGATGAAAACTTACATGGCAGAAGTGGAGGGAAGGATGGAGTTAAACGTGCCCCCTCTGCTCGGCCTGGGGCACAAGAGCCCGCCGGGCTGCGGCCATGGGGCAGGCGGCACAGCCGGCACTCGAGTCCTCCCGCACCTCGTTCCGGGCCTCTTTTCTAAGCTTTCTGCGCCCGCAGCCCCACGCCGAGGCGGGCGGGGCTCCTTCCCCGCCACGCTGCTCCCGCGGCCGCGCGGGCAGAGCCTTGACCCCTCCAGCGGGGCAGGCGGAAGCCGCTCCTGCCGTGAGCGAGGGTCGGGCCGGCGGCGGGAAGCCCTGGCGGCGCCACGGTGAGCAGTGGGGATGGAGGCGGACGGGAGGCGGCCCAGGGTGGGTTCTTACAGCCGCTCCGCGCCTCGCCGTGCCTGGGACAGCCGCGGGGCGGAGGGCTGGGGCACGCTCAGTGGCCAGCCAGAAGCGACGGCAAGCCGCGTCCGCTTCTGCTGCCGCCACCCCCGGAGGCGCTTTATCTGTCAGGTACCACCCAACAAGGCTGTTATACGCGCAGAGACGAAGCCCGCAGGTCTCTAGTGCCGGGCTCGGAGCGCGCTGCTCCGCTGTCGTATTGATAAAACCTCGGTCCGACGGCCCGGCCTCCTGGCCCAGAGGTACCCACGCCCGTGCAGCTCCCGCCGCTGGTCGCACGCCCCGACTGCGGGCAGGAGCGCGGGCAGGCCGCAGTACCTCCGGGCCCCCGCAGAGGGCAGGGCCGCTTCGCGCCTGGGCGCTCCCTCGGCGGCGGGGCCCGTCCCACGGGTGCACCCGTGTCTCCGCGCGTCCCCGGCGGGCTGTGAGCGGGTGTGCGGAGCTGGGGCGTGTGCGGGGCCGGGGGAGTGGGGGTCGCCGCTGCCGTCGGTAAGTGATTAATTAGCGTGAGCCGTAACCGCCGGGGGCCGCATTAGCCACCGGTTAGTTCTTTTCTCCTGAAAGAGGCAAGTCACGGCACTGGTTTTGTGCAGCGCGTTAAGTCCTACTCGAAGAAGCCTCTTAAATATTCATTCCAACGCTTAGCGCCGGAGATGCAAAGACATTCGTATTTCATCGTAGAGTTACATGGAAGTGATGTCATGGTATTAAAGGCATTTCAAAGAGCGTTACGGAATTTTTTATGGGCAGTTGTTCTTGGTAATTAATATATGATGCATTCACCAGGACGTATGTTATTTTCTAGGGATGGAAGGAAGATGTGAAAAAAGAAGTAGGATGCTACCAGATGATGTCTTTTGCCTTGGCTCATTTCCTTCCACTGTGAAAACAGTAAACTTCCTAAGCTTAGAGCAAGGGAAAAAGTGGTTAAACTGTTTTAGTGGGTGTTTTTAACTTGTCAGACAGAGAACCAGACCTTCTTTAACCCAGTATTGCTGTATTTATGCAGCTCCAATAAAGTGAGACTGCACATGGCCTTGTATAGTCAGAGGTCTTGGTGATTTTTGACATTGTGGGGTACCCTGCTTCAGCTCTTGGCTGTGGTGAATGGTTGCACAGTGCAGCTCATGCAGGCCACGCAGAAAGATCAGTCGGTAGTTCTGTTCCAGTGCAGGCAGAGCAGGGACTAGAAGTAAAATTCTCATTTATGAGAGGTACCCAAAGAACGTGTTCTGTGTCATAATCGTTTAGCAATTGTTGAATTCACTCTCAGTCACCAGGAAGGTTGTCTAAAGTGTTGAAATAGTCACAGGATGGGAGAACTGTGCCTGGCTTAACACAAAGTCTTACAGCTATTGGAGAACAGCCATCCCTGCTAATGCCATGTCGGTGCAAGATAACCAAGAGAAAGTGCTAGACATGACTGGCTTGGCTGGGCTGCATCAGCATGCATGGGTGTACATGAATTTGGGCTTGATACGGCTCAGTCCAGTATTTTAGAGGAGTGCAAACATACAATCTCATCTCATTCCGGTTGACGTGGGTTTCGAAAGGATTTGAAGATGGCATCTCTCGATGCCAAAAGAAGTCTTGCTCACAGAACCTATAATTTTTCCATGGCCATTGTTGTGTGGCAGACATGCATGGATATATGTAGTCCTCATGTTGGTTCTGGTCCTGTAAATGAGCCCAGTCATGGGACAGTCTTATTTACTCCCTACCAGAGCCTGGATGGAAACTATGGCATAAGGTTGCTTAGTGTTGTCAGGATTTTAGTAGTTCTTTGTGTACCTTGCAGCAGGAGTGGGGTCTGTCAGGTGCTTATGGGGGCTGGTTGGCAACTTTAGTGCTTACCTTTTGTATTTAGATGCGTAAAGGGGGATTTAAGTACTCACAGTCTTGGACCTTTAGCATATGGAGTTTTAGCATAGATTCATACAGTTGTTTTCACTTGTTGGAAATTCAGGTCAGGCTCGCTTTACCTTAAGTTAAGGAACTTACCAGTGCGATAGGGAAAAGAAATTACCTACAGAACTGGTGATACCCAGAATACGGCCAGATGACCTTAAAACTAGTTATACAGGGTGAGAAATTATGATTGGAATTGTTATTGGTGGCCAGAATGTATTGATTGGATTCTGAGCAATTCTGACTATCTTGTTTGTATCTTTTAACAATAGCAAAATTTCCTATCAGCCTCTGGTCAGTAGGAGAGGAAATAGAAGTAAGGTAAACAGTGAGTTTTTAAAGCCTCTGTCTCACTAGTTTCCACTTTTCTAGGCGTCAGTGCTCATTAGAGCACAGCAGAGCATGTCCTCAGAGCTGAATCACCTTTTTCTTGTTTTGTAGCTGTTTCAACTTGACAAGAGTGTTCTTCTGAGGCTGTGTTTATGTGTGAAGTGGCTGTGGCTCAGGAAGGGAGAGGAAATTTGTGTTAATTTCTGAAGATGTTGGATTCTGTGGTCATTCACACTCTTCTCGGGAGTGAGTTGCATGGCTTTGTGAATGCTGTAGGGGGGCTGGCTTCTCCTAGGGTAGTCTCCTAGGTAGTCTGATTGCATGCAGCTGTGAAGGGAGCTGTGGAGATCTTTGTTCCTATGGTTTTTTTAATTGGGAGGACACTGAACTATGCTTTGTGTTCAGTGGAGAGCAGAGGGCAACATGCCCAGGTAACATGTTCGAGAGGATCTTCACCGATGAGCTTTTAGATATTGCTGTTGTTTAACAGCACTCTGAGTAGAAGATGTTTGGAGAAGTTGTGTCCATGGTGTGACATCGTAGGTGTGACACAAGAAGTTTGATGGTTGGTGCTTCTAGATGCTATGGAAGAGGGTGTGTACGTCCTTTAACGGTGTGCAGAAGGACTCAGTGGTCAGAGAGATGGTGATGCATGCTTTCTCACATGCTCTGGTTGGAGGGGACCTTGGACACTGACAACTGAATGTAGCATTTGAAACTTTATTTGGCTCCCTGCCTAGTGTGGCTGGCTTAAGGAAGTGTCCTTGACACTTGGAGAAGGGCGTGGATGCTGAACTTGGCTGGGCCCCCTCTCCAGCCAGTGGACAGACATCGCTTCTGTGGGGGCAGATGTGAGCAGAAGGCCCTGGGGAAGTCCCTCTACTGAGGGTATGGCTGGAATTCAAGGTAGATAAGTCAAGGACTCAAAGTTGGGTAGTACAGCTACATTCCCCCCTTCATCCATTTGAAGTCACGTCCTGCGTTGTCTTATGTTTGCTGTCGGTCCTGAACATTGCTGTTTAATAGTACGCTTAAAGGAATGAGAGCAAGTAAAGAGCCAAGGTGCCTGTGAAGTCATGAAGGAGTCATTTTCCCATGACTGAAACACTTTTTTCTTTCCTTTTCTGATTCTTCCCTACAGTCTATGGACTGTTCTTATTTTTCATGTGATGGCCATTATTTAGAGAGGAAACAACACTCATTTCATGTGACATCAAGACAAGCAATGATTCAGGGTTCGTATATTTTAATAATGTTGGTTAAAGCAGTGTATGTGCATATTTCTTTGTAAGCTGTTGTGAGTATTTATTTTTAAAACATTTTCTTCATCCTAGCTACTTTATGATGGCTTTTATCTATTCTTCATCTATCACTGCGCTGATGTTGAGCTGCTGCTTTTATTTCTAGAAAATCTCATAGAGTGCTATTCTGTTTACTCAGAGAAAAGTCGAATATTTCTGAGTAATAGGTTGAAATAAAGCAATAAAAAGCAGTGTCACAAATGTTAATAAAAGCAAGGTTTGTCAGCTTGGGAAAGAGGTACTGCTGCGTTACTCAGTGTTTCTGAATTGTTAGGGTTATGTCTGGGCTTAAACACCGTCATTTGGATTAATACTCTTATTTTCTGATGTTAGCTATAGTCTGGTGCCTTGGGAAGGTGTGAGACATGGTGTTGTGAGTAATTACTGAATAACCAGCCCAGAAGGAAGGTTTTCCATGGATCTGTTGGATAGATTTACTTTATAAATATATACATATAAACATATATATAAAACAATTATTTTCTACTTAAGAATGGTATTATGGGGAATATTTCACATTCAATGTAACTGACTTTCTGGTTGTGCATGTAACAGTGGCCTTATAGGAATATTGTGGTTTGTAACAATTTGGAATTAAGGGATTCCACCACCCCCCCCCCAAAAAAAAAAAAAAAAAAAAGAAAAATAAATTCCTCTTAGTTTATGGTAGTTTCATTGTGT
Source organism: Psittacula echo (assembly GCF_963264785.1). Classification (NCBI taxonomy): domain Eukaryota; kingdom Metazoa; phylum Chordata; class Aves; order Psittaciformes; family Psittacidae; genus Psittacula; species Psittacula echo. The sequence continues at coordinate 115,424,495 of NC_137735.1, read as the reverse complement.
GCGTTTTCTGTTAAAATAGAGTGGAGTGGCATCTTGTTTACCTTCTCTTTAACTTTTCTTAATGTATATTTCTAGTGTGTGCCCTCTTATTGCTTTCCTCTCATTTTAGCCTTTTGTTTCCATGTAATGGGGGAGCAAGCTTAGACCTGTTTCAAGAGACCATTTCTTAATATGAAGACTCTCCAGGGCTGTCAGAAATCACTAACAATTAATGCAGGTACTGTTGTAATGCTCATTTGGAGTTGAGTCACACTGGCGCATGTGTCATGAATTTGTAGTACAGGGGAAACAGGCTCTGTGTGCTTGGTGCTATACGGCTTTGGGTTTAAAGAACCACAAGGGAGATCTTAAGTGGGTGAAACCCAGGAGGAGGTAGTAAATAAAACAAGACTGAATGCTAATGGCGTTTGATATGAGAGAATTAAGCTGAGTAATCTGAGGAGGTGTTGGAGCAGAGGAAAACAAAAACAAAGTTAAATGTGTGCTTGAGACCATATGTGAAAGTTAACGGTTATTTGATTTGAAATGTATTATGAAGCAAGCAGAGATGAACCTGTTGTTTCAATTGAAAATTGAGCACCTAAAATGTGGCTGAGGCAAGGCAGAATAATGAACCTCTAATTTTCTTGTCCTGCAGGAAATAAACAACTTGTAAATAAATTTGGAACAAGTCAGAATATTATCCCTTTTTAAGGAACAACAGCTTTTAAAAGTGAAAATGATTATGCTCACTCTATTTATTGATTGCTTGGCTGAAGACCCATGGCTGGATTTTGCTCTCTGAGATCATGAAGCTGCATTGTGTGAACAGTTAGTTATCCTGAAAACAGGGGAGAGACACAACCAACTGGTACAAAGCACAAGTTTCATTCCCCAAGTCTGGGAATTACTGTGATAATGAAAATGCTCGGGAAAGAGCTTTAACTTCTAGACAGTGTCAGGGAGTATAGTCTCACCACTACAACAATGGAAGCCACGAAAACCACCCAGAATGACATAGAAAACCTGTGATTAATTTTGTTATCTTAATAGTCATGTGGTGATCCACACAAAGTACTAGAGATTTTTAATTTGAAATGGATTGCTATTTAAATTGCATACTTTCTAAGTAATAAAGCTGAAATTATTTGTAATGGAGCTCAACTGAAGTAGATGGATCTATACCAGCAGAGGATTTGTTCTTCAAGTTTCCTGTTCTGTATTCATTACAACAACTGTGAAAGTGGTTTTTTTATAATAGAATACACTGGTTGTTTTGAGAGCTCAAACCGTGTGTTAACTGGCACTGAAATAGTGTGGTGCATGTGGTGCCCCCTTGTGATTTGGAGTTATGGATGGTAGTATTTGATAGGGGCTTCAGGAGTTAAACCTCCTTTGCAGGTTTTAACTGGGTTTCTGTAAGGACTAAATGAATAAACTCATCGTGTTTTGAAATACACAGTTCAAAGGGATTGTTCTATGTTACAGATTGCTGGGTAAATTATACTTGCAGTGGAGTTTTCCTTGCAGGCTCCTGTGCTAAAGCTTTTGGAGCACTAGAGTAGGGTTGCAAAGATGCTATAGAAGGTACAAAATACATCCTGGTGTAATTTTGCAATAAACTAGAAACCATTTAGAAACTTGTAATTGTAAAGCAAGATGGATACTTAGAAAAAGGAGTACAGCATATAAACAAATGCCTGAAACTCATAAGCTGAGTTGCATCTCTCACAGTTTTTCAGCATGTTCTGTTGCCAAGATGCTATGCTTTTATGTTGATGCTGCTTCACTAGATTGCTGAGTTTTGGAGCTGGAGCTGGAAACAGTTTGAACTTTTTATAGCTTATTAAAAGACAGTGAGCACTTCAGCAGTTTGGAATTTAGGTAGGCAATTCTAACATCATGTTCCTGGGAAGCTCATCAGAGACACGAAATTGATTGAGACCCTCCTCCCTCCCCTCCTGCCCCCCCTTACCTCCCTTTAGGTTTCTGAATCCACTTGATTAGATGAATGACTGTCCTTAACTTTTAAGGTTTGCTCAGTCTTCAGAATAAGGAAGATGACATCGCACTGGATTTCATTTTGTTCATGTCAGTGATTTCATGACTGTGAGAATGAGGAATGTTTTGCTTTCAGGTTAAGGGTTTTGTTTTGGTGAGGTCCCACACTCAAGGAGCAGCTTATATTGTAATTTCTACAGTGAGCAAAACCCTACTGCGTGGTTGTGTGCCAAGATCAGTGGTTGCATTCCTGCTGCTGAAACCCTTGTGTCATCTCTGGGCCAACTCTAATATGAAAGCCATTGAAGGTATAAGACTGATGGGTAATTAGATGTTTTACTGATGAATATTGATTCAATTATATAATTCAACTACAATATCTGCAAATGTGAGTGAAGCGCAGGGTGAAAAGAGGCATTATAGGCATGTATCTGTGAAATGTGAATTAACTCAAATGATGTAGAGAACATCGGAGACTTCTGCAGTATTTTTGTGAGTGCTGTATATACCTCATTTTAATTGCTTGATGCTATTCTGCCAAGCTGCATGAAATTAAATAAAAGGAAACTTTCAATGGAACAAAGAGGAAATGAAATAATAAGTGGAGTCAGATGTCTCTGGAGAGGATGCCAGGGGATTTGCAGTAATATTTGAGAAGTTATTTGATATGAGAGTCCTACCTGTGTGCTCCAGCAGCTGTGTTTCTCTCACACAGGTATAAAACACCATCATGGAGAGTGAAGGTGGGAAGGGCTGCATGCGTGAGTAGCAGGGGCTGGACACAGAGAATTTCCTAATGGGATACTGAAGGGGTATTGTGTTACACCTCTTTTTATATCCCTCACTGAAGCAAGTTTGGATTGGATAAGACATAACCACAACAAACGAAGAAACAATAACTTGTGAGTATCTGAGACAGCAAAGTTGGTTTCCTATAGGGGTGTTCTCTCTTGACCTGTCCATTCAAGTTGGTATCCATTATCCTGCACTCGGCAGTTGCTCTTATACTTCAGTACCGCTCATTTTCCTCTGATTCCCCACCATTACTTGCAGTCTCCCCACACATCCCTGAAACCAGTGAGCA